>NW_023425504.1:9474087-11964087 GCF_014108245.1 Pipistrellus kuhlii
ATACCTACCTCATAGGTTGTTTGTCAAGTGCCTAGCCCCTAATGCCCATTCAATAAATGGTAGCCATTGTTATTTTTATCATTACTATTAGTAGTAATTTTTATCATTACTATTTTTATCATCACCAGTTGGAAGTATGGGGACAACTGTTCTATAGAGACAGGGAGGAAAGATGTTGGGACTATGTCTACATCCCCTAATCCCTTCCTTTCTTGAAAAATCTCTATATTAATAGTAGTATTCCAGCCAGCATGGAAATGATGTGTCCCCAATGCTTAGAACCCACTTTTGGCAGAAACAAACAAACAAAAAGGCTTTATGGGAAGTAGACCTAGAAGTGGACTAAAACTAAAAGATAAAGATCAGTTACATCTAAACTTGGTAGTGGTGGAGGTCTGGGAACAAATTGTACTGTGGAGTAAATGATAAAAATTCATGCATGGTCCCAAATTCAGCTGAGAAATTTAGACACCAGGAAGACTCTGCAGCAAGAAAGGAATTTAAATTTGTCACAAACACTGGTTACCTCAGTAATTTCCTGAATAATTATCAGCAGCAGGAACTGTTGTCCAATTGGGAGTGGTGTTCAGGTTAGAGTTACAGACTTTTCAGTATACTCCCAAAGAAGGGAAGAAAAATAGGGCTGACAAATTGTCTAAGAAACAGGGCAAGACAAAATAGTCAGGGCAAGGACCCCAGTGGGCTGAGCACTATCATCTGCGAACAAGCAAACAAAACAACTTCCAAAAGTTTAACATAGATCTTGCTCTTATTTATTGTGTGCTACAGTTGCTAAGATTCTTCAATTTCTGATTATTTTAACTTCCATAATAAAGCTGTTTCTTCTATCAGTTTATCAGATGCATGCTGTATTTCCTCTGTGCATCCACAAGGGGCAACAGAATGCAATAAATTTTAGCTTAGCCTCAACAAACCCAATCTTTGAGGGATCTTTAAGAAACTACACTCCATGCCAGTATGAAGACTTCATTTGGCAATTGAAGTTAAGGGAGGTCAATTGTTTGGAGGAGGAAGTAAAGAGAATGAGCCAGAAAGACCCCTTCTCTTATGGCCTATACTTCTCTCTCTCTCTCTCTCTCTCTCTCTCTCTCTCTCTCTCTCTCTCTCTCTATATATATATATATATATATATATATATATATATATAACAAAAATTATTTATTTTTTCATTTTTTAAAATATATTTTATTGATTTTTTACAGAGAGGAAGAGAGAGGGATAGAGCATTAGAAACATTGATGAGAGAGAATCATTGATCAGCTGCCTCCTGCACACCCCCCACTGGGGATGTGCCTGCAACCAAGGTACATGCCCTTGACCAGAATCGAACCTGGGACCTTTCAGTCCACAGGCAGACGCTCTATCCACTGAGCCAAACTGGTTTTGGCTCATTTTTTCATTTTTTTTTATTATGGTATTATATGTGTACATATCTTACCATTACCCCTCTCCCCCACCTAACTCTTACTCTTGCCTGTCTTTTTTCTGGACTTCTAGGTACCATGCTCTTGGTTGAGAACAAAGATAATCCATGTTCTTAAATGATACCATCATACAAATGTCTATCTGCTTCCTGTCATCTGATTTCTCATTTAACTGATGGTGAACCTAATTTCTTAGTGTCTGAATCGCAATATGAAGTATTGATTTATGATTCTGTACCCTTCATGAAAATAAACAAGAAAAGAACATCAGGCATTTATTTATTCAGTACACATTTTTCAGAATCTACTTTTGCATAATTCTCTCAGATGACAATGTGGGGTAATTATTACTGAATTGGCAGGAAGCCCTGCAGCATTAAAAATAAGCTAACTGGTTGGCAAAATCATTATACATAAACCTAAGTATTTATTTCTCCCATTTGAGTGTAAAAACAAATACCATAATCACAAACTCATGGGATTTAAATTACAAATCAGAGCATGCCACTTCATGACACAGCATTAATTCTGTTTCATAGACCAGAAACCTATGTGGGATTCAGCTTCTCATCATCATTCAGCTGATGATGACTATAGCCCAGCTGAAGAGGAAAACTTTCTAGAACAACCTACACATCTAACTTTTGGATAAAGCATGGAACAAAAAACACCATTATGCTTTTAACAGAAATTGTTGGAGAAAGCAAAACATACTGTACACATTTCTGGAGAAATTATAAGAGGAGTGTGTCATTAAAATTTGTCCTGCAGGGTCCTGGAGCACAGCCATTTCCAATTAGATGCTGGCTTTATCAGGAGCCTACTCCTTCCCCTTCATAGAGAAAATAATTGGCACCTTAGGAGAATCTGTGACAATATCAGCAATTCCATTTACTTGGTAGTGGTACTTTAGTACCCCTTCTACTTTTCTTCTCTTTTCTTTCTAACACATACAATTCACATGCCACATATAATTTTATTTTTAAATTTAAAATATTTTTTTATTGATTTCAGAGAGGGAAGGAGGGGGAGAGAAAGATAGAAACATCAATGAGGTGAGAGAATCATTGATCGGCTGCCTCCTGCACATCCCACACTGGAGATAGAGACCACAATTGATTTCCTGACCGGGAATCGAACCATGACCTCCTGGTCCATAGGCCAATGTTCAACCACTGAGCCATGCCAGTCAGGCCCACATACCATTTTAAAGTGAAAAATTTAGTGAATTTTTAGTATTTCACAAGGTCATGCAGCCATAACGTCTAATTTACTTTTTAAAAATGTCTTTATTGATTAAGGTATTACATATGTGTCCTTATTCCCCCATTACCCTCCACCCCTCATTCATGCCCCCACCCCCCTGTTGTCTTTGTCCATTGATTAGGCTTATATGCATGCATATAATTCTTTAGTTGCTCTTTCCCCCTTACCTCCACAGTACCCTACTGAAATATTCTCCTTTGGATATGTACTAAGCTATGTCTATAAGTAAACTGCTGAGAGCAAAGGGCTCCAGTTCCCATGTTTATTCCAGGGCAGAATGGTGTACTAGAAAAACTGAGATGTGGAGTTTGCCCAGTTGGGTTCACTGGTAGAAGATATTGAGATGGAGTTTGGGGTACAAGAAGTTTGTTAGGGACCAACACCTCTGAAGGAAAAGGAGAGGAAGTAGGATTGAGCAAAGAGAGAAGCCAAGTTGCTATTCAAACCTGACAAAGCCTTGTCAACTGGGCAAGGAGCTCCAGAGTACTGTCTATCAGTGACCCACATTGGGTGGAAATTGCTGGGTCTTTATACCCCTGCCTTACTCAATCACCAGATGTGGGTTGCCTATGGGACAGGTAAGGCAGACCCTTAAAGAACTGATAGTTGGAGACTCTGCTGACCTTAGTTTTTTCTGAAAACCTTACTTCCTTAAGGGAGACCTGGGTGATGCATCTTTTTGTGTCTACCATTGTCCATCCCTTGAACCTCTCCTTCTGGATTCCTTCAGGCCTCTATTCCAGAGAAGAAACTTAGAAGAATGTTGTTTGTGGGACTCCCTACAGTCCCTTCCTCTGCAGCTGGTCTTGGGCTGCAATTGACAGAACCTCCTTCCTTCACTATCCATTCTAGGTCATTCTCACCATTTGCTACTGCCCTCTGGTGGCCTCAGTAGCTTACTGGATGGCCTGACTTGTACTTTCATCTCTGAGCTCCTGATCATAATGCCCTTCTCAGGCTAGGGTTGCTGTACCTGTTCCCGTACAGTCACCATTAGACAAAGGAGTACTAACATATGCCCAAGTGGCAACATATTTACACACATATTTTTTCTTACCCCATTGTGTAACAGAGTATTGCTTATTTGCTTCCTCCTGATAATCAGAGTAAATTACTCCTGCCAAGTCATCAATCCCTCTTCTGGCCTGCTAGTCTCTAGATACAAGGAGTAAAGTTTCCAGGCAGCAGCTGTAGCAAAGAATTCAATTGGATTTTTGCTGTGTCCCCAAGAAAATATGCCCCCTTTGGAGACCAGATCCTCTAATTCTATAGTTATAGGGATGGTGAACACAAAGTTCCTTTGAGCATTTTAAAGATGTGGCCTCACTGTTTTCTCATGTGCAATGCTCCTTTACACATAATGTTTTTCTTAGCTGTTGTTACTGGTTTTAAGTAATTTGATTCAGTCAGGATTCAATCAGAGAAGCAGAACCATTAAGATATTTTATTTTTATATTATCTACAGCTATCTATAATCTATCAATTGATCAACATAGATTTCGAAGATTTTACCTTTTCTGTGGGAGCTGGTTAAACAGTCTCTGTAACCTTTACATCTAATTCTGGAGCTTAAAGTCTGTAGGATAGCTGGAAAGGGGCAATAGATGTAAAGTTGGGGGAAACAAGGACAAACTAGAAATCAGAAGCATGATTTGGAGTCTGTATCAATCTCTCATCTCCAACGCTGATGATGTGGCTATCCTACAGGAGAAGCTGGTGTTCTTTGCCTATAAGTACATCCACCTGGCCCTAATCTAGGACTTTTAGAAGCTGAAGCAGTGTTAAAAGGAAGGTGTAGCAGCAGCCACAGATCCAGTTGTTGTCCCACACTAATGAGGTAAGACAGTAGATAAGTGACAATATACACTGAGTGGCCAGATTATTATGATCTCTGAACACATAATAATCTGGGCACTCAGTGTATGAGAGTTGCAACTACACCTGGTGCCCTTGCTCTGAATTTTCAATGTAGGAACTATACATTATACTCCTGCTTCATTAAGGCCTGTCCAATCTGTAAAACATCTCACAGGTAAAGAAATTCTGGGAAATGTAGTTCATGCTGGGCACACTGTCACATTACAAACCTACCGCAGTCCCTCATGAGTTCTTGAGAGTGATGGTAATGGGAACCACTCTTGCTTCCACCTTTTTATTCCCATACTATGTATTCTTCCAACTGATTCCAAAGAATTGTATGTATTCCAATGCTGTACACAATTCTTTGATTCGGTGCATATACTTCATCTTGGAAGATAGCACTCCATTCTCCCAGAGTATTGCCTATTTGTCTCAATTTTTGAATGATATTTTTGCTGATTAAAGAATTTGTGCTTGATTTCCACCCTTTGAACATTTTAAAGATATGGCTTCAGTTTTCTCATGTGCAATGTTCCTTTACATATAATTGTTGTTGTTACTACTTTTAAGTAATTTGATTATGATGTGCCTTGATGTAGTTTTCTTCGTGTTCCTTGTATTTGGAGTCCATTGATCTTCTTGGATCTGTGTGGGTCTTACAGTCCTATTTCTTGATTATATTTATATCTTTAAATATTTTTTCTCTCACTCATCTCTCTCTCTCTCTCTGAAGCTGTGCTTTCAGCTGTCTATCATAATGTTCTATCAGACCAGCAATTTCTGGATGATGTGGATCCCATGGTCCTGCGCTCTCTCTTGCAACCCCTTGTTGTAAAAGTTGGTCTTCCTGGTATGACACAATGTTATATGAGAGCTCATTCTAGTGGATCAAATACTCCCTAGGTCCTGAAAAAGGTACTGGCTGAGGTCTTGCAGGTAAAAAAGCCAAACCCATACTTTAAATATGTGTCTATTCCTATAAGAATTAACCATTGGCCCATAAAAGAGGCATAATGTTGTGAACTTGCCATCAAGTTGCTAATTGGTTTACTTGAGTAATGGTGCCATATCATGGGCTCTGTGTTGATCTCTGTACTTGTTGGGTTGAATGTTCTGAAGAACAATAGCTAGACTGACCTTGATAAGTGGCAGTACATCTTGTTGGGTCCATGCATAGTATTGATCTCTGCCACTATGTCCATTATGTCATCATTGGGGTGGTCAATGACAAAGACTGGTCAATGTCAATTGTCCAAGTCATTTTGCCTACTTAGTTGTTCAGTGCCTACTTTGACCTTTAGGCTCTATAGTGTGTGTTAACATGTGATGAAAATATCTTCATGCTTAAAGACCACTTTCAGCCCTAGCTGGCTTGGCCCAGTGGATAGAGTGTTGGCCTGCAGACTGAAGGGTCCCAGGTTCAATTCCAGTCAAGGGCATGTACCTCAGTTGCAGGTTACTCCCTGGCTCAGGGACAGGTCAAGGCTTGTGCAGGAGACAACCAATCGATGTGTTCCTCTCACATCCAAATTTCTCTCTGTCTTTCCCTTTCTCTTCTACTCTATATAAAAATCAATGGGAAAATATCCTCAGGTGAGAGGTTATTTTTTAAAAAGACCACTTTCACATGTCCATTCACATGTTTCAGATCATCCAGTCTTTTTTTGTTCCGCACTCCTAATAAGCTAGTCAGGCCATTCACCACTGACCATAAATTCATAAATATTTTAACCATGGACCACTTCTCTTTCCATCCAAGTGCATCACCCAAAGTTCTGTTTATTGGGAGAATTTTCACTTGGCAACATCTTTCAAGTTCCCCATTTCCTAAGCGAGGCTATAATTCAGCCACTGTCCATTTTTTATTTGCACCCTCACATTGACCCAACCTATCCATAAACCAAGCATTTCCCTCCTGCTTCTGGTCTGATATGGTCCCCAAAGAGCTGTAGGCATGAACTGAGGGAAGTGCCCTTATACAACAATGGTGCATGCTGTGGGCATCTGAGCTACCGGATTTTGAAATTTTCTTATACCCTTTAGTCATGTTCATAACCACTTCTGGATACTCTACATTTTATCTTTTGATAGATTGTCACTGGGTCCCCATGACCTTATGATTTAACTATAGTCCAGTGCACAAAATTCGTGCACTGGGAGGGGGTTGTCCTGAACCCTCTCCAATCTGGGACCCATAGGGGGATGTCTGACTGCTGGTTTAGGCTTGATCTCACAATCCTCTCCAATCTGGGACTCCTTGGGGGATGTCTGACTGCTGGTTTAGGCCTGAACCCTCTCCAATTTGGGACCCCTCGGGGGATGTCTGACTGATGGTTTAGGCCTGATCTCACAATCCGGGACTGCTGGTTCCCAACTGCTCACCTGCCTGCCAGCCTGATCACCCCCTAACCACTCCCCTGTCAGCCTGATCAATGCCTAACTGCTACCCTGCTGGCCTAATTGCCCCCAACTGCCCTCCCCTGCTGACCTGGTCACCCCTAACTTCCCTCCCCTACCAGCCCAGTTGTCTCCAACTGCCCTCCCCTGCAGGCTTGGTCCCCCTCAACTTCCCTCCCTCCCCTGCAGGCCTAGTCACCCCTAACTGCCCTCCCCTGCCAGCCTGGTAACCCTTAACTGCCCTCCCCTGCTGGCCTGATTGCCCACAACTACCCTCCCCTGCTGGCCATCTTGTGGTGGTCATCTTTGACCACATGGGGGCAGCCATCTTGTGTGAGGATGTGAGGGTCAATTTTCATATTGCCTCTTTATTATATAAGATGGGTCTGATGGGAAGTTCTTTTGCATGGTTACTTGTTTTCCCATGGTCACCATGGCCCAGTAGCTTACACAAGTTGTTTTTCAAAAGGCATATGATTCTCTTTTGCATATGGCATGGCCTTGCTCTAGACCACATGTGTCAAACACAAGGCCCGCGGGCCAAATCCGTCCCGCCAGGCCTTGCAATGTGGCCCGCACCACGCTGTCATCACTGCACTCCGCTGCGTTTCCATCACAATGACAGTTTATGACTGTTCAGTAAACCATTCGGCCCGGGATTTAGGCTGGATTTTAGATTTTGGCCCCTTCTCTGATTGAGTTCGACACCCCTACTCTAGACTTTCATGAGCCTGCATTGTGATTCTGCCACAGGATTTTGCCACTGATTCCAAACTGCATATTTTCCCACCACTGACACCTCCATTATGTATGATCTGTCATATTGTATGTGCCAGCCCATAAGGCAGCTTGTGTGACAGCGTGAACCTGTTGAAGAGATTTTTTTCTTCTTTGGGCCCCAGTCATAGCTGGCAGCCTTCCCTGTTGCCTGGTATTAGGGATGATGTAGAGTCCCTCAGTGTGGGATATACTCCCTTTAGAAACCAACAAAGCCCACTAGATGTTGTGATTCCTTCTTTTAGCAAGAAGTGCAAAGTACAAGTTGTCTTTTATTTTAAAGGAAATTTCCCAGAGTACTCTTGAGCATTGGACCTCTAAAAATTTTATGAATCTGGTAAGCCTCTTAATCTTTGTGGTTTTTTTTTTTTTTATCCTCCACCCTCAGCAGTGCATATGTCTTACCAAGAGACTAGCTACCTCTTGCTCTTTTGGTTTGATCAATAAAATGTCATCAACGTAATAAGCTAATATAATGTTCTGCAGTATGTCCAGATGACCCTTATATCTTCAATTATGACAGAGGGTAGGGAAGCTAATATAGTCCTGGGACAAAACTGTAAATGTATACTATTTCGTATTCCATTTCAATGCCAACCTTTCTGTTTCTCTTTTCTGATTGGGACAGAAAATAAAGTTTTGTCAGATCAAAGACCATAAACATGTATTTGAGTTTATTAATCTGCTCACATAAAGTTGCCACTTATAGCAAAGCAGCTGTGATTTGAGCTACTACAGATAGTCATTCCCATCTGTCACAGACTGGTAAATTAAGTTGAGGTATGATAAGAATCACTACCCTGTATCCTTTAGATTCTTAAGGGCAGTACTAATTTCTACCCCTTCACGTGATGATATGCTATCTTGGTCAGGGTGGTGGTAATGGTGGTGTTGATTTTGTATCAGAGGCTTTAACTTGGCCTTCCCTATTGTTTCCTTACTGTGATAACTCTTATCGCACTGGCCAATGACACAAAGCAGTGGTTGTGTCAAGCACCCAATTATACACTTGTATTTGGGAGTGATCACAGAGTTCTTGCATCCAGTGAACCTCCTGTGATCTGGGTCTTGGCCAGGACTCCATTAAATTATTTGGTTCTCATATGTTCCCATTCTCATGATGAAGTTTTGCATCTCCAGGTATCAATGTCAACTCAGAATCTATATTCAGTAGTCCTCAAAATAACTGTGTGTACCCCTTCTCCAGTGCACAATTACATAAACAAACCGCCAGAGATCCCTTTGTATAAGGAAAGAAGGGAATCACTATAGTGTATACTTGTGTAATTACACTGTCATTTCTCCTAGGGACCCAGCCACTTCTATAACTGAGCTCTGGGTTTGAAAATTGGCTAAGGTCTGGAAACTGAACAGGGCATCATAAATTTAATTTGTTATTTTTATTTTAAATTTATCTTTATAGTTGAAAGTATAACAGATATCCCTCCTTTTACCCTCAACTAACCCCCTCCACCTCATGCATACCCACTCAGGACTACCACACTAATGTCTGGGTCCATGGAATATGCATATATACATATAAGTTATTATTTTATTGAATGACTGCCCTCAGGCTCCCAAACATTTTCTGCTATTATAATCTGAGTAGTACCCTTTTCAGCTGCCCATAAATTTTGCCTCTAGGGAATGCCATGTAATATTAACCATCTCCATAACTCTGTGGATCAAGCCCCTTGGATGCAATGTAAACTTTGTCATAATAATTTCAAGCTTTTGGCTTCTGGAAATTAAGCACCACCACCACCTCGCTTCTGCTGTTTTGGTTATTATGTACAATGGTATCAGTGAGCTAAGTTTATAACAGCTATTTCTATTGTCAGTCCTGGACTGCATAGGAGATTAATGCTGAACTTTTGAGTGATGCTGATGTCCCTCCAACCAGTGCATTCCTGATGTCCTTGTTAAGTGGTGTACCTTCTGCTTCTTCCCATGGAATGCAGTCTTCTAGTGGGTCATGTGGCTGAACATGATAATATCCATTCCAGCATGCCCACCCACTTCCTTTAGCCCTCTAATCCCATCCTCTACTATTTACCACAGCAATTCTGACATTTAAGCTACAGTCAGCATAGTTATCACTTTTTCCTACTAGGAACCATCCTAGTAGAACCCTTTCCTGGAGTCTTTAACAGAATGTTAAATACTGCCTCTCAGGAAAGCATTCAATAAACCTCTTATTGAGTGTATCTGTCCCCACCTTTTTATTTTTTCTTATTTTTAATTTTTTAATTTTTTAATTTTTTATTTTTTTTAAAATATATTTTATTGATTTTTACAGAGAGGAAGGGAGAGAGATAGAGAGCTAGAAATGTCGATGAGAGAGAAACATTGACCAGCTGCCTCTTGCACACCCCCTACTGGGGATGTGCCCGCAACCAACGTACATGCCCCTGACCGGAATCGAACCCGGGACCTTTCAGTCTGCAGACCGACGCTCTACCACTGAGCCAAACCGGTTTCGGCTATTTTTTTTTATTTTATTTTTTAAATATATTTTATTGATTTTTCACAGAGAGGAAGAGAGAGGGATAGAGAGTTAGAAACATCGATGAGAGAGAATCATCGACCAGCTGCCTCTTGCACACACCCTACTGGGGATATGCCCGCAACCCAGGTACATGACCTTGACCAGAATCAAACCTGGGATCTTCCAGTCCATAGGCTGACACTCTATCCACTGAGTCAAACCAGTTTCGGCTCTGTCCCCACCTTGATCAAGCACACAATCCAGTTTCACCTATATTCTCCTTTCTCCTGGTCCAAGCCAGATACTTCTTGCAGCTTCTTTGAAGTCTAATCCATTTTCTTCCTATTGGGCTGAGCATAGGCTGTGATGGAGACCTAGCCACCTGCAGGGACCATGAATAGAGGCTCATCCTTCCATGTGGGCAGAGGTCGAGGGAGATCCCTCTCCACTCCTAGGCTCCTATGACCTGCAGAGTGATGCTGCCCCAGCCTATCAGTTTTTCACAGAGGATGCTGTCACACACCACCTTGCTATTTCAAGGGTTTCAGGAGAAGGGTTGCTGGAGGGAATGTTCCTAGATGGGTTATGCTTAGACTTGCCCTATCAGTCTAACACCCAGAAAAGGAGGTAGGGGGAGTCCTGAGAGGGAACATAAGTTACCTGTGAAGAGAGGCTGGTCCATGGTCTTCCAGCATGAGGGTGAGAGGGTATTAGTTCTTAATAGGGATGAGGTAGTTCAAGTCTACTAAAGCAGAAAGTTCAGGGAAATCTAGAGAGTCAAGATCTTGGGCTCTTTTCTAGAAGACTCCATCCATACATCAGGATGCCAGATTTCCCCAATCAAGGGCCTTGTTTTGACTGGGTGTTGAACCTTGGTTGGTATGCTTCAATTCATTTGGGTGGGTTGAGTTTGTACCTATCTTAGTACATTTAGGATGCTATAACAAAATACCACAGACTATGTTACTTATAACCACTAGTTTAGTTCTCATACTTCAGGAAGCTGGAAGTCCAGATGAAAGAGATGCAAGAGCCATCATGGTCACATACTGATGAACACCCCCTTCTAGATTTACCTCTGATCCCAGAGGGTCAGAGGGAACCACACAGTACCAAGTGGCATCCCTGGGGACAGACACAGCTGCTGACTGTGGAAAGAAGGTCCACAGGACTGCTGGATGGCAGGGAATTCTAGATCTGGGTCCACAGTCACGAAAGGCTGAGCCCAGAATCTGGGCAACCATTTTGTCCTGAAGAGATAGCTCCTCCCTCCAGTCTCCAGGCAACCAATACAGACACACCCAGATTCCACCCTGAATGGTACAAAGGATTTTAAAAAATCTGAGTAGTCCCTGAGAGTCCACAGGCAAGGACCTAAAAAGAGACCTTCAGTCCCAGCAACAGGAAACTGAGAAACAGTACAGTACAGAAGACTGGGATGTTAAGCCAGCCAAAGGAATGACACTTCACTTTTTCATTTTTATTTTTTATCTCTTTTTTCCCTTTATTCTTTGTTTTCCTGTTTTTGTTTGTTGCTTTATTCTCTATTTCTTTTAGCATTATTTTTCCATCACTCTATTTTATTTTTATTTTCTATTTTTAATTTTTTATACCATTTTTGAAATCAATTTTTTAGAAATTTATTATTATTGTTATTATTATTATTATTATTATTATTATTATTTTCTTCTCATTCTCTTTCTTCTTATCCACTCATCTCCTTTATACTTCCTCTATACTGAACTGAGGTCCTCTCCATATTCATCCAAATCTTAACCTTATTTTTTGTATAGAAGCTCAGCCTCTATAGATACTGCCCCCATCCTTTTTGCTGAGTGTTTGATATTTGTATTTTTTGTTTTTTTGTTTATCTATTGGTTCTGTGGTGTTTTAACCATATATATAAATATATATATATATATATTTTCTCATTTTTCTTTTCTCTCTTATCTTTTTCTCTCCGATATCATTTGTGCTCTCTTTTCTCTCCCCTAATTTTCTTTTCTCAGGTGTTCACTTATAGTTGGGGTTATTGGTGTTATGAGTACATTCGTGCTTTGTTCCCTTTGTGTTGTATCTTGTAGAGGTGAATTTTATCCTGTCTGGCCAGGTACTAGAGAAAGAGCCAAATAACCAGACACCTGGCGAGGAAACTCCATTCACGAATAGGTCAATAACACCCAAGACCTAACTACAAAGGCAGGAAGAAGGCAGCAGTGAGGGAGAGAGAGTAAGGGAGGGAGCAAAAGAGGAGTGTGTGGTCATGTGGGGTGTGTGTATGTGTGTAAGTCACAGTTAGATCCAGCAGGACCTTCGGGAGCAGGCTAACCAGGCTCGCCTAACTAGGCAGTCTCTGCTACTACGATTATAAACAGTACCGGGAGGCCAGCTCATCCTCAGAGGTCTAGCCTTTTTGAAGGGGAGAGCTGCTGTAACTGGGATCCCAGCCTCACCTCCACCCAGGGTGCCTTCAGATAACACCTGGGACTCTACAGCCGCCCCTGTCAACGACCTGCTACCTCCTTGGCTGTGGTACCATAGTCAACAAGTCTCCAGCCACCATAGGCGCAGGCTCCTGTGAGTTCCGAAGCATGGTCTCCTCTGACCAGGCCAATGCTTTAGCCAAGGGCACTGCAACCACGTGAGCAGCAGACACAGGAGCAAACCTCTCCTGTCCAAGGAACAGCAGCACACCCCAGGCCTAAGAGCAACAGCCTCATGTGGCCTGCCCCTGTCTAAGGAGCAGCAGCTGTGTGAGTGGCCTGCTTCCCCATCTAAGGAGTAGCAAACACACGAACAGCCCACTCCATCCAAGGAGCAGCAGCCACATAAGCAGACCGCCCATGATTGAGGAAGGGAAAATATTGTTTTAAATGTAATAAATAATTTTGAATTGTATAAAAACAAACAAACAGATTCACAAAGCCACAATGAGTGTTGTTCAAAGAATCCTGGGTGCTTATTAACTTGATTCCATCAGTGCTGGAACTTGTTTTAGAGAGTTGTCTATTAGGCTTCATATTTCAATTGTTTTATTTAGGGTGCTTTTATAGTCAAGTTTATTGTTATAGGAAGAGGATGCTGTGTCCTTCACATGGACTTAATGCACCAACAGAAGACATGAACACTTTATGGTCTCTCTAATAATGAGATGAATCTTCACTGTTCATCTCAGCCATTTAAGAGATTGCTTACTTGAGTTGAGTCCAGATTGCAGTAATAAACCAGTTTGCCTTTGAGAAATTTAAATAACCTTCATGGTGATTGAATATTTGGCACATTAACTTTAGCACAAAAAGTGATCCGATATAATGGAACAAGCATCATATGTGGAATTGGACAGTCTGGGTTTGAATCCCAGATTCACCATTTACTAGCTGTGTGATACTGGATAAGTCATTTAATATCTCTGAGTCTCAGTTTCCTCATCTAAAGAGGAAATACTTGTATTTTTGTACATATTACATAAAATGTCATACATGGAAGTGTGTGACACACAATAAAGTTTTTTAACCAGGCTGAAACCAATAGTCCAAATTCAGGCTAGGATACTAGGGATATAAGGGTTTCAGATATATCTTCTATCATGATCTGGAATACAGTATATGACAACACCTATTGTGAAGTCAACAGGCATGGGCTGAAAGGCAAAAGAAATGCTTCAAGTATACCTCATAACACACTCTCAGAGAACTATGTATGAATCCATTTCCCTGGGAATTGGCAACCTGAGCCCCCGAAATGTAGCAAATATAAACGAATTGGGTATGATCAGTAGTGAGAGAGGGGGCAGGGGAGAGACTCTGTGAAAAGTAGTGGGTCCCCAGCTGCATGGCTCCCTGTACCAAGGGGCAGTAGAAAATACTATATATGATAGACTTTTATCTCTATACCTTTTTCTAGATGAGCTTTCCCCCACTGAAGTACTAGAACAGATATTTCTATCCCCTTCTGGTATTCTGCTGGCCAGGACCAGGGGCCAGCCTTACACCAATATGATTGGAGGGGGGCTGGGTAGGCTCTGACCCAAGAATTATAGGATTTGACTTGAGGCAAGAAACTCCATATGACAAATTTATTACTTTGGCTTAATGCTTCATATACAAATAAAATAAAAATATGTTTTCTGCAACTTGTTCTACCTTTTCAAACATATCACACATCCCTGAAACACATGAGTGAGTTTAGCATATCCTCTCCAGAGGACACAATTTGAGATATAATGCAGGGTGTGGCAAAAGTAGGTTTATAGTTGTGAGTATGCGAAACAGTTTATTCTTGTATTATTATTATTAATTATTGTATTATTGTCCCTACAAACAAATGTAAAACTACTTTTGCCCTATCCTGTATGTATAGAGTTTAGTAAGAGTAATTAATAGCTGGGAGGAGATAGATGGATTTGGTCTATTTCCTCTTGTCAGTTATGTAATATTAACGATGATGATGATGATGATATTGACAACAATGGTGATGTTTATTGACTATATGTGATCACAGCTTATTCTCCCAACAAATACTATTTATTAACTCTATCCTGCAAAATGAGGGAACTGAGCTTCTGGGAATTATACAACTTGTTTAACATCACATGCTAGTATATGGATAATCAAAGTTTGTGCACTTAATCTATTATACTGTGCTTTCTTGGAAAGAGAAGCAACTGTGGTATTTCTCTTTCATTCATCTTTTTGAAACCAGACTGCTCACAGTGAACTTAGCTAGATATTATGACCTAAATCTCTTAGGTCTTTTCTTTCCAAAATAAAAATGATCACAGCTAAAGGTATAGTGGCACCAGTAAAAAAAAAAAAAAATTCCCGCATTATGTTATCTGGAACCTGGTCTTTATGTCATTAGAACTTCATTCTCTAATCTACATGCAAATGAGCAAAAAATTGGAGTCACACTAATTTTCAGAATAGAACCTCAAATGGAACTTTAAAAGTCAGCAATATGTAACATCCCAGTGTTCTAATTCATTGCTGAAGCCAAGTAGACCTTCCACGTTCACATTCCAGAAATGCCCCTGCCCCTGCCCCCATGCATGGCCTGGAAAAATCCTTCTTATCCTTCAAGGCTCAGCTCAAATATCACCTCTTTTATGAAGTCCTTTCTAGTCTCACAGGCAGAATTAACTGATCTTCCTCTGTGCTCCCCCAGCACTTTGTATTAGCAATAGTAGTATAGCATTTATCACATTCTTTCAGTTAGTAATTTAAGTAAGGTTATGGAGGTCAGAGACCTGTCTTATTCATAAATCCTTTTATCTGCACGTCCCCAGCCTAGCACATAACATATTTCATTAAATCTAAAATCCCACTGATTTTAAGATAGACTGTTATTTTATGAACCATTAGGAAAGAAAAAAAAATCTGATAATTATACTATGACATGCCAATGATTTCAAGATGTGTCCCAAATTCAAGGATTTAAAAATATTTTTAAGTGTGTCTTAGAAGTTATTAACTGTGGTAATAAATGATCAGCTAATGTTTCTAGAACAGGATTGTAAACCCAAGCAAGGTACAGCAGGTATTTCTATAGCCATGTGACAGCCCATGTTTCCTAGTAAGTAAGGAACTGGTATTTGGTGGGGAATGGTATGCAATTGCATTTCTGATTTCAAGTATTTTACCCAACAGATTACAGGGATGAGTAGCCTAATGTGCCATTCTTGTTAAAAATAAAAATACCGCCACATCCCCAATTCAATATACTAAAAGGGCCAGTGACAATATATTCTGATCAAAATTGGGATCCACCTAATGCAACAAGTGAGTGTGATTATGGAGACAATGGGACAGAGTATTAGCATTTGCCTTGATTCTGGTTCTTTAAGCCACCACAACACACTGCTGTTCCCATCTACATAGGACGAGGAACCACCTAGCTTTCTCCAAGCATATTGCAGTCCTGCTTTTAAAAATAAAAGCATCAAAACATATAAACCCCACGATCCAAACTGTTGGCTCTGTTACCTTGGCTTCAATTTCTCCTTAGCTCTATGGATTTGATGATTGTCTATTATCTCCCTGGCTAGTATATGGACTTAGGTTTCCATAGGGTGGGCTTTGCTGGGGCTCAATATCCAAGGCTACCTCAATAAGAATCTATTTTCTAGGGGGAAAACTAAGATAGGTAAGCACCTAAACTGCTACCTCGCACAACAATTTCAAAACTACAAACAAAAGACCTAACATCTATCACCCAGAAATATGGGAAAGCTGGCTGAGTGGAAGTTCTACAACTAGAAGAAAAGAGAAAAGAGCATTGAGATGTGCACAAGCACTGAAAAGCTGAGGTATGGAGGCTCGCAAATCAGGCTGGTGGAGGGCAACCGGGTGCCCTGCTTTTTTCAACCCAAAGGGAGATAAGCTCCCGATTACTCTGAACAACAGTTTCTGGGGAGACATTGGGGACCCAAACTCTTATGGGGAGAAGCTGGACTGTTTGCCATCGGGTCAGAAAGTGAGGGTGACTTTCTTGCAGAGGTGCGCACAGCAATCATTGTTTACTGCGCTGAGTCTTGGGACATGGGGACTTGCAAACATGGAGATGCAGAGATGGCTGACTGGAAGCCATTGCTGTTTGCCACGCCTTATCCTAGTGACTCCCTGAGACCCCACCCCGCACAATCTACAAATCCACCCAAGCTCCATGCAGTGGCTTTTGCATATAAATGGCCGGCCCTATTGCAGCTTAACCTAACAAACTGCAGCTCTGGTGAGACAGCTACAAAACCTCCAAACCCCAAGCAAAAAGGAGAAAACAGTAGTTCTCACTGTACCTCCTGTTGGGTGGCCTCAGACAGTAGCTGACCTGCACCCCATTGGAGATCCAGAAGCTAGAGTATCTAGTGGTCAGTGTGAGATGACACCAGATTTCAACTACTCATATCCATAAGTGACACATTCAAGAGGCAGACTCAGTGAGCACCACAGCCCCACTGAAACAAGCCCTGCCCCATAAGCGTGTCTCCAGCACAGCAGTTCTTCCATTATAGATGCAACGAGTCCTCACAGCCAATTGGCCTGGAGGTCAATTCCTCACAGTGATACCAACAACAATCAGGACTAAACTACAACAAGGCTGTACATACAGTCCACAAAGGTGTGCACCAAGAGTGTCCACCTCAGGTAACTGGGTGGCTGACCCACTGGGACATATAGGACACCTACCACACAAAGCCACTCTATCAACTCAGGGAAGCAGTGAAAATGTGGAGACAGAGAAACAGATCACAAACGAAAGAAATGGAGAAAAACAAAATATTGGGTATAGAGTTCAAAACCACAGTTATAAGGTTTTTCAAGAATTTCTTAGAAAAGGCCAATAAATTTAGCGAGACCCTCAAGGATATGAAAAAGGACCAACTAGAAATCAAACATACACTGACTGAAATAAAAATTATTATACAGAGACCCAATAGTAGACTAGAGGAACACAAGAATCAAGTCAAAGATTTGAAATACAAAGAAGCATAAAACGCTCAACCAGGAAAGCAAAAAAAGAAAAAAGAATCTAAAAATTTGAAGATAGTGTAAGAAGCCTCTAGGACAACTTCAAACGTACCAACATCAGAATTATGGGGGGTGCCAGAAGAACAGAGAGAGCAAGATACTGAAAACCTATTTGAAGAAATAATGACCAAAAACTTTCCTACCTGGTGAAAGAAATAGACTTACAAGTCCAGGAAGTGCACAGAACCCCAAACAAGAAGAATCCAAAGAGGACCACATCAAGATACATCATAATTAAAACGCCAAGAGCAAAAGACAAAGAGAAAATATTAAAAGCAGCAAGAGAAAAACAGTTAATCACCTACAAGGGAGCACCCATATGATTATCTGATTTTTCAACAGAAACTATGCAGGCCAGGCAGGAGTGGCAAGAAATATTCAAAGTGATGAATAGCAAGAACCTACAACCAAGATTACTCTTCCCAGAAAAGCTATCATTAAGAATGGAAGGTCAGATAAAGAGCTTCACAGATAAGAAAAAGCTAAAGGAGTTCATCACCACCAAACCAGTATTATAGGAAACGCTGAAAGGTATTCTTTAAAAAGAGGAAGAAGAAGAAAAAAGTAAAGATAAAAATTATGAACAACAAATACATATCTATCAACCAGTGAATCTAAAAATCAAGTGAATTCAAAATCTGAGGAACAGAATAAACTGGTGAATATATTATAATAGAATCAGGGGCATAGAAATGGAGTGGACTGATAATTCTCAGGGGGAAAAGGGTGTGTGGGTTGCGGGAAGAGACTGGTCAAGAATCATACACCTATGGATGAGGACAGTGGGGGTAGGTATGGGCAGAGGGTGGGAACTGGGTGGAGGGGATCTATGGGGGGTAAAAGGAGAAACTATTGTAATAATATGAACAATAAAGATTTATTAAATTAAAAGAAAAAGTCTATTTTCCACCTCAGTTGGTTGAGTATTATACTATGAACCAGGAGGTTATGGTTCGATTCCAGGTCTTGGTGCATGCCTGGATTACACGTTTGACCCCCAGTAGGGGGTATGCAGGATGCAGCTGATTGATGTTTCTTTTTGTAAAAATACATTTTTGTTATTGATTTCAGAGAGGAAGGAAGAGGGGGGAGAGAGAGATAGAAACATCAATGATGAGAGAGAATCATAGATTGGCTGCCTCTTGCATGCCCCGCAGTGGGGATCAAGCCCACAACCTGGACATATGCCCTGACCGGGAATCAAACTGTTACCTCCTGGTTCATAGGAGCTCAACCACTGAGCCATGCCAGGTGGACACTGATTAATGTTTCTATCTCTCCCTCTCCTTTTTGCTCTCTGAAATCAATAGATACATATATTTTAAAAAGAATCTATTTTCCAGTTCCTTCCTGGTAATACAACTCCCCTCACCCTGGAACTGGGTCAAGTCATGCATTTATCTTTCCTGGATCTCCCTTCACCACACTTTCCCCACCCCTCAAACACACATTAGCACACATGCACATTCATACGAGATAAACCAAGTTGTCGCTTAAGACTTTAGATGGTGGTCAGTTGATAGAAATTCTCCTGGAGAATTTCTGAGCCCAGTAGTTTAATTACTACAATTTGTGCAATATCTTAACATGTAAGCAGCTCTGCACACTAGCAGTCAGAGACTGAGAGTCTCCCTGGGGTAAGGACAAAAGGACAACTTTAAGGGGGTGATGAGGAAGACAGTTGAATAGGTCAAAAGAGTTCCTAGTTTACTTTTGTACCTAGCCTTTTGGTGAGAAGCCAGTGGCCACCAAAAACCTGAAAGTCATCTTTTCCTTTGAGTGGGCTGCCAGTACCTGGGTTAAAAGTACCAAAGACAATCTTCCAATTTAGTCCAGTCTTCCCATGCTAGGCAATCCCTGCTCAGCTTTAAGGTCAGTGTAGTTTGTCTCCATTCAGTGCCTTCTCCAACCTTAACAAGTAAAAATGAAACAAGATAAAGGAGAAGCAAGTAGCTCATTTACACCCTTTCCTAATTTAGTGATGGCACGATATTTGGAAATGTTTCTTTGAAAGGGGGTGTCAGAAATGTAAGTCCCCCAAAGTACTAGAACTGAGTGCATTCAATGCCATAAGAGTTTTACTTCCTCACATGTACAGTTACACTTGAGAATAAAATCACAAAACATTAGAAGCAAAAAGAATCTGGATGACAGTACTCCTCCCTCATTTTAAAGATGAGGGCTTTTTAAAATCCCCAGTCTGGGGATTTCTCATATGGGAAGATACCTAAACCCTTAAAATTGTATTCCACTTTCATAGTCTGTAATTACATTGGGTGCATTGGACTTAAAAATTGCATACAAATAGAGCTCCAATTAACAACAACAAAAAAAATCATGATGGTTGATACAAACAAATACCAAGAATCAACTGCCCATTGTTTTCACCAAAGGATTGAGGCAATACATATTTATTCTCTAAAAGTGTAAAATAAATTGTCATTGCTCAGGCCCCTTAGAGGGCTGGATTCCTGTATAAATCAAACCAGCTCACTAGCAGCTTACATAGCTAACACTCAGCACCTTTCACCCCAGCTGGTGATGTAAGCTGGGCAGGAAGTTTATAAACCCCCATCCCAACCCGGGTAGAACTTTGGAACAACTGCGTAAACAGCGCCCCTTGGTGGTCAACATAAGAAAATGCAAAAGCCAATGCTGACAAATCAGGGCTCTAGTAAAGGTCACAGCCCTGTCTCTAAGTTGTCTTCTAGTCTATGGGAACCTTTGCTGGGTCAAGGGAGAAAGCATGGGGAAAACAGCAGGGGAGAGAAAAAAGCTGCATTTTTTTTCCTGGAGATGTTTATATGTGCCTTATTACGGCTAGATCTCAAAGAAAGCAGATTCATTTTTGTATCCCATTGAGTCTGAACAGGCAGCTATAAGAGCCACAGATACATGTTATGCTTATATACATAAACATGATTTTATTATTAACATCAATGAACACAGATTAAAGAATAGTCACATGCCAAAGACATAATGCTCACAAGATCACAAAAGAGCTACTGATTTGTGTTCATATATGTTCTGGTGGATCATTACAGGTCTGAGTGAAATAATATTAAAAAGATTTTTGACGCTTCATTTCCATTTGGACATCTGCAATAAGTTCATTAGAAAAAGAAAGCAGATGCTTTGAAGTTGATATATATATACTTTTTACAGGTGTATGGATTCACCAAAAATGAAAATTACATCCCAGTAAATACATTTTAAGAAGTATACAAAGAAAGCACAAGAAACACGCGTTTGGCTCAGTGGTTTGCCTAATTAAAGGGTTTTTAATTTTTTAAGTTTTAAAAACAATCCCCTGTAAAGCTGTCAAGGGTACTTGATGTTACAGAAGAAAAGTGTTTTCTAAGCAACTCCAGGGCTCTGTTATTCCTCGCTTGCAGGTTCTTCTCAATTCTTAGTTCATTCTTGATGGCATCGAGCTCTCTATGCATCTTTTCCATTTCTAATTCATAATACAATTTTATTTCTTCTTTTAGAAGTTCATTTCCAACTTCAGTCTGATGTTTTAACTTCCTTACAGCTTCTTTTAAATCTCTATTCTCTACGCTCAACTTGTGGATGACTTCTCTGGCTTGCTGGAGCTCTTCAGTTAAGTTTTTGACATTTGTTGCTTTTTCAGATAGGTCATTTTTTAAAGCTTGAAGTTCCCAGTCTTTCTTCAAAGTTTCTGCCGCTGTTTCTTGAAAATTTAGGGCTTTGGGGGAGACTTCCTTTTTGGCGTTCAAAAGTTCTTTTTCAGCATTTTCAAATTCCTCTTCTATTTTTCTGCATTTCACATTGAGTTCTTCCAGTTCTTCATTCAAGATATTCAGGCTAAAATTTGGAGACTTTCCTTCAGTATATTTCTTCTTGTTGTCTTGTTGCCATAGACTTGGATGTTCCATTGTATTCTGGATGCAGTAGTCTTCTGTGCTATTAAAGCTTTCTTCAGTTGTAACATCCAAATTAGATGATTCACAGGAGACAGAGTTTGTGTCTGCTTCATTCTTTGAAATGTTCATCTTTCTCTCTCTCAAATTTGGTTCTTGTTCTTCTTCATTTGGTTGGGAAATAAATTCTTTCCTCTGAAATTTATTCTCTTCTTGAAACTTTCTACTAGACATGTTGTAAATTCCTTCCATTCTCTTGGCCTTCTCTGAAGTAATTTGTTCAGGAAGAGATTCAGGCTGTAAAACCTCATTTAGAACATCATGAGCACTAAAAGAAGGAGCAAACATATTCTCTTTCCAGTGTTTTCTCCTATCATCCATTTCTTCAAGCACCTCTTCCAATTCCTGGAAAATAATTTTAATCAAAGCACATTATTTACACTGGCAGCTAGTGTAGTGGAAAGAACTAAGCTCATGGTTGAAGGAATCTAAATATTGGAAGACTAGTTCTCCTTATAACTCACGAAGTGGCCTGGGCCTCAGTTCCCTCATTTGTAAACTGAAAGGGCTATATTAGCTAAGTTGTATAGATCCTCCCAGCTTTAAAATTCTCTGATGCTATGAAATATAACCAATAAATCGACACATTTGGCCATTAATTATAGGTAGAGAAAATAATTCTATAAAAGACAACAGTACACATGAAAACAAATTGCTTCAAAAAGAGTAAAAGTGATTAAAAGTTAATAGGCTTAATTTTAAAGTAGGCTAATACCTGTGCTTCCAATTTCCCTAATTTTTCTCCAGTTCTTTTGGGTTGGACTTCTGTTTATTCATTCTTTAAAGTGACTAAAACATCAGGGCTTACTGCAATGTGAGCTGCTTTTGGTAAAGTATATCATTCAGACTTCCTCATGCGTAACTCTGCCAAATGCCCTTCTGCCTTGACCTGTAAATTCCTGCTATTCCAGTCTTGGGCTTTGCTTTTAAGCATGATTGCAAAGTGTACAGAATTCTATCCATTTTGACAGCAATTTCATGATGAGAATCAAATGTCAACAACTGAAAATCTTAATGCCACAAAATGTGTTTTTCTCAAGATATTGACTCCAAGTATAGTTTTTAGGTGAAACCTTAGCATGCTAAATCATAATAAACTTTCTAAATGCATCAAAATTAGAGGATATTTATTTTGTTTCTTTAGTATTCAAAGGGAATCCTTAACATACAACCCTCCTAAAACATGGAAGTATTTAATTGGTTACTACTTCTGAAAGGAGAAAGAAGGAACCAGGCAACACACTGATGGGCCACTGGCATCTGAAGCCAACAAACTAATAACTTAGTTACTGCTAAGAGTCAAAAGGAGGAGGAAGAGGTCAATTCATTCATTTTATACATTAATCTTCTGTAATATATTTGTGGTAACACCAATGAGAAAGATCAAATTATGCCTGCATCTATTTTTCCCATGCACACAAATGTAATTTTATCTTGGTAACAAAAAAATGGCAACTGTTGTATTTATTTTTAAATGAATATTCTCTTTAATATTATTAAAAATTCTAAATGTTATAGTAGTAAATTATTTAACACATAATTTATATTTATATAATATTTCATATTATTTAAAGATTATAATAGTAGCATTTGTTATTTGTAGAATTTTGGAAAATATAGAAAAGGAATTCCCTCATAATCCCATGGCCCCGAGAATAACCACTATTTGATATATTATCTTTAATATTTTCTTTCTGGCAAGAATAGTTTAAATTTTAATAGATGTCCTTGCTACCGACAATGATACTTCATATCTACATGTACTGAACATGCCCGACCCTCAAGCTTACATCCCCACTGTCAACTCACATGGCTTTGAGGAAAGGGAAAGATGCAAATATTCAGTAAAGGTGTTAAAATGATGAGTTCAAAAGCTGTAAGTCAAGCTATATTAAAGTTTAGTCAATCAGACTAGAATAATAAGCTGTGACTTCAAATTTATGGTATAGATTTGGTATGGTATAGATTTGCCATTGGAAGCATCACCTCCTTTCTCTTGAAATAGTTCTGATTTTAATTATTTTACTAGTCACCACCCAGAAGTACCTATGACCTATCTGTTCTTTTTTTTTTTTTTTTTTTTTTAATATATTTTATTGATTTTTTACAGAGAGAAATAGAGAGCTAGAAACATTGATGAGAGAATCATCGATCAGCTGCCTCCTGCACACCCCCCACTGGGGATGTGCCCGCAACCAAGGTACATGCCCTTGACCGGAATCTAACCTGGGACCTTTCAGGGCCGACACTCTATCCACTGAGCCAAACCGGTTTCAGCAACCTATCTGTTCTTAAAAAGGAAAGATAATCATATAATGCTGGTTTCTCTCTTCTCTAGTTTTATGAATGCAAATGAGTAGATTATTTCAACAATCATAAAGAAACAGAAGAAAAAGATAAGATGGTGATGCTAATTGCCAGCCACATGTTATATTTTTTATGTTTCATTTATAATTTATTTTAAAAATATTTTTATTGAGCCCTAACTAGTTTGGCTTATTGGATAGAGGGTCCCAGGTTCAATTCCGGTCAAAAGCATGTACCTTGGTGCAGGAGGCAGCTGATCAATGTTTCTCTCTCACTATTGTTTCTAACTCTCTATCCCTCTCCCTTCCTCTCTGTAAAAAATCAATAAAATACACTTAAAAATATTTTTATTGATTTCAGAGAGGAAGGGAGAGAAAAATAGAAACATCAGTGATGAGGGAGAATCACTGATTAGCTACCTTCTGCATGTCCCCCACTGGGGGATCAAGCCTGCAACCCAGACATGTGTTCTGATCAGAATTGAACCCCTGATCTCCTGGTTCACAGGTTGATTCAGCTCAATCACTGAGCCATGCCAGCTATACTATTTTTAATTGAATTTATTGAGGTGACATTTTAATGAAATTATACAGATTTCAGGTATATAATTTTATAATACATCATCTGTAGCCAGTCACATTTTTTTAGCAGTCAAATTTTCACTAGACAATCCTGTAAAAGATAAAAATGCTTCCAATCATGTAGCAATGGGAGAGAGAATACTATTCCTCTTATTGAATTCTGGATGAAAGGAATTGATGAGATTGATTTGGAAGGAGATGTGCAGAGGGCCAAGTAAGCCGAGACCACTTAATAACTGCAGATAGCAATAATGACAAAACTGATATAGATATTTAGGTAGAGATAAAAGTTAAAATAGAAAACTCTTATTCATTTGTACTTGAAAAAGTGACTTCTATCTCCAACCGTCTCATAAATATGTAAATTTCACTCCCTTTCTTTCTGAACTTCTGTACAATTTCCTGATATAGACAATGCTTTTCACAGAACTGGGGAGAATAGATTTATTTTATAACTAAGGCTCAGAGAAGTTAAGTGACTTGACCAAGGCTAACCAGCCTGTAATGATAAAACTGAAACCCTGTCTCCCAGGTCTGTACTTGTTCTAAAAGTCCCCTTTATTATTCTGCTAGGTTTCATTCCACAAATTGAAAGAAAACAACCCAGTATTTTCAGAGCTTAGGTATTTTTTAAAGGGCCACAAAAGGACAGAGGAAAAACAAAGGGGTGGTGGTGGTGGTATGGAGAATGGCATGTCACATATCAAAGGGCAGAAAGAGAAAGGTTTGAAACGCCTTTGGAATTTCCCTCACATGGCTTATACAGGGCAGGGTCAGGGGTCCTGAGCTTCTCTCTTTTCTTTCCTTTTTTCTTTTTTCCCTCCCTCCCTCCCTCCCTTCCTCCCTCCCTCTCTCCCTCTCTCCCTTTCTCCCTTCCTCCCTCCATCCTTCCCCCACTTTCTTATTTCCTTCCTTCCTTCCTTCCTTCCTTCCTTCCTTCCTTCCTTCCTTCCTTCCTTCCTTCCTTCCTTCCTTCCTTCCTTCCTTTTTCTATTTTCTTGGCCAGATATCCTTTAATGGCTTGTTCCCCAATCTACTACTCAGAATATGGCAAAGACCACACTGGGGGTAAAAGCTGCCAGTCTCATTTTCTCTTTGCAAATTGCACTATTTATTTTATTTTATTTTATGTTTGTGTAGAATAAGCATGACATTAGTATTCTCTGGCAAGGAAAAGGAATAGGCATTGAAGCAATGACACTCCTCTACCACTGAGTGATAGCCATTTTGCTCAAAATAAACTTGATTAGGTAATTTTTGCAGCATAAGGCAAATCAAACCAGATGTTTTATTGAAAGTACAAGCATGCCTTTTTACTGTGTCAATTATGAACGTTTACTATTACATTTATTATTACTCAACACTATGTTGGATTTTGAAGAGTAGGGGAAGGAGGTCTAAGAGAAATAAGAGATGTAAAGAAATAAGCCAGAACAAGGAAAATGATATAGTCACATGACAAAAATAACATTAGTGGTCTCCTAAGACAGTGATCCCCCAGAAGTCCTTGGGCTTAAACTGTCAATGCCTGGGTTTCCATAATATAGCTATATCTATTCATTTGTGTCAGGCATACATTAATAATGAACTCTTGATGGTTCTAGTTAGTATCTACCTGAAAACATAACCAATCATCCTCTGGTGACTTTTATCCTCTGGCAAGATAGCAGGTCATTTTGGTGGAGTAAGGGATCTATTAATTCATAAAAGTAGTTTATATTCACCTAAAAATTTGGAGAAGCACTGATAATATAAATTGAAAATAATGTAATGTAATGTAATATAATATAATAATTGTGAAGAGCTAAGCAAAGGGTGATTATTTATTATGGATCTTTGGGCAAATCATTCCATAAAAATCTTAGGCGAATGCATATATATCCTTAAATAGTTCCAGAAAATAATATGCTGCTGTTTATTGTGAAAGGGAAACACAAACAAACAACAAACTGTTTCATTTTCAATGTATGGGTCCCTGAGGAATATACTCATATTAAGGTGGATAAGTGATCAAATATGTGAAATCTATTTGTTTTATAAAGTATTCATATTTTAAATCACATGCTTTAGAAAAATTTGATGACATAAGAAATCAAATATTTTTTTTCTGTTGCCTTATCTCATTTACATTAGAATTTGATTTCAAAATTTCAGGACCACCTCTTTTGCATAAATCTAGATGTGTCTGCAGAGAGATTATTCTTCTAGGCAGGGAGATTCAGGGACTGAGAAATATTTCTGGAAAACCTCCAGAAGCTTTCCCCCACATCACAAGAGTACTTCATTACAAACTTTGTAAATTGGGAATGCTGGTTGGAAAAGGTCATCTTCAACTTGTGATGGGCAAACTTCTGTAACTGCCCTCAGTTCCTCAGCCCAAATCAACCAGATTAAAAGTCACTGGGCTTTTAATCACAGCCCAGTGGCAGTAACAGGAAGACAAAGGGCCCTTCTTAGCTCAAGGAACTTTCCCCCATTATTCTTGGAGGTTTTCAGTTCTTCCAACCCTTAGAAAAACTGCTTAGTGAAAATGGGGGAGGAGGTGGGTGAAGTCTGCTACAAAGAAAGTCACTGGCCTAGCTCTTTTGCTCAATTGTCCAACCTGTTCTCACTTAAAAGCAGTAGTTCTCAGCCTCTTATTCTGCTTCCACTGTTCCTGGGCACAAAACACTGCCATCATTAGCCTCTTTCCTTATTTGAAAAGATTCTGACCTGCCCCATCTAGGGGAGCTTTGCCACTCCCCACACTACTGAGAATTAGTAACTTGCAGAAACTAAAATTAGATACTAAAATTCAATACTAAAATTAGAACCCAAAGGAACTGTCTGAAATCAAGGTGGGTGAACATGTTTTACCGTGCAGAATCATGGGGAAGGGAAAGGAAGATCCTGAGAAATGAATTGAGTGTGGACTATGTTGGAAAAAATAAGATGAAGGAGTCAGTTATCTTGACTCTTACACTTTAGATCTATGTGAAAACTTACCTCAATTTTTCTCAGCTGTAAAATAGGGACGATATACTTATTTCACAGGTGGTTAAAAGGAATTAATGAAAATGAAAATGGAAGAAATTTTAAAGCATACTGTAAAAAATGGTTCTTGCTGAAACTGGTTTGGCTCAGGGGATAGAGCATCGGCCTAAGGATTGAGGGGTCCCGGGTTCGATTCCAGTCAGGGGCATGTACCTTGGTTGTGGGCACATCCCCAGTGAGGGGGGGGGGGGTTGCAGGAGGCAGCTGATCGTTGTTTCTCTCTCATCGATGTTTCTAACTCTCTATCCTTCTTCCTTCCTTTCTGTAAAAAATCAATAAAATATATTTTTTAAACATGGTTCTTATTCTGTTTTCAGGTTTGCCTTACCCTTCTTGAGAACATGAACCAGCCAGTTAAATAACCAATCCTTTTCCAAAGATGTGTGCTTCAAGGTTGACAGCCTGAGGTCATCAGACCTCAGAAAAGGTCAGTTTGAAAAAAAAAAAGAAGAAATATATATATATATATATATATATATATATATATATATATATATATAGTATTATGGCATGTAGAAGGGAACATAACTCAAATCTTACATTAATTTAACCTGCATCCTCAGGGAAGAATTAGAACTAAATCCTGCAAGTTGTTTATGCCTCCGAATTCTGAAGCTAAATTATTTCTAAGAAGAAAAGTGGTAGTGTTTTTTACAAAGATATATGTATTTTATTTATTTGTTTGTTTGTTTGTTTGTTTGTTTGTTTGTTTATTTTTACAGAGAGAAAGGGAGAGGGATAGAGAGCTAGAAACATCTATCAGCACCCCCCCCCCCCCCGAATGTGCCTGGAACTAAGGTACATGCCCTTGACGGGAATCAAACCTGGGACCTTTCAGTCCGCAGGATGATGCTCTATCCACTGAGCCAAACCGGTTTTGGCAAGATATATGTATTTTTAAATGTATTTTTATTGATTTCAGAGAGGAAGGGAGAGGGATAAAGAGATAGAAACATCAATGATGAGAGAGAATCATTAATTGGCTGCCTCCTGCACGCCCCCTGCTGGGGTGATCAAGCCTGCAACCCAGGATGTGCCTTTGGCTGGAATTAAACCTGGGACCCTTTAGTCCACAGGCTGACACTCTATCCACTGAGCCAAACCAGCTAGAGTAATATTTGTATTTTTATCAGCAGTTACTTTACCAAGAACTTTCCAAATGCTCCAGTGGCTTTCAGAGTCACCAATAAGTTCTTAGATATATGACAATTGGAGTATCAGCTTGAAGATCAGCAAGGATGATGCTGCACTCTGAGTTTTTCCAGGGCTTCTACAGCATTTCATACAAAATTTTGTATTACCAATATACTGTGATCTCCTGGTACCTTATTCATCTTTGTATCCCTACCTGTTACCTGACCCATAGTAGCCATCAATAAATATTTGTTGAATAATTGATCCTTAATATTTTCCCTGAAAATTCTATAGTGCTTTGATTCTAATTGAGTTTTTGTCAATACTTATGTGTCTTGTGGCTTATGAAGTGTTTTGGATGACATTTTAGGGAAAGGATTTTTATTTTCCCTTCAAAGTGTATTTGGCTTAGCTAAAAATCTCCAGGACACTTTTCTTTTGTATTTTTATAAGGCTTTCTTGATAGTGTAATTGATAATGCAGATTAATGATCTAGTTACAAGGTTGAAGCTCTGGCTTCTAAACACTCATAACAAGCCAAAACCAGTTTGGGCTCAGTGGATAGAATGTCAGCCTGCGGACTGAAGGGTCCTGGGTTCCGGTCAAGGGCATGTACCATGGTTGTGGGCACGCCCCCAGTAGAGGGCGTGCAAGAGGCAGCTGATCGATGACTCTCTCTCATCGATGTTTCTTTTTTTCTTTTTCTTTTTTTAAAATATATTTTATTGATTTTTTACAGAGAGGAGGAGAGAGGGATAGAGAGCTAGAAACATCGATGAGAGAGAAACATCGACCAGCGGCCTCTTGCACACCCCCTACCGGGGATGTGCCTGCAACCAATGTACATGCCCTTGACCGGAATCGAAATTGGGACCTTTCAGTCCACAGACCGACGCTCTACCACTGAGCCAAACCAGTTTCGGCTCTCATCGATGTTTTTATCTCTCTCCCTTCCACTCTGTAAAAACTCAATAAAACATTTTTTTAAATAAAAAAATAAACACTCATAACAAGATATGAGCCAGCACAACTGTACTTACACTTCCCGAGGTACAGGATGTTCTATTTGATGCCATCATTCTCCAGTTTGAGCTGAAAAATAAAATCCCACCAGCATAATTAGAAAACATCATTAACCAGAATGCCAAAATCCCTGTTTATATCTGTTTGGCCCATCTAAAATGTGATGCCAGACACTTTGAAGAAAGTGTTCCCAATGATGAGGCCACTGTCTTCCTTTCCCAAGTAATACAAATACCAAATGGGACAAGATTGATGGTGGCATCATAGTCAAACATAGTAGTATCTCCTCACCTTCAACACCTATTGAACAAATGAGCCACAGCTGATGGCTGCAGTGGCAGCACCATGCTTGTTATTAATGAGTACGCCAAGAACCACATTAGCAAAGGTCTGGAGTGTATGTAGGTCTTGTTCCCTCCCTCAGGGCACAGGTAATTTGAAATAAATAAATAAAAACATTTAAAAGGGCAGTTATCCTGATTTGTGCCTTAATCTTTCAGAGTCCTAACATATGAGCCAAGTGTCCACTTCACGGGACAAATTGTCTTGTCTTCTCTATTGCTTGGTAGATATTGAGAACTAAGTGAAGTGCCATTTAAAACCGGGCCTTGTGGACAATTCTTTGTCAGTAGTGTGAAATGATTCTTTCTAGAAGAAAAGAGACGAGTTCCCTTAATTCTGAAGGCTTGGAAGTCACTTTTTTGCTATAAAGCTATATCTAGGCATTCATAATTTGTAGTGTGTGTGTGTGTGTGTGTGTGTGTGTGTGTGTGTGTGTGTGTGTGGTCCTCTGTAAATGGTCAACTGAAACTCCTGCAATCACTGCTTCAGTGGAGAGAAGGTGGCTCAGGCAGACCAGAATCGCAGGTGACACCATCCCTATAGTCTGGCTGACACAAGACGGGGTTGAGCCAGGGGCAGCTGGCGGCTCAACCCCACTCCTTCTTTCATACCTCCACTCCGAAACCCTGTTTCCTTCCCTCCCAAACTCTCCCTAACCTCCTAGCCTGGGTCTCTAAAGAGAGAGGAAACCTGCGGAGGGGGACAAGTGGGGAACATCCTCTACAGAGAGGCCAGACCGAGAAGAGGGCCCAGCCGGGCTCCTCCCGGCTTTCCCGCGCTCAGACTTACCTGGTGACGTGGGTGGGGTCCGGTGGTTCCAGTCCCCACTTCTCTGAAGCGGGCCACCACCAGCCGGCAGCACCCCTTAGTTCGGAGCTGCCCACCGAGCCCAGGCTGGGCCGGCGCCCAGCGGAGCCTCCGCAGTGCAGCTCCAGCTCGGGCCACGCTGTTGCCTAGCAACAGTATGGCTTGATTTAAAAGGACCAGGGAGCTGGTGCTCCTAGCTGGGCAGAGCACTGCGCATGCCCGGTTTGGTGGTTCTCCTGATGGCTTCTTCCTGCAGGAAACAAGAGCTCAAATCTCAAGAGAACCAACCAGTCAGGGTGGGATGGGGCGAGAAACTGTGAGGCTGCCCCACCCACAGTGGGCTTTTCACAGAGGCTCTGGATGACTCACAAAGGCACCTGGACACTGCGGTTGTCAGGGAAACAGGGAGTGATGTAAGGCTAGTCCCTAGGTCTGCAGGTCAGTAATCTGACGTTGAGGAGAGTTAGCTCTGGAAGATCGCCTAGGTTTGGTTCAGGGTCCCTAACAATGTGGCAGTTGCATACCACCGCACAACCCCACATATACCTCTAACCCTCAGCACAATGGTCTGGCCAGAATTTCTGCCTCTGGTCAAGGCTTCAAGGAACAGTATCATGAGAGCATTGCCCCCTGGTTGTGCCCCTATGAGAGGTTGAGTTTGCATCTCAGGTAGCCCATGGTTTCCTTATTTACGACTCAGGAATTTCTCTAAACTGCTCTTGCACCTGTTTGAATTTAACAACTACTGGGGGCAACTATCGATAGTTCTACACTACTGGCAGGTAAAATAAGTTCCTTTTGTTATTCCCAAAACTATTCTCTTTGAACTTCAAAAGTTCTCACAACTTCCAGAATTTGGTTGGGAACACATCCGTGTTCTTCATTATGTTTTAGATTTCAGTTATGGTATTTTGTTGCATAACTAATGACTAGGCTAGTTGCCCAATGCTGATTCTTCCATCACCAAATTGATCACACTCTAGTTATAGTATGATTTGGGCCTGATCAAAAGATGGACCTGGCCTGAAATAGAATGGAACTGGGGTGTTCAAAATAGTAATAATAGTGACTTTTAGGAAATTTAGTATTTTCTAGGAAGCATGAGGATGAAAGTAAACATTAGCTCTAGAATCTCCAGTGAAAGAAGGTTGAAGTACATTTAAAAAGTGACAGTCTAGCCCTAGCTGGTTTGGCTGAGTTGATAGAGCGTGGGTCCTGAGTTTGATTCCTGTCAAGAGCACGTACAGTACCTAAGTTGCAGACTCAATCCCTGGCCCTGGACAGGGTGCATTTGGGAGGCAACCAATCAATGTGTCGCTCTCACATAAATGTTTCCCCCTTCCTTCCACTCTCTAAAAATCAATGGAAAAATATCCTTAGGTGAGGTTTAACACATAATCCTACCTAATAAAAGAGTAATATAAAATTAACGTCACTCTGCTCCACAAGGGAGAGAGAGAGAGAGAGAGGGAGAGAGAGAGAGAGAGAGAGAGAGAGAGAGAGAGAGAGAGAGAGAGAGAGAGAGAGAGAGAGGCATTGATGGGTTGCTTTTGGTATGCGCTCCAAAGGGGAATGGAACCCAAAACCTGGGCACGTGCCATGACTGGAATCAAACTTTCGACCTTTCAGTGCATAGGATGATGATCCAACCAACTAAGCTACTCTGGCCTGGCTTCTTATTCATTTTTTAAGATGTCACTCCCCGTCTCTGGTTGGGGCACTTTCTCTCTCTCTCTGTCTCTCTCTCTGTCTCTCTCTGTCTCTCTCTCTCTCTGTCTCTCTCTCTCTGTCTCTCTCTTCCTCCCTCCCTCCCTCCCTCCCTCCCTTCCTCTCTCCCATTCATTCTCTCTGAAAATCAATGGGAAAATATCATCCAGTGAGTATTAACAATAACAACAAAGAATAAAAAAAAGAGAATTGGCCAACAATTCTTTTGCATGCGGACACCCAACAGTCCCAGAACCATATGTTAAAGAGATTATTCTTTCTTCATTGAATGTATTGGAACCCTTATAAAAAATCAATTTACTGTAAATTTTAGAGTATATTTTTGCACTTTCAGTTCTATTTCATTGATCTATATGTGTAACTTTGTATCAGTGCCGCACTGTCTTGATTACTACAGCTCTATAGTAAATTTTGAAGATGGGAAATGTGAGTACTTCAACTTTTTCTTCTTTTTCAAGGTTGTTTTGGATATTTTGATCTCCTTGATTTTCCATATTAATTTTAGGGTCAACTTATCAATTTCTGCAAAGAAGCTAGCTAAGATTTTGTATGAATTGTCTTGAATCTATTATATAAATCAAGTTGAGTTGTATACTACTTTGATGATATATACTTTCTCCACTTTTTTCCTTTCAACATTTTTTGCTCCATTGTGTTTTTAATATTTCTCAGTAAATAACTGAACTGACAATCTTTGTTCATTTTAGCTACTTAATATTTGGGATAAATCTACCACCTTATTTTGGTGTTATAAGTCCCCCTTTCCCAAAAGTTCCTTTTCCTTCTTTCTCACCTTTTTTTTTTTTTTTTTCCACAGTTTCTTTCCCAATTTCAAGCTTATGCCCTCTAATTTTACTTTTAAATGGTCATCCCTCACACTGCAATATGAAAACTTATAAACATTTGAAACTAACCAGTACTCTTTTCCCAGACAACATAAGAAACTTAAAATGCTAGATTAATTTACTCATCCCTCTCAATGTGTATTAATATTGTATTTCAATTCTATATATTCATACACTTCAACCCTCTAAGACTTACTTATATTTATACAGTTAATATTTATTTAGGTTTATCTATTTTTCACATGCTTTGCTCTTCCCTCCTATCTGCATCTCTGATATCTGAGATAACTTTTATTCTACCTTTGGGATGTCCTTTATTGAAATTCTACTGGTGGCATGTTCTCCATATTTCACTCTCTTCCTTGAAATGTGCTTTTGCAAGCCATATACAATTATAAGTTGGTAGTTGTTTTCTGTTTGCACATTAAAGCTATCATTCAATTGTCTATTGGCTCCAATGTTGCTGTTGGGAATTAGCTGTCAGCAGTCTAGTGTTTTTCCTTTATTTGAAAGCAATCTGTCTTTTCTCTTTGGCTGCTCTACTGTGGTGTCTCTTCTCAGTTCTGAAAGCTTTCAACTATTATTTCTGTCTCCTTTACTTCTATAACTCTAATTTACACCTGAGTCGATAACTCTAAATTCCAAGTTTCTTTCTTGTTTGCTTTATCTTTTAAAAAATTTTTTTATTGATTTCAGAGAAAGAGGAAAAGAAAGTGAGAGAGAGATAGAAACATCGATGTGAGAAAAATACCAACATCAAGTGGCTGCCTTCTGCATGTCCTCTGCTTTGGATCAATCCTGAAACCTGGGCATGTGCCTGACTCAGAATGGATACAGCAATTTCTAGATACATGGGTCAATGCTCAACCACCGAGCCACACTGGCTGGGCTATTTTATCTTTCTTCAGGAAAAAAAAAACTTTATTATAATATGTGCTAGATATTATCGATATATTATACAACTTGATTTGAATCTCACCAAACAGTAGCAAAACCTGGCTAGAAAATCATTTTATACCTTCTTTCATATACAGTAGTCCTCCCTTTCCACAGTTTTGCTTTTGCAGTTTTAGTTACCCATGGTTAACTGTGTTCCAAAACTATTAAATGGGAAATTCCAAAAATAAATGATTCATAGATTTTAAATTGCCTTCCATTATGAATAGCATAATAAGTCCCTCATCATTCAACCCCATCCTACCTGGAATATCAATCATCCCTTTGTCCAGCTTATCCATGGTGTATATGTTATCCACCCATTAGTCAAGTAGTAGCTGTCTTGCTTATCAGTTGACTGTCATGGTATCACAGTATTTGTGTTCAAGTAACACTTATTTTACTTAATAATAGCCCTAAAGTGCAAGAGTAATGATGCAGGCAATTTGAATATACCAAAGAGATGCCATAAATTGCTGTCTTTAAATAAAAAATTTGAAAGTTCTCAACTTAGCAAGAAAAAAATGTTGAAATTGCTAAGACCTATGGTAAGAATGGAATTTTTATCTGTGAAATTGTATAATTTATAAATTAAACTTTATTATAGGTATATATGTATAGGAAAAAAAGTAGTATAATTAGGATTCAGTACTATCTGTGTTGTCAGGCACTTACTGAGGGTCTTGGAACTTGTGCTCCAGGGATAAGGTAGACTACTATATTCTATCTCTTTGCCTCTCTGTGCTTATTTTTAAATAATTTATTTTTAATTTGAGATATTATTAACATATAACATTATATTAGTTTCAGGTGTACAACATAATGATTTTATATTTATATGTAGTGCATATAGTGCAAAATTATTACTGCCATAAGTTTAGTTACCATCCATCTTTACCACAGTTATAGAATTTTTCTTATAATAACTTTTAAGATCTATTCTCTTATGAATAACTTCTGAAATGTCTTCCAACTCATGAATTCTCCAATTAATTGTGTTTAATTTGCTGTTAATCTCTTCAATTGATTGAGTTCTTAATTTCAATCATGGTGTTTTTTTCTTCTTCTAGAAGATCATTGAATAAATTTTCAAGTATGGCAATTTTTAAGAATTTTTTATTCTCCACACACATACTTATTTCTTTAAACATAATAAGCATACTAGTAGTTCTACACATCCTGTGTTTAATGATCCCAGAATCTAATTAACTTCAGGATGTGGCTCTGTTGTCTCTTACTTTTGCCAGTTCTCACCTGTGGTGGGAATTCAATTGCTTGTTTGATTATTAACTCTTTTGTGTGAGCTGCTCACGTTTCTTACAAAATAATTTGAATAAATTATTTGTGATCTAGGACAAAGGTGAATTTCTTCAGAAAGGATATATGTTTGCATTGCTTTTGCTAAGTGTTTGGGAAAATTCCCTTAACAGACCAGCGCTGGATCACTTAAAACATTTTTAGTCCTCACTCAAGGATATGTTATTTTGTTGTTGTTAGTTTGTTTTAAATTCTCACCTGAGGATTTGTAAGCAGAAAGGGAGAGAGGTGAGTGAGAAGAAGAGGGAGAGAGAGAAAGGAGAGAGAGAAGGAAGGAGAGAGGGAAAGAGGGAGACAGGGAGGGGGGAGAGACACTCCAACCAACTGAGCCACCTGACCAGGGCTGACTTTAAATTTATGACTAGATATTTCTTCTTCTTTTATTTTGTTTTATTTGTTTGTTTATTTATTTATTTTTATTGATTCATTCAGGCAGTGGGAATCGGGACTGCATGATGAGAAACTGTAGGCCAAAATGTTCCTCCATGTACTGCTTAGCACCACAAAGGAAATACTCCTTTGTAGTCCCTGGGGGAAAATTGGTGCGAAATCAAGTTAATTTCTCCTTCACTGAGGTCTTATTCATTTGGGGCATCAATTACATGGGGGAAAGACTTCTAGACTTTCCACTTTTAATTGGCTGCAGGACTTGTGACTTGTTTTTGGTGGCTTTTGCAAAGTTGAAATCCTCACATTCCCCCAATTCTACAGTGGTCTTCAGAACAAAGCTGATGTCATTACTTTGCTTCTTTTTGTTCTCACAGTCTCTTAGGCGTTACCTTGATAATTCCTTACCTTACAAATCTTCCAGTCTTTTATCTTTTAAAATATTTTAATTTGCCGACAGGTTGGTGCTCCTTGTCTGACTGGATTCTAGGTCTCCGGGTGGAACAAAGCCCTGACCCTTGGCTCCTAGCCGCACCCCTGCCAGCCCCCTAACCCCCCTGTCCGCCATGCATCTCATTCTGGGTGTCTTGGTCTTTTATTTTTTTGTGTCATTTGTATAACTAAATGCCCATGATAGTAGCTTCAGACTGGAAAGAGCAAAATACAATAATGCAAAACCAAAGAAATAAAAAATAAAAATAAAGTATGTTTATTTTTAGAGGGAGAGGAAGAGAGTGGGAGAGAGAGAAATATTAATGTGAGAGGGGAACATCATTTGGCTGCCTGCTGCACGCCCCCCCCATTGGGGATTGAGCCCTCAACTCGGACATGTGCCCTGACTAGGAACTGAATCAGCAACCTTTTGGTGCACGGGAGGATGCCAACCAACAAAGCCACACTGGCTACAGCAAAAATATAAAATGCTTCACATACTTGTGTTTCATCCTTATGCAGAGAGCATGCTAATCTTCTCTGTATTGTTCCAATTTTACTATATGGGTTGCCAAAGTGAGCACCCTTCGAGGCTTTTAAATATATGTTTTCTTATCTGTTAAGCATTACTTTTTGTATTCAGCAGTAATGACATTCCAGAAACAGAAAACCTATACTCCCTCTTTGGTCTGCTTCAACATAGCTGCTGGATCCACTAAAACTCCTTTACAAAGGTCAGAAAAGATGGCTAAGTTGCCATATTGATCAGACATACTTTTCATTCCTATCTAATTCAACCTCTTGGCAGTTTCTGACACACCTGATAATTCCTTTTCTCTTAGAACCAGTTTCTGGCTTTTACAACACCTCACTTTTCTATGTAACTCTTCAATGACCATTCCTCAGGGCTCAGATCCGGGTCTTTTGTTTCTACATGTCTTCTGCCCCCATTCTGCCTTAAGCTTACTAACATCTCTTTCTTAACATTAATTTAATAGCCTCCTCATTGGATGTCCTCTGCCAAGTCTTCTCTCCAACCAATTCATTCATCCCACAGCAAGAAGAGTAATTTTAAAAAAATGAAAATTAGATCATGTCATTTTGCCTGGGTCAAACCCTTTAAAGTACTACATTTCAACCTTAGATAAATTACAAACTATTTAATATTGTCCATAAAACAGTATGATCTAACTCCTGCTTATATAACCATAGTGGCCTGGTGCACAAAAATTGTGCGGGGTGGGGGTGGGGTGGGGGGAGGGTTCCTCACCCCAGCCTGCACCCTCTCTAATCTGGGATCCCCTCGAAGGATGTCCTACTGTCTCAAAGGATGTCCTACTGCCGTTTTACAGGGATCAGGCCTAAACTGGCAGTTGGGACATCCCTCTCACAATCCAGGACTGCTGACTCCAGCCGCTCACTTGCCTGCCTGCCTGCCTGCCTGCCTGCCTGCCTGATTGCCCCTAACAACTCTGCCTGCTGGCCTGCTCGCCCCCAACTGCCCCCTGTCACTGGCATGCTCACCCCCAAATACACCCCTCCCCCGGCCAGCCTGATCACCCCCTACTTCCCCTCATGTCAGCCTGCTCACCCCAACTGCCTTTCCTGCTGGCCTGCTCATCCCCACTTTCCCTCCCCACTGGCCTGCTCAACTCCAACTGCCCCCTTGCTGGCCTGCTCACTCCAAACTGTCCCCCACTGTCCTGATCATCTCCAACTGACCCCCACTGATGGCCTGCTCACCCCCAACTGGTCCCCCTGCTGGTCTTCTTATCCCCAATGGCCCCTGCTGTCCCATTTTGGCCTGATCACCCCACCCCCTGTTAATCCAAGGTCCCAGCCCCTCCTTTTTTTCTTTCTTTTTTTTCAGTGTCTCCTTGAGCAGAGGCCAGGGCTGGCTGGAAGCAAGTATCTAGGATTTATTTATCTTCTATAATTGAAACTTTTTAGCCTTGAGCAGAAGCCAGGGCCAGCCAGGGCGGGTAGGAAGCTTGTCTTCCTTCATTGCCTGGGGCAACCCAAACCTCTTGCTCACTCCAGCTTCATGGCCATCACCATTTTTGTTGGGATTTATTTATCTCCTATAATTGAAACTTTGTAGTCTTGAGCATGGGCTGGAAGCTTGGCTTCCTCAATTGCCAGGACAACCCAAGCCTCCTACTTGCTCCAGCTCTGTGGCCAGATGCCATCTTGGTTGGGTTAATTTGCATACTTGCTCCTGATTGGCTGGTGGGTGTGGATTGTGGGCATAGCAGAGTGATGTTTAATTTACATGTTTCTCTTTTATTAGTGTAGAATATCCTCTTATATAATACTACAGACAAATTGACCTTTTTTCAGTTACTCAACATGTTATTCTTTCCCACCTTAGATCCTTAACATGCTGTTTCTTCTTCCTGGAATATTGTTTCCGTGCTTTTTGAATGGTTCACTCCTACTCATATTTCATATCTCACTTTAACTGTTACTTTCTCTGACCAACTAATCCAGTGGCATCTGTACTTTTCCTTTAAAAAATGTGTCATAATTTGTGATTAAACATTTATGACAAATTTATTTACAGTACTTAAGTTCTTTCTCTACAATTATCTTTAAATGCCAGGAATGTGGAAGCCCTATTTGGTATTTTCCCACTCTACATCCAGGACTTAGCATAGTGTTTGACACATAGTAGAAGTCCAAAAAGTATATGCTGAATCATTGATTTTTTATCTCTTTAAGGAAACCTACATGAAATTACAGTTATAATTAGAAATTACATGTTGATCACAGACTGAGAACCAAGGGGTATGAGTTATATGACAATAATACTCATAGAGATCAGGATAAAAATAAGACATATCTTAGAATAGACCCATAATGTTTAAATCATTATAGCCTAGAGTACTTTACCTTGATTAATATTTAATGGGTAAAACCAGCACTTTCCTCAATAACTTAATACATGGCTTATTATTATTATTTATACTTTATTTAAAGCAAATAAATAATCATCTACAAGAGCATGTTTCTTATGCTGACTTGCAAATTCATTATTTGTAACTCTGAAAATATTTTCCACACATCCAACATTATATACAATGGTAAGGTTCCCTTGGTTAATTCATAATGCTTAATTTACTATTCATTCATCCATTTAAAAATATTAATTGAATGCCTTAACTGGTTTGGCTTGGTGGATAGAGCGTTGGCCTACAGACTGAAGGGTCCCAGTTCGATACCGGTCAAGGGCATGTACCTTGGTTGTGGACACATCCCCAGTAGGGGGTGTGCAGGAGGCAGCTGAATTGATGTTTCTCTCTCATCAATGTTTCTAACTCTCTATCCCTTTCCCTTATTCTCTGTAAAAAAAAAAATCAATAAGATATATTTTTAAAAAATATTAATTGAACATCACTTTGTTCCAGGATCTGTTCTAGCATTGAGGATACAATAATAAAATAGAAAAAAAAATCTTGATTTTGATAATGATTTCATGAGTTTATACGTGTGGCAATAATTATCAGATAATACAGTTTTAATATGTATAGTTCATTTTATGTCACTTATGCCTCAATAAAGCTGTTTAAAAGTGTTTTTAAAAACTTATAACTAGAAACTATTTTGTTTGTCAGTTTATTTTGTTCATTAAGTTCCACATATAAGTGATATGTGGAAGCATGCAATAGACTGAGGATCCTCAGGGGGAAGGGGAGGGAGGGAAGAGATTAACTAAAGAACTTATATGCATAACCCATGGACAAAGACAATAGTGGTGTGAAGGAGTGGGAAGGAAGGGGCCAATGGGGAGGGACATCTGTAATACTTTTAACAATAAAGATAAAAATTTTTAAAATGTCGTGACTTAATCAATAAAGAAATTTTAAAAAATGTTGTGACTAGTAGATGAATACATTCTGGAGAGCTAAAGTACAAAATAATGATTATAGTCAATAAGTATATATTATATACTTCAAAGTTGCTAAGAGACTAGATCTTACATGTTCAAACCACAAAAAGAAATGGTAATTATGTGACATGATGCAGGTGTTAGCTAACACTAGAGTGGCAATCATTTTCAAATATATTGTATGAATGTATTAAATCAATATGTTGTATGCCTTATACAATTTTATATGCCTTATCTCTCAATAAAAAAATAAAATAAAGCAAACGGAAAAAAAGCATTCTGGAGAGAATTAAGAGAGATGGTAGGATAAGATAGTATTAAAATTTCTAGGAATGTGAGTATGTAAGTTTTGGAAATAAAATATTTGTTGCATTGTTATGATTTGTTTGCAGTTGTAAGAATTTATTTTATTTTTTAAATATATTTTATTGATTTGAGAGGGAGAAAGGGAGAGGGAGAGATAGAAACATCAATGATTTGAGAGAATCATTGATCTGCTACTCCCTGCATACTCTCTACTGAGAAACCTAGGCATATGCCCTGACTGGAATCAAACCAATGGCCTCTGGGTGCATAGGTCTACAATAATATATTTTTAAATCTCAGATTGTACTTAAGGAGGACATGTTATCAAAAGAGACACCGGTTTTGCTCTCCCCTTTAAAAATCAATAAAAAACATAACAAAACAAAGATAAATTAAAAAATTATCTGTATATTGTATAAAATTTTGGAATGAATTCTTTTTTTTTAATCCTCAGGGAGAGGGAGAGAGATAGAAACATTAATGATGAGAGAGAATCATTGATTGTCTGCCTCCTGCATGCCCCACACTGGGGATCCAGCCATAACCCAGGTATGTGACCTGACCAGGAATCAAACCCAGAACCCTTCAGTCTGCAGGACAATGATCTATCCCCTGAGCAACACCAGCCAGGCTTAATATGCATTCTTTGACTGTGAGTGAGGTTGAACATTTTTTAATGTTTTACTGGGTAATTGTATTTCTTTAAAGAAGCACTTCACTAAAGAGAGTTGAAAATGAATGGATATGTGTATATATACCACTTTGGCGTAACACAGCTGTTGCAATAAATAAAATATACTTCCATGTTACTTGCACTTCAAAGAAATAAATTTTTTCTATTGCTAATATCAATGTGAAAAGCACAGAGACAAGAACAATAGAAATACAGTGTTCTGGCATTTAAAAAAATCGACCAATGATCTGTAATGTGCCATAGGCAGTAAAACATATGGTGGGAATTAAGATTTTCAGAGGGATAGAAAGGATGGCTTGTTTCTTTCACTGGCTTGTTTCTTTCACTGGCTAAAAGGTTATGACCCAGCATGCACCATATGACCTGCCAGAACCTACTGACCCACCAATTATCCTGTGGAAAATGGAACTCAGTAACTCTTCCTAATTTTCACCCAAATCTGTAGCTCCTGCTGTGTTCCCCATCTCTGTTAAAGGCATCAAATCTATCCAGCCTGCCAAACTAGAAATCTGGGGGGTGTCACTATTCCTTCTTCTGCTCCATGCAGCTGTTCCCCGCCCTCACTTCTATTACTGGGTGTTTGTGAGAATGAAACATGTACCATGTCTGCAAGTGCCCAGCACAATGTCAGGCAGGCAGTGATCAGAAAAGGGATTTATTTCATTCTTTCACCTTGTGCAGTTTTTGCTTTATCCAACAGCTCCATCCCCAACAACAACAACAACAACAAAACCCCCAACACAACAACAAAATGTTTAAAATAATGCCTTCTTATCAGTGATCTACAGCTTTCCACATGGTTTATCTAAGGCTTCTGCCCTACTTGTTAAACTGTATACCTGGAGGAACTGGTGTATAGGACACTCGCCTTTCACTAGGCAGGAATAATAGAGCTGTCCATGTGGAATATATTAATTGAAAAATATCCTAATCTTTTTACTTTATAAATGGAAAGGATGCTAATGATTTCTTACAGATTAGTATTGTTAACTTTGGTTTGGAAGGAAAACTAGATGGAATGCTCTCAGATTTTGGAAGGGAGTTCATATAAAGGCAAAGGCAGAATGTCTAAATGGTGATGGGAAATGAAATAAAAATCTACAGTCATCACTTCCTGACCTAGTTATAGGTTATCAGTATCTCCTTGACCACAAAGCATATTTCAGGCCCATGTCTTCCACTCCCTTCCTTTGATAGATGTCCTGACACTACAAATTCACTTTAATATGTATGTTATACTCAGCAAAACATAATAAAGAACATAATGGTCAGCTTTTAAAAATAATATTCATTTCAAAACAAAATGTTATGAAGTTTCGATTATCTGCTATTTCAGATTATCTCTGCCACTGCTCTGGAGGGTCGAATTTCCTTTGCAGCTTCCTAGCCCTTGAAAACATGTGTTTAGTTATAAATATAGGTCCCTCTGGGAAATCTCCAAATGGGAAAGTTTCTATTGTTTGTGAGTTAGAAATGCATGTATTTCCTTTGTCAAAAAGGAGAGCATTAATGCTTGGCAATTTACAGATCATTTCAAAATGTGTTTCTACCCCCAAACATTTACCAGTCGGCAAAAATATTTCTAGCACCTATTGGCAATAAGCATGAATCATTTTAAAAAGTTGAGTTCTTGATTACTGGTTTCAGAAATATTTTAAGGTCTTAAAAAATGAAAAGTATTTTTTTTTTTTTAGTTAGAAAAGTAGTTGAAGTCTCTCATTCAATTTTCCTAGAAAGCCAAACCCTTTCACCAGGTGCTACCATTATTAGCAATTTCTAAAGAATACTTTTTAAAATAACGTATACAAATATATGTACATATATGTGAATTTATCCCTTCTTGTTTACCTACATGGGAGCATATTATTCATAGCTTCTTACATTATTTTTCACTTACTATATCTTAGAGATTGTTCCATAACAGTTCTATTTGCCTTTCTATTTCTCTCTATATTTTTTAGCAATACCATAGTATTCCATTGACTGACATTACATTATTTTATCTAACCAATCCTTATTCTAGATATATATGTTGTTATTAGGTTTCTTTACTATTATAAACAATACTGTCATAAAACATTATACCTCTCCTCTTTAAAACGGAAAATATGAAAGATATATTGTACAATAATAGAGAAACCAGCACAATGATCTCTATCATGGACACCCAATTTCAATGATAATCAACTGACTCATGGGCTATACTCCTCCAATTACCCCACCAGATAATCTTGAAGCAAATTTATTCCAGAAGTATTGTAGTTTATTGTATATCAATAAAGATAATAACATCTTAAAATAACCTTATCCAATTACCATATGTAAAATATTAACAATTTATTGATACCATAAGATGCTGTCAGTGTTCAAATTTCCCCTATGGACAATTGTTTATAGCTAATTTATTAAAATCAGAATCCAAATAAGGTCCACACATTATATTTGATTGACATGCCTCTTAGGTCTTGTAATGTATAAATTTCTTCTCCCTTTTTTCTCCTTGCAACTTTTTTGTTGGCAAAATTAGATCTTTTGTCTTACAATTTTCCACATTTTGGGTTTTGCTAACTGCATTGCATGGTGTTCTTTAACAAGTTCTCCTCTCTGTATTTCCTGAAAACTGGTGATCTTATCAGTAGACTTTATCAGATTCAGGTTTAATGTTTAGGCAAGAACACATACTAGATGGTGCTGAGTACTTCCCTCAGGAGACCATAAGAAATTTGGTTTATAGGTGGAAGTTTGTTGGATACATTCCTCTGAGTGAAATTGCTTGTTACATTTTTTATTATGATGACTATTACTAAATTACCAAAATGCCTTCCACAAAAATTGTACCAATTTACATTCCCATCTGAAATAAATGAGCCTGTTTCCCCATATCAACACTACTTGATCAAGCTCTTTACACTTTTGACAATTTGATGTGAGAAAAAATGTTATCTTGTCAAGTGATAATACAATCTAGATTTAGCTAGAATCAGCTTACACATTGCTGCAGCCGAATTTCCTTGTTTATTAGCTCACATGAGTACAATATGGTAGGCAAATATACATAACTGTGATAACATTACAAATGATCTATATAAGTCAAAATGAATTGGCATGGGCAAAGTATACTTATTAAAACTTAATGTAAAGCCATATGTGCTATGCTACTCCCTGGTTTGTCAACGCAGATGAAACTCAAAGAAATCTTGTGTGATTTAATGAACAAAATGAATTGACCAACAAAATAAGACCAGAAGCATGGAGACATGGAACAGATTGACATACCTCCGTGTGTGTGTGTGTGTGTGTGTGTGTGTGTGTGTGTGTGTGTCGGGGGGGAGGGGGATGAGAAAAGATAAACCAAAAAACTTATATACTTACTAGAGGCCCAATGCATGAAATTCATGTGTGTGTGTGTTTGTGTGTGTGTCCCTCAGCCCAGCCTGCACCATCTCCAATCTGGGACCCTCTCACAATCCAAGACTGCTGACTCCCAACTGCTCACCTGCCTGGCTGCCTGATTGCCCCTATCCGCTTCTGCCTGCCAACCTAATCTCCGCCTAACCACCGCCTGCCAGCCTGATTGACCACTAACTGCTCCCCTGCCGACCCAATTGCCCCTAACTGCCCTCCCCTGCTAGCCTGGTCACCTTTAACTGTCCTCCCTTGGAGGCCTGGTTCCCCCCTACTGCCCTCCCCCACTGGCCCAGTCACCCCTAACTGCCCTCCCCTGCTGGCCTGATCACCCACAACTGCCCTCCCCTGCAGGCCATCACCTGGGGACAGTCACCTTTGAACCAATGGGGGCAGCCATCTTGTGTGTTGGAGTAACAATCAATTTGCATATTACTCTTTTATTAGCTAGGACTAGAGGCCCAGTGCACAAATTCATGCACTGGTGGGGTCCCTCAGCCTGGCCTGCAGGGATCAGGCCAAAACTAGCTTTCCAACATCCCCCGAGGGGTCCCAGATTGAAAGTGAGCACAGGCCAGGCCCAGGGACTTCTAGAATGCGTATAAGATCTTTGGTTAATCTCTTCCCACCCTCCCTCCTTTCCTCTGAGATTTATCAGTCTGTTCCATTTGTATATGCCTATGGTTTCCACTCCTGCCTTGAGTGTCTGCCCCTTGGTGGTCAATACACATCATAGCTACCAGTTGGCTGGTCGAATGGTTGGCTGGTCACTTAGGCTTTTATATATATATATATATATATAGATAGATATGCATAGCCCATGGACATGAGCAATAGGGCAATGAAGACCTCGGGGTTGAGTAGGAGCTGGGAGGAGGGTGGTAAAAGACGAGAGGAAATGGGAGACAATTGTAATACTGTTAATCATTTTAAAATGTTACAAAAGCCCCTCCCCAAAAAGAAATCTTATGTGTATTTTTAGAAAATTGGTTTAATTTCCCATATCTAGAGCAATAGCCCTGTGTCAAGTATGTGGAGGGATCTAGTGATGAGTAAGGCCGAGATCTTTGTACCCATGAGCTTATAATCTAGTAAGAGAGATGAAACTTCATTATAATGCAGTTAAAAATCAAGAGAAAGCCAAAACCCGTTTGGCTCAGTGGATAGAGCATCGGCCTGCAGACTGAAGGGTCCCAGGATCGATTCTGGTCAAGAGCATGTACCTTGGTTGCGGGCACATCCCCAGTAGGGGGTGTGCAGGAGGCAGCTGAATCGATGATTCTCTCTCATCAGTGTTTCTAACTCTCTGTTCCTCTCTCTTCCTCTCTGTAAAAAAAATCAATAAAATATATATTTTTTTTAAAAAATCAGGAGAAAGGTCACCTCAGCTGGAGAGATCGGGAAGAGGTGGCAATTCAAATGGGCCTTGAAGAATGGATAAGTCTCAGAAAGGCAGACATGGGGATAGCATTCCAGATGGCAAGAAGGGCATGACCAATGGTGGGAGATGAAGAAAGCCCAGGTGGGCCATAGAGCAAATAAAGGACTTGTGGGGAATTGGAGGGAGCATGAACTTGGAAAGCATAAAAAGCCACTCTAATTAGCACAATTATTTATGAGACACATTTCGAAGGATTAAAAGGAAAACAATTATTACTATAAAAAATAAAATGCCAAATAAGTGATTAAAAAATACTATCACATGAATCCTTTCAACAGTAGTCACTTTGCAAAAAGTTACCCTTATATCTTTTCTTAGCAATTTGTGCATTTAATTTAGGCCAATCAAGCATAGTTTCTATAATGTTCTGCATAGCCTGATTAGAAAAAAATAGAGGAAGCCGCATTCATTCCTTGCTTAATCAAAGTTAGGTGGCTCTGAGTCACTGAGAGGTTGTTTGTTTTAAATTGCAGTTTAGAGTAAAAAACAACTATGGAGGGAAAGTTCCATAGTCCTTAATAATCATACCAAATTACCAGCCTCAATGAATTGCTACACACTGAGACTGTAGAAGACATACCATATCATCTAGAAAGCTGGAATTCTGTGGACGACGAGCTATAATAATAATCAGCATTTTCTGCTACCAGGTATTAAGATTTATGGCAAAGAATAGGCACTCTTTGAAGCAGTGTTTCCAACAGAACTTTATGCAATCATGGAAATGTTTTATATCTTCATTGTCCAAATCAGTAGCCACCAGCCACATGTGGTTATGAGTACTTGAAATGTGGCTAGTGAGACGGAAGAACTGTATTTTTTGTCTTGTTTCATATTCATTAATTAGGTAGCATTGCAGCTTTTAATTTAAAAAATTCCACTTTTTTCCTGAAAGATTGATTTATTGATGAAAAGACCATGCACTCAAACAACATGAACTCACAAAGCATTTTAATGCTTATGCTATCACAAGGACTAGATGCAGTCTAGAGCAATAGAACTTTTGACACCCTGAGAATTTCACTTAAAGTCAAAGGCAGTGGTAATTTACTGCCTTATGCAAAGTTTACTGAGTTCTATTCTTTTTTTTTTTTTAATATATGTTTTATTGATTTTTTTACAGAGAGGAAGGGAGAGAGATAGTTAGAAACATCGATCAGCTGCCTCTTGCACGCCCCCTACTGGGGATGTGCCCGCAACCAAGGTATATGCCCTTGACAGGAATTGAACCAGGGACCCTTCAGTCTGCAGGCTGACTCTCTATCCACTGAGCCAAACCGGTTTCAGCGGTTCTATTTTTTTTTTTTTTTAACAATGACAAGCAAGCATGCCAATGTTTTACAATTCACTTTAAAATACAGACAACAAAAGATAAAACTCTTAAGTGGCAATAATCCTACTGCTGCTCAATTTCTGACTTTAACTGAGTTGGATTTTCTTTTTTCCCAAATGTCTTGAAGGCTAACCCTCTGGATACGTCAAGTAGTGGGAATATACCTTAAGTTACTAACCAAGAGTCCCTTTTGCAGACTTTTTAAAATGGAATTTCAGATTCATTAGAACAAAAGGATGCACTTTTCTCGACCTTGGAGCTAGTGACCGTTGGGAGATAAAAAGAGTAGTGGCACTAAGGAAAACTATTGTCCAGACAAATAAGCCTCTCCCAGGGGCAGCAGAAATCCACAATAAAATCCCCGTTTCCAAGAAAATCCAGGCATTTCCATAAAAAAAGCCTAGAAAGATAAATAGAATGTCCTTAAAAGCCACAGGTTTTTAATAATACAAAATGTCTAAGTCCAGGGTAAACAAAGAGCTAAGAAAAACTAACATCTACTAACTCAAGTTTCTCAAGACCCAGGTCATGACCTAGAGCCTGATCACAAGGTATTTTCAAAAGAGCCGCTTTTCCTGTTCCTGCGATGAGTTTATTTTGTGGAACTTATTTGGCTACAAAACTCGACCACTGCACAGAAATTTTAAGCCAGGTGTATTACAATGACTTCCAATTCACAACAATGAGAAATGAGATTTGGGACTTCATTTAAAAAGTGAAGTTAATGCCTTCTGTATAACAGCCAAAATTTGTTGAACCTAAAGTTAATGTGTTTTCATCTTATCTTTATCCTGTTACATTAGTTCCTTTCTCACCTTATTTCGCAGAAGTGATCAGTGAAGCTTTTCAAAATCTGATAAAGTCTTCATCTTCAATGCTTTCTGAATGACCATATTCAAATATAGTTCTTTCTGACTTCAACCCTCTAGGAGGCAGAAGTCAACCGATCTCTTTCCTTTGTTGCACAGCTATTTAAACTTGCTGCTATACCACATCCTTTTTCTGATGGCTGACTTCCAGGAACTAACCTGTGGTTTTGAAAACAGAGTGTTTTCCATAGCAGGCTGTATTCGTTATTATTGACATTATTCATCTATTTAGTAGCCCTAGGGCTTCTAACAAAAAAAAAAAAATCAAAGAGCAATAAACAAAAAACAGGACTCTGGCTTAACCACCTTAATGTTAATTCATTTGCTTTTGTACTTAGCATTTTGTTCTCTGTGGTAGGCTCTGAAAATGTGAAAGCCAAAACAAAACTAATTTCCCATAGTCCCTAATGTTTTGGGGTTTTTTTGTTTGTTTGTGTGTGTGTTTTTTTTTGTTTTGTTTTTGTTTTGCATGATTTTACAAATGATTCAGAACATGTCGCTTTTCTTTTAAAAAGTCTGGTAAGCATCAGCTCCTGGAATTAAGCTGTAACTACACCGAAACTAGCTTTGTATTTTCCATTTACATCTCTCAGTCTTTATTCACCAATGAGTGGGGCCATCCTCTTTCCTACACAAGGATTTATTTAATGTAAACTATTTTGATTTTTTAATGATTTAGAATAAATTACTTAGGCTGGTAAAAAAAAAATCATTAAAGAGCAGGCTGTGGTCATGCTTATTAGAAGAACAGTTTTCTGAGCACTTTTAAAAAGTCAGGTTGAGGTTGTGTGTCAGGGCTCAAGTTTCACAGCCATCTCCACTTTGAAACATAATATATGAAAGCCCTGTTTCTTTTTTTTTAATAAGAAATCAAGTGTGCTTAAGTGGAAAACATTTCAACATTTAAAATATGGTCAAGCTCTCCACTTTGAAATAGAAGGATCCGAGGAAAGAGCGATGGTTAGTTTGTTGCTGAAAGAAAAAAAAAAAAATCTTTGTGAGATGTTACTGCTGTCCTTTGGGCTGAAAAGGCTACCAACACTAATCTTCAAGGTCAGGCTGGTAACAATGCCATTTGAGTAGTGCATTTTAACATCATTTTAAAAAACATATATCTATAAAATGAATGGCTAAACCCAATCTCTTCATACAATTGAACAATTTCAATTTTGTTAATTACACATTTATTCAGGGTTCAGAATTAGGGTGGTAGAGAATTTAAATAAGTGTGCAATCCTTAAAAAATGCAATATGCTGCTGACCTGGTGAAACATTTAGAAAACAAAGTAAATGTTTAACCAAAGACAAGGCAAGAGGAATCTACTTAACTCAGAGTTTTTCAAATTTAAATGTCTAAAAACCACAAATGCTTTTAGCAAATACTGAAAAAAATTTAAAGATATATACTTTGGCAGGAAGATAAACATTTGATAATGTGTATATTAGTGAGAATAGACTTGCTACTTTCAAGTAGGAATTGCTATGCATAAGAGGTATTTAGTAGCTATGAAATTTTTGAAGTGTCAGATGATCTGGGTTCTAGTTTAATTGTGGAAATTTGAGCAAGTTTCCTTAATGTGCCATGTTGCACTTTCTTGATGAGACTGCATTTAAGAGCCCTTTTGACTCCTTAATTCTATGTTTTTTACAAACTCTACTAGAAACCTGGTGCATGAAATTTGCACACTTGGCGGTGGCGGGGGGGGGGGGGGGGGGGGCTTTCCTCAGACTGGCCTGCGCTCTCTGGCAGTCTGGGAGCCCTCGGGATGTCCAACTGATGGCTTAGGACTGCTCCCTGGACATCCTTAGTGCTGCCACAGAGGTGGGAGACAGTCCTGTCACCACCACTGTGCTTGCCAGCTGAGTCGGGCTTCTGGCTGAGCAGCCTCCCCCTTTGGAAGTGCACTGATCAACAGGGTGCAGTTCTTGCATTGTGTGTCTGCCCCCTGGTGGTCAGTGTGCATCATAGTGATTGTTGTTCCACCATCAGGCTGAAATTGCTCTCTGATATCCTCTGAGTGGTCCTGGATTGTGAGAGAGTGCAGGCCAGGCTAAGGGACCCCACCAGTGCAAGGTAAAGACTGAGGAGGGACGTGGGAGGTTGGCCAGTTGGGGAAGGATTGTGGGAGGGCTCCAGGGCTTGTCTTGCTCAGTCCCGATTGCCCAGACCCCAGCAGCAAGCTAACCTACCAGTCAGAGCATCTGTTCCCTTGTGATCAGTGTATGTCACAGCAACTGGTCCACCAGTTGACTGCCTGCCCCCTGGTGGTCAGTGCACATTATAGCAAGAGGTTGGGTGGCCTTAGCATATCATTAGCATATTACATTTCGATTGGTTGAATGGCCTTCCAGCCACTTAGCGTATTAGGCTTTTATTATATAGGATAGTTTGCGTGCACGTGTGTGTGTGTGTGTGTGTGTGTGTGTGTGTGTGTGTAGGTACAGACCCAAATATATATGTACTAGCTGCTATGGGCAACCACCACACAAAAGAAGAACAGTTGTGTCCAAATCCCACACAGGTCTGAAGGGCTCAGGAGGAGCTGAGACCAAGTTATACTTCTGTCACTGACTGAAATGAAGTTCTACTTTTTCCTGTTGTCTGTGGCCCTAGTTCTTGAGCAGGGCCAGGGGGGGTGGGTGTGGGTAGGGGTAGGGTGGAGAAGTGGCTAATGTTGTGGGGCTAGAATCAAGCCTCCAGTACTTAATAGTTGGATAACTTAGGGAGTTAAATACTTTAGTTTCTTCAATTGTAAAGTGAGGGGTTGGTGAAAAGATTAGCTCATATGGTTGTTAGGATAGGATGATTTTATGAATTCATATATATAAAGTTATAGCACTTAGAAGCAGGCCTGGCATATAATACATATACTCAATGAATGTTATCTGTTATTATGAGATAAATATGGAGTGAGCCCTTTATTACAGAGATGGCTTGATGATCTGAAAACATTGGCAAAGCAATACTAACAGTTAACAGTCACTGTGGATGATGAAGAAAAAAGATGGAGAGAGAACAGCTAGTGATATTAATAGAGTGGTCAGTGTCAGAAGGCAGCAAAAATCCTCTGTCTGTGCTGTCCAGTATGGTCGCCACTAGTCACATGTACTACTGAGCATTTGAAATCTGTTTTGTCTGAAATGCAATGTGCTATAAGTATAAAATACACACCAGATTTGAAAGACTTAATACCAAGAAAAGGAAAAATATCTAATTACTAATTTTATATTGATTACATGTTCAAATGAGTATATTGTTGATACATTGGGTTAAATAACATATACTTTTAAACTTAATTTTCCTTGTTTCTTTTACTTTTTCAATTTGGCTACAAGAAAATTTAAAATTACATGTGCAGCTTATATTATCTTCCTATTGGACAGTGCAGTGTTCAAAGAACATACAGTCTGAGCTTAAACCGTATGAGCTTAAACCTTTCCCCCCAAAAAAGTCTCTTTGGAGGCTAACCCACCATGTAACTCTGTCCCAAAGAATTCTATTTCCATCCCTCTCAGAAGCTCCAAGGGAAGACACATTCTTTCACTGACACCAGTACCAGGCTTTACTCTGATTTACTAATCATGACTTTGCTGTGTCTCCTTTGTGGTAAGAATAAAGATTTCTGAAATGGTGTTGAGTAACAGGCCAGCCCAGATTCCAGTGCAGGCTCCATCATGCCAAATTATTTATCCTCTCAGAGCCTCAGTTCTGCCAATGGAAAGAGGAATAATTTCAGCCATCTATCTCACAGGTTTCGGATAAATTTTAAACTCAATAATACTTATATATTGATGTGCTTTGAAAATTGTTGAGCTCTAAAAGAGATGCCACAGATCATGACTGTCATTAGATTCTTGTATAAATACCCAAATACACTAAAACAAAATGGAACTCAAGTGCCCTGGTTTTTCAGAGAAGGCAAGAATCAGAGTGTGGTTGACTTAACAAGGAAGGCTTCAGGCAGGAGGTGTGACTTGAAAGAATCCTTAAAGAATGGGAGGAGAGAGAACTAGAGACCACTGATCTGCCCAAATCTCTGCCAGTCATGTGAACATGTCATGAGATAAAACATTAATCCACTTTGAACACAGTTATAGTCAAAGGGTTTCCCAGAATCTTTCTTCTGGCTTACATGAATGAGGTAAAAAGCAACATGAGCCATGGGTTCCAACACTTATTTTTGTGGAGTATTTTTCTACATGGTAAATCTATGTGGAATAATTCCACATTAACCTCTGATTTACTGCACTCTTTGTGACCAAATGTTTTGTGTTAACATTTATATTTACAAAGAAGAAACATTTTTTGGCAGATTATTGAATGCTTACATGTAATAAGCATCTTAAATTTACGAGAAATTATAATTTAATCAATAAAGAAAACCCACAGAAATAAAGAAAAAAGTTTATGACAGAGATAAAAAGCTAGTTTCCATTAATACTCCACATACCATTTCAACTCTCTCTCCAGAGGTAACTAATTAATGATTACTATTATTGCAGTTAAAAGGAAGACCAGGAAGAAGGGGTGGGGGTGGGGGGGGGAAGGAGAACAAAAAGGAGGGGGAGAATGAGATAAAGAGCAAAGATTTATGGAGTGGGAAGAGACCTCAGAGGTAATCTAGTAAGTGATTTGCTTAAATGTCATTCAGGTAGTTAGTGACAGAGCGCAGACTCAACTGAAATCTCCTGATTCTCTCACAGGTCCTTTTTCTCCACAACTATAAGGTTTTGGGAGAGGGAGTTTAAGGCAGTCAGTGGGAAGGAAAAGGGCCAAATTCCCAGCCCCAATCTTCTTAGATTCCCTCCTCCTCCCCTTCTTTGAGATGCAAAAACCTCTCTCTAACACTTTGAACTAAACTGGAGTCCCTTAATCTTCTCCTACCCCTTTCTATGTCAAACCACCAAAAGGAACTTCTCTGTGAGCTGTCTAAATCTTTACAGAGAAACTCCCTAGAGTTATCTTTATTTACTAGAGGAACATTGATCTCTCAGTGATATATTTTAGACAGAGTTAAAGAATTGCTCATGTTATCTATATGGTTTTTAGTCACCAGTAAACAGTGTTGAAATGGAATTTACAAAGAGCTGGCATTTCTGATATCCCCCAATACAAATATTCAACCTAGTCACTAGACCAACAATGGAAGTGTCAACATATTCTAAAAGGGGTCTCGTAAAACGACAAAGTTGAAGTTGTCTTGACCATCACAGAGTTTACAATCTAGTTGGTGGATGGACAAAGCTCAATTATCCATAATAGCCTCAGCAAAGATGTGATAATACCTCATCTCATTAGCATGTTAGCATATGCTATAAAATATGATAATTTTAAACTCAGATGAACGCTTTTTATTCTTTTTCTCTATAAAAGGCTGGGGTGGGGATCCAATTCATGACATTCCTATACAACAATGGGGACACTGTTTCCACATTGCTCATTCCAAAAGGCATTTCTGAAAGCTAGAGATAGATGCCTTTTAGAAAGTAGACCACATTTTCTGGCACAATACTTAATTTATTCTCCTTTGATGACATGCCTGGTGGAATGAAGGAAATGGTATGAGGGGGTCATTCCATAAAACCTGATGGGGCAGAATTATAACACAGATGGTATAACAGTTTATATAATATTAATAGCTCTTTTAATGTCAAGCTAGTATATATAAAGGCATCAGAGAGTGAGCTGTGTTTCTAATTTTCAACTATAGAGTTGAAGAAAACCTAAGAAGAAATTGATATCTGAGGAAATTTTAATTGCAGCTTATGAATTTGAACATAAAGTAGCATTTTGATTTTCAAATGTTCCTTATTTTGGGGGGACTAAAATATTAATACTTTTCCTCCCACTTTCTAAGTTCTTCTGGCTGAGCTAATTATCTGATTGACAGCGATAAATTAATTGGAGAAAATCAAAGTTTTGATACACGCACCTGGGGAATTCACATAGGCATGAAAATTCCAAAGACAGCAAAGCAACATTGGGTATATAAAACATTTTTGGATAAAGGAGAAAAGGGAGGTAGGGTATTAGATTTTGGAAATGAGAATGGGCTATTTACAGGTAGTTGACTAAGAGTGAAACACATGGGGCAGGAAAATTCTTGCTAGTCAACTCAGAAACAATGCGACACAGGGGGTATCTAGCTAACAGGCTTCTGTTTGAAGCCCTCTATTTACCACACTTAATTCAAATTAGGCGTAGGTTTCTCTGTCTGAGTCTCTTGAGCAGGAAATTGGGGACTGTCAAAGGTTCTTTCTGAGTCTTCTGTTTCTTAATAAACAGCTTGAAACCAATATCCCAAAAAAAGCAATTAATGGAGGCAAAAATTTGGTTCTGTTCTATTTGGAATCATGATTTGGGACCCCAATCTGAAGTGAGGGTGTGAGGGGTGAGAAATATAGCATGTACCCATTTCCCTGTGTCAGGTTTCTTGGAACACTTTATGTCTTTTCAGCTGGTATAATCAGAATGTGGGTAAAGTGTGAAGATGACTAGAATGTTAAATTTTTGATAGCCTGAGTCTCCCCAAACCCTCTTTTAGTGTCTTGCTTGCATTTCCGGTGCCCCAAAGATAGCAGTAAGAAATCAAGATCTTGGCAAGAAGTCTGAGAAATAGTCATAACTCATCAGCATGAAAGTGAAAAAAGCACATTTATTGAGCACTCTGAAATGCCACGTATTGGGATCATTCTGTTGCTTTCACACACTATCTCATTTAGTCTTTACAACTGCCCTACAGGAAAATTGAGATGGAAAATAAGTCAAGGACTATATAAAGTTCTTTTCAAAGTAGGCCAGACTAGTGGCTTTCTTTATTTTGGTTCTGTGACCCTTGGTGAAGGCATTTTAGTCATGTTATTAGAATGGAGGTGGGTCTCAGTTTCTTCTTCTGTAAAATAAAGTGATTAGATTAGATGCCCACTGCCGAAACCGGTTTGGCTCAGTGGATAGATTAGATGCCCACTAAAAAAAATGCCAACCTGAAATATTGGCTTAAACTATCTTTTAAAAGATACCCTGCTCTGTCATTTCAGGGTTTAATATTGTTAAGTACATCATACACTTAGTGTTGAAAGAACTAAGAAATTGATGAAGAGTCAGGCATAACGTAAGGCAAATTAGAATTTGGGATTTTTTTTTTTTAGTTTGTGCTAATTTGTAAAATACTAGGGTTAATTTATGTAGCTGCAAATATCTGGTAGTGTTAAAAGCCAGAAAAATTACTTTTAGGGTTAATTTGCTAAGAGCTTTAGATATTAAATATCAAAGACATTTATGTAAACTTGCTAATTTTGTTACTGGAGCTTAAGAAAGATGCAGTATGCATGCAAGGATTAATCAAGTGTAGAGATTAGTTTAAGAATGGTGAGTTTGAATTGTAAATGAAATAGTTGAAATTGCATAAAACCAAAGAACTGTTGCCCCCAAACTAGCATAAATAGGGCACTTTGTTTAGGAACCAAAATATAAAATGAAATCTCTTAATTTTATATTTAAATATTTGACACAGAAGTAAAAAAAAAAAAAAATCAAGTAAATGTATGAATTCTCACCCACCCACCCCCGCCAGCAGGTTTTAAAGATGTTATAAAGTAGTATTTTAAGAAGAGCCTTTTGAAGCTTAATGAAAAGGGGTAATTAATTGAGTGGGACTAATACAGCAAATAAAAATTGGCCTTGCATTTGTTAGGTGATTAACGAAACTGATGGGGTCTATTCAATTTCTTGTTTGTTGATTATCTTTAGATACATTAAATTAAAAAAATAATTTATGTTGAGCAATAAATATATGGCTATAACTATATCTGGTAACTAGTTAAAAAATCAAGATACATATAAATAATACAGTGTCAGAAGAATAAGTATATTTCTGAGAGCTGAAAAAGCATTATTAAAACATGTAAAGAAGAAAACATTTTATTTCAGATCAAATTAAAGAAAGCCTCAAGAAGTGTAATTGAGTCTGAAGGCTATTAACATTTGCAAGGTGTATATCTTACTCTAAAGAAGCTAAATACTGTAGTTCATCAGGATCTAGTGGTTTCCATGCATTTGTTTAAAAGGTCTTTAAAGCAAAATTTCAAATCAAATAAACATGAAAGGATTTACAGATTAGTCAAGTATTACATTCTAAAAATATAATTTAACTATAGAGATTCACTAGGATTATTTGTCTTGCCATTTCTCCAAAATCAACAGACAAACTATATTTAAAATGCTTTTGTTTATTAGCCTTGATATCCTCCAAGGAAACACTGAACTTTGGTCTAGTTAATTAATTATAAAAAACATTAAAAGGTTTAACATTCTGTAGTACAGTATTTTTTGTAATACATACCAACATATCATGTTTGCTTTTTTAACCTTGAGTTCTTGAGTACTTAAAACACATCCTATAATAATGTTATTTAGTTCAGCAAGTTTATCAATTTGATACCTAAACATTTTAAAAAATATGCAACCCATATTGAATCACAACTTCCATGTTTTCTTTTTTCTTTAATCTTCTAAAATATAAAGTGTTTTAATTCTCAAAGATGTTTTAATAAGTAGCAGCTATAGAAATGGGATGACTAACAGCTATAAAGGAGCTGTTTGTCTTAGTGATGTGAATCTTTTTTTTTTTTTTTTTTTTTTTTTTTTACTTTAGGGAGTAAAATTTCAAGTAGTTAAATTCATTAGGACTTGAAAGAGTGTGAAATGGTATGAACAGATCACTCCTTTCTGAAAGAATAAAAATACATGTAGAGCTCTAAACAGCCATATAAATTAAATAATTACAAAAATAAAATTGCATCTTTTCATGTTTGATTTTAATCATTAGTTTTTCTTTTTGACTTAGACCTTCTTGTAAGATTTTCAAAAGTAAGCTAAATTGCATTGTTTTGAGAAAATAAAATCTCTTTCATTTTTAAAGTAGATGTCCTCTGTAGACTATATCTGTTGAAAGATTCCCTTTTACAAGTGAGTGTTAGCTCTGTTATTTAGGTGGTTCTAAATTTTCATTGCAGCTCTTTCAGGCATCTGGATAATTCAACACATTTCACTGAGCCTTCCTCCTCAGCATGAAAAAGGCCACACAATAGTTCTATTTCCTTCAGCAATCACAAGTTAGGAGACAGTTAAAGTGAATCTCTAACTAGAGTGGAGGACTAGCTGGAGATAAATGTTATCTTTGAGGAGAAAAAAAGAGAGAGAAACTCCAAGAAATATTGTGCTCTCTTTCAACATAGGTAGCAGAATCATATCATGCTTTATTTCAATTATATGCGGAGAAAACAATAAATGATTTCAATTTTTCTAACTTTAAAAGAATAGGTGTGATCTAAAGTTTTTACTTCTTAATCATGACATTTTCAAATGACAAACTTACTAGTGTAAAATTATTATATAATTAGATAATTTTTAACACAATGATTTGCTGGCTTTGGAAGAAAATGTCATGGTGATAAGATTTTGGAGATTGTGTTTTGAAAATAAAACTTTATCTTTCATCATGTTCCATACTATGACTACTTTTTTCACTTAGAAAATTTATAATGGTGCAAAAGATGGACATATTTAATCAGAAAAGTGATTTAAAAGAAGTAATGTGTGTAAAACATTTCTATTTTACAGCTTTTTCTTTGATTATAGTATTACAGTCTGCTAGCAATTTTATGGTTTGTAATACCAGAAGTTCCACTTCTGAGATCACATAAACAGGAAAATCAAAGTGTTTCAAACAATGTAAAAATGCCTTTAACACTATTTAGTTTTAATAGTGAATCACTTTAATGTCTATTGAATCTATTTTCAAGGTAGGAGAATTAATTTGAGAAACAATTTTTCTACTGATGGAAGGCAGGTTATTTAATATTTTCAATATTTACATAAGCATTTTGCTTAGAATATCTCATCTGTATAAATATAGTTGTTAGTGAAAGAAAACTATGTTTTAACATATTACTGAAAGAAGCAAAAGATCCATGGAACAAGGTAATTTTAAAGCACCACATATTAACAAAATTAGTTCCATGTTGTAAGTGCTAGTACCAACATATTTCATCCAAATTATGCAAGATATAAGTTTATTCTATTGTAATTTTTTATTGTAATTCATTCCAAATATTAACTCGTTAATAAAGAACAGAAATGTTTGTAAATACTGTATTAGTATCAAAGTTAACAAAGATTGGTTTCTAAAAGTTATTTACTAACAAATAAAATCTAGTAAATTGTATATCTTAAGCTTATGCACATTTCAGAATGTCAATGCACTTCTTGTTATCATGATAAACTCTTTGAGATTAGGATAAATATATTTTTAATTCCTACATTTTTAAACCAAATTATATTAACTGTGTATGTTCAATTAGTGAAATTTTCTCCTTCTTACTAAGAAGTCAATTTTTTTAAGTTGAGATTTAATTCACATTGACACTAGAGATGTATTGTTTATTTTATTTCCATGATGTATGTTAGATGCTATTGAAAAGAAATAACAATCAGAAACTCATTATTAACTCTAATTTCCCCCTTTGTTTTGCTGACCTGTTTTCAAAACAGATGAAGGGTTGGTAAAGAAAATATTTTAGTTTATTTTTATCATATTGATTTATCTTAGTTTTCTGATCATTCAAAACAAGGTGGATTCATTTTTAAAATATTAAATATTTGTAAATAAAGGAATATTTATTTTACAAAACCAAAGTTAGTAAAGACCAGTTTTATCTGATTCTAAGGAAGTCACAGTTCCAGCTCTAGAATCAAGTAGCATAATAGCATCTGAAATATTTTCTTCTTGGTACCTCCACCCCCACACACACCCCATTTTATTCACTAAGTGTTCTGATGTGCTGGCTTTGTTTTAGCCCTCATAGGCATGCACACTCACACAAGAACACAGAATCACACAAATATAGCAAAGCACATATTGCACAAAGACACTGAATTCCTATCCCATACAAAACTAGAGTGTAAGAGACCTTACTGCAAGTGTCATCCAAAAAATTAAAGTAGTATAATAAATACATATTGAACAAAAGCTCTATTCTAGTTGTGTGAGGAACATAATACTCTTAAATTACTTTCTGGTTTCCATGGGGATCTTTTTGTTATAAGATACCAATCATTAGGTTGAACAGAGCCACTAAATATTATTACTAAATCAAATGAAATGATTTTTCAACTGGGTAAAATGTCAATTATTGGTATTTTTAAAGGTGCTACAACTCAGATTACTTTAGATTGATGCTTTATATAAGGCACAATGAAATCTAGAGGTCAATTTAGAGGAGCCCCTCCTCCCCTTTTCAGGCAGATAAAAGCTCAGAACATCTTGATTTGGGGGGCAATACTTAACAGGATATTTATTTTTTAAAAATCCATTATAAACTCAAAATAATGACAATAATTTTAAATTGTGATTAGAATTCTTAGTCTCACAAAGGGTAAGTTCTTCCTCCCTTTGGCCAGTTTTCATACCTTTCTTACAAGTTCCAATATAACAACTGGACTTCTGAATATGCATACATCCTATATGATATATAGCATTTATATACTCACACAGGCCAATCTCTTTGGGCATAAATGACGTGACTGGGGCTAGGAGCTGTGGCTCCTTTAATTTGTAGAATGTCTTAGCATTGTTTGTCTCACAATACTGGGAGCAAGCAGGAGCCTGGTGGGAGCCTGGAGCCTTAAGCCCTGGGCTGTGGTCTGGGGGAGGGGACGGGGTTGTGGGGTCACAAGCTCTTAGCTTTTAGCCTCAGCATGACCACAAGTTTTAAAGCATGAAGGGATCACGTGCTTTTCTTTGAGCTGTTAGTTATTCTGAGTGTGTGTGTGTGTGTGTGTGTGTGTGTGTGTGTGTGTGTGTGAGAGAGAGAGAGAGAGAGAGAGAGAGAGAGAGAGAGAGAGAGAGAGAGATGCTTTGTTCTTTAACTTTTATTTTTATTTTTTTGATTCTCTAGGTATTTTGGCAGATTACTTTTTTCTAGAGGGAAAAAGACAAGAATTTCTTGGTGTGTCCTTGGTTTTTTAAATAACCTGTATCTTGCCCTTAAATTTACCTTGTGCTAGACAGGTACATAAATGGAATAAATTATTTTCGCCACTTGGGAACTTGATCTGGACATTCTATAGGTTGCAAGCCTCTAAAAACATTAAAAACAAGAAAATATCCCGGTAAAGCAATCTCAAAATACCTTATTCCGGGCATTGTTCTAGCTTTAAAGGGAAGGAGGGGTGGGAGTTGGGGGGCTGAGTAGAAAGACTCTGGGAGGATGTCTTATTTGAAGAACCGATAAAAACTTTTGGAAAATTTTAAGCTAGTGAAGTCCCTCAAAAAGTCATTTCCATTTAATGCCTCTACTTAAATATCTCACTTTTGGGGGAGCTACTCCTGCTTGTTCCCTTTTAATAAGATGATTTCGTGCTGTCTAACTCTATTCTGTCTCTCAAACATAGTCGGAATGCTAAAGTAAGACTTTGGATGAAAATGAAATTTTTGGGGGAACATTTTCCAAAACCAGAGTAATGGGTCTTTTTATTCTGATGGTGATGAGGATAAGGATATGTTTACTCATTGACAGGGAGCTTAACCTGCAGCTGCAGGAGACAATTATTTATGCTAATAGCTCCTGAGGAGCGGATGTAACTCCCCTACCCCCCCCCTTTTTTTGGGGGGGGGAGGGGAGTTTGGCAAAAGGGGAAGGAGACGTCCTGGGGTCAGATCACATGATATTATCTTCGCGCCACTTTTGCAACCCCCCCCCCTTTTTTTTTACTCCAGGCTTTGCTGGAGCTTAAAGGTACTGTCCTTATTTTGCTTTAATGCAATGTTTCTCAAAGTTGGGTTTAAGACCTCTTCCCTCCCCTCCTCTTCTTGCCACTGCTAGTCATTCCCATTCAAGGACGAAAGTTGCATCGCAGTGGGTGCGATCTCACTGGAGGGATCTTGGTGGGTAATAAACTTTGGGCTGCACAGTTTCCAGAAAGGATCAGGCAGACCCGTCAGGGTGGGCTGCAAAGTCTGTCTGTTCATTTTGTGAAAAGGGAGAAAGCCCACCTGCAAGAAGGACTCACGTTGGAGAAATAAGTGTGGCTTTTGTTGCATCCTCCGCTGGCCCATTCAGGTTGGACTCCATCATGGGCCATAGGCAGGAGAGGTCTGTCTTTTGCAATTTTCTTGCCTGAACTACTACCGTGCGGCAGGTTAAGAATCATGAGGCCCCCTTGTCTTCTGTGGCTTTGGGCTGCCACCACGCCTCGAGGTCACAAGAGGAGTCCAGCTTCATTTTGCATCCCCCCACCTCTCTCTCCTTAACACCCCACCCCACTCCCGATTGCCTTCCAGTGTTTTCCTGCACCGCACCCCGCGTACTCACTGCCTTCTGTGATTTGTAACTCATCTCCACGCTACACACTGCCCCTACTCTCACCTCCTGCGCCAGGGAATCGGATGGGCGCATGATCCCAGTGGACAAAGTCTGGGATGTTTAATTCCATTTGTACTGTGTTTCTTAAACTAAGACACCGTCTTATTTTTTGCACAGCGTGTACTTGGGTTTCGGCCTCTAAGCAGTCTGCCCTCGATTGGTCCTCATCAGCTGTGGAATGAAAAGAGAAAGCAAAATAATTTCATCATATTCGTATCTTCCTTGCATGTGTGCGTGTGCTCTGTGGCAGCTACCGCAAGCGATGCCAGCCAAGAAACCCTGATTGGGGCGTGGGGGAGGGGGGGCTGGCAAAGGCTAAACCCTCCTAACATCAGCACAAGGTGCCAGAGGTTAAAACTTTCACATGTGCTTAAAGTGAACGTGCTGGGTATTTCTTTTCTCCCTGGGCCTTAGGAACACTTTCAATCAAGCCGCGTGGTGGCACGCATGCGCGCGCGGGGTGGTGGTGGTGGTGGTGGGGGGGGGGGGGGACGGGACACCCAGGTCCCACGGTTCCGCGGATCTCTCAGTTTATTTCCAGGGAGGGGAGGGGGCGAGCACCCCGGGAGCGGTACCGGACGAGGTGGTGGCGAGTGCACCATCCTGGGCTTGGCCTCAGTGGCACCCGATTCCCGCACGGATGCCCGTCTTCCCAGGCGCGCCTCTTAATGAAGGACCCGGGCTTGGGGGCAAGAGGGGAAAAAATGGGTAACTGGAACTCGGTGGGGTTTTCGCTTTGCCGGAGATGGGGTTCCGTTTCCTAATTCCTGTGCGGGCCGGGTGGGCGGGGGCGGGCTTTCCCCCCTGGGCTATTAAAGGCGGAGGGGCGGGCTTTTCCCAGGGATATAGCTTCGGACTCAGGGACCCAGCGCTCTTCCAGTGGCAGCGGGAAGACTGGTGGCTCCGCGCTGTTCTGGACTGGGGCGCTTCGGGTGAGGGGTGCCCCAATGAATTTCCCGGACGCTTTTTCTTGCTTCTCTTCCTCTTCGGGCTCCAAGGGACCTGGGCGCTTGGGTGGCGGGCGACCCCGGGTGCATCGGGGAGGGAGAGATGCAGAGAGGGGTGACTGGTGGTGGATCAACGCGCGCACCACCTGCGAGGGCGGGCGCGGGTCCAAGTTAGGTTCCACGCGGGGTTGTCTAGTTAGGGGGACCAGGCAGACCGGGGAGACCTGCGTGGGAGCATCTGTGATGGGGAGACCTGACTGGATGGGTGGGAGGGGACAGAGCAAGCAGGTCTTGAGGAAAGCAAAGTACCAGCGTGCAGTGGAGGGGCAGCAGGGAGCGCGTGGGAAAGCATCCCCATTTCTCCCCCACTGCTGATCTTTTTAGTTCCTAGAGAAATTGGGGGATGTAAGTGGAGGGGGAAAGAGGGACTCCCTTCCCCCTTGCCTCCTCTCCCATCAACACCGGAATGGAGGGGGAGGAGGCGTGGGCTTGGCGCGGTTTTTTTTGGTGCTTTGAATTGGAGAACTCTGTTTCCCATGATGCTTTGTTTCTTTCTCTTTAATCTTCCTGGGGCTGCGGCTGCAGCACGAGGACTGGAGCGCGTGGTGTGAGCAGCTGGAGCACACCCTGGACCGGGCTGCTCCGACTTCAGTGGGAGTAGTAGGTAAGGGTGTGAGAGCCCTGGGAAGAGGCCAAAGGATTCGCCAAGGCGACAGGGAGGGGGTTTTATTTGTTCTCTTTTTAGAATTTCAAAAAGTTAGAGAGTGTCCAATTATCTCTACACAAGATGAATAGATAATTAAAGTAAGGTACTAACTGGAGAAGGTGCTTTCTCTGACTCCGTGGGGCTCCGTTTTGCCAAGTTAGAAGTGTAGAAATGATGAAAGAGGACAATTCCTACTCTCTTCTATATTAGCTTTAGTCTTGTGTAGAAAATCCATTTTAGACTTGTGTGATTGTAATGAATCAGTTTAAAGAGTTTTCTTTGAATTAGTTGTGTGGGATACCATGATGGAAGCTCAACTTTTAAGAGACCCACACTAATTAAACGTCTTCCAAATTCTATGTCCCTTGACCTTTTTTTTTTTTTTTTTTTTTTTTTTTTTTACACATTTTAACCTATCATGGAAGAGGTAGGGGAACCTTGGGAATCCTTTTCAAGTAGGGGCTCACTTTGCTGCATGTTCTTAGGTAAAATAAGCACTTGGAAATGGGAGAAGGTTTTATTATGGATGATAATGACATGAAGGAAAGAAGAGCTAATCTGCCTTCTTTGGGTTTAATGGAGAAAATGGGTCCATAAATGTTTAAACAGAACAAGAGCCCTTTGAAATAGATCAAAATGTGACATCTCTAGGCCATCTGTGCATTATGTGAAGAGTGCAGAAGGCTGTTCTTAAACCAGCTCTAATATTTCTCTCATTTTCTATTAATGGGGTGGGGGGCAGGGAATATTCATTTAACCTAACAGTCATCTTTTACAGAGTCCTACCTCGAAAAGAATGCTCACCCTGATTTTGCATGCATCTTTTCTAGATAAGACTCTTCTAAAACCAGAGTGGACATAATGGGACTGTGAATGTACTGGGATGCACATATCAAGTTTTCTTAGATGGAGAGAAGTCCAAAATCTGCTTATACTTAAGAACTGGATTTTTGAAATTGCTAGTGTTTTCAACTAGCAATAAATTATTAGTGTAAATAATTCAGATTATTCCAAAATCTAGCTTGGGTACTTTAAGCCAAAGGAAAGCATGCTTCAGGAATTTAACTGATCATTTACTTGTCCAGTATCTAATTTTTTGTTTTGTTTTTAACCAGGTGAGTCTGAACAGATCTGTGAAGATGGAAAAGAAGAGCTAGTGGAAGACAATTTTACTACAGGAATAGGCCTTGGCCATGTAAAAGTGCTTACAGTGCAGGTAGCTTTTTGAGATCTACTGCAATGCAAGCACTTCTTACATTACCATGGTGATTTAATCAATGGCTACTGAGAAATGTAGTTTGTGCATAATTAAGTTGTTGATGCTTTTGAACTGTCCTTCCTAATGTGTCTCTTGTGTTAAGGTGCATCTAGTGCAGTTAGTGAAGCAGCTTCGAATCTACTGCCCTAAATGCCCCTTCTGGCACAGGCTGCCTAATACACAGCATTAAAAAAGTATGCCTTGAGTAATCATTTGACTAGGCCAAGTTTCAAAGATTTGTATTTTGCATTTTCATTGTTTGTTGGGAGCAGATGTTGGGAACTGTGTGCAGTGTACAGTTATTTACCAAGGATAAGATCCTAGTAGTACCAAAGTGCTCATAGTGCAGGTAGTTTTGCCATTATTCTACTGTAGTATGAGCACTTCTAGTACTCTTGGATAATGAATCTCTTGCTGATGGAGATAATATTCCAAGAGACTGCTACTTACGATTAGTTTTGCAGGTTTGCATTTCAGCGTATATATGTATATATGGCTGTGCAAATCCATGCAAAACTGATTGTGATAATGTGTGCTGCCTACTGCTTTATGACTGTCTTCACACACATCTCCAGCATTCACACCCATTCATCCATGGGTGGGGATTTGTTGCATTACTTGTGTTCTATATAAAGTATTGCACTTGTCCCGGCCTGTGGAAGAAAAGAGGATTTTATCGTCTTAATTTTTGAAGGATTTGATTTATGATATTTGGTAATTGTATAATGACCTGTTTTGCTGTTGTCGGGTGGATATCGATGCAATTTTGATTAGTATAATAGGTGAAAAATTGCACGGTATCCATCTGTAAACCGCAGGACCTTTCTTGACGGCAGTTTTTTATCAATATAAAGTAAGATGGTAAAATCCTTTCTCAGGTTACTGCTATTAAAAGTGTTGAATTGTATTTGGATTTTTAAAATGATGTAAAAATTTTAAAAACAAAATGGGAATCACGAAATGTTTTGTCAGTATGGGGGACGATCATATTGTTACTAAAGTAAATGAATCTCGGATTTGCAAAATAAATGACATTTATAGATCTGGAAAAAAAAACCTGGACTCTTTTTTTTTTTTTTTTAAAGATTAATAAGACTAGAGGATTAAAAAAAAAAGATATATCATGGTGGGGAGGGGGTCCTAAAGGAAAACTCGGGCATCACTACTTAAGTTTACATTTATATAAAACACCAGACACCTACTTTTGGGAATTTGGTTATACTTACAAATATTGAGGCAAAACGTGTTCATTTTGTTTTAAGTACACATGCTCAATCTATGAGAGGAATGCAAAGCTGTAAACCCATAGGATGCCTGCCCTTGAGGAACTGGGCACATTTGATCTACCATAAGAAAAGAGTAAACTTATCAAATTCAATAAGGGCCACTGAGAGGGAGAAATACAGCCTTACATCGGAGTCTAGTAAATATTGGACACCTGGGCTTAATGTTAGGATTTGGGGTTCAGGAGCTCTGTAGGGTGACTAAATTTGAGCAGAAATTATTCATGCACTGGTACTTAGCTGTTTGAGACAGACCACAAGGTAGAAAAAGTGAATATTGACTAATAACACAATAAGTGTTCAGTTTATCCAGCCAGTTGGCACCTTGATAAGGCAGTTTGGGTTCTCCAGAGGTTCTTAAACATTAGCATTTGTTAGAACACAGAGAGCCACCTCTACCTCCGGAGATAGTTTCAGTGGGACTGGGGTGGGGGAGGGTCTGAAGATTTGCATTTCTAACATGTTCGTAGGTTATGCTGCTGCTGTGGCCAGGTCCTGAGACTGCACTTTGAAAGCCACTAAAGAATGAAAGACCTCAGCTTCTAGGACAAATAGAGGAAGGTGTCTAAAATTTCAAATTCATAAAATTTAAAGTAGTCTAGGCAATTCCTGTTTGCTTTCTAGTTCTGTGTTTCATATTTTAACGTTAATCGTTAAGACTAACTTGTCATGTTTTTTGACAAATTGAAAAACTAGGTATGTGGTAGTTTTACTGTCGGCCAACATGAGCATTTAGTTCTCATCAAAAAGTTGCTTGCAAACTAGACTATACATTGGTGTTATTCTTTATTTCCTGCTGCCTTGAGATTTTTGAATTTTCAAACCATTTTAATTTTCACTTATAACATTGGTCCGATTAAATCAATAAGAGGAGCTCTTAATGAACTGCTTTTAGCTTTGAGCTAGTTGTTTAAGGCTTCCTTTTCCTCATTAGGGGAAACAGTGATAATGTTGGTCTACCTCAAGCATATGGGGGTTAAGTAGTTCTCTTTGGTGGTAGCGTTGGGGGATGGATTTTAATTCTTAGTGATGAAGTGAAATCTTAATGAAAAGAGACTTTCAGTAGTAAATTCTGTCTTCCAGTATTATGTGTGTGTGATTTTTTTAAAAGTGACTAATGCTTGAGGCAATTATACAAGCATAAAGAACTCTACAGATATTTCCTGTGCTGTCTAATGCTTACTACTTTGTTGGTGCCTAATCATAGTTAAGTTTGATGTGGCAGCAAAACAAAGGTCTCCCTCCTCTCTAATAAAGTAGCTCAGTAAAAGAGGGGATTAAAGCTTATTTGTTATAATCCTTAACACCACCAAACCTCTGCTTTAATAATACAAGTTTATTGTCTCTAGTGGTTCACTGGTGCTATACCAAAGGTGGCTAGTAGGCAGACAGTTATTGCAGTTTACACTTTTAATGGGCATATGTGGAGAGGCTGTTTCACTTAGGGGTAGGCTACTCTGCCCATTAGGGTCTCAATTCCTTCATCTAAAATCAGGGCTGACCTGGATTATTTCAGGGCCTCTTCCATCTTCAAAATTTCTCATATGTCCTTGTTAAAGTCAGATGCCTCAAATAATTCTGAAACTGCTATGCATTTAAGTCATTTGTTTCGAATTTGGGGGAAAGGGGTAACTGAAATCATTAGTTACAGGCAAAACTAGTGTACCTACACTAGATATATGGCTTACTCATTTCTAAAGAGTTACAGAAAGTTCAGTGGAAGCACAACCAGGTATATTTTCTACCTTTGACTTAGAGAATAATTTATTATCCCATGGTTTTTCAAGGTCATCAGTATTGGAATTAATTTTCTCTAGTCAGAAGAATTCACATGGCATAGGTTTAATTAACCGAAACATATGTTGAGCCCAAACATATGTTGACTTGATAGTTGCATTTTCGGCAATCCTCAGCTCTATTAACTATCAAACAAGGGATAAATAACAAAATGGGTGAAGCTACTGTTTAAACTTTTAGTTGAAAGAATCCTTACTTATAAATCATAGCTCAGCTTTATTCCTTAGTAACTGAGGAAACAGAAGCCCAGGAAGGAGTTACTTGTTTGAGGTTTTGATAAATGAACAATTAGGGACCAACAGATGAGTGTTGTGCTAAATGTTTGGAGGCAAGGAGGAGGTTCACATAACCTCAGACCTGGAAAGTGTGGCTGGGTCAGGAAGTACTTCCCAGGTGCACTGTCAGGGGAGGTAGCCTGGAGGGAATTAAAGCAGGCAAAGCCAATCAAGGGTCTTTTGGGGGACAGAGTTGTTTATGCAAAAAATGAGGGAAGGAAGAAATCAGATTGAGGCTCCTTCAAAGAATTGTACTTGGTTCAGAATGTCTTGTGTTTGTGAGCGGATAGGTAGGTTAGTTAGGACCAGGTTATGGAACATTATTCCAACTGGAAAGGCAAGTCACTTAAGAGTTTCAAGCAGGAAAGTAACAAAACCCAAATTTTCCCATTTAATAAGATCACTCTGACAGCCAATGTTAGCCTGAAGCTATCTAGGAGGCTATTTTAAGATGGGAGATGAGGATTCAATTCAGGACAGAGGCAGAGGGAATAGAGGTATAAGCAGCTTTTGCTTACAAATATATGGATAAATTTAAAACTATCTCAAAGGATGGTTTCCAAACTTCACAAGGATTCTAATGTTCATCTGTAAGAATAGACAGGGAATAATCGTCAATAAAATAGTGAGAAAAGAGGAATCATGAAGTGGAACTTGTATGAATATATATTAAAACGATTCTAGCCGAAACAGGTTTGGCTCAGTGGATGGAGCGTCGGTCTGCGGACTGAAAGGTCCCAGGTTCGATTCCAGTCAAGAGCATGTACCTTGGTTGTGGGCACATCCCCGGTGGGGGGTGTGCAGGAGGCAGCTGGTTGATGTTTCTCATCAATGTTTCTAACTATCCATCTCCCTTCCTCTCTGTAGGAAATATATTTTTAAAAAAACTATTCTAAAGTAGCATTTTATAAGTGATTCCAGTACAAAAATAGATGCACTGGATAAAAGAAGTTTAAGGGATTAGCCAAAGAACGTATTTGCATAACTCATAGACACAACAGTGTGGTATTGTCCAGAAGGAAGACGGAGTGAAGGTGGAGGTGGGCAAAAAGGTGATAATGAGGATATCTGTAATAGTGTAAACCACATGTGTCAAACACAAGGCCCGCGGGCCAAATCCATCCCGCCAGGCCTTGCAATGTGGCCCGCACCGCGCTGTCATCACTGCACTCCGCTGCGTTTCCATCACAATGACAGTTTATGACTGTTCAGTAAACCATTCGGCCCGCGATTTAGGCTGGATTTTAGATTTTGGCCCCTTCTCTGATTGAGTTCGACACCCCTAGTGTAAACAATAATCTACACTAATAAAAGAGAAACATGCAAATCATATCACTCCACTACGCCCAACAACCAATCAGAGTGAGTATGCAAATTGAACCGAAAACATGGTGGCAGACCCACCCTACAGTCGCTCCCAGCCTGTGGGAGTCAGAGAAGTCAGGCACCAGCCCTTGGGGCTGGCTGCACCACAGAGACCAAGAAGCTGCCTTCTTCCGTGATCCCAGGCCTCAGCCAGCTGGAGAAGCCACCCACCCCATGTCCTGGGGAAGACAAGAAACCGGGTGCCAGTTCCTGAGGCTGGCTGCAGCCTGGGAGATGAAGAAACCACCTGCCCTGTGATCCCAGGCTGCAGCCAGCCAGAGAAGTTGCCCCCACTGCATCTGAGGGAAGATGGAGAAGCTACCCGCCTGTGGTCCAGGCGCCAGCACCTACAGCTGGCTACAGCCTGGTAGATGGAGAAGCCACCCACCTTGCAGTCCCAGGTACCAGCACCTGCGGCTGGCTGTGGCCTGGGAGGTGGAGAAGCCACCTACACTGCAGTCCCAGGCACCAGCACTTATGGCTGCAGCCCAGGCAAAGCCACCTGCCCACCATCCCCTGAGTCTGCAGCCAGCCTGGGCACCTATGACCAGAGGGAGGAAAGCTCAGATCCCGAGTGCCTGTGGTTGGCTGGAGGAGGGAATCCTGGGTCCCAGGGGCAGGGCTGAGGCAGAGGTGGTTAGGGGCAATCAAGCCAGCAGGGGAACAGTTAGAGACTACCAGGCTAGCAGGCAGAAGAAGTTAGGAGCAATGAGGCAGGCAGGGGAGCGGTCAGGAGCCAGCAGTTCTGGGTTGTGAGAGAGATGTTCGACTGCCGGTTATCCCATGAGTCGAGGGTGCAGACCAGGCTGAGGAACACCCTCCCCACCACCCCCCATGCACGAATTTCATGCACCAGGCCTCTAGTCCTAATATATAAAAACCTTGGGTCGAAACGACCAGTAATGACCAGAGGCTGACCAACCAAAGTCAGTGCTGGCTGCGCTCCCAAGCAAGCAGTAAGGGGCAATTAGGCAGGCAGGCAAGCAGTGAGGGGAGATCAGGTAGGCAGACAGCCCCTCAAAGGGCTGGCCTGCCCCCAAGCAAGTGGTTAGGGGCAATCAGGTAGGCAGGCAGAGTAATTAGGGGTTATCAGGTAGGCAGACCAGAGGTTAGGGGTGATCAGGTAGGCAGACCAGTGGTTCGGGGTGATCAGGTAGGCAGACCAGCAGTTAGGGGTGATCAGGTAGGAAGATGGCCTCGCTCAGGGCTGACTCTACCCCCCAACAAAGTAAGAGGGAGGCCCAGGCCAGACAAGCCATTGCACCCCAGCCTGTCACCTGCAGAGGGAGGCCACCAGTGGCAGGGGAGGGGGGGAGGCAGCACTGCACAGATGGCAAGCAGTGGCAGTGGCAGGGGTGGGGCCAGCTGCTTGCAGCCCAGGGAAGGAAAGCCCCAATAGGCCCTGATCTCAGGCCAGGCGTAGGGACCCTACCCAAAGGGTCCTGGATTGTGAGAGGGTGCAGGTCTGGCTGAGGGACCTCCAACCCCCGAGTGCACAAATTTTCATGCATTGGGCCTCTAGTAATAGTAATAATAATAATAATAATAATAATAAAATAGATACTTATTTCTGAGATTTCTATTCTGTTCTATGGATCTAAGTATATATGTAAGTATTTAGATGATTATTAAGGTATCATTTCAAATTGGTAAAGAAAAGATAGATTAGTCAATAAAAATTGCTGGAATAATTGATTAACTATTTTGAACAAACCTAAAACAATACAATAACTAAACTCAGCTCACACATAAATAAATTTCAGATGGATGGAGGATTGAATATAAAAAAATGAAACTGCACATTATATTATTCTCTACACTTTCCTCTATATTTAAACTTTTCGTAACAAACAATTAAAATAAGAATTAAACTATAAAATGCCAAAAGGAAAAGAAGGTGAATATATGATTGGGAAAAGCTGTTATAAGCATAACATTGATGACAGAAACCACTAAAAAAAAAAAAAGAGATGAAATTGAACACATAAAAACTTCACATCAAAAACCATTTAAAATTAAAAAACTAAAGGCAAACTAAAAAAAATCATTGTATTTAGTGTAGTGTATAGGACCAGTAAGTTTCCTTCCTTCCTTCCTTCCTTCCTTCCTTCCTTCCTTCCTTCCTTCCTTCCTTCCTTCCTTCCTTCCTGCTTGCCTTCTAAGAATGTTTATTGAGCATCTATTATTTGCCAGGCACCCTTTTAGTGCTAGGGAGTCAGTATAAATAAAAGTCCCTGATCTCAATGATCTTACACTCTAGTAAGGAGAAATATAATAAACAAAATAAATATTTGGTATGTTAGATGATAAGTGCTGTGCCAAAAGTAAAACAAGTGCATTTGTTTGCTAGGGCTGCTGTAACAAACTGGGTGGCTTAAAACAACAGAATTTTATTCACTTCTTTCTGGAGGGGAGGAATACAAAATCAAGGTTTTCACAGGCCCCTCTGAAGTCTTTAGGGGCTGATCCTTCCTTCTCTTTAGAGCATCTGGGGGTTGTTAGCAATCCTTGGCATTCCTTGGTTTGTAAATGCATCACTCCAGTCTCTGCCTTCATAATTACACAATACTCTTCCTGTGTGTTTCTATGTGTCTGTCTCTTCTCTGATAAGTACACCAATCATTGGGTTTAGGGCCTAGCCTAACCCAGAGTGATCTAACCTGAATATAACATCTGCAAAGATACTATCATATATAATAAAAGCCAAATATGCAAATTGTCCCCTCAGGTGGTTGTTCAACTGGAAGTTTGACCAGGAGACCAGGAGTTCGACCGCTCACTATGACGTGCGATGACCACCAGGGGGCAGTGTGGAACATGGCAGGCATTGGCCATGCGGTGCTGGTAGCGGGTGGCAATGGCCCTGATGAGAGCGAAACTGTGGTGGGATGGTGGAGCAGGTAAGTGAGTGGTACCAGGCCAAGGTGGGTTTGAGCAGGGGCCCAATTGCCCTGCTGATGGCCCTGCAGATGGTGGCCAGCAATGGCAACAGGGAACAGGCCTGCTGCCTGGCTCCCTGGCACTGAGGGAGCTGGGCAGGGGGCCGGCCCCATTCAATTGCCCTGCAGGCGAGATGGTGGAGCAGGTGAGGGGGAAGCACCAGGCCAAGGCAGGATTTCAGGCAGGGCTGCTGGACTGCGAGGCTGGGGGCGTAAGCTGGAGTCCAATCTCCACAGGCCATCCTGAGGGACCACACCCATGCACGAATTCATGCACCGGGCCTCTAGTCCATATATATATATATATATATATATATATATATATATATATATGCCTAAGCAACCATTTGACTGTTTGATCATTCAACCAGTAGCTATGATGTACATTGATGACCAGGGGGCAGATGCTCAATGCTCAGGCATGGAAACATGGAACAGATTGATGAATATCAGAGGGAAGGAGTGAAGGCTGGGTTGGGAAGAGATTAACCAAAGATTTTATATGCACACTAGAGGCTTGGTGAAATTATTTGTGCACTGGTGGGGTCTCTTGGCCTTGCCAGTGGGGATCAGGCCAAAACCCACAGTCCAATATCCCCCAAGGGATCCCAGATTGTAAGAGGGTGCAGGTCAGGTCAAGGGACCCAATGGGTGCATGAATCTGTGCATCAGGCTTCTAGTTTTAAAATAAAGACATTTACAGATATATGGGTTAGGACTTGAACATAGCTTTTGAAGAAACACAATTTTACCCAGTATAGCAAGCTAGGGAAATAGCCCTGCATTGATTGCTATATTAAAATACAATGATTAGGGGAGTTCTCATTATTGAGTTGACAATTTAATAAGGAGGAAGAAGTCAAGAGGCAATGAGCTATGTGGATATCAAAAGAAGAGCACAGTAATTATTCTTTTTAAAAATTATGTATTGAGTAAAATATTGCATATGTCTCCTTTTCCCCCCATTGATCTCTCCCTGGCCACCCCCACTCCCCAGTCTTTCAGCCCAACAGCCCCTCCTGAAATCCTGCCTTTGTCTCACAAATGGGTGAGATCATATGATATTTATTTCTCCAACTTAGCATGATGCTCTCCAGGTCCATCCATGCTGTTGCAAATGGTAAGAGTTCCTTCTTTTTTAATGCAGCATAATATCCCATTGTGTAGATGTAAAACAGTTCTCTAATCCACTCATCTGCTGATGGGAAGTTAGGCTATTTCTAAATCTTAGCTATTTTAAATTATGCTGCTATGAACATATGGATGCATTAATCCTTTCTGATTGGTGTTTCTGATTTCTTGGGATATATTCCTAGAAGTGGGATTATTGGTCAAATGAGAAGTCCATTTTTAATTTTTTCAAGGAAACTCCATACTGTTTTCCACAGTGGCTGCACCAGTCTGCATTCCTTCTAGCAGTGCATGAGGATTCCTTTTTCTCCGCATCCTCTCCAGCTCTTGTTGTTTGTTGATTTGTTGATGACAGCCATTCTGACATGTGTGGGACCATACCTCATTGTCGTTTTGATTTGCAATTCTTGGATAATTAGTGACTTTGAGCATGTTTTCATATGTCTCTTGGTCTTTTCTCTGTCTTCTTTCAAAAAGTATCTATTTAGGTCCATTGCCCATTTTTTGATTGGATTGTTTATCTTCCTTTTGTTAAGATGTATGAGTTCCCAGTAAATTTTGGAGATTACTAGTAAAACATTATCAGAGATAACAATGGCAAATATGTTCTCCCATGCAGTGGACTTTCTTGTTTTGTTGATGGTTTATTTTTCTGTGCAGAAGCTTTTTATTTTGATGTAGTCCCATTTGTTTATTTTCTCTATAGTTTCCATTGCCATAGGAGTCGTATCAGTAAAGATATTGCTACATTTTTCTAAGATTTTTATGGTTTCCCATCGTATGGTTAAGTCCTTTTTTATGGTTTCCGATTGTATGTTTAAGCCATTTTGAGTTTGTTTTGTGTATGGTGCAAGTTGGTGAACCAGTTTCATTTTTCTGCATGTATCTGACCAAATTTCCCAGCACCATTTATTGAAGAGCCTGTCTTGACTTCATTGTATGCTCTTGCCTCCTTTGTCAAATATTAATTGAACATAATGGCTTGGGTTGATTTCTGGGTTCTCTGTTCTGTTCCATTGGTCTATATATCTATTCTTGTGACAATACCAAGCATTTTTGAGAATATGGCTTTGTTATACAGATTGATATCTGGTATTATGATCCCTCCAACTTTGCTCTTCTTTCTCAGGCCTGCTGCAACTTTTATGGGTCTTTTATTTTCATTCCAGATGAATTTTTGGAGAGTATGTTCTAGGTCTGTGAAATATTCTGTTGGTATCTTAATGGGGATAGCATTGAATCTATAGATTGCTTTGGATAGAATGGACATTTTAATGATGTTGATTCTACCAATCTATGAACACGATATGCTCTTTCCTCTCTTTATATCTTCCTCTATCTCTTTTTTCAAGGTCCTGTAGTTTTCCAAGAATAGGTCTTTTACCTTCTTAGTTAAGTTTGTTCCTAGGTATTTTAATTTTTTCAGTGCAATGGGATTTTTAAAAGTTTCTCTTTTTGTGAGTTTATTATTGCTATATAAAAAGTAGGCCCTGAGCATAATGTTTTAAGATTTTTAAATTCAATGATGTTTCTATCTCTCCCTCTCTCTTCCTCTCTGAAATCAATAAAAATATATTTTTTTAAAAAAGGACAGTCATATTTAAACACTGTATTACATATGTTGGATAGTTTCTCAACTGACTTGTCAAAAGCAGTAATAACTACTATCCATAATATTTTTTTAAAGTATAGTAACTTTGATTTCAGTATAGTCACTTGACAAAGATTTAAGCACTTCTAATTTGCTTAAATTGCTTTGGCCACCAAACCAGGGATATTACTCTATTTCTAGGAGCTGTTCAAAAGCATTGGTTTGGGAAACAGCTGTTATATCCATTGCTTCTAATTTCCTTTGAACATACCATGGTTTTCTGTATTGAATAATTTGAAAATAACCAGCTTAGTGACTAAGTATGCTATTTTAATCTTGAAAGAGCTGTTACATTTTAAGATGAGGACTGACTACATTAAATATTATTGGAAATGCTTATACCTGTTTGAAAGTAAAACATATCTTCAGTAAGTTTTCTGAAGATGAAAAATTTATAATACCCCCTGGGTTTTCAGTGCAGATTTTTGTTATACCACGGTTGATTCAGATGAAATTCCAGTTAGAAATTTATAATCCTTAATATTAATAATTGAAAGCAGTAATTGAATAAATAGCAGTTTTCAACATGAAAAATCTTAAATCAGAAACCAAGAACATTATTTTTACTTTATCAAGATCAGCAACTCTCATTTCTTTTTTCTTTGCTCAGCAGTGTGATCCTCTCCACATTTCAGACTATTTCTGAAACATGGTTTAAACTTTTACTTGTAGATATATTATTAACAATAAGTACTTTTAAAAAGTTTGACTACTTTAGTGCTGTATGTGTGTGTGTTTAGCACTGTGTTTTTAAAGTTTGGTCAGATGAGGTTCCACCAAATTACCTTAAGGACTGGTCTATCATATGATAATCTATCTTAGCTCTTAGTATAGTGAATGCCAATCACATTATTCTTGACAAAAATCAGCATCATTTTCCCCAATAATCCGTGTGTGTGTGTGTGTGTGTGTGTGTGTGTGTGTGTGTGTGTCTTGTGCTGGGGTAACTACAATAGTAAGGGTTTTAGTTCTGCTGAATTGATTTTTTAATCTTTGCCTTAGGCAACTACTGATCTAAGTAGGAAAATAGTGGCAAAGGAGTCCATAGCCTTAAATTCTGGTATGAGCTTGTTAGCATCTTTGCTATGTGACCTTGGGTGTAAAAATTAACCTCTGCTAGACCCTCACCTGTAAGTGGAGAGAAACACAGCATACTTTCCCTATCAAAGAATTTCTCCCCCTGTTCCACCTGAAGGAGAAATCAAGGTCCCAGGTCCTTGAGCACTACAAGGATCCAGTAATGGGTATATTCCATAACTTTTTCCTGAAGGTTAACTCAGTGATAGGGAAATCTAGCTGGCACCAATTTGGAAAATTATAGGATATTATTTTACTGCTTTGCTAGCTGATTATTTTAGGGAAAAGCTTATTCAGATTTCCTGATAGGGAAACCTTGAACGGTAGGCATATAGGTTCAATTCTAAAGTATAAGCACATATTATTTTTGCTAATTTTAGGGTGATTTGACTTGTCCACTACATTCCTGATTTTTTAAAACTGATTAAGTAGATAAATAGCTACCAAGGCAGATTGTGTGACCTTAATAAATTTTCAGGATAGAGAACATTGACTGCTTGAGCTAGAAGAAGAAAGGAATGAGCATTTACTATGTGCTGGATGTTTTGCTCATATCATCCTACTGGATCATCACAAGGATCCTGAGAGGTAGGAGTTATGCCCATTAAGGCTCAGAGTAGTTATATATTGTAATTTTTAAACTTACTATAATTTGGCCAAGGTCACAAATTTAGTAAAATACTAAATTGGTTTAAATACTACTTCTTTAGAGAAACCTTATTTGAATACTTTATGGAAAGTAAGTTTTCCCCTCCCCCATCCTCTCACACCATTTCTATCATAGTGTTTATCCCAGTTTATAGTTATTTATTTGTTTTCTTGTCTTTTGCCTGTTTCCCAACTAGAATGTAAGTTTCATGATGGCGGGGACTACTCCATTATCAGGCTTGTTCAATGCTGTGTCTCTAGTGTCCAAGTCAATGACTGGCACCTAATGGATAATCCATAATATTCCTTTAATGAATGAATGAATGAACGAATGAAGAAAAGCTTACCTTACACAAACTATTTTTTCTTTCCATTACATATAATAATATTGACACTTATGTGGTGACTCATGTGTTTATAGATGGAGAAGCTGAGACTCAGAGCTGTTAAATTACTTCCCCAGGAGACCTGATATAGGTCAGACCACCAAGGCTGATCATGGTCCAAAGACCTGTGATTATGATAGCTCACACTGGCCCCAAGTTGCTTGTACTTTGTTTTACTATAGAACCATCAAGCAAACAGCACAAAGGATCCAGGATCAAGAATGTAAATGGGGAATGTATGCGGTCCCCGATGACTCACTAGTTTCTTGCTAAGGTCTTGTGGTCAAGATAGTCCTCCAGTAGTGAGAAACTTACTAAGTGGGAAGAAATCTGTAGCCAGGCTACAACCTTCCATGACATTATGATGGGAGTCACCATGTGCTTCCTCAAGGGACTACCCACTACAGCAGGCAATTCTTTGCTGCACTATGATGCCATGCTGAGGCCTTCTATTTTCTACTGGGTCACTGGGCTTCCCAAAAGTCACAACTGGTTAGTGGCAGAACAACTTTGGTTCTCCTGGCTGAAAGTAAGGTTCACTTTTTAATGCATATTTGTGTAGTTTGTTATTACTACCCAAAAAAGTAAGATATGATGTGGTAACTATCTGGGAAATCGATATACAAGAATGGGAGAGTCAGCCCAAACCGGTTTGGCTCAGTGGTAGAGCGTTGGTCTGCAGACTGAAAGGTCCCAGGTTCGATTCCGGTCAGGGGCATGTACGTTGGTTGTGGGCACATCCCCAGTAGGGGGTGTGCAAGAGGCAGCTGGTCGATGTTTCTCTCTCATCGACGTTTCTAGCTCTCTATCTCTGTCCCTTCCTCTCTGTAAAAAATCAATGAAATATATTAAAAAAAAAAAAAAAAAAAAGAATGGGAGAGTCAAGTTGTGAGGCTGCAAGAGTAGAATCAGAATCATGAAGTTATGGTCCAGAAATGGCCTACAACAAAGGAAAGCATATGACCTTGAGTAATTTATCGAACTTCTTGTGAATCATTCTCCTTATCTGTAAAACTAGAGGCCCAGTGCAAAAATTCGTACACAGATGAGGTCCCTTGGGGTGGCCTGTGGGGATCAGGGCCCCAGATCACACACCTATAGCCCTGCCTGGCACCCCACCTTGGCCTGGTGCCACTCCCTCAACTGCTCCACCATTCCCCTGTGGAGAAATTGATTGGGGCTGGGGCAGGAGCCCCTGCTCAGTGCCTGGAAGCCAGGCAGTGGCCCCAATCTCCTTTTACCCCCCACTCCACTACTGGTCACTGTCTGCAGGGCGATTGGTGGGGTGATTGGGCTCCCTCTTGTACCTGCCTTGGCCTGGGACCACCCGCTCACCTGCTTCACATTTCTGCTGTGGTCCCACTCTCATTGGGGCCCATCGGGGCCAGAAGCACCTCCACTGCGGCCGCTGCCAAAACTGTGTCGCCAACATTCACCATGTTCTGTGACACCCCCTGGTGTTCAGTGCATGTCATAGCGAGTGGTCAAACTCCTGGTTGAACCACTGACCAAGAGGACAATTTGCATATTAGGCTTTTATTATATAGGATGAGGATAAGGAGAACTTTATGAAGATTAAATGAGTTAATACCTGTAAATCACTTAGAACAATGTCAGACACATAGTTAAGTGACACATTAGGGCTTGTTAAGCAATTTAAATATAAATACAAATATAACAAGAAACAGAGAAGGAGAATTTTCAGTAGGATGACTTGAACCATTTTAATGCCTTCATCATTTGGGGACCCTAATTGTCAATTGGGATTTTCCTCTATGGAAATATATCTATGATTTTTATCATTTTATTCACCAGTTTCCAAAATTAACTTTACAGAAGCATACCTTATAGTCAGCTTTATTAAAACAAAGAGGTTTCTCATGTCTCTCACACTGAAACAGTTAAAAAAAATCAGAGTTTAAATATCAGAACATCTTGAGTGAGAACAGGGGACAGCTAGCATTATATGTTTCAATGTGTGTTTTATAATAGAAATGAATTAAGCTACATGAACATGTGAAAATAATACCTGCACTTATGTGATACTTTTTCTTCAAAATACTTTAATGTCTTGTATTTTATTTGTTGTCATAAGGTTTGTATGTGGTAAAGAGAGCAGGTATTCTCATTTGACATAAGAATAAACTGAACCCAAGGAGGTTAAATTTATTCAACCAACATTAATTGAGCCCTTACAATGTGTGAGACATTTGTGACACAAAGATGGATAAAACATAATACCTGTTTTAAATTGACTATTGAAATACAGTATGGTAAGTGCTATAGAGTGGTGTACAGGGTATAGGAGGGATTCTCTCTCTCTCTCTCTCTCTCTCTCTCTCTCTCTCTCTCTCTCTCTCTCTCTCTGTGTTTGTGTGTGTGTGTGTGTGTGTGTGTGTGTGTAAAGGGAAGGAAATAAAGGATGATTGTGCAGAGGTGCTCCTTGGATTGGGTTACACACAGTGGTGTGCTGATAAATACTTAACAATGGATAATCTAAGAAAAAACAAGCCCTGACTTGTGGCATTTGCTGAATTCTGTGGTGTACATACTCCCACCGCAGCTAACTTTGATCTACCCAATGTGAAATTACTGAATGAAGAGTTGGGAAGACAGGTACAGCAGCACATCATTACAGAGTATTTATATTCCACAGGTATGATGGGCATAGAAAGCATAAAAAACATATATAATAGTAAAATGTAGTAAATAATTAGGAAATGATGCATTTTGAATATCTATTTCCTTTGCTTTGCTTTTTAATATAGCTAATTTAATTAGAAGTTTTATTAAATTTTTAAAATTGACTGTATTTAACAACTGGTTCATAAAATTTGCATTTAACAATCAGCTCTCAGGAACCTGTGATCTACATTTAGTACACCATTGGCAAAGAATGAGTTTCCAGGTAAATAAATAGAAGTACCTTCCAAGTAGAGGGAACCACATGTGTCACTGCAGCAAGGCATATGCATTTAGAAAACAGCACGTGGTTTGTTGAGTTTTCCTATAGATTTACTGTGATGCTAATGAATTTAAAATTCAGAACTCCTCATTTGTGGAACCCCTTTCGCCAAAGAGCCTCTTAAGAAATTTTGTGCTTGTAATTTTGTTTTGTTGTGTGTGTGTGTGTGTGTGTTTTCTTTTGTGTGCTTGTAATTTTGTATACTTTGTCTTAAAGAAGCCTCATTCAATGGTATAAAATTCAGACACAAAAAAATATTTATCAACTCCTGAGTGTCCTATTAAAAAAAGAGTAGAGTCCTAGCTGGTTTGTTCGCTCAATGGATAGAGTGTCAGCCTGCAGACTGAAGGGTCCCAGGTTTGATTCTGGCCAAGGGCAGATGCCTGAGTTTCAGGCTCTATTCCCAGTAGGGGACATGCAGGAGGCAGCCAATCAATGATTCTCTTTCATCATTGATGTTTCTATCTCTCCCTCCCTCTCTAAAATCAATAAAATATAATTTTTCAAAAGAGTAGAAAAGGAGATGAGGCTGAAACCAGTTTGGCTCAGTGGATACAGCGTTGGCCTGTGGACTGAAGGGTCCCAGGTTTGATTCCGGTCAAGGGCATGTACCTTGGTTACGGGCACATCCCCGGCGGGGTGTGTGTAGGAGGTAGCTGATGGATGATTCTCTCTCATCGATGTTTCTAACTCTCTATCCCTCTCTTCCTTTCTGTAAAAAAATCAATAGAATATATTTAAAAAAAGAAAGAAAAGGAGATGAGGTTGTTGAGGATAATAGAGAAACTTTTATGTCACACAAAGAAGTGGAATTTATCCTATAGTTACTAAGGGAAATGATTTGTTCAGAGATGTGCTTTGCCAGCATAATTTCTGGATGCATGTGGAGAATGGGTGGAGAGGCCAGAATAAGAATGTGGAGGTTCATTAGAAGGTTCTGCTAGCAATCTAGGTGCTTCAGACTAGTGATGGTGGTAGAGGTGGAAGGAGATGGGTGCAATACAAACTTATTTCTGAGATAAAAACAGTAGAACTTGATAATGGCTTAGTTTGTATTACCTGGGGAGGGGTAGTGAAGAAGAGATGAGGATATCACTCATGCTTCTGGCTTAGGTAACAAGACAGATAGTAGTTCCACTGAGCAGGACAGAGCCTTTTAAGTAAGGTGTATAAAACTACAAAATCCATAAAAGGCACTCTTGAATGGATGTAGGCTTTTCAGTCAGTCAGACTTGGGTTCAAATTTCAGCACTGACACTTGTAGCAGAATAACATGGCAAGTTGTTTGAACTGAGCCTCAGTTTTCTTATCTATAAAACTTGAGAGGTGTTAAGGAAATTAAATGAAATTAAATTTGTAAAATATGTCTCGATAAATTGGAATAAGACTACATGTGGTGTGGGAAGAGAATTAGTTAAATTGTGTTGGATTTGAAGTGCCTGTGAGTTTTCCAAGTGAAGATATCTGGTATGGAGATTGAGCCCTAGAGATACTAGTATTTAACAAATAGTTAAAGAAAGAAGGTCCAACAAAAGAGATAGTAAATGAGTGACAACAAAGATAGGAAAAGTGCTAGGAGATAGTGATATCATGTAAATCATTGCTGAACCTCTTAGCATCACAGCCTCACAGTAAATTGGTTTCAACTCTGCCTACTTTAACTGCTCCCAACTGTTTCCCACTATCTTTTTTCCCCCAAATCTCCATCTTCACTGTTGAGCATAGTGTCCATGGTCCATCCACTCAACATCTGTAATCTACCTCCCTTGTCCAAGTCCTGATAGAACATACATTGTGGAAAATCCCAACTCTGGATCAGTACAAAAGCCCTCTTTTATCTGTTCCTACACTTGATTGGCTAGATAGTGCCAAAGAAAATATCACAGCCAAGTGGGAAATGATGTCATCAAGATATTAGAGTAGTTCACAATGTTGCTCTTTAACTGTCTGCATCCTGATTCTCCCAATTTTCTCACAGCACTGGCTGTGATCTCTAAGAAGGGCGCTAAAATTATCCAAGAAACATATAGCAAATCTGAAGACATCTCTCTAGCATGATTATAAGCATTTGGGACATGGCTGCAAGGCTGGAAATAAAGTGAGAATGGTCTTATCTCAGTGGAGCAACATGGAAGAGTAACTGTGGCTCAGATTCAATGGAATAAATCAGAAAAGCTAATGAAGCTTCAGCTCTATTAGGGCCCCTTCATTTGTACCAATGAATTCCAAGGCTTTGTACTTAATTTTTTTATTCAAATTGTGTATTATTTTTCTTAGAAGGATTTCAAAATTGTGTAAATCAGGCCCATTAAACCTGGATCCATCTCAAACATATATATATATATATATATATATATATATATATATATATATATATATCTTTATTGTTCATATTATTACAAATGTTCCTCATTTTCCCCCCTCCATTGCTCCCCTGCACCAGGTTCCAACCCCACACTCTGCCCTTTCCCCAACTCCTATTGTCCTCATCCATAGGTGCACAGTTTTTGTTTAGTCTCTTCCTGCACCCCCCATTCCCCTTTTCCCCGAGAATAGTCAGTCCACTCCCCTTCCATACCTCTGATTCTATTATATTCACCAGTTAATATTGTTCATCAGATTTTTTAATTCCCTTGGCTTTTAGTTTCAATTGTTGATAGTTACATATTTGTTGATAATAATTTTTATCTATATCATCTTCCTCTTCCTAAAGAACCCCTTTCAGCAATTCATATAATTCTGGTTTGGCAGTGATGAACTCCTTTAGCTTTTTATTTATTTATTTGTGAACGTCTTTATCTGGCCTTCAATTCTGAGTGATAGCTTTGTTGGGTAGAGTATTTTTGGCTGTAGGTTCTTGCTATTCATCATCTTGAATATTTCTTGCCATTCCCGTCTGGCCTGCATGGTTTCTGTTGAGAAATCAGCTGACAATCGTATGGGTGCTCCTTTATAGATCACTACCTGCTTTTCTCTTGCTGCTTTTAATATTCTCTCTTTGTCTTTTGCTCTTGGCATTTTAATTATGATGTGTCTTGGTGTGGTCCTCTTTGGGTTCCTTTTGTTTGGTGTTCTGCGGGCTTCCTGGACTTGTAAGTCTATTTCTTTCCCCAGGTGGGGGAAGTTTTCTGTCACTATTTCTTCCAGTATTTTTTCAGTATCTTGCTTCCTCTCTTCTTCTGGGACCCCCATAATTCTGATGTTGGTTCGCTTGAAATTGTCCCAGAGGTTTCTTACACTATCTTCAACTTTCTGGATTCTCTTATCTTCTTGCTTCTGTGGAGGAGTGTCCTCTGGCTCTTAGTGTTCCAAATCTTTGACTTGATTCTTACGATCTTCCATTCTATTTTTAGGACTCTGTATAATATTTTTTATTTCAGACAATGTATTTTTTATTTCTAGTTGATTCCTTTTCATCTCCTCATAGGTCTCGTTTATTTTATCGGCCTTTTCTAGGAAATTCTTGAAAAACCTTATAAGCGTGGTTTTGCACTCTATATCCAGTCCCTTCTTGTCCTCCATTTCTTTTGTTTGTGGTCTGTTTCCTTGTCTCGGCATTTTCACAGCTTCCCTGAGTTAGTAGGGTGGCTTTGTGTGCTAAGGTGTTTTATATGGTTCAGTGAGTCAGCCTCCCAGTTACCTGAGGTGGACAGTCTTGGTGTAGCCCTTTGTGGGCTGTGTGTGCAGTGTTGTTGTTAAGCCTTGCATGTTGTTGGTATCACTGGGAAGCATTGATCTTCAAGCCAATTGGCTATGAAGATCAGAAGTGTCTCAGCTAGGATGGTTTCTATATTCCGAATGGGGTGGAGTCTCGGGGTGGTACAGACAAGCTTCGTTGAATCCCGCACAATTGGTTGCAGGCGCACGCACCTCTTTGGTATAGGCGCAGACAAGTTTTGGATTCCTGTCTGTCACTCCCTAGGAAAGTCCTATTCATTGCGAACAAGAAAGCTAGCCACTGGAAGGGCTTCTGTGCTCTGCTTGGATGGGGCAGAGTCTCGGGTGGTGCAGACAAGCTTTATTCAGCCCATCCCTACGAGGGTCTGGTTTCTGAGTCCCGCAGTAATGGCTGCTGGCTTCACACACCTCCGAGAGATCTCTGCCCACTGCCTGACAGTCTGGCCTCTCCCTGTCTGGGGCTGTCTATCAGAGCAATTGGGTGGTTCTGTTTTCCTCCCGAACAAGAAAGCCAGCCGAGCGTTAGCTGTTCATCCTCTCCGCGTGCAGGAAGTAAGCCAGCAGTGAACTCAGCCGGGCCCTGCCCTCTCTGCGCTCCACAAGAAAGCCAGCAGCAAAGTCAGGCAGCCGCCTTTTTGCGCGCACAGTTCTCTGTACCTTCACAGTTCCTGAGGTTCAGCGTGCCATCTCTCTCCTTCCTAAATGGTAGAGCCTCCTCTCAGCCAGCTGTCTGGTGCTTCAGGGTGATGTTTCCCCTGTTTTTATGTTCTAAATTCAAATTTGTTGTAGTAGGCTGCATTCAGGTGTCTACCCTATGCCGCCATCTTGGTTTCTCCTCTCAAACTTAATGACTTAGCAATTCCATTTCTGGGCACTTATCCAAAGAAATCCAAAACACTAATTCCAAAGAATATATGCACAATAGCCAAAATATGGAAGTACCCATAAATAGATGAATGGATAAAAAGAACAGTGGTGCATTTACACAATGGAATACAATGCAACTGTAAAAAAGAAGGATCTCTTACCCTTTGAGATGGCATGGAGGGACTTAGAGAGTATTATGTTAAGTGAAATAGTCAGAGAAGGACAAATATCATAGGATCTCTTTAGATATATTCCATATATCTCTCTTATATGTGGAATCTAAAAACATCAACAAATAAACAAAACAGAAATATAGATACAGAGAACACACTGATGATTGCTAGAAGGGAGGTGGGCTGGGGGACTAGGTGACAAAGGTTAAGAGATTGAGAAATACAGAATGGTAGTTACAAAATAGTCATGGGATGTAAAATACAGCATAGAGAATATAGTAAATATTATTGTAATAACTATGTATGGTGCAAGGTGGGTACTAGAAATGGCAGGGGGAGATATTTTGTAAAGTATATGATTGTCTAACCACTATGCTATACTGCTGGAAGCTGCCCATTATCTACACTATCATGAAAGTGCAGCAGGGAACACAGAAGGCTGATGGGCCTTGGGCTTTAGCAAGGGCTAAAAGCTATACACTGATTATTCTGTTGAGACAATGGTGGCTTAAGGCAATCCCCTAACCTGATCATCTTTTACTGTTTACCAAACCTTACCTTTGATATGAGTGTTTGCTTTGCTAAAATGCAAATGTATATTCTAATAAATAAAAAGCTATGGGTCTGGAGATTCAGGAAACTTCTTCGCAAGAGAGTAAGGTCTCCCACTAGCTTCCCCTATGCCTTCTAAATTTATATTTCTTGTCTCGTATATCCATTTATGCACAGCCCCTTCTCCAGATCCTGAATCCTTGCTGCAAAAGGTTGCAGCACCATTCACCTAAACTAATACAAAATAATATTGACTGTAGCCCTGGCCAGTTGGCTGGGTTGGTTGGAACATCATCCAGTACACCAAAAGGTTGTGGGTTCAGTTCCCAATCAAATCACATACCTAGATTATGGGTTTGATTCCTGGTCAGGGTGCATATGGAGGGCAACTAGTACGTGTTTCTCTCTCTCTCTCAAAATCAATAAAAACATACCTCCAGGTAGGTGAGGAATAAAAACAAGAAAAAAAACAACAACACTTGGATCCATCTTTGATCTGAGTGTTACCAGCTCAAATAGCTGCTTCTTATTGCAACCTCAAGGTTGTGTAAACCTGCTGAAACTGAGATGCCACCCCAGGAAGAAAGAGAATGATGGAACAATCCTAAATTTATTTATTTTAATGACCTGTTCTTTATTTTTAAATAATTAAGATATGTAGATTATAGAACAACATCTTAAATTCAATAGTAACCAAATTGTATACAGTAAAAAGTCTTCCCCTTACTACACCATTTCTTTATCCCTTCCCAGGAAACATCTATCTCTTACCAGTTTCTTGTGTATTCCTTCACACACACACACACACACACACACACACACACACACACACTCTTTAGTTTTGCTTCTCCTTTTTTTACACAAATTCTTAACATGCTACACCCAATGTTCTTAACCTCTTTTTCCGCATTTTAAATGTGTTTAGAGTTTATTCCATGTTAATCCAAAAAGATCTATCTCATTTTTTAATGGCTATAGCCTGTTCCATTTTGTAGATGGACCATACTTTATTTAACCATTCCCATATGATGGACATTTAGGTTATTTTCAATCTTTTGCTATTCTTATCACAAACAATATTGATTCAATTGAAATCTGATTATGGCTTGAAATAGAAACTGAACTCTTGTTAAAATAATAAAACCATATCTTGTGCACAACTGAATACAATAAATGGCTTAAAAACTGTATTCTTTATAATTCTTACATTAAAGTGTTCTGAGGATTAAGTTAGATAATATTTATAAAGCATTCAATACATAGAATGTGCTCAACAAATTCTAGTTCTTGTCCTTTCTGTGGGGCTCACAGAATTAGATGTCTTTTTCCCTATCTAAAGTAAATCGCTCCATCTGTGTACCATGTCTCCATTCCCTACCATACCCTCAATAACCTTGATCTAGCAACTGGGTCCTCTCTCTCTCTTTCTTTTTTTTTTAAAAAATTAATAAATCTTTATTGTTCATATTATTACAATAGTTTCTCCAGCCCCCCCAATAGCTCCCCTCCATCTGGTTCCCACCCCACCCTCTGCTCTTACCTCCCCCACTGTCCTCATCCATAGGTGTATGATTTTTGTCCAGTCTCTTCCTGCACCCTCCATACCACTTTCTCCCTGAGAATTATCAGTCCACTCCATTTCTATGCCCCTGATTCTATTATATTTACCAGTTTATTCTGTTCCTCAGATTTTTAATTTACTTGATTTTTGGGTTCACTTGTAGATAGATATATATTTGTTGTTCATAATTTTTATCTTTATTTTTTTCTTCTTCCAAACACAAATCTATTCTCAATACTAGTACTCCCAAATAAAGGTGACCACCAGTGCCAAGAGAATTTGGGAATAGAAAAGAGTGAAAAAGTGATATTGAGAGAAAGAAGAAGTATAAGAGAAAAAAGAAAGAGAAGAAAAAAGGAGAAATATATGTATATGGGGGGAAAAACACCAACAAAACAACAACTAATCCTAAAAATGCAAAATTAATGCCAAGAAATCCATGGCATTTCTATACACCAACAGTGAAACTACAGAAACAGAGACTAAAAAAGCAATTCCATTTACCATCGCACCAAAAAAATTAAGATACCTAGGAATAAATTTAACTAAGGAAGTAAAGGACCTATATGCAGAAAACTACACGACAGTGAAAAAAGAGATAAAGGAAGATGTAAAGAGATGGAAGAACATACCATATTCATGGATTGGTAGAATCAACATCATCAAAATGTCCATACTTCCTAAAGCAATCTATAGGTTCAATGCACTCCCCATTAAAATACCAATGACATATTTCACTGACCTAGAAAGAACTCTCCAAAAGTTCATTTGGAACAATAAAAGACCCTGAATAGCCACAGCAATCCTGATAAAGAAGAGTAAAGTAGGAGGGATCTCAATACCAGACTTCAAACTACAATATATTACAAAGCCACTGTTCTCAAAACAGCCTGGTACTGGCACAAGAACAGACATATAGATCAATGGAATAGAATCAAGAACCCAGATATCAACCCAAATCACTATGCTCAATTAATATTTGACAAAAGAGGCATGAATATACAATGGAGTCAAGACAGTTTCTTCAATAAATGGTGTTGGGAAAATTGGACAGACACATGCAAAAGAATGAAACTAGATCACCAACTTACACCATTCACAAAAATAAACTCAAAATAGATACAGGAGTTAAACATCAGACGGAAAACCATAAAAATACTAGAAGCATCCACAGGCAGCAAAATCTCAGACATATGCCAAAAGAACTTCTTCACTGATACTGCCCCTAGGGCAATGGAAGCTAAAGAGAAAATAAACAAATGGGACTACATCAAAATAAAAAGCTTTTTTACAGCAAAGGAAACCATCAACAAAACAATAAGAAAGCCCACAGTGTGGGAGAACATATTTGCAAATAATACCACTTTTAAAGGCTTAATCTCCAACATTTACAGTCAGCTTATACAACTAAAATAAGAGAAAGATGAATGATCCAATTAAAAAATGGGCAATGGACCTAAATAGAATATTTTCAAAAGAAGACAGAAGGAAGGCCAAAAGGCACATGAAAACATGCTCAAAGTCACTAATTATCCGAGAGATGCAAATCAAAACAACAATGCCGTACCATCTCACACGTGTCAGAATGGCCAACATCAACAAATCAACAAACAAGTGTTGGCGAGGTTGTGGAGAAAAAGAAACCCTCGTGCACTGCTGGTGGGAATGCAGACTGGTGCAACCACTGTGGAGAACAGTGTGGAGTTTCCTCAAAAAACTGAAAATGGAACTCCCATTTGACCCAGTAATCCCACTTCTAGGAATATATCCCAAGAAACTAGAAACACCAATCAGAAAGGATATATGCACCCCTATGTTCATAGCAGCACAATCTACAATAGCCAGAATTTGGAAACAGCCTAGGTGCCCGTCAGCAGATGATTGGATCCAAAAACAATGGTACATCTATACAATCGAATACTATGCTGCCATAAAAAAAGGAATTCTCATCATTTGTAGCAACCTGTATGGAATTGGAGAACATCATGCTGAGTGAAATAAGCCAATCAATGAAAGAGAAACACCACATGACCTCACTCATTTATGGATAATAAAGAACATTATAAACTGATGAACCAAAAGATAGATATAGAGACAGTAAAGCAACAAGACTGTCAAATTACAGTGGAGAGGGGAGGAAGATCTGGGGGAGATAATAGATCAACCGAAGGACTTGTATACATGCATATAAGTACAACCAATGGACATAAAACTCTGGGGAGGGAGGGTATATGTGGGAGGGAGGGAGGGGGGCAAAAAAAATCAATAAAATAGATTAAAAATAAATAAATAAATAAATAAATAAATAAATAAATAAAATAAATGTGAAAAAAAACCTTAAAAAATAAAGGGGGAGGGGAATGAGGGAATAGGAGATATCTCTAGTATTATCAACAATAAAAAATACATTAAAAATAAACAAAAAAATGCAAGCTACAAACATTCAGAGATGAATTCAAACTACAAACAATAACTAATATAAAAAAAGGCAAACAACAAACACCCAGATGAATCTGAGGAGGCAGAGCTTAGTTCCAGAATGTAAGGTCAAGGAATTGAATGAATGGGGAAATAGCCACAATTCAGTATAGAGGAGGTAGAAAGAGAATGAGTATATAAGAAGAAAAGTAAAAAAACAAACAAACTACATATCTTAAAATATGTATACAAAAGAATATATATATATATATATATATATATATATATATATATATATATATATATATTTCCTCCTTCTTTAATATCTAACTATGTATGTATTCATTTACTATTGAAAAAGAAGAATAGAGAGTTGATAGGCCTGAGTTGGTGATTGAAATTAGTTAAGCTATTAGTAGAAGAGAACAAATGAGGAGAGAAAAACAACAACAAAAATACGGAACCAATAATCAAACAAACAACAAGACAGAAAGAAAGAAAAGGGCAAAAAAACTTTTAGATAGTGAAGGAAGAGAAGAGCAAAGTATGTTTGGGCTTGGAGCAGAGGAGAGGAAATTAGATATATGAGTAAGATAAATTTTTAACAGGGAGTAAAAAGAAAGAATATAGAAAAACCAAAGCAGGAACAAGGTAAGAGAAACAGGACAAAAAAGGGGGAAAGTGAGGAAGAAAGCATTGGCATAAAGGAAAAATTGAGATAGAGTGAAATAATGCTAAAGGGAAAAATAAAAATAGAATGGAGGACACTAATCCCAAAATAAAATAAAATAAAATAAAATAAAATATAAAATAAAATAAAGAAAAAAGAACATAAAATAAAACTTCAAAAAAAGGGTAAAATAATAGTATTAATAATAATAGTTAAAAATCTATACTAATAAAAGGCCTGTGGCCCTAGCCAGTTTGGCTCAGTGGATGGAGTGTCAGCCTGTGGACTGAAAGGTCCCAGGTTCGATTCCAGTCAAGGGCATGTACCTTGCTTGCAGGCACATCCCCAGTAGGGGCTGTGCAGGAGACAGCTGATCAATGCTTCTCTCTCATCTATGTTTCTTCTCGATCACTCTCCCTTCCTCTCTGTAAAAAAATCAATAAAATATATTTTTTAAAAGGCCTGTGGCTGTGATACTATAAAGTGGAACCACCTAAGGCTGGTCACCAGGAGGCTGTGTGCGTGGCAAGGCACATGCGGGTGGGCAGGGATTTGATTCTGGGTCTCGCCCTCCCACCTGGCATAGAGGGAGTCAGTTTGAGTCCTGTGTACCGCCTGGTATAGTGGGAATCAGTCTGGGTCCTGCCTCCCACCCAGCACAGTGGGAGTCAGTCTGGGTCCTACTGGCATGGCGGGTCTGGGTCTCGTGTGATACTGTGTGCTGGGCCTCTAGTAAAAATATAATAATAAGCAAGGTAAAATCAAGTGAGAGAAAAAAAAATTAGTTTCTTTTTAAAAATTTCTTTATTGATTAAGTTGTTACATGTGTCCTTATTCCCCCATCCCCCTCCCACTCATGCCCTCACCCCATGTTGTCTATGTCCATTAGTTAGACTTATAAACATGCATAAAAATTTGTTTCTTATGTAAAATATAAAGAATAAAAATGTGAAGTAGTAAAGGTCGTTCACTTCCTCCATTGTTCTGCGTGGCATGTCTGTTTCCTTTCAGGCAGTCAGCACAGTATTGAAGTTCCTTGCCATCCACCACTCCTCTGTGTCATCAGCCACAACCCTGTTTTTAAGCAGGCAAGATCTCTTTGCCCTCTTTGGTTCTCAGAATGCCTTTAGTTGTATTTACACATGAGAGTCAATTTCTGATACAATCTTTGGGTGGCAGTGTTTTTGCCTTAATATCCAGGGCTAAAAGGCCTCTCTGTCCTGGCACTGCACACGACTTTCCCCCTGGCTCTGTGTGGTCTCTGCTTGCATCTTTTCCCTCTGGTTCTGAGAAGCTGGTACAGAACTTCAGGCTGCCTTTCTGGGCTCAGTCCAGCTGTGGATTAATATCTAGAATCCCCTTCTGTCAGCAGCCCTGTGGACTCCATTCCACAGGGCTACACTGACCCCAGTGGTTGTGAATTTTGTGGGGTGCAGTCTTCCTCTGAGACTCTAGTTCCCGCTGCACACATTTCTTCCTCCAGCCTGGATTCCAAATCTCACCTTTCTCTAGTTGATATCTGACCTTTCCATCCACAGATTGCCTCATTAGCTATGTTTAATTCACCAGTTCCGGGTGGTACTCTTTGATTCAGCTGTTCCTTCTATCTGCTCTGTGAGAAAGCACAGGGCCCATCTGCATTTTCTGTGCTACTCCGTCTCTCCCTGAGCAGGCCTCCCAGGTGCCCATGGTCAAGGATGCTGGAGTTCCAGTGTTCACAGCTGAGCTAACTGGTCCCTGGGCATTGTGGTTGTAAGATCCTGGGAGGTATCAGAGGATCCCCTGGTTGAAGGTAAGGCTGGGGTTCCAATCACAGTCAGTCTCCCAATCACAGCCAGTCTCCCCTTCAAGATGGCGTGGCCTCTGTGGCAGAGCCAGCCTCTCTGGGAGAGGCTTCACCCACAGTAGAGGATGCCCAGTCAGGGTTGCCAGTTTCCAACAATCCCTTGGAATATAGATATCCCTCACTCACAAATACAAACACTCCCCACATGTCCATGCATTCTCCTTTCATTCACTCACTCACACACTACCTTGCAGCCTGCTGTCCCATTGGCAGGCATCTTGTATCTAGTATGGACAGACATTTTAATGATGTTGATTCTACAAATCCATGAACACAGTATATTCTACTTTTTCCATTGAGTATATTTAGAAAGAAAAATAACATTTTCCTAGCAAAGGTTCCTGATAATGTGGGAGAGATGGTATCAGTGGTTTTCAAGTATGATCTCTGCATCAGTAGTATCACCATGATTTGTAACTGGTTAGAAATGCAGATTCTTAGACCTCATTTCAGATGGACTGAATCAGAAATTGTGGGGGTGGGGCCTAGAGTGCTGTGTTTTAACACACCTTCTAGGAGTTCCTGATGTGCACTCAATTTTGAGTACCATAAATTAAAGGAAGTTTATCTCCTTTACTGTAACAGGAAAGAAAGAGGATCAGAGAAGTACAAATGTGGACAGATGATCATTTTGGAATAAGGAAGTTCATTTATTCATTCAACAAATATTTATTAAATATTTAACATATGCCAGGCACTATGGACACAGGCCAACCAATTGCTCACTTATGCAATTTACATTCTAGTAAGAGAAGATAAGATAAATTTAAAAAATCTATTAAATTAAATTAAGGACCTTGGATGCTACTCTGAGTGATCAGGGAAGTCATTACTATAATATAAACTATATGAAGGCAGGACTTGTTATATGTTTTGTTCACTGCTGTGTCTCCATGGTCAAGAATAATGCCTTATTTATGTTTGTTGGATCAAAAAATTGGAGGGTTTTGAGCTGATATGATTAGTTTATATTTTTACAAGTTCCACTATGTTGAAAATGGACATTTGAGGTCGAGGGGAAACAATGACACCAGTTAGAGGCTATTGCAATATTCCAAGGAAGAATTGATCATGACTTAGTATAGGGTGCTAGTGTTAGATATGATAAGAAGTTGTCAGACTATGAATATATTTTGAAAGTAGAAACAGCAGGATTTTCTGATATGCTAAATGTAGAGTGTAAGAAAGTAAAAAATGACTTGAAGGGTTTACTAGTAGGCCTGGGCAGCTTGAAGCCTGGAGTTGCCATTGACTAGGAGAAACAGGTGTGTGCAGAGGGGAAAGAGGGACTGAAAATCAGTAGAGGCAGATTTACTATAAAGCTAATGAAGCTTAGGTCTCTCATTTGCTCCAGCTCTAGCAATATGTTAAGTTACTTTTTAGTTCTTTTTTCCCCATAGAAGGAACCACAAATTGTATAAGACTTTAGAATCAAACATTTGGATCTGCTCTGATCAGAAGTTCCATTTTAGACATATTATGTTTGAGATATCTATTATATATCTTTTATGGACTGAATTGTCTTTCCTTTAAATCATGTGTTGAATCCCTAACCCCCAATGTGATAATATTTGTATTAGGGTCTTTAGGGAGGTAATTAAAGTTAAATGAAGTAAAAATTGTGGGGCCCTGGTTTGATGATAAGTAGAGAAAGAGACACCAGGGAGCTACATTTCGCTCCACATACACATGAAAGAAATTCCATGTGAAGACACAACCAGTAGGTGGCCATCTACAAGCCAGGAAGAGAGATCTCACAGACACTAAACCTGATGGCTCCTTTATCTTTGACATCTAGCCTTCAGAACTCTGATAAAATAAATATATATTGTTTAAGCCACCCAGTTAGAGGAGATATCTAGTTGGCGGCAGAATATGAGTCTGAAATTCAGGAGAGCGATGTGGGCTGAAGATATAAATTTGGGAGTCATCAATGTATAGTCAGTAATTAAAATCATGAAACTGGATGAAATCATAAAAAAGTGAAGGTAGATACAGAAGAGAAGAGGTCTAAGGACAGAACCATGGGGCTTTCTAACTTAAAAGGTGAGTTGATGATGAAGAACCAGCAATGGGGAGTGAAGAACAGTAGCCACTAAAGCAAAAGGAAACCCAAAAGGTTGTTGTATCCTAGAAGCAAAGGGATGAAAGTATCAAGGAAAAGGGAATGACTGTGTCAAATGCTGCTGATAGGTCCAGGAAGATGAAGACTGAACATACTGTCTGTTAGATTTAACAACATTGAATTATTTTTTAATTTTTTTTTTTGTATTTGATGACTACAATTTTCTCTGTGAAGTAGGAAGCAAGGTCATCCACTGAGAGATGGGATGGGACAGGGAGAGTTGGGGAAATGGCAAGGTGGGAGACTTAAGGAGAGAGGAAAATTAGAAAACATCATTGGGGAAAGTGCAAGTGCAAATTGACAGAAAGAAGTAGGATTGTGGATGAGGATTAGGGGCCTATTTGCGATGTACAAAAGGCAGTTGGATTCGCAACTGTAGCAGGGTTAGACTTTTAAGGGTTAGTAAAGTTTCCCCCCTCCCCATTTATTTTAAAATAAGAACAGCAGATCCTTGTTTAGGGCTTCAAAGACAGTTTCAAGATAAGAAAGAACAGGATGCTGACAGTCCAGGAGAGGCCACTTGAACCTCAGGGGAGTATCACATAGCAATGTCCAGCTGTAATAAATCACATAGCTACAGACTGCTGAATAAGCTTTTATCCCTGCACAAAGAGCTGCCCCTGAAGCATTTTTACCCTGGACTGCAGCAGTTGACATTTGTTGTCCTAATGCTGCTTCCCATTTTCTGGCTGGCCTCAAGGAACACGTATACATGTATCTAGTACATTGCAAGGGAAATCAGGGATGAGTTCCAGATGGCTATTCTCTGACAGTATCACAAATGCATTCCTTGCCTTTCTGAGGATAATAGCAACACTTAAATTAAATTTTTTTGAGCACTGTTCTTATCACTGTATAGTCCACTTATTGAATATTCAGCATAGCAAGATGTGGTAGATAGTATTGTTATCCCCATTTTACAGAGGAGAGAACTGCTGCTCCGAGAAGTTAAATAACTTGCTTATGGGCACATCAGTAGAAAACAATAGAGCCAGAATTCAGACCTCGAAAGACTGACCAATAGAGTATAAAACATAGTAAATGTTTATGTATGAAGCAAGCTCTTTACATGGATCATCTCATTTCATCCTCACTACAACCCACTGAGATGAACACCATTTTTAATCTCGTTTTACTAATGAGGTCAAAGAACTTAACCCAAAACACACAGCTAAGAAGTGGCGGAGGCCACTTTTGAACTCAGCAGAGGGGTTGGGAACTGGAGATTAGTACCATACTGCCTGATAAAAATTTTTGTCTTGTATATAGATGTGAAAATAAATGGATACTTCTTGTTGTAAGCATGTGGGTTTTCTCTTAAAGGACCCTTAGCCCCAGCTGTGATAAGGGCTCTATAGCTAACAATAGATGATTAGGCTGGAGAGAGATATCTGAGAATAGTCACCCCATAGCTGGGATAGAATGAGAACTCCCTGGAGATAGTGTAGAGCAGTGTTTCCCAAACTTTTGACATATGTGTACCCCTTCTATAATTCTCGTAATGCTGAGTACCCCTCGTACTCATGAGAACGTAGAATTAGGCGCAACTAAGCACGGTGCAGTGCATGTCCCCACCAAACTTTGGTGCAACGCGTACCCCCACCAAAGTCTTCCTATACCCCTGGGGATACGCGTACCACACTTTGGGAAACACTGGTGTAGAGGAACATAGAGAGCACAGGCCTGAGCTCTCCAAGACTTCAACATGTAAAAGTATGCAGAGGAAGAACCAGCAAGAAGGCTAAGAACAGGCTTGTTTTCCTCCTACTTGAGAGTTGCAATGAGAAGTCAAGAGAGGACAAAGTGGCAATAGGAAGGGAGTGGTCAACAGTATGAAACAAGGTAAATGGAAGTCACTTGTGACCTTATGGAGAGCTGTTCTGGTAAATCTATGAGGGAAGAGAGCAATTTGCATTGGGAGAATTCAATGGGAAGTGAAGAACTGTAGACAATGAATGCAAACAACTCTTGAAGTTTGACTATTGAATGAAAAGTAAGATTAAGAGTCAAGAGAGAATTTAAGTAGGGGAATATTTGAGCCTGCCTGTGAGCTAAGGAGATGAGGAAGGGAGAGCTGAACATATAGGTGAGAGAAGGGATGAATTGAGCAGGGTCTCTGATATGAACACTGAAGGAGGGACTAGCCTGAGAAAAGAGGAGTGAGTGGCCCTTCATTCTCTGAGACTAGAGGCGGTTATTACATGTGGGTGAGGATCGGTGGTTTGTAGGGTGAGAAGAGCACATAACCCTACCTCCCCTTTACCTCATTCCTTCTATTTTCTCTGTGAGATAAGGCCATTTGTTTGGTGTGAGAGAAAGGCAGATTGTGTTGGATGCTAGAGGACAGTGGCAGTAAATGTATGTGTGTCAATGGTCTGTTTCCATGTTAGGTCACTTATATACATTCCTCACTTATTCTCCACAACAACCCTCAGAGTAGTTATTCTCACATCAGTATAGAGATGAGGAAGCTGAGGTACTCAGAGTTATAGAAGGTTTGGAATAGTTAAAGAACAAAAAGGAGAGGTAACTGATTAAGAACAGGTTAAAGAGCTGAAGGAAAATTGAGGGCTGAGTCGAACTGGGCTATCTTAACTGGAGACTGGCGCCAATCTTCCCAACTGTGCCCCTTGATTCAGCTTGTGCGTCTCCTGGAGGAGGAGGAGACAGATGGTTAGACTGAGGCAGATATTTGGGCCAGGCCTGACTAATAGCAAGAGATCGAGAAGTCTAGGTGTCACATCGCCCCACAGCGTGCTCTCCTCCACACGATGGGACAGGCCAGCTCCAAAACGTACAGTGAGCATGTGTCTAGTTCCTTTCATACCTTTGCATTCTATTGAGCAACCTGGTCAACTGGCAGATCAGTGACACAAGCATCCTTCCTGCACAAAAGTTCTGAGTAGTGAAGACAGTAGTCAAGGCTGAACTAACCACGTGTTCTGTGGAACCGAATGACACTGCTGCTTGTGGAGGTCCAACGTGGGCAGCTTCATCTGGTTCCACACAGAGATCTGTGCTGGGCCTCAGCAGTTATGGGACAAATGCCCCCAATCATAAATTTTACTGATGGGCCTTTTTAGAAAGTATCTGGAGGGGCCACCAAGCCTGGGCCCTCCCTGTCCCAGGAGGGATGAGGGCGCCCAAGCGCAGTTCCTGTCCCAGCTGCTGCATATATAGTGTCTGCATCACTTCTTGTCAGTGCACAGTATATACTTGTGGCGGGAGTTACATTTATAGCTGCCATTCTAAAAATACTATTAGTATCTTTCATAATTTAAAAAGGCTTATAAAAACTGTAGTCCTATATATCTGAGAAAAAAATCTGAATAAAAAAGTGGTAGCTTTTCTTTCCTGTTTTGATATAAAACAGAAGCTTCTAGAACAGTGAACACCATCATGAATGAGCACATGCAGCGACTAGTACGAGCGAGGTTCCTTGGCAGACCTTGCGCCCCAGTCTGCTGCGTGGGTTGTCACGGCTCAACTCCCAGGCCCTGCTGCCACAGGGAACCGCGAGGAGGACATGGACATAGTTGTGCAGGCCGGAGGGCTGGCAGGAGTGGCCGAGCGCCCCTCCCTCTGCTGTAGGGTTTTGGTTTTTACTTTTCTTTTTTTACCTGTTCAGGTGAGGAAAGCTACTTTTTATTGGCAATCCTCCTTTTCAGTGGGCCAGCATGTCGTGGAAAGGGTCATTGCTGATGCTCACTCCGATGGACTTCATCCACTCCTTCTCGGGCTGGGGGCCGAGATGCAGTACATCGCGTGATTGCCCTCCACCACGCGGCCGTCTGCCTCCGTCTTGCAGCTTTGATGACCTGCCCCTTGTGGCTTGGGTTATAAAGCTCAAACAGTGAGGCTTCTGAGGGTCCTCCACCTCTGGGATGCTGGGGTTCTCCAGGGGTTGATTCCCTGAGGCTTCTTATCTGTCGTGTATTCCAAGTAATAGAGGCAGTTGTCTGTGAGGGTGAGCCACCGCCGCTTCCAGGTCTTCACGCACACCCCCAGTGTCAATCAGGTCGTTCCGGATCTTGAATGGCATATATATATATATATATATATATATATATATATATATATATATATATATGTAATTTTTTACAGAGAGGAAGGGAGAGGAAGGGAGAGGGATAGAGAGTTAGAAACATCGATCTGCCTCCTGCACAACCCCCACTGGGGATGTGCTAGCAACCAAGGTACATGTCCTTGACTGGGATCAAACCTGGGACCCTTCAATCTGCAAGCCACCACTCTATCCACTGAGCCAAACCGGTTTTGGCGAATGGCTCCTCCTCCTCCTCCACCTCCTCCTCCTCCTCCTCCTCCTCCTCCTCCTTCTTCTTCTTCTTTACTGTTGCGCTTTTTTTTTTTTTTTAACATTCTTTATTGATTAAGGTATCACATATTTGTCCTCAACCCCCCATTCCAATTCCCCCCCCCCCTCATGCCCCTACCCCCCCTATTGTCCTTGACCACTGGTTAGGCTCATATGTATGCACATAAGTCCTTTGGTTGATCTCTCCCTTTTATCCCCACCCGCCCTTTGAGGTCCACCAGTCTGACCCATGGCTCCTTATCTCTGGGTCTGTTCTTGTTCATCAGTCTATGTTGTTCACCATTTCCTCTAGATGAGTGAGATCATGTCCTACTGGAAATATACTTATAACGAATGGCTCATTCTTGATGTTCTCCTACAAGTCCCATAGCAGCTCCTTGGGCAGGTCCCTGCCCTTGTTGATGCCGTGGTTCATGGTAACGAAGCGCTTAGCGGTGGGCTTGTCCCGCACATTGTGATTGTTCAGGCTGGTGTTGAGCTTGATGATGGCGAAGGACAGCACATAGCACGTGCCCTTGGACTGGAAGACACCAGATTGCACAGGCAGTAGCGAAACGCGGACACCTCCATCATGCAGTGGATTTTCTAGGCCTCCTCAGGGAGCCTAAAGCTCCACAAGAACTGCCTTAAGGCTTGAACGAGGTTGAGCTGAGCAAACTGGTGGAGCTCAACAAAAGCCTGGAGCACTTTAATGTTAAACTCGTCCCGCTCCCCCAGGTAGTCCCCGATGACGGTCTTGTTCAGGCCCTTGCCTTTGAATAGGAACGGCACCACATCCTCCAGGCGCTCTGCAGCAGGCCATTCTCCATCAGAAACTGGATGCCCTTCTTGGGGTCCATGTTGAACTTCTTCCGTCCCATGGTCCCATGGCGATGTGCTTGTTCCTCTGAGATGTTTTGCTCTCCTCCACCAATGTCAGGTTGTTGATCTCGGTCATGACCTCAGAGATCTCATACTTCAATCTCTCGATGATGTCTAGAAGCTCTTCCCTCTCTTCTGAGGAGAGGTCTTCAGGCACGCCACCCTCGACGCCACTGCCACCGCTGTGAGAGGGTCGTGTGATTGAGCAAAACAGAAAAAAAAGAGAAAAACCTCATGGACATAGACAACAATGTGGTGATTCATATGGGGAGGGGTTTAGGGGTAGATGGAGGAAGGCATGGGGGGTGAATGGTGATGGAAAGAGTCTTGACTCAAGGTGGTAAACACATAATGCAGTGTACAGATCATGTGCTGTGGAAATGTGAAACCTATATAATTTTGTTAACCAGCGTTACCCCAGTAAATACAATCCTATATAATAAAAGCTCAGTGACTGAAATAGCGGAACAACCAGAACAACTGGAGACTAAAATGACTGCTGCCCCTTGCCCTGGCTAGCCCTGCCCCGGAGTGGGGATCTTCACCCTGGGGGCGTGGCTGGCTTATAAACCACCCTTGGCCCCTTATTCATGCAGGTCCTGCCCCCAGTGGGGACTCCCACCCCACCTCCCTTGTCTTGACTGGCTCCGCCCCCAAGTAGGTCTCCCCACCCCTATCTGGGGCCCCCATCAGGACAGGCCCCTATCTGTGCACCTGGCTGCTATCCTACATAATAAAAGGGTAATATGCAAATTGACTCTAATGGCAAAACAACCAGAATGACCGCTCAACCAGTCACTATGAGGTGCACTGACCACCTCTTGGTCCCTTTCCCTGGCCGGCAGGCTCTGATCACCCAATGGTAAACAGGGAACTGGGGGTGGGTGGCAGGGGATGTGGACAGCACCAGGCCAAGGCCTCTGCCCTGCTGGTCGTCCCGCACACAGAGGGCAATCTGCTGTGGGGGCAGGGCTGGTGAGTGGGTGGGAACAGCTGACCTCTTGGTCCCTTCCACCTGGCTGTAAGGCTCTGATTGCCCGATGGCAAATGGAGAACTGGGGTTGGGTAGCAGTATGGGGTGGGGCCAGCTGTGGGCAGCCAGGGAAGATGGCCCTGATCACAGGTCAGGCCTAGGGACCGTACTTGTGCATGAATTTTGTGCACTGAGCCTCTAGTTAAAAAATAACATAAAATGATCATAAGAGGCATGCAAGCCAGGATTTCTTCCCATTTAAAGTTACCATGGTGGTACTTGAATTGACAACATGTAAATACTACCTTACCATTTATAGTGACTTCCCATTTAAATATTCTACTGCATGAATTTTAGGTACAGTCTCTTAACATATTTTTCACCATAACAACTTGAAAACTGAGATTATGCTGGCTTACAGAAATGTGTTTTAAACAATTTAAAAAAATATTTTTATTGAGCTCAGAGAGGAAGTGAGAGGGAAAGAGAGAAAGAAACATCAATGATGAGAGAATCATTGATTGGCTGATTCCTGTACACCCCTTACTGGGGATTGAGCCTGCAACCTCAGCATGTGGCATTGACCAGAACTGAACTTGAGATCCTTCGGTCCACAGGCCGACGCTCTATCCACTGAGCCAAACTAGCCAGGGCTAAACAATATTTTTAAAATTATTTTTAATAATACTTTCCTAGTATCTGAGACACAGAACCGGTTTATCTTTTCTTAATTTCTTTTGTCCTCCACTAAAACAAACAAACAAAACCTGCTACCATCATATCCTCTTTGGAGCATTTTGTCCCAATGAGTTTAAAAGACCAGAATTAAGGCTTCTGACCTAATACCTTTTTCCTACCACACAAGGGCAGAAATTTTAACAAAAAAGGGGGAAGCAACTATTTACCTTGGACTATATTGATATGAAAATTGTGATGATGTAATGTATAATATGGTGACTATAGTTAACAATAGTGTATTGCATATTTGAAAGTGGCTGAGAGAGTAGATCTTTAAAAGTTCTCACTATAAGGAAAAGTTGTAACTATGTGAGGTGATGGATATTAGCTAAGTTACTGTAGTTATTATTTCACAATATATACAAATATCAAATTGTTATGTTGTAACCTGAAACTTATACAATGTGATAAAGTAAATTATACCTCAATAAAATTGGGGGAAAAAGAAAGAAAATAGTAAGAAGTAATGTTAAGGCCAGATTTTTTTTGTGTGTGTGTGATTTCTATGTCTTAACAAATCTACCCTTTCATTCATGCCTGCAACTCTTTCTATTTATGCTCCACTAATGGACAAACTAGCTCCCTTCTTCCCCTCTTTTATTTTTTCTTCTCTTCCTTTTTCACTCTTTTATTCCCACAAATATTTATTAGGCATTTACTCTAGGTTGATCTGCCAGATAAAATACAGGATGCTCAGTTAAATTTGAATTTCAGATAAACAACAAATATTTTGTATTATAAAGATGTCTCATGCATATTCTTGGGAGATAGGATTTGGGGTTGTAAAAGAATTAAAATAAGACAATGTATGTAAAACACTCAGAGCAGTGCCTGGCATCCAGCAAACATGTCTGTGAATGTGCACAGAGATAAATTTTATGTATATATACACATACATATACATATACATATACATATACATATACATATACATATACATATACATATACATATACATATACATATACATATACATATACATAGATGGGTAATAAAATATATATGCACATATAAACTTACCAGTCTATAAAAAAGATACTCTTATTAGCCTCATTTTACAGATAATGAAGTTCAGAAAGGGTAAGTAGTTTCTTTTTTTCTGGGAAATGAGCAAAGTTGGAAGTAACAATGAAGGAAGAATAGCATTCTGGAATGTTAGAGTCATCTAAAGTGGACATTTTGATATGGTCTCATAGAGAAGAGACAGAGTACAGAATATTTTAATTATTGATGCTTTCCTCTAAAATAGGCTGCATTTATGATCCCAAGTGTTTTTTTTAATAATTGTTTTTTTATTTAAAGTATTACATATGTTCTATTTTTTACCCATTAACCCCTTCCATCCCTCACTCCCCCTCTGCACCAGCCCTCAGCACCCTGTTGTCTTTGTGCATGAGTTACACATATATGCATACAATGTCTTTGGTTCATTACCTCCCACCCAACTACCCTCTGCCACCTTCCCTCTGAGGATTCACACTCTGTTCCATGCTTCTCTGGATCCACACTGTTCATCTGTTTATTTTGTTACTTAGGTTCCACATATGAGTGCTATCATGTGATACTCATCTTTCTCTGACTTAATTATTTCACTTAGTATGATACTCTCCAGGTCCCTCAATGCTGTCTCAAAGGGTAAGAGACTCTTCTTCTTCTTCTTTTTTTTTTTTTTACTGCTGCATAGTATTCCATCATATAAATGTACCATAGCTTTTTTATCCACTCATCTACTGATGGGCACTTGGAGTGTTTCTAGATCTTAGCTATTATAAATTGTGCTGCTATGAACATAGGGGTGCATAGATTCTTTCTGATTGGTGTTTCAGGTTCCTTAGGATATGTTCCTAAAAGTGGGACCACTGGGTCAAATGTCAATTCCATATTTAATTTTTTGAGGAAACTCCATACTGTTTTCCACAATGGTTGCACCAGTCTCCATTCTCACCAGCAGTGTCCTAGGATTCCATTTTTTTAAAATTTATTTTTAAATCCAATTCTTTATTAAGGAAATTCGATTCTTTTGTTACAACTTTTTAGATTTGTGTTTGCAAACATTTAACATTTAACATGGGGGTGAGGGGGGGAAACCAAGAACAACCTACACCACCCTTTGCTTCCCCCAGCTTCTGCGGCAGAAGCAGGACCTAGTGTAGGGCTCCAGATGGGGGTTTTCACTTGAACCTTGCCTAGCTCGCGCTCCAGGGCCCCAAATGCCTTCATAACCTGAGAACCGGGCTCTGGGTAGCGTTGGGGGAGTTCCGGGTAGCCGCCTCCTAGACTGTGTTGGGGAACAACTGGGTCGCTCTCTTGCTGACAGCGTCTGGCGACCCCTGGGTTGAACAGCGCCGGGGACCACTGGATCTTGGCCACCCAGTCTTTGTTGGGGGAGGCCTGGATCGCAGCTATCGAGGCTGCAGCGATGTTCCGGAGCTCGGCGTGCTGGACAGCATTATAATGCAAGCCTTGTGCCTGGGGTTGGCAGTGATAGTGAGCCAAGTTCATGATCATCTTGGACACATCCTTTTGGTAAGAAGGCCGACCAAATATCAAGATCTCAGCCTTGCCTTCAGGGTCCCACTGATTAATGCGAAGCAGGGTCTAAGACACACACTTGACTTGCATAATGTGCTATCGCCAGGGCCGAAGATAGCTTCCTCCAGCCAAACATTGAGGCAAACTGTCTTCAGGATCTTGAGGTACTCCGTGTGGAACTGGTAGGGCTGCTTTGCGTTGTCACCCAACATCTGGAATGGCACCCCTCCCCGCTGCTCCAGTTGCAGGAGTATGGGAAAGCGCTTGGCAGTGGCCATGCTGTGACGGGACACAGAGAGAGGGCTGGTGTAGATGCAAGTGGGCCTCTAGGATTACATTTTTTTGTTTGTTTTTTGTTTTGTTTTTATTTTTTTATTTTTTTATTAAGGTATTATAAGTGTACATATCTTGCCATTACCACCAACTCCCATACATGTCCTCACCCCCAGTGTTTTGCGTCCATTGATTATGCTTGTATGCATGCATATAAGTCCTTCCGTTGATCTCTTATCTCCCCCACCTCTCCCTAACCTTCCCACTGTAATTTGACAGTCTGTTTGATGCTTTACTGCCTCTGTATCTATCTTTTTGTTCTTTGTTCATCAGTTTATAATCTCCTTTATTATCCATAAATGAATGAGATCATGTAGTATTTTTCTTTCATTGACTGGCTTATTTCACTTAGCATAATGTTCTCCAGTTCCATCCAGGTTGCTGCAAATGCTAAGAACTCCTTTTTTATGGCAGCATAGTATTCCATTGTGTAGATGTACCATAGTTTTCTTTTTAAAAAAAAAAATATATTTTATTGTTTTTTTACAGAGAGGAAGGGAGAGGGACAGAGAGCTAGAAACATCGATGAGGGAGAAACATCGACCAGCTGCCTCCTGCACACCTCCTACTGGGGGTGTGCCCACAAACAAGGTACATTCCCTTGACCAGAATCCAACTGGGACGTTTCAGTCTGCAGGCCGACGTTCTATCCATTGAGCCAAACCGGTTTCGGCTGTACCATAATTTTCTGATCCAGTCATCTGCTGACAGGCACCTAGGCTGTTTCCAAATCTTAGCTATTGTAAATTGTGCTGCTATGAACATAGGGGTGCATATATCCTTTCTGATTGTTGTTTCCAGATTACTGGGTCAAATGGGAATTCCATTTTCAGTTTTTTTGAGCAAACTCCGTACTGTTCTCCACAGTGGCTGCACCAGTCTGCATTCCCACCAGCAGTGCACGAGGGTTCCTTTTTCTCCTAATACTAACCAACACTTGTTGTTTGTTGATTTGTTGATGATAGCCATTCTGACAGGTGTGAGATGGTACCGCATTGTCATTTTGATTTGCATCTCTCAGACAATTAGTGACTTTGAGCATGTTTTCATGTGTCTCTTGGCCTTCTTTCTGTCTTCTTTTGAAAAGATACTATTTAGGTCCATTGTCCATTTTTTTATTGGGTCATTTATCTTCCTCTTATTAAGTTGTATAAGTTGCCTATAGATGTTGGAGATTAAACCTTTAACAGTGATAAGATTTGCAAATATGTTCTCCCATACAGTGGGCTTTCTTGTTGTTTTATTGATGGTTTCTTTCTTTCTTTCTTTCTTTCTTTCTTTCTTTCTTTCTTTCTTTCTTTCTTTCTTTTAGAGAGAACAGCTACATTGCTGTATATAATTTATTAACTTAGTAGGTTAGTCTCTCAATATTTAGAAGTTTGTGTAATTTTTACACAAACTTCTAAATATTGAGAGACTAACCTACTAATATTAATTTTTAGTGACATTAATATAAATGTATAATTTCAAAGTCAACATACCTTTCTCTGTGATCGTAAAAGCTCTTAAAGGATAGTTGTGGATCGGGGAAAAAGAATGACTGGCTAAGAGGACAGAGCTGCGCCAAAACCAAACACACTGGCAGCTCAGAAAGGCATTGATACATACACACCCTCAGAATGCTATTATTCCCGTTTCTGCAGTACATACTTGTCTCATTATATGATACTAAAGGTCCGGTGCACAAAATTTGTGTGTGGGGGTGGAGGGGTGTCTCTTAGCCCAGCCTGCACCCTCTCCAATCTGGGATCCCTCTCACAATCTGACTGTTGGCTCCCAACTGCTTGACTGCCTGCCTGCCTTCCTGATTGCCCCTAACCGCTTCTGCCTGCTAGCCTGATCACCTTCTAACCACTCCTATGCCAGCCTGATTGATGTCTAACTGCTTCCCTGCCAGCCTGTTTGCCCCCAACTTCCCTCCTCTGCTGGCCTGGTCACCCCCAACTGCCCTCCCCTGAAGGCTTGATCACCCCCAACTGCCCTCTCTTGCAGGCCTAGTGCCTCCCAACTGCCCTCTCCTGGTTGCCTGATTGCCCCCAACTGCCCGCCCTTGCAGGCCTGGTCCCTCCCAACTGCCCTCTCCTGCTGGCCATCTTTTGGTGGCCATCTTGTGCCCACATAGGAGCAGGATCTTTGACCACACGGGGGCAGCCATATTGTGTGTTGGAGTGATGGTCAATCTGCATATTAATCTTTTATTAGATAGGATAGAGGCCTGGTGCATAGGTGGGGGCCAGATGGTTGGCCCCGAAGGGTGTCCCGGATCAGGGTGGGGATTCCCTTGGGATATGGGGTGGCCTGGGCGAGGGGCCTGTAGTGATTTGCAAGCTGGCCATGCCCCCTGGTGACCCAAGTGGAGGCCCTGGTATCTGGAATCTATTTACTTTCTACAATTGAAACTTTGTAGCCTGGATTGGAGCCAAGCCTCCTGCTCACTCTGTGGCTGGCAGCCATTTCTATTGGGACTTATGTACCTTCTGTAATTGAAAGTTTGTAACCTTAAGCAGAGGCTTAGGCCAGCCAGAGTGTGTGGTAAGCTTTGCTTCCTCCATTGCCAGGGGCAATCCTAGCCTGCTCTCTCCAGCTCCGTGGCTGCCACCATTTCTGTTTGGATTTGTTTACGTTCTATAATTGAAACTTTGTAGCCTTGAGCGGATGCCTAGGCCATCAAAAGCAGGCAGAAAGTTTGGCTTCTTATATTGCCTGGGAAACGCAAGCCTCCCTCCTGTTCTCTGTGTCCATAGCTATCTTGGTTGGGTTTATTTGCATACTTGCTCTGATTGGTTGGTGGGCATGATTGGTGGGCATGGCTTGTGGGTGTAGCAGAGTGATGGTTAATTTGCATATTACTCTTTTATTAGGTAGGATAAAATATGTCCTCAATTTTGAAAAAAATAAACAAACCAAGATGAATACATTTTCATCTTCATTTCAAAATAACCATTTTAAATAAAAAGTTCCCCATGCCTAACTCTGTTCAAGAGATGAATTTATATATTTTTTTCACTACATGTACAATTTTTTAGCCTATAACAGAGCCTCATTATAACCAGTTTAGCAATCAGAACTCCAGTGCCTTATTAAAAACTATATTCAGTATAAGACTGTAAAATTTGCAGTCAAATCCTTAAGACACTGAATTCTTACAAAGTCTAAATTAAGTAATACCATTCATCAGCACCCCTGGAACCTATAAATTCTTACAAAAAAATCACATGTGCATATATAATAATTCAAACATAAACTTTGTAGGGATGGGTCATAAAATAAATACTACAATCTTTCTTCAACTCAATTTAAATGCTGCCTTGATGGTTAGATAAAAAGAATATTACTAACAGAGAGAGTCAAACTAGTTTTAAAACTTTTCCAAGTAGTTAGAGCAATTTAGCAAAACAAAGATAAGCAAGAGCCTATGCAGATACATTTCTCCTGTAGTGTAATTGCTAATATGAGATATAGTCTGTAAGCAATTAATACAATATAAATAGGTAAAGCTACCACTAGCTCAGTCTAGTGAAAAGCTTCTCAGCCAATGTATTTGGGGAGGGAGTGAAGGGAAATGAGAAGGGAAGGACAGAGTAGGTTTGCAGTGGGAGCATCATTTACGAATTTACTATTATCACCATCTTGTATGTAACAGTCCACTGTCACAAAAAATAAATCCTCTCCAAGTATATGGGTCTAGAATTTACTTTATGTAGTATTAAGATTATTTCAGTATTACTAATGCTTCATTTGATTTGTATTTGGACATACACATAATCATATATGTATATCAAAAACTATAAACAGAATTTTAAAACACTTTCAGCTAATTTTTGAAAAGTTAATAGTTAAGACTAAACTATGTGCTACAGATTTTTTTAGACTAACTAAACTCATGAGTAAAACCAAAAGAAAACTACTATTTCTTTAGTAAGTGGCTTGTGCGAAACCTCAAACTCACTCATCTTTTATAGATAAGTTTATTTGATGAGGATTGTGATCCAATGATTGTTTAGCAGCAATTTTACCAAACTGTAAATTCTTTTATTAACAGGCATTATAAACAGATAATACTAATCTTATTTAAAAACCATGAGTGCTACACTGGTGAATATATAACTCATGAATAACTTAAAAAGTATTTCCCATTTTAAAAGGCAACACTCAGCATACAAAAACCTATACTAAACAAAGAGGCTATAATATGGATACATGATTGCTGTGTCTAAAATGATATATATACAGTAAATAATTAATGTTAATTATGTGATCAGTACATTTTTTTTTCTATATGATTCCCTTCATGCTTCACTTTCCCCAGAAACTGAATTCTGAACTTTCTCTTCTAAAATTGGTACAATCAGGTTATCCTTGGACATCAAATTATATTTCATCAAAAATTTAGTAAACCAATGACACAAAAATATTTCATTTTTTATTTATCAAATATCTGCCAATGATGAAAATAAGCATATGAAAATATTCTGTAAATCCTACAGCATACTGATCCTAGTTTTGCTACAGATGATTCTTTTATGCTAACCCTGCTGCGAAAATATTTATTGCTATTCAGAAGACATGCAGCACCATCAAGTGTGTGTCTAGTATAGTCTATAGCAGGACACTTTTTTGGAGTTTTGTGAGCTGCACAAAGAAAAATCCACTACTCAGTTGCTGTCATCTGAGTACATGTGTCTGGATGGCATTCATTCTGAAGTTTAACAGCAAGTCCATTGAGCTCAAGACAGAATTGCCTTAAATGTTCATACTTCCATACACCTTCATCTTCAGGTGGCTCAAGAATTTTTACAATATTGGAATAATCTGCTCTTATGTTCTGTTGAATATACTGTTGCGCAGCTAGTGTACTGTCCATTTCATGAAAGAATTCATCAGGCCAAGTATAGAAATCCTGCAACTATGAACCTCAGAGTAGAAAAATGGAAAGAATGTGATTCCATAATAATAGTAGTAGCCTGGTGCATGAACTCATGCTGGGGGGGGGGGGTTGTCCCTCAGCTCGACCTGCACCCTCTCCAATCTGGGATCCCTCAGGGGATATCTGACTTCCAGATGATGTCTCTGTGGGGATTGAGCGTAATCTGGCATTTGGACATCCTTTCTCTCAGAGGTGCTTGCAGCAATTACCACATGACACTGAGACACAAGGGCCTATTAGGGCACGGCTGATAGGAAACCAATGCTGTCTGCTCTGCCCTGAGACCCCGCCACATCCAAGCTGAGCACAGAGGCTTTTGCAAGTCTTGTCTCATAAGGGTGTCTCCAGAACAGAAGTTCTCCCAGCATAGACACAGCTGATATAGCCAACTGGCCTAGAGGTCAATTCCTCCCAGTGATACCAACAACAATCAAGGCTTAATTACAAAAAGACTATGCACACAGCCCACAAAGTGCTGCACCAAGAGTGTCCACCTCCTGTAACTGGGGAGGCTGAGCCACTGGGCCCTATAGGACACTTAGCCCACAAAGCCACTCTATCAACTCATGGAAGCAGCCAAAATGCAGAGACAAAGAAACAGGTGACAAATGAAAGAAATGGAGGAAAGCAAACTACTGGATATAGAGTTCAAAACCACAATTATAAGGTTTTTCAAGAATTTCCTAGAAAAGGCTGATAAATTTAGTGAGACCCTTGAGGATATGAGAAAGGACCAACTATAAATTAAACATACATTGACTAATATAAAAAATATTATTCAGAAATCTAACAGCAGACTAGAGGATTGTAAGAATCAAGTCAAAGATTTGAAATACAAAGAAGCAAAAAACACTCAACCGGTAAAGCAAAAAGAATAAAAAAATATGAAGATAGTGTAAGGAACCTTTGGGACAACTTCAAGCGTACCAACATCAGAATTATGGGAGTACCAAAAGAAGAGCACAGAACCCCAAACAAAAGGAATCCAAAGAGGACCACACCAAGACACATCATAATTAAAATGCCAAGAGCGAAAGACAAAGAAAGAATATTAAAAGCAGCAAGAGAAAAGCAGTTAATTACCTACAAGGGAGCACCCATACGATTGTCAGCTGATTTCTCAACAGAAACTATGCAGGCCAGAAGGGAGTGGCAAGAAATATTCAAAGTGATGAATAGCAAGAACCTATAACCAAGATTACTCTCCCCAGCAAAGCTATCATTCAGAATTGAAGGGCAGATAAAGAGTTTCACAGATAAGAAAAAGTTAAAGGAGTTTATCGCCACCAAACAAGTATTATCATATGTATTCTTCAAGAAGAGGAAGACAAAGAAGAAAAAAAGTAAAGATAAAAATTATGAACAACAAATACATATCTATCAACAAGTGAATCTAAAAATCAAGTGAATTAAAAATCTGAGGAACAGGAGAAAAACCAAGATGGCGGCATAGGGTAGACACCTGAATGCAGCCTACCACAACAAATTTGAATTTAGAACTGGAAAACAGGGGAGGCATTGCCCTGAAGCACTGGATGGCTAGCTGAAAGGAGGCTCTGCCGTCTGTGAAGGAGAGAGAAGGCACGCTGAACCTCAGGAACTGTGAAGGTACGGAGAACTGTGTGTGCGAAAAGGCGCTGGCTTAATCCCGGTGCGGAGAGGAAGGGCCAGACCGAGATTGATGCTGGCTTACTCCCGGCGTGCAGAGAGGGCCAGGCTGAGTTCACTACTGGCTTACTCCTGGTGCGGGGAGAGGGCGAACAGCTAACACTTGGCTGGCTTTCTTTTTCGAGAGGAAAATAGAATCAGCCTATTGCTCTGAGAGACGGCCCCAGACAGGGAGAGGCCAGACTGTCAGGCAGCGGGCAGAGATCTCTTGGAGGTGTGTGAAGCCAGAGGCCATTACTGCGGGACTTGGGGAGGAGCCTAAGGGAAAACAAAGTTTGTCTGCACCACCCCAAGACTCCGCCCCATCTGTGGCTGAGCACAGAAGCTCTCTCAGAGGCTGGCTTTCTCTAAGGAGGGACTGGCTGGAATCCAAAGCTTGTCTGCGCCTTTACTAAAGAGGTGCACGCACCTGCAACCAATCTTCTGAAACTCTCCACGAACAGGTCTTTTCTAAGGCGAGACTGACAGGGAACCAAAGATTGTCTGCGCCACCCAAGACCCCGCCTTATCCAAGTGGAATACAGAAGCCCTCCTAGCTGAGACACTGCTGATTCTCACAGCCCATTGGCTTGGAGATCAACGCATCCCAGTGATACCAACAATAAGCAAGGCTTAACAACAAGACTGCACACACAGCCCTCAACGGGCTACACCAAGACTGTCCACCGCAGGTAATTGGGAAAGCTGTGTTACTGGGCTCTACCAGAACACCTAGCACACAAAGCTATTCCATCAAATCAGGGAAACAACTAAAATGCAGACAAGAGGAAGGACACAGAGGAAGGAGATGGAGGAAAAGAAAAGATTGGACATTGAGTTCAAAACTACAGTTATAAGGTTATTCAACAATATCCTAAAAAAGGCCGAGAAAATAAATGAGACCTATGAGGATATGAAAAGGGAGCAACTAGAAATGATAAGGGATCAACTAGAAATGAAGAAAACATTGTCTGAAATAAAAAATATACAAAGTCCTAAAAACAGACTGGAAGATCGCAAGAATCAAGACAAAGATTTGGAACACAAAGAGCCAGAGGACACTCCTCTGCAGAAGGGGAAGATAAGAGAATCCAGAAACTTGAAGATAGTGTAAGAAACCTCTGGGACAATTTCAAGCCAACCAACATCAGAATTATGGGGATTCCAGAAGAAGAGAGAGAGCAAGATACCAAAAGAATACTAGAAGAAATAGTGACAGAAAATTTCCCCCACCTGGGGAAAGAAATAGACTTACAAGTCCAGGAAGCCCGCAGAACCCCAAACAAAAGGAATCCAAGGAGGACCACACCAAGACACATCATAATTAAAATTCCAAGAACAAAAGACAAAGAGAGAATATTAAAAGCAGCAAGAGAAAAGCAGGTAGTGACCTATAAAGGAGCACCCATACGATTGTCAGCTGATTTCTCAACAGAAACCATGCAGGCCAGACGGGAATGGCAAGAAATATTCAAGATGATGAATAGGAAGAACCTACAGCCAAAAATACTCTACCCAGCAAAGCTACCACTCAGAATCAAAGGACAGATAAAGAGCTTCACAAATAAAAAAAAAAAGCTAAAAGAGTTCATCACCACCAAACCAGAATTATATGAATTGCTGAAGGGGGTTATTTAGGAAGAGGAAGAAGATAAAGATAACAATTATGAACAACAAATACGTAACTATCAACAAGTGAATCTAAAAACCAAGGGAATTAAAAAAAAACTGATGAACAGCCGAAACCGGTTTGGCTCAATGGGACTGAAGGGTCCCGGGTTGATTCCGGTCAAGGGCATGTACCTTGGTGCGGGCACATCTCCAGTAGGGGGTGTGCAAGAGGCAGCTGATCAATGACTCTCTTGTCGATGTTTCTAACTCGCTATCTCTCTCCCTTCCTCTCTGTACAAAATCAGTAAAATATATTAAACAAAAAAACAAAAAACTGATGAACAATATTAACTGGTGAATATAATAGAATCAGAGGTATGAAAGGGGAGTGGACTGATGATTCTCGGGGAAAAAGGGAGTGGGGGTGAGGGAAGAGACTGAACAAAAACTGTGCACCTATGGATGAGGACAATGAGGGATGGGGAAAGGACAGAGGGTAGGGTGGGAACCTGGTGGAGGGGAGCAATTGAGGGGGGGAAGAGGAACATATTTGTAATAATCTGAACAATAAAGATTTATTTTTTAAAAATCTGAGGAACAGAATAAACTGGTGAATATAAAGAATCAGGGGCATAGAAAGGGAGTGGACTGACGATTCTCAGGGGGGAAAGGTGTAGGGGTTGTGGGAAGAGACTGGACAAAAATCATACACCTATGGATGAAGATAATGGAGGGAGTAAGGGCAGAGAGTGGGGTGGGAACTGGGTGTAGGGGAGCTATGGGGCTAAAAAAGAGGAACAATTGCAATAATCTGAACAATAAAGATTTATTAAATAAATAAAAAAGACTCTGTGCTCAAAATTCTCCTTTTTCTACATTATCTCTTAGCAATTTTATTTCAGGCTTACGTAAATGATTCTAAATATGTATCTGGTTGCAATATTTTATTTGAGTGCTGGACTTGATTTCAAGACTCTTAACTGGTCTTCACCTGGATATCCCAAGGGCTCTGAATGTGCTAACATCATCACTTCTAATTCCCCACCCCTGCATTAAAACTGCTTTTCTATTTTATGTTTGTTAATGTTGCCACATTCTTCTCAAACCCTAGGCTTAAACTCTTAACTTATTAAGGATCTAAGGAATTGCCATGCAATTTCCACTTTTCTATTCTCACTATTGTCAATTAGTTTCATATTTCAGCATCTTATTCTCCAGTGGAGGCAATCACTTTCCAGTACATTGGCTGTTTGAATACTGTCATATCAAGATTGTGGGAAATACAATTCAAAACTTTGGTGAGCATAATTTTAAAACAAAGAGAGGGGTATAGTCTTGAGGGATATTTTATTTCAGGTATGATGAAGTGTGAGGAAGTATTCCTGCTCTATAGCAAATGATACTTAATATTCAACCTTTCTCTCCCCCATATGATGCAACATACATGTTGACAGACTATGCTCTTGGAACATATTTTTTCAAAGCTGAGTTTAAACATTATTGAGTGTGTTAACACCATTAGTTAAGTGACAGTCTCCTTCCATTATGAGCTGAGTTAATCAGTTGACATCTCAACAAAGCAATCTTAATCCTATCCATAAATTCCACTCTTAAGCCATTATATCTTAGCAAAACTCCCCTGTGCTCCAAGGACATGTAGATGATTACTTATAGTAGCAACAATAGTAGAATGGATGAACAAATTATGCCATATTCATAAAATGGAATATCAACAACAAAAATAATGATCTTCAACTACATACAAAATCATGGATAAATCTCAAAAACAGCATTGAACACATGCAATATTTTTCCATTTATGTGGTGTTCAAAACCAGGTAAAACTACTTAATACCATATTTTTGGAGATAAACAAATGTGATGAAAGCTATAAAGATAAGCAAGGAATAATTAGCACAAAATTCAGGAGAGTGGCTAGCTCCTGAAAGTGGACAGAAGAGGATGATAGGCTGAGTAGGCATGAAAGGCTTAAAGATATACTTTCCAAATCTGTGTGGGAGACAACAGATTTACATTTCATTATTATTATTTAAACTGTGTATTTACATTTAATACATGATTATATATTATATGTTTCATATTTTAAATGTTATTTTTAAAAGGGTAATGTTATTTTCAAGTTCTTTGAGATGAGAGGATGGCCATTCCTTTTAGTTAAATAGATCTTGTCAACCTTCAAATCTCACTTCAAATCTCCTTTGGTAAACCACCTCTGACTACCCGGGTTGATTTGTTTAATATGGAAAATTTCAAGCATACATAGAAGTAGAGAGAATAATATAGTGAACCTCCATATGACCATACCCTACTGCAGGGGTGAGGAACTTTTATTCTGCCAAGGACCATTTGGATATTTATAACATCATTCTCAGGCCATACAAAATTATCTGCTATAACTTAAAAATTAGCCCGCTGTATTTGGTCAAACATTTAATTAACTTACCCCTAATGACTTTGCGGACCTTATACAGTCTGTGGTTTGGGCATTCCCCACCTCTATCCTACTGGATCATTTGAAGGTAAATCTCAGCTGTCCTATTACTTCATCTGTAATAGTTCCTGAAAGATAAGAATTATTTTTTTTTTAAAAAAGCACAACCCCAATACCATTATCCACTTTAAAACTTTTGACAATGATTCTTTAATATCTACTATCCAGATAGTGTTCATTTCCCCCCCTGTGTCCCATAGTTTTTTATTTGTTTGAATCAAGATCTTAACAAATTTCACATATTACATTTGCATGTTATGGTGTTGTTTTTTAAGTCTCATTGAATGTAAGGTTCCCTCCTCCCCCTTTTTCCCCCTACAATTCATTTGTTGAAGAAATCAATCTAGTCAATTTCTTCATTCTGAATTTCTTGTTGAGTTAGCTGTCCTCTGCACATTTAATAAACCTCTTTAGACCTTTCCTTTTTCCATCATTTTCTCTTTCCATTTGTACATTTTTGAGTGGTAAATGAGAAAGGATGCCAAGAGGTTATAGAATAACCCCTGTACTTATCTCTATTCTAGCACTTCTTACACTTGACTGGAATCCTGTCTCCTTCCAACACACATCTTGGGGCCAATGTCATATCTTACGTGATTTTGTATCTGCTGTGCTTTACACAGAATTTTACACATAATAGGTGCTAAATAAACATTTATTGAATGGATAAATGATATGCTCTCTTGTGCTACTTAAGTGCTATAACTTTTTTTGTAACTTTTTAGGAAGATTAAAAATTTGTAAAACTTTGATTTCAACCCCCTGGGGTAAAGTGTTATGCAAAATTCTTTTGATAGCTACTTTCCTTTAAAAGTTTGACAAATTTCATTGTAAGAGCATTTTATTTATTGTACTTTTCTTTGTTGTTCATATCCTGAAACACCATGGTCTTGATAAGTTTGTTTTAATTTAAACACAAAAGTTTCCTGCTCTGTAATTTGATGGGAAGCTCTCAGCAGCCTTGCCCAAAGAGGGAACTGACTTAACACATTCTGCATAACGCTTTACCACAGTTTCTTAGAAACATGCTCTGAAGCAAATTAGTACTTTCTGAGATATATTTGCTTTATTTCTTAAATTCCACAGGTCATTCCTTCTTGTAGATTTTCCTCCTTCTCTATATGAAAAGCAACATCACTAAAGAAAGTGGGAACAAACATCCTTCTATGTATTTCCTCTAGTACTGCCTCCTGATTTACACTTGAGGCCTATTTACTCTCCAGTGCACATGATTAAACATCCCTTCTATTAGTTCTGTAACAGTTACTTGGACTACTGGATTTGATAATATTGTACTCCTTATCCATTTGATCCTGTGAATACCACTGATGTCCTTAGAACTGTTTCCTGTTCCCTTAATTCCAGGAAACGAATATGGTTCATGGGGCTTGCAATATTATTTTTTGTGATATTGTTATGAATTGGACTCAATAATTTAAAATTCAACCAAACTAAATTGCTGTAGTTCTGCATGTATAGGGTTTATGAAATTGTTTGAAATAGTAGGTGATGAAGTACCTTTCTCATTATGTTTTAATGCAGTAGTTAAATAATAGTGAATTAAGATTTCCTGAAGAGCCAACTTTAAGCCATTAACTGACAGTGAGATGAACAAAGACTGATGACATAATGAAATTATACCTAGTACATAAACTTATATCAAACACTTCTAATCTGGCAATGTAATAAAACAGAAACCTACATCAATTATCTTAGAAAGATTGCAGTCAGCAGATAAAAATGAGACCATGGAGGCTTCTCAATTAACCAGAACTGAGAACACGAATTGGTCTTTCATCTTTTATTTCATACTTTTCCTTTGAAGTAAACATAAAAATAATCTTTTTTTGCCAACTCCACAAAACAAAATATTCACTATATCACTCTTATACCTTATTAAAAACTGATAATAGTGTGCCTTTATACTGAGGACATCAAAGAAACTATTGGGTGTACTTGTATAAACATAAAGAAGTCTGAAGTATATCACTTATTTTTCTATGAAATGAATGCAAAATCATGATACTTCATTGTGTATTTACTGAATTCTACTTGGATTTTCTGAAAGAAATGTACCTTTAATTTTTTACTCAGTCCTAGTTGAATGGATAAAATATGGAGATTTATGTCTAGCATTTTTATATCAGACCCACTTTTCATCCATAATAATGACCATTAACTAGAGCATTGTATTATTTCAGTTTTTTAAATGAGTTTGGATTTTAATAGGTTTATTCCACTGCTAAGTACCATCTAACTTTTCTATATACAATTGTACAAGTTTTGGATGTCATCTGTTCATTTCATATTAAAACTATCTGGGGGAGAAACCAAGATGGCGGCATAGGTAAGCAACTAAACTGCTGCCTCACACAACAATTTCAAAACTACAACTAAAAGACAGAACAGACATCATACAGAACCACAGGAAAGCTGGCTGAGTGAAAATTTTACAACTAGAAGGAAAGAGAAAAGCTCATGGAGAATCAGAGGAGCTGCAGAGGGCTGAGGTATGGAGACACACATGCAGAGAAGGGCAGCTGAGTGCATGGCTGGCTTTCTCTGTTGGAGGTTATAAGGAAGCTCCCAACTGCACTAAAACCCAGTTCCGGGAGAAACCCCGTGGACCCAGGCTCATACAGGGGGAATCTGGTCTGTCAGATAGAGAGAAAGGAACATGGAGACTCAGAAACTCAGGGGAGCCGCAGTGGGCAAGGGTTTGGAGGCATGTGCAAGTGCGTGCAGGGAAGACTGACTGTGGAGGTTGCTGCTGGCTTTCCCTAGCGGAAGGGAGTCAGAAGCTCCTTACTGCATTGAACCCCAGTTCCAAACACACTAAACCCCAGTTCTGGGCGAACCCCTGGAGACCCACACTTTTACGGGGGGGGGGGGGGGAGGGAATTTAGACTGTCAGATGGAAACTCAGGGGAGCCACGAAAGGCAGAGGTCTGGAGATGCGTGTGCAAGTGTGCACAGAAAAGACTGACTGCTGACTGCACCACTGGCTGGAGGGAACCAGAAGCTCCTGACTGCTCTGAACTTCAGTGCCGGGTGAGAATCTGGGAATCCAGATTTAATGGGGGAGAAACTGGACTGTCTAGCAGCGGGCAAAACTGGAGGGCAGCTTTCTCTTAAAGGTACTTGCAGCGATTACCAAGGGACACTGAGACCCAGGGGCCTCAGGCAGGGCTGACGGAAAACCTGACTGTCTGCTCAGCCCTGAGACTCTGCCCCATCCAAGCTGAGCACAGAGGTTTTTTCAATTTTGCAAATCTGGTCCCATAAGGCTATCTCCAGCACAGAAGTTCTCCTGGAGTAGTCACAGCTGATACAACCAATTGGCCTGCAGCTCAATTCCTCCCAGTGATACCAACAACAATCAAGACTTAACTACAACAAGGCTGTACACACAGTCCACAAAGGAGTGCACCAAGAGTGTCCACCTCAGGTAACTGGGAAGACTGACTCACTGGGCCATATAGAACACCTAGCACACAAAGCTACCCTACCACTCTGGCTGCCAGCTTGCTTGTCCCTAACTTCCCGCCCCCTGCAGCCAGCCTGCTCACCCCTCACTGCTTCCCCCCGCTAGTCTGATTGCTTCCAAATGCCCTCCCCTGCCAGCCTCATGGGCCCCCAACTGCCCTCCCTGGCCAGAGGCCCATCTGCAGCTGGGCACAGAACACTTGTCTTGTCACTGGACGATGATGCAAGCATTCCACACCTGGCCTGGCCAGGGGGCTCATCTGCAACTGGGCACAGAATGCTTGCCTCATCTCTGGGGTAACAATGCAAGCGTTCTAGGCCCAGCTCCCCACTCCCCAGCCTCTCCACGCCCACTGCCCAGAGGCCCTCTGTGGCTGGGGTGGAATGCTTGCCTCATTGCTGTGGCAATGAAACAAGCATTCTTCCAGGCCGCTCAAGCTGCCCTCTCTCAGTGGCTGCCACCCCCGCCCCTTCTGGTGAGGTTGAGAGGACTGGGCACTGCCATCTTGTGGCTATGGACACTGCCATCTTTGTGGCAGAGTGATGGTCAATTTGCATATTCCCTCTTTATTAGATAGGATTGATGAGTTAATAAATTACCCAAACTGTCTTATCTCAGTACTTTTTGTCATGTGATTTAATGAAGTGAAAATTGTTGGAGCTAGTTTGGGTTGTGTTTTCTATTATTTGCATCCAGGCATTCTATATAAAGCTGATAGTTCCTATGTTGCATTAAGTGGTGTCATTCTCTGTTTCCTAATATTACACTAAAATTTCATATATTCATCCCCATTACTAGTATGTCTGAATGTCAACATGAAAGAATTAAAACTGAATTATAGAATATGCTTTTCCATAGTCATTACTTTTATTTATTAATAAAAATGTATAGTTATAAAAGCAATAGTTGTCCTGACCAGTGTGATTGAGTATTGTCCTGTGCACTGAGAGGTTGCCAGTTCAACTTCAGTCAGGGCACATGCCCAGGTGGCAGGCTGAATTCCCAGTTAGGGTGTGTACAGGAGGCACCTGGTCAATGTTTCTCTCTCACATCGATGTTGTTGTTTTTTCTCTTTCTCTTTCCCTCTAAAGTCAATAAAAACATATTTTGAAAACAAAATAAAAGCAATAGTTGATGTCATAAAAACTTAGGGAAAAAATCATTATCTTTGCTTTTTTCTTGAAACTGGAAAATTATTAGAATAGGTGTGCTCACAAAATTTACAATGACACAAAGATAGGGGAACACTTTATGTCAGCTAAAATTCAGAAAAAAATTCAACAGTTTATAATGATGAGCCAAAAACAAGGTGAAATGTACTAAAGAGAAATATACCTTTTTTCATTGAGATTAAATAGATGAAGGCTAAGGCAGTTTGGGATGAAAGTTAAAGGGTGTTTATATTAAAACTATCTGGGGATTTCAGTAACCTGATAATTCTCTATGTGCCAGGATTAGGACTGATAAAATATTTACTGAAAATATAAATATATAAATCTTTCATTTAATAATTTATTAAACATGTATTCAAAAAATGCATATTTGCAGCTGGTTAAGAGAAAGCCTTGGGTGTGATCATAGGCAAGTTACTTCTCTGTATCTCAGTTTTCTTATTTATGAAATATGACTAATGATAATGCATGATGATTAAAAGAATAAAAATAATATGTGCAAAAGGCCTCAGAAAGAATTTAGGAGCAATAATAATATTTAGTGCTTAGCTTTGTATTCGACTAATTGTGGCAATTGTCCCACAGTAATTTGCTTTGTTCAGTTTATACCTGGATATTTTGTACCATATTTTTAAGCATACTGAGAGAGTAGGGAATGAACAGGCAAGCATGAATAGAGGATCTATGGAAACAATAAAAAATAAGGAATAATTTCAGGAATTAAACATTTGACCTGAAGAGAAAAGGCTTCATATGTTTAAAAGGGAGCCATATGAATTCAGTAATAACTTTATTTTGGGTTTTTCCAAAGGGAACCATGGTTATAATAAGGAGAAGCAGAATTCAGCTAATTATACTAAAGATTCTTAACTACAATTGCCTTGCAGCAATGGCATGGCCTAATTGGAAAAGCAGTGACCTCCCTATCATTGTAAGAACTTGGGCAGAGGCCAGATGAGCATCTGTCAGGGATGATACAGGGGATTCAGTGAATCCTGCAATCCCTGCACTTGTATATTTATTTGACTTGAGTCCTTTTTAGCTTCTGATTGAATTTTCAGCCATGTATCCTTGGAAGGTTTTTTAACCTACAAGGGGTATTAACACACCAACAGGGAAACTATTGTCTGTTTTGCAGAATCAAAAATTTCAGAACTGAAATGGCCTTTAGAGATTGAATTGATATATTTCTCAATTACTGGTCCATGAATCAGAAAAGGAATAAAAAATCCCCTATTTTTATTTTTACATTTTATTAATTTTTCTTTCACTGCAAAGTAATGTAAGTATATTAATTAAATGGCAAAAGAGAAAGAAAAAAAATCATTTCCACCACATTATTTTTATGCAGTCTATCACATACAACTTGTAATTTTCATGTATACTAGAGGCCCAGTGCACAAAATTCATGCATTGGAAGGATGGGGTGTCCCTCAGCTCACCTGTGCCCTCTCGCAATCTGGGACCTCTCAGGGGATGTCCAACTACCAGTTTAGGCCCCCAAGGGGCCCCAGATTGTGAGAGGGATGTTCAACTGCCAGTTGAGGCCTGATCCCGAAGGATGTAGCAGTGCATCATGCAGCAGGCAGTCAGGGAGGAGCCAGGACTGAGGCATGGCACCACTTGTGCTCATCCTGGCCCACTGCACCTACTGCCACTGCTTGGTAGTGCTGCAGCTGAGTTGGGAGAGGCTCCTGATGCTGCTGCTGCTATACTTGTCAGACATGAGCCCTGCTTCTGGCTGAGCAGCACTCTTCCTGTAGGAGCACACTGATGACCAGGGGAAAGCTCCTGCATTGAGTGGTCAGTGCACTCCCACAGGGGAAGCGCCACTCTGCCAGAAGCCGGCTGAAGACTGGCAAGCGCAGTGGCAGCACTAAAAAGCAGCGAGCTGAACTGTAAAGAGCAAGGAGGTGGGCTGTAACGAGTGAGGGATCCTGGGTTGTGAGAGGGATGTCCTAAGCCAGCAGGTGGACATCTCCCAAGGGGTCCTGGACTGCAAGAGGGCACAGGCCAGGCTGAGAGACCCTTTCCAGTGCACAAATTTCATGCACTGGGCCTCTAGTAATGTATACATATAAAAGGCTAATATGCAAAGTACCCCAGTGAGAGTTTGACCAGGAGACCAGAGTTCTATCACTTGCTATGATGTGTGCTGACCACCAGGGGTTGGCGAAGAATGAAGGAAGGCCCCGGCTGGCAGCTGGAGAAGGGAAGCCCTGGTGGGCAGCTGGAAGGAAGGCCTTGGTTGGCCCAGATTGCCGATTGAATTTTGTTCACTGGGCCTCTAGTACAATAATAAACTCTCTGTTTTTTGTGCTGTAAACTGTAAACCTACTTTTGCCCACTACTTATAATACTGTATAGTTGATTACAGTTACAATGATGTATATAATATCTCTAGAACTTAATCATCATATATATTGAAACTTTAGACCCATTGAATAGCAGCACAGATCTTTCCCCCTCACCCAAGCCCCTGGTTACTACCATTTTATTCTGTGCTTCCATGTGTTTAACTGTTATATAACTCATAGCAGTGGTATCATACAGAGTTTATCCTTCTGTGACTGGCTTATTTCACTTAGCATATTACATTCATGTGTTGATAGACAGTTAGGTTGTTTTCACATCTTAGCTATTGTGATAGGTGATGCAGTGAACATGGGAGTGCAAATATCTCTTCAAGGTCCTGATTTCAATTCTTTGTATACTCAGATTTTAAAACTTTTAGACAAATCCAAAAGGTGTCTATTTCTAGAACTCTTCAGAAAGTCTACAATTAAAATAAGCTATTGAATTTTCAAAAACTAGTTTATTATGAATTGACATTAAATCACATAAAGTTTCAATACTGAATGTCTCAGGCATTATGCCAAATGTTTTATAGGTATCATCTCATCTAGTTGTCATGTTTACGCTATCAAGTAGGTTCCATTATTATCCCCATTTTATATATCTAAGCTGAAGCTTACATAGGCTAATTCACTTTCCCAAGGTTAGAAGATGGTAAGAAGCAAAGTGAGAAGGTAACCTTCATTTTTATGCTCCAACACTGGATTTCTTCACTTTTTCAATACATCACCATACTTTATATCAGCCAAGCACTGGATTAAGTACTCTACCTGGATCATCCCATTCAGTTATTATAGAAGCATCAAACAGACTGTCAAACCTCAGAGGGAAGGCGGGGGAGGGTGGTTGGGAGGAAGAGATCAATCAATGAACTCAAATGCATATATTCCATGGACACAGATTATAGGGTGGTGAATGCCTGAGGTGGGGGAGAAGATGGGATGGGAGAGGTCAATGGAGGAAATGGGAACATATGTAATACTTTCAACAACAAAGATTTAAAATAAAAAAAGAAGATATTTGGTTTTGATAAAGTTAAAATTACATTTTTTATACCATGGCCTATCTTTGAGTACCTGACACACAGGTGTCTAATACACGTTGAATAATAATAAAGTTATTAGACATAATCCTTATTCATTTTTTGTGTGAGACAGATCAGTTTTCTGAATTTTATTCATTCTAGGTTACATGCATGAAATACAATATTAAAATAATCTTATTGCAAATCAGTCATATATTTAAGAGACAGCATCAGACTATGAAAAACAGAAGTTAAACTAGTAAAATATATTATTTAAAAATGTATTTAAAAAGTTATAAGTGAGAAAAGGATTTTACAAAGTATCTTTCAAAGAAAACTTGTGTAGCTCTGACTGATGTGGCTCAGTTGGTTGATACCAGTTTGATACCTGGTCAGTGCACATGCTCAGGTTGTGGGTTCAATAGGAAACAACTGATTGATGTATATCTCTCACATCAATATTTCTCTCTCTCTACCCCTCTTCCTTCCTTTCTCTCTAAAATCAATTTTAAAAAACATATTTAAAAAAGAAAAGTTGTGTATATAAAAAAAATGATAGTTTCACAATAACAAATTTATTCTGTGGGCAAAATCCAAATATGAAATTCCTTTTTCTTGTTTGTAAAGAAAATAATTCACGTTAGAACCAAGAGATGTTACAAATTATTATTTGTTTATTATTTTAAATAAATTGAGCTAAAATATCTTAATATGTCTATGATGTTACTGGTGTGTATTGGCAATTTACATAAATGGTTTTTCTATTTATTATCATTCTTCTTATTTTACTAGTAATCTTTTATCATATAGTCACTTGTATTTCACTCTTTCTAATTAAACCATGAAGACTGGCTTCAAATTGAAACTTAAAAGCTTCATATCTATAAAAATGTAGTATAAAAACAGTGCTTTTCAAAATGTGCAATGAAGAACTTTTCTAAAAATTTCCAATCTGCAGTGGGCCAATACTTTTTCTTTTTAAAAAAATACATTTTTATTTATTTCATAGAGGAAGGGAGAGGGACAGATGAAAACATCAATGATGAGAGAGTCATTGATTAGCTGCCTCTCTTTACTGGAGATTGAGCCCACAATCCCGGCATGTGCCCCTGGCAGGAATCAAACCTGGGACCCTTCAGTCCACAGGCTGACGCTCTATATACATTGAGTCAAACCAGCTGGGGCAGGGTTTGAATCAATGGATATAAAACTATTAGTAGCCTGGACCGGTTTGGCTCAGTGGATAGAGCGTCGGCCTGCGGACTGAAAGGTCCCGGGTTTGATTCCAGTCAAGGGCATGTACCTTGGTTGCGGGCACATCCCCGGTAGGGGGTGTGCAAGAGGCAGCTGATAGATGTTTCTGACTCTCTATCCCTCTCTCTTCCACTCTGTGAAAAATCAATAAAATATATTTTAAAAATATAAAACTATTAGTAATTTTTTCATTTTTATTTCTTTAATTTTACAGTATTACATTTTTGTCCTCCAGCCCATTACCTCCCCCCCACTCATGCCCTCAACCTCCCCCCCCTCGTTTTCTGTGCCCACTGGTTAGGCTTATATGTAGGCATACAAGTCCTTTGGTTGATCTCTCCCCCTTACCTCCACCCTCCCCTACCTTCCCTCTGAGGTGTAACGGTCTGATCAATGCTTCCCTGTCTCTGGATCCGTTTTTGTTCATCAGTTTATGTTCATTATTTCCCATAGATGAGTGAGATCATGTGATATTTATCTTTCTTTGACTGGCTTATTTCACTTAGCATAATGCTCTCCAGTTCTATCGATGTTGTTGCAACTGGTAGGAATTCCTTCATTTTACTGCAGCATAATATTCTATTGTGTAGACGTACCCCAGTTTTTTAATCCACTCCACTGCTGATGGTCACTTAGGCTGTTTCCAAATCTTAGCTATGGTAAATTGTGCTGCTATGAACATAGGGGTGCATATATCCCTTCTGATTAATGTTTCTAGTTTCTTGGGATATATTCTAGAAGTGGGATCACTGGGTCAAATGGGAAGTCCATTTTTATTTTTATTTTTTTTTGAGAAAACTCCATACTGTTTTCCACAGTGATTTCAACAGTCTGCATTCCCACCAGCAGTGCACGAGGGTTCCCTTTCTCTATATTCTCGCCAGCACTTGTCTTTTGTTGATTTGTTGATGATAGCCATTCTGACAAGTGTGAGATGGTATCTCATTGACATTTTGATTTGCATCTCTCGGATGATTAGTGACTTTGAGCATTTTTTCATATGTCTCCTGGCCTTCAGTATGTCTACTTTGGAGAAGTGTCTATTTAGGTTCTTTGCCCATTTTTTAAATTGGATTGTTTGTCTTCCTTTTGTTATGTTGCATGTATTTCCTATATATTTTGGAGATTAACTCCTTATCAAATGTATCATTGGCAAATATGTTTTCCCATATAATAGGCTTTCTTGTTACTTTGTTGAGGGTTTCTTTTGCAGTGCAGAAGCTTTCTATTTTCATGTAGTCACATTTGTTTATTTTGTCCTTAGTTTCTATTGTCTTAGGAAATGTATCAATAAACATATTTATTTCTATGAGAGATGTCTGAGATTTTGCTGCCTATATTTTTTTCTAAGACTTTTATGGTTTCAAATCTTATATTTAACTTTTTATCCATTTTGAATTTATTCTTGTGTATGGTGTAAGTTGGTGATTTCATTTCATTTTTTTGCATGTACCTGTCTAATTTTCCCAGCAGCACCATTTATTGAAGAGATTTTCTCTGCTCCAATGTTGTGCCACAGCTTTTTATTTCATTTTATCCACTCATCTGCTGATGGGCACTTGGGCTATTTCTAGGTCTTGGCTAATGCTGCTATGAACATAAGGGTGATCTTAATACCTGTACTTATCTAGGTGTGAATTGTCAACAAACAGTACATAGACTACTTTTTGAATAGCATTGCTATGTCCTCAGGGAGCAAAGAATCTTTTTTAAGGTATACAGTATGGGAGTACATATAACTCAGTACAAAACTATATTATAATCTACTTGTGGCCCAGTGCATGAATTTATGCACATTGAAAGGAAATTAATTAGATGAAATATTTTAATAATGCTATTCACCCTTTCTCTATAATCAACCAAATTCATGATAAACAATTACAGATTAACACACATGTGTGAGTGGCGCCAGTGAGACCTTTGTAAATATAGACTAGAGGCCTGGTGCACAAAATTCATGCACTGGGGGGTGTCCCTCAGCCCAGCTTTCACCCTCTGTAATCTGGGACCCCTCGAAGTATATCCTATTGCCGGTTTAGAGGGATCGAGCCTAAACTGGCAGTTGGTCATCCCTCTTGCAAACTGGGACTGCTGGCTCCTAACTGCTCACCTGCCTGCCTGCCTGATTGCCCCTAACCACTCTGCTTGCTGGCCAGCTCTCCCCCAAATGCCCCTCCACCAGTCTGCTCATCCCCAACTACTCCCCTGCTGGCCTGCTCACTCCAAACTGCCCCTCCTGCTGTCCTGATCACCTCCAACTGACCCCCTCTGATGGCCTGCTCATCCCAAACTGGCCCCTGCTGGTTTGCTTACCCCCAATGGCCCTGCCCCCCAATAGCCTGATCACCCACAACTACCGTCCCATCCTGGCCTGATCACCGACAACTGCTCTCCACTCTTGGCCTCTAGCTGCCTCTACCTTGGCCCCACCACCATGGCTTTGTCCAGAAGAACATCTGGAAGGTCTTCTGGAAGGTCTCCCAATCGAATTAGAATATTACCCTTTTATTAGTATAGATAGAGGCCTGGTGCATGGGTGGGGGCCAGCTGGTTTGCCCTGAAGGGTGTCCCTGATCAGAGTGGGGGTTCTTTTGGGGCATGGGGCAGCCTGGGAGGGGAGCCTGTGGTGGTTTACAGACTGGCCATGACCCATGGGGTGAGGGTCCTGCTAGGGTGTGTGGCAAGCCTGGGTGAGGGGCTGAGGGCCATTTTCAGGTTGGCCACTGCCCCTTCAGGGTGGGAGGTCCTGCTGGGGTGCCTGTCCAACCTGGGTGAGGGGCTGATGACTGTTTGCAAGCTGGACAACCCCCAGTGGGGACCCTCACCCCATGGGATTGTGGCCAGTCTGAGTGAGGAGCTGAGGGCTGTTTTCAGGCTGGCCACACCCCCTGGCAATCCAGGCTCCCAGCCCCTCCTTTTTAAAAAATTTTTTCAGTACCTACTTGAGCAGAGGCCAGGGCCAGCTGGAAGCATTTATCTGGAATTTATTTATCTTCTATAATTAAAACTGTGTAGCCTTGAGTGGAGGCCAGGGCAGGCAGGAAGTTTGGCTTCCTCCATCAACAGGAGCAACCCAAGCCTCCTGCTTGCTCCAGCTCTGTGGCCATCTTTGTTGGGTTAATTTGCAAACTTGCTCCTGATTGGCTTGTGGGTGTAGCACTGTTGGTCAATTTGCATGTTTTTCTTTTATTAGTGTAGATAAACTTGCTTAATTAGACCTGCTTTCTGACTTAACTAAACTTTTCCAGCCCAGTAAACTGCCCCAACTTCTCTTTTAGGTAATTGTCAGAACACAGTAGTAAATATCAACATGAAGCAGATTATTATTGTGGATCATGCAGGGAGAACAAAGGATAAAATATTTAACTGCAGCAGTGTTTGACTATATTCTGTACAGTGAGAAAACCTGAAGTCATTTTCAAAGTCCACCATTTCTTACTTTTCAGTGAGTCAAATTTATAAGCTTTCTAAATCTCAATTGAAAAGAAAATAGGATTCCACTAAGTCTCCTATCTACCTACTCCAGGACTTTTGTAAAGATCAAATGAGATGAGGTATGGGAAAATGCTTCACAAACATTTGGTTAAAGTGTAAAATGTTTCCACATGGCTATAAAGCAAGTCATGTTCCTGGGCTGAAGAAACTCTAAGGAGGCTAGTTGCTAAGGAGAGGAAGCTGGGCATTGCTATGTGATGTCATTACCTGGTGCCCACAGCGACCATTTCTAGGCTGGGCTAGGCTGTGGCCACATTTTGCACCATGGGATCTCGGCACTGTTGGCTGTGACTTGGTAGGCTATTGCTCTGGAGTGGAGGCAGAGCCTGTCTCCCAATTGGGGGAAGCCAAGTGTTGCTTTATGGGTACCAGGTCCATGGTGCCATTCTCTGTGCGTCATGGTAGCTCCTGCATTGAGCATCTGCCTCCTGGTGGTCAGTGTGTGTCATAGCGACTGGTCAGACAGTCAGACACTCATCGATGTTTCTAGCTCTCTATCTCTCTCCCTTCCTCTCTGTAGAAAAGCAATAAAATATATTTTAAAAAAGAAGATGCATGCTTGCTGTGAAATAATAGAAAATATATATTGGTTATAGTCCCCAGTTTCTGGCACAGGACTACTAAAATCTTTGTGATGTCTTAACTTAGGGGTGTCGAACTCAATCAGAGAAGGGGCCAAAATCTAAAATCCAGCCTAAATCATGGGCCGAATGGTTTACTGAACAGTCATAAACTGTCATTGTGATGGAAACGCAGCGGAGTGCAGTGATGACAGCGCGGTGCAGGCCACATTGCAAGGCCTGGCGGGACGGATTTGGCCCGCGGGCCTCGTGTTTGACACATGTGTCTTAACTAATAAAAACACAAGGAGTGTCTTCTGTTCTAATATTTGGTCTTTGATTCCTGAAACAGAGCCCCTAAGCCACTAGAAATGTCCTGGGTGACAACAATGTCTTTTGTTCTAATGAGGTGACTGTTGGGGGCTCTTGGATGGGGGTGGCCACCAGAAAGAGCAAGCCATTATTGGAAGCTTGGATTTTCAGTCTTACTCTTCATTCTCCAGAAGGGGGAGAGGCACTAGAAATGGAGTTAATAATTGATCATGCCTATGTGATGAAATCACCATAAAATTTAAACTAGTGTGGGATCCAGGGATATTTCAGGTTGGGGAACATATCCATATACCTGGTGAGGGACACATCCCAACTACATGGGGGCAGAAGCTCCTAAATTCAATATCGTCTCAGACCTCACCCAATCTATCTCTTCATTTGGTTGTTCATCTCTAGCCTTTATCATATCCTTTAATAAACTGGTAACATAAATACCTGTTTCCCTGACTTCATGAGCCACTCTAGTAAATTAATTGAACCCGAGAAAGGGGTCTTGGGAACCTCTAATTTAAAACGGATGGGTTAGAGGCATTGATGATAACCTGGACTTGCAATTGTCATCTGAAGAAAGAATCAGTCTTGCAGAACTAAGCCCCCAACCTGTTGTGTCTGATGCTATTTTCTGGTAGATAGTGTCAGAATTGAGTTAAATTTCTAGAACACTGAGCTAATATCATAGAGAATTTCTTGGTGGGGGACCTTCCATTTCATGTCAGAAGTGTTGTGAGTGTGGTAGTAGTGTGAGAGTAAAAGAGATACACAAGAGTAGGACTGGGGTTTTTCCTTTGCCTCTTAAAGGTAAAGTTGCATACAACATGATATTGGAGCACATACTTATGTTTTCAGAGATGCAAAAATATGTTAACAATTAAAAGAAGTAAAGCTGGAAAAAAAACAGATGAAAATAGCTATGTAAATTGTGAAACATCTCATGATTGTTTTGGTTACATGACTCTAACATTCACAGATTTCATGTAGAAAACTGCTATTATTATTTCCAATTAACAGCAGCAACAACAAACTCTGAGTTCCACCTAACATACCGTATTTTGAGGTGACTAGCCATAATCATATGGCAGGTTGATTGCACTGGACCACTTCTGTTATGGATGAGATAGCAATTTCCCTCACTAGAATAGAAACTGTTTCTGAATTTTCTCTCCCTGGCACTTCTGGGAAGTGTTATACCTGAGATATGAACATTCTCACTATGCAGGCCCATTCTCAGACATTCTTGACATTTTTATCTTTTAAAGGCTTTGATGCTCTGGCAAAGTTTATAGGCCCTATTTCAGAGTAATATTTTAAGTATAACATATAAAATATCTAAGATTATTAAAGAAACCAGTATTATATAATATTATATTGTTCTATCTTCAGGCCACTTATGATTCTGTGGGCCCCAAATTAAGAGTTTAATTTCCACTTTCACTTCTACCAAATCCATACCACCTGACCAAACCATTAGCTTCTGCCAATGAGCTGGTATAACATTATAAGAGTTTGTCAAACTCCAGTTTGTTTCTTGCCTCTGTAAATAAAGTTTTATGGAACACAGCCACACCAATATATTTATATACTATTTATCTACTAGAGGCCCTGTGCCCAAAATTCATGCATGGGCGTGTGTGTGTGTGTGTGTGTGTGTGTGTGTGTGTCCCTCAGCCCAGCCTGCATCCTCTCCAATCTGGGACATCCTTCTCACAATCCAAGATTTCTGGATCCCAACCACTTGACTGCCTGCTTGCCTGATTGTTCCCTAATCACTCCCCTGCCAGCCTGATTGATGCCTAACTGTTCCCCTGCTGGCCCAATTACCCCTAACTTCCCTCCCCTGCTGACCTCATCGTCCATAACTGTCCTTCCCTGCTGGCCTGATTGTCCACAACTGCCCTTCTCTGCAGGCCTGGGTCCCCCTCAACTTCCCTCCTCTGATGACCTGATCACCCCTAAATGCCCTCTCCTGCAGGCCTGGTGCCCCCCAACTGCCTTCCCCTGCCAGCCTGGTCCCCCTCAACTGTCCTTCCTGCAGGCCTGGTCAACCCCAACTGCCCTCCTCTGCTGGTCTGGTCACATAACTCCCTTCTCCTGCAGGCCTGGTCATCCCTAACTGCCCTCCCCTGCTGGCCGGGTTGCCCCCAACTGCCCTCCCCTACAGACCTGGTCCCTCCCAACTGCCCTCCCATGCAGGCCTGGTCCCCCCCAACTGCCCTCCTCTGCAGGCCTGGTACCCCCATAACTGCCCTCCCCTTCTGGCCTGATCGCCCACAACTGCCCTCCCCTGCAGACCATTTTGTGGCGGCCATCTTTGACCACATGGGAGTGGCCATCTTGTGTGTTGGAGTGATGGTCAATTGCATATTACCTCTTTATTATATAGGATGGTTGGTTTTTCATTACAAGGGTAGAATTGAGCAGTTGCAACACAGACAATAGCCTGTACAATTAAAATATTTACTATATGAGCCTTTAGAGAAAATATTTGTTGACCTCTGATATGAATCCTGGTCTAAAGGCCAAAAGGCAAAGTGGATTGGAAGCTGTACTCCTTGAAGTTCTGCCCACTGGGAGGATTTTACTTATTCACTGTACTTCAGGGATAGATTTTTGGGTTATAATGTTATAACAGTTCATTTTTTATTGGCTGCAGGTATATTATGCAGAACCAGTTATAAACAAGCCTTGAACTCCCATGAGGTTGTGGATGTGAGTAGTTAGAAGAACAGCTATTTTGTAGTAGTAGGTATGTTAGAACTTCTATGCTCAGGCCACATTCCAAATGTACAGCTTCCATTAAAAATGAAATGCTCCAGGGCACAACTAAATTTATAGTTAGACAGCTCTCCACACCCAATTGATGATGGACAATTTGGGTTACATAGTTACTTGAAGTTCTACATTAGAAATTCAATCTCAACCAGAAACTTGAAGTGAGACAGCAATTGTTTTTGTTCATTTTTTATTTCAGAGAGGAAGGGAGAGAGAGATACAGAAACATCAATGATAAGAGAGCATAATTGATTGGCTGACTCCTGCATGCCCCCTACTGGGGATCGATCCTGCAACCTGTCATGTGCCCTTGACTGGAATTGAACCTAGGACCTTTCAGTCCACAGGCCAACACTCTATCTACTGAGCCAAACCAGACAGGGCAGAAACTGGCTTTAAAGGAGAAAAATTACTTCCTTAAGGGAGTATGTGTTGGTTCCAGAGTTCCAGGGGCTTCTTGCAGTGATTCTTCTGTATGGACTTTCCATAAACTGTCAATTCCAATCTTCCACAAATATTTTGGTACTAATGGGTTTATTGGTTGATAAGGACCAGGTGGTATTATTACTCTCACTACAGCCTGGACCAGAGGGAGCATCATCTCTTGATCTGGGCCTTCTCAAAAATAGACTATTACAGCTTTGCAGACCAGTAAATAGAAAGTCAAATGTGATATATGTTACCTTCAACATCTATTGAAGCCCATTTATTGGTTGGGAACCCAAGATGCGGCAAACTTTCATTCATTTTGGAAGAGATATCCAGTATGTCTCAGATCAGTGGACATACCTGACTCCCACCAAAATTTTACTGAAGTATCAGCATGCCCCTGTATTTTCTGGAGAACTAGCACCCATTTTCTACATCTGATGTACCTGTTAATTTTTGCTTTCCATTTTCTGTAAACATGATATTATCAATGGTAGACTTGCATAATCTTGCATAATGATATCCTGTGAAATTCTGAGATGTTCAAGATTCCCTGGAAATTAGTGGCATATGGCTGAAGAGTTGATATCCACTATGGCAAGATATCCACTGTGTTCTGCTTCTGGTGTTCTCTGTTGTTGTTTCTGTCTCTATTTAACACTTTGCTATTTTTTTGTATTAATTTTAGTTTTATAAAGTACTGCTTTAAAGTATTATTTTGGTTACTTAGTTTTTTGGAAATCCCTTAAATGTTGAGGTGAGTGCTTCACTTACCTACCCTAGTCCCAGTCCTGATTGATACATAGAGAGAGTGCTTTCATTAGATCCATAGCTACTTGCCAAGTGATTCTGAGATCATATCTATAACATTAGCCACGATTAGAATTGGTGTACAATTAATGATCATAAAGGTAGTCGGATATGAATTAAGTCATTAGTACAGCGGTCTTTCAAGGCATTGATGGTAACATTTATGTCTGTAATTCTATGAGGGAGGCAGTATTGCTTTCTTGTTAGGGATATGGAGCAAAAGGAGTTTCTACTTGATCTTTTCTTACATACTCTTAAAAGCCCTCTTTCTGTCATTTGTGGAGGATGTGCATTTCAATTATCAGGTACTGAAGATAGTTCCACTGGGTTTGGTTTGGTGGTTTCATTGGGCTTATGGTGAGACTGACTAAGATCAAAACTGTACTTACATCTTGTCATTATTGATCCTAAAAGTATGACTGATGACTATAGTGTTCTGGCTGTGCTGAAATTAGTGTTAATTCAGAATTAAGATTTACTATTCTCCCAAATTTGAGGTATTTCCCTTTCCCCAGGTAAAATGGCTGCAGGTTCAGTGAAGAAAAGTGAAGTAAAAAATGCATACATATTTTTGGTGTTCTTCTTTAATGGTATCTGGCCTCCTCTTTATTTATGTTGCTTTAAGTCTATAAATAAACTCAGATCTGGTCATTGCATGAAAGGTTATGACTCTTGATTTTGGTAGATAAAGTCAGTTTTTAAACCAGGAGTTTTGTCAGTTGTACAAGGACCTCTGGGGTGCCCATCTGTTTCTGTCCTAGCACTCCAGTTCAATTATATAATGCCAAAAATCCCTGTGAATTGCAGTTTCTGATTGCCACAAGGCTTTGCTCGGGATTCTGTTAGTTACATCCCTTCCATGTCTATGCTGGGTCAGTGTCCCCATCTAGTTTATGCTATTATCAGGCTCTTTATTTTCCCTATTCAGACAAGCAAGCTCATTTTGACTGCAATGTGTTACACTAGCATCCTCATTTAGAGAGAACAGCCAATAAAGCTGTTTTGAAAGATAAGGGAGTTTGAGTATTGAATGTGGAGGGAACACTGGGGTTGGAAAATCATCATTTTTCAACCATCAAGGCTAAGATTGGTTTAGGCAGGAATTATCAATAAAGCTAAAACAGAGGAAATTTTCATGAGGATAAGAATATTTAAATTGTTCTCAAAGTGTCTCTCTATGGGTTGCTTATTTGTTTTTAAAGAAAAATAGTAACTGTAAATTGGAAAAATAAGAAAAAATTTTGATTGGGTGAACAAAATTTACATCATCCACAGGGGGCAAATGGGGAGGCAGATAGCTATCCTGTGCCTGACAACCTTATGCACCAAGAAGCATACAGCATCAATTATGTATGCTTTTTCTAGCCAGGAATGCATAATACGAATCTAAACATGAGAAAATATTAGACAAGCTACAATTTAGAAATATCCCTTTAAAACAAAAGAAAGGAAAGCTATATTCTTCTACAATAAAATCTTCATGTCATCAAAGAAAGAGTAACGTTACAGACTAAAGAGACATGACAGTTAAATGAAATACATGATCCTAGTCTGTATTCTGTGCTAAATAAATAAAAAAGTGCTAGAAAAGACTATTATTGGTTAATTAATAAAATTGGGCTATGGAAGATAGAGTAGATCAAAGCTTCTTATTAATGTTAAACTAATAAAGTTAATAACTGTACTGTGGTTATGTAATAGAATATTCTATTCTTAGAAAATACATAATGAGCCCTAGCTGGTTTGAGTTAGTAAATAGAGCATCCGCCAATGGATTGAAGTGTCCCAGGTTCAGTTCTGGTCAAGGGTTGCAGGTTCATCCCAGGATGCATGCAGGAGGCAGCCAATTGATGTGTCTCTCTCACATTGATGCTTCTTTCTCTCTCTCTCTTTTTTTTTTAATCTCTGCCTAAAAATCAATCCCCCTTCATTTTACTCTCCCTAAAAATCAATAGAAAAAATACCCTTGGGTGAGGATTAACAACAACAGCAAAAGTATGATCTTTCTTACAAATAAAATTTAAATGGAACAGTTGATGGTGTTTTCTGAGGATAACCTTAAATGTTATTTACAAATTTACCATTCCTCTTCTCATGTGATAAAATTGTGGAGCTCTTTTCAAAACATTTTTGAGCGTATGAGATGTGTTTAAAAATACAAAAATTTGTAAATGGAAAATCCTCTCTTTAAAAAATACGTTTTTATTGATTTTATAGAAACACATTAATTGGCTGCCTCTTGCACACCCTCTACTGGGGATTGAGCCCACAACATGGACATGTGCCCTGACTGGGAATCAAACTGGTAACCTCTTGGTTCATGGGTTGACTCTCAACCACTGAGCCAAACTGGCTGTGCTGGAAAAGCCTGTTTACATAGAATTACAAGTGCTTTAAACAAAGTCAGCGCCCACATATTTGAGAATTTTCATTGCATGTTAAAGGTTGATTCATTATAGAAAGAAAAGAGGATGGGAACTTTCCACATAGAGTTATGGTTACCCAGGAAACTAACTATATTATGATTTTACAAAAGCCATTAAAGGATCTTAGGCTACTGGTTTGAAAGAAGGGCATCTTTCTTCCTTCAATTTTTTATTAGTGTAAACAAAGTATGTAGACGGCAGATTGAAGCTATACAGAAATATAGAAATTATTCTGGTGAAAATTGTGCTATCACTTTTAAAGTATTAGGATTTAGTAAAGAAGTAATGAAAAAAATCTGGAAGACCACTTCGTTGGGGCATTTAAATGATTGGTCACTATAGAGAAAGCAGGAAACATAAATCAAAAACCTTACTCTGGTTATGTGTTCTTGTTCTAGCCTATCATTTGAATTAACCCCATTAGAGCTCATTCAAGACTTTGAGCACACCCCCATCTGAGGGACTACCAAAATGAGGGAAGGCCGAAAAAGTGCTGAGGAATAGAAAAGTCTATATTTGGGTAAGAAAACCCAAACATTTTCATTTTTACACAAAACAAGGATATCTCTGAACTTATAAAATTATTTCAAGTTCTGATTTCTTCAAAAAAGGCTGGAAGAAGCTACAGAAAATCCAAAGAAGAATGTATAAAAAAAATAAGTGAGTAGAGTCCTAGCCTGTTTGGCTCAGTGGATAGATTGTTGGCTTGTGGACTGAAGGGTCCTGTGTTCCATTCTGGTCAAGGGCTTTAAAAAAATTGAGTAGAGAAGATGGCTTTTCATGAAGATGATGTTGAAAGCGAAGAAGAAAGCCCTGCCTCTCCTGAAGCTAAAGCAAAGTTTTTGAAGGCCAAGAAAGCAGTACTGAAAGGTGTCCACAGCCACACACAAAAAAGATTCGTATATCACCCACCTTCCATCTGCTGGAGACATTGCGGCTCTGAAGGCAACATAACTATCCTCTGAAGAGTGTCCCCAGGAGAAGCAAGCTTGACCCCCATGCTGTCACCAAGTTCCTCCTAACTACCAAGCACTTGTGTTAATTGTTATGTCAAGGCGAACAAGTACCAGATCAAACAGTCTGTGAAGAAGTTCTATGACATTGACATGGCCAAGGATGACACCTTGATCAAGCCTGATGTAGAGAAGAAGGCGTTTGTTCAACTGGCTCCTGACCATGATGCCTTGGATGTTGCTAACAAAATTGGGGTAATCTAAACTGAGTCTAGTTGGCTAATTTGGAACATAAAAATTTTACACTGTAAAATAAGTAAAAAAACAACAATATGTAATTTTTATTATTGTTTAAAGTATTATATATAGATTACATATAGATTACATATAGTAGTACATATATGTCCTTTCCCCCCATTGACCTTCCTCCAGCATCCCATACCCCCTGTCACATGCCCTCATCCCACTCCCCCAGTATCTTGTGTCCATTTGTTGTGCTTATATGCATGCATACAAGTACTTTGGTTGATCTCTTCCCCTCTCCCCCAATATTTCCCTGCCTTCCCGCTGTAATTTGACAGTCTGTTTGGTGCTTTACTGCATCTGTATCTATGTTTTGTTCATCAGGTTATAATTTTCTTTGTTTTCCATAATTGAGTGATTTCATGTGGTATTTTTCTTTCACTGACTGGCTTATTTCACTTAGCATAATGCTCTCCAGTTCCATCCATGCTGTTGCAAATGGTAAGCACTCCCTCTTTGTTACCACAGCGTAGTATTCCATTGTGTAGCGGTACCACAGTTTCCTAATCCACTGCTGATGAGAACTTAAGCTGTTTCCAAATCTTAGCTATGGTGAATCTTGCTGCAATGAACATAGGGGTGCATATATCCTTTCTAATTGATATTTGTAGTTTCTTGGGATATAGTCCTAGAAGTGGGATCACTGGGTCAAATGGGAGTTCCAGTTTTAGTTTTTTGAGAAAACTCCTACTGTTCTCCACAGTGGCTGCACCAGTCTGTATTCCCACCAGCAGAGCACAAGGATTCATTTTTCTCCACATCCTCACCAACACTTGTTTGTTGATTTGTTGATGATAGCCATTCTGACAGGTGTGAGAAGGTACCGAATTGTTGTTTTGATATGCATCTCTCAGATGATTAGTGACTTTGAGCATGTTTTCGTGTCTCTGAGACTTCCTTCTGTCTTCTTTCAAAAAGTTTCTATTTAGGTCCCTTGCCCATTTAAAAATATATATATATTTTATTGATTTTCCACAGAGAGGAAGGGAGAGGCATAGAGAGCTAGAAAAATCTATGAAAGGAAACATAGACCAGCTGCCTCCTGCACACCCCCTACTGGGCATGTGCCCACAATCAATGCACATGCCCTTGACCAGAATCGAACCTGGGACCTTTCAGTCCGCAGACCAATGCTCTATCCACTGAGCCAAACCGGTTTCAGCCCCTTGCCCATTTTTTGATTGGATTGTTTATCTTCCTTTTATTAAGTTGTATGAGTTCCCTGTAAATGTTGGATATTAAACCTTTATCAGTGATAACGTTTGCAAATATGTTCTCCCAGGGGGATTTCTTGTTGTTTTGTTGATGGTTTGTTTTGCTGTACAAAAAGGTTTTTATTTTGATGTGGTCCCATTTGTTTATTTTCTCTTTAGTTTCCATTGCTTTGGGAGCAGTATCAGTGAAGAAATTGCTTTGGCATATGTCTGAGATTTATCTACCTGTGGATTCCTCTAGTATTTTTATGGTTTCCTGTCTTTTGTTTAAGTCCTTTATCCATTTTGAGTTTATTTTTGTGTGTGGTATAAGTTGATGGTCTAGTTTCATTATTTTGCATGTATCTTTCCAATTTTCCCAACACCATTTATTGAAGAGACTGTCTTGACTACATTGTATGTTCATGCCTCCTTTGTCAAATATTAATTGAGCATAGTGGTTTGGGTAGTTTTCTGGATTCTCGATTCTATTCTATTGATCTATATGTCTGTTCTTGTGCCAGTACCAGGCTGTTTTGAGAACAGTGGCTTTGTAATACAGCTTGATATCTGTTTTGAGATCCCACCTACTTTGAGGTTCTTTCTCAGGATTGCTGCAGCCATTCGCGGTCTTTTCTTATTCCAGATCAACTTTTGGAAAGTTAATTCTAGGTCTTCGAAATATGCTGCTATTATTTTAATGGAGAGGGTATTGAATCTATATATTACTTTGGGTAGTATGGACATTTTAATTATGTTGATTCTACCAATCCATGAACATGGTATGTTCTTCCATCTGTTTATGTCTTCCTCTATCTTTTTTTTTTTTTTTTTTTTCAGAGACCTGTCGTTTTCCGCATATAGGTCTTTTACCTCCTTAGTTAAATTTATTCCTAGGTGTCTTAATTTTTTGATGTGATGGTAAATGAGATTAGTTTTTAGTGTCTCTTTCTGTAAGTACACTATTGGTGTATAGAAATGCTATAAATTTATTGGCATTAATTTTGTATACTGCTATATTACTGAATTCCTTTATTAAGTTCAATAATTTTTTGATGGAGTATTTAGGGTTTTCTATGCACAGTATCATGTCATCTGTGAATAAGGACAGTTTTACTTCTTCTTTTCCAATTTGGATGCCTTTTATTTCTTCTTCTTGTTTAATTGCAATGGCTATTACTTCCAGCACTATGTTGAACAGGAGTGGTGAGAGTAGGCATTCCTGTTTTGTTCCTGTTCTTAGGGGAAATGGTTTTAGCTTTTGCCCATTGAATATGATGTTGGCTGTGGTTTTGTAATATATGGCTTTTATGATGTTGAGGTATGATCCTTCAATTCCCACCTTGCTGAGAGTTTTTATCAAGAAAGAGTGTTGGATTTTGTCAAATGGTTTTTCCTCCATCAATTGATATGACTATGTGATTTTTATTTCTCAATTTGTTTATTACATGATTATGTAATGTATCATGTTTATTGATTTGTGGATACTGTAACATCCTTGCATCCTTGGGATAAAACCTGCTTGATCATGGTGTATGATCTTTCTGATGTACTGTTGGATCTGATTTGCTAGAATTTTGTTGAGGACTTTGGCATATTTGTTCATGAGGGATATTGGCCTGTAATTCTCTTTCATTGTATTGTCTTTATCTGGTTTTGGTATTAGGGTGATGCTGGCTTCATAGAATGAGCTTGGAAGTGTTCCTTCCTCTTGAATTTTTTTGAATAGTTTAGGAGGATAAGTTTTAGTTCTCCCTTGAATGTTTGGTAAAACTCCCCTGTGAAGCTGTCTGGCCCCAGGCTTTTGATTGGTGGAAGCTTTTTGATGACTGCTTCAATTTCTTCCATAGTTATTGGCCTATTGAAATTTTTAGAATTTTCCTGATTGAGTTTTGGAAGTTTGTTTTTTTTTCTAGGAATTTGTCCATTTCCTCCAGGTTGTGTAGTTTATTAGAATAGAGTTGTTTATAGTATTTTTAACAATCCTTTGTATTTCTGTGGGGTCTGTTGTTGTTTAACCTCTTTCATTTCTGATTTTATTTATTTGGGTCCTCTCTCTTTGCTTCTTAGTGAGCCTGGCTAGAGGTTCATCAATTTTGGTTTTCCTTTCAAAGAACTAGCTCTTGGTTTTGTTGATCTTTTGTATATATATGGTCTCTATGTCATTTATTTCCGCTCTGATGTTTATAATCTCATTCCTTCTGCTCACTCGGGGCTTTTCTTGTTGATCTCTTTCTAATTCTTTGAGTTGTAGAGTTAAATGATTTATAACAAATTTTTCTTATTTTTTAAAGATATTTTATTTATTTTTTACGGAGAGTAACAGAGAGGGATAGAGAGTTAGAAACATCAATGAGAGAGAAACATCAATCAGCTGCCTCTTGCACACCCCCCACTGGGGATGCACCCACAACCAACGTACATGCCCTTGACTGGAATCAAACCGGGGACCTTTCAGTCTGTTGGCCGACGCTCTATCCACTGAGCCAAACCGGTTTCGGCTTTTCTTGTTTTTTGAGGTAGACCTGTAGCACTATAAACTTCCTTCTCAGGACTGCTTTCATTATGTCCCATAGATTTTGGATTGTTGTGTTTTTATTTTCATTAGTTTCCAAGATGTTTTTATTTCTTCTTTGATCTCTTTGGTAACCCAGTCACTGTTTAATATCATGCTATTAAGCTTCCAGGTGTTTGAATTTTGGGGCTGTTTTTATTGTAGTTTATCTCTAATATTATGCCATTGCGATCTGAGAAAATGCTTGATATGATTTCAATCTTTTTGAATTTGGGGATATTTTGCTTGTGACTCAATATGTGGTCTATTTTTGAAAATGTCCCATGTGCACTTGAGAAGAACATATATTCCGCAGCTTTAGGGTGAAATGTTCTGAAGATGTCAATTAAGTCCATCTGATCTAGTGAGTCATTTAGGATTGCTTTTTCTTTGCTGATTTTTTTTTGTCTAGAGGATTTATCCAGTGATGTCAGTGGTGTATTAAAGTCCCTTGTTATGATTGTGTTGTTGTCGATCTCTCCCTTCATATCTTCCAGGAGTTTTTTTCCTATGTATTTGTGTGCTCCTGCATTGGGTGCATATATGTTTATTCCCTTAGTATTATGAAATGGCCTTCTGTATCTCTTGTTATGGCCTTCACTTTGAGGTCTATTTTGTCATATATAAGTATTGCTACCCCAGCTTTTTTTCCATTTCCATTTGCCTGACATATATTTTTCTATTCCTTCACTTTCAGTCTGTGTGAGTCCCTTTTTCTGGGATGGTTTCCTATAGACAGCAAATATATGAGTCTTGTTTTTTTTATTTATTCACTCACTCAATGTCTTTTTTATTGGAGCATTTATTCTGTTTATGTTTAAAGTTCTTATTGAAAGTAAATTGTTTGTAGCCATTTTTAGTTTTTGTTCCTGTGTTATTTCTTACCTTTTTATTTATTCTTTTTACACTAGTCCCTTTAGCATGTCTTGCATTGCTGGCTTGGTAGTGATAAAGTCCCTTAGCCTTTTTTTTTTTTTTTTTTCTGTGAAGCTTCTTATTTCCCCTTCAATTTTAAATGATAGTTTAGCTGGATAGAGTATTTTTGGATTCAGTCCCTTTCTTTGCATTATTTTGTAAATTTCCTTCCATTTTTTTCTGGCCTGATGTGTTTTTGTTGAGAAATCATTTGATAGTCTAATGGGAGCTCTCTTGTAAGTAACTTCCTGTCTCTCTCTTGCAGCCTGTAAGATTCTCTTTTTGTCCTGAAAATTTGCCATCATAATTATCAAGTGTCTTGGTGTGAGTCTTTTTGGGTTCATCTTGTTTGGGGCTTGACTGCTTCCTTCCTAGGCCCATTCCTCAAGCAGCAGCTTCGGCTGCAGCAGAGGCAAGGCAGCTACCCAGGCTTCAAATCAGTGGAGGCATCTTTCATTTTCCTCACAGATTTCTTTATTCCAGTTTGGAGACTCCTGCTGCCATTCTTCAGGCTGACTCCTTTAGATTTTATACTAGTATCAGTCAAGACCCAAACTATCTTTACCTTTTGTCCAATGATATAAATTGTTAACTATTGCTATAGGAGAAAATCCAGCAGCTGAATTAGTTTCTCTAATCCGAGCCCTACTAATTATAGCTTCCTCTCTTTCCCTGTGGTCTTTCTGCTGAATTATTACTTTATATACATAGGTTCACTTAAAGTATAAACATAACAAGATTGTGCCCATCATTTCACTTTATCTTTGGTCTAATTTCACAATTTTGAAATAATTAGACTTAAGAGGAAAAGGTGGTAATTAGACTACAATTTTAAAATATTGTGCTATAAACAATATTATGAAGAAAATGAAAAGGGAACCTATTGAATCAGAAAATATCTACAAATTATGTATCTGAAAGGGCATAGTACCCAGAATATATAAAAACAATAAAAACTCAACAATATAAAGATAAATAACCCAATTAAAAATTGGCAAAGAATTTGAACATAAATTTTCCCAAAGAAGACTTATTATATGGCCATTGAGGACACAAATACATGGTCATCATCATTAGTCAGTAGAAAAATGCAAATCAAAACTATAATGAATTTGGAAAAGTAGCATGATACAAAATTAATATCTAAAAGTCAGTGACATTTTTATATACCAATAACAAACTATCAGAAAGAGAAACTAAGAAAACAATCTAATTTACTATTGCAACAATAACAATAAAAAGGTACCCATGAGTAAACTTAACAAAGGAGGTAAAAGACTGTACTCAGGAAACTATAGGACATCGAGGAAGGAAATAGAGGATGATACAAACAAGTGGAAGCATATACCATGTTCATGGATTGGAAGAACTAACATCATTAAAATGTCTATACCAACCAAAGCAATCTATAGATTCAATGCAATTCCTATTAAAATACCAATGACATATTTTACAGATCTAGAACAAGTATTACAAATTTTTATATGAAACAAAAAAAGACCTCAAATAGACTCAGCAATCTTGAGAAAGAAGAATAAAGTCGGAGGGATCACAATAGTGGATATCAAATTATACTACATAGCCATTGTAATCAAAACAGCCTAGTACTGGCACAATAGCAGGTACATATCGGGTCTAGTAATAATTAATGTCGTTTTTTAAACATTCGTTTAAAATCTTGCTTGGCGTTGACTTGTATTGACATAACCTTCAAACACGTGGTATCTACAGAACGTGTGAAGTGCAATTAACAAGTTTTGCTTGAAAAAGTTTGTGTTTGGTTTGGTTTTTGTTGCAAAACTAGGGCTAAGAAGATGGCAGATGAAGAGCATATTCGGCACTGCATGCTTTACGAGTTCCAATTAGGAAGAAAAGCAAGTGAGGCTGCAAAAAACATCTGTAGTGCTCTTGGTCAAGATGCAGTTAGTGCCAGAAAATGCCAGCGTTGGTTTGAGAAATTTCGCGAGGGAAATTTTTCGTTAGATGACAAGAGTGGTCGAGGCCGTGTGTCCAATTTTGATCAAGAAGCTCTTCAAGCTCTTTTGGTGCAAAATCCTCAAATTACCCAACAAGAGCTTGCGACAACTTTAAATTGTTCACAAAAAACAATTTCCAATCAATTGTGTGCACTTGGCAAAGTCCAAAAGTTTGGAAAATGGGTTCCTCATGAGTTGACCGACAACAACCGTAATCAGAGTCACAATTTGCAGTTCGCTCCTCTCTCGTCAAAACCGTTTGCCATTTTTAGAGCAAATTGTTACCGGAGATGAAGAATGGGTGCTGTATGTTAATTTGAAAAGGCGGCCTCAATGGTTGGACAAAAATGAGGCTCCGCAGCCCACGCCAAAACCTGACTTGCATGCGAAAAAAGTGATGTTGTGTGTTTGGTGGAATTTTAAAGGAATTCTTCATTATGAACTTTTACCATCTAACCAAACCATTACAAGTGCAGTGTATAATGCCCAATTGGAAAGATTAGCCCAAGCTTTAAGAGAAAAAGAACCCGCGCTGATTAATCGGAAGGGAGTAATTCTTCACCACGATAATGCACGACCACATACTGCAAGAATCACTGCTGAAAAACTGCGCCAGTTGGAATGGGAAGTTCTCCCTCAACCTGCATATTCTCCTGATATTGCCCCTTCCAATTACCATTTGTTTCATTCTTTGCAAAACTTTCTTCTTGGAAAAAAATTTAATAATGAAGAATGCCTCAAAAATGCATTGACCGAATTTTTTGCATCAAAATCACAAGAATTTTACAACAGAGGGATTAAAATGCTTCCTGAGCGTTGGGCACAAGTAGTAGAAAACAACGGCAACTATATTGTTGATTAAATTTTGTTGTATTGTTTAAATAAATTCGATTTAAAAAAAGGTATTAGAAAACGACATTAATTATTACTATACCTAATAGATAAATGGAACAGAACAGAGAGGCCAGAAATCAAACCACACACTTATGGTCAATTAATATTTGACAAAATAAAAATGAGCATACAATAAAATAAAAACAGTGTTCTTAATAAACGTTGTTCAGAAAATTGGACAGGTACATGCAAAATAAAAAAAATGAAACTAGACCACCAACTTACACCATACACAAATATAAACTCAAAATAGATAAAAGACTTAAATGTATGATGTGAAACCATAAAAATCCTAGAAGAAAACATAGGTAATAAAATCTTAGACCTCTTGCATAACAATGTTTTTACCTATATTACTCCAGGGGCAAGGGAAACAAAGGAAAAAAGAAACTAAAAAAAAACTTTTGCACAACAAAAGAAACCAACCAACAACATGAAAAGGGAACCCATTCTGTGAGAGAACATATTTACCAATGATACATCTGATATGGGTTTAATTTTTAAAACTTGCCCAGATTGCAGGCTTGATCCCAGTGAGGTGCATGTAGGAGGTAGCCAATCAATGATTCTCCAGCATCATTGATGTTTCTATCTCTCCTTCTCTGAAATCAATAAAAATATATTTTAAAATAAAATAAAAAATATAAAGAACTTATACAACTCAACAAAAGGAAGACAAACAATCCAATTAAAAATGACCAATGTCTTCTCTAAAGAAAACATACAGGTGGCCAATAGACATTAAAAAATACTCAATGTCACTAATTATCAGAGATACAAATTAAAACTACAATGGCATATCACCTCACACCTGTTAGGATAGCTATTATCTGGGGGGGGGGGGGGAATAGCCCACAAAAGATAAGTTGAGGATGTGAAGAAGAGGGAACTCTTGTACACAGTTGGTGTGAATATAAATTGGTGGAGCCAGTGTGGGAAAAAGTATGGAAGTTCCTAAAAAAACAGAGCTAATGGAAGTTCCTAAAAAAAACAGAGCTACTAAATGATCCAACTATTCCACTTCTGCCCACATATCCAAAATAATTATAATCAGGATATTAAAGTGATACATGCATTTGCATGTTTATTTCAGCATTATTCACTGTGGCCAAGACATGGACAACCTAAATGCTCATATAAAAATGAATTGATTAACAAAATATGGTATATACACACAGAAGTTTATTATTCAGCTTTAAAATTGAAGAAAATCTTGTCACATGATAGAACATGGATGAACTTCAAAGTTCTTATGCTAAGTGAAATAATCCACTCACAAAAAGCAAACAAATTCTGTATGATACCATCTACATAAAGTATCTATAGTGAAGCCCTGTCTGGTTTGGCTCAGTGGATAGAGCATCGGCCTGTGGACTTAAGGGTCCCAGGTTAAATTCCATGTACCTTGGTTACAGGCACATACCCAATAAGGAGTGTACAGGAGGCAGCTGATTGATGTTTCTAACTTTCTATCCCTCTCCCTTCCTCTCTGTAAACAATTAATAATATATATATATATATATATATATATATATATATATATATATATTTTAAAATGTATCTATAGTCAAATTCATGAAAACAGAAAGTAAAATGGTGGTTGCCAAGGAAGGGGCTGAGAGGAAGGATGATGAGGCATTGTATTTAAATGTGTATAGAGTTTCAGTTCTGCAAGATGAAAAATTTCTGGAGATTGAGTGAACAACAAAGTGAATATATTTAACACTACAGACAACTGCACTTAAAAAGGGTTAAGATGGTAGATTTTATGTTGTTTATATTTACTACATTTAAGATTTTTTAAAAAGAAAGAAAAGATGAGATGCTATTTTACACCACAAGCAGCAAATTTATATTGTAAATAAGTTTTAAGTAGAATTATAAGTGATAACATTAAAATGGATTTTTAACAGAAGTTGGGCTGTTTTGGTGACATCCCAGATCTTTAAAAGGATCAGTAATTAGAGGATCATTAGGTTATCAATCAACCTAGCTTTTGGCACACAGGGAAGAGAGATTTCTGCCCTGAAAGGACCACAGCTCTGAAAGAATGAAACTATTACTATCCTATATGCTAAAAGCCTAATATGCTAAGTGGTCATTTGGTCGTCCGTCAACCAATCAAAGCGTAATATGCTAATGATATGCTAAGGCTGCTCAGCCACTCACTATAACATGCACTAACCACCAGGGGGCAGACAGTCGCTATGACATTCACTGACCATCAGGGGGCAGATGCTGCAACTGGTAGATTAACTTGCTGCTGGGGTCTGGCTGAGTGAGACTGGCCAGACACACCCTGGAGCCCTCTTGTGGTCCCTCCCAGGCTGGCCAACCTCCCGCATCCCTCCCCACCCTGATCATGCACTGGTGGGATCCCTGGGCCTGGCCTGCACCCTCTCACAATCCAATCCGGGAACACTAGGGGGATGTCAGAGAGTTGGTTTCAGCTCGATCCCACAGGCCAGGCTGAGGATCCCACTGGTACACGAATTCACTATTGTTTCAATAAAATTAAAAGTCTAGAGTATGTCTATTTAATTACTCAATTTTAAAATAGCATTATTTTAATATAAGGTTGTTGAAACAAAGTAATACTGTACAGAGCTTTGTAAAACAAACAAACCTAAACAGTGCTATGTATTTAAGAATGTGAAATGACCCTTAATCATTATTTTATAGTTCAATATTTTCATGGCAGATGTTGACATTTTACCATTGTTCCAGAATCAAATGTCAAGTTATTCCTCTTCAGAATTTTTTATTTATATTTTCAAAATATTCCATCTGCAGCTGTATTTATAAGTAAACTTCACTTGCAAAAAGTTCAGCATTTCTAAGCAGATTTGTGAATAGGTTTGAAGAAGGACCTGTAAGCACTGGAGACCTGCCTGGGTTAATTAATTCTCTTTTCGGGTATTAGAGCTTACACAAGTAGGCCAGCTGGAGGTGAATGTTTCCTTTGAAAGTGGTAATTATATGCCTTTACCAATTGTTTGCTTTTTCACATCTCCCCCAGTCAAATTCCCCAGAATTCATAAATTAAGTATCTGGAGAGTTTTTTGTCCTCCTGGAAAACTGAACATGCAGATGAGCTGAGATAATAATTCTGGGCAAAACAGATAGTGTGAAGGTCTGGATGATACATACAAATAATTGCAAAGAGGTTACTGAGGGCTTCTGCTAAATATAGCTTATAGAAACTGCTATGGCATTGTGAAGTGGTAATTATGCTACAATTCACATTGTCTTTTTTGCTGCTTCTGAGATGTTGTTCCCTAGATTTTCATACTATGCACTTCCCCCCCCCCCCCATGGGGTAAATAGTGATGGGGTAAATAGTTCTCTGCATCATCTAGCATTCAGCAAGTGAGGAGGCAAGCCCCTTTCCATTTCCATGGGAGAGCATGGTGCCTCAGCACCAGCAGGGGGCGGTTAGGATGGGTGGGACTCAGCTGTGTGTCCACCTTACAACTAGCTTTACTTCTCCCATGCTCACTTCACCCAGTAGATGGCATCCCCAGGCAATTTGTTAAAGAAACCAAAGTTTTCATTCTTCCTTCTTGTTTAGGACTCAAGTTTGCCTGACAGTCTGTCAAGGAACTGGCCAGGCCTGCTCTTTGAAGGTGTGAGGCTAGAGAGAAAGTTGTGTGTTCCAGGCTACTTATCATAATGTTTGCATGGATTTAATGCAAATCTGAATCTTACTCCCACTCGTTTTTTCTTTATTGTTTGGGAAATGACCTGTAAAGACTGCAAGTTTCATGTGCTTCTCTCCTGCCATGCCTAAAATTATATTTATTTTACACTGTTGGTGTACTGGAGCTCTATAAAGCTCCAGGATTGCAATTAATTGCTGTCTTCTCTCTTCCAGCTTTATCTACATGCAAGGGAAAGACTATCTGGGGAACAGGTCAAGAATGTCCTTTGGCCGAAACCGGTTTGGCTCAGTGGATAGGGTGTCAGTCTGCAGACTGAAAGTTCCCGGGTTTGATTCCGGTCAAGGGCATGTACTTTGGTTGCAGGCACATCCCCAGTAGGGGGTATGCAGGAGGCAGCTGATCTATGATTCTCTCTCATCGATGTTTCTAACTCTCTATCCCTCTCTCTTCCTCTCTGTAAAAAATCAATAATATATATATATATTTAAAAAATAAAAAAGAATGTCCTTTGCATGCCATGAGGTTGGGGGTTGTCTGATAGCACCTAGTTGAGACACAGGTTAACAGCTTTCTCCACAGTAAAATCAATATGAATAAAGGAGCTGGTAACATTGTTGTGACTTCTGCTTTACAGGTCAATGCTGCTTTGTGCCTCAGACTCATTGGGATTTTCTTTCTCATTTTGCCAGTCTGCTGTCTTGATGCCTCTAAAGAGGTAAGGAAATCCTGTGCTAATCTCTTCTCCCCATCTTGCTGTTCAGGAAGAAAGTATGTGGTGGTTCATAGATGGGATACATTAACAAAGGCTCTAACTGGCTTGTTGGTATGGAAGTTAGTCTAAAGAAAGAAAGAGTGGGAGGCCTTTGGTGTTAGTCCATGATGTGAAAGATGGGGTCAAACCTGAACGGCCCTATTCCCACAGCTCCTTCTTCATTGGTCTTTTACATCATAGACCATATCCTATTGCTCCATTACAAAACTAGAGGCCTGGAGTTCCTGATGGTTTCCCTTCTCTTTTTTGCCTCTTGCTATATGCAAGGCAAATTTATAGAAAGGGGAACTTGGGGTGACTGAATCTTGCCTTAATTGGTAGAATGAAAGGCTCAGAGGGGAGATTTTAATTTCATTTTAAATTCATTTTTAGAGAGAAAGAGACACATCGATGTGAGAGCAGAACATCAATCAATCGGTTGCCTCCTACAGGACCCCTGCTGGGGATCAAGCCCACAGCGCAGGGATGTGCCCTGACCAAGGACAGAACCAACAATCTCTTGGACACAGAAAGACACCCAATTGAGCCACACCAGCCAGTGCCACAGAGGAGATTTTGTGGGCTAAGTACCCAAAGAGTAATGCTATCTATGTTGATTTGGAGCAGGAGAGAAGCTGATCTGTAATGTTTCCCTGGCAATACCAGCAGCTTCTTCATAGACCTCTATTGCCTGGGGCCTGTGAGTTTTAAGACCTTGTTTCCTCTCCTTTTTTGAGAGACTGAAAAAGAGCAGCTGCATTAGACCAAGATTCCATCCAGGATACCACCTGTATTAGTCTGTTAGGGATGCCATAGCAAAATACCAGTGCATAAATGGCTTTAAAAAATAAATAAAGAGCACCAGTGAAGTTATCTAGATAGATTTTTAAAAAAAGACAGTATATATGTACTTTTTGTTCATAAATTATTTTTTTCTCCCAGCTGATTTAAAAGACAATTGCGTAAAGCACTAATTATAAATCTGTCTATGGACATACAATGTATAATGATGTAAAGCAAAAAGGAAGGGAGAAGGATTAGAGTTTTATGAGAGCAAAGTTGTTGTATGCTATTAAAATCAAGTTGATATTGTACAAACTAGATTACTATAATCTAAGATGTTGATTGCAATCACCAGAGCAACCACTTAGGAAGTTATGTTGTTATGCCAAGCAGACAATACTAGATTACTCTCTTTATATCTGCTCTCTGCCTATATCGTGATATGCTCTCTCCCTTACCCGGTTCCCTGTGCTTTTCCTCCTGTGAAGTTAGAGCTCTCACAGAGCTGAGGGTGTAGAGTGAGGACCATATTGTTTATTCTGCTTTATACGTATCTGAGGTAAAGGAACTCATTATACCCAATCCTGTATTAGTCATAGTCTATTTTTGTCTGAAGTGAACTAAAGTGTAAGGAATTCTTTTGTGGAATTATCTTTGCTTGGTGAGTCAGTTCTAGCTGGAAGAGTTGCCTTTCTGAGCTTTCTCATCACCTCAGGCATATTGGCCACACACAGGCCACATACAAACTATGTGTCCATAGTTTATAGCATGTGTATGAATGTAGTCATTCATTATTTTTTAAAATTTATTTTTATGTTTATACTCACCTGAAGATATTTTTTTTTACATTGCTTTTTAGCGAGAGTGGAAAGGAAGGAGGGGATAGGAGAGAGAGAGAGAGAGAGAGAGAGAGAGAGAGAGAGAGAGAGAGAGAGAGAGAATGAGAAGAGAGAGAGATATCAAGTGGTTGCCCCACATGTGCCCTAACCATGGCCAGGGATGAACCTGCAACCCAAGTATGTGCCCTTGATTGGTAATTGAACCCATGACCCTTTGGTATACAGGTTGATGCTCTAACCACTGAAAACACCCTTCAGGGATGTAATCATTTACTTTAAGGAGGCTGGGGACTAAAGAGGGATTTTCTTTCTTTCTTTTTTGCCTTTTAAATTTATTTACATTTTTATTGTTGAAAGTATTACATATATCTCCTTCCCCTACACCCATTGAACTCTGCTAGCCTGCTCCAGCCCCTCTCCTCACATACAACCCTCTCTCCTACCCAGGCCTTCACCACCCTACACTCTGTGTACTGCTGGAAAACAAATCAGTTTCACTAAAAGAGGGATGTTGACAGGAAGCCAGGAAGGCTGGTCAACAACCTTAATTGCTCTAACCTTTAGTTGAGACATTGTTAGCTGAAGCAGAATCTACCTTGTTTGTCCCATGTAAGTTTCTGTTATTTCCTGCCTAAGGGCTACATGTAAATTTCTGTTTATGTTGCCTAAGATGTTTTCCCCAAAGCCTCAGTAAAAGGGGATGGCAGGGCCAGACCAGGGAGTAGTTCTCCCACTAGAGTTGGACTACCGCCTGGCCCCCCATATAACCAAATTGAATTTCCCATATAACCAAATTGAATTTCTTCAAGTCTCTTTTCATTTGTGTGCGGCCCTTCTCCAGAAGCTGAACCCTGAATTGGAACTCTTTCTACGCGGGCCGTGAAAGAGAGTCCTATAGTGTACCAGTATACATATATGCATACAAATTCTTTTGGTTGTTATCTTCCCACCCACCCACCCTCCTTCACCTTTCCTCTGAGGTGATACAGTCTGTTCCATGCTTAAAGAGGGATGTTCAGAGACTATCTTTCTAAGCTCTATATGAGTCACAGCACAGCTTAGAAGAGTAGAGGTACAAATTAGTCTGGATGTTTCATACTCTCTTTATAGGCTTTACCTTTGTGCTGAAAATATTTGTTGACTTTACTTTTTTTATATCTTTTTTAAAACTTTACTTGTCTCTTCTGTGTCCTTCAAATTTTGGATAAGTGATTGTGATGTTTTGTTCCCTCTAAAATAAATGTGCTTTCCAACCACAGCCAGCAATACTTACATAGTGGCTTACAATTAGAAAAGAAAGTTAAAAGTTTTGTTGTGTTCTCTTCCTTTCTTCTTTCTCTGCATTCCTTTCCTTGTCTTCAGGCTTGGGAGGCTGTCTCATTCCCTAGAACCGTGGTCGGCAAACTGCAGCTCACAAGCCTGTGAATATATTAAAAACTGCTAGGTTGTACACTATAAAATTATGGGTATCTTATGGTATGTGAATTATGTCTTAAGTTGTTATTTAAAAGAGTAAATAATGCAAAAGTATTTATTTTTTCTCTCTCTATTTGTATTAGGCTTAGTCCCCTAAAGCCAGGATCTCCTACTTAGTAATTTGAATAGAGAACATTTCCATCCAGAGAAATATTTTTTATTCTTCTAAGTATATTTCCAGTAGGACATGATCTCACTCAACTAAGGGAAATGGTGAACAACATAGACTGATGAACAAGAACAGACCCAGAGATAAGGAGCCATGGGCCAGACTGTTGGATACATTGCCTTTGAATATGGCTGCATAAGGATGAAATTCATTGGAAAATAGGGAGACTAGAGACCTCACAAGAGGTGACATCACACAGCCTATGCCATTGAATGTAATTTTCAAATTCAGAGGCAGTTTGTTAAATCCAGTTTGCTTCTGTTTCCTTTGCCAGGGATTCTCACATTTGTGAAATTGGACCAACAAGTGGCAGGGTTCCATTTCCTGGTTTGAATTCTCATGGCTTATACAGAATCTCACTGGCAGCTGGTTACTATAATACCAGCTTGACCCCCCCATGCTGGGACACTTCCAATTGTAAAAATAACACTGCAGGTTGCAGTACCGTATGCCAAACTTGAGCTTCTACGGGAAGGTTTTGTTTTCCATGAAATCCAATGCGTTGAACCCATCAAACCCTTTTATTTTAGTGAGAACAGGGGCTTTGATCATGAGGTTTAGAAGAGGAGTCTGGTTGTGAACATTGTAGAAAGAATAAGCAACCTTTAGATTATTGTGGGATAGATGGTTCATAATAGTAGAGGAAAGTGTCTAAAAGCTCAGAAAGTCTGTCACCTCACCGTTTGCATTCTCCACCACCAAAGTGTCAACGATATTCTCCTGGGGGTAGAACCAATGCTACAACTCCTCCTGGCACCTGGTGACAAACTGGTGCACTACTGTAATATTTTAAATTTTTGTTGAACATGTTGGAAGAATAAATGAATGGAGGATTAAAAACTTATTTGTCATAAAATTACTCGCAGAAAATTGTTTCTTGTAGCCTAAACCTTTGCTGCTCAAACTGTGGTCCAACAGCATAAGCACCACCTGGGAACTTGTTACAAATGCAGAATCACAGGTCTCATGGAGACTTACTGAATCAGAATCTGCATTTAAACAAGATCCACAGGTGTTTGGCATGCACATTACTGGCTGAGAAGCACTAGCTGGAAAACTTTCAATCAATTTCCAACTTGAGACTTCTAGAACCCCACCCTGCCACTGTATGAGCCAGCCAGGCATCCAGAGAGCCCATAAAATTCCCGGGAATAATCAAATTGGAGCATGTTGCCGTAATCTTCTACATAATTCTCGTTCAGGTGGGTGTATAATTGTTTTAGCACACTATGGTCCCCCAGGTCCAAAGCATCCCAATGAGTAGCCCTAGGGCAGGGTATAGAGCTCTTGGTAGATGTTGTCTTTGTCAGGCTCCATGGGACCATGAGTGTTTACCACTTTTCCCAGTTTGTGGATGGGCTGCGTTTCCCAGAACTGGTAGCTTCTCCTAGTCTCCTCCATTGTTTTGGCAAATCAATGATCCACTGAAAACAATTCAATGGTCTTCTGTAGTTTCTGGATCCCCTCTCCTGTCAGAGTTCATCACAGGGTGATCCTGAGCTGAATCTGTCTCACTGCCTTTTTCTTTCTTCTTCTTTTTGTTTTGTTTTGTTTCTTTTCCTTCGTGCTTTTAAAAAAATCTTTCTCCCCTGAGGACATGCTTAGAGAGGGAAAGGAAGAAGAGAGAGAGAAACATCAATGTGAGAGAGAAACATAGATTGGTTACTTTCTATATGCACCCTGACCAGGGATTGAACCTGCAACCAAGGTATGTGCCCTGACCAGGAATCAATCCAGTAACCCTTTGTTGCACAGGATGATACTCAACCAACTGCCACCCTGGCCAGGCTCTTTTCCTTCTTTTTGGCTCCAGTGTCATTGGCTGGACTCAAACCACCCCAGTTGTAGCTGTTGTCCTCCATGTTCTTTCAGTCACCGCACTGCTCATAGCCATTTCTGTTTTCATCCATCTCAGAAAAACTCTTTATATAGAATAGCTATTAAGCTTTTGGCTATCATGATTTTTGTGTTTTTTATAAATATATTTTTCTTGATTTCAGAGATGAAGGGAGAGGGAGAGAGAGATATAACATCAATGATGAGAGAGAATAATTGATCAGCTGCCTTCTGTATGCCTCACAATGGAGATCGCACCCGCAACCAGGGCATATGCCATAATTGAGAATTGAACCATGACCTTCTGGTTCATAGTCGATATTCAACCGCTAAGTCATGGTCAGGTTTGGCTATCACGTTTGATGCATTTTTTTCTATAGTAGAGTTTTCCTCTTATTTTAGCCTTTTTGTTTATTCACTTAGCAAACTTACTGAGCTCTACTACATGCCAGGTTGATTTCAGGCCCTGGGTGTATAGCAATGAAGAAAATAAAGTCCCTTCTTTCACCATCCTAAAAATCCAGTAGAGAAAACAATTAAGAAATAAATAAGCAATTTAATTTATGGTAGGTTAGAGGATAATAAATGCTAGAGTTCAAGAAAAATAATGGTCAGTAATGATAATAGGGAGTCCTGAGTGGGGATACTGCTATTGCATATACTGTAAGAGACATTTGAGCATGTGTATATCTGGGCAGAGAGCATTTCAGGTACAGGAAATATCAAGTGCAAAGGCCTAGAACACATGTGTCAAACACAAGGCCCGCGGGCCAAATCCGTCCCGCCAGGCCTTGCAATGTGGCCCACACCGCGCTGTCATCACTGCACTCCACTGCGTTTCCATCACAATGACAGTTTATGACTGTTCAGTAAACCATTCGGCCCGCGATTTAGGCTGGATTTTAGATTTTGGCCCCTTCTCTGATTGAGTTCGACACCCCTAGCCTAGAAGAAGGATTGCATATGGTAGGTCCATGGGTGAAGCAGAGTAAGTAGAGAAGGAGATGAGTAGAGAGAAACCATCAATCCAGATTATATAGATACTTGTAGGTTATCAAAAGGATGTTTGATTTTATTGTACAGAACTTTACTTGTTTAAACAGTACAGTCAAAAAAGTTTATCATTTTCTTTTAAATTTATTTTCCTGAAATATATATTTCCAAAGATATAATTCATGCTTGCATCTAATTCCTATTTGTTTTTGACTGGATTCTCAATACTTAACATTGTCATTCATCCAGAATTTATGCTGCATCATGTAAAGTATGTATCTAAATCAAAATTTCTCTCAAAGTGGCTATAGTTATCCTAGCATTATTATATCAGTATTTTCCCCTGTGGTTGATGGTGCTTACCTCGTATGGCATGCATAGTACCTTCTTCATTTTTATTTATTTATTTTGCTTAAATATTTGTTGTTGAAAGTATTACATATGTCCCCCCTTTCCTTCCATTGACCTCCTCAAATCTGCTCCCATTCCCCCGCCCCAAGCCTTCACTACCATATTGTCTGTGTCCACGGGTTATGCATATCTGCATATAAGTTTTTTGGTTGATCTCTTCCCACTCACCTTCATCTTCCCTCTGAAATTTCACTGTCCTTTCCATGCTTATATGTCTCTGGATCTAGAGATCATGTGCTACTTGTATGTCTCTGACTGGTTTATTTCACTTAGTATAATCCTCTCCAGGTCCCTCCATGCTGTCTATAAGTGTAAGATATCTTTCTTTGTTGCATAATATTCCATGGTGTAAATGTGCCACAGCTTTTTTATCCACTCATCTACTGATGGCCACTTGGGCTATTTCTGGATTATAGCTTTTTTAAATTGTGCTGCTATGAACATAGGTGTGCATACATTCTTTCTGATTGGCATTTTAGGCTTCTTAGGATAAATTCCTAGAAGTGGGATCACTGGGTCAAATGGCAGTTCCGTATTTAATTTTTAGAGGAAACTCCATACTGTTTTCCATAAGTGATTTATTTCTGGATTGCTTGCCTTTTCTGATACTTCTCTTTATTTTTCTATTTTACCTCAGTACCATATTGTTTACGGTAGATTATAATTATTTTATGACATTTTCCAATTTAGTAGGTCGATACATTCTCCTTTTCTTCTTTGGAAAATATTCTTTTGATATTATTGACTTGTTTATTTTTTTTCCAAATGAAATTTTACAATCATTTTGCTGAATGTTATAGCAAACATGTTGGGATTTAGATTATGATTTTATCAAATATGATACATTATCATTGAGGAATGATCTATTATGATTGGGGAATATAATTTTACCTGTGTTAATAAATGTCTAATTGAATTCTTCCTTGGTCTGGGGATTTGTTTAATGGTTGATTTTATTTTTTGTTGGAATAAATAAGTATCAATTAATGCAGTTGAAATTTTTGGATTTAAACATTTTGAATAAGTAATAAATATTTTATCTTAATTTCTGTGGGGAATAATGGCAAAGGAGGCTGCAGTGCCTTGTAATATAAAATTGAGGATGTAGTCTTTAATTCATTCAACAAATATTTCTTAAATGTCTCCTATATATGCTAGGTTCTAAGAGCACACAAGTGGATAAAACAGATCAAAATCTCTGCCTTCAGGGAGTTTACAGTCTAATTATGGAGTGTTTAATGATCAATGTTAACAGTTAAAATACTTGCTGTAGGCTGAAGTTGATTTTACTGAGAAATGCTTAAAAATTGTTTGTCCACAATTTAGTATGCTTTCTTCTTGTTTTATTTGGAACTGGGACTGATTCTGAGGTTTTGCCAAGAATATCTGGGAATGACATCTATATACACCAAGTGGCCAGATTGTTATGATCTCTGAATGCATAATAATCTGGCCACTCAGTATATATATTAGAGGCCCAGTGCATGAATTTGTGCATGGATGGCATCTGGTCAGGGGGAGGGGACATTGGCAGTTGGCTGGCCTACCTGCTGGTTGAACTCTTAGTTGAGGGGACAATTTGCATATTAGCCTTTTATTATATAGGATGTACACTGAATGGCCAGATTATTATGCATTCAGAGATCATAATAATCTGGCCACTCAGTGTATATAAAAGCCTAAGTAACCATCTGACCATTCAACCATTCATCTGGTAGCTATGATGTGCAAAGACCACTAGGGGGCAGACACTCCAACCAGTAGTGAGGTAAATCCTCACAGAATTGGCTGTGGGTTAGGTTGCTACTGGGGCACTGTCGGCCCAAATCTGCTTCAACCACACCCTGGACCCAGACAGGAGTGAGGAAGGAGGCTGATTTCGCAAGGAATGGGTTTCTTGTTTGGCTTTATATGGATTTTGTAATATCATGATCAGTGACCGAGGCAATATTGTGAATGTTGCATTAGGGTTATGGAACTTGTTTAACTTGACCTCCTTGGTATATTTTCCCTAACTGTTCTTAATATTTTACTTGATTCGTTAGTCTTATTGGCTGTTTTTATCTGCCTAGGGACTTGTGGGGGAGGGTTGAAAACAAAGGAAAAATGCAAAAGCAAATATTAAAAGACATATGGAAAAACAGATGGCATCTGTATGCAGTGGTAACTAACACGAGGACACAGAAAGGTTGGGAGAAGATGGCAAAAAAAAAAGTACTAAGTAAGGTAAAGGAATATTTGTAGAAATCTCCAGGTCACAGATGAAACTAGACTCAGCTTGGAAATTAATTAAGGCATACTCGGTGGTCTGAAATAATTACTTTTGGCATGGGTTTAATCTGAGGAGTTTAGATTTCTCAAAAGCAACGCTTGTGGTGAAACAGCTGTTATTTTACATCTGAGAATTTCCACAGGACAAGCCCTAAGTCCTGGGTTTGACTATATTTTATTATTAGGGCTGGAGCCCCTGGAAGATAAAGCAATCTTGGGTCTTGGGATTGGGAAAAGTACTGAGCCTTGACAATCTGGTGCTTTAACAGCAGCTTGCAAAAGGTCATTTTGCAGGGAAGAGATGTTTAAAGAGGCAATAAGAAAGTCATAAAGAAGGAAAGAGTGGAAGGTATCAGTAGTAAAGTTGCCTGTGACCAAATGATATACAATTAGATCAGTATAGAAAAACATGAAAGAAGTAACCATGGGGTTTTGGAAGAGAAGGCTGAGTTTATTAAACTTTAATGATTGCTAATGGTGTATCAGCCATCTTACACATTATCTCATTTAATCCTTGCAGTAATTCTATGAGGTAGTTATTATTATTACCCCATTTTTTTTAAAAAATAAGGAAACTAAGTTAGAGAGAGGTGAAGTAAGTTATCCAAAATTACCTAGGTGGTAAGTGGCAGATCTGGAATTCTAATCTAGAGAGATTGGTGTTGAGTCCATTTGGCTTTTTTTTTTTTTTTAATATCCTCACTACAAAATATGAGGATATGTTTATTTTACAGAGAAAGAGAGGGAGATTGAGAGGGAGAAGAAAGAAAGAGAGAGAGAGAGAGAGAGAGAGAGAGAGAGAGAGAGAGAGAGACCATCCATCAGTTGCCTAACACAGGCGACCCAACTAGAAATCAAACCTGCAACCTTTTGGTGTATGGGATGAATCTCCTACCAACTGACATACCTAGCCAAGGTAAATCCATCATGTTCTTTACCATTACAGTACAAGGTTTTTCTCAGGTCATGTGAAAAGAGATAGAATGGGATTCTGACATCATTCTAAGACCAATTTTTTTCTTTTGTTGTAGTTCTTCTTCTTTGTTTAGTGTATGAGGATTTATTTGTGATATGGGAATCTTTGGGCCTATGTGGTTCCTCCTTGAGTGAAGGCTACTTTTACTCTTTTTTTTTTCCCAGACTGCTCATAGGAGAATGGTTAGATCTTTATATTCCTGAGCAAATTCCAGGATTACATCCATGGTAGTTGGATTGGCCCATGCTTCTAAAGCTGTGTGTGTGTGTGTATGTGTGTGTGTGTATGTGTGTGTGCGTGTGCGTGTGTGTGTGTGTGTGTGTGTGTGTGTGTTTAATATTTTTATTGATTTCAGAGGAAGGGAGAAGGAGAAAAAGATAGGAACATCAATGATGAGAGAGAATCATTTACTAGCTGCCTCCTGTGGCCCAACACTGGGGATTGAACCTGCAATTTGGATATGTACCCTGACCAAGAATTGAACCATGACTTCCTGATTCATAGGTTGATGCTCAACCACTGAGTCATGCTCTATGTGTTTTATTTGTGAACCCCTTCCATCTTTACAGAAGCCCAGAGTGTGCAAAGAGAATGTCTTTTGGGGGGTAATTTAATGAGCTTCTATGGCATCCAGCAGTATAAAAGCAATAGGCTTATAAAAAAAAAGTGGGTGGAAATTTTAGAACTAATTAGAAAAAGGGGAAATGAGTCTTGAGAAGACAAAGCCTTGAGAAAAGACGGAAAAATGAGAATCAAAACACACAAAGACCTTTGGATAATATTCCTATTTCTAGAGAGAAGGGAGTTGAAATGTAGGGGAGGGCCCTTAAAAAGCCAAGTACAAGATCTTCCTGTGTTCTGAGTGCTGGAAAAAAGTAACCAAGAGAGACACTGGAGCTATAACAGACTCAGATACAGAGAACAGGCTTACACCTGTTTGAGGGGAAGGGGATTGGAAGGCTGGGTGAAAAAGGTGAAGGAATTAAGAAAAAAATATGACTCATAGATAGAGACAATATTATGGTGATTACCAGAGGGAAGAGGGAGTGAGTGGAGGCAAAAGAGGATATGAAGGGATAAATGGTATTGGAGGGAGACTTGACAAACAATACAATATACAGATGATGTTTTATAGAATTGTACATCTGAAACTTGTATAATTTTATTAACCAATATCATTCCACTAAATTCAATAACAATAAAAATAGATTAAATGCTGAAAAACATATTTTTAGACCTTGGACAGGGTTTGAATAAGACTCTGTCCAAGGGTTTGAGTGTACTTTGGGGTTCTCTCTTAAGGGTGTCAAGTAAACTGTATTAATGAAAAATTATTGAAAGGTTTTCCTTTTATAAGCAATCTAGATTATCTGCATCTCTAGAGTTATTTTTATTCTGGAATGTGGTGTTAAATAATAACAAATTGATTTCAGGAGGATTTATATCCTTATAATATTTTGGGTTTCCATCTATGAACATGGTGTATATTTCATGTATTGAATTCATCTCTTGTATTTTCTAAAAGAAAAACTTCTACTTTTGTTAATTAAATCAAGCTTAAAACTCTTAACTCTTGTCCTTGACTACTGTCTTTTCTTAATAGTCTCTTGGAATAGTTAGTACCAAGAACATTCAGTTTGAGGTTGGATATAGCTGTGTTTCTATTTGACCTCTGCCATTTTCCTTGCTGTATAATTCTCTACAATATCTCTGAGCTTCAATTTTCTCACCTGTCAATTGGGATTAATTAGTTTGTCGAGAGGGTTGGAATGAGATAGTGTGTAAAGCAGTGCCTATCTCAAACACTCAATTATTAATAATTACTGACACCTCCACTTAGGCTTGTCTGTGTAAAGGGAGATCCTTCTCTCCCATCAGCACTTTAAATATAGACATGCTAAACTTTCCTGAGTACCTTCTAGCTTATTTGATGTCAGGCTGGGACATTTAACAAGGTTTTTCTAAAGACTGGGAATAACAACAGATAATCAGAGAGAGTAATATGAAACCAGATCATTGTACTTTATAGTATAAGGCTTGCTCTTTAGAGCCTCATCTTATCCTTGATCCTCATCTGTTTCCACAAGGTGGTTACCATCTTAACAACCCACCATCCATGAACCCTCTGATATCTGCACCAAAAAGTGCTAGATTTGAAGAAAGACACCATATCTAAGACCTGCTTTCTTAGTTTCACATTCTTGTATTTTGACCAGATGCTTGATTATCTGGAATAGCCACTGTTTTCCAGGGGAACTCCATCCATGCTCTGTCCACTGACATTTCCCTAGAGCCATAATGTGACAATAATATTAGAAAAGAACACAATAATCTAGGATCCAGTGTATCAGGGATGAGGTCCTATTAATACTGACCTGCAACAATCTAGATACAATGCCCACTATGTAACGAAGCTCTCAGCTCCCTTGCTCACATTTTAGATCAGTGGTGTAACCATATTTCCCATCTACACTAATACCTTGCTAAATTCCTGTCTGGGTCGACCTCTTAGATGATTCCATGTGAGGAGTGGGGGACAGTGTTATCCATCTGTGCCCTTCCATCAATGATGGACTAACATCAGAAAGGAGAAAACTATTACATGACTGATTCTCCCTCCACATTCTATTCCCCACTAGCCTTGCTGCTTATATCTCAGCATGCTTTCTGCTTGAAAGAATCTAAATTATAGCAAATTAATGGAGATAGAAGAGAACTTCACTATCATGCAGTTCTTCCCTCACATTTTACAGTTTAGAAAACCAACACGCAGAAATTAAGCAATTTGTCAACGATGACTGTTAGATAAAAGGAGTGCAGAGATGTCAGTGGTTTGATGCCATGTTTACTCCAGACATAAGCCTCCTTACCTGTGATGGGAACAAGGATGAGTCAATCGTACCTTGAGAACTTCGTCCAACAGTAACACATTCTGTCAACAACTGTTTCAAAGTTTGCTTCATTTCCAGGGCCAAATCATTTAACCAATTCTAAAAATAAAATTAGAAAATAATATATACATATCATAAAACAGATATACAATCTTTTTTTTAACTTTCAAATTTCATCTTTTTTATTTTTTGTAATCTTCATTGTTGAAAATATTACATATGTCCCCTTTTCTCCCATTGACACTGTCTAGCCTTCCCACCCCGACTCAGGCCTTCACCTCCCTACAGTCTGGGTTATGCATATATACATACAAGTTCTGTAGTTGATCTCTTCCCACCACCCACCTTCCCCCACCTTCCCTCTAAGGTTCCAAAGTCTGTTCCATGCTTATATGTCTCTGGATCTATTTTGTTCATCAGTTTATTTTGTTCATTAGATTCCATATCTGGGAGAGGTCATGTGATACTTATCTTTCTGACTGGCTTTATTTGCTATTGAAAATGGTAAGGGTTCTTTCTCTTTTTACTGCTGCATGGTATTCCAATTTGTAAGTGTACCACGGCTTTTTTATCCATTCACCTGCTGATGGGCACTTGAGCTACTTCCAGGTCTTACCTATTGTAAATTATGCTGCTTTAAACATATAAATTATGCTGCTTCAAAAATGTTATGCAGTGCATATATTATTTTTGATTGGTGTTTTGGGGTTTTGGGGTTATATTCCCAGAAGGATCAATTGACCCTTTTAGGATCAATGGGTCAAATGACAGTTCCATGTTTAATGTTTTGAGGAAACTTCATATTGTTTTCCACTGAGGCTGCATAATCTATTGACTGACCCTATTCTTTTATTTTAGGAGGGTGAATTATAATTTCTTATTGACTCTTACATCCCAACATGTTATATGTCATATAATTAATAAATTATTTAAGTAATTTTTTAAAAAAGAAAAGAATACAATAGTATCAGCATTCATATGAAAAATACATATATGGATAAAGGGGAATTTTTGATATATACTCTAATAGTTTTCTTTATATTGGTAATATATTTCTCTTGGCATGTTCATTCTGAAATTCTTTATATTTTCTATCATAATTTATTTAATATTTATACTTTATTTTTTCATATATCATTCGATTGATCAGGAATTCTAAAAAAATATTTAAAATAAAATGATAGAAAAGGTTTTCTTTGTGTCATGCTACCTAATTTTGTTCACAAAATTGAGATGCTGTTTGAAGTGCACCAGGAGAATGTTTCTAGTTCAATATTGATATCAGGAACCCCAGCAGATGGGAGGCAATAGAATGGAGATATTCTGTGACTAGATCTTGTTGAACAGGTCTCTCAGCTCCTTATCATGGAGCTCTTTCCCACCAGGGGACACTGTATCCCTCTGATTTGCTTTCTAGTAACTTATATTCAAATTTTACTTTTTGTTCCTTCTAACGGTTTTTTATTTTCTTTTCACTTATTAGATCATCATGTTTTCTCATAGTTTCTATTCTATGCTCCTCTTAAGATCCTGCAAATCATCTTCAAATCTTCATTGCAAGTTCTTGCTTAATGACTTCGTAGTTTTCCACAACTTGATTTTCAATTGAGTGTCTCTTGATCTCCTCAACTTGTCTATTCTGAATCTGATTTCATTTGGTGCAAAGAGTTTCTGCTACTTTATGACTTTGGATAAATACTCAAAAAGCTTGTCAGATCCACACATAGCTTTTCTCTTTCTCTGCTGCATTGCTTTCTTTAATGAGCACTTTTGAAACCCAGATAATTACATCCAGTTTGCATATTCTCTGGGAGTTTATTAATTTGTATATGCTTCTGTAACTAAATCTTCAAACTAATGTTTTGTCAAAGGTTTAATCTGAATGTTTGTTAGAAATAATACAAAACAAGTAACTCACTTTTTGATTAACCAATATCTCAAGTAATAGAAAATTACAGAATAAAGAAAAAATAAAAGGAGATATTTAAGAAAAAATAAAATAATAGAAGATATATTTATTTTGTCTATTTTTTAAAAAAGGGATATGTATTTTAAATATTGCCTCATGTTTAAAATAGATGTTCTTTATCATGTTATTCTTATCATTTTCACATATATTCTTAACATATTTATTCTTTTATTCTAATTTTACAGAATGTATATTAAATGTTAAAGTTTTGCTCTTTTGGATAGCTTTTAGAAATTATTCTTGATCCATCTGGCAAATATTTATTGAACTTCTACTATGTGTCAGATATTATGCAAGGGTGCTGGAGAGACAAAGATGAATAACATTACAGACTACTCAGAAGAAGGAAAAGATGCCAACCATTACAATATATTGTGACAAATGCTAAAAGATGTAGAGTGCAGTTCAACCCAGAGCATCTCAATTGATGCACCTGACAGATCATATCTGAGTTGTTGACAAAGCTAATATTCAGTTGTACACACCAATGCAGTTAAATAATTTAAAATACTGAAAAAATTCCCTAGTAAATTACTATTGCCCTGCACACACTGAATTCTCCCTCACTGACCCAGCTATTCTCTGGGACCTCCACTCCCAGACCTCTGGAGAATTCATCAACTAAAGGGTTAACACGTGGTACTGCCCAGCATCCATTGTACATTCTGATTGGTCTCTTCCTGTGCCTTATGACTATACTAGAGACCCGGTGCATGAAAATCTGTGCATTCAGGGGGTCCCTAAGCCCAGCCTGTGCCCTCTTGCAGTCCGGGACCCCTCATACATTCTTAGCTCCCACTACCTCTGCTGAACTCACAGCCGTCAGCCTGGCTTGTGGCTGAATGGAGCTCCCCCTGTTGGGAGTGCACTGACCACCAGGGGGTATCTCCTACACTGAGTATCTTCCCCCTGGTGGTCAGTGTGCATCATAGTGACCATTCCGCTGTTAGCATCAATTTGCATATTACTCTTTTATTATATAGGATAAATACTGAGAATAGTACTGTTGGTTGTAGATGTATCAATATATGTCTCCCCTCTTCTCTCGGCGTGACCAATGGGTTTGGAATAGCAGAAACCCCTTCTCCTTTTCTCTAGCTAGAAGCAACCTTATTTGCATACTCCAGTAGCCCATTCAAATATTTTCATTTTCTATGTATGCCATGAAAATGTTGGAAAGCACATCCCTCGTCCAGGTGGCTCAGTTGGTTGAAGCATCATCCCATACACCATAAGATGGGCAGGTTTGATTTCCAGTCAGTGCACATATCCAGGTTGCAGGTTCAATTCCCTGGTGCAGGAGGCAATTAATCAATGTTTCTCTCACATCTCTCTCTCTCTCTCTCTCTCTCTCTCTCTCTCTCTCTCTCTCTCTCTCTCTCTCTCTCTCTCTCATCTCTCCTTCTCATCAATAAAATAACACATACCCTTGAATGAGAATTTAAAAATAAATAAATAACAAGAAAAGAATCTCATTTTTTTTTTAAGTTGGAAAGCACAGATTTGAACCAATGAACTTTTGTGATGTTTTGCTCCCTTTAAGCTTTGCTAAATTATGTTTGCTAGCATCATAACTCAAGTTTTTATACTTATATTCAGATATTATATTGGTCTCTTATTTTCATGTTTTATTTTATCTTTATCAGGTTTTGGGATCAGGATCGTATTTATTTCATGGAATGAATTAAGAACAACTTAATGTTTTCTGTTTTCTTTCTTGAAGATTTGAAACTAGTTATCGTTAGTTTTAGGGACCCTGTGTGACAGTTTCTCAATTTATTCCACAGTTATTAATTTATTCTGATTTTTAACTTATTGTATACATTTTTATATTTCTGTAGAGAAAACCACCCATTGCATTATAGTTTAACATTTTATTACATACAATTGTGTATAGCATGTCCTTACAATTAAAAACATTGCTTATTCTGGTTGCTCTATCCCCTTTCTCATTTCTAATTTTATGTGTGTTTTCCTTACATAGGCTTGCCAAAGGTTTATCTATTGAGGTAATTTATTAGCTATTTAAAACAACCAGTCCTTGAATTTATTTATTGATTCCACTGTTTTTATATCCTCTGATTTATTTTTGTTTTTATCTTTATTGTTTCCTTTCTCCCATTTTCCTGAACACAATTTTGCTGTCTTTCTAAAATGTTAAGCTCAATGTTTAGTTTAGTTTATTGGCCTCAAATTTTAATAGGGAAATATAAAGATAATGCCACTGTATGTGTGTTAAAAGCCCCTCTCTCAGCTAGATGTTTGAGAAATGGCAAATGGGGCTGCTTTGAGCCCAAAATCAGAAAGAAGAGTATGGCAATGAATGTTTTTCTTAAATATAAGCCCTAAACATCAACATTTTCCCCAAAGCATTTCTCCACAGTGGGGCAGTAGGGAGTAAGAAGTGTTGGATCTAGCTTTCCAGAGAGAAAAACATTCTTTTGTGCTCTGAAATCTGTGCATATTTTATGCTGCGAGCTCTCCCCAAGGCCTGTCTGCTGTTAGTGCAGAGGCCTTGCTTTTCATTGTTGTTCCCCCTTGTGTACTTTTCCCGAGTTTTGCTTTTCTTCCTGCTTGCCTTAGTTAGGAAGTTCAGCTCTCTAGCCTGCTGTTTTAGCCAAGTTTAAACTGTCCCACTCGGTTGAGCTCAAGTTGGAATGTGGCTGCTTCAACTATCACCACCACTCCCTCCTCTTATCTGACTCAAGGGTTTTTGCATTAGAGGCTAAAGGCACAAAAGGCTGTCTCATGGTCCCAGGAGGGGTTGAAGGAGATGGCTTACATGCTTAAACTGTTTGAGAGACATTTATGGAAGAGGGGGAAGAAGAAGAAAAGAGGGGGGAGAAGAAGGAAGGGAAGGAGGAACCTGACTCTTGTTATGAATCAGTAGGGAGTAGCAGTTGCAGCCCATAGTGTATGTTCAATAGGAGGTGCCCAATGCCTACAAATCCCCTATAAAAATTTGACATTTACCACTTACCCCTTTGCTCCCTATGCCTCACCCACAGGTACTCTCTTTTCTTTTCTTTTTAAAATATATTTTATTGATTTTTTTTTACAGAGAGGGATAGATAGTTAGAAACATCGATCAGCTGCCTCTTGCACACCCCCTACTTGGGATGTGCCTGCAACCAAGGTACATGCCCTTGATCGGAATCAAACCTGGGACCTTTCAGTCCACAGGCCAACAGTCTATCCAGAGCCAAACCGGTTTCGAATCCTCTTTTCTATCATTCAATGTGCCAAACGCTTTCTACCTCCTTGCCTTTGTACATTCTGGTCCCTCTGCCTGGAATACACTTCTTCTGGTTCTTCTCATGGTTGACTCTTTGCCATCATTTACGTCTCAGCTCAAAACATTGTCACCTACTTAGAGAGGCCTTTACAAAACACTGTCCATCCAATCCCTAAACTACTCTTCTCCCATTTCTTGCTTTATTTTCTTCATATAAAATCTTGTTTGTTTGCTTGTCTGTCTCCAGCTGATGGTAAGTAAGCTCCTCTATGCAGTGATCTTACTGCTTTGTTCAATACTGTATGCCCAAGTGCCAATAACCAGTATTTAGCATATAGTCAATACATTCAACAGATCTGTTTCAAAGGAATGAATAAACCAATGTGCCTAGCATTATGCTAGATGCTAGTGGTATAAACCTAAAAGGAGCTTATAACTCAATGGGAAGAAAGATACTTAAATGAATGATTATTTAGTAATAGGAGGCATATGTTCTGTACCATCATAGGCCATGACTCTACATTCAGAAACGCCTGGTTTTAAATCCTGGCTCTACCATTTACTAGATACATGACTTTGACCATTTTCCCAACTATCCGTGGCTCAGTTTTCTCATTTGTAAAATAAGGATAATAATAATAACAAAATAATACAATTAACCCATAGAGTGCTATAAATATTATATGAGATAACATGCAAAGGGTCAATACAGTGTTCAATAAATGGCAGTTATTATTATTGAATCCTTAGAGTATATAGAGTATGCTGTGATTATAATTTTTTTGTTATTGTTGTTTTTGCCCAATTTTGGCTCTGGTTGCTCTAATGGAGAGCAATCCAGACCCAAAAGGAGTAGCAATGATATATATTAACAGCAACCCCACTTAGAATAGCTCAGGCCTGGCTAATGGAGTTGAGAAATGCTTCTTTGAGAGGGAGTAATGTCTCCTACTCTCCATTCCATCTTAAAAAGCCAGGGCAGTATAGGGAAATTAATTCAGGTTTTTTAAATGCTGGTAAATTCAGAAACACTTACTGCTAATATTTTAATCAGGTGTCAAGATAGAATTGATTAAAAGAGGGTTCAGGAGCTTCTCTAGCTAATGCAATCCATATTCCTAACCATTCTAATTTAAAACATCATTTAAATTTTTTGTTTATTTGAGCTCACTAAATGCCATATTGCTAATGATTTAAGGAAAGAAAAGTACTATTTTGTACAGTGTCATTTTGTGTTAAATTAATATAAATGTATTTTAATGCATTTGGTATCCTTTCGGCTCTCTGTAATTAAACATGTACTTGAAAGCAATCAGTGTCAGAGCTGAAAGGGATTGTAGGAATTATTCAGGTGAACCTTTCATTTTGTAGAGGAATAACTGAGGCCTACCATCTTGGTTGAGAACATTAGGCTTGAAGAAAGGAATGTTTTAGAAAGTTTGGTCAGAAAACCTTCCATTGGTCTGCTATCAGCTGAGCCTCCACTCTTCTGTTCTGGGCTAGCTCCTCACATTTCTATTTCATAAAATCATTGTGTGCCACACACTCTGCTACATGCTGGGTATGAGCAGTATACACACACGGCCATAGTTGTTGTTCAGCAGGTAGTCTAAGAGAAAGACAAACAAAAGACAACCAATAGGGGAAGTACAGGATATTGGTAACCTAGTAAGCTTACCTAATCCAGACTGGAGAGGGAAGGGAAATAGGAGAGGGCTGTCATCAAAAGCTTCCAGGAAGAAATCTTGTCATTCCATCTAAACTAGAGAGCTGAAGTCAGAGTTGAAGTCCCACTAGCCACGTGAGTAGGAGGTGGAGAGGAGCTATGTGTTATTGACAGAGAGAATATGACGTTGGGCAATGAAAAAGAACATGATGTGGCCATAACAGGGAATGAAGTACTGTTACATACTACCACATGGAGGAATCTTGAAGACATTATGATAAGTTAAAAATATCAAACACATAAGGTCACATATTGTACGATTCCACGTATATGAAAAGTTTAGAATAGATAAATCCATGGAAACAGAAAGTAGATTGATTAGTGGTTACCTACAGTGGGGAACCAGAGAGAGGGGCTTGCGGGGTGATGGTTAAAGGGTGTAGAGCTTCTTTGGGGAGTTATGAAAATGTTCTCAAATTTAGTGTGGTGATGATGGATGCGCAATTCTGTGAATTTACCAGAAACCATTGACTTGTACACGTAAAAGAGATAGAATGTGCCCTGGTCAGTGTCGCTTAGTTGTTACAGCACTGGCCCCTGCACCAAAGGGTTCCAGGTTAGATTTCCAGTCGAAGAAAAGTTCAGATTGGTTCCCAACTCCTGCTGGGCCACATATAGGGGGCAACCAATCAATGTGTCTCTCTCACATTGATGTTTCTCTCTCTCTCCCTGCCTCCTACCCTCTCTCCCAATCTCTCTAAAAATCAATGGACAATATATTCTCAGGTGAAGATTAACAAAAAATAGGAAGAAAAAAAAGAAAAAAAAGATAGAATGTGTTGTTCTATAAAAACTAGAAGATATATGATGTAGTTAGCGAATTGACAGAGGGGGGAAGGAGCAGCAAGAGACAAGATCAAAAAGATTATATTACCACTACAAGCTCACATTTATAGAGCACCTTTTGAATACTATGTATATATATTTTAAAATATTTATTGACGAGAGAGAGAGAGAGAGAGAGAGAGAGAGAGAGAAGCATTGATTTGTTATTCCACTTATTTATGCAGTCATTTGGTTGCTTCTTATATGTACCCTGACCAGAGACTGAACCCACAAACTTGGCTCATCAAGATGATGCTCTAACCAACTGATTTACCGGTTAAAGGCAAATACTATGTACATATTAACAAATATTTAAAACAACCTGAGGAGGTAGGTACTGCCATAAATTACCTGCACTCTTCAGATAAAAAAACACAAAACTAAAACATAGGGAGGTTAACTTGGTCAAATTTACACAATTACTATAAGTGGCAAAGCTTGGATTTGAACCCAGAAAGTCTTTTTAAAAAAAATATATTTTATTGATTTTTATAGAGTGGAAGAGGGAGAGATAGAGAGCTAGAAACGTCGATGAGAGAGAAACATCGATCAGCTGCCTCTTGCACACCCCCCACTGGGGATGTGCCCGCAACCAAGGTACATGCCCTTGCCCGGAATCGAACCCGGGACCTTTCAGTCCACAGGCCGATGCTCTATCCACTGAGCCAAACTGGTCCCGGCTGAACCCAGAAAGTCTTGTTCCTCAGTCTAACCATTACAATTTACTGTGAAAGCAAAATTTGATCTTAAAGGATCTTGGAAACCATGTTTAAAAGTTTTATTTATTTATTTGACCCAGGTCCTTTTGAAGTGTTTTAAGCACAGGTGATAAGATTAGATCTGTGTTGGAAAGATTGATTGCATTCTTATTGACATATGACCAAATGTATTTGGGGCAAGGAGTGGCAAGATCAGAGGCAATGGGTTCTATAAGGAATTGGTCAGAACTCGGGGGCCTGAAATAAGAATGGCAGTACCAATAGGGAGGAGAGAGAGAGAGAGAGAGAGAGAGAGAGAGAGAGAGAGAGAGAGAGAGAGAGAGAGAGAGAGAGAGGAGTTGAAGTAGGCTACCACGAGTTTTACTTGGGCAGCTGGTTTGATGGTGATGCTATTTTTCTGAGATCATGCCAAGAGGATGAATTCCTATTTGGGAATATTGATTAAAAGTTCAAGTTTAAATGTTGAGTAGGAAATTGGATATTAATGTCTGAAAATCAAGAAGACAGACCACACCATAATTACAGATTTGGGAAATTATAAGCATACTAGAGGCCTGGTGCACTGATTTGTGCACCAGTGGAGTCCCTCAGCCTGGCCTGTGGGGATAAGGCCGAAACTGGCTCTCCAACTTCCCCCAAGGGTTTCTGGATTGTGAGAGGGCGGTTCTTGGGTGACACACCCCAGAATCAGGCTCCTTCCTCTCTTCTCCCAATATTATGTTACTTTCTCTCTTTATTTGTCTTGCTTCTTTCATCTCACTTTACCCTAAGTTTGGCAGTAACTGGTGACTTGTGGGCATTTAGCTGCAAAATGCAATTATTTAGCAAACAGGATTTACTTAGTCTGGAATCTAGTCGGCCTAGGGCAGGACTCTGCTCAATATCAGGCTCCCACCCAGGCCCTTCTTCCCAGGTGAAGTCCTGTGGCGGCAGGAACCTCCTTCTTCCCAACTGAGCTACTCCTTCACCTCCTTTCCTCCCGGAAGGTTGCCCATTGGCTGCTCTCTGATTCTGGGTCCATCACCCAAGAACTGCAGCTGCCAAGTCACCACAGCTCAGCAGCTCCTGCATTGAGCGTCTGCCCCCTGGTGGTCAGTGCACATCATAGCTACCAGTCAAATGGTCAGCTGGTCACTTATGCTTATGGATAGATAGATGATAGATAGATAGATAGATAGATAGATAGATAGATAGATAGATAGATAAATGGTATGTGAAGCCATGAGTGTAGGTGAGAGTGCTCAATATGATGCATCAAGTTAGAAGAGAAGAGAGCCTAGAACACAGCTTCAATATATAACACTATTTAACGACTTACTGTATGAGGAGATTGAGCTGGAGGAGCCAGAGAGATAGGCCCAAATCCAGGAGGCTATGGTATTGTAGAAGCCAAATGAACAGAATGCTTCAAGAATGAGAGAGGGTCAGCTGTGTCAGATACATCTGAGAGATAATGACAGAAAAGTGCCCACTGGGTTTTTCAATAAGGAGTCCATTGGTGAGTGCAATTTCAGTGGAGTGTGGGGAGAGAAAGACTGATTATGATCATTGAGAGAGTGATTCTTAAGAAGCTTGCTTTTTTCCTTCTTTTATAGATCTCACTAGCTTATTTTTCTACTTGAGTTCCTCTCTGGCTAGGCAAGTCTCTCCAGACCTTTATACCACCCTAATTTTGGTAGCTCCTATTGGACACTCAGGCTCCTTTACCTTTAAAGCTCCATTTTGCTTTAAGGCTTTTATTGGTAATAACTAAGTAGAAATAGGCAGGTGACTTTTTAAAAACCCAGATGTGGGCAAATGAGTTAAGGCTTTTTAAAATCTGATAATTTTCTTACCAATGTTATTTCCTAGACCAGTATTTTCTAAAATATTTTCTGCAGATATCATGTGATAAAACGGTTCACTAATCAATGACATTTATTGACTGACATTTGATGGGCTTTTATTTTTATTTTTTAAAATATATTTTTATTGATTTTGTACGGAGAGGAAGAGAGAGGGATAGAGAGTTAGAAACATCAGTGAGAGAGAATCATCGATCAGTTGCCTTCTGCACACTCCCCTCTGAGGATGTGCCCACAAACCAAGGTACATGCCCCTGACCGGAATCGAACCTGGGACCCTTGAATCCGCAGGCCAAAGCTCTATCCACTGAGCCAAACCAGTTTCGGCTTGATGGGCTTTTATATGCTAATACTCATTGTGAATTTGAATGCACTGTGTGTAAATTAATCATGCAGTATTTCTCAAACTCATTTGATCATAGAACCTTTTTGCTGAGAAGTATTTGTAAGAATAATTTTCCATAGAAGACATTTGGAAAATCTACCCATGTTTATAATTTGAATACACTTTTCAGATGGTTCCAGAAGTTTTAAAACCCTCTTACGGTTACTCTTTCACTCCTGAGGGTGGAGCTCATACGCCTTCATCACTTCTCAAAGTCTACATCCTTTTACTCTTCCCACCACCCATATAAAGCCTGGTATGGAGGTGCACACAGGATTAGAGAGACTGGAGGATGGAAGCCCAACCAAAAAGCCATTGCAGATGTCTGGCGCTTCCTTTATTTATTCATCCATCTATTCATTTAGAGATTTAATGAGTGCCTACTGTATGACAGAAACAGTGCATAGTCCTGGGGATATAGCAATGAATTTAGCAGCACCCCCACAAAATCTTAAAAACTGCTCTCACGCAGCTTACATTCAGTAGTGGTGACAGACAGTAAACAAGTGGACAAAAATATAAAGAGTGATTTTAGGCATGATGGGATATACTACACTAAGTAAAACAAAGGAAATAAGAATGCATTAGCTAAGCCTCAGGAGTGGACTTAAAGAATAGAGAGAGAAATTTCAGTTTTGCAAAACTGAATAAAATAAAGAATCACATCCTGAGTTTGGCATAACCTGTCCTTTTTTCCTTATACTTTTTTTTCCCCTCAGAAAAGCCTTGGGCAGCTGTTTCCCTGCCTACTTATAAAAGCAATTGGATTTATTCATGTTTATTGCCTGGATAAGGATATCAAGGAAATAACGTTTTGAAGGGCATTAGAGAGGTCGTTTTAGACCCCTAACTTGACACAAGTTGAATAATAATTTGTCCTGTGCTTTTTATTTTTCAAAATGCTTTTTCATCCAGGGTATGATTTATTGCCTCCATTATATAGAAAAAGAAATTTAGGCTCAGATACTGACTTGCCAGAGATTGTATAGTTGTTCAATGTTTGGCTGGGAACTTGAAATCAAGTATTTAGCTGGCAGAACATCCACAAATTGGTTACATTATTGCCAGTTTTTCTGTTCTCATGCTCATGGACTTATCTTCATTATTCTTGTGGGGTGTGGGAGAGGAGAGCAGAGATGAGGAGGTTGAGGTAATGAATAACCCTCCTTAGAGAAAAAAATGGACTCTGTTAATGTTTTTGGATTTAATGAAAGACTTTTCAGGGCAAGGGCCAAGTAGTGATTAGATCTTTTTCCTTCCAAGTAATCCCCATTCAGGGTTGCATAAATTGGAATCCTGAGCAGAGAAACTGTGAAGCAACAAACCCTTTAGTCTCTCTCTCAACTAGTCATATCCTTTGAATGAGAAAATTTGGATAAAGTTTATGTGAAGGTTTGAGTTTTGAGCACAAAGGCAGATGTAGTGAACTTGAAGAAGGCTCAAAAGAAATGACGAAAGGATTGGAGAATTTAACTTGAATTTAAAAAGATTGAAGGAATTGGAGTTGTTTCCTTTGAGAACTATCCACCCCATACTTCATCTCTTGTCACTTCTTGCTTTGTGCTATGTGCTTCAGTGATACCGAAATGCTTATAACATTTCACACTCCTCTCCACCTTTCTATGGAATTTTACACCATTATGTCTGTTTGTATCATGCTGTCCAATCTGAGTCGGCACTTACTGAGCTCTTACTTGGGACCTACCACTAAGCTAAATATTTTAGATGTAGTAGTTCTTTAATCCTAATAGAAACCTTCTGAGGTGTATACTGTTAACTTTATTTTACATACAAAAGAAAGAGGCTCAGAGAAGTATGTTAACTTTTTCAAAGACACACAGCTAGTAAGAGGAACCAGGATTTGAACTCAGATATTTTTCATCCCAGGGTCTGATTTCTATGTTAGTTTCAGTCCTCTGAGAAGACACAAGGATTTCATTGCAGAAGACCCAAGTATGAGAGAAACTAGGGAGGTTGCTGGAGAAGACTGAGAGAGCCATCAGACTGAGATGTAAATCTGACCTCTGGTGAAGAAAGGGGAAATGGTTAGGTAGGTGGGAACATCCAAGATTGCCATGCAGTCAAAGAAAGTGTCAATAAGACCTTCACTGAGTCCATGAGCCAAAGTCTTCTGTTAGTAGAGTCCTACATCTTTTTCTATAACAGGCCTGCCTTGGTGCCTGTAGTGTGCTTGCTTGAAGCAGTTTTGTGCACACTCAGTGATGAATTCCAAACACAGCACCTTATGCTCCTTATAGTTCAGTGGTTTTCAACTAGGACAATTTTTGTCCTTCCAGGGGACATTTGGCATCATCTAGAGACATTTTTTATTGTCACAAGTCATGGGAGGGCAGTCCTGAAAATCTAATAAGTAGATGCCAGAAATGCTACTCAACTCTTACAATGCAGAGGATAGCCCCCACAGCACAGAATGATCTGGTCCAAAATACTAATAATGCTGAGGTTGAGAAAGGCCGTTGTAATTGGAGGTCTGCAAGGCACATTGTTATGGCTGTTGCTGTTCTCCACCTCTCCATCACATAGCTTCTATAGTACATTTTCTTTGCTCTTTCCCTGACACTCGGTCCATTAGGTACCCTATCTCTCTTGCTCTCACAGAATTCTGCATACACCCATCATGGTACTTACTAAACTGCATTATCAATATATGTAAAAGCCTAAGTGACCATTACAACCAGTCAACTGAATGATCGGGTGACTGGTTGCTATGACATGCATTAACCAGCAGGGGGAAGACACTCAATGCAGGGGATGCCTCCTTGTGGCCAGTGTGCTCCAACAGCCAACCTCCCGTGGTCCCTCCCCACAACTGGCCGGCCCCAATTGGCTCCAGTTGGAACTGGATGAGATGGCCCTAATTGGCCCCAATTGCTGGCCATGCCGAGGGACCCCACCCATGCACAAATTCATACACTGGGCCTCTAGTTATTTCATGTTTACTTAGCTATCTTCCTCTATGAATTGTGAGAACGTTGAAGGCAGGAGTTCTGTCTTCCTTTTCTTTGAATTCCTTACACCCAGTCTAGGGTGCTGTACCTAACAAATGTTTATTTAAAAAAAGTGATAATGAGAAAAGGCTCTGAAGCAGTTTAATAGTACATGTTTAGTGCATGACAGGTTGTCACATAGCTCCTTTTTAGGACCTATCTACCCTAGTGGCTCCCATCATTTCCTGCTTGATTGTCTCCAGTATAGAAAATTGCCTTCTGAACATTTTTACTTGACTGTCCTATAGTAGGTTAAACTTAATATGTCAGTAACAAAATGTATGGTTTTCTCCCAACCTGATTTTCTCTTTATGTTCTCTCTATCTATGAATGGATCCATTATTTATCCAGTTATTGAAACTAAAGTCTTGGTAATCATACCTCTTTTCTCATTCCCACAACACCTCTACATCAGTAAATCCTAAAATTTTGAGTTTTCTTAATATCTCTCAAATCTTCCTCCTTTACTCAATTCCCACTGCCATTGCCTTAACAGTGGCTCTCATCACTTCTATTCTGGATTATTGCACAGTCTCTTAATTCATCACCCTGCTTCCAGTCTTGCCACACAGTCCCTTCAAATTTGCATTCTGCACTGCTGCCAGAATGATAGTCTTAGCACACATCCAAACATGTTATCATCTTGCTTGAAATCCTTCAAGGACTTCTTGTGATCTTCAGTATAAAGTCCAATGTCTTATCACAGAGTGCATGACTTTCATGACCTGGACCCCTGCCTGGCTTTCCAACTTATTACTTCCTCACACATACCTTTGGCTCTAAGTGTTTCTCAATTCTGGACAACGCTATCCTCCAGGGAATATCTGAAAATTCCTAGAGACATTTTTTGGTTGTCACAACTCAGAGAAATGAGGTGCTACTAGCATCTAGTAAGTAGAATTCAGAGAAATTGTTGCTAAACATTCTGCAATGCGCAGGATATCTGTCTCTCACAAAAAAATAATTACTTAGCCCAAAATGTCAATAGTAATTGTGTCAACTACGTATAGTTCCTGGGATGCCTTTCTCTCCCTTTTTCATTTGGCTACCTCCCACTTGCCCTTAACAAATCTTGATTTAATTTTCACCTCTTCTGGGAAGCCTATTCTTTCCTCCTAGTCTAAATCAGATGTCCCTCCTTTGTGCTCACATGGCCCTCTTTGCCTCCCCTCTGATAGCACTTATTAGATAGTATTGCAATTACAGTATTTTATTGTTTGTTCCCTGAAGAGACTGAAATCCTTGACAGCAGGAAACAGAGTTTATTCACATTTGTATCCTCTGTACTTGGCATACAGTACATGTTTCAATATTGTTTGAATATTAATGAATGACTACATGATCCAAACAAATGACTGCTCAGATCCGGATCCAAAAAAGAATAGAAGGAGATGCCTAAAACCTTTACTGTCATTTGGGCCAGTAAATTGATTAGACATTGATCTTCAAAGAATCCCTTGTTTTTGCCATCAATATTTTATTGGTTACCTACTATGTGCCAGACACTGAGCTAGACACTGAGGACCCAGCATTGAATAAGATACACATTTGTAAGTTGCCTCAAAGAACCTACAAATCCAGCAGACATCTAATTAAGCACACAACTTGGGGGAACTCTGTTAAGGGTCTAGAAATAAATGTATTAAAAAGTTAGAATGCTTCTTATTCTAGTTTGATTTGCTTGCAGTAAATTTGCCACCTTGCAAATCTTAGGTATAACAGGCATGTCCTTCCCTTGAGAAATGCATACAGTGTAAATGCAGCTAAACATGCTCTATTTTGGGCTCCAACTCTCTAGCCATAGAAAGGACTTTATCTGCAAGAAAAAAAGGTTACTGATCTGAATAGGCTGCAAAATAAGTAAAGACCACCCACTTCTTTAATTGACCTTGTATAAAGAAAATGAAAGCTCATTACCCATCTTGTCATTTGCCTCACATCTCTTAAGCTTGGGCAGCAAGTGAATAATGAAAAGCTCACTAGTGCAGAAACAGTTAACATTAACTTTAGCATTCTGTGTCAAGGGAGGTTTGGGACTGTTATCTGTTTACCATAAGTCTCTCAAACTCAAATACAACATTAAGATATCCAAATGCAAAGGGGTAAATCTCTAAAGTTTTTCTCTTTCAAATAAGGATATGTTTATGGATTTTAGAGAGAGAGAGAGACAGACAGACAGACAAAGAAAGAAACATTCATCAGTTGACTCCCATACACACGCCAACTGGAGGTATGTGCCCAGACCAGGAATCAAACCTGAAATCTTTGGTGTAGAAGACAATGCTCCAACCAAATGACCAATCTGGCCAGGGAAACCTTTATATATATATATATATATATATATATATATATATATATATATATATATATATATATATATATAAATTTTTAGAGAGAGGAGGAAGAAAGAGAGAGGGGCGGGAGGGGGAAGAGAAACATCTATCAGCAACCTGAGCATGCAACCTGACCAGGAATCAAACCAGCAACCTTTTGGTTCATGGAATTACTTCCAGCCAACTGAGCCATACCTGCCAGAGTCAGGGTAACATTTTAAAAAATATATATTTTATTGATTTTTTTTTTTTTTACAGAGAGGTAGGGAGAGGTTTAGAGAGCTAGAAATATTGCTGAGAGAGAAACATCATCCAGCTGCCTCTTGCACTCCCCCTACTGGGGATGTGCCCGCAACCAATGTACATGCCCTTGACCATAATCAAACCTGGGACCTTTCAGTCTGCAGACTGACTCTCTAACCACTGTGCCAAACCAGTTTCGGCAGGGTAACATTTTTTAAGTGGGCCTAATGATATTCATTTGCCTGATTTGAGTAGCTTTGGGCTGAACTCAAAATAGGGCTAAAAACAGACTTCATTTTGGAAAAATTCTATGAGAAAGGTGAAGTGTTAAACTCCAGAATGACACGGACAATATTCTACAGATGACCAGATAAATGTTCAACTGAGATAACCTTGGTTGTTATTATGAAACCTTTAGACATCAGAGGAAACTAATTTTATTCACTCATGCATCTTAACAAATATTTATTGAGCATCTACTATACAGCAGATATCATTATGGGTGCTAGAGATACAGCAGCAGTGGTGGGAGGCAGATATAAACCCCCAACCTGATTAAGATTACATACTATTGGGTTAATATTTGGCAAACAAAGGTGAGCTGCTCTGCATGTGTGAAAGAATGACTACTGGGCTTATGGCCAAACTTCCTGTCACCCCTTTCACCCTCCACTAACAGAAAGGTCTGGAAAATAGAGATATTAGGCTCCTTTGCAGATTCAGTAAATTTGGGGGAACTATATTGGATGGGTATGTCAAATCAGTGGTGAAATCATCTTGACGCATAGGTGCAATTTGAGTTTCTCCCTAAATACCTACCTTGTCTTTCAGGACATGAAGGCTGTAAATGGAATCATTCTCAGGATCCATAATTAAGCTCCTCTGCATGCTCAAATCTTGAGTATGCCCCTTGGGCATTTGGAGAGCATTTAGCACAATCAGCAGCCTCTGCAACAGAAGCCAAAGTGGCAGCCGGAGTGCATTCCATAAAAGCAGCTCTCTTCCTAGAGCCCATAATTAGAACGTGTTAACTACATCCTCTTTGCATCTGGTACACAGCAATTCAAGGGTGACAGAGGAAGAATGGAAATAGGACCCATAGAAATGTTCTGCTATCTGTAAAGGTAAGAAGTTGGTCTTTATTCTCACTTGTCCACTGGAAGTCAAATTTTTTTTTCCTGCCTGAGATTAGACAACTATGAAAGTCATGCTAGTCTCAGAGCAAGGCATTTAATGTAAAACCACAGTTTCTGGCACATCATAAGAGTTCAAAAAATGACAGCTATCATCTTCATCACCATCATCATTATCATATTAACACTTCACTATCTTACAGAGAATGAGGCACTAGAGAAGAAAACACAGACTAAGAGGAGTACAAGTCTGTGATCTGATTTTGTTACTAAATAGTCATGTGTTTTTGAGAGGCTCAGGGTTAAGACTGGGATGAGTCCTATGGTGAAATAAAAAATAGGGTCTTTGTTAGTAGAGAATAAAGAGGAAGTAACAAGTGGAACTAATCATAAGTGGAGCAGATTGGGGGTAAAGAAGAAATAATCCAGCTACATAGAGTTACTGGATATTCAGGTCTGCTTTGGTAGGTTGACTCAAATAAACTGCATTAATGTGCTCCCTTGATTCTTGACTTCTAATTGTGTTTGGCACCAATTGGAGATTGAAGGTTGAGAGGAGAGTGAAGTAGGAATATTGATTTCCTAGGCTCTCTCTTGATGAGTGGAGTGCTGAAAATGACTGCTTCCCTCTCCAAAGGCCACTAGCTCTTCTAAAACCAAAGTCTTTATACTGTTCTTTGATCCTTGGCCTTTCAGTCCTAAGTGGATAATGGTTCCCTGATGTTACTATCTGAAGGTTACTATATCATCTCTTATGAGGTTTCTGCACTCTACCCATACCTTTGTAAATAGCCCCTTTGTGAAATTTTTCACAGATTACTCAATTACCTTAACTTATAAAACCTGGGTGATTCTTGTACTGTATGCCAAGCCTGGAGCAATGTCAGCATCATGGTGGCATAAGACATCTCTCCCTTTTGTCCTTCAAGCTCCTAGCACAGTGCTTGGCACAGGTAGGTACCCAATAAAGATTAGGTAAATAAATGAATTACTGAACTTGGGTGAGGATAGCTAAAGGAAATAGGTAAAAGTAATTCGAGTATAATTCTGGTCATCAGGCATTCAAGGAAATTCAATCTGATAAGTGAAGCAGCCTTAAGACAGGTGTGTGGGATTAAGGGAGAGCAGGATACAACTCTCAGAGGAAGGCCGGAAGGAAATGAGCAAGGATAGTATCCAAGATCACCTTTGTTTGCCAAATAATTAAGTCACTGAGGTTCATAGCAAGGCCAAAACATGTATATTTAAGGGCAAACAAAGCAGCAATGCAGAGTTAGATTTAATTATTGGGGTTTTTTTGGGAAGGGGAAGAGTGTTCTGACTGAATAACATAAGGTCTGGCTGGAAACTACTGAGCAGGAGTGAAGGAGTCTAATTCACTAGAGTGATATAGTTTGAGGACTCTCAACTATTCATTCATGAAAGGTATTCATTGAGCTTCTTTTTCTGATTTTGACACTCACCAAACAATATTCAGGACTTCATTCAATTTCTATTATCTTTCTTTTTGGGAAGAATCTACAAAATAGCCAATAGTTCTACTTTTCAGTATAAAATAACGAGTGACTGTATGTGTGTGGGTTAAGAACAGGACCACTAGAATTGGTCAAACTTAAAAAATATGTATTTTAATTGATTTCAGAGAGGAGAGGGGGAGAGAGAGAGAGAGAGAAGAGAGAATCATTGATTGGCTGCCTCCTGCGCGCTCACCCCTACTGGGGATCTAGCCCATAACCTTGGCATGTGCCCTGACTGGGAATCAAACTGTGACCACCGAACCACATCCACCAGGCTAGAATCAGTTAGACTTTTATAAAAATTCAAAATTGACCAGCTTGGGCAAGTCATAAACTTTCTAAGTCTCTGTTTATTTACTTTAAAAATGAAGGTGGAGCCCTAATCAGTTTGGCTCAGTGGATAAAGTGTTGGCCTGTGGATTGAAGGGTCCCAGGTTGAATTCTGGTCAAGGACATGTACCTTGGTTGTGGGCACATCCCCAGTAGGGGGTGTGCAGCAGGCAGCTGATCGATGTTTCTAACTCTCTATCCCTCTCCCTTCTTCTCTATAAAAAAGTCAATAAAATATATTTTAAAAAAGGAAGGTGGAGATAATACTTTCCTTATAGTATTGCTATGAATGTTAAATTAGATAATTCATGTAAAGCATAAGAACCTTTCTTGGCATAAGTAAATACAAAATAAATACATTTAGCTTATATATACATGAGTATTTATCTTTCTGGTATTATCATAGGTCAATCCCTTGGGTCTGATTAGCCCTAGAGCAACATATAAAATTATTATTTTTGAACCTGCAAGAATGAAGAGACCCATGACCTGTGGCCACATCTTTATGATGCTGCCACAACCCCTACTTATTATATTTCTATGCCAATCACTTGCATTGGCTAGAGAACAGTTATCTGTCCGTGGGTTTCCACAGCTTTTGGTTCATGCTTCTTTAATAGTGTTTATCACTTTTTACATTTCTCTTTCCCCAACTGGACAGTGAGCTATATGAGGGCAGGGCTAAACACCTGAATAGGGGCTCAGAATTATTTGTTGAAAGTGTTTAAAAATAAAATTTCATTTGTACACATACTTCTAGAACCGCAGCCTCTTCTGAAAAAAATAAGTAGGGCACTTCACTCAGGACATTCGGGCATCTGATTTTCTCCTCTTATTTCTCCCCCCCCCCCCCACTATATTTTATTGATTTTTTACAGAGAGGAAGGGAGAGAGATAGAGAGCTAGAAACATCGATGAGAGAAACATCGACCAGCTGCCTCCTGCACACCCCCTACCGGGGATGTGCCCGCAACCAAAGTATATGCCCCTGACCAGAATCGAACCCCGGAACCCTCAGTCCGCAGACGGACGCTCCACCACTGAGCCAAACCGGTTTGGGCCTCCTCTTATTTCAATCCCTATTCCTTCCATTCCCAGACACCTAGCCCTTGCTCTGAACAAGTGTTGGAAAGCAAATATGGCAGAAATAAATACCATTCAAGCAGTGCCTACACGGCAGGGAGCCTATAAAAGGAAAAGGCCCCTCTAAACTGTAGATCTGTTTATTTTGCAATTATTAAAGGTTAGGAGACCTGGCATAGAATCCAAGTGTTACTCTGCTGTGTAAGCAAGAATTGTGGGGGTTGAAAAGTTATTGCTGGGGACTTGGAATTTTTATGAATTCCAGGAAGCCAAAGATTTCTGGGTAATATGTGAACCACAGCAAAATATTCTGCCATCCTTTGACCCAAAATTAGCTCATTTTTGGTGATATAGCAAGGTCAATAGGTCATGGGAGCTCCAGTGATTTACCTTAAAATGACCCCTTTGGAGGATGTAACAGATTATTAATCAGGAGCCATATCAAGGAGCTATGGCTAAGAAGGTTCAAGCTTTCAACCTTTGATTTAGGAGCTGGGAATTTACAGTTCTCTCTTCCATGGGACCTTTAATTGGCTTGACATATCTTTAACAGGAATATTTGATTAACTATTGCTCTTTTTAACGCAGGGGACTATGGGATATTATGCCTTTAAAAAATGTATTGAGCACCTACTATGTACCAGATGCTGAGCTAGGGTGATAGAGACACACGAAAGAATAAGACCTTGTCCTCAAAGCATTTGAAGTCCATTGGGGACACAGACCTAAAGGAAAGAGTGGCCCACTGTAGAGAGGAAAGGGGTGGGGGACAGGAGACATTTCATATAAGAGATGGTAGATTTCAATCCAATAAAAAGCATCCTTTAAATAAGAAAAGTGCCTCCCAAAGACTAACTCCCACTTGTTTTGGCCACAGCTAATTGATCCTGCATTTACTTTAGTTCTCTTCTATTGATGTATATATTTATATTTATATATATTTATATTTTGAAAATTGGTTTTGAAATCTTAATTGTAATATTGTGCATCTCAAACTTCTTGTCTCTGCCTTTTATACTGAAATGCATTTGCTCTTCTATCCCTCAGTTAATGCATATATTTACTTGCTTACCGTACTTAACATGGAACATTTCTGTACTACATGTCATCTCAGACTGGAAACTTCTTGGAAGGGGAATCCCTTTGTTATTATAAGCTTCCTGCTTTGTAAACTATTTTATTTTACTGATTTTTGAGAGAGAGAGAGAGAGAGAGAGAGAGAGAGAGAGAGAGAGAGAGAGAGAGAAGAAAGCATCAATATGTTGTTCCACTTATTTATGCATTAATTGGTTGCTTCTTATATGTGCCCAGACCAGGGATCGAACTCGCAACCTTGCATTGAGGATGACGCCCTAACCAATTTGGTCATGGTTTTATAGCTTTTATAGCTTACTTTATGAGATATCTGCTGGGAGGTGAGGGATGATAAAGTATATAGGTATAAAGCCAAGTTCAGAATACCTTCCTCTTAGCACCAGACTGCCTCATCTGACCTAATCACTACAACTTCGACACTCCCTTGCTATTGTAAACTAGTAAAACTAGAGCAGCAACTTTGTACCTTATTTATTCCTGTGGTTCTTGCTTTCTCTTTAGTCCTTTCTTTTTTTCTTTTTGTAATATTTTTTTTATTGATTTCAGAGAGAGATGAAGAGAGATAAAAACATCAATGATGAGAGAGTCATTGATCAGCTGCCTCCTGCACATCCCACACTGGGGTTGGCGCCCACAACCCGGACATGTGCCTTTTGACTGGAATTGAACCCAGGACCCCCCAGTCCATAGGCCGATGCTCTATCCATTGAGCCAAACTGGCTAGGGTTATTCCTTGCTTTCTTAAGAGCAAGTCACAATTCCTGTTATATAGGAAGTGAACACAACTTTTAACTGACATATGTTAGAAGCACAAAAACCTATTTAAAGCTTCTGAAACTGGCTCAAGATATCCCTGGAAAGCTCTAACTACTACATACAGACTGGAACCTTTGGTGATGGGCTTCCACAGGCTTTAGAGCTGACGTGCTCTTCATCTGATTTAATAAAGCAAATTATCATTAAATATTATCTTTCCACATGTCCCTTAAATAGTTTATAGTTTACTTTTTCTTTGAGCCTGTGGTTTACAGCTTGATGATCTTGGAAAACATATTTAAAAATAGCACATCACAGGTATCACAGCAATCCAAATGGGTGTTTCAAAGAGAGTGACTGGCCAGAGCATATGCTAGGATAATTCTAAGTTATCTCACTGAAGAGCATTTGTTCTTCATGTTTACAAATGAATGAAAGCTAATTTAATTTGACATTACCTTAACAATGGCTTTCATTAATCCAAAAGAGAGTCAGTCTTAGAAAAACAAGGCTGTTTGGCACTAGGCAAGAAAATCAGTGCCCATTCTTATTGTAATGCAACTTTTTTTTGTCAGAACCCAGGTAAGTAACAAACTGGGAGAAATTGTCGCTTATTGGTCCTAATTGGTCAATGTGTCTCAAATTACGAGAGGGAAAGAGAAAGAGAAAGAGTGAGAGAGAAAAAGAAATCCCCTCTTTTTCTTTTATTTTTTTTCCTTTTTTATTTTTTATTGATTATGATCTCACATAATTGTCCTTATTCCCCCATTCCCATCCCAAACCCATCCCTAGATATGCCCCTCCCCGCCCCCCCATTGTCCATGTCCACTGGCTAGGCCCATATGTATGCACACAAGTCCTTTGGTTGATCTCTTCCCCTTACCCCCATCCTCCATTACTTTCCCTCTGAGGTTTGAGAGTCTGATCAATGGTTCTCTTTCTCTGGGTCTGTTTATGTTGTTCATTATTTCCTCTAGATGTGTGAGATCATGTGATCCAAGAAATACCCTTGTAAGAACCTAAACTGCAACAAGCCATAATGGTTATGCTGAGAGGCAAATTAATCAGTCTGTAGTGAGTTCCCCTCTTTTTCTTTATCATTTGCAAACTACTTGAAAATCTGCCTCAGCAAAATCTCATCTATTTGGACCAATGGGGGAAGGGGCAGGCAAACCAATCTGAATTAATGACAGGTTGGAATTCTGGAATGTTTTAAAACGTGCCCTTTTATTAGTTGAAGTGTATGTGCACAATAACTCAAACTAACTGCTCACAGTGGCTCCCAAGAGAGATCCCCAGAGACTTGCTTTAGAGAATAGATAAAGCCCATTTGTTATTAGCAGTTTCCATTGACTCATAAACAATGTGCTGAAGTCCTTAAAAACAGTTTGTTCCTTTAAGGAGATAAAAATTCATTTGTGAGGTGGTTTAAAAAGATTCCTGGCCAGTAGACATTTTCTTCAGGGAGAGTGCAAAACAATTTTTCTCTAGCATATCACATACATAGTTGGTGGCACCTGAGGAACTGAAGTCTGACTGTACTGGTGGAGTAAGGTAAAGGGGGTCCACCCAGCTGTCTCTGATAAGAGGTTCTTAGAATGTAGAACTGAGAGAAATACCCCCAACTTTACCTGAGCCTCTGCTGTTGTACTTCTGAGCATCAGGAATGGAGATCACTATCTTTGCAGGTTGGTCAGTGCTAATGTTGGAAATGGTTTTTCTTTACTTCCCATTAGTTGAGGGGAGGGAAACCTCTCTAAGCCTGTCTGAGTGTGGACTTGCCACATCAATATTTCTTACCTCCCCACCCTCCTCCACTTGGGTGTAAAAGTGGGAAATAGATCTTGGATGCCCAGGTATCTCTTTTCTTCCCCCACTCTTTCCTCTCTCATGCTGAAGCCCCTTAATAAAAAACAGGGAGCAAACTGTTAACTCAAAACCACTCTTGTCCCTTGCTGGGGTATTTGCTTACTCATATAAAATGGTGTAAGATCCTAATTCTACAAGATTTAAAAGAAAACTATAATTTTGGAATATATGACAAGCAATGGTGTTGACACAGTATTTTAAGAAACAGGTCAGGAGCAGCATCTAGTCAAAGCACACTGTGTGGACAGCCGGCCCTCCTTCCATCCCCAAATGCGCTCACCTTTGCTCTGTTAGGTAATGTAAATATCCAGCTGCCTCTCCATACCTGGGCTGAATGTTTGTGTTTGCTTGTCTGTATGGCCTTGACATGCCTGACCACATCATGAAGGATCTGTATTACAATGTAAACTCCAGCAGAGGATTTGTGTTTGTTAATCTTTATACAATTCACACACAAAGAGTTTAGTAAGTTTTTTTTTAAAAAAACTTTAAATTGTGGTACAATACACATAACATTTACCATCATAACCATTTTTAAGTGTATAGGTTAGTAGTGTTAAGTATAATCGCATTGTTGTATAACAGATCTTCAGAACTTTTTCATCTTGTAAAACTGAAACTCTATACTCATTATGCAGTAACTTTCTGTTCCTCAGTCACCTCAGCCCCTGGCAACCAACCACTCTATTTTTTTTTTTTTTTTTAATTTAAAGCATTCCTTTTTTTTTTTTAAAATATATTTTTATTGATTTTTTTACAGAGAGGAAGAGAGAGGGATAGAGAGTTAGAAACATCAATAGAAGAGAATCATCGATCAGCTGCCTTTTGCACACACCCTACTGGGGATGTGCCCACAACCAAGGTACTTGTCCTTGACCGGAATGGAACCTGGGACCTTTCAGTCCGCAGGCCAAGGCTCTATCCAAACCAGTTTTGGCCCACTCTACTTTCTGTCTCTATGAATTTGACTACTGTAGTTACCTCATTTAAGTGAAATTATACTGTATTTATCTTTCTATGACTGGCTTATTTCACACAGCATAATGCCCTTAAGTTTCATTCATGTTGTAGCATGTGTCAGAATGTTCTTCCTATTAAAGGCTGAATAATATTCAATTTGTATGCATGTATCACATCCTGTGTATCCTTTCATCCATCGATGGACACTTGGGTTGTTGGCAACTTTTGGCTGTTGTGGAAACTGCTGTGAACATACTGGCATTCAAATATCTGTTCAAGTTTCTGCTTTCAATTTTCTTGGGCCTGCATCTAGGAGTGGAATTGCTGGGTCATTTTGATAGTTCTATTTGAATATTTTGAGGATATAAGTATATTTAAGGAGACAAAGGAGGAAGAAAAACTTAAACTAGATGGATTATTATATTAGAGTCTCCTATTTCACCACATATGTTATCAAGTGATTACCATATGTTCAGGGACACATCTCAAATAACTTGGAGCCTAATGGTTCCTGCTTTTCTCTCACTATAGTACAATCTCTGAAAGAGGGGATTTTTGTCTATTTTCATCTTTATTGCCGAATTTATTGCCCAGAATTTTAAATAGTGCCTATCATTCATTTGTTCAGCAAACACATAGTCAGCATTTAGCATGTACCAGGTACAACATTAGTATGAAAGTGATCATGAAAGTCAGCAAAGAAAGCTGTGTTTCCTTTTCCTGTCTTCTTGGTTAATGGGAAGGGTGTACGAAAGGAGGCAATGGGGACTTTCCCGATCACTTTGTGCCCTATCAGGTAAATAGTGGTGATCTCACACTTGCAAAGGGATACAGGGGTATATTTAGGGCTGGGAGAGAGCAGCTCAGTTGGAAAAGATCAGTGGAGGCAAAAGTCTTTCCAAGTTTTCCTGGATGGACAACAGCCCATTCGCAATATTGAAGCCACATTGAATTAGGAGAGCAGATAGTAGTATCTAATTATCCAAATCAATTACTTATCTTAGCAGGGTACAATCAACTTTTGCTATATAATATTTCACTTTTTCACTTTTTAAAAAAATTTTTTACAGAGAGAAAGGGAGAGGGATAGAGTTAGAAACATTGAGGAGAGAGAAACATCAGTCAGCTGCCTCCTGCACACCACCTACTGGGGATGTGCCTGCAACCAAGGTATATGCCCTTGACTGGAATTGAACCTGGGTCCCTTCAGTCTACAGGCCTACTCTCTATCCACTGAGTCAGACCAGTTAGGGCTGCTTTTTTACTTTTGCCCAAATCTGAGTGAGGTTAAAGGGAACCACTATTGCCCAGCCAGCACCTTCAAATTAGGGGACTCAAGAAACTAACCTAGATGTTACCTGGTACCCAGTCAATCCCACTTAGTTCAACAAAGTAGTTTCTACAGAATATTCTTAGGGCTCTCTGTGGTTCACAAAATGCTGCATTCCTCTGACAATAACATTTTAAGGTTTTCCCTCTAAACTAGCATGATAGATACTATTGGAAATGTTCGGCTGCTCAGGAGCTGTCAGGGAAATATCTAGGGTTCCTTATGACTAACCCTGCATAGGCATTTTGCAGTCCCATGCTGGCTCCAAATATGTCACGTTTCCTCTTCCTTCTGTGACCCTCAGAGATTTTCCTTGCCTATCTTGTTACTTTTAAAACCCCATCCTGCCCTGGCTGATTTGGCTCAGTGGATAGAGCCTGCCCACTGAAGGGTCTGGGGTTTGAGCTGGTCAAGGGCACATGCTAAGGATGCAGGCTCGACCCCCAGTGGGGGGGTAAGGGAGGCGGCTGATCAGTGATTTTCTTTCATCATTGATATTTCTGTCTCCTTCTCCTCCCTTACTCTCTGAAATCAATAAAAATATATTTAAAAAAAAACACACCACCTCCCTTTATTCCATTTTTTAAGGTCATTTTCACCTCCAAACTGGCCTTTGGGGTAGGATGTAATCTCTGCAGCTATCCTTTTCTTGCTGTCATCCCAAATAGCATGGATACCACAAAGGAATAACAAAGTCACAAACACAGAGAACAGTTATACAAACTTGAGGCATTTCACAAAGTTCTTGTAATCAATGCCCCTGCTTCCTTTCCTTGTGAAGGTACCCAGAAACCCCAGTGGTCTCCTGCTTTCTTTTATCTGTGAGGGTGGCGCTCCTTATTGCTTATAGGATAAGGCTACACTAATTAGCCTAGCATTCAAGACCCTCTATAAGCAGACTAAGGTTACCGCTCCATTATTATCTCCCACTCTCTTCCAGTCTACACAAACTGTCTGCTCTCATCAAATGGTCTCCTAATTGTTTCCCCTCAAACTATTTTCATTCCTGTTTCCTGGTCTTTGTTCACTTTAATTCTTTCAGGCTCTCTGCTACCCTTTCTTCAGGGATTGGAGTCTTACCTTTTGTGACCACCCAGGCCCTTCAGGCAGAATTGCTCCCTCGGAATTCCAGTAATCCTTCTAGTCTGAGCCACTTCTCTAGATTTATTGTGTGGGAGTACATGTGTGTGCATGTGTGCCTAAAGGCAGGCACTTATTTTATATCTCCTGGGCTAACAGAGTGCCATGCACTGAGTAGGTACTCAGCAAACACTTTTAATAATGATGTCATGTTCTCAAAGCCTGTTTTTTTTTTTTTCTTTTTCCTTCCCTAGGTAATGTTTATTAACATGAATGCAGTGCTGCTGAGACTTGCTCATGTTTTTAAAAAGATGAGGATGAGTATGACTCAGTGGCAAGATCTTTTGGCAGAGAATTCATATTGAAATACTTGTACTATCCTAGCAACATACATGTTACAAGGGGAAACAGCTGAAATAGTCTCAAGATAAAGCAGGAGAGATGTTAGGATTTTAGTAGGCAATACCTTCCTTCCTCTCTCTCTCTTTCTTTCTTTCTTTCTTTCTTTCTTTCTTTCTTTCTTTCTTTCTTTCTTTCTTTCTCTCTCTCTCTCTCTCTCTCTCTCTCTCTCTCTCTCTCTCTCTCTCTCTCTCTCTCTCTTGCATTTTATTGTCAAGGGAATTACCGTATTTTCCGGCGTATAAGACGACCCCCTAATTTTACAGTTAAAACATAGGTTTAGGCCTATATTCGCTGTATAAGACTACCCCCCACTTCCGAGGCAACACCAGTTGTTTTTTTTTTTAATAGACCACCTCTCTGACTCTGGCCAATCTGAGCAGGCTTTTTACTAGAACACAGTGTAGCTTCGGGTACAGAACACGTATAATTTGCATGCATAAAAAGCCTGCTTGGATTAGCTGAGTTAGAGAGGCAGTCTATTAAAAAAAGAACTGGTGTTGCCTCGGAAGGGGGGGTTAGTCTTATACAGCGAATATAAGCCTAAACCTATGTTTTAACTATAAAATTAGGGGGATCGTCTTATACACCGGAAAATACGGTAAACACTGGAATGAGCTACAGAGGTAAATTATTGAGAAAATTTGGAGGGGTGGACAATTTATTCATTCATTCCAAGGAAAACTGGGAGGCAACGTAAAGGAAGGGGGAAAGTTTAAGTATGAGGGATTTGGCACATATCCATGGAAAACAGGAAGGCGGATAAAGTCCCCCCCCTCCACTTTTTGGTCTCTCAACTATGCATGGCTTCCCCAGCAGGATGAGGAGCATTGTGGTGTGGGTTGGGCTCCTTCTTCACTGTGTTGTAGAACCATCAAGCAGGCAAAAACCAAAAAAACAAAAAATAAAACACACACACACACAAAAAACAACCAAAAAAACTGCAGTTATTTTCCTCCACAAAGAAGGGGTTGGAATGGTCACTGAATAACTGTTATTCTCTTAATGTCCCTATACTTTCAGTTAAAAAAAAAGTTACAAATAGGCTGACAACTTTATCTCCAATATATCTCACCCAAAGGAATGTTGAGTGTGAGGGGTAATCAGGAGTTGGAAGAATGCGCACACAAGTGTCAGGCCAGGAAGTAAAAGAATAAAAAGAAGTAGTTTAAAAAGTTATTGAAGGGAGAACAAGAAAACAAAAGTCAAAGTGTAATGGGGATACTCACTACATAGAAAGCAAGCTGGGAAGTCTGTGATTAGGTTCTTGGAGAAAAGTAGTGACAAGGTGGCACAAAAAGCTGATAAGCAAATCCAACGTAGAATACTTCAGTCCCAGAAACATCTAATCTTGAACTGCTGATTTATAAAATAATTTTAGGTGTTTCAGACTAGAAATCTGTATTTTTATATAAATGTACCTGAATGTACCATATATTTTATTTATTGATTTGAGAGAGAAAGAGACACTGATTTGTTGATTCACTTATTTATGCATTCATTGGTTGATTTTTAAATATATATATTTCTTTATTGATTTCAGAGAGGAAGGGAAGAGAGAGAGAGAGAAACATAAATGATGAGAGAGAATCATTGATCCGCTGCCTCCTGCACATAACCCCACTAGGGATCGAGCCCAAAACCCAGGCATGTACCTTTGGCCAGAATCAAACATGGGACCCCTCAGTCCGCAGGCTGACGCTCTATCCACTGAGCCACGCTGGCCAGGGCCACTGGTTGATTCTTGTATGTGCCCTGACCGGGGATCGAACCTGAAACCTTATAATGCTCTAATCACCTAAGCTACTCAGTCAGGGGGAAAAAAATCTGTGCTTCTGCTGATTCTTAACAAGTTTGAGAAACACTATCCTGTAACATTAGAGGAGTTTTGTCAAAGTGTGAAAACAAATGGTTTCACTTGAAAGATAATTCATACAAAAGAAAGGAGAAAGGGGATTACAAGATTGAAAATTTAATTTGGCGAATAAAGTACTTCTTACCCTACTTGCTCTAAAAACGATTTAAGATATCAAAGTTATAACATCAGTAACTAAAGTGCTTACTCTAGACTTGGCACTATACACATATTCTTGAATTAACACTCACAGCAACCCCCTAAGGTGGAGACTACTGTTGCTTTCTCCATTTTACAGATGAGGAAACTGAGACTCAGAGAAATTAAGCTAGGAAAGTGTTGAGCTGGGATCCAAGTATAAGTATATTGGTCGCTAGAGCCTCTGCTGCTCTTAATTATTACACTAAGCTGCTTAAACTTATCAAAACAAACCAATAAAAATTCAGAAACAACAACAAAACACAACTAAGCGAAACAATGTGGATGAAGATACTTATATAAGAGAAGGAAAATAGGTGAAGCTGAATTGAGTCCTTTTCATTGATTACAAAATTGGCTCTGAGGTTTCTGACAACCAAAGGAAAAAAAGAAAACATGTCTTCATCCATATGATAATCACAAGCTTGCTTTTTAGGAGATATATAATGATTTCTGGTAGGATTTCTTGAGAGAAATGTCCTGTGTGTGTCCTTAAAAAGAGAAGTGCTTCTATTAAAAGGACTTTTGTTCAAAGGAAAAAGGAAATTTGTTTATTAATTTTTTGTTAAAAATTGGGAAAGCAAATGTTTAAAAAAGGAAATAATTTCAATATGAATTACAATTTATTCCCTTGTAAGTATGTTTTCTCGCTCACACTTTTTATAATGAAAGAACTACAAGTGGCTTTTTTGTCTTTGGGAATCTAAAAGAAAAGAGTGGCTATTCCTCTGGCTTCAATGCGTAAAGGCCAGGACCGGCTGAATGGGGCCCCAATTCTGGGGCTGTGATTCTATACTTGTGTAGCTGTGCAAACACTTCTACCTGGGGCAGCCTAGCCAGTCTTAAACCTAAAGACTCGGCCACAGAGAAGGCAATGAATGCTTCCATTGTGTGAATCCTTTCTGATAAAATGTTTTTTAAAAACACAATAAAACAAAAACCTCTGCAACATTCAGGATTAAGACACACCCAAGTAAGACATTTGCAGTAACAAAAGTTTCACTTAGTAAAATGCTTGTCACTGAGGATGGAGAGTCAGCACTTAGGCACCACTCATTTAACTCTGAGCATTTGCTGAAGTCCTTTGTGTCTTAGATGTCAAAGAAATCTTTTCTAAGGGAGCCATCAGCACCACCTCAGGGGTGATGTTTTAAGCCTAATGTGAAAAAGAGAGTTTCTCTAAAACTTATTATATGATTAACATGGTTGAATGCCCTTTATGACAAAGCATGGGGAGTGCAAATAAAATTCTCTTCAGGCGGAGACCTTCCCCCCTTCCTTTCTTAAATCATTTCTTAGCAATGCAACACAGGAAAAGAACTTTCACATTTCAGGGGGAGAAAAACTCAGGGAGATGCAGCTGTGCAGTTTAAACTGACCCAACTCATTACAAAGTGGGTAAAATGGATCAGAAGAGGCATCGTTGCTGTATGTAGTGGCACTAAAATCCATAAAAGGTGAGAGGGAAAATCAAGAAAATGTCACTGTGTGCCTTAAGAAATGTGTTATGGGGCTATAGCTAACAGAAGCACATTTGCCTTTGAGAGTCTATTTGAATAGTTGCTTAGCATATCCAGGAAGAAGGCATACAATAGTTTCCCCTTAAAAAGGCATGAGGTGCTTACAAAGATGGGTATGGTTATGTTGCTGTCTAGTGAAATACTTCATCCTTACAACAGAACGTGTTACCCTCTGGAGTGCTTGATGGACTGCTACTCTAACAGGTTTTTCCCTCTAAACAGAGCACAACGGCTTTAGCCTTATTTTCTCTACTCTAAAATAGCTCATCAATCTAATAGCATTCAGGTTGTTTATGCACACACAAGGCCCTTTGAAAATAATCCTTTTCATGTCGCCAAACAGGCATTTTGAAATCAACTAATTGGATGGTTGTCTGAATTCAACTCGTTGTTTTAAAAATAACCAGTTGTTCCACTGAATTACATTTTTTTACCCCCAAGCCAATTGGTGTGTGTAGACAGACTTTGAGTCAATCCAGATGGCTGGCTGCATTTTTGACTTGAAATGACTGGATGTTTTGTGGTCAGATATATACAGCTCTTGATAGCCACTGGGGAAATGGAGTAGAGGGGAAGGAAGGTGTAGGAAAGTTAGGAGAAATTATATCAACAAAAGTTTCCAACTTGAGTGCTGGGGATCCAGACATTTTCTGCAATCAATCCTCCTTCCCCTTCAACACACACACAGACACACACACATGCACACACACACACACATGCACACACACATAGTTAAGAAAACATAAATAAAGTAATAACATCCCTCCCAGCTGGCTCTGTTCACGGCTGTGGGTCTTTTCTTTCTTTCTTTCTCTCCATGAATTTCTTCACTGCTTGGGTGGCCTGTGGAAGGATTCTGGCAACTCAGCTTCCTATGTTTAGCTCCTTTAGCTCCTCTTAGGCTAACTTTTCCTTCCTGTAGGGAGCTGACCTTTGAGGGACTCAGTGCTCCTTTCAGTCTAAAAAGGCAAGACAGGAAGAAGAGGGCTTCCATCAGTCCTGTACCCCCTAATTTCAAGCATGAAGCCCGACTCTGCCGCATGGAACCACTTTTATTGAGGGAAGCTGTGAATTTCCTGTAATGAATGCAACCAGTTCTCCCTACCCAGGCATTACTACTACATTTTGAAAAATTCTGAGTTTTGTATCATCAGGTCTGCATAATTAGCTGTCAAATTCCACTGGCCTGAGGAAGAGCAATTCAAATGCTTTCAGAGCCTACTTCATTTGGACTTATCATTTTGATTTCTTCATTGACCTTACTGATAACAGGATGAAAATAGAATAGAGACAGATTGTCCCTGAACCACATTAGGTTTTTCACTTATAAGGAAAAAAAGGTTCTCCAAACATCTGCAGGGGTGATTTCCAAAATGTCTGCCACTTGTTTTTCACATATTTAGAGTGAATATGATACAAACTCACTTTTCTACTGCTAACACGGTAACTTCTTTATCTTGTGCAAAGGTCATTGTTTTCAGTGAAGAGAAGAGCATATTCTGAAACCTGGCCCTGACTATATTGTCCCTAACTTTTCTCTCTCATCTAGTAAATCTCAAATTGGCATGTTTTTCATAACATCATTTTTCATGTCCATTTTAAAGAGCCTGGCTCTTTAAGGTGAATATTGACTCCCCTGAGCCTTTCAAAGACATCTGGATAACATTTAGAAGTTTTTGCCTATGACACTTAGGTTTTAAACCACTGCCACATGGTTTGTGTGCTGTTTTATTTTTTTAGAATTAGAGGTATATGATTTAGGTTATGGTCCTGTCTTCATTGCTCACTTGCGGTGGGACCTTGGGATCATCTCTACATCTTTGAATCCCCTCAGAGTTTTTATCATTAATATTATGGGGGTACAAATACTTGCATAACTGATCTATCTTATAGGGCTGCTGAGAGGAGCAAGCAGGATAAAGTATGGGAAGGCCTTTGTGAGAAGAATGAAATCTTAAATGTAAGCGATTCTGAAAGGAGACAATTGAACTCAGATTATTGAGAAGTCTTATAAACTCGGCCCTTCCTTCTCAGATCAAGAGATTCGTTGTCAGTTTCTGAAATTGTACTGTCTTACCATTACCTTAATTCTTGCTTTTTGGATTTAAAGATCCTCAAGATCAATGAACAACTAGTGTTGGTAAGGACGTTGAGAAAAGGGAACCCTTGGTGCATTGTTGGTACAGATGAAAATTGATGCAGCCACTGTGGAAAATAGTATGGAGGCTCCTAAAAAAATTAAGAATGGAACTTCTTATGAACCAGTGATTCTACTTCTGGGTATATATATGAAGAAACTCAAAACAATAATTTTAAAGACTATATGCAGCCTTAGGTTCATTTCAGTATTATTTACAATAGACAAGACATGGAAGCAATTCAAGTGCCCATCAATAGTCCAGTGACTAAAAAAGGTACAACCCTAGCCAGTTTGGCTCAGTGGTTAACTGTCTCAGGGTTTCCCATACTTGACTTGATAAACCTCAGTAGTTAGAGCATTGGCCCACAGACTAAAGGGTCTCAGGTTTGATTCTAGTCAGGAGCATGTACCTCAGTTGCAGGCTTCATCCCTGGTCCTGATTGGGGAGCGTGCTGGAAGCAACCAATTGATGTGTCTCTCACATTGATGTTCCTCTCTGTTTCTCCCCCTCCCTTCCACTCTCTCTAAAAAGCAATGGGAAAATATCCTCGTGTGAAGACTAAGAACAACAAAAAGGTGGTGGTACAAATACACAATGGAATATTACTTGGCCATAAAAAGAATGAAATCTTCCCACTTCTGACAGCATGCATGGAGCTAAAGAATATTATGCTAAGTAAAATAAGTCAGACAGAGAAAGACAAATACCATATGATTTCACTTACATGTGGAATCTAAATCACAAAATAAATAAACAAAATAGAAACAGACTCATAATTGCATGGTTACCAGAGGGGAGGGGGGAGGGGGGCTGGATGAAAAAGGTGAAGGGATTAAGAAGTACAAATTGTTAGTCACAAAATAGTTACGGAGATTTGAAGTACAGCATAGGGATTATAGTCAATAATATTGTGATAACTATGTATGGCATCAGATGTATCTGAAATATTAGGGAGCTCATATACTTTCTAAAGTATATGGTTGTCTAGCCCCAATGTTGTACACCTCAAACTAACATAAAATAATGCCAAATGTGAACTGTAACTGAAAAGTAAAATCAAAAATAACAGAAACGAAGACCCCAAAATATCAAGTTTTAAGAAAAAATGGCAAACATGGATATATTGCCTTAGAATCCATAATAATATTTGTATAGGTATAAGGAAACTCGGCAGTTACATTTTTAAAAATATCAGTGACACTATGAATATGTTAACATTTATCAGTAATATTACAAGTTTAGTTTACAGTAAAACTGAAGTGAAAAAGAGAGATCTTGTCCCTGGATTTTAGAACCATGGCTGCTTCATGTGTGAACACAACAGCTCATAGAAAGATACTATGCTGATCTTCTCACTTCATAGTCAAGAACTAAAGCACACTGGTGAACATATGCAAAATAACAATATCCTTCATTCTTCGATTTTTCTCTTTAACTGTCTCAGGGTTTCCCATACTTGAATGTTGTAGGGGTGCTTGATAAACCTCAGATGGTTTAAAATCAGGCAGAATCCTGGTTTATATTATCTTCTTGTCTGGCTGCTTGCTTGTGATTAAATGACCTTTTGCCATGGGAGCAGTTACGCCAAAAAAGATGAACTTTCACTTCCATATGTTGGATAAAGATTTTTCCCTCCACATGTAGACTAACAGCCAAGAAACTGGCATTTTTCCAGTTGTCAAGAAATCATTGACTTTTTTCCTCTGAGGAAGAGTCAGTTCTGTGTTTAGTATTAAGCAGAAAAAGGAAAAGTAAATACAGCATTTCCAAGAGTAAATGAAAAATGGTATGTGAGTGTATGTGAATACGACCGTGAAGTTGAAGACTAGTGCAGATCTGGCTGCAAGCTCAAATTTAAAAACTTTTTTCCCCAGAAGTGAATTTGAGCTCCTGTAGTTACAGCCAGGAAATACGAGCCATTACTAAGGCTGGGAATTGGAGGTAAGGCCAAAAAAAAAAAATTGGGGGTCTGGAAATGTAATTGTAATTGGGGAGGCCAAATGACAGAGGTTAAATCCTGGGAAATGGAAAGGCAAATCGGCGTCTGAGAATTCCTGGGCCTGTAACAGTCTCTTGCCAGACCTTCGCTATCAATGAACACAGCTTAGGTCTTACAACCTCTACGCGGATCTATTTTAAGGTAAGCTGAAGGAGGCCAAGATTGTGTAGTTAAAGGGGACACTCTTAGATCGTATCTCCACTTCAAATATATGAATCCTATAAAATCTTGACAATCTGGCACTCCTAGAAGTTGGCATTGTGACAAATCTGGCAATGAACTCACAACTAAAAACACAACATCTCAGTTATGCCTGATCTGGCTGGTGCTTAAAAACAAACCTGAATAAGGAGCATGAGGGCAAGCATTTGCCCTCATCATTATATCAGTACTTAAAAAAATAAGTACCTAAAGAAATGGTTATTAAAACAAACAAACGAAAAACCTGGTTTTGATGGGCTTTCAAAAAACAACCTTAATGTTTACAGGATAATACAAACACCTACAATGTGCCAGACACTTTGCCTGTGTTATCTCCAGTCCTCTGAAAGACCTTGCACAATTATATTTTTTCTAGCATACATGGAAGATGAAAGAATATTACAACAGACACAAGTATTTTGGCTACCTATAGTCTACAATTAGCATTATACTAGTATTACCACATGGATCCATCTATCCATCCATTTATTAACTAAGGTAAAAATATATATATTTCAGAGAGGAAGGGGAAGGGGGAGAGAGAGATAGAAACGTCAATAATGATAAAGAATCACTGACTAGCTGCTTCCTGCACTCCCCACACTGGGTATCGAGCCTGCAACCCAGGCGTGTACTTTGACGTGAATCAAACCCAGACCCTTCTGTCCACAGGCCAACACTCTGTCCACTGAGCCAAACCGGCTAGGGCCTAAGGTTAAAATTTTTTATCCTAATTTTTTAAGTGAATGCCCAGCCATGTAAGGGGGGCTTGCCCAAGGTCACTTAGCTAGTAATAGAGCTGGAATTTGGACCTAGGATTAACAGTCTCCGGAAACTATGTGCATTCCACCACACCACGTGGTCTCTGGTGATTACTGTGTTGCAAGATAAGTTAAAGCAAGTAAACTGAAAAGTTGGTTGAAATTGACTTGGAGGATGAAGTTACTAGTACTGAAACTAAAAAAAAATCCTAGGAAGGCTACTTTAGCCTTTAATTTCAGAATTACAATTTGTAAAAAGCAGACTAATGCTGGAGGGTATGGATCTATGTATTCTATATATAATATGTTAAAGAGCAAGCAGAAACCATTACAGGCAATTTTTGTTATTGTTGCTTTTAAGAAAGTAAATTTCATGATGTATAGTGGCCCAGTACAGATTCAGTGTAATGTCTCACTATTTCCATATATTCTAACATAGTATAAAAATTGAATATAATAGCCCTCTCTTGTTTGGCTCAGTGGAGAGAGCGTTGGCATGCGGATGGAAGGGTCCCAGGTTCAATTCCTGTCAAGGGCACGTGCCTAGGTTTTGGGCTAGGTCCAATGTGCAGGAGGCAGCCAATCAATGATTCCTTCTCATCATTGATGTTTCTTCCTCTCCTTTCCTCTCTGAAATCAATAAAAAATAATTATAATTTTAGAAATTGAATATAATAAAACAGAGAATCGAGAATAAGTTATATTATATTTCATGCACTTTGTTTACTAAGGCAGGGAAATATGCAATACATTTCAGAAAGATTTCCACAGGAAGAAGTGACGCAGGTTTTTCAATGAGGAAAATTAATAATAAACACTCCTAAAAGTTTAATACCATTCTTTCCAAACAATATAATTATCTCTTAAATCCTCATATAGTGAGATTTAGAGAAACATAGTTTCTTACTTGTAGTACAAAACAATGTTAAAGAGTCAACTCTAAAGCCTTGGTTATTTAAAATTTTAGTGACACATCTAAAAATCTCTGATTTAGATTTCTGAAGATAAAGCAAGTATGATAGAAATATATCTGATTATATATCCACTCTTGCAATCTTGCTTACTGTGCTGCTTGTTAGGTGAAAACTTAGATTTTAAATGTTGTACACAGTACACCGATTAAGAAGAGCACTGATGAACCAACAGATATTTGTTCAGAATCTTCTGTGGAGCCATTGCTGGAGTCTGTGTTGTGAAGGATGCATTCAGTCATTCATTCAACAAATAAATATTGGAGGCCTGCTATGTTCTGGATGCTGGGTGCAGGAGTATAAAATACCTTTTTTCAAGGAGTTCACAGTCATAGAAACACAGACTACCAGAGGTAGAAGGAACCATAGAGATCATGTAGTCTATTGTTCACAATTTACAATTAAGGAGGCTGTGGTTCAGGAATGTTAAGTTACTGATCCAATGTTACAATGCTCAGAGTGGCAGAACAGTGACTAGAAACCAGTTCATTTGACTGCTGGCCCCTTGCTCTTTCAATTATAATCTGTTTGGGAAGACAGGATACTCCCACATGAAACAATTTTAGAATAATACCAAACAAAAAGTTGCTAACAAACCATATGGTTTTAACCATAAGTTTAACAGGAGTTAGAAGAGGACTGGAGACATCCCACAGAGCTTAAATCTTCTGAGCAGTGACATGAACTTTATTTATGGCAGGGGAGACTTGCTATGCTTCTGCCATGTTGTAAGGATGAATGAGATGAAAGCATTCCAAGGAAGCAGTACTTCCCTCTGGATCTTATCATCTTTCTCTAAGATAATATGTTTGGTACACAGTCCAGCATTTCTTTCATTTACCACAGAAAACATGTTACAAATTAGGGGGAAATAATTGACAAAATAAAATATGAAGGTTATGGGGTTCAATCTCTGTTTTGTAATTTATACCAAGATCTATTGAGATGCCAAATCTCACATAAACCATATTTACTCTCCAGTGTCCTGCTTGAATAAAAGTGAGCCAAAAAGAGTGTCCTATGGGATAATTTTTATAGGAGAAATCTTTCCGTTAGAAATTTATCTTTAAACTAGTGGCCTGGTATATAGATTTGTGCACATTGAAAGGAAATTAACTAGAAGAAATATTTTAATATACTATTCACCCTTTCTCTATAATGGAAGTGTTAGAGATGAAGTGTCAGAGGTACATTGTGCCAATTGTTGATCTTCAGACATATTCTGTCAATGATGCCGCTTTCTTTCAGCTTCAGCATGTCAACAAAAAGAACCAAATTCACGATTGACAATGAAAGATTGAAACACACACCAGTGAGAGCTTTATATGTATTATGCATGTGTGAGTCAATGTTTGTTTATTTTTAAATTGCCAGTGCGTGTTATATGTATTGTTCTGTAGGTCGGTCAGATGGACATATGGTCAGTCACTTAGCCTTTCATATATACAGATAGTCTACCAATTATCAGAATGTTCTTATGTATTGTAATTTTAATAACAACTCTCTATGAGTAGAACATGTGGGAATTTATTTTTGTAAAGAAAAGTATCATAGGGCTTTATTTGAAAAATATTTACAGAGTGACTACCATGGCCAACGCACTGCACACATATCAGCTCAGTGTTTCTCAAACTGTCTGTAGTGAAGGATGAGTTTATATTATTTTTATTTTCTTTCTGACATTTACAAATACTTTGGGAAAATACAGAAAAACTAAATGATTAGAAAAATTTTAAAACTACAAAAGTAAATTCATTTCCCTCGGCTGGCATGGCTCAGTGTTGACCTATGAAACAGAGGTCATGGTTCAATTCCCAGTCAGGACACATGTCTTGCAGGCTCAATCCCCAGTGTGGGTTGTGCAGGCCGCAGCTGATCAATAATTCTCTCTCACCATTGATGTATCTCTCTCTCTCTCTCTCTCTCTCTCTCTCTCTCTCTCTCTCTCTCTCTCTCTCCCTTCCTCCCTGAAATCAATACAAATATATTTTTAAAAATAAGTTAATCTAAAAACAAATATTAGATTCAACAGTGGCCAACTTATCACGTGCATACATGTGGCAGCAACATCAAATTGCCACAGACATTTCTTTCTTTCTTTCTTTCTTTCTTTCTTTCTTTCTTTCTTTCTTTCTTTCTTTCTTTCTTTCTTTCTTTTTAATACAGGTAGACATTCTTTTTATTATTATTATTATTATTATTATTATTATTATTATTATTGTCTAAAGTTTTACATATGTCTCCTTTTTTTCCAATTGACCCCCTTCCCTCATCGCTTCCCAGTCTGGGCAAGCCCCCACTGCCCCAGTGTCTGTGTCCATTGGTTATGCTAATATGCATGCATACAATTCCTTTGGTTGCTCTCTAACCCCCTTCCCCTACCATTTGTCTCTAGACCAATCTATTATTGTTTATCAAAATATGTTGATCATTATATCCCACATGAGTGAGATCATGTGATATTTATCTTTCTTTGACTGGCTTATTTCCCTTAGCATAATGCTCTCCAGTTCCATCCATGCTGCTGCAAATAGTAAAAGTTGCTTCTTTTTAATAGCAGCATAGTATTTCATTGTGTAAATGTGGCACTGTTTTTAAATCCACTCATCTTCTGATGGGCACTTAGGCTGTTTCCAAATCTTAGCTATTGTAAATTGTGCTGCTATGAACATAGGGGTGCATATGTCCTTTCTGATTGGTGTTTCTGTTTTCTTGGGATATATTCCTAGAAGTGGGATTGCTGGGTCGAAAGGGAGTTCCATTTTTAACTTTTTCAGAAAACTCCATATTGTTTTCCACAGTGGGTGCACCAGTCTGAATTTCCACCAGCTGTGCAGGAGGGTTCCTTTTTTTCCACATCCTTGTCTTTTGTTGATTTGTTGATGGTAACCATTCTGACAGGTGTGAGATGGTACCTCATGGTTGTTTTGATTTGCATCTCTTGGGTAATTAATAACTTTGAACATGTTTTCATAAGTCTCTGGGCCTTTGTATATCCTCTTTAGAAAAGTGTCTATTTAGATCATTTGACCATTTTTTGATCAGATCTTTTATATTTCTTTATTTAAGTTGTATGAGTTCTCTGTACATTTTGGAGATTAAACCCTTATTAGAAATATCATTGGCTTTCTTGTTGTTTTGTTGATGGTTTCTTTTGCTGTGCAGAAGCTTTTCATTTTGATGTAGTCCCATTTGTTTATTTTCTTCTTAGTCTTCATTGCCCTAGTGGCCGTGTCTGTAAAGATATTGCTATAACATGTCTTCTATTTTGTTGTAAAGGTATTTGCTATAACATATGTCTTCTATTTTGCTGCCTATGACACAAACGTTTCTAAATGCTTACTCTCCATTTTGTCACACACAGATAGCAAACAGTGCATGAACTAGCACAGGTACATATAATATGCACTTTGAGTAGCACTGTACTAGAGGAAGTACAGAGAAGAATAATATGAATCTCTGTTTATCTAAAGCTTACAAGTCCTGGTGGAGACAAAAAAATATATACATTTGTCGCACAATGTTGGTACAGTAGGTATAGCAGATTCTGGGCCTGGTTGGTAGTGTATGGAATGATCTAGTATTGACTGCTCTCCCCTTCCTTGGGCTGCAGCTCCCAAACTATACTGCCTTACAAGAACAAAGTTCTTATGTAAAATACAGCATAGGGGATATACTCAATAATATTGTAATAACTATGCATGGTGTCAGATAGGCACTAGACTTATTGGGATAACAATTTCATAAGGTATATAAATGTCTAATTACTATGTTGTACACCTGAAACTAATGTAATATTGTATGTCAGCCGAATGCTTTCATATCATTCATCCTTAAAACATGAACTAAAAAATGACACAGTTTCCAATGGGTAGCTCATAAGCTAACTCATAAGCTAACTCCATAGCTTTAGGTATGGAAATAGGAATAGCCTTTTTTCAAGAGATTCTGTTTTTGAAATTTCCTTAGGACAGTGGATGGGGCTTGGGAAATAGAATGAGAAAGGTAGTTGAAAGTATGAGCTGCTGCCCAAACTGGTTTGGCTCAGTGGATAGAGCATCGGCCTTCAGACTGAAGGGTCTTGGGTTCGATTCTGGTTAAGGGCATGTACAATACCTTGGTTGTGGGTACATCCCCAGTAGGGGGTGTGCAGGAGGAAGCAGATTGATGTTTCTCTATCATCAATGTTTCCAACTCTCTATCCCTCTCCCCTCCTCTCTGTAAAAAATCAATATATATATATATATATTTAAAATATATATATTTTAATATATATTATTAAATATATATAATATATATTTATATATAATATATAAATATATAAATATATATAATATATAAATAAATATATATTTATAATATATATTTATAATATACAAATTTATATATAATATATAAATATATAAATATATAAATATAATATATATTTAATATATATATATATTAAGAAAAAAAAGAAAGTATGAGCTGCTGCTTGTGGTGGTAGCTGTTAATTTTTTTCCATATGTTGCTGGGAATTCAGGGGGATCTAGGGATGGGAAAGGGCCTCAATGATGTGAAGATTGTTGACTTATTGGGGACCGAAGCTCCAGACTATAAAGACCCAGAAAACCTTAGTAAAGTTACTTAGAGGTTCTACACACCATACATAAAAATAAATACATTACAGTACCTGAACCGCTATGTGTTTGGTCCACCATAGTTAAAGCAAAACAAGTATGTGTGAATTGGAATGTGGCACATAAAGCCACACCTCAGGCTTTAAAACTAAAACCAACCTTTAGTTTTAAAGCTGCCATACTCTTAACCACCAAATTACAAACTCTTTAAGTTTCTATAGAAAACCAAATATTCTATTCAAGAGACACAAAATGTTAGATATACTTAGTGTATATCTACCCAATAATAATAAAAAAAAATCAATGGACTAGGGGTATGAAGAAATATATTATGAAGATCGTGTGATATTTATTCGCCCTTTATTCAAATGAAGACAGAATAAAATATTTTTTTTATCTGTAGTAATCAATATGATGCCACAAATAAAATGTTGATTTTTTCCCCCCAAGTCTTGGACTCTAACTTACAAGAACCTCAGTATACTTTGTGGATTTCGTGGGGGCAAATCATAGTCCCTGGTCTGAGGAGGGGCTATCTTGCCCACAACTCATAATGCAACATCTCAGTGGGGCCTATTAATTTTCCATACACACAGAGCCAAATTCTGCCTGGGATTATTATGCAATTTTCAAAATGGCTTTAAGTCTTTTAACTTACAAAGTTACCATTTACATTGCACTGGCCCGCTGGCTGGGATGAATGAATGGACACTCTCTTTCCCAGAGGACCATAATTCATTCTCTGATCATAGCTTATACATTTGGGAAAATTGGGATCAGTGTGCCTGGCGCCTCCCCTCCCCTCTGCTCCACAAAGGAGTCATACACGGAAAGAGAAGGAGAGACAAAGTAGCTGTGTGCCATAGAGCTCAGAGGTGTGGCTAGGGAGGTGTTGACTGTGAGCAGCGCCAGTTTAACATATAAGCAACTGTCTACATGATGTGATTTCAGGTGCACAAAAAAGGCCTCATTGCCCCTCAGTTTAAACACTCCCTTCCCACTGGTAAATGCCTGGAATTCCACAGTTTTTTAGAGCTCTGCTCCTTTGGTTTAAAGCTTTGATCCCTGTTAAAATACTCATACCCCTGGGTGGGCAGTCCCATTATATCCTGTCAGCCACATACGCTGTGAGCAGATGAGTTTTAAAGTTTCTTCTCTGAAAGAATGTTTTCAGGGTAGTGTGAAGGGGAGAAGATAGGGGGTGCCTGAGGGGGATGGGAACTGGGCTCAAGGGGCAAAGGGAGCTGGACTCAAGACAAACCATGTGTGCTTGTGTGGCTTTGTATGAGCCCCTCCTATGGCGGCAGCTGTTGAACACTCTTTCTTAACCCTCTCCCAGAAACCCTGATTTATGCTGCTTTTGGAGCCATGGAACCAGACTCTCCTCCCAGCTACGGCAAGATAATAGCTGCTGGCTGCAGCTGGGAATTCTCAAATTCATTTAAACTGGAGACTAGGAATGAAAGGTGAAGAAAAGTTCTCCTGGGCCTGCTGTGCTAGGTAGGCTTCCTCTGAGGTCCGGAGAGAAAAATGTGGCTCAAGGATGTTATCTAAATGTTTCCAACTGGGCCTGAAAGCACAAAACCATGAATTGTAGAAAGTGCACACCGACTCAATCAGCACATCCTTTTGTGTTTCTAGGCTGATTGTTTCTCTTTGTCTCTTCTTACTAAAGAGCAAGGATGAGTCATTGACCTGACTGCTAGCAGGAGAAAGTTATACAGTATATAATGAAACAAACAGATTTTATACTTAGGTAAAGGAATGAGATTTTAGTCAGTAAAATTACATGTCACTGTGGAGTCAGAGTGGCCAGCTGCCCACGGTGTTCCTGTGAGCTTTCTTGACTAAAAGCCTATTCCTCTGCACCTTATCCAGCACCTAAGATTCCACTGTTAGAGTCATCACTTGTGAGCTGGGAGGCTAGAAAATGTTTGAGAGGCACTTATTAAAATTGAAACCTTTGAGTAGTTGGGAGGAGTAGCAGAAGCTTTTAAGCAAAAGGCATATTTCACAGAACCCCAGGGCCAGTCTGCCTATGACCTAGCCAAAATCCTAGTCATTCAAAAGTTTTGCTATGTCCTCATATTGCCAGTAGTATTTAATGTTTTTCTTTAAGCCAGCTCACATTTTATTGAAATAAATTTATCACAGCATTTGGCTTTGTCCTGATGGAATCATGGGTTGGATTCTCTCTCTCTCTCTCTCTCTCTCTCTCTCTCTCTCTCTCTCTCTCTCTATATATATATATATATATATATATATATATATATATATAATTTTTTTCTAATTCATAATAAAATAGGTATTTTTTGAAACAAAACTAAAAGACTTCACTGGCCCACATACCACACTTCACTTGGGAAGCACTGACCTGGTTTATACAAAGAGTATTAGATATAAAAGGATATATTAAAAATAAGTTGCAATCCCCTTTTTTCAGGGTCCTCAGTACCCTGCAGTGAAAACAACTGTTGCCTTTGTAGTTAGTCGCATGAACTCTGGAAGATCATGAATTTATGGGAGGTCATGTCTTCCTCTGCGGGGTCATGAAATTCAATCAATGCTTGCCTTCCAATCTGCCCTTTGGTCACAGGGCTCCACAGGTGGAACATATCAAACTCACCAGCCAAATTATGACTCTTAATTGGTGTTTCTTTTAAAGTGGATATGTCATTTGTCAAATGTTCAATGCAGGAGCAGGCCTAGCCCCGGGCAAAATTATGAAGTAGGAGAAGAATGCCAGATACATAGGCAGCACTCAAATGTTTGTTGAACAAAGAATGAATGAGCCCTCCGTCCTTGACTCTTTCTCTCCCATCCCCCACATCCACTAGGTCACTAGGCCCTTTTAATTCTATCTCCTAAACATTGCTGGTAGTATTTTTCCCTTCCAAATCTCCTCTGCAACAGCTTTTCTCATTTCTTGTCTGGATTATTTTCACAAGTCTCTTAACCAGCTTTCAACTTTCTTCCTTCCCCAAGCCATTCACCACAATGTTGCCGGAGAGATCTTTTAATAAGGCAAATATGATCCTGTCACTCCTCTACTTAAAATGTCCCTAAGTGGCTCCCTAGGCTCCTTCCCATGACTTTAAAACTCTGCATCATCTGGCACTTGCTTACCTCTGCTGCTAAATCTCCAGCCTGAATCCTGCTACCTTCCAACTAGGCCACACCAGGCTCCCTCCTCTCAGTCTTTGTTCATGCTGCTGCTTTTTCCTTGGCGCCCTTCTTCCCATCTTTTTTTTTTTTTTTCCCCTTCACCTCAACTCCTGCTGGACTTTCAAGCCTGAATTTAGGACACCATCTCTTCTGGAAAGCTTTCTCAGACCTTGTCTCTTGCCCCTTTAGAACTCTGCCTTTACCTCTGTGTGAGCACTTACCTCATGCTGTGCTAACATTTTTCTGTTTGCTTGTCTTTCCCATTAGTCTTGTAGCTCTTTGAAGTCAGGTACCATAGGTTAATCTTTGTATCCCCATTGTCTATTTGTGTCCCACAGTATCTGGTACGTAGTACGAGTTCAAATATTTGCTGTTGAACAAATGAATGAACAAATGAGCTCCTCAGTGACCTCTCCTTTCCTTTGCCTCTTTTCTCAGACCACAAGTCCTGCTAAATGACCTCATCTCCCCTAACCTAGCACTTCCAGGAGAATTCCTGGTGTGGAGGCTCTCCCTTTTCTTTACTTATTAAAACCTATGCTCACCTAGATCAGACACAACACAATCGGATGATAAATGAATTCACACTGAGGTGTTAAAGTCATTTCATTATACAAATGCCGAGTTTCTACTTATGTGCTAAAGTGTGTGTGTGTGTGTGTGTGTGTGTGTGTGTGTGTGTGTGTGTTTCACAAAAAAGAATACACGGGTTAAAGATCCTTACTTAGGAGCATATAAGTAATGGCTACATGCATTCTTCCTGAGAGAAGTATTTGCTTTTTAAAGAACTGGATTTCTAATGGCGAAATTTAAGCAGGAGACATGGAGAGTTGGGTGTAGGAGACATTTCAGCCTTCTATTTCACGTATGAAACAAGCTAGTTCTCGCTCACTGAATTTGCTGTGCACATGATTTTTCTAATGAGTTGGGCTGCGTTAAGCCCCAGGTTATTTTGCTGTCACCGGTTATGCTCTACCTCATGAAGGATCACCTGGGACTGTCTTGCAGGAGACAGATTCTTTTAACATTATGGGATCAGATGCTTTCTCCGACTTTGTGTGGTTTTATTGAATCAAACCTCGTAAGCCGCACAGGCTTTCAGACTTTCTAGGTACAGTATTCAAAGATGAGGCAGGCTGTGAACCCGCCAACGAGCCCCAGTTGCCATGGTTTGTGACTGTTTGCAGGTCGGGTTTGTGAACCCAGCCGTGGCTGCGATGGGAAAACCTTGCGATGGGAAAACCTTTTGAGGGAAGCTCCTTGGAGATCAGGGAGAGGAGGTGGATTTTGTGTGGCTCTGGTGGCCAGAGACAAGCTGGACCAGGCTGGAAAGAGACCTGTGGCAAAGTAGAGAGGGGCGCTTAAACCGGGAAGGATGGAGATATTGCAAAATCCCGAAAGAGAAAAGCTCTCCCGGCACCGCCAGCGAGCGAGCGGGCGGAAGGAGGAGTAAGGCTGGGGAACTTCTCCCAGAGCCAGTCAGAGGGGGGACGGCTGCAGGGAAGCCAATCAGCACGCCCGAGCCCGCAGCCCCTCTGCAGCAGTTGTGCCAGAACGCCCTGTGTGCAACGGAGGCGAAGGGGGTGCGGGGCCGGGCAGCCAGGAGCTAGCTCACGCTCCGAGCCCGCTTCTCGTGCAGCCCCACTCGATCCCGATCTTGGCGCTGCGGGGCTCCAACAGTCCCTGCAGCCTGGTGCCCCCCCTTCCCCAACCCGCAGGATCGCCATAGCCCCTCGGCCGGCGCGGTTCGCCTCGCCCCGCCCCGCCTGGTCCTTCCTCGCCCCGCCCCTCCTCGACTGGCCCCGCCCCTCATCGGCTGACCCCGCCCCTCCAGTGCAGCCTAGCGTTCCCGCCCTCGCTCCGCGCTCAGGTAGCTGCGAGGAAACTTTTGCAGCGGCTGGGTAACGGCACGTCTCCCGTTCCTCCGGCCACTGCTAGCCTCGCTGCTTTGGGGGCTGCTCTTGTCCCCGTCGCCACTCTCCCGCGCTCCCCTCGCCTTCCTCCCAGCAGGATGGCGGGGTCCGTGCGCACCGCGTGCTTCGTGGCCGCGATGCTGCTCCACTTGGACCTCCCGGGACAGGCGCAGCCTCCACCCCCACCGGACGCCACCTGTCACCAGGTTCGCTCCTTTTTCCAGAGACTGCAGCCCGGACTCAAGTGGGTGCCCGAAACCCCCGTACCAGGTGAGGAGGAGTCCCTTAAGCTCTCCCGCGCCCAGCATAGAGCCCCGGGGGCGCGGGGTGGCAGGAACCCGAGTGCTCTAACCCCGGGAGGGAGGCGGCGATCCTGAGAATCCAGGGGCACCGGGGGTGCTCGTTGTGCCCGAGGCAGACCGGGTCTCCCCAGGAAGGAAGAAGAGTGTGTGTGGACCGGGCTGCATTCCCTGCACTCGCTCTGCTGTCAGGGAAGGTGCTAGCGGGGAGGATCGGCCGTGATGGCCTGTTCCCAAGCGCCCATTTTTGGGGGGAGGGCGGGAAGGTGGGAACTGGCTCCCAGGGCCTCTGGGAACGGGTGCCTCACAGCCAAAAGGGTGCCTTGAGAATTTGCCACGCTTGCCTGCACATACGTGCCAAAATTTCAGCCGAAGCTGGACCGAGGCTCCGGCCATTCGGTCCTCAACCCGCGCGCCCCCTTCCTCCCCCCCCCACAGCTTGGGTCCCCAGCTCGTGGGCCCAAGTGCAGACAAAGTTGAGGTCCGGTCTCCAGATCTGCAGTGGTAAGTAAAGACACACAGAAGGAAACTTTTGAGCGCGAGGGTCTCCTACATGAGAAGGACCGAGCCTTTTCTCAAAAACAGTATCCCTTCTCTAGTTTGGCAAAATCGCTTCAAAAATGCTGGCCCCAGGAGCAGGAGTCCAAAGATGATCTAACTCCTCCCCTTCTCAAATTCATCACCCTTTTTTGACAGGCTGGACCCTGAAGGAAAGATGATTTTAAGTGGAGGAAAGTTCCCGAACGCCTGCCTTTTGTTCTCCACTCTCAGGTCTCGCTGGAAGGGCACATTTTATCCTTAGCCGAGGGCTGCCGCTGTCAACAGATGAATATTAATGGCCTTGTGTGATTGACCGTCCCATGGTCGATCCTAAAAGCCTACCTTAGAATATCACCAGAACAAGTCGCTACACTGACAGTGAGGGCAAGAAGAGTTGGTTTCAAACATGTTAATTTAGCCGAGGTGCGCTCTGCAGAAAAAGGCGCGTAGATTCACAAGCCTTAAGGCGTCTGTGGCCTCCCGGATCTCTGCTCAAACCAATGCATCTAGAGAAGCGCGGATCCCGTGCTTCCGAGGGATCAGGGATCGGGCAACCACCCTCGCACAAACCAGGCTCTTGGGCTCTCACCAAGTTAGAGAGGCGGGCCTGGTGGTTGGACCAAGTTGTGGGTGTGATGCACGCCCTGTGGGCACTGCCAGCCAGCGTTCACCAGCGGGAGGTTACCTAGGCAGCCAGCGCGCCCTCGGCACCCTGGGCACCCTCGGCCCTTTCTTTAGGTGGATAAAAAGCCCAGGCGAGCGAGCCTGCTGTTTAGTTGCAAAGGTAATTGGCCACCCTTTTTTGGCGACTGAAATGCATTTGTGCATATGTTAAATAACGCCTTGCAGGACTTTTCTCTAAGGAAGGGTAGAACTACCTCTTCCACTGTTAAGTGTTAATAGCATACCACGTGGGCGTGTGCAGGAGCTGCAAGGGGCAACCTATGAATCAGTTCCACGGAGCTAAAACAACAGGCGAATCTCTCTCCCCCTCAAAGTGCTATGGTATTAGATTGCTAAAGCCAGAGAACAGGCTTTTGGTCACAATATAAAAATTGGTCTTCGCAAGGTAAGTCCCCACAATGTGGGCGATTTGAATTCAGGGAGTAAAGGTTGTGCTTAAAAGAAGAAAAGGGCCAGAGGGAATGCACATACTGATTGAGCAACCCCCTCTACACACACACTCAGGCTTTCACTCCTCCCCCCCCTCCCCTCCCCCAGCTCTGGCTGCCTGCCTCTTTGCAGCATCTGTATAAAAGTATTGGGAGGGCCCACACACTGTGCGTATGAGATTTGGCCCGCACCCACCTCCTTTCCCGCTCCCTTACTCTGGTCCTAAAGATGGCCATACTATAGAGAACAACAGGGACTGGTAAATTTATTATTTCCCACTAGCGTTTCTCAAACCCCATAGGAAAAATCACTTTCCAAGGGTTTTTGCCATATAAACCCTATTTCACTTCCATTTAACACATGCAGTGTTGAGTATCTTCTACATGGCAGGCACTGTTCTGACTTGCCTTGGAGCAAAGCCAAAATTCAAATATGGTGATATCCATACAGCTACCATATATCCTGGATTTACTGGAGCAGTGCATATTTCCAGTACTTTGTTCTGGCATAAGACCATGTGGTCTGAATTTCAGTTGAGCAAATATTGTCACTGTAGGTATGGAAAACATGGTGAAAATCCTAATGTCCATGTGTGGAAAGAGCTCATCAGTATTTCAGAGCAGAGACAATAATGGCAGACTAAATAGAATGGCAAGTGTATAATTTCCAAGTGAATAAATGTGTAATTTGCTGCTGTTGATTAGTGGTTGGAAATTGAAAGAGAGCTGCAAATTATTTGAGTTACGAACCATCATGATGGCCACTTTTCATCCCCCCATCTATATTTTAAGCAATGCTCAGTTTACTGGCTCCGCTGTTTTAACTGCATTAAAGCTTTCTTTGTCCCAGATAAAATGAGATTGGGTAACAGTAAAGAGAAATCCTCAAGAATGTCCTGCCTCACTTAGGAGGAGCATTTGGAATTGAGTGCTAACTTTGGCCATTAGCAGAATTGGGTTAGAGTGGATAAGGTACATTTCTTGTGCTAATATGGATGCAACTAAATTGCATTTGAAATCAGCCAGCCTAAAAAATAAATCATTGGTGCTGGAGGACTACACCAGACTTCCACAAAACTGCTCTAAAGCCTTACAATCTCACTTTCCCATTTCTTTTAGAGTGTTCAAAGGCACAGGATAGTGATTCTAATAGTATGTCCCCGAAATCCATAGATCTTTTCATACCCCAGACTTTTTTTCTTCTTTTTTTTTTTAAGGATTTGTAACTTGGAAAGCACCACAGATGGAAACCAGGCACACAGAGTTAGCATTTGGCAGAAAAATCCATATAACTGACTTTCAGTGTAGCTCTTTTGCCCTTATTTAATTTAGAAAAATTCAGAAAAAAAGCCAATGAGCTCATAAGCCTAGATGTTTATTTTGTTTTGCTTAACCTACCCACAAGCGCAATCAAGAATGGATACCATTTTAGACAAGGAAAGTGAGTTAGTAATCAGACAATGATGTTTCCAATTGTCTCAAGGGAATGCAACAGAAGTCTGAAAAAAAAAATTCCTCTAAACAAAAATCAAGTGTAATTCACTTTATGAATGCCATGCACCACTTTCGTAGGGGGATGATGGTGAAGGGGAAGAATGAGAATGAGAAAATCAAACTTAACTGTGAAAGTGTTGCAACTCCCTAAAGATTGAGGAATCTTGCCTTAGAGGGCCTTGTAAAGCACAAGAACCATTGCAGAAGGCCAAATGCCCCTATGGGTAAAAGGCAGCCTTTAAGAGCCAAATAGACTTTGGAGTTTCTCAAAACAGATGAAACAACACAAAGATAAAAATCGGCGTTTTTGAAACAAAGAGGGCATTTGGTATTTGTTGTTGTTTTTTAAAGTGTCAGATCTGGCTCCCCAATTGGTTTGAAGCAGTTAGTGGTCCTAACGTCGGAGAAAGTGAGGTGTTGGGAGGTTTTTTTTTCCCTTCTCTGAGATTGCACTCAACATTTGGGTGGGCAGGTGATTTGTTAAAACTTTGAAAGAGTTGTATTATTGTTTGTTAACTTGAAAGAGTTTAGAGAATTTTTTTCCCCAGTGCCGTCTGAATACATATATTGTATTAATCCTGATTGGCGCGTAGATGTGCTTAGAGGGGCGCCTCAATCTGATTGTAAAGATGGTTGATGATCAGTGGAGCACCTTGGCCTGAAAGGACACTAAAACTGCTTGCTCCTTGGCGGGCTGTGTTAGGTGCTGCGGGTATCCGAGGGGTTAGAAACGGTCTCTTTTGTTAAGGCGCTCACACTCTAGTGGGGGAGCATACAAGTAAACAGGCTCTCAGGAAACTTGTAGGATTAAATAGGGTGAAAAGGGCTAGAAAATACCTCCAGGAAATTGGCTGAAATGGTCACAATAGCCAGCCTGGGGAAGGGAAAAAGAACTGAAGAGATGAAGAGGGAGATAGGGAGGAATCTCTTAATAGGACCGCCATCTTAAAAAAGTTTTCTTAATTCTTGGAGGGAAATTCCGTTTGTAAGCATTAGAAAAAATAGGCATAAGAAGGTTTTGATGGGTGCTAGATGCCAAGGATAGTGTCAGTTTTGCAATTCTTTTCCCCTTATGGGCTGATAGGTTGTATCCAGTATTTTGATGCAATATTTTTGAGCATTCTGTACTCCCATCTTTAAAGTTGTAATGCTGGTTGTTCATTGCAGCCTAGAGAAAGGCTGCTTATTATCAACCTGGGGGGAAAGAGTCCTGGATTTGTCTGCTATAAGACAAGACAGAAAAAATATGTTTTCTCCTTAAATTGCAGCTATCAATGACCCTGCCAACTTTAGAGTTTGATGCATATATAAAAACATGGGTCTTAAGGGGTATCTTATTGCTCATTTCCAAGAAAATTGAAGATAATCACTTGTAACTTGTGCACACGATACATCATTTGGAAAGAATTTCGCTGGGGATCATATTGCTCAACTGAAAAGTTCTGGCATGCTGAATTTGTACATTTTTGTGAATGCTTCCTTTTACTCTGATCTCTAGCTTTTTTCTGCATATGGTTGTTTGTATGTTTTAGATTATAAGCTTCTTAAAGGGAAAGCACTGCTTTTGATGCAGTGTGGAACACAATGTTAAGAGTACCATAGAGCATTTAGTAAATAATTGACAATAATATAATTTCTAGGTTATTATGTATTCTCTATGAACTCTCAAATACTTTCTTAAGCTACATGTCATCTTACTTATTTTAAAAACCTAAGTCCAGATTTTTTGTAGCATATTACTGGGGTATGTGCACAAACTTTTTGGACAACCTCTATTTTGACTAGAGACAGATTTAGGCATACTTCAATTAACTGGCAGCTCTTACTATCAGGCAGGGCCTATTAATATTGAGTACCTAAAGAACAAATTGAAATTAGCAATGCTGTTATGACTTGCTTAGTATCATTAAAGAGCAACAATTATTATAGCACATAAATTGTAAGACATCTCTTAAATTAAACTCTGATTTAATGTCAGCTAGACCTTTCTCGTGAATGTTGACATTACCATATTTGGGAATTGAGCTACAACACAAGCCCAGACCTGTTGAAGTACCTCACAGATTTCTGTAGCTTGGGATCAGAATTTATGTATAGACTCAAATCAAGAGATCATACCAGGAGCAAACACCTATTCAGCCCTAGCCAAGTTTGTAAATGGGTTTGATTTTTTTTTTTTTTTTTTTTTTTTTTGTAATCTAAGGTCTAATGGAAAGTGTGGGCAGAACAGTCCCCCACTCATCTGTCTATATTTAGCAAATAGTGTGATTTGAAACAGGATCCCCTAGCACTCCATTAAGAAATGAGCATCAGAAAATAGAATCCAAGCCATGGGCCCCAGCCTTGCTTTAGAGGCAGCAATGGAATGTACTTTCTGAAATGTAATGACAGGAAGAATGCAATTCAGAAAGCAAGGTGAAGATGGGCATATCAGCAGAGAAAATGTGTGTTCTGAATACTGTGTTTGTGGTTGAAACGCTCATTTGGACATGATAGTCTCACTTGAATACCCTGTTAAATACACAAGTAAAGACTTAGTTCTGTTCTTCAAATTAGACCAATTAAAGATCAATTATCCAAGTGAAAATGATTAGAAATACCTGTTGGCCATTTTAAAACAAAAATGAATCCAGATTGATTAACAGAGAAGGCATTTTCACTTTTGAGTCTGTATGTAGCTGAATAAAGCCTTGAAAATTTGTATTTTTCCTTATGAATCAAAGGGAGTCGATGTTAAGATCAAAATGCATGGTTAGTGTTCCAAACAGTTAATTACTGATAGTAGCTGAAATGTACATTTCTCAGTAGGGATGATTTTGAGAATATTTTGTATTTTTCAAAATTTCATCCATAATGAATTTTTTATTTATTCCTTCTACACCCAGAATAAGGCAAACTTTTAGAGTAGAATTTTAATTGGGCTTTTTGATTCTACCTTTTGAAAATGAGTTTTTTACTGGAAAATTATAAATTCTGATTATGACATCTTCAAGATACATGGTCATAATATTCCTATTAGACTGTGATCTCCTTGAGGTTAAGGGTTGCATCTTATCTTTATATCCCTAGTGCCTATCACAGTGCATGATACAATTAATAGGTACTCAATGAATATTTATGGACTAAATGAATAATTGGAGTTAGAATAATATTATGGACATAACAACTCCATAAAACAATATTTAGGTACTTGATTTATTTTTACTTATATACTAAGGTTTCTAAAAGAGTGAATACTTTTTTTTTCAGGTCAAAAATCCTTTTATGGTCTACAGGTACCTGATAAAAAACTTTGGTTTAGTTCATTTGGCTACACTATAACTCCCTAGAAAAAGTAGACTAGCTAGATTTTACAAGAAGTGAGTAGTTTAAAGATAAATTAAATAAATCCACATATACATAAATGCATATCTTTATCTTCACTTTATTTAGTTTTGTGAAAATGATGCAACTTGGTGTGAGTTACAGAAACATATACTGAATGTATAAGTTTTTTCTCACTGTTTGGTGTTTTTTACCTATAACATCAAATTTCATAAATGTACATTTCAAAGAACATAACCTAAAGTGAATTTTCAGCCATAGAAATTGTATTGGAGTAGGATAAAGGGATTCTTGAGAATTTTCTTAATTTCTGCATGCATTAGGACAAACTTTTAAAATCAGCTGAGAAAAATCAATTACTTGGCTAGAGATGACCCATTAGGATTTTTCAGTCAAAGGCCCAAGTAGAAAAGAGGGTAGAAAAGAAAGGGATGATGTTCATTTGAAAACAATATAAAAATTCTGTTGGAGAGTTTCCTCCTTAGTTATGGTTCTGCTCCGTTTCTCACACACTCTGCATACTGGTAGTTACAGTGTGTATTGTGGAATCCTATGAATCTCCATTGCTGTTTGTAAAATTTTGATTTGGGTTATTGAAGCTGAGGGAAATCTGGTGAAAGGGGAAGTGTTAGAGTGATGGGCACAAGAAGAATATTAAAAGCCTTTACTCTGGTATATATCAGAAAGTTAACTGGCACATAACAGATCTGAGGGACTGAAAAATATGGAAATTTACATGTGTGCGGAGATAATACAGAGACATCTCCTAATTACATTTTCCCCTAGAAATACTTTATCTGTATTTTTCTTGCTTAATATTCATTTTTCAAAGTATATAGCTTATTCATAGCCTCTGTCAGACCCTATGCTTGTTGAATGCAGAAGCCATGTTTGATTGGATCCTCTAGATTGGTAAGTAGAATGGCTTGTACAGAGTTATTAATAAAGTTTGGAATGAATGTAAGAATAGTCTAGAGGAATTGATCACTGTCGAACGATATCCTACAATGGCATATACCTAGAGAATGACATTCTCTGAATGCATCATTGTCTAAGTTGATCTTCAGCAGAGACTGAGGAAGGAGTGGTAGAGTGAAAGCTTCTTGATTCTCTTGCACCCTGGGAACCTTGTTGCCCCTCTGCCAAAACAGAAATTTGAGGAGGATATGTCAAGTAGACTGACATTTTTAGCTTCAGCTTTATCTAAATGTGGTGTTTGAATATGTTTTATATATTTATGTTCATAGATTATATATGTATAAATGTATGTTTCTTTTATTTTGATAACAATGAATGATTATGTGTTATTTAAACTGTTTGAAAGTTGCTAAATTGTTATTCTAAGCAGTGGGTGGTCTTTCACAATCATACCTTACATTTGCGTCCTGAAAGCCTTGCTTTCATATATCTTAGTTACAAACAATGTAGCCACTCATAAAGTATCTGCAGGCTCTGGATTCCACCAACTTGCTTGGTTCCAACACACACACACACACACACACACACACACACACACATACAGTCATACATATACACATATAATATTTCAACATCTGTACACCCTTCATAATCTAGAGAATAAGCCTAACTTACACTTAGAATAACTAGGAGATACAGCTTTTTCAGAGCTTAAATAAACAATTTTCAGTTAGAATGGTCCCAAATTGTTTCAGAGCTAATTGTAATTGCTCTCATATAGTTACTGCACATTTATCAAGTTCCATCATTTCCCTAAGTACAGAGATGTGATCTTCATTAAAGTAGTGATGGACAATTCATACTGTAAATTTGGCTCATTTTGGAAAACTACTCCTAGCCCTGGCTGCAATTCATGTTGAGCTCCACAGAAATGAGAATGTGACCCAAGAGGCCCTTTCCAGGTTATGTTTCATGGACTGATTGCATTAGGGACTACATTTAACTATTTTGGAAAACATGGGAAGTCTCAGAAAAGGAACCTCCTAATAGTGAACTTTATATGCTGTCTCTGCATAAATATTTAAAAGTTTTTTATTCATTTTTTACTTCAACCAACATTTATTGAGCACTGATTCTATGCCAGGTACATAGCTAAGAGCTGATGAATAAGATAAAATCACTGCCTAAGGAGGGAGCTAAATAAGGAAAAACATGGATGTCAAGGCAGTAATATGAGAGCTGCCATAGAGCTAGGCACCCTGTGGGGGTTCTGAGAGCTGTTGAGCTATAGAGGAGAGGTACCTAGTTCCCTTGAGCACATTCACAATTTGCCTAGGTATGTGCAAATGTACAAAGCTAAGAGATGCAATGGCATCTTTGTTGGACTGGAATAATTTGGATTGGTTGGAGCACAGATGTGGGGAAATAGAGGAAAAATGAACTAGAGAAATAGAACTAGAAACATCCTTATACTGTTTCCAAGGATGATGAGGATCCATGAAAATATTTAAAGAAGAGAACATGTTAATCAGTGTAGAGGATGACTGGAGAGAGTGGTAGCAGAGGGTTTTAATGCAGATGAAAAGGGAGGGCAATAAATAGGAGAATAAAATACTAATTTGAGGGAATAACTTGATGACTGGATGTGAGGATAGAAGGGAGAGTCTAGAACTTCTACTTTTTCTTGATGGCGAGACTATGGCACATAATAAGTGCCCAGTCTGCATTTGTTGAATAAGTGAATAGATACAAGATGAACCTATTTTTAAAATGTATTATTCGTGTTTTTTTTTTAAAGAGAGGAAGATAGAGGGAGAGAAGGAGTGAGGGAGAATAGAGAAATCTGTGCAAGAAAGAAATGTTGATCAGCTGCCTCCCACCAGTATTCCGACTAGGGATTCAGCCTGCAATCTGGGCATGTGCCCTGATCAGGAATAGAATAGGTGACCTTTCAGTGCATTGGACGATGCTTGGCCAATGAAGGCGCACTGGCCAGGACTAGAGAAACCCATTTTAAGGGTTGAAATAATCAGTTCAATTTTGGACAGGTTGAGGTTAAGTGGTTCCTTTGATCATTGAGACAGAAATGTTGCTAGGTAGCTGAGGTTACATTTTGGACCACAAAATAGAGAAATCAGGACTGTAGATACATACTTGTACATTATCAGCATCTAGATGGTAATTGAAATTCTGGGAATAGATGAGATTACTGGGAAAGAGTGTATATATTCTTCTAGAGTTCAGGAGAAGCATAGTTGGGATTCATCAGCATATAGGCTCAAGTTGTAAGTAAGTCATGGGTGTAGATGATGTTTTCCAGGGTTTTGTATGTGACATGTCTTAAGATGTATTTTGCCAACATCTGGTGATTTAAAAAATTGCCAACAACATCAAGAATTCTCTTGATTAAGAGAAAGTATGAGTATATGTTGTCACGGTCCAAGACTTTGCAAATAAGATAATATATTAACACACACACACACACACACACACACACACACGGTGGAGGAGAAACTTCTATGTAGAGAAATACATTCGGATCAAGAGATTAGATTTCTATGATTTTTGATAGCCGTAATTAATAATTATGTGTTATTTAAACTGAAAATTGTTACTCTTAACAGTGGGTGGTCTTTCACAATCATACTTAGATTTGTGTCGTTAAAACCTTGCTTTCACATATCTTACATATGAACAATGCAGCCACTCATAAAGTTTCTGCAAGTTTTGAGTTCCACCAACCTGCCTGATTCCAACATGGAGGTCCCCTTTGCCTCCTCTTGCAGAGCACTCTCTCACTTTGGAGAATGAAAACAGCAACAGTGTGTAGGTCTCTATTCTCCTTCAGACTGGGTCCTGCAGGCTAGTCTCTGAAACATGTGATCCCAAACAAATATTAGAAATACTTGTGTAGGGTCGGGGAATGAGTAGGGGAATGGGGGATTGGAATGGGGGATTGAGGACAAATATGTGATACCTTAATCAATAAAGAAATTAAAAAAAGAAATACTTGTGTAATTGGGCTGATCTTTTCTTAAATGTCTATGAAGATGTAATGATTTTTTTTCTTTTGTTAGTATGAGGAAGGGTTTGTATAATTTTATGTTTCTCTGGCATGAATGGTTTCTTTAATTTCATTGCTGTTTATTTAAGAGGTTATCTTTATCAGAGTTTATAATTTCATTCAAGGTAAGCTTGAAACTGTTCTCCAATATATTTTTGGAAGTTCTTTTCAGGTTTATGGGATTATTTGGAAGGGCCAAAAAGAAGATCATGGAAACTGCCATTTATGGAGTGTCTACTATGTGCAGGTTGCTTTATATTTAATCTCTCATTTAATCTACCTAGCAAACCTGAAAGGTAGGTGGTGTTATCTCCATTTTATTGATGAAAGATTTACTTTCTCAAAGTTGTAAGTGGTAGAGTCTGGATTTTCCTCCAGATTTATCTCATTCCATAGTTCATGCTCTTTTCAGTGTACCCATTGGATTATGAGGGGAGGGAATATGGTCTAGATATAAAGTATTTGACTTAAATTCCCACACTCCTTTGACTTTAGTCACAATATTTACTTTGGGTTCCCCTCCTACTGTAAAGCTGAATTTGTCTTTGCTTGTTTGCCCTCTTCTTCCCAACCCTTATTAGAAGCTAGTGTTTCAGTAGCACCTGTCCTGTGCCTTTTATCTTCTCTCTCTGTTCATTCCCACACCCATCCCCTCCTCTTTTGGTCATCCCTAACTGCCCTCCCCTGCAGGCTTGATTGCCCCCAACTGCCCTCCCTTTTAGGCTTGGTCCCTCTCAACTGCCCTCCCCTGTTGGCCATCTTGTGGCAGCCATCTTGTGTCCACATGGGGGCAGCCATCTTGTGTGTTGGAGTGATGGTCAATTTGCATATTAACCTTTCTCCTTAAAATGTGGCACCTGGACCATTAGCATTAGCATCATCAGAGATATTATAAGAAATGCAGAATCTCAGGCTCCATCACAGACCTATTAGAATTGGTATTTTTAAACAAGATCCCAAGTGATTTGTGTGCATGTTAAAGTTTGAGAAGGGCTATTTTCAAGTGTAAACTCCTTGTGGGTAAGAACAAGTTATCTGGTAGATGGCTAATAATTTCATGACTAGCTTGGAAAACAAGACTTTGTTTCCCCAGATGGGTAGAAATTCTAGATTGGTCCTTGGCTTAATTTAATGTGGCCAGAGGTAAATACCTTCTGAGATCATTTTGTTCTTACCCTAGGAACCTAGTGGGTCTTCCATTTTCTCTTTTTCTGGTATTCTGGAGTATATCTTCTCTGGCCATCTTTGGAAGTCACAGTGGAAATTTGGAGAGTTAAAGAGCCATGGAAGAACTGTGCTTAGTGTTTGAAATAGTTCTTTCTGCTTTCAGAAACAGATTTTCTTCTTCCCTTTCAAAATTAAAAGATCATTTCTTAAATAAAGGTTCATTCCCTGCCCCCACGGAATTCTGGAGGGTTTATATGTTTTAATTTATAAAATCTAAGTCATTTCTTGCCTTTGTAACTTCAGTGCTATGGGTCAATTTACTAATATTGCCTGAAGGTTCTTTTGGCCCTCAAAAGCTGTCAGATGGCCTTTTCTTTGTTCTTTGAGAGGAGAGTAAGGTTGCTTCATTCACAAAGCAAGAAGGTGATGTTGGAACCAGCACTTGTTCAATCATTCAGAGTCTCCCCCCACTCCCACCTCAACAATACCCAGCTTTTCTTCAAGTTATGTCCTAGTGACAATGAAATGTCATACCAAATAACAAATCTGGATAAAATTCCCCAAAAGCTCAACAACATTTCATAGAATAGTGACAATAAGTAGCCCAAGTTGCTCTGACAAGCCATAGTGCAGGGGAACAGTGGATGTTTTGTGTACACTCATCAAGCCCTTCTGGGTCTCAGTGTACTTTCAAAGCTACTGAAGGTCCTCCCTTCATGGTCTGTTGGACTGCTCTCCATATGTTCCCTTTTCACCTTCCTTCTTTCCTCCACCCTCACACCCTTCCTCAACTGGTTATAATTTATAACAGAAGGTGTTTTATGGTTTGCTATATTTATTGAATGGTTTTACGTTTCTTGTTTTCTAAAAAAGTAGATGAATGGACTGTTTTATGTTTTCCTCTGTATTTTAGTTTTAAGTTGTGTTTCCCTTTCCTATAGCTCCTGATTTCCTTCTCTCTTTCTTCTTCCACCTTCCTCTGACTCCTTCACTGCCTGTCCTCAGTGATTCTAGAGAGAAAACAAGCTTTCCATTTCTCCCCATATATTCGGTTTGGGTACCTTGTTATTTTTGGGATATTGTGAAATTCGACTTCTTAATTAGTTTGCAGATGAAGAGCTCTAAAATGTACACCCATGAATACACATTCCACTTTCTAAGAATTCTGAGTATTGAAAAGGCCCTTTTGAACAGATAGGACAAGAATAAATATATCCGATTCATGCCTCAGATCATTGCTGTGTAGTTTTCATTCTCACTTTGTCATAATTCTCAATGAATGCAAATGGCATCTTTGTTTTTAGAGATCTCTTTTCTTACAATGAATGCCTTTTCCTTTTTCTGAGGATAAGGGAGCCCCTTTAAAATGCTGCTAGTGTGGAATAGAACATGACACCCATCTTGTAGGCTAAGCAAATTGTAGCCTGCTTTTTCCTGATGAAGTTATCACATTTCAGGGACATTGTTTCACTTGTAGGATATTATTGTCCTAGTTCCAAATTTGACTTCAGGTTAGAGAGTTATTCCAATTAGACTATTTCTTGGTATTTTTCTTTGTCTTTATGCTTATAAGGATCTTTTGAGCTCTATCTATTATCTCTTCCAATCTTGGCCAAAATTGTTATGTTATGCACGTATGTATAAATATTTAACAAGATAAGTTAGACAAAATGTGTTTGAAGATACTTCAGCCGCCCACCCCCACCCCTACCACTGCCCCAGCTCAGTTTTTAAGCAGTTACAGATGGTTTCTTTTTTTCTCAGTTGTTTAGATTTAGCGGGCATTTCTTCGTACTTTGCTTGATGGACAATAAAATGGAAGCTTTTGAGTCAATATTGACTACCAAAATGGTAGCATCCAGTAACGGATAATATTAGGCTCCACTTTATATATTTTTTTCTAACTACCGGTAGTTATTTCAATTCCTCTATGCCAGAGAGTTTTGGGTATGCGATTGTGTGTTTTTTAAGAAAACATTTTGGATAAAGACTAATGTTCTCAAGTCAGGAATAGCAATTAGTACCATTCATTAATCAGAGGCATGTTTTGACTTTGAGCCCTGGCTAGGAAATATAAACTGTGAAAGTCACACATATATATGAACCTCAGGCAAATTTATGACCTGTCAGCCTTTTAAGGTTAAATTCTTAACCCCAAGTCGTGGCTGGCTTTATATGTAGAGTCCGGCACATTCCTTTGGGCCACTGAACACCCCCCTCTCTAGTCCTTTGCTTAACAGCAGCTAATGGCCTAATGAGCAAGAAGGATTTCTGTCTCTTATCTGCTGCCTAACCAGCTACAGGAAGGCTGATATATAGAGTTTGGGTCAAAACCTGAGTCTTTGAACCAAGAAACTATAAGGTCAGTTTAAAACTCTGGATATGTGCTATCTCTGTGGTCATTAGTACCTGTCATTGAAGGAGCTGGACACTTGAGTTCAAACAAATAGTAATAGTTGTTAAATGTAAGAGCAGTTGAACTAATTTTGCTAATAATTCTTTCAGCCTTTGTTTAGGTCTTCTATAAGTAGCCTTCATATAGTCTTTAATGAGTTTTAGTTTGTGCCTGGAGGTTGTTATAGTTACGCAGGAGTGTTTGATTATCAGATAGTGATGATGATGGAGGCAACGATATTTATATTTTGGCCCAGATTTTGGAGGGTGCTGCCAGTTATAGGTAAATAGATATCTTCTACTACTTTTACTTCTTTTTAGACTGAGTTTTTAATAAATATGCATTCAACTTGCTAGGAGTCAGAGAAACCTTTGTGCCTGCTCAGACCTTTTTAAGGAGAAAGAGTCATTGCCTGTTTTTAAGATCTTCTTGGAATCCAGGCTCAGACTTATATAAAAATAAATATTTTAGGGTGTTCAGTGCCTATCAAAGTGAAAGCCCCTTGACTTTCATCTTCAGCATTTGCATTTTTCAGAGACAATAATGAAAACATTTTTTCCAGTTATTGTTCTGTTAACGAAAATCCTATTTACATAAACAGGCATTGTTGTGGGTTAGGGAAGAATGTGGGGTCCCATTCTTTAGCTTCTTGTATATCTTTGCAGGCTTGTTTAAATAAAAGTAATGATGCTTTAGACTAAGCAGCTTTTCTCATTTAGGTAAGCAGGGTGGCTTGAAATTTCAATTAACTAGATAACTTGAGTCTTTTTCTTAATTATCTCAAGCATGTAGGATGCTCTCTTGATAGTAAAAACCCTAAAATGTCAGTAGTCTCCTCAGACATCGATTTGGTAATAAAATCCCCTGCATTTTCAGGGGTTAATTTCCATGACAATTGCACATCTCCTCCCCACCTCCACCCTGGAAGAAGTTCTTTTTGGGCCTTGGTTCCTCACATTTGCAAAAACACACTTTAAAAATATATAAGGATGTTGGGGGAATTCCTAGATCTAAAGGAAATTTAAATGTATTCAGATTCATGCTCATTACACAATTTTGGTTTAAGAGTTTTTAATAGCTTTTGTCATATTCCTCAGAAAGTCATCTGCCTGACTTTGCCAGACTTTGTTTTCTGCCCTGAATGTATAACTGAAGATCAGCAAAAGGAGAGCCTAACTACATCCTATTCTATCTCTTGTCTCAAAAGAAAGAAAGAATAAAAAAAACCAAAAAAAAAGGAAGAAAGTTCTCAGGTCATCAGGTACAGAGTGGAGAAAAACTTAAACTAAAAAAAAAATAAAAGCAGCCCAGGCTGCCTTCCACATCTGCTAGTCATTCCCACTGGTTTGAGTTCAATTCAGCAAGTTTTTATTGAGCACCTGTGGTGGGAGTGGTTCTAATAATCGTTAACATTTATTGAGCCAAGTGCTGTCCTGAGCCCTTTATGGTCAACATCCCATGTAATCTTCACAATAGCACTACCTGGTAGGTGTTGTTATTTCCCCCATTTTACAGATGAGAACTGAAGCTCACAGAGCTTTGTGACTTGTCTGAGGTCAAATAGCTATGCAATGAATTAAACTCGCTTAATCTGGGTCCAGAACCATGTTTATAATTGTTACTCTGTGATGGGGTCAGCATTTCTAGGAATTATTCCTAAAACCAGTTTTGAGAACCCAGCATATGTGAGATGCTAGGATGCTGGGGACTTTAAGTCAAATACTCCACTCTCCCTGCTCTTGGTGGGGAGGCAAACATGTAGACAGATGGGGAGCCTGCATGGAGAGTGTCTCCATATTTGTTGAGGGGAATGAGGAGGGCATGGTTAGGTCAGTGACTTGAACCTGTGGGAATGCTGTATCAGCAATGCAGCTCAGTAGCCAGGGATCATGGACATTTGATTTTCCCATCCAATGAAGGTCATCTCTCTATGAGTTGAACTGCCTCATTGATTGTATCAATCACTTCCATCACTTCCCCAGCTCTCTGTAGCATCAGCTACCTTAAACTCAGCACTTCTTAGACATGCATGGAGAATTGGCTCCACAGTTCTTGTGTCAACATTTCTTTATTTCAGTTCTTTTTTTTAAAGTGAAAACTAAATGAGGCAGGTCTTTCTGAACCAAATTGCTGTGGTCTGGAGAGCTGGTTGCTTTCTGAAGGCAGATGATATAAAACTAGCATCACATAGGGAGACCCAGGACCCAGGCTTGGTTCCTTCAGTTTGACCTGGAGCCCTCCTGGCACTCTCTTTGAGCCCACACTGGGTTCTAGAGAGCTCTGTGTTTGAATCACCCTGGTTTGACAGGAGAGGGAAGTTACTATTAACAATTTTTGAGTTTTTTAGTGAAATCATGGTGGTGGAAAGGAAACCCTCAAATCACCTGTTTGAGAAATTTAGTTTTGTTTTTCAGAGCTCCTGAAGAAAGCAAAGGAGGAAAAAAGCCACTAGTGAGCATTGTTGAAAGTCTTGTGTGTTTCATTAACAGATTTTCTTCAATTTTAGGAAACATTTTGTTCAAGGTAAAGTGAACTCATCAGTGAATGTGTGCGTATGAAACAATATCATTTAAGATATGTACACATATAATACCCTAATAAAAAAAAAAGAATATCATTTAGCTTCTAACCTCAGCTTACAAAAAAATGTGTTTCCAAGTTTCTTATAGTTTCTCTGTAGTATTTAGCCTGCCAAGTTCCCTCCCATGCACTTTCTCCTTCATTAAATGTCTTAGACAGAAAGGGGTTGCTACCAAGTCTAGACTTCAGAATCATGCAGGAGGAAGGCCAATTAGTGAGAATTTTGATTCACATTACATGAGGGCGGGAGGAGGAGGAAAATATGTCCTTCCAAGTCCTTCAGATACTCAAGTTCTAACACAACAGTATGTTGAAGATATATAAAATTACTGGAGCATTTACACAGCTATTCCCCAAGATGGCATAAATGCCACAGCACTGGAGCATGTCAGTGTAGACACTTAGATCAGCTGAAGGATAGGAAAAAGGAAAAGATCAATAACACTGCTGCTCACACAGGGATCAGGAGTGTTTGATTTTCTTTTGATTGTATTTTGCTCAAGTGCAGTGTGTATGTTGTACTAACAAGGCAACTGACTTCCTTTGCAGCAGGTTCCTATCATAGGGAAAGGGGAAAGATAAAATAGAGGGCACAGATTATTTACAGTGGCTGAGAATGTAATTACGAGGTGCAATGGCTTGAAACTGAAATTTAGGTTAGCCATTAGGGCTGGGAAAGGCATCTTAATAGTAAGGACAACTGGGCATTACAAAGATTTGCCTGAGAGCTGGTTAAACAGTATCTATGGAAGTGCTGAAGGCTATGGCAGGTGTAATGTGAACGGAAACTCCTATCAAATTCAGGGTTGGCATGGAGGCCCAGAAGGATGATAGCCATCTTCCATTGTTGCTGGGCTTTCTTTGTGATTACTTAATTGCTAGTGGCTTGAAACAATTTTTTCCATGTATTTAAATATGCCTAATTTGTTGAGCATAAGAAAACATCCATCAGAGCAGTAAGAATGAGGCATTTGGATTGGTTTGAGCACCCTTTTAAACAGACTTTCTGGAACCAAGGATTGAGGCAATATTATTACTTAATTCTTCAAGGGTTCTTCCTTCTTATACTATGGCTCTATTATTGTTAAGGTAACATTTGGGCTCTGTCAATATGACTTTCTCAAGACTGACCCTAGATTAAATTTTGCTTTGAACCCTCCCCCTTTAAAAAAAAACAAACATTTCCTTTTGAACATCACCCCTAGTCTCTATTCAGGATTGCCTCCCCCACTTCTTTTCTGAGCTGTAGGAAGATCCCAAGTAAACCCTTTAACCTTGAGGTATTAGGGAATTAATAAAAAAGTGTTGCACTTTAAGACAATGCCTGATGAAGTTGCTTAACCAAAGTAGTATCTCACCCATGATGAAGCATTTAGACATTACTCGGCAGATACTTTTAGGTGGGATAGGGGGAGAGAGCACGTGTATTAGTTTCCTAGGGCTACCATAAAAATTAGCTCAAATTTGGTGGCTTAAAACAACAAGAGTGGGTCTAGGATGTTGAAATTCTCAGCTATGTTTCAGGTCTGAATATTTGAAGATTGTATCTGAAAAATAAAAAGTATACATCTCCCGAAAGACAGGATCTCAGCTACTTGTCTGAGTAGAATAATAATTAGTGAAAGAGTGACTAGGGGGATAGAAAAATTGCCTTAGTTTAATCCTCTGGCAGAATTCTAAATGGAACATTTTTTTTATCCTGACTCCAGAGTACTTGGCATTATTCTCCAACCCAATTTTGTTTTTTTAGGGATTTTCCCCATCTAAATAGACTGAATGTGTATGAGAGAGAGAGAGAGAGAGAGAGAGAGAGAGAGAGAGAGAGAGAGAGAGAGAGAGAGAGAGAGAGAGAGAGAAGGGAAGGGAGAAGGGGAAGGGGAAAAGAATAGAATGCTGTTCGCTGGAATAAAATACTGTTTTTCTAAAAGTTGGTCTAGTAGTATCAATTACTATGACCTAGTTCTTTTCAAATTGAACCCTCTTAAAATTCTGGCATTGATTATAAGTGAGAAGGGAGCACATCAAGCCCAAACCTCAGCTAGCCTCTTGAGATACAAAGATGAGTCAGTCAAGGGTCTTTCCATCAATGAACTTAAATTTGGTGGAGATAAGGCATGCAGATAACTATGGTACAAGTTAGAGTGTGTGAGAAGTGTCTTTATAAAGGATGCAGAATGCTATGTGAATTCCAAGGACAGAAAACCTGTGGAGAACATATTTTTCTGCTCCCATGAACACACTCTCCTGTGATAATCCAATCCAAAGATAACTAGGAGTCAAATATACATCAGTAAAGCTGGAAAATGTATAGCATATAGACAAAAAATAGCCAACAAAAAGTAAGAATCATCTTGTAGCAGGGCTCACATAGTTCCCCTGTTACTCTCCTCCAGTTCATTTATCCCTTTATCCATACCATATTCCTTGGCAGTGCCTAAGTCTGCCACACATTTATGTACCCTTGTGCCCTTGCTCCATTTTCTTAGATGTTTTTAAAGAAGAAGAATGATGTGATCAAATACTTACTTCAGAAACATCTCTTCTTGACTTTATGGAAGAGTGTAGAGGCATGAAGGCCATTTTGGAAGCTATTCTTGTCCAATTGAAAAAAGGTGAAGTGATAAGGCAAATGAGAAGGGAAAAGATGAAGGGACCTTTAACAAGCAATGGCATTAGTAACATTTGGTTATAGGGGATGAAGGCAAGTAAGGTGTCCAGAATGATGCTAATTTTTAATTAGTTTGGGAGCCTATTTATGGGTCCAGTTGTGATCCCCAGGGCAGGGACTCTGTCTTGTTCATTAATGTATTCTTTAGGTTGAGTATAGTCCCTGGCACAAAGTAGGCAGTCAGTAAATGTTGGATGAATGAATTCTTCACCATGTTGTCAGGATGAATGTAATCATAAAATTTGTATTCCCAGAGCACATGTTGACTGCTGCTGGTTGGGAATGTAGTCCAGAAAAAATATCTTTGGGAGAAGGTAGTGATCTAGGGATTCAACTTTTACAAGGTATGAAATGATATTTAGTTGATAGCTGGCAGTAGAGGTAAAAGTAATTCATTCTTTAATTTTCAGGTTTAGAGAATGGCTTATCTCTAGGGTTGCTTTAAACTTCCAGTACTAACTATAGTGTGGCAGACACATTTTGGCCTACGTTTTACTTAGGTTAAAATGTAAAAAGTAGAGTATGTAGTAATCCTAGGCGTGATCTTTGACTTAAAGTCTAAGCTTGTGCCTGGCTGGCTCACTGGTTGAGCATTGACCTATGAACCAGGAGATCATGATTTGATTCCCCGTCAGGGTACATGCCCTGATTGTGGGCTTGATCCTCAGTGTAGGGCCTGCAGGAGGAAGCTGATCAGTGATTCTCTCTCATCATTGATGTTTCTATCTCTCACTTTCTCTTTGAAATCAATTATATGCATAAAAGTCTGAGCGTATGATACCCAGGTGTGTCCTCTGCAAGGTCATTTTCTTTCAGGCTAAATAACAGAAGGGTAACTTTAAGCTGCTCTCTCTAGGATAATTTCTTTTACCAGCAATCATCATTTTCCCTCCCAGTTTCAAAAGCAGTCATTTTTTTCATCTGAATTCCTATCTTGATTAGCAAGAAATTAATGAGTGTAAGATTTGATTTAGATAATGATTAATTAGGGGAAAAGGCACCGTTCTAATAGCACTATTATATGCTAAGGAAATTAGCTAATATTTTTGGATAGCAAATTGACTTGTCCTCCATTTATAAAAAGTATTTAAATAAACGGAAGAACAAAATAAATCCAGAGACATAGAAACATGGAAAAGACTGTTGATCCTCAGAGAGAAGGCTGGGGTAGGTGGGTGGGTGGGTGGGAAGAGATTAACCAAATAATTTGTAAGCATATATGCATAACCCATGGACACAGACAATTGGGTGGTGAAGGCCTGGGGTCAAGGGCAGGGGCGGGGTAAAAGGGGTTAATGGGGGCAAAAAGGGAACATATGTAATACTTTCAACAATAAAGATTTAAAAAAATTATTTTTTTCTTGGTTCATTAATAGTGCAATATGCACTTACTCGTTTGGATAATTTTAATGGGCATCTATTATTTTCCCTATAAGTCATGAAGCAACCAGTTTTGGATGCCATTCATTTATTAGCTTAATATTATTTTAATAATAATATTACATTATTATTTTTTAGCACAATGTACCTTTGTTAGCAAAAAAAAATAATCCTCCATTCATAAATCAGATCTTGACAATTAATGTGTCAAATCATTATATATATGGAGAAAATTCAATTTTCATTTTTACTGAGCTCTGATGATTCATTCTCTTTTGTTACTGTTTGAGTATGTTCTATCTGCTCTTAGAAAAACATAAGGATCAAGATGCACATGAATATTTTTGTTTTTTAATGTGTTTTTAAAGTGATTTTTGACAATTTATAGTCATTTGCTAAAATTGCAGTCTAGTAAGATAACCAACATATAGAGCATAGTAAAGGTAATTAGAGAATCCAAGGGCTGGAAGTGACCTTGAGAGGTTATTTAGTCCATTTCCCAATTTCAGGCAGTAAGACTAATCTTCCTAAACAGCACTCTTCATCATATTATGCCTCTGCTTGAGAATCAACAGTGGTCCTTTATAGCCTATGGTGTCAAACCCACAGGCATCTGTCTGCATTCAAGGCCCTTCAAATTCTGTCCTGTCTTAACTGATAAGCAAGCTCCACCCTAGATGGAAGCTTCTCACCAGGCAGGTTAGTCTTGTCCCACTACTCCACTAGTGCCAAACACGTTTCACCCATTGGTCTCTCCAAATCCTTCCAATCCTTTACTGTCTAGCTCAAGCCCCATTTTCCCCTGGAAGTCTTCTATGGCCCTTAGAGCTTCTGGTGGGCATTCCCTTATCTAGCAAGTGTTATCCATATTGCATTTAAAAAATAGTTGATTTAAAAAAATCAACTTTATTGAGATATAATCTATTATATTAAAAGCATATTATGCTAATTAGACCAGACAAAGCTGCCATGGGTGGGGGCCACAGCAGAGGCAGCAGAGGCCCTGAGTCACAGCAGTGGGCAGGGTCTGAGACAGAGGTGGCTGCAGCAGTGGTGGCGACCAAGGCCCTTACACGAATTTTGTGCACCGGGCCTCTAGTTTACAAATAATAAGATGCAGCCATTTTGAATGAAGAATTTCATGAGCTTTGGCAAATATATATACCCATGTAACCACTACCCCAACTTAAATATGGGCTATTTTTATTACCTCTGAAAATATACTGCATGTTTCATAACCTAAACATAGACCAACTTTTACTGTTCTCTAGCTGTTTTGTGTGAAAGTCTGGTATTTCTAGCATGAATTTATTTTAATTTTACTTAACATGTATTAAATATTTACCTTATCCTGAGAAGACTAAAAGCTTTGCACACATAATCTTACTCAATCCTTGCAATAACTCTGTAAAGTAAGAGCTATTGATAACTTCATTTTATAGATAAGGACAAAAAAGCCCTATAGCAGTTAAATAACCTGCCCATGCTTACACAGCTATTGAATGGCAGGGTTAGGACTAAATTATAAGCAACTGGGTAAGAGGGGCCATGAGTGCTTTTGCTCTTTCTTGTCCTCTAGTGCCTACCATGGTGCTGAGGCCATTAATACTGATTTAGAGTAAAATTCAATAGAACAGACATATTTAAACAACCCCATACACGTTGTTCACTAACATCTTCCAATTAAGGACAGGGCTCAGGCACAGAATTAGGTCACCATCTGATTGTGAGCCTATGACTGCATAGGGGAGGTGGCCAAGGGAAATCAAGAGCAGTATGAGATGTCAAGTCCTTGAATGGGACCAAAATAGAGCAAAAAGTGGACCCAAAGGAAAAGATTTGTGATGAAGGTCAAGAAGACAAGTAACCAAACTAAGAGATCCCTTTACACAAGAGTACACATCAGCAGGGAACCTTCTGGGGACTATCTTGGTTTAGCCTCTGAGAGGAGAGGCACAGGTAGGGTGCTCAGCTTGGATACACATGGGCATAATCCCCCATAGGAAAGCTTCCATAACTACAATATGCCCTTTCAGTTGTATGATCCAGAACTGGACCCAATGTATATTGTCTCAGAATAATTAGAAACGAATTACTTCATAGTTCCTTCAAGTGAAACATCTATTTGTATATTTTCAAGATGTTTGGAAATTGAGTTTTTTGGGTGGTATTTTAACATTTTTTCAAGGTCAAAGTTAAGCATATGGATGTAAAATTTTCAGGGTCATCTGTCTCCATTTCCTCTTTTTAGATCAGACAGACCAAAGATCTTTGCTAGTGTTCTCAGTCTGTAGTGCTCATTAATTCAACACTATCTATAGAAGGCTGAATGGGATCAGCAGGGCATCCCAAAGTAGATGGGAGTCATTCTCTGTTCTTCAGAACTAGGAGAGGAGATTATAATATGAAAGTACTTTAAAAATATATACTTTTATTGATTTCAGAGAGGAAGGGAGAAGAATAGATAGAAACATCAATGATGAGAGGGATTTATTGATTGGTTGCCTCCTGAATGTTGGACCGAGCCTGCAACCCAGGCATGTGCCCTTGACTGGAATTGAACCTGGGACTCCTTGGTCCGCAGGCTGAAGCTTTATCCTTGAGCCAAACCAGCCAGAGATATGAAAGTACTTTTTAATCCTCCAAAATAAATGAAAACCAGCATCCCTGTAATGACTTCAGTTAATTTTAATTTTTTTTATTAGCATCTGGGAATGCAAGTTATTAAGCCTGAAAGAGTTGAACGTTTCTGGCTCATTTGTTCATTCTTCACCTTATCTTCATCCCAGGCTATATTGCTGGTCCCTATTCCCATTTTCCAGCTGAATTTCATTTTTACAAAAAGAATTTGATGAGTGTGGTCCACCATTCCTTTTCCTTTCCATCTAATAAAAGAAATATTTTCCTTTAACCTTCTTTTGTTCCTGACATACTAAAAGAATATTTTTATCTTTAATGTGTCTTTTGCGGGTTGCCTCTTTTTCTTGAATTGACCTTTTTGCTTTTATGAACACAAGTATGTACCAGTTCTTGGTGTACCCCTCTAGTCATTTTCTCTTGGCTTTATTTTTTTATTCATCCCACTCGGATTCAGTTCCCAGAATAACTCTTTGTTTTGTTGATGAGGATTCCTCTCTAAATTATTTTTCTATTTCTTTCTATTTTGTGTGCTTTTTATTTTTTTGTTTCTTTCATGTACATGTTCGTGCATCGAAATGGTCATATTTCATTGTTGTAATTTAATTTAGGCATGTCTAGCTCTCCAGTCTCACATTGGTCCCTATGCTGTTTTATACTTATACTGGGACTTACTTCAAGCTGTTCCATGGAATATACAAACTGAATTTGAAATGTTTTTTTCTCTTTGGCATATATTTCTCTCCTTCCCAGTTTGGAAATCCTGAGTTCTTATCGGTTTATAGATATTTTATTTCCTCAAATTTATAGCTAACTCTTAGCCCACAGTTAAATGGTACTGATTTATTGATAACTAGTTAACTAGGCAGTGATAACTGGGAGGGAGGACAAATGTTGTCATATATAAATTTCTTATATTTGTATATAACATATATCTTCATGACATCTGAAATGTTTCCCCAAAAGTTCTCATTTGAGGTTTTATTCTTTAAAGACTTTTGGCTAAATAATTTTTTTGCAGTTGTGGGAGTTTATACAATAATGAGACTTGATCACCTCAGAGAAGAGACACACTAATCAAGCTCTAAGTTACTTTATGAATTATCATATCAAAGGCAACCGAACTGGTTTCATGATCATTCAAAGAGTCATTTCTGGGTTTCTGTAGGTACACTGAGCAGAAATTTGCTTCCTTCTAAGATCTAAGAAACTCATAGTACTTCACAAAAAACAGATCTGAGCCTTATTATTTTATAACTCCCACTAGATCTGGTGGGAGTAAGAACACTATGAACAGTCACCTTGCCAACTAATCCTACCACTTCTGAAAGCTAGGAGTCATCACCAGTGGAAATTTAAAAGCACAAAGGATTGTATCTATAATATTTAATTTGATGAACATATTCAAATACATATCTTTCATACACATACTGTATCAGTTTACCAATAAAATAGATTAAACCTGGCTAGGTGGACAAGAATTTGGTATATGCAAAATACTGGCTATATACATGTGTGTTACATATGAACTTGCTTAAATCTAGATTAGCCACTCTTCCCTAATGGGAATCTTTCTCTTCTTGGTCCCATAAGCTGAATCAATTTCTATTCCTAGAATAGCATTACATTTTGTAACCTAATGTAGAAAGAACACAGTGAGCTAGAACTAATTGTTTCCCCCTTTTTCTGAAGATAATCATAAAGCTTTTAGGCTTAGACCATATTTCAAATCAGTTTAAGACTTGTATGTGAGATTGATATTTCTAGGAAATAAATCTGAATTCTGTCTCCAGACCCCAAATTGTATTTTGACATGTTAAATATTACCTTTCCATCCAGTACTATAAATTGCAGTGCTTGATTAGGTTTTGGGATATGTATTATCTGTGCACTCCTTTATTACATTTGTCAGTAGCTCACATGAGGAGGGAAAAGTGGAATGCTTAGCATCAATACTGTAGTCTCCCAACAGTGATGTCATGTGAGGCAAAACTTGAAACTTGGACATATTCATTAAGGCCAAGACTTAACTGGAATTCCCAGGGAAATAAGATGTAGTAAAAAAATAAATTTTCTGGTAATTTAGAGCTAACTAGTCTCCTCTCCACTCTTTTAAAGCCTCAGTTGTTGAAAAGCTCTTTTAAATGTATAAAAATGCTTTCCAGCCTTGTTTCCATAAAGTTTGATATTCATTATGGAATCTTATTTTAAGGACCTTATGGGACTTTGGGGGAATCCTCCTTATTTTCCCAATACATATTTTCCCAATACATAATCCTAGCTAACTGTTGCTTTATTGCACTCGTTTACTATGTACTAAGTATTTATCTCTGTTAATCCCTTTAGACCAGTGGTTCCCAACCTTTATAATGCTGTGATCCTTTAATATAGTTCCTCATGTTGTAGTGACCCCCAACCATAAAATTATTTTGTTTGCTACTTCATAACTGTAATTTTGCTACTGTTAATGGATCATAATATAAATATCTGTGTTTTCCAATGGTCTTAGGCTCTACAACAGTGATTCTCAACCTGTTGGTCATGACCCACAGGTTGAGAACCTCTAGCAGGGTCACCTAAGACCATTGGAAAAATTTGTTTAGGTCAACTGGGAGTTGTAAAGCCAAAAATCCCTGTCAACAAAGTTCCGAGTATCATAGGACTTAGCATGTTTGCCATAGTGATTGTGGGCTGGGCACAACATGATGGTAAATTCGGAGTGCAGTAGCTGGGACCATTAGTCAATTACATTCCCCACAGTAGGAGGTCTGAGATGCATATTTTCATGGCCATAACAGAAGAAACTCAACAAATATTTATTGAAGGAAGCGTTTGATTGAATCAGGAGTTTCAAAAGAGGAAGGATATTTGAATTAATATTCATTGAGCCCTATTATTTGCTAGTATTGGTGGAGGATATAAAATCCTGGTACTCTCCCTCTCTTCCCTCATATATCCTCAAATATTGCCTTATGAAAAAAGCCTTCCTTATATGCATCCAATGCAGGAGCACCCAAATATATAAAAATAAAATTTCTGGAAGATATCAATGGAGAGATTGACAGCAATACAATCATAGTAGGGTACTTTAATACCCCACTGACATCACTGGATAAATCCTCTAGACAAATTAACAAAAAAACCTCCAAAACAACAAAACAAAAAAAACCTCAAACACCCCAGCAATCCTCAATGACTCACCAGATTAGATAGATTTAATTGATATCTTCAGAACATTTCACTCCAAAGTTACAAAATACACATTCTTCTCAAATGCTCATGGGACATTTTCAAAGATAGCTACATATTGGGTCATAGGCAAAGTCTCTCCACATTGAAGAAGATTGAAATCATATCAAGCATCTTATCAGATCACAATGGCATAATATTAGAAATCGACTACAATAAAAACAAAAAAAAAATCAAATACTTGGAAGTTAACTAGCATGTTATTAAACAGTGATTGGGTTACCAAAGATATCAAAGAAGAAATTAAAAGCATCCTGGAAACTAATGACAATCAAAACACAACAATCCAAAATCTATGGGACACAGTAAAAGCAGTCCTGAGAGGAAAGTCCATAGCATTACAGGTCTACCTTTTAAAAAAACCAAAACCACAAAAATAAACAAAAAACCTCACTGGTAATAAATTATATACCTCTACAACCTAAAGATTTAGAAAGAGAGCAAGAAGAAAAGCCCAGAGTGAGCAGAAGGAAGGACATAATAAACATCAGAGCAGAAATAAATGACATAGAGTCCAAAAAAAAAAAAATACAAAAGATCAATGAAACCAAGAGCTGGTTCTTTGAAAAGATAAACAAGATTGATGAACCTCTAGCCAGGCTCACCAAGAAAAAAAGGGAGAGGACCCAAATAAACAAAATCAGAAATGTAAGAGATTAAGTAATGATTATGAAAAAATATTATGAACAACTTTATTCTCCAACTAAACAACCTAGAAGAAATGGACATATTCCTACAAAAATAAAACCTTCCAAAATTCAATCAGGAATAATAAAAAATCTCAATAGGCCAATAACTACAGAGGAAATTGAAGCAGTAATAAAAAATTCCAGCAAACAAAAGCCCAGGGCCAGACAGCTTCACAGGGGAGTTTTACCAAACATTCAAAGAAGAACTAAAACCTATCCTCCTCATACTATTCCAAAAAGTTTAAGAGGAAGGCACACTTCCAAGCTCTTTCTATGAAGCCAGCATCACCCAAATCCCAAAACCAGATAAACACAATACAAAGAAATAGAATCACAGGCCAATATCCCTCATAAACATAGATACCAAAATCCTCAACAAAATTCTAACAAATCGGATCCAGTATTATATTAGACATATCATATACCATGACCAAGTGGGATTTATTCCAGGAATGGAAGGATGGCACAATATCCCTAAATCAATAAATGTGATATATCCCATAAACAAATTGAGAGACAAAAATCACATAGTCATATCAATCAGTGCAGAAAACGTCCAACACCCTTTCTTTATAAAAACCCTTAGCATAGTGGGAATAGAGGGATCATACTTCAACATAATAAAAGCCATATACGACAAACCCACAGCCAACATCATACTTAATGGACAAAAACTAAAACCATTTCCCCTAAGAACAGGAAAAAGACAGGGATGCCCGCTTTCACCACTACTGTTCAACATAGTACTGGAAGTGTTAGCCATAGTGATTAGACAAGAAGAAGAAATAAAAGGTATTCAAATTTGAAAATAAGTAGTAAAATTACCATTATTTGCAGATGACATGATACTGTACATAGAAAACCCTAATGACTCTAAAAATTATTAAATTTAATAAACGAATTAGTCAATGTAGTAGGACACAAAATTAACACCCCAAAATCTATGGCATTTTTATACACCATTAGAGGGCTGGTGCACGAATTCATACATAGGTGGGGTCTGGCTGGCTCACCCCGATGGGTGATAATAAGTCACTAATTATCTGAGAAATGCAAATCAAAACAACAATGCGGTACCATATCATACTTGTCAGAATGGCTATCATCAACTAATCAATAAATGACAAGTGTTGGTGATGATTCAGAGAAAAAAGAACCCTTGTGCACTGCTGGTGGGAATGCAGATTGGTGCAGCCACTATGGAGAACAATATGGAGTTTCCTCAAAAAACTAAAAATGGAACTCCCATTTGACCCAGTGATCCCACTTCTAGGAATATATCCCAAGAAACCAGAAACACAAATTAAAAAGAATGTACGCACCCCTATGTTCAGAGCAGCACAATTCACCATAGCTAAGATTTGGAAATAGCCTAAGTGCCCATCATCAGATGAATGGAATAGAAAACTATGGTACATCTACACAATGGAATACTATGCTGTGGTTGAAAAAGGAGTTCTTACCATTTGCAACAATATGGATGGAGCTAGAGAACATTATGCTAAGTGAAATAAGCCAGGCAGAGAAAGATAAATATCACATTATCTCACTCATTTGTGAAATATAAGGAACAACATAAACTGATGAACAAAAACAGTCCACAGACAGAAACATCAATCAGAACATCAAACCTCAGGGAAGGTAGGGGATGGTGGGGCTAAGGTGGAGAGATCAACCGAAGGACTTATAAACATGCATATAAGCCTAATCAATGGACACAGACAACAGGCAGTGGGGGAATGGGGGAAAAAGGATATATTGATATATGTAATGCCTTAATCAATAAAGAAATTTAAAAAATAAATGATTCAAAAAAAAATTAACAGCTTCATTGATGTATAATTGGTTCAATAAATTGCACACATTTTAAGGGTATAATTTGATAAATCTGATATATGTATATAGCCATAAACCAATCACCACAATGAAAATTATGAATATATCCATCATCATCCCGAATTTCCTCACTCCCACCCCTCCCTGTGCTCCACCTCCTAACAATCACTTAACTGCTGTCACTATAGATTAGTTTTCGTGTTTTAGATATTTATATAATGGAATCATAGAGTATGTAATTTAAAAAAATTTTAATGCAATATTTTAAAAATTCATCTATGTGGTAACATGTATCAATACTTTATTCCTTTTCATGGCTGAGTATAATTCTATTTCATATATACGTATACGTAAAATATCACAATTGGTTTTTCCTTTCTTACTTAGTTTTATTTTTTCTGTAGTACTTATTATCATAGTTTGTTGTCTACCAGAATTAAGGTCCTCAAGGGGAGGGACTTTGTATACTGCTATAGCCACAGTGCTTGGCACATAGGTACTCAATTAATATTTGGTGGATGACTTTCATTTACTCCCATGGCTTCAGTTTTCATTCATATGCTGATGACTTCAATGGGTGCAGAAGTGTGTTGAGTCACCAATAAAGAGCTGAGAATGACAAAGGTTTCTATCGCTGGGAAACTTGATGGATGATGATCATTAACTGAGATAACAGAGTACAGAAGACAGAGAATTGTGTGTGAGTGTGTTTATGAGATATATTGAGTTCAGTTTTGGGCATGCTAAATCTTAGATTCCCATAAAGTAGTTGAAAATGTAGGATTTTGGAACTTGGAAAAGAGGTGAGGGCTGGATTAGGGAGTTTAGCAATTGTATGGGTTTAGGTAAGATCATCCAGAGAGGAGATGTAGAATGAAGGAAAGGGTCAATAAAATTTAAGTGATAGGCAGGAGAAGAGGAAGCAAGAAAAGAGAGAAAAATGGCCATAGCAGTAGGTGCATGCTTGTGTGTGTATGAGGGGGGCGGGGGTAGGGGGAAGGTTCACTAAAACAAGGGAGAAAGAGAGTGTTTTAAGAAGTAGAGATTGGTCAACTGTGAAGGATGTTATAAAAAATCACACTGAAGCATGGAGGCATGGAACAAACTAACACACTCAATGTGGGCGTGAGAGGATGAGGCGAGATAAGTAAAATAATTTTTATACTTATATGCATAGCCCATGGACACAGACAATATGGTGGTGAAGACCTGGGGGTGGGTGGGTAGGAGCTGAGTGGAGAGGGGCAAAGGTTGGGAAAATGAAAGACATTTGTAATACTGTCAATAGTTTTCACATTGAATGAAGACTCAGAATAGGTCCTGATTTGGCAAATCTTTATGGAAATGCAAAAATAAAACATTCTGTATCATAATATAGGTAGCAGTGAAATAGCTCAGGAGTTCAAAGGAACAAGAGTTCTGCATTTGTGATAGAACTATAATTTTGGAGTCCCAAGGAATTAGGTGATTGCCTGAATGTTAATATTGTACTCTGGGTGTTTCCTCTGTAACTCTTGCCTTAGATCTTTAATTAAAATTATAACAGCAACAAAGCTTCAGTATGATACTGCTGTTTTATACATTTATCCCCCAAAAAGCAACATTGGGTTGACCAGACATACATTTCATTTGGAAATCATAACTGGAATTTTGAAATTTACTTCTTGGTTATGTTCTCATTTGTATATTATAATCAGAAAAAAATAAATTGTAGGGGTGTAGATTAATCTTTTAACAGACATTAAATATAGGTATTCAATGGTGTATACATGGTGCAATAAATTAAACTTATGCAGAATTTATGAGTCAAACCTAGGTAATTAATTCTAATGGTTATTCAAATAGAATCAGTCATAAGGATATTTGGGAAGAAGGGATTAGTTAAGATAAACACTAATTTTGAATAATCAACATTTTACTGAACTTTAAAAGAAATGCATTGTTTTGGCCTCTGCCTCTTTTCTCTGTGTGAGTGTGTGTATGTGATATTCTGCTTACTGAAACATGAAAAACTTGTTTGTTTCAGGATCAGATTTGCAAGTATGTCTCCCCAAGGGCCCAACATGCTGCTCAAGGAAGATGGAAGAAAAATACCAAATAACGGCACGTTTGAACATGGAACAACTGCTTCAATCTGCAAGTATGGAGCTCAAGTTCTTAATTATCCAGAATGCTGCAGTTTTCCAAGGTGAGTTCTGGCAATCATTTTAAATGTGGTGCCAGAGGTATCATTATGTGGGTACTTGGCTTTCAAAAGCTAAATATAAGTTATAAATTACCATTATGGCATTAATGCTTGATATAAATACCTCCTAGTAAGAAAAAAATTCTGTTTAAGGAAAACATGTTTTTTAAAGACGTTTCATTCCAATCTTTGGAAAGGTAGGTATTGGCAAAAAAATCATTGTCCAAGGACATATTGTTTATCTGTTTGTAAAATGTTATAAATTCCTTTAGAAAGAGTAAATTATATTTTCTTTCAAATAACCTGTAAGACTTGCTTAAAGAATAAAAATAGTTTACTTAAAATACTAGTTTTCTCCAGGCATGAGTTAGATAGTTCTGAAACATATACAAACTCCTTCTGACCACTGAGACCATTTCCATTTAAGAGGGGAAAACTGGTTTGATGGATCTACATTTTCTCATTTGTGTGAGTGGTTTTCACTTCTTGTGAGTTTCAGTTCTTACTATATCTGTCTGTGACTAAAATAATCTGTTGTTGCATTGCCAGATGTGTAGAAAATTGCATTTCTCTTTGCTAACTTGTAGGAGTGGCAGGATGGGGAATACCTCCTTTGATTCAAAGACCCAGCTAGGGATGATAATGATAAGGGTAACAGTATTGGTAATAGCAAGCATGTATATAGCATTATATGCTAGGTAATCTTATAAGTGCTTTACATATATTAATTCATTTAATCCTCAAAATAATTCTGAAATGGAAGTATCATTATTATTATCCCCATTTTATGGATAAAAATCCAAGGCACAGAATGGCTAAGTAACTTGCCCTAGGTCACACAACTATAAGCAGAATTATAAAGTCATACAACTAATAAGCAGAATAATAAATGAAAGCAGAATTTGAAACCAGGCAGCTTGGTTTTTAAAGTCTATACTTTTAACAACCTCAGTATGCTGCCTCCTGTGAGGGAAAATTAATTAAGGATATTGGGGTTTTCTTTTATTTTTTCTTAAGCAGATGTAATCAGCTGCCTTTTTCTTGCCCCATAAAGAAAGAATTGAGGTTGTATAGAAAAAATAATAATTCTGACTACTTGATATTCCAAATCTTTAGAGTTATACTACCTTTATTAAAATTAACCTCTTTGAATTGTAAGGTGGGTTGATTATAGCTTATTTTGTATGTTATAATGAAATTCTTAGAATTAGCTTACAAAATTATTCAAATTAGCTAATAAATCATACATTCACAACAGTTTCTTGGGACAAAACTTCAGGGGATGTTGGGTTGATTATATGAAGTACAATATATCAGCTTGAAGTATTTTTAAACCTATTTAGTAGTCAGACTCTTGTGAAGAGTTTGTTGAGACTAACAATTTGGCAATAGAATGAATAATTTAAGGTGATTTTAAAAATACATGTACCATTCATGTACCTCTTAGATTGGCTGGTTGAAAATGGGAGTGATAAGAAGTAATGTGACATGAGAATTAGGTTGAAGATGAGAACTGAATCTTACCCTTTGGGGTGTTAAGGTGCTTTTTCAGAATGGAGTATTTGTGATTTAATTCCAAGAATAACCAGGCCCACACATATCTTACTACTATTGCCTGCCTAGAGGGGTTTGATAGAGTGATCACACTGGTATTCTTACATGCAGAGTAGTTAACATGACTCTCCATCTGAATGCTTTGGGTGTAACCATCTCTTGTCTAGTCCTGCATTTTGCACATTGTTTTCTAGGCCTGCAACAGCTCAAGAATAGGTGAGAAAGGGAGTTTTTGCAAGATTTTGATAGGATTAATTTACAGATATGGCTGCTGTGGCATGGATTTTGAACATTAGTCATGTAAACAGAATGGTAGGAAATGGGGGCAGCACCTACTAGTTGTATTTCTCTCTCTCTCTCTCTCTCTCTCTCTCTCTCTCTCTCTCTCTCTCTCTCTCACACACACACACACACACAATATATGTATTTTTTAAATCACCTTAAATTATTCAAATTGTTCGGATAGACACATGGCCAATCCTAGCAAAGGAACATAGAGACAGCTAGATGATGTCTGAACTCATTGTGTGGCCTTCTTCCTTGTCACTATACTATGTATTTGTTTTTAATCTTTTTTCATTCTCTTTCCCTGCTTCATAGGAAAAAGATAGACTCTGATGTCAGACCTCAAGCCAATGTCATATTTGTAGAGGCATTGCACCAGAACCATTTGTATGACAAACATTTGGGGAGACGAGACTAAAATCAGAGACCCCTACAAGATGATAAATGGGGGGGGGGGGGCACAGTTTTTTTTCCTAAAATATATTTCCTCTCCAAGATGCTGATAGATGAAATTATTATTATTATTTTTTTCAAATACAGTATTTTATTTTATTTTTTTAGGGTAGTTTTATTTATTTATTTATTTATTTATTTATTTATTTATTTATTTATATTTTTTAAAATATATTTTATTGATTTTTTTTTTGCCTCCCTCCCTCCCTCCCAAACATCCCCTCCCTCCCCAGAGTTTTGTGTCCATTGGTTGTACTTATATGCATGTATAAAAGTCCTTCGGTTGATCTATTATCTCCCCCAGATCTTCCTCCCCTCCCCGCTGTAATTTGACAGTCTACTTGTTGATATACTGTCTCTATATCTATCTTTTGGTTCATCAGTTTATAATGCTCTTTATTATCCACAAATGAGTGAGGTCATGCGGTGTTTCTCTTTCATTGATTGGCTTATTTCACTCAGCATGATATTCTCCAATTCCATCCAGGTTGCTGCAAATGATGAGAATTCCTTCTTTTTTATGGCAGCATAGTATTCCATTGTGTAGATGTACCATAGTTTTTGGATCCAATCATCTGCTGACGGACACTTAGGCTGTTTCCAAATTCTGGCTATTGTAGATTGTGCTGCTATGAACATAGGGGTGCATATATCCTTTCTGATTGGTGTTTCTAGTTTCTTGGGATATATTCCTAGAAGTGGGATTACTGGGTCAAATGGGAGTTCCATTTTCAGTTTTTTGAGGAAACTCCACACTGCTCTCCACAGTGGTTGCACCAGTCTGCATTCCCACCAGCAGTGCACGAGGGTTCCTTTTTCTCCGCAACCTCGCCAACACTTGTCGTTTGTTGATCTGTTGATGTTGGCCATTCTGACAGGTGTGAGATGGTACCGCATTGTTGTTTTGATTTGCATCTCTCGGATAATTAGTGACTTTGAGCATGTTTTCATGTGCCTTTTGGCCTTCCTTCTGTCTTCTTTTGAAAATGTTCTATTTAGGTCCATTGCCCGTTTTTTAATTGGATTATTTATCTTCCTTTTATTTAGTTGTATAAGCTGTTTGTTAATAGATGTTGGAGATTAAACCTTTATCAGTGGTATCATTTGCAAATATGTTCTCCCACACTGTGGGCTTTCTTGTTGTTTTGTTGATAGTTTCTTTTGCTGTAAAAAAGCTTTTTATTTTGATGTAGTCCCATTTGTTTATTTTCTCTTTAGCTTCCATTGCCCTAGGGGTAGTATCAGTGAAGAAGTTCTTTTGGCATACGTCTGAGATTTTGCTGCCTGTGGATGCTTCTAGTATTTTTATGGTTTCCCGTCTGATGTTTAAGTCCTGTATCCATTTTGAGTTTATTTTTGTGAATGGTGTAAGTTGGTGATCTAGTTTCATTCTTTTGCATGTGTCTGTCCAATTTTCCCAACACCATTTATTGAAGAAACTGTCTTGACTCCATTGTATATTCGTGCCTCCTTTGTCAAATATTAATTGAGCATAGTGATTTGGGTTGATATCTGGGTTCTCGATTCTATGCCATTGATCTATATGTCTATTCTTGTGCCAGTACCAGGCTGTTTTGAGAACAGTGGCTTTGTAATATAGTTTGAAGTCTGGTATTGAGATCCCTCCTACTTTACTCTTCTTTCTCAGGATTGCTGTGGCTATTTGGGGGCTTTTATTGTTCCAAATGAACTTTTGGAGAGTTCTTTCTAGGTCCGTGAAATATGTCGTTGGTATTTTAATGGGGAGTGCATTGAACCTATAGATTGCTTTAGGAAGTATGGACATTTTGATGATGTTGATCCTACCAATCCATGAACATGGTATGTTCTTCCATCTCCTTACATCTTCATCTATCTCTTTTTTCAGTGTCGTGTAGTTTTCCGCATATAGGTCCTTTACTTCCTTAAATTTATTCCTAGGTATCTTAATTTTTTTGGTGCGATGGTAAATGGAATTGCTTTTTTAGTCTCTGTTTCTGCAGTTTCTCTGTTGGTGTATAGAAAAGCCATGGATTTCTTGGCATTAATTTTGTATACTGATAGATGAAATTATTGAGAAAATTTCTCCAATACTTCATGCATATGAAATTAGATGTGAGCTATTCTCTCCACCACATGAAGTTGAAGAAAGCTCATCCTGATCTTGGCCTAGATCCACAATCTATTTAGGATTCCACTTGGGGGTGTTTAAGCACTGAGTGCTCTCTGCAAATATGTGCATGGTTCCTCGAGCAATCCTTATTGCCTTGATTTGGATTTTATGTCTTCATTTGCAGAAAGCCTTTGCCCTCATAAATGAGCCTGGGGCTCTTTGCTACAGTGGTTGGAGTGCTGTATTGCTAATGTTGTTTTGATAATGATTGAAGCATTAAAGAAAGTTGTACTTTATTTTCAATCTTTGCATTGCCTCGTTTCCTAAATTTAATTTACTTAGATGTACTTAGTAAAATGGGGCAGCACAGTCGTTTTTTGTTTCTGCTTAATTAATTCTTTTTGAGAAACTCTATTAAAGTCGGTTTTCTTTTCTATTTCCCCCCCACCTAATAATAATTATGATGATAATGATAATACTAATGGCAATTTATTAAGTGCCTACTATATGATGTTTACTTTTACACAATTATCTCATTTAATTTCCCCAGAAGCCCTAAGAGGTTCATATGATAATTATCTTCATTTTATAGATGAAGAAAGTCATTGATGCCACAGCTTCTTTCAAGCCATCATGTGACAATATTTTTCTTTTTCTCAGTGTGCTTAAAGTTAAATAAAATTAAGAAGTTGTAGGATTTGTGGTCCTTGAGAAGAAAAATGGGACCAAATTCTGAATTTTTCATTGCATCTTCACCACTTCTATACCTTCAAGCTTTGAGTTCTGTTTTCTTTGTAGAATTTTATGATAGCTTTTAACCTTGTGCTATCAGGAATTATTTGGGGTATATCTAGTTTTTTTTTTCCTGTATGTTGGATGATTCCAGTCTTCTCCAAGGTGCCACTGAGTTTGAGTGAGAATAAACTCTTTAGAATTCAGTAACACTTTGGTTTTTTGGAAGTTGCCTATCCTATACCTCGAACTCTCTTCACCAGAAAGGTGAAATAGTGGTTAAGCAGAAGTCATATCTGGGCACCTAAATACCGAGGATCTCCTGCTTATTTAGTTGACTCATCTGAGAGCTCCTTGGGACCTTGCACAGAGGCTACTAATGTTCTAAATTTATGCACAGTCTTTACAAGTATGATTTTCTAGTTTTCTATCTAGTAGTAAATAACAGTTAAATAGAAAGGTTATAAAATATTGCTGGAGGGAGGTATATATAACCAGCAAGAAGTCATGTGCTACAGTAAGGGTGGAAGACATGAAACTGGACTCAAGAACTCACTGAATGTGGCAATTGGGGGCTTTTAGTAGAGAGGTATATCTTACATGCCTCAGTAGACCCTGTATTATGATCCAACAACTCATATTCATAGAATCAATAAGAACAGATAAAGATATTTTAATTTTTTCTTAATATTTCATTTTATTTTTTTCTTTTAAAAAATATATTTTATTGATTTTTTACAGAGAGGAAGAGAGAGGGACAGAGAGTTAGAAACATTGATGAGAGAGAATCATTGATCAGCTGCCTCTTGCACAGTCCCTACTGGGGATGTGCCCGCAACCAAGGTACTTGCCTGGACCGGAATCGAACCCAGGACCTTCCAGTCCACAGGCCGACGCTCTATCCACTGAGCCAAACCGGTTTCTGCTCTTTTTTCTTTTTAAATAAATCTTTATTGTTCAGATTTCCCCCCCCTCCCATAGCTCCCCTCCATCCGGTTCCCACCCCACCCCCCTGCCCTTATCCTGCCCCTGACTGTCCTCATCCATAGTATGCTGTGCTGTTTGAAATGTTAATAGTGCCAGGTCCAGTCCTTTGTCAGCTGCTCTTCTGGATCCTGTCTGGTATATTTTACACACAAATAAGGAGTTACATTAGAAAGAAGTTGTTGTGCTCAGGCTGTATTTTAATTATATTTTCTGGGCCATGCTACTATGGTAGAGAGAAGGAAAAGAGGAGTCAAATTTTAGATATCTTCAGTTGAGCTTCACTGAGTGTTGGAAAGCTTTCTTCTACCTGCTTTCTGTGGAGGAGATGAAAAAAATATTTCAGTGGGGAGGGGGATAATGTTTCTGTGCTTCTTCTGTTTTTCCCCTCCCTATTTTTCCATTTCCATCTGCTCTTGACAGTTCTTACACTTTTTTTTTTTCTTTTAGATCCTGTCTCTCCCACTCACCTTAAATAAAACTGACCTTGGTTTGAACACCTTTTTCCATCAGCTGAGAGCAATTTCTCCAGTAATTTCTTCTTGAAATAACTGTTTAGGGATATTATTCAAACAAAGATTTTTTTTCCTTCATAGTTAGTATGTAACTAAATAATTGCCTGAATATTGATAAACATTTTTTTTGAGATTCAATCATTTGTTCATTTAGTTTCTATTTAGTTCATTTAGTTCATTTAGTGGAGCTTCTAAGTGAGTACCGAGCAATTTTTTTTCCATTTCACAATTTTTCCCCTTTTAGTTTGACAGTTCTGCCCATGCTACAGCTCTGATTCCCTGACTCAAACTGCTGGCCATTCTGTCACAGCCTTTTCTTCTTAGAAAATAATATATGGGAGAGAATAAATATATGGGAGATAATAATTACATTGATATATAATTAAGAATTTAATTCATTTACCAGGACTAAATATAATAACATTAAACTGAATAGGAGAATTTTAGGAATGCAAACCATAACAATGAGTGAGGTTATATATTCTTGAAAATGTAAATTATTAATCAAACTGCTTATCTGTATAGCAAATCTCTAGTAATCCCATTATAAAAGGGAAAGTTTCTCATCAGATCCCAGAAGATGCTGGCTTTAATTAGGGTACTTTTATGGCCCTGACTCAGATATTTTGGTTACAAAGTTTTAAAAAAAAATTGATTGTTTAACTATTAATGCTATTGGGAAAACAATTGGAAACTGGATGTTTAAAGTCATTTCAGTTTTAAACTAAGAACTTCTGGATTCAATTCAGTTTCAAAATTCTGTGGTTTTAGCAGAGCTAGAGACTGGGGAGTTATAAATCTTCCCTGTGATCCCTATTGATTTAGAAAAGCCAGTCATTAGACTGAAAACTGTTTAATAAAAAGAGTTTGGTAAAAATGACTCAGTGTGCAACAGAGATTGTTCTGGGGCCAATCTGAGGTATAGAGATAATGCAGATACCCCAGCCCATGCCACTTGATTCAGTGGGACTTAGAACTCACAACCTGTAACTGCCATAATCCCTGACCACCTCCTCACTAGTTATCCCAAGAAAGTAAATTAATGGACATTGTCCCTGCCCTCTAGACACTTCCAGGAAAAAAAAAAAAAAAACACTTTTACCTAGAGTGATTTCTTCCCACCCCTCCCACATGGGATTTTTTTATTTTCTGAAAGCATATGTTCCTCCTTCTCTTTCCATCTCACTGAACTGCAATACCTGATATCAGAGTAATGAAGCATATGTTTGAGCGATTTGAATTCTGTCAGTAGAGTGGAGGTGAAAACAATTTTCCTCTAAGCTGGAAGTAATAACATAGAAATTTAAAAGACCTTTCCTTCTATTGACTGTGGGATGCCTCCAGGGGTTGGATACACACTTGTATTCCTCCTTTTCCCTCATCCCATCTTTCAGTCATCAGGTCTTGTATCTTCCTTTATACTTCCTCGCCTCTTTTTTTCTATATTCCATCTCTGGGGTCTCATTGATCACATACTGATGCTTTGTTGTTCTGTCTCTGATTTTCATTCCAACCTCCATCAGCTCACATCTAGACTACCAGCAAAGACAGAGCTGAGTTTCATGCTTTAATATCCACCTTTATTTCCCAGCTCAGCAATGGAGGGTCGTCATTAAGAGAGCTGGGTTTGAGTGAGTCTGGGTCGGTATAGGTAGGAGACATGGGGCTAGTATGGAGAAGAGAAAGTTGAGGGCTTGGGGTGAGAATCAGAAACCTCCTCTCTCAATATGTACCAAGTCAGTGAGAGATGAGTAAAAAAATTTCCTGCTCCAAAGTGTTTTACTTATATTGTCTTATTTAAATCTCACAACAACCCTAAGTTTGGTACTGGTATTAGCCTCATTTTACTGCTGAGAAAGTAGAGGCCTAGAAAGCTTAATTAAGTTACTTGTCTAAAGTCACACAGCCAAAAAATGGCAGACACAGGAATAGAACCTAGCAAATGCAGCTCCAGAGCCTGTGCCCTTAGATGCCGTTTGTTATACAGCCTCTATGTATGTTGTTTCATGGTCATGGGCCATCTCCCCAATTCTAGCTTTCTTTCTTGCAAGGAAATTCTATAGTATTTAATAAAAAAAAAAAACAACCCACATTTGCTGAACAAGTACCTAGCATATCTGAAGGCAGGTATTGTGGGGGATCCAAAGATGAAAGCTACCACATGCCTACCTTCAAGTAGCTCAAATTTCAGTAACTAAGACTTTTATACATGAATAACTTTGAGTACAAAGCATTCTAAGAAAAATGCTGTAAGAACAATTTTAGCAGTTTTCTGTGGGGAGTAGGGATAGATCCAGGTTTCATGGGGGGGCTCAAAGCTTATACAGTTAGGGGTCCTCTTTTAGAACAATAATTAAAAATTTAAAATGCAAAATGCCTGTGGCTCTTTCAGTAGGAGGATTGCAAGTGCGGGTCCCTGTAGCTTAAATTTCATTATCTTCATAGGAAATCCGCCTCTGTATGGGAATGTGGGGTTGGAAAAGATTAATTCCAACTAGAGGGGAAAGGTTCTTGGAGGAGATTGCATTTGTGTATTCTCTAGATAGATGTGACTCTTGATCAAGAAGAAGGGCAGATGAGGGAGTTAGATAAATTAGTTCACTTCTTTTTCTAAATTAAATTAAAATCTAAACATTATTAATTGCCTACTAGATATGAGTCTTTCTGGACTCCCTGGCTAGCCTTACAGCTTCTCACTCAGTCTTTCCTTTGAAAGGGCATAACACCCAGGGAAGAAACAGAGGGGCATAGTGTGAAAGGCATGGGCCCTGGCTTCAGGAAGACTGGAGTGTAATTTTTCACTCTCTATTCCCTCTCTTTGTGACCAAGGGCAAGTCACTTTTCTCTGAGCCATTAATTAAAGAGGGCTAAATCAAATGTGGGCTGTGAAGACCTTAGCTCTATGCTGGACTGTAGGAAATAAATGCATAGTAGCCATTGTTTTTTTTTTTTAAATTCCCTCTTATGCATTTGTAAGCATATAAAGCACATTAAATATAATAGATTTGCTTTGTGGTATTGACTGTCATATGTCTGGCATATACATTTTAAAATACTTTAATATAATTATAATTAATATAAAATGCTCTAATATACCTACTCATGATCCTATCATTCAGAGACAATGGCTTGTAACATATTTGTGTGTTTTCTGTGTGTGTGTGTGTGTGTGTGTGTGTATAAGACTAATAGAATACATTTTCTAAATGGTCCCCAAGTGGTCTGAATGAGTTAAAGTAACTAGATCTAACAAGCAACGGCACACTATGATTTCATTGGTTATATTAGGGAAGGAAGGAGAACAAAAATGATAAAAGGAAATTAGGATATTTATAATGCTTCCCTCTTTTGGTTTAAAATTTTTTAGCATTAGCACTGGACCTGATTAAGTAAAATGTAATAATTAGATTAGATTAAGTTCCATTGTATTCCTTATCCTGAGAAACTGTGTGTTTTCTTTCTAGCACTTATCACATTTATAGTAATACATGTATGGTTATATGATTAATACGGGTCTCCTTTACTAGATAATGATATTTCTGAGGATAGGGCTTATTTGTATTCTGCCTCACTGCTGTATACCCAGTGAGATAGTTAGCACTCAGTATATATTTCAGTGAACACACACACGCACACACACACACACACACACACACACATATTAAAATAAGTAGTACCAGTAAAAATAGATTTCTGGAGACACAAAATGGCAATTGAATAGGCAGATGTGTTCTAAACCTTATCCTGGAGCAGATAGAAGGAACATCTAAATTGAATAACATACACTCAGAAGTGGCAAAGTAGACACAGCTGATGAGACAATTCATAGCCGGGAAGGGCAGAGGACACCTGGAGAACAGCAAGATTGAGGATCTGGGCTGGAGAGAGATGCAAGACTTCCAAGCTGAGAGGATCAGAAGAAAGCTGCACAGTACCAAATCCACATCCCTTGGGGACAGGCATAACATCTGACTGTGGAAAGGAAGCCAATAGAGCTGCCGGAGGCAGGGGATTCTAGATCTAAGTCCACAGCTATGAGAGGCTGAGCCCAGAGGGGACAGCCTGAAGAACTGCCAAAGTCGCATGGTGTCAGGGGGAGAGAAACTCTCAGTGGCACAGTTGTTTCCCCTCTTTTTGGCCTTTACTTTTATTCGCCATACCCAGTTCATAGTACCTTTCAAATACAAGCACTCACCCATGGCTGAGGCACAGGTGGAGGTGTGGACTTTTGGAGTCTGAGGAGAAGCTGTTTAAGGCTCATTATGGGAACTCTGCTTCCGGGAATTCGGCTTCCACTGTGGGTGCCGCCATCTTTGTGATGGTGGAATACTTAATTTGCATATTCCCTTTTTATTAGGATGATTTTCTTTTTCTCCTTTTTCTTTTCTCTTACCATTTTTTCTTCCTCAATATCATTTTTGCCTTCTTTTCTCTGGTTATCGGTGTCATGATTAGAGTAGTGTTTTGTTCCCTTTGTGCTGTTCGGTCAATGTGGTAGATATTGAGCCACATAACCAGACACCCTGAGAGGAGATTCCATCCACTAATGGGACAACTACACCAAGAAAACCCAAATATCTAAGTAGCAGGCGTTCCTAGATTGCCCAGCCCAGAAGACCAGAGAGATTACACCACTGGGTCCCACAAAACATCTACTACATAAGACAAATTCAAAAATCTGGGTGGCATAGCAATTTGGTCTGATACATAGAAATAATTACAAATAAACAGCAAAAACGGTGAGAAAAAGAAATAACTCCCATTTGCAACAAAAGGATGAATCACCAGAAAAGTATATAAATGAAGTAGAAGTAAGCAATTTTTCAGTGAAAGAATTCAGAGCAATGGTTATAACAACACTGAAAAGGATAGAAGACAAATTCAAAAATATGTGTAAGAATCAAGAAGAAATGGAGAAGAATCAAGAGGAAATGAAGAATGTACAACCACAATAAAGAACACAATGGAAAGTTTCACAGTAGACTGGAAGAAGCTGAGGACTGCATCTGTGAGTTAGAAGACAAGGTAGAAAAAAACCACCCAAGCACAGCAGCAACTGGAAAGAAAACTTAAAAGCAGGAGGAAAACCTAAGGCAGCTTTGGGACAACATGAAACAAAACAACATCCACATAATAAGGGTGCCAAAAAAGTGGAAGAGAAGCAAGGAATAGAAAGCCTATTAGAAGAAATAATGACAGAAAACTTCCCTGATGAAGAAAAAAGCCATATAAGTCCAAGAAGCACATAGAGCACTAAACAAGATGAACCCCAAAAGACCAACACCAAGACATATCATAATGAAATTGGCAAACATCAATGACAAAGTAAGAATCTTAAAGGCTTATAGAGAGAGACAGAAGGTTACCTACAAGGGATCTCCCATTAGACTATCAACTGATTTCTCAACCAAAACACATAAGGCCAGAAGGAAATGGAATAAAATATACGAAGTGATGCCAAGCAAGGGACTGAATCCAAGAATACTATATTCAGCAAGCCTATCATTCAAAATTGAAAGGGAAATCAGGAGCTTCTCAGAGAAAAAAGGACTAAGGGAGTTTACTACCACCAAGCCAGCAATTTAAGAAATGCTAAAGGGACTGCCATAAAAAGAAGAATAAAAAGGGAATAAGGAACACAGGCATAAAGAATAAAAATGGTGACAAACAAGTTCCTATCAGATATAATAAAGGCCTAATATAAGGTGACCAGACGTCTGGCTTTTGGTGGGACAGTCCCGATTTTTAACAATTTGGGACTCCCACGGCATTTTTAAAAAGTCCCGATTTTTGGAAAGAAATGCCAAAAGCAGGACGTCTGGTCACCTAATATGTAAATTGACCAAACGGCAGAACTATTGGTGGAATAACTAGTCGCTATGATGTGCATTGACCACTAGGGGGTATATGCTCAATGCAGAAGCTGCTCCCAGCCTGCAGGTCCCAGGCCAGCCAAAGCAGGTGCCAGCAGGAAGTCCCCCAATCGCCCCACTATTCTCCCCACAGATCAGCCCTGATTGCTGGCCAGGCCTAGGGACCCTACCCATGCATGAATTTCATGTATCGGGTCTCTAGTCAATAATAACTTTAAACATAAATGGGGTAATGCTCCAATCAAAAGACATAAGGTAGCTGAATGGATAAGAAAACACGACCCATATAGTTGCTGTCTACAAGAGACCTACCTTAGAGAAAAGGACTCAAACAGACATAGTGAAGGGATGGAAATTTTTTTTTTGGCAAATGGAAATGAGAAAAAAAAATTGTGGTAGCAATACTTATATCTGAAAAATAGACCTTAAAATTAAGACCATAATAAGAAACAAGAAGGGCCACTTCATAATACGAAAGGGGACATAACTCTGATAAACATATATACACCCAATTCTGGAGCACCCAAATACATAAAAATCTTATGGGAAATATCAAGGCAGAGATAAACAACAATACAATCATAGTAGGGGACTTTAATACCCCATTGACATCACTGGATAATGCCTCTAAACAAAAAATTACCAATCCTAAATGACTGACTAGATCAGATGGGTTTAATTGAAATCTTCAGAACATTTCACCCCAAAGCTATAGAAGATACATTTTTCTCAAGTGCACATGAGACATTTTCAACCACATATTAGGACATAAAGTCTCTTCAAATTAAAAAAGATAGAAATCAGCCGAAGCCGGTTTGGCTCAGTGGTAGAGCGTCGGTCTTCGGACTGAAAGGTCCCAGGTTCGATTCCAGTCAAGGGCATGTACCTTGATTGTGGGCACATCCCCAGTAGCGGGTGTGCAAGAGGCAGCTGGTCGATGTTTCTCTCTCACTGACGTTTCTAGCTCTCTATCTCTCTCCCTTTCTCTCTGTTAAAAATCAATAAAATATATTTAAAAAAAAAGAAATCATATCAAATATCTTCACAGTTCACAATGGCATAAAATTAGAAATCAACTACAATAAAAACAATGAAAAAAATCAAACACTTGGAGGCTAAATAACATGCTATTAAACAATCATTGTTTTACAAAAGAGATCAAAGAAGAAATAAAAAGCATCTTGGAAACAAATGACAATGAAAACACAACAATCCAAAATCTATGGGACACAGAGGGAAATTCATAGCTCTGAAGCCCTACCTAAAAAACAAAAACAAAAAGACAAGAAAAAATGGTGCCCTAACCAGTTAGGCTCAGTGGACAGAGCATTGGCTGGCATACTGAAGGGTCCCAAGATAGATTTCAGTCAAGGGCATGTACCTTGGTTGCAGGCACATCCCCAGTAGGGGGTGTGGATATACAATAGCTAATAGTTTCTCTCATATTGATGTTTCTAACTCTCTATCGCTCTCCCTTTCTCTCTGTAAAAAAAAAAAATGAATAAAATATATATTTAAAAATATTAAAAGAAAGAAAAAAAGAAAAAAATGGTAATAAATTATTTAACCCTGCCACTTAAAGAATTAGAAAGAAAGCAATAAGAAAAGCCCAGAGTAAGCAGAAGGAAATAATAAAGATCAGAGTGGAAATAAACAACATAGAGACCAAAAAAATCAATACAAAAGATCAATAAAACCAAGAGCTGGTTCTTTGAAAGGATAAACAATATTGATGAACCTCTAGCCAGGCTCACCGAGAAACAAAAAGTTAGAACCCAAATAAACAAATCAGAAATGAAAGAGGTGAAGTAACAATTGACCCCAAAGAAATACAAAAAAACTGCAAAAAAATTACTACGAACAACTCTACTCAAACAAACTGGACAACCTAGAAAAAATGGACATATTACTAGAAAAATATGTTTCCAAAATTCAATCAGGAAATAAACAACAACACCCTGAATAGGTTAATAACTACTGGTGAAATTGAAACAGTAATCAAAAATGTCCTGCAAACAAAAGCCCTGGACTGGATGGCTTCACAGGGGAATTTTACCAAACATTCAAAGAACTAAAACCTATACTTCTCAGACTATTCCAAAAAATTCAAGAGAAGGAACACTTCCAAGCTCTTTCTATGAAGCCAGCATTACTCTAATCCCCAAATCAGATAAAAACACTACAAAGAAAGAGAATTACAGGCCAATATCCCTAATGAACATAGATGCTATAATCCTCAACAAAATTCTAGTAAATCCGATCCAGCATTACACTAGAAAAATCGTACACCATGACAAAATAGGATTTATTCCAGCGATGCAAAAATGATACAATATCCACAAATTAATAAATGTGATGCATCACATAGAGAGGCAAAAATCACATAATCATATCAATTGATGCAGAAAAGGCATTTGACAAAATATAATACCCTTTCCTGATAAAAACTCTCAGGAAAGTGGGAATAGAGGGATCATACTTCAACATAATAAAAGCCTGAAATGCTAAACCCACAACCAAAATTATACTCAATGGGCAAAAACTAAATCATTTCTCCTGAGAACAGGAATAAGATAGGGACACTCACTTTAACCACTTCTGTGTGACATAGTACTGGAAGTGCTAGCTATAGTGATTAGATAAGAAAAAGAAAATGCATGCAAATTGGAAAAGCAAAATTATCATTATTCCCAGATGACAAGATATTGTATACAGGAATCTCGAGAAAGAAGAAAAAAGGAGTGATCACAATACTAGATACAAAGCTATATTACAAAGCCACGGTCCTCAAAACTGCCTGGGTACTGGCACAAGAACAGACATGTTTACCAATGGAACAGAAGAGAGAACCCAGAAATCGACCAAGAGCAACTGAGTCAAGACAGTTTCTTCAATAAATGGTGTTGGAAAAATTGGACAGATATATTCACAAACATGAAACTAGACCACCAACTTACACCATACACAAAAATAAACTCAAAATGGATAAAAGACTTGAATGTAAGATGAGAAATGATAAAAACCTTAGAAAAATCCATAGGCATAAAAATACCAGACATATGTCATAGCAATATCTTCACTGATACAGCTCCCTGAACAATGGAAACTAAGGAAAAAATAAACAAATGGGACTACATCAAAATAAAAAACTTCTGCACAGCAAAATAAACCATTAACTAAACAACAAGAAAGCCCACTGCATGAGAGAACATATTTGCCAATGTTAATCTCTGATAAAGTTTCAATCTCCAAAATTTACGGGGAATTCATACAACTTAACAAAAGGGAGATAAACAATCCAATAAAAAAAATGACAAAGGACCTTAAAAGAGGACATACTGAAGGTCAAGAGACATGTGAAAACATGCTCAAAGTCACTAGTAATCTGAGAGATGCAAATCAATACGACAATGACAATCGCACCTGTAGGCCTGCAAGGGAGGGCAGTTGGAGGTGATCAACCTTGCAGGGGAGGGCAGTTAGGGGTGACCAGGCCAGCAGAAGAGGGAAGTTGGGAGTAAACAGCTGGCAGGGGAGCAGTTAGACATCAATCAGGCTGGCATGGCAGTGGTTAGGTGGTGATCAGGCTGACAGGCAGAAGTGGTTAGGGGCAATCAAGAAGGCAGGCAGGTGAGCATTTGGGAGCCAGCAGTCCTGAATTGTGGAGGGATCCCAGAATGGAGAGGGTGCAGGCTGGGCTGAGGGACACCTCCTCCCGCCCCTGTGCACAAATTTCGTGCACCAGGTCTCTAGTTGTAATATATTACCTTGTCTACTTTTGTTCAGTATTATACATGTAAAGGTATGTGACACAATGAATACTATTCTGTCAAAGAAAGAAGGAATTCTTATCATTTGCAGCACCCTGGATGGAATTGAGAGCATTATGCTAAGTGAAATAAGCCAGTCAATGTAAGAAAAATACCACGTGATCTCACTCATTTGTGGATAATAAAGAACATTATAAACTGATTAACAAAAAGATAGATTCAGAGGCAGTAAAGTATCAAAAAGACTGTCAAATTACATCTGGAAGGTTAGGGAGAGGTGGGGGAGATAAAGAGATCAACTGAAGGATTTGTATGCATGCATATAAGCATAATCAATGGATGCAAAACACTGGGTGGTGAGCACATGTATGGGAATGGGGTGGGGGGGCAATGGGAAGATATGTACATATGTAATACCTTAATTTAAAAAATGGAAAAAAACCCAAAACATGAAAAAACAAAACAAAATTTAGTTATATTGCCTTTTCATCTAATATAACAATTTTTCATATCAATAATGCATTTCTATAATACAATAGAAAATAGTAGTTACAGGCTACCTAGTACTTAGTAATGTGGTTGTCTCAGATATTATTAATTTAACTCTCTCTACTGTTAGAAATGTAGATTATTTTCATTAAACCACAATGAAATAAATAAATAAACCATGTATCTAAATATTTATGCATACTCTTAATTATTTCCGCAAGATAAATTCCTGCAACTGAAATTACTGGGTCAAAAGCTATGCATTTTTTAAGGTTTCTCACACTTATTGCCTATTTGAATTCCATAAAGTTTATCTATGTTCACTCACACCAGCAATATATGAGTGTTCATTTTCTTGACCATTTCCATTTTACAGTAACCCCAATTTGGGTGAAAAAGTACTGTTCCTTGGTTACTAAGGAGATTTGTTGGTTATTTCTGTGTTTGTTTTTAATTTGTATTTTTTCTTACTACTGTTTCTTCATCATTAAAAAATGTTAGCTATTTTTTTGTTTCTTATTGAGAGGCCCTTATTGATTGTAAGAGCTTTTTATGTATTCTGGATGTTAACTCATTTTATATGTTATGAATTGCTTTTACTACTTTGTTAATTCTATTTTTTTTTTTTCATTTTTATGGAGTTTTAAAACTGTTTTAGTCAAATGTATAAATATTTTCCTTTAGCTTCCAATATATTCTTTTATTCTTTACTAATTGATGTTGCCCTTAGCATAAACCAAATATAGGTTCTTATTTCTGTTCTGACATTAGCTATATGAAAAAAGGTAAGTAATTTGAAGTGTCTGAGTTTGTTTCCTTATGTGCAAGATAACACCTGACCTGTCAACCTGCTTGAGCGCTTGAGGATCAAAAGAGGTAAAGTAAATGAAAATGCTTTCATAATTTTAAAGGATTGTTATTGATATTTACCCTGACACCAATCATTTATCCGAATGAGTTCATTTTTTTACTGTGCTGGTATCAGCATTACTGGATTCCAGACCTTTCTTGCTATTTACTGGGCAGTAATCTTGATCTAGAAGTATATTGGAGTCTGTGCTCTTGTAGCTGGAAAGGTGCTTGAAGGGTAGTGAAATGTTGCCTGCCACCAGTCTTATTGCCAAGAGCATGGATTCTGGGCATCCTTCCCACCTTCCCAACTGGGAAAATGGGCTCTAAAACTGTTCTTTGATGTAGCATGTGTGTTTACTTCCACATGCCCCAGTCATTGAAGGGGTAGTTAACGAAACCCATTCAGTGATGCCAAAGTGCCTGTTCCTGTCCAACAGAGTAGTAAGCAGGGGGGAAAACCCAACGGCATTCTGTCCACACTTTCATTCCTTGGGGATGTGAGAAACATTACTCTTTCTAGCAATTAGCATTGAAATAGATACACTGACCTATCAATAAATTGGTGGTTTAACACTGGTGGTACACATTCTGGAAAGTTGTTTATTATTGTTATTTTTAGTTGAAAAAACCTTTTATTATTGTGAGATGACCATAATTCTCCCTCTCTAAATGCCAGATAAAAATCAGAGAGGCAGGAAAAGCAATTAAAATATCTCATATATCGAAGTAATTATTAGTGAACAAAGTATATTCTTTCTGGCAAGCCAGATGTTAAGATGGCTTATAGTGGAAGAAGAGGCTTACAACAAACGACAAGTGTTGGCGAGGGTGCAGAAAAAAGGGAACCCCAGTCCACTGCCGGTGGGAATGCAGACTGGTGTAACCACTGTCAGAAACAGTATGTAGTTTCCTCAAAAATTTAAAAATGGAACTCCCATTTGACCTAGTGATCTCACTTCTAGGAATATATCATAAGAAACCCAAAACACCAATCGGAAATAATATATAACCCTATGTTCATAGTGTCACAATTCATAATAGTAAGATCTGAAAACAGCCCAAGTGCCCCTCAGTGGATGAGTGGTACATTTACACAATAGAATACTACTCAGCTATAAAGAAGAAGGATCTTTTACCATTTGAGATAGCATGTAGGTACCCAGAGAGTATTATGCTAAGCAAAATAAACCAGTTAGAGAAATTTAAATATCACATCATCTCACTCATATGTGGAATCTAATGTACAAAATATTCTGATGAACAAAATAGTTCCAGAGACATAGAAACATGGAATAGACTGATGCATTACAGAGGGAAATTGGGGGTGGCTGGGGAACTTATATTCATAAATGCACAGTCCAATGGACACAAACAATAGTGTGGTGAAGGCCTGCGAAGGTTGGGTACATGGTGGATGGGGGTCAATGGAGAGAAAAAAGGATATCTGTAATACTTTCAACAATAAAGATAAATTAAAAAAATAAATAATGTGCACATTATTTCAAATATAACCTTGAGGTTTGTTTTTTGTAATTCTTTACTGATTAAGGTATCACATATTTGTCCTCATCCCCTCATTCCCATCCCAAACCCCTCCCCTCCTTGTTGTCTGTGACCACTGGTTAGGCTCATATGCATGCATACAAGTTCTTTGGTTGATCTCTCCTCCTTACCCCCATTCTCCCCTACCTTCCTTCTGAGGTTAGACAGTCCCTGTCTCCGGGTCTGTTTTTGTTTTGATGGGAGGAGAAGATAGTGTGTACTCCTTTAAGCCTTTGCTTCTGCAAAGTTGATCAGGTTAGACATTTGAACTCATCTGAGTCACTCAGGAAGGGGAAGCAAACTTGACTAAATTTATTGAAAGTAAATGTGCTAAGTTTGATTAACCTTCATAATGATAATGATACTGCTAGCTATTATTATCCCCATTTCACGGAGAAGGAAACTGGAATTAGGAGCCATATAGCCCAAGGCCACATAACCAATAAGTGGCAGCATTAAGTTTCTAGCTTCAAAGGCATTCATTACTCTTTTCATTGAGCCACACTGTCTCTCTTATAGTTAGAAGATAAACTCATAGGCTTTAACAACTCATAAAAGTGATTATAGAGAGTTTTAAAAAAATAGAAAGTGCTGTTAGGAATTTGTATGGTAATGGAGAAATAAAGACACTACCCCAAGAATGGCCCCCAAAATTTTATTTGGCAGAAGGCTTCAAATTCCGTTGATGTGAAACAATCCTCTGTAGGGACATACTAGGGTGAGTTAATTGTACCCTGAGTATTCTATGGCAGTATGGCAGACTTTTCTATTGCCTCATAAAGAATCGCGCACACACCCTTCAGAGTTCATTTTAGTGCTTTTCAGCCTGACATCTAAAGGGGCTGCTACTCTGACAAACACAATCTGGCCAGATGTTATTATTTTGCACTACATTTAATTTCTTCCTGCCAAAGATTTAGACTTCTTTCCCTGATAAAGATCAGGGGAAATTGTCTGGTATTTACAAAATCCTATCCAGGCGTATCTGTTACAATGTTCACTTAGCAAAGTTTATTAGATTATTAGGGCTCTAAACCCTGGGGCACTTTCATTATTAAAATTTAAAAAAGAAAAACCCAAACATCTTCAACAAATTTAAGTGACATAATTAGACCCTTGACTTGTCTTATAGGCATTTTAGAAGTATGAAAATGATTTAAATAGTATTTGCTTCCAGAGAAACTTGCTGAGTTTGACAGGGATGAAAGGAAAGTGGTTTTTGCTCCTTTGCTTTTTCTGAGTTAATGGAGAAAGTGATATCTGGAACGGAAATAAATTTGCTATAGTTGTATGGCAAAATTACTCCCATAAGTAGTTAGCCATACTACACAGGGCCTCTTTTTCTTGGTCTAGTTAAAATGTGGGCACTTCAGTGTTAGATGAATATATGGGTCTGTCGTTTCCTTGCTTATGAAATCTCCTTAGAGCAAACACTGAACTAGACTCCTTAAACTCTAGCTTCTTTAATTATACTTATATTATACTAGACATGTGAAGATTTAATAGAAATATTCAGTATTTTTGAGTATAGTTTTCCTCGAGGGATTTCAGTGTGCTTTTTGTGCAATGACTATATTTTCAAGCATTTTGAAGTTGAAAGTTTGTGGCACTTTTGTTATTTTCTTTACTGTGTGAGTGTAGACCTGGAGGGTTGAGACGGTGAGCTGAATTAGTCAAAATAAGGAGCCAATAACTATCTGGAACTTTAGCTGTATGACATCTTTGGGAGAGAGAAGCTAGATAAAAGCAATCTAAATTTGTTTTGGGTAGTGAGGTGGAATGGTACTAATTCAGGCTTCAAAATTTTGGAACATAAAAGCTTGTATAAGAAAGAGAGATGACTGCTTAAGAACAATGATTGAAGTGTTCATTACATATACCAAGTTGAGAATTTTCTTTTATTGTATATTTACTTGGCATTGGACTAGATTAAAAAACAAACAAATTATTAAAGCCAACTTCTTCAGAGAGTATGTTAGAAATGTCTAACAATTAAGCAGGACCATATTTGGACTTTTCTTATTTTGAAAGCAGCTCTTTATGTGAAAACTGTAATAGTGCAAACATATGTTTGTACATTAAATATACAGGCAATAAATGATTAAATGGAAGAAGTGAACTCAAGGCAGGAAGTAAATATTTTATAAAAATTAATGATCTAGAGTGAACTCTTACTAACTCTGGCTCTGTTAATTTGAATATTGTTATAATTTGACATGTACTGAAGTTTACTTTCATCCCATTTATGAAGAAAGTATATGCTAAACAAATTAATAGTTTACATAAGATTTGCAGGAAGTCATGTTTAACTTGCTCGAAAGACTTGAGAAAACCCATTAATTGGGGCTGTTAATTACAAAAAGCTTTGCTTATTAAAACAAACCTGATAGAAACTTTACTTGGAAATACTTTATTAATAGTGAGTTTGAGTTACTCTAGGTATGGAAAAATAATAAAAGGCAGTGTAAAGTTAAAGAGAATAGATTCTGGAATAAATTGTCTTGATTACAAATTGTGTTGTATACAGAAGTCCCCATAACTCTAAGCCTCAATATCCTCATCTCTAAAACAGGGACAATAAATAAAAGGACCTAACTGTCGCAGTTGTTGTGAGAATTTAATTATATAATTCATGTAAAACTTAACATAGAAGGGTGCCTAGTATGCAGGAATTGCTCAATAAATGTTAACTGGTGTTTGTTATTTTTGTAAAAGTAGTCGTAAATCACACTTAACTAACTTACACTTTTCCTTCATCAATTTAGGTTGGTATAGTTATTTCCAGAAAAGCATTCTATTTGTTGAGCAAGCCATTCCTGAATTTCAATGAGAGGCCTTCTGGGGACAGTAACTTAATAGATTGGCCTACCTGTTCTACAGACCAAATATACACAAGAAAAGGGCTGATTATCAGGTTCAAAATCTTTTCTGTTTCTAAGGATGGGAATTCTAATTGAACAGATTTTTATAAGCTTAGTTGACCATGAATTGATGTCGTTAAGTTTTATTGGATTCTGAAAAATACCAAGAGTTTATATGTCTTATATAACATTTCTAATATTATTCTTTCTTTGCTATCCTGCTAACATTTTACTACTTAAATAACAGGTTTTAGTTTTTTTAAGAGAAATTACTAAATACTAGTAAATATAAAATATCATATGAGCATCACCCAGAATCTTAACACCCAGAGATGACCATGATCAACACAAGCTTTCTTATTTTTCCCCCCTGAGCATATCTAAACACACATATGTAGATTTTCTTACAAAAATAGAATCATTCTGTACATATTAAAAGCAATGCTAGTGATAAAACAGTATTTGTGCATGTTCTCAGTTATTTTCAAGCATGCCTTAAAATAGGGTAATCATTTGTAGTCATGAGATGGACTTGTACTTGAGAAATTGCATATAATTTTATATTTGAGAGTCCTCATCAGATCTCATTCTGTTGAGACCAATAGAAAGTCAGCACAGAGAATATGGCTTCAATTAGCTTTATAGGTCTGTTAAAATTCAGGAGAGAGAGAGAGAGAGAGAGAGAGAGAGAGAGAGAGAGAGAGAGAGAGAGAGAGAGAGAGAGAGAGAGAGAGAAGGAACATGTCTGTGTATGTGCATGCTGGGTGGAGATTTTTTCCTGTTGTGTGGTTTAGTTACAAGAGCATTGGGCTGGGAATAAGAAGATATGGCTTGTATCTCTGACTCCATCATGACTTACTAGCTGACCTTAGGCAAATAATGTCATTTCTTTGGGCTTTAGTTTTCTCATATAAAATGTGGGGTTAGGCCAGATAATTTTTACAGACATTTGCAGCTCAAAGAGTCTGAGCTGTTTTGTTTTTTTTTTTGGTTTTGTTTTTTTTTAAAAATCAAACTTGCCTGTCTGCTTGGAAGAACACAAGACTCTTCGGATATCTTTCTAAAGACAGGAGGAGTGATGGATCTCTTTTCTTTGGCGCCAGATAGACCAAAGCTGTAATTTTTAGCCTATCAGGCATTTGACTTTTGAAAGTGCTAAATCCTCCATTAGGAGTAAATGTGGAAGTTCTAGGTTATTTATCATTACTGGTATTTACACTTTTCATTCATAATTGTGAGTGTCAAAGGCTCTGTTAACATAACTTTGTCAATGAAGTTAGCGTTAATCAGTTTAGTGGCTAACTCACAAATATATCAAATAGCCAATCATAATTCAAGAGTCCTCTAAAGCTTGACTTAAATATTTATTTTATTAGGATGAAAATGTCTGGGCTTTACTTGGTTTTCTTTGAAGAACTTGATTCAGCTTGAAGTCTAGAAGAAAAAATATCAGTGATCATCTCTCAGATTTTTATTCTGTCTTCCTTCAAGGGTTTTCATTTTTCAGAAGCTGTTGTTAGCACCTTTAAGTCAAGGTGAGAGAGCTGTGATATTTTTTATCCTAGGGGTGTAAGCATGTGTGAAAAACCTTTATCTTTGATTTCTTGTCCCATTTCTGTCATGTGGAAACTTCATGACCTTGAATTAACCACTTAATCTGTCTGAGCTTCGTATTCTTCATCTATAAAATGGGGATAATCCTTACTTTGCTTAAATCTCACATTGTAATGAGACACAACTAAGATAATGCTTTAGTTGTCATTAAAATGTAAAGTTTTATTAGTATAATTTAGTTTAGTGCTGTTATTTTAGGTAATCAGTAGGTAGGTCTGGCTTGATATAACAGATACAATCCTGAAAATTAAAAATAAGTTTTATAAATCAGAACTCTTCAGTGCCTTACATTATACCTTGATATATTACCACAGAAAATTTTGTCCTCCAGAGGTCATTAAAAAATGAAATGGTTCAACAAACTTATTCAACCGAGTAATGAACAATATTCAAATAAAACATGAGCACTGCAAATTATATTAAATACTGTGCTAAAATTTAGCTCCAGAGACCCTGAAAAGGGAAATAATTCATCTTTAAAAGATGCTTAGGACTTTCTTTGGGGATGGAATGGAGTGGATGGGGGATTAGGCGGCTCACAGTGGGAGGTCAGGGAGCAGAGGAGACAAGAAGAAAAACATTTAAAATATAGCTGTCCTGAATAATCCTCTCTGTTTCAGCCCATGTAGCTATTACCAACCCCCATCATACACTTGTTATTCTTTTTCCAGACATCTTTAAAACAGATGGTGAGACTACAGTTGAAATGTGTCTTTGTATTTATAACAAAGTTGTATGGTTTCTCTGAGAATCACTTTTGTTTTCTTTTTTCCTACCCAGCCATTCAGAGAGCCTGCTTACCAGCATAGCAGGAAAGAAAAGATAAGTACCTAGGGCCAAGGCAAAACTCAAAGGAAGCAAGATTAGAAAATTGATATGTGTGGAGAGAATATTTGAGCATAATAACGTGGTCAGTAGTAGGAAGAAACTGTTTCAGGTTTACATACTGAATTATCTCATGTTTCAGTTGTCATAGCTAATTAATTTTCATGTGCTAAAGCAAATTTGCATGTATTAAGCATGTACCAACTGAGAGTTTTATAGAAAATTGAAGAGCTAGATGGTTTTATTCCTGGTGTGATTGAAGTTATGCTTCCAGAAATGACTTTAAGCCCTTTCTAGTTGCAAAGCCCTTGGGAAGCTCAGTTCATGAAAAAGCACCAGCTTTGGAATCAGAATGCATAGGTTCCAGTTCCAGCTTGGTTATTTTCTTGCTCTGGAACCTGTAACTAACCTGTAACTAACTGTCCTTTTCTCAACCAGCAGGTTAGGTTAGGTCTCCCTGTCATCCCACCATATCCCGCATCCCCCCAATAGTTCTCTTTCTCCATATTAACACCTACTACACTAGAAATGATGTTCCTTGCATGGGGAAGGAGCATGGGGTGATGTTTGTCCCCTTCACTGAATTGAAAGCTCCTCAAGGGTCTGCTTTGAGTTCATCTCTATATTACTACCTCTCAGTTCAGTGTTGGTGGGTAGGTACACATGGATTTTAGCAGATATTGGTGGAACTTTATTTAATTTCTCTAAGCCTTGGGTTTCTCATCTATAAAATGGAGCTACTATATTTGCAGTTTATATTTTGAGAATATAAAGATCCTATATAACAAAGATGAGTATGTTAATTGACCATCACACCTTCACAATTATGATGACACCCACAACATACAAAGAGGGAATATGCTAATTGACTGTTGCACCCTGACAAAAATGGCAGTGCCCACAGCCAATAAGGAGGGAATATGCTAATTGATTGCCAACCTCAAAGATGATGGCACCCACAGCCACAAGATTGCAGTGTCCAGTCTCCTCAGCCCAGGGCTGGCCCGAGGCACAGGCAAGCCTTGGATGGTGGCTGCCTAGCTGCCCAGGGCCGGACCAAGGGACGACCTAATGACTGAACATGCAGGCTGCATGGGCTGACTAGGCTGGCAGGGGAGTTAATGAGAGATGTCCAAACGACTGAACAAGCAGGCTGCATACGGTGACCAGGCTGGCAGGGGGGTTAATGAGGGATGACCAAATGACTGAATAAGCAGGCTGCATGGGACAACTAAACCATGATGGGGGCTGTGAGGGGTGACCAGGCTGGAAGGGGAGGGCAGTGAGGGGTGACTAGGCTGGTGGGGGGGGGCTTTTGGGGGCAACATGGCTGGCAGCAGTTGATCGGGCCGGCATGCAGAGGCAGTGAGGGGCAATCAGGGCAGCAGGGGGCAAGTGAGCGATTAGAAGCCAGTGGTCCAGAATTGTGAGAGGGATGTCTGACTGCTGTTGTAGACTGGCAGTTAGACATCCCCCAAGGGTCTCAGATTGGAGAGGGTGCAGGCTGGATTGAGGGGACCCCATCCCCCCATGCACAAATTTTGTGCACCAGGCCTCTAGTATATATATAAAATAACATATTAAACTAAAGAGCTCTATAAACACATTTGTGTAAGGGACTATTACCAATTAGGGTTATAATGTGTAATTCACATTTTAAACTCTAAGAATATCATCCTAATGTAGTTTGGGTAAAATAATCTTTTTGAAGTACAGTTTCTTTGCCTATCCAAAGAGGTAGACTAGTAGCACATTGATCCTTAACTGAGGTCCATGTGATGCAGTGGGTCCTCATAACTCCTGAAATTAAATATGAAATACTTTGTTTATGTGCCTTTTTTTTTTAAGAGAAAGCACATAGCTTAAATTAGATTTGCAAAGGGGTGTATGTCCCCCAAATATTTAAAAACCACAAGGCTAGCTAATCTCTAAAACTTTCAACTCCGATATGACTATAAAGAATCCTAGTCTGAACAAATATATTCAAATTTATGATTATTTAATGAACTCAAATAAGTAGTCTCAGTTTTTTGAATAGCATTGAAATCCGGATTCGCAGATTTAATAATATCAATTTCAGTACTGATTGTTGGCATATTCTTTTACCATTTAGATGCCTACTTGACTTGAGGAAAGAGCTGCTATTTTGGATTTTGCCCCCCATATCCTTTCTCAAATGTAGTTATTATATCCTATGTTGCTTTTAAGAGGGGCTGGGTTTTGGTCTGCAAGATTAGAATGTTTGTAATTAGTATGTTTGTAATTGAGTGCAATAAATATCCTTTAAAGAAGTCAAATAGCAATAGCAAAGTTATATCTCAGTAGAGGAATTAGAGGAGTTGCACTGTTTAGGAGCCCATCTGTGTTTGTTCTGATCATAATGAAGCTACTGTATACCATTTAGGTCTCTTGGGAGGTGTTAACAGTTAAAATCCCAACATCTGTAGAAATAGAATGGTTCATCCAGTTATGTACAATGAACTTTCTATTTTAATAAACAGAGGTGGGAATAAAAATATCAGATTAAGAACTATGGGCAATTTAAAAATATATATTTTTATTGATTCCAGAGAGGAAGGGGGAAGAAGAGAGGGAAACACCAATGATGAGAGAGAATCATTGGTTGGCGGGCTCCTGCATGAAATTTGGGTATGTGCCCTGACCGTGACCTACTGGTTCATAGGTTGACACTCATCTATGGAGCCACACCAGCTAGGCAGAAGTATGGGCAATTTTTATAGTGAGTAGAAGAAAATGTAATTTTCTAGTCTGTTTTAGAATTCTATTCATTGTTGGCACTGGGAGGAGGAGACTGCTGACAATATGGGTGACCTCATGTTAATTTTTTGTGAGGAGAGTATGCCTCAACCAATCACTTAGAACAATTTAGTGGGGGAGGGGGAAAACCAACCACAGAGTAGGAGACAGAAGTTTGAATTTTTATTCATGGCTCTGCCATTAAGCAGAGAGTGTAACATTGGACAAATCTCCTGATGCTGAGCCTTTTGGGCTAACTGTCACACTAGGGACCCTTTCCAGGGCTATTGTAATTATCCAATCTAATAAAAGAGCGATATGCAAATTAACCATCACTCTACTACACCCACCAGCCATGCCCACCAGCCAATCAGGAGCAAATTTGCAAATAACCCCAACCAAAATGGCTATGGCCACAGAGAGCAGGATGGAGGCTTGGGTTTCCCTGGCATTGGAGGAAGCTAAGCTTTTTGCCTGCCCTTGTCAGCCTAGGCCTCCACTCAAGGCTACAAAGTTTCAATGATAAAAGATACATAGCCAAAACTGGTTTGGCTCAGTGGATAGAGTGTCAGCCTGTGGACTGAAAGGTTCCAGGTTCGATTCTGGTCAAGGCATGTACCTTTGTTGTGGGCACATCCCCAGTAGGGGTGTGCAGGAGGCAGCTGATCAATGTTTTTCTTTCATCGGTATTTCTAACTCCCTATCCCTGTCCCTTCCTCTCTGTAAAAAAATCAATAAAATATATATTTTTAAAAGATACATAAATCCAAACAGAAATGGCAGCAAACATGGAGCTGTAAAGAGCAGGAGGCTAGGGTTGCCCCCGGCAATAGAGGAAGCCAAGCTTTCCACATACCCTGACCAGCCCAGGCCTCTGTTTAAGGCTACAAAGTTTTAATTATAGAAGATAAATAAATCCCAACAGAAATGGCTGCCTCCATGGAACAAGCAGAAGGCTTGGCTCCACTCCAGGCTACAAAGTTTCAATTGTAGAAGATAAATAAACCCCAGATACCAGGGCCTCTGCTTGGATCGCCAGGAGGCATAGCTGGCCTGCAAACTACCACAGGCCCCTCGCCCAGGTCACCCCACACCCTAAGGGAACCCCCACTCTAATCCAGGACACCCTTCAGGGCAAACCAGCCAACCCCCACCCATGCACCAGACCTCTATCCTATTTAATAAAAGAGTAATAGGCAGATTGACCATCACTCCAACACACAGATGGCTACCCACATGTGGTCCAAGTTCTTGTCCCCATGTGGACACAAGATGGCCACCACAAGATGGCCAGAGGGGAGAGCAGTTGGGAGGGACCAGGACTGAAAGGGAGGACACAAACCTGCAGGGGAGGGCAGTTAAGTGTGGCCAGGTGGTTTCACCTTCAATTTATGGATGAGGAAAATTGAAGCTCAGAGAGGGTAAGCTACTTGTTTGAGTACTACCAGACGCCCAATCTTTCCTAATTTTTCTTCTCCCACAAAGACTCCATCCTATGTCCACTGCCTTGATTTCAGCCCTCAGCTCTAGTCTGAACTTTTTAACCAGTTCCTAACTAGTATCCCTGCCTCCACTTTTATATATTTTACTATCAGTTTTTTAAGATGTAACTCAGTTAACCACTTCTTTTAGGATACCTCTCCTGACCACCACCTCCACTGGATTAGGTTACCCTCCTGTGTGTATCTCTGACGTGATTCAATAAAAATTTATACTAGCCTATATTTAATAGGTGTCTACTATCAACCAGGTACTGTTATAAGCTCTTCATATGCAGAACTCATTGAGTTCTTACAACAACTATATGAAGTAGATGATATTAATACTGTGTTTTAAAGATGTTCAGTAATTTGCCTATGATCACAAAGCTATTACATGATAGAGTGGTAATTTGAACCCCAGACAAACTTGAGAGCATGGTTTCTTAGCCTCTGTTCTATATTGTTTTTGTTTGTTTGTTTGTTTGTTGCCTCAAATACTATCTTCACCAGGAAGATTTCTATGGCTCTTTCCTAAATTACTGCTTAAAAGCAATTTGGATTTTTTAAAGTCCAAATTAATGTATGAAGCTGAAAACGAACAGTTTTCAAACATTTTTGATAGACTTGAAGTATTAAAATGACCCTGGGATCAGCTAAACCTACATTTATATAAAGCTAAATACTTAAAAAAAACACACACCAAAATCACTTTTACTTCTATGAGACACATGGTTCCTGTTTTTCAGGTAATAAAACTGAGGATAGAGTGATGGGAAGTTTTTCAACCTCAGCAGTATTGACATATGGGGCTGGATAATCATTGTGGGGAGGCTGCCCTGCTTATTATAGGATGCTTAGCAGCATCTCTGGCCTCTCCCCTCACCCCACCACAGTTGTAATAATTTGCCAGACATTGTCAAATGTCCGCTGGAAGACATTTCGCCTCCTGTTGCAAACCACTGGCCTTAAGTTTCATTCTGGCAAATGGCAGTTGGAAAACTGGCCTTCTAACCCTCAATCCAGTTCCTTTCCCATTTCTTTGAGTTGGCTCCCATTCTCATTCTGGTGAGGAAGATTGGGGTCCATGTGCTGTTGCACATTAACCTATCTTTCATGAAGTATTCTTTTTATAGCATAGAAATAACTGAAGATTAACTCGTAATTTACTGAGTTGCTTTGTTGATTGAATCTAGTTATTCGATGCTGCTTTTTTTCTTTTACTAAACAATCTGTATGAGTGCATGTTGTTTGGGAAGATTTTATGGGAAAGAGCATGCTTATCAAGACTTTATTGCCTGGAGGCTTACATGAATCAGTACCTTCATTTAACCAAGTTTCTGTTTGCTTCAAGCACTAGATTTTCTCCATGGGAAATATTTCCTTGGCAATGTCAAGTATTTTGCTAGGTGCATTATGTGATTTTACTAGTGGGCACTGCTACTGTTTCTAATAAGAAGTCTTTGAAAAGGTTGATGCTTCTCCCAGGAGTTTGTCCTTCTAAGAAAATTGCTTATTCATAAATTGTCCCTCCATTTAGGGCTATACACTGCCCTGAGAAACCAGTCTCCACTTAAGCTCTATTCCCACCGCAATATAGAGAATGGAACTGCTTTAGGTAGAGCAAGGAAGCAAAGCAGGCCTGGCTGACCTCCTTCACCAAGGCTCTCTGTGAGTTTCCAGATGGCTGGGAGAGAGACTAGGGATTTCCTGCTATTTCACTTTAGTGATTTTTTTTTTTCAAATTATGAAGGTAATTTTCTGAGATGGAAAAATGTATGCAATATTTGGACATATTTTGTTATGTGACCAAGACATGAAAACAACTGAAGGGTGCTTCTATAGATGGTTGGATAAAGGAGATGGTACATATGGAATACTACTTAGCCATAAGAAAAGTTGAAATACTGCCATTTGGAACAAAGTGAATGGATCTTGACACTATGGTGCTAAACGAAATAAGTCAAACAGAAAAAGTTAAGAAGCATATGATTTCACTCATATGTGAGATATAAAACTGAAAACAACAAATGAACAAGAAAGAAAACAAACAAAACCTCATAGACACAGACAACCATATGGTGGTTACCAGAGAGAAGGTGGGAGGGTGTAGTAAAGGGCAATTAGGGTAAAATATATAATGACAGAAGATGATTTTATTTTGGGTGGTGGACACACAATGATGTCCAGATGATGTATCAGAGAATTGTACACTTAAAACATATAATTTTATTAACCAGTGTCACTCCAATACATTTAATTAACAATTAAAATAGTTAAGATCTGGGAACAGCCCAAGTGCCCATCAGTAGATGAGTGGGTAAAAAAGCTATGGTACATTTATACCATGGAATACTATGCAGCAGTAAAAAATAAGGTTCTCTTACCCTTTTGAGACAATATGGAGGGACCTGGAGAGAATCATGCTAAGTGAATTAAGTCAGTTAGAGAAAGACAAGTATCACATTATTTCACTCATATATGGAATCTAACAAAATAAACTGATGAACAGAATGCATCTAGAGACATGGAAGCAATGGAACAGAGTGTGGAACCTTGGAGGGAAGGCAGGAGAGGGTGGTGGGTGGACAGTAATCAAGCAAAGAACTTGTATGCATATATGCATAACTCATGAACATGGACAATAGAGTGGTGAAGGCCTGAGGTTGAGGATGAAGGTGGGCTGGAGGGGGTCAATGGGGGGTAAAGGGCGGCAAGTGTAATACTTTCAACAATAAATATGAAAAAATAAACTACTAGAAAAATTAAATAAGATTAAAAAAATTAAAAAATGAAACAATACTAAAGGTATATAAAGAGAAAAAAGTGAAAGTCTCCCATTTATACACCCCATTAATAACTTTGCCCACTGCAAACACTGTAAAGTTTGATGTGTGTATTTAAAAATTTTCTCCATGTATTTGTATACATATACACACAGTTACTGCTCATTCACACAGTTTTATCCCTCCTACAGAAATGGGACCATGCCATACATGTTGTTTTGTAACATACTTTTTTACTTCATATATCTTTGGCATCTTTCAAAACAAATAAATACTTTATCTTAAAAAAAACCAAAAACCTGTTGCATAATATCCTCATTTAGCCACTCTGCTATTGGCAACCATTTAGAATCTAATGGATCCTTAATTTTTCCTCTCTTATATGCAGTGCTGAAGGGCATATCTTAAACCATACATCTTCATATACGGTACTTAAAAGACTATCCCTGGACCAGAACCCCCTAGAATTTGAAATGTTGGGACTAGGGCAAGTTTCCTAGACAGTAGGCCAGTAATGCACTTTCTGCTGTCACCCAATGTGCCAAAAGAGCCCTGATTTTCTATAGCTCATTGGGGAAGCATCTATGCTTCAGAGGATTGACTTTGAGCAGTCTGCCTAGGAAATAGTGTTCTCCTTTTTCAACATGCCAGAAGCCAAGGAGAACAAGCTCTTTGTTCAGCCCTGTTACGATGCTTCAAGTAGAAGACCTAAATCCTGATGTCACACTGTAGGCTTGAATTTCGAGGACATTTTTGGTTAGATACCTCAAAAACTTCATTTTTTGTTTTTGTTTCTGTCGGGTAGTCAACAACTATTTGGTGAGCACTATTGTATGCCAGGCACTGCTGGGCACTTTCAGACATGAACATGGTAGTATTCTTAAAAAAAAAAAAAAAAAACACAAAAAACAGTAGGTCAGTCTGTCTATGGGCATGCTCACTGTGTTATTTTTTTGTTTTAATTAAGGACTCATAAAATAAATACTTTGGTTTAGATTGAACTCCAATTATATTTCACAAATAATCCTCTTAAAATGGGTTAGTTCGTTATTATTGTTGTGTGTGTGTGTGTGTTCCCATCCATATAACTCACTCTCTTTATAGAAAAACATCAAATTCTGTTTTTACAGGAGGCAGGGATATATGTTGTTTACATATCACCATTTGACTTCCTTCATGGTCCTTATTACAAACATCTGAGCCACCCAAGTGAAGTTTATTTAAACTCCCAAGCTATCCATGCAAACAAGACCCCTACAGCTAAGCAGTTTGGAGGAAGAAAGGACTGGGATTGTCTGCTACTTCCCTCGTTTCTCTGCTTTGTTCAGAATATTTGTTTTTATGTGTTAATTCAAAACCCAGAGATTTTACTTTAGTTCTGAGTCCTTTTTCAGTTCTATAAATAAGGAAGGTGATTACATATTGTCACAGTATCTCAGAGTTGACAGCGTGCTTTAGAGGTCATCAAATACAACTGTCATAGCTCTTGTGGTACTTTGTACAACATATTCTGAGAGAGTGATCACTTTTCTAATGGTGAATCAGCTACCTTATGAGGCAGCCCACTAAATTCTTGGACAGCTTTAATTGCCAGTTCTTAGGTTTGTTGAGCCAAAATCAATTTCCTTGTAACTCTTTCACCATACTGGCTGCTCTCTTGTGGATAGATTTCTATTTGGTAATTATCTCCCTAAATTACAGTGTGCAGAATTGCCCAATACAGAGAACAGGGCAGCTATCACCTCCTATAGTCTACATATTACATTTTTATTGAGGCAGCCAACCTAAGATACTCATTATTGAGTCAATGAGTGTTGAACTTAAAGTCAAGCAAAATTTTCAAGCTGTAGTTGCGAGTCTTCACCTCAAGTTTGAGCTGTTGGTCTTATATTAATATGACATCTTTTAAAATTTGAGCCAAAATTCTAGCGTGCTGAGATCTCTAGGATTTAAAAATGAGTTAACCCTTCCAGCTTCATGTAATTTTAAAATTTGATCAGGGTACCATTTATGCATTCATACAAGTCATTGATAAAAATGCTGAGCTGAGCAGATCAGGTTCCCCATAAGAGACACTCTTTTGGATTGACAATCTATTAGCTAGCACCTTTGGGCACAACAGTTTATCTTGAACGTGACTGTAAACTTTGTCCTAGGCCCTTTTGAAATCCAGAAGTAGTATTTCATTGTATTTTTGTTTGTTTGTTTTCAGCCCAATATTTCCATTATAAAAGAAAAAGAGGTTAGTCAGGCATGACTTGATATAAAAATATGCCAGCTTTTTGTGATTGTTTCTTCCAAATCTTCTGCTAGATGATGTGTTCTTAAATCTGGTTTGGGATTGATGTTAGATTTCTGAGATTATTATTTGTGTCAGCCACCTTCTTTTCCCCTCTAAGGAATGTGGGAACCGGATGGGCTTTGTTTCTGCTCACCCTCATCCCCACCCCCCCACCTCTGTTGCCACAAACACTATTCTTTTTGTCACCTTTCCTCAGGCTGGCCTGACACCCATCCTTCCCATTTACTTAGAGCACTGCCCTCAGTTTTTCTAGGTGAGAGTTACTTAGTGTGGTAGGGCATGCTAAAAGTCTAGCATGTTTTTGACAATGAGTAATCTCTTTGCCTTTAGAGTAGGGTCTAAATACCAACATGTGATTAGAATGGTGGTAATTTTGGACACCATGGCAAGTTATTAATGTAGTGTGGGTAACGGAAACCTTTTGTTTCCTCTCAAACAGGTGACTGCCATTTAAATTCTGTGTATGGCTTCCTGCCAACTGTGTTGGGGGCAATTTCAAGCCAAATTGATTGGCTAATTGCTTGTGGTCATCTGTCTTTTCAGCTGCCTGTGTACGAGTAGCATCCCCGGGAGTAACTGGCACTTCCAGTATTGGGGATGAATTGGAGTTATTCATGGTCATGGCTACTGCAGTGGGAGCAGGGACTGCACCAGCATATAGTTAGGATTGAATCAATTTTTTACTTTAAAATGATTACTGAGGATTGATGAGTTTCTTTAACAATTTTTAAAAATCCATTATGGAGGAGTTTGATATACAATTGCTTTCTAGAGTCATTTAAAGTGGCCAGTTGGGCTCTATATATTGTGCAATAAAGTCATTGGTAGGAAGTAGCTTCAAAAATGTTGATCATTTTCTAAAAGCGACTGGAATTTCAATTGCAGTCTTATCACACATATTGGAATATTTTTCAGCTGGTATTATGCTTAAACGATTATAATATATTTTCATTAAAAATGTCTTCATATGTAAACTTTATGTAAAAACTAGTGGTATCTGACAGTGACCCAAACATTTAGATTCATCAGAACTTCAAGGTGATTTATTTCTTTTAAAAACAATGTTCCTGGGTGATTGATAGGACAGAGAAGTGATCAAGCAGAGCATCTCAGGACTGCTTTTCTCCCCGCCCCATAATCTAACATTTGCTAGTGTCAGTCAGCACTGAAATTCTACCTATGACAATAAAGGCCTAGAGTCACATGCTTATTTTGATTGTTCCTTGTTCATATTTAAGGGGAAGCTGATATTATCATTTTTGGAAAGTCCAACTTGAGGGTGATATGCTTTTGCAAGGCAAATAAACAATGGGCTTGAGCTACTGCTGAGCCTAGGGATGGGAAACTTTGGCCCAACCAGCTGTTGTGTTCCAGTTGTTTAATGATGTTCAGGGTGGTCCTCCTAGTCCTTTGACCCGATTATTGGGATGTACAGCCCTCCCCATAGGAATTCTGCCAGTTTCCCTTTCTCTCTTAGATTCCCAGTCTTGACTAATGCTGGAATTCAGGGAAGGCCAGATGGGAAAGGCAATTATCACATTCTTCTGTCCTCCCAGTATCAGACAAGCCCTACCCTCTATTTTGGGCTGCAGTGGTATGGAGTTCTATAGAGGATATGATTTAGATGGTTCCTTCCAAAACTTTTGATTCAGAGCGTCTTACAAATGGGGAAGTAGTGCCCGAGATCTACTGAGATCTGCTGATCAGAGCTTGCAGCCTGTTTTCTCTACTTTCTATTTTCAGCAAGTTTGATTTTTACTTTCACTTGCTTGACTATTCTCAGTGTGTCTCCTTTCCCTGACTAAATGGGGCAAATTTTGTTTTGTAAAAGGAGCTTAAATTGCTCTTGGCTGGAAAAGATAAATAATCACTGGCATGGTGTATGTGTGTGCGGTGGGGCAAGGAGTACTTGGGTGGAAGTGTAAGACTTATTTTCTGAAGTCTGTTTTTAATTCTAATGGCTCTCTTAGTTATAACACTACTTGAGTTCAAATCTTGACTCTTCCTGTATGTGACTTTGGGCAAAAGACTTATGTTCTTTTTTAAAAATATTAAGTGATTTCAGAGAGGAAGGGAAAGGCAGGGAGAGATAGAAACATCAATGATGAGAGAGAATCATCAGTCGGCTGCCTCCTACATTCCCTTCATTGGGGATAGATCCCAAAACCAGGGCATGTGTTCTGACTGGGAATCGAATTGTGATCTCCTGGTACATAGGTTGATGATCAACCACTGAGCCACACCAGCTGGGCCGAGACATGTTCTTAAAGCTCCAGTTTCCCTATCCTAAAACTGGATGATAGAAGAATTTATATTGTAGTGAGGACAAAGAGAATAAACCCAGGTGAGCTTATGCTAATGAATTTTAAGAGGGTTGAGAGAAAAGGTGGGAAGCTTTAGGGGTGACAGAAATTTTTTAGTCACTCCCCTTCATTCCAGCAATAGACAGCAACTGGAGAAAGTTGTTTGTTTGTTTTTTTCTCCTGAGGGTCCAGTGTTTGACCCAGAGGAAATTGCATAACCAATCAATCCCCAAGCTGTTTCTGTCCCCAGAGAACAAGTTAGATCTTCTGAGAGTGGATCAATCAAAGAGCTGTCTTAGGCAGTGGGAAGTGTCATGAGAATAAACAGCTGCTCCTCCACCCTGCACCCCCTCCTGCTGTTAAATGACTCTAGGGAACAAGAAACCAGTAATCAAAGGCTTCTGCCACCTGTGCACAGCTGGTAGTTCCTGGGGTCACTCTTGTAGTGACTAGAGGAGTTTAGTATCCCCTGTGCCAGGTCACTGATATATCGATTTCCCTAAGGCCCCAGGACTTGCTCTCTCCTCCATCCCCCATGCTTAAAGTTGGAAAGCGCCTTTGTAAGCTGGGACACACTAGTCTGAGATTCCCTAGGTCTTCCACAGTGCCATTTAAGGAAGAGCATCCCTTGAGAGAGTCTGTGTGAAGAAAAAGAGCAGGACTTTCCCTCTAGCCTTCTTTTAAAAAAGAAAACAAGAGCCAAAACCGGTTTGGCTCAGTGGATAGAGCATCGGCCTGGGGACTGAAGGGTCCCGGGTTCGATTCTGGTCAGGGGCATGTACCTTGGTTGCCAGCGCATCCTCAGTGGGGGTGTGTGCAAGAGGCAGCTGATTGATGTTTCTCTCACGTCGATGTTTCTAACTCTCAGTCCCTCTCTCTTCCTCTCTGTAAAAAAACCAATAAAACATATATTTAAAAAAAAAGAAAACAAGAAAGTAATTTCCCTTGTGCTACATTTTTCAGGGGATCTAGGTTGCATCAGCCACTTCCCTTTGACTGGCTTTAAGGTTACCAAATGGTAGTGTACCAAGCCCCAAGGGGAAGCTAGTCCTGTATTCTAGATGGGGCAGAGTTGCTGGTGATTGCTAGAGGGCAGCAGAGAGCCAGGAGCAGATCTAGAGCTGCTTAATGGCCAGGTGGCAACCAGATTGGCTGATAGCAAAGGACACCAGAGCCTACTCATTGTACAGTGAGATGTAGAATGGGCTCCAATGGGGAAGCAGGCATATCCAGGAAATTTAAAAGAACATGACTAAAACAAATTACAGAGGGGTCAAATGAATTGCTATATAGAGTATAACTCATTGGGGTAGCTAAGGCCAAGATTTAGTAAAAGGGGCAAAAGACACATAGCCATAAAGATCAAGTCAGAACTATTGCTGGGTCAGAGTGCAAATCAGAGTTGGAACAGTCAGGATTCAAAAGCTAGAATTGGAATGATTCAACTTACTCATTTATTGTCTCTCAAGAAAGGCATATAACAGAATTGTACAAGACCATGGATTTTAAAGGCATACAGGAATTGGTGTTTGAATCACTGCTATGCCACTTATTAGCTAAGTGACTTTTTGTCACTATTACTTAGCCTCTCTGCATCACTCTGAAATCATATGTATAATACTAAAAAATTGTATATAAACATGCTAAAGAAATGTTTATTTAGCAAATTGGGGTTGTTTTTTTGTTTAAAGTATATAGTAGTGCATATATCTCCCTTTTAATTTTTTTTTTTGCCTCCTGCACACCTCCTCCTGGGGATGTGCCCACAACCAAGATACGTGCCCTTGCCCAGAATTGAACCTGGGACCCTTGAGTCCCCAGGCCAACGCTCTATCCACTGAGTCAAACCAGTTAGGGCTATGATTTCTTATTGTGATATTTTAAAGAAATGATTTGTAAAGAAAAATATATTGATAAATAGCTGGATATTCTTTCTCTTTAACTTTATTTCTGGGAATATTGTGAAATTTGTAGACAAACATTTTGATCCTTTTTGATATTTACACACACACACACACACACAATTTTAACTGCTGAAAATAGGGCTTAGGAAAACAAGTGAAAGCTGCCATTGAGAGAGTTACTACCTACTGGACTTTGTAGAACACCATCCTGGCATGGCCTGAGTTTACTAAAATGCACCATTCCCTAGTACTGTGAGCTCCTGATATATGGTACATAGCTTCTCAATAAATTGGACTATTCACTGAAATCTGCCCACTTAACTGGCAGTAGTGCAATAGAGCCGTAATGGCATAGAATGTTCTTTGTGGTCGTGGTAATGCCATTTCTGCTCCCAGCTCATATTGTTGGGTCACAGATGAACTCAGGAACGCCATTTGACACCAGTGGTTTTAGAAAAGAGCTTCCTGGCCAGCAAGTTGGCTGGCCCCCTGTTCTGCCACAGGGACTGCTCTGTCAGAAAATGAGCTGCCACCACTGGGGAGGTAGTTCTTTCCACTTCTGGTGCCCTTCGCAGTCTCAGCTCCTCTCATATTTATAAAACTGCTGTAATAGTCTTGTCTTGTAATTAGTTCTGAAGACAGGAGACAGCATCTTTTGATAGTTCAAGTCCTAACACATTTAAATTGCTCTCCTAATGCTGTAAAAGAGTCAAATTATATATTCTAGTTCACACTAGACAGCAATAAATGTCAAGGTGCCATCCACTCTGGTATTTAACTCCTTGATGCCATCTGTTTTGGTGTTTCTCACACAGATTATACACTAGTGTTTTCCCATCTCCTGGCTCAAAAGGATCAAGTTGGGAGATAAATTTCACTATTCAAAATATATTAAAAGGCAGGGACTGTTTGTAAACATTGTTTTAGAAAGCTAGGCATAGCAATAAAGTCAAGGACAGGAACCTGATTCAGTAAAGGAAACATTTCACAAGATTGTCATCTACTTTATTTTTAAAGCTGCAATAAGATGTAATGATAAAAATGTCAAGGATGCATTTCAGCCAAGTTAGATGAACTCTTGCTAAATCAATTAAACTGGCAGTATACTATGGTTTCACACTTTCTATAACATACGATGTCACCTTAGGACACTTTGTCACTTATGACTTTTTACTACTGATGCAAAATCAATTTGGCAATTTATAATCTTATATTTCATTATGAAAGCATATTATTCTGCAAGAAGGCTTCTGGGAAAATAAGAGATTTCTGAAGCCCATTCATTCCTCTCCTGTTCAGGTAGAGTCCTAAAAGAATAAAATCGTTCATGTTATCTGATGTTTCGAGACTTCTAATAATTTATTTATTTATATAATTTTTAAAAAGATACCAACTACACAATTTCTAATCTCAATGTGGTTCTGAGTGTTAGATAATATTTCAGACATTAAAAATTGAGAATTTTGACTGAAGAGCTCACTTTTCCACCTTCCTTGATTATTTTTGAGTGTGGGGGTGAAAGAACCCTTTGCTTAAGTATGCCAGAAGGCAGGCTTTTTGGTGTCCTGTATTTGGAGTTGGGAGCTGTAGCTCTCCTCAAAGAGATGGAGCAGATGTTTATTCTCATTTAATACCACCACATTTTTAACTTACTTGCTGAAAACTGTCAGTTAGAGAAGGACAAATCAGCAGTATTTGAGAGAAAGGTGGTAAAAAAGGAGGATGAAGGGTTGGAGACTTATAGTTATTAAACTTTTATTTGGAAACACCTTCCCTTTTCCTCTCTAGGATAAATATGACATTGCTTTTGAAAAAAACCAATGGCATTAGTAAAATGCACATGAAAGACCCTTAGTTTTGGGTGATCATTAGAGTAGAGGACAGATCTGTTCTCCTGGCAAATGAGCATAATCAACATTGGCTGTATAGCCCTTTTCTTCTGATTTGAACTCAACAAGAGCTTCCTGTTATGACTCTTAATCAAACTTAAAAACACCTCTCCAAGCATAAATCAGATGTCTTCCCATGGCAACTGTGGCTATATTAACACCGGACCATTTAAATTTGATATTTAAGCATGAGGTTATATTCTTTCTGGTTTTAATTCATGGTTACAGAGTAAGTAGGGGCAATCAACTGTATTAATTTAGATTCAGCTTGTGATTAGGCATCTTAACTCAACACATGATAGAAGGACTGTGTGCTACTTGGGTATTTGTCTACCTGCATTATCTCAGATATGTCTACGTGTGTGTGTGTGTGTGTGTGTGTGTGTGTGTGTGTGTGTGTTGGTTTCACAGAGGAAGGGAGAGGGAGAGAGAGAGATAGAAACATCAATGATGAGAGAAAATTGATAGGCTGCCTTCTGCACTCCCCCTATCAAGGATTGAGCCCAATGCTCTTGACTGGAATTGAACCCGGGACCCTTTAGTCCACAGTCTGACGCTCTATCCACTGAACCAAACCAGCTAGAGGTCAGATATTTCCACTTTTATTGACATCTTTCCTATTTGTGTATTCTTCCTAAGACTCCAGTTTGAACACATGGAATGAAAAGATAAACACAGAGTAGGAATTGAATAATTAAAATGAAAGTCACTTTGTTCTTTCTATCTTGCTGAGAAAAGTATTAGAACTGGGTTTAACTGACTTTCTGTGCAACAGATATGAATACAGGGTTCATTACAACTCACAACCACCTTGTGAGGTAGATAATATAACTTCCTACTTTAGAAATGAGGACTGTGGCTTCATTAATTTCCAAAGCCTGTGTGACATAAGATAGAGTGGGGACAAGATATAGGGAAGTTTATTTTTTCTTAAGTATTTGAAAACCAAGCAGTCAAAGCAGTACCGGGAAAGGAAAATACAAGTTGATGGCCAGGGTACAGGTTTTCTGTTGTAAAACCTGGGAGGTCCTTTGGCGCCAGTGTTAGTCCAGGGACTCTACATCCTCAGAGTTAATAATATCTAACCTTGTAGCACTCTGGTGAGGATTAAATGGGACAATGCATGTAAAGGGCACATGGTGCACGCTTGCTCAACAATGATAGCTAGTATTATTTTTTTTCCTCTTTTTTAGGATCTTGCTTGTTATAGGGATTAGAGGCTCCAAGAAGCCTGAGGCAGGACATGTTTACCCTGGTGAATCCTGTCACATCTTAATAGTGCTCAAACATCCCTGACCAGTTGAAATGCCTTTTATATAAACAAGTCGTAATCAGCTTTGTGGACCCTACCAGCTTTTTCAGATAATTACCCTGACTTTTAGGGGGTTATTTATTTACTCACTGAAAATAGAGATTTAATGTAATACAAGGGAAACAGGAGGTGATTAGCTTTGAGTTAATAGGCAAGCTCCCTTCATCCCCCCAACCCCCCTTCACCTGAAGAGGCTTGATTGGGTTCTGCTCCTTTAAGACTCCAGAGTCTGGGAATTTTGAGAACAAAAGCTCTGCAGGGAGGCTACCAGAGAGAGAAGACTTCATCAATCTTTGTACATTCTTAAATTTTTTATTTTATCTCCCCTCCCCCTGAGCTCTTTTTTGTCTAGGATTGAGTAGCATTCTCTTGAAGCCATGGAGATTTAAGAAACAACCGAGGTTGGCCTCTCTTTGTTGAGTTTATGAAAGCCATATTTAGTTTTAGGAGGAATGTTTTCTTTCCTTTGGGAGGCCTCTCTGTACCTGCAGCCATCAGAAGTTCCATATTAAAATCCCACATTTAAGTCTTTATGGCTAAAGTCTGTTCTTGCGTGTCTGGACCAGGTCCAGCTGTCAGACTAAGATATTATTGACTTTCTCTTCTCAAGTGAGTGGGTTTACATCTGCTGGCTCCATTTCTTTACCACTCATTCTGAAACACCTTGTAATCTGGCTTCTGCCACTGGTTTTTTACTAAAATTGCTCCCCTGCAAGTTACCAAATGACTTTTTGCCAAATTCATTGGGGTTTATTTTTCCCTCTCCCCCTATTATGTTTCTCTTCCTTGGCTTGTGAGACTACATATATCTGTTTCCCTTCTACGTCTCTGACCATTCCTTCTCTCGTTTTGAAGGCAGCCATTACTCTTCCATCTAAATGTCATTGTTCTCCAAAAGGATGCATTAGTGCTCTCTTCTTCCTCTACACTTCATTCATTTTCATGGCTTCCACTGCCACCTTAATGTAATTAACTCTCCAGTTCTGACTTCTTACCCATGCACCAGTCTTATATTTCATATGAACTAATGATGATTAAAATTTTCTTTTCGAGTCATGCATTATGCTATGCACTTGATATGCATAAACTCTAATTATCACAACACTCCTCAAGGCAGATAGTTCATTTTACTTGCAAGGAAAACAACCCAAATAAGTTATATATGTTTGTATTTTTCCAGTTAGATCTCCTACCATCAACTAAAAGTCAGCCCAAACTCAAAATTCCTTTTCACTTTAGGCAGTGTCACTGCTTACCCACTTTCTGTTATATAAATTGTAGGTTGAGAGAGTTGAACCTCCCTCCCCAATAAGACTAACCTCTTCAAAATCTACCAAGTCCAACTTATTACAACCTCATATCTTGAAAATTAAAGTTTAAGCTGTCCTATAGGTGAGCAACTCCCAACCAATATGAAAGCTAAGTCTGATAACTTTCACACACTGCATGCTCGGGGCTGCCCAGAGTTAAGCATAATTTTCAGCCCTTGCTATGCTTCCTTTAATCCTCAAAATATACTCTTTGTAAGTTGTTCTCTCCCATAGGTGGGGATCATTTTAGGTTCTGCACAGTTCCCAGTGCACCAACTGTAATCCTGACCATTTCTTCTCTCTTGGACTAGAAAGCCTATTGAAATGTGAATGATTTAATGATGGTATTTCTTTAGTATAGAATTTGCTGTTATTTTGGATTAAAAAGCTTATTGGAATGTGATTTAGTGATAGTATTTCTATAGTATAGGAGCAATTTTCAATTAGCCGGTTTTTTTAAAAAAAGAAAAGAAAATTACTTATAAATGTTGGTAGTTCAGTATTAGTAACAGCTGAGGCAAAGCACTTATTCACAGCTGATTAGGAGATGCCAATGTGTTGAGGAGACAATGAGTTTGAAAAACACTTCCGAAGATTATCAGGGAAGGCCCAAATGCCCATTGGTGAGGGTCAGCTTTTGTCTCTGCAAGGCATGTTAGCCTAATGGTACACATTTTAAAACTAGGACCCTACTTTAGAATCAGAGAAGTGATAAAATCAACATCTTATTGAAATCCATAATAGGATCACCAGACAGCAACAACTCCCTGAGGATTCTACAAATGAAATGGTCACAAATGCTTTAATGTGGACTGTTTTTACTTTGCTAGCCTGTGACCATTTCATTTTTTAAAAGCAGAAATCTGCCATAGCTACCATCCAAACACTGTTGAGGCAAGAGACAGATCTGGGACCACCGAGGGCACTGCTTTGTCTTCTTAATAAGCAAATTAGAACATGCCTTATTTAAAATAAAATCTGAGAAGCTGGGTATTTAATCATTGTCATGAAAAGAAGATAAAAGGCTGATGTGTTTTCCAGGTCTCAACATGTATCTAGTTGAACAAATATGTAAATTTGTTTTATAAGTACTGCATTCATATATACTTGTCCACAGCTACCACAGTGCTTAGCATGTACTTGAGGTTCAATTAAAATTTTCAGAACAAATGTGTTACCTTAACAAATAAAGATTAAGGTGTTCTGACTTATTAAGACATATTCTTTGGAGTGGTTAGCATAAATAAAAGTTAGATAAGGGTAAACTTTAATTTGAAAAAGTCACTGAAATGGTTGTATTTTACAAAAAGCTATATTCTAAAATGTAAAATATTAATCTCATCAGCCAGGCCATTTTTCTCCTCTTCGGGCTACAGTATAGAGTGTTTTTCACCTTTGACTTAGCACACACAAATTGGGTCAAGGGCAGTGGGGAGGGGATGAAGTTGAAAAATGGTCACTGAAGCTTTACTCCATTTGACCACAGTGAGTCATGGAGGACTTTGCATTAGATTCATTTGGAGGGCTCAATATTTTCTTGAGCCATACCTGTAAATTATATTCCCTATAAGCAAAGAGTTTGGCCTTATGCTAGTTAGAATCTGATCAGCAGCCACGGTTACCTGTGCTGTCTTATGCTCCTCAGAGTAAAGTTATTGAATTCAAGCTCAATTTCAGTCAGTTTCGCTCACAAATGGGAAATCAATTCAATGGAAAAATGGTTGTAAGTGCCTACTCTGTGCTCAGATTGTGTGATGTCTTCTGTGGAAATATGAGATAAGATCTTTGATCCAGAGATGCTTAAAGGCAAGGTAAATACAAATGAAAATAGTTCAATAACAGTACCAGTTAGTCTGAAAATCATAGCTTGAGAAGGAACTTTGAATATCCAAACTTTCCAGTGACAAGGAGGACAGGATTAGGTTAGGAACAGAATTCCCCAAAGTCTATCAGACAATTGGTAGAAATTGGAACTGGTATTCAATTCTTCCAACTCCTAGATCTCTATTTCATCGTATCATATAGGTGGTTATATGATGTTTTGACATGCTTTGGTCAGCTGTTTTGATGCTGGGAACTTTAAAAAAAATTATAGATTTTAGAGTTAGAGGAAGGGAGAGGGAGAGAGAGATAGAAACATCAGTGATGAGAGATAGTAATCTTCAATCAGCTGCCTCTTGCATGCCCCCTACTGGAGATCGAACCTGCCACCTGGACATGTGCGAACCAGTGACCTCTTGGTGTATGGGTTGACACTCAACTATTGAGCAACACCAGCTAGGCTTGCTGGGAACTTTTTGATGTGATTATTTTAACATGGGGGGATTTCTGCAGCCGCCTCTAAAGCATACTATTTAAGTATTTAGCTACTTTAAAAAAATTTCCAAGTAATGTGCAAAACAGACAGTCTTACCCCATACCTCAGTTTCACCTCATCCCTCAGCTTTGAGAGTGGAAATAAGGAATGAGGTGGGAGTGGGGGGTCAAGGATGGAATGAGCATCTTGGATGGAGTAAAGCTCAGAGAAGGGATGAAAAATGGGGTGGGGGGTCAGTCTGGCAGGCAAAGAACACATCACCAGGAGTCATGTGTTTCCCACACTTGCTCATCTTTGAAAGGCAATTAATCATCCTGGGCATGTTATCTGCTCATTCTCTGGGAATTCTTTTATTTCTTGAATAGTCTATATCTTAAAATCTCTGACTCCCAACTTTAAAGGGAAAAGAATAGAGTGAGGAAGGACATTTGGATCATAGTATAGTCTCATAGTCTCAGACTCAGGCTTCACTGGGAATCCTACAATCAGTGAATGTCAGTTCTCTAATTAATATTCCATGTAAAAAACTATGGAAAAGTAATAAGCATCTACTATTTCAAAAATTGTGAAGCTTGATATGATGCTTTGAGAGAATGGGACTGGTAGACTCCTTTGAGGTCTATCCTCTTTCAAAATAAAAACACTTAAAAATGTATATATTTTTCCTAATTATAAATGTATGAATTTTTCATTTAACAATACAGTTTTAATGTACAACTATTTCTAAACTTTTCTGAAATGTAAAAAATAAAGGCCAAAAGAACTGTATATTTAAAAATATTAATATTGAAAAAGGTAGAAAGTAAAAGTCCCCCAAAATCTGGGTCAGGATTACAGAAAAAGTATCAGGCAGATAAATGATAAACAGCCTCTAGTAGTCTGTTTTTGTTTTGGCTACATCATGATGTCCATATTAAAACAACCACGCCAGAATGTCAAATATAAATATAGGATGTCTGTTTTTTAGTAAAACATTTGAGAGTCTTCTGTAATATCCTTGTGCATAAGATTGTGAAATTTGACTGCATAACTAGTTATTAGACAAATTTACAGCTGGCTGAGCACTTATTCAGTGTCAACCTGGAGGAAAATGTTTTTAAAGAATGACCACAAGACTATTTTTGGCTCTACCTGGTCAGTTATTTAACAAAAACTGAGCACCTACTATGTAAAAGGCACCCTACTTAACACTGTGAACAATATAAAGTATTGTGGCTCAGTTTGTTGGGTGTCATTTCATACAACAAAAGGTTGCTGGTTCGATTACAGTTCAGGCCACATGCCCAGATTATGGGCTCAATCCCTGGTTGGGGACATGCAGCAGGTAATTGATCAATGTTCTGCTCTCACATCAATGTTTCTCTTTCTCTACCTAAAATTCAATAAAACATGTATTTTTAAAAAGAATACAAAGACCATATCCATATCTTGTTCCCACCCTAAAGGAGCAGATTCTTGATCATAGTTGATCACAAAAACAGGCTTTTTTACTTTGCAGATAACACAAAGCTGGGTGGTGTATTTTAATATATAGGATGACAGAATCCAGATTTAAAATGATCTCAACATGTAGGAACTCTAGGTCAAAACCTACAAGATGAAATTTAACAGTGATAGATGTAAAATCTTGAATTTAGCTTTAAAAATTGCATATGTACAGGATATGAGAGATGTGACTTGGCAGCAGTTTATGTAAAAATTCTTGGGGATTTAGTTGATCACAAGTTTAATATGAGCCAACAATGTGGTATAGCTTATTTTTTTTAAAGCAAAAACAATTTTAGGTTGTATTAGAAACATATGTGCTGATCAGACCACATCTGGAGTATTATGTTCAATTATAGTCACCACATTTTACTAACATTGACAAAGTTGAGTATATCCAGAAGATAGTGACCAGGATGGGTCTGAAAATCATATAACATGAGAAATGGTTGAAAGGACTGGGGAGATTTTGCTTTTGCTTTAGGCCTCAGCACTGATCCTTTAAGTCTTTGTTAGATTCCCTTGCTATGTATTTCCACACTCCTTTGGACAAGCCTCAAGCTTTTCCCACTAGACTAGTGCTTTCTTAGAGCAGGATAGGGTTTCTGTGTGTATTGTGACATCTGTTGGGGCCCAGCACTGTGCTTGATACAGGGTGGGTCCTTAGCAATGCTTAGAGAATGAGCCAGTGAATTTTCCAAGTTTGAGGGACTTATGTGCAGCTGGGGAAAACTGATAAAGAATGATAGTTCCTGGAATCTATAGTCATTAAATAATGGAACAAAAAGGAACTTAAAGTTCCTAAATGTTTTTAAATGGTTCTTTTTATTTTCCTATTCTTTTGGCCTCTGCTAGGACCAGATACTAGATTTACATGTCTGGTTTAACAGAAATCTTAAAAAGCATTCTCTCTAAAAGGAGTATTTTTTTAAATGACTTATAGTTCAGGCACTAGTATCAAGGAGATGCAAATGAAGTTAATTTGATAATTTTTTTTACTCACAGATTAGTATTTCGTCAAATGGACACATTCATACATTTTTGGAAAAAGCCTTTTGTAACAGCAAGTTGGAAATATGTATTATCAAGGGCCTGAAAATATTCATGATTTGATTAAATAATCCTACTTCTGGAATTGTTTCCCATGAAAGCCATACTGAATCCATAAAAAAAAAAGACTTATGAGCAAAGGTATTTTTCTGATAACAAAAAATTGGAAACAATAAAATCTACCTAATAAAAGCGTTACGTGCTAATTGACCATACCTTCACAACACCCACAGCCAATCAGGAGTGAGTATGCAAATTAACTCAACAAAGATGGCGGGTTAATTTGCATGCACAGGTGCCAGATGGCTGGGGATGTGGTGGGATGCTAGTGTTGTTGCCATAGTGACAATGCAGGCATTCTGCACCATCCCAGGGCCTCTGGGCAGCCTGGGAAGGTGGAAAGGAGGCTCCAGCCAGAGTGAAGGCACTGCCAGCAGCCAGGGGGAAGAAGGCCCATTCTTGCACAAATCTTCATGCATTGGGCCTCTAGTATTTAATAATAGAGGAGTAAATGTTTAGATAAACTGTGATACCTTCATTTCATAGAATGTTATAGAGCCATTATAGTTTGTAGCTTCTACAGGATATAAATCTGTGTATGTAGGATGATAAAACCATGTGAAAATAAGTAAGCTTAAATCTGTACAGAAAAAAATCCTGGAAGGTCTTATACTAAAATGATTACAGTGGCTGTTTGTCAGTGTGAGATGATTAATTATTTTTGCATTTGGTTTCCTTTTTGCATTTTCTAATTTTTTTAAGAAAGCATTTTTATATTGAAGACAATTTACATGTGTCCCATTATGTGTGGAAATAGACCAGTAGAGTCCAGATCTCTAATACCCCTGTGTATCACCAATTATATCAAGGGCATTCTGAAATTGTGAGGGGGAAAAAAACCCCAAACATCATCAGACCAAAATTTATTTATTGCTAAATTTGATTAAAATTAATTTTAGTTTATTTAATTAAAAAAACATATAAATAGACATTCTGAACACTTAGATTAAGAACATGTTCACAAATCTCACAACTAAAAGGTGATACAACTCTTAAAAAGAAAAAAAGGTCAGCATTCCAAGTTCTTAAGAGCCAGCCAGCTTTTGCAAATTGAGTTGAAAAAGAGCCTTGAATGACTGGCTCCTGGAGGGGAGGTGGGAAGAATGAGGGAATGATTGATTGCAAATGAATAGGAGTAATGGCTTGACATATACTGGAAGAACCTGGATATCATCAGGTATTATGTTGTTAAATCAAAATCTTTTCTAATGGATATTTAGATATTGCTCAGATGTATCAAAGTTCAAACTATCAGACCTCTTTATATTGTAAAAATGCATCAATTACAAGTAACTTGCACTAAGCCACAAATTTAGACATTCACTTCTGTCCAATTTTCTTCTATTGAAATTACTAGTAGCTTTCCCAGTATCCTTTGTTTAATTTAACACACAGTTTACCTTATACAAAGAAGACATGTTTACAGGAACATCTGATGAAAATTTCTTTGTAGGCTACATATATTAATTGCAGGCTGTCTCCTTCTCTTTCTCTAATAATATAGATGATTGGTTCCTGAGTCACTTGCATTGCCATTTTAAAATTGTTTTCCCAATTACAAAAAGACACTTGCAGACTTAAGAAAACTGAATAGTTCTAAGTTTTATCACAATGTGGGCATGGGGGGGGGGGGGGAGATCGGGATTTACCAGGGGTAAATAACAGATTTGGTTTAGTTGAGAATGTTCAGAATGGTTGAAGACAGTCTAGGTTTGAAGAAAGTAAAGTTCTTGGAAGAAAGTAAAGTTCTTATACACATTCACATTTGGTGACTTTGCTCTTTGTGACTTTGTGCTCTGCTCAGCTTGTATATCTATGTATGTGGAATTAATTTTCTCCTCTGTTTTCATGTATATTGCATGTTAAGTATAATAAGGACCACATTGTTAAGAAGATGAAAGTAATAACTCTTCTATTCCTTACCAATATTTTTGGTCTTTCTTTTCCCTTCTCCCATGTTTTCTCTTCCTCTTACTTTAAATATTATCATTCATATTTTCTTGTTGTATCACCTTCTGTTTCAGTGTGTAGCAAACTGTTCTTCACAACAGTCAATTCCCTTGCATTTTACTCCAGATCTCTGCTAAATGAAAATTCCATACAGCATTATATTGACATATCTACAGAAGTGAAGCACGGAGAGTCTTTGAGAATGGATTAGATATGCATTTTTTTCTTGTTTTATTTTTTTATTTCAAAATCTTGCAATTAAATAAGGCATGATGGTGATGAGATTTTCCATCTGATAACCTAAAGGTGTGATCTCTCTCAGATGAGCATTCTTAAGTGGGAATCTGGGTAGGTAACTTGAAAGAAAGCTATGTACTTCAAAGATCTTTTCCCCTCAGCTACCCTTATCTTTACATTTGCATTGGTCTAGCAAGTGTTAATAAGTTGGCCATTTGCCTGCAGATAACTCTATTGGAACCTGTAGATTATTTCTGGGAAATAGCCAGGGGGTCTTTGATCTCAAAATAGGCAGAGACAGAAAAATACAGAAAGAATTCTATTGGAATGATATATGGCATAGACAGCACAATTTCATGAAAGTTTTCCCCCAGTGTGTGAAAAATATGTTGGCAAATCTCAGTAGAAGATGCACTTTTTCCATTGTTCTAACTTCCCTATGAAGTGGAGCTTTGATTACATGATTTCCCAAAGTCTATTTTTTTTTTTAAATAAAATGGTTTAAGAATAAGTGTCTGCTGATATTTAAACATGTTAAATATTGGTGTTGGGTGAGGGCAAGGGACACATTTATTTTGAAAGGAGCAGATGGTACCCCAGGGGGTGTAGATGATGTGGTAAATTTTGCTTTCTTTACCATGTCTATAAGGTCATGTACAAATGGTCAGAAAGCAAATGAAAAGTACCCTTGAAGTCATTTACACTTTGATGTCAGCTTTCTTTCAGGAAAAGCTAGTTTTGTTTATTTTTGTTCTTATACAATATAGGCCCTGAAGTTGTTTGTTAGTTTCTCTTTTTATTGCTGCTTATTTAGTGCTGCTTCATCAAGGGCTTAGGTTTCTTTTTGAAGTATCTGAGTTCCACCTCTATAATGCAGTTTCTTAGAGGCTCTAGTGATAAACTAGACTTGAGCCAGTAACCTAGCCAGCACATTTTGCCTAAATGTCTCCTGCCTCCTGAATAATAGTTGAGTCTGTGGGGCTAGATATGCTAAAATAATTATTGGTGGGGGACACATTTCCTCCAGTGGCTTTGTTAGTCTTGGGAACATTTTCCCCCTCTCTCTCTAGCCAAAGAGTATTCATTTTCACAGTTAAGACTTACCTCCCCCTCTCCATATAAGACTGGCTTCTTTCCTGTGTCCGACCTCTCAGAGCACTTAACTGCCAGTCTAACAATAGTCTCAGCACTTAATTTTATTAGTCTCTAGCCATTTCTTGTACTTTCCTTTTTGCTTCTCAATTATTTTGCAACGCTCTGAGGAGGGAGACCATGTGTTACAGAATAATTCCTTTATTAACAAGATTATTAACAAAATGTATGTTGTCCAGTGACACACATTATGTTGTCACAAAGTTTGTGACCAGAGGAAGAAGTGGTGGGAGAGAGGAGAGATTGGTACTAACTTTTCAGTAAATATTAATTAAAATATTGTCAGATACATCAGGAAACAAAAACTGGATATTTAATAGAGTGTTAATATTAATTTTAGAGTGTTAATATTAATTTTAAAGTTATACTACATTGAGTTATTTGAAACACTTCAGCTATACTTTTTATTCTGTCCTCTAGATTGCTTTGGGGATCTGTACCTCAACACTGCCATGACTATTACCGAAGGCATAGGGGCTATGTGGGTGGAGATATTGTGGTACCTTTGCCATTCTGAACCAGGCTTGGGAAACCAGTCTCTGTTTGTTTGGTAACCCCAGCCACTTAGACCACCAGCCAGATAGCACATAGCTCTGTGGGCCAGGACATATAGTTGCCTTCCCTGCTCTTCCAGCTGCAACCTTGTGTGTGTCTGCCTCTCTTCTTAGCCACTTCTGCTCAGTGCATCAAGGTCAAGGTCAGTCAGAATCCAAAGTCAGATTTAGGACAGTGGGAGAGGAAGATTGAGTGCCATAAAGGCAAGTAGGAAGGTGAAGAGATGGGAAAGTTGTGAGTCTGCCCCTTATTGGCTTCTCACTGTGTTTTGTTGCTCTTTCCTTCTCTGCCAAAAACTATAAGAGGGATGCAAGTCTCTGTTCAGTAATAGAGATGTGTGCAAAAACATATCTATAAGGGGCTTTGGTTAATTGTATCATTGTTATTACTAGCAAACAATTAGAAATGGAAAAACATTTAAAATGGTATTTTCAAAGATTTGTAACGAATGAGAAATGCTTACAAATAATACATGTAAAAAAGCAAGACTTTGCCCTGGCTGGATAGCTCAGTTGGTAAGAGCATAGTCTTAGTCTTTATTCCGTAGGCTCTTAAAATCTTGTGTACTGAGATTCCTTGAAGAACACTGATGATGTACAGTTTAAGGAATATACGAGTACACCTTGACAACCAGAAGAAACGTGCACTAAAGTTGGTTGGTAGTGTCTGTGAATACCAGGCTCCTTAGGTGCTAGAACAATGAGGAGAAAACAGATGTGTGAATAAAGGGAGTAGCAAGAAACAGTGGAAGAAGGAAGATGGGATGACAGTAGGGAGGTAGATGTGGCTCAGCGAAGTAGGGCTCTGTTCAATAACATGTGCTGAGGTTGGTTGGGATATGATGAGGGGTGCACACACTCAAATCTGTGTACCACACTGTGTATGACTGATATTCATTGTAATGAACCAGAGCCATTAAATAGTTTATGTTTCATATACAGAATTCCATTTACTGAGACAAACAAATGTAAGAAATATTTCTACAGCAATGTGTAAGTATTTAAAATGTTAACTTTTTATCCAGAAGACCTCGATATGCAAATACGTAACAAGGTTGGATATTGTGGGGGGATCCAAAAAATAAAACAAAACAACCAAAAAACATGTGTGTGCCTTTGAGCAGTTTACTCAGCTAAGACTAGACATATACAAATGAAAGTTGATTCTTGTTACAGGCAGCATAAGCCAGTTGCTTATAGACGGCAACTCTAAGTAGACTCCACTGGATTGCCAGCTCCCTGGAGCCCTGGACAGCCAGGAAAAATTAACAGGTTTGTAAGCTGGCCTGGATGGTTCGGCAGGATTTAGGTTGGCCCAACATAATGCCAGATGTGCAGAAACATTGTCTTTTGCCCTTTTAAAAGTTGCAGTGTCTGACCTGCTCTCACAAACTCTTCCCCAAAATAGGCTTGTGCACTTAGCAGTAATAGATTGAACCATCAACTCCTTAAGCCACACCTGGTTGATAATTAGCTCAATCAAATTGTGTTTCAGTCATTACCCTTGGATTTCCCAAGGAAGAACTTAATTCATCTCCCACATTAAATTGAGTGGCTGCATGACCAAAACTCAACTAAATAGAATTTCTGTCTCTGTTACATCAATTTAATGCTGTGGTAGTTTTATTGCAAAATAGGTATTGGTTTATAATGTGCCACTCAAATATTTGCGCAGGAATGGTTAATATATGTTGTAAAAAAATCTCGGATGGCAAAAGACTCTTCTCCCAGCCCCACCTCCAAAGAGTACTTCCTCTGAGGAGAAGATAAGAGAAAATGAGTTGAAACAGATTCAGGGAATTTAGAGTTGATAAGATCATCTGTTGTTTGTTCAGAAACTACTTATTCTGGTTTTATAGCTTATAAATGTATTGGTGATGGATACAGCCCCTTACTTCCAAGATTTTATTTAGCTTATTTTGTGTTATAATCATACTCCCTTTGCTTCTGACTTGCTGCTGGATGTGAAGGGATGAACTGGTGGTGTGTATGATATATTGCCAAAGCAGGACTGGAAAGAGGCACCTTTATTATATTGGATTACTAACTACATGGGTGGAATGCTCAAATTTACTCACTAGTTGCTGTTTAATATGGTAAAATACAGGTCTAACCACTTCTAGGAATGGTGCCAGGTGCCTATACTAAGGTAACCCAACTCCAGAAGGCAATAAAAATAGCCCCCAAGTAGTTAGGAAGTTCTGATTTCCCACTGAGCTGACCAATAAATCTACCAACCAGTTAATTAAAAATGCTGAGAGGGAATGTTCATCCTCCATTACCCGCCTGTTTTATTGAATGTACATTAGTTACAAAGGGGAGGTTACAACTGAGCATTTAAACTTCTGGATCAGGGAACTCTCTTCTTCCTTTTCATAGCAACCCAGAGATATAAATGGCCTATGTGGTTGCCTGATACTCCTTCTTGGGTATCAAGATTTATTGGAGGCTAAAGTGATGTCAGACTCTCAAAGATGAACCTAGTTATTTTACTTGCCTCAGGGCTTCCTGGCACCATCTGGAAGATTATGCCCCCTCCCCCATTTATGTTTTTATTAATACTTGAATTGTAATGTCCACTTTAAATATTTTCTTTGTAAAATTGAATTTATTGAGGTGACCTCATTTCTCCCTTGTTCAAGCTATGAGATTTCTTTTAGTCTGCCAAAACTTGGTGGAAAATCTTCCTGCCTTGCCCTGACTGCTGATATACTACAGTAGCCTGGTATATCAAGAGAGTACTACGAGTTAGATTTTTTAGAATTTCAACTTGAATAACTTTTATAAAATCCATTTGTGTAGCAAGCAAAAATATGGGCAGAGTAGACCAGCAATATCATCCTAATCACTGAAGTAATTAAAAGGTGCACAAAGAAAGTACTAGAAAAAGTATTGCACTTGAAGTTAAAAGATCCGGGTTTGAATCCTGATCGTACAATGCGGTCTCTGTGAGCTGAGCTCCAGCATCTCATCTGGAAAACGGGTGTAATAGCACCTACTTCATGGAGTTGTTATGAAGAATAACGTGATTTGAATCTGATTTTGTTTAGTGATATAATGTCCTCTGATGCTGTAGATCGATACAAAACCACATATTTACAGGGAGTTTAAAAGAGGGAAAAAGTGGTGGTGGTGGTTGTGGGCAGGGGAGACCCAAACTCACTAAGAACCTTTGAACACTAGGAACCTTTTTTTGAGACACCAGTATTAGTGAATTATCTTGAAGTTTCTCTTGATGTTTTTTGCAGACTTAAAAACACAGATATTTTGATGCAAAGGAGAGAAAATAATGTATCTTGATTTCTAGTCAGGACTCTGCCATTTAATAAGTCACCTTTTCTTTTTAGGCCTGTTTCCTCTAATCTGAAAATATGTTTGAATAGATTAGCACTGTGAGTCTTTGTTCACATGCTAAATTCAAGGGCACAGTTGGTTTTTGAGTCTTTATTAATTGGAAATGAAAGTTGCTTTTTAAAATGTTTTTTTATTGACTTCATAGAGAGGAAGGGAGAGGTAGATAGAAACATCAAGGGTTAGAGAGAATCGAGCTCTCAATTGAACTGTGACCTCCTGTTTCATGGGTTGATGCTCAATCACTGAGGAACACCGGCCAGGCATAACTGTAAGTTTTTAATGTAGAGTGAGAAGATTTCAGAGAGACTGCTGAGTTCAAGGGTGGATAAGCTTATAAAAATAGAGTGAAGATGATATTGCCTGGCTGGTGTGGCTCAGTGGTTGAGCATCTACCTATGAACCAGGACATATTCACAGTCCATTCACAGTCAGGGCATAGGAGGATTGTAGATTTGATCCCCAGTAGGGGGCATGCAGGAGGCAGTGGATCGATAATTCTCTCTCATCATTGAGGTTTCTCTCTCTCTCTCTCTCTCTCTCTCTCTCTCTCTCTCTCTCTCTCTCTTCATCTCTGAAAAATCAATAAAATCATATTTAAAAAGAAAATAAAGATCATATTGAAAGACTAAGAAGGCTAAGCCTAATAGGAAAATGGAATCTCTTTCCCCAAATACCTCACAGGTATTGCAATAGCTTTAGAAGCTACTGCAAAATTATAGACACTTTAAATTATAATGAAAAACCAAGTCCTGAAAAATATGTGACTAGGATTAAACAAAGTAATTAAATATGCATATAAACCTTTGGTTGCTTTTGGCTGATGTCTTACAATTGTGGCTTTTACTTAACCTGACCTGCACCCCTGCTGACAATGATTTTCCTGATTAGCTGCTTGTGTGAACACTTCCTGTTTAATTTCTTTTATATCTCTCTGAGGTATATAAAGTTATTCACCGGGACTTCTAAGGCATTTCTCCCTAAGGATTTATAGAGGCAGCATTTGAGGGTTGTCAGACCAAGTATTTCCCTCTTTCCAGTTTGACCTTCCATATCTTTTAGTGTGGGATAGCTTGAGGGTATCACAATAGGAATACTGCTTTTGAGCCCTTATGATCACCATTTAGTGGGGAGAAAAAATCCAAGCATCCTGTTTGGACGTATTGTAAACTGTGACATTAGACCTTCCTGGTATGCAGAATGGCTTTCATCACTCTGCCACCCCATTCAGCAAGGTTAAAGGTCTCAGGAAGGTATTTGACTTTTGGCTCAAACTTGCCCTCACTGCTAAGCAATGATGGGTCTTTGCTTGAACCACTTAGGAGGTGCCCATGGGAGCAGCATACCAGAGAAAAGTGAAGGAGCACAAATGAGTTCATTAAAAGATTTAAAATGAATAGGGCACCAAGAGGAAAATAGAATGTACACTGAAGGCTTTGCCTGTGTGTGTATTTAAAAGTTCTGCTCAGAAAGTAGAAAAGAAAAGAAAAAAGAAAAGAAAAGAAAAGAAAAGAAAAGAAAAGAAAAGAAAAGAAAAGCAATATAATTTGTTTTACTGTAGATAAGAAGATCCTCAGAGGCAAGGACTAATAATACTGGTAATCTTATTGACTATTGAAACTGCTGTATACTTTTATGTTTAGAAAATATGTGTTTGTCTGTATAGATACCTGTTGTATGGATATACACCTTTACCAATTGGTAGGCATTTTCATTTTTTGCACTCCCAGGAACTTAGCCTAAGGAAATAAACAAGTATGTGCATAAAGAATTAGTTATAGGGGTTACTCATTGTGACATTAATAAAAGTGAAAAACTGGAAATAAGCTGAATCTTCAACATTATGAGGTTGGTTCAGTTATGAGCCATCTATATGACAGAATAATGTAGAGTTCTTAAAATGGTGTTGTGAAAGAATTTATAATGACATAGGAAAACATTGACAACTTTTAAGTGACAATATAACATACAGTTTAATCTCATTTTAATTAAAAATTGGCTTTAATATGCACAGAAATCAGATTGGAATCATAGGTAACAGGAAACTAGTTCGATCTAGATAGTGGGATTATGGGTGGGTTATTGTCTTCTTTTTTATCTGAATTTTCTACTTTTTCTAAAATTATTATCATAATTATTTATTGAGTATGTAGTATATGCCAGACATTGTGTGGTGTACATGTATTTTGTAATAAGGAAATTTAAAATTATTGTTAAAAACAATCCAAAAGGAAGTACAGAGGGTTAAGTATCACGTCCACACATACCCATACACCAAATTCTGGAGATATGAAGAGATCTTAAAGCAGCACTAGGGTGTTATGTTTTAACTCCAAATAGATTAAGATGTGCTGATAATGACATATTTCCCAGATAAGAAAGACATTGAGCCACATTTTTGGAGTGCTTTTGTATATCTCTGCTTTCTCCAAGGAATGTCTAGCTATTCTTTCCCTTCAGGAAGTGATTGGAAGTGGAATGCAGAGTTTATTTCAGCCTATGTGGTCTGACATTTTGACATTTCCTGAACTGCAGAATGTTGGAGAGCAGAATGTTGGCTTACTGAAAAAAAAATAATTGTGTTGCCACTTTCACATAGTGATGGGACTTTGTGAGAGAACAAAGCTATCAGGTGGGGAAAAGTGAGATGGTTGACAGGATGGCAGTAACATAAAGGTTTTGAGTCTGTAGAAAAGGACCTCATTCTGAGTAGTGTGATGAAATGTCAAGCCATCCTGTTCAGTCCTGCCTGGGACAGGAAACATCCCTTTGTCCAAAATATTCAAACTGTATATTCTCTCTCTCTCTCTCTCTCTCTCTCTCTCTCTCTCTCTCTCTCTCTCTCTCTCTCTCTCTCTCTCTCCTTTAGGATACAGTCATTTAGAGCACTCTGGAAACTTTTCTTGACTCTAGGATTTCAATGAGCTTGGCTTAATAAACTTCATCTATGAATGAACCATCATTACCGTAATAAAGCCTCACTAATCACTGTTGAAAGCCACAGATTAATTATTGTATAAGCGTTGTATAATGTAATTTCAGGAACTAAATAATTAAAAGATTTAAAAGACCATTTAATATACCTTTGACACAGAGCCAGAAAGTAGAAGACAACCTTACTTTAATCATTTGGTAAGAATTAACAACTCATGCAACACATAGCTGAAGCAATTAGTATATTATGGCCACAGTGTTGAAGAACAACATTTTGTCTAGACCAGTGAAATTCAGGAATGAAAGCCAAGATTGAATACAAATAAGGGAGATGAGGTTCTTAGGGAAGAATAGCAGTAATGAGTACCTTACCTATAGACTTGATAGTGTTCAGAATTTGAGTGTCTAGACTCTAGACTCTATAGTCTAGAACACATCCCAATCTGTTTTTAATAGCCTTGTCTTTTGTACTCTTGTCCTTCAAATTAAACTCCTTATCTATTTTATATATACACACACACACACACACACACATACACACACACACACACACACACACACATATGCATGCCTAAACGACCAGCCAACAGGCTTGTAGCTATGATAATCACTGACCACCAGGGGGCAGACATTCAGTGCACAGGCATGGAAACATGGCACAGACTGATGAATCTCAAAGAGAAGTGAGGAGAGGGGAGGGCAGGAAGAGATTAACCAAAGATCTTATATGCATACTATAGGCCTTCGGGGATTGGGTGGAAACTGCTTCTTTGACATTCCCTGAGGGGTTCCAAATTGCAAGAGGGCACAAGCCAGGCCGAGGGACCCTATCATTACATGAATCTGTGCACTGGGCCTCTAGTCTATATAATAAAAGCTTAAGAGACTGTTACAGCAGAATGACCAGAACAACTAGTCGTTATGAGTAGGACTTGATTTATCAGAAGATGGATATGATCTTAGGCTGAAGAAGGAAAAGTAGGAGAAGCTGCGGGCAAATCTGTTTGAAGTTCTCTGGCCTACTGAGTGTCAGATTAGAAAGGCCTTTCTCCATCATGCCTCTTGCCTCTGAGCAGGGTAACTTTCCATTTTGACCTGTCCTCTGCCTTGTTCCCTTCCTGTTTGCATAACTTGCCCTAAGCAGTCACTGGATGGGTTAATAGCACAACTAGTTAGCAAATTCTTTGTAAGCAAATACTTGGTCTGCAACTTTGCTTAGGGACAAAGTTTGAGGGCTCAATTCAGGTTCTTAGTAAATGCTTTCCCACTGGTACCCCAAGGGCAGCTCCTTTTATTAAATTAATTGGCAACTAAGCCACAAAAAGCTGTTTAAAATAGCTAATGTCCATTTACATGGAAATCAAACGAAATTATTTGTCTTTCATTCTAGGGGGGAAAAGACGAAGAATTGAAACAGTTGTTTCTAAAGAGCACAGCCAAGGTCCAGTGTCTTTCCGGGGTAAAAACAAGCAAATCCAAGCAGGAATTCAGGACTGTTTTTGCGAAAGTAGCACCCAGAAACAATTTTAGTAAAGGTTCAGATTTAAATGGTTGTTACTCAGGTCAAGCTAGAGATTAGGAAAGGTGGCAGATGAAATCAACTCAGGGTCTGGCACCAGTTACAAAAGAAAGCAGGTCATTGGGTTGTGTTTATAGAGGAAAGAGAATGGATTGTAAGATTGTTATCTCTGGAGTCCAGGTTGGGGAGGGAGACACCCTCATTTTGAAGCCTTGGCCCCCAGACTAAAGGAGCCTAGAGAGCCTTAAGGACTCACACATAATTGGCCATACATTCCACAGGAAGAAACCCTGCCTCTGGCTACATAACTCTGCCTTGAAGAAATGGAAAAGGAGAAGGGATCTGGGGAGGGGGTTGTGGAGGGAGGGCCCTCTGGCACTCTGTGAAAACATTTCTAAAGCATCTCCAGATTTTCCAGCAGGGTTTCAAACTTTATATTGAAAACTGGCAGATCTTAGAAGCCTCAGCTAACAACTTGTGGGAGAGGTTCTTTCACTATTACATCAGTAAGCAGTTGCATTTGGAGTTTATACAGTCTGGGTTTTTTGGAGCCGGTGATCTCCCTGCCCTTGGACGCTAAATATTTTGTACTGCTTTATAGTTTGCAGCAAACACTATGGGTGACCTTAGAGGGAAGAAAAAAGAGAACTTTGTTTTTTACTTTACACTTTGAGGTAGCCAGAGGCCTTGGGTATTGTTCACTCACACTGGTGAATGTACATGATGATTAACATGAAAATAAGCAGTTAGCAGTTTTCATTAGTATTCAATTAATAGGTGATTTGGTTGTAAATGTGTTTGCTAATTTATTAACAATTAGGTAAATTAAATTTAATGGAAATGATTACATTTGAAAATAAAATGCTGTCCATATTAATTTAACTTTATGGGTTAAAATTTGTTTGCTACCTTCCCCCACCCCCTTTCTCTCTCTCTCTCTCAAACAGTGCACAGACCATAGGCAATCAGAGCGCACAGGGTATATTGTTTTTCTCATTTCAAATATCTTTTTTCTGGAAATCAGTCCTCCAGTGGAGCATGTCTGTCTGTGTCTCCAGATGAGTGTCAGTGACAAATGGTGCATGTACATATAATACTGATGGGGATTGTTGGTGCACACTGAGAGCAGGAAAAGACCTTTGCAATGCCTTGAGGGATTCAAGAAGGTATTTGAGAATTTGAAGGGGCTTAAGGCTTGATTCCGCTGCTGATATTGAATTCCAGCATGACCAAATGATTAACAAACTTGTCCTTCTTGAAATATCTCGGGGCAGAGTTCTCAAATGATTGCAAATTGGTTAATGACTTTAAAAAGCATGTTCCTTGCTGTAAACAAGTCTTTTCTGGGTTTTCCTAAACAACTGAGTATGTTTAGAATATAGCAATGTAGATAGAATATGTTGAACTGGAAGGCTGATGTTACTTTTTTGTTTGTTTTTATTTTTATAAATCTCAGTATGAGCTCAATAGGTCATGGCGATATTTTGAACACTAGTACCTCAATTTATTTTAAATAACTTCAATTCATTATTATTGTCAGTGATTATAAAAGTTTTAACACTGTTGTAACACTTCAGGTTGTTTTCATTGTCTTTCTGATTTTTCTCAACTTTGGATAGATCTCACTCACAATTTCCTGAGAAAACAACCAGTCTTTTCCCACAGGGGATCACATTATGCAATTTTACCTTGTTTTTAGTAGAAGATTGAATTAGCAAAGCTAAACAGGTAGGCAAGGCAAATGTCAATGTGGATTGGGTTGTTGCACTTTTAAAAATCAGTATTCAAATGGGGGAGGTTGTTATTGCAGTAATCTATTCAATGTGTGTAGCTGAAAGCAGTAAGATGCTGCCTGCAGGCCTTTGATCTTTACAGTGGGAATGAATACATGGCCCAATGTTGTTGGCGACTTTCCAGGCTAGGTTTACATTTTTTGAGAGAAACTGGTTGCGGTTGCACAGCTAACATCAGTATTTTGCTTTCAACTCATATTAATATGTTGTTGAAAGTTTAAGTGAACGTTGTTGAGGTTTTGAATGAATGAAACATTATTTAATAGTGTCAGTTAAGTACAAGAGGAGATCATTCACTGCTAACTTCCTTTAGGATATCTAATTTCTGCCAGTGGACCTGACCTGATTTTCTATCATATGAAGATTAGATTACCTACAAGTCAGCTACTATGCTCATAAAAGTGTTTATTCTCTCTCTCTCAGTTATATAGTCATAAACAGTGGGGTAGATACATGGCTGGATTTTCGTCCTTCTTTTACGGTGCTTTCTCTTATTGGACTTGTTTGTGGTTTTTTGTTTGTTTTGTTTTGTTTTTGCCTTTTCCCTTTATATTCAGTTTGAAGGGAGTTTATAGAAAAATCCTCTTTAAAGAACATGGTTGATGACTTTATCTTTTTAAATTGATGACTTTGTCTTTTTAAACAAACTATGAAAAAACAAGTCTTCGAGTAAAGCATGTAGTGATAGTTGATTCAAAAAAATAATTCTAATAAGTTATTTTCTGTTTTTTTTTAAAATATACATCTTTTAATTGAATTGCCCTTATTGTTTCCATTTATAAGCATTCCTAGTTGATCATTAGACTGATTAACCTCTATATCACTAATTTTTAAATTTTCACTTAGATGTTGTAGAGATGATCACTGAATTGTTCATTTTTGCATTTGGACCGTCTTAGGCAGCGTTTTTCAACCACTGTTCCGCGGCACACTAGTGTGCCTCGAGATGTTGCCTGGTGTGCCGTAGGTGCAGACAAGACAAGAATTTTATAATTTTTCACTATTTTGTTTACTTAATATTTCATAATAAAGTAATTATAAAATACTTTCTTTGTGTTTATTTGATTCCTATTCAAGAGAATTACTTTATATATAGTCAATATAGGCACAGAGTTAAATTTTTTAACATTTTCTAATGGTGGTGTGCCTCGTGATTTTTTTCATGAAACAAGTGTGCCTTTGCCCAAAAAAGGTTGAAAAACACTGGTCTTAGGCATCATCAAGCACCCTAACAGCGCCCCCTGTGAAGTGGGTACATTTTCTTACCACCCAGAATTGGGGGAGGGGAATGGGAAGATAAATCACTTAACCCTACACAAATAATCTGCTGATATCTCAGTTTTAAAACAACGCCCTGAATGTACTCTATCCCTTTTTCTCTGAGGCTGATTCAATCCAAGAAAGCCACATTAAGCCAGTGAACACATTTTAAAATTCTTATACCTCATTTTCTATATTTGTCTTATATACACTCATTTTCCAATATTTTTCCAGGTTGACATTTGACTGTATATCATGTTTTCCAGCTTTGCTTTCTTCTCTAACAGTTTATAAATTCTAAGTCTGTCTTATGGACTGGGAGCCTCGTCAGTGATTAGAGCTAGATAAATGCACTGCAACCTCATTTTTCATACTCAGAACACTTTTGACTTGACTTCTAACAGCCATGTGGACATTTTAGCTGTGTATCTAACTGAGCAGAGTAGTGGCACATGATTTCTCACCTTTTAAAACAAGAAATTGTGCAGCTAAAATAACTCTAAGTACTTTTGAACTGATTCTGACTCATATTGTCAGATACTGTATGTAAAAAGAAAATACCAAAAGCACATTTACTATGTGGAAAATCAATCAACTCCAACAGAATGAACTTTCTTGATCCAGTTCTTTTCAGAAATATCTTCCAAAGTTGAATTATTTAAATTTTGTGTATTGACATGAACACTTAGATCTCTCTAAAAATAATAATATGATCTTATTTTTGTAATACCATCTTAGACTTTACAAATAGACTTTACAAATATAAGACAAATATAGAAAATAGAGGTATAAGACAGACTTTACAAATAAACATTTCGTATAATTTCCAAAATGGAGGTAGAGAGGAAATACTACTTAAAGTTTTTGTAATGATTATAAATGCAATGCATGTTTTTAAAAGAAAATTTGAAAATGCAGAGAATATAAAAAGACAATAAAGATCATCTATCATTCCATTCAAAGATAACAGTGATTTGTTTGTCAATATCTTGGTATATTTCCTTCAGTGCTTTTCCTTTTCATGTGTGTGCCTGTATTACAGTTTGCATTATATTATATATAGTGCTTTCAAACTCAATTTTCCCACAATTTTTTATTGTGACTATTCATGTTCATTAACTATTTTCCCCAAACTTCACTTTTTTTCTGGCTGTATAATTTCTATTGTATTAACATAGGGTAATTTATTTGGACTAAATCATCTATTTAGAGTGTTTCTGACTTTTTCAATTAGAGCTCATGCTGTGATTAACTTTCTGGTACATAAATACTTGGGTGCATTTCTGATCCTTTTATTAAGATAAATTCTTAAAATTTCAGAATTCCCGGGTTGAAAACATATAAGAAGATGTAAAAATTCTTTTCTTAAAAGATTTCTTATTGTTTAAAGTATTACATATAGTATTACTTATGTCTTCTTTTCCCCACATTGACTTCTCCCCAGCCACCCTCACCCCTTAGCACATGCCCTCATCCCTGTAGTATCTGTTATCCATTGGTTATGCTTATATGCATGCATACAAATCCTTTGATTGATCTCTCACCCTGTTCCCTTCCGCCCCCAACCAGGGGATATAAAAATTCCTTGATGTGTTTTCCACCTTGCACATTGAAAAGTTGTTTATGGCCCTAGCTGATTTGGCTCAGTGGATAGAGCATCAGCATGTGGACTGAAGGGCCTCAGGTTTGATTCCAGTAAAGGGCACATGCCTGGATTGCAGGCTCAATCCTCAGTAGCGACAAACAAGAGGCAGCTAATCAATGATTCTCTCATCATTGATGTTTCTATCTCTCCCTCTCTGAAATCAATGAAAAATATATTTTATTGATTAAGGTATTACCTACGTGTCCATATCTCTCTATTGCCCCCCCCCCAACTCCCATACATGCCCTCACCTCCCTGCTATCTCTGTCCATTGGTTATGCTTATATGCATGCATACAACTCTTTTGGTTGATCTTCCCTCCTTCCCCCCAACCTCCTCTACCTTCCCTCTGAGGTTTGAGCATAAAAAAAGAAAAGTTTTTTTATGTTTATGTTCTCAGCAGTGTGTGAATAGAAAACAGTTAATATTATCCTTGTTTTACAGATGCAAAAGCTCGGTCTAGAGAGATTCAAGACTTGCTCAGGGTCACATGACTAATATCACTTGTTCTTTGGTGTTCTGACAGTTCTATATTCTTTCTACTCTTCTATTGTTGTAGTAAACTTAGTGAAAGATCTATAGTGATTTAGCTTTGCCATTTGTGAAAGTAAACTTAATTCACCTATGGCCTTAAAATAAATTTATTTCTATTATTATTTACAAACTAATGTGTTTGGAATTTGATGTATACTGAGTACTAAGCACAAATGCATGGCTCACTTCCCAAGGGCATTCTTTTATATTTTTAATATGTTTTCTCACTTGCTTCTAAAATATCCACTACAAAGGTGATGTTTACTTGAGAAATAATAGCCTAAAGAGATTTTGTTGTTCTTTTTTGGTTATCAAAAGCTGGTTTACAGTATTACTATTTATTAAATAATACTCTTTGAAATTCAGCATCAAAACATTTAAATTATTACTTCTGTCAGGATTAAATCAGCTCTCAAATCATAAGTAACCCTTAACATCTACAAAATGAATAAAAACGTATGTGGACTCTCATTTTTGGAAGAATAAGAACCCCCTTCCACACACACACACACACACACACACACACACACACACACTCACTTTTTATGTAAAGACTCTAGAATTCGATGAGATATTAGCAATTAAAGATAAATTTCTTAATTGTAACATAACCAAATCAAATGTGGACTATAAAACAAACATCTCCCCTCCCTCCAAAGAAAAGCAAAACAGTATTGCCAAAAGGACAAATTGCATCAGTAGTCTTCATTTCTATCCCATAGCATGCACTCAATTCTTAGAACTGCTAGGCACCATGATTTTGGTCTGAGGATGCCCCATTCGGAACTTCCAGTCACCAGGCAGCCAAATCTGGACTCTTGTTCTTTCCCTTAGAGAGGATCAATGTGATAACATTGTTTTGCTTCTGGATTCCCATGTAGTTAGGACATGACTTGGAACTACAACAAGTCAGATTCTGAAAACAGGGATAAGGCTTTATCGTTTTTAATGCTGTATTTTCCTTAGTATTACCTTTCCATGGGAACTCCCTTCCCTCAGTGTTTGATAGCTATCATTGCTTCTGGAGTTAAGAATGCATTGCTGGAAGTCTTCTTTTTGTATCCTGATATACTTTTGAGGGGAGGGGAAATCTTTTCAAGTGTTAACAGGGTCTGTATTCTTAGGTCTTTGTCACTGCTATTTCAAATAATATTTTAATGAAATAGGAGTCTGTGTAATATGAATTTTGTTTTGTTTGAAAAACAAAAACAAAAAACTAAAGATGCCTAGCAATTGTGATCATGTTATAATAATTGCCTACATATGGTATTACTGTTTCTCACTTCACTTGTTTTGTGTTGATTGTATAACCATTGGAGTAGAAGGCAAATCTCAATGGCTTTAGTAATAAATATCCTAATAGCCTAATAATGTTTTTAAATTTAGCAGTTCTTCAGTGTTTTAGGAAATGATTATTTTTCCTCAGCTTTATTGAGATATATCTATTTCTGACATATAACATTGTGTGAATTTAAGATATACAACATAATGATTCTGATATAAAGATATGTTGTGAATGATCACCAAAATAGGGTTAGTTAACTTATTATCTCACATAATAAGGGTGTGTGTGTGTGTGTGTGTGTGTGTGTGTGTGTTGAGAACCTTAAAATCTGTTCTCTTAGAAACTTTCAAGTATGCAATTCAATATTATTAACAACGGTCACCATGTTGCTCGGTACTTCCCTAGAACTTATTCATCTTGTAACTGGAAGTGGTATCCTTTGGCCACCTCTACTCAAGGACATGTAAAAAAATTTTTTTATCAAGGTTTATATTGAACAAACCTTGTTTATATTGAATTCAGATAGTGATAATAGTGTAGGTCCCTGTTGTTTAACTGTTTTCAGGCAGCATGAAGTAGATTTTGAATATGTAACATCTGCTGAAGTTAGATTCTCAAGAACATTCAGGTTACAGCAAGCATCTTTAGACAGACATTGATGAGTTTATTCAATCCATTAAGTATTTATTGAGCACCTATAAAGTTCCAATTATTGTGCTAGGAACTGTGGGCATGACATGTAAGATGCAATTTCTATCTCAGGAGGGTTTATAGTCTACGTGACAAAGAGGCCATGCAGATGCTATCCCTTTTTTAGTTAAGCCCAGATGATGGGGAGCCTTTTGATGAAAGGATATGAGAGACTGTGACATTCATTGTAAGTAAATATAATGGCCTGAGAAAAATCTTTGAGGCAGGAAAAATGAGCTTGGTGGATGGCAAAGAAACTATTTGAGCTGGAATAAAACATTCCTTAAAAGGAATAGTATAGTGGAAGAGAAGTTGAAAGGAAGGCAGGGCGCAGAATATCCTCATTTCCATTTCCCAGCTGTTTTCTAATGCTTAGATCTCAATAAATATGAATAAAAAAAAACTTTGTTTAATTGAAAAGCAACACCCAAAGAACAATATCTGGAGTTAATCTGTATAACATGTGGCATTGTAAAATAACCCTTCAGGGTGTCCTACTTTAAACAGCCCCTTTTTTAGTCCCTGCATATATCATGTGGGCCACCCAATGAGACCAGTTGGAAATGAGAGATTTGAATTAGAAATTTTTGCCAGAGTGGTTAACATTTCATTGGATCAAGCTGAGCAGCTGTGTGATTTCATACTCACTACTTTCTAGTTAAATGATATAGTATGTATTTCTGATGTTTGAAAGTAAAAGTCATTGATCAAATGATCTCATATCTTAGCCCTCCAGTGAAATACTCCGCTAGCCAGGGGATAGCTCAGAATCTGTCCTTGACACATTATCTGTTTTTCTCTTGTTCTCTCGTGGCCACTGCCTTCATTTATCATGTTCTTTTAAAAGCAAGACCCTGGAATTTTACCTTTCAAATCAATATTCTAAGGCAAATTTTATAATGCTTTGAATTAATGGCAGGGAACCAAAGGTATGGGCAATTGCAAATGGCAGATGATGAATAACTCATTTATATGTGACTTGGAAAGTCTGTTTATACTTACGACTATGAGTGAGTCTGTTTTTGAAATTCACTTTCAAACTAAATAATGAAGTCATACTGTAAAGGTCTGACTTGAGCTGCTGAGAAGCTGGCCCAATTTCCTGCAACCCGCTCCATGTTGGGTAGAGAATAAAAACATCTCCTGTTATCCAATGTATTACTTACATAGCATCATTCTAAGTGCAGCTGACATTTCTAACCGAAATATTTTATTCTGTGGCTTACAGCTATTTCCTTTTAGTTTCTCCTGAATAAATACGGAAGGGACCAAAATCAGGGTACTTAAAAAAGAAAAGTAGGATAGGCGTATATAGGGAACTATAGTGAAAGAAATATAAGCATAACTTGGAGGGATTGGGGTTCAATGACATAATCAAATCTTTAAGAGATTGCATGAAATAAAGGGGTTGAAGAAAAACAAAGATAACATGACATTTAATATTCAATAAGTTATTGGTCAAATCAAATAGAAAAGCTCACACAGATAGAAACATCATAATTTCTCTGAGATCAAGAAATTGAATGGTTTATGCACTCCCGAAATGCAATTGAAAAAGATTGGGGACAGCAGCAGATGGCTACAGAACATGAAATGGGAGGATTATAAATTATTCTTGAAAAACAAATGAGAATAATCTTGTCCCTCAACAAGAAGAAATGTGACATTGGGATTTAATAACTTTTTTGGTATACAAATTGGATCCCAGCTAAACCTTGGGAGCTTTATTAGGTATCATAATTAGAACCGAGTCACTTTTATGCTTTTCAAGAGTCTGCTTCTGAAGGTCAAGGTCTATTTCAAAATTAAGTTTATTCAATAAGTCATTGTGAGTTCAATTTTAGGAATGTGCCTACCTCTGTTTTTGGGAAACTATATATTTTCAGCAAATAGCACCTCCTGGTTTGAATAATGTAATGCATTCTATATATTTAAACCAGCTGCTTCTCACTACATCAATCATTTTAATCTGTTTTAAGCTTATCTTTGTTTAGTTTCAAAAGTCTTCCTTATGGGTGAAGGTGGAATAGGGCATAGAGCGGATAAATGGTGGTAGAAAAAATAAAATAAATATTAAAAAAGTCTTATCTCTATGGTATTAAGATTTACTGAGTGAGTTCATTTCACCTCATCAATATCCATTCTTATTTGAAAGACTGACTATATCCCTTTTCAACCTTCATCTATTCAGACTGTCTGAGGTCTATAATCTGCCTACATATAGCAGCTCCTCCACCTTCCTAAAAAATCAGCTGAGTTTTTTTAAGCTTTCCTGTCTTGTCATCTGTGGAGCCTAGAATAGTATATTTCAACCCAGGTGAAAAAGCATCTTGCTCATACTCCTGGGTGCCATTTTGTTCATTTTAATACTTTATGGATGATTTACATTTCTGCAACATTCTTCAGATTTGGGGGTGGGGTGGAATATGCACATAGAACTTCCTGTGCTTTTGATTGGCTGGCTTCACTGAGAGCTTGATGAGTTGTCTGTGATCTTTGTTCATTGGCAATAGAATACCAAAAGGTAGTGTTTATGCCTGGAATTATTAGTATTATTTTTATTAATCCTCACAAAAGTGCATATTTATTCCATTAATTTTTAGGAAGAGTGGGAGGGAGAGAGGCAGGGAAGGAGAGTAGAAGAGGGTGAGAGAGAGAGAGAGAGAAACATCAATGTGAGGAGACACATTGATTGTTGCCCTCCACACTCAGGGGCAGGGATAGAGCCTGCAACTGAGTTATGTGCCCTTGACTGGAATCAAACCTTGGACTGTTGGACCAATGTTCTAACCACTGAGCAAAACCAACTAGGGCCTTGCCATTGTTTTTTAAATTCATTAGCCTTGCATTTTACTTTTTAGTAAACTTCAGTGATGGCAGCCTGCCAGGGCCTATTAACTAAAGTTTAGAAGACTATGTGGTTGAGGTTCCAGCTGTTTGTTACCTGTACAATTCCTGCCAGTTAGATGGCTTTCACTAGAGCTACTTTATGAGGGTATAAAAACTTGTTAGCAAATTCAGCTTTTTATTAGGCATTGCATAATCCCTATATCAGGAAGACAGTCTGTACCAGAAAATATAAGGGAAAGGAAAGACTTTTAAGTTTTCTCTGTGGATCCCTTTTAATTATGTTAGCCATCTTGACTGTTAGCACTGTGTGTGAGGCAGTTGTCATTCAGATGGAATTGTTTTAGCATCTATGATTTAGGGATATAAAGTGAGGTAGTGTAGTAATAACTGCCCCAGCCCCAGAGCATTTAGGTCAGGCATGTTTATTTCTTATAGCATTGATGCTTTTCCTACCTGAGATTGCAGGAATGAGTGGCACAGGCAACAATGGTTAAGCTTCTACAGTAAAAATAGAACTGAAGGAAAAGAAGAGACAGACTTTGAAGCCAATAGGCAAATGATCAGTTGAAGTAGCCAGGCTCACTTAAATTATGAAAACTTAGAAGCAGCAGCTGTAGCTTCTTCCTCCTTTCTTCTCATCTCTATTTCCCTCCATCTCCATTCCTCTCAAGATCCCATTAAAAGCTTAAAGCTGTATAGGAATAAGGAAAAGACTGCGGGTTGAATGAGAAATCATTCTAGTATTTTAGTTTATTTTTTCCCCACATCTACTTCAGCATTAATTGTTGCAATGAATAGTTTGATTTTCAAAGGATCATGAATTATAATAACAAAAACAGGAATATTTCTTTAATAGTAAATATATTAGTCACATGAAGATGCCCAAAGACACAGTTAGGTAGTCATGTAAAACTAGCTTTGTTCTACAAGAAGCTACATTTACATCCTTAACATCCCCTTGACATTTACTAGTATATACCAAAGGGTAATATCTGAAACACAAATAAAAAAATACATGGAGTTTATGGGTTCTTAAAACAGAAAATTGCAGTTTTTTTCATATCATGTTCCTTAGAAGTATTTGAGGAAAATGTTGTTTAACATGCGTGGAGACAAGTTAATTTAAAAAGTAACCTGCTATGATCAAGTTTTTATGGCATTGAACAGGGTTAAAACCAGTTTAAGGACCGTAATTCTATCTTGTTTAGTATACTTGATCTTTTTGGAATGGACTAACTGTATTGGCACCATTTTCACTATTGTCTGGTTTTCTTTCTTAATAAACAGTAATTTGATTCTACTTACTGTGTTGTACAGTTGTACTACTTGAGGATGGTAATGTGTCACTTTATAGCATCTAATCACTTATTTCATCCTACCTTATATATGGTTAAAAGTGTATGATCTCTCACCTGGTACTTTTTTATTCTAGGATTTGATGTTTTTAAAAGAAAATTCTTTTGGGAGTACCAGTTTGTGGTGATGGTTTTTAATATTTGTTTGGCATCACCTGTGGGAAAATAATGGTAGATTGAACAAAGATTTATTGTGCATCTGGTATGAGAGATCTATTATATAAAGTACTGATCACAATGCCTGTCACATAGGAGGTGAGAGATGATGAAGATCTTAACTTGGGCAGTAGCAATAGAAATAAACAGAAGATGGATGTGATGTAACATTGGGAAAAAGAGTACTGACTTGGTAACAAGATGGATGAGGATGAGTGAAAAGAAGAAATAATTTTTATTTATTTATTTATTTATTATTTTACTTCCAGACCTATTCATAATTGGGAGCTAACATGGTGATGCCTTGCTGGGTGGCTCTGTTGGTTGGCACATTGTCCCATACACCAAAAGGTTGTGGGTTTGATTCCTGGTCAGGGCACATATATAGGATTTTGCATTCAATCTATGCTTGGGGTGCCTACGGTAGGCAACTGATCAATGTTTCTCTCTCACATCAATGTTTCTCTCTTTCTTTCTCTCCCTCTCTCTAAATCAATAAAAACATATCCTTGGGGGAGGATTAAAAAAATTGTGGGGCAGTCACTACAGGGGGAAATGTTGAATTTGGTCATCTTGAGTTTGTGATATGGGTGACTCACCTATTGGGAGATGCCCAAGGAGTCAGTAATATAGACCTAGAGCTCTGGAGAGAGGTTTGGACTTATAGAGAAATCCACGATTATCTACACAAGATACCATAATTGAAATCATGAAAGTTGAAAAGCCTTCCAAATAAGAGTTTTAGAAAATATCTAGCAAAGGAATAATCAGAGAATCAGAATGAGAACCTTTAGAGTATGTTAGTGTGGAAGGCAGAGAGGTTGAAGAAGGAGCAGTGCCAAATAACAGAGAAGTAGGAAAGGATAGAGGTTAGATGTGGCCATCATGTTTAGCAACTCTGAATTCATTGGTGACAGTTGAGAATCTAATTTTATTAGAATAATGGGTGTGAAAGCCATGTAGATTAAGTTGTTAATTCCTCTTTTTTAAAAAAAAATATTTTATTGATTTTGTACAGAGAGGAAGGGAGAGAGATAGATAGTTAGAAACATCAATGAGAGAGAGTCATCGATCAGTTGCCTCTTGCACACCCCCTACTGGGGATATGCCCGCAACCAAGATACATGCCCTTGACCGGAATCGAACCTGGGTCCCTTCAGTCCCCAAGCCGATGCTCTATCCATTGAGCCAAACCGGTTTCAGCTGTTAATTCCTCTTTTAATGTATTTCAGAGTAGAGGGGAGGAGAGTATGGTAGTTTGAGACAGGAAGGAAGGGAAGAGATTACATGAAGAAACAAACTTTAAGACAGAGGCAAGACATCATTGGAAACCATGATATATCTTCTATTTTATCAGGTAAAGAAAAATATCATTTGCTAAGAATAAAGAGGTCAGGATTAGGTTTGGGACTTGCAAAATTTGGGAATAGTGGAAAATGGGAAAAGTGTAGGTTGGGTGCCCTGGGAAATGGCAGGTAGTCTGCAAGGTATAAATAAAAGCTATTTAAATTAGCTAAGGTTAAGTTATATTGTGACTTTCTAACACCAAAATAACAAACTTTCAAGAGAAGTTTGTAAAATTAAGAATGGAAGAAGAGAAATTAAATGATTTGGGAATTGGCAAATGAGGTTAGAAAAGAGTCACACAATGAGGATTTTTAGGGGACTACCAAGAGCATTGGATATTTGGGAAAAGAAAGTGATTACTTAAATCATGTATTTTCTGACCATTCTTTTTTTTAAATGAGATTATTTTATCTTCCAAATGTGACTTAAAAAAAGAAAAAAGAATTCCTTCCACCCCCTAGCTTATGCTGTTATCATCACTAAAAAAAATCAGAAGTAAATTTCCATATGTGAGAATTCATTGAAGCCATATGAAACATAATGATGATTTCTGTAGTTGCCTGGGACTCTTAGAACTGGAAAAAAAGTCACTCTGCTTCCCCACCCTTTGGACAGTTTATGTTACTATTCTGTACTCGTTATTAAAGCAGGCTGTGCCATTCAAGCTTGAAATGTGTTTGTGTTGCCATGGTTTGTGTCAATATTCTTTCCTATCATGCTTATAGCTGCTTGTGTCCACTGAACCCCAACAAGTGTGACATAATGTAGGACTTAAAAATATGGGTAAAACATTGGTTAGCATTAGATTCTATGTATAATTTGAATGAAATTAGGGTTGATTTTTTGAAGGCGTTTCTTCCAAAACTCATTAGTTCTTTCGAGGTCCCATGCACTTGTTCTAAGATGACTATTCTCATATACAGCACAAGAAGCTGTTTACTCTAGCTTATATTTTGTGAGATGTAGAGACACTCAGTTTCCTACCATTATATTTTCTCTTCAAGTTTTAAGTGTGTGAAAGAAAAGGATGAGGACAGGGACAAAGAAAGATGGGCAGTGCTAAATACCAGAAGCCTTCAGCTTAATGAACGGAACTAGGGAAATCAGGTCTAATCTCATCTCCATTCCAATTAGGATCTGTGGTAACTATTTCTGGAGCCTTTTTGGGTTTCTTAGAACTTCTCTCTCTGTGTTATTAAACCTTGTCTGGTCCCCTATAGTTATTAGCTGTAAAACCCTTTACAAAACCTCAAAAGGGTTTCTGGGCTTAAATAGATACAGATGGCGAGGAGGGTCTATGTGGCTGTGTTCTTCTTGGCAGAGGGCCCAGAAGAAAACCCGAGTCAAAGAATAAATATTGGTAGCAGATGAGGAGAGGGAGGGGGCCGGTACCGATAGCCTTTTTTAAAGAAAGTGAGAGTTCATTAGAAGGACTCTGAAAAGGCCCAGTAGAGGATTCTCTTTTCTTTCTTTTTTCTTCCCCCCCACCCCAATTAATTTCTTTATTGATTAAAGTATCACATATTTGTCCTCAACCCCCCCATTCCAATGCCCCACCCTCCCCACTCATGTGAGATCTTTTTGTTTTTCTTCATTTGTAACTCATCTTCCCTTGCCCTAGACTTTACATGTATCCCTTTAAAGGGGTAATTTATTTAGCATCTTGTGTTTATTGTTGTTGTTACCTTGTATTATAGCAGCAAATTGTAAACATGTCTTATGTCCCCAATTAGATTTTTAGCTCCTTGATGAGAGATATGGTGCCTTGTTCTTTTTCTTTTCCACAGCATATGTTCCAGTGTCCTGCCCATAGTGACTGCTTATTAAATGTTGAATGAACAAGTGAATGTAGGTGATGGTATGCCATTTCTCCCACTGATTCTGCAAGTATTTTTAGAGTATTATCATTATGGGATAGAGGGGATTTTTTAGATGGAGGCCTGCTTTCTAGGAGCTGCCTATTAGAGAAGGAGACTAGGCACCCAAGGCTGTTCTACCTGTGACTCCCCACTCAGTTCTGTGCTAGCAGTGACGTGTTCATGCTTCTTTCTCATTGCCCCAGTTGCAGTTTCAGTTAATACTGTTTTTGCTCTGAAAACTATTATCAATTTTTCTTCAACCATTTATCTTCTGGACCCAGTAGCCCAATAATTTAATATCTGATTCGGTGAAGACACATTGCCTCACCTGACGGTGATTGTAACAACTCTTTTCTTGGAGTTACTCAGCCATTTGAATCTTAGAGTAAATGATTTTATTCAGGCTCTAAATGCCTAGCATAGAAGCCTGAGAGAGAATCATTGGTTCTTTCCTCAGTAGATTCAACCCCAGAGAGCCACTTCCATCTCTTATTTTCCTATTCCCTTTTTCCAGTTCTGGTAATTGACTGACAGGTTTTGGGAGCACAGTTTGATCTTTAAAACTACACAAATTCTTTGAAAGTAACTTTAGCGGGTGTTTTTTTTTTAAGGAAATATTGAAGTCACAGGTTCATTGACATATTTCTTAATCAGGGAAATTCTATTTCCTGTGTTTGCTAAGAATATTATGAATGAGTTAATATGTTACTGTAGGTTAAGATAATCTAGAAATGGATTTGGAAAATCTATTTCAATTACCTTCTGGGTGCTTTTAGTGAAAATAATAAATTTCAAAGAATTAGGAGAGTCATAAAAATAAGTGTTATGAGGGGAGTATATCTCATTTTTCAACTTCAAAATTAAATATGCACAGTGGAATTATCACTGCTAGGGTCACTGTATTGCTTGTGGGCATTAATAGCTGCCATAGGTAACTTCTGAAAGAGGTGAAGGTGACCATTTCCCATAACACAGAGATTAAAACATGCAATTTACTGAAAATCTCCTAAATGAATAACAACCTAGTACTTGAATGTACACTAAAAGAGATGCTGCTTCATATTTACAATTTGCATATGGATACCGAGTTGAAACTTGCATTTGCATATATAAGGTATTGATTTTGGTTAATGGAACATGAGGTCATTTCACTTCAGTTTCTCTCAATTTAAGTATAATTTTCTTTTTCTCCTTACTGCCACACAGAGAAAGGCAAAAACATCGCTTCACATGATTGTGTCTGGAAATACTACACATATTGGTCTATTTTTATTTCAATTGTCTCTATACCTTAGTAATCTCAGTATTTGGCTACTACTTAAAACTAGAAATTTGCAAGACAAGTAATATAAGTGGATCTAAAATGCCCTCCGCCATTGTCTACTAAAACCAGTGAGGCCCAGTGTCCCCAGCCCATGTGAAGTGGCCTGATTGAGCTTGTTGATATACAATACAGTGAATTGCCTGAGCTTCCTAATTATGCTGAAGATTTAATGGCAAAATAGTGGTAGGGCCTAATTAGATGTGGGCTTTGCATTTTTGTAACTATTTTCTTGGTTGCTTACCAATTACTACATGTAAGAAAAGATGAAAAAGCCACTTTATTTTACAGACACAACAGTTTCAACTGATTGACATCTGGTTATACATTTTAAAATAAGCAAACTCTATGTAGATTCTTTGTTACAGCAACCAAAATGCAAACTGATCCCCCCCCCCACCTTTTTTTAGCGCATTTTCCTGTGTGAAACATTTCTTGTCCTCTTTTTTCCTCCTGTTTAATTCAATAAAACCTTACACAGCTCATTATAGAGTAGTTAACTCATAGAATGGATTGCTTGTGTCTTTTCATTATGAAATGACAATATTCATAAACATCTATTTTGTGAAAAGCTGCAAAAGTAATCTATTTTTCAAAATATCTTCTGCAATAGTGTTACCATAATTGCATTGTTTCGTTTGCTTATGTGTAAAAAATAAGAATTATTCTTATTGTTTCTCAGTATTAAAATCACATGATGTGATGTTTTCCCTTTTAGAAATTATAGTTTCCATGATAGGTTTGAATTTTTAACTTATAGAGGGAGAAAACATTAATTAATATTAAAATACCTTTATTTTGTGTGGGATACAAATACAAACATTTCACAGACAACTGTAATTGAATTTTATTGAAGGAAGAGAACTGAACTTGTACATAAGGCAAAGAATAAGAAACTTTCTTGCTTCATGTTGTTTTTTTTTGAGCAACAACAAAAAAGTCAAATCAAATGTTGGTAAATTATAACATGCTTCCCCATAAATTTTCACCCAAACTTCAGCTTGTACTCCCAAGAAAATTTGTTTTTAAATTCGGTCATGTATCCACTCTGACAGTTATACTTGGGTTCAGGATAGACAAGAGTGCCAAAGATGTGAGCATTGCCTGTTCACAGAGATTAGGGATGGGGCTAAACAGTGATCAGGACCAGGTGGAAAGGAAAGGCAATGGGAGTTGCAGCTGTTTGTACCTACCTGCCATCATGATATGCCAACAGCTGGAGAACAAATTTGGTATAAATTCCCAGGAGCTACTGTCAGTTAATACGAGCCTTCCAGGAACACATACCAAATAATAGTCTACTTTCCCAATTCTATTATGGGAAATTTATTCAGAGTCAATCCCTGTGAAATGGGATCAGGAACAGTTTTGGTCAAAACCGTGACGTGAGCGCAATTTGGGTTTCATGCCCTTTAACTTTATTTCATCTTTCATTCCTTCTCCTTTCTCCTCCTAAGGTGCTCAGTATCTAATGACTTTAAAATATTACCTCAACTATGCTTATTCCTCTTATCCCAACAATACCACTCTTATGTACCCTTTCCATAAAATACCCTCTGATCAAGGTTTTGAATCTATTGCCTTATTCTCATCATCCTCTAATGAAAGGTAGCTGGGTATTCTTATTCTTTTTTTTTTTTTTATATATGTTATTGAGTTTTTACAGAGAGGGAGAGAGAGGGATAGAGAGTTAGAAACATCAGTGAGAGAGAAACATCAACCAGCTTCCTCTTGCACACCCCCTACTGGGGATGTGCCCGCAACCAAGGTACATGCCCTTGACTGGAATTGAACCTGGGACCTTTCAGTCTGCAGGCCTATGCTCTATCCACTGAGCCAAACCAATTTCGGCTGGGTATTCTTATTCTTATAGAAACAGCCTGTGGGCAGAGAATGTGCCAATGATCAGAAACGTAATGTGTTATTTCTCACAGGAGTTTTTATATTAAGTGTGTGTGTGTTTGTGTGTGTGTGTGTGTGTGTGTATGTTGATGCTATTGGTAGTTACTCAGAGCCTTTAGTTCAAAGGAATAAAACTTAACTGGTAGCATTTATTAGTTGTGTGGCCTTTTCAGTACTCTTCACATCCCATCACTTAGTGATTCCCTTCTCTTCCTGCTAAGGCTAAGTCTGAATAGTAAATGTTTACTTCTATTTATTTACTGTCTACCAGAAATACAGTTTAGAATAGTTCTTTTTGCTCTGTGGAGCAAAAAAGAAACTTGCAAGACTATCAAAACATTCATTCTTATTTAGAGAGAGAGGTGATATGATTCTTCAAAATTATTATCTTACTGTGCTTAAAGAAAATGTTTTTTTTTTTTCCTTAGAGCATTGGTCAGAGTATTGAGAACCAGATTTATAGTAATTATATTGACAAGGGAGTATTGCATAGATATTTTATTTGCTGTTACTATAGGCCTCTCAAAATAATTGACTAGCTGTCATTTTCTACATGAAACCAATTACTATTGACCCAGCTTTGCTTATTGTTTTCATTAATGTCTAGTAAAGACTACAAATGTTGCTGAATGTTCTTAGAATTGACGTGAGAAAAGAAGTAGGATAGTTTCTGTCTTTTCTGTGATTAGTATAGTCAGAATGTTTAAAAGATGACAGCGAGATGGCTATAAATTGTGACTTGATACCATATAAAGGTGAGAGTTGACTGTTTTACCTTTGTGATATGTTCTTTTGGTTGGACAATAACTACATTTTTATACAACTTTGTGCTTTCATCTAGGAATGATTATATTTCTGGGGCTAGGAGAAGCCTGGTAAATTATTATTATTTTTTTTGTATATGCTGATTAGGCAGGGAGCTAGGTATGACTTATTAAATCAGTGTTCCATTCTCCAAGGATAGAGTGAAAAGTAAAACCACTCAATTACTGAGTTGCAAAAACAATTTTCCTTTTCCTAAAATACCAAGACTGTGGTCAATAAGGAGGAAATGCAAACTTCTATTCACATGCAAGACTAATTTATGAGTTGGTTTAAGGAGCTGAAAACTATTCTTATAAGAATTTGTGCTTTTCTCCTTCAGTTTCTTTATGAATCTCCAAATATATTTAGTATAATCCATGATGCAATCTCTATATAAACTAGTACAGAAGACATTACCAAACTTTAGCTGATCAATCTTTGGGGTTGTTAGTGTTGTAGAAACAAGAACTCAAGATTGAAACTTTATATAGAAATTGGCCAGATTTTAGCTTTTAGAATCCAAATTTCAAATATCCCTAGATAGGTTTCATCCTTGTGATTTAAATTAAATAATCCCAGTCATAATTCCTTTGTTTTTGAGAGCCCAGCATCCCCGTGTTCCCCAAATTAAAGGTGGCAAGACTAGATGCACATTAATCATTTACTGTGATGATATTATCTACAGCTAAGATTTAAGTCTCTGCAATTTTGTGCCTATACAAAGAAAACCTCCTCCCAGTATTTGAAATACTCATTTCAAATACAATACTCATTTCAAATACTCATTGAAGTGAGTATTTCAATCAACTTAAAAATTTACCCTGTGTTCTGGAATATGAAGCTTAAGATGCTCTCAACATTGATTCCATAGTTTCCTCTAAATTTACTTTGTAGTTTACAACATTATCAAACCAATATGAATCAGAATCCTGGCTCTACCCTTTCCTAGCTAATCAGCTCTAGAATAGTCAGTTCACCTTTCTCAGGCATAGTTACCACATTTTTAGAATGGGAATAATAATAGAACTCTTTTCATAGGAATGTCATCAGGATTAAATAAGGTAATACATTCAAAGCACTTAACATAGAACTTGGCACAAAGTAAACACTCAATAACTGCTAGCTATTTTCTCAACTTTTAACTGCCATGTATCGATAGTTTTCCTTTATTTTATTTAGATTTTTTTTGTTAAAACATAGTTGGCATAAAATAGTACCGTATATTAGTTTTAGGAGTAGAACATAGTGATTTGATATTTATATATCTTATGATATGCTCACCATTCTAGGTCCAGTAACCTTCTGTTACCAGGTAAAGTTATTACAATATTATTGAATTTATTCCCTATAGCTGTATACTAGGTGTTCTTCAATAGATGAATGGATAAAGAAGATGTGATATAGCCCTAGCTGGTTTGGCTCGGCCTATGGACTGAAGAGTCCTGGGTACCATTCTGGTTAAGGTCACATTCCCGGGTTGTGGGCTCGATCCACAGTGTGGGGCATGTGGGAGACAGCTAATCAATGATTCTCTGTCATCATCGATGCTTCTATCTCTCTCCGCCTCTTTCTTCCTCTCTGAAATCAATAAAAATATATTTTAAAAAATGATGTCACAAACACACACACACACACACACACTCTAGAATATTTCTCAGCAATAAAAAAGAATGTAATCTTGCCATCTATGACAGCATGGATTGGCCTAGAGGGTATTATACTGAGTGAAATAATTCATACAGAAAAAGACAAATAGTATATGATTTTACTTATATGTGAATCTAAAAAGCAAAACAAATTAATATGCAAAGCAAAATAAAAACAGACTTATAGAAACAAGACAAACTAACGGTTGTCATAGTAGTTTTTCCGTGTTCTCTGAGTGTCACTTATTTGCTAATCTCCCTAATTATTAAGCTGTGAATAATTTCAAGAAAAAACTATGTTTGCCTGTTTTCCTTTTGTATTCCCAAAACCTAACCCAGTGACTGTTACAAAGTAAGCACTCTGAGCCTCAGTTTCCAAATCTGGACAAAGGGGAATAATAATGCCACTTCCGTTCTCAGGGTTGTTATGAGGATTTAAACTATTCACTAGGATAATATGTGGATGAAAGCCTTAGTGATTCACACATATACTAGAATTTTACTTTCACTTCTTAATTCACAGGAATGCCAAAGATCCAATTATATAATGCCAGTAGTGATAGATGTGTATGATGAGTGAGGAGGGTGACTGTAAATCTCTTGAAATTTTCTGTTTGTCAGAAACCTGAAACCTGCACAGATGCATGGTGTCTCTTTCCCAAGAACCAGACCTTGTTTACTAAAGCAATTCATCTCCATTTGAAGGAGTCAAAACTTACCCCTTAATTTTCATCCCTACATACATAAACTAGGCTCTTGGTTCCCTGTCAGAGTAAAATTCCTTGAAAATAGCTTTCTTTCACGTAGGTGCACACCTGGGCCTCCTGAGGGAATTCCTAGGAAGACACTGAGCCAGGGAATTTCAATTTGGAATTGTTGTACCCTCAGGCCCAATATGCATGCCTTTAGAAATCCTCTCCAGGAAAGTTAGCCAGGGAGAACAAAAGGCCTATATTGTTGGGAAATATCCCGAGAATGAAGCCTTCAATGGAAGATGGTTAATAAGGTTGGCAAAGACTGAGGGAAAGAAATCCTTAATTTCAGTAATGCATGACTTTAATCTTCAAGATATATAGTATATAGGGTTTCCTAGAGTTTCTAGACAAAAAGTTATTTGTATATTGTTCATGGACAAAATGTTACCTAGAACCTGCTATTAGACATATTTCCCACCCAATGAGACTCATTTTGGTTTTCATCTCCCAAAATGAGATCCTTTTCATTAAGATACTGACTTAAACATTTAGTTTTCTGTCATGCAAGGATGAATCTGGTCCCAGTCCAAAGTACAATGAGAAATTACAGTAGCCTACAGTATAATTAGAACAGTGATGGAGGTGGATCAGGCAAATACAGGAGAGGGCAGCAATTAGTCAGAAATTAACCTGTCCCTGGACTAATGCTAGAGTAGGAGTGGAGGTGTGGGAAGGAGCAAGAGAGCATATGCTACCAGAGTCCCAGATGCCAGGCTGAAGAAATGCAAGTGGGAGCTGAAATCCAGCCAGGGTATACTACTTGCCAACCAATGCTTTCTAATTGGTCCACCCAGAAAGGGGGCATCTTTTGCAATTTATATATCCTTTTTCCATCTGAATACCCCATAGGGAACTCCTTTTAGAACCATAGGGGATCCTTTTCCTACTTTGCACAAAGGTATACTATGTGCCAGCAGTTGCCCTTAAAGTTAATTGCAAGAGATGGCATGAAGGCAAGAGTGTCTACTTGGTTTTAAATGGGATGGATGAAGGCAAAATTAAAGACTATTGAAAATATTCTTGGATAATTACAGGAAACCCCTTCAGCAGCCTGCTTTCCTGAATTGCCCATTGTTTCACTTATTAACCTCTATACATATGGTCCACTCTCTTTACCCAGATATCCATTCATTTTTATAACACTCTGATCTCTGATCTAACATACCATCTCAGAATACAGTCTGGCAGGCTGAAATATCTCCCCAGCTCTGCTAGCCCACTCTTATAACAAGGCTATCTCTGCACCCTCCTTTTTTCCTTTTATCTATAAATAAATTTTAATACAAGAGCTGACAGCTTTATTGTTCAGGAATAATTGCCAAAAGGCTTAGTGGACTGTCCTTGCCAGTAAAATGTTATTTGCTGGCTTGGGGTATGGGCTCCTCTGCTGTAGTGAGTCATTCAAATTATGTTGCTATATATCAAGCTCCTGGTTTGTGCCTATTCTATTGTAGTATACAGGGATATAATGAATGGTGTAGGTGGCTAATTTGTATGATTCTGATTTCTCATTTGTCAGGATGCTTTGGCATCTATCATTTGAACCTTCTAAATATGTTTCTTTCATATTAAAAATGAGTAATCAGGCCCTGAAAGGGGACATTACCTACCCAATATCACACTGTGGTTGGTGGGAAGGCAAAAACAGAACCCAGGTTCCCTGACTCTGAGGCCAGGTCTCTTGAACTCATAGCTTTTGAAGCTGAACTCATCAGTGAAAGGGAAGATTGCATTCATATTTGGATGTTTTCTGACATACCATTTATATAAATAGCTATACCTAGCAGGAACCAAAGAATGATAATTTAAACACACACACACACACACACACACACACACATATATATACACATTCCTCAGTTGACTGATATTTAGGTTGCTTTCATATCATATCTTTTTGAATTAATATTTTTGTTGTCTTTGGATAAGTACCTAGAAATGTAATAGTTGGATTATATGGTAGTTCTAGTCTTAATTTTTTGCAGAACCTTCACACTGTTTTCTATAGTAGCTGTACCAATTTACATTCCCAGCAGGGACTCTGTCAAAAAAAGCACAATTGAACTAACAACACAAATAGCAGAGCCAAAGGGGGACTCTGACATGCACGAGAACCTGCTGAAAGCAACTCTGTTTCAGATGGCAGTCCCTGAACAGTGGCTCATATACAGTAAATGAAGTCTATCCTTACAGTTAGCCAGCCTGAGGGTTAACTCCATTCATGAATGGACCAACAGCATTCAAGACTAAACTAAAATAGGAAGGGGAACATAGCCCACACAAGAAACATTTCTGGAACACCTAACTCAGGTGATCGAAAAGATTTACTACAGAGACTGACAAGGCATCTATATCAGAAAGCTCTCTTAGCAATATTGGTAGTCATAGTAGATCTACCTAATGCACAGAGTCAAATACAAAAAGGCAGACAAAATGAGGAGATAAAAATATACCCAAAATGAAAGAACAAGAAAAATCACCCCAAAATGGATGAAATGAAATAGAAGCAACCAAGATACCAGATGTAGAATTTAAAACAATGATTATAATGATGCTCAAGGACTTTAGGGAAAGAATGGATGATATCAGTGAGAACTTTAAGGGATAATAAGCAATAAAAAATACATTTATTAAACAATCAGAAATGAAGAATACACTAGAAAGAATCAACAGCAGGTTAGATGAAGCAGATGATTGGATCAGCAATTTAAAGGACAAAATAACAGCGTCCACAAGCAGAGCAATAAAAAGAAAAGAACATTTTAAAAAATGTTGGAAGTCTAAGGGACCATTGGAACAACATTAAGTGTAACAACATCTGCATTATAAGGGGTACCAGAAGGAGAAGAAAGTGAGGAAAGGGTTGAGAAATTTTGGAGAAATAATGGCTAAAAGCTTTCCTAACCTAAGGAAAGCATCACACAATTTCAGGAAGCACAGGGAGTCCCAAACAAGATGAATTCAAAGAGGCTCACACCAAGACACATCATAATTAAAATGGCAAAGGTTAAAGACAAATAGTGAATCTTAAAAGCAGCAAGGGAGAGACAGTTAGTTACCTATAAGGGAGCCACCATAAATCTGTCAGTTGATTTCTCAACAGAACACTTCAGACAGTCAGAATGAATTTGCATGAAATATTCAAAGTGATTAAAAGCAAGGAGCTACAACCAAGACTACTCTACTCAGCAAGGTATCATTTAAAATTGAAGGCAAACCGAAACCGGTTTGGCTCAGTGGATAGGCATCAGCCTGCTGACTGAAAGGTCCCAGGTTCGATTCCAGTCAAGGGCATGTACCTTGGTTGCGGGCACATCCCCAGTAGGGGGTGTGCAGGAGGCAGCTGATCGATGTTTCTCTCTCACTGATGTTTCTAACTCTCTGTCCCTCTCTGTAAAAACTCAATAACATATTTAAAAAATAAATAAAATTGAAGGCAAAATAAAGAGCATCTCTGACAAAACAAACACAAAACATACACACAAAAACAAACAAACAAAAAAAGAGAAAACCTAAAGGAGTTCATTATCACCAGAACAGTATTACAAGAAATGTGGGTTTATTAAAAAAACAAACAAACAAACAAAAAAACACAAAAAAATCCTTTATTGTTGAAAGTATTACATAAGTCCTCCTTTTTATCCCATTAACCTTTTCCAGTCTATTCCTGTCCTTGCCACCCCCACCCCCAGGCCCTTGCTACCCTGTTGTCTGTGTCCACAGGTTATGCATATATGCATAAAAGTTCATTGGTTAATCTCTTTCCACAATCCCTCCCTTGCCTTCCCTCTAAGAAGAAGAAAGTTAGGCAGAGAGAGGAACATAGGTTTAAAGAATAAAGTGGCAATAAATAAGTACCTATCAATAACAACTTTAAATATGAATGGATTAAATGCTCCAATCAAAAAACATAGGGTAGCTGAGTGGAAGAGAAATCATAACACAGACTGAAAGTGAAGGGAAGGAGAAAAATATTCCATACAAGTGGAAATGCAAAAAGAACAGGGATAGCAATACTTACATCATAAAAAAATAGACTTCAAAACAGAGGCCATAACAAGAGACAAATAAAGACAGTACATAATGCTAAAGATATTGATACAACTAGAGGATATAATCCTTATAAACATATATGCATCCCAACATAAAAGTACCTAAATATATAAAGAAAATTTTGGTGGATAGATTTGGGAGTTATCTGCACAGACATGATAGTTCAAGAAATGAGAGTAGATGAAGTTTCTGAGTATAATTTAAACACAAACATTATACAGTAGATAATTAAAACATCCATTATTACTTACTATACATCTTTTATCCTCGGTTGCAAAACATTTCACCAATGCTACCACAGTCACCTTCACAGTATTTCTTCAAAACATGCAGTAATTATTGATTCCCTTAAGTATACATAAGTGACCAGCTGCCAACCATAAATCAGTGGAGATAGAGCCTAAAAGTTTTGCAAAGCTCTGTGGGAGTAGAACTGACTTATTTGAATAGTATAGATGTATGCTTAATCACGTTAGTCCTTGCTAATTCATTTGACAAACTAGTTTTTCTTTTTTTTTTAAAAAAAATTTCTTTATTGATTAAGGTATCACATATTTGTCTTCATCCCCCCATTTCCCATCCCAAACACCTCTCCACTCAGGGCATGGGAGTATGCCCCCAACCCCCTATTGTCCGTGACCACTGGTTAGGCTTATATGCATGCACACAAATCCTTTGGTTGATCTCTCCCTGTTTCCCCCACCCTCCCCTGCTTTCCCTCTGAGGTTTGACAGTCTTATTGATGCTTCCCTGTCACCGGGTCTGTTTTCATTCATCAGTTTATGTTGTTCATTATTTCCCCTAGGTGAGGTGATACAAGAAATAAACTTATAAGAACCGAAAATGAGACAAACAATAATGGTTGTGCTGGGAGGCAAATAAATCAGTTTTTCTTAATTGAAATTTAATTTTTAGCCCTATACAATAAGTTCATGTTCACTTTACAAAAATTTAAAAAGTATGAAGAACATAACACTCATACTATTATCTTGCTATCCATGGAAAATTGCTATTAACATTTCAGTATTTATTCTTCCTTTGTTATGTATTGTAATACCTTTTTATTACTAGAAAGTAACTGTATTATTGCAGAAAATTTGACAAATTCAGAGAAACATTAAAAAGAACAATAAAATTACTTGTAATCACACTACCGAGTAATAATTACTATAAAATTCTGATATATTTCCTTTTAGTCTTTTTTCCTATATATTCACAAAGGAAAATATATTGTTTAGCAAAATGTGATTATATTTATACACAATTTGATACTTGCTATTTTCACTTAATATTTGTACATGAGTATTTTACCATATCATTACATATTCTTGACAATGTTTTAATGGTTGCATAGAATTTACTTGGGTGAGAATACCATAATTTGTTATGGATGCACTCTATATTTTATTTACCATTTGCACTAACCGTGTATGAGAGTACCCATTTCACTGCACTCTTATTGTCATTGCATTTTATCTTTTTCATCTTTGCCAGTTTTCTACAAGAATCTCATTGTTTTAACTTTTATCTCTTTGATTACTAATGGGTTGAACTTTTTTTTTTATAAAAGCACTTCAGTTTTTACATGTGGCTTTCAATACTTATTGAATGTACAACTTCTAGTCAAAACCACATATACATGTTGAGGAGGCATGGCTCCAGTTGTGACAGAACAAAATTGCTTTGCTAATATGTTTTATATAGCACTGGGCCCAGTGCCACCACCACTAAATAAATCATAAGCTCCCTGACAACCGGGCCCATATCTTAATCATTTTAACATCTCCCATAGCCCCAGCCTATGCCTGACACAGAGAAAGCCTTAATAAATGCTTGTTAAATGGATATGGAAGTGGAACTTTTGTGAGGGTCTAAGTTACTAAAATAGATTTTGAAGTCTTGTGAAAAAGAGAATCTCTGGCATTAAAATTTAAAACCACTGCATAAAACTCAAACTATTATCTTGTTTTACAAGGAACAATGAAGAAAACTGATCCTTTCACACATGTGAACTTCTTTTTTGCTGAAAGGAGCCCTTTTGCAACAATGATATCAAATCCATAAACACAGCACCATCTTCATAGAGTCAAGAGCAAAGCTACTATAAATGACCACTGTCTGCAAGGAAAAATGAATGGGGAAGAAAGTGGGGTGTGGGAAAGAAATATAGAATCTGGAGCTATTTTTCCTTCACTATCTTCCTTGGTAAAAGAGTTATAGAACATCAAATCCTCAAGGACTAGTGGAGATTGTGAAGCCTATCGCTTCATTTCTCTGATAAGAAAAATGGGGCCCAAAGAGGTGAATGGACTTGGCCAGGTAATACAGCTAGGAGAAGAATGAGTATCTTTTTCTATTAGATAATCCTTAACCTTAATTACTATCCTACTCCCATCCTCAGCCCCCACACTAGTCCAGTACAGTAATTTGTGTTTTCCCATCCTTCTTGCCAGCAATGTATTTTATACATCTCTCTCTCTTTTTTAATGAGGTATAGTTGACATACAATATTACATTAGTTTCAGGCACACACAAAAAAATGATTCAGTGTTTGCATCTATTGCAAGATGGTCATCGCAGTAAGTCTAGTTATACCTGTCATCATACATGTTATAGTTTTTTTTCTTCTAGTAAGAACTTTTAAGATCTAATCTCTTAGTAGCTTTGAAATATATAATACAGTATTATTAACTATAGTTGCCATACAATATATTACATCCCCATGAATTATTTATTTTATAATTGGACGTTTGTAACTTTTTAACTCTCTTCACCCATTTTGTCCAACCTGCCTCCTACCACTCCCTGCCTCTGGCAGCCACCAATAATCTGTTCTCTGTTTCTGTGAGCTTGGTTATTTTTTTATTTATTTTTATTTTTTTAGATTCCACATATACTAGTGAGAACATATGGTATTTGTCTTTCACTATATGGATTATTTCACAGCACAGTGCCCTCAGATCTATCTATGTGTGTACAGATGGTAGGATTTCATTCTTTTCTTATGGCTGAATAATATTCCAATGTATGTATTCAATATATATAAAATATTTTTTTAATCAATTGATGGATACTTAGGTTGCTTCCATATCTTGGCTATTATAAATGATGCTGCAATGAACATGGGGGTTCATCTATTTTTTCTAAGTTAGTGTTTTCCTTTTCCTTGGATAAATAGCCAGGATTGAAATTGGTAGATTATATTTTAAATTTTTTGAGGTACCTTATACTGTTCTCCATAGTGGCTGCAACAATTTACATTCCCACCAAAAGAACACAAGTGTTTCCCCCATATATTTTTTCTTACACTTCTCACACTCTACTACAATTATTTGTTTCTATTGTATATTTATCTTCCCCAGTAGGCTCTGAATTCTTTGTGGACTGAGAGTGAGTCCTTATCTTTGTAACCCCAATAACTAGCATAATGTTCGATGTATCTAGATGCTCAATGTTTTACCTCAATTGTTATTATTTTTGACATTTAAACCCTAAGCATCTGGAAAACTTTCTAGTTCTATAAATTTGCCAGGCATATAATCACTGCCAGTAATTTCTTCTAATTGCTAAGGTTTTGCCATAAGTAAGGGTACACTTGGAAAAGAGAAGAATAACTATTGTAGAGAAATGACAATTGGCTAGAGAAGGAGAATATGCAGGAAACAGGAGATTACGGTTAGCTGTGGAGGCTAGAGAAGGGAAATAAAAGATACAAGAAGATCTTAAGAGAAATGAACTGTTATTGTTAATCATATGCTACTGTGCTATGGTTTTATTTTAAATTTTTTTGCATGTACACATTCTTCACAGTAATTATTAATGTACGTGATCACATCCATTATACAGATAAAAGAAATGAGAATTGTTGACTGACTTGTTCTGGGTCACATAGTTATGAAGTGATAGAGCTGGAATCTAAATTCCTGTCTATCTGATTTTAAAATCTCTACTTTCATTTGTTTTTTTAATACTCAGTACTGCTTCTCACTATATAGTAAAAGGTTACTATCATTAAAAGGAATAAAAGAGGCAAATACTTTTAGGATTTAAAAATTACATGTTGCATTCATTCCATATTAAACATATGCCATACCTTCTTTTGAGACTTTTTTAAAATTTTCCCAATAACTCTTAGCCCTTTGGAGTTGCTTATTTCTGTAACATTACCTGTGAAGAGATCTACAAGGTAGGGTACATAAAAAGTTATAGATAGCTATGGTATTAATGTAAGGCAATAAGCAGTGTTTCAAAGCACAAGCATTATGCATACATTATCATGCCTCATCGCTGTAGGGAAAAAACACCAGTCTGTGTGTTATTATTGGAAACCTGGCCACTTTGAGCCCATCTCCCACACTCATGCCTCTTTCTTGGCTCTCCCTACCTTCCCACCAGTTTCATGGTCTTCATCTCAGCATGCTGCTTATCTTTTAACTGGCAAAGTTCCCATTTTTTAGCCTTTCACAACCAACTAATTAGAAGTGATTAGTTACTTGCCAAGAATTTAAAAGTTTCGGGTATATTTCATTCCCAAAACAATGAGGAAATTTTTCCTGTATGTTCAAAGTATTCCATTTTAGCTATGTATTCTCAAAAGCAGAGTTATTATCCATAGTAGTTGAATGCACCTAGTTGGATAAACAATGCTCCAGACTCAATAAATTTTCTAATTATCCCCATCTTCCTTTCTGAAGGCAGCCTGGCACCAACTTTAAGAGAAGCAGTCTGTCTCACCCCTCCACCTCTCAAATGTCTTATTAAATTACACATTCCATCTGCTCCCAAGAGGAACTCAAACTGAATAAATTATTGGGCCATTTGGTATAATATCTTGACTTGACTTTGCCTTAATGAATTTTATCATTCTGCAATAATCTAAAGCTTTCCTACGAAATTTGAGAAATATAGTTAGATAACTTTATTGTGCGATTTTAGACTTGGAAGGGACATAAATAATCCAGTTTAGTTCATCCTTCTGCTTAGATATCTAAAAATAGTGACAATTTCTCATTTTATTTGGAAAAATAGATCCAGAGACATAGAAGCATGGAACAGACTGTCAAATCTCACAGTGAAGGCAGGGGTGGGTGGGTGAGAAGAGATCAACCAAAGAACTTACATGCATCTTACATGCATAACCCATGGACACAGACAGTAGAGTGGTGAAGGCCTGGGTGGAGGCTGGGACAGGTTGGAAGAGGTCAATGAGGGAAAAATACTTTCAACAATAACGATTAAAAAAAAACCACATTTCTAAAGATATATATTTTGTAATCTTTCCCTCAGTTATCTGTTTTCATGTTTAAGTATAAGTCTCTTTTATGGTCAAGAAGTTATCCCTAATGCTTGAATTCTCTTCTAGATATGCTTTTAAGGCCAATTGATATGAGCAATTTAGAAATCTTAGGGAGATGCATGACATTGAAATTTGCTGAAAATTACTCAGAGTTGTATTGCAGTAGAACAATGAAGAAATATACCAGTCTGCAGGAATGTAAGCAAAAAAGAAAAAAAGTATAGTTGATTTCATCATGGATTTGCATGCAAATGAGGATGAAGGAACATATGGGAGGAGGAAAACAACATAAAGGGGAAGTAGAACGTATATACTGTCATTGGAAAAGAATCAGTAGAGGAGGAAGATTTTAGGGTAATTGTGTGAAATAATTGGACGGGTTAGTCCCACCTCCGAGAGAGTAGCAAGATTTCTATTGAGGAAACAAGACTGATTATACAAAACCTATGCAATTTGTACTATAACTATATACTGGGAAGTATGGAAAGGAAGTAGATAGATTAAAATGTCTGGTTTACCAAGAGGGTGGGCTAGTGGTGGAATATTTAAAGAGCTAAGTAATGCACTGTTTTGAAGGTACAAGTGAAGAAAAACAGTTTAATATTATAATTGGAATAGTATACATTATGGGATTTTATTTAGCAAGGACATTTGTAAGGCCTTGGCCAAATTAAAAATCACTTTTGAGAAGAATCCATTTTGAACAGGTATTCATGTGGAGAACAGCTGAATATAAATGAGAAGTAGAATCTTTGAGGTGTGAATTTTGGAATAGCTCATTTAGACAAATGAAAGTTCAAGTTTAATCCTGAATATTATCACCATTTCAATCCTAATTGGAGATTCTGCTTAAGTAAAGAAGCTGGACGATGTGAAAACTATTCTTATCCCAAGTACATTCTTGGGCCCCTAAGCTGAGGAGTTGCCATTGGTGAGGAAGGATAAACTCAACAAATATATGCCTTATACATACTTAAAATTGCACTATCGTTATACTAATCATTAAATGTAACTTGCATGATTCTGAGCTCAGCTAGCATTTCTTTGTACTTATGTCGGAAGTTTTCCTCTGAGGGTGGCAGCTATTGTATTAATGATTATCGAGTAAAGACCACTTCCATGCTATTGATCTCCACCCCGTCCTCTTATAAATTGGGCAGTTGTGATACCTTCTCATTCTTCAGACTACTTTCCAAGCTTTGAAGGTTATGATAGTTGTGTGAAGCTCTGAATCTTCACTCTTCAAACCATTTTATAACTGACTGGAAAAGCTAATGAGAATCCTGTGAATTTGCTGGGCTTGAACAGTAAAGTTTGAACTTCCTATCTTGAGCTGTAAGGAAAAGTTCAGCTAGCTTTATTTTGAAAACAAAACAAAAAAAACTCCACATAAATCAGACCATAAATATGAGTATATCCAGTGAATAGGATTTTAGTACATTAGAGTTTAAAATTATAAACTTAGGGCTTAAAGTGAAGGTTATTTATTTCATCCATTATAATATTTCGCACAATCCAGACTTGAAATGAGAGAAATTGAGAATTAGGTAAATTCCAGTCAATGAACTATTTTTTTAAATTCTTTTTTGATTAAGGTGTTACATATGTGTCCTTATTCCCATATTATTCCCCCATTCATTCTCTTACCCCCTGGTGTCTATGTCCATTTGTTAGGCTTATATGCATGCATATAAGTCCTTTGGTTGATCTCTCCCCCTTACCCCCACTCTCCCCTACTTTCCCTGAGGTTTGAGGTTCTGATAAGTTGTTTCTCTGTCTCTGGATCTGTTTTTGTTCATCAGTTTATGTTGTTCATTATATTCCATAAATGAGTGAGATCATGTGATATTTGTCTTTCTCTGCCTGGCTTATTTCACTCAACATAATGCTCTCCAGCTCCATCCATGTTGTTGCAAATGGATGAATTATTGATTAGACAACAGTATCTTTAAACCCAGGAGATGGCTGTAGTTCAACACATTAAATATCACTAGTTACATAGTTTCTTCAGAATCATAGGAATCCTGAGATAAGTTTAGCCATGATCTCTGCCCTCAAGGGACTTCTAGCATGATGGGAATGGCAAGACACAGCCCAATAATAATCTAAGATGGAATATGTTTAATGTGGTAAGAGAGGTAAACACAGAGCCCTATGAGTTTAGGAGTGGATGAGATTACAGTTGAGTGAGTGGGGGTAGAGAGATCAGGTGAGGAGTGGGCCAGAGGATCAGGTGACAGTTAAATGGGCCCTGACTCCAGCAAGGATTAGGCAGGCCAGGCACAGGAAATGAGCTTTTTCTGTTACTTTTTTAACATATGGAAAAGATTTAAAAGTGGTTGAGGGAGCTTACAAAAAAAAGATGTTGATGAAATAGAAATGTTTGCCGCTTGAGCTGAATGATGGTATTAAATCTTATTAGAAGGTTATGGTGAATTATGGGCATATTATTGTTATATGTTGATAGATCAGGATGGGATGTTAAATACAGTGACTGGAAAAAACACATACCTCCATGGTCTCTATAAAATTTGTATATGAGTTCTTCTTGGCATTGACCAGAAAGTTATCATAACCATATGGAAATTCAGTGAACTGATTTAGTTTGTTGTCCAACCTAGTTTATCCTCGTTAGGTGTGAATACATTTTATTTTAATATATCTTGTTTCCATTAGTAATCTGTTCAAGTATTTGGCAAAAAGTCTTCTTTATATTTAACCTAATTCTTTTAAATGGTATTTAATCTTGTTCTGTCTTCAATAGAGATGGAGATCAGCCATGTATATAACATTCTGGAAGACATTAAATCTTTTCCTTTTCCTTATTTTATCTAAGCTCAAATGAGTCAACTATTGTTATTTTACTCTTAAAATGTACTTTCTAACTTTTTGATGATCTTTTTCTCTAACCCTTCATATTCTATACGTCCTTTCACCTTTCCTCCCTCCCACAGATATTTAGTGTGTGTCAGTTATTATTCTAAGTGCTGCAACATATCAGCCCTTTCCCCCCCCACAACACTGATGTGTACCTTGCTGACTGCATGACCCTTATAGGGACTATATACCATTAAAAAAGTTGTGTCTTTGTACCTTACAATTTTAATGACTTTCATTAAAAAAAAATCAATCAGTGTCACTGGAAATGAAGAATTTCTTGTCTATTTCCAATTGTTTTCCCTTTCCTCTGGGAATGTGATCAGCATTGATATTCTTGCAGTCTATCAGCATGCATGTTTCAATGCTGCTTTTTGTTTGGTATAGCCACTTCTGTTGCCTTATGTAAGGATTGTGTATCTTCCAGTCAATTACCCTTCTCTATCTGTGAGCTCTATGGGAGGAATACCATAGAATATTTTAGGAAGCAGAGCTAGGATAGATTTTTTAAAGGTAACAAATTATTCCTTCTATTTGTTCCTGAACCCTTTGGCTTCATTCAACATTTCTCTCACCCCTACCCAACATTTTCTTCACTTTCCCCAAAATAAGCACAGAATTTGTAGCCGTGAAGTGTCAGTAAACTCTGATTTATATTTGCATTTGAACTAATTGTGAATTCTTGCTTGTTATGAATCTTTCTATAGTAATTATTAACAGCATCTCTTTCCACCTTTTTTTTTTATGAATACTGGCTAACCTTTTATAAGAAACACAGAAACTATTTCCGTTTCCTTTTTATATCATTTAATGTATTTAAAACGACACCCCTCTTTCTTCCTTCATTGAAGTGGCAGCATTGATTTGCTTTGTCAATGTATGCTTCCATTTTCCGGGGGGAAAAAACAAAACAAAACAACAACAAAAAAACAATCACTCATCTCTGCAAGTAGCTGCTGCTTTTGTCTCTTCTGACTGGTATTTTAATACAAATTTCCCTCTATGAGCTTCTATTTTATATTAGTAAAACCAGACACCAGAGAAATAAGCTAAAAACCTGGATGGTAGGTAGCTCAGTTGGTTAGAGAGTCGTCCTCACACGTTGTGGGTTCAATCCCTGGTCAGGGCACATAGGAGAATCAACCAATGAAGACCTACATAAATAAATGGAAATCTCTCTCTCATCAATTAAAAAAAATTAAAAAAAGAAAGAAGCTCAAAATATTAACCTTGATTCTGACCTGTCCAAAAAGTCAGGCTTTTGGCATTGTGCTTTACTCTGTAAATAGGCAAAGCCTTGAGGATTAGCTCCTAATTTGAAAAACAGTTTATTTTTATTTTTGAGAGTGACTTATGAAAAGTGTACTGTTTGTACATATGTGCCTATGCAAACTGTTGTTGTGAAAGATCTCTTTTTTTTCAGATTTGAAAGCCCTAAGCTGGAGAAGTGTCATGGAAAATAGGCAATGGAAAAGTCTCCTAAAATTGTTTCAATTTAAGCCAACTTTATATAGGCAGTTGGAGTTCTGCTTTTAGTGAGTGCGTGCGCAGTGGTACCTGAAATGGAAAGCATATGAAATACACAATTCATATAAGATGTCCTTCCTGTATAATGAAAATTGTGGTAGGGAAATAAATCTTCAAGCAAGACTCACATTTTTAAGAGATTTGTTAAAAGGCATCTATTCCCACTCTGAAGTAAGAAAGGATAAAATATGCCCTTTGGTGAGAGAAATAAAAATACTCCTTACTACAGATGGCAAACTATGGAGAAATGCCCTGTATGTGGTATCATGTATAATTACATCATTTCATCTTGAAACATATTATGGGTTTTTGCCTTGCTGGATATCTGTTGTCTTTATATTATCTCGTATGCATACAGTCAGTGTATATGTATATATACATATAATTTGGTTCTATAAATCCACTTAAATTAGGTACTCTTGGTTTTTCTTTCTATGTGACTGGAGGGAGTCACATACCAGAGATTTCGAAATAAAGAACATTTAGGGTATCTGCCTAACAAAAGTTTGCTATCTATTAGTTCTCATAAGGAGAAGTTTGGGTAATGGAGGCTTCAGAATGAGTTCTATGAGCAAAGCTAGTTTAGGAGATGAAGTTTTGTTTGCTAAAATGTCATTGAATCTTATTATATCAAATCTTAGAATTATTTGTTTGTAACACATAGACACAAAATACAATATAGTATAATACTGGCTGGTTAAAGTAAAAATAAAACATTCTGGTGGCACTTATCGAGGAGAACAATGTAAAGAAAATAAAAGAGGCTATTTTTCAGGGTTTTTGAAAGAAGGCAGTTTTATGGAACTGAGTGAATTCTGCCTTTGCATGTTGAATATTGTTCTGGTTCTCATTTAGACGGGTCATAAGTTCAGTGTAATAAATTTACAATGACTGCAAAACCAAACCATCCCTTCAGGTTTTTTGAAAGAAATATGGAAAGAGTAGTAGAGAAGACAAATATGCATTTTTGTTGCCATCTGGTATATAAAGGAAGTAGATATTAGAGTATTCGTCATTCACTTTAGAACAGTGCCATTAAAAAGTGAATCTCTGGCAAGAATTCTTCAGTAGCTCCCCAAAGAAAAGTTATGTCTTTGAGGTCCAGTGTATCATTGGAGTGGAAGGGGAATTACTTCCATATGTGTTAGAGCTGGCTTGTTTTTTAAGTTATTTAAAAAGAAAACCGTTAGACTTCATTAATTCAAAATTCTGTTAATTTGTAAACAAGATTGCCTGAGGCGGCTTTTAAACTGCTTAAGAGTGTAAACTTGGAATACTTTAGAAGTAGCTCCTGACATACTAATTTCAAATAGTTATTTGTATGTGAATTTAAAAAAATTTTTTTTTTGCTAGGCAACATTTTGTTCACTCTAAGACTGAATTCTTTTACTCAAAATTATAGCATTTGCAGACTTACACCTATATATTTTCTCAATCATCTCAAGAATTTTGGATCAAGATCATAAAAATCTCCTTTCTTCCAGTTGTAAATTAGGGAGTGTTATCTAGGGACTCAAAATCAAAACACTTGGATGGAGGATTTGATAAAGGAAAAAATGTGTTGTTTTTTTTTTAAGAAATATTTTATTTGTAACATAGAAAAGTTAATTTACAAACATTTCACTAAAACTATGAGGGTGAAAAGTCCTGGAAGTTTGAGTCAGCAGGCAATGGTAAATGAAAGTTAACTGTAATGCAGCCTTCAGTACTCATTTACCAAATATCATTAATATTCTTTTTATTTAATGTACTGTTTTGACTGTTTTATTTTGATGAATATTCACAAATACTTATGATTTTTTTTTATACTATCTGAACTGAATATGGTAGAGGCATGAGGTCTAAAATAGGACCAAATGTTTTTAAATTAGAACTGTTCCTTATATGCTGCTACTTTTGTAAGTTGGTCATATATTTCTTCCTTTTCTAATCACAAGCTCCTGACCTTTAGGGAGTGTGACATTTAACTAAAGATAGAATTCTGAGGGAACACAAGGTCCTAGTTCCTAGGCTCAAAGTCACTGCTTGGACCCACTTTGATATCAGATTTGGAATTTCTTTTCCTGAGTATCTGAGAAGTGGGCATTCCCTTTCTAGTTCTATGTTATTATTCTAGTCAAAAGCTGAATTTTTCCTAATCATCCCTCATCATTGAAGAAAGCAAATCTTTCATAGGAACCCTTACAGTCTGCCTCAGCCAGGCACCTTATTTAGGTCAGCAGGACTCCACTAGTTTGTAGATTTGCATTCTCCATAAATGTACTTTATTTTGGACTTTTGTCCTTTTTCTTGGTTTTCAGCTCTTTATAGGCCTGACTTCCCCTTTCAACTGATCTGATCTATTATTAAGTCTCACTTGTATCTCTCCTGACCAACACCTTATCTATTCCAAGTTAGCATACGTATACAAGCACTCATTTGTCTAATCTTGGAAGGTTGTATCCTAGCCTCACCAAGGTGGGATGTGAGAGCAGTACAAAAAAGGACATTGTATTTCTGCTCATTCTTTTGTTTCCTACAGCCTTCTTTCCTTCTGAGTCTGGACCTTCAGGGTTTGTCTCTGGATTAGTCGTTTTTTCCTACAATTTCTTTCAGCTGCAGACCACTAGTTACTTACATTTTATCTATAGTGACTACCGGTATACTTTCTGAATTGAACCCAGTAGAAGCATGCAGTCTAAAATGGGACCAAATATTTTAAAAATAAAACTGTTCCTTATATGCTGTACTTTTGTACGTCAACCATATCTTTCTTCCACCTTCCATAAGCATGAGGGTGAAGGGAAGCAGGAAGAATGAGAGGGTTTTGTGAAACAAAGCTTACCCTCTTTGAATGTGAAGAATAAATTCTGATTTTTTTTTTCATTTTTTGAAGCAAAATGGATTTACCAAAAAAAAGTTTTACAAATGGCTATGTTCAGTCTCCTATTAATCTAGAGCTCCTGTACAAACACCCCTGGGTTTGTATAGTTAATATGGCCCCTTCATACTATTTCTTATGGAGAAAAAGTACAATTGACCTCATCATGGAGGGCCAGTCATGTTTTTAAGATGTCATGGTTAGTTTGTCTTGCTTCACAAGTTATATTTTGTCATTCATAATCCCTCTTTCAGAAAACATCTGGATTGTTCATTTAGCTTTCTTATGATGATTTTCTTCTGTGAGATCTATTATTTGGCTCTTCCCTAAAAGATGTATAAACCAAGGAATAATTATTGGCAACAGCGATGTAGTTCACATAGTGTTAAAATATTAAATATAAAGAACAGGAAAAAAGTTGTAATGAAAAGTACTGAAAATGACCTTGTAAAGAAGATATCTTTGATTTTGTAAAATGCATAGATCCCACAAAAGCTTTCAGGTTTTTGTATTGTTGTTGTTGTTTTTGTGTGTGTGTGTGTTTTTTTTGTTTTTGTTTTTTGTCATCTAGATTCAGGGAAAGGAACCATTTGTATAGTTATCAACTTCTGCATAACAAATAATCTTCAAATATACTTCCTTAAAACCGCAATGATAATTTATTATCTCTCATGGTTTCTGTGAATCAAGAATTGGTTGTGGCTGGGCGTCTCTAATGGGATTGCAGTCAGATGTTGGCTGGGGTTACATTCATCTGCAGGCTTAAGGTTATAAGATATATTTCCAGGTGTCTCACTCGAATGGCTGTGGGGAGTCTCAATTTCTCTCTGCATGTACTTCTTCATAGGTCAACTTGAATGTTCTCATAACATGGCAGCAAGCTTTTCATAGAACAAATGATCCAAGAGACCAAAGTGGAATCTACAATGCCTTTTTTTCATGTGAACTTGGAAGTCACTCATCATCACTTCTTTTGTATTCTATTGGTCATGCAGGGCCAGCGTGATTGATTATGGAAGGGGACTGTACAACAGCATGGAAGTTAAAAGGTGCACATCATTGGGGGCCGCATTGGATGAGGAAAAGCTTGAGTACTAAAAATAGGAATAATATTAATATAACTAGCAGTTACTACTGTTCCGTCTTATTTATTTCTGTATAGAAACTTCTTATTTAGTTTCTAGACTGGCATTCTTTCCTGATTGTCTTCTTTACTATTTGTGTCTATTTTGTCTATTGATCTCTTTCTTTAGTTTACCCTTTCAACATGTTTCCTCAGAGACTTATCTTTGCTTCTCTATTCTCACTGTACACTCTTTACCTGGGTGACCTCACCAGTGCCTACTGCAGAGGCCTCAAGTTCAAATCTTCAGCCTAAACTTTTGTCATTAGAGGTACCTCTCTTCAAAGACATTGAAAACTGAACGTGTTCAAAATATGACTGCCTTCCTATCTAAGTTTGCCATTCCTCTACCCTCTTTCTGGATGAATGACCTGCCTAATTACTAATCAGTGAACTCCCTGAGAGTAGTGCTGCTTCTTATGTTTTTAATCCTTATCTCAAGCCTGACATGCAGTAGACATTGGGGTGTTTCTTGAATAAATATGTGCATTATAAAATCTGTTTGTAGGCATCTTTATGCTTTTAAGAGTAGTAGAATGCCAAGCTGGCAAAAGAAAAATACTAGAAACTTTGATAAAGGAACTTTATTTTTAAAAATATATTTTATTGACTTTTTACAGAGAGGAAGGGAGAAGGATAGAGAATTAGAAACACTGATGAGAGAGAAACATCGATCAGCTGCCTCCAGCACATTCCTTTGACCAGAATCAAACCTGGGACCTTTCAGTCTACAGGCCTATGCTCTATACACTGAGCCAAACCTGTTAGGGCTATGAAGGAAATTTAAAGCATAAGCAATGCATTATTGGGTAAAATAGGAAATATATCCTATATAATAAAAGGCTAATTTGCAAATTGTCCCTATGGAAGTTCCACTGACTGGGAGTTTCGACAGCTCACTATGTGTGATAACCACCAGGGGGCGGTGTGGAATGAAGGAAGCCCCAGCCAGCAGCTGGCAGCTGTGGCGGGTGGGAGAGGCCCTGATTGGCCCTGATCTCCAGCCAGGCCTAGGGACCCTACCTGTGTACACATTTTGTGCACCAGGCCTCAAGTATGTATATTTATGGGTTGTTTTGAGCACTTATTTATGAACCTCTCAGAAGAGGTATCTGAGAGTCTTTGTCAACTAGGTTCTGAGGTCTAATGTCCAGTTCTGCCAAAAGAGGCCCACAATTGCAGGCCTAATCAGGATAAGAACAAAGTTCTGCCTTTAAAAATATTTATTTATTAAGTATTTCACAATGTGGCCCTTTGCAACCACTTTTTGCTCCAACCCCACACACCTCCAACTTTCTCCTTTGACCTATCTGGGAAGCTTAAATCAAAACCTTTGTCAAAAAAGAAAAAAGAAAAAGAGTAGTAATGCTGATGATAATAGTTAACATTTCCAATTGTTTTCTAATATTCCAGGAATGTGCTAAGTGGTCTATCTGTATTATCTCATTTACAAGCAGCTCTTTGGCCCCTTGAGTGTAACTCTTCCACAAAATAACACGTGCGGGCACGCACGTACAGTGCAATTGAAACTTCGTGGTTCAGACGCAGAAGTTGGCCTAGGCGACCCTATTTTGAAGAAGTGGTTCTACTCTAGGGGCCAAAGAGCCTCATGTGGATTAAGAGCTGTGGTTTGCCCAGGACTGTCATAAGGTATTAAATAATACAGCTTCTTCCCACCAGGGGGAGCCAAAAATACTTTGGGGGCTAAGAAATGAAAATAATAGAATACGTAACTGGTTCTGAAAAGCCTGCTTCCTATCTTGTTTGTTTTCCCAATAAGGCCCTTCCACTACAATGCCCAGAAATATAAAGCAGATGGTGTTGATGCTAATGATGGTGTGTTTATATATGGTTATGGAATGGGAGACTTTCATTTGAAAGAAAACTCAGAGACAAAGCCATTCTGAGCAACCAATCAGCACTATGTTCTCCTTATCTGTTCCTCCTGCTGTAACTTTGTTCAGCAAAGCTGCTCTTTTGCCACTCTATATAGGAATCAGATCAGCTACCTGCTAAAGTCAGCTCCCTTAGCAGTGAGTCAATAATCTTGCCCCAACACTCATTGGAGCTGCTTCTGCCACCTCCCACAAAGGGAATTAAAGAGACCTGGTAAAAAGCCTTCTATTGATTTCTTTGCAGAAGGTGGATGGATGTGGGGGAGTGGACTCTACAGGATTATGCCCTTTCGCACTGTTTTAACTTGAATAAAACTTTTATTGCAGTTAGGTCAGTAGCAAGAATAGTTGCTCTGGCTTTGACAGATAGAGCAGTCTCCTGAATCCACATTTGAAGAATAAATTTGGCCAACAACCAGGAATATGCATAGGGGGTAGGGGAATGAAAGCTTTTTCTGTATGTAAAAATTGCTTAAGCCATTGTTTTAATTGATGCCCTACAAATCTCTTTTTGATCAGAAATATTTAAGAAATTTATGTGTGATAACAACTTTCAAATACAATATTTCCAAATGTCAAGTTAATGTGATTAGGGAACAAAGAGACTGAAGGACTCAGTATGAGTTTGACATAACATCTGCTTCCACAAGTACTTCGGGGATCCTTTGAGGCACAGACAATGGGGAACCTTGACATATTTGCCAGACATGGGGGTGAAGATGGGAATATTCCTCCCATCTCTCTTCATTTTAAAAAATGGAGATGAGGATTTCTGAGTATAACCTATTATTTGAGGAAAAAAATAAATTAATAGTCATTTTAGTTACATAGACAAAAATATTCACAACGGAAAAGGGGGTTATTTTTTAGAGTGCAGAGAAACAGGCTATTACAATGACATATTATGAATAATGTAAATCCTTAGCCAAGATGTAATTACTGAATTTTTAATAGTAAAGCAATAACCTTGTAATTCTAAACTCCATTCAGCTTTCTGTAGGCACTTATGAATCAATGTTTGTTTTTTGAAGTTGAAATAACATCTTTCCCAGTTAGTTTCTGGAACACGGCCACTGCTGAATAAAGAGTTCCAGTGGTATATTATTTTTTTTTTGTTATAATTGCACTGTAAGAATACATTGACATATTGTATCAATGAGTGGGAAATAAAAATAAAAAAGGCTAGAATACCCCAAAATGAATTAGTTATTCTGAATATTTTATTTTGTTTTTTTAAAATATATTTTATTGATTTTGTACATAGAGGAAGGGAGAGAGATAGAGAGTTAGAAACATCGATGAGAGAGAGAGACATCGATCAGCTGCCTCTTGCACACCCCCTACTGGGGATAGGCCCACAACCAAGGTACATGCCCTTGACCAGAATCGAACCCAGGACCCTTCAGTCCCCAAGCCGATGCTCTGTCCATTGAGCCAAACCGGTTTCGGCTGAATATTTTATTTTTTAGACAGTGAATTGGAAATAATGTCAGAAAGAGTCTTGCTGGCATTTAGTCTAAGAGTTCAACCAAGACCCTCCCAGGTACACAACTGACTGATGACTAGACTTTTTCTATCAAGGAGGTCCCTTCATAAAGCAGTTTAGTTTCTGTCAAAATGTTGCATTAAGTCTCAATCTGTTCTTTTATCACTATGGACCAAAAGTAGGCACTGATGAAGTTTTCTGACCCTGTGATCCTAGTTTCAACTAAAGCAATTAATAATGGTTAAATACTTTATAATGTTTGCATTATCATCATTGTTATGTGACAATGATTATTTTGAGTCACAAGAAATTCTTTAACCTTTAGGTTGTAGGTTCATTACTTTCTCCCTAATCTCTTCCATGGATTTTGTGGGGGTACAGTCAGGGAGTATAAATTTTTAAGAACTGTGAAAGGTCTGAGCTTTTCCCCTGATTTGCAAGTCAGCAAGTTAGCCTGAGATAGTTTGATGGGTGCTAACATAGAAGTAGTAGTAGCAATAGTTAGGGTGTAAGCATTTTGCCCTGCCCCTCTGAGCCCCACTACCCATAAGATGATGTGAAGATGGCTAGGTGATATCTGCAATCTTAGTGGGTTGCATTACAGAAGAGTAACCCTGAGTTTAGGGAGCTCAAATCTTTTATAATGGGCAGTAAGCACAACAGACTTTTGCTCCAGAAAGACACATTATCTTTATTATAGTGGAAACTAGTCATCTCTGTCTTCCAAGCCAATAAGCACATCTGCTCTTTCCTTCAGAGTGAGACACTATCTCTTCCCTTTAAGGTTGTTTGCTATAGAAATATCTTTGAAAGATATTTCAGCACAAAGATACTTAGTGTAGCTGTTCACAATATGCGCAGAAACAAGAGATCCATGGAGAATTGTTTCCCAACATAGACTTAGGCCAAGAAGGCCTCTGAAGAACTGTTGGCCTGGTCCATTCTTAAGAGTTGCTGCTGATAGGACAAATTACCACAGTGATCACCTTCATTATTATTTCTGTTTCATCTCCCCAAAACAAAAAGTCATACACCATACCTGACTTCATATCTTGCCAGAAGAGTAGGGAGGATGTCTCTTGGTCATCATAATTTGGCTTATGATCAGATATGGGGAGCCAGTGGGCCCAAAAATTTCTGTGCTTCCTTGATTTATCACTGTCCCCTCATTTGAAAACAATAATAACAAAGTCACCTGACTTAATCTTTAATGTAGCTGCAGTTCAGGTGCTCAAAGCTTTTAAAGGGAAAGAACATTTTACAGGAAAGAAAGAGATGGTCATTGAAAGCACAGTCTAATTCCCAGTATCCCAACATAGTCTTTAACAAGCCTTTGGAACAATGGGTCAGAAGGCCAGCCAAAATATCTCTTTTTATGTGTCATATTTTATTCATTTAGGTGAAATGTTATTTTTAAATAAGAAAGTTGTACAATCTGAAACTAACAAAAATGTATTGAATTATAGAGCTGTATCAGTCACTGAGGTCCAAAAATGATTCTGTGTCTTTAAAAATTATTTTGCCTTAAAATATTTTGTTTCTCTTGTCTGATTCGAGGACTTCCCATCTGAGAGAGGCTGCATTGCCAGATTATATTTCATAGATTTTTAATGTTGGAAGGAATCTTTAAGTCTTATATCTCAGTCTGTCTCAGAGAGGTAGCTAAGGCATCAGAGCTTTGGTCTGGGTAAATCCCTCGATCTATTCTAGGTCATGCCATTGAGTAACTATAACACTTTGTGGATATCATGTATTTTCTCATAGCCAAAGTGTACTCAATCTAAAGAGAAACAGGGCAGATAATCTTATAGTGTTCTACCAGCTCCCACATGCCTCCAGTGGGTCTCTTATTTCTGGAATATGTGAATATTTGAACTTTTAAAAAGGATTATTATTTTTAAAAGACAAAAATAATACATATTTATTTTAAAACTAAGAATTATTTTAACCAAGAAAGGATGAAATACTACCATGGATGGACCTTGACAGTATTATGGTAAGTGAGATAAATCAATCAGAAAAAGCTAAGAACCATAGAATTTCACTCATATGTGAGATATAATAAAATCCTAAAATGCAAATCGAATAAATAGTGGAATGACTAGTTGGTTTGAACTGACCACCTGGGGGCAAATGCTCAATGTTGAAGCTCCCCCTGGTGGTCAGTGCACTCCCACAGAGGGAGCACAGCTCAGTCAGAAGCCAGGCTCATGGCTGGTGAGTGCAGCAGTGGTGGTGGAAGCCTCAGCAGCAGTACTAAGGAGCAGCAAGCCGAGTGGTAGGGAGCAGCAAGCAGGCGGGTGATAAGAAGCCTGGACTGCAAGAATGCATAGGCCGGGCTGAGGGGACGCCGCCCCCACACACAGTGCACAAACTCTGTGCAACCGGGCCTCTAGTGTGAGATATAAAACTGAAACTCATAGACAGAGACAACAGTATGATGGTTACCAGAGGGAATGGATGGGGGTAATAGTAAAGGCTAAAGGGGGCCAAATATATGGTGACAGATTTGACTTTGGGTGGTGGGCACATGATGCAATATACAGAAGGTCCTCGGGTTATGTTGGAGATCTGTTCCTACAATGTGACGTAATGCGATTTTCACCGTAAGTTGGAACCCACCTACATAAGCACCTACATCACTCACATGGAGCACATACACAGCAGTAATGAAGTGAAACAGTAAAAAAAATTAAAAGAAAGACAACAATTCTTGACCTTGTGGTAAATTAAAAAAAAACAAACCATAAAGCATATATGTACATACATTGAAATGACAGAACTTTTTTTTTAATATAAATAAATAAGAGATGGCAACGTAACCATGAAAAGACATACATTGAGTCTGACGTAACCTGAGGACTGCCTGTACAAATTATGTATCATAGAAATGTACACTTAAAACCTATATGATCTTATGAACCAATGTCACTTCAATAAATTAAATTTAAAAAATTAACCCTACTAATTAATTTTAGTGCACATTTTTAGTCTTTCATTTCTATGGGTGTTTGTGTGTTAAAATTGAGATCATGTTGTTCTGTAATTTGCCTTTTTTATTTAAGATGGCATGAACATCTTGCCATCATAGTTGGATATTCTCCTGAAGGCAATAGAGAGGTATTGAAGAGTTTTAATTAGGTTTCACTATAAGTCATCCTTCTACAGATCAGAGAGAGAGAACAGAGAAAAAACACTTTCATACAATTGTTGGTTTGGATCCTGAAGGCACTGAAGGGCCATTGAAGAGTTTTAAGTAGGTTTCACTATGAGTCATTTTTGTACAGATCAGAGGAAGAGAATAGAGAAAAAACACTTTCATACAAATTTGAATTTGATCTATTCAATTCTCTATTTCTTTCTGCTCAAAATAAGAACAGCTCATTGTTTTCTTTTTTAGTTATGAGTTATAAAACATAAAAATGTTGCAAGTTATAGGTTATTTTAGAAGTTTAGTCATCTTGAGATGCTACATTATTAATACTTGCATGTATATATTTATTTGTCATTAAGAAAAACTAGAAGGACACATTTCAAGATATTAATCATATGGAGACTTTTTATTACACAATAAAGATTATCAACTATTAAGATCAAGTATCACCTCCTCTACATCAAGTATTGACAATCATTGAGACAATTTTAGTAGCATGTGGACCAACTGTTAACAAAAACTTTTGGTGACCAAATTTAAGATTATGTCATTCTATATACCTTCAAAAGGATATGAGGTTGTATACAAAATTAAGCAATAGAACCTCAAAATTTTTAAAACAAGGAAACCAACTAAAAGAACCAGAAAGTGTGCATTCTATGAGGTATCTGCACAAGCCAATCCAGTAGTCTGTTTCCTAGCAACAAAAATTAAATAGAAAAATATATTGACTTGTATAATTTTTATTGTTGCTGCAAAAATATGTGGGGTTTTCTCTTCCCCAGACAAATTTTAGCCTGAAATTTATTATACGGGTCCTTGTGTGAGAGATAATCTATTTTCTATATGTAAAAAGCTAATATTCTAAGTGTCCGGCCATCCTACTTAGTCACTATGACATGCACTGACCACCAGGGGGCAATTATTCAATGCAAGAGCTGCCATGACATGCACTGGACATTTACAGAGAAATGGCATCATGGACCTGGCTCCCACAAAGCAACACTTGGCTTTCCCCAAGTAGACACAGGCCCGCCACCACGCCACCACCCCAGGGCGACACCCCACATTTTCTTGTATACTGCTTGACTTTTTTCTTTATTTATGACAACGATCTTTTATTCTTCTTCTCTTTACTAGTTTAACCCCTTTGTGGTCCACAACTGCCACATTTCTGGACAATGGTTGCAATGGAATGCAATTACGGTTGCATTTAAAAAAAAAATAACTCCTGCTATGATTGCAAAAATAGGAAAGAACCAGCAGTGAAGGACTGGTTAAATTGCAAAATAGCAATATGGTGAATCCTATGCAGGTAATAAAAATATATCAGTGAAGGACTGGTTAAATTACAAAATAGCAATATAATGAATTCTATGCAGGTAATAAAAAGATATTATTAAAGAAGTATGAAGGACATGAATAAATATTCATTATATATTATTTAGTGGGAAAATGTGTTTGTGACTATACATGCATTTATCTCAGTAGATGGGAGAGATGGAGACATATTTATATATAGAAAGAGGGAGAGAGACACAAACACATAGCATGTAGCATTGGGTTGTGGAATTACAGGCAATTTAAAATATGTTTTGTTTTTCTGTATTTTTTAAGTATTTTCTACAGTAAACATAGGTTATTTATATTTCAACAAAAGACACAAAATATAAAACTCCTTGGCATAGAATACAAAGCCCTTCGGTATGTGTTCACTACACTACATCTTCTTTTAGCTTCACAATCTCCCATCCTCATATACCCTGTAAACTCTAGTCACACAACTCCACTTGAATTTTCCCCAAATGCTCTGGGATCTCCCAAACCAGATTGTGAGCTCCTGGTGGCAGGTGGTGGCTGGATCTTAGCCATATCTGTATCTCCTGCCTTTAGTGCAGTGCCCAGCACTAAGGTGCTCAGTGCTTGTTTGTTGAATGAAGAGCCAATGTATCATGCTCTTCTTCCAATTTTAATTAGACCCTCCCTCCTCCTTCCTGGCCCCTGATACACTTCTGCCCTCACATTTTCAAATCACAGGCAGAGTAATGTATTTGAAATATAAACAGGCAGCTTGATTCTCAAATGGTGGACCTTACAGTCTGCAGCTGGCTGTGGTGTTAATTTCTCCTTCATTTAAAAAATTGACATACCATAAAATTAACCATTTTAAAGTGAACAATGTCACTAGAAAACAATATTCTTAGCTTCATTATAATCTTATGGGACTGCCATTGTACATGTGGTCCATTATTGACTGGAAATGTTATGTGGAGCATGGCTGTAATTGGCTAAAACCTTTATCAAAAATATTTTTTCCTGCTTATGAAGTCACAAAATTTATTAGTTAATGGAGTACACATCTTGCTAGCTGGTGATAATTAGTATACATTATATTTCTTTTTAAAAATTTCTTTATTGATTAAGGTATTACATATGTGTCCTTACCCCCCCCCCATTACATGCCCTCCCCCATATTTCCAAAATAGGCTATTTTAAGGTTACCATTGGTATTAGAAAAATGATTCTGTAGAAAATATTTCTCTATAGTTGTGTGGCTATGAAGATAATTTTGCATACACTTGGAAACTCTTACCCTTTGGTTTTTTTAGACACAATCCTATTTGCAGGACTGGGAAAAAATATATTGAGATCTCACTATGTGCTGGCTATTGAACTAACTTCCTGGAGTACATTTTCCCAGGCATAATTTTGCACACAGTCAGTTTGAAATGCCAGTGCAACAGTGCCTAATTATATTCCTGTACTGTCTCCCACCTACCAGCTTTTTTGCTCAGTTCCTTGCAGCTGTCTGGTACCTTCAAAAGGCCTTGGCAGTCAAATATCATTAACCTCTTTGCTGCTAGCTGAGGAGAGCTGGTATATTCTTTCTGTGAGAGAAAGTGCATGAGAGTATTTGGTTCAAGCTAGGCACTCTAATTAATGATTTCTTGTATGTATGTACCCCATTTGTACCACCCAAACACATGAGCCCACTGCTTGTGATGTCTTTCATCTTATCCCTTTGTTTTCCTTACCTTCTAATAGTGCTATTTACTAGGTGGTCTACCTTCCAGGCCCGCAACCCATCTGGTGACACTGGTTTTACTGTCACTCAAATCCTAGCATGTTATTTTATAGAAAACAAGACATCCTTTTTCTGAGAACTTCACACCAGGTTGAACTGCCTACTTCTGTTATCCACAGCTAACCTCAGTATCTGATGTCATGATCCGTAAATATTGCAACAATTTTCAAGAAATATGCATTAGCAACACTGCTTGAAAATCAAGTCAAAATGGGCTGAGTAGCTATATGTCTTATACTGCCCTTTACATTCTTGTTGCAATTTCCATTTTTTCATTTTTTTCCTTTAGAATAGGGACACGTTTCTCTTCCGTTCGATATATCGTCATGGTGATATTGGTAACAAACATGGCTTGAAGTGAGGTTTCCATGTTTTATTTGTAAGCATTCTCTGAGCAGACATATAAGTTGTCATTGGCTGCTCACATTGTACATGGGATTATACAGTTCTGTTGTGGTTAGCTATGTGGTCCCAACTCCATTTCTCAGTGACCAGAGATACAGTAAAGAAAATAATCAGGCTTATATTGTATTGGAGGGACTGCAGCATGATGGGAGCAGTGGTAAAAGTAGAGTTTGGAACTATATAAATCATAGTTTGAATCCAGGTTCTACAACTGTGTATGATCTTGAGCAAGTTTACGTAAGCTCACTGAACCTGGTTTTTCATCATTAAAATTGAGACAATAACCTAATAGGATTGGTGTGAACTTCAAATGGGATATGATTCATATATTAATATAACATACTTGTTACTGTGCCTGTGACAAGTACAAAGCATTCCCAAGTGACTTTTTATCATAATTTGCCATTATTTGGGTTTGAAGTTGTGGCCCACCAGTTTTAGGGTGAATTTCTTTGACCTGTTCCCAGATCAATTTTTGTTGAAATAAGCAGTCTCCCCAGATTCCCATAAGGTTGGGCACCCTTTTATTGCCATAGTGGGGATAGATATAACTTTACAACTTTGTTAGAGTTTATGTGGCCTAACCACTCTATTGAGCTTGTTAAGTTTGTTAGGGTAATTTTCTCTTTAGCTTCCTGTTACACATAGTATATTCTGAAAGACAACCAGTCTATTTCGTTCTTCATTACCTGTGGTTCAATACCAACATCTGAGGAATCCAGTGTATTTGGGGATGGAGTCCTGGTTTAAATCCCTGTCCCTTGGATTATACAGCTGAATCATTGCTCCGAATTCTAGTAGTTATACTAACACTGGAGATGCCCAGCTACTTTCAGACAAAGCTGGGAGGACGGGTGGGGGGGTGGGGGGTGGGGAGTGGTGTTCTTTATTCTCAGCTCATTTCTATTCCATATCTTATCTGAGTATGTTACTCATTCTTATTTGATATTGCAAGTTTAAACCACTTGGAATAATATGCTCCTTTGCTTTAATGTTATACATCCCTGTACATGTTCTTCAGTAATTGAAAGGGATATTGGACAAATTTGATCTGTCTAGCTTTGACTTATGCTGTCCTTATCTTGGCCTTTGTGTCATTAAGAAAAAAATTGGTATTGATCTTGGACCATACCACTACATTGTGCTGCAATTTTTCTTCCTTGCTAGTGGAATATAAATCAATAAAAGGCAGCTGCTTTAGACCAGGGCCAGATATGGTGCTGTCATTTATATATTGTAAATCCAATGATAGCTGATCAAATCAGTGCCTCTCCTGTTCCAAACTTGACATGATTGAATTGTCAATAAAAAAGATTTTACAGTAAGGGAAGGAGAGCTGACAGTGTAAATGTCTGAAAATCCAATGAAGTCTAATATAAAACAAAACAATGAGCTAGAATATCATTTTAATTTCCATTTGGGAAAAATATTTAGTGAATCACAGACTGAAACTGGGGATGATAACCAGAGGGAGAAAGCAGGAATAAAAAGCCTGCATTATAATTTTTGAGAAATCTGAAATGCAAATTTGCAGATGCAAATTTTTGGAATTATGCATCATAATACTCACTGAGATTGTTTATTTACAGAAATGGTTCAGATACTCTCTACCTCCACCATGCACATATTTTCCAGTGATAACACCCAGTTGCGGGGGGGGGGGGGGGGGGGGAATAGGCATTTTCTTCCCCAGGAGTCCTGCTGATTTCTAATAAGTGATTCAGGAGCAGGTCTGGTAGAACTTAGCCCTGCGTTCTTAAATTCAATGAGTAGAGCTCCAATTTCACTTAGTAGATGTCTAGAAGTAGCCAAATTTGTTTCCTAAAAGGAAAAAAACTATAAACAAGCTGCACAACTTTCTCACAGAGATACACCTCTCTTTGTATGTGGGCCATGAAACTTAGCTTAGGAAACTAAGCTCTTACTCCTTGAAACTTGGAGAAATCCTGCCAATTTTTCAAGAGACCGGATTAAACTGTTTGCTAATGTAAGAGCATGGTACTTATTTGTATGTTGAGAAACACATGCCGCCCCATTGGGAGAGACCAGGCTGGGAACTGATAAGAGGATGCTGTTTAATTTAAAAGCTGCCAGAGGCATATTTTCAAGACATTCTTGCCTCAGTAGTTGTTTTGAATGCAGGGGACCTGATTAGGGAAGAATTGGCTTCAGAGAGATGATTGGCTTTTGCATTTTCAGCTCTCAAGCTCTTTGGAATATTTTTGGAGGGCTTATTTTCCAAGTTTTCTAATGAAGACAAGATTAAAATTATCTTATAAACCATAGCAACTACCACAACAACATATGGGTGTTCTTGTGTGTACAAGTCACCTTACTGTAGAGATAAATCACCAGTGCACAACTTGGGAATGATTGTATTGACTTGGGATAAGAAGAATCTTCTTTCCTGATTTTGACCTCAGACAATTCAAATAATATTTAAAATTAGTCTCTTCCTTTTTACTGAGGCACATTATACCACTAATCATCTTTTCCCTCCTATTATATGCTCTTCTTGAGCTTCTCAAAAGCACATTGGCAACTTGTTCTTTGGTTCATTCAATCAACTTCTTTCTTCTTTTCCCCTGACAGTGGAGTTCTCATGAAGTTCAATATGTTGTCCCAGGTTATTATCATGGCTACCATTTGCTAACAGCTTTCTCATGAGCCAGGGACAACGCTATTCACATTACTTGCATTATTTCATTCAGTCACAAAATTTCTGCAAAATTAACCAACTGAGACTGTAGAAAAGAAAACAAAAAGGAGTCATGAGTAAACTAGATTCTTGGTTAGCATCCAGTTTTACTGGGCAGAAAAAAAGAATCAGAGCCAAACAAAGAAATGAAAAAGTAGCAATCAGAAAGATGGGAACCAAGCAGGGCAGAATAATGGAAGTAAAAAGAATTTCATGTGATACCTGCTATGAATAAGACTCCTCAGTGCATTAATATCCACCCTCTATTTATTGCTTGCTTTGTACAAAGGTTCTGTGGGTGGGTTTTAGGGAGTCACAAAACCTCTGAAATGTGATGCAAAATTTCATGTATATAAATGTGTACATTTTCTTAGGATTGGGTTCACAGATTTCATTATGTACCTATAAATAAAACAAAGGTATATATCCAGACTCATCCCATTAGCTCAACATTGGGCATTTTTCTCTGTCCCCTCAATGTCAACATGTCTGAAACTTAATTTAACTATTGTACCACTTCCCTGGAAACTAGTTCTTCTTCCCACCTCTTCTCTGACCTTTTGCTATTGTCATTACTCCTTTCCACGCCATCTTTTGCTTTCCCCCATACATCTAGTACATCACCATTGCCTATAGAATTTATCCTTTATCTGTTCTTTCTTTTACCACCTTCTCTTGGGACCTTTCCTCCTGGTGTCTGGCTTATTGAGTTTACTCTTAACAAGTATTCTTGCTTCTTAACCTTCTAGTTCACAATTATGCCAGATTTATTTTTAAAAAATTACCCTCATCACATAGAGCATGACATTTAAGAATAGTGTTTATGGGCAGTGGAATCATACATACCTGGGTTACAATCCTTTAACTTGCCATGTACCCCTGCTCAAGTTGCTTAATATTTCTCTCATTTGAACATAGGGGTAATGCTGATACTACCTCCGAGGCTTGTTGTGAAGACTTAATGATATAATCTATGTAAGGAGCTTAGCAGAGTACTAGTACATTGTAAGCTTTCAGGATAGAACTATTATTTCCTATCTAAAAACATGAAATGTCTCTCTAATGCTTACCTCACAAAACATAAACTCTGCCTTTTCAGACCCACCACAAACTATTCCCCACTGTTACCTCTCCAACTTGACTTTACTCCCAGGAGGTATATACAACAAGGCTATCTCTCTTAAATGTACTCTCACAATGCATACCTTACTCCCACCTCTGAATTGTTGCTCATGCTGTTTCCTCATCTTTGATTGTATGACCCCATTCATTCAGTCTTTCTTAAAGCCCCAGTACCTGTACTGTCCTTAACAGTCATAGTACCTACGGTTCTCACCATTTTCTAATTTTCAATATACTTACAAATTGACTATACTGCCCAATTAGTACCTTATAATAAGCACTGTTTTGTATGGTTTGCACCTTACTTATGGGTTTATAGTGTTGCAAAACATGAAGCTGTTCACTTGTTTACTGCTTGTTCATTTCATGTTTTTATATATTTTCTATTCAAAGTGCCTTGTAGACAGGGATGAGGTCTTAAAAGTATTCTGTTTTACAACTTGTAATAATTTCTAGTTACTATATAATTACTTGGTATATTAGTTGGCTTATTTGTTGTTGTTTTTTAATCAAATTATCAAAGTTTGGAGGCAGCAGATACATTATTAAAAACTTGCAGCCATAGTAACTTATTTTCTTTAACGCTGGTGTTTGGAGACTTGATATCTAATGCCAAGCTGGGTGGCTTGGGAAAAGCCACCTCCCTTTTCTGGGCTCCTCATTTTCCTCATTCCTAGAAATATTTGGATAAACAAGAGGATTAAGCTAGAACTCTCTAAATCTCCTGATCCTTTAGGACTGGGACTGCAATAAAGCTAAAATCTGCTCCAAAGCTATCACCCAGCTTTGATCTCTGCCTTTGCCCTGGTTTGCTTCGGTTTTGAGAGAATGCAGCATCTCAAACAGGGCTTACTTCTGTCTTTAATTGAAACTGTTTGTCTTTCCTAGTGAGCAGACAAGCCTCAGTTTAAGAAACCACATCAGCAGATTTCATTCCAGGGTGGGGAACTGTTTCTGACAAGGAGCCCTACAAAGTACGGGTGCTTCAGAGAAAAGGGAAAACTAAGTAAACAAATACTCCCTTTAGAAGGAGGATATGGGTTGAAAATCATATTATAGAGAAGGTATCCCGGAGTGTCCTGGGTAAGCAGCCAAAAATTTTATCTGGTTTCTCTTAGCATGGGGTAACTCACCACTCCAACTGACATATTTCTCCAATGACCTCTGCATTCAAAAATGTCCCCTGAAAGCACAGCTGTCTGTTCTCCATGCTCCAAGCCTCACTGTTTGCCCTAATGACCTGCAATATGTCATTCTGCAGATGTTTCTTCAACATTCCTCAACACAACTGCATATTAGCCTCCCTTACACTTCTGACATTTGTATGATTGAATGCCCTCCTGGAGCTCAGGAGTTACTTTTATGTGGCATAGGCCATCCATGATTGAGAAGCCTGGACATTCTGTAGCAACATCTTAATGCTGCTCATCCATTTCTACCAAGTGCTCAGATCTGGGTTGACATTAAATTCTAAGTCACTTTCTCAGGATATTCTAGTGAGCAGAGTGGAAAAAAAGAAACACTGACATGTCCTCCAGGCTATCTGTTGATCTGTGTTCTCTGCACCACTAGCTCCAAACCGTCACTATTTATGAAAACTCACCAGAACGTCACCTGGTGTTCTTACATTTAATGGGAAGTTATGCACCACACTTCTTTTGTTCTGCATCAGAATTATTGACATGATATTGACATTCACAGGCAGGCTGGTTTTTGTAATGCTGGCCAGAGAATCAAAGTTTTATTTCTTTTAATTTCCTGACATTACCTATCCTTTCAGAAAACCTGAGAGTGTCATTAATACTTAATACCGCATATAGTGCTTCCACCAATAATACTTTCCCCAGAGGTTAGTTCTCAGAGTACATAGGACAGGGTAATTAGGTGTATCGATCTTTGCTACAGCCAGTGTTATCGGAATGGCGATCAACTTTATAAGTAAGATGTGGATATTAATTTTGACTAAGGAGCAATGACAGCTCTTGTTTTTTCTTTTTTCTTTTTCTTTTTTTTAACATTCTTTGCCCTAACTAGGCATTACTAAGCAGCTACTAGAAGATCCTACAAAGCTTAAATCTCTTTTTTATAAAGCTGTTATTAGGACCCAGAATGTATAGGTGCTGGCTGAACCTCAAATGGGAAAACTGTAAACTTGAATAGATTTGGCCAATGGGACAAATATTATAAAGTCAAAAACTCTGTCAAGAGATCCTACCCCTGCCATTTCAGTTGACAAGTAAAATCTCTGAAGAATAGTTTCTCAGGTAAAATGTTTAGCAAATAACTCTTCTCATGAGACTCTTCCTTCACTTCAGTTAGTTTCAGAGTGGGGAAGGTAATAGCTTAGTTTGTAGCTGGAGCTAACCTAAGTCTTAACCATGTGGATTTCACAATGACATTGAAATTAGAAAGGTAGATTATCATCTACCCAGAGAACCAGAGAGTCTGGGCATTGGGCAGGATTGTTTCCTGAATTGTCTGATGTGTAATTTCTAGTAAATGAATATGAGCTCACTGAGCCAGAGAGAGGCTCACAGGGGGCCAACACACTTCGTGTTTATTGCAAATAGTAGCCTCTCTGAGCTATTTTATCTTTGGTTTCCCAAAGGATTGTTTTTTTAAAAAATGGAGACTCAGATATTCAGAAGCAGTAGGTTCATTTTTTTTTCTTTTGCCTGAGGGGAGAGGGCAAGATGGAGACAAACTACATGTCAGGTACACACCAAGTGGGCAAGAGTCCAGTTACAAGAGAAATGGTCTCAGGAAGCAAGACCAATTCAAAATCAATCTAGGAAGTTCTGGGCTGAGGTCACTTTGAATCTCTTTGGCTCCTATGTCCATCTCTGTCCCTAATTTCCTATACGGCTTATGAAAATCATGGCACTGCTTTCCAACCATGTCTGTAAACATAGCCTGAGTCAACGATATAAAGATCCAAATTCATTTGTTTAAATATTAACAGCATTTTGTTTGTCAGATGGCTTTGGAATTTAAAAAAGTAGATTCTTTTGGATAGAATGGTGTAGTTTTGAGACTAGACCTGTCTGTTAGGTACCTCTCCAGCGGAAGTATCTAAATATTTTGAAATGAAGTCCATTAGGCATACTAATATATGTTTTTAGCTTTAAAAATTGAAATATTTAGATTCAGTGAAAGTTCAATATGATTTTATTAGAGTAACATAAATGTTTGTTGCAAATTTAGAAAATGACATTGTTTTGGGTCTTTATAATAGCTTGCTATTATATTTTTTAACCCAGAAAAGGAAGATTGGTATTTTTCATTACTATTTCCAACAAAACCTCTTTTCCTTATTTGGTTTTTAACTAAAACTTTTATGTAGGTGAACATTTTCATTATATTTAGATACCCATTGAAACAGTTCCTTTAAGTAGACATATACTAAAGAAGTTTAAGCTCAGAATACTCAACATAACTTTAAACTACCACCCTAAACTCTGTGATTAGTTGGGTAGGGATTGTTTGTGGAAACTTGAAGACAGATTTCAGCCTACATAAGAAGCTATGTTGATTTTTGTAACTTCAAATGATTAGTTTTCAGAATTAGACCTTTTTATCTAAATTTAACTTATGTGCTTTCATCTACACTATATGTAATTGATGTTTGATGATAAAAGGGAGTGAGTCACACTTAAGCAGCAACATCAGTACCCATTAAGTAGATTATAAATAACTATCTCTAGATATGCAATAGAGGTTTAAAATGGTCTCCTAGGAGCTGAATTATATAGGAGAATTTCATGTGTAATTATTGTGAAACAAACAAAATCCCTCACTAATTTCAGTTAGGAGAGTCTTTATATCTCTTTAGCCAAATACGTGAAACTCAACTTTATGCTCCTCTTATTGAAACTTGTTTCTTTTTACCTCACTGGTTTTATCCTCTTTCCCTTTCTCCTTCCCTTTCTCCTTCCCTCCCTCCATCACTTTTCCCCTTTCATTCACCCTCTTTCTCTTCCTTCCTTCCTTTAGGAATGAAACTCTGTAATTTTAAGTATGTTAGTTAGAGATATGTAATTTGCTAAACTATGTACCAAAGTACAAAGCTTACATTTAAAAATAACTCACAGATAGAGGGACAATATAAATTATTGTTCAAAAAAAGGTATACTTCTGAGAGTGAAAGGAAGTGCTAAAAATAACCAACAGGTTAATTGATCTACAAGTTATAGCAGAATGTAGCAGGTTACTTGGAATGTATTGTCATCATATTCACAGAGATGCCTAGAATATTAAGGTGTAAGAGGCTTAAGAAACATCTAGTCTATTCTCTTTAGAAGAGGAAACAGATACTGAACCTGCAATGGCTGGTTTTTTCCTTCCCACTACCAACAACTATGCAAATGACTCAAGGAAATGATTGACCCACCTCAGAATGAAATATACACACAGACTAAAAGATATTTCATGAAAATGAAAAAACAAAACAAAAACAAAAACAGACTCATAGATCAAGAACAGACTGGCACCTGTCAGAGCGGAGGGGGATTGCAAAGCTATATGATTTTATTACCAGTGCTACCACAATAAATTCCATAAAAAGTAAAACTAAATAAAAATATAAGTTTCAGGTGTACAATTCTATAATACATCATTGATATATTATATTGTGTGTTCACCACCGAAGTCAAGTCTACTTCCATAACCATTTATCCTCCTTCACCCTATACCATACCTTACCCCCTAATCACCATAATGTTGTTTGTGTCTGAGTTTCTTCCTCCCTTCTTTCCTTCCTTCCTGCCTTTTGCTTAATCCCTTCACTCTTTTTTTTTTACCTAGTTTTGCAACCCCCCTCCGCTCTGACAGCTGCCAGATCTATGAGTCTGTTTTTCCCCCCTTCATTTTCATGAAATATCTTTTAGTCTCTGTGTATATTTCATTTTGCGGTGGGTCTCTTATAGACAGCCCCACCCTCTGGACTCCCTCTAACCTCACTCTGCATAGCAGGCACTTTAAATATATTATTTCATTTAATTCTGACAACAATTTTGGAAGGGTGTGGAGTCCTGTCCATAGTCTCACAGCTAATCAGTGGTGAAACAGGAATTGGAATGAAGATTTGTCTGGTTCCAAAGCACCAGTCTCTTTCCATTACACTCTGCTGCTTCCAAACATACATGATTTTTTTTTAAAAACTTTCTATTATAGTATGCAAGGAACAGGCATATTTCCCCACTATTATCAGTGCTCTTGCATTCAATTTTTTTATATCTCAAAGACTGTGGAGTAATTTTTCTATTTACAATACATTTTATGCTTTGATCTGTATTTTGGGATTCGATGGCCCTTCCCCCTTTTCTTTCCCCAAAACATATGGATTACTTTAAAAAATCAAACTGTCATTTGAGACTAAGAAGAAAAGGCACAGTGTGTTAAATTTCTCCTTGTCTTGAGTGCATGGTTTTCATTAAGCTCTTTACCCTTCTCGTAGGGAACAATCCTTTGGGCCCAGGCATATGTTTAATTTTGTTGTATGCATACATGATTTTCTCCCTGTTCTTAGAGTTCTTTAATGATTTCTTCATAGTAGTGTAGCCAAGTCATACCAGTGGCATTGTAATACCCTGGCTTTCATCCCTTGACAAGTATTGTTAACAGAGTTGCTTTTTATGTGTCCTGTACTTAGCACCAGATATTCATCTTTCAACTGCATAGTCATTCATTTTATTTAATTTCAAAGGATAAGATTGTACCTTTGTCACATAGAATCAGGTATTAAAACATAGTATACCTTTTCCCAGGGTACTTGTTAAAATCAAAATCTTAGGCTGCCTAACATAAAATTGCTGATGTTTGACTTCTTTTAATCTGAAAAAAAATTGGCGATTTGGTATAGTTCAACCTAATAGTTTAAAATAATACAATTTAATAATAGAAGTATAAAGTGATTCCTCTAGGCTAGGGGTGTCGAACTCAATCAGAGAAGGGGCCAAAATCTAAAATCCAGCCTAAATCGCGGGCCGAATGGTTTACTGAACAGTCATAAACTGTCATTGTGATGGAAACGCAGCGGAGTGCAGTGATGACAGCGCGGTGCGGGCCACATTGCAAGGCCTGGCGGGACGGATTTGGCCCACGGGCCTTGTGTTTGACACATGTGCTCTAGGCACTTGATTATAAGAATAAAAACTGGCATTTATACAGGGCCTACTATGTGCAATGTACTTTATATGTGATTTCTCATTAACTCTTCTCAGAAACTTGGGAATATATTATTAATACTATTAGTATCCTTTCTTTATAAGGGAAGAAACTGAGTCTCAGAGAAGTTAAGCAACTTGCTCAAAGTCATAAGTATTCATTAGCAAACCTGAGATTTCAATCTAGATTTGGCTGATTTCAAAGCTTGGAATTTTCCCATCTGTACCATCATTTGTATTTTGTAATTGAATATAGGGAATTGTGTATGGTGAGGTACAGGAGGCAGAGTTTATTTGTGACCATATTCAGATATAAGCTGTCTTTTATCCAGGTTTAACTTTAGCCTACAACTTGACCTGATATTTCACTATTCCCAAACTTTAGATTGCCCCTTCTCTCTTTCAGCGGTTTGATTTCTTTCCTGAGGCATTCTGGGAGAGTGAGCTCCAGGAAAGCCCACCCACCTTTATTTTTTTTTCCTAATGTGATATCATGGTGAGGGACAGTTGAGGGTGGGTAGGGAGTTGACCAAGATGAAGCCCTGTTGATATTACAGTTTTTGATACTAACACAACCTCCTGTGTAAGTGTGACTTTTGCCCTTTTTATATTTCCCTTAATTTTGCAAAACTAAATAATAGATTGGATAATTCAAACAAAGCCTGCAGCTTAAATTCTATTCTCATACTGTCAGTACAACTCCAGGGCCAATTTTGAACCAGATGTGTTTGTTTCTATGTAATCTGGTAAATAAACAATCTCTCTGAAAAGCTGATGACAGAACTTGAATCTCCTGGTACTTTATTGATACTTTAATCAGGACCTATGTTAAATGGACACCATTTGGTATCTAATGGTAATAATATACTAAGACTGTTAGATTTTTTTAAACTAACGAAGGATATTTTCTATGGTCCATACTTAATATAAATATTAAGTGAAGCAAAGTGGCAAATGCAGGATGGTAAATGTTGGTAATCGAAATTTTGATGGTCAGTTTTTAAAAATTATTTTTAAAGAAAGACTAAGGTATAAGGTTGGGAACAAGTTAGAATTCTAGTTTTTTTTGTTTGTTTTTAAAAAGCAAGGTATCTTGGCACAGGTCAATTTTTCATGCTAAGAAAAACAACCTGAATTCAGTCATAAAGAAATAACAAGTTGGAAGGGAAAGGAGATGGATTCAGTGTTTTGGCCCTAGTGCATTTGAGGTGCCCCTGAGACACCCAGAGGGCTTGGCTTGTCTGAAGTTCAAGAGAAATGTCAGGGCTGGAGATAGATAGGAGAATCCTCAGAACAGGGCAGAGTTGATCCATGAGGATGGAATGAACTAATATAGATGTTTTGGAACTAGGGGCAAAAAGGGGGAAATGGGAGGCATCTGTAATACTGCCAACAATAAAAAAAAAAAAGAATAAAAAATACAGATTCATTGTTCCTGACCTTGGAGGTTCTTGGATGGAGCATGTTTTTTTTTTTCTTCTTTTTTTCTTTTTTCTTTTTCCCCCCTTTTATTAAATAAGCTCCCCAGGCCACTCTGATTTGCAGCCAGATTAGTTCATTTACTCCTCCATCAATTCAGAATTTGGCTTTTGCTTTGTTGCCTCCAAAGGGGATAAAAAATGTGAAAGATTCTTCTGGTTTCCAAAGCAAAGCAAATTTTAGAGATATATTTTAAGGAAATATTTATGAACACTCCAGAGAGTAGAGCCATTTCCATTGCAATCCTGAATTTGATTTATTTGTCTGTTTAAAGGAAAAGAAATTATTTTTGTCGACTTTTAACCAAGATATTGGATGGGTAATTTTTGTATATTTTCCAAAGTCACATAAATAGTAATAATTTAGGAAAACCCAGAATACTAGGCTAAGTTTATTATTTTAAATAAATAAAATATATTTAGCAACTATTAATGGTGTCCACATTAAAAATACTGTTTCATGCCTTGCTTGTGTGATTCAGTGGTTGAGCATTGACCCATGTGCCAAATCAGCAGTTTGATTCCCTGTCAGGTCACATACCCAGGTTGCAGGCTTGATCCCGAGTAGAGGGCATGCAGGAGTATTCCATTGTGTAGATGTACCACTGTTTTTTAATCTACTCATCTGCTGATGGGCACTTAGGCTGTTTCCCAATCTTAGCTACGGTGAATTATGCTGCTATGAACATAGGGGTGCATATATCCTTTCTGATTGGCTTGTTGCCTGTGGTTTCCCTCTGACTCTCTGGCCTCAGAGGTCTGGCAGATTCTCCTGCTCAGATCCCTGATTTTACCTTTCTCCAGGGATCCTCTGCCCTTCCCATCTGCAAATTGTCTCACCAGCTGAGTCTCCTTCACCAATTAGGGGTGGGCGTTAATCGTTTTAGCTGCTCATTTTATCTGCTCCAGAACAAGACTTGGGACACATCCATCTATTCCACTACCATTTTGTCTCCCATCAGATATCTACTTTTGTTATCAACTTAATTCAGTATTTTTTTTTTTTATTTTAGCTGAGAACTGCTGGAGTCATAATTTACTTTGTAAATTTCTTCTTTGTGACCTTGCATCTTTTATACATTTCCAATTCTTCTGCTTATTATCTCTCTCTGCTGATCTAGACAGATGTTTTTCAGTGAAGCTGGATACTTTTCCTATTCTCTTGGAGGAATTCTCATTAGATGGGCAATGTAGAAAGATTTCTAATGATTGATCAATCACTAGTGTGCAATGTAAAGATTGTTTATATTAATGTTGCATATTTGGGGAAAGTTTTCTGAACAGTTTTACCTGCTTCTCACAATATTCCTGTGAGATAGAGTTTAAGGTAGGTTTATTATTACCATTTTATATACCAGAAATAAAGGCTTTGGAATTATTTCAGTCCAGGGTTCTTGCCAGTAAGCTTTCCTATAGAATTAGGAAGAGGAGGAGTGATGGGTGATGGAATATATATGCATGGGCTTTGAATTTGTTTTGCAAATCTGCAGGCAGGGGATTAGCATCGTTATTAGTTTACCCATATGAAGAATATTATTAAGCACAATCTTAAGAAACACACAGTTCATGCAAGACTATTTGTAGGCTGGATGGACCACAGAGTTGACTCATACATTATATTGTTTTGACTTACAATACCACCTTCTAAACTACTATTAACTTTTCATGAACTGATGAGATGTGTGTATGCGTGTGTATACTAACTAGAATTCCTTGACTTCTTTTTCAATAATAGAAGTCTTTTGAGCTTAGCAATGTGCTCATTTTATATCCAGTCATTTGTCGCTTAACATTGGGGATATGTTCTGAAAAATTCATCATAACGTAATTTTGTAGATGTGATAACATCATAGAGTGTCCTTACACAAATGTAGGTGGAGCAACCTACTGCACACTTACCTCCCGTAGTCAGCAAAATGTGGCTCGCAAGCCACATGCAGCTCTTTGGCCCCTTGAGTGTGGCTCTTCCACAACATACACGGCCTGGGCGAGTCTATTTTGAAGAAGTGGTGTTAGAAGTTTAAGTTTAAAAAAAATGTCTCTCAAATGAAATTTCAATCATTGTACTGTTGATATTTGGCTCTGTTGACTAATGAGTTTGCTGACCACTGGTATAGCCTATTGCTCCTATGTTACAAGCTTGTATAACAAGTTACTGTTCTGAGTAGGCGATTGCAATCCAGTGGTATTATTGTATCTAAGCATATAAAAACATAGAAAAGGTACAGTAAAAAATATGGTGTAAAAGATAAAAAAATGGTATACCTGTATAGGGCGCTCACCATGAATAGAGCTTGCAGTACTGGAAGTTGCTCTGAATAAGTCTATGAGTGAGTACTGAGAGAATGTGAAGGCCAAGGACATTACTGTGCACTACTGTACACTTTATAAACATTGTACACAGGCCACACAATATTTATAAGACATTTTTCCTTTCAATAATAAATTAACCTTAACTTAATGTAACTTTTTACTTTACAAACTTTATTTTTTTACTTTTCAACTATTTTATAATAACACTTAGCTAAAAACAAAAAAAAATACTGTACAGCTATACAAAAATATATTCTTTCTTTATATCCATATTCTATAAGCTTTATTCTATTTAAATTTATTTTATTTACTTTTTAAACTTTTTTGGGGTAAAAACTAAGGAACATACACACACACACATTGGCCCAGGCCATTGGTCATCAATATCACTATCTTGCAGCTCCATATCTTGTCCCACTGGAAGGTCTTCAGGGGCCATCCCAAGCATTGAGTTGTCATCTCTTATGATAACAATTCTTACTTCTGGAGTAGCTCATGAAGGACCTGCCTGAGGCTCTTCTTGACCCAGCTACAGATTGACAGGTTTTAGGCTGAGAAAGTACAGGACATTCATATACAACAGCCAATGCACACAGCTTAGCGGGGAGAGAGTGTTGTAAATTGGGTGGGGTGGGTATCTGGGAATCACCAGGTTGGAGCAAACAGCAATGGCTGCCAGTCAGCTCTGCACTGAAGAGGTCCCTGGGTCTCCACATCCTGCTTTCCCATGCAGGAACAATGATTGCTGTGTACACCTCTGAGAGAAAGCCGCCCTAGCATTCCTGTTCTGATGCCAGACAGTTCAGTTTCTCCCCATATGTATCTTGGTCCCCCAGAGCTTCACCTTGAGTTCAGAGCAAATGGGAGCTTGTATCTTCCTCCTGATTAAAAGTGCAGCAAATCCAGGTGCCAGCACTTTCTACACCTCTTACCAGTCTCAATGCGTGTTCTTCACCTCTCTGGTTGTGAAACTTCGACTCTGCCAGCTTTCCCATGGTCTGGGTGGTAGTTGTTCTTCCTTTTAGTTGTAATTTTGATGTGGTTGTGAGAGGCAGCAAGTATAGGTGTTTACTTATGCTGCCATCTTGGTTCTGAGGAGGTGTCACTCTTTTTAGAAGTATGTTCATGGTGATTTGCTTGTTTTTATTTTATTTTATTTCATAGATTTGCTTGTAAACAGATAATGTACCATTAATAATCCTCTCTATTAATGAAAACTTTTAAGTGTTTAGATCAATGTTTCCAAACTTTTTAAAGAGCTTGTTGAGGTCTGAAAAAGCTTCTGCTAAATCCTTCATGGTGAATTTTCTTAGGGTTTCTTTTTTCTTTTCTTTTTTTAATTTTATTATTTATTTGTTTGTTTATTTATTTATTTATTTTTACTCCAACAGTTTTGTTTGATCTGTTCTTTAGCTATACGTTCCTATTCCATTCCAATAACTCTTTACTAGTCAATTGTTCAGGAACCACCACTAGGAGGTCCTCAATGTCATATTCTTCCACACACAGATTGATCTTGTTTGCCACAGCCTTGTTGATTTTTGCAACCTTTGTGCTATGACATTATGACTGCAATGACTCCACTAGGTAATAAGAATTTTTCATCCACATGATAATCTTATGGTACCACTGTTGCATATGTGGCCCATTGTTGACCATAATGTCCTTTTGTGGTACATGACTGTACTATGTTTAAGATATTGAATACATGATCCTGTGAAATGCTGCTTGTATCCAGACCTTCAGCAAGTTAATTATTCAGCTGTGTGTGTGTGTGTGCGTGTGTGTGTGTGGGTGTGTTTATTTTTTATTTTTTATTAACTCTTCCATTTGGGAATGGATTCTAAGCTTTGGGATTTATGATTAAAAGTGTTAGAGTTTATAATTATGTGTGTTGGGAATAGGCAATGGAAATTAAGATATCAGCAAGGGATTTTTTTCCTCTAGGCCTATTTTCTGTTACTTAGTTGCATTTTCTCACTAAACACACACACACTACACACTCACATGCACACCTAGATGGTTAATCGATTCATGTCCAATTAAACTTACAATGTAGACTTCATGGCGACAACACATAAAATAAAAAAGCTTGAGAGACCTATTAGTTCATCTGAGTGCTTTAGGTATAAAGAATCTTTACAGCCTTGACAAAATGTACCTCTGTGTTCTTTGTTTAACTGAGATTTGCTAATACATGTTGTGTTGTATTTTAGTGTTCTTGACATTTTAATTAAAATCCTTTAAAATAAAAGCTTAAAGAGATTATTTAGATTTAGTCAAAGTTATAAATGATTTGGTATGATAATGTCAGTTTTGCTGGCATTTTATAAAGAACACACTGTTATTTTTTTTTTAAACATATTTCCTTCCTAGTGGAGGGAAAGAAGTGTTTTTCCCTTGCATGATTTTATTTTATTTTTATTTTATTGTATTAAATTTCACTAGACTTTATATCGACTTGCTGGATTCCTAAGCAGAAAGATGCATATATAAACACATGTCAGGAAAAAGGAAGATGGCTGCCAACAAAAAAACAGACTGCAAGATAGTGTATGAGTGAGGAAACAAAGGGAGAGTGTGTTGTCACATGGGGAGTGTTTGTTGGTAAGTTGAAGGACAGCTATACTCCAGGAGACTGTCACAGACTGCTGGACAGGGCTCCCCTGACTAGGAAGCCCTCACTGCTTCTGGGTTCCCTCCCAGAACAATCCGCTGGGATGTAGAGACTGCTCCATCTTGAAGGGGAAAGTGGATGTTATTGGAAACCTGAAAAACCCAGGAAATCTACAACTATGGCACCCATTGAACAGCTGTGAACCAGAGAACACCACACTGGTCCCCAAGTGGTGCAAGCATGCAGATTCAGAGGAGCTCTACACTCCCTCATGGGAAGGAGAGAGAGAACTACATAACCAGACACCAGGAGAAGAGAAATCATGGGGAGACAAAGAAATAGTCCGCACATGAAAGAAAAGCAGGCATTATCAGAAAAGCAGGCATCACCAGAAAAGGAAGTAAACAAAATGGAGGAAAGCAACTTGTTAGGGAAAGAATTAAGAGAAATGGTCATAAGATGGATGAAAAGAATGGAAAACAAATTTGACTATACATAAGAACCAAGAGGAAATGAAGAAGACCCAAGAAAAAATGAAAAATGACATTGCTGCTCTAAAGAACTCAATAGAAAGCATCAAGAGTAAACTAGAAGAAGCAGAGAGCCACACCAGTGAGCTATAAGACAAGGTAGAAAAAAAATACCCAAATAAAGCAGCTTCTAGAAAATAAATTAAAAAGCAGGAGGAGAGCTTAAGGGAACTTTGGAACAACATGAAACAAAATAACATCTACATAATAGGACTTCTAAAAGGAGAGGAAACTGATCAAGGAATAGAAAACCTGTTTGAGGAAATAATGACAGAAAACTCCCCTGATATAGGAAAGAAAAACCTGACACAAATCCAAGAAGCTCAGAGAAGCAAAATGAACCCCAAAAGAGTGACACCAAGGCAAATTATAATTAAAGTGACAAACACCACCAGCGAAGTAAGAATCTTAAAAGCTGCCAGAGAGTGACAAAAAGTTACCTACAAAGGATCCCCCATCAGACTAGCGACTGATTTCTCAATGGAAGCACATTTGGCCAGAAGGGAAGGGAATGAAATATACAAAGTCATGCAAAGGAAGAGTCTCAATCCAAGAATACTGTACCCAGCAAGGCTATCAATCAAAATTGTAGGTAAACTCAGGAGCATCACAGACAAAAAAGGACTAAGGGAGTTTATTACCACCAAACCAACAATGCAAGAAATGCTGAAGGGTCTGCTATAAAAAAATAAGTAAAGAAAGAAAGAAAAGAAGGAAGAAAGGAAGAAAGGAAAGAAGGAAGGAAGAAAGGAAGGGAGGGAGGAAGGAAGGGAGAAAAGAGGAAGCAAAGAAGGAACACGGGGATAAATAATAAAAATGGTGATGAACAAGTATCTATCAATAATAATTTTAAATGTAAATGGATTAAGTGCCCTTATGAAAAGACAAAGAGAAACGAATTGGATAAGAAAAACATGACCCATATATCTGCTGTCTATAAAAAACCTCACCTCAGAAAAAAAAAGATGCACACAGACTGATGGTGAAGGGATGAGAAAAGGTTTTTCAGGTGAATGGAAATGGAAAAAAATCTCAATCATTTATGGAAAATAAAGAACATTATAACCCAACGAACAAAGATATTTAGAGGCAGTAAAGCACCAAGCAATCTGTCAAATTACAGCGGTAAGGCTGGGAAGTGTTGGAGAGGGGGAGAAAGAGATCAACCAAAGGACTTGTATGCTTGCATATGAGGAAGGCCAATGGACACAAGACCTTGTATGGGGTGGTGTGGGATGAGGGTATGTGATGGGCTGGGGGAGGCTGAGGGAAAGTCAATGGGGGAAAAAAGGAGATATATGTACTACTATAAGTAATACTTTAAACAATAAAAAATAATAGTAAATAAAAAATAAAAAATAAAAATAAATAAAGGAAAATCAATCAATCAATAAAACACATGTCAATAAGCATATTCTTATCAAAAAGTAGACATGTGAGCCACCATTTTCCAAAGTAGAAAAGCAAACAGTAGTTCCATTGCTTAGAATACTCTCAATTGATCCTGACAAAAGTAGAAAAATGTATTTCAAAGAGCATCTCTGCATGGTTTAATTAATGACTAAAACCAAGTAATCATCTAATTTTTATGGCTGCTTCAAATGGAAAGCTCTTGGTGGTGACCTTTCTGTGAATATAAAGAAACCCCTTTGGTGAACTCCATTGCAAACATTTTTTCTTGTGAGATATTTCTTAAAAGAAAGTTTCAGAATTCACTGATCAATTCTGCCTTCCTACTACCCTTAATTACTAGTGTTTAGGTCTCATAGTTCATTTACTGGGGAAAGTCTTGTTTATTCATTTAATTGCTTGTAAAGGAAGATGTCATACATGAGTAAACTTCAAATGAAAGCCGAGATGGCATCATTGCACCTTAGCCTATTTTAAATGGACATATAAATGTGATTAAACAAAAACCTTATCTCTCCCATTAAATAGCCATTTAATACTTAAGAGGTAGAACTTTAATTCTATTTGGGACCTCTCTTCCCAGACATTGCTCATCTTCTTTTATGATGCTTTTAATTTAGTTAAATTCCAAGAAGAATGCTAGCTTTATTTTTATTTTAACAAACTGGACCTTCCTACTGTACACAGCTTTGATGGCTCTCTCCAGAAAGTCTTTCCAGAATATACGTAAGAAATTTTCTGCTTCTGCTTTGTTGAATCTGGAGCCTGCGCTATTATTTGCAAAGCCTTCACATGTTCTTTTCCCCTCATGTTTCTTTTATTTTTTTTTAATGAATGACCACCAAAAAAGATTTCAGAACAAAATGGACCCAAAAAGGCTAGATTGACAATACTCATCAAATTGTTGTGTGCATCTAGACACCATAATAACCATATTTCAAAGTTGTGCGTGCTTATTGTTATAATGCTGTGGGTGAAATCAGATTGAGTTGGTATTGAAATTCTTTACCCAAGTTCTCAGAAATATGAATGCCTTGATTTGTAATCTGTTATATCTGGGCTGGGCTGATATTTATAAAATATTGACTGTTCTTGTGTTGAGGAACTGAACATATCTAAAGTTCACTCAGTAAAGCTATTTGGCTCTTAGGAATGAACACATGATAGAAGAGGTCAGATGAAGCCAAAATAGCCTTCTAATAAATTAACTTAATCAATTAAGACAACATAATTATTTTTATCAGCTCCAAATACTGAATTTGACTCTTGTGGTGGTGTTTTTTTTGCACTGCCTCAGTTTCTCCAAGGCAATCAATCTTTGAGAGGCCTAAGGATGAATGGATTGGAGGTACCACAGGTTAAAGAAAATGCAAGGTTAATTAGCCATCTCTGTTTAGAAGGGTGCTGCCATTCTATGTGGCTTATGCCACAGCAGCAGAAAATTATCTCCAAAGTAATTTATGTTTCTCTGTGTTGACACACTGACTCATCAGGGCACCTCAAAAGTAATTGAGCCTATCCTTCTAGACAGGGTACTAGGTTAACTACTCTTGGAAGACTGCCTTTTCTCCTTAGTCTCAGACGTTTGACCTTTCAGGCTCCAGGGAGGTTACAGCTATCTGAAACCCCTCTTGAGTGTAACATACATTCCCATTGAGTCACAATCTAATTATAGAGAACTATGCTGGCTTTGCATGGGGTGAAAGAAAAGGTATCAAGGAGAGCTTCAGGGGGAGGGAACCCATAAACTGAGGATTTGGCATGTAAAGAACAGAAAGGCAAGTATAAAAAAAGGAATTTCAGGAATAAGCAACATGCACAAAAGCCATCTTGTGCCATATACCAGACTTATAAAGATAAATGTAAGTTCTGCATTTGTGGAACATCACAATCAGTAGAATATCTATTCTGACTTGATTTCCCAGTAATGAAGATGATTTTGTCCTGGTGTACTCAACTCTATACCTTGTGCTGACTTCAGGAACATGCAACCTATGTAGTCAAACATGGCCCTGCATTCAGAAGAGCTCAGAACTTGGTTTAATGCTCTGCTCTTGCCTGCTTAAAATTCTTAGTAAATTTTTTTGTTAATCCCAACCTGAGGATATTGTTTTCCATTTCTTTTTAGAGAGTGTAGAGGGAGGGGGGAAGAGAGAGAAAGGAAAACATCAGTGTGAGAGATACACATTGACTAATTGCTTCCTGCATGTGCCTCGACTGGCAGCAGGGAGCCAACTGACACCCCAGGTACATGCCCTTTCTTTACTTGGAATCCAAAATGCAACCCCTCGGAGCATGTGCTGATGCTCTAACCACTGATAACACTTGCCAGGGCTCTTAGTAATGTTTTTCTTTTCTCTTTTTTATTGTTTAAAGTATTACATATGTTTTCTTTTCCCCCAATTGACGCCCCCCAACCTCCTGGCTCTTAGTAATTTTTAAATAATGGATTCCACATTTTCATTTTACACTGGGCCCCACAAATTATGAGAACAGTCCTGCTAGTATTCCATATTACTTTAACAAGTGTGTATCTGAGGCGAAACAAAAATATCCACACCCCCTTTTTTTGTATATCACTGCAGCCGTGTCCTAGTGTGGGAAGCTTAAAATAAAATCTTACTTGCCCAAGTTTGGAGGTCTTAAAAGCTTTCCATTTCAAGGATTCTTTGCCTTTTAAAATAAAGTAGCAGGCAAAGGGTAATGTTCAAAGGAATGCATTTTTCAAATTTCTTATCTGAGAGCATGTTCATTGATTTTTAGAGAAAGGGGGGGGTGGGTATAGAAAGAAAGAGAGTGAAAGAGAAACAGATGTGAGAGAAACACCAATCGTCTGCTTCCCATACACACACTGAACAGGGATTGAACCTGGTTTGTGCACTGATTGGGAATTGAATCCGTGACCTTTTGGTGTACAGGACAATGATCCAACCAACTGAGCCAAACTGGCTAAAGCCAAAGGAATGCATTTTTAAGGTAGATTTTTTGTTTTTTAATTTTTTTCTAAACAAGGTGTTTAAAATTGTTCTAGCAACAGCAGCAACAAAAGTAACATTTGAACTGTGCTGTGTACAAAATGCATTTTTTTTTTTTGCACTTTAGTTCTTGCACAAGATGGTTGCTGTGTTCTGTTCATAACTAGTAGACATGCATGCTAGATTGATCAGCTAAGCTTCCTAAAACAAGTTTGTGTCCTTTGGGGGTCAAATGCCCATGTTCAATAGCTAGCATCTTGGTAGTGGCTACAGGAGGAGTGAACCTGGCAACTTCCTCCCCTTACCAGCATCAATTAAGGTGGACATTTTGAGTACACAAAGCGTACCAAATGGGGAGGTAGTGTCAGGGTGAAGGGCCACATTCATCATGTGGACACCTACCACATGGGCCAATTGAAGCCAAATGGCCTGAAGATACACAGAACAGGCTCTCCTCTTTCACAAACACTGTCATGAACCATCTGCCTGACCACCTCTTCTTTTAATTATTTATAGTCTGATCTTTCAGAGAAGGAGAGCTTCTTTGCTCCGTTATTTTTGCTAGATAAACCTCAAATGAGGTATAAAATCTTAATGTGTGAATGAGTTCTAGTTGAATTTTTAATTGACCTTTCTTCAGTTGAGCAAAAGAAACATTATCAAAAGGGATTTCTTGACGCTTTGACAAACTTACTCTATTAAGGAAAGATTTGTCAAGTTGAGATGTCAGGCAACTTATTTTTTTTTTTCTTTTTCAGAAAGAAGGTATTTTTTATTAATAGCTTTGAGAGGCTTGAGAGAAAGCTTAAGAAGAATAGAGTACATTAGTTTTAATAATCATTTATATACTTTAGATACAAAAACTCAGACATTTGTCTCTTAGCCTTTAAGGAGACTCAGGGAACGGGGGCTGGTGATTAGAGAAAATTCCTTGTGCAGGTTATAAGGAGAGGTTTAGCTTTGTGGACACACCGCCAGGTTCGAGGTAATAAATATGGCAGAGCTCTACACATTAAGTCTCCTCTAGGCTTTCTATATGCTGGGAATTGTGCTCTGTTCTATGGAATAAAGATGAGGCTAATAAGTGGAGAAAGACATGTGCCTAATTGGGACATCTGATTTATAGCTGAGCCCATCTGACTATAGTTAAAAATTTGGAATTCTAATCCAAACCTCGGAGCAGGACCCTAAGGAGCAGCCGCAAGGCACTCTAGAGTTCTGGCCAGGAAACCAGACAGGAACTTAGACAGGCTAGATAGAGTGTCAAGACAGGCGCAGGATTGCTGGACCTGACCAAGGTATATAAATCACAAGGAGTTACCAAAGACCCAGTTATTGCTACTCGGGTAAAAAGTCAGAGCAGGATTAGAGGCCCAGGGGGGTCTTGCAACTGTACATCATGCTTCCTAAGAGCTTCCCTAGCTTTGGAAATTCTCCTGTGCCTAGATAGCGCTGGGCTCCTGGGGGTAGTTCTAAGGAGGCCTTGTTTATGTTTACTCGGAAAACAGTGGTGATGAAATTAAGCTAGTTTAACTGTGAAGAGAAAGCTAAAATGTGCTATGATTTCTAGGAGCTTGAAAAAAAAAAGTTATTTCTGACAGTTTATAAATTATACCACTTAAATTGTTGGTTGGTTTGGAAAAATATATCCTCCAAAATCCTTATTTGACTGGCAACTCCCCAAGTAATTCAGGCAGTGGATATTAGAGAAACTCCATCTAAAAAACCATTGAACTGAGCTATAGGAATAGAGACTGTTCCAGGCTTTGAGAAGGCTGTCTTTTAAGTAGTTTCTGTTTTGAGTCTCAGATAAGGTATATCCAATTACTGATCACCATGCTTTAACTTAAAACCATTCGTCTTCCCCCCAGTTCACTCCTCTCTTGGTATTATTAATACTATAGCTAAGGACTAACTTATCAGTACATTTCTCTTCATGTACATTTAAGGATTTGTCATACATGGTAGAAAGTCATATTTTTAAGCTGTGGAATGTTTAAAACTGTATCAGCTTAGGATTGATTTTGTATTTATACTTCAGCATACAGAAATGAATTTTTAATGATGTGTATAGAAAATGGCTTGTTGCCTTTTAAGTTTAAAAGAGAAAAATCTAGCCCTAGCCATTTTGGCTCAGTGGACAGAGCGTCGGCCTGCAAATGGAAGGGTCTTGGGTTTGACTTTGGTCAAGGGTACATACTTGTTTCAGGCTCGATTCCTGGCCTCGTTCGGGCTGGTGAAGGAGGCAACCAACTGATGTGTCTTTCTCACATCAATGTTTCTCTCTCTCTGTTTCTCCCTCTCCCTCCTACTCTCTCTAGAAATCAATGGAAAAATATCTTCAGGTAAGGAGAGAGAGAGAGAGAGAGAGAGAGAGAGAGAGAGAGAGAGAGAGAGAGAGAGAGAGAGAAATCTAAATTACTGAGATATTAAACTATGAAACATAGCTATAGCCACTGCCCATGAGGACTTTTGCTCCATGGAATGTAGTTTAATCCATGTACTACTACATAGATGATGACTTTTTATTTGAGATGCTTGTAAGAGAGCTGGCCCCATCCTTTTTCATATCATAGTAGTTCAGGGAAGTGGAGTAGTGTTCTAGCACATAATTTGCTTTTCAAAAGCTTCAATATAATTTATATTATTTGTTATTTATCTCTTGAAGCATATTTAAGTCCCTATGTGACTCAGGGAACTGGGGCTGGTGATTAGAGAAAATTCCTTGTGCAGGTTATAAGGAGAGGTTTAGCTTTGTGGATACACCACCAAGTTCAGGGTAATAAATATGGCAGAGATCTATTCATTAAGTCCCCTCTAGGCTTTGTATATGCTGGGAATTGTGCTCTGTTCTATGGAATAAAGATGAGGCTAATAAGTGGAGATAGACATGTGCCTATTGGGACATCTGATTTATAGCTGAGTCCATCTGACTACAGTTAAAAATTTGGATTTCTAATCCAAACCTCAGAGCAGGGCCCTAAGGAGCAGCTGCATATGTGTGTGTGTGTGTGTGTGTGTGTGTGTGTGTGTGTGTGTATCTAATTCTAGCAAAACATAGGCAGGCTCTTCATTGTGTGCATTACCATAACAAAAGGACATGGCCACTGACAGGCAGGTAAAGAATAGTCTTTCCAAAGGACATTGTTCCAGAGAAATATAACAGCTTTTGTATGTGGCTTTCTTCTTTTCATTATATCAACTATTTCCTGGTTGGAATAACCATATGTATCTTAACTACTGATTTTTGAAAATATTCCATGACCCACACATCATATTCTTTTCAGTTGGTATATTTTAGGCTGAGGCCACTGTTTTATTGACTGTTGATATAGAGATTGGTTCAATTAAACAAATACTTATTAAATGCCCCCCTTTGTCTCAGGCTCTGAAGTCAATACGGAGACAGAAAGATGATAGAAACATTGTTCCTACTCTGTAGGGCAGGAGTGAGGAAGGTCCAGCCCGAGGGCCATATAAGGCCGGTGAAACCATTTGGTCTGGCCCTGCCAAAGCATTAGGTGTGAGTTAATTAAATGTTTGACCAAATATAGCAGGCTAATTTTTAAGTTGATAATTTGTTATGGCCTGAGAATTATGTTATAAATATCCAAATGGCCCTTGGCAGAAAAAAAGGTTCTCCACCCCTCCTTTTGGGGTTCACAGTGCAGTGAGGAAGGCAAATAGATATTTTTAACATATTGTGATAGACTCAGATAAATTAATATAAAATGTACTATTGGAGCCAATACAAGGACATTGTATCCGCTTCCTAGAGTCTGTTTTTCTGCAGTAGTCCATCCTTATCCATGGCTTTAATTTTAAAATTTTAATTACCCCTGGTCAACCATGGTCCAAAAATAGTAAATGGAAAATTCCAGAGTAAACAATCCATAAGTTTTCAATTGTATGCTATTCTGAGTAGCATGATTAAATCGATTAAATCTCATATGTCCTACCCTGTCCCATCTGGCATGTAAATCCTCCTTTTGTCCAGTGTCTCCATTTTGTAGATGCCTTATGCCCACTAGTCACTTAGTAGTCCTCTCGTTATCAGATGAATTGTCATGACATCATAGTGTTTGTCTTCAAGTAACCTGTATTTTAGTTAATAATGGCCCCAAAGTGCAAGAGTAGTGATGGTGGCAGTTTGGATATGTAAAGTGCTTCCTTTAAGTAAGAAGGTTTGAATGTATAGGGGGAAAATCTATATTATAAAAGGCATGTGCCATAATGCCATAATGACCAACAACTGGACATGGAACCATGAGGAACTGGGTGGGTGATGGTGGTGGCTAGAATGAAGCAGCCTGGGTTACCAGGAGAGGTGCATGGAACACCTCTCGGTCCCTCCCCCAAGTCCCACACCCCAGATCAGCCTCTCCCACCCAAATTGAGGGTGGGGTGGATAGCCATCCCCCGAACCCCCCTTAACCCCTTGCCCAGGCCGGCCCAGCACTCCAGAGGGGATCGCCGCCATGATCAGGGGTGTGGCTGGCCTGCAAACTGCCAGCAGCCTCTAAATGAGGCCAGTGCCCCAGAGGGGACCCCTGCCACCACTGGTTGCAATGCAGGCCTGCAAACCACCCGCAGCAACTCATCCAGGCCAGCCCAGCACCCCAGTGGGATCCCCGCCACCATCAGTGGGGCCCCCCCATCAGGGCAGGCCAGTCCCCAACTGTGCACCAGGTCTCTATATAATAAAAGCCTAAGTGACTGTTAGAATGCTATGATGTGCACCGACCACCAGGGGGCAAACACACCTCTCAGCCAGAAGCTGGGCTCATGGCTGGTGGCGGGAGCTTCTCTCACCTCTGCAGCAGCACTAAGGAGCAATGGGCTGAGTAGTAAGGATTGAGCAGGTGGGCAGTAAGGAGCAAGGGATCCTGGATTGTGAAAGGTATCCCGGATTGCAAGAGGGTGCAGGCCGGGCTGAGGCCCTGACCAGTGCACAAATTTTGTGCACCAGCCTCTAGTTACTATATAGTAAAAGGGTAATATGCAAATTGACCCTAAAGGCTGAATGACCATAACAACCCACTGGACCAGTCACTATTGAGGTCCACTGATCACCTCTTAGTCCCTTCCCCAGACCGTCAGGCACTAATCACCCAATGACAAAAGCAGAACCAGGGGCTGGGTAAAGGCGGGGGGTGGGGGGGTGGCTGTGGGCTGCCGGGGAGGATGGCCCTGATTGTAGGCCAGGCCTAGGGACCCTAACCAAGCATGAATTTTGTGTGCTGAGCATCCACTGGGAGTCTTGAAACATATATCCCCTGTCCTAAGGGTAGATTACTAAACTTGCTATTCACTAGATAGGTTTTTAAATATTCCTCAATCTTGACTGGGAAGCCATTAGGAACTTCAGCCACTTTGCCAAACTTTTATCATAGGGAAGAGTATTTACAGTGGAGATGCTGTTGAGATTGGGCTACACTTAGGCTATGGGATGCCTGAGGCCATTTGGAGCAGGTTTACAACTCCAATTCAGGATAGCAGTTACTTCTGTTGGTCCTTCTCTTCCCCAGTGTGAAGAAACAGACAATGAGTGGAGGCAAGAGGAGGAAAAAAGAATGGGAGAAAGCTAGAGAAGCACTCGGAGGAAGGAGTAGAGAAACAGAGAAATAAAAAGGCACATATGGTGCACTTTCTCCCTACCCCCATCTAGTGCCTTCAAGGCTAAAAAGGGGACTGACCCTGGAGTAGACATCATATATTTTCCATAAGCTATATTTAGCTGTCTACTCCTTCAATTCCTGTTTAGCAAGTTTCACACAAACCTTTCTGCTTGAGGCCATCCTCAAGCACTTACATTTTTTCCTTGGAATGCACAGGCCCTGCTCTGTTCTCTTTTATTGCTTTCAGCTCATTTCCTGTGCTCTTGATTAAAAGCTAAAGCCTCTGTAGGAATGATAAGAAGTTAAAAATGGAGCAGACACTAAACATTCCTTTCTGGTATCCACACCCTCTCCAGGTGAAGGGATTCTAGGACAGTTGGTATAAAAATTCTAAACGGAACCAGCTTTCCGCACATCTTGTTTTTTTGCATTTTCTGTGGAATTATTTATGTAAGTGTAGAGCTGTTTATTTTCTTTTCTTTCATTCTCCTATCTTGTGTGCAGATGGAGGAGAAGCCTCTTAGTCTGGTTTAGATGATGTTAAAAGGGGTTTGTTTGCTGGCGCTATCAGGGGGCCAACTGCAAATGATCACCTCTGACAGCACAAGATGGACTAGGTCTTTTTTCCCCCTACCTCCTGAGGGTTGAAACACTCAACTTTATTAACAGGCAGGAACTTGCAGGGACAAGCCTGCTAAGCTTATCTAGTTCCAAATGAACACTTTAATTTATCAAAAGCTTACAGGGAGGCTATGCAGGTTTATAGAAGAAATATACAAAAGCCTCTCAGAGGTCCAAGGCAGTGATCTGGTTCTGAAGCTAGAGTTTCCACGCAAATATATAGGCTGTTAGTATTTAGAGCAGACTGCAGTGTGGCCTAAGGGGCTGTTTGTGAGATTGGAGTTCACAAAAGAATGTCACCTAGGATGCAATGTTAGGATATTCTGCGTGTGGTGACTTTCGAAAAAAGAATATGAGGAAAGTCTATTTAGATTTAAGATTTGGACTGTATTAAGAGCATCAAATATTTTATGTCACTATAAAGGTATGGCTAAAATTCAATATCAGCTTCATAGTAGTTGAGAATTCAAAAGTAATAAAATATGCCATGACAGTAGAAATTCACATATTGAATTATTTTGGATTTTCATTAAGCCCCTAAATTTCTTAATAGAAATTATGTGCTTATGCACATACATGTTAACTATAATACGTTTTTCTTTATATATTTTCATGTTCCTCTTTAATATTATAGCAGGGGATTAGATTTTTGGATTTAATTGTGTTCTTTAAAAAATAATTCCCCAATTTATAATGGATACAGTGTTTTAATTAAAATGCATTTTAAGCAAGTCACAATGATAAACTTGGAGAGACAAATAACCAGCTTATAATGTCAGCTTACTTTGATGCTAGTGTTGGCTTTTTTTTTTCTCTCTCTTTTTTTGGTGCTAACTTGAGATAATTATAAACCAAAAGATTATCATTTTATTACATTACTTTAGTTAAAGAGAATACATCAAAAGAAAGATTATGTTTGGCAGCCCTTTGCATAATGGCCTTTTGTTACAAGGAAATGTGGCTCCCTCCCCTAGTGTGTATAGAACAACCCAGGACACTTCTGGCAGCTGGCCATGGAGTTCATCCTGGCTTTGGCAAGAGCAAATAGTTTTGGGTTTGTTGTTCACATTTGATTTCCATGTTACAAATTTTGAATGAAGTCTTTATTGAACCCTTTGTCCCTCAGTCTGCAGCTCCTCACATCAGGGGGCAGTTAGGCGCCAGTCCTGACATGCCAATTTGACACCGGAGTACTGCCATTTATCCAGGACTTGGATTCCCCCACCTCTGGCCCTCTGCTGGAGGGAAGCAGTAAGTGTGGCTATACTGCCCTCCCGTGTCCAGTTTATAGAGGTGCTGGAAAGCTAGAGCTCTTAACTCAAGGAACCCAGAGGAGAAAATACTTGAAATATTTCACTGATACTTGGGAGCAGATATGGAGGTGCCTGCTGAAATGACACATCCTTATCAGAACCTTCATGGGCTGTGGTCCATGCCACAGGATTACCATGTCATACTGAGCAGCAAGAGCCGTTCATGCTGGTGACTGACTGGGAGGGCCTTGAGTGCATCCATTTCACTATTTACCTTTATCATCTCATTTGATACACATTGAGCATCTAATATGTTAATGTTTAATTCAACAGATATTAATTATACATACTGTGTGCTATGTACTGTGCTCTGAAAATAAGGAAACAGCAAAGAAAAAGGCCTTGCCTTAATAGAACTTAAATTCTATTGGTGGGGCTGAGGATGGAGGGCAAGGATACAGCAAACAAGAAAATAAATAAATATGGCAATTAAAACCCATATGTAAGTGCTATGAAGAAAAAATAAAGCACAGTAGAGTTGAAGAGGAATGAAGGGGTGGTGATATTTTAGATATGGTGGCGAGAAAAGCCTCTCCACAAAGGGAGTATTTGAAAGAAGAGCTGAATGAAGTGAGGGAACAAGTCACAGGGAACCTGCTTGGGAAATCTGAGGCCAGTGAGAGAAAGAGACTGGCCTAAAGACTCACAGCTTTTTCATGGTGGAAGTAGGACTAGAACACATATTTCCTGATTCCAAACCCAATATTTTAATCTTCATGCTACATCTGGATAAAATAACATAAAAATCATTATGGAACAACTTCTTTGTGTCAGGTAGACAACTAGAACCTTAGAAAGGAGATGCACAAAAATGAATTAATGTATGTTCCCTGCTGTTAGGCTAAATATCTAAATGTTTGTGTCTAATGGATATCCTTTGCATAGAACAGTTAGCAGTCACCAGCATGAATGGCTCTTACTGCTCAATATGACGTGGTAATCCTGTGGTATCTGGGACTATCCAGTTGAGTACTGGGTGGCGTGTTTGCCTTAGATGCTAGGTTTCCAGGGTAACTGCAACATCGGGTCACTTGCTCTTTTTCTCTTCACATCCAACCTCTGCCCCAGGAGAATGCCTGTTCCTTGTATTTTCCTGGACTCCATGTTGGGAGGGAGGGGCTGTCTTGGCTTGCTTTGAAAGGACCCTCCTTGTCAGGAGGACTCTGTGGAGGGAAGATCTCTATTATTCACAAAGTGGTGGGGTTGATGTTCAAGGCTCATCAGATTCAGAGACAGGATCAGAACACTACTGAGCTGGAACCCTCATCTACATGGCAATTCAGTCACTTAAGCTAGATGGAGGAATTGTTGCCTTTGTTGAGAGCCTGTCCCATGTACACTTTCTGTCATCCCCTTAACCCTCCCTGTTTTTACCTCCCAATTCTTGTTTCTTATATAGGGCTATCTATACTGGATGTTTGCCTAGGATATTTTTTTTTTCAAAAGAAATAGCCTCCTGTTCTCATTTCCTTTTACACAAAGGTTCAAAGATTAGATAGGAGGATTTCTCTAGTTGACCTTTAAGACATGATTTTCATCTTTTTAAAATCTATTATCAGGTGTAGATATGGTGTTATATCTGACAGACTAATTATGGACATGCCTTTGAACACGCCAGTAGTCAGTCATGTAGTAGGGGATATTAGATGACTCTTATTTACCTCTGGTTTTTCTACTACCAAAGGATTTTTTTTAATGAGCATTTTTGAAGTAAAGAAATCTCTAGCAGAAATCATGCCCACTAGAAAGATAAGTATATTTAATTTCCGACAATAACATACCGTTTTCTGTCCACCCCCCAACTCAGAGAATGACACATGTGACAATCAAAAAATGAGAGTTTGAAGTGAAATATGATGAATATGATGAGTTCAATGTTTAGTTTGGCCTGTGTGAGTGTAATCAATCTCACAAGGAAATAATTGCCTCCTCTTCTCAGGGAGAGAAATGTTCCTTGTGGTTGGTGGGAGTGGAAAAAATTCTTTCTTTGATTGCTGATGTCTAGGGCCTCTTTACTATATGTACTTAAATCTTTGGGTTTTCAGAGTCATTCTGATTCTCTCTTCCCCTCTTCTTTCTTTTGCTCTTTCTCTTTCTTGTATATAAGCCAGTATTATATATCTTTTTTGGCTGACCTCCATTTCTGTGTCATCTGGCCAATTGACTCCTCATTTATCAGTTAACAACTAATTGTGCACTGATTATCTTAGCCTTTTCCCAGCCCTGCCTGGGGAAGAACTTGCATACACTGACCTCATTCTCATTTCGTTGTATATCTTGCATCAGCATTGTTTGGGAAATAAGTAATAACCTTAGGGAGCTTAAATAATAACAGCAGTTAATCAGGAGTTCCCCAAGATCTTAGCTGACTGATAAATTTTTCCTTTTGGAAATTCTCCCAGTAGATGCTTTCTGCTTTTGTTTACCATTTTCTTTGGTAAAGTTGGAGGATAGGAAAATGATCATTATGTGCACAGTAGTACTTTACAAAGCATTTTTGCATTTATCTAATTTTTCTCCTGGAACAACTCTGGGAAGGATATGGGATCATCCCTGTTTGATGGGTAGACAGTAAGATGTCATTGAAAGCATTGTAGACATATTCAGAAAATCTGGTCTTGGTTGTCTGTCCATGAGTGACAGGTGTCTCCTGAAGACACTAGAAGTAGATTGTTCTCTGATAATTAAACTTTAAACAAGATGCAAGAGATCAAAACAGAGAGGTGTCTGTTGAAGTTATTAACATTGTTAAAGAACTGATACGGCAGTGAGAATAGAGGCTAAAGAGAGTAACAGACCATTCTGCAAAGCCTGTCCAGTTCTAAAGGCATGGGTGTCTAAGGGCCAGTTCCTAAAGCCAGCTTATCTTCATTGTGGAGATCATTAGCTAAGAAAGGCCTGGTGTCACTGAATATTTAAATGTAACTCACCTGGTAATGATTCCAGGTTCACTAATCAACCTTCAGATTATACAGGCATACCTCATTTAATTACACTTCACTTTATTGTGCTTTATAGATGTTGTATTTCTTTTTACAAATGGAAGGCAAGACCCTCTACCACTAAAAAGATTACTACACACTTTATTGCAGTACTCACTTTATTGCGGTTATCTTGAACTGAACCCACAATATATCCAAGGTATGCTTGTAGCTCATCTTTTCATGTAGCTTGTCTATGGAGAGTGTGGATACAGAGTGTGAGAATCTAGTCTTCCTAGTAGTAATAATTAATATTGCAAATGAATACTTAGGCATTCTGGAACTTTCTTAGCTTGAGTCAGATGAACAATGGGACACTGTCAAAATCACATTTTTTTAATTAGCAAAGATGAGGACCAAATTTTGGGCCATAACCTCTATTTTGAAGCCTCATATTGACTGCTGGTCAGTTGGCCTTTCCAGATAGCATCCTTATTATTGTCATGAACGTGTTCTTTTGAACAGCTAAAAACTTTTATATTTATATGCTGTGTAAATTCGGGCAAGTAATTTGTCCTCTCTGAGCCTCAGTGTCTGAATCTTCAGATTCCTTTGGAAACTGCACAAATTGTGAGGTAGCAGTATTATGAGGAGGAGGGTTTGAACCATAAGCCAGATTACCTGATTTAGGATAGGATAGGTAGGATAAGATAGGATTGCAGTTGTTGACCAGAGAACTGATCTTACCTCCAATTGGCAACCACCTGGTGCCCTTTAAGCACCTACCACTCTCTGTTTAGTCTACCCTGCTCAACATTTCTTTGTGCTTGAGGAAAATGGTTAATTGGATTCTAAGGTGTCTTCACAACTTGACCAGTGCTCCTCCTATCCATAAAGAAAGACTGATTACTAGAAAAAGTAAATACCATCCACAACACAGTGGGAAAAATGAATCATTGATTCATACAGTATGTAATCTGGCATGTTTCCCTCAGTACCTAATTAGATGTCTATTAGTAGTGAGTGAGAAAAAATATATATAGATATCTCAATATCAGGTTAATTATACACAGTTATATCAGATTCCTCATTCTTTTGACATTGGTAAATGTTGGAGGCTCCAGTCTGCTCTTCCTGGATGTAATTTTTCGAGGCTTAAGCAGTATCACGGACCAGCTTTTCAAATGGCCTTAAGAGTATAGGAAAATCCTATAAAAATAGAATGCTTCTGGGAAACCCCTGCTTTGTGATTACTCTTTTCTATTGCTATAAACAGTGTTAAGCATCAAGCTATTGTCCATCAAACTTGAGAAATAAGTTAAATAACCACTACAGGTAGAGACCTATGGTAATTTCCATGTTTTTGTTCACTTACAAGTTACACTATGTATGCAGTTATAAAATATTGGACTTGGAAATTTTTATTAGTAAAGAAAGATGTTTGATTGTATTTACAAATCCTATTGGGCCTTAATGCTTACTTTATAAATATGCATTCTTTATTTTGACAGGATTATGTTTAAAGTAGTATTTTGATGAGATATATTTATCTTTTCTAAATCTTTTGTCCCTGGTGATTTGCAGTAACTTTTTATAAATCAAAGGCTAATTGACCTATAGATTTTATATCACACTGTACATGAATAGGTATTGCTATATTGTTGGAGAAACTGACTGCCATATAGACAGGGTGAAACATTGATTTTCATGGACTATACTATTGTTTACAGAAAGAATATGTTGAATTTGTTTCCTGAGAAGGTCAACTTGCTTTGCTTTTCAAGAAATTAATCTGGGGCAAGTGTTTACTGATGCAATATCAGTATCACATAATTGTTCAAACATCATATCATCTTATTACATACATATCTTTCAGGGGCATTGTCTTCTATTCAGAATTGTATCTTCTCTTTTGATGGTGTGCACTTAGTACCAATAAGCAAGCAACCAGTGCATGCAAAAACCAGTACCTGACACAAAATAGTCATTTCATTTTAGATATCATTGAGAGCTTACTAATACCTGATAGAGCACCAAGCTATCTATCTCTATCTATATTTATATCTATATATCTTTATTACATTTATTCCTCAAAATCAATATTGTGAGGTAGGTCCTATCATCTCCCTTTTACAGGTAACTGAGGCTCAGAGAAGTCACATCGCTTGCCCATAGTCACATAGCCTATAACCCATAATTAAATGGTAGACTAGTTTGAATCTAGTTTATATGATTCTGGAGCCTACTTAGCTATATTGCTTCTCAAAATCTGGCTTTGAGATATTCAAGTCTACCCTGCGTCTGACAAACAAAGTAAGATCTCCTTCCACACCCCCAATTCCCCAACCAAAGGAGGAAGAGACATTCATACATCCTGAGAAAGTCTATGCTAGACAGTTCTATCAGGGACTGTCAACATCTACAAGTAAAGTCCCCTCAGGGAAGTTTCTACCAAGGAAGTTTCCATACCGGTTTATTTAAATACTTGAATTTTAAATGGGACCATTTCAACATTTCCTGCTGATTTACGGTTTCCTAAAGGGATATACCCAGTGTTTACTTAAAAAAACACACACCCTTATTCAAAAGGAATGGTTGTCTGGAATAGGCAAACCCATAGAGATAGAGAATGAGTAGTCGTTGCCAGGGAGAGGGGAGAGGAGAATTGGGATTTACTGCTAATGTGTATTCTTTGGGGGATGATGAAAATGTTCAGAAATCAGATAGTGGTGATGGTTGCATATATTTGTGAATATACAAAAAAACCGCCACAAAAACACCCACAAAACTATTGAATTTTACACTTCAAAGGGGTGAATATTATGGTATACGAACTGTATATATACATACATACGTGTGTGTGTGTGTGTGTGTGTGTGTGTGTGTGTGTATATATATATATATATTTTTTTTCTTCTTTTTTTTTAATAAAAAGGAAATAGGCACTGACCGGTTTGGCTCAGTGAATAGAGTCTCAGCCTGCAGACTCAAATGTCCCAAGTTTGATTCTAGTCAAGGGCATGTACCTTGGTTGCGGGCACATACCCAGTAGGGGGTGTGCAGGAGGCAGCTGATCGATGTTTCTCTCTCATACGTGTTCTAACTCTATCCTTCTCCCTTCCTCTCTGTAAAAAAATCAATAAAATATATATTTTTTAAAAATGAAATGGAGCATCTACTAGTACTTAAAACATCAATGTCTTTTGGGGTTCACAGTGCTCTTGGATGCTGTTTGTAGGCTATGACTTTTGACCAAAGAACAGTGGGTGACTTTGAAATCAGCTCACCCCAGGAGTTGGTCAGGATGGTCTCCTAGTTACCAGTAGAGATTTTTAACTCCCTGGATACTAATTTCCTGTGAAAGTCAGAAAGCCAGTTTTGTGTTCCTGCCCCTCTACAGGGTATTCAGGTAAAGGCTGTTATTTTTTCCCCCCTTAGAAGAATTTAAATAAAGTGTAACTTCCCCCAAATAACTTGATTTATCTGGAAATGCAGCCATTTGCTACGTGTGCATTTTTTAAGAAAACACTTCTCAATTCCAGGTCAGAATCAGTTAAAGTGCCCACAAATTGCTAGCAAGGTCTTAAGAAGGCTCAGCAGCTTGGGAACACTAAACTGACTCGCTGTAAATTTGGAATAAGAACATAAAGAATCACTTTCCTGCAAGATGATGAAAATTCATCATGTTCATTATGTGTTTCTTCAGAAGAGCACTACATTAATTTTCCAACTCAACTAAGTGGAGGAAGTAAGGTTTCTTGTTACAAAAAACGTTGCTCTGATATTTAGAGAGGTGGTCCAATTCCATTAATGAATCCAATCTGCTCTGACTTGCGATGCTGTTTAATGTGCCCTAAAAACCCTAACTTTGTTAAGTGTCATAGAAACCAATATCGCATTTCCCCCCTTAAAACAAGGCTTAGAAGTGTTTATAAAACTACGTTTTGTTTTCCAAGAATACAAATACTTATAGTCCACACTTGATTATCCATCCTAATGGGGGAGAGCAGTAGTGTGCTGAAAAGAATATCTCTTTGTCTGTGGGGTATGTATTGGTTATCATTTCACTGTGGAGGTGCATCAGAGTAAAAGAAGGAATAAAATAAAGAAATTCCAGTGATCAGCGTCTCCTACTTAAAGCCCTTTTTAGATATATGTCCTACTCTAGGCTGAGCTGGAGAATGATGGCATTACCTCTTAGCCCAACTGGGCCTTCTACAAGCTAGATGAAATTAAGGAAGTGGTCTTGTGTTTAAAAGTCCTCTTGCTTAGTTGCAGGTCAACATAGAGAAATGAAAAGAAAACTAAGGCAATGAATTGCATCACCATTAAGCATCATTTAACCCATTTTTCATAATTTTGTTAAACAAGGTAATCTTCCCTAAGATATCTGAGATTTTCTGGTTTGTCTTCACAGGCTCTGTCAAACCCAGTTGTTCATCTAACTTGAAAGGACACAAAAGCCTTTGCAAACTATATTATGGTCTAGAATTGCTTAACACCTGTTAAATGCACCCTGTATTGTTGTGCATGGTAGAAGCTATTAAATAGCTCTTAGAAATGCTGCCTAGAAGTTTAGATCTGGAAGGAGTGGTTGTACCTTGGCTTTCTGTGGTCTCAGCACCTCCAGGTCTAGCTCCCCTGTTTCTTTGTTTGGCCTCTGTCTGCTTGGACACTCCTGACAAAGCTGAGTTCTAGGACACTTGAAGTCTGAACACTTTTTTTAGCCCAATGTCTGCTGTGGTTACACAGACCTCTCTGTCCATCCCCTGCCTACTGAGTTCTTGACATCTGCCAGACTCTGCTGACCTAACGAACTCTCAGGGCTCTCCTCTGCTAACCTGTTTCCTTACTGTCTGAATTAAAAGCTTTGGCATTCAGTTTTTATAGACAAAACATCTATTCTTGTGACAGATCTCTATCTGTTACCATGGGAACTGGACACGGAAATTCTATAGAATAGGCGTCCAGTATAGATTGCTATGGTCAATTCTTGGTTATCAATGCTAATCGAAAGGAGAAAGCTGAGGCATAGGCAATCTGATAGAGTTCATGATCCAAAATTCATTTATGTTTGATGTGGAATGGACATGTATGTTTGATGTGGAATGGACATGTACAGTCTCTCAAGCAGCCATATTTAAACAGAGCCTGCTCTGAATCTGGTTAGGACTTCCATTTTATAGTAAAGTGTTATGGGAGGATAGAGAAAAGGAAATGGGGAAAAGGAAAGGAATAAGAGAAAGAATAGAGAGGCGGGGCATGTGGAATTGAAAATGTGAAGAGAAAAACTGAAAGGCAGAGTGTTTCTGTGTGTTAAAATAAGTGGAGCCCTGAGCACTTCCAAAGGCTTGCTCTTGCTGGGCTCTCCTTTGCCTTCTTTTCTCTATATTGTAATCTCAGGTGTTTGCATTTCTATCATGGTTTCAAGCTTGATTACTCTAATAAGTGCTCCTCAGACAAATAGCCACCTTTTTTTTTTTTTTTAAATCATACTTTACATATATTTAACAAGATAAAATTTAACAAGTGCCAGTAATTACAGCGAAGGTCCCAGCCTGTAGCAGAGAATATGAATTTGCGGGTATGTAATTAGCCACGATGTTACTTTGGTGCCAGGCCAGGGGCTTAGGGCTAATAGTCTGTCTCTCACAGAGAAGATGGAAGGGGATGTCTGGGGGTCTTCAATAAATACAATAGGATTCTGATGGTAGCAAATGGCTGTCTCCTCTTAGTGCAGTTGTTATTTTGGAAATAGGATCTCTGATGATGAATCGATCACTGGGTTGCGTGAATCATGGAGGTCTTTACAAAGGACAGTGCTTCTGACCCAAAAGGAATTATGAATTTCTGTCCTCAGAAATGTCAGGAAGGTTAAAGCACCCAAGAACCCTAAGTAAGCTGTTAAGGGCATAGTGGAGGTTGACTTCACACAAGGCAGGAAGTTCCAAATATCATGCCTCATTCTCTTTCTGGCTCTTGGTACCCTTAGTACAGTGCCTGGCTCAAAGCAGATACTCACTGTATGTGGGAGTAGAGGTAAAACAGGTAAAGGTAGCTTTTTGCTATTGCATGTCCCTGACCTTATCCAATACTCTCACTTCCAACTTGCTTCTTTCCACCTTCTCCAGTCATGCTTACACATACTTCCTACTTCATCAGCTTTCTATAAGGGTTTCAGAAGAGAGGACCACTCCAATGTATAACTTCTGCCAAACAATCTGGAGTTCATCTTTGTAAAGAAGTCAGCTAGTAAAGATAGTGATGCAAGTTATTTTCTCAGTTCTTAAAAAAAAAAAAAAAAAAAAAAAAAAAAAAAAAAAAAAAGCTTTTTGGTGGCCTTGAAGTCATTTCATGGGGCCCCCAATTGCCTCATTTTGAGTTGTGACACCTGGCTTAAGTCTGGAGTCTGTAATCCTGGCAGTTTAGCCAGCCAGCTGTGACAGTTGCCATCTGGCCTGGCCTTTCACTCTTCCTGCATCAGGATTGACTAATGTGACAGGAAATCATTCCAGTTACATGTTTGTGGATGAGACAGACCAGTGGATTTACTTTTGAAATAAAGGAAATGAGAATGAGAGAAATTTCCTTCTAGCCTATATTGCCAGAACTATTCATCAATGAGGCAGTTGGGAAAGAAAATACAGAGCTACCTTTTGTAGATGCAGAGGATTGATTAAGAGAGAAAAATAATTTTAAAATACAAAATTAAAAAGAGACCCAATGTAAGGCTGTGATTTGGAGGGGGGATTGGGGGGGGGGAGATACAAGATATTTTGTACACAGACAATCCTTTATTCAATAATTTTTAACAAGTCCATGAGAGCATTTTTATTTCATTAAGTTTAAGATGTGAGAAAAATAAACTAAATATTTCAAATAAGCCGTTGGGGGGGGGGATCCCTGATTAGTTGCTATTAACTATGACTATTCTATAATGATACTAAAATAGAACCCCTTTGCAGCCTCCTTTTTGGAAGTTTTATTGAGGTACTCAAGTTCATTGCTTTCCTTCTTTTTGGGATAACAATAGCTCAGGTAGACTGTAAATGTTTGATTAAGGTGGTAATGTTGCCCATTGATCTCCTTTTAGACACTAGCAATAGAAATCGCTTTGTTCCCAGGCTGAGTCACATTTCTGAATGGTAGCTACCATTAAAGGTAGTTTCAGTGTCAAAAAAGCAAGTTGGGAAAAAAAGTTGGTAGATATTTATGTGTTCCCATATTGATTGCTTTCAGGTTGAAGCTGACCACCTGGAACTCACAATTAGCTCAGGTTCTGGCTTCCCAGGCCACCAGATATGACCTGTCTTTCAGACAGGGTAATCTTGGGACCACCTGTTTTTCTTAAATGTTGTAAGACAGAAAGGCATTTAAAATGAGTTATTGCTTAACCCTCTAGAAAAAACAGGGTCTATTATTAAAACAAAGTACAAACACAACTATTATACACTTAAAAAGTCTCTATGTGGAGGGACAAGTAATAAAGGGGCCTCTGAAATATTGTGGCAGGGAAGTTTCAAAGTTTAAGATATTAAAACCGTTTCTTAAGATTAAGTAAAATGAACTTTACTATTGAATAGTTAGGAAGCAATAAGCAGCTTTTCTAGGTTTTAAGTAGCTTTTTCTTGTTTTTGTCTTTCTCACTTTTATAACTCAGAAAAATTTAGTGACTCTCTACAGCTTACAAGATCACATCTAAACTCTCTAGCATGGCTTCTAGGGCCCTTCTCAGCTTGTTCCCAGCTTGCATCCAGCATCTTCTTCCATATGGTTCCCATAACAATCTCATTTCATCTATCCATATGGCATTTATAGACATTGCTAGGTGTGTTGTGATCTAACACTATGTTATTTCACTTTAGTGGGGGCTTTCTTAGTTCACCATGCATCTTACATGAGCCCCATTAAAAATTATGAAGTGCCGAGTGCCTGAGCTCAGATGGTAGCAATGCCTTAGGGGGGAAAGGGGGCTAGGATATGATGGGAGAGGGAAGAGTTTAACCAGTAAAGGGATTTGAAAAAACACCATTGAATGAAAAAAAAAATGATGGATATGATCCACTACCTATTTTGTTTTTTAATGATTTTCCAAGCTCCTATAAATTCACCCAAACTCATTCAAAATGAAAGTGGCCAAGCAAATTGTGCTATATCATATCAACACAACAGAACATGATGTAGCAACATGGAAATGTATATATGAAATAATGTTATTAATAATAATTAACATTGATTGAGTACTTATTATATGCCAGGAACTGTTCTAAACATTTCATTTATATTTTATTATGTAATCCTCACACAACTTTTAAGTATTTTTTATTAAAATATATATATATATATATATATAATTTTATTGATTTTAGAGAGGAAAGGAGAGGGAGTGAGAGATAGAAACATCAATGATGAAAGAGAATCATTGATTGGCTGCCTCCTGCATGCCCCCTACTGGGGATTGAGCCTGCAACCCAGGCATGTGCCTTTGGAATCGAACCTGGGACGCTTCAGTCCACAGGTTGACACTCTATCCATTGAGCCAAACCAGCTAGGTCAAATATTATTATTTTTCTAATTTTATAGGTAGAAACTCCAAGATACAAAAGATTAAGTGACTGGCCCAAGGTAAACACATCTATTGTGCAGAGCCAAGATTTGAAAGGGTGTATTGTGGCTCCAGAGTTCATGCTCTTAACTACTATACTAAAGCTTTCTGTGCACAAGAAAAAGAACATTAAAAAGTTCGTAAGAACATTAAAAATTACACATATAGATACACTATTGAAGACAATTTGCAGTGATGCAAATAAATGGATTTAACATTAGATTCATTCTTTGGTAATTAAGCTTAAATTCATAAGAAAAAGCAAACAGTAAGTAGAGTGTCATGGAGGTAAAGGGAAAGAAATTTGGGAAGAGGATATCATCAATGTTAAATGTCAACTAAGTCCGTAATTAACTTAATAACTTTAAGAAAGTCACTTAGACTCCTTTGTAATTGTTTCCTCGTCAGTAAAATTTGTTACTGCCTTACATCTGTCTTTTGAAGATTAATGAGATACTATTAATAAAGTCCTTGTGGTTTCCTTTGAGAAGAAAGTCGTTTTCAAAATACAAAGCACAATTGCAGACCATTCCCTAGGGGGTAAAACCAAAGGCAGAACATGTGTGAATTTTCCAAGTAATCTAAGGTGTTTTATGTCCTTCAGTTCTTGCTGAGTGGTGTAACCTAAAATGTATTGATTTTTGGAGGGGGAAAAAAAAGAAGGTTGTTAACTTGGTGTCGTGGAGACAAACCAATTGGTAGGTTAACTACTTTCCCCCCCCCCCCATTTTTCATCATTCACAGTGGCACAGTGTGAACTATTCATAATGTCTAGTCAACTTCCTTTGATCTCATTAATTTATTTAACCAAATACAAACATACATTGAGAGCTTCCCGTATACCCATAATCTATCTAGGTGCTGCAGTTAAGATGAATGAGACCCTTGCCTTCAGAGCACTCGTGCTGAGAAGATGGATTTGTATGTACACACTGTCATTACATATCAGTGTGTGCAATTTAGTATTGGAAGTACAATATACAATGGGAGTGCAAAGGAGAGAGACAAAGATGAGTACACTGTTGATTCCTTTTTATTAAATTGGAAGTTTGTGTAATTGTTCCCTCTTCCTAGGTGAACAAAATACTAACAGGTTGAGAAGTATAGAAGACAACTAAAATTTCTTAATACGGACTTCTAGGATTTAAGGCCCTATGGTTTTGTAGGCAAATGCTATACAAGTGCTTCCCAACCCTCATTAAATTTGGATTAGCTAAAGTTATATCCAAATGCTTTTGATATCCTCCCTGATCACTTATATAAGCTCAGTGCCTTTGTCATATCTTTGTTACAACTCTTCAGAGTTCAACTTGAGTTGAGATTTGAAATGAAAGTAAGAAGTAGATAAGAACACATATGTAATACCTTAATCAGTAAAGAGCTTTAAAAAAAGAAAGTAAGAAGTAGATGAAGAGGGGTAAAAATCAAGAGAAAAGTACAGAAAGAGGAGTTGAGACCAGGAGAATAAGATCTCAGTTCTTGGAGTGGCAGACGGTCCATGCATTAATAAAGAATGTGGCTGTCTACTTTCTGCAGTGATTTTTGAGTGCACTCATTGCTGTAAGAGGATGAGAGCAAATGCATGTATTATGATTGGAACATAAGTGTCTCTTAGGTCATAAGATATTATAATATGAGGTACACCTGGCCCAGTATTCTTCTGACCTTTGGTCTATAACTGCAAGGCCTGAGAAAAATTATTCTGACTGGAAAAGGATAATATAGCCAGACAGTGTGGGTAGAGATATAGGAAGATGGAGGTACATCTGAGGTAGCATGATACACTCATCTCAAATGACCCAAAAAGATTTGATGACACAGAATAATGAACAATAGTAAAGGGTTCTTGGCATCAATAACTAAATTTAAGGAGAGGCTCTTTGTTTCATATTTTTCCACAAATAGTAGTAATCGATATACGTATAGGTATATTTTGCTACTCTAGAAGAAATCCCAGAAGAATATGGGGACACATGTAGTTAATTATCATAAATGCCAGCAGTAGGACACTCTGTGGATCTATGTATAGTGTAGGGGTGGGCCAAATGGTACCTGAAAAAAGTTCTGGGAAGGGCTGAGGAATAACAAGCAATTTATGTTATCCTGGGACAGCCAGGACGGGAAGCCAGTCATTTGGTTGATACCCTATAATCTGTGTTGTGAGATTTTTTTGAGGCAGTGTTTTCATCAGAGGTAGCAAAAATTTAGTTTATAATATCTCCTCAGTTTTCTGCTCTATATAAATAATATAGAATTTATATATAATAATCAGAAAGATATATTTAGAGTAGATAAACTATTAAAATAACTGTAATTATGACGCTCAAAGTTTAATGTATCACAAACTCAAAAAGGCTTATTTGTTTTGATAGAAAATATGTTTTTGACCATTGTTTATTCTGCTCACTTATTGATATTTGCCATGCACACCACATTTTTCCCCTTCTGGGAGGTTTTCTATTTTCCATTATTTTTGTGGTCTTATCCTTTCCGCAGATAACCTTTAAAAACAGTTCTGGGCCTGCACCTTTCTTTAAATCTATAATAAACCACTGCCCCTTTTATTTTTGTTTTGAAATAGATATATGTATACTAAATGCCATAGTTATCAGATATTATGACTTATGATTTTCAGAAAGTGCCTTCTTTTATAGCTTACTTTTGTTGTTTCAGGGTATCTCTTTTCCAAAGTGATGTCTCATTTTTGTCAAATTCACCATGTAGTTAATTGTTTATGTTCAAATCCTTAAAATTCCTTGTCAACATACAAATCTTTAAGCTTTGTTGGAGAAAAATCATGTAGTCGCTGGCCCCTGCACAATACCAATTTTTACAATATTTTATACTAAGATGGCTTTTTTTTTTTTTTGAAAATTAAGAAGTTATGCAGACTAGTCAAAGTGTACAATCTTGAACTCTACTGTTAATAAGATGGTCAGGCTTACCTACCTATTTGTTTATACCAATCTCACCGTATGTGTTAGTCATGTTTAGTTGGTGCATGGAAGCAACTTGGAAGGGCTACCCCCAAAACATAAAATTATTGAAAATGAAATTGCCCTAAATTCTCTCTCTAAGAGTTAAGCTAGAAATCAACAAATTATGAATGATATGACATATGCAAATTCACGTTGACAGGATGAATTACAAAATAATAATGTAGTCACATATTACTTGTGTAACTTTGTAAAGTATAAATATAGAAAACAGACTGGAAGCGGATTGCGAAAGTTTATTATTATTGATAATAGTTGGTGGGAATATGGGTGATTATTGTTTTATTTCTTTGCATTTTATTTTTTTATTTTTTTATTTCAAAGAAGAGTGAGAGTAAAACTGAGACAGAAACAGCCAGATTTAATAATGGCTCCTAGGGGAAAAAAAGACCAGACAGTAGACTGATTGACAGTGTTAACACAGTTGAAAAAAGAATATGTCAGCCAGGGACTGGGTTTTGGGGGCTGTGGGTTATGAAAATAGATAAAAAGAAGAAAGTTACAGAGAAAGATAATAGTACTGATCATCCCACTCTGCCCAGGAGAGAGACTGCCTGGTATGAATCTGGACAGGTCACAGAGGCAATGTAGCAATGTGGTTATGAATAAGGGCCTATAATCAGACTGATTCATATCTCATACCTACCACTCCCCAGCTTTATGACTTTGGGTAAGTAGCTATACCTTTCAAAGCACCAGTTTCTGTCTGTAACATGGGAATTTTAATAATGGCGCTTACCACTTAGGGCTTTTGTGAAAAGATAATTTATATATTTATCACAGTGCCTGGTACATGGTAATTCCTTAATAAGTGTTAGCTATTACTGTAATGTGTTACTATAATTTCCTATTCATATAGATACATTTTAACATGATGCCATTAAACATTCAAATATTATAACTTGAGTATACATTGATTCATGTTTATTAAGCAAGTTATGAATAATTTGGCTTCCCATGTTATTTACTCATGGGGGAGATTATGTGAGGATCTGTCATTTTATGAATAATATTTATTACTATAAATTGGCATCCTGTCAGTCAGCTTTGATTCATTAGTCTTTGGAGTGTTTGTTAGTATGGGTTCAATCAATCTGGGACATTGTCAAAATTGAGTTTTGAGTATCCAAATCCTGTGTATTTTTTTTATTTTAAATATTGCTTGGTTGATGTAAGTCTACCCTTGGGAGAAATTTATACTCAACTCCAGGCATAATGGGGTTTCCTGGAAGCCAGTCTTTCTGCATCCTCTAGCCAATTAACTTCCTCTGTCTCTATCACAAATTCTGCAGAATAAAATTAAAATCTCATGCTCTCTTCTTGATACTTGAAATTGTAGTAATAGTGAATACACCATTTGAAACTACCTTCCCCTCTCCTTTCCAATGAGAATATCTAATCTCCTATATTGAGCATTAGAGAGGGGTGATTAAACCGTTCAGGCTTTGGATCCAGATGAACCTCGCTTGGAATTCCAGCTCTGCACAGCTTACTAGTTGTGTGGCTTTGGGCAAGTTACTGCTGCTCCGTAAGCCTTGGTTTTCTCATCTATAAAATGGGAATAATGATAATACCTATCTCAAAAAAAAATACCTATCTCATAAGGTAGTTGTGAGGATTAAATGAGTGAATAAATGTATGGGGCTTAGACTAGTACAAATGAATGCACTATACAGATACCAGTTGTAGTTGTGTTGTCATTATTGTTTTTATTTAATCATTATAGCTCCAGTCTGCTGACAATGATACTCAACCTGGACTGTCAATCACTATCAACACTAGCTCCAGGGATGCCACCTGGCCAGGGCACCATGGCAATTTTATTAAAAAAACAACAACAACAAAACGTTCATTTTAGTTTTTTTTAAAGGACACATAGCATTTATGGAGGGATAGAATATGATGATAACATCAGCCAAAATGAGCTGGTGAAAGAGACATAACTCCAACTAAGTGGGGACAAATCATGGTGAATCTCTTCACTAGGATGCTTGTCATTGACATATTTTTTCTTGTTGTTGGTATGTCTGGCAGGATTTATGAGCATCTTTCTTTATGATCAATACTGACATACATCTGCTCAGATAAATAACATTCTCATCTGACATCTCATTTTGTGGAAACAAGATGGCAAGCCAGTGTGTGAACTGACCCCCATAACCCTTCAGCTAAAAAGAAAAATACTGTGTACCATTGTACTTTAACAAGCATTGAAAAATGGCTGATAAACTTTTCTTTTTTCCCCTCTCTCTTTATGGCCACATTCATTGACCTCCACTTGGCATTTGTTTGAGAGGCACATGGAAACAAGACTGAAATTTTAATACAGGAGGAGGGAAGGGACAGAAGGAGAAGAGGCATGTTATAATTTGTGAGCATATAACTTGTTCTGCAGTAAAAACAGATCTAAACAGTTTTGAAAAGCTTTAAAAATTAGCATAGGAACTGGGCAGGCTAATTATGAGTCTATTACAGGAGTGATTTGAACATCATTTACATACATTAATATTCCATTGAAATACTGGTGGTATGCTGGGACCACACAGAACCAATATTTCCTTTCCCCCTCCCTGTGCAAAGAATTGAGAGCTTAAGGAAAAATAGAAAACTTCATTTCCCTAGTTTGGTTTGTCATTCTGGTCAAGAGGCATTAGTCTTCATTAGTGACTTCCACAGACAGATTTTGGAAAATGACAGACTTTAATTTTAATTCTTCTTTTTGTGGCACATGTCGCAAACTGGGATAATGACATTTGAGGGGTTCCCTCATCTTTTTTTTTGAACAGATTTATTTTTTAGTATTGTCAACTCCACTGTTTTAGATTCCACGAGCTGGAATTTATAACAAGGTTGAGGCCAGTGAGGTCAGCAGAGGACATATTGCAACTGTGCTATGTCTTCCTTTTCACTAGATTTGGGGTTGCCTCCAGGCCCACACAGAGGACCCCCAGGCATATTTAAGGAAGGTGCTAAGCAACAAGTTCAGAAGGCCCCTTTAAGGAAAGCAGCTGTAATTTACACTTGAGAGATTTTTCTTTAAAATGCCCAATCTCAGAATCAGATTTTTCTAAGCACATTGCCAAATTACAGTAATGGACCATTTTTTAAATGCCTATCCTATCTAATAAAGAGGGAATATGCTAATTGACCCTCACACCATAACAAAGATGGCAGCGCCCACAGCCAATAAGGAGGGAATATGCTAATTGACTGACATGCCCTCAAAGATGGTGGCGCCCTCAGCCCTGCCTGGGTGCCTGCCTCCAGAGTCCCCCAGTCCCCTAAGTCACCCAACCACCTAGGGCCAGCCCAAGGTGCAGGCAAGCCTTGGATGGTGGCTGCCCATCTGCCCAGGGCTGGCCCAAGGTGCAGGCAAGCCTCAGATAGCAGCTGCCCAGCCATCCAGGGCCACCTGAGGCTCAGGTAACAAGGGCTTGCTGAGGCTTGCCCTGCCGGCAGTGGCATCAGTAGAGGTGTGATGGGGGTGTCACTTCACCATGATCACCAGGTCTCCTCCTGCCCCTGAGGGCTCCTGGACTGTGAGGGGGCAGGCTGGGCTGAGGGACCCCTCCTCCAGTGCATGGGTTTTCTAGTTTAAAATAAGCACTCTTGAATGTAGCACTGTGGCAAAGGTCTTTTTGCAGAAAGCCACTTTAGACATCAGATCATTACAAGCATTATTTTTAAATGGTATCTTTGAACCCAGAAAATGTCAGTGTACCAGAAGCAGACATAAATGGAGCTGGCCAGGCCAACAGCTGAATTTTATTTTCCACAGATGGTCCCTTCACAGGGACTGAGCCTTGTCCATCTGTCCTGATGGAACATCGATTGATTCACCCATTTCCCCTGTTCCCTCCCAGAATTAAATACTAAGTTGAATTTCTGAGGGTAAGGGATGGAGAAGTTGTAAGGAAGGAAATCCATTGTGACCTATTGTGGTTGCAATTACTAGAAAATAAAGGAAAAAGAATCCTGCTATGAGGAAAATCCTGTGCTCAGTTTCCCCTCCTTATCTGCAATAGCAACGGGGAGATTAGTGGCAAGGCTGGCAGAGGTTTGCCAAAGAGAGTTCTAAAATTGTGGGCTTGGGTCTTCTACAAATAAAGACTTGCAGTTTGTTAGAAGCTTGGGGACAAATGGCAGCAAAAGATGTCCATATCTGTGTTGCTACCAAGTAACCAATATATCACAAAGTGACTTGCTTCCTATTTCTAGCTCAGAACCTGAGTCTTTCATAGATTTTAGTTTTGCATGTGATAATTTCCAGAGGTACTCAAACTATACAAAATGGAAAGGTGAAGCAAGTATTCATATTTGTGGGAGTGGTTGCTTGTCTTTCTGACCCCACCATCTCTTCATCCAGGTTGCAATTCTGGGATTATTTCAATTCTTGTCTTTCCATTTTTATAGCTTCCTTTTAAACCCATTTTCACATTTTGTTAAAATAATCAACTGTTCAGGATTGTTCAGAGGCTCAAATTTCATTAAGTCCTTAGTCATTAATGTTGTTTTACGGTGCATTACAGACTGTCCTTATGACCAGCAGTGTCACTCTTTTGTGAAAGGAGGGTGGTATGTTCTTGCATGCATGGAACTTAAGCACTTACTACAAGGAACTGTTGCATGCCCCTTATGTAGTTATGTCTTAAGAAATGTTTTCCCTTTTATAAACAAATACAATATTTTTTAATAAAAGAGATGTTTCTCTAACTCATTTCTCTGAATTTGCACTAAGATTGCAAGCCTTTCAGATATCTGCTGAAGCTCACAATAATTGCTATAGGCCAGAATTCAGGTAGCAGCCAAGCCCAAGGATTTAGCTGGTTTAGTGCAAAAAGATACCAATTAATAATTAATTTGGACCTAGAAACATAGATCATACTAGTACTATATTATTTTTCTACTGCATCTCACCACTCTAGTTGTCAGTAAAATTGGTTCTTCATCCAAATATTAAGGTGGAGAGAATGAGATGATGTGGGGTAAAAAGAAAGAGAGAAATGATAGGCAGTACTCAGGTATGTACACACTATATTATTGGATAAATGACAACAATTTTCTTCTTAAAAAAAAAAGCAGTGTCAAAAAAAGATTGTCAAATACCTGCTAGAAGAAGGAAGAAAAGTTTGATTCATGAGAAGGTACATGGAGTCACATTTTATTTACTCTCAAGTTCTTCCAGGAGGAAGAATTCTTTAGATATTTGATGTTCAATAAATTGTGAACCACTTCCCCTTCTGCATGTAAACATTATAGACTTTTTGTGAAGCAATCTGAATTTATCACACTATTCAACAGTCAAGTCATAATTACAAATCATAGTTGTTACTTTAGTGTCGTGATGGCATTTGAGAGAAAACTGAGAGAAATAGGGACTGCCATGCCCAGGTTCATCAGAAATGTCTACAGTGTCACATTATGATTTTTTTTCTACCAGCTGACTAGCTTTGCCAAGTTCTAACTTAGTCCTATATATTCACCCATCTTCCCACCTAATTCCCTCATGTAGACTAATACCAGACACACATACATTCAACCCACATACATAACTCAATAGTTCCAATATGGGAGCAGAAGTTATTTTATATAGTTAATAGTATGCAAAAGCAATTTGTTAAAGGTAAAATGTTCCCTACTTCTGACAAGATCAAGAAAAAAAACCCCACATAGTTGACCTTTGTTGGTTTTCTACCCCTTCCAATCTGCCATTGGATTTGCTGGAGTCAATATGATGAAACCTTCCTGCCAAGTCTTTGCCTCCTGCCTATTAAGGGCACCTGAGCAGCTATCTCTCCTGAGTTAATCAAGCTAATCTTCATGCGTCTCCCAGCCTTCACCTTCACTGTGTTTCATGTACTGGAGTACCCTATAGGAGACCAAGTCCCAAGAAACTGTCAAGATCCTGGACCTTGAGTCCTGTCTCTCCAGTAGCCCTTTGAAGGAACTGTTGCTTAAGGGAGTTTTTTTTTTTTTTTTTTTTTTTTTTTTTTTTTTTTTTTTTTTTTTTTGAAAAGGCTAGCTTTTAAATTAAATGCCATAGTTTTATTATTAGAGCTGAGAGCTCTGAGATTTCATACCCATATCAACAATCCCTAGGAAATGCACAGTACTGACCTTTTTTTAAAACTTATTATTTTATAATTTTCTTTTCATCATAGCGTAAGGCACTACAGGCAATATGTTTCTGGGGAATTATTGTTCTTGGTAACTAGTTGAAATCATTCGGACTTGCCTTGTTCCTCATATCTTACTCAAGTTATGGCTTTATTTTTCTGAAATATCAAGTAAACCCAGTGTAGCCAAATAACTGAAATATTAATATATATATTTGAAACAAAAGGGGGGAAAAAGAGAAGCCACACATACCTTGAGGCATTAGTGCATAGTGTTTTAATGGCTAAACTCTGGGTCAGACTGCTTGAATTTAAATATTGGCTCTTTTATTTACTGGCTATATAAACTTTGGAAAGTTACTTAAACTCTCTGTGCTTCAGTTTTCTTATCTGTAAAATGGAGACAGTGGTATACCCACCTCATAGGATAGTTCTGACAATACCTAAAGCTAAAACACTTGAAACAGTGTCTTGTGCCTGCCACAAACTACCACATGGCCATATGACTTGGAGACAATCTTTGTTATGGATATGTGCACCCCCACTTGCTCACAAACATTCACTTTCAATTATATTAATAGATGGGTAGAATGAAATGAGAATACAAATTTTAAAATTCTGAAGCAATATGAAAGACTCAGTTGTAGTGATTGTGTTGCCATGCATACTTAGACTATAGCAGACACTCAGAACAAAATGTACTTTTATATCTATAAGATTTTTTTGCTTTTCAAAGGAAATAGGCAATCTAGGATTTTATCACACCCAGCTATTGCAAGCCTCTGACTATCTATGTATGGTATTTTCCATTATTTACAAGCCTAGTATGTGAAACTTAAAAAGTAAGACTACATACATTTATAGTCTGATCATGGGTATGCACAAATAAATGGCTTATATTTAATAGCAACTTATTTCTAAGCTTGCTCAATTCTAGTTAAATTCATGTGGAACATAAAATGCCAAAAAAATAAAAAGTGGAACATAACTTGGAGCAACACTTTTAGTCTCTTGTATGAACTATTCTAGAAAATGAGGGGGGGTTCTTTTCCTACAACCTAATCTTATCTTTTTTTTTTTTAAATCCTTACCCAAGGATCTATTTTCCATCAATTATCAGAAAGTAGAAAGGAGGGGGGAGGAAGGGAGAGGGAGAGAGCAAGAGAAACATTGACGTGAGAGAGAGACACTGGTTGGTTGCCTCCTGCAAGTGCACCACAAGGCTGAGGATAGAACCCAGAACCCAGGTACCTACCCTTGACCAGGAATCAAACCCAAGACCCTTTGGTGTGCAGGCTGATGCTCTAGCCACTGAGCAATGCTGGCCAGGACTAATCTTGCCATTTTTATGTGGCTGATTTAAAAAAAGAATATTCAAAAATAACATTGAAATATGTTATCTATTTGTGTGTTTTTGGTCCATTAACTTTTTCTGGTGGTTATTCCAATTAAGATCACATTGATGCCATATGGCACTTATTGTGTGTTAAAACTCCCTAACTCATGAAAGAAATGTCAAAGCAGATTTGGAGAAAAACAGAGGGAGTGAGTTAACACTATGGTTCTAGTCACTGGCTCCATCAAGACAATCATATATTTTATAACTTTCCCCTTTATATTTCCAGTAGCCCAAGTGTCACCATACAGTGTTATATGCTTTCCTTTATATCCATGATTATTTTGTAACTATCAATTTGCATTTCTGATTCATTTACCTCTTTCACCAAGTCCCCCAACCCTCCTCCACTCCTCCTGGCTTCTCTGGTTTTATCTGAACTATTTTTTATTCTAGTTTTTCTCCTCTCTTGGCATATCAATTATATTTCTTTTTTTAAAAATTGTAGTGTTTTTCTTAAATTTTGTACTATATATTTTTAACTACCTGAAGTCTACTTTCAACTAACTGTATTGTATAGCCTCACTGATAGTGTGGGTACCTTATAACAAAAGATTTCATTTTACCTTTATTAATTCTTTCTCTGATTTCCCCTCTCTCTCTCTCTCTCTCTCTCTCTCTCTCTCTCTCTCTCTCTCTCTCTCTCTCTCTCTCTCTGCCCCCCAATCTCCTGATCTATATAATTTCCATGAAAAGCTGCTTTTAACTTTTTTTTGCAATTTTCATTTTCTTTTTTTTTTTGTCTGATCAATTCTTTATTTCTTCTTCCCTTTACAATGATAATTTTTCTGGAAGCAGAAATCTAGGTTGGTGATTTCTTTCAGCACTAAATATTTCACTCTCTCTTTTCTTGCTTGCATAGTTTCTGATTGGATGTTAAATGTAATTCTTATCCCTGTTCCTTGACAGATAAGATAGTTTCCTCCCTCAATGCTTCTTAGAATATGTTTTCTTTATCTTTCTGTAGTTTGAGTATGATATGTCTAGGAGTAAGAATTTTGGTATTCAGTCAACTTGTTATTCTCTGAGCTTCCTGGACCTGTGGTTCATGTCTATTATGAATTTTGTGAAATTTTTGGACATTACCTCAAATATTTCTTCTACTACATTCTCTCTTCTCTTTATGGAATTGCAATTACATACATTTTATACCTTTGAATTTGTCTCACCATTCTTTGATATTCTTCTTTGTTTTTTGTTTTTTTAATTCTTATTTTTCTCTCTCCTTTTTTGTTTGGAAAGCTTCTCTTAGCAATTTTTTAACCTCACTGATTCCTTCTAGTATGCTGATGAGCCCATGAAAGATACATTTCACTTTTGTTTGTGTTTTTTATTGTTAGCATTTACTTTTGATATATTTTTTACATTTTCCTCATTATTTTTTCATTGGCTTCTTTTTTTAATTCTTTATTGATTAAGATATTACATATGTCTCCTCACACCCCTAGTGTCTGTGTCCATTGGTTATGCTTATATTCATACATACAAGTCCTTTGATTGATCTTAACCCTTCCCCTCACCCTCCCCTGCCTTCCCTCTGAGGTTTGATGGTCTGTTCAATGCATCTCTGTCTCTGGATCTATGAACAAAAATATAATCATTGGCTTCTTCTCTATGAATGGAAATATATTAGGATAAATTGCAGCTCAAAGACCAACAAAGCAGAGTCATATTTACAGCTTTGCCTTGGGAAAGCCTGAGGTAAGAGATCTGTAGATCTCAATCATCTAAGTTACCCTAAAATGAATTCACTACAAGGCACATTTCATCTCTAGCACAGGGATTGGTTCTCTAGTGTGCAAAACATATGAGAGTGAAATTCCATAGACTATACTGCCATAACCTTTTTTTTTTTTTAAGTTTCTGTTACTAACACTGTTGGATCAATAGAAAAAAATTACAAAACATCATGAACTCTTCTGCAGAAAGAATTAACAACAGCACATACTGCTTTGGGAAAAGGGGCTAGGGTTTCATATCTAACCTGAAGCTTGCATGTCTCCCTGGTCCAACTTTCACAGCTCAGAATCCATTTAGCACATCTCTAGGTGTTGCCCTTCCCCCTTACTTCTACATCACTGAGCAACAGACCAAACCGTAACCACTCAAGCAAAGACTCCTTGGGGACTTATAGGAGCCAACACTAGATGAAAAAGGATGCTCAGTTTGAGGTTGGCAACTTGATGTTTATGTTTAATGGAATGAAGCCAAGGGCTAGAATTACTGCAAGGAAGTTCAGCTCATTGATTTTTTTTTGTCAGACAATATTTATAATCTTAGGGCAGGGGAGGTTTTCCTCTGTCTTTTTCATGGGAAGTGGTCAAGAGCTATGTCCAGGAAAATTTGGAAAAATGTAAAATCAGAGATACTATGAAAACTTAGCTACTAAAAAGAAAATATTTTAGTTTTTGTTTTATAATATAAATATAAATGATACAGAAAATAGATCTAGTAAACTGAATTTATATCCAAATATAGCAAGGTTTCTATATTTGCAGATGTCCTCATTACCATCCTGGTCACCACTGTTTGGACATACTTTAGTATTGTTAACATCCTCCATAAATTATGGTACTCAAGAACGAAAACAATTCTCCAGATGTAGTTTGATAGGGGAAGTCTGCAATCAGGCTAGTTACTCCCTCTAAATCAGTGGTTCTCAACCTTTTTAATACCATGACCCTTTAATACAATTCCTCATGTTGTGGTGGCCCCTAACCATAAAATTATTTTCGTTGCTACTTCTTAACTGTAATTTTGCTACTGTTATGAATCATAGTGTAAATATCTGTGTTTTCCGGTGGTCTTAGGTGATCCTAATAGCGATTCTCAACCTGTCAATCCATTTCTCTCTTTCTCCCCCTTCTCTCTATCTCTCAAAACCAATAAATAAGAAATTATTTTAAAATGAATGAGTAGTTTTAAATCCCCATGTTTCTGATGATTTTAAATTCATTGAAAGATCCTTTGTTTGAGGCTAGATGGTCTCTTGGTCTCATTAAACCTTTAGATTCAATGTTTGAGTGAAAAGTAGCATATGGGGTTAGGAAGAGATTGTTATAAGATAGATAAACTTTCCAGGAATTGCGTGACGTTCTAATAAAAGCAAAACAAACATATGAATATATAGAAATTGATGGAAATGAAGATTACTTTCTCATGTGTGCTTGGAAGCTAGTGGAATTGCATTGGCATCTGCTCAACATTGCAGGGCAAATCATAAGATCAAGGGAATAATCTAGCAAGCACATTCTACCTTGTGAGTGATCTGGGGCAGATGGTGATGGCACAACCTAGACATCTCTTCTGCCATAGATGACTGAGATGCTGGACTAACTGATCCCAAGGAGCTGTTGGAGTATATACTCTCTCGTAGTCTAAAAGTGGTAATAATTTGATTTTTCAAGCCTCATGAATTGGCATCATTTGGAGTTCATCTGTCATGGACCTTTGCACTTTGGAAGGAAATGAAAGAAAGTGCTAAGTTAATTTTAAATGTCTCAGGAAACTTGGTTATATTGTTTGTTTTCAAACTGTCTTATTTCTTGAAAAAGATATTATTTTAGTTATTTTCTTTTCTTTCTTACAAATGTAGAACTCTGAATATTTGGAATAATTTATGTGTGGAGTGTTTCAGTTTGAAGAAAATGAGATTGTAACATGACTACTTTCTCTCTCAAATCAATGACTAATTGGGTCTTATGCCAAGGGCAGCAGATGTAATCCTGAATTCGTAGCTTTTAAAGAACAGATAAAGCTTCTGAGCTACGTGGAAGCCAAACTAACCAAAGAAGCTTAGCAATTATAATTTCAGATGCTCACCTTTCAAATACCAGAGGTGTTGTTTTCAATTTCAAACATATGGATAAATGTATGGATTGCTTTTTTTCATCCAGATACCCATTTAAGGGATATGTTCCATTTCCAGATCTGGCAATCTACCAGATAACTCTTTTTAAAGTTATCTAGAGAAAAGTCTACCAAAAATAATTAAATTTGTGATAGTTTTTATTCTTGGCTAAGAATTTGTCTCTCCTCCAGGACTGAAGTGGCGTAAATTATTATGTGAATTTATATAATATATGGGTTGTTGTCAAATATTTATTTCTGTCCAAAAATGAAATGGCTTGAAGTATAAGACATTTTTAATGAGATAAAGAAAAATAAATTCTCTTTATTTTTAATCAGTATTTTCATGAGAGGCCGAAATATTAACGGAATCCTACCTTTTGTCATTTGAAATATAATTAGTGTGTTTAAGAATGTATGTACACATAAGGGTTTAGACTTTATAGTCAGAAAGGAAATTTTATTTATAGGATCAGGCAACTGCAGAAGTTGAGGTGATATGAGTCAATTATTTAAGGCAAATGGGACCTTACTCACCACAGCAATAGAGAAATTTCTAATTCAATTACACCCTGGACTTTCATGCTTTAATTTGTGGACATTTTTCTATTTCTTATTTTACAGAGGCCTTTGAAATTGTTGTTCGCCATGCCAAGAACTATACCAATGCCATGTTCAAAAACAACTATGCAAGCCTGACCCCACAAGCTTATGAGTTTGTAGGTGAATTTTTTACCGATGTGTCTCTCTACATCCTGGGTTCTGACATCAATGTGGATGACATGGTCAATGAACTATTTGATAGCCTGTTTCCAGTTATCTATACCCAGTTGATGAACCCAGGCATTCCTGAGCCAGCCTTAGACATCAATGAGTGCCTCCGTAGTGCCAGACGTGACCTGAAAGTATTTGGGAATTTCCCCAAGCTCATTATGACCCAAGTTTCCAAGTCACTGCAAGTTACTAGGATCTTCCTCCAAGCCCTGAATCTCGGAATCGAAGTGATCAACACAACTGATCACCTGAAGTTTAGTAAGGACTGTGGCCGAATGCTTACCAGAATGTGGTACTGCTCTTACTGTCAAGGACTGATGATGGTTAAGCCTTGCGGTGGCTACTGCAATGTGGTTATGCAAGGCTGCATGGCAGGTGTGGTGGAGATTGACAAGTACTGGAGGGAATACATTGTGTCCCTTGAAGAGCTGGTGAATGGCATGTACCGAGTTTATGACATGGAGGATGTTCTGCTTGGACTCTTTTCGACCATCCATGATTCCATCCAATATGTCCAGAAGAACGGAGGGAAGCTGACCACCACCGTGAGTACCAGTCTACAGTTTTCAGAGGAACTGGGTCCTATTGGGAGGGGGCAGCCTGGCTAGTAGCAGATGCTGTTAGAGATAAGTGAGAAAAAGAACAGAGTTTGAAAGAGATGAGAGACTGAATGACCTCACATAGTTAGTCAGCATATTGAGACCACAGGTTATGGAATCATATTGCCTGGCTTTGAAATTTGCTGTGGGAACTTGGGTGAATCATTTTTTTCTTTATGAGCCTCATATTTCTGATTTATAAAATAGGGATAAAAATAATATCTTTTTTTATAAGGAATAACATATTAAAGCACTTAGCATGTGCCTGGTACATGGTAAGTCTTCAGTAAATATTAGCTAATAATACCATTGTTGTCAGTTATCATAATCTTCATGACAGTCCTTTGAGGTAGGAGCTATTATCTTCATTTTATAAATTAAGAAACTAAAGCTCAATAAAACTGTAACTTGCCCAAGGGTACCCAGCTATACTTAGTGGAAAATCCATAATTCAGAAATTGATTAGATCTTTGTTTAATTAGGTTATCACTGATTTTTTAATTCTGATTTTACTCTCATGTTCTTAATCATATATTTCACATTACCATTTTAAGTAATGACTGTAAGCTCGGGAAACCTAGCTAGAACCCCTAATTAAACATACATAAGAACATAAGCGAGCCAAACATGTTTTCAAAGTTGTTGTTTAACAGTCTTGATTATATGATAGCCTGATGGGGGTTGTTATGGGATTTGTGATGGGATAGTTCTGCAAGTAAAGCAGCAATTTGCTTTGTTTCAGTTCCACATTGTTAGTTACACTACACCTGCTAAGCTAGAGTGCATACATTCAGAACCACATGAGGCACTCACTTTACAGTGTAGAGCAGAATATATAGCCAGGAGCTACTAGCCAGTTCCCACTAAGGTGGTAGTGAATGATTCCTGAATGCTACCAGCTTTGTGGAAGGTGGTGACAGAATCGTCTAATACCCTACCATTGTTGATCTCCTACTATATTTCAGTTGCTCTGATGGCCAGTTTCTATGTTGTTTCACAATAATCCATGAGAGAGGCCTTAATAGTGTCCCCATTTTACACAAGAGGATTTGAAGCGTATAGTGGTTAAATACCTAGCCCAAGATCTCAAAGCTAGTTAAGTAAAAGTGGAAGAAACTGGGATTCAAACATAGGCTTGGTTGACTTAAACTCTTAGCTTATAAGCAGTGAAACTGTTATGTACTCTAAGCCATTGTTTACCCTGAATATGTAGGGCAGATTGGGCCATTTAACCTTGTCTTTAAGTTCTAGAAAATGAAAGGGGTAATTGGTTTCTTTGGTGAATTAAAGTAGGAGGGAGAACAGAAATGATGCTACTTATGGAGCTGCTCCAATTGTCCCATTTACAAAGATATCCATTTAAAACACATTTGCTAAGAAAATATTTTATAGTAAAATGAACAGAAATGTCCTATCTAACTATAGTGTTCTTTGGTGAATAATTATTCCCTTCACTGCTTTATAATTCAAGACCAGATTCTAAGGCTTTATGCAAAAGTAAATCTCACAGAACTACAAAAATGAAAAGTTAGCACATTCACATGTTCATTAACCTTATATTGATTGAGGGCTCACTATGTGTCAGACACAAAGAAAGGATGCCAGGGGTGTGGAAATGTCTTCAATAAGAGGAAAAATAATGAAACAATATTAAAAACAGAGTATAGGAGTGTCTTAAGTTTGCCTCTGATATTGGTCACTTGACAGCAACAAAATTGATAGCTGATAAGGAATTAAGTACATGGTTTTGATCAGGCTCCAGGCATAAAGATTTATTTAATTAACTTTTGTTAAGCATATGTTTTGCTCATGGCACTTTGCCAGGTGCTGAGTATTCAAAGTTATTTAAGACATAGTTCTTACGTCTTGAGAAGGTAAGTCTAGTTGACTGATAGACATGCAACTGAATACATTTTACAATAATCAGCATTTCACTATAATGTGAATGTTGGAAGCATTGCGAGAGATTATCTAGTTCAATTCCACTGATTTACAAATGAAGAAATGAAGTCTATGGAGACTTGCCCAAAATTATGTGATTAATGGGAGGAGCAGAAGTAGAATCCAAGGTCTTCTGCTGTTACAATCTAACTAGTGCTCTTTCCTCCTTACTTCTGTCTCCCATTAGACTGTCCCAGGCTTTCATTCTAAAAGCTCCATTAGAATTTTACAAAAAGATTGTGAACTTAAATTGGATAGCTATTTTAGGTTGCCAAACCTGCTATATTTTAGGTGCACAGGTGTGTGTGCGCAAATGCGTAGAGGGAGTACATTTCATTTCATTATCATTTAGGAAGAAAGTTCTTGGTTGTGAAGAGGTGCTCTGTGAAGCAGTCCCTTTCTGTTTTGTCCATTAAAGGTCTAATTGCCCCCAGCTAGCAGCTGGTTATGAGACCGTGAAGTCTGCCTTCCCCCAGGGATGCCTGTACTAGACCAGAAAGCATATGTAAACTCTGCCTTGTTAATGTTTTATGATCACCAACTCTAAGTAATATATACTAAATAGTGGGAATGGGGAAATCATTGACCAGGTGTGATCTAGCCCATATTCTCTATGGGTTAGAGAAGGGCTGGACCATTTACAGGGGGATAGAGTAAGTGAAAGTGGAATAGACTGCAGAACTCTATTCATGTTAACAAACCCACAGAATGCCCCAAAGCAAAAACTGATTTTAAAACTAAAGCATTAATGCGATTTTTCTGTAACATCCTGACTTTTCTATTCTGTTAATATGTAAAACCTTGCCGGTCAGTCCTACTTGAGATTAAGTTGTACTGAGAGACATCTTTGATAATATGGTCTTCCTGAGCTCTGTTTGGACAAGCCTTTTAGCTAGCTATAAGCTATGCCATATAGAGATTTTACCCAGTTTTTTTTTTTTTTTTTTGTGGCTACCATGTCCCCCAGATTATGAAGGGCATTTAGTTCTTCTAAGTGAACATGGAACTGTTAAATTTTTATAATTATGACCTATTAGTGCTTTCATTTTCCATTAGATAGTTTTAAATTCTACCAAGCGAATGCATGCAAGTAAATGTTGGGGTATTGTAAAACATTCAGATTGAAAACTTGGCTCACCATCACAATCACCTGGGGAACTTGTTAAACGGATTCCTGGAGTCCAACCTGGGGATTTTGATATCATATGTCTGTGGAGAGGCCAGAGAATGTGTTATTTTAAAAGTGTCCCAGTTGTTTATGATATTCCCTTTGGAGCAAGCCCTATCTCCTTGTTTGGAAGTGAATAGTAGTTAATGGCAAATTTAGGACCTCAGATTCCTCACCTATAAAATAGGGTTGCTTTATGGGATTAATTAAAATGATAGGTTCAAAGTATGTGGCAAAGTTTGAGGCACATGGCAGGTACTCACTAAGCCCCAATCCAGTACTCTTTCCATTACAATTTTCTAAGTGCCAAATGGACAATGAGTTTTGCATAAACTCATTTTTAAGCCCCAGAATGTTTAATGTTATTTTAATCCATAGAAGTGAATAAAAGTTGTGTATGGAAAGGTGAGAGAGAGAGAGAGAGAGAGAGAGAGAGAGAGAGAGAGAGAGAGAGAGAGAGAGAGAAAGCACACCAGGAGAGAGGATATGGAGAATAAGAAGGGAAGAAGAGAGAGAAAATTTGTACCGCAAACTCCAAGGTAGTATTAATGATGGGACTGGACTTTAAATAGCTCTATCTAGACACTTTAACTACATTTGTGAACTAGGTTAAATATCTTGGCCCATAGTAAGTATCAAGTAGGTCTTTTATAGTATATGGGTGATCAGAACCAAGATGGCTGCATAGGTAAATACCTGTACTTGCTGCCTCCCACAACCACATCAAAATTACAACTAAAAGACAGAACAACTATCATCCGAGACCATGGAAGAACTGGCTGAGTTAAAGTACTACAACTAGAGAGGTAAAGAAGAAAGCATATTGAGACTGGTAGGAGGTACAGAGGTACAGAATGGGCTGGCTCCCAGGCGTGCCACTTTTTTTACTCTGGAGGGAGATACAAGCTCCTGCTTGCTCTGAGCTCCAGTGCTGGGAGAGACTCTGGGAGACCCAGACTCATATGGGGAGAAACTGGATTACTTGGCATTGGGGCAGGAAAGTGAGTGAGGGCAGCTTTCTTCCAGATGGAGGTGCTCATAGCAGTCATTGTTCCTGTGCTTGGACCTTCCTGGTGCAAGGCTGACTAGCAGCCATTGCTGTTTGCTCCACCTCAGAGATTCCCTGAGACCCTGCTCTACCCAATTTACAACCCCACTTCTAGGAATATATCCCAAGAAATTAGAAACACCAGTTAGAAAGGATATTTGCACCCCTATATTCATAACAGCACAATTTACAATAGCAAAGATTTGGAAACAGCCTAAATGCCCATCATCAGATGAATTGATTAAAAAACTGTGGTACATCTACACAATGGAATATTACACTGCTATAAAAAAAGGAATTCTTAACATTTCCAACAGCATGGTTGGAAATGGAAAGCATTATGCTATGAGATAAGCCAGGTAGTAAAGAAAAATACCATATGATCTCACTCATTTATGGATAATAAAGAACATTATAAACAAAAATTGATACAGAGGCAGAGAAGAATCCAACAGGCTATCAAACAACTGTGGGAAGGCTGGGAAGGATTGGAGGTTGGTAGGTAAGAGATCAACCGAAGGACTTGTATGCATGCATATAAGCATAACCAATGGACGAAAAACACTGGGAGGGGGTTGAGGGTATGTGACAGAGAATAGGGCAGGCTGGGGGAGGGTCAATTGGGAAAAAAAGGAAACATATGTACTACTATTTTTAATACTTTAAACAATAATAAATAAATAGGAGTAATAATCAACATGCTAAAACGTTTATTGCTCTCCCAGAAAGTTTCCCAGAGCTTCTACGATTATTGTATTTACTTTCTTTCTCCCCCAAAATAATTGTTTATATATCCTCACATGGTGGGTTACACGTTTATTTTTTAATTTGTACTCATGTATTTTTTTAATGATTTATCTCTGAATTTCCTAACATTAAGTGCTTCCTCTCCCAAAATTTCTTAACCCTCAGCTTGTTATATGTTTCATTGACTACTGTGCAAAATTGCAGCCTTTTCTACCACCAATATTTCTTCCTCTTTTCCTCTGCGATATTTCTTTTAGCTCTATCTGAAATTAGATTCATTGTAAGAAACATTTATTGAGCATCTAATTGTATAAACAGTGTCATAGACACTGAGGGTCGCAGGGAGTGTCTAGAAAGATAACCATGACTCTGTTGCTGCCCTCACACATCACTTGGCTATCAGGTAGCAGAGCTAAGATTCAAAATCGGGCCTGTCTAACTTTTTAGAGCTCATGCTTTAAATGATTATTCTGTATTGCTCTCCCAAATAGTTCCAATCTCCTTTCACCAGAATCTTCATTCCACAAATAATGCATGCTAAGTAGGTTTTTATTGTCTTATTTAATACATTGTATTATTCTCTACCATTTTTCCAGCTGCATAATTAGTTGTTAAATTCATTCTTTCTCCTTGGAGACTTTTGCTATAGTATTTCCAAATGATATATTTTCTCTTCATAATACTTAAAAGCTCAGAGTAATTTCTAGGGGGAGAAGGAATGTTTATGTAGTTGATGGACGACTCAGTGACACAGTGAAATCACATTGCCTAGAATCTATATGAGCAGGATGAATGGTGAGGAATAGTCTCTGTTCTAGTTGCAATGTTTGAAATCTGCCCATTAATCCAATAGATAGTTTTTTAGTGGATTTGCCTTTTATTCTGGAACTTAAAAACAGTATACCCTGGTCTCCATTATGGTATTTCCTTACTAGTAACATTGCCTACTGAGAATATAACATACTCTGGTGTCCAAATATATCCATTTCCTTTGATAGAATTTCTGAAGATACCTTCAGTGAAGTCAATATTTATTTATCTGCGCTAGGAAGCTCTGAGGAAGAGACTCTGTTGATCCCTGATAGTAATTCACTCTATCAAATCCTTATATTTTGCTGTCTGTGTGAGTGACTGTAACTCATCAGAATTTCCAAGATTAGCCCTACTTTCCTCTATGCTTTTGAAGGCTGAGGTTATTTTTCAGGTGTCAGAATGTCAGTGCTTTTCTCCTCATGCTATCAGTTTGGACTTCCAATTTTTAGTCTCTGATAGAGATACCTTGTCTGAATGCATACGAGCTGTTTTCAGTACCAAATGATTGTGAAGTGATAAAAACAAATAAATGGCTCACTACCTAATCAGTGCCTATAGGTCAGAATCTACTACTGTGGTAAGCAACTTGATGTTCATTTCTGGAAAGGCAAAAATGTTTATAAGCTGCAATCCTTTATTCATTCACAATAAAAGTAGCTTTGGTGCTTCCCATGGATAATTTTTAAACATAGATTACCTATTTATTGAAGAGAAGAATAAAAATTTTAAAAATGGCACCGCTTTTAGGGACTAAATGTTAATTTCATGACAAGTTTCAAGCAGCGGTTTCATAAGGGAAGCTTTTTTAATACTTCATCCTGAATTTATATATATTATGTGTCATATTAGGAAATTAGGTGGTCTCTCCACAAATCTAGAATTTTTTGCCTTTGCAAGATATTACAGTGTGATTACCAGTTGTTTTATATGTTCTGAATCTTCAGAAAGTTTTTCCTCCTTTCTGTGTCGTGTAGTCTGATAAGGCCAGAACATGTCTTCAAGAGCTGTGAAAGGTCTGAGATTTTTTACCCTAATTGCAGACTAACAAGTTAGTCTGCCACAGCCTCATGGATCCTGGTTAAAGACACGAGATTATTGGCTCAGAGATGAAAAGCAGTTTATTTCTCACAGCAATAGCAGTGGCCAGAGTATCAGCAATTGTGTGAGCTCTAATTCTCATGGGATAAGGTAAAGAGGGCCACATGACTCCTGTACACTCAGCGAGTTGCATTACAGAAGAAGAGCCTTAAGCTTAAGGAACTCAAATATTTTACAATAGACGAGTGGCCCAGTGCACAAAATTTATGCATGGGGGTGTCCCTCAGTCCGGCCTGCACCCTCTCTAATCTGGGATCCCTCAGGGGATGTCTGACTGCCAGTTTTGGCCCAATTCCACCAGCAATCGGACATCCCTCTTGCAATCCGGGTCTGCTGGCTCCCAACCACTCACCTGTCTACCTGCCTGATCACCCCTAACCACTCTGCCTGCTGGCCTGCTACCCTAACTGCCCCCCTTCCAGCCTGATCACCCCTAACTGCCCCCTTGATCGCCCTCCACCTGCCTGCCCATACTGGCCTACTTTCCCCCAATTGCCCTCCCTTGCTGGCCTGATTACCCCTAACCGCCTCTGCCTTGGCCCTGCCACCATGGCTTTGTCCGGAAGGACATCCAAAAGGTCTCCTGGAAGGTTAGTCTCCCAGTCTAAATGGCATATTACCCTTTTATTAGTATAAATGATAAGCCTGCCTACTCTTTTCTCTGAAGGGATGTGCTATCTCTTCTTTTTAAGGCTGTTTACTATACAAATATACTTGAAAAAGATAGTATGGGGAAAGTGCCTTTTAAAAAGATATATATATATATATATATATATATATATATATATATATATATATAGCTTTATTGATATCAGAGAGGAAGGGAAAGGGAGATAGAGATAGAAACATCGATGAGAGAGAATCATTGATCGGCTGCCACCAGTACATCCCACACTGGGGAATGAACCCACAACCAAGCATGTGCCCTTGACTGGAAACGAACCCAAGACCCTTCACTCAGCAGGCTAACGTGCCATCCACTGATCCAAACCAGAGCGGTCCAAAAGTGCCTTTTTATGTTGGGTGGCCAGAAAAGCAGAGCATACATATAGTGAAAGCAGCCTCCTACCTAGAGGTAGAAAAAGCTCCCAAATGTTTGCTTTCTCCATTGTGAAATCTGAAACGCTTCAGAAAACATGGAGTCATGTACACAGTGTGATTCCTCTGTGACCTTTTTCCCATTTGGAATAAGATTACCCTTGATAACTGTAGTTCTGCATCATTCACATACAATAGCACAACAGGTAACCTTGGCTCACTTACCTCTTATACCTATCCATTTTGCTATCTTGCTCTGGTCTCTGGCAGAAAATGCTTTATATTTGAACTGTTTCTTAAAATACAACCCGTCCAACCCCCACTTGAAAAATGAAAACATATTTTGAACACCACAGAAGCATTTTCAAATGAAGTTGCACTTTAGTACACTAATTTCCTCAAGGGAGGGGTTGGTTATAATTTTTTGCTGTAATAATCTGTTCACAAAAAGTCAAAATGAGGGAATTTGGGCAGTTTTCTTTTGGGATATTGCAGTCTTTGTAAGGTAAAATAAAAAGTTCATTATTACTAGCAGCCACAACTGTTTGAGGGCTGGTAATGAGAGCTTATACTGTTTCACAATTTACTATTTCTATCCATGTTGGGGAAGACATTAATTGAGAAGGACAAATAACCTTTGTTTTGGTTTTATTACAGACTTCTTAATGTCCTTTGAAAATGTCCCTTTGAGGCGTGGGGTTCAAAATGCATCAAACTTCCCAAAATGCTGAAATGAGCATGAGGGATCTTATTGGGATGATGAAAATGTTCTAAAACTGGTTTGTGGTGATGGTTACATATCTTGATAAATTTAATAGAAATAATTAAGCTGTACAATTGAAATGGGTAAATTATCAAAATCAAGAAAGTACGGTATACCTGAATAACATTGTAAAAATTATTTATTAAAATAAAAAACTGTGACAATATGTAAAACATTTAAAATATAACAGCATACAAGCATATTTATAAAACAGCTAGTAAAACAATAACTGTATGAATATTAACCATATTATTCAAATGAATTATTCAAGTAAACAAAAACTGATATAAGCAATGCTAGAATCTATATGACAAAAAAAAAAAATCCCTTTTGAGAATGCATAGCCCAAGAAGGCTGTTTTCATATTTAATACAGGGGATGGGGCATTAGGGAAGGGTTTATGCTGACTTCTTATTACCCAATTTAAATATTTTCTGAAGAATATTCAGAAAGTGAATTAATTTTTCCTTTTTTCATTTCACTCAGAATGTCTAAACCAGATAAAGTCAGAAACAGAGTCATTATATTTGGGCACTGACTATTATCATTTACTGAGAGTCTATCTAAGCCTTTCTGCTTTTCTGCAGATAATTAATTTTGTTCCTAAGTGTAGGAAAGAGTGATTGTAATCAGTATGTTTGTACTTCCAGCCACAAATAGAGCCTATCAAAGGCATGCAGTACAAATAGACCTCATAAAATATGCAGCCCAAGCACAGCTTGAAGTTAATGTGCTATCTTTTTATTTCAAAGAAAAAAATTATATGTGTGACTTTTTTAAAAGTCAATTTTGGTATCCTCGTAGAATTAATAGATGAACCCCTTATTTTCTAACTCAAGCGTACGCTTGAAGCTATTTTTATCATTAAATCTCATGAAGTAGAGCTGAAGGAGACTTTAATGGCACAGAAACCATGTCAATATACACATATTTCTGATCTCTGGGTGTGGGCCTCTTTTATGCTTCTGGAAATTTACAGGTGATCAGATTTAACTTTGAGGCTCAGGTTCATGGGGTGAAAACAGAGTGTTTGTGCAGAAAATTCCTCTCAACTGTTTTAAAAGACATTTGTTCTTTTTTTTCTAGCTGCCTATCCCCCACCTCTGACCAACCCCTCATCAAAACCTGTCCCTTCTTCCTCGCCTTCAAAATTGCATCTTACTCAGTGGCTTACTCATTCAGGTCTTGTACTTGGTTTAAAATGGTGATATTGGTCATGATTCAGTCATCACAGGAAGCCTATTTCTGCTTCTCATTCTCTAATGTGTTCTCTCTTCTGAGAAACAAACTTACTTCACTTAGCAAATTATATATTGTCAGAAAACTCTTCAAAAGGGTTATCAAGTATGGAGCGCTCAGTCATTGAGACTCAGTTGTAGTGGGAAATGTTGAAGTGTGTGTAGGACCTTTTGGTGCTTCTCAAACCACCTGCTGTGGAAATGGCACAGTGGAAATAATATCAATCCAGGAATCAGAATATTGCTATAGGGTGTTTATGTGCTGCCACAGGATAGTGGCCATAGGAAAGTAACTTCAACTGTGCTATGAAGAAGACAATGATGTTGAGAGTGATTATGTATTAATCACTGCCATGTGCCACACCCAGTTCCAAGCACTTTACATGGCTTGACTTATTTGATATTTAAGATGATCCTAATAAGGAGGGGAGTATCATTTTCCAGGTTAAACAACCAAGGCAGGAAGGCTTGGAAGCAGGTGCCAGCTATGAGACCACTTCAGCTGTTCTCTACTGCAGGAGCTCCTGAGGGTCTTCTATTGGCCAAGGCCAGACTCAGTCTTGAAATGTGTGGGTGGAAACTGGCTCCCTCTGCAGGTGAACCCAAGCTGATTTAGCCAATGGGAATGAGGGAGAATGGAATTCAGTATATTGCTAAGGCTCTTTCATTTCTGCCAGCTCTCCTGTTTCTTACATATGGCTTTGAGAATTACATGTACACTTCCAATTAGATTAGCTTTTTTTTCTTTGCTTTTCCTCATATTTGTATAAATCCTAAGTAGATTTTCCTAAATTTGCTTGTAGCTTAGACTTCCCTCAGGATCAGGACCTATCCTGAGGACAGCATTTACTTTTAAAAAATCCATTCTTGATGAGCTCAGGTTTAAAAGATACTTTAAAAGATGTATGGCATTCCATTTTCCTCCTTTCAGATCAGAAATATAAAGAATGGTAAAATATCAAGTTCTGTGGCTTTCTTATTAGGCATTAAACCTTGCAATGAAAAAATAAAAACCTGCAATGATCTTTTTCCTAACATAAAAGGAGTTCCATGATTACTAAGTTTCTGATATACCCAGTCATCCCATTCTCCTTAACAAATTCTTAATGCAAAATTAATTATTTTATTGACTATAGCAACCTTTTAGTAGATTTTTAAAAAAATTATGAACACTTTAAATCACCTTTGATTAGTCTCTTCACAAGATTTTTAGACATAAAGTACTGTAGAAAAAAGAGCATGGAACTATCAATAAATTACTGTCCTAACTCTGATTAGAAATAAAGCAATACTTGTAATAAATTGGCATAATCAAACCTGACAGAAGTTATAGAATACATGTGATATTTACTGTCACTATGTAAAGTATGTTAATAATCCCACATCACAGAGGGTGAAATAATGCACACTGATGGGACTGTTTCCCTCACACATCTGTGTTTATCAAATTTTAAAGTCCGTTTCCTCCCCCACATATCTTCTGAATAGGTAACCGATTTATTTTTAAAAAAATGCATGAATCAAATTGCTTTACTATGAAAAGCCCCATTCAGAATTGTCTCACTTTTCTGATTATTATTGACCAAAGACTCTTCAAGATACCAGGAATAATAATTTACAACAAACATTCATTTTTAATAGCACCAGAGATTTTTAAGGGTAAAGTTTTCAAGATGGAAAGGTAAATCAATACCCTACACAAGAATGGGTCAGTTTGGTATTGAGGAGCAGAGTAAGAAAAGGTTGTGTGATATAGTAGGAAGAATGTGGGCTTCGGGAGTTAGGATGTGAATCTCTGCTTAGCCATTCTGATATTAGTGACCATCGGCATAGTGTACATTCTTCTTGAACCCCACTTGCTTCATCTACAGAATGGTGATTAAAAAAACAACCTCTTAAACCTCTATGAAAATTACTAATAATGCCCTGCACACTAGCACTATAAAATCTGACATGGAAGAGATTCATTTCAAATGCTGTGAGGCAAAGTGGCCTTATTTTCCTTTGTTTGCCCTTACATAGGGGTGTTTATCTTGAGGTTTTTCTCATTACCAGCACCATCTTTGATACATGTTTACTGAGTTCCTATGCCCAAGATCTTTTGCCAGGAGCTGGCAACACAAATAACAGGAAGCTGTTTTAAGAAATGAAACCAGTTGGGTTGCAGCAGAATTTATGTATACTTTTCCTAATGTTAGGATGGTCTTTCAGGTGAGGCTGCTTTCCAGGTACTCTACATTTTACCTGAGGACTTGAAGTTTCTTAGTGTGTGTCCTTTGTTGTGTCTTTGCACAAGTTTATTCAGCCTTTGTGGCTGTAGTTCTCTGCTTCTATTTGCCCAACTCTAGTCCCTAATAACCAGGAGAATCAATCATGTTACCCCCAAGTGTTCAGGTGACTTGATTCCCAGCCAGGCAAACCAAGTTGATCACAGTCATCTTCACAGAAGATTCATGAATAAAGGGAAGTGTGCTATATCTAGATTCTTAATGGGGATTGTTAACATTCGTCTTTCTTAGTTCTGGTTTAGTGCTGGTGTCACCTTGGAAGTAGAAAAAGGACTCAAATTATGTTTATGGTTTCTTTATTTTAGGGTGTGTACAGTGTAGTATAATGTTAAATTGCTTTTGCTGAGTGCCACTATTAAATGATTATTAAATTTAGATTGGTATAAAAATGAATATATATCTATTACATATTTTTTGTATAATTTTATGATATTCCCTTGTTTTTAGATATTATCCTTTTATTAAATCACTAAATTTTCTTGCTTTTTAAAAATTCTATCCTGCCTACTTAGAGTCTCTTCCCCTTTATAATGAATGGCAACTATACTTTTTATTCTTGGGATTGGGTTATCAGTTTATATCTTTTGATGGAGAGAAAGGGAAAAAGCAATGTAGGGGAGTAAATGGAAAATGGAAAGTGAATCAGACTATTTGAAATGATTTTTTTTCTAGCTATATGCCCTCTGCAGTATTTACTTAATATAATCATTGCCGCACTCATGTTAGCATAATACAAATAAGTTGCAAATTCTAGATTTGAAAAATATAGAAAACTACAATATGTCTCAACTATGACTTACTTGATATTTTCTTAAATCAACATCAGTTTTAGTTTGTGATATTACTATTCTTCTATCCTCATCCCATATTATGTATGCAATGTCTTAGAGTAGGTGTTTAATTTTTTTCTTAAGTGAAGCTAAAGGCAAATAAAATTCTGTGATGAAGTTCCCAGAATTTTTAAGGATGTTTTCTACATCCTTATCTGGGCCCCTGAAATTTGTGACTTGATTCTACCAGCCATTAAGCTTTCCTGGGTATAAATTATCTGCCTGTTTCTCCTTCCCTTCCATCACTCACTTTTCTTAATATGGCACCTAGATTTCCTTGCTTAGAGTATTGGCTAGAAATTCAATGCCATCCCTACCAGCCAACTGTCCTGATCCCTGGCCTTAGATTTCAAAGCGACAGCGGAAGAGGAAATAAGAAACACTAACTGAATGTAACTTTCAAGACAATGCACAACTTTCAAGTTGCCACAAATGAATATGTCTATTTGAGGAGCTTTGCTCTCAGAATAAAGGAAACTACTGGATAAAAAAGAAAGCAACTTTATCAATCTAGAAGTCAGAAGGGGGCTTAACAGAGATAGGGCAGGCATTTACTCATTTTATTTTTTTCAAACCAGAATATGAATATTTAGTTCATAGACTATGGAAGGCAAGCTACAAGGCCGAAAAGTGAGGGTTAGCAAATTAAGCAAATGAGATATGACTGCTAGTTGTAAAGAAAGGAAAAAATATATACTAACTGGGTATTTTAGTAGCATTTTTAAGTTATGAGATCAAAGGAAAAATCTATAAATAATTCAAGATATTTGCTTTGTACTGTTTGGCTAATTGGCCAAATTAAAAATCAACTTATAAGGGAAAGTGAAACACTTACATGTGTAAATATAGACAAACAGTCCAGCTTAGCACATGTCCACATGTCCATAAAAGACTGTAAGAACATGGAACTTGTTCTTAGGATTGGCCTCATGACATTTTTGTAAACTGGGGTTCTGCTCTATTAGCAGCACCAAATCACAAGCTTCTCTTGATGGCTGTTCTTAAAAAAAACAAAACAAAGAAAAACCCTGATTTTAGAGAGAGGAAGGGAAAGAGAGAAAAACATCGATCAGGAAGTCGCCTTCTGCATGGGGATCAAACCAGCAACCTGGGTGTGTGTGTATATATATATATATATATATATATATATATATATATATATATATATATATATGCCCAGGAATCAAAACTGCCACCTTTTGGTGTAGCGGATGAGGTTTCAACCAACCAGCCACACCAGTCAGGGTAATGTTGTGCCCTTAAAAACATTTTAGAGTAATATTTACCTTGGATTAGGATCTTCGTTTCTGTCATCAAAACCTCCCCATATCTGATACTGGAACTGTTATCAATTTCTTTGGTCTCTCCTTACCTTTGCCCTGTGGGTGACAAAGTATTTTTAAATGATTTTTTTAAATTTATATTTAGAGTCTGTATCTTTAATGCTACATTTGGAGTGACCTGCTAAGATCTAGTCTAGCCTCCTTATTTGCAAGATAAGAACCCTGAAGTGTGTGATTTGAGGCACAAGATTTGCCAAAGATCAACCAGTTAATGAATGTCAAACGAGGGTAAAACCTATGGCTTGTGATGAACAGGCCAGTATTCTTTCTGCTATGCTATCTATTTATTTGGTATTACATGGTGAGTGTGCTTCTAAGGTTTGCTTTTAGAATTATTCTATCTTCTTCTACCTAAAAATATTCAAACTAGCATCTAAGATGCTTCTTGATTTTCTTTTCTTCTTGATTATAGGATTCCTGGAAATCACAATAGGTATATCATTAGTATGGATTTCAATGCATAGTCTATCATGAACATTTTTATGTGAGGAAGAGAAATAAAATAGGCAGAAGATGAAATTTCTTTCAAAGATATTTTTAGATATGTGTTTTGTAAGTTACCTGAGAAATTCTTTATGCAAAAGGAATTAAATACGAATATTCACTTGAGACTTGAAAAACATCTGAGATAAGGTTTTCTATAGAAATAGTGAATAGAAACCATCAGTCTTTTTTCTCCCCGCTTAGACTCTTGCACAAATCAAAGCAACTCAATATATTTTTTCTCAAAATGTGTTCTAGTTATAGCCAATTAAAGGTCAGCATATATACCATCATTTACATGAAATGGATGGGCAGGAACAAAAGATATCTATTAGACCATGAGGAATGATTCAGTTCTATTTGCAGAGGAGTACTACAAAGGTCAGTGAAAATGCAAGATGGAAATCATTATTGTTGTTTCTCTTTAATAATTTTCTAGGTTTGCTCTCTCATCCTGTTTCATTCTCTTGTTTGCATGAGTGCTGTAGTCATTTTTAGAATTGAATTATAGAATGACCCACTATTAGGCTGTTAGGCTGCTTGATTGAAATTATCTTTATAATGGAAATCAGAGAACACTTTTTAACCTTGTTAGAGCACCATTGTACCATTGATTAATATATAAAACAAGTCATAAATCTCACAGTGAGCTATTTATTTCCAGAAAATCTTGTGAAAGCAGTTTTATGTTTTATTACAGAAACTTTCTTCATACCTTTGTAGGGATGACATTAATGATCCTAATTATTTCTAGGATTTCAAAGTGTCAGTGTTAATTAAACTAATGCTTAACAATATGGGTAGGAAAGAACATTTGAATACTATTATATCTTAAATGTTTGTCAATGTGTATGAAGTTTCTTTTGTTAAAGAAACACACACCTGTTGCCCCAGCAGGGCTGAGGGGACTGGAAGCCCCCAACTTGTGGCTGTGGGTACCACCATCTTTGAGGGTGTGACAGTCAATTATCATATTCCCTCCTTATTGGCTGTGGGCACCATCATCCTTGTGATGTCGTGATGGTCAATTAGCATATTCCCTCTTTATTAGATAGGATGGCCAGGATTTGGAAGCAGCACAAGTTCTCATTGATAGCTGAGTGGATAAAAAAAGCTTTGGTACATTTACATATTTGAATACTACTGGCTATAAAAATCTACACTAATAAAAGAGTAAGATGAAATTGACTATACCTTCACAACTCCCACCAGCCAATCAGGAGTGACTATGCAAATTAGCCCAATAAATATGGCAGGTTAATTTGCACACACAGGTGTTGAGCAGTGGTTGGTGAGGGGCACGCTTACATCATTGACACTGTGATGACACAGGCGTTCTGGGCCTCTAGGCAACGTGGGAAGGTGGAAAGGTGGCTCCAGGCCAGAGTGAAAAGGCAGCCGTGCTGGCAACCAGGGAAAGGAAAGCCCATTCTTGCATGAATCTTTTCATGCATTGGGCCTCTAGTGTGTGTGTGTGTGTGTGTGTGTGTGTGTGTGTGTGTGTATATATATATATATATATATATATATATATATATATATATAATCTTTTGCAGCAGCATGGATGGACATGGAGAGTATTTTGCTAAGTCAGTGAAAGACAAGTACCATACAATTAAATTTATATGTGGAATCCAAGGAATCCAAGGAACAAAATAACCTAACAAAGAAAATAGAAAATGACTCATAGATACAGAGAACAGACTGAGAGCTATCAGAGGGACTGAGTGAAAAAGGTGAAGGAACTAAGCAGAAAAACCATAAACACTGACAGAAGTATAGTGATTATTAGAAGGAAATGGCAATGGGAAAAGGTGGAAGAGAATAAAGGGGGGATAAATGGTGACAGAAGGGGGCTTGACTTTGAGTGGTGAACACACAATACAATATATGGATGATGTATTATAAAATTGTACACCTGAAACCTATTTAATTTTACTAAGGACAATGTAAACTCTTTTTGAAAAAATTTAAAAGTTATTTTAGGAATCTGTAACTATAATTAATCATCGTGCACCTGTTGAGCAATCTGGAAACAGCCATTTTAATGTGCATAGTTTTAGGGTATGGTCTTGCCAATTAATTGACTAAGTAAATCAGTATTCTGCAAAATAAAAATAAAAAATACAAAAAATAGACTATGAACTAACTGGTAGAAAACTAATCCAGAGCTTTTCAGCATGTTGCCCTTCAATACTCAGTTTATATTCAAACATAAACTTCATCCAATAGGTAGCTAATTATTGATGTATTTATTATCTCAAGTTGGATACATAGCTGAAAAAGTTAAGCTACAACCAATCTTTGCTTTTAGAGAACATTGCTAAAGGAGATACTAAGCCAAATGGCCTAGGGATCTATGATGCTGAGATCACCATGTCGGATTGCTGAACTTTAAGTTAGTGGGAATAAAATTGGGTTAGCTCATTCAGTTGAGGATGATTTTAAATAAATTCTTTGTAACCATAGACATTCATGTAATGACTTCAGCACTCATTTGAATTGTCCTATCTAAATTGTCCTTCAGGTTCTCTTCCTCCCCCGTTTTTGCTCCTTTCCTTCCTCCTTCCTCCCTCCTCTTCCTTATCATTCTTTGTCTTCAAGAAAATATACTAGTGAGAACAGATTGCAATTTCCTTTTAAGGGAAAACCTGCTACAGGGTGTTTCATCTCCAGTGGCGGATTTTTAATTGAAGAAATGAAGCTCAAAGAATTTTTACTGCCACGTAGACCACTAGCATGGAGTGTAACTGTTTGCATGTGGGGCAAACCAAAGCTAGCCTTGCGCATTTTCCTTGCCTTTAGGACACTTTGCAGAACTCAAAGTGGAAACTCAATAAAACTTTCAGAAGCAAATCAATAGAACCTAGAAGGTTTGTTTACCTGGAGATGGGGAGGCACCATATGTCAGTTTAATGTTTTTGATCAAAAGGCCAACGCTTCATCTAGCTTATAGTATAGTAAGTATTTGCTTCTCAGAGATTTTCATTGAAATGACAAATGGCTTTTCTTTAACTTTTTTCTCATGAAATTTACCTTGATCAGAACAAAATAAAATGCCCTTAACAATTTTTATAGCCCTGGCTGATTTGGCTCAGTGCATAGAGCATCAACCTGCAGACTGAAGGATCCCAGGTTTGATTCTGGTCAAAGGCACATGCCTATGCTGTGGCTCAGTCTTCAGTGTAAGGTGTGTGGGAGGCAGCCGACCAATGATTCTCTCCCGTCATTGATGTTTCTATCTCTCTCTCTTCCCTTCCTCTCTGAAATAAATTATATATATATAATAAAACAATTCCCTGTAATAAGTGATAGCATTATCTAACCTGTTTATGAGGGAGTAGTTATAACATTTGTTTGCCCAAGAAGCATCCAAACCATACTGTGGCCAGGCCACAGTGGTACTGCTTGCAAGACCCTTAGAAATTTTTTAGTTCAGCCATATTCTTACAGCAATGAAGACACAGAAAACCAGATTGGGGAAGAGAGACACATATAGAGGAGAAAAGGAAGCTGAAGATAACCATAGTAAAAGGAAAGGACATAATGTATGTTAAGAAATGCTATGTGTCTTTTTTTCATTTTAAGTGCGAGATGGTGAACATGCAGTAAGGATTGGGGGAAGGAGAATTTCTGTTTATTGAGTCCCTTTTGCTTACCAAGCTTTGTGTTATGTATTTTATACAGATCCTTTCATTTAGTCCTCACTACAACCATATGGAGTGGAATTTATTATTGTCCTCACTCTATAGATGAGGAAATTGAGGCATAGAGGAGTGGAATAACATATTTCTTTCTCTATGAAAATAAACAGGAGACCTGGGACCAGATATCCATGGTTTGTGGCTCAAGGCAAACACCTTGCCTCTTGGCCCAGGTTGCCAAATCTGTAATATGGGAGCAAATACAAGGACTGACATGTCATTCATGAAATCGAAAAATAGAGAGGAACAAATTTTGGTTAGAAAAAACTTATTATGGAGAGAGTTCTCAACAGAAAGAGCACATGGATGCTTCAGCTTTTGCAATAGACAATGTGCAAGACCATCTTGATAGGGAATGAGGTGTTTGTTTGTTTGTTTGTTTTTTGTTTTGTTTTGTTTTGTTAGTTTTTTAGTATACCTTTCAAGTAAAGTCCTCATTACAGAGTAAATAGAAAGATTTATGAGCATGAAGGTGGGCGAGGAGAAGGAATATTTTAGCACAGTGCATCAAGAGTAGGAAGATAGATAGATGGATAGGAGAAAGATTGCCTGTTGAGAGGAGACCCCATGAGAAGAGGATGGGAAATTCGATTCATTAGGTAGATGAGTGACTAAGAAAGTGAATGAGTAGGTGACAGCAAAAGGACTTCAGAGACTTCTCCATAGTCTGATTTTCTCTTTGGACATTTGTTCAAGGACATTTTTTAAGGAATATTTTTATAGAGTGATCCAGACAACTGATTCTTGGCTCTATGTTATCATTCACCTTCTTATGTTTTTATTATGATTATTTCATTATTTACCTTTTTAAAATGTATTTTATTGATTTTTTTACAGAGAGGAAGGAAGAGGGATAGGGAGTTAGTAACATCAATGAGAGAGAAACATCTATCAGCTGCCTTTTGCATACCCCCTATTGGGGATGTGCCCACAACCAAGGTTCATGCCCTTGACCAGAATCAAACCTGGGACCTTTCAGTCCGCAGGCTGACGCTCTATCCACTGAGCCAAACCAGTTAGGGCTCATTATTTACTTTTTGAATATATTTGACTCAATAATCTAGATTACATCTCTTAGAGTTGATATTTGAGGCAGTGTCCTAAGGAAGACCTACCCAGCAGTCTTAAGCAGAGGACTTTGAACCTGAATGCTTGTACATTTTTTTTGTTGTTGTTGTTGCTGAGCTTCCAACATTGGGATAAAAACAATGCATTTCTGATTCATGTATGTTATTACCTTTGGCAGGATGGCAAGATGTGTGGCAGATAATGTTCTGTATATTAGAGGAATCTAGATAAGCAAACTGAGAATGAAGAGATTGCCTTTATTAGAAAAGCAATCGTTTGAGATTTGTCTTAGCACCAAGCAATGAGTTTTTAATAAAACTGAGCAGATAGGTCTGGTCTCATTCCCCTCATAGGTCTGGTCTCATTCCCCTTCTTTGGCTCCAGATATATTTGATTTCATGACCCTAGCAAGAGGCCTGCTGATTTGTCAGTTAATCAAAAGTTTCTAAAGGAAAATCAGTACATAAGAAGCTAATCATCTTGTCTTTTCCCAGTGTTTCTATCAGAATTCCAATGTCTGAGATGCCCATTCTCCTTTGCAGTTACTAACAGTAGTACCTGTGCCCTTGTAAAGGATGAGAATCTCATTTTGTTTTTCTTCCTCCTGATGAAATACTAGGGGCTGACTCCTTGGAAAAGCTAGAATTATTATCACCAGCTATGTGTAGCCAAGTATTGCTTTTTTCTTTCCTTTCTTCTTCAGTCGTATTCATAGTAACTCATTTCTTTGTCACACTTGCCCTCCTCTGGACTTATGTCTTTGAGGTCCTGCTCTCACTCTGTAAATTGACTCCAAAATGAAGTAATTTGATTTTCCTTCAAGTGGAGTAATGAGTTTCAGGTGTCCCCAGTCCAAATGGGTTTGTGCAGCTGCCATGCAAGCTGTGGAACCAGGGTAATTGTGCCTATCAGTATTTTGTTATAGAAGTCACTAAATTTGTACAAGTAACCCCACACCGGAAGGATCTGGCATTGTAATGGTGACTTTTGCTGGAAACACCTTTCCTCCTTGGAACAAACTTGCTTTGCAAAACCTCTTTTAGGTTTTTGAGATTAAATGATTTGTCCAAGATAAGTCAGTAGTGCGGTTTAGATTATTTCTATCTACAATATTCTGGGCACCATAAGTGGGCATTTGAAAAGCATGTGAGACAGCTATCAATTATTCACAGGAATGGTGGGACAGCGGAGCATAAATCATATAAAAGAGAACTCATCTTTAGATACCATTTTTATTTTAATTTAGAATGTATTGTGTTTGGGAAGCTTCTGAAATCTGTTTGCTAAGAATGAAATTCAATTGAGGTTGTATTTCCCTGAGCATACCTAACACCTCCAGAAGCAGGCATATGCAAGTCCCTGCCTCTCTCTGTGTCTGTTTCCTACTTATAAAAGGGAGAATTGCCCTTACAGATTAAAGTGTTCCTGCTAGTTCTGATATTCATGTGTCTCTGAGTCGAATGGAATAAGGCAGGGGAATTCCAGTTTTAGATGATGCCTAAAGTTTTGTTGGGCAGCTGAAAATGTGCGAATACTAGGAGAGGAAATCACAAGCTGCCAATCCAGGGTGTAAGAAATCATGACTGACATTTAAGGAACTGATTAAAAGAAGAGATTGGAGAAGAGAGTGAGAATAACATCTGTAGACAGAAAGGATTGGAATGATAACAATGTTGAATGCTGCTGCCATAGAAGGAAATGTGTAAGACAATTCTCTTTGTGCTATTTCTGTTCAGAGGTCACAACTCTTCTCCATTCACCTGATTATTTTTCCTCCTTTCAATCATGTCCTTTTCAAAATTGTCTCAGAAGTGTTTCTGAGCCATTCAGACTATAATTTTTGCTAAACCCAATCAGTAGTGGTCTATCTACAGTGCAGTGCAATCAGCAGAGACCCAAGGCATTGGTCAGAGACTATGTCTTTATTCAGATACACTGTAGCTAACAGGTGTGACTGAAGTTACAGTCAGAGCAATCTTGAAACAGTGCTGCTGTCTAGCAGGTACACAGCTTCCCATACACTTTTAGGAATGGTGTTTGGTTAAATACAGCGTTCAACACTTCGAATATTTCAGCACTACTCATTTGCCCCCAAGCTCTCACATTATAGATATTCTTCAATAATTAGTTGGTGCTGATACTGGTTGAATATTAGCAAAATAGCAAGTCCAGTTTGTGCCTATAGATTTGTCCCTTTGAAGAGCAAATCCACAAATCTGCTGAGGAGTTAGATAATAAATTTATCTTTATGTTTGCAACCAAATCTTTAATTCAAGGAGTTAATATCTTTCATTGGAATGTGACATGATTATCTCTACTGATTCTTGGTCCTGTATGCATTCAGCAATTTCAACTCTACAGTGTTTATTAGTTTCTCCATTACTGTGTGGACTTTTCCAGCTACTATAATACCATACCTTACCCTCTACTATGTTTCAGTGGCCTTTCCATTTATTTTCTGAAAAAGTGTAATAATTTTTATTTTAAAGAGTTTATAATATCAACTTTTAAATATTTAATTTCTTTTTCTCTAAACTATGAATGATTGATTTCACAATGACTCTGCAACTTAGTTCAAACTATAATACTGCTCTAAAATGGTTTACTGCTTTAGACACAGTAAGATAAGTTATTAGGGTCTATAAGACCAAAGAAGTTATATTTTTGTTTCTTAATTACAGTTTTAATCTACTGTGTAGCTCCCTTATTTCTATGAGTCAGAAAACTCTGATAAATCAGTTTCATACATTTAACATCTTCAGTCCCAGACATTGCAGATATGGATTGATCAAGGGACTCTTATAATCTCCCTTTTTGAAGCCAAATATCTATCTTTACATATCGGAAAATATGTTGTAAATTATTTTTATTGTATAATAAAATATAAAATCTATAATAATAACATTTATAGTTAATTTTAAATTTAGATTTTTCAAAAATATTTTAAATATTGTTGTAAATAAGACAACAATATTTGTGCTCCTTTCAGCATGTTATAGTGCTGTAGTTCAACTTAATAATGGACCAATCTGTAGGACATTAGTACCCTTTTATTTTTTGGACTGCAATTTATTGAAAAAGCTGACTTTAGTGGAATTTTCAAGTACTGGCACCCAATTTCTTAAAATATCTTGATTCATAATACTAGTACACTACAGATTACTACTAGTGAACTTTCATTTTAATGGTCAAGCAATTGATGAGTCACAGCAAAATATCTGTGGGGGAAAAACACATTGTCACCAGATCTGTTCATTATCCTTTGCTCTATTTTCAGATCAACCAATAATTAATTCATAATGATGTGCTTCCTGAAGTACAAGGTTATAAATTAATGTAATGCTAATATGCATATTTTCTGTAGGAAAAATGAATGAAAAATGCCTGTCATGCCCATCTCTTTATTTTTAAAAATGTATGTAACGATTACAAGCATATAATAAGAATGGTTTGCCAGCCAAATGTTTGTTCATTTTTGTTAATCATTGTTCATTTGAGCTACTTCCATGCAGTTTGTGGAAGCAATGCAAACAGCTGAGTAATGTGGCAGATTTAAATCAGTAATAAAAGCCCTGGGGAAATTAACAAGACAAAACATTAACCACAGACTAAACATTAACATATATTAGCATTTTTATTATACCTGTAGAATTGTCAGATGGGCATGGTTACTACTATTAAAAAGTTTTTCTTGTAAATCACATCATTTCAATATATATTTTGTAATAAAAGTTTTAAGATTTAATTAAATGAAATTGAATAACAGTGTAGTAGACAATTTAACTGAATGAACTGAAGTTTATGGTTTCATTTTATTGAAAACCTATGGAATTCCAACCCACCCCATTCTACCACATTCCTGTACCTAACACATCTATTCCTCCAGAATGGATCAGAAGATCAGAATTGATATTTAAAATGCAAAACCATACAGAAAGTTTTATTTTTTAATTTTTAGGTTTCTGATGAATCTATCAATGATCAAAGATTAAATATACACAAATTACTTCACAACAGTTCTCAGAAAAGCACACCTTGGGACCATAGTAATCAGTTGGATTCTATTAGGTCTAGTAATAATTAATGTCGTTTTCTCATACTTTTTTAAATCGAATTTATTTAAACAATACAACAAAATTTAATGAACAATATAGTTGCCGTTGTTTTCTACTACTTGTGCCCAACGCTCAGGAAGCATTTTAATCCATCTGTTGTAAAATTCTTGTGATTTTGATGCAAAAAATTCGGTCAATGCATTTTTGAGGCATTCTTCATTATTAAATTTTTTTCCAAGAAGAAAGTTTTGCAAAGAACGAAACAAATGGTAATCGGAAGGGGCAATATCAGGAGAATATGCAGGTTGAGGGAGAACTTCCCATTCCAACTGGCGCAGTTTTTCAGCAGTGATTCTTGCAGTATGCGGTCGTGCGTTATCGTGGTGAAGAATTACGCCCTTCCGATTAATCAGCGCGGGTTCTTTTTCTCTTAAAGCTTGGGCTAACCTTTCCAATTGGGCACTATACACTGCACTTGTAATGGTTTGGTTAGATGGTAAAAGTTCATAATGAAGAATTCCTTTAAAATTCCACCAAACACACAACATCACTTTTTTCGCATGCAAGTCAGGTTTTGGTGTGGGCTGTGGAGCCTCATTTTTGTCCAACCATTGAGGCCGCCTTTTCAAATTAACATACAGCACCCATTTTTCATCTCTGGTAACAATTTGCTCTAAAAACGGCAAACGGTTTTGATGAGAGAGGAGCGAACTGCAAATTGTGACTCTTTGATTACGGTTGTTGTCGGTCAACTCATGAGGAACCCATTTTCCAAACTTTTGAACTTTGCCAAGTGCACACAATTGATTGGAAATTGTTTTTTGTGAACAATTTAAAGTTGTCGCAAGCTCTTGTTGGGTAATTTGAGGATTTTGCACCAAAAGAGCTTGAAGAGCTTCTTGATCAAAATTGGACACACGGCCTCAACCACTCTTGTCATCTAACGAAAAATTTCCCTCGCGAAATTTCTCAAACCAACGCTGGCATTTTCTGGCGCTAACTGCATCTTGACCAAGAGCACTACAGATGTTTTTTGCAGCCTCACTTGCTTTTCTTCCTAATTGGAACTCGTAAAGCATGCAGTGCCGAATATGCTCTTCATCCGCCATCTTCTTAGCCCTAGTTTTGCAACAAAAACTAAACCAAACACAAACTTTTTCAAGCAAAACTTGTTAATTGCACTTCACACGTTCTGTAGATACCACGTGTTTGAAGGTTATGTCAATACAAGTCAACGCCAAGCAAGATTTTAAACAAATGTTTTAAAACATTAATTATTACTAGACCCGATAGTAGGAAAGTTATATAATTAATACTAGAGACCTGGTGCACAAAATTAATGCACTGAGGGAAGTGTCTCTCAGCCCAGCCTGCACCCTCTTGTAATCTGGAACTGCTGGCTCCTAACCACTTGCCTGCCTTCCTGCCTGATCACCCCTAAGCAGTCTGCCTGCCTGCCTGATCACCCCTAACCACTCTGCCTGCCTGCCAGATCACTCCTAACTCCCCTAACTTCTCACCTGTCTGTCTGATTGCCCCTAACTGCTCGCATGCCTGCCTGATAACCCCTAACTACTCTTCCTGCCTTCCTGATCACCCCTAACATCTAACCTGCCTGCCTGATCACCCCTAACCACTTGCCTGCCTTCCTGATCACCCCTTACCACCCATCTGCCTGCCTGGTTGCCCCTAACCACTCACCTGCCTGCTTGATCGCCCCTAACCATCTCTGCCTTGGCCCCCACTGCCTCACCCTGGCTGCTGTGGCTTTGTCCAGAAGGATGTCTGGAATGATGTCCAGAAGGTCGTTCAGCTGTCCAGTCTAATTAGCATATTATACTTTTATTATTATAGATTAGAGGCCTAGTGCATAGATTCATGCACTGGTGGGGTCCCTCAGGCTGACCTGTGCCCTCTCGAAATCTGAGACCCCCTCAGGGGATGTTGGAGAGCTGGATTCGGCCAATCCCCGCAGGCCAGGCTGAGGAACCTCTCTGGGTTTGGGTTACAGGTGAAGCAGATTTGGGGCAACAGTCCCCCAGCAGCAACCTAACCCATGACCGATTCTGTGAAGAATTGGGCTCCCTCCTCCACTGGTCAGAGCATCTGCCCCCTTAGTGGTCATTGTACATCATAGCTAATGATGAACAGTCTAATAGTCAGTGGTCACTTGGACTTTAATAGATAACTGAAAAAGCCCTCTAGATGCCCTCAAGTCTTGGTGGCCTCAGGTGCAGTTCGTCAAAGGGGAGGAGTTGGGCTGATTACTGAGTAAAGTTCAGTGGAAAATTGATCTTTTCTCTCAAAAGCTGTCAGATTTTCGAGGGCAATATGATGTGTCCATGGTTCTTCTTGTGCTGCAGACTCACTAATGGGAACGTTTCCCTCTCTGCTTCTGCTTCTCGCCTCCATCCACCTCCTCCTTCTTCTATTATGGGCCATATAAGTTAAAATACACACACATGCCTTTTATATATTTTTGAGAAAGAAAATGTTAATGCTTTCATTCATCTTTTTTCTTTAATTAAGAGAAAAATAAATCTGTTAAGGTTCACCCTCCCATCCCCATTTTCATATCTTTTGGCTATCAAGCTAAAGGCTTAAACCCAGTGCATTTTTGTAGCCTTAGGATTAATCTGGAATCTTCCCATTTGGGAGGAAATTATAAAGAATATACTCAGCCCAGATATCAGACTAAATCTGGGTTTGATTGTAGGAATTACAGATTTTGTAGCCAATGCAAGAATCTAACTTCCAGAATCATGGTTTTGGGTTATCCTGCAGGCAGCAATGAGGACCTACTTGAGGAGACATGTCTCCCACACCACTTGGTATCCAGTACATTAGTATGGTTTATTAAGTCTTACCTGGCAGGCTACATTTCAATCACTCCACTAGAATAAAGGGGGTCAAATATATGGTACAGGAAGATGATTTGTCTTTTGAGTGTGGGCACAAAATATAATATATAAATCATGTATCATGGAAAACAAACAAAACAAAAACCTGTTATGGGTGAGAGGAAGAAGTGGGGTTGCAGGTCAGTTCTCTTGATATTCATTCTACCGAGTTCTTCACTATACCTTGCTGGGCTCCAACAGTGTATTCTCCTTGTGTATGTACAAAGCCAGTACTACTGGGGCCTGGTTAAAAAATAATGGTGCTAAGGTTACTAGAATGACCTGCTGTCCTGGATACTGTCAGAAGCCCTGCCTTTTTGTGTTTCGAGTGTCAACACTTTATAGAACTATTGCTATTTCTACCATCCGTTGTGGCACATGAATAAAGGCATCATTAGAAATCACAGTTCATGGAAAACAGAAAGGTGTTCTCTTCCAAGTCTATTGATAGAGACACTCACCTGTCCAATAAATTCACTTCAACTAACTAAATTTAAAGCTACAGGACCCTTTTATATTTTTGTTGTATGCCTGTAAAAGAGCTAAGCTTTAGAGGGTGGCATCCAATAAGTATTTTTGAATGAACAAATGAATAGATAGAGGGAAGGAAGAAGAAATGGAAAGAGTTAGGTACAGCAGGAGGGATTAAAGAGCAAGAGAGGAAAGAAGATATACTTCCTTAAGAACCAATAGTCTTTAATACTTTCAATACTAGGCTTATGTAATTATATGTGATTCATAGCCAATAATCCTGGCTATTGATTTGTTGGCTTGCCTTCTTCCTTCCCTTGGTCATTTATTGGAAAGCCAGATGAGAAACTATATTGACATTTTTTTTAGAATGCCCTAGCTTAGGCCTTATAACAAAACTAGAGGCCCAGTGCACAAAATTTTTGCATGGGTGGGGGGTCCTGTCAGCCTAGCCTGCACCCTCTCCAATCTGGGACCCCTTGGGAGATGTCTGACTGCCGGGTTAGGTCCGATCCCTCTTATAGTCCTGGACTTCTGGCTCCTAATCACTCACCTGCCTGCCTGCCTGGTTGCTCCTAACTGCCCCTGCCCCTGTCAGCCTGGTCATCCCTAACTGCCCCCTGCTGCTGGCCTGGTTACTCCTAACTATCCCCTCCCCAGCCAGCCTGACCACCCCTTAGGGCCCCCCTGCTGGCCTGGTCATCCCCAACTGACCCCTATCAACCTAATCACCCCTCACTGCCTCCCCTGCCAGCTTCATTGCCCCCAACTGCCCCCATGCCAGCCTGATCACCCCCAACTGCACCCCCCTGCCAGCCTGGTCACCTCTAACTGCCCCCCACTGCCAGCCAGGTGATCCTAAACTGCCCCCTCCCTGCTGACCTGGTCACTCTTAACTGCCCCCCCCCCACCAGCCTGGTCACCCCTAACTGATACCCCCTGCTGACCTGGTTGCCATCAACTGCCCCTCATGCTAGCCTAGTTGCCCCCAACTGTCCTCCCTGTCTGCCTGGTCACTCTTAATTCCCTCTCCCCCACTGGCTTGATCCCCTCTTACTGCCTCCCTCAGCCAACCTAGTCACCCCCAACTGTCCCCCTCTGCTGGCCTAGTTGCATCTAAGTGCCCCCCCCACCATCCTGGTAGCCCCCAACTGCCCCTCCTGCTACCCTGGTTGCCCCCAACTGTCCCTCTCTTCTGGCCTGGTTGCCCCACACAGCCTGCTATTCAGTCGTTTTATCATCCCTCACTAAGCCCCCTACTGGCCTGGTTGTAGGCAGCCATCTTGTGAGGGCATGACAGTCAATTTGCATATTACCTCTTTATTATATAGGCTGCTCATAATAATGGAGAGCATTCTGTGCATGGGAGACTGCTCTTCTATAACTGACTATTTTACACATCTCTCATACACCCCCTCATCTTCTGCACTATTTCTACCTAAATTTTGCAATGCCCACTTTGAACTTCTTTATACATATAAATACCAAGTGCTATTAAAAGGTATCAGTGGCATAAGCCCTGCGTAGAGGGTCTTCTCAAATATGCACTTCACTTTAGGGAAAATAAAACACACATTTTTTAGCTTAGAAAATCTTGAATAGGCTGCACTTAGAGTGCCTCCAACCCCAGTCTTCAACATTCTTTTCCATAGATGGTTCTTCCCTTTAAAAACATAACCACCTTTTTGACACCAGTAATAGCTTTAATTCTGCTGTTTAAAAAGAAATTGGGGGAAAATTGAAATGCATTACAGAATTTGTTTCTACTATCATATCTGTGAAAGTATCATATAATTATATTGCTTTTTTTTTTTCAGATTGGAAAGTTGTGTGCCCATACTCAACAACGCCAATATAGATCTGCTTATTATCCTGAAGATCTGTTTGTTGACAAGAAGGTACTGAAAGTTGCTCATGTGGAACGTGAAGAAACCCTGTCCGGCCGCAGAAAGTGAGTCTCTGCCCTCCCCTCTTCCTCCCTCTATTGAGCATACAATTAGCAATTGTGTTTTAAGGTCCAAAAAACATTGGAGTGAAGCTTCTAAAATACATATTATTTAGTCCACCTAAGTAGAGTTTTGGTTTTTGTTTTTTTTTTAGTATATTTTATTGATTTTTTACAGAGAGGAAGGGAGAGAGATAGAGAGCTAGAAACGTCGATGAGAGAGAAACATTGACCAACTGCCTCCTGCACACCCCCCACCGGGGATGTGCCCGCAACCAATGTACATGCCCCTGACCGGAATCGAACCCAGGACCTTTCAGTCCGCAGACCGACGCTCTACCACTGAGCCAAACCGGTTTCGGCACTGAGTAGAGTTTTTGTTTAATTACATTCTATCATCTGTCAGTATTTTTTAAAAAAAGATATTATATTAGATCCAAGCTATATTTAAATGTAAGTTGACCATATGTAAATATCATTATAGCAATGTAGGGTGGAATGGACTTCTGTATTTAAGATCTTTATTGATAAAATATTTTTGCTTGTGATTTGATCTCACAATTCCATGGCTTGGTTTCTGGCTTTTCCCATTATTAGCAGAGTCCAGGATGAGTTTACCAAAGAGAAAATGGCAAGACACACTCATGTGTATACATATACTACACACTACACATTCTTTTAAGAATGATAAAATGAAAGATCCTGTTCCTCTTTATTAAGATAACAGTTTTAAGGAACTCAATTAAAGACTGTATTATTCTCTTCATTCCTCCTCCCTACATCCAGCTTCCCTCCTTCGCAATTCTTGTTTCATGTTCACAATAAGGGGTAGAAATTTGATAGGAAGCCCAACACAAATCTAAGAGAATTGCCTTCCTTCCCCAAAAGCAATACAGCTAATGCACCACTGGCTTAAGATCCACTCCCTGATGACTTCAAGGATATTGGGAGACATTTGCTTACAGATGGAAATTTAAGAGATGAAATAAGTAACATCTCAGATATGGGCTAAATTATTTTATTCATATCCAGTGACTACAGGAGGTTTTGAAATGGCAATTTCTAGTCATATATGATACAGTTTAGAGTGAGAGAATATAGTAAGGTAGCTTGAAAGACAGTCCTCTAAAGGAGGATATCAGGAAGTTCAATTTTCTTCTCTTTTGTTGACTTTCAAGCTAATGGATTCCTAGTTTCTCTGTGGCAGTAGTTTTCAAATATAATTCAAGGACCCAAGGAGACCCAAAGACCCTTTCAGGAGGTCTGTGTAGTAATCAGTCTTTTGATAACTACATATCTCTATGAAGCCGGCTTTTGTTCATATATTTTAATTGCAGCTGATTAAATGCAGAAGCCAATGGAGAACTTATCTGTCTCCTATTATGAGAGGCAATAAAGTTATTTTGCAAAAATGCAAAAAAATATAATTTTTCTTGCTTTTTTTAATAAAAATGTTATTTATGTTAACATATAATGGCTCATTATTGTTAGTTTAAAAACCAATAATAAAATTTTAAGTTTTTTTCTGAGTTTTAATTTCTAAAGCAGCAAATATCAATAGATATATATCACATAGACAAAAGGTCTTTGGGGTCCTCAACAATTTTTAAGAGTGTTAAGGGCTGTATTAGTTATCTAGTGCTGTACAACAAATTATCCCCAAAATGTGATTTAAAATGACAAACATTCATTATATCACAGTCTCTGTCAGGAATTTGGGAACTGCTTCCCTGGGTGGTTCTCAGACTCTAAGGAAATTTCAAATCAAGATGTTGCTTGGGGCTAGCAGTCCTGTGAAGCATTAACTGAGCATGAAGGATCTACTTTCAAGGTGGTTTACACCTTTAGCAAGTTAGTGCTGGTTGTTGGAAGGAAGTTTTTAGTTCCTCACCATGTGGATCTCATGTGTATCTTTACCACATAGCCTCCAGCTTCCCCAGAGTAAGCGACCCATGGAAGACAGCAAGGAGAAAGCTGTTGTTTTTAATTACCTAATCTGGGAAGTGACATACTCTCAATTCTAACATGCTTGATTCGTTAAAAGTGAGTCACAAATTCTAGTCTGCTTTTAAGGGGGAGGGAAATTAAATTCCACCACTTGAATGGAATAGTATCAAAGAATGTGTGAACATATTTAAAAAACACCGCAGGTTCCTAGCACCAAACTATTTGAGAATCATTTCCCTGTGGCATGAAGGATCTCTGTGAAGTTTTTGTGTTTCTGGGAAGGCAAAATTAGACCATTTCTCCAGGTTTGTTTATTTGTTTGTTTGTTTGTTTTGTTTTTAACTCCTGACAGTCCTTTGTCCATTTTTCACCATTGCTTTCACTCTTTGTCCAAACCAATGATGAATTAACCTGTCATTGATCTTTAGCTGGTAGAAATCCCTTGCATATTAGACTGAAGCAAGTAATTTATATATTATATATTAATTACATATAAATAAAATGTAAATCCTAAGTGCAATATACTTTGTCTTCAACCCAGCAGAATTTTAGAAAACACCTATTATGTGTCAGACTATATATTGGACACTAAATATCAAGACACAGTCTCTGCTTTCCAAATCCGTGTAATGTGGAAATGGACTTAAATACAAATAATTCCTAAACAGTTTTGTAAATGCAAAAGAATGTACAGAGTATACAGAAGCAGCCAATTACAACAGAGAAAACCTCTCTGCCCAGGGAGTACTGGCGAAGCCTTCATGGAGGAGGTGGTATATGGATTTATAACAGAATCTTATGCAGAACTTTTTCAAAGTAAACACTCTAGCAGTCCCATTTTGAAATTACTTGGACACTGTTTTGAGTAAGTAGGAGGTTCCACAAGGCCCTTCTGCCATGCCTTTTATCTTGGGCTCTGTGGAGGGAAAGAGAAGACTGTGGGTGTTGATACCTCTAGGGAGAAACAAGTTGATAAATGGGTTTTTGGCTGGGCACCCAGATTTGGCATTTTGTTTATATTCATTTTTGAACTTACTGTTACCCCCAAAGAAAAGAAAGGATAATAAGAAAAATTCCAAAGCCTGCAGACTTGAGTAAGTGGTCAGGCAGGGCTCCTTTGGGTATTGGAAATATGAGCCTGACCCATGATGCTTCTCATCTTTATAGTAAAGTGAATCCTTAGAGTCTGTTGTGGGAGCCATTCTTTCTCAATTCTCTGGCAGAATAAGAAAACAAAACAGCAAAAGAGTGTCCAATTTCATATAACTCCCTCAACTAGGCATTGTTAAACCTCTTAGGAAAAGAAAAGAAGTGGGGATTAAGATAATCTCTGGCTAAATGCACTGATGTTATTAAGGGCTTGTTTTGGCAGTGTAAGTACATTTGTAAATTTCTCAGTATGTCCTGCACAGCATTTTACATTGTTCAGTACAATGTATGTGCTGCCAGCACCCCTGACACCTATGTTCAAATTCCAACCTCTGTCATTAAAAATAATAATTGGAAAGAAACCCTATTGTAGCATTCAGTCGGTGGAGGTTTTGAGCAAGCTGTCTTAGTCTGATTATGAGTTGAAAAGCCCATTGCCTTATTAAAAATAACAGCACACAAAGAAATGCAGGATTCCTTTGGTAACATTCAGAAGTCATCTGTTTGTTTTGTCTGCCCCCAGCTGGGTAGTGTGCAACACACAACTAATCTTAGAATAAATTAGTTGAATTTAAGGGTGATTTGATATTCAACTGGTGGCTTATGTATGGGACCCAATATCCTTTTAAGGTATCAATATTGAAAATATCATCAGATTTTAAATGATGAGGATAAGACAATAGAAATTAGATTTTTGTAGCCTTTTCCAACTCTAATATTTTCAGCACATCTCAGATGTCATCCTCTTCCTTTTTTGCCCTTTTGAATGTCTCTTTCACCATTTCCCTTATGATCCATTTTTTTTTCTTGTCATTTGCATATCCTCCATAAAGTTTGGTAGAATACATAAGCAATATCTTTCCCTTCTGAAACCCCAAATCTGTAGTTGAATAGTCCATCCAGCATGTATATACCAAACTTCTGGCCCAACTACTGACCTGTGAAAAAAATCACAGTCCCTCCACCCTTGTGAAATTACATCCATCCTTCCCCTTCCTGTACTCCTCCTCCTCCCTTTCCTCTCTGATTTGGTCTATAGGGGCAATAGATTAGGTGATACTAGTAAATTACTTAGAAAGAAATGAACAAAAGCTGATCTCAGCTCCCCGGTCCAAATCAATGCTGACTCCCAATCCCTCTCAGATTATTGCTCTGGTCTGGATAGGCATCTTTATAAGTTCAATAGTGACATCCACCCTCTGAACAAAACAACTAAGTATGTCCTGAGTGAATCAATGAGTTTTTGGGTCTGGTACAAGTCTTTCTGCCCTAAATTGGACTCTACTTCTTTCAACGTTTATCAACACCATTTATATGCCAAGCATTGTGTAAGGGTTAGGCTGTGATAAATAGGAGGAGCCCCTCCTAGCCTAGTTAGGCAAACATACACACAAATAAATATTTTTCATATATTAGGAGGAAGTGACAAAAACAGTTATGCACAAAAGTATGGCAGCATCATAGATGGGAAAGTTAGCAGCTCTCCTGTGAGAGTCAAGAAAGACTTCTTGTAAAAGGTGACTTTTGAGCTGGGCCTTGAAGAACTAGTAGAAATTCAACAGGTAGAGAAGAGTAAAGGTGATCCTGTCAAAGGGAACAGTGTGAGAAAAAAGTATTGGCTAATCTTTGGAATGGTAGAAAATTATAGTTTGGGGTCAGACTGTGAAGGTTTCTTTGCAGCAGCATTAAGCATGACCCTGCATCATTTTAATTATAACTATTTTAATTTATGTGCTTTTCTTTGTTTTCAAATTTTTAAAGAATAATGATCACATATTACTTTATATTGAGAGAAAAATAACCTTAATGATAAAGGGGAAGTGTTCAGGATCTGCAGTTTGGGGTGAAAGGCTATTTTTACTTTTAGTGATTTCCACTTAGTGCTGCTTTGATGCTTGCCCAAGCAAATCATTGCAAGAATGCAAAGGAATACCTTCCTCCACAACCCAATATGGGAACTCTCCTCTTGAGGATGTTAAGAGCCCTCAAGGGAAGATCATGTGCTCCCAGCTGCAATATTTCAAAAATGGTTCATGAATGCAAAGGGGCCCTGTCCCTTAGTTCCACATTTCACACATTGAATGGAAACCTCTATGAAGAGACGCTTTTTTCCTGAGCAGACTGCTGTAAGCAAGTCCTAAGTGGAGTCTCATGGGCTCCACTATTTATATGTCAAACAGTTTGTTTGGCATGTATGTATTAGAATAAAGTGGAATTGGAATCAAAGAGCATGTTCTTCAATCAAATTATTTTTCCCATCATGGGAAACTAATTGTCCAAATTTCTGTCTTTTTTTTTCTAGAGACAATTCAGTTGGGCAGGCTGCCTTAATTCATGGGTGGAGATATTTTTGTAGTCTGTCATGGGTTACTAGCACAAAAGAAATCTTGACTACGGCATATATGGGTAATTACTAAGTCACTTAATTTAAAGAAAGATAGTTTCAGCTATCTTTCTTTCAAAAGAGAAATAAAAATATTCAACTGATCTCCTTTAAAAATTGTAAGCATGGCAATAGAAAGTGTCATTTAAGAAAACATAAAAATAAAATACAAATACACTTAATTCCCGTGCCAGAGCAAATTTAGGAAAGAATGACAATGAAGAGAAGAACTGAGAGAGGCTCAGTAAACTCAGTAGGAGGTAATGCTCCTACTCTCTGCTGCTTTCTGGCTATGGTATCAGAGGACATTATTACCCACCTCTTGTCATCATTCTCTTTTGTAAAGCTCATTAATTCTCCAACAGTTTTGAAAGTCTTTCTTCTACCTTGCAAAAGAATATTTCTGGATTTATTTTATTTTATTTTATTTTTTTAAATATATTTTATTGATTTTTACAGAGAGGAAGGGAGAGGGATAGAGAGCTAGAAACATCGATGAGAGAGAAACATTGACCAGCTGCCTCCTGCACACCCCCCACCGGGGATGTGCCCGCAACCAATGTACATGCCCTTGACTGGAATCGAACCCGGGACCTTTCAGTCCGCAGACCAACGCTCTACCACTGAGTCAAACCGGTTTCGGCTGGATTTATTTTAAAAAATCAAATTTTCTTTTGGAAACCAAGGTTTATTTTCTCACAGTGTTAGGTTTTGCATAAAGGAATGGCCTGCATGTAACACTGTACTTGAGGACTCAAAAGCATTGGCCAGTTTTTTAGAAGTGTTGGTACCCCGCTCTTTGTTCTCCCAATGGTAAGTACTATCTCATCCCATAGGCTCTAGGAATTATTTGAGAACTGGCATTTATATCATTATTCTTAAATTTTTCCTTATAAAATTCACCTTGGATTCTAAACAGGTTCTAATGGGAATAATATACACTAAGAATAAAAAAGAACTCAATGAACAACTCTATCAAAAAGAAAAGGTTATAATCCAGCTGGTGTTGCTCAGTGATTGAGCATCGACCCATCCACCAAGAAGTCATTTTTGATTCCTGGTCAGAGCACATGCCCAGGTTGTCGACTTGATCCCCAATAAGGGGCCATGCAGAAGGCGGCCAATTGATGTTTCACTCTTATATCAATGTTTCTCTCTTTCTCCCTCTCCCTTCCATTCTAAAAATCAATTAAAAATCTTTAAACACACACACACACACACACACACACACACACACACACATTATCTTCCCAGGTCCATCTTGTATGTTCTATGATGATAATGAGTACCCTATAAAGTAGGATGGCCTTTTATTTCGCTGTTACCTTGTTTAACTTTAAAGAAGGTTCTCCTGAGTTCTAGCATTTGATGACCTAGACTGTGGTTACATTATTCACATTCATTGTGTGTGAGTATATGTGTGTTTAACATTTATCTTGATGCCATCAATTAATATCCTTCCATACTAAAGTGTGAGGTCTTATCGTAGCCCCTCATCTTCTTAACTCTGAACCCTCACCAGTTTTTTGGTGATCTTTATCATTACAAAAAAAGGTCAAGAGTTAGGAGACTGGGAGATGTTCAGAGTGTTGTTGTTTTTTAACTTCTAGAGAAGTCAAATTGGCAGGCTTTTCTATGAGTTCAATTTTTCTTGCCGTGTGCTATGTTTAGTGAGAGAGTTTGAAGGTAGGAGGAGGCCTAAGGGAAACTCTTTCATTAAAGAGTGAACCATTGCTTCTTATAGACTAATGGCCATATTCCATTACCTCATGGAGAGAGGAGAATTACTCAGCCTCAGCCTTTAGTCTTTCAGTTTCCACTCTTGGGGACTGTATTATTACCTTGTAAAACAGAGCATTAATTGAACCCATCTTTTTCCTCTGTGAGAAGCTATAATGTTGACTTTTATTTTCAGAGCCCTGTATTGAGCCTCCTCACTTTGGAAACTGATGGAACTCAGCCACCAGGAGTTAGCTGTGAGGGGTTTGAGCATAGCAGAAAGCAACGTTTGCGGTATCAGGAGTTATATATGTCTCAATAACCTTCCTTGAGTTATTTTGTCAATCACCCTGCCTTTACTGTAATCCGAGCCTTTGTAAAGATATGCTGATTATTATAAGCTCTCTGTCTTTTAAATTATTGGTTGAAATGAAATGTTTTATGGCAATAAAATGGAAAATGGCATTAGTTATAAGAAAATAATTTCTACCAGTCTCCCACTTTAGGCCAGATTTGAGAACAACCCCCAAAAAGCTTTTCTGGGCTTAGGACTCCCACCAGTGTCCAAATGAGGTTCAGACTTGTGGCTCCTCCAGAGACCTATGTATCAGAGGAATCCATTCTTAGCCTGGAGACAGAATTGAATAATTAGTCCACTGCCATCAAATTCCTTGGCAGAGTCTCCAAAAACTTTGTAGAGGCTTAAGATAGACTTGGATATGAAGCACTCTATAATTTCCTTTCTACCAGGAATATCACTTTAGAAAATAAAAAGTGTTTTATTTTTGTTTACCACTGGCTATTTATTGCATAGATATTTTAATACCCCTCTATAAGCATATCCACATCTCTCCAATCTGTAATATTTTACGTTGTGTGTCCATGTATATCAGTAATAAGAAAATAGGCCAGAAATTTGGTTGGGTATTTGTGTTCTCGCTCTCTCTCTCTCTCTCTCTCTCTCTCTCTCTCTCTCTCTCTCTCTTAAACACACACACACACACTGACTTTTGCAAAAAAAACACACAAAATTGTGGTCTTTTAGCCAAGAATGTCTTTAAAACTCATTTACTGCTCTAATCAGCCTGGTAGAGCCTTTCTGTCATGCTGATAAGGAAATTAAACTTTTCTCATACTGGGTTTACTTGCCTGTTATGAACAGATGTTTTGTTTTTCTTTCAGGGAACTGATTCAGAAGCTGAAGTCGTTCATCAACTTCTATAGTGCTCTGCCTGGCTACATCTGCAGCCATAGCCCTGTGGCCGAGAATGATACCCTTTGCTGGAATGGTCAGGAACTTGTGGAGAGGTAATCTTTTTTAGCAGTGTTTGAGAAATAATTATCATATATGCACCTCAAGGATAATTATGTCTTCTTTTACCTCCATTAATTTCACAAGATAATTTCTAGGAAAATCATAATATGAGCATCTGTGACATGCCAGATGCTTTCTGTAACTCATAGACCTCAGAATTTACAAACTTTGAAGCACATAGAGAATTATGTATTCAATCCTTAGCTTCTTCCAGTTCCTAATTATGTTGGCCCATATTCATTGATTGATTAGAAGCAACGATATTCATACTAGTAACTTTAATTTATTGGAGTTAACTACATATTAAGCGCAATGCTAAGTAGTTGTCTCTATTAACTCTCTCTATCCTTATACCAATCCTCTGAAATAGATAGTTACTTTCCTGCGTTAGTGATGAAGGTGAAGGAAAGGAGAAAGGGGGAGGGGGAAGGAGCACTATTTCCCTGAGCAATTTTAATGAAGTATTTTACTATTTGAGTGTTTCTTAGTAACATTTGTTTTAACATTCATTGTCCATTAAGAATTTGCTAATAACTGGAAAGGAAATAATATATATGCATTTATTCAGCAAATATTTACTGAGAATCTTCTAACTGCCAGTCACCTTGCAGTGAATGAAACAGGAAAAATTTCCCCATCCTCACAGAGCTTTCATTCTAATGGACTAATTGGCTTTGCATGTATAAGGAATAGCTTTCAATTAAGGAATTAAATCAGGGAGGCTGAATGCTTAGGAAACCACATGGAGTTTAGTAACATGCTTTTAAAAATGTTTGTACAAGTGGTATTATATTTTAGAGAATGTACAGAAGAAACCTGAACTAGAGTTCTGAATATTTTATGGATTATTAGTTGCTTAATATAGGACAAGTGACTTAAACTCTCTGAACCTTGCTTTCCCCATCTAAAATATGGTATGGTTGTATTAGAGTCCCTCTGCCTCTAACAATATGTGTATTTTTCCACATTCATTCATTCTTTTTAAATTTTTTTTATTATTTAAGGTATTACTAATAGTAGTATATATGTCTCTTTTTCCCCCCACTGACCTCACCCCTGGCCTCCCCTACCCCCGGCACTTTCTCTTGTCCCCTTGCCCCCAGTATCTTACATCTGTTGGTTGTGCTTATATTATTATATATGCATGCATACAAGTTCTTTGGTTGATCTCTTACCTCCACAACCCTCCCCTACCTTTCCACTGTAGTTTGACAGTCTGTTTGATGCTTCTTTGCCTCTGTCTATTTTTGTTCAACAGTTTATAATGTTCTTTATTATCAAAAAATGAGTGAGATCATGTGATAGTTATCTTTCACTGAGTGACTTATTTCACCTAGCATAATGCTCTCCAGATCCATCCATGCTGTTGCAAATGGTAAGAATTCCTTCTTTTTTACATTATCATAGTATTCCTGTGTATATATGTACCACACTTTTCTAATCCATTCATCTGCTGATAGGCATTTAGGCTGTTTCCAAATCTTAGCTATTGTAAATTGCACTCCTATGAACATAGGGGCACATATATCGTTTCTGATTGGTCTTTCTGTTTTCTTGGGATATATTCCTAGAAGTGGTATCACTGGGTCAAATGGCAGTTAGGGGCAATCAGGCTGGCAGGGTAGCTGTTAGGCATCAATCCAACTGGCAGGGGAGTAGTTAGGGAGTAATCAGGCTGGCAGGCAGAATTGGTTAGGGGCAATCAGGAAGGCAAGCAGGTGAGCAGTTGGGAGCCAGCAGTCCTGGATTATGAGAGGGATGTCCAACTGCCCATTTAGGCCCGATCCATAAATTTTGTGAAGGATGTTGCCCTGTGGTCAAGAAAGTTCTCTTGGTGGAACCCAAAGTCTGTTAGATTTGTATGGGTTCAAAGTTAGCTAAATGTACCTATGCGCCATTAAAAGAGCCCTGTTGACTGAAACATTTTTATTTATTATGCTAGCTTCATATATCTTAGGGTATTGAACAAAATAATAAAATAAAGTAAGTATTGTGGTATGGAGAAAAGCTATTATTCCATATTCCCATTTATATACTTCTGAGAAATATTTTTAAACAACTTTTATCATTGATATATATTCTCCAGGAAAGGAAGGAAGACAGGAAGACAACAAAAAGAGGAAAGGAGAAAGAAAAGAAATCAAACATATCTGTAGATAGAATAAGGATAATGTAGTCCAGGAAGTAACTCTTTCATGCTTAGTACCCTCGGGTTATAATTAACTCATACTTAAATTACTGACCTAATGTAATGATGGGACTAGGGAATAGTGTCAAACAAGATTTTTTAAAAATTACTTATCAATATACATTTAATAATATGAAGTTCTATAGCCTGAGGATGTGTGTACCCTCTATTTGTACCATTTATAAAGGTTAGTTTTATGCTGCATGTCTCATCTATATACAGTTAAAACCTTTTCAGAGCTTTTCATTTAATTTCTCATTTAATTTAGTCTTAAGTAAAGTTACAACTTCATATTGTCAATGGATTGTAACTTTGTTATCTTTATAGTTTAGGTTTGTGTTTATTTAAAAATATTTTACTTTTAGTCAAGAAAATTTATGAAGTTCAAAGATCCTAATAGAGAATAAGACTTACAAGTGGAGATACTTGATTAAAAAAATATTGACACTGAAGAAAATATAGATATCCATATCAGCTATGTTATCAGAGCTATTTATAACCCCCTACTATGGATGTACCGATTTCTCAAATTTAAAAAGTTAAATGAGTCATTGTCTCTCTAAATAAAGTCATTTCATGTCCTTTTCATTTTTATCTTTTATAAATACAATCAATTGAAAGATAAATGAGGAGGAGGTTTTCACAGATCTAGTCTCAGGGAGTACCACAGAAGCCTATCATTTGTCCTTCTCACCTCCCCACAACCACCCCATCTTGGCTTGAGATAAACATTGGCTTCCAAGATTTAGTTGGAATCTTCAAATTAGCAAGCTTGATTATATTAGCTGCCTCCTGCACACCTCCTACTGGGGTATGCCCACAACCAAGGTACATGCCCTTGACTGGAATCTTACCTGGGACCCTTCAGTCCACAGGCTGACACTCTATCCACTGAGCCAAACTGGTTACATCTTAGCTGATGTTTTTGAATATTTATTCAAGTTGCAGCATGCATCATTACTTCATTTTCCCCCCCAAATACTATTTTATTGTACAGGTATAACACATTTTGTTTTCTTTGCATTTTATATGAACTCTGAGCAACTACTGTTCTATCAGGTTTCTTTGACCACCTCTGGATTCAGCTTGGCTCACCCTTCACTTTGAGGACAGGACAGCCAAACTGTCAGTTCTACCATATCCATCACACTTGACCACCACCTAAATGCTAGCCTCTCCTTGACCTGGCTTCAACTCTCTCTGTCTTTCTCTATATGTCTTTGTATTTATGCTTTCCTGAGTCTTTTTTTTCCCCTCAGTTCTATGTGTGTGGCTAACTTGTTCCTCCTATAACCAACACACCTCCTATAGGGGTTTATACTTCCCTTGTGAGTTTGAAGCTTATCAATTCTGCTTACACAACTACTTGTACTTTACTTTGTGGCATGATGCCTTAGTTCCCTCTGTGATTCAATCTTAAGCTGATCCTGATTCTCCCTTGTCATGTTACTGAGCTGGATGAGACTGACAAAAACCACAAAGAGGCAAATTTCAAATTTGCATGATAATCATAAAAAAAGCATCAAACTTCCCACAAATGTTCTTTTTTTGGCACAAAATTTGACATTTTTAAATGTAAAAATATCAATGATGTTAACACCTTCAGAAAATTTGACACATGAAGTCTTGAAGCATGTTGTTAATACAACAAAATAGAACACATATCAAATCGCATATATATCAACATATATGCAACTCCAGCTATTAAAAATATCTGCATTATTAACCAGTACACCTAGTAAGTCCCCTCCTTTCCTTGGTCACTTCTTGGACCCACTAAAGTAGCAGTACCTTTCCTGCCTCTCTTACCATTTTTCTCTACTCTCATATCTTTACAAGGCTATAAGGTAGCCTTCACCATCTCCAAAGCAAGCCTTTCATTCAATCTCCTCTACACACATGGCTCTTACTAATAAAGCTGCTGCCTGTGTATTCCCTATGGAGCTTTGAATCTTATGCAAGACGAAATCTCTTTAGTTCTAGATTAGGTGTCCAGCCTGGGTCCTAGTTCTACCATGGGTTGGTTGTGTAATATTGAGGAAGTCATTATCCTTCAATCTTCTATTGTAAAAATGAATTGGATAAAATGGTCTCTAAAGTTCTTTCTAGCTCTAACAGGCTAGGAGATTCTATGACAAGAATATTTGAGGGATAGGGAGTGTGAAAGGAGGAGGACTTCCACAAAACTGACTCGATGACTTTGAACTTCTATTTCTTTCCTGGATGGCTTCCCAAGCAGTTCAAAGTAAAAGTGATTCAAAAGGAGCTCCAGGGTGTAATCATTCTCATTAGGACAGATATAAGTTCTTTCTTTATTTGACTCCTCCAGGTATCTTTGGGGCTATAGAGTACCAGATAAGTTGGCTGTTTGAGATGTTGTCAGAGTTGTTTTTAGTTTCTGATATTGGAGAGTTTGGGATGAAATTCACATAATTACACCTTAAAGAAAATGTCTGCCCCATAATACCACATAACCCCAATGGGCTGCTGAGCAAAAGAAATGGAATTCAAAGTCTGTTGCTCCAAGTAATATTTGACACAACCACCCAGAATGAAAATTAAAAACCCTCTAACCACAGAAATATATCAGTATGGGAAGAGATACATCTAGAGAAGTGCCAAGGGCTGAAGGCAAGTAAGAGAAGAGCAATAATACAAAGTTGCTGAAAAAATAAATGAAGACAATGTTCACTCTTTCCGAAGACCCTACAGGCTAAGGGTAATCTTTGATCTAGTTGTCCTTGTGTGCATTGCTGTGAACTTTTAAGCATTTATGTAGCAGTTTATATTTTACCAAGTACTTTACAATACTTTTATTTGGCTTAGTAAACTTTTCCCGGAATCCCATCTACTTTATGATCAGGAGAGTCACTTCTTGTTTGCTTAGCACCTCCATGCACACAGTCTCACACAATAGGCCACTTGTTCCGGCAGGAGAGCAGGTGCAAAGGGTTGAGGAGCTGAGGACACCTGCAGTTACTGGGGCGGTTGGAGTGGGGGTGGTTTACACTTCAGTTCACCTTTTCTTCCCTCTGTTATTCTTTAGTTTTATTTTATGGCTGACAACTAGAGAACAACAGTGCCAGCTTTGGACCTGCCAGGGGCAGAGCTATTCTGAGAGTCAGATACTGGCAGTGGTGAGCACTTTCCCTGTGTCTCTGTGCCAGTTACTCTGCCCATGCCCACGGTCGCCACTCTCTTCCACAAGGCCAACTTGCTGAGTGTCTTTCCTTCTACCTCATGGCTCTGACTGCAGCCTGGATTCTGGGACTCTAGGAATGATTTGAATGGAAGACAACCTAAGTAGCATTTCTATTTTCTGTGGACAAGACCTTTAAGTGTTCTTGGGCAAGTCTAACACCTTATTCTTGCTAATTCCTTCTCTTTCCTGTCATCCACTCTATGCTGGTGCTTTGAGAGGTCATGGTGTGAGATGGTATGTCTGTAGATGGGTCTTGAGGTAGTAGAGCTATATACTCTGAATCCCAGGTTTGCCAGGGATTCCAACACAGTTACTAGGTGAAGATTTCATTTTCTGAGGACCAGATTTGCCAAAGCCAAAACCAGGATGTAGTCTATGAAGTTCAAATTGGATATTGTGTGCCAGAACATTGGAAATTTCTATTACTGAGCACAGGGCTACGTAGATAATTGATGGGTAAGTACTAAATAGAGAGCGTTTGCATTGTTCCTGAAGGAAGACAGAAAATTCTTTCTCTGACCCAAAGAAACCCTCATATTTGTAATCTCAGCAATTATTGTCTTGACTGTAGCAAATATAACAGGTATGTCAGTGGATTTGTTTTCACAACAGTGACATGTCATTTAGTCAGACCCAGAAATGAGTTCAAGTTTATATTATTTGGAAAGGGTTTATGATGCAAATCAATATTACTAACAGGTGTGTAACTTGGAGCAAGCTCAGTGTGAGAACTAGTGATTGGCCTATGGGGATGGCACAGGTGCTGGAAGGAGTGGTGCTTGGGCTGTGGGAACTCATCTGCGTGGCTGGCCCAAGTGGAAAGTGACCCACCACTTGAATAATATTCCCTGGGGCACAGGGAAAGAACTCTACCATTTTCTAGGTAAGCATTGCTTTCCAAAGTGGTGCAATCTGATGGGTGGGATAAAGTGGTAGCTGTCCTTGGCAGGGCCCAGACAAAAGTCTAGTAAAAGGTAGGTCCTTAGTAGAAGCAGTTTTAAGGGAAACGCCCCCCCCCCCCCAAAGCAGGCTGACAAGAGTTGGGCAGAGTAGGGCAGAGTTTCCACAACCTAAGTTGCGCTTTGAGTAAGGCCTTCAGTCTCAGTTGAGTTCAACAGACATTTACTGACTACTTACTGTATGTCAGGCACTGGGTAAAGCATAGTACTGACCACAGACAGATGTAAACAGGAAACCAGGACAGAGCTCAGGTCATACAGCCTGAGTCAGTATAGTTTGCAAGTGGAAGTCATGCCTAAATATCTGGGGTTTGCTCCAAAAACATGAAATACTGGTTTCAAGGGCCAAGACTAATTTCAGAGGCTGGGGCCTGATAGACCAGTTTGCTAAGCTATTGCTTTCCTGTTTTTGTCACTGTTGGCTCAGGACATGGGTTTCAAAATATGCAAGTGACTGTGGCTAAGACAAGAGGAGCATCAGAAAACAGTGGCAGGAATTTTGAGCTTTCTTTTAAAGTATTTCAGCAGAACCCATTCATATGAAACAATTTGTCTTTCTCTCATGATCTTTGGCAGTTCATAAATAAGATTCAGTAGGACATGCAAAATAACATTTTAGGAGGCTTTTCTTTGTGTTGCCACATATATTTGAAATGCAAGGAAAAAAATCCACAAGTATTACTTTTCCCTAACTCAGACTTACCTCTCTCTCAAATTAGTCGAGTTGGTGAGGTCTGATTATAGGTAGACTTTGAGAGTTCTCTTTTTCATTTTGAAGATCACTGCATTAAAGAATGATGCTTGCCCTAGCCAGTTTTACTGAGTGGATAGAGCTTTGGCCTGCAGACTGAAAGGTCCCTGGTTCAATTTGGGTCAAGGGCACATGCCAGGTTGCAGGCTCCATCCTCAGTAGGGGGCATGCAGGAGGCAGCTGATCAATGATTCTCTCTCATCATTGATGTTTCTTTCTCTTCCTCTCCCTTCCTCTCTGAAATCAGTAAAAATAAAAATAAAATTTAAAGAATGGATGCTTGTTATGGACTTAACGTCTGCCCAAGTAAATGATTTGTTCTTAGTAAATTAATTTCGAAACACTTGAAGTCCTATCCAGTAAACCCCCCTCTCAGATGCCCTGTCACCTACACACTTTATCAGGACATCTCTGCCAAAAAGTTCCTTATAGCCACGCCTATATGCTCAGTGCTACCTACTCACAAGTCATTGCTTAATCATAATACTAAGGTAAGCTCTGGTACTTTTGGCCTTGCTCATTTTCCCAAATTCTAAATCATTCCTACCCTTGCTTCAACTCATACTTTATCTAGGACATACTTAAACAACTGAGACTCTTTAATTTTTCAAGGTCTCTCAGTGCTGGGATGAGCAGATTTGAAGCTTCCCCTAATTTTTCATTATAAGACTTTATGATCCTCTCTCCAGACATCATACTTTTAAAATTACATTTATTGAACACCTACTGCATGTCACATACTGTGTTTGGTGCTTTCAGATAATGATGATAACAGCCTATATATATATATATATATATATATATATATATATATATATTTTTTTTTTTTTTTGCCTGGGCACTCATCTAAGCACATTGCCTATGGTACCTCAATTTACTAATATCCATTCATCAACTAATCCTCAAAACAATGCAGGTGGCATTATCCCATTTTACAGATGAGGAAACTGAAGCTCAGCAGAGTTTAATTACTTTTTTTAAAAGTCACAGAATAAGTGGTAGAACCAGATTTTGAACCTGTCCGTGTCTTGACTCCAAGGCCAGTTGCTCTTTCCACCACCTGACTCAGCCTTTTAAAATGTCTTATGTACTCACCATCTCAGTAAATTGTGAGACAAACTGAATTTCACCTCTTAAAAATTTAATTACTGACCATTATTTTGAAAATCTGTTACTTTGGCACAGTGCTCCCATGTGTTGTTGAGGTATGTGACCTATTTTCTGACCCTTTCTTTTTGATGCCTCTATTTTGGGAGAGTTATAGCTTCATTCATGTTCCACCAGCAGTAATACCAATTAATAACTTGAATGACTACTGCTTGGTCTCTCTGGGGCCCAATTTGCCTATCTGTAGGAGGACAGCATTGGACAGATTTCAAGAGTTCATTCCAACTCTGAAATTTTCATGAGTTAAAAGTCTAACTTAAACAACTTAAAAAAAAAAAAAAAAAGGTAAAGATCATTTTCTTTTGGTTTAACTCCAGTGGCACAAAAAAAACCACATCTGTTTTTCTGGCCTAATTCTCTGGGCTAGAAGGAGTTGGTAAATGAGTTTGGATTAATTGAATAATCAACCTCCATCACACACTGTAGTCTGTTATATCCCTCCCTTCCCAATTATTGAGCTTTTGAGTTGAGGTGGTGTTTTTTTTTTTGTTTGTTTGTTTTTTTGTTTTTGTTTTTTGGTTTGTTTTGTTTTTCTGTTATTGTAAGATTTAAAATAGGTCAGAGTCCTCTTCTCCTCATTGGTCTATTCCCCACCAACAGAGGACTCTGCCAGCTCCGCCTATCCTGGCCTAGTATCCTGACTGGCCATGGTCAGAGCCCAGGAGGCAGGCCTTACCAGTGTTTTCACAGATACTGAAGTTCTCATAAGAAAGAATCCCTTTGCTTCCTTCTGTACTTTTCTGTCTCCTTACCTACAGGCTCCTCTGAAGAGTTTGCTTCTTCAGACAAACATTCAGATGATCCAATCTCAGACATTTTCTCTCTCCAGTTCCTTCTCTGCTGGGGGCTGCTCTCTGCAGCCATTGACTCTTCTCCTTATGACAGTGATAGCAACTTCTCAAGCTTTCTTCACCATCTAGAAAATATTCTTTGCTTCCTTACGTTTAAATGACTTCTTTATTATATTCCAAGACCAATATTTTAATCTGTCCTCACAGTGAAGTTTGAAAATAGGCTAAAAACTGACTGATTCTAATACAGTGCCCTTATATAGCTAATGTCTACTAAATGAGATATAAATGGGTTTACATCTTCCTGATTTCTTGTCTTTTTCTACCTTTCCATTGAAATCTATTTGTAATTTCTGGAAGTCTGTTGCTTGAGAACACAGGTATTTCTTGAAGTATGATGGATATATTTGTTTCTAGTACTTTCCAGGCTAAAATTTGTTCCAAAGTGGTGTTGCTGTGCCAAAAATTATGAAAATATTTTTCTTTAAATATGTGCACAGACCTGGCCAGTGTGGGCTCTTGTGGTTGGAGCATCACCTCACTTCTCAATCAGGGCACATACCCAGTTGGGCATGTGAAAGAGTGATGTTTATCTCACATCTAGGGTTCTCTATCTCTCCCTTCCTATCTCTAAAAAGTCAATAAAATATGTGCCTAAGCAATAAGAATCCAATTGTTGCCATCTTTATTAAAAGCATTTGCAAAACTCAGCTATTTTCACAGTTGCTTTGTTTTTCTGTTCATTTTCATAAATTAAAGCTTAGTTTTGGATAGGAAAAAAAAACAACTTAATAGACCTCCTACGAGGGCTTTTCTACCCTGTATTCTAATTTTGTTTTTAAGCTATTTTATGCTCTTTAAATTACCCAATTTTCCACAGTGATTATTTTAACAGGAGTACTTTTCCAAGGAAACAGCCTGATAAACCACTGGGTTTGGGGCTACATGCAATACTACAATCTTTCCATTAGATGGCAATGTGAGAATGTAAGATCTGTAACTTGTTGGTGGCTGTCTATAACAGGCAGTAAATTAAACTTTTGTGAAATCAAATTTTTTTGGAGGAGAAGTTAGTTCTTCTAAGACTTGCTCTCAAACTCTTTTTACCTTCTCTTGCCTAAGGGGATAGTAAAGTTAACTTTCTAGCAGATTTCCTGTCCTAAATCATTACCCGTGGTGTCAAAATCAGCAATGTGCATTTAAGAAACCTTTAAAAGAAAGGAATCCCTTCTAAATGTGAGAGTTGTGACACTAACAACTTGTGCTGTTAGGAAAGTCCCTCTCTAGGTCTCCGTTATTTTTATTTACATGACGAGTGGGGATAAGTTGATCTCTTAAGGGTGCTTCCATTTGGAATGGTCTACATTTAAATTTGGTTTCCTTCTACTACACCCTTGCTGCCTCAGCCAGCATAGAAATGGGAAGAAAAGATCACCCATTTTACGCTTGTTTGATTCTATTCCTCTTCTACAAGTGCTATCTTTGCTTCAACTGTCCCAAAACAATCATGCCCAGATGTCCTGTTTTAATTGGGTTCCTTTTCTCTTATGGCTTGTGCACAGGTTTCCACCCCCCTCTTTTTCCTCCCTCATCCCCAACCAATCTGCCTGAACAGAAGCATGCCCCCCATTTAACTTCACAAATAGGTTTTTCTTGTTATTATAGCAGTCATTTTTGTGCTAAACAGATACTAAAGTAGATGGGGCAAGGAGATGATACCACATGTAATGCTTAAAGGTGACACTTCTAACATCACACACAACATGTCCAGTTAAGAAAACTTTAGAACTGGGAGGTAGGAACTTCCTTCTATTTATTTTCCCTCCTCAGCTGGCCAGTATTCATTGCCAGAACCATTTCAAAGCTTTAGGAAAGAAACAATATTCTGAAGAGAGGACAATTAATCTAATTGGAGGTTAGTGGTACTGAGCAGACAACCCATTATTAAAATCCCCCATGGCCAATAGTGTCTCCATTCCTGACGCTCTGGGCAATGTTTAGATGAGGAAAATTATGACTGTGATGGCTCATCCACATGCAAAGCCTATAACAAACCATGTGCACCAGTGGCACAGAAGGAGCGAGTGGAAAATAAATACTGAATTAATACAAAGCTATGGAGACACCGCGAACTGAATCCCTCTTGGCTTGGAGCTCAAAGTATACATGCTATGTAAAATTCCCTGAGAACACATCACATATGTCACATTGCTATAGCCAAAGTGGCAAAGACGTCAATCACAACTGTCTCCTGCATTCATTTTCCTTTTTTCCTCAGAGATTTCAAACCACCTTTGGTGTTTGTCTAGTGGCATGGTGGTGGTGGGTTATTTATTTCTCTAACTTCAACACCTTATCTCCCAGGAATGTAAATATTTCACTGAATAGCAATACTGTGGACCTCTGTTTGGGAGAAGAAACCCCATACACAGGGCTCTCCCCAAGGGCTTTTAAAAGGCAAGCCTAGGAATCTGCTGAGTCGGTAAAGAGAGACATTGCTGTAGGCACTGTTGTGAGCCTTGTAGGACAACACTAGTAGCTTGCAAATTGTCATATACAGTGAAGCAGTGTGGTTAGGAAATGTCAAATATTTATTCAGTATGGGTTATTTCTAAGGAAGCAACAGTAGAATAATGATTAAGAACAGAGGCACCTGGAGATAGACTCACAAAGTTCAAACTCCAGCTTTGCTATTGACTAGCTGTGTGATCTTGGGAAAGTGACTTCACTTCTCTGCCTCAGTTTCCTCAACTGCAAAAAAAGGCTGGTAATAATAGTTTCTATCTCATAGGGCTGTTAGGAGGATTAAATGAGGCAATGTAGGCTTTCTTTTTCCTGTAACAGTAACTGGCGCTGAGAAAGCACTCAATGCTGACAGCTATCATTATTATAAGTACCACAAAGTGCTCTAGGTAGTACAAAAGGGAATTAACCAAGCCTCAGCCTCCAAAGACATCACAGATTATATGGGATGGCACATGGAATGTACATAAAAGGAGCGTGAACAACTCAGGACTGTCTCTACTGTACATTTAGATGCAATGGCAGCAGGTCAGGATGCATCAGAGTGGGTCAGTGAGGTCCTCAATTCTCATTAGGAGAGAACTTCAGGCATCTACAGGGAAGGAGAGTGAGAACCTGAATAAGTTAGCAACTACCAGCATCAGTGGTATCAATACTTTTGGATACTGCTTTGTACAGCAGATAAAATAAAGGCAAGTTGTAGGTCTTAGCCACAGGACAGCTCTTCCCAACACTTTTGTAACCAGAAACCATGCCTAATTTACTAGAGTCCTTTGAGGATTTAAATAGCACACTGATGGAGCAGAATAGTGTATGCTATTTCAACTTTTAAAAAAGTTTGGCAAGCTTTAAAACCCAAAGCTGTTTTTGGAAAATTGAGTTACCATGGAATTGGGGACCAGTATTTAGTCCTGGTTCCTTAAAGATAGCTTGGAGATAAGAAACAAAAAATAGAGCAAAAAGGACACTTTTATGAATGGCAGAAAATAATATAGTGAAGGTGCAAGAGATCATCTGGGGAATAATTTGATTTAATACTTATAAATGAGCTGCAAGAAGGAGTGTAGTGTAAAATCCCTAAGTTAGCAGATGTCTTTGCACTATTCCAATGAAGATAATAAACTTCAGGAAAATGTTTGTTTTGTAGGAGTGGGCATAAAAGTGGCCAGCAAGCTTTGATATAAACATATCCAAGGAAATGTCTCTAGAGACATTTATTTCAGAAGATTTATATGAACCTTACCTTTTTTATCTATGAATATGGCCTCTGATTCAGGCACAAGTAGATATAAATAAAGAAAAGATGGAGTTGGTGGTGTCATACAAGGGAGATGATATTTAAACAGAGAGGGATATATATATATATATATATATATATATATATATATATATATATATATATATATATATATATATATAAAAGCCCAGCGACCGAATGGTAGAATGACCAGAACAACTGGAACAATGGTTGCTATGCTGTACACTGCAGCGGCCAACCTACCTGATCTCCTAAACTCTTGAGGCCCCTCCACCTGGCCAGCCTGACCTCAATCAGTCCCACATCCTTCTACCCTGCTCTGAGGTATCCAAGAGCTGCCCTGAGGCCTGGAGCCCCAGGGGGTTAAGGCACAGGTTCATGGATGTACTCCTCCAGACCTTGAGAGCACCAAATTACAAATGTGGCTGCCACAAAGGAGGCCCGGCTGGGAAGTGGGAGAAACACACAGCAAAGAGGGCAAGAACTGAGGAAAAGCCTGCCTGGAAGAACCTGCACTAGGGGCAGCCATGTCCCCCACCCCCAATTCCAGTCCAGCCCTGCAGGCTACCTGACAAATGCTACCTTGCGGCGAATGCAGAGTGTGCTCCAGGCAAACAAGGGGGGTGCACTGCGACCCCTGCATGCCACCACTTCTCCTCACTAACTTGTGCATGCTGCCATGCAACTGCCCACCCACACTGCAGCCACAGTGGCACCCCATTCTCCTCCCACCCTGCCTCTGCCTGTTTACAGTGATTGGGATGGACAGGACAGGCTGGCCCAGCATGTGAGCACATTCCCTCCTCCTGCTATAGCCAGCTTCCCGGGTCTGCACTGATGGTAAATGCCTGGTGCTCTCACATGGGGTACGCCATGAGGCATAGTCCTCAGAAACCCAGAGCCCAGTCTACAGCAGGGCCCTTTGTGGAGGAAGCACACTACAACTCCCAGGAAGCACCGCACCTCCTGCAGCCCTGAAGCTCACTGAGGAGACTGAGGGAGCACACGAAAGAACATGCCACGCTGGTGCTCTGGGGGTACCTGCGCAGTTCATGGTCTTGTGGGGCTGGGGGAGGCCATACACCAACCACCAGTGGCCCCTCCCCTTGCTAGTCGGCCCTATGACCCCTATTGGGGCAGGCCAGGACTCCATCCATGCATGAATTTGTGCACTGGGCCTCTAATATGAATGTAAAAGAGGACACTAGTAGTAAGCTGATAAAAAATGTTTCTTTACAGACCCCAAAGGCAGTTGATATTTAATGGCTGGTGATTTGTGTATTCACTAACTTTTAAAGTTAAATAAGATGAATATATTAGGCTACCATTTTAGAAGAAATGCAATCAGATGTTCTCTTCACCTTGGCTACAAAATACATTCCTTTTCAGAGAATGACCTTTTTTGTTTATTTTTTTATTGTTGATATTATTACAGACATCCTCTGCTTCCCCCCTCCGCTCAGCCCCCGCCTCACCCCAGGCCTTCACCACACTATTGTCTATGTCCATGGGCTCTGCATATACCATATTTTTCGGATCATAAGACGCTCCGGACCATAAGACGCACCAGTTTTTAGAGAAGGGAAATGAAGAAAAAAAGATTCTGAAACAAATAGTGTCCTACAATATTTTATGTGCATTAAAACCCAACATCACAGTCATAAACACATGTAATCAACCCTGTAAAGTAAACAGCAGCATTTAGAACCATTTTAGAGCCGGGCAAGCACACAGAGACCACACAGAGCCGGGCAAGTAAAAAAACTTTTTTTTTTAAAGTATATGTGTAGGCTATATTTGGACCATAAGATGCAGGGACTTTTTCCCCCCACTTCTGGGGGGGAAAAAGTGCGTCTTATGGTCCGAAAAATATGGTAAGTATAACCTGACTACACTATTTTAATTGAAAAAAATATATATATATAGGGGAAATTTATGCTGCAAATGGCTTGGGAAAGCCTCCTGAAAATAAACCCAGCTCCAAGGCATATGGGAAATTGTGGGAGGAGCAATTGGAGAAGAAAGGAGAAGTAAAGAACATGCAAGAGTCTTTCTCCTTCAAATGAGTAGAAAGCACACTCAGAGTTAAGGTCTTTCCTGTGTGTTTCCCTGGCCAAGACCCAGGACCTCCCGTAGCATTCCCATTGGCCCTTACTCTTCTGGACTGTACACTAGACTGAGAGCATAATAAAGACTTTATCTGTTTTGGTTATCGTTGTACTTCCAACACTTAGAAATAAGGATGTTGAATGAATGTTTGTTGACTGTTAAATGAGTGTTCTTATTGTAAAGAGATTCTATCTGCAGTGGTTTATTTTTGTTCCATGGGATCATCCCACGGTTTAAAAGTCTGAAGAGAGCTTGTGGTCAGTTTGACCATTGGTGCCAAATATAAGTCAGCTTTCACTTTGCTTCAGACTCTCTTGTGACAAACTTTCTCTTTACCTTCACCTTTACAGATACAGCCAGAAGGCGGCGAGGAATGGAATGAAGAATCAGTTCAACCTCCATGAGCTGAAGATGAAGGGCCCTGAACCGGTGGTTTCCCAAATTATTGACAAGCTGAAGCACATTAACCAGGTATGTGGAACTATATCCAACAAGAATGAAAATGTCAAAGAAGTAAGGGATGGATGATGTTCACTGCGCAAACTGAGTTCTTGGGATTTTGGAGAGGTAGCCATTGTTTATTCTTTTTCAAGGATTCCCTTTGCTAAAAAGAATTTTTGACCCTCGTTTTTCACCCCATTTTTAAATCATAAAGATTATATTGTAATATTAGAGAAAACTTGGAAAATAGATGAAAAAGTATTTCTCACAGTGTCATTACTGTATCCCAACTTCTTCATTTTCATATCTTCTTTTCTAATATTCAGAAACATCGCACTCGGACTTTTTATATGATTAGAAGTATACAAATGATTTAGCATACTTAAAATTAACACTATATTGGAAACACTTTTTCATGTTGCCACAAATCCTCATATTAATCATTTTTGTGGCCATAATATTCTTTTAAGTATTCATCATAATTAATCAGCTTGCTTTTGCTGCACATTCAGATTACTTGAAATATTTTACCATTATAAATAAAGCTACATCTTCATACATAATGCTTTCTCCTGATATTAGATCATTTTCTTAAAACACTGGAGTTATTGACTTAAAGGATATGAGCACTTTTATTCATGTTTCTAAATTGCTTTCCAATGGGGATGTATCAGCTCTCAGTGCCACCAGTAAGATGCAAGAGGACCAGCTTTACTACGCCTGTAACGACGTTTGACTCACTGCCTGCACAGAGACACCCACAGATTTGCTTGACCTATACAGAGTTTTTCCTCATACGAAGTTTAGTAGCCAAGACACAAATAGAAGTTAGTTGTACCATCTGCTTGTGATTGCTTTGTGGCCACAATAAAAAAATGCCAACATATATCAGAGTGACAGCGTTTCTGCCCCATGATTCATGGGTGGGAGAGCCCTGGCACCACTGACTTCTATTTGTAGCCTAAGAAGAAACTTAATGAAACTAAAATCCTTATGCAAGGATAGCGGTTTCTGAACGAAAACATTGGCCTGATTTTGTTTTTTAATATGAAGTTTAGCAGTGAAATTTCTGCGGTTAGAAAATGTTTAGAAAGGCTTTCTAAATAGCGGAATATTTTATTGCAAATGGACATTGTGAAATTATTTACAACACACTTGGGTGTGACTCCTCCAGCGCCTAATAAAGAACTCTGCACTCAGTGAGCACATAATAAATAGTTGTTACTGCTGCTGAGCACATGATAATGGCAGTATTTGCATAACCATTTTTTCTATGAACTCACAACCTCACTAAGTTCTATAAAGCCTGGTTAAATACAGTATGATTATTTAAAAATGCATCTTTGAAGGGTTCAGAGCACAATTTAAACCACTAATGGCTGAACTGAGGGCATGGTACCTTTTCACCTGAGGACAATGGCAGTATTTGTCCTCTGAATTATTTCCAAATTACCTCAGACCAATTTTATCTGGGCAGCTCCACTCAATTGGTTAGACCCCAGCATTGGTGAGGCCAAAATCTGAGGATCCATCACTGTTCCCATAATCCTAATTGAAGAATCCTGTCAACAGAGATGTGTGATGAACCAAACTTAAAGAATACCCACTATGTGTTCAGCAAGGTTCTTGGCAGTTTAAGGGTTCTGCAGGAGTCTAAAACTGTTTTCACCGTTTTCTTCGAAGGGGAAGCACAGCATAGAAAGTGCTTACATAAAAATAAACAAATATAAATAAAAATGATGAAGAGCCAGAAGAGTAGTGCTGCTCCTTAATTTTGGGCAGTTTGCTTAGTGCTAAGCTGGGACATGTTAGTGTAAGGACTCCAGATAGATGCAGGTGTTAAGATCTGCTATTAACAATGAGTAGGTAAAGACAAGCAGGGGAGTGGCATTCATAAGAAAGATTAGACAAGCACGTGTGGATGGACACCGCCCCACACACACACACACCAGGGAAAAAGAGGAAGCTGCATCAGATATGGCTTTCTGTATGATACAATGTTCACTAAAATATTTATAGTGAGTCCCTTTTGAAAACACTTAGTTAGAAGTTTGATATTAATACTACGGGAGAGCATGTGATATAGTAGAAAAAACATGCACTTTGGATTGATAGACCTGAATTCAGATTGTGGCTCTTACAAGGTATATAAACTTGCACAAATCACAAATTTCTCTGAGCTTTAGTTTTCTCATCTGTAGTATTTAGAGATACCTTAACAAGGTTACTGTAAGAATTAGAAAAAATATATATGATTATATAATTAAATACATAATATTTTATGTTACACATATTTTTAATATATAACATGTATTGACATGGTAAGTGGCAGTTACGATGATTATATTCAGGACTAGAGGCCCAGTGCATGAAATTCCTGCACTTGAGAAGGGGGGGGTTCCCTCAGGGCAGCCTACATCCTTTTGCAATCCAGGATATTTTGGACATCCCTCTCGAAATCCAGGACTACTGGCTCCTAACTGTTCTGCCTGCCTGCCTGATTACCCCTAACTGCTTTCCTAATTTTCCCCCTAAAATTCAAGCTTCTTTTTAAATTTTTTTTTACTATTTATATTTCTTTTTTATCTTAAAATTCAAGCTTCTTGAGAACATAAGTCATTTAACATTATTTCAAATTCCTTACAGAGAGCTAAGCATGGTAAACACAGCAAATACTTAATACTTGTGGGCTTCTGTACAAACATTTTCCAACCAGGAATGTTTTAATAGACAGTCTCCAAAATTTTGAACTGGAAAACCTAAAAGTAGAGTGCTCAGATTTCAGGCATCAGGTGGTATTACCAGGATTTCTATCCCAATTAAACTCTATTTCTGAGCTCTCAACAGTCTGGACAAACTTCCCTTCACTATCTCCAAAGTTTCTTATTTGTCACTATCCCATTTTCCTCTGCTTCAAATCAAGGTAACAAATGAAACCTTTAATTCTGATCTTCCTCATTGCAAGGGAACAGCAAACCTCAGTCGAAATAATTTCCCGCCAGGAGTCACATCCAAATACTGCAAAACTGAGAACCATAAGGCTGACTATGTACATGCGCAATAACAGGTTCATGTTCTAGCTGTAGGCACCCAGGCATCCTCCACAATCCCATAATCCTCTGGTTGCATACTTCCGGTTTTTCTAGATCTTCCTTAAGTAGTGTTTCCTTCAGTTGCATTGCAATGTCCAGGGCCTCTAGTTGGAGAGAATTTTTCTGTTCTTTGACATTTATAGTTGTTTACTATTTGGAATCAGTGAAGTTTTGAAAGTACTGCCACTGCCATGAACATGTAGGTCCCAAACACAGGCCTGAAACAATCGCCCATTCAGTCCACTGCTGGTGCTGTCCTGGTTCACAATGAAAATGGTACTGTGCTGAGCCAATTTCCAATCAGATCTTCCTCTTCCTTCCCCAGAATACTTCAAACCTACTCCAGACTGACCACCCCAACCCTGCAGACCCTGAAGACTTTCCCCCTATTTCTTCAACTTTCCCCCATCAATCTCACATCCTATTGTGTTGCCTAGTGGCACCCCTAACAACTCCGTTGGGGGCAGGGCCAGCCTGGGCGAGGGGCTGTGGTCATTCTGGTTGTTATGTCATTTTGGTCGCTGGCTTTATATATATATATATATTTTTTTTTCTTTTTTTTTTTTTCTATAGGCTGAACCTGAGTTTGAAAGGGAGCAAAATTCCAGTATCGTTACCAGCCTAATTTTGCTGCCCCAATTTTGTATGATTGCAGATCTCTTTGATCCACCTATTGTTTTCTCCTTTTTATTGTTTCCTTATATCCCTTTCCTCTAATTTCCAGCCACAAAACTTCTCAACTTTAGGTAGGGACAAATATATTATCATAGTAGGAAAGGTCGCAATTTACAATTCCTTTCTCTTACTTCCATCCGTGAATAGTATGTGAATATTTTTTTCCCTTATAAAAGCCATTAAGTAACCAATTGTTTCACATCCATAGACTGGTTTTACCTGTTTAAGTTGAGCTGTTAAAATTGGTTGGCTCCAAACACCTACATTGATCCCCGCCCCCCCCCACCTCATCTTTGTTGCTTTCCATGGCTTTATTCAGGTCTTCAATAAAATTTCTATTTTTGATCATAAGAATGTTATGATGATGATGGTGATGATGATAATGATAATATGTTTATATTTGTGTAGCACTTGACTATATTTCGAAGGAATTTTATGTCCTAAAAGACTAACTACTTATGTTGGGGAAAATAGCCAACCTGGAATCGTATAACATACAGCACTTTCACAGAATCATTCTTTTCAAGAACTCACTGTTACCATTGGGCATTATGTTATCCTCACTGCCCCCTGGGAGTTTTATAATAAATAATGTTTGTTCTTTTTATAGCTAGGTAAACTGAGGCAGAAAGCTATTAAGAGTTATGTGGGCATACAGCCAAACCATCCAGTGAGTTCAGTTGAAAATTTGATCAATAATCCAGATGTTGTTTCCTATACATTGCCAAACATCTGGATTCACTGAATGCCTGACTAAATTGACCTAAAGTTTTAGTGATGGGAAGGTAGAATCAAGTTAACTTGTCCAAATTCACATGTAAGTGAGTGGTGAATCCAGGAATTTAATGTTCTTTTTCTAAGCCCCTTGTTCAGTATTAAACTACAGTAGGATGCTCCAACATACATATCTATAAATACAGAGGCATTCTCATGTATTCTCATGTTTGTCCATCAAAATGGACTGTAGTTAGGCTATTTATAAGCACATCTCAAAATAACTCTTCACTTTCTTCCATGGAAATTCTCAGCTGCCTCCTTTCAGGTTATAATTGCTGTTGATAGCACTGGAAATAATATACTCACTAAGGGAATAAAGTAACATTATTTCCATATTGACGGTCCCATGGTGTAATCTTGAGGAGATAGGTTCAGGGTCAGGCCCAGAGCCCCTTTCCTGAGAAAGCCTGCAGGTGTGGAATGTCTTCCCTTCCTTCCAAGCCAGAGTTCATCTGCAGCATTCCCACGACTGGAAATGAGGATCTTTTTATTTCCTTTTCAGTTTCTAATTTGTGTGAAGATTTATTGTCTTGTTTTAGGAGAGGAATTGAAATCTTTAAAGTTCTCAATGTCAGCCCTGGAATTTGTAGGAACATATTGTGTGTTTTGTAATTTAAAAAAAAGTTTGTTTTAGTTATGTTCTACTCCAAGGCTACTGCATAGACACAGTTACCAAGAATGATCACATTGTGGGCCATTTGTCCTCTAACCCTATTCTGTTGGTAACATTTTCTCTCTCTTGATGTTAGCTATGTACTTAGTGCTAATTTAGCAGTCCCAAAACTGTTATAGACGTTATTGCTCCCAAGGAAATCTAGCTGTTTATTATTTTTCACAGTTTCACTTCAGGTTCAAATATAATTCCATAAATTGTTTTCCTGTCCATTGTAAACAGTTGAAGCCAGAACAGTCAATACCTGCCCACTTAGTGTCAGAGTTTTTCATTCAAAGTTTGATAATGTCTTATCTGTTTGGAATGGTTGACATATCCTGCTGAATGTTGGGAGGAGTAGATGAGATGGCATCTTTAGATTCCTTCCAGTTGTGTGATTTCCTGATTTGTGGCTCAAGATCTGGCTTTAACCCAGCATCATCTTGTGAACAAGTTTTGTGACTTTATTCTCTGCTCTGCCACTTTTTTTGAAAATACCCTATTCCCAGATCACTCTTTTCTGCTTTATAACTTCTCACCTTTTCAGAGATTGTTCCCTTCATACCAGTCTTCCAACCTGGGAAGATGGAACTTACATTTGCTCTTCCCCTCAACCAGTTCTTCTGTTTTTCCACCTTGTTCTCATTAGGCTATGAAAATATTAAACTATAAAACACTTTTACATTTACCACCCCTAAGTTTCCCTACACCAGAGTTAGATCTAGTTAGTCATGTGACTCCATCTGAATGATAATAATTCTGCCATGCATTTGCATAGCACACTTCAGTCTGTAAAGCTCTTTCATCTGTCTTAGAAAAATTTCCCTTCATAATGGCTCAGAGAAACAGGTGTTATTACCTATATTTTCCCAGTGAAAAACTGTGGGCACTAGAAGGCTAAGTGACCTACATGAAGTAAGTGGTAGAACTAGACTTACAATCGAGGGCTACTGATTTCAGTGTGTTATGCTCTTTCCTTCTACTTCTAAAAAGACATGGCACACCTTGTTATGGTAAGCAAGATCCATATATAAAAGATATGCAGAAGCACACCTTACAGAAACTCATTGATTTGTCTAAAGATTTCTAAGTCCTTACTATGGTAATTTCTGTGGTCTGAAGTTCTAAAATCAGAAGCAAAGAAAGAACAAGCATGTTGTTTATCAAATCTCAATTGAAGGTCCTTAGATAACTACCACACTGTATAGTACAGAAACTGAGGTACTTTGTAGCATAGGTTTGAGTTATAGATAGCATACAATCTTTCTATTTGCTATCTCTAATTCATAGAATGATGTTAAATGATTAAAGAAAATTTTAAAATGTAGAAGTGAAATATCTTCACTTCATTCCCCTTCGTGAACACCTGAAAAGTATTTTTAAGATTCTTGACAGGCTACTTCAGAAAGCTAAATTTTTAATAAGTTAATTAGTAAGGTTGCCAGAGAAGTACCTAAGACATTCCTTAGTATGTGATTAAAAAGAAAAACTTTAAACAAATCTCAGGCATGATAGAATATAACTCTGAATAAATTATTTCATAGTCTCTTACAATAACACCAGTGAGATTCATAAGACACTTCTCTAGTCCAATGGTTGTTAGGAAAGCCAACACTGATATAAAATTTTTAAATGAAAGAAAAATGTCTTGTCACGCTTCTTCATATATGAATAGCATGGCAGAACTCAAATTATTGCCATTTCCATATGGAGCCAGAATATGTGTGTGTGTGTGTGTGCGTGTGTGGAGAGAGAGACAGAGAGAGAGAGAGAGAGAGAGAGAGAGAGAGAGAGAGAGAGAGAAACAATGACATGTTAACAAGAGCCAATGAATGATGTTTGAAAAAGGATAATGTGTGTTAGTCTTCAAATACCAGACTTAGATTCTGTGGAGCTAAACATTATTTTATGAAGTAAAAGGGAATTAGTTGATACATTAAAAAACACATTTGTTTTAATATTTATTTATTTATTTATTTTATACTTAAAAGGAATTTTCCCATGAGTGATTTAGGAAAATTCTTTTTTTCTCCCATTTTTTAATTAAGGTATTATATGTGCACATAACTTACCATTGCCCCCCCCTCATTCCACTCCCATACATGCCCTCACTCCCTAGTGTTTCGCATCCATTGCTTTTGCTTATATGCATGCATGGAAGTCCTTCAGTTGATCTCTTATCGCCCCCAACTCTCCCTAACCTTCCAGCTGTAATTTGACAGTCTGTTTGATGCTTTACTGCCTCTATATCTATCTTTTTGTTCATCAATTTATAATGTTCTTTATTATCCACAAATGAGTGAGATCGTGTGGTATTTTTCTTTCATTGACTGGCTTAGTTCACTTAGCATAATGTTCTCCAGTTTTATCCAGGTTGCTGCAAATAGTAAGAATTCCTTCTTTTTATGACATCATATTATAGAATTCAATTGTGTAGATGTACCATTTATTACTAACTCTGTTAGTTTTTTGATGGAGTCTTTCAGGATTTTTATGTACAATATCATGTCATCTGCAAATAAGGACAGCTTTACTTCTTGTTTTCCAATTTGGATGCCTTTTATTTCTTCTTCTTGTCCAATTGCAATGGCTAATACTTCCAATGCTATGTCAAACAGGTGAGAGTGGGCATCCCTGTCTTGTTCCTGTTCTTAGGAGAAATGGTTTTAGTTTTTGCCCATTGAGTATGATGGTAGCTTTGGGTTTATCGTATATGGTTTTTATTATGTTGAGTTATGATCCTTCTATTCCCACCTAGTTGAGAGTTTTTATCAAGAAAGGGTATTGGATTTTTTCAAATGCTTTTTCTGAATCAATTGATATGACTATGTGATTTTTATGTCTTAATTTGTTTATGCGATATATCACTTTTATTGATTCACAGATATTGCACCATCCTTGCATCCCCAGGATAAATCCTACTTGGTCATGGTGTATGATCTTTGTCTCCCCATGGTCTCTTTTCTCCAGATGTCTGGTTATGTAGTTCTCTCTCTCCTTATCCCAGGTGAAATCTGACCTTTCTAGGGTGGAGTATAGAGCTCCTCTGAATCCATATGTTTGCGCCAATTGGGGACCAGTTTCCTGGGGCTCACAACTGTTCAGTAGTTGCCGCAGTTATAGATTTTCAAGCTTCCAATAACATCCACTTTCTCCTTCAAGGTGGCGTGGTCTCCACGTCTGAGCCCATAGCTCTGAGAGGGGACCTAGCAGCAGTAGGGGCTGTCCCATCAGGGGAACCCCATCCAAGAGTCCTCCACCTTCTCCTGGAGTATAGTTTTTCTTTAACTCGCCAACAAATACTCCCTGTGCAACCCTCAGCCATTCTTTCTTTCTGTTCCAGGACCAGGCTCAGGACCCATCTGTCTACTTCGCCACCATTTTTCTTCTCCCTCAAAACACATTTATCATAAAAAAAATCTTCTGTCATTTTGCTTAATAGCCTGAAAAATAGTTACAATGTCTGGTAGTTTGGGGGAGCATATGTTTTTAATATCTTAATTACTATATGCAGTTTAATAACACTACATCAAGAAGTATTCCCAAGCATTTCATATTAAATTCTTTTGAAATGAACTTTTTTATATTTGGAATATAAAAGATTAAAGATATTTAAATTGGGTCATGTATCTTACTGCTTGCATATTTACAATTTTTCAAAAATAATAGAGTCAAGAATGCTGAGCTAAAATGCAGTTGATAACACTGTTGGGATAATATTGATTTAACAATGAAAAGAAATATATTGTCTTTTTTTATTGTAGTATTGTACTTTCATGAATTTTTGTTGTTTTTTTTAGTTAGAATTATGGGAAGTGTTAGCTATGGTAATACAAATTCTACATGTGAAAAGGCAATTCTATTAAACTGTAAAGGCTACCAGATTTACAGTTAGAAATATATTTCCAAAATATCTCTGAAAGCCACAGGGTTTCATATTTTATTTACATTTAGTTACTGGTAAAATGTAACACTATATTTTGAAATAAATGGTTACAAATGGTTGCTCTTTACCTCCATAAACCTTTACTATAAGCACTATATTGTTATATCTATTTTCAAATACTATTTGAGGAATTCAGAAATAACTTTTCATCTATATATATTTATGAATATGTATCTTGCTTCTGGAATGTCAGTTCCTTAAATCTAGGATCATGCATATAATTTTCTGTTTCTTATAGTACCTAACATATATAGAGTAGGTGCTCAATATATACAAAATTTTATTGATCAATTCATTTGAGGAACTCAACCTTTGTTCAATTTATTTCTGAATTTAGATTCAATTTAAGGCATGTTTCACGTTCAATATTAACCAATTTCTGTACTAATGAGCAGGGTTACATAAGTACAGAATTATAGTTAGAAGGATCCTTTAGGTGGTAGAAGGTCCAACCCTCTAGTTTTACAGATGAGGAGATTATAGCCAAGAGAGTGAAATGACTTGCCCAAAATCAAATTGCCAGTATGTAACAAAGCTGGGACTGGGAAATGAACAGATTGACATTCTGTAGTGCCATTATTGTGCTTCCACATTTTCTTATACAGTACTCCCAACCATAGCAGAAGCCCATCCTTAAGCAGTTCATATTAGGAACAAAAACAATACCACATGAGCCAAGATCTTGTTAATTATTTACCTGTCGTTATGGATATAAACTAGTGTTTGGTTATAACAAGTACACCTTAGTACTTTTAGCCTCATTAAACCCATTGAACAGTTGTTGCACACAGGTTAGAGGGTGGTAGTGGGGGGAGGTATCTGCTGGGATCACTGAAACAAAAGCAGGCAGTGTCAGAAGGACCTGTTGCTCATGGACTTATACCCACTCATGTTTGGACTTAGGCTCTTATCCATCCTTAGGAACAGTCATCCTTTCATTCTCATGTTCTGGATTTCAACTCCTCCACCTTCTTGGGAAACCTGTAATAATTTATCTAGTGCCTTCTCCCTCCTTCCAGTATGGCAAAATTAGCATCATATTAGTCAGTGAGCTTATGTACCCATTAGCTCAGTTGTTTAGGCAGCATATTCAGAATATGTTTCATAGGGAGTAGTGCTGTGGGAGAGGTGCTATGGGGTTGTTCTGAGTCCCCCATTCCTATTTTATCCAAAGCAGCTATATTTTTAAAGTTTGCTTTACATATCAGTCTTCTGAGTAAGATTACCTTTAAACAAAGGGTTCCAACTGCTAAAAGAATAAAAATCTCAGGGTGCCCTTAAGGCTAACACTTAAGATTTAATCTCATATGAGTCATTATTTTCATTTGAGCATTCATTCAGTGAATATACTAAATATCTACAATACACAAGGCAGTCACAGAATGCCTTCCAATTCCCATCAGCCACCCCCTAAAATGAACTGTTGCTTAAAATGGTGACCAAATGGAAGAGTGTGAATGGCTTGGTCTAGTCCTATTGGAAGTGATGTTCCAACGTGATTTTTTAGGGCCTATGTTCCTGTACTAATGAGCCAAAAGTGTCTTATTTGACATTGCAGACCGACACCTAAATTTTCCTTGCCAAAGTCATTAGGATTCTGACAAAGTCCAATGGAAATAAGTACTGAGCAATTTGTTTTAAATTAGCTTGTCTCTACAGAACAAATAATTTTGTCCCTGGATGGCAGTCCTGTGTAAATAAGCTCAATTAAATGGCCTCTATCTTGTATGTGCATGGTTATTTGACACTTAATCTTCAACTGCAAACTTATTTGACAAATAATCAGGAATGTTTCCATATTCTGTATAGGCTCAATATTAGTACTTAGTAAAGGTAAAATATTAACAATGGAATCAATTCTGTATCCTTAACTATATGGCTGCCTTAGCAACCACAGTGATTTTGTATAGCGACAGTTAAGCAGAATATTTCCAGCAGAGTTCTAATCAATGTTCAAAATGGAAATTACATCATTATTGGATTTTATTGGATAACTAGAGGCCTGGTGCATAAAATTTGTGTACTTGGGGGGGCGGGTTCCCTCAGCCCAGCCTTCACCCCCTTCAATCTGGGACCCCTTGAGGGATGTCCAACTGCCTGTTTAGGCCAGATCCCACAGACATCCCTCTCACAATCCAGGACTGCTGGCTCCCAACTGCTCACCTGCCTGCCTTCCTGATTGCCCCTAATCGCTTCTGCCTGCCAGCCTGATCACCCCCTAACCACTCCCCTGCCATCCTGATTGATGCCTAACTGTTCCCCTACCAGCTCCGCGACTGCCACCATTTCTGTTTGGATTTAGGTATCTTCTATAATTGAAACTTTGTAGCCTCAAATGAAGGCCTAGGCCAGCAAGGGAAGGTGGAAAGCTTGGCTTCCTCCATTGCCAGGGAAACCCAAGTCTCTTTCCTGCTCTCTGTGGCCATAGCCATCTTGATTTTGTTTATTTGCATATTTGCTCCTGATTGGCTTGTGGGTGTAGCTTGTGGGCATGGTTAGCAGTGTAGCTGAGTGATGGTTGATTTGCATATTTCTCTTTTATTAGGATTTCTTAATAGGGTTAAAGTATGATCTTATTTGTTTAATTCTGTTGAGTTAGGTATTTTCTTCATAGCACATATTTTGTTAAGTCATCACTTTTCATAGTGATATCTATTCTTATTATGGGCATACAATTAATAAGAGCAAAGAAGCCCTGACTGGTTTGGCTTAGTGGATGGAGTGTTGGCCTGTGGACTAAGGGGTCCCAGGTTTGATTCTGGTCAGGGGGCATGTACCTTGGTTCCAGGCACATCCCATGGGGGGGGGGGGGGGGTAGGAGGCATCTGGTCGATGTTTCTCTCTCGTCGGTGTTTCTGACTCTCTCTCTCTCTCTTCCCTTTCTCACTGTAAAAAACAAACAAAGAACCTAAGAAAATTACTATTGCAGTATATCATAAATAATGAGGCCTAAGTTCAGATCAGTTACTTTGCAGTTCACTGAAGAACCTTCTTATTATCATGATATCACTGTTAGAAAATTTTGAGTCATCACAACAAATAAAAGAACCAAAAGAATAGAGACAGGCACTTTCTACCCCCACCTTTAATAAGGGGAGAAGCTAGATTGTGGAAACAAGTCAGGGATCCTGCTGCACATCTTAGCAAAATTCTGGACTAGATTCTTGGAGAGCACGAGCTTTCAGAAGTCACCATGATAATTACTAAAAGTCACTAAGGGCTCACTCAAAACAAATCAGGTATCAGGTCTCACTTCCATGCACACCTGATCTTACTAAACCAGAAGAATGGCACAGATATGGTATGTCTAGGTTGCAGCAAGGCATTTAAAAAAATGTTCCTAATATCGTTTTACAACAAGTGGCAAGAAATGTTGACTAAATAATCATATGGTTTGATAAAGTGTTGCTAATTAAACATCATACCTGAAGAGTGTCTTCTTAATATATCAATGTCAGCCTGGAAAGAGGCTTTTGTTGTTTGCTTTGTACTTGACCCTTACTCCCTGAAGTTTTTACCAGTGACCCAACTGAGGACAGAGAAAGCATGCATTTAATATTTAGAGATGGCACGAAGCTAGGTGGGATTAAGCTAATCCATAATAATAAAAGTGTAATATGCTAATTAGACCAGACAGCCTTCCAGATGAAAGCGTGGCTGCAAGGGAAGCCAGAGCCTGCCAGAAGCCGGGGGAAGGAAGGTCTACTTTTTTTTTTTTTTTTTAAGTTTATGAGTTTCTACTTTAATGAAATTAAGAATCCTGGAAAGCTTGGTAGAACATTCAAGGAAGGACTATTCTTGTCAAATTTTGTGCATTGGGCCTCTAATTTATAGATAATACAATCAGTAGCTAAAAATATCTAAGTAGACTGAAATAGCAGAGAAAACTAACAAAGTGAAATGGTATAGGGATAAAACTGGTCGGTGTGGCTCAGTTGGTTGAGTGTTGTCCCATGCACCAAAAGATCACTGGTTCAATTCCTGATCAGGGTACATACCTGGGTTTTAGGCTCAATCCCTAGTTGGGGACATGCAGGGGTCAGCAGATCAATGTTTCACATTGATGTTTCTCTCTCTCCCTCTTTTTCCTTCCCTACCCCTCCCTCTCTCTCTAAAATCAATAAAAACATATTTTTTAAAATGTTACAGGGATAAATGTATTACGTGTAGATTCACAAACACTATTTTATAAATACAGTGAGGGAACCCAACTTAGTAGGCACATTTGTTTTAGTTATGATGGAAACGGCAATGAGAAGCAATAAAACCTTCACTGACCCACCAGACTCTATCTCTCAAATGTAGATATAACTTAGCAGCTCTTTTGATGTTGTGGCCATTATTGAAGTGTAGGGGGAAGAAGTAGTTAAATATGTACATGTGTGTTGGGTTGGGCCAGGCAGGGGCATGGGAGTAAGTGGCTAGAGAAATATTATGTATCCTGTTTAAATGTTCAAAAATCTATTTGGGATTGTAATGTTCACTGCTCCACAGCAGTCTTTGTTAAACCAATATTACCTGCTTTCGTTGTGAAGTCTTTTTGGTGTGTGATTTACTAGTTAGAGCCATACTGAGAAATCTGAGCACCACAGCAAAATAAAATCTAGTTTGGGGGAAAGTGCAAAAACTCTAGAATCAAATGTAGATCTGGGTTTTGGTCCAAAATATGTCACTTTGTAGTGCCTAGTTTCAGAAGAGATTATTTAACCTCCCTGTACTCAAGTTTCATAATCATTAGTATAGTCTATCTTGAAGGATTAGTACAAGTGTTAGAGATAATGCATGTAGAAGACACTCAATTTTTAAGGGTATATTAAAATCTTATTTGTATTTTTTCTTTTTTTTAGATTTACTAGAGGCCCAATTCATGAAATTTATGCAAGGGGCTCGGCCCTCGTAGGCCTGGCTTCATTAGGAAGGTTGTCTGGATGGTCGTTCTGCTGTTTGGTCTATTTAGCATATCAGCACTTTGTTATATAGGATTGAGGTGATACAGGTTTCAGGTGCACAATTCCACAACACATCATCTTTATACTGTATAGTGTGTGCACCACCCCAAATCAATTCTCTGTCCATTACCATTTATTCCCCCCATCTCCTCCTCCACTTCCCTCTGACGCCTCTCCCCATGGCAATCACCACACTGTTGTCCTTGTCCATGAGTGTTTTTTTTTCCTTTTTTTTGCTAAATTCCTCCTTTTATACCTATTCTTTTGCTTCATATTATGATAGTAGGAAGAGTTAACATAAGGGAAGTCGGGATTGACCTTTTAAGTGACTTGATTCTCCGTCCCTCAGTTTACCAATTTCTGGAATGGAGAAATTACAACTTTTCTAGTTTGGGTTGTTGTTTAAATGATTTAAAAATTCTAAATATAATAATCTAAATGCTAAAGATTCTTGGAAAAATATATTTAGCTAAGCTTCAACAGATTTTTGAACTATTTAAAGTTTAGTTTGGCTTAATGGAAAATGAAGATGATAAATGACATATATATACATACATATATATATATATATATATACATACATACACACACACACACACACACACACACACACACATATATATATATATATATATATATATATATATATATATATATATATATATGATTGTATATGATTGTGGGTTTAAATGAAGTTCTTCAGATTTTCTCAAGTTTGAACTCTGCCCTAAAGTGGAGGATCTATAAATAGGCAGGCTGCCCTTAGAGTACAGCTTATAGATCTTACACATGATTCAGAGCCCCATTTTAATCTTCAACCCCACCAGGACCTTTCATGGAAGGATAGTATCAAGTGAAGGGACTTCAGAACTATAAAGTTCAGGACAAGTTAATCTGCATTCCGTTTGCATTTTGCTCTCTGGTTGAAGATGATGAGAGGTTCCTAAATTTAAAACCCGGCTGACATGATATCCGTATTGGCAGATGTCTCAAAGGAGGTATTTAGAATGATTTTGAGTGGTGTATAATATGTTCATGAATGTATGTGTGTGTTGCACATGCTGGCAGAGCAGAAAGAATTCATAGGGTTTAGGACTACGAACTTTCCTGAGACATCATCACTCTCAGCTGTTGGGGGTGATGTCACAGATGCCAGGAACACTGCTTGGGCCCAAATTCCCAAAGCTCTATTTTGCATTGCAGAGCCGTAGGCACAGAAGACCCATTCCATTAGCTCTACTATAAAAGAACTATGGAATTTGTTATCCAAAGTCTGGGATCAGAAACTACTTGTCCAGAAAAAAAGAAAAAGAAAAGCTAAAGTTGACCCTGGTTGCCTGAGTCTTTGTTCCTGCGTGATAATATACCATGGAAAACGGGGGAGGAATCCAGACTCATTAATGAGCTAATACAAAAGATTAAGCCAAGCGCATTTGAGAGGTGGAAATATCTCTAGACCAGAGCCTAGTGCCGATGTTACCTTTGTTCACCAGACCCAATATATGATAAGGGTACCCCTTTGGGAAGCAGTTTTCTTACTGCTGATTTCTTTTTTTAGAGAATGCTATATCAAGTTGATAGATCAGTAATTGCAATCTGTACAAATTATAAGATGCTGAAATGGAGCTCACCTTTGAGCTTCTATGTGTTGAATTGCTTTTGTTCTTGGTTGTTGTTCTTGGAAGTCACTTAAACCATGACTACTTGCAAGATTCTCAAAATGAAACTCAGTAGGCAAAAAATAAATTAAAATTTAAAATATATTTATATATCCTCACCTTTTATTTTGAAGCCATTTATTAAATGCCCATGAGACATGTAGTGCCAAGTTTAGTGGATTCTGTTGATAAAGACATGGAAAAACCCCTTATGCATAATTATAATCACATAACATATATTATTACCATTTGAATTGATTTGTTCAATATTTAGCAGCTCTGTGTGACAAGCACTGGGAGTAGGGACTGTGGAAATGGATACAGAGATAAACATAATTTTTGCTTTTAAGGAGGGTGATGAAAACATACCTACATAACTGTAACCCAAGGCATAGTTTAAGTACCATAAGAGAAATATAAACCAAGTACTATGCTAGCCCAGAGAAGGGAGGGATTAATTCCTACCAAGGGAATTAAACAAGACTTCAAAAATAGGTAGCCTTTAAGCCAAGCTTTGAAAGATGAGAATTTTGACAGATAGAGACTGGAAGGAAGGATCTTCCTGGCAGAGGAATTTGGAATGAACAGTGGCACAAAGACATGAAAGTACATCATAGCCTTATGTGGCTGGAGAGCTCACAGCCCAGGGCAGAGTGGAACAGGACATGGGCAGTGAAGGATGAGATTGAAAAGGTGGTATAAAATATGGGAGGGCAACGAATAATAAAATAAAGAATCTGAACTTGATTCTGTTAGAAGTGGAGAGCTACTGAAGGGATTGGAGCAAAAGCATGGCATAGTTAGATCAGTGTTTTATGATGTTAACTCTGCCAGGAGCATAAAAGGTGGTTTAGAGATCAGAAATTGGGGGCAAGGAGTCCAGTTAAACTTGACAGGGTTTATGAAACAAAGAAGTATAGCTTACTATTAACATTCATTAACCTTCTTTTCCATAAAAGGTTATGGGCCTGTTGAGAGGAAGAGGACTGTTGTGTCCTAAAGTCAGGCTAATTATCTTTGGCTGTTAGCCAGGACACGGGAGGGGGTATAGCATGCAGTGGTTTGGGTCTCAGGAAGGAGACACAGAGTGACCTTCTCACAGCAAACGAGTACCTTATCCAGGTCCCACAGTAGGAAATTAAAAGAAAATTCTAGTATCTCTAGAGATTGTTCCTCATTGAACCTGAAGTAGAAGTCCTCAAAATGAAGTATTTAGACTCCCTGATGAATGTACTATTGCTTTTTAATCAATTTGTTACACACTTTTATGAGTCAGGCTTCCAATTAAAAGTGGCTCTTTGGTTGTTGAATATTGAGTGCCATCTGTTCACTGAAGTCTCAAAAACTACCAAAACTGTGAGAAAGATTAAGAGAGATTATAGTGTTTTTCTTCTGCTGCCACTGTGGGTTCTTAGATGTGCTGGAAAGACTACTGTGTTTCATGACAGTCTCACAAAGAAGAGTGGGGGAAGCAGTGACTGTTCGCCTTCTTCAACCTTCTTAAAACACATTTTCCCATTTGTTATCAACTCCTCTGTTTTTCTATTTATAGCAGGTACTTATAGTTTGTGCTGTTTCCCTAGAATGGTCTCCAAGAATTTTATATATAGGAGCCTGCCTGTTAATTTTAATTTTACTCAAGCATGTGCTGACAATGAGCTGACCTGGCCTTTCACCAAGACTGTCTAGCTGGCACTCAGCAACATGCTTTCTCTCCATCTTAGCACTCCTGTACTCTTTCTGGTCAGTGCAGTTTCTAAGAAGGCAGATGAAGTGCATTGTTTAGACAGCATTGAATCTTGTTTACAGCATTTCCACAAGAATAGGGTCTTGTCGACCCCAGTTATCGCTGTATCTTCTCCTTTAAGTACACAGCCTGGCATATAGTAGATGACCAATAACTACTTATTACAAGAATAAATGAAGGATTCTGTTCCATATTTGACTTAGCTATTTTCCTCCAATTTAGAGAGAATATCTATAATGTTATCCTATGCCTGTCCCACCATAGTATTTTGGAAGCAGATAATTTGTTTTCTAGTTTCACAGGTACAGAGATGGAGGAAAATTTTGACCAGAATGAACCATAGCCAGCATCTCACCACACTTATATTATGATTTTTGGGACTTTTGAACTAATGATATTTATTTGAGATTTTTAGATTTAAGAGTTGATGCTGTAATTGGTTGAGACTTCTTAGGGATGTTGGGATAGGGTGAATGTATTTTGCACATGGAGCAGACATGAATTTAGGGAGAAAATGTATATGCAAATATAGAGCGAAAGCAAGAGAGTAGGAGGATTCTTTTCACCATTAAAAATTATAGAAAAAAATTACAAAATATTACACTGGGGTTTTGCCTTTAAAGTATGTATAAAATATTCTGTCTGCCAAAAGTCATCAAGAATGGTCCTCCCTTTACTTTTTAAATTTTATTTTATTTTATTTACTTTTCCAAATTAATTGCAATGTAATTATATATTATTGTGGAAGTTTAAGGTATAAAACATATTAATTTGACACACTTATGTATTATGAAATGAATCCTACCTTAGCATTAGCTGACGCTCCATCATGTCATATAATTATCATTTCTTTCTTGTGATGAGAACATTTAAGATTTACTCTCTTCCTCCACTATCTTGAGAAACATGGTAGGATTGTACCATACTTTTCTGTGATTCCTCATTCCATTCATTCAAAAATCTTCAACTTGATAAGATCTGGTAAATTCATGAACTCTCTTCTTGTTCTGCCTCTTTTCTGACCTTCACTTGGCAGCTATGCCATGGCTCTCATCCAGTGGAATTACTTTTGACATAGACTCCAGTTAATGGCCTACTCCTTCCCATTATGCCTATTCTGTCACTGTAAGATACAGTATTGGGCAGCATTGCAAAACCTACTTTATCTGTCAAAGTCTGAAAAATAGGAACTTTCATTTTCTTGGCAGTTTCCTTTAAATTCAAAGATCAGCTTGTTGAAGCTTGAAGAGCTGAGATGAAATAGTAATTCATGGACCACTTTATTTCTAAATTCCAGTTTCTCTGGGTCCTAAAGTCCTATAGTAACTCATGCTTCAGGTATAGGTAGCTAGACATTGAGAAACATTCTTATTTGAGAGTTATAAGTGTGAATGAAGTAATCAAAATCGTTAGCACACCTACCCTATTTACACAAATTTCTCATGCTTTCCCCCAGGAAATTGTTTCTATGACTAAGGACAGATGGTTCTGTGATCTTATCTACTTTCAGCCTATTTCTTGAACCTACTGTGTGCTACTTCATTTTGTTATTACTATTCCTCTGGCATTGCTAGTCTGGGACTCTCATCCTGTAGCCCAGTGTTTTTCAACCTTTTTTGGGCAAAGGCACACTTGTTTCATGAAAAAAATCACGAGGCACACCACCATTAGAAAATGTTAAAAAATTTAACTCTGTGCCTATATTGACTATATATAAAGTAATTCTCTTGAATAGGAATCAAATAAACACAAAGAAAGTATTTTATAATTACTTTATTATGAAATATTAAGCAAACAAAATAGTGAAAAATTATAAAATTCTTGTCTTGTCTGCACCTATGGCACACCAGGCAACATCTCGCGGCACACTAGTGTGCCGCGGAACAGCGGTTGAAAAACGCTGCTGTAACCAGTCAATCATCAAGTGCCTTCAGGTCATTATTTGTAGCATTCTTTGAAATCCTTTCTATCCCTATGCCATCACCCTAGTCCAGGCCTGCCTTACTTCACCATCAATCCCCTGTTGAACACAGGGATTAGAAAAACCAATGAGATACTCACTGCCCTTGACATATAGAAAACCGCAATCTTTTTTTTTATGTCTTTGTTTTCTTCTAGCACTACAGTTTCCAACATGACTTATATTTTTCTTTGGCAGTAAAAATAGCATTTTATTCCACCCCCTCCTGCCCACCCTCTCCCCAAAACCCCCAGTACACTTCCCCTCTCCTTCCCACAGCAATGTTACAATCAGGAGGGAAAAATGAGTTTCAGGGGGCAGGATTTGGGAGGGTACAGGTGAAAACAGTCAAATCACAATAGTAATTTTTAAAAACAGGTTATCCACTTAGTCATCTTCTTCAGATTCTCGTTTTTGCTTATGACCCTTTTCTTCTTCACCAGACTCTTCTTCATCTTCCTCATCGTCTACTTCCCAGTCATTATAATCTTCTTCATCCACCTCTTCTTTTCCACTCTTCACCTCTTATTCCTCTTCTTCTTCATCCTCTTCATCTTCCGCTATATGAGCATCCTCATTATACTCTTCCTCCTCCTCCTCTTCCTTCTCTTCCTTCACTTCTAGGCCCTCTACATAGCCCTTGGCATGGAATCAGGGGCCTCCTTGTGGTCTTGTCATAGCCATCGAGATATGTAAGTTGTAGGAGGAGCTTGAACACGTTTTCTCAGTAGTGGTTCAGGTTGGTTACTTTACAATTGAAAAGGTCTAAGTTCTTGAGGTTTTCTAATTTTTTTCAGTGGCCCCATTGTGCTGAGGTCTTTAATTTTGTTGCCATTTAAGTTTAATGCTTGAGGTTTGGACACTTTTCTGCCAATACTTCCAGGCCTCCTGAGATTCTGTTATCGCTTAGTTCAAGCATCTTAAGTTTAACTTTGGTAAGTTTTCGACTGAGGTGAGGCCTACTTTGATTGTACTTAAGAACTCCAGTCCTTCTAATTCATCTGTGAGACCTTCTATTTTGCCTTCATAAGACAGACTGTTGTCTAGGACAAGCTCTTTCACATCAGAGGGCATCCTGTTCCGCAGCTCTAAGTGAATCTGTTTGTCCATCTCTAGCTCTAGCTCTCTCTCTCTCTCCAGAGGCTCCCACACTGGCGGAATTCAATCAATAGACCTCGAACCCATGGCCGCGTGTTTTAGGACTTTGAAGGCTCAATCAACTCCGCTCGGTTCTCAAGCCTATATTTTTCTTAAATCGAATCATGTATGTAATTTTGTCTCTGCCACAAAAATACTTGTTGCCTTCCTTTTATAAGCCCCTTACTTTTTTTCCTCCCACCTATGCCATGTAACCTTTTGTGCGGGAGAGGTATTTCTTTCCCCACAAGTCCTCTCTCATTTGTTCTCATTTTTCCACTCTTGTCTTCCACATAATTTGATAATTTCTTTCATAGGTTTATTTATTTTCTCTATTCCCTTAGTTATTCTGTCTTTAATGGAAAGTATAAAAAGACAAATACCATCTGATTTCACTTATATGTGGAATCTAATGAACAAAGTAGAAACAGAAGCCTGGATACATGGAACAGACTGACAGCTGTCAGAGGGGAGGGTTTTGGGATTAGAAGGTGAATGGAGAGAGAGAGAGAGAGAGAGAGAGAGAGAGAGAGAGAGAGAGAGAGAGAGAGAGAGAGAGAGAGAGGATGATGATGATGATGATGATGATGATGATGATAGCAGGAAGGGGGAGGGTAGGTGGAGGTGGGCAATGAGGATGGAAAGAGACTTTGCTTGGGGTGATGGGTGCATGATACAGTGTGCAGACAATGCTTTGTCGAGCTGTACATTTGAAATCTGTATGGTTTTACGAACTAGTCTCACCCCAATAAGTTCAATAAAAAATAACCTGGAGAAAGACAGAGATCAAGACCAAATAGCATTTATTGGGCACTTGCTGGGTGCTGGTACTATACTTGGTATTTCAAAATATCTTATAAAAGAGCACCATTCTTGCTCTGTGCTTCCTTCTGGATTAAAAAAAAATCTATAAATGCTTTTGGCAAATGATGAGGAACAGCAACCCCCCCCCCCCTTTTTTTTTTAAGCAAAAGCACCAGACGTTTGGAAGGGAATATGCAATTTGTGTTGTAATGCAAATTATCTCTTTCTTCCTGAGAACATTGGTTTTTTGCCAGAGTGTTCAATTCAGGCCCACACAAACTGGGTATATTTATAGAGGGCCAAATGAGGAAGAGAACATGATAAACTTTCCTCCCTGGTAAAACAGTCAATGGAAAACAGGTGAATGCCATGTAGCATGAAACCTGGGGAGCCAAATGCCATCTAGTACATGGCAGCTAGACATTTGGTAGGTTAAAGTGCCCCCCTCACCCTCTAGGCAGGTGATTCAAGTCTGGGGACTCAGAAATGTTATTTTAGATTATGGGTGTCGAACTCAATCAGAGTAGGGGCCAAAATCTAAAATCCAGCCTAAATCGCGGGCCGAATGGTTTACTGAACAGTCATAAACTGTCATTGTGATGGAAACGCAGTGGAGTGCAGTGATGACAGCGCGGTGCGGGCCACATTGCAAGGCCTGGCGGGACGGATTTGGCCCGCGGGCCTTGTGTTTGACATATGTGTTCTAGATGGTAACAAGCTCTCAGAGACTTCTTGGGACCCTCTCAGTGTGTGGAATATGGCATACTGGATCCACTAAAACTGCCTCTGAATTCTTAACATTAAGATGTTAAAAAGAATACAATATCTGCATTTAAGTGTTTTAAAGATTATGAGGACCTTTTGCTTACATTACTACATTTATTTTTCATTACTGTCCTGTGACCTAGCTATCATTATTCTACACAAATAAAAAAGAAATATGCAAGTTGAATATACCTCCATGACACTCACCAGCCAATCAGGAGTGAACATGCAAATTAACCCAACAAAGACGGTGGGTTAATTTGCATACACAGGCACAGAGTGGCCAGGTGGGGCGGGACACCTGGTGTGAGAGGGAGGTAGGGAGTGGAATGGAGTGTTGCTCCAGCCAAAGCAGAGAAGACCTAAGACTCCAGCCGGCTGGAAAGAGAATGGAAGGCGGCAGCCAGAGCAAAGGCCTGCGTCCTGGGTGCCAGAGAAAACTGGTGCCAGCAGCCATGGGAAGGAAGGCCTATTGTATGAATCTTTGTGCTACGTGCCTCTAGTATTCTCTATAATAGGTGATAAAACTGACATTCAGATTGTAAGTGACTGAAAGGTTGAACTTACTCTAAATTCTATGACCTTTCTTCTACTCTGTTGAGGGATGAAGAAGCATTAAGACAGTCTAATTATCTAGGAGGTTACTTGAAGTAGCCTGAACTAGCAGCTCTTATGCTAGAAGTTTCTCCTAAGGCAAGACTATGGCAATCCACAAAGTTGTATGACTAAGGATAGTTCAGTGGCATTGTCATAAGAGCAACCCAAATATCTATCAATAGTACATTTATTTGAACTATTCCATTTCCATACAATGAAATAATCTGCAGCCATCAGAAATATTTTTATTGACTATATTCACCTCAAAATATTTTAATGGATGCAGAATATTCCACTCAACATAAATTAAAAATAAAAATAATTTAAAAATATTTTTAAATACTGTTGTACAAGGAAAGATGTCCATGATATAGTGTTAAGTTAAAAAGGAGGTTATGAGACAATATTAAAGTACAATTCAATTTTACAAAAGTTAGCACATGTATATACATATGTATGGGGAGAAAGTCTGTAAAAATATGTATTAAGACATGAGCAATATATTATAACTTTCATTTCCTTTTTTTAAGTCTCTGTACTCTGCCCAAATACTTTTTTAAATTAAGTTTTACATCAGAAAAACAATAAACAAAACAGCAAACATTTTGAGATAGGTAAGAGCAGATTGAAGCCACTCTGGACCAAGTCAAAGCTCTCACACTTCTTCAGATCCTCCCCCATCTGAGCTGTCTCCTTCTCTATTGGCTATCTCAGAAGTAACCTAGACCCTGAGAGGAGGCAGAAAGAGTATCATCATGCCTGATAACCTCCTGACCCAGTATTTCAGCCTGATATCCCAGCAATTATTACCTTAATTCTGAAGGCAACACCAAAGATCTTTAGAGATGTTCTCAGAGGCAGCCTCGTGACCCACATTACCCAGGACTCTTGCTGACAGGCACAGTAAGAAAAGTTTACACAGTGAGAGATGGCCCCCAACTTTCTGAGTTTCCCAGAATAATTCAACATTAATCCATCATTCACAAATGACCCAACATTTTGAAATATATTGCTATTTTCCGCCTGCCCTACACCTTGGGGAAATGAATTACTTAAGCTTAATATTTGATATTTGAAGTAGAACCTCTCTTCATCTAACCTAAAATCATCTCTTTCAAGTTTAAGGGCCTACCCCCTAATTTTAGTGTTATAGGACCTAAGTTTGTGGTTACCATACCCATCACAATTGCGTGCACTTCTCTGATTTTCCCTATATGCCTTCATTGTTTCAAATTCAAGAGGCCAGTGATTTTAATCTGTCATCATATGGTTTTGCCTTGTTCTCCTCCATTTATTATTTTATTTGTCCTTCTATGGACATTTTCCTGTTCCATTTTGTCTTCTTTACTATATCATCAGCAGAATACAATCCCACTAACACATACAGTAGCTCTAAAATTGGTACTACTGCAGGTTAAAAATAATTTCTTAGTGGGTTGCTAGCGCCAAACATTCAGAAGTTCAGCTTTTAATGGAAGACGAGTAGTAATTAAAGAGCTGTGAATGCGGGTTTGTTTTGCCTTAAGAAAAGTATGTGTATGTGGTCTCCACTTTATATTGTCTGCTACATCAGGATCCAACTAACCTTCAAAGTAAGTTTGATTTTGAGGGAAAAGAACTCTCAAATCAATTAAATAAAGGCTAATTCTAGCATTCAGGCTCTATGAAACAAGACAGCCCTGATCTCTCAAAGGCCACAGATAAAGCCATCTGACAGTTTTGCAATATCAGAAACTTGCAGTCATTCCTTTACACACATGTAAAACCTTCAGCCTTTCTTGATAAAATATTCTTTTTTTTTCTTCTTCAAAAAAATGCTTTGAAGTTTGAAAATCAAAGCAGAACAGCTGTTTCTCAGAACAGAAAGGACTTTCCCTAAACTGCTAGAAAGCTAATAAGGATTTCAAAGGGCAATGATAACTTACTCTAATGACCAAAGTACAGGGAGCACCAGGGGTGGGACAAACTGTTTACTGCAACTAACACATTAACTAGGGAGCTTGCAGCCTTCCTCTGTATTCTCCCCTCTTTTCCTTTCTCTTTGTGTCTGTTTTTCTCCTTCCTTCATTCACCATCCCCTGGCCACTTTCTTACCTTACATTTTTATTTTTTAAATTTCATTTTCTCAATCTTTCTCTTCCCTCCTCCCTCACATCTTTTTTCTTAACCGCCTCATTCCCTAAACTTCCTATAGCAGAGACCTGGAGTATCTTAACTGTTTATTATATAGATTGAATGTAGTTTCCCTTTCCCTAATCTGATTTTTTTAAGGAGACGAGGTGAATATTTTATATTTCTTCTACAAAAAAACAAACTAAAACGAAACTAAAACAAGTGGTTTCTGACTTGTGTGTGGCCCCAGTTGATTTTTTCCCCCTCTGTGTGTCAGTGGCCATTGATAGAAAAAGGGTGCCCCCTCTTGCATGAGGGGTCTTACCAATCTAATTGTTTTTCAGAAAAGGAGATGAAAAACAGTATGGACAAGTAGTTACTGTGGGTGGGGGAAGGAATTTGACTGGCGTCAGTTTTCTTTGGAAACAGATAGGGAAGCACCAAAGATCGCAATAGTTTTACTTGTGAAAAAACAGAGGTTAGAAATAAGTTGCTGGAAAGTTCAGCTGAGAACGGGAACATCTGGGGCTTATTCATCGGTTTTCAGAAGTTTTTGAAGCTTTTTTATTAGCTGGTTGACCTCAGATTGAGGAGGAGATTTTTCAACTGTTAAACAGGTTTTTTTTTTCCCCTTTGCATTCCTGAAGTCATATTGTGTTCAGCTTGTTAATATCTGCACAGGGGGCCTTGGGCAGAGTTGACCAGAGTTGGCAGACTTTCGGAACAAACACATAGCTGGTATTTCCCTTTCTTGTTGAAGACTTGCATGTGCCCCTTTCATCCGTATATACAGCAGATTCCTCCACAAATAATTGCATTTGGCATCACAGTTGTTAGAGAAAATTAAGAGGAGGGGGTAAATCCCCATCTACTCCCTCCTACCACTGAGACAGCTGAAGGAAGGAGACAGGTCAGACAGGGTAATACATAAACATACCTGGAATGTAGCAGCAGGTAATTCTGTCTGTGTTAGTCACAATATTAACTTTCATGTTGTAATATCAATGGCATAGATCTCAAGATGTCTAGAATTGAAAAAGGAAAAAGAAAAAAAAAACCACACAAATCGACAACTAGCATCCCATTGCATCCCATTGACTTATTGGGTCTGACACTGGAAACATTGGCTAAAACGTTTAGTTAGTATAAATGGAGCATGTTCCAAGCCACTTCCCCCCACTATTTTCTAAAGAGGATTTTAGGTTATTTATTTGGAATTTCTGGCAGCCAAGGCAAGAAAATCCTGCATGGAGATTCCAACACAGCTTCTGATGGGATGGGGGGAGGGGACATCATCAGATAGCACTACAGTCGAAGTTCTTAGTACTGGGCCCCTCAGTACGGCACTCTCTGAAAAGGAATGTTTGTTCAAGGCATGGCAGTGTTGAGAAAAGCAAAATATAATCTGTGCACTAACACTATAACCAGAAATAACTTTTATGTCAGAAATTAACTAGTACTGCCTAAATAGAAGCTCTCATTCTTAATGGTCTGAAAAATGTTCTGTGGCTAAAACTCTTGGAGGTAAATCAGTGATTTTGGTGTGTGTGTTTTTTCTATTAACTGTTAGGTCTACAAAGGTTGTGTGCAAGCAAAAGAATTTAAACAAATTTCCAAAAAATTTGACATTTAAAATTGTTTGGTGTTATTCCAACACAGATGTTCTTTGTTCTGTATTGAGTTTATGGTCTATGCCAGGCTTTGATTAACAGCTAAAAGACCTACAGACAATTCAATAAATCAACACATAGTATTTGAGTTCCTATTCTAAATGTTTATTGTTTATTGAGCCACTGAGTGCCAGACACTCTGGTAGGGCCTGGGAATCTGGAGAGGCACAAAGATGAATCAGACACAGTTCCACCCTCAGAAAGCCTTTGGACTCATAGAGAAGACATAGACAAAAATAATTCCAATTCAAGGCAGAATGTGATTGAGGTTTTAAGACAGGTCCAAATAAAATGTTGTGGAGCACTGATGAAACAATTAGATTCAGCTGCAGTAACTGGGGAAAAATTAATGTAGAGGAGATGACATATGAGATGCTTCCTGGAGGATAAATTGAATTTCAACAAAGGAGATCATGCAAGGCAAAGAAAACAACATGCGCAAAGCATGAAGGTGTGAAACCATATGGTATATTTAGAGAATGGTGATTAGTGAAGGTATATGGAGTGAACTGTGAGAGTTAGGGTAGTCAAGTGGAAGTATACCTTGGGCAGTTATAAATTTGAGTTTGAATCCTGAGGGAAAAATCTAGACAACAGAATATATATATTAATATATTAATTAATATATATGAACAGTATTATTCCCTTGGAGCCAGGTCCCTTATGACAACATTAGAACCCAGCCTTTTCTCTTTGGGGGGTGGGGCTTACAATTAAATCAAGAGTCAAAACAGAATGACCTACATATTATATGATACAATGTGCAACAGCTCAGGAATGTATTGGGAAAGCACAAGATACATTATTAGTGATTTAACATTGTTTGAAGCTAACTTGCTTGGAGCCTTCATCTGCGCCCCCCCCCCCCCCACATTCATATGTCAGACCCTTCCTAGACAAATACTGCCACAGACATGAGCAGACTTTATGCACAGCACTAGTGGTTGGGAACAAAGGGGAAAGAGGAGGAAAGGTTGGCAGGAGAAGGAACAAGCAATTCATTTTTAGGTTGGAGAATGAGAAAATTAACTGTTCATAAATTCCAGGAGATTGGTTTTTCTTCTGTTTTATCATGAATAAAGGACCTGTTCACATTTTGAAAGTAACACCTCATAGGACAGAATGGAATAAGCAGGCAGGCCAAAATCCTTTGTTTTTATTAGGAGTGTAAGAATAGGAAGTTTGTCTGAAGTTTGTTTTTATTAGGAGTGTAAGAATAGGAAGTTTATAGACTCCCTAGGAGACAAAACCCCTTCTGATCATGTATGAACACATAGCTATTTGACACTTCCTGCTTCATTGAAAATAGATTTAATTAAAATATCTAGTAATGACTCATTTTGAGTGCCAGGTGCTTACATATCCTTATTATTATGCCTCTAAAAATTTAGATTTGAAATATAATATTTAGGTAAATTAATGTTGCTCCCAATAGAGTTTCTTTATGGACACCACCAAGTAAGTCCCCATGAATTACCTTAGGGAGGAAGTCCTGGGAAAAGTATAGTTTACTAAGAGTGAACTTCCTTGCTGTCCCTCTACATCTGGTTGGGTAAGGTAATTGCTGACTGTTAAAGGGTCATTCTTCCCAGTCCATTTCCATTGCCCAATACTATAACAGTGCACCTGTCTTGTATTGGAAAGGAAGTAAGTGTCAAAGTGGGAACAAAATAAGGACAGTTGTCTCATTCCAAGTTTGTGTGGGACTGGAGTAGAGTTTCTGTTCCCACTGTGTTAAGGGAGGAAAAAAGACAGCCATATGGGGAAGGAGTGTTAAATTGTGGCTTGTGTCCAGATCAACTGCAGCTATCATGCCTTTAAATCACCCCAAATAACGCCATGCTCTATTTAAAAGTGATTTTTCCAGAGAGCATACCTTCTGCATAGGGAAGGGAGATCTGCTAGTGAGACTATGTAAGTTACTCACCACTCAAAAACTGAATCGATACAATATCAATGGGTCAGAGCTCCAGTAGAGTTCTTTTTCAATGAGATGTGATGTCAATGTTGCACTGACTTTTGCACATTAAAGATCCAAGGACATTTTTTTGAAGGAGTGCTTGCCTTGACCTCCTTGGCCAAAGTTCACATCTGGTAATTGCATTTGTTGACACTGGCTTCCCTTGTCCTTCCAGCTGAATATAATATTGCTTCCCTCGCATCCTGTCTTAAACTGTTGTATAGTGTTGCTATGTGCTACTAAACAGCAATTGCATTTCACCCGGTGGGGAATGCAAGCAGAAACCCTTTGGAAGAAGTGGTGCTATAGAAATGTTGGATAGACAGCATTTTTGTGTGTGCGAGGCAGAAAGTGTAAGAAACAGATCCAAGCACTCTTCAGAATAACTGTTAACATGTATGTATGCAGAGTAAGCAATGACCATATGGAAGGCCAAAAATGCCAAAGGTCAGAAAGAATCCTTAGAGAAAGGGAAATGAAAACAGATTTTTTAAAAAGTGATTTGGGAAGATACCCTATATGTTCAGAATAACATATAAGGAATTTTAGAGTGCTTGGAATTTAGGTTTTGAAAGCACACAGTTTCTATTTGTATGGGTCTTGACAGTTTACAAAGTGCTTTTTATATATGAAAATACATTTAATTCCCATAAACCTGTGAGTTAGGTATGATACTTATTTTAATTTTATAGCATATGAAACTAGGAATTAGTGAGGTTCACGAAATATCTAGCAAATGGAGGAATCAAAGGAGCTAGGAATACAGGTTTTATGACTCCAAATTCTTTACTCTGTAGCACACCTAGCCTGAAGAGTGTGTTGGTTACGGTTTGATGAATGAAGCATATGTCAGGCATAGGTACATTTTAGACATTGAGTTACTATCATTCTTGGGGATTCTGGAAAGCCCATGTGTTTTTGACAACTGAAGGTTAGGATCCAAATATTAAAATGTTAACTGTTTTACCAAAATAGAAACTTTTCTAAAATAGATTTTCTTACCTTATTATATGATTGCATTGTACAGCAGATGGAGATGCTTTAATTGTCACTTCAGTATCAAAGACTTTTTTGCTACTTCTACCTTTGGCTCTGTCCTAGAGGCCTCCAGGCCTCACAGAATAACTCAGATAAGTACTGTCTAGCTGTGGAGGCCTCACAGAATAACTCAGATAAGTACTGTCTAGCTGTGGAGGCCTCACAGAATAACTCAGATAAGTACTGTCTAGCTGATCTATTTTTCACTTCTGTCACTCCTGTGTTATTGAATAAATAATGGTATTTTTGCATCCAAAAAAGTGATTATACATCGGAAATTATTAGACTAGATCTACAAAGTAAGTAGTCCACTCGCCTGATATGATCTGTCTATCCTAATATAAATTCATTGCCATTAAATATGGAATGTAGGAACCATTAGTATGGAATTAGATGAGAGACAGACAACAGAGCTCATGCATACTGTGTAAGAAAGAAGTAAAAACTGAGCAAAGAAACACATTTCCTGGGTGACAAGGCAAAATAAACAAATATTGAGGAAAGTGAGAGACTTGGGGATGGAAAAGAGAAATTTCAGAAGAATAGTAATTGAGTCAACTTAAACTTCATGTAGTCAACGCATCTCCTGGATGATGGCATGATTATGGTACCCAAAAGCTATGATAAAGGAGTCAGCTAAAATATTGCAGGCTTAAAGGTAGTTAGGTTTCTATTGGGTTTGACCCCAAGGCAGGCATTTTTATCCAAACTTGAGTTCCCCCCTTGTCACATTGGCTAGCATAATTCTCCCATTTTGCAAATATATTTAACCACTTTATTGAGATATAATTTACATTTAATAAAATTCACCCATTATAAATATACATACAGCCTAAAGAGTTTTAGTAAATGTACACAGTTGTGCAACTATTGCCCCAATCCAATTTGGAATATTTTCATGACTCCAACAAGTTCCCACATGCCTGTTCCCATTTTCATCCCCAGGTCCAGGCAACCACTAAACTACTTTCTGTCCCTAGAGATATTCCTTCTATAAATATTTCAAATAAATGGAATTAGATAAGAAATTGTCTTTTGTGTCTGCCTTTCTTCACTTAGCATAATGTTATTTAGGTTCATATATGCTAATCATCAATACTTTGTTCCTTTTTATTGCCAGATAATATTTTATTGTCTGGGCATACCACATTTTGTTTATCTATTCACCAGTTTATGGACATTTGGATTGTTTCCATATTTGGACTACTATGAATAATACCACTATGAACATTCACATACAAGTCTTTATATGGACACATGCTTTACTATATTTGGTAGATATATAGGAGCATTATGGCTGGGTCATATGCTAAATATACATTTAATGTTTTGAGACACTGCTAAACTGTGTGCCAAAGTGATTATACCCTTTTACATTCCCACCAGCAATGTATGCAGGTTCTAATTTATCTACATCCCATTCAACACTTGGTATTTTTATTCCTTGAGTATAGATTTTCTAGTGGATGTGTAATGGTATCTCATTGTGGTTTTAATTTGCATTTAATTAGTGAGTCATGAGGTTAAGCATCTTTGCATATGTTTATTGCCCACTTGTATTTTTTTTTAATGAAGTGTCTACTTATATCTTTTTGCCTAGATATTTTATAGTTTAAATAAGGGCAGATAAGTGGAAAGAAAGTGACTATGCTATGAGATTTTTGTACTCCCCCCTTCTACATATTAACTAGCCTTTGTTTCTTTTTGTAGTTATAGGGTGGTATTTATTTGGGTCTTTTTTTGAACAAGTAAGGATTGAAATGGCCCATAGTAACTCATTGGGCTAAAAGAAAATTTCTCAGGACACTGATAATCTTCTAAGTGTAGTAGACTAGTTTCTCTGCTCCAGAGCAGAGTTAGTTACCTTAAACAGCTTTGGGTGAGATGTTACAAAGTGCTTTTACATTATCATTTCATTGACAGTTGTTTTATGAGATACTGTACTACTTTTTTTTTTTATGTGCGAAACTCTGATTAGGAAAGTGACTTTTGCAAGTGTAATAAGTTGGTAAGTTGTTAGAACTGAGCTTTGACACCAGGTCTGGTTCCCTATCCTCTTTGCATTTCAGGCATGCAGTCACACTTTAAGGTCCACTTTGGTTGCATGTATCAGAACTCCAGCAAAGCCCAGACCAGCACATTCAGGATATCACATGTGGGAATAGCTGCAGGACAAACCTTCAGGAAGTGTTTCCTCCATTACCTGAATAGCTTTGCCTATTTTCCCTTGGACCAGATGTCTGGGTCTCTGTATTATGGACAAAATGATTGTAATCTGGAAACAATGAGAACTCAGAACACCTGTTAAGAGAAGGAAATATAATAGATGAGATGGTATATTCTGATTAGAGTTTATTTTAGAAAGAAACCAGTTTACATGAAACCAGACAATGTTTAATGAGCAAAATGCTAAGTTGCAGGGTCAAAATATTGTTAAAAATAGAGAAATGAGAATACCAACATATTTATGACTAGAGAAATTATTTTTAAATTTACTATATTCAAAACTAACAGACTCATAGATACAGAGTACAGACTGATGGTTGCCAGAGTGAAGGGGGTTGGGGACTGGGTGGAAAAGGTGAAGGGATTGAGAAGTACAGATTGGTAGTTACAAAGTAATCATGGTGATGGAAAGTAAAGTGTAGGAAATAAAGTCAATAATACTGTAATAAATTTGTCATATTCAGTGGCCCCTAAAGCTTTAAGAAAGTTTTATTTTTAGGAGTGGTAAGTAGCAGTTTTGTGTCATTCAAGAGCATGTTGTTAAACATTTTGTCCATTTAGACTCATAAATCACTGAAAATGCACCATAATTTCAGTATTTTAATATCCATATGAATACTCCCAAACAGCCTCAAATGCTCAGATACAGCACGTGCACACACAAACACATACTTTGTTAGATGCTGTCTCTTTGTTGGGGTTGGAAAATATGATAATTATTACTGAAGCACAAACAGAAATATAAAACACAGTGCCTTCTCCAAAAGAGTTTACACTTATGAAACATTTAACATTAAAACAGAGAATAATTGGAAAATAATATAAGGCAGAATGTAAGAAACTGTTAAATAAAATACAAGAATAATAAAAGTTGTGCAAAGCAAGAGATCACTGGTAGCTGAGTAATGTGGCCAAATCAACTAGCATAGAACTGGACATGCTATCTATATATCTGTATACCTATCATCGTTATTTATATTAAACTTTTAAAATTGCATAATGCAGGCTTATTGTAGAAATTTAGCAAGTACAGATAGGCAGAAATAAATTAATCCACTCCTAATCCTACTACCCAGAGATTGCCGGTTTGTGTACATACTTCCTGTATATTGTGTTGCTCTTAGAATAGTAAATGTTAATTGTTCTTAAAATAAACCAACAAAAACTCCTCGATCTAAAAAAAAAAAAAAAAAAAAAGGCAGTCATTATTACTCATTCTCCCTGGCAGTATATCCCAAAGTATGTTCCACAAAACTTTCATTGGTGCGATTTTTTAAAAGTTTTTCCAACAAGTATATGAAAAGATGCTCACCAATGCTAATCATTAGGAAAATGCAAATCAAGACCACAATGTGATACCATCTCACACCTATTTGCATGACCACTATAAAGAAAACAAAACAAAAAATAGAAAACAAAACTGGGGGGGGGGGGAGAAACTGTTCTGGCTGGTAAGATAAAAACTATGATCAACAAATACGTAGCTATCAACAAGTGAATCTAAAAACCAAGGGAATTTAAAAATCCGATGAACAATATTAACTGGTGAATATAATAGAATCAGAGGTATGGAAGGGGAGTGGACTGACAATTCTCAGGGAAAAGGGGAGTGGGGGTGCGGGAAGAGACTGAACAAAAACTGTGCACCTATGGATGAGTACAATGGGGGATGGGAAAAGGACAGAGGGTGGGGTGGGAACCTGGTGAAGGGGAGCAATTGAGGGGGGGAAGAGGATCACATTTGTAATAATCTGAACAATAAAGATTTATTTTAAAAAAAAAAGCTCTACTAACTATTGTCTGTGTGGACTTGCTGTGCTAATCTGTAAGAATAAATGGATTGGATCATATGATCTCTCAGGTTCTTTCTAACGCATCATTCCAAATCTACAATCTAATTCCTCTATTAATAGGTTGAATATGATGTTAAGCACTTTTGAGTGCTCAATATATTTAATATCTCCATTTCTCATATTGGACACTTTCTAGAAATTAAGATCTCTGCTTCCCAATCATTTCCTTCCCTGATGCATCTAGTTAGGACATGCGTGTTGAGTTATTTAAAGATGAAAATTACCATTAAGCTATATCCAGAAATACAATATGAACAAGCAGAATGTTAAGAATGTGTGTATATTACCTGATATATAAAAAGGGGTTAAACATTGTGGGGGAGGGAAACATTAACAAAAATGTTAATTGAATATCTGTCTAAACAAAATCCCAGAGGATGGTGGAGAGACCCATGTTAGAACTGGTGAAGACATTCTTATCTAGTGAGCTCAGTGAAGGGAAACAAAGAAAGATAGAGCTATAAATATGTGTTGGCTGCAGCCTGTTAATGAGCTGTCCTTTTTCTCCTCCCACACTTATATTCTCTTATTCCTGCCACTTTATCATCACCAAATAGTTTTGTGAGATAGGGAAGGAGTTCAAGTAAGACAGACAGCCAAGCACTTCAGTCCCAGGAGCAAACAAAATAGGCACACCCAATACCAATGAAAGCCAACAAAGGAAATAATTCACCTTAATCTCTACCAACATATACCTCGCCAACAGAGCACGGGATCAAGCTCTGCCAAATACTGAGTACAAATTAGCTGGACTTGGTTACATGGTGCTCTTCCCAGACCTTGTGGTTAAATTCTAATAAGCTTCTCAGCAAAAATGAGAGGCTGGTCTGAAGAATGCATTCATAGGCAGTGCCAATAGGAGAAATGCTTGATGAAGCTTGGAATTTAAGAGTAAGAAGCAATGATGATAGAGACCCACATGGGAATGGAAATGATTATATCTGTATGCTTATTTCAGAGAAGTAAAATTGTTATGTTATGCTTATTTCAGAGAAGTAAAATTAAGCTAAGATATGCTACCAAATGGCAAGAATATGGATATACTAGATTAGTGAGTATTTTAATTAAGGGATGAAAGGTGAATGTGAAGGATAGTTTAGCCAAATGCTAAGTAGAAATTATTTTGTAAATATATATAATCAACTTAGCAGAATTGACTAAGCTAAAATTGGGGAAATGATCACCAATAGTAATAACTTGATGTAAAATGACTGTGAATTTTGTTAAAAGACCATTTAATCAAATATGAAATTCCAACAAGGTAGTGAATATATGCAAAGTGTTGATGGCCTGCTTGAGTTGAACTAGAGTATTACAGTGATTTTTCTTCAGTGTCCTCAATGGTTACCAAAAGGCAGTCTTTGGATTTCTTTGTTATTGCAGAATACCAGGAGTTCAATTTCACATTCCTCAATCCACTGTTTGACCACTCCATTCAAATCACTAGAGGTACAGAAAGGAAAACTATACTACAGTAAGGAAGTACTTAAACATTTGGTAGCTATAACATGTAATTAGGGTGGTCAGTTCTCATAAAATTCTGGTGCTCTAGTTGTCTTCTGTGACCAAAGTGCTAACAAAACCTATAAATGGCGGATTCGGAAAGAACTAATTGTTCTAGCATCTTTAATGCTGTATTTATCAAACAAAGCACTGTTTTAGGACACATCACAATTTTTCATATTTAAAAGAGTTGCCAGGGCATTTCTTAAATTAGTCTTTACTCATGGAGTGAGTTTAAAAATTATATAAGAGCACCATTCTTTTGCTTCTTCTACTTCAACCTTTTAAAGTATGTGACTAGATATGAATATTATAATAACTTTAGTCATGTTTCCTGTGGGAGCCAGTTTCCCCTTTAGGATTCCATAGCCTAAATCTTTGGAAAGATTTTAAGTTCTTTTATCTTCAATGAAATAACAGCTAGAAACTCAGAATCTAGTTTTTCATCAAGCCCCAGCTATTTTATTTGTGCCAGATGCATTGGGTCATTTATTTTACTTTAAAATAATACAATGTAGCCTTAATTATCCAAAACATGTTTAAAATTCATGTTTTTCAGATAGTATACTAGAGAAGGTAAACTGTTTTCACTGAAAACCTATTTATAAATCCTGATCTAGACCTGGTCTTCAAAGAAAGGAAGTTTTAATGAGGAAACTAGAGGCATTTCATTAATCCTTGGCAGGCTAGAAGACTTATGAAAGAATAGTACAGCATTGTCCTCCAGTCACTGAGGTTGTCTCTTCAAGCCCTATGCTTTATGACATGGCTTCTGTGGTTCACACACAGAGGTTATTTTTAGAGGCAAGCACTCTCATTTCCCAAAAGTATAACCACAAGATGTCTATTTGGAATGAATCAGATTTATACACTAGAACAATAGTAAATGCTCAGATCATGTCTGTGTACCCTCAATTCCATGAGGAAATATGTAATATCTAGGTATACTTTTACCCTGACACCATTGCCCTTTGTCAGTGACCCTCATCAGAATGAGGTGATTCCTTTGGAAACTGAGCAGTGCTGTGGGGTTTCACAGATGTCTTCAAAGTAAGTTTTTCTTCCAGAAAAAAATATATTTTGTCCTTGTGGTTTTTCACAATAATTAAAACTTTCACAAGGATAAAAAGTCACTAATCTTCAACCATGGTGATAGCCATGGTCAGATGCCTTCAGAGGGAAATTGGACTTGGTGTCCTGCAAGGTATCTTGCTGTGTTTGCATTTTGCTGCTCCACCTGACAAGGTAGAAGGACTTGGCCAGTTTCTTGAGGCTAGGCCAGCCTTGACTCCAGCCTTATAATTGAAACTGTACTTTGTGGGAGTTATGACCCCTTAAATTTAAATTTAGTCTAGTAAGGCTGGAGATCCTAAATAAGGGCATTACAGAACCTACAATTAACACACTCAGGCCAACTTATCTATTATTGTCATTGGAAAAAAACTCATTAGGGGGCCTCAGGAACCTCATTCAGCCACTCAATGAGTGAGTTGGCCCCCTCACTTTGGGTTAGTAGGTTCATTTGCTTTAAAAAAACAATTTTCTGCCTTCTTCTTTGACTTGACCCCACTTTATCAGGGTAGGAGGCTCTCTCAAATGGAAGGGATTATGAAACACTCTTCTCAGGGTTGCTTTAATAAAGTGAATGCTGGAAATCTATCTGAACATCTGCCTAGCTATACAGCCTCAGTGTATCCAGGGCTCCTAGAATCAGTTATAACCATACCAGAACAGCAATGGCATATCAGACCAGGGTTGAAGAGATAGAGATTGGGAAAAATCCAAAGTCAGTGAATAAAATGCTTATTATTTTGTTAAACCATTGCTTCCCTCATTCTTTCAGTTACCAAGCATTTCCTGCCACCTATTATGTGTCAGACCATGCCCTCCTTGCCATGTTAATGCTTGAGTATATAAGCCCTCCTCCCCAGTCCCATTCCAAATCCTAACAATTTCACAGTAGTTACCATTATACAGTTTTCAGGCTAAAAATGAGCATGTTGCCTCACTTCTCACTCAGCTCCAATTTTCTTGATTATAAAATGATGTTAATAATACTTTCCCCACTGCCTCACAGGTGTCCAAGTCCAAGGTACATCAATGAGAGAAGTTATGTGGAAGGGCTTTTGAGTATAAAAATAATGAAATATCAATAGTACTGACCTAGTAATGAAGATTTATTGAGAGCCTGCAGCATTCCACAGAATTAGCCCTACCCAGGCCAGAATTGAACATTAATGGTGCCAATATTTTAGAATTCAGCCCTGGCCAGTGTGGCTAAGTTAGTTGGTTGAATTTTGTCCCATGCACCGAGAGATCTCTGGTTTGCCAGGGTTGATCCCCAGTAGGGGGCATGCAGGAGGCAGCCAATGGGTGTTTCTCACATTGATGTTTCTCTCCCTCTCCTTTCCTCTGTTTCTAAAATCAACAAAACATATATATTTTTAAAAATTTATAATTCAGCCCCTTCAGAGATTCAGATTTTATAAATATATAGTTTTTACTATACAATATTGACATGTCATTGTGTGAGCACTTACTACCAGGTACTAAGTTCAGTGCTTTACATGGATTGTCTCATTTAATCCCCATAATCATACAATGTGGGAGATAGGTACAGGTATTATGATTATATCTATTTTATTAGATAAGAAGCATAAGGCTGAGTGGTTAAAGAATAACTTATTTTATAGTAACAGGGCTAGTAAGTGACAGAGTTTAGATCTGAACATACATTTTCTGACCCCAGAATATGAACTTTTAGCCATTATGGTTATGCCACCTCTTGCAAAATAATAAAACACTATACAGTTGTAAGCTGTTGGTAATCTATATAAGACTAATATGCTAAGTGGACATTCACTGACCACCAGGGGGCAAACTCTCAATGCAGGAGCTGCTAATCTGCAGTGACTTGGCAGTGGCAGTTCTCAGGTAATGAACTCCAAACCAGAGAGGAGGGAGCCCAATTCTTCCTGTGACCACACAATTCCACCTTTGGCCTTGGGTTATGTTATTGCTGGGGCACTATCGGGCCCTGAATCTGGTTTACTGCACACTTGTGTTTGTGTTCCACACCCTGTACAACAGCAACTTTGCATAGTACCCTCTCGCACTCTGAGACTCCTCAGGGGATGTTGGAGAGCCAGCTTCAGCCCAATCCCCACAGGCCAGGCTGAGGGACCCTACCTGCCGGAGGAACCCTGCTCACTCCACAGAAGCCCTTTGAGCCAAGGCACTGCCCTAGGTGAGGCCAGCTGAGAGGTACTGCGGGAGGTTGGCTCCAGGCCATGTCCGTCCTATCTTGCCCAGTCCCACCCCACCAGCCACCTTCTAATTAATTTCCTTTCAAACTAGTGATCCGTGAACTACTTCACTCGATTATATATAAAAAAGGCTAAGCGACCATCCAACCATCCGACTGGTAGCTATGATGCTCAATGACCACCAGGGGCAGATGTTCTGACCAGTAGCTATAACACACTCTGACCACAAGAGGGCAGACACTCAGCCCAGGAGCTGCTGAGCTGCAGTGACCTGGCAGTGGTGGTTCTTGGTTCTTGGGTGACACACCCTGGAACCAGAGGAGGGAGCCCTATTCCGTGGTGTGTCACCCAAGAACTCCCCTCTCTCAATTCCGGACCCATCAGAGGATGTTGGAGAGCTGGTTTCAGCCTGATTCCTGCAGGCCAAGCTGAGGGACCCCATATGCCAGATAGGCCCTGCTCACTCTGCAGATGCCCTTAGAGCTGCAGCACAGCCTCAGGTGTGGCTGGCCCACCATGGGAGGTTGGCTCCAGGGCATATCTGGCCCCTCTTGCCCAGTCTCTTTCCCCCCCCCCCCACGCCAGCCATCTTCTAATTAATTTCCTTTCAACGTGCATAAATCTGTGCACTGAGGCACTAGTTTTGTTATAAATTATTTACTTTAAAGCATTGGGTACCTTCCTAAAACTGCAGAGAACCATTTATACTACTGAGAAGGAGCCCCACTAAGATAGTTTTAATTCCATCCCAAGCTTGCTTCTTTTATATCTTGGTTTGTTTTACTATCCCAACATTTATTTAATTGGGAGGACTTATTTTCACAAGTTTCAGTGCTACATTAACAAAGTAAAAATTGGGAAGCTGAAAGTGACAAAGAAAGTATGTGCTGTGGATAAGTGGTGGACATGGAAACTATGGTCAAACAAGAGAGTATCTGGCTGTGGGTGGCCGCCTTACCAATATCACGTGGATGCTCAGCATATAGCCAGTCCTTTTGCTCTTTCCTAAACATTTCTGTGCATATACTGAATGCACAGATCCTTATCTTACTGGGAGCATCCAGAAGGGTTTCTCAGATTCTTCTTTCTGGTACCTTAGTGTTTGGTCATGGAGTATTACTTGTTTTGCCTTATAAGACATTTATAATAAACTCTTCATGTCTGATACTATGACTGCTACCACTCTTCTCCCTCCTCCTCCTCTTCTTTCTGTTCAAGATCATCATCATCATCCTCAGCAGCAAACTTAACAATGTTTGAGAACTTATTGCCTTGCTAAGCAATATGCTAAGCACTTCACAGGCATTTTTCGACAGATTGTTCATTCATCCATTTAATGAATATTAATGAAAATATTCTTTGTTCCACACACTGATAATAGACACAGACTATTTATCCCTTCTGTTAGTCTAATGGCATAAAACATGGAATATATAATTATAAACTATGGAAAGTTCTATGAAAGAAAGATACACGGGACTATGAAATGTGAATGGTGCTATTTAATTTAATTCTTCAATAACCCTGTGAAGTTAGTGAATAACATTATCCTCTATTTTACAGGTGATAAAACTGAAGTTCAGAGACGTTAAGTGATTTGCCCATAGTATTACAGCTAGTACATAGGCTGAGTAGACATTTAAATCCATACTGGTTAGATTCCAAAGCTCACACTCTTAACTGCTGTACTTTATTGCCTCTCCAATGCGTAAAGTGTATATATAGCCATTAATTCTAACCCTATATATTTGGGTTCTGGCTTCATCTGAAATATGTGGAGCTGCCATTGTTTCCAATTAGTTGTGGCCATGGTTTGGTGCATTTGTTCAAAGAAAGTGTGCATGCAATGCAGAGGTCACGTGCCCTAGGCCTTGTGGATGTGCGCATTGTATAAATAATAATGGCATTCCAAAAAAAGCTGGGATTCATTGGAGCCACCACATTTGTTTTCCATTAGCTTATGCTACTCAAATACAAACAGTAAAGCATGTATTTACATTGCCATGGACATGGGAAGCTGGGCCCCCAAAGTATTCTTTGCGGGTTGTATAAAGCTGAGCATCCAGATAGTTCAAAATCAGTTTTGTAAGCCCAGCTTAATAGCTTTAAAATGTAATTGGGAGTCCAGATATTTTTTAAATGCCTAGAGAGATTTATGGGAGTAGCCAAAAGAGACAAAACCAGCTAATTCTTCAAAATGCCTACCAAGCCCTATATTTGCAGTATCTATTTTGTTACTTATCTTTTATGTTTAAAATGCTAAAGAGTTTAAAGTCAAGAAAATTCTTAGCCATGTAGCAGAAGTAATGGAATTTTCCATCCTATTCTAACTAGTTGTCTGAATCTTTTCAAAACAAATCCATTTATGATTAGATAGGTTGTTAAGACACAGTAGATAGCAAGGCTGAGGAAAACAAGCAGGAGGCATCAAATGTCATTATCTCTCCCACCTAATAAATAAAAAATGGCCGTCCATTCAAGGTATAGCTCGTAGGTAGAATCTGAAAAATTGAGATTGAACTGGAAATTATCTCAGGTAAAGACAGTCAGGATGGCAAAAATATGAAATGAAAGCCCCATTAGTTGATGCCTTTACCTAAGACAGCATGTTTTTCTTGAAAATCTCTGTTCTTTGGAGCAGAATACTTTATTTTTAATGAGGTCTCTATCACTTACACACTGACTTGATCAAGTCATGTCCCCTCTTTGAGCCTCAGTAACCTTCCTTGATGTGGAAAATGGGGATGGCAGTTTTCCCTGTTACACAAATTGGCAATGAAGATTCAAGGATTACGTGAGAGAACATATGTTAAGCCCTAGCACAATGTGTGGCTGATAAGGTTCATATCTTTGCAATCAAGATAATTTCAAGAGGCACATTATTTATACCATATAGACAGGTCAAGAATTATTGCTCTCACTGGTCTAATTTCAGCATATTTGATCCCCCTAAGAACAACCAGTGTGTCCTTTGATCTTTGTTCTTCTGTCAACCAACCATGAAAAGAACTTTGTAAAAATCACATTGTTCCATGAAGCAGAGCTCTTTTGTTATCTTAGTTATTATGGTTTTAAGAACATGAAATTGCTAAAACTAAAGAGCCTTTTTTCCTCTTACACTGTAGTTCTAATTTTTGTGTTTATTCCAGACTTTTTGTTTCCTTTTATTATACAACCATGAATACCTGCCTCAAAACTAACTTCAAATATTTCCCTTTCTAATCAAAGTCAATTACCTGTACACCCAAGAATCTTCATTAACTCCAAAGACATGATATTCATATTTACCAGTAAGCGAAAAGGAAATAATTAGGCTGCATTTATTTTTTGAAAAGTGGTTTGAAGTGTTTGTAATAAGTATCGTGACACACATGGGGCTAAGGTGACTCTTGTCCAGAGATAGTTTCAGAGGGTTTCTGGGAAGTGGAATAACACTGCAGTAGTCTTTCTTATTAGTGTGGTCTGTGATTTGCTCATGATAAGATGGAGGAGTATATTAGTTAAAAATGCAGATTTGTGTGTTTCACAGCAGACCTACTAAATCATAACCTCTGTGGGTGGGTCAAGGTTCTTGAGTTTTTAAAAATCATCCTTATGAAATTAGAGACTCACTCCCATGGTCTATAAAAATGTACATACCCTTTGGTCCAATAATTCTACTAATGGGAAACTAAGGAAATAATCCAAAATATAGAAAAAGTCATGTGAATGCTCCTGATACTCCATTTTTATTTATAGAAACAAAAGAACTAGGAACAATATAAATATTAAATATTCAGAGAATGGTTAAATAAATTTCAGTAGATTCATTAATTGTACTGCACTAAGTGTTTTTATCAGATTTAAAATTTTAAAATTATCACATTTCTTCATTACAATAATTCTGAGGCAGGCATTATTTCCCTCATTTTACAGATGAGAACATTGAGGTTTAGGGAAATTAAACAGCAAAGTTAATAAGTGGGGGGAAGGTTAATAAGTGGAAAACCCAGAATTCCAAACTCGGTCAGTTTTATTTTAAAGTTCAAATTCAAAAAAAGAAAAAACCCACACAAAAATTCACCAACTTTTGAAAATATAAATGTTTATTAAAGTTTAAGAACTAGGTTTTTCCCTTATGTCTCTTTTTTTTCACCTTTTTATATTATATTGATACATATAATTAACATATTGAATTATAATATAAAATAAAAATTTATGGCATATTTAAGCAACTGTAATATTCTCATGTGGCTCAAACAGTGTTGCAAGGAGAGGAGTACATACAGAAAAAGCTGGACCATGAAAGTCCTTCCCATAAGGAGTGCTGAACAATGTGTAGCAGAAATGACAGTTTATACAAGGGTTGTGGGGGTAGGGTTGTGAAATAATCAGACCTGTGTTTTAATAAGATAGTTTACATTGATAATAATTATTCTGAGCCTTGGCTTTTAAAAAGCTAATAGGATAGTGTCCTTTGAAAATGGCAAACAGTTAATCAAAAGCACTAGGCCCCTAAAGTTACCTGATTTGGTGTGCAAGACCCTCATAACTTTCTTTTTATAAAGTGAGTGTTCAGTCTGGAAGACATTGTAAAGAGTGAGAGAGGGAACAAAAAGGTCAATATTGTGAATTGTAATTAGCTGATTTGATTTCTGTTTCAAATTCCAGGCTGTATTAAATTCACAGTCCTTGCTGACGATTTCTCATCTCTCAGAGATTATCCTCCTTTCAGCATTCTGGAGCTTCAGAGTGTTCTTTAAGACTTAAACTAACAATAGCTTTCTAGTTTGGGATTTGTTTTGTCAATGTGTGAGGGTTAGGTTCATCAGCAGATGTCTGTGTAAAATACATTGAAAGTATACTATAATCCTTCTTCAATGCTAAAGTTGTCTCCAAAATGAGAGTAATTTAAGAACTAAAAAAGTTATCTCAATGGCAAAGTTTTAAAGTTTTTTTAATTGACCTTAAAAAAAACAAAACTGGACTACCAGAGAATACTGAGGGCATTGTACACAAGGTTGGAAAATAGCCTTTATAGATTAGCTACAGATCTTAGCCAGGGTCATCCAAAAGGATTTAGCTATTCATTCACAAGTTCTTGTATAATTAATCTGTGCTTTGGCTTTCTCATTTTTCATGAGTTTGTGGAAGAAGCTTTTAAACAATTAAAGATACCATGCCACTTTACTTTGCTTCAGTTCAATAGCACATTTGTTGAGTACCTACTGTGTTCAAGACATTGCTTTAAATGCTATGGGGTTAAAAGATAAATAAGACAAAGCCCCCGGCAACTCAATTTGGTGGTAGAGCAAAGTTACATGTATAAATAATGCTAGGTTGCACACATAAAGGGATATTTAGGAGGTTACAGATAAAGGGAGCAGTGGTGGAAGAGGGGAAGGGAGAAGTATAATGACCATCTGTGGTAGGCAGGAAGGCTTTACTAAGGAAATGACATTTGAATTTGGCTAGAAAGAATGTAGTGTTTTCAATAGACCAAAATGAAAACAGCTCTGATTAAGTGCTCAATTAATGTTTGCTAAAGGGATTAATGAAAGGCACAGGTGTGAGATGTGCTTGAGAAATTGTAAGTTCACTAATATATATCTAACCACAAATCCCCTTATGTGAACAGTTCTAATTCAGGTAATCCAAGACATATACAAAGGATGTATTTTTAAAGATTAGCCTAAAAATGTTTATGTCAAAAGCATTTTTCTCATAAGAAATGATGGTAAAGGAGGAGATTAGGATGTTTTGGTCAACTGAAGTGATATTGTAGTCTAATTTAGTGGTACTCAAAGAATGGTTTATAGACTTTGGTAATCCATGAAACCCAAGGATTCACAAGGTAAAAATTTTTAAATTTCTCAGTTATAATTTCTAAGATAGTAAATGCCAATAGTTGCCCTATATAATAAAGGGATAATATACAAATTGACCCTCACACCCTCACACAAGATGGCCATCCCCATGTGGTCACAAGATGGCCGCCACAAGATGGCCAGCAGGTGAGGGCAGTTGTAAGTGATCAGGCCAGCAAGGGAGTGCAGTTAGGGGCGGCCAGGCCTGCAGGGGTGGGAGGGCAGTTAGGTGAGACTAGACCTGCAAGAGAGGGCAGTTAGGGGCAACCAGGCCAGCAGGGGAGGGCAGTTGGGGGCAGGGGAGCAGTTAGGTGACAATCATGCTGGCAGGAGAGTAGTTAGGGGATTATCAGGCTGGCAGGCAGAAGCAGTTAAGGGCAATCAGGCAGGCAGGTGAGCAGTTGTGAGAGGAATGTCCAACCGCCAGTTTAGGCCCAAGGGGTCCCGGATTGGAGAGGGTGGGCTGAGGGACTCCCCCCCACACACACACAGTGCATGAATTTTGTGCACCAGGCTTCTAGTAACTTATATAAACAAAAGTTCTCTTGGATTCCCAATAAGAGTATAAAGGGGTCCTGACTACACCAAAAAGTTTGAGAACCACTAGTCTATCTTATCCTAGCCTATGTGTCTATAGTATACATTTAGATTTGTAGAATGAATGGTAGAGGATGGGGGAGGGTTAGAGAAGGGATACATTAGAACAGAAGGGTGGAGATGATGCTGGAGTAGCAGATGGTGGGTGGGTTGGCTTCTCTGACACCATTAGAGGTTGTTGGGCAGAAAAGAACTATTTGGACTTTTTCTTTCTTCGCTTAAAAAAAGTAATAAACCTGCAGAGTCAAATTTCTCTAGTATGTATCTTGTTCCAGATTGATACTGGTATAGCAGTTAAATCACAAGCAGAGAACATAAAGTTTTTTTTTGTTTTTTCAGCATCAATCAACATAGATAATTATCAATAAGATCAGAAAAAACAAGACATTCCTGTATATGCAATATTTTTTTCTGGATACCTCTTCCTCAATGAAAAAAATCTTAGTTTCAGTACATCTAACACTTTTTGTTGGCTGTTATTTAAAAATAGGAGGTAATGCCCAGCCAGTGTTGCTGGGTGATTGAGCATAGACCCATGAACCAGAATGTCATGGTTTGATTGCTGTCAGGGCACATGCCTAAATTGAGGCCTCAATCCCCAGTATGTGGCATCCAGCAGGCAGCAGATCGATGATTCTCTCTGATAATTGATGTTACGATTTCTCTCTCCCTCTCCATCTCTGAAGTTAATAAAATTTTTAAATATAAATAGGAAGTGAAACTGAAATGTAGGACTAAAAAGGGGTGTGTGGCAGAAGCTAGGACAGAAATGGAGGCTATTGGAATACAGCCTTAGAGAGAAATGATGAGGAAGAATAAAATGGAGTCTGAGAACTGCCCTCAGAAACCACTCAGGCTGTGAGTTTGGCTTCGGGGTCAGCAGAAAGACTTTTGGGAAGTGGGAGTCACAGTAACATAAGAAAGACATTGACAATGTGTCTGAAAAGCCAGACACTGAAGAGCAAAACAGACATCCCTTCAAATGGGCATATTTTATCTACAAAAAAAGCAAAATGAATTTCAAAGCATCTTACTGAAATGATGCAAGAAGGATATATTTTAAAAGTTTTTCTAGTGACCAAGGCATGGTACATGGCAATTAATTGTAAGTATTTATTCAAAGTGTATATAAAATTCAATACTATCTTCTTCTTTTGATGGAAAGCATTTGTTGTTTTAACTTAGTAATTGTAAGTATAGTTTTAAGGGGGCTTTCATAGGCATCTTTTCTGTTTTTGGTATCCTCTGAACATATAAATATGCTTTGCCTATGTTGTGTTAATTTCCTCATTGGTTAGTTCTCCTACCATGGAGGCTTTCAGAAACTTAAATACCATGGTATTGAAAGTTTTGATGCAAAATACACTCTGGTGTTAGAGAAGTTGATGAGTAGAGAATCATAAGAAATGCCATAGAAAGTATGAAACTCCAAAGCATATAAGCAGTTTACATTTATTTCAATTTGAAATTGATTTTTAAAAGCTTCTGTGTAACTCATTCAGCATATTGAATGCATTCTGTTAATAACACAGTTTTAGACCTACCAAAGAAATATGAAGAGCTGCTACATTTCTCTGTTTTCTTTCAGCTCCTGAGAACCATGTCTATGCCCAAAGGTAGAGTTGTGGAAAAGAACCTTGATGAAGAAGGGCTTGAAAGTGGAGACTGCGGTGATGATGAAGATGAGTGCATTGGAGCCTCTGGCGATGGAATGATGAAAATGAAGAATCAACTCCGCTTCCTTGCTGGTAATTGATTAAGGCCATCTCCAATCTGAGCTAAAATGGTGATGCTTGGGAATTAAAAAAACAATTGAATCTGCCCTCTGTAACTCCCCTAAAATCCCTGTAACACAATGCCATTAACTCTTCAAGGAAAGACAATATTCTAGAAAATGAAGTTTTCAGGTAATCTTTTTTAAATCTCTGACCTAGGTAGATTAAAATGGTAACTTAATGTTTTCTATGATCTAAAATGAACTGACATAATCAATTGACTATTTCCCATTGGACATTTCCTTGGTTCTTTCCCATTATAAAACAAACGCAATATCGGGAGTCTATGGAAAACAAATGATGGGATAACTTTCTTAAAGAAGAGACATCACTTGACCCTCTCTTCTGAGAACACCATATTTGTTTTGTTTTCTTACTAGTAATCTAACATAGGTTGGCTATAACACTTAACTTCAAAGCTTCATAAAAATGACAGTGATGGAAAAAAATTAAATGAAGCTGCTGGGGTCAAGAAGGCAAAACAACAGCAACAAAAACAAAAAAAGCCCTCATGTTTGTATTCATTTTCCCGGTTTACAGGGTACTCTTATATGGATAGGTGTGCTTGTTTCCATTTTACAGATAAGAAAAGTGGGACTCAAAGAAGAAATGAGGTTTATCTAAGTGGAATAACTGGAAATATAATTTGGCTCTTCCCTCTTCAGTGCACAGACTTCTCCTTGAAATCCTACCACCCATTGCCTCTAATATCCTTCTCCTCTTCCTCCTTTAGCATCTTTCCTGCACTAGTTTTTCCTAATCCTACTCTAAAACTGGTATTATCCAGAGGTCTCTACTTAAGCCTCCGTCTTTTCTCTCTTCTCCAGAAAAAAAGACAGATCTCATTCATTTTGGTTCTTTTAATTATTTCACTTTTTTGGCAAATTAAAAGAAGTATATAACATGAAATTTGTCCTCCAAAGTAATTTTTAAGTGTACAGTATAATATTGTAATTATATCTAAACTAAAGGCTCAGTGTATGAAATTCATGCACTGGTAGGGTCCCTAGTGGCTGCTGGCTGCCGGCAGGTACTCCCTCTCTTCCCCTGGCTAGCCTCATCCCTGCCCCCTGGTCAAACTCCCAGAAGAACTCTGGTCGAAGGGACAATTTGCATACTATATTTTTATTATATAGGATTATACAATAGATCTCTAGTTGTTTCATTTTGTATTACTGAAATTCTAAGGTTATTGAATAGTAACTTCCCTTTTCTCACCTCCTTCAATCTCTGGCATCACCATTTTACTTTTTGCTTCTATGAATTTGTCTACTCTGAGTATCTCATCAAAGTGGACTCAGAAAAAAAAAAAAAAAAAGAGTGGGCTTCTGTGATATATGCCCTTCTGTGACTGGCTTATTTCACTAAGCATGTCCTTACTATTCATCCATGATACAGTGTATGATAAGATTTCCTTTTTTAAGTTTGAATGATGTTCCATTATATGCATGTACCATAATTTTTTCATCCACTGATCCACTGATGGACATTGAAGTTGTTTTCACCTCTGGCTCTTGTGGGTAATGCTTCAATGAACATTATTTAACTATTATATCAGTAGGGAGACAACTCAAATTCATTAACCTCCCATCTTAACTGCTCCACTGAGCTATTATCTCACATCTTTAACTGCTTCCTAGTAATTTCTACCTAGCTTTCCCACCTTTATCCCCAATTCAATGTGTCACAAATCAAATTTATCAACAGATGGTCCAAAACTGGCTACTCTCTTAATATATTTATTTTTAAAATATCACTACCATTCTTCTGGTCACTGAGACTTAAAACTGTCATCTTTGACTCTTTCTTCTACTTTGCCCTTCATATACAATTGGGCCCCTAACCCCTGTATATTATTGGTAATTTTTTTCTGTTTCTGTCACTGCTTCCCTTCTATTCTACCCTCCTGTATATTCTATTTCAATCACATTTTAAGTGTTCTCCAGTTTTCTAAGCTAAGGCAAGAGTATTGAGAGCCTTACACTAGCATATTAGAGAACAAATAATCACAGAACCAGACAGAAGATTCCACCGAATTCTTCTTATACAACTGTCAGATAATCTTTCTAAAGCATTTCCTACCTCTCCTAGCTCAGCTGTCTTCATCTTATCTCAGTTGCCTAGAGGACAAGGCTCAAACTCCTTAGCAGAGTTCTGAGGGTATACTAGTCTAGCCTAAACTATGCTTTTGGCTTCATTTCCCAAATCTTGCCCACAAGAGCCATCTATGTTGGCAGAAACAACCATACTCATGCCCCATGAGCCCTGTAAACATACTGTTTTTGCTTCTGTCTTCATTCCATTGTCCATTTGTATATCTATATGACTACCCCTTTTTTATTCCTTCACAAATTATACCCATACCTCAAAGTGCATTTCAAGTATGATTCAGTGAAAAAAATAGGTTTAGCAGTAGAGCTAACTTGTTTTTATTTCTGGCCTATTTCTTATGAGCTAGCAGGACTTAGGACAAGTGTCCTTAGCCTCCTCTCTAAGTCTCCATTTCCTCATCCATCAAATGTGGATCATAGGACTATTGCAAGATTAAAGAAGTAAACTTTGTAAAGCATCTAGCCCAGTATTTAGCACATACTAGGTGGTCCTTAATTATTACTTTTCTTGTATGAAATCTTTTTCTCCTATCCCAGTCTATAGTCATCTTCATCCTTTGAATCACTAAAATAAATTCTGCCAGTGCTTTCAAAAAATAGACTGCAATGGCTCCCAAGTTCCATTCCTAGGGCATAACATGACTCAGAGCCTGTCATCTTATAAGAATAATATTGAATAAACATAAGTGATAATAGGAGTAATATTTATTGGACATTTACCACAGTGCTCTACGCACTGTGCCAGAACTTTATATGCATTATCTCATATCATTTTTACACCTTCATGAACTAGGGGTTATTATTATTCCCACTTTACAGATGAGAAATTTTAAAATTTTATACCAGAATAAGTAGAGTATAAAATTTATCCCCAATTACTAGGAAGCAGTTAAAGATGTGAGATAATAGCTTAAGGTCATGCAGTCTTTAAGGGTAGAGCCAGGATTCAGAGCCAGTCAGTGAGCTCTTTGAACAATTCTACTCTAATTCTTCTTCTGATCATCGATACAATCATACAAGACTTAAATCTTTGCATTTTGCTACCCATAAAATATTTTCATTTTCTAAAGGTTGTTCAGATGATTCACCAAAATATTAATTGGTCCCAGCATTGATACCTAGGACACAATACCATTCATACTTTTCCAGGAAAAGTCCCTGCTTTCCTATCTATAAGATACTTCTCTATCAATTTCAAAACACCAAGCCACAATTCCATGGGTGACTTAATTTTTAAAACATTGTTTGGTGTAGGACCTTGTCAAGGGCCTTTTCAAAATCTAAATAGATTACATGTATTGGTTTTCCTTTGTCCACATGCACATTTATTCTCTCAAGGAATTCTAGTCAATTAGTTAGGCTTGATTAAACTTAAGTGTTTTGTAAACTGTAAAACATGACACAAATGGTTAATTTAATTCACAGAAAAAATAATGTTTTACTCCCAATAGGTTACACTTGCCTAACAAGTTCAGTGATCTTACCAGCCTGGATTCCTTGGTTCCCCTTTGAAATTTTTCTCTTGGAGAGAAGATTTGTTGGCAATTTTCCAGGCTTATGACACATCACCTATTTGGAATGACAGGCTATACACTTTGGTCAGCTATTAAACAATTTTACTTGAAATCTGAGTAGATGCCACCTGGTGCTGGTGATTCATCAACATCTATTTAGTCAACCAGGCTTGGAACACTATGTTAATTTACCATCATCTCATTTTGAATTCCAAATCTTCCTCCAAAGGCAATTTGGGAATGAAAAACAAAGCTCAGAGAATGTTCTGACTCTCTTGTCCCTTTTGTCCCTGAACAGACCTTCTGTAACATAACCAACAAGTGGTCCTACTGGCTGGCTTCCCTGGCTCAGTTCTTCCCTTCTTTTGATGCATGGATGAAGTGCAGGACACCTAGTTTCTATACCTGGCTTTGCTTCTAACTCCTATATGTCCTAGGTCAATCCCCTTCCTCTTTTTAGAAATACGTTTCTCCATTTGTAAAATAGAATGCCCAAACAATTTTTGCAGTCCATACTAGTCGCAGTATTATGTACATTTATTTGGTTCTAGTCCCTGGCAAGGTACTTATTGGAGTCTTTGAGCGACATCTTTTGAGTTTTCTTCTAACCTTGCAGGTTCCCAGTTTTCTTCTTCTGAGCTATTTCCACTTTCAAAAATGTTTCGTTTTCCCTACTTTTGCTCCTTTGACTTTTTCAATCTAGCAAGCCAGGCTTGTTACCAAGGACTAACTACACCTGCTCCTCAGCACACTTGTACACCAGGATGCTAATAAGTTCTGAGCAGTTTCCACACTTTCTGGGCTATACTCACTTTTAAAACTATTCATCCAAAGCTTCCAAAATGCTTTCTTTTTCTATAACTTTTATTTCTAAATTTAACACAAAGTTCTTATTTAAGGTTTTCTCTAAGTTGCTGAATTTCATCGTTGGTGAGATGACTATGACATGATGTCATATAACTATAAACAGTTATAGTTTAACCTAATGCATTTTCCTTTTGGTGAGTTGCTTCACCTCCCTCAACTCGTTTCACAGGGTTGTGGTGATTAAATAAAATAATCCATGCAAAGTATTTGGCACATAACTGGCACCTAGAAAGCACTCAAAACATATATACTATTTAAGCTATTGGTTTGTTGCTACTGTTGCTGCTGCTGCTAACCTTTGGGAGCTTAAAGAGTCTGAAGATGTAGATTAGAATTGCCTTGTTTTTTGTTTGTTTAAGACCTGTGACACTCCATTAAAACTAGATAACCAACAATCCTGTTGCTCCATGTGGAGTCCATGGACCAATAGAATCTGTATCACCTGGGAGTTTGTTAAAAATACAAAATCTTGAGGGGAAAAAAAATCTTGGGCACAATCCCAGACCTACTAAATCAGAAGGTCATGTTAGGAAGATCCCTAGAGGATCTGTTTGCAGCTTTTACCACCTTCTAATTGAGCACTTAGGCATTTAGGCTTAACATTCCAAACATCTAAAAATCCACGAAACAATCACACAGTGAGCTAAGAATTCTAGGAAGTATAAAATGGGTGCAAAGCCCAGTCATCTATTAATATATGATAGGTTAGGAAAGTTGGATTCCAGCCCTAGTACATTTACTAACCATGGGACCTTGAGCAGGTTATATAGCTGCTCTGAGCCTCTGTTTCTCCATCTGTAAAATGGCGGAATCATCCTTGCCTACCTCAATAAATTACTGTGAAAATTAAATATGATAATGAATGTGAAAGTACTTTATAACCTGTTAAGCTCTACCAATATTTATAACATCCAGAAGACTATTATTATTATTCTAAAAATCTCTATAGCTCTTGGGCTTTCTCACATCTCTTATTCAGCGCATATTTTCTGGAGTGATTAAGTTTAGTCCAAAAGGTATGAGACGTTTTTGCACTGAACACCCATTTTAAGATTCCCTTCCAAAGACAGATAATCTATGATGGACTTAGTGAAATAAGCTATCGTGTTGCCAGTATACCATCAGCACTGTTCCTAGTTATTGGCCTTGTGGAAGCTCTTACTGTGAGCTATTTGGAAAACTGCCTAATCTCAATGCTTTGGCCTCAGCTGCTCCCCTGAGAAGCTATGCAAGTCTAGCCAGGTGTTCCTGGCCAAGACATGATGACTAACTATCTAAAGCATCTGCCCCGTCTCCACCAAGTCCCCACTCTCACCCACACAAACACACACACATACATGGGAGTATGCATCCACATATGTGCATGCACGCATATAGGTATGCACACCTGCTATTGGAAACACAATTGAAACACATGCTCACAAATCAACTCACAGCAACAACAACAACAAAAACACACCACTTATCTTAGAGACATCTGCATTACCACTCCCTCACTCCTTATTCTCCCTAGGCCTGTTCTTGCTCCAGCTTGCACTATTCTTTGGGTATAGACAGAACATTCTGGTGAGCCTAATGTTTTGATAACCGAGAGTCATAAAATATAAAAAAAGATAGTCTTGGCTTAAGCTGGGTCAAAGACAGGACAACGTGATCATGGATACTGAGAAAGCCTTTCTTTGTATGAGGAAAGTGGAAACAAACCATAGAAGATAAAAGTATTCCTTGTTGCTTCATGGGAGCAAGAGGGGCTTCAGCTGGTTGGTGGTGGGCTAAGGAGGAGAGGTCATAAAACATGTCTTGGGTTTAGGACTTGAAAGAGTCTTGAAACCAAATGGCTGTTTCATGCCCATATTAAACATTTCTTGTGGAAATGTTTACCCTCAAGAAACTTTCACTCCATGTCAGCCTGGGAACTGAAAAGAAAAATCTTGCCACTTGTTCTTTGGCTGGGAGTAAAGGTGACCTGAAATCTAGGCCTAGGTGGGTCCCTTTTCCTATTTGTCTCTCTTATCTCCAGGATCATGAGGGAAAGCAGCTGCTTTCTCTCTTCCCTAACAATCACCTCTTCCCAGAAATACTGGAGTACAGCTATTAAGACTTCACTGCTGTGAACCACATGAGTCTCTGCAATGAATATTAGCCCCCTACAGTTACTTTACATTCTGAAGGGGGAAAATGACTCAGGAAAAAAAACAGCAATGAGAAAAAAAATGTTTAAGCCAATGATTTTTATTCTTTTTTTTTTTAAGTGGAACAAGTACAACTTCATATTTCTACTCTTAACAAGTCTATGCACATAGGAAAGGTGAAGGACACTTCAACTGTTGAACTGTTCTTCTAAATTGTCAAGTGAAGCCTTCATAAATGTGGGCTGGTAGTAATGTATATTCATAAATTCATTAATGGGTTGGTTTGATGAAAGGGGTAAAAATGAATGAAGGAACTTTATGTTTGGCCTTTTCTCATGGGTAAAATCTGCAGATTTTCATCCTATAGGACAAATCATATTGCCTGCTGAAGAATGAGTAGAAAGTTTATAGGGGACTAAAATACCTTGGAGTTGTTGTTTTTTTGTTTTGTTTTGTTTTTTAAATAGGAAAATTGTTGAGTCCTGTTCAGAGCTCAAAATACATGTGGATACATTAATATATTTACTTATACTACCCTGTAGGTAGCAATTCCAGGAATAAATTATGGAGGATTTCCTGAAATGTATTCTATAGTTTGAAAAACCCAAACTTGCTTCCCTTTTTTTTGTTAATTCTCACCTGAGGTTATTTTCCCATTGATTTTTAGAGATTGGAGGGGAGGAGAGAGAGAAAGATATTGTTTGCCTTCAGCATGCACCCTGACTGGGCCGAGGATTGAACCTGCAACCCAGATATATACCCTTGACTGGGAATTGATCCCATGACCCTTCAATGCATGGACTAATGCTCTAACCACTTCCTATTTTCTTTGCACTATTTGAAAACCCACCAGTCAGATTATTGGCACTTATGTTGCAGGGGGCTTCCTACTTAAGCAATCCATTCCTGGAATTCTCAGGCAAGATCTTGTAGTGACTCCCAACCTTCTTTCTTGTGATATCAGTACCTCAAACATGTGACCTCAGTGTAAATGACCCCATGTCACCAACACTAAGAGGTGGATCCTATCTGATGGGTGAACATGATACCCTCCTACCCTTTGGTTGCTGAAGCTTGAGACATAAAGAGAAGGAAGTGAATTTCACCTAAAGAGTCAAACAGAGTCTCAGTTCTGTCTCTGCCACTTCCCAATATTGTGGCCTTGAACAAAGTCATTCAGTTCCTCTGAGCCTCATATTCCTCATGTGTAAAAATAATGATAAAACATTTTCTGATCTGCTCATTTCATAAGTTGTTGAATGAAACACATGTGATAATGGATATACACTTTATAAACTGTAAAGCAGTTACCCATTTAGAATAATATTATGAATACTAGAGGCCTGGTGCATGAATTTATGAACAGGTGGGGTCCTTCAGTCTAGCCTGCAATCAGGCTGACACAGTCCCTACTGGGGCTGATTGGGCCAGACGGCTGGGAACACAAGATGTTGGTTGGCTATGGGAGCGCACTGACCACTAGGGGCAGCTCCTGCATTGAGCGTCTGCCCCACAGTGGTCAGTGAACATCATAGCAACCGGACAACCAGGCAGCCGGTTATTTGGTTGACTGGTTATAATGGTCGCTTAAGCTTTTTTATATATAAATTATTTAATATCATTGGGTTATTAAATAAATTAATTTTAGTATACAAAAATCCTGTAGCTAAAATTATAAATGAAGTTACCAATGTTCTGACCAATGATTTTCATTACAATGTACTCCCTCTTCTCCATCCCCCATGTGTCATTTTCAGTTATTCATTAACTTGATTTTAGCCTGCTGAGAAGGTACTTAAACAATGACAAATATGTCTGCTTTGTTGTGCAAATAACCACTGTCACAACATTAGGTAGTCACCTGCATCCTGAAAGAATCACAGCTAGTTATTTCTTGTTTTCTTTGGAGTTAAGTAGGGCAGTGGGAGCAAGAATGGACAAGGAGTTGGGAGAGCGGGGTCATGAAAGGCCCCCTGTTTTTTTCCACTCTATCTTGCTCCTAGCTATAAGCAATCAGCTTTCATACTTTAATCTTTTATTTTAGAGCTCAAATGCCATAGGAAAGCTAAAGGAAGCAATGCTCACTATAATAACACTTTCACCCAGGTACAGACCAGGTGGTTCTTGCTAATATATTGATAAGATAGCCAATCCCACCTCACCCCAGACCTTTGCGAAGTTCCTATGGCTTACAAATAGGGTTTTAGAAGCAAACTTTAACAGTGATATTACTTGCCTATTGAAGAAATGTACCCAGAATGGGGCTTTCTCATGCCCTAGTGTTGACTAGGGAACTGCTACAGGTAAATTGGTGATAGATGAAATAAGGAAAGACAAAAAGTTTCTACAAAGTTACCATAACTTGAGATTCTTTGGGCACTTTGTTTCTTATTAGTTGGGAGAATATATTCTAGGTTTATTTATCTAGGTCTACTGCTCTGTAATGCTTCCTGTCTGAGCCATTAGGCTCTGAGACTTTAATAAAGAGTGATGCTGTAGCCTTAGCCAGTGTGGCTCAATTGGGTGATTATCACCCCAAGGACCAAGAGGTTGCCAGTTTGATTTCTAGTCAGGGCACATGCCTGGGTTGCAGGCTTGATCTGCAATAAGGGAGTGTGCAGGAGGCAGCAGATTGATGTTTCTCTCTCACATCAATGTTTCTCTCTCTCCTTTCCTCTCTCTCTAAAATCAATAAAAACATATTTAAAAAAGACTAATACTGTAAATAGTTACACTTGCTGGTGGGTATTACACATAACTCTAAGAATTGGAGGAGTATCAGGAATAGTGTGAGTGATTTATCATCATTGTATTAAACTTAATAATCGGTTTTCAAACTAAAAGAAGCTATTGAGTGCATGAATGTGGCTAAATGGTACAATTGATTTTCTCTGGATGAAGCCGTGTTGGCCAGTTTAGTGAAAGACTCAACTAAATTGTGCTAATCTAGTATGAATAGAAACAAATGGGAAGAAGATAGTCAATACTCAGCAGGTGGAAAAGTAGGGGTTCCTGTGAGGGTGGGGGAGGGTACACTGTGTGAAACTTTGCACGTCTGTAGCCAGGAGTGCAAATTGAGGAGAGTAGGCAAGATGGTGAAGAACCTGTAAACAGGATCAGTGGAAGGACCATAAAAAGAACTGGTGATATTCATTCAGTCTATGCCACAGAGGAATTTGGGAAATGTGAATATTGTCTTCCCATATTTAGAGGTTTTGCCTATGGAAGATGAGGGTAGATGTGAAACCTGTGCATGGAATTTACAAGGAGATATATATTTGACTGTCAAAGGATATAGTTTCTAAATATTTAAGCTATTCCTTAGTGGAATGGATTGATCTAGGAAACAATCAGCTTACTAACTCTGGAGGTATTTGACTAGAGATTAAATAACCATATATTCAGAAAGATCGGCTGGGTGTGGGTAAATTGGGGTGTCAGAAAGTGGATACATACCTACATCACAGGCTCCTGTCTTTCATGGCCCCAAATAGCTCTGAGATGCTATGGTTTTGATACAACCATGAAAGTAGAGCAATAAAGAAACAAGATGGTAGAGCAAACCAATTAAGCAATATTTTAGGCTGGGGTAGGAAAGAAGTGTGGAGAAGAGACTCTGACTTAAATTTGAGCACATGTGACCAATTATGATTTTCTGGAACTATTTTCCTAAGAAAATAGATCCTTAGGAATGGCAGAGACTTTTCCAGGGAGCAATTCTTTTCAACATCCTGTCTGTCACTCATGGCCTCTAGATTTGTTTTACTACCACAAGAATCCAGTTTTCATTTCTTCCCTATTATTTCCAGATATCCTTCCTGCCACTGTGTTAGAAAAGCAAACTGAAATACAGCCCCTCCTCCAGCTACAGGTGGTTAGAACTAATATCTAAATGGTCAATATCAAGATTGTCCAGTCCATACTTATTTGCTGCACCACTCTCTTATGACCCTGGCCTCACAGAATAGATGAGTGTATGTCAAGTAAAGGATGTGGAGGGAGGGGTTTTGTTCCTCCCAAATCTATCATAGACCACACTTTTTGTGAAATATGTTAAAAAGTTAATTACTATAAAAAGGAAATGACAAAAAACGCCTACATACAAGCCACAGTTTTTAATCATGAGACTTGACACACCTAAAAATCTCTCTGTTAAATTGCTATAAAAATTTCTAAGAGCTTACTTGCAGTTTCTGTACTCCTATCCTTGCATACTGGTAATAAATAGTAGAACAGCACACCCCACTTTGAGGAAGGAGGAATCACCTGCTCTCTGTGTCTGCCTTTTTCCCTCTTTACCTTTGGACCCAATGGTATAGTCGACTCAAAAGCAGCCTATCTAAAAGAGGGTGAGAGCAATAGTGTACTGGTGCTGGCTTGCACTGGCTTACAAGAATCAATTGTTAAATTTCAGAAATTACATGAGTCAATTGTTAAACATAGCCATTATTAAAAATTAAAATCCATACATTTACAAGTAAATACATTGTATTAAAAACAAAGATAATACATGCAAAACTCATTGTAGCCTAATTATTTTATTATATTTACTATTATCTTTGTTTTTAAGGTTATTTGTGTCTGTGTGGTGGAAGTACTAAATAAAGCTTTGCAACTCTGTGTAGTATTATCATATTGGTAGCTTGAAATTGACCATGATGGAAACATTTATTGTTTATTGATTGGGGGGGGGGGCCTAAAAACATGTATAAAAATTAGTGCAGGTGAAACTTTATATTAATTTTTCTCTATAGCTATTACATTGCAGATAGCACAAAACATTGAGGAACTAACCTTTCAGTATTCAAAAACTATTATCCGATTTAGCAGATATGCCACTCTCATTATTGATGAAAGAGTAAAATTCCGATATGCATCTTTGTTATATCATTTTTTGTCTTGCTCCTTAATGTAAACCAATATATCAACCAGTGTTCTTGCTGGAACTACACTTTCTCATCAATCGCAAGAGTGGTTTTAGCTACAGATGCAAGTCTGCCAAAATCAATGAATGCATTCTGTAAGAATAAATTGGCTTATGGAATTATAATACATAATATGCTATAGTTTTTATTATTTGTAAATTATGTGATCTGTGTACATGTTTTGGGGATTTTGTTTTGTTTTGTGGGGGTTTTTTTGAGAGCCAGCTGTTAAATATCTACAGCATATCACAGGGGTAAGGGTTACTTTTGGAAGGTTTCTTTTCCTTCTTTTGTCCTTAAATTCAACAACTCATTCCATCACAAGTAAGAGAAAATTGCTCTTTTCCAAAGTTATGTTGGTAAATTAAAGAGCCCCTCATTTTCAGTTATTCTGAAATCTAGGATTCAGAATCCTAGACTTGGAAACTTTCTTAACTTGGAAGCTTATCTAGATCCATAAACTTTTTTCTCTCTCAAAGCTCCTTATTCCCTGTTGAGGTTGATGAGCTCCCACTAAAATATCTCTTCTAACTAATGGAAATCTCATCAACTCTGTTCCAAACTTGGATGGGAGTCCTGCGGGCCAGCTCATGGGGCACCCGTTTTGGAATTCAGTCTCCCTATGTCAGATAGCATTAAGACAAATGAATGCTGTGTGCTGGTATGAGCCTTGGTTTCCCAGAGTTAGAGTGGAACTGTTAAGATCAGGTTACATTTCGTTGGCTTGGTAATCATTTATTTAACCACCAACCATATGGGCAGAGGTTGGAAGAAAAGCTAAATTTGGAACACACACCCACTATGCTTTTCAACATTTCTCTCTTGTTTGTGGAGGGAGGCAACATATTACTCATGCTCATGTGCCACACCAATTGCTAGAGGACTGAGGAATGAAATTCTCCCCAAATGTGGTTGGTTCCTGGAATTGGAAACTTTCTTTACAAGTAGGCAGTAATATAGTAAGAATGTTTGCACTCTGCTTCTGCAAATTTCTGAGCCTGTCTGTGACACACAGCACTGAAAGTCTGAATCAATAGTGAAAAGGAACTCAGGGATTCTGTATCTGTGGGCTCATAAGGTCTTTATCATCTTAAGTCAACATCCAGACATTGCACCTTTCTGCACTAATATCTTTCTGAATGAAGCTTCTGGGAGCATGGAAGCATAATTTTTTCTCTCCATATAATTTGTTGTTGTTGTTGTAGCTTTCTTTCTCCTCACAGACTACTTCATAGGGAATGATAGTTGGAGAAAGAAAGATGAATTCTTTTTGTCAGTGGTAATGGTTTGGGCAGTGTCTGTGGAATCATGTATATTTCATTTCTTGGGATTTCTAAACCTGAATACACAAGTCACACTTTAGCCTAAAGCAATGCTTTTAGCACCTCAAAGGGATTTAGAATCAGATTCAGGTTAAGGAATGAAAAGGAGAGAGGAGATGTGTTCTGCAATCCTATCTCCCACTGACCTCTCCATCCTATGCTCTAACTATTGATACTTTGAATTTCTCACTGTTCCCAAACTTGCTGTTGAGTTCTTTAAGGTCTTTCTGGGTCTTTATAAATCACTATATTTATAATATACATAAAGCACTTAGCACAGGGCCTATACCTTGGTGGGTTCTAATAAATGATAGTTGTTAATACTATCCACATGCTAGTCCCTCATCCCATAATGGTTTCCACTTCTATACCCTTAAAACTAAAACTCAGGTCATATATACCTTTATCTTCAGTAAATTCTTTCCTTAGTCAGACTGCTTTGTTAATACACATTCTAGCATTTATCAATTTGATGTCAGGTAATTTCCAGTGCCTGTCATATAATTGGTATTCAATAAGAGGTTGTTGCTTAACCTTGACCTTACAAAAACGAATAATCACTATTCCTGCTCATATAAGGTCCCAAACTAGTTAGAAGTGGTGTAGGGTATGGGGGACACAAATACCTAACTAGGTAATTATAATATACTATGATTAAAGCACTGATTATTATATACCCAGGGAGTTGTGGAAACATAAGAGACTGAGGTGGTCAAAAAATGAGCTGAGTCTTAAACAATGTGTAGGCATCAGTTGAAGGGGAATAGTATTGAAATCTAAAAAGATAGTATGAGAAAAGAAATGGAGGTGATATGAGGCATGCTGGTTCTGGGAACAATATTCACTTTGCTGTGGCTAGAACAGAGAGAGGCAAGAAGTGAGACTGAAAGATTAGCTGGGGTCAAATCATACAAGCCTTCTATGCCATGTTTAGGAGCTTGGCCTTGATCCTGTAGAGGGGTTTATAAATTCACAAAATATGGGTCATCAACCTTCCAAAATCCCTTTCATCATGGAAGACATTGATAATCAATCACAGCACCCAATTCTACTGAACCCAGATTTGATCTTATAATCCTTCTCAACACATTATAGGAACACAACCAAGAGATTGGAGGCTGTGCTCTGGTTTGCTGGTGTAAGGTTGTGTGTGTGTGTGTGTGTGTACAGAGTTTGGAAATGCGAGAGAGTGCAAGTTATGGGAGAATTATGACATGGTCAGAATTGTATTTTGGAAATGTTAATTAAATAATCTTTAAGAAGAATCAATAGAACTTTTTGTTTAGATGTGGCAGGATGAGGAGAAAACGGTAGTCAAGGACAAAATCACATTGGGCAAATGGGCAGATGCCAATAACATTCAGAGGAAGAGCATGAAATAGTAATGCCAGTTTTGGTATGATAATAGCAGCTCACCTTTTGAATGTGTATTAAGCGTCAGGCACTGTTTTAAACATTGATTTCAAAGAGGAAGAGAGAGGGAGAGAGGGATAGAAACATCAATGATGAGAGAGAGTCATTGATCAGCTGCTTCATGCATGCCCCCTACTGGGGATTGAGCCCACAACCATGGCATGTGCCCTTGACCAGAATCAAACCCAGGACCCTTCAGTCTGCAGGCCAATGCTCTATCCACTGAGCAAAAACGACTAGGGATATAGTAAACATTTTACATGAAGCAATTTCATTTTATTCTCCAAACAATCAGTGGGGTGGGTACCTTTATTATTTTTGTTTCACAGGCAAAGAAACTACACTATTGGAGAGCTCAAATCAAGGGCACTGAGGGAGAACATGGGACATGAAAAGTTGAAAACACATCATTGAGTCATTTGGATGAATATGGATAGTCAACCAGGTCACCAGGCAACCGTGCTAGAGTTTATCAGTTCATTGTTAATATTTTGGAAACCAAAAGATTTATCATTCTTGGAAGAGGCCCACTGCAATGTGCATAAATCCTTCCTGCCTTCACCACATCTGTTGTACTAACAGGGGCAAAAATCAGTGAGAATATGAATTAAAAACAAGCTTATTCAAATAGTGACCTAAATGATTTCCAAATGAATCTTCAAACATAAAACACATCTAGCATTTGTAAAATTAAAAGGGCAAGGTTAGAAGAGTATTGAATTTTAAAACACTACATTACATTAAATTGTGCTGTTTTTCCCTACAATTAAATTAATCTTTTGTATTTCTGTAATTATACTGTGTGTGTGTGTGTGTGTGTGTGTGTGTGTGTGTGTGTGTGGTGTGTATTTGCTCCATCTGTTTATTAACTTCATACTTTCCAAAGCACTTTCTCATCCCCTGTTTTAGTGTTCCAAAAAGGAAACTAATTGCTTTAAGGAACATGCTATTTCACTTGCTAATATATGTGTTTATATTTGTATTTTTGGCTCATGTCTGATTCCCTTGCTATATAGGCCATGACGCTCTATCCACTGAGCCAAACCGGTTTCAGCTATTTTTTAATATATATACTGATTTCAGAGAAGAAGGGATAGGGAGAAAGAGATAGAAACATCAATGATGAGAGAGAATCATTGATCAGCTGCATTCTGCATGCCCCACACTGGAGATTGAGCCCAGAATCTGGGTATGTGCCCTGACTGGGAATTGAACTGTGACCTCCTGGTTCATAGGTCAACGCTCAACTACTGAGCCATGTTGGCCCATCTGATTTATTGTTCCACTTATTTATACATTAATTAGTTGATTTTTGTATGTGCTCTGACCAGGAATCAAACCCACATTGGGCCAACACTCTAATTAACTGAGCTATCCGGCCAGGGACAAAACCCATTCTTGACCTCAGCCTTCCATGACATCTCTTTCCCCCCCCAAAAAAAAAACACTTATATCCACCATTCTATTCATAACATCAATAATCAACTAGCAGATTGTGATTTATAAACAACTTTCAAATTCATCATCTGACTAAATCCTCCTTACAACCTAGCTTGATAGGCTTTAATATTAGCTTTTGTAAAGGAGAACAGTGAGACTCAGAGACTTAGCCAACTTTTCCCAAAATCAATACATAGTAAGACCTAGAAATAGAACTCAGATCTTTCTGATAATAATAATTAAAAACATTTCCAAAACCACCTTGCTGCGTGGTTCAGCACAGGTAGCCGATAAGTATTTGTTGCTGATGATCATGATGACAACAATCTTCTTGTGCCAGTAAATAGCCTAGTTTTTGTCATGGATTTGATGTTCAGAACCAGAATACCCTCAGCAGGGGTAAGTGAGAACTTCTCTAGCTTTTGGGGTTAGGTGGCATATGGCGGAGCTGAAAATACAGAGCTCCATCCACTTGAGTTGAAGTATTCTGAACCATTGGAAGCATTTTCTCTTTTCTCCCTCTCTTTGTATACATTCCCCATATCTTTCACATTAAATCATAGTCCCTCTGGGTGCCTGAGCCTGGTCCCAAAAAGAAAGGACCAAAGAGCACATGGTATGCAAGTAATTCACTTTTCATGCTTGGGAGATCTTCATTTTCTCCTCTATGCTCCACTTCAGAGCTATAATTATTGATCCACAGTGCATTCTTATGCTCTATGACCATCTGGCCTAAGTTCACCCTAGGTTATCATTTGCTGGGATAGCAGTTGGTTGGACAGATTATCCTGAAGTTAGCTTTGGAACCCTGAATAATCTTGATTCTGGGTGACAGAGCAGGCAGCCAGGTTACAGACTGTTCTTAGGCCCAGTGCCCCAGCTAAAATAATACATTTAGAATTAGTCATTATCCCTTCAGCATAAGTCAAAATTTTTAATTGCATACTTGTGAGTGAGCCTGACTTTTTTATAGGTTTTGGTATGTTAGAGAATTACATGTCATAGAGATTAATAATGAATTTAATAGTTAATCACATTCTAGTAATAATAATAATAATAACAAAAACAACAACCATGATAATAGTAGTAGTCAGGAACATAGTACTTACTATTGATTTCTTTATGCTGACATGAGTCTGAGTTTCCACAACACCGTATGGAAGTCTGATTATATGACAACCCCATTTTACAGATGAGGAAAATTAAACTCAGAGAAATCAAGTTAATGTGTCAAAGTCACAGAACTAATAAATAGTTGAGCCAAGATTGAAATCCATGCCTTTTTGGATCCAAAGACCATGAAACTATTAATACTAACCTCTGCTCTGCCACCTCCCTTTCTGCTTTATGGTATTCTTGTCTATGTCATCTAAGCCTTTAGTCAGCAGACCACAGAGATCCACAGGCACTGCTTCAGCCAGTGTTGAGGTGAACAAAAGAGTAATGACCAGCATTCAGCACTAAGGGCCTGAAACCTATTGTCTCACCATGCTGTGCTCTCTGCCAACCCTTGAGCATCATTACTCTTATTTGTACATCAAAGCATGTAAAAATAAGAATGCAAAGAGAGTATGTTTCAACTGCCTCTTGCACACTCCCTACTGGGGATGTGCCCACAACCAAGGTACATGCCCTTAACTGGAATCGAACCTGGGACCCTTCAGTCCGCAGGCTGACGCTCTATCAACTGAGCCAAACTGATTAGGGCATGAAACCAGTTTTACAACCAACATAAACAAGAGTTAACTTACTATGGAATCTCATCAATGTTATAATGAAATAATGGTGAAGGAAACAATGTTGAGGGCCTGCTGTATTTAGGTCTCCTTTAATTTCTTTCACCAATATTTTGTAGTATCCAGGGTAAGGCTTTACATTTCTTTTATTAAATTTTCTTCTATGTATTTAATATTTTGACATTATTGTAAATTTAATTATTTTCTTAATTTAATTTTTAGACTTCATTGAAAGTGTATGGAAACCTAATTAATTTTATAGTTGATCTTGTATTCTGCTACCTTGCTGAACTCATTTATCAGTTCTAATATTTTTTTAGTAATTTCTTTAGAATTTTATACATGCAGGATCATGTTGTCTGCAAATAAAGACAATTTCACTTCTTTCTAGATGCCTTTCTAATCTGGATGCATTTTATTGCTTTTTTTCTGGGCTGATTTTACTGATTATAACATCTAGTACAGTGTTGAATAGAACAGTCAAAACATGGTACATTTATTGTGCTTGATATTAACAGGAAATGCTTTCATGTATTCATCCTTAAGTATGATATTAGCTTTGGGTTTTTGTGGATGCCCTTTATCAGTTTGAGGAAGTTTCTTTCTATTCATAGATTGTGTTTTTATCATAAAAGGGTATGGAATTTTGTGAAATGTTTTTACTTAATCAATTGAAATAATCGTGGGGTTTTATTCTATTAATTAGAGGCCCGGTGCACGAAATTTGTGCAGGTGAAGTGTCCCTCAGCCCAGCCTGCACCCTCTCCAATCTGGACCCCTGGAGGGATGTCTGACCACCTGTTTAGGCCCAATCCCACCCTAAACAGGTGGTCGGACATCCCTCTCACAATCTATGACTGCTGGCTCCCAACCACTTGCCTGCTCTCTGTCTGATTGCCCCTAATCTCTTCTGCCTGCCAGCCTGATCACCCCCTAACCACTCCCTTGCCAGCCTGATCAATATCTAACTGATCCCCGGCCAGCCTGATTGCCCCAACTTCCCTGTTGCCCTTTTCTGCCAACCTGGTCCCCCCCCAATTGCCCTCCCCTGCAGACGTGGTCTCTCCCAACTTCCCTCCCCTGCAGTCCTGGTACCCCCCAACTTCCCTCCCCTGCTGTCCTTGTCTCCCCCAACTGCCCTCTGGAATTAATTTCCTACATTAGTGATGTTCAATATTGCCTTTTGTCAGCAAAACTTTTCTCACAGATTTATAAGGTAATGCAAATAAACATCAAATAAATGAAATAGGATGATCAACGAAGGTGTAAGTTTTAAGACAAAAAGTGAAAAAGAAAAACTACTTTTTATGAGTCTAAATTCTCGTGATAGTTATGCCATACACCTGAATAAATTTGTAAAGCCATGCAGTAATAAAATCACAGACTTTCACAGTAGGTAAGTTTAAGATTTGAGCACAGAAGAACCATTTCTTATGAGATGTTTTTGAATTCTTATATGAATTCTCTTAAAATCAAACCACAGAATATCCTGTTTCTAGTAAAATTGGGTACACTGGCTGTAGCAATGTAAAGATGGCCCAGGACTGACAATGGAATGGTGAATCACTTTAGGCATTTGGTCATGGAGCCAAACTCCAGACTCTAGGACCTACATTGTGTATCTAATTGTTTTTCAGTAAATCAATCTAGTGAAGGCAGTGAATCTCAGGCTGAGAAAAAACAGAAACCCAAACTTAACAGGGCCCAATTCTACAAGGATCTGGGAAAATGGATGCTTTTAAGAAAATTATTTTACTCAACTTAGAATGAGTCATCCACAGATGTGTCCATTTAATATTATATTTGTTAATACCTCTGTTTTTAAATGTTATTTTTTATACAAATGTGTTAAAGCTGATGTTTCTAGCATAACCAAATTTTATGTAATCCAGAAATAACTTCCATCTGCTAATACTCATTATGCAATAAGGAGTTGGCTCTTATAAGCTTACTATCTGTAGCTAATAGGAAACTACATGGATAGGTGTTTATAGTCCACGTGTCTCACATTTAACTGTAAAATGGATACGAACATTCATTCAGCACTGAGTAGTTTGAAATAGATATAACATTTAATTACCAAATGTTAGTTTGCTCAGAAAAATAAAATATCTTTCTGCTTGAAGAATAATCTTTGGAATGATGCTTCAAATGTATTATAATTTAAGCTGCACCTTTACTTCAATTAAAACTTCTATCAATAGTAATGAAGATGAACAATATTCACAGCAGTGAACTCTCTTATGAAGAAAGGCGCCTCTTGTCCCCAATTTCTAGGAACTGGGATCATAATTTCTGAATCAATATCTCTCTCTTGCATTCTCTTTCACACCACACCACACACACACACACACACACACACACACACACACACACACACACCAGGATCCTATAGTTGTTTCTGAAATATTCCTAGTTTTTGGCTGAAAACAGAAAAAGAGCAGGAATATGGTAGCTTTTAAAGGATTGTGGTTCCAAAATTAAAAACTCATCTTCATTGGACAGCTTCTTTAAGGTTGTTTATTCGATTCTTCATTTGTTACTCATTTTTGCAGCTTTCTCTCTTCCTAAATTGGGGATAAGGTTAAGCAATGCAAATTGGGTACTTGGTTCTTCATTCTAGCCTTCTGGTTATTCTCTGAGATTTTGTTCTGTGTAGGGTTTGGATTTCATCCTTTGCTAAGGCCTGAATCTATTCAGAATTTTGCATTGTTAGCTTTTAAACAAATTTCAACTGGTTTGGAAGTTTGTTTATCTTTGGCCAATAAGAGTTCCTTTTTCTCATAGAATCTCTGAAAGTTTTCATAAAGTTTTTTGGTATATTCAAAAGATCATGAAATGTTTTATGTGTAAATAAATGAGAAATGCTTTGGTTTCACCTAAACTGCACCCTCTGGTAAAGTCAAGAGGAAAACATGTGTCGTAAATGGGCTCTAGTTTTTATTTGTTGAATTTGGGCTTCTCTGAAATCCTGTTTTGGCAGATACATGAAGTATGTTGAATTCCAAGTTGATTTTTCAATTAAACTTCTCTATATTTCAGAAAGAAAAGTATTCCTCTTCCTCTCCCTTCCTCTCTCTAAAAAAAAATCAATTAAAAAAAAAACATATCCTGGAGTGAGGATTTATGATCTTCAAAGATTCCCAAGTTTTTTCCTGATTAATTGTATACAGATAGTATAAGTAGTGAGGCCCTATGGGCAGCACAGGAAACTTCCCTCATCTCCACTAACTTGGGAGGGCATGAGGAATGATGAGAATGTGGTCATAGATAGAATTCAATTTGGCCAATTATTTCAACTCAACTCACAAATTTTGACTGAGTGAGCACCTTTTTTTTTTTTTTTTTTTTTGGCTACCAGTGTTAGGTACAATGAGAATAAAGAGGCTACCTATGACAGTACCTGATCTCAAGAGGAATAAAGATACAAAAGTGAATAGTAGTGAGGCACTGGTGACTTTTGAAAAGAGATGTGGCAACTCCTCTCAAGATGTGCTTTTATTCATTCTTGTAAGGCTACTGTGGGGTCAGGAGTGGAACATGGGATGAAGCTGGGAAGAACATGGAGCAGTGGCTGGTGGAAAAGCCTGATAATACTATACTGGAGTATTAAAGATGTGATAGTTTCTGCATCTTTGCCTAGCATTTCCCATACATATGAAATCCAACAGTTTAATGGAAAGGATATAAACCATCTGCAGGAACATATTTGTTTAAAAAGGAGACACCAGCATGAAAACTTAGCAACTTTGAACCAGTTGAAAGAAGAGCATCTCTCTGATATTTTTATAGTGGTTATATTGATTGTTCATCTTTCATTCTTCTTGTGGTTTGTGTTACTAACATATTTGTATTAGTTCTGCCAAAAGAATCCTTGAGAAGAAAAAGAATTTGTAAATTGTTACTTTAGAGGGAGTAAAATGTATACAAGAATTCAAGTTCCCTATAAGCTTTGTCACTTTGGCATGCAGTACATAAGACCTTGAAAGGCCTTTTACATTTTGAGGGCCCAGTGGGGTCAGGGATCTCTCATTCCTGTTTACCTTTTCATGGAATGCTTACATTTATTGGGCACATACTCTACTCCAGACACCACGCTAAATGATTTCACATCTCCTCACAGCAACCCTGCTTTACAGGTGGCTCAGATACATTTTATAACTTTTCTAAAATTAGAGTTGTTATATAGTAGAACCAATACTGACAGCTCTGTTTTCTGATTCCCTATCCAAGACTTTTACCACTACACTATACTGCCTCCTATTTAAATCTTTTTTGTACTTCTAGGCTGTATACAGTATAAATCATTGGAAATCATGATATTTTTCTGATTTTCTCATGACCATCTATCACCACTTAAACAAAATGCAGGGCCCTGCAGAAATGTATTTTGACTAGTGGCCTGGTGCACGGATTCATGCACATTGAAAGGAAATTAATTAGAAGAAATGTTTTAATATCATTATTCATCCTTTCTCTATAATAGAAGTGTCAGAGATGAAGTGTCAGAGGCACATTTTGCTAATAGTTGGTCTTCAGACATATTCTGTCAACGCTGCTTTCTTTCAGCTTCAGACTGTCAACAAAAACAACCAAATTCATGATCGACAATGACAGATTGAAACACGCACTTGAGATTGGCTCCAGCAAGAGCTTTATATATATGACACATGCACGAGTCAACATTTATTTTTTAATTGCCAGTGTGTGTCATAGGTACTAGCCGGTTGGTCAGCCAGTCAGACAGATGTACAGTCAGTCACTTAGCCTTTTATATATATAAAAGATGAGTGAGAGAGACATGTTGAGAGGATTGCATACTGATTGAGCAGTGCCAGCCCAGGAAGGTTGCCCAACTCAGCTATAGGATAGCAGGAACTCAACAAATTTCTGAAAGGATAAGGAAGGACTACAGTGAAACTGTAATTAAGAAGGGAACAAAGATACAGTTGTTTTCACTTTTGTCCCAGGTAGAAGTACAATAATCATGGGGCTGTCAGATTTCTTGGTGGCTACAGATCCCTATCACTTCTGTGATTTATCTCTCTTAAGAAGCTGATGAACTGGTAGCAGAGTTAAAGGTTGATAAATGGGCTCAAACCAAATTAACAATGGCAGGTCATTCTAGGGTGGGCCAAAATCCCAGGCTTGATCCTAGGTTCTCTTTAAGATCCTTTACTCCTATACTAGGTTATAAATTCATAATTTGGAGTTGGCCTAACCTCTCTAGCACACTCTTCTCCAGCACACTTCTAGAAGCAGCCTAAGAATTTGACAGAAAGCCTGATGAAATGGTTGGCCAAAGCCCCACCCTACCATGTCAAAGGGCAAAAGAACACCACATCTTTATAAATAGTCAGGGTATGAACAGTGGAAATGGGAAGTAGGGTTGAGCCTGGCTAAATAAAATACTCACTGATGCCTGGGCCCTGTGTCCTGGTTGTAGAGAAATAAAATGTACGGAAACCTTATCAGAAAATAAAAGAACCAAGCAGGCTAAACTGCCTCAAAAGGCAAAAGCAAGTCTTTGGACTTTATTATTTCAAAAATATCTGATGTGCTAGCTTGTTGATTTTCATCAGTAATAAAGCTTGATTTCTATCTGAAAATCTGGGACCTCGCATTTCAAAATAGTTGCTGGTACTTTATATAAGAAAACATTTTATATCTTCTAAACATCATATGTTATGGTCTCTTTATTTTCTTATTTGAGAAGAATTTATAAATTGAATTATTTCTAATGTTTTTACAGCTAACTGCATATTCAATCTCAATCTATCTCAATACAAATCAGTGAGACTGACTCTATAAAAAGGAACTTGAATTCAACAAAACAACTTTTTTTTTGTATTGTTTCCATAGCATTAGATAATCTGCTTGACTTCCCTCCTCCCCAAGTGCTTTGGAATCTTGTAGCCCAGCTTTATTTATTGGTTCCTAAACAAAGTTTAAATGTACCCAAACTCAGCCTTGCATAATTCTCCCCTACTTCTATTCAGTGACAGAAACATGTTTTACATGTCGGTTTTCTTTCTCCCTATTCCTGAACATTTCCCTTTCTTTGGTCCAGGAACTGGAACATAGATATTATCTCAATTTTATCTATCATCCTGTGAAGGCAGTAGAATCATCCCCAATTTGCAAGTATAATAAAAGCTCAGATTTAAAGGAATGTGGTCACATAGCCACTAAGTGATGGACCTCTGAAAATGAAGCTTAGGAGCCTGGGATACTCAGTCGCTAATGCTGCCCTTTCAGATTCTAACATTCTCACCATGGCCCTGTGGCAGTGATCCCTGCTTCTAACTAGTCCTGTGGAAACAGACTAGCATCTAATCAAAACGGACCTGCCTGTTCAAATTCCATCTAAGCCTTACTTTAATACATTAACTATATTGAAGATGGAGACTGAGGCACAGGCACTAAGTCATTTATTCTTAATCTTGGGAAAAAATCAAGAGTAGAACCTACTACTTCTGGGGGAAACAGAATTGAACCTCCCCGTCTGGGGGAAACAGAATTGCCTTCTTTCCATGCTGCTTGGAAAATTCTCATGACTCTTTCACCTTTTTTTATTTCACACAAATATTCCAAGATGCCCAAAAGTATTTCAGGCACTATTTTTATTCTTTTGAGTTCTCATAAAGTTTGTGTACATGTGTATATTTTAGAGCTGTACAGTATGCTTTATGTACTGTGGCTTGAAAGCTTTTCATATTATCATTTTATAAATGTTTTCGTAATCACCGAAATGCTGCAGTTCACACTGTGTTATCAAATATAAAATAAATCTCCTAAAAGAAAATCACAAGTATTTTCAAAAGAAGATACTTGAAGTTTCCTTTCCAAAAGAAACCTGATGATAAATTATCAGGTGTTCAATCAAAACTACAGAACTGATTTTTAATCCTTATTGAAATCATGCAAGTGCTCCAGGTTTTATCCATTGTGCACTTTACTTGCCTTCCCCCATAATTAACATAAATAAATTAATGTCTTACAAACTTCAAAATTTGATTCCCTATGAGTCCTGAGGATATTTAAAGGGAGAAGAAATGTAAATAAAATGAAATTCTTCTGCAAGATTACTGATGTGATAGGACTAAAGAGTTTGGAAATGTGTGAAAGGTGCCTCTTTTCTTTCCTTTAATAAGTCCATTACTTGCTCTTGGGCATATTTTAAGGTCCTTTTCATGCTGAATCTAGAGTTGAACATGCTTTGTATTTCATGCTTTGTCTATGAATCAGTAGAAGCCAGAGTTATTTCTGCTTTAAAATAACAGAGCCAGGAACAGCTAATCTCTTTTCATTCTGAGTTCCTTACATTATTTTACTGGACAAAGTTTGTGTTGGCTACAAAACAGGCCATTCATGACATCTATGAGAAGGAATTTAGGTAAGAATGGAGAGAGATTGTAGGATATATAAAGACTCTCTCTCCTGAGGCCATTAAGAAACTCCAAATTGGCACTGTTTTTGAATAGTGACATTGCATTAGCCTTGCTAATTTCAGTAATTCAAGCTGATAATCTCTATTTACCAATCTACTAGATGAAACTTCCCATAATGACAGTACCAATGTGCTTCTCACCTAAGGTGAGCTGATATTTTAAAATAGGCAATGGGTCCAGCCAGGGTGGCTCAGTAGTTGAAAATCAACACATGAACCAAGGGTTCAATACCCAATGAGGGCACATGCTTGGGTTGTGAGCTTGATCCCTAGTTGGGACATGCTGGAGGCAGTGGTTGATGTTCCCATACCTTTCCCTTTCTCTCTCTAAAAATAAATAAAAACATATTTTTAAAAAAATAAAATAAGCAATGGGAGGAAGGTAGTGAGGGAAGTTGGAGGGCAATCATTGCTAGCATAGTGGTACCTCTCAGGCTAATATGCAAATTGTCCCCTCAACCAGGAGTTTGACTAGCAGGCCAGCCGGCCAACTGCCCATGTCCCCTCCCCCTGGCCAGGCTGGCCAGATCTCACCCATGCACGAATTCATGCACTGGGCCTTTAATACACACACACACACACACACACACACTAGAGGCCTGATGCACGAAATTTGTGCATGAATGCGGTCCCTAGACCTGACCAGTTATTGAAGCATGAGCATCTGACATGGTAGGGCAGGTCCCAGCTGACCTCTGGGCCCAGAGCAACACCTAGGGACCCAAGCCCCTACACACACACCCCATTCTGCCTGAGTCATTGGGCCCCCTGCCCAGCTACCTCAGGGCCTGGGAGCCAGGTGGCGGCCCCACCACCACCACCACTACCACTGGTCACTGTCTGTGGGGTGATTGGCGGGGCAATCAGGCCCCTCGTACCTGCTTGTCCTGGTGCTGCCTGCTCACTTCCTCCACCATCCCACCGCAATCCCACTCCCATCAAGGCCAGCAGTGCCTCCACTGCTGACTGCTGCCTGCTGCCAGTGCCATCGATGCCCACAATATTCTTCACTGTCCCCTGGTGGTCAGTACACATCATAGCAAGTGGTCGAACTCCCAGTTGATGGGACAATTTGCATATTAGGCTTATATATATATTTGAGAGAGAGAGAGAGAGAGAGAGAGAGAGAGAGAGAGAGAGAGAGAGAGAACATAAAAAGGGGGGGGGTGAAGGTAATGTGAAAGCATGAGAGCTTTGCCTAAGGTTCCAGAGAAAAGTCTAACATTTATGGTTTTCTCAAATAACAAGTAACTTGCCTGAGAAGCACATAAAGATTATAATTCCTGCCCTAGCTGGTTTTGCTCAGTGGGTAGAGCATTGGCCTCCCGAGTTCAAGGGCACATGCCTGGGTTGTGGGCTCAATCCCCAGTAAGGGGTGTGCAGGAGGCAGCTGATTAGTGATTCTCATCATTGATGTTTCTATCTTTCTCTCTCTCCCTCCCTCTCTGAAATTAATAAAAATATATTTTTTAAAAGATTAAAATTCATGTTTACATATCTTACCTCACTTGAAAGGTAGTATGACTTCGGCACCAAATAAGAAAGTATTCTCTGCTTAAGGGCAGAGTAGTAGAGGTCTATGGTTGAGACTTTCCCAGGTTTCTGTTTCAGAACCCTCAACAGGATCTGCCTTTGCTCAGAATTCCCACACTTGATTTGTGCCTCCTTGTGGTACTTATCACATTCTAACTTGGAAACAATTATTTTTATACTCACCTCATCTTAACATGATAGAGTGCTCCTCAAGGCCAATTTCTAGCAAACAACAGGTGCCTAAATTCATGTTCATTTCTATACCATGTGTCTATCTCCTGCTAGATGGAGAGCTTCTTGAGGTTCGGCTCAATGTCTTATCTTATATCTTCAGTGCCTGGCCTGCCTGACTCCCAATACAGCAGTTCTTCCAATAACATCGTTTTCCTCAATGTAGTTTTCTTATAACATTAAGAATGCCATAGGAATTTAATGATTGTTTATATCAATTAACATATAGTAAAATTGGTTTAGTTATACTTCATTTCACTTAAAGGTGCAGAATCTACCAACAACTTTAAGTTAAGGCTTGCTATACATCAATAAATATTGCCAGTACTCAAACTGTTACATCCAACATTCATCCACTTCAAGGAGTTATTCATGATAATATACATTAAACCAAAATGTTTCAGAAGGACTCATGTAATGATACCAAAGACCCATAATTTGATATATTTTAACCTTATTTCCCTGAAAATAAGTACTCTGGAAATGACCAGGTTTAGAAGAGGTTTTAGAGAAAGAAGCTATAGTGAAAAGGAAAAAGTAGTGTGAGGTCAAGAAGATAGGATGAAAGAAACCCTTAAGTGAAGAATGCTGCCTATGTCTGTTATCAGGGCCCCACACCCTCTAACTGCTGCCTGCCTGACTGGCTGGCTGGGGCATGAGAAAGGTGAAACAAACAAAAAAAATCAAGTTGAAAAGGAGGCCCCCTAAACTTGGTTTTAGGCTTAATACTAAGGAAAAAAAGATTTGAGGATTACTTACCTTCTTGTTAGTCAAAGGGGGGCTTCAGATTTCTCCCCTGGGTGACCTAAGCTGTAATCTGTCTCTATAGGCTTCTGTTAATACTCCTTCCATTTGTGAGGAAATTATAGAGACTGGAGAGGCTCAACTTACTTCTTTTAATCTCTTGGTAGAAAAATTAAAAAGACAACAGAAATTGCTGTCTGACTGGTATTCTGAATGACATAGGGAGTACTGATTGGGACAAATCAAAGAAAACAATCTCTGCTTAAGGAGAATGCATCTTTAATCGTAATTCCGTTAGTAAATTGCTTTCTCTGGTGTAATTGCATGCCTAATTACAGTTTGCTCATTTTGATTTTCACTTTACATTGTTGCTTGGGGCTTATGCAGTTGTGGATTTGCAGGCTGAGAATGAACTTATTACTGGCATTAAAAATCCTAGGTCAAGTGGGTCTCAGGACCAACTGTCACCATTTTAGAAGTGTATCAAGGTTCACCTGACAATTATATTTACTTTAGCACTTTCTCAAAAGACTTCTTTTTCACCCTCTTACTGATTCAGATTCTCTTCTCTGATAAGTATTCTCAACATCCTCCAAAATAAAATTGTGAAAAATAAAAATTAAAAACAATAGTAAAATGGGTACAACCAGACCATTGTGACAAGTTATATACAAGGATGTGATCTACAATCCTATTTCTGTAGTTTAGTGTAATACTGGTTTTCTTTTTTCCCTTTTTCTAAAAATTTCATGTGTGTATATATGTGTGTGTGTGTTTATTGATTTTTGAGAGAGAGAGAGAGATCTATGCAAGAGAGAAACATACACATCTGACTGGAGACCAAACGAACAACCTAGACATGTACCCTGACCTGGAATCAAACCAGGGGCATTTTGTTGCATGGGAATGACATTCAACCAACTGAGACACTCTGCCAGGGCTCTACATCATAATTTAAAGAAAATATCTCCTTTCTCTCCCAGTCTTTTCCAACCATTCTTTCCCAACTCTGTCCTACTGTCCTGCAATTTACTTCCCACGCAGCCTTAATCCCTACATACCAGGTTTAAAAAAAAAAAAAAATATATATATATATATATATATATATATATGTGTGTGTGTGTGTGTGTGTGTGTGTGTGTGTGTGTGTGTATAATATACATGAATGTATATATATATATATATTTATGTATAATATACATAAATGTAGAGGTGTGTGTTAGAGTATATTCACCACAGCATTGTTTTTCCAGGGTAAAATTAGAAAAAAACAAAAACAAAAAAAAAACCTATATTACAATCAGAGGGGAAATGGCTAAATGTATAATATTCATGCTAGGGCATTTCTTGAGAAGATTAAAAGGGATGAGGCAGTTCTACTTGTATTAACATGCAAATATTTCTATGCATAAAATAGGCATATGCATAGAAAATAAATGTGGAGGATGGTTTGCTGGAAGATAAAACAGCTGGCTTCCACAGTCCTCCAGGTGAGAGATGATGAGAACATAATCTAAACAGTAGCAATAGCAAGCAATGGCAATGGAAAAGGAGAATTCACAAAATATTAAGGAAACAATTTACAGGATGCAAAAATTAATTAGCCCTGGAGCATAAAAAAGGAGGAAGAATAGAAGGTGATTTGAAGATTTCTCACTTGGAAAATTATACGGCTAGGTAGAGGCATTTACTTTTTAGTAAATTGAGAAATCCTCGGTAATAGATAAAACTAGAGGCAGAGACGACAGCATTCAAAAGTTGTAAAGTGAGAAGAGGAGAGGGCCAAGAGAAAGGAAAGTAGTCTGCAAAGGAAATATTATAGAATTTAAGAAAAACAGCCTGCAAGTGAAATGGAATTTCTATGAGAATGATCAGAGAGGCAGAAGAAGGAACCAGGAGGAAGATGTGTCAGAAAGTAAGAGGGGCACCAAGTTTCATGGCAGAGAATGGCCAATAGTATTAGAAGCTGCAGAGAGCTCAAGATGCAAAAGAAAGAATACATATAATTTGGCATGAGGGATCTTATTGGCTATTGAGCTAATGGAAATGTTCTAAAATTGATTGTGGTTATACACTTCACTAAATTATTGCATTGTAACTTGAAATTTACTTGAAATGGATGAATTTTATGGTATTTAAATTATACCTCAATAAAGTTATTTAAAAAGTAAAGATGAAGAAAAAAAGAATCCATTGGAATTTAGTTTGGAGCAAGCTATGATTCCAAGGAAAACTTCAATCTGACTTTTCTTTTTAATGTTTGAGAAAAGCCCCATGAAATAAAGTGGCAGGAAACACATGAGATTACTGGTGCCACATCTTGATCCTCCCTCACTCTCTTGCAATATCAAAAACTACTTTATATGTTTGATTTGTTTTTCATCAAGTAATTAGTATGATCATCCCCATTCCCTGCTTCCTTTTATGAATTGCAAAATGGTCGGCATATTTATCTTTTTAACTTATATATCCAGAAGTTTAGGTTGCCAGGCTATAAGATCCCAGTTTTTATCTGTTTTTGCTGTTAATCATTACATTTTAATGTATTGAAACATAGCTTCTTTATTGGCCCTTCAAAGTCTTTTCACTCTAAAATCTGATCATTCATTTTCTGATACCTCTATTATACTTATAGTATGATGCCTTGATCTTCTTGGCCATTTCCCTTCTTATTTTGACATGACCAATGATAAGATAGATGTATTTGTCTTGGTTAATGAGTATATTTGATGTACTCTGTAGACAGGTAAAAACAATATGGAAAACTCATGCCCCTTCTTAGTTATAAGAAACCAGAGCTACCCTTGACTTTATTTAATTAAAGTGTTCATTTTTTTTGCCAACAGCATATTCTTTTTATTTTGGTTCAATATCTTCTTACTAGTTTTTATACTTTTCATTAGTAATCTGACTGTCTGGCTGCCACCTTTTATAGTAGAATTTTCCTTTTTCCATTTTACATTTTCATAGCCATTTGGCATAAAGATGTAAAAGGTTTTGTCCATTTGGCATCTTTTTACCTTTTCTTGCCTCCCTTTGAACTTGTTCTCTTGCCCACAGAGCTATTTGTATGAGAGTCATTCAGCTCTTTCTCCTCAGTTGCCTTCTCCTTGGTTCCTTCCAAGTTATGTCCTAATCACATTCCCAAAATGAATTTTCTCTATCTGATGACTTTTATTCCCTTGGGTCCTTAGTGATACCATTATGAGCAAAATGTCTGTGACCTTCATGCTGGTGTGGCTCAGTAGTTGTGCATTGACCTATAAACCAGGAGGTCACAGGTCAATTCCCAGTCAGGGCACATGCACTGGTTGCAGACTCCATCCCCAGAGTGGGGCATGCAGGAGGCAGCCAATCTATGATTCTCTCTCATCTCTCTCTCCCTCTCCCTTCCTCTCTGAAATTAATTTAAAAATATTTTTAAGAAGAATAAAACAGACTCTTATGACCTGTGAATTACTGCTAATCCTTCCTCATTAGTAGGTAAAAATTCGATGTAAACAATTCCTGACTTGGTTGCTTCACCTTCTATATAGGCAGTGCCCTCACATGACCATCCATACCATCCTATATATTGTAATAAAGAGGGAATATGCTAATTGACTCTCACACACCATCACAAAAGTGGCAGCACCCACAGCCAATAAGGAGGGGATATGCTAATAGGTTGCCATGCCCTCAAAGATGGTGGTGCCCACAGCCACAAGATGGCAGTGCCAAGTCCCCTCATCCCTGCATTATTTTTTCTCCATTCTACTATTTTTTTTCCCTAGAGGCCTGGTGCACAAAATTTGTGCACTGGGGGGGGGTGTCCTGCAGCCCAGCCTGCACCCTCTCCAGCCTGGGATCCCTCAGTGAATGTCCAACTGCCAGGACTGCTGGCTCCCAACCGCTCCTCTGCCTGCCAACCTGATCACCCCCTAACCACTCCCCTGCTGGCCTTGTCACCCCCAACTGCCCTCCCCTGCCAACCTGGTTGCCCCCAACTGCCCTCCCCTGCTGGCCTGATCGCCCCCAACTGTTCTCCCCTGTAGGCCTGGTCACTCCTATCTACCCTCCCCTCTCAGCCACCTTGTGGTGGCCATCTTTGACCACCACATGGGGGCAGCCATCTTGTGAGAGGGCATGAGGGTCAATTTGCATATTACCTCTTTCTTATATAAGACTAGAGGCCCAGTGCATGAAAATTTATGCACTGGAGGGGGCTTCCCTCAGCCCGGCCTGCCCCCTATCACAGCCCAGGAGCCCTCAGGAACAGGAGGCGACCTGGCAATCAGGAGAAGGTGATGCCCCATCACACCTCTGCTGCTGCCACTACCAGCAGCACAAGCCTCAGCTGGTCCTAGTTACCTGAGCCTCAGGCATCCCTGGGTGGCTGAGCAGCCACCATTAGAGGCTTGCCTGTGCCTCAGCCCAGCCCTGGGCGACTGGGGGGCTGAGGGGACTGGGTGCCACCATCTTGTGGCTGTTGGCGCCACCATCTTTGAGGACAGGGCAGTCAATTAGCATATTCCCTCTTTATTAGATATAGATATAGATATAGTTATAGATATAGATATAGATACATTTTCACATGATTTTTTTTTGAAACCTAGCCCCAGTTTAGCAAGCTGAAAAGATTATGTGGTTCTTTCTCCCCACGTTAGGCAGGTCAGTAGTGTCTCTCTTTAAAGTATGTCTTGGTTGATAACTCCTTGGAAAACTTAAAGCCCTCCTCTCTACACTAGCTGTGATTCACAAAAGACACTTATCCTTTTCTTTAAGAGAAGATCCAAAGCACTCTCTTTAGATTTCCCTCCAGACAGTGTCTGTGTCAAAGGATAGAAGTGCAAAGGTCACTTGAACTCTGTCTCTTCACCCTTCATACCTGCTATGAGACCTCTAAAGACTTAAAATTCTAGAATTCAGGTTTGGAAGTGTCATCAGAAGTTATTTACATTCACCCTTGTTTTATGTTTGAATCCTTTCACCAATATCTCTACCAAATCACTGCCCAAACTGTCATGGATAACTCTGGAGATAGATCTCACAGCCTAAAGGCATTAATTTTCTGATTGCACTAAGTATTAGAAAGTCATTGGTTTTTTTTTTTTGTTTTTTTTTTTATTTAAGTCTAGATCATTTCCCCTTAGAAGAAAGACAAGGTAATCATACAGCAGTAACTAAGATGATATGGTTTGGGGCAAGAAAAACCTGAAAGAGAGAAGGGAAATTGAGCAAAGGGGGTATGAGCAGGTGCAGGAGATCAGGCAATGCTAAAGAATAACAGAATCTGAGTTGAGAAGCAGGAATGGTGCTGAAAGGTGAACAATAAAAAAATAAAACAGTGGTGGAAGCTTAAGGAAGGAGATATTAGAACCTTTTCTAAAATAAATGAAACCCAGGTTAGAGGTTTAAATCAAAGTGGGGAGGAACAGAAAAGAATTTACAAGATTCAAAATCTGAGGATTCTAAACTTATTCTTTGCCTAACAATATGGAAACGAACATTGTGGAGACAGGAGATAATGTTTAGTAGAGCAATGACTGGACAGAAGAGAATAATTGGAAATGGGACATGAGTTTAAAGAGAAATGGAAAGAGAAAATGAAGTGAGTAGAGAAATGAAAAGGGGGGGGATGAAAACAGAACTTTTAGGTTAAGGAATTGTATTTATTCCTGTGCCAGCATGTAATTGTATTTTCCTGGCAGTCATCCCACAGACCTCTGCTAGAGGAATAGGGTGCTGGCTTGCTTTATTGTACTGATGGGACTGAAATCTTATAGCCAAGCCAGAGACTTCATTAATGAAACTATATTTTGATTCACAGAAACAGGCAATGAAATTTCAATCACCAGTGACTCCTAAACTTGGGAATCAGTGGTGATGGAAAGGGCAGGGTGTGGCCCAGAGATAGGTAGATTGTGAAGCAAAGGCAAGGGTCAAAAGTGTGGGAACCCAATAATGAAGGTACGAAGTAAAAAATAAATGGAATCTGCTCCACCAGAAAATCTATTTTCTGTATAGCATGGCATGTGTCAGCGCTTACATAGCAAGCCATCATGTTCCAGGCAGAGAGAGGAAATAAGAAAATAATCTTTGTAGATTCTATTCACCCTGCTGTTGGTAATGAGAACTTGCTATTGTCAGAAGAGCTTTGGAATCTAGAGGTAAGGAATTGAGCCATGCCATTTACTTCTAGAGCCTCCTCCATTGCCCTTCTTTTGCCTTGTCTTCATCATAGCTCGGCAGGACTACTTCTCCTAAGGAAATCATCTATTTATTGAGAATAGACTCTTTGGGAAGTGTTTCCACTAAGGAGGTAGCCCTTCACTTGCATACTCTCAGTAGACTGGGAATAAGTGTTTATTCATGTAAGCCATTGATTAATGCATTCATTCATTCATTCATTCATTCAACAGCATTTTTTTTAAATGTTTGTGCTAGCCAAGTATTGTACTGTGTTTGAGCTAGAGAGGAAAAAGACTCATTTTTTACTTTGATGGGGCTCATGGTCGAATTGAGGAGAGGAACATAACAATGACTAATCAACTATGAGGCAGATTGAAATTAGTGATATAATACAAGTACAATCCAATAAATAGTCAGAGAAAGAAGTGATTAATTTGGGTGGATGAGAAGGGAATGCTTCCTGGAAGAGGTATCATGTAAGATGAGAGAGAGAGAGAGAGAGAGAGAGAGAGAGAGAGAGAGAGAGAGAGAGAGAGAGAGAGAGAGAGGGAGAGAGAGAGGGAATATCCTAGGCTGAGGGAACAGCATGAAGAAAAATATGAGAACTTCAAAATACTTGCCATTTTCAGCAAATGATAAATGGGATAATATGACTACAATATATGATACTTGAGAAAATATATGGGCAGTTGAAACTAGAAAAGAAGACAAGATGAGATGCAGAAGCTCATGAATGTCATGTTATGGAATGAGGGCTCTATCCCACATAGAGTAGAGAACAATCGGAAGATTTTTGAGAAAGAGAGACATGTGATTTAGGGAGAATGTTGTCTTGTTCCTGCTGTCACAGAATAGAACATTTCTTCTTTCTGAACAGCAATGGGCCATTGAAAAGCAATAAATATTTTATCTATTGGGTATTGAGGACTGTGGTGGAGTGGAAAAGGAGAGGCTGAAGGCAAGAGGAGATGATGCCTGTGTGAATGTGAGAATGGGGAATTACTGACAGTCTAGATCAGAAGATGGGAAGGTAGGAGTTTAGAGTCAGGATGACAATATGTTCTTCTAAGTAAACTGAGTGGAAAATAGTCTCAATTCCTCCAAAGTCCATTGATATTGAGGAAAGCTTTCCATCATTCATTCATGAGGATACGTGCTTCCTGATGATTTCTGGCCTTCAATGTTTTCACACCCAGACTGAGTATTTTTCAGAATGTAAGCCATTTTGACCTATTGACTATTATAATATTAATTTTCCTTGCTTTGGGGCATTACCAGGACACTGTAAGCATTTTAGGTCTCATATACACTTTTTGTAAGATTTACTATGGCTGATTAAAAATTGAAGATTACCAGACTTTGGGTTTTCCATTTAAGCATTATATTAAAGCCCTATCCCAAATTCTATCAAATAATTTTTCATTGAACATCTCCGAGCTTGGACTCCAATGGATTATAAGGCCATTCCCTCATTCTCCTGATTACTCAACAACAATTGGATTTGGCTACAAGTGACAGTTTGTGTTTTCCTTCTGCATCCTCAAACCCCAGTGATGTATACATAACTCTGTACTGCATCATGCCTGAAATTTATATTATAAACAGAGCTTGGTGAATCTAAACTACTAAATTTCAGTTAAAAGTAATGAGGACAGACTGTATTTTTTAAATCAGTTTTTTAACTTGGTTTCAGCTTCACATCATTTTTGTGAGTCACAAAAATAAGTGTAAGTTTCCAGAGGTTGTATAAAATTTTCTTAAAATACTTAGCCTCAGATAAAAAATCCTTGACAAAATTGCCCTTATCCTTCATTCCCTATTGAGGAGCTATATCTGCAATTCTAGGGTAGTGCTTAAATGCTTAAATATCCAAAAGACCTAACTTAACTTGAGTTTAAAAGTAAAGGCTGTTTAGAGTAACAACAAACAGAAGTTCCAAAGCCATTTTGAGTCAGAAATGTAGAGGCACCTTCTAACAAAGTTTGGTTCTACAGACTAGTTAGGTGATGTAGTATTGATTGCAAGGCCACAGTACTTCACACACAGTTAAAGTAACAGTGCCTAATTTCACTCACTCTCAGACTTCTCTGAAGACTACTCAGTATTCTGTGAATTCAAATCGACTCTTATTCTTTCCTCAAGTCACCCTATTGAAACTTTTCTCAAAATTCCCCATAACTTTTTAGTTGACAGACATGAGGAGGGCCATGTCTTCTCAGTCCATACATTTTGTGACCTCTATAACATTTGACCATGCAAACTCTCCCCTCTTTAAAATGGACTCTTCCCTTGCATTCTCTAAGCCTGTTCTTTTCATCTTCTCTCCTGGCCCTCGGTGAATAGTATCTTTGTCACCAGCTTTTCCACTGACTCTCAAGCCCATTACTTCCCATGGGAAATACAGCCTTTGAAGAGATGTGATTCGTGTGAAGCTGTTAGGAATTCTTGGGGAGAAGGATCTGTGGACATGAGAGTAATAGTCGTAACATTCCTGTGAAAGGTAGTGATAATTCTGGTGCTGATGAGGAGGACCAGAACCTGTATCGGCACTTATGACTGTCAGTATTTTCAGAATAGAATTATTCTGTGTCTGGAAATATGACTTTACTCATGATATACCTAAATGAGTACAGTAGCAGCCTATCTATACTAATAAAAGAGTAGTATGCTAATTAGACCAGAAACCTTCCGGACGACCGTCCAGATATCCTTCCTGACAAAACCATAGCGGCTGCAAGGGTGAGGGTCAGCAGAGGGAGGAAGGCCACTCTCATGGCAGCCACAGGAGCCAGAGGAAGGCGGTCCCATGGTCCTTTTTGCAGAGGCCTCGGTGTGGGCCAATCCAGCACCAAGGCCCCTTCCACAGAGGCAGCAACATAGGCCTGGGCCAGGGCCTGGTGCCACACCTGCGGAGAGGCTGGACTCTCAGAACCCCAAGGGTCATTCACGAAGTCACTTTCTTCTCTTTCAAGTCCAGGTAGTCATTTCACACCTGAAAGTTCACATAGGAGGGGAGGGGGGTTGGTATGGCATGAAGGAGGACTGTGTTGAGGATAAGACAATGAAACCTGTTTGGGATTCATATGTGAATGGCAGAGCCCAAGGGCTTCTGTGGGAATGGGCAGCGGGTTGAGCAGTAGTGCAATGAACATAATTTCTCCCGAGATTTCCTCAGTTTCAGCCTCTGAGATCTGCCAAGTAATGTACTGAAGGCTTCACATATTCATGTCTTAGAGGCCAACTGTACACAGAAAATGCAAAACACAGGGATAGCAGTATTGCTCTGTTGCTATATTGGGACCAGATTGAAGCCATCTGCTGGTGCAAGCTTGGCAACAAAGAAACCCCCATGTTTGGCTCAACAGCAGCATTCTCTCCCCTGGCATTTTGATAGCAGCTCTTCTTTCAGACTGCCCTGTGAAGTCTGCCTCCTGGTGAGGGTGAGGCCCTTAGAGCAGTGATTTTCCACCTTTTTTGTCTCATGGCACACATAAACTGATTACTAACATTCTGTGGCACCACCAAAAGCTATATTTTCTGTCAATCTGATTTTAAAAGTAGGTATAATTTTGATTCATTCATACCAGATGGCTATTTTTGTGTTGGCTGTTGTCATTTTTTTATTTGACAATCTAAGAGAAAATAGGTCAGTGCTCTTGACTAAATAGTTGGGTACTGCATGATTTAAAAATTCTTGTGGCACATCAATGTGCCTCTTGTGGCAGACCATTTGAAAATTGCTGCCCTAGAGCGATGCATCTCCCTCTTTGATGCCATGAGCTTTGCTTCCTATCCTATATAATAAAAGGCTAATATTCAAATTGTCCCCTTGACTGGGAATTCGACTGGGAGTTTGACCAGTCCAGCCCAAAGCCCCTTCCCCCAGCTGGCCCTGCCCCCAATCACCTTCCCACCACAATTGGGGGCAGGGCCAGCCGGCCAACCTCCCTCATCTCCTTCCCCCAGCCAGCCCAGCCTGATAGTCCCCAATTGGGGCAGGCCAGCCAGACCTACCCGTGCACGAATTCGTGCACTGGGCCTCTAGTTATATATATATATATATATATATATATATATATATATATATATATATATATATATATATATATATATATAATACTTAAGACCTCATTGGCTTTGTAAGGGTCCAAACAAAGGCTTATCTCACTGGGTGAGAGATCTTCTTTGGCTGCCTGTGCATGACTGCTTAATGCATCCCAGGTTCAGTCACTTCTCCCTCAAAAGCTTTGTGTGTATTCACCTCAGTGAAAATTATTAGGACAGAGTTTAAAGAAAATAATGACAGACCAGCATGGACTTGTTTATTGCTGGTGTCTCTTATCCAGTATTAGAATCGCTAAAGAAGAAAGAGGATTCAAAATTTGGTAACTGATAATGATCACCAGAAAAACTTACATTCCAAGAGAAGCAACTGATTGAACCTACTTGTTGATGGAGGTTCTGCTGGGGGCAGCCACCTTGGCTGCTGTGGGCAGAGAAATGATTGCAGCCTGCAGCAAATTGTGTCCCTCACTAGCCCCTAAGAGCCTTGGAATCAGAGAGAAATAACACTAGAAGGAAATTTAGAGTCCATCCAGTCCAACACCCTTATTTAGCAGATGGGGTGACTGAGTCCCAGAGGAGTGGATAATGACTTGCCAATGACACAGTAAGTCTGGTGTAGCCTCCTGAGGAACTCCACCAGAAGACTGTAAAATAGTAGAACATTCCACACTGAGTACTTTACCTAACAGAAAAGGCAGAAAAAACTTTCAACATAAATTGCAGGCCTTAATGACTGATAATTATGTTAAAGGGTTTATCTTATCTGCAACACAGAGGACATGGCAAAATGAGAATCAGGATTGGGAAGTAATCAGTACAGATTCTTAGACCTACCCTCTGGGCATAGTTAAAACTGATTACAAATAGAAACAGATATTTGGATTTACCATGAAAATCTCGCTGGCCCAAAAGTTTCTCATTGATAATCAACTGCAAGCCAGAAATATTTTGTGTGCATTTTAACATATGTACCTAATACAACAAAGATATGTTCCGGAAAAATCACTGATGAACATTAGATATGAATTATTTTAAATAAAATGGTTTGTGGTGACTCCCCTAGTACATCTGGTTTGTAGCAAACTGAGAAAGTTTTGGTTTGGTGTATATTTAGCTTTGTCAGGTTTTTTTTAAATTATATTTGCTACTGTCTAATCCCCAGATACTGTTCCCACAGGCTTATTTTTTCCAAGACAAGATGTCTGACAAGTCTCTCCCACTTAAGGCTGTCCTCCAAACTGTTAGCAATGATTTTTCTAAAAAAACACAAACCAGATTTTGTGGTTTCATTACTGAAAATTCAATGCTCTCTATTGCCCACAAAATAAAGTCTTCGCATTCCTAATCTACCATGATTTAGCTGTCAATTGTCCTTCCTGCCTTACCTTTTATCATCCACAACACAGTACAGACATACACACACAGAGACATACACACATACACACCTCACAACAATGTATACTCTATGCTCTCTTTCAACATAGAGGCTAGTTGTTCCTATTAAGTATACCCTACAGACAATTTTTTATATTGTAATTTTGCTCAAGCTGAACCCTCTGCTAAAATGAATAACCATTTCACCAGCCCTGCCATAGTTCCACCTATTCTTCATGGTATTAATTATAGCCCAACTGTTAAAAAAAAAATCTTCCCAGATCCTTCTATTTGAGATTTTTTTATCTCCCTTCTATCCCCACGGTATTTTGCTTATGCCTTTTTCTGTGCCCTTTCTACATTCTTCCAAGTAGATTTGTCTACTAGTCTATTTCCCTTGCCAGAGTGTTGGAGAGTGGGATTCCTGAAGGCAAAAACTAAGTCTTTTTCCAACCTTCTAGCTTAATGCTTAGGAAGTAGTTGGTTATCTTTAAGCTTGTTGAATTAAATTGGATTGTATTTCCCCTGTTGGAGAGCGTCCAAATTTATCTTTGACCAAAACTCATATCCCTTCTATCTCCCATAATGCTTCCTCTGCTAAACTGTCCCTTTAGTCTCTAATCTTCGTGGCCTAGGCCCAGAGTGTGTCTTTGCTGGAACTCTATAATCAATATAAGCCCTAGAAACTTGGCTATTGGATTGGGTGAATACATTTGCTGCTACTAAATTGGGAGCCTTGGGAAACTTGTAGCCACAGCTTAGGAAGCATAGCAATGTATCTTCTGAATAGTTCTTAGGGCCCTTTGTAGGTAGAAGACTTGACCCAACTTTGTACCTGGGGCATCTAATGGTCCTGGCCATCAGTGCTGATTTCTTCGGGGAAATATAACTGATATGATAATTCCCATTCTGGCTTCTCAAACCCAGAGGTCTTCTCAATATTTCACAAAGCTTACTAAGACTACTTAATCAAGTTTGTGATCAGTTTTATGTGGAAACACTGACTTTTCTCTTGCTGTGTGTGTGTTGATGCTACTTTATTCTTTATACAACTGAATATTTTAGTAAATAGAGCAAGAGAATTATCTTTAAATATTGTTTACAGAAAGAAATTTGACATTAGTTCAAAATAATTACTGGGCTGCCTCATCTGACGTAGCTTCCCCTTGCCACTGAACTGTAGGAATATCCTACTTGGTGTTATGTCCAGTGTTTCTTCCATTCGTTGGCTTCTCGGTAAAGTCCAGTGCCACGGCTCCAAAATTATGCTGTAGAAGTCGTTTTATCCTTCCATTGGCCAGCTTGGTGGCCAGACTCATTTGAATGTGCAGAAAAAAAACCCAGTTTTAACTGGATGTGTTTGTTCCTGAATTCTGGTAGTATGTATTTCACTAATCAAGAATGTTTTTCAATGAGTCTGTTAATGCTTAATGCTTAATGCTTAATCACTGTTTAGTATACATTTTTTCTCCAAGAGATGGTATAGCTTCATATGAGGTTCAGAGTAAGACCTGCATTCAAGCAGGACCTCTGTGATTTACCCACTGTCTTCATATGGGGGAAAAACTGACCTGAGTTTGGCCTTTCTCATCTTTAAAATGGGATTTATAATATCTTCTGACATTGTTATGAAGGTTTAATTAAATAAGATAATTAGAGTACCTTGGCACACAATGAGGACTTGATAGTTGGCAATCATTTTCATCATTTCAAACTATAGGGTCCAAGAGATAGAAATAAGAAAAGATGTCTTTGGTGGCAAAAGGATTAGAAACTGTTGGAATCAAGATAGCTGCTTGGCTTACCTTAACTGCTATGATACTATTATTTAGTGCTTGCAGATTATTTGAAAAGCAAGATAAATAGTATAAGTGCTTAGTGGCAACATTAATAGATGTTGTTTCATTTTAATGTTGGGAAATGGGGAATATCCAGAAAAAGAAATCTGAAAGTGCTCTCATTCGGGTAAATCCTAAAAAATACTTCTCTTCATTTAAGTTGAGAGGTTTCTGTGACACCCAGGGCTGCCTTTCAACAGATATAACCATATGTGTTCTCAATTTTGATGAAATCTGATCATGACTTAAGCCTGTGTTATCCTTGCCGAGTGACAGCTGACCTCAGCCTTTTCTGTGTGCTCTGCATAGTTCACCTTTCAGAAAAAGAGGTCTGATTTCTAAGTAAAGTGTTTCTCTTTGTTCTTTTCCTCTTTTTATTTTCTTTGTATGTATTTATTTTAGGGAGAGAGAGAATCTAGATTACAGTCTTTGAGTTTCTTTTCCCTGGGTAAGAGGGTTTCCTGGAAATTTTTATTTTAATTATTATTGGCGCTCAAGAAGAAAAACTTTCTCAGCTTTAGAGGAGCAAAATATAGTCAAATTCATGCATATTAAAAATGATAAAGTCATCTTTTTATACAGCCATGAAAAATAATTATGATTAGTAACACAATAAAATATTTGCATTGAATAACATAGTCAAACGATTCAACAATATTTTTAAATTAATAGGAAAAATGTCAATACCCATTAGGTAAAAAGGCAAAAAAAAATGTGAACTGTTATGTATTGAGAGATATAATTAGTAAACTAAAATAGAAAATGTTGTTCAGTACGAGTAATTCAAGTACATGCAAATTAAAGAACCCCTGAGATATCATCATATACTGACTACAATATACTTTTTCAATTGAGGAACAGTAAATTTGGTTCCCTCATCATTGCTGGAATTATAAACTGCAATAACCCATTTGGAAAATGGTGTTGCTGTCTATGTAATCCCCCCTAGTTTTGATCACCTTCACCTTGCTGCCTGCTCTAACCAATGTCAGCCTCAGAGCCACCCTGATCCTGGACCCTCCTCTAATCTCATCCTGGACCAGCTGAGTCTTCACACTTTTCTTCCTGTGACTTACTGCTTCATCCCCTGTAAGAGGATCTCTTCCTTCCTTCTCCTTCCTTCCCTTTATAAAATGCCACTCATTTCCTCTTGCCTGATGCTATGTATCTCAGTGTCACCAAGGGCTCTTTCCAGGCCCATTGGCCACAGGACAGTTGGCTGGTGAAATTGCTCACATCACGTCACCCCCACAGGGTGAATAGAAATAGAAACATTAGTGACTGAGGCTAAAAAAGCTTAGGGAGTAGATTTGAGCTCTAAAACTGGGAAAGCAAATCTGAAAGAAACTGAGCCCTGAACCAGGGCTAGACATCTTGAATTTTCTAACAAACCATGATCTACTTAGATTTGCCTTCTGAGAAACTTTCTCATTAGGGTAACCCCAATATCCCAACTTCTTTTTCAGAATCATGAATATTAGGCAGTTAGAGAGGAAGATCCTTACCCATTAATATTTTGTAGGCAGTTAGAGAGGAAGTTAGAGAGGAAGATGGTAGGCAGTTAGAGAGGAAGATCCTTACCCATTAATATTTCCATAGTCTTAATTTGCTTAAAATTAGTTTAAATCCTATGTATTAAATTGATTTAACTCTCTCTGGATTGTTTTAGAGGTGACAAAAGACCATATATATAAATGAAGAAATGTTTGGCAAAAAGAAAACACCTTTTAATGACAAACTACCCTATCCTTAACTGTAAAGCAAGATTCCCAAGAGGGGGATCTGTATGGGGTCCAGGAAAGCTGCACTGAGAGTCCAAAATATCCCTTCCCCATTGACACATACACAAAAGGAGACACATGTAGTCACCCACACTGTACCTTAGATTTTGATAACAGTGAGATCTGGTGAAAATAGACTTTCAAGTAGAGCTTTGCCAGGGAGGAAATGTTGCAAAAGCCCAATGTGCATCACAGGGTATGGATGCAGCCACAGTGGAGAGGGCAACAGCCAGGTTGCTCCCTGTTGGTATGATCTCTGGCTATCTCATTCATCTGTTTCCCCCACATACACTTTCCCATCATGGCCCTGCAGCTTTCCTTCCCAACAGTCCAAACAAGTGCTTGAGCCATGAATAGTGTACATCTAATAATGTTGGTAATCCTGTATTTAAAATTCTTCTTTACTTTTGGCAGAACTGGCTTATGATCTGGATGTGGACGATACTCCTGGAAGCAAGCAACATGTGAATCAGAATGAGAATGAGATCGTCATCATCTCTCGCAACGGTGGGAATGGCCCTTCTCCCCTGAAGATTCTAACCAGCTTGGCGATCTATGTGGTGTGCTTTTTCTTCCTGATGCACTGAATTCCTAGTGCACAGCACCCGTGCTGCCCTTCAGCACCCTGTGGTCTTCCTCTATAACAGGAGCCACCTTTTTAATTTTTTTTTTATATTTTTTAATCTCATATACCTCCTCTAGCCATTAAGTAGAAGACTAACCATGTGTTATGTTTTTGAAATGAAATGGGATTTTTATGAGGCAGGTACATTTTAGTAGTAGTAGTAGTAGTAGTAGTAGTAGAGATTGCCCTTTTGTAAAGAAGAAAAACCAAGTTGTGCCAAATAATTTTTCTATGTTTGGCTGCTAGAACATGGTTATCATGTGTATCTCTCTTTCTCTTTTTCTCTTTGCATGGATTTCTTTGGAACAAAAAAAATAAATAAACGTCAAAATGCATTTGGGTCTTTTTTGTAAGCTCTCATGTATGGTGACTATGTATTGCTTTTCCTCCTTCTCACCTGGCTTTATATTCAGCATAAGAAAATCTCATTAGTTGCCAACAGGGACCTTGAAACCTATTGGCTTAGTGTGTATATTAATCCTGGTCCCAAACCCCAGGACACACCCAATCCATAATCTCCATTTTGAAACATTGGGTTAGAGTGTCTTGTCTATAAAACTAAAGGTATTTCAAAAAGTTCCACTGCCTCTTTATAAATTTCACTTTTCTGCAAATGCTTTGCCCAAATAGAAATCTTCTGTTTGGGTCGTGTACAGATGCATGAATGATATTTCCTTATCTTCAAAAACCAGAGAAATAGATCCAAACAGTGGTAAACAAATCATTACCCAAGCTTCATGCTTTGTCTCAGGCTTGTTCTCTGTCACACTTCTCCTGGGGCTGCTACATGGCAGGGCCAGCAGTTGCCCTGGGTTAGATTGCAAAGGTTGTCACCAGAAAACCCATGATTTCTAGGAAGCAATGCTCACTCTTGGCTCTAGGTGGGCTTCTTCAACATTTGTTTATTTAACAACTAGGTTTTCATACCCGTTGGGTATCAGATGCTGGAGACAATAGGGGAAAAAAAAAACACAGATTTGATCCTTGATTTCACAGAACTATAGGTCTGGCACCAATACAAATTCCACACTAGTTTTTTTGTCAATTGTAAGCCCAGTATAATTACTTACATTTTCTTTTACATATATAATATTGCAAATAACATTGACACTGTGCTGATATTTGGACATTCTGCTGTCAAAGAACCTCTGGAATCACCAACTTTCCATTGTTTATAATGCCTAGCATATTGTTCATTTGCCAGGTCAGGTGAATAAAAACATTATTGAGTTTTTTTCTTGATAGTTAGCAAACTAAGATCCATTTTTAAAATTTTATCTTTATTATTAGAAGTATTACAGATGTCCCCTATTTTCCCCTATTGACACCCTCCATCCCACTCCCACCTCCCTACCCCAACCCAGACTTTGACTGCACTATTGTCTGTGTTCATGGGTTATGCATATAAATTCTTTGGTTAATCTAATAGAGTAGGAACTCAACTCCCACTTGAGGGATCAGAGAAGCTGAATAAGTATGAGGAAGAGAGGGTGAGACAGAGTGAAGAAGTTTGAGCAAAGGTCAAAGACAGGAATGGGAAGTCCTCTTTGATTTTAGGAGGTGGTCCCAGCCAGGATCTCTGATTTCTGTCCAATGGCAGTGGGGTCACCATGTGGGAAGCCAGAGGTATAATTTCTCACAACTTTTCATTCTCCCTTCCTGCTGTCACTAACACATTTCTGTCAGGGTCGGTCTCCTGCAGAGCACAGGTTTCCAATATCCATTTTCATCCTTTGCAGAAATTTCCACAAACACAAAATGAAAATATTTAGTTCAGTGTTTCCTTCCGTTGGTTTTGTTGAAATTAAAACTACAATTAGTCTTGTTTGTTAATATGGTTACAATGATTTGTAGCAGTTGGTAAGACTTGAAAGGAAATTCTTCCTCTTTTTTAAAACATCATCATTTCTGTATTTAACTGGGATTTACAAGAATCTTTTGTTCTTTGATTCACAAAATCTAAGCACCAGAAAGGTTTGTTCCTTGGACTTGTTATGATATTATAACAGTACCAGACCATTAGAAGGCTCTAAAGCCCAGTTATCACCTAATAACTGTCTCTGTCATTCTACAGGAAGGTTTTCACTTTTTTAAAAAAATTCTTTTCTTTCATTTCTCTCTCTCTCTCTCTCTCTCTCTCTCTCTCTCTCTCTCTCTCTCCCCCTCCCCCCCCCCCTCCCTCCCTCCCCCCCCCCCCCTCTCTCTCTCTCTCGTTTCCTTCTTTCTTTCCTTCTTTCTTTCCTTTCGTTCTTTCCTTCTTTCTTCCTTCTTTCTTTCCTTCTTTCTTTCCTTCTTTCTTTCCTTCTTTCTTCCCTCCCTCCCCTCCCTCCCTCCCTCCCTCCCTCCCTCCCTCCCTCCTTCCTTCCTTTCTTTCTTTTCTTTCTTTTCTTTCTTTCTTTCTTTCTTTCTTTCTTTCTTTCTTTCTTTCTTTCTTTTAGAAAGAGAAATGGAGGAGAGAGAGAAACATCCACCATCTGCCTGCTGCACACCCCCTACTGGGGATTGAGCCAGCAACCCAGGTATGTGACTTAACCAGGAGTCTAACCAGGAACCAGTGACCTCTCGGTGCCTAGGACAACACTCAACTACCTGAGCCATACCAGTCGGGGCAGGAAGGTTTTTAAAGTCCATTTTAAAAGAGATTGTCAGTTTTTACACACACCTCTTATTCACTTCCTATCTCCAGACCTCAGTTTCCTCTTCTAAAATGGAGAATCAGGACAATATGTTTAGCCTCATTGTTGCTCTGATTTTGTGACACCATTGATTCTGAAAGGAAGTAAGTGCTAGTCCCTTTGCCCAGCACTGGTGTCATAAGGATGCTGTTCCCATATGCCTCGCAGGACTTTTCTAGAATAAGATCATATTTTATATACTTCAGTTCCCAGAACATGAACCAAGCCAGCCAGTGTTTTTCCTGTCTTGGTACACTGTCTGCCAGCTATAGTCCATTCAGACTGAGTGATGAGGGGCAGAAAACAACTTCTCTGTAATATCTATGACCTGCTTTCTTCAGCTAAATAGTTGGGATTAAAATGGATAATCATACACATTAAAAATTCACCATCTCTTATTGACATTTACTTTACTCAATAGCCTATATCCTTTAGCTTTTTATCCATGTTTTTTCCTATCCCTCTCTATGTTTTATGCCTCTAGTTCAGAATCTAGTTTCACTGCTAGTTGGTGGCTTTCATCTTTGAAGTGTTTACTCTGCTCTTTGATTTAAACTTCGTACACATAAATATGTAACAATAAGCTTGGAAGCTGGGAAGTGGCCCAACCTTGTTGGAATTTTCCAGGCCTCTTTCTCACTGGACGCACATGTGAACCTCCAACAGCTCAACTCTGGTTCTTGAACCAGGTTAAATCACAGAATAACACACCAAATCCCTAGACTGCAAAGGAAGTCCCACAATCTTTGATTACCACCTTAGGAGAGGTCACAACACAGTCTATTTCGTTGCTGGATGCCTCCAGTTTTTGTCAAATGCATTTTTTAAAAAGAAATATATAGAGACAAAAATTTTAACAATACATAGTCATAAAGTTTTTAAAATGATATTTACTGCCTGGCTAATGTGGTTTAGTGGTTGAGTGTTGACCCATGAACCAGAAGGTCACTGCACAATTTCTGGTCAGGGCACATGCCTGGGTTGCAAGCTCAATTGTCGGTTGGGGGCATGTGAGAGGTGGCCAAATCAATGTTTCTCATCATTGATGTTTCTATCTCTCTCTCCCTATCCCTTCCTTACTCTGAAACCAATAAAAACGTATTAAAATTATATTTACTCAATAATTCCATATCCTATAATAGATATTTATTATTAAATAGTCCATATAGACATTTACTATTAAAGTTTTTATTTATATCCTTGCAAACAGCTTTCCTTTTCTAAACAGCTCCTTCAGCCCCTTATGCCCTGCTCCATTGGGCCAGTTGTCCCACAGATCCCCAAGACCACTACCAGAACAGTTCTAGAATGGAGATATTTGCTTGGAATCCACATTACCCTCTTCATGAATGATGAGCTTCTAGCCATTTGAAACACCATCCACTCACACACACACAATGTTTTTGCAAGAATGTTTGCCAAGCCAGATCTTTTTCCATCTCATACTTGTATAATTGTTTTTTCAAAACTAAATTCCAAGGGCTTTTGATTTTACTTGTTCATATTTTGAGCCAAGCACTATATAAAGAGTGTGTGTGTGTGTGTGTGCACGCGTGTTGGGGGGGCGGGGGTGGGGTGGGGGAGAGAGTGACGTACTAGGATGGAAATTTTCTTCTTGCCAAGGCCACAACATTTTTGAAAGTCCTCTTTTTGAATTGCTGTTGAACCAATATATGTACCATACAGGAAAATCAGCCTCATTTATTTATAGTCACACCTTGTTTGGAAACAAAATAATGTTCTTCAGCTTCATCACACACATCATTCACTAGATTTGCTTCCAAGTAGCTTTAAGCTGCTTCTAAAAATCAAGTGTGCCTCCAAGGAATAAAGACCTTCCTGAGAAGAATCCAAAGAATGTGCTATTGGCTATGGAGGGTTCTTTTCCCAAAGAAAAATTCTAGAAAATGTAAGGAAACTGTACCTCTTGGAAGGACACAACACTAATTTATGTAGATATAGATCTGCCAGGTTTGCCAAGGAACCAAAAAAAAGCTCAATGCTTCCTATTCACTGTTACATATTTAAAAATAAATGTACTGATTTGAAAGATTCCCTTTAAAAATAGAACAGAAGGCTGGCATGCAGTTGGTGTTTAATAAATTTTTAATGAAACCAGTATTTATTATACAAGTATTTATTGAGCAATACTTTGGGCCAGACCCTGTATCATTAACTAAAGATACAGCATATGAGACAGACAGTCCCTGCTCTCATGGAGTTTCACATCAATTGAGGAAAAGAAACAAAAAATTACAATACAATATATGTAAACACTATAACAGGAGTGTATGTGGGATGCACAGGAGAGCAGAATGGGGTACAATTTACAAACAATGGATCAGAAGAAAGTAGAAGAAAGGATAGGCATTGTCCCATTTTAAAAGAAAGTATATAAATTATCCAGGTTACAAAGGGGAGAAAGTGTCTAAGGCAGAACAATATGACACAGGTCCATAGTAGACCATGCACAAGGCTGTTAATTGTTGTGTTACTTGCCATCATGGGGTATTGCAGGACACTTGGGTGCCTATCCATATAAGAGAGGAGAGGTACAATGTAGAGGTCCACAGAGAACTGTGTTGTGGCCAGAAACAATGAACTATATGTACACCCAATAGTATAGATATATCTTAAAATCACAGTGTGGGTAGAAATGGCAAGAAACCAGATAGGCTACATAGCATCTCATCATAATAAATTAAGATATATTCACAGAAGACTCTCCACATTTTATAAAAATACTAGAAGTCCCATGCATGCATTTCATGCATGGGTATATGTGTCCCTCAGCCCAGCCTGCATCCTCTCCAATCTGGGACCCCTTGATTGGGATCGAGCCTAAATGGGCAGTCGGACATCCCTCTCACAATCCAGGACTGCTGGCTCCCAACTGCTTGCCTACCTGCCTTCCTGATTGCCCCTAACCGCTTTTGCCTGCCAGCTTGATCACCCTCTAACCACTCCCCTGACAGCCTGATTGATTCTCAACTGCTCCCCTGCCAGCCTGATTGCCCCTAACTGCCCAGGGGACTGCAGGCCTGGTCCCTCCCAACTGTCCTCCCCTGCTGGCCATCTTGTGGCAGCCATCTTAGGTCCACATGGGGTGGCCATCTTGTGTCCACATGGGGCAGCCATCTTTTACCACATGGGGGCAGCCATCTTGTGTGTTGGAGTGACGGTCGATTTGCATATTATTCTTTTATTAGATAGGATTTGCACACTAAAAGATAGACATTAACAACATTAGAATGGTTGCCTTTGCACGGAGGGGAATGGGGGTGGACCTTGGTGATAAAAATGAATAAATTAATGAGTCAAACAAAGCAAAAGAGAAATCTTGTCTGGACCAACTCTTATAATATGCCATGAACTGGCAGTAACTTTAAGTCAGCCCTTTGCACCTGAGGTCACAAACAAACCCAAACTCAGAAAGAAAGGAAGGAGGGAACGAGAGAAGAAAGAGGAAAGCATAGGATTTCAGGAGAAATATTTTATCTCCAATGCCTGGCATATATTAGGTGCTCAATAAATATATATGGAGATAATGAACAAATGAGCAGTCAAAGAGTTGTACCTCAGGCCATTTCAAACTATTGGCTAAACAATATACCTTCAATTACGTGACATACCTGCCACCCAATTATACATCAATTTAAACATTTTAGAGGTGACTCTGAAGTGACCCATCACTTAACTGCAGCCTCATTTTGAGACAACATATTTAAGAGCACTTTTGGACAGATTATATTTATAATTTTTAGATGAAAATTCAGTTTTCAATACCATTAGACAATGTATTTGTTATATTTATTCTGCTTGGTTGGAATCTTGAACACATAGATTATCAACTCCAACCCTCACATTTTAAAGAAGTAGAAATTGAGGCCTAGAGAAGTTAAGATACTTGCAGATCACACAACAAGGTAAGTGAAAAGTTAGGACTGATTCAATCAGAGCCTTTTCCAACACATTATATATACCGTGTCACCCTGAAAAACCAGAATGAATAAATGGTTACAGTGGTTAGCCGGAGTCAAGACTATTTCCTGAAATATGTACCCATACAGACAGAGTTAGTTATACTGATCTTTATTTTGATCCTCATGGCAGTTTAAAAAAAAAAATCCCTTATCTAACAAAACACATTGCCTTTCCGAATTAATGTGTTCAAGTCAGGACCTGCTTTGAGATGTTGAATGTTGCCCTTACAAATTGGAACCAGGAGTGCGGGAATTCCATCATCCTCATGAAGATTCCTTGTCACAACAGAGGCATTGTTCTCCTCACTCACACTGTTTGGTTTCGTACCTTTTCTGTAAGATGTTAGGTATTTATTTTGTTTTGTTGGTGCTTTTGTAATCAGTCTAGACATAGGCCTACACTGAACCATTCAGGAGGCAGATAAAACTCCCACAGTGGAATTAGGTAACCCTCTTTGTGCTTTTTTCTCCGGGAAGGCAGAGAAGCAGCTCCCCCACCCCAGCCCCTAAGCCAAAATGTTCATGAAAACTACCAGAGAATTGACTGAATTCACTAATAGATGTGGTAGGAAGTATTCAGTCTCTGAAACTATGCTCAGTCCCATAAGTAATCTTCATTTTGTACTAGAATGAATTTGCTGCACACATTTTTATCTTAGCCAGGGCACCAAATGTTGTCTTATTGGAAATGAAAAGTCTCTTTTTTAATGTATCATAGATACTGCTTACTTATGTGCTTCCACAATTGAGGAGCTGAAGATTTTACTTTATCCTGAACAAGCAGAGGTATATATAACAAGACAAAAACAAAAACAAACAAAACAAAAAAAACCATGAGGCTAGGGCAGGGCACAGATTATTTGGATTTAATGGAGGACATGGCTTTTATTTGCTCTGTTGATACAATTGTTTAGAAATTCTACATTAATACAGAACAAACAGAAGCATGAATTGTTTCACACTTTACATGGCTGATTACATTTACTTTTACCATTATAATACATTGTCAATCAATAGGAACAATGCTTTAACCTACTGAAAAATCTAAAGTAGTGCAACCTTCCCCCATAACCTCCTGACACCATACCTGCAACAGGAGAAGCTTCTGGAGGATAGAAATTCCAAATATGAATGTATATCTCAGGCTTGCAGTCAATTAGACCATTCAGCTTAGATCTCCCACAGTGCAAAGCTGTACCTGTCACACATGGCAACATCACAGACAATGTTTGTAGAATGAATGTCAAGTTGAGTGGCCACAGCTCTGGCAGATGGCATGGAAACTACTCACTTTCTCTCAGACAACTGGTACAATAGATGGTCACATCCATACAGTGAGGCCGCCAAGCACCAGCCAAATATGAAACTATCAAGTCTGACCTACTACTAATGGATAATTCATTAGTAATCTAGAGTTCACTTAACTTAGAATAATATAGCATTTTTTGTCATGTTATCAACATGAAAATTTTCTTCACTCACAATTTTCTAGAATTTGTTTGTTGCTACAGTTGAAAAAACACAACAGGGCAAAAATATTGTCTAGGAACAACAGCAAAAATTAGGACTCTTTCCAAATGGCCACAAGCCTGTCTACATTTCTAAATGAATTTCCTCCTTAACTCCCTACTTAGAGCGATCATAATACTAAACCATCAAAGAAAAATTCCATGCATTCCCAATATGTTTTAGTTCAGTGTATCTCACTGTATTTGAATTCTGGGAATGTGGATAAGTCTTGTGTATACATATACAAAAAGAAAATGGCATATTTATTTTTGCCAAATCTGTTGGATTATAAAGAGTTTACTGCATTACAACTTTTTTTTTTCATTTAGAAGCTCTTAGTTAAAGTTTGTCTTTTTATTATCATGAGTATTTAAAACAGTTTGGGGCTCTCAATGAGTAGAATATCCCAAATTGATTGCCACAAACTCTCCTTTCCAAGGGTAGATTTCCATCTCCTATTTTCTTTAAATTGCTGATAAAATTTGATATTTTTTCTGCCATCAAAGTGGTTATTTCTAGTATTGGTGGTGTAATTTCTTTTGATTTCAGACACTCATTCAGTTCTATGGCACTCAATCATGTAAAATCTGTGAATCCCTAGCATGATTACCTCACATGAGTTTTGAGAAAATTTTGGAAAACTGGAAAAGTTTTAGTCAACAGCATCTCACTGTCTATCATCAGGTCAGCTAAAGTATTAACAAGAACATTATATTAGATTTTAAAAGTTTTCGTCACAAGAAAAAAGTATATCTATGTGAGATGATAGATGTTTGCTAAATTTATTGTGTAATCATTTTGAAATATACACATATATCAGATCCTCACATTTATCACTTTAAACTTATAAGTCAATCATATTTCAATAAAACGGGAAAAAATACATTAAGCCCCATATTGTCTACTCTAGGGCCTATCGTGAGGCTCATTTGAGTGAATGGGCAGGAAAGTGTTTTTATTTTTTTTTTATTTTTTTTTAAATATACTTTATTGATTTTTTACAGAGAGGAAGAGAGAGGGATAGAGAGTTAGAAACATCGATGAGAGAGAATCATCGATCAGCTGCCTCTTGCACACCCCCTACTGGTACATGGCCTTGACGGGATCGAACCTGGGACCCTTGAGTCCGCAGGCCGACACTCTATCCACTGAGCCAAACCGGTTTCGGCAGGAAAGTGTTTTTAAAGAGCTTGATATATCCATTAGAGATTTTTGAAAAATCAACTACCAAATTTTCAATGTGAGGATATCGATGCATGGAGAGTGTTAAGGCTTGCCCCACAAGAGTGGGAAGCCCTTAGCTCTCTGAAGTCTTTGTAACCACTTAGCACCACTTGACTTAAGGAGGATCCTACCTGTCAGTATGAGGATTCTCCTCAGCGTCAAATGCACACTGGTCCTCATATCAAAAGAATATCTCAGAAACATAAGAAAAGGCTTACAGCTTCCAACCTGCTCTTTCAAGCATTTCACACTTGAAGCTCGGAGGTCAACTTCAGAAGGCAGGGACTAAGATAGTTACTAAGAATTGAACACTCTGACTTCATTTAATGCAAAGAATCAATGTTCCTTTTGAAGGGACCATTATTGAAAATTCATAATTAGGTGAGGCCCAAAGCTCACATGAGAGACGCAAATAATTGTTATAAATATGTCTTGCCTTATCTCTTATTGTATTAAAATAGCCATTTTTAAAAATCTTACTATGGTAGTGATCTAATTTTCCTGACAATGAAGTAGGAATCCAGCTGCCCCCATCCTTGATCTTTTGCATTTAGGGGCTCAAGGTTCCATTTCAGGCTTCTTTCAACAGCTCTCTTATTGGTCACTTTTACCTCATTCCATAGTTAGGGCAGATATAAGGCCCAACAAGATGCCCATGCATTATATTCATTCCCAGGAGATTAAACTGAAGTCACCAATCAACTGTTAGTCATAATCTAGGTTTTCGAGAGTACTTGTGCTCTTCATAAAGTCATCAGTGAATTAGGGATGCATATTGGTTACACCACAGAAGGACTTTGTGAGAGAAATGAGGAGTGTCTAAAGATCAGATTATATATAACCAAACGGTGAGGAAAGCCTAGGATTCCAAAGAGCTAACCAGAATTCCTATTAAGATTAATTCAGTGGACAGGCCTGGCAGGTCCTTAGAGAACAAGAGTCCCTTTTTCCTTAGGTCTGTGGTTGACTCAGGCCCTCCCAGAATTTTGTATTCCCAGGCAGGATGGAGCCAGCAAGCAGATATGGCTTAGCCCAAAGGTCTTTTGGGATTACCATTTTCCTTATGGCCTTAATCTCTAAAAGGCATGTCAGAACAACTGAATCCATCCCTCTCATTGCTGAGCTCCTCAGATGTGCCATCCATAATGTGTCTGTAAGTCCAGATGCAACCGTAGGCTTCAGAGCAGGCAGCCAGCCAGGACTGGTTTAAAGTGCTTTCCACACTCTTCCTCTCTAAGAGTTCTCCGGAAGCTCTAGAACTTAGTGTTTCTTATCCAAAAATCTTCTGCCATTTTTTATCTTTAATAATTCCAAACCACTGAACATTCTTAAAATATCTGAGATTTGGAAGAGGGAGTGGGCAAAATGGATCAGTTAGATGATTAAGGGCACACTCACTCTTAGGTACTACCGTATTTTTCGGACCATAAGACGCACTTTTTTCCCCCAGAAGTGGGGGGAAAAAGTCCCTGCGTCTTATGGTCCAAATATAGCCTACACATATACTTTTAAAAAAAAGCTTTTTTACTTGCCCTGCTCTGTGTGGTCTCTGTGTGCTTGCCCGGCTCTAAAATGGTTCTAAATGCTGCTGTTTACTTTACAGGGTTGATTACATGTGTTTATGACTGTGATGTTGGGTTTTAATGCACATAAAATATTTTAGGACACTATTTGTTTCAGAATCTTTTTTTCTTCATTTCCCTTCTCTAAAAACTGGTGCGTCTTATGGTCTGGAGCGTCTTATGGTCCGAAAAATACTGTAATTTTCAAGGGAAAATTAATTTGATGGCTCTCAAGAAGTGTTTATTTCTTGCCTAACAAACCCCTTTCCTCAGCTTTTCTGTTGTTAATCACTGTGGCTGCTTTGAATGGTGGAGGTATAGAATTTGGAGCTGCCAGTAGCTATGATCCAGTGAGAGACTGGCCAAGGTCTGAGAATCTCTCAAACAAGAGCATTGGCAGAGCTCCCTGCTGCAGCCAGCCCAAGGCCTGAGGGTGGGCTTCTTCGTTCTTTGTATGTTCTACTCTGTCTGCCACAACCAGGAAGAGGTAGAAATCATTCAGGGCAGAGCAAGCAAGCCCTTGAGGTCAACTCTCCAAGTCCCCTCTAACAATAGGTGAGTAAAGTAAGGCTCTGGAGTAAATTAGGGACATTGGGATTGTTCTAGAGCAAGCATGTCAAACTCAAAGGCTAACTTGGGCCAAATAAACAAGGTTTAAGTTTATGTGTGCTGAAAAAAAAGCTTCAATTTTCATAGAAATGTAGATTTATTTCCAGAGAGACATATTGAATACAAAAGGCTGAAATAAATGAATAATTGTTAACATAAAATAATAGAACATTTTAATAAAAATTAATATTTTTTCTTGAACATTAACTTACCAGACACTGAATAACTGTGCAAATTAATAAGCGTAATGCAAATAAACCTATTTTTCTTGTTCCTCAAAAGCAAAATATTTCCTCTTGTGCACACCAAACAAGTCATTATAAGACTAGTGGAATGGCAATCAGCTGCTAAAATACCTAAAATATTCACTGCTAGTATTAGTAGAGAGAAATGGCATGCCTGCGCATAAGGTGTGTAAGGGGAATGAATGCAGCAAAATTATAGCAATCATTCATTAGTGAACACTGTAGTTTGTTATTAATAACTAGGGGCCCAGTGCATAAATTCATGTACCTTGAAAGAAACTGTGGGTCGTGAGGCTGCAGTGGGCACAAGGGCAGGTATCAACCCATCCTCTGCCCCTGGGCCTGGCACCTCCTGCTGCAGCCCCCAATGCCCTGTCTGCCAGCAGCCCCACTCCTGCTGCCGCCATTCCCATGTGCTGATGGCACTGGCCCACTCACACCCACTAACAGCACGAAGCAATTGGGGCCGGGGCCAGCAGTGGGCGCTAATGGGGCCAGTGCAGTCAATGGGTGCAAGCGGTGGCTGCTGCCCCAATTGCTCCTCAGGAGCAGGGGGAGATGGAGAAGCCCTGAGGGGCAATTGGGGCTGGCAGCTGCTGCTCGCACCCGCTGATGGCACCAGGCACCAGCAGTGGGTGTAAGTAGTGGCTCCAGCGCTGGCAGCAGGTGTGAACAGGGAAGGCACTGGCAGCAGGTGCAAGCACCTAGCAGGACCATAGTGCATGGGTGCAAAGAATTTTCAGTAACCACCAGAGGCTTTCCCCAATGACAGTGACCAACACACCGACTTGGTCTGGCACCCCCGTTCACCTGCTCCACCATCCCACCACAGTCGATGTGCACATGGTCCATGCTTATCTCAGGGATGCAAGGATGGTACAATATCTGCAAATCAACAAATGTGATACATCACATAATCAAATTGAGAGATAAAAATCACATAGTCATATCAATTAAGGCAGAAAAAGCATTTGACAAAATCCAATACTCTTTCTTGATAAAACCTCTAAGCAATGTGGGAGTAGATGGATCATACCTCAACATACTAAAAGCTGTATACAACAAACCCACAGCCAACATAATACTCAATGGGCAAAATCTAAAACAATTTCCCCTAAAAACAGGAACAGGACAAGGATGTCCATTCTCACCACTCATGTTCGACATAGTACTGGAAGTATTAGCCATTGCAATTAGACAAGAAGAAATAAAAGGCAGCCAAATTGGAAAGATGAAGTAAAACTGTCCTTATTTGCAGAAGACATTTTATTGTACATAAAAAAAAGACTCCATCAAAAAACTATAAGACTTAAAAAATGAATTCAGCAATGTAACAGGATAAAAAATTAATGTCAAGAAATCTATGGCATTTCTATATACCAATAGTGAACTTACAGAAAGACAGACTAAAAAATCAATCCCATTTACCATTGCACAAAAAAAAAAAAAAAAAAAAAAAAAAAAAAAAAAAAAAAAAAAAAGATACCTAGGAATAAACTTAACTAATGTGGTAAAAGACCTATATGCAGAAAACTATAGGACACTGAAAAAAGAGTTAGAGGAACATGTAAACAGATGGAAGAACATTCCATGTTCATGGATGGTAGAATCAACAGCATTAAAATGTCTATACTACCTAAAGCAATCTATAGATTCAATGCACTCCCTATTATAATACTACTAGCATATTTCACAGTCCTAGAAAGAATTCTCCAAAAATTCATCTGGAATAAAAAAAATACTCTGATTAGCTGCAGCAATCCTTAGAAAGAAGAACAAAATAAGGTTGGATCCCAATACCAGATTTCAAGCTGTATTACAAAACCACTGTTCTCAAAACCACCTGGTGCTGTCACAAGAACAGATATATAGACCAATGAACTAGAACAAAAAACTCAAATATTGACCCAAACCACTATGCTCAATTAATATTTGACAAAGGAGGCATATACACACAATGGAGTCAAGAGAGTCTCTTCAATAAATGGTGTTGGGAAAATTGGACAGATACATGAAGAAAAAAAAAAAAAAACCAAAAAACTAGACCACCAACTTACACCATACACAAAAATAAACTCAAAATGAATAAAGGACTTAAACTAAGATAGGAAACCATAAAAATACTAGAGAAATCCACAGGCAGAGAAATCTCAGACATATGCCAAAGCAATTTCTTCACCAATACTGCTCCTATGGCAATGGAAACTAAAGAGAAAATAAACAAGTGAAACTACATCAAAATAAAAAGCTTTTGTACAGCAAAAGAAAGCATCAACAAAACAACAAGAAAGCCCACTGTATGGGAGAACATATTTGCAAATGTAATCACTGATAAAGGTTTAATCTCCAACATTTACAGGGAACTCAAACAACTTAATAAAAGGAAGATAAACGATCCAATCAAAAAATGGGCAACAAACCTAAATAGAATCTTTTTTAAAGTAGAAGGAAGGCCAGGAGACATATGAAAACATGTTCAGTCACTAATTATCGGAGAGATGAAAATCAAAACAACAATGAGGTACCATCTCACACCTGTCAGAATGGCAATCATTAACAAATCAATAAAGACAAGTGTTGGAGAGGATGCTGAGAAAAAGGAACCCTCCTGAACTGCTGGTGGGAATGCAGACTGGTGCAGCCACTGTAGAGAACAGTATGGAGTTTCCTCAAAAAATTAAAAATGGAACTCCCATTTGACCCAGTAATCCAACTTCTAGGAATATATCCCAAGAAACTCGAAACACCAATCAGAAAGAATATACACACCCCTATGTTCATAGCAGCACAATTCACCATAGCTAACATTTTGAAACAGCCTCAATGCCCATTAGCAGATGAGTGGATTAGAAAACTATGGTACATCTACACAATGGAATACTATCTAACCTAATAATATAGTAATATGCAAATTAACCACCACTCCGTCATGCAAGCTATGCCCACCAGCCAATCAGGGTGAGAATGCAAATTAACCCAACAAAAATGGCAGGTAATTTGCATATGCGGAGGGCAGGAGGAGTGAAGACTGAAGATGGCATAGAACACATGTGTCAAACACAAGGCCCGCGGGCCAAATTAGTCCCGCCAGGCCTTGCAATGTGGCCCGCACCGCGCTGTCATCACTGCACTCTGCTGCGTTTCCATCACAATGACAGTTTATGACTGTTCAGTAAACCATTCGGCCCGCAATTTAGGCTGGATTTTAGATTTTGGCCCCTTCTCTGATTGAGTTCGACACCCCTAGCATAGAAGAAAGAGGGAGGAAAAGTGGAAAGCAAGGAGGCTGAGACTACTGGAGGGAAAGCACTGTCAGAGCATGCAGGGCCGGGCGTGGCAAGGTGCCCAGCAGTGATGGAAGGGGGTGGTAGGCATGGCGGGTCAGGTGCAGCCATGGAGGCAGCAGCAGCAGCAGCGGAGGGTACAGTGGGTCGGGTGTATGGGGTGAGGTGCAGTGGTGGTAGCAGCATGTGTGGCTGCAGAGACAGTGGCAGAGGTGGCCGCGGGTAGGGCAGGCAGGATGGGCGGGGTGTTCCCCACTAGTCCCACCCATTCTACCCGCCCCACTCAGCCCTGCCCCACCCAGCCCCACCCCAAGCAGGAGAGGTGGTGGTGGAGGAAGAGGTGGCGTGGCGGTGGCAGGAGGGAAGCCCACCAGAAGTCTTGCAGGAATATTCCTGCAACAGGTGCCTAGTGCTGCTATATAAAAGAAGGAATTCTTAACATTTGCAGCAGCATGGATGGACCTGGAGAGCATTATGTTATGTGAAATAAGCCATGCAATGAAAGAAAAATACCACATGATCTCACTCATTTATGAAAAATAAAGAACCTTATACCCTGATGAACAAAAAGATAGATACAGAGGCAGTAAAGCACCCATCAGACTGTCAAATTACAGCAGGAAGACTGGGAAGTATTGAGGAGGAGGGGAAACAGATCAACCAAAGGACTTGTATGCATGCATATAAGCACAACCAATGGACACAAGCACTGGGGGTTGGAATGAGGGAATGTGACAGGGGGTAGGGGAGGCTGAGGAAAGTCAATGGGAGAAAAAAGGAGATATATGTACTACTGTATGTAATACTTTAAACAATAAATTTATATATATAAATTTTACTATATATATATATATATATATATATATATATATATATATATATATATATAGTAAAAGTCTGGACTCAAAATCAATGCATAATAAATGCTCACTAGCTAATTGAATGCATTAATGAAAAATAATAAAAAGAAAAAAGAATATATTTTTTAAAAAGAAACAAGACAGAATCTGCCAAGCCAGACTGTAGCACTTTCTTCAGAGTCCCTGGTGTCTTATCACTAATCCTTCTTGTCACCAGTGTTTGTGACAAAAATCAAACCAACACTGATTTGTAGAATCTTCAAATTGCCTGCAGACTGTAAGACAGGTGCTAGAGCAGTTGATAGAGACCCTATCAGAATAAGCATTTCTTATGGTTCCTAAAAGATATGTATTTTCCTTAGATAAACAGATGGAGATTCATTTCAAGAGCCATGAAAAAGAAAAAATACATTTGCTCAAATGGCATGGTCTTTTTTTTTCTGCAATGACTCAAGCACGGGTTCCCACCTCTTCCCCTGGGATCTGAGTAATGCCCATATCTGGAGACCTGCCTCACACATCTGCTCAGCCCTTCATTATAGAGAGAGAAAATTCAACTGCCGATTCCAGAAACATTTTCCAAGAATAACTGCATATTTGGCCCATTGTATTGTTTTCACTTCCATTTTCTGACAGAGTACGGTGACTGGGTATTCCCTTTTATCCACCCCTATCACTGAAGTTTGGCCAAGGCCCTTCTCTGGAAATCTCAGCTCTAGGAAAGGTTCACACACTTGGTTCTCAGAACCAAGAGGAGAGGCTGACAAAGGCAGGGAAGTGTGAGTGAAGAGAAATGAATACACTCCCTTCAGGAGGAACTCATTATATTGAATGCTAAGTGATGGGGCCACAACAACTTAGCTTAACATAGGCTTCAGTGCACCTTCTCCAGAGGCCTTCGTGGCTTCTTGAGTATATGGGACCCTGCCAGAGAAATTATGAGGAGAAACTGAACTCCTTCAGAAAAGGCTCCAGACATGTAAAACTACCTGAACTAGAGTAATCTACATTTGCATCTCAAATCTGTGGTCACTGATTTACTAGAGGCTATTTACCAGGCCATTTTGAGAGATGAATACCCATGGTGGGAACACAGAACATTAGCAGCTCAGAAAATCTAATAGGTCTGGGGGAAAAAACCCTCTATAAATTGAGAGGAAACAGACCTTGTGATCATTTCATTTCAGTATACATTAAATTTTTATGTTATATGGGTCTCTTACATTTAAAATTGATTTTTAAAATTGATTTTTAGAGAAAGATGAAGTGAGAGAGAGAGAGATATCAACATCTATGTGAGAGGGAAACACGGATAGGCTGCCTCCTGGACGCCACCTCCCAGGGATCAAGCCCACAACCTGGCATGTGCCCTGACTACGAATCAGACAGGCACTCTCTTGGTGCATGGGATGATCCACACCGGCCAGGGCTCTTTACTTACATTTTTTAAACATGACAAAGTGGTTTGATGTTGTATTTAGCACTGAAATTTTGGGAGAAAATCTCTTCCTTAGTCAAATCCTCAATTTTATTTCCCTCTAAACTAGTTTTTAAATTTTTTAAAATATATTTTATTGGTTTTCCATAGAGAGGAAGGGAGAGGGATAGAGAGCTAGAAACATCAATGAAAGAGAAACAGTGATCAGCTGCCTCCTGCACACCCCCTACTGTGCCTTTGAACAGAATCAAACCCTGGATCCTAGAGTCCGAAAGCCGATGCTCTATCCACTGAGCCAAACTGGTTTCGGCCTAGTTTTTAAATTTTTGAATGGATGTTGATGTATGATCTGAGACTTCTTTGAGAATAATGTAAAAGCTTAGGTCTCCCTGGAATTAAAAAAAAAGTACAGATGCAGTGTGATAAGCAACTTCTATGATTATTCTCAATATTAACAAGTTATTCACATCCTTGAATAATCCTTTCCATGTGAGTGTAGGCTGGATTGAGTGATTTATTTCTAATTAATAGGATATGGCAAAAGTGATAGGATTAGGTGACAAAAGGACTGTGCCTTCTTATGTATATTTTCTCACAATCCTATATAGTAAAAGCCTAATATGCAAATTGTTAGACCAGGGGTTCAACTGCTAACTATGATGTGCTCTGATCACCAGGGGGTGGCATGAAACATTGCAGGCTTTAGCAACGAGGCACTGTGGGCCCCAATAGGCCCCTACAAGAGTGGGACCAAAGCGGAATGGAGGAGCATGTGAGCAGGTGGAGCCAGGCCAAGGAAGGTGCTAGCAGGGGCCCTATCGCCCAGCAGATCACCCCGTAGACAGCTACCAGTGGCAGAGGCAGGGGGCGGGGCCACAACCTGGCTCCTGGGTGCTGAGGGAGCCAGGTGGGGGGACCCAGCCCAGATTGATTGCCCCACAGACAGCAACTAGCATCTGGGAGAGCAAAACATGATTGCCAATTGGGGCTGGACCCTGGGCTGGGACAGGGAACTGGGGGTGGGTGGCAGCAACCAACCTCGCACAGCACCCGGGTCAGGGGCTGAAACCTCTCACTGGTTACATGGGAGCAGGGATGATGGGGAGGGAGTTGCGGTGAGGATGAGGGGTATCCACTGGGCTCGCTCTCACTCCCTCTCCTACCCTCCCCCAGGACACTCCAGGGAAGCCCCTGCACTCAGGTACAAAGTGTGCAAGAGGAGCCCACCCCACACCCACATGGCCTCAGTCCCATAGGATCATAGGGGCCAGTCAGACTCCCCATGGGTTGGTGGAGAAGCCAATCTGCAAGGCCTGCTGGGCGAGAGCACACTGCCCACCCAGCTTCTGAGCGGCGCTTTGGGTGTCCCAGAGGCCCAGGATGCACCCCAATCCGCAGTGTCCAACCACTCTCACCGCATCTCCACATCTCCACATCTCCATGTGGGGATTCAGGTGGAGTGGGGTGGGAGGAGTCTGGAGGCCCAGGGCCCAGAGGTCACCTGGGACCTGCCCTTCTATGCCAAATGCTTCACTTTGATCACTGGCCAGGCCAAGACACTGTGCCAGTGCACGAATTTCATGCACTGGGCCCCTAGTAATAATAATAAAGACAGTGGTTTTATATTGCCAGCTCTGTCTTGCTCACTCACTATGAGGAAATCAGCTGTCATGTTGCAAGCTAAACTGTAGAGAGATTCACATGGCAAAAATAAATAAATAAATAAATAAATAAATAAATAAATAAATAAATAAAAACTGTCTCTGGCCAATAGCTAGCAAGGAACTGAAACTTTCTAATAGCTATGGAGTGTGGAAGCAAATACAACTTCAGACAAACCCTTAAATCCGTGGTCGGCAAAATGTGGCTCTTTGGCCCATTGAGTGTGGTGTGGCTCTTCCACAAAATACCACGGCCTGGGTGAGTATTTTGAAGAAGTGGCATTAGAAGAAGTTTAAGTTTTAAAAATTTGGCTCTTAAAAGAAATTTCAATCGTTGTACTGTTGATATTTGGCTCTGTTGACTAATGAGTTTGCTGACCACTGCCTTAGATGAATGAAGCAGTGGCCAATAGTCAATTACAACCTATGAAGCCTAAGGCACAAGCTAAGCCAAACCTGATTCCTCACATGCAAAATCATGTGCTAATATATATTTATGGGTTTTTTTAAAGCTACTGCCTGGCTAGTGTAGCTCAGTTGATTGGATGGCATCCCATGTACTGAATGGTTGCCAGTTCGATTCCTGGGTTGCAGGATCAATCATTGGTAGGCGGTGGCATGAGACAATCCATTGATATTTTTATCTCACATATAGCGCTCTCGCTCTCTCTCTCTCTCTCTCTCTCTCTCTCTCTCTCTCTCTCTCTCTCTCTCCTCTCTTCTCTCTCTCCAGGTCCCTTCCTCTAACTCTCTAAAAAATAAAAAAATGAAAAAGCTTCCAAGTATGAGGGTACTTTATCACACAGCAATACATAACTAATGCACACCCATGCACACAAAATGTTCAGGGAATTTCAGAACATCCTAAATCTCACACAATTGCCTTTCTAAGTTAACACAATGTTAAGAATCTTAGATGAGTTTTTTTTTTCTTTTTTACAGCAGCATAGCATTCCATTGTGTAGATGTACCAAAGTTTTTTAATCCATTCATCTAATGATGGGCACTTAGGCTGTTTCCAGATCTCAGCTATTGTAAATTGTTGTGCTATGAACATAGGGGTGCTTATATTGCTTCTGATTCGTGATTCTGATTTCTTGGGATATATTCCTAGAAGTGGGATCACTGGGTTAATTTTTTGAGGAAACTCCATACTGTTCTCCATAGTGGCTTCACCAGTGTGCATTCCCACCAGCATTCCCACCAGCATTGCATGAGGGCTCCTTTTTCTCCACATCCCCTCCAGCACTTGTCGTTTGTTGATTTGTTGATGATAGCCATTCTGACATGTGTGAGATGGTATCTCATTGTCATTCTTATTTGCATCTCTCAGATGATTAGTGACTTTGAACATGTTTTCATTTGTCTCTTGGCCTTCTCTATGTCCACTTTAGAAAAGTGTCTATTTTAAGTCCTTTGCCCATTTTTTGATTGGATTGTTTATCTTTCTTTTGTTAAGATGTATGAGTTCTCTATAAATTTTGGAGATTAAACCCTTATTGGAGATAACATTGGCAAATATGTTCTCCCATGCAGTGGGCTTTCTTGTTGTTTTGTAGATGGTTGGTTTCTTTTACTGTGCAGAAGCTTTCTATTTTGATGTAGTCCCATTTGTTTATTTTCTCCTTAGTTTCCATTGTCCTTGGAGCTATATAGGTAAAAATATTGCTATGACATGTGCCTGCTATTTTGCTGCCTATGGATTCTTCTAATAATTTTATGATTTCCCATCTTATGTTTAAGTCCTTTATCCATTTTGAGTTTATTTTTGTGTGTGGTGTAAATTGGTGTTCTAGATTCTTTTTTTTTTTTTTTTTTTTTTTTTTTTTGCATGTATCTGATGAGTTTTCCCAACACCATTTATTGAAGAGACTGTCTTAACACCGTTGCATGCTCTTGCCTCCTTTGTCAAATATTAATTGGGTATAATAGCTTGGGTTGATTTCTGGTTTCTCTGTTCTATTCCATTGGTCTATATGTCTGTTTTGTGCCAATACCAGGCAGTTTTGAGGACAGTGGCTTTGTAATATAGCTTGATATCTGATATTGTGATCCCTCCAACTTTGTTCTTCTTTCTAAGAATTGCTGCGGCTGTTCAGAGTCTTTTCTTAGCCCATACTAAAGGACTGGTGCACGGATTCGTGCACTGGTGAGGTCTCTCGGCCTGGCCTGCAGGAATTGGTCTGAAACTGGCTCTCTGACAAAACTCCAGGGGCCCCAGATTGTGAGATGGTGCAGGCCAGGCCTAGGGACCCCAATAGTACATGATTGGGGCCGGGGAGGGACCATGAGAAGGCTCCCAGACATATCTGTCCCTCTTGCCCAGTCCTGATTGGCCAGACTCCAGCAGTAAGTTAACCTACTGGTTGGAGAATCTGCCCCCTGATGATCAGTGTGCATCATAGTGGCTGGTCAAATGGTCAAACAAATGGTCGGACACTTAGCATATTAGGCTTTTATTATATATGATGAGTTTTTGGAGAGTTTGTACTAGGTCTGTGAAATATGCTGTTGGTATTTCAATGGGGATTGCATTAAATCTATAGATTGCTTTGGATAGTATGAACATTTTAATGATGTTGATTCTACAAATCCATGAACATGGTATATTCTCTTACCATTCATAACAGCATGGATGAACATGGAGGGCATTATGCTAAGTGAATAAGCTAATTGGAGAAAGATAAATATCACATGATATTACTCATTTGTGAAATATAATAAACAACATAAACTGATGAACATCAATAGATCCAATATCAAACTGACCATCAAACTTCAGAGGGAAGGCAGTAGAGAGGTAGTAAGAGATCAAGCAAAGGACTTCTTTGCATGAATATAAGCATAAGCAATGTACACAGACACTAGGGGGGGTGAAGATATGTGCTTAGGGGGGTGGCCGGGGAGAGGTCAATGTGGGAAAAAGGAGACATATGTAATACTGTATGTAATACTTTAAACAATAATGAATTTAAAATTTGAAAGAAAAAGAATCTTTAGACAATTAATGACAAATCTACACTAATAAAAGAGAAACATGCAAATTAACCATCACTCTGCTATGCCCACAAGCCACACCCATGAGACAATCAGGAGCCAGTATGCAAATTAACCCAACCAAGATGGTGGCCATCCATAGAGCTGGAGCAAGCAAGAGGCTTGGGTTGCCCTGGCGATGGAGGAAGCCAAGCTTCCCACCCACCCAAGCCAGTCCTGGTCTCCACTCAAGGCTACAAAGTTTCAATTATAGAAGATAAATAAATCCTAGATACTTGCTTCCAGCCAGTCCTGGCCTCTGCTCAAGGAGGCACTGAAAAAAAAAAAAGAAAAGAAAAGAAAAGAAAAGAAAAGAAAAGAAAAGAAAAGAAAAGGAAAGAAAAGAAAAGAAAAGAAAAGAAAAGAAAAGAAAAGAAAAGAAAAGAAAAAAAGTAGGAGCTGGGACCTTGGGTTGCCGAGGGGTGATCAGGCCAAGATGGGACGGCAGGGGCCACTGGGGGTAAGCAGACCAGCAGTGGGGGGGACAGTTATAGGTGAGCAGGCCATCGGTGGGGGTCAGTTGGAGGTGATCAGGACAGTGGAAGGGAGGCAGTTTGGAGTGAGTAGACCAGCAAGGGGGCAGTTGGGGGTGAGCAGGCCAGTAGAGAGGCAAGGTGGGGGCAAGCAGGCCAGCACAGGGGCAGTTGGAGGTGAGCAGACTGGCATGGGGGCCAGTTGGGGGTGATCAGGCTAGTGGGGTTGGCATTTGGGGGCAAGCAGGCCACCAGGCAGAGTGGTTAGGGGCAATTAGGCAGGCAGGCAGGTAAGTGGCTGGAGCCAGCAGTCCCAGATTGTGTGAGGAATGGCTGACTGCTGGTTTAGGCCCAATCCCTGTAAACTGGTGGTAGGACATGCTTTGAGGGGTCCCAGATTGGAGAAGGTACAGGCTGGGCTGAGGAACATACACACACACACACACCCATGCATGAATTTCATGCACCGGGCCACTAGAAGGAATATACAGTAATAAGCCACACAAATATTTTAAATTTTTCTATTAGTCACATTAAAAAAGTAAAAAGAAACAGGTAAAAATATTTCAATAGTATATTTTATTTTAATTTTTTAATTTTTTATTTATTATTTTAAATTTAATAAATCTTTTTTGTTCAGATTATTACAATTGTTCCTCTTTTTCCCTCCAGAACTCCTCTCCACCCAGTTCCCACCCCACCCTCTTCCCTTACTCCCCCCGCCCCCCCGCCACTGTCCTCATCCATAGGTGTTCAATTTTTGTTCAGTCTCTTCCTGCACCCATCCACACCCCTTTTCCCCTCAGAATTTTCAGTCCAGTCCCTTTCTATGCCCATGATTCTATTATATTCAACAGTTTATTCTGTTCATCAGATTTTTAATTCACTTGATTTTTTGATTCACTTGTTGATAAATATGTAATTATTATTCATAATTTTTACCTTTTCCTTTTTCTTCTTCTTCCTCTTCTTAAAGTATACCTTTCAGCATCCTACATAATAAAAGAGTAATATGCAAATTAACCATCACTCTGCTACACCCACAAGCCACTCCCACCAGCCATGCCCACCAGCCAATCAGAGTGAGTATGCAAATAAACCCAATCAAGATGGCTATGGCCTCAGAGAGCAGGAGGGAGGCTTCATTTTCCCAGGCAATGGAAGAAGCCAAGCTTTCCACCTGCCCTTGCCAGCCTAAACCTCCACTCAAGGCTACCAAGTTTCAATTATAGAAGGTAAACAAATCCAAATAGAAATGGCAGCAGCCACAGAGCTGGAGAGAGCAGGCTAGGGTTGCCTCTGGCAATGGAGGAAATAAAGCTTCCCGCATACCCTGGCCAGCGCAGACCTCTGGTTAAGGCTACAAAGTTTTAATTATAGAAGATACATAAGTCCCAATATAAATGGCTGCTGGAAGCGGAGTGATCAGGAGGCTTGGCTCTGGTCCAGGCTACAAAGTTTCAATTGTAGAAGGTAAATAAATTCCAGATACCAGGGCCTCCACTTGGGTCACCAGAGGGCATGGCGGGACTATAAACCACCACAGGCCCCTCACCCAAGCCACCCCATGCCCCAAGGAACCCCCACCCTGATCCGGGACACCCTTCATGGCAAACCAGCTGACCCCCACCCATGCACCAGGACTCTATCCTACCTAATAAAAGAGTAATGTGTAGATTGACCATCACTCCAACACACAATATGGCTGCCCCCATGTGGTCAGAGATCCTGCCCCCCATGTGGACACAAGATGGCCACCACAAGACGGCCAGCAGGGGAGAGCAGTTGGGAGAAACCAGGAGTGCAAGGGAGGGCAGTTGAGAGGGGCCAGGCCTGCAAAGGAGGGCATTTGGGGGTGATCAAGCCTTCAGGGGAGGGAAGTTAGGGGTGACCAGGCCAGCAGAGGAGGGAAGTTGGGGGCAAACAGGCTGGCAGGAGAGCAGTTAGACATCAATCAGGCTGGCATGGAAGTGGTTAGGGGCTGATCAGGCTGGCAGGCAGCAGCAGTTAGAGGCAATCAGGAAGGCAGGTAGGCGATCAGTTGGGAGCCAGCAGTTCTGGATTGTGAGGCGGATGTCCGACTGGCCGTTTAGGCCCAATCCCAGAGGATATTCTCTCAATAGTATATTTTAAGTTAAACAATCAGTAGGACATCCCTCAAGGAGCCCCAGATTGGAGATGGTGCAGGCTGGCTGAGGGACACCCCCCCCCACACACACGCACTCCCATGCATAAATTTCTACTTTTATATAATACTAGTTTGGTGTTGATGAACTCCTTTACCTTTTACTTATCTGTGAAGCTCTTTATCTGATCTTCAATTTTGAATGATAGCTTTGCTGGGTAGAGTAATCTTGGTTGTAGGTACTTGCTATTCATCAATTTGAATATTTCTTGCCACTCCCTTCTGGCCTGCATAGTTTCTGTTGAGAAATCAGCTGACAGTCATATGAGTGCTCCCTTGTAGGTAACTAACATTTTCTTTTTTTAAAGACAATTTTTTTTAATTTATTTATTTTTTAATATATTTTATTGATTTTGTACAGAGAGGAAGGGAGAGAGATAGAGAGTTAGAAACATCGATGAGAGAGAATCATCGATCAGCTGCCTCTTGCACACCCCCTACTGGGGATATGCCCACAACCAAGGTACATGCCCTTGACCGGAATCGAACCCGGGTCCCTTCAGTCCCCAGGCTGATGGTCTATCCATTGAGCCAAACCGGTCTCGGGGGTAACTAACATTTTCTCTTGCTGCTTTTAATATTCTCTCCTTGTATTTTGCCCTTGGCATTTTAATTATTATATGTCTAGGTGTGGTCCTCTTTGGATTATTTTGTTTGGGGTTCTGAGTGCTTCCTGGACTTGTAAGTATTTATTTCACCAGGTGGGGGAAGTTTTCAATCATTATTTCCAAATAGGTTTTCAGTATCTTGCTCTCTCTCTTCTTCTGGCACCCCCATTATTCTGCTGTTGGTATGCTTGAAGTTGTCCCAGAGGCTTCTTACACTATCTTCAACTTTTTTTATTCTTTCTTCTTTTTGCTTTTCCAGTTGAGTGTTTTTTTACTTCTTTGTATTTCAAATCTTTGACTTGATTCTTGTATTCCTCTGGTCTGCTATTGGGTCTCTGTATAATATTTTTTATTTCAGTCAGTGTATGTTGAATTTCTAATTGGTCCTTTTTCATATCTTCGAAGGTCTCACTAAATTAATCAGCCTTTTCTAGGAAATTCTTTAAAAACCTCATAACCGTGGTTTTGAACTCTATATCCAGTCATTTGTTTTCCTTCATTTCTTTCGTTTGTGATCTGTTTCTTTGTCTATGCATTTTTGCTGCTTCCCTGAGTTGTAAGGTAGCTTTGTTTGCTAGGTGTCCTATATGGCTGAATGGCTCGGCCTCCCCAGTTACCTGAGGTGGAAACTCTTGTTGAACCCCTTTATGGACTGTGTGTACAGCCTTGTTGTAGTTTAGTGTTGATTGTTGTTGGTATCACTGGGAGGAATTGACCTCCAGGCCAATTGGCTGTGAGGATCAACTGTGTCTACGCCCTGAGAACTTCTGTGCTGGAGACAGCCTTATGAGACAAGATTTGCAAAATTTCAAAAGCCTCTGTTCTCATCTTGGATTGGGTGTAGTCTCAGGGCTAAGCAGATAGTCTTGGCATCCCATCAGCCCTGCCCTATGAAGCCCTTGGGTCTCAGTGTACCTAGGTAATCGCTGCAAGCACTTCTAAGACTAAGCCACCCTTGAGTTTCCCCCAATGCCAGACAGTTTAATTTCTCCCCCAATGAATCTGGATTCCCAGATTCTTGCCCGGCACTGGAGTTCAGCATAGTGGAGGAGCTTCCATTTCCCACCTGCTAGAGAAACCAGTGGCACACTCAACAGTCAGTCCTCTCTTCACACACTCGCACACATGCCTCCAGACCTCTGCCTTTCATGGCTCCCCTGAGTTTCTGCCTGACAGTCCATATTCACCCTATATAAGCCTGGGTCCCCAGGGTCTCACCTAGAACTGGGGTTCAGTGCAGTTGGAACTGGGGTTCTGAGCAGTCAGGAGCTTTTGTCTCCTTCCTGCTAGAGAAAGCCAGTCAGGCACTCAGCCACCCATGTGCATGTCTCCATACCTCAGCCTTTTACAGCTCCTCTGATTCTCAGTGTGCTTTCCTCTTTTCTTCTAGTTGTAGAATTTCTACTCCACCAGCTTTCCTGTGGTTCTGGATGATGTTCATTTTGTCTTTTAGTTGTAGTTTTGAAATTGTTGTGTGAGGCATCAGTTTAGGTGTTTACCTATGTTGCCATCTTCATTTCTCTCAATAATATATTTTAAATTAATACACTTGAAATATCATTTCAACATGTAATCAATCTTATTATTTATAAAATATTTCTAATTATTATAAATTTTGGAAATCAGATGAGTCTTTCAATGTACAACACATCTCAATTTCGTCTAGTAACATTTCAAGTACTCTATAGCCACAGGTGGTCAGTGGACTCTGTAGTAGAAAATACAGTCCAAGACTCATATGAAACTTAAGTAATGAACAAACATTGGATTCTCTGGCTACTATAGTACATTCCCCCCTAAATACCAGGCACTGATGGAGAAGCTAACAGGGCCTATTGCTGCTGAAAAAGCCCAAGGATCTAACCATGGTAATATTCTTCAAATTGATTTACAGATCCAAACTATTCCTATAGAAATCCCAGCTCCTTTTTTTGGCAGAAATATAAATGCAATAATACCCAAAACTATATTTTAAAAATAACAAAGTTGGTTGAATCACACTAACATATTTTAAAACTTACTACACAGCAACAGTAAACTAGACAGTGTGTTACTAGAATTGGATTGACATATAGATCAATGGAATAGAATTGAGGATCCAAAAGTAAACTTATACATTGATTTTTGACAAGGGTGTCAAGACCATTCACTAGAAAATAAAATAACCTCTTCAACAAGTGGTTCTAGGACAACAGGATATTCACATGCAGAAAATGATATTGGACCACTACCTCACACCATATCCAATATTAACTCAAAAGGACTCAAAGACTTAAATGTGAGAGCTAAAATTCTAAGAAGAAAAAATAAGGGCAAATCTTTATGACATTGGATTTTATAATGGTTACTTAGAACAAGTAATAAAAGGAAAAAAATAGATAAATTGGATATCATCAAAATTTAAAAGTTTGTGCTTCAAATGATACATCAAAAACATGAAAAGATAACCTACAGAATGGGAAAATATATATTTTTAAATTGTATGTCTGATAAGGGACATATATATGAAATATGTAAAGAATTCTTACAACTCAATTAAAAGAAAAATAATCTAATTTTAAAATTGGTGAAGGATCTGAATAAGCATTTCTCTTAAGCTATACAAATGGTAATAAATGTTTTTAAAAATGCTCAACACCACCATTATCCGTTAGGGAAACACAAATCAAAACCATAATGAGATACCACTTCACATAATAATAAATGATGGCAAGGGTGTGGAGAAATTTGATCTCCCATACATTGCTCATGAGAATGTATAGTTGTGCAGCTGTTTTGGGAAACAGTCGAAGTTCCTCAAAATGTTAAATATATAGGTTTCATATGACCCAACAATTAGATTCCTAGGTATATACCTAAGAGAATTGAAAACATATGTCCACATAAAAACATGTCCATGGTTTGGCAGTTTCTCAAAAGCTAAATATAAAATTTCTATATAACCCAATAATTCTACTTCTGAGTATATATTCAAAGGAGTTAAACATAGGGACTCAAACGGATACTTGTTCACCAACGTTCATTGCTTAATTCACAATAGCAAAAGATAGAAACAGCCCAAATGACCATCAATGGATGAATTGATAAACACATATAGTATACCCACAGAATGGAATATTGTTTGGCCATTAAAAGAAATAAAGTACAGTAGTACCCCCTTATCCCTGGGGGATAGATCCCAAGACCCCCAGTGGATACCTAAAACTTCACATAGAACTAAAACTTTATGTATACTATGTTTTTAAAATACATATATACCTATGTTAAGGTTTAATTTATAAATTAGACACAGTAAAAGATTAACAATATTAATGATAAAATAGAATTATAGCAATATATTGTAATAAAAGTTATGGGAATATACAATAGTTTCTCACATTTTCAAAATACTGTACTGTTTTCACCCTTCTTGTTGTGATAATATGAGATGATAAAATGCCTACATGATGAGATAAAGTGAATGAGATATTATTAAGTAAAACTAGAGGCCCAGTGCACAAAATTAGTGTAGTGGAAGGGGCATCACTCAGCCCAGTCTGCTCCCTCTCCAGTCCAGGAGCCCTCAGGGGATATCTGAATGCTAGTTTAGACTCACTCTGGGGAGTGGGCCTAAGCCAACAGTCAGACATCCTTAGTGCTGCCATGGAGGCGGGAGACACTCCTGCCACCATCATTGTGTTTGCCAGCCATGAGCCCAGCTTCTGGCTGAGTGGCTCTCCTCCTGTGGGAGTGCACTGACCACCAGAGGGCAGTTCCTGCATAGAGCATCTGTCCTTTGGTGGTCAGTGCCCACCAGTCCACTGCTTGGTCAATTTGCATTTTAGTCTTTTATTATATAAGATAAGGGTTACTTGAACACAGCACTGTCATCCTGTGACAGTCAATTTTATAACCAAGACAGTTACTAAGTGACTGACAATGGGCTGGTAGCATATACAGTATGGATATACTGGACAATGGGATGATTAAAGTCCCAATCTGGGCATAGCAGGGTGGTAGGAGATTTTTATCACACCACTCACAACAGGGTGTAATCAAAAGCTTATGAATTGTTTTTTTTCTGACATTTTTCCATTTAATATTTTCAGACTGTGGTTTACTTCAGTTAACTGAAAATGTGGAAAGTGAAACTGGATAAAGAGGTATAGGGGGGAAAAAAAGAGGTATAGGGTACTAATTCATATTATAACTTGGATGAACCTTATGCTAAGTGAAAAAAGCCCATCAGAAAAGTCCATGTATTATATAATTACATTTTAATGAAATGCCCAGAACAAGGGACATCCATAAAGCCTGAAAGTAAATTAGTATTTACCTAGATCTAAATGGATAAGGGAAAAAAATGGGAACTAATGTATACAGGTTTATTTTGGATGATGTTCAAAATTTCATAAAATTCAATAGTGGTGATTGTTGCACAACTCTGAAAATACTAAAATTTACTGAACTGTGCACCTTAAAATGGGTCAATTTATGGTACATAAGATATATCTCAATAAAGCTATAAAAATAAGCTTTTGTGGCTGTTAGGGTAACCTCAATGATACTACATTACCTTCATGATTTTCCAGAGATATTTGAAGAGGATGAATGATGTAGGGGAGAGAGAGAAGGATGAAGACAATTAGAGCTATTGATCCCATGCTATGTGCCTGCGCCAAAGGTTGCCATATATCCCTTCTCAATTCATCTGTACTCTGGATATGCCCATTTTATACACAAGGAAATTCATTTGGTCAGAGCCACCTGGTTAGGTAAGTGGTGGAGCCAGGAGTTAAAAAGAAGGCTTCCATCTCTGGGTTCACACTCTTTCCACTCTAATGTGCTGGTTTAGGAAATCAGCATTACCAATCAAGACAGGTTGCCTTTGTCTGTATCCTTTGTACTCTTGTGAGTTTCAGCTTCACATTTTTAGGGGGGCAATTTGAAACATGGCAACAGCTGAAAACTCAAATACCCAATGGGTTCCAGCAGGCAACATAAATTATTAAAGAAGGCCAGGCCAACGAATTATTATGATGAATTGGAGAATACCTGACCCATCTAAAAGGAGAGGTGGTAGTAGATCCAGCTTCTTGTTGTCATAGGATAACAGGGGCCTGTGGTGGTCAGATCCTGGTTTTCCACAGAAAGCCAAAATCATGGATTTTAAATATTGGCATATAATTCAATTAAAAAAAAAAACTCTTTGGGGCAAACAAAATATTTGTGTGGTGATTCCACCTGAGGGGCTACCAATTTGCAAATCTAAACTAGATAAACTCGGATGTTAATTCTGGCTTTCACATTCTCTGAATTTCTCTGCACCACACCTGGTCCTGCCTGGCTCAGTAAGTGCAGGTTTCAAATGCTGGTTTTCTAGATGCCCTGGATATTTTCCCTGTGGGTAATCAGACCACACAGAGCAGTGTCTCTAGGCCCAGGCTCCTAGACTGCAAAGGAAATTTCGGAATATGGAATGCACTTTTCCGTCTTGAAGAGGGTGCTACTTTTCCTCCTGTTCTGCTGGGGTAAATTGAGCGGTTGGATAAATATGTGAGTGAGCTGCCAGCTGCACGTATGGTAAGTGGTTTCTGTGACTCCAAGATTTCTAAATAAGAGGCCTTGGCTGAATGTCTGTTACAAAGCCCCACCCAGCACTGTAAGATGGTGGCATTCTGAAACACCCGTTCTTCATTTTCTCCAGAAGATAAGCAAGAGCCAGGAATATACTCAATATAAAATTAGCTCTCTTAATTGTTAGGTTTGCCATGGATAGTACCATGGGTTTTGTGATTTAGCCAATGAATGGGTGCTATCTTGTCTTTCTGGTAGTTTTGAAATAATAATGGATTAAACATGACATTAATATTTGGCTTTTAAAAATGTTCATGGCTACAAGAGAGCGAAAATTAAAGAAAAAAAATAATTTGACCAACAGTTCCCAGTGCATTATAGCAGTCACTGAAAATATTATGAAGTCACAAAATATAAAATGTTTCCACGGAATGTTTGATGCTGATTCCATCATCTTTAATACAAAGAAAGAAACCTTTCAGTAAAAACTAAAGAGTTGGAGTTAGAGAGAATTCTGATTTTTCATTCGCAAAGTTTTTCCCACCTTACAGCTATTGACTGACCTTGGAGAGAATTAATTGGAGACCTGGGCATGCTCATGAACAGGGGCCATGGGAACATTAGAAGGAATAGTCAGGACACTCATAGGGCAGAAAGGAACTCTTGTTCAGGCCTTTCAATGGCATGAATGTTCAACTTTTCCTAAGGTCAAAGGCAAGATAAAGATGTGGGGTTCACCCTTTCATCTACATTTAGTAGAAGTGGATTCTACACTGCCATGTCTCTACACTCACATAGACATATCAAGCTTGCTCCTGAGACGCTGATTCTTCTCAAGGCCCCCTTCTGAGGCTCATGGAAGCATGTATCAGAAACAGGAATCAACCAAGCCATGAGGATAGCCTCCTTTCCCCATCCCATGTATGCACACCCCAACTGTTTATAGAATTGTCATGACCAAATTTGTTAGTCTTCATCTTGAACCCTCTGGCCATGAGATTTCCATCTGGCTCTATACATGAGCTCTTCATCCAGGCTTTAACAACCTCTTTGGGGTATGCTCCTCTGACAGCACCAGACCACACTCTCAGTAACACCCATACTTGCCTTTAGGAGATATTATAGAATGAAATATTTCCCTTGAAAGACATCCACATACTAATCTCCCAAACCTATGAATATTGCTTCATATGGAAACAGAGTATTTCCAAGGGTGATTAATTAAGGATTTTGAAATAGGGAGATAATCATGGTTTTTTTTTGGTAGACTCTAAATGCACTTACAAATGTAATAATGGCTGACATCAATAAATCAACAAACAGCAAGTGCTGGAAAAGATGTGGAGAAAAAGGAACCCTAATTCACTGCTGGTGGGAATGCGACCAGTGCAGCCACTGTAGAAAACAGTATGAGAAGGGATCCAAGATGGCTGCGCCCAGGTGAACACCTAGCCGCAGCCGCACACAACAATTTCAATAAAATACAACTAAAATATAAAACGGACATTGCCCAGAACTACAGGAAGGTTGACTGACTGGAAATTCTACAGCGAGAAGCAAGGAGAAAACCAAAAGGAGGCACGGAGGAACTGTAAAAGCCCAAGGTACGGAGACACGTGGCGCGCGCGGAGAGGAAGGAGCTGGAGAGGAGGGAGGCCGAGTGCCTGGCTGGTGTTCCCTAGCGGGAAGGAGATAAAACTCCGACTGTGCTGGACCCCCGACTGCTCTGAACCCCAGTTCTAGGCCAGACCCCGGGGACTCAGGCTCAGCCATAGGGAGCCAGGCTGTAAGGCGGAACCCCAGGGAGAGGCGAAAGGAGGTCCCGGAGGTGCGCACACTGCACACAGAGAAGGGACAGTAGGCTGTGCCGCAAGATTGCCCTGACGGGAAGGAGACTGGGGCTCCAGACTGCTCTGAACACCACCTCCAACTCCACTTCAAACGGAACTGAACCCCAATACCGGGCTCATTGTGGGAGAGCATAGACTGTTTGGCAGCAGGCGAAAATCGAGGGCACCTTTCTCTCAGAGGCACCGGCAGCGAGCACTGAAGGACCCGCATAGGGCGGGGCTGACGGAAGCCAAAGCTGCAGGCTCCACCCTGAAACCCCATCTCATCTGTAACTGTGAAATGCGACAACAAAATAGATCACAAATGCGACAACAAAATAGATCACAAACGAAAGAAATGGAGGACAAAAAGCATCTGGATATAGAGTTCAAATCTACGCTTATAAGGTTTTTCAAGAATTTCCTAGAAAAGATGGATAAGGCCTATGAGGATATGAAAAGAGATCAACTAGAATTAATAAGGAGTCAACAAGAAATGATAAGGGATCAACAAGAAATAAAGAATACATTGTCTGAAATAAAAAATATTTTACAGAGTCCTAAAAACAGAAGGGAAGATCGCAAGAATCAAGTCAAAGATTTGGAACATAAAGAGCCAGAAGACACTCCTCCACAGAAGCTAGAAGTCAAGAGAATCCAGAAAATTGAAGATAATGTAAGAAACCTCTGGGACAACTTCAAGCGAACCAACATCAGAATTATGGGGGTCCCAGAAGATGAGAGAGAGCAAGATATCGAAAACGTACTGAAAGAAATAGTGACAGAAAACTTCCCCCACCTGGTGAAAGAATTAGATTTACAAGTCCAGGAAGCACACAGAACTCCAAACAAAAGGAATCCAAAGAGGACCACACCGAGACACATCATTATTAAAATTCCAAGAGCAAAAGACAAAGAGAGAATATTAAAAGAAGCAAGAGCAAAGAAGGTAGTAACCTATAAAGGAGCACCTATACGATTGTGAGCTGACTTCTCAACAGAAACCATGCAGGCCAGAAGGGAATGGCAAGAAATATTCAAGGTGATGAATAGCAAGAACCTACAGCCAAAAATAATCTACCCAGCAAAGCTATCACTCAGAATCGAAGGCCAGATAAAGAGCTTCACTAATAAAAAAAAGCTAAAGGAGTTCATCACCGCCAAACCAGAATTATATGAATTGCTGAAGGGGGTTCTTTCAGAAGAGAAAGTAAACAAAGATAAAAATTATGAACAACAAATACGTAACTATCAACAAGTGAATCTAAAAACCAAGGAAATTAAAAAAATCTGATGAACAATATTAACTGTTGAATATAATAGAATCAGAGGTATGGAAGGGGAGTGAACTGATGATTCTTGGGTAAAAGGGGAGAGGGGGGCGTGGGAAGAGACTGAACATAAACTGTGCACCTATGGATGAGGACAATGGGGAGAGGGGAAAAGGGTGGGGTGGGAACCTGGTGGAGGAGAGCAATGGTGGGGGGGGGAGAAACATTTGTAATAATATGAACAATAAAAACTTATAAAAAATAAATAAATAAAAATTAAAAAAATAAATAATAAAAAAAAAGAAAACAGTATGAATTTTCCTCAAAAAAAAAAAAATTAAAAATAGAATGCCTTAAACCAGCAATCCGCTTCTTGGAACTTATCTGAAGAAACTTGAAGCACTAATTCAAAAGAATATATGCACCCCTATATTCATTGCAACCAAGATTGGAAGCAGCTCAAATGTCCATCAGTACATGAGTGCACAATGGAATACTACTTAGTCATAAAAAGGAAGAAATTTTACCCTTTGTGACAGCATGGATGAATCTGGAGAACATTATGCTAAGTGAAATAAGCCAGTCAGAGAATGACCAGAACCATATTTCACTCATATGGAAGAAGACAAAGGAAGAGGATCTTTTAAAATCTCACCTCCAACTTGGCTGGAAAGAGGGAAAGAAAGACACAAAGTAAGTGAAACAGAAAGCTCTCCTGAGGCCCCTCAGAAGACCTTTAAATGAAAAACCTAGGAGCACCCACAAACTGGATATCTTCACTCTGTGGCAGGCATTCCAGAAGAACCTATTGACAGGCTCATGGTTCCCTTGGATCAGAAGTTGCCCTAGGGTCCTGGGACTACTTGGTTTAAGATGGCACAAACTCCAGACCAGACAGGGGTATATGTGGACTCAATTCTCCTGATAGAAAGTTTACTGATAGCAGCAGTGAATTTTTCTGCTGGGAAAGATCAGTCAGGGGCAATGACTGTCTTCCTTCAACAGGAAAGAACAAAGGACAACAAACTCTCCTTCCTTCTCTCCTTCCAGAGCTTTCTTCTTACAATAACTATGTTAAATTTGTAGAAATCTGACTAGTTGCTGCCATTTCCATTAATAATCTCTGGACCAACATGGGCCTCATCCAGGCTTTAACATGCCTTGACTATCATGCCTTGTAGAGCCAAGTGCAAAAAATGATCATGAATCTTGATGAACTGTGTTGTAAGGCTTTATTTCAACATCAAACTCTGTTTAGCAGCCTTCAGATGCTGTTTACTCTCACAGTACTGTCACAGGTCCACAATCTTCAAACATCAGAGGGGAAAGTGGTACCTTGTTCTTGGCTTTCTTGAGTAATGGATGCTATCCAATTAAATAACCAATACTCAAAGCAGAGTTCTGTGTCTGAGGAATTTGTAACTTTTGAAAATACCAGTCAGGCCTCAAAGGTGAAGAAAAATGAGCCTTCAAGAAGACCTACTTGAATAAAACATGACTCAATTTGAACTTTCTTCATGTGTTTTACCTAATTCATGGTACCAATGGTGCCGGTTTATCACAGGAAGTGTAAATGCAGATCAGCTGGAAGCTAATATAAGTAAACGTGAATCTGCATTCTGTGTAGCCAGCCAGGAATTGGAACTGAAGCAATCGTCTGAAAGGGGACTCCACCAGGAATGTGTGGGAAAGCAAAATACTCTGTGCCTCTCCAGCTGAACTTTGAAAAAGAGAGTGTCGAGAAAGACCAATTTCAAGACTCTCCCAGGGAATGCAGTGCAGGCCAACAGATGTGCTCTGAATTCATTGCCAAGAGGGCACATCAGGGTTTTGAAGATAAGAATAGGTCCTGGCCTGGCTCCATCCAGCCCCTAACTAGACATGGCAGGTAGAGCTATCTTGGGCCACTGCTATGTCCTGAGAGAGATGGCTGAGAAGAAGGGCTCATGCAGAAGATTGGGGGCTGGAGAAACTTGGGGATGGGAAAATAAGCAGAATGCTAAAAAGCATTCAGATATTTTCAATACGACTTAATGGATATCCCCTCAGCTGAGGTAAGGGGGTTCCTGTTAGAAGCAGATGAACAGCTCCTGGCACGCTTATACAGCTATTGGTTTTGTTGTATAAGAACATGTATGTTAATCAAATAGAGTAAATGTTGAGAGTTGAATCCTTTTAAAAATAAACATCTGATATTTCACCAGAAATCCACTATTACTGTCTATGGGGAATCTATTGCAGATTTTTTTCTTTAAATGCCACAACAAATACATTTTATATAGTGATTTTTACCCGTCAAAAGGCATTTCATTTTTCAAAAAATCTAAACTTGCAAACCCATCATGATGAAAATCAGTGTTCCTGTTTTTGGTGGTGACAGGTGGATCTCATTGAAGTTTCAGATGCATATTATGTTTGATCATCATTATTTTTCCTCCTGAAATTTGAGGTTTGTGGAGCTTATAATGCTGCATGTTTCCTTTGAAATTCAAAAGTGTAAATGTTAACAATAAATCTTCCCTCATAGACATAACCAATTTTAACTGATTTTTTTTTCTGTACTCAAGAAAGAAAATTTAACTCAAACTTCCCAGAATTTAAATAAATTAGAGAGAAGTTGAGTGGTACATTTTTTTAATGTTTCAATAATTATGGAAATATCCACAACATTTTTCAAAATAGCACTGAAAGAGGAGAGTATAATATGAATAAATATGAATATGTTTGTATTTTAACTAGCAGTCCTAACACTATTTGAAGCATTATAATAAAGTTAATTGAGAATCAATGTTTACTAATTAGTAATTAATATAGCACTTTTAATGTAACACATGACATTTAGTTCCATGGTATCTTTTTATGGTTCCATGTTTGTTTGTTTTTAATTATACTAAGATGTTTTTTAATTATAAAAAGAGTACCAGCTCCATAAATGATGCTCTTTTATCTTTTGAATAGTTATTGTTGATCCTTGGGAATTTTCCCCAACTCTGACTCAGCACAAGTCATTTTTCTTATTCTTTTGATGTTTTAGATATATTTACACTTGGACAAATGTACAAAATACCAGGAATGACTACAGGAAGACACACTTCTTTGAAAATATATTTCAGATGGGGATGTTTTAGAAAACACTAATATACAAATCAGTCCAGCATAAGATGGAGCTTCATTAAGCCTCATCTCCAGTCTTAGACATAAACATCAGGGCAACAAAATGCCTGGCCCAAGTAAAGCCATCAGAGTTCCAATATGCAACAAATTAGTTTCACACCGAGGCAAAGGTCATTTCTTTAATCCATGTGTTTCGGTAATGTACACAAATGTCATTCTTCCCAACTTACATAATTAAACAGTTTAACTGGTGTGGTCATTTACTGTTTATTTTCTCATTGGGTAATGGAAGGATGTTAGCATCAGATGACAAGTAGAAAATATAGAAAGTTGCAAATCTCTCTCTCTCTCTCTCTCTCTCTCTCTCTCTCTCTCTCTCTCTCTCCCCCCCCGCCCCCACTGCCAAGTCACTTTCTCTCTTTTAAAGTGTGGCCACTGGGTTTATTTCTGTGACAACCAACCACTAGCCTCACAAATTCATAGGGCATTATTCAATGCTCAATTGGGAGGTACAACATATAGTGGGGTGGAGATAGAAAGCAAAGGACTAGAAGTCAGATACATCAAGGTTATAGTCCTGGCTCTGGCACCATGTGACCTTGGACACATTTCTGCACCTTTCTGATGTTCAATTTCTACATTTCTTAAACGGGGATAATAGTACATAATTCATGTTTTTGTGAAACATGAAAGATTCTTAGTAAAGTCCTATCAGGAAGTATTGCAAGACAAATGGGAACTCTTATCTCTATGTACAAGGGTAAACTCCAATGGTTGCATTTAGGGGGAGAGGGAGGGCTGTTATTGGTATGGGAGGTATAGAAGGACTTCTCGGGTAACTGGCAAAGTTTAATTTCACATCCTGGATGGTAGTTAAAGGGTATTTGTACTGTAGCCATTTACTGACCAATACATTTGTTTTATGTAATTTTCTGTACCTGAATATTATCCTATATAATAAAGAGGTAATATGCAAATTGACCATCACTCCAACACACAAGATGGCCGGACACAAGATGGCCAGCAGGGGACGGCAGTTGGTGGGGGGGACCAGATATGCAGGGGAGGGCAGTTTGAGGGAACCATGCCTTCAGGGGAAGGCATTTGGGAGTGACCAGGCCTGCAAAGGAGGGCAGATGAGGGGGACAAGGCCGGCAAGAGAGGGCAGTTAGGGGTGACTGGGCCAGTAGGGGGAGACAGTTCTGGTTGATCAGGCCCACAAGGGAGGGCAGTTAGGGGTGACCAGGCTGGCAGGGGAGGGCAGTTAGGGGCAATCAGTTTGGCACGGAAGCAGTTAGGCATCAATCAGGCTGGCAGGGAAGTGGTTAGGGGCAATCAGGCAGGCAGGTGAGCAATTGGGAGCCAGCAGTCCTGGATTGTGAGAGTGATGTCCAACTGCCCGTTTAGATCTGATCCCAGTGGGAATTGAGCCTAAATGGGCAAGTTGGGCATCCCTCAATGGGTCCCAGATTGGAAAGGGTTCAGGCTGTGCTGAGGGACACACACACCCCCTCTGTGCACAAGTTTTGTGCACCGGGACTCTAGTTTTGTAATAAAAAGAATACAAGAAAGAAAATAAACAGGGGACAGAGAGAATGGCAGCTGAGTAGGCAGCCAGGTTAGAAAAGAACTAAATGGAAGAACATCCACCTTGAATTAACAAATTAGACACAGCTGAGGAAACAATTTTCAATAAGGAAGGGCAGGGGATGCATAGAGAATGCCACTTGTCAGCCATAACTCCTGTGGAACCACCACTGTGCCCCAGTGCTGCTAGCCTGACCTGAAGCCACGTGGCACCCGCTCTACCCCCAGCTCCAGGACCTGTTGCCGAGGCAACCTGGAGCAACCCAGAGCATGCCACAGGGGATCTCTGACTGTGTGACCCAGAGTAACCTGTGCCCACTCCACCCTGAGCCCAGGGTCTTGCTGCCAGGGCAACCTGATGTAACCCAGCATGTGCCCCACTCAGGTCACGGTGGAGCACAAACTGAGCAACCCAGGGCAACCTGTCACCGCTCTACACTGAGGAGGGACAAACTAGAGCAACCCAGTGCACATATTACTCCTGGCCATAAGAAGCCAGGGACTCCTCTCACCAGTCTTGGAAGCAGCAGGGATGGTAGAAAGGGCCCAGGACAAAAAAAAAAGAAAGAAAGAAAATGGCGGTAGAATAGACAAACAAGTCCGAGCCTTGTCCCAGAGCAGAGAGAAACAACAGCTGAGACTTGCACAGGGAGTGTTTGTTGGTGAATTGAGGGACAGCTGTACTCCAGGAGATGGTGAGGACTGTTTGGAAGGGACTGGCTCAGACTTGGACACCACGCCATCTTGAAGGGGAAAGTGGATGTTATTGGAAGCCTGAAAATCTACAACTACTGCACCCACCAAACAGCTACAAACTCCAGAACACCAGTCCCCAATTGGCACAAACACGTGGATTCAGAGGAGCTCTACACTCCACCACTGAAAGGTCATATTTCTCTTGGGATAAGGTGAGGTCTCTGGTTCCCGCAGGAGAGAGAAATGCATGCACTGTGGGAGCTGGAGGACTGGGGGAAGTTTGCACCAAGAAAAATCCATGGCTGTTGGGGCTGGCATGATCCGGGAATGTGGAAGGGGCTCCTCAGAGCTGCTAACAGAAGGGATCTCTAAAAAGCAACCCATTTTGATCTGACATAAAAGCTTACATTTTAAAAAGTGTGCTGGCTGCTTAGACCCAAGGGGGCAAAAAAGACTGCACAGACTTGTGCGCAGCCCCAGAGATTACACACTTATGCTGACTCTTTTTCTTTTCTTTTTCCTTTTTTTCTTTTTCCTCCTTAGATCCTTGCTTCTAATAACTAAGCCCAATACATGGGATCACCCAATTGGGGACACCCTAAGAGACTGCAGGGGAAAGTTGCTTCTCTGGAACATGGGGATCAGAGCGGGAAGTAACCATCAGACAACCAGCTCTGGGGCAACCCACTCCCACAAACCGGTATTGAGTGCCACAGGGAAATCAGGATCTAAGCACAGGCTAGAGAAGACCTATAGACCCGGAGGTCAATCAGAAACACTGCCACCCAGGGGTTGAATCACAAATTGACTTTCGAGTAATCACAAATAAAGGAATACAATAAATTAAGACACACTGCGTGCTTAAAAATCAGGACTGGCTTGCAACACTGAAGAGCAGTAGAATGCAGGGAACTTCAATGTGGTCCTGACTAGGAAACAAGCATGCCAAACAGAACAGTAGAGGAAGTGAATAACCTTCATTACTGCACTTTTTTTTCCTCATCTTTTACGTAAGAAACTAATTTTTTTTCTTTTTTCCTCGCTTGATTTTTACCTTTTTAATTATTACATTTTTCTTTTCAATCAGTATTATTACTACTATTTTAACTTTTTTTTTTAACGTGTCATTTTACTTTCTCTTTATTTTACTTTGGGATTAGTGTTCTACATTATATCTGATAAGGTCCTAATCTCCAAAATTTATAGGGAACTCATACTTCTTAACAAAATCGAGTTAAACAATCCAATCAGAAAATGGGCAAATGACATAAATAGACACTTTTCTAAAGTGGACATAGAGAAGGCCAAGAGACCTATGAAAACATGCTCAAAGTCACTAATCATCCGAGAGATGCAAATCAAAATGACAATGAGATACCATCTCACACCTGTCAGAATGGCTATCATCAACAAATTAACAAATGACAAGTGCTGGCAAGGATGTGGAGAAAAATGAACCCTCATGCACTGCTGGTGGGAATGCAGACTGGTGCAGCCACTGTGGAGAACAGTATGGAGTTTCATCAAAAAGTTAAAAATGGAACTCCCATTTGATCCAGTGGTCCCACTTCTAGGGATATATCCCAAGAAATGAGAAACAGCAATCAGAAAGGACATATCCATTCCTATGTTTATAGCAGCACAATTTATTATAGCTAATATTTGAAAACAGCCTAAGTGCCCATCTGCAGATGAGTGGCTTAGAAAATTATAGCACATCTACTCAATGGAATACTATGCTTCTATAAAAAAGAAAGTACTCTTACAATTTGCTATAGCATGGATGGACATGGAGAGCATTATGCTAAGTGAAATAAGCCAGTCAGAGAAAAATAAATATCATGTGATCTCACTTATTTGTGAAATATAATAAACAACATAGACTGATGAATAAAAATAGATCCAGAGACAAAGAAACATCGAATTGTCCATCAAATGTCAGAAGGAAGGCAAGTGAGGAGGGAGTAAGAGACCAACCAAAGGCCTTGTGTGCATGCATATAAGCATATCCAATGAACACAGACACTCTGAGGTGAGGGAATGTACTGGAGGGTGGAGGTGTCCAGGGAGATGTCAATGGGGGAAAAGGAGACACATGTACCACTATATGTAATACTTTAAACAGTAAATAATTTTTTTAAAAAGAAAAGAAACAAATATTTGTTCTAGGATGGAAGGGAAGCAGAGAGGGAGCAAGGGAAAAAGGAAGGAAGGAAGGAAGGAAGGAAGGAAGGAAGGAAGGAAGGAAGGAAGGAAAGAAGGAAGGAAGGAAGGAAGGGGTAGACCTGGGAATAGAAAGATGATGGGATAAAAAAATACAGAAATAGAAAGGGACAACCCATACCCAGTGTACTGAGGTCTAACAGATATGCAGCCTCAGGCAGGAACCTAGTATATGAATGGTCCAATAGAATATGAACAAATATGGCACAACGCTGTCATAGAGCCAGCATAATAAGAGATCCCCAGGGCACAGTGGGCTAAAGGCCAAGATTGCAGAAAAGCAGAGCCCAGTGTGAGGGGTAAATTAGGTCACAAGAATGATGTGCCAGAGTACCAGGTGAGCAAAGCCCTAGCAAGCCTATGGTGAGTCATGTGAGCTAGATAGTCTTCAACTCCCAGTGAACAAAAAGAGGAAGCAGGTTCCCTCTGCTGAATTCTCCCTGGGTTCTGACTTAAGAACACAGATGACTTTGGTTTTTATTAAATTTATCGGGGTGACATTGGTTAATAAAATTATATACCAGTAGGTTTCAGGTGAGCAGTTCTATAGCACATCTGTATACTGTATTGTGTGTTCACCACCCTAAGCCAAGTCTCCTTCCATCACCATTTATCCCCTCTTTTACCTCCCCACACACCTCTCCCTCTGGTAATCACCATGCTGTTGTCTGGGTTTTTGAGGTTTTTTTTATTATTTAATTTTATTTATTTATTGCTTAATCCCTTCACCTTTGTCACATAACCCTGCAAACCCTTTCCCCTCTGACAGCTGTCAATCTGTTCTCTATCTATGAGTCCGTTTCTATTATGTTTGCTAGTTTATTTTTTTCATTAGATTCCACATATGAGTGAAATAATCTTTCTCTGACTGGCTTATTTCACTTTCCAGGGTAAGTATTATGGGTTAAGATTTCCTCCTTTTATTAAGGTTGGGTAGTATTCAACTATTTTACCCGTCTAAAGGCTTCTTTTCACTCACCTATTCAACTTTGTCACTGCTGACAACTCCCTCCTCATTACTCCCCCATACAAAGGCCACTTTCCTCAATCCCCTCTTTCTCTGTCAGCCCCTTAAAGATTGGTGCTTCCCAGGGTTTGGATCCAGGACTCTTATCTTCTCTGCCCCCTCTCCCTGATGAGCTCATCCACTCCCATGGCTTGTTACCATCTCCATGCCAGTGCTTGCCAGTGCTTGCTAACTCTCTACCTCCAATCCTGACGTAGTCCTATGTCTCAGAGTCTATTTCTGCCCACTTACTTTGGCTATCTCCACCTGGAAGTCCAGAGATACAGGCTTAACATGTCCTCTTGTTTCTTAGTTCTTACCAAAACTGTTACCCTCCTCACCTGGCTGTGAAGTTTTAAACATGTTAACCAGATCTTCTTCCACAATTCCAGTACACAGTACCAGTGAGCTGGGCCCTCTATCACTTCACTCAGCCCAGATATAGTTCACTATCTGTAGAGAGTGCCTGGGAAGGCACATGGGCATTTCTTTAATTATTGTCAGCTGAATCCAGTGGTGCCAGCAAAGCCACGTCCTGGAAACACATTTTGCCCAAAGGCAGGAGTGTTGTCAGCTTGACTTTCAGTCCAGGTGCCAGGCAGTGGGTTTTGTTATTTAAATCCAGCCACACACCAGAAATGAATACCACCCGGACCCACCCTAGAATGCACGTAATCTCCTTTGTTGTGACTTTTGGTAAAACTTCCTGTTTTTTGTTTGTTTGTTTGTTTGTTTGTGTGTTGTTGTTTTTTTTTTGTGTGTGTGTGTGGTTTTTTTGTTTGTTTGTTTGTTTGTTTTATGTATAAAATAAACCTGCTGTATTGGCTCAGGGTCACTGTCCCTGTCCCTTTCCTGTTCACCTGGCCCCAGCTTTTACCTTCTATCTCTGTGTCTGTCTCTTTCATTTTCTCAATCCCTAGCTGACCCTACTCAGGAACTGGATAGCTCTCTAGCCATGCTGGACTCGGAAAAGAGAAAAATATTTACAACTACCACTTCATCCTGTTACAATTCCAATTCTTAGATTGCCCCCAACTTCTTGAAATCCTGTCTCTTGCCCTGATTCAGATCTTTCACTCGCCCTGTAGAGTTCAGGACAGATGGTACTGACTCCATATTATTAACCAGTAAACGGTTAATCCACATTATTAACTGGTTAATGTTTAATCCATATTATTAAACAGTTAATGTTAATCTGCATTATTAACCGGTAAATATTTAATCTGCATTATTAACTGGTTAACAGTTATCCATATTATTAACCAGTTAATATGGATTTTATAATAAAAGAAAACATGATAATTTCAAGAGAAACATCAAAAGTGCTTTATTCAAAGTAACGTCCATCGCTAGCTACACATTTCCCCCATCTTTCAGGTAAAAAAAAAATAGAACTTTTCTTGTTTTGAGGCAGACCATTCAGAGACCCAATTTTCTACTTCTTTGTGCTCAGAAAGTGCTTGTATCATTGATCAGAACAAGTGGTAATCTGAAGGAGGATAAAACAAAATAACATACATATCAAATCACATATATATCCACATTTTTGTAACTCTATCTATTGAAAAAATCTACATTATTAACCAGTACGCCTAGTAAGTTGCCTCCTGCAGGCCTACAATGGGAATCAAGCCCAAAACTCATGCATGTGCCCTGACTGGGAATCGAACCAACAACCAAGGTGCATGGGACAATGCCTAACCAAATGACTGACAACAATCATGGCTCTCCTAACACTTTCTTTTTCTTTAATTTCTTTATTGATTAAGATGTTACATATGTGTCCTTATATCCCTATTACCATTCCATTACCCTCCTATCCCCCCCACTCATGCCCCCACCCCCCTGGTGTCTGTGTCCATTGTTTAGGCTTATCTGCATGCATATAAATCCTTTGGTTGATCTCTCCTACTTATCCCCACCCTCCCTTACCTTCCCTCTGAGGTTTGATGGTCTAATTGATATTTCTCTGTCTTTAGATCTATTTTTGTTCATCAGTTTATGTTATTCATTATATTCCATAAAGGAGTGAGAACATGTGATATTTATCTTTCTCTGACTGGCTTATTTCACTTAGCATAATGCTCTCCAGTTCCATGCATGCCTTTGCAAATGGTAAGAACTCCTTTTTTACTACAGTGTAGTATTCCACTGTGTACATGTACCACAGTTTTTTAATCTACTCATCTGCTGATGGGCACTTAGGCTATTTCCAAATAGCTATAGTAAATTGTGCTGCTATGAACATAGGGGTGCATATATCCTTTCTGATTAGTGTTTCTAGTTTCTTGGGATATATTCTTAGAAGTGGGATCACTGGGTCAAATGGGAGTTCCAGTTTTAGTTTTTTGAGGATACTCCATACTGTTCTCCACAGTGGCTGCACCAGTCTGCATTCCCACCAGGAGTGCACGAGGGTTCCTTTTTCTACACATCCTCACCAGCAGTTGTTTATTGATTTGTTGATGATAGCCATTCTGACAGGTGTGAGATGGTACCTCATTGTCATTTTGATTTGCAACTCTCAGATGATTAGTGACTTTGAATATGTTTTCATATGCCTTCCTTCTGTCTTTTTTACAAAAGTATCTATTTAGGTCCGTTGCCCATCCTATCACCTTCTTGTATGCTGCTCCCTTTTTTACTCTCCTTCTTAATGGGTTCCTTCTGTTATGTCTACCCAATCCTCAAAATTGATCTTTCCTAGGGTTCTATCTTAAGTGCTTTTTTGTTCTCAGACCATACACTGTCTTTGGGTGATATCATTGCTCCATTGCTTCACCTCTGACTCCAAGTTGGCAACTCTCAGATCTTCATTTTCAGCCACTTTAACTTTCCTTGGCTCCAAGCCTACATATCCAGCTGCCTCCTTAATGGTTCCACTTGGGTGTCTCATAGGACCTCACATAATCAACGTGCCCAGAAAGCTCTTATCCCACACCCACCATTCCAGACCAACACCTCCTTTACTCATTCACACAGACCCAAATCCTGGAGTCTTCTCTGGATCCTCATTTCAAACTTTTAATCAGTCACAATAGCTTGTAAATTCTGCTCTGTGAATATTTCCAAATATACCACAGGCCCAACAAAACTTAAGATACTGATTTTTTTTCTGGCCTAAAAAATCTAGGTAATAAAGTACATAAATTGAGCATGCTTGTAAAACATTTTGAATTTGACCAAGTATTTTGGCCTGCTTGAAATCTCTTTCCTAGGTCAGGCATGATAGGTGGAACCATATTTCTTGGTTTAATTTTATGTCTTTCCATGCCTGCTATCCCTCCATGGTCCATGCTCTCATTATGTCTTCTCCAGAATAGAACCTCCTAATTGGTCTCCATGCTGCCATTCTCTCCTAGTCCTGAAATCTATTCTCTATACTTTCAGAAAGCAGAGCTCTGATTATATTGCACCCATTTTTAAAAGCACTTTTCAACAGTTCCCTTTTGACTACATACATAGGCTGAAATCTAAACTCCTAGGCAAGTATTAAAGATCCTTTGTGATTTGGACCATACTGACTCTCCCAGATTCATTTATTGGCCCTCCAACATGCATCAAATTACCTGCATGCCAAAAACACACTATACTTTATTACCCTCTTAACCTTTGCTCTTGTTCTTGTTCTGTCTAGGATGAGCCAGCTCTCCCTTCTTCCCTCCCTGTTCCACTCAGCCAACAACTGACAAACTTTTATTCTCCAAGACCCTGTATGAACATAATCTTGCCTGTGAAGCTTTATTGAATTTTCCTGGGCAGGGTGAGTCACTCAATTCCAATTTAATCAGCTAGCACACAGCTCCTGTTACATGCCATGCAATGTTAGGCACAGGATGCAACAATAATAAAGTGTACAGGTCCTGTGCTAAAAAGCTCATAGTACAGAGGGGAAAGCCATGTTGAGAAAATACTGGAGTCCTAGCTGGTTTGTCTCAATGGATGGAGCCTTGGTGTGTGGACCAAGGTTCGGTTCTGGTCAAGGGCACATGGCCAGATTGCAGGCTCAGTCCCCAGTAGGGGGCATACAGGTAGCAGCCTATCAGTGGTTCTCTCTTTCATCATTGATGTTTCTATCTCTCTCTTCCTCTCCCTTCCTCTCTAAAATCAATAAAAATAAATAAATAAATAAATAAGGAAGATTTTTTTCTTAATGTAAAGAGCTGAAGGAACAGTTGTTGACATCACAGAAATATGAAACATTGTAAGAAAATACTATGAATAATTATACTGGACAATATGGGTGAAATGGACAAATTCCTGCAAACACACAATCAGGAAGAATCAGAAAACCTAAATAGGAGAATCCAAGATGGCTGCTCAGGTAAACACCTAGCCGCAGCCGCACACAACAATTTCAATAAAATATAACTAAAATAAAAAATAGACATTACCCAAAACTACCGGAAAGTTGACTGACTGGAAATTCTACAATGAGAAGCAAGGAGAAAACCAAAAGGATGAGTAGAGGAGCTGTAAAAGCCTAAGGTACGCAGACACGCAGTGCGCATGAAGAGGACAGAGCCGGAGAGAAGGGGCGGCTGAGTGCCTGGCTGGCGTTCCCTAGCGGGAAGGAGATAAAAGCTCCGACTGTGCTGGGCCCCAGTTCGGACTGCTCTGAACCCCAGTTCTAGGCCAGACCCCAGAGACCCAGGCTCATCCACAGGGAGCTGGGCTATAAGGCGGAACCCCGGGGGAGCGGCGGAAGGAGGTCCCAGAGGCGCGCACATTGCGCGCAGAGAAGGGACTGTTGGCTGTGCCGTGGGATTGCCCTGGAGGGAAGGAAACTGGGGCTCCAGACTGCTCTGAACACCACCTCAAACTCCACTTCCAATTGAACTGAACCCCAATACCGGGCTCATTGGGGGAGAGCCTAGACTGTTTGGTAGCAGGCGAAAATCGAGGGCACCTTTCTCTCAGAAGCGCTTGCAGTGAGTACTGAAGGACCCTGAGACTCAGGAGCCGCATAGGGCGGCACTGAGGGAAGCCAAGGCTGTAGGCTCCACCCTGAAACCCCGCCCCATCTGTAGCTGAGAAATGCAACAACGAAATAGATCACAAATGAAAGAAATGGAGGACAAAAAGCGACTGGATATAGACTTCAAATCTACTCTTATAAGGTTTTTCAAGAATTTCCTAGAAAAGGTCGATAAGACCTATGAGGATATGAAAAGGGATCAACTAGAATTAATAAGGAGTCAACAAGAAATGATAAGGGATCAACAAGAAATAAAGAATACATTGTCTGAAATAAAAAATATTATACAGACTTCTAAAAACAGAATGGAAGATCGCAAGAATCAAGTCAAAGATTTGGAACATAAAGAGCCAGAAGACACTCCTCCATAGAAGCTATTGTAGAAGGCAAGAGAATCCAGAAAATTGAAGATAATATAAGAAACCTCTGGGACAACTTCAAGCGAATCAACATCAGAATCATGGGAGTCCCAGAAGATGAGAGAGAGCAAGATATCGAAAACATACTGAAAGAAATAGTGACAGAAAACTTCCCCCACCTGGTGAAAGAATTAGACTTACAAGTCCAAGAAGCACACAGAACTCCAAACAAAAGGAATCCACAGAAGACCACACCAAGACAAATCATAATTAAAATTCCAAGAGCAAAAGACAAAGAGAGAATATTAAAAGCAGCAAGAGCAAAGCAGGTATTTACCTATAAAGGAACACCCACACAATAAAAAGAAAAAAAAAAAGCTAACGGAGTTCATCACTGCCAAACCAGAATTATAAGAATTGCTGAAGGGGGTTCTTTCAGAAGAGAAAGTCAATAAAGATAAAAATTATGAACAACAAATATGTAACTATCAATAAGTGAATCTAAAAACCAAGGAAATTAAAAAAAAAATCTGATGAACAATATTAACTGTTGAATATAATAGAATCAGAGGTATGGAAGGGGAGTGAACTGACAATTCTTAGGGAAAAGGGGAGAGGGGGATGTGGGAAGAGACTGAACATAAACTATGCACCTATGGATGAGGACAATGGGGGGTGGGGAAAGGGCAGAGGGTGGGGTGGGAACCTGGTGGAGGAGAGCAATGGAGGGGGGGAGGAACATTTGTAATAATATGAACAATAAAAATTTATTAAAAATTTTTAAAAAATAATAAAATAAATAAATTCCCCCCCCCCAAAAAGAAAACCTAAATAGAACTATTACAACTAGTGAAATAGAAGCAGTGATTAAAAAACAAACAAACAAAAAAAAAAAAACCTCCCAGCAGCCCTGACTGGTGATGCTAAGTGATTAGAGCCTCAGACCACACACTGAAGGGTCACGGGTTCAATCCTTAGTCAAGAGCACATACTGGCATTTCAGGTTCAATTCACGGCTCTGATTAAGGTGTATGCAGGAGGCAACAAATTGATACAGTGTATGTCTTTTTCGTATCAATGTTTCTCTCTCTCTCTCTCTCTCTCTCTCTCTCTCTCTCTCTCTCTCTCTCTCCCTCCCTCCCTTCCACTCTTTCTAAAAATCAATGGAAATATATCTTTGGATAAGGATTAACAACAACAGCAACAAAAAATCTCCCAGCAGACAATAGTCTTGGAACAGATTACTTCACAAAGCACTTTTACCAACCATACAAAGAACAACTAACACCTACTCTTCTAAACTACTCCAAAAAATTCAAAAGAAGAGAAGACATCTAAGTTCTTTTCATGAGGCCAGCCTTATTCAAATCCAAAACCAGATAAAGACACTACAACAAAGAAAATTATAGGCCAATATATTTGATGAATATAGATGAGAAAATCCTCAAAAAAATATTAGCAAAGCAGATCTATCAAAAAGATTATACACGCCTAAACCGGTTTGGCTCAGTGGATAGAGAGTTGGCTTGGGGACTGAAAGGTCCCGGGTTCGATTCCGGTCAAAGGAATGTACCTTGGTTGTGGGCACATCCCCAGTAGGGGGTGTGCAAGAGGCAGCTTATCGATGACCCTCTCTCATTGATGTTTCTAACTTGCTATCTCTCTCCCTTCCTCTCTGTACAAAATCAATAAAATATATTTTTAAAAAAAGATTATACACAATGATCAAGTGGAATTTATTCCAGGAATGCAATATTGGTACAATATTTGCAAATCAATAAATGTGATACATCACATAAACAAAATAAAGATAAAAATCACATGCTCATATCAATAGATGCAGAAAAAGCTTTCAATAAAATTCAGCACCCATGTACAATAAAAACTCTCAGCAAAGTGGAAACACAAGGATCATATCTCAACATAATAAAGGCCATATATGACAAATCTGCAGCAGACAACATACTTAATAGGCAGTTGGGGGGCGGGGGGACCAGGCCTGCATTGGAGAGCAGTTGGGGATGACCCAGCCTGCAGGGGAGGACAGTTAGGGGAGACCAGGTCTGCAGGGGAGGGCAGTTCAGGGTAATTGGGCTGGCAGAGGAGCAGTTAGGTGTCGATCAGGCTGACAGGGGAGTGGTTAGGCGGTGATCAGGCTGGCAGGCAGAAGTGGTTAGGGTCAATCAGGCAGGCATGCAAGTTAGCACTTGGGAGCCAGCACTCCTGGATTGCGAGAAGGATGTCCGACTACCTGTTTAGGCCCAATTTCACCATGATTGGGACAAAACGGGCAGTCAGACATCCTTAGAGGGGTCTCAGATTGGAGAAGGTACAGGCTGGGCTGAAAAACACACATCACCACCACCCCCATGCACAAATTTTGTGCACTGGGCCTCTAGTATATTAATATTTGACAAAGGAAGAAAGAGCATAAAATGGAATAAAAACATTCTCTTCAATAAATGGTATTGGGAAAATTGGACAGGTACATCCAAAAAAAATGCAACTTAGATCACTAACTTACACCATACACAATATAAACTCAAAATAGATAAAAAACTTAAATGTAAGTTGCAAAATAATTAAAATCCTAGAAAAAACATAGGTAGTAAAATCTCAGATATATATCCTTAGGCAAGGGAAACAAAGGAAAAGTAAATAAGACTAAAACAAACTAAAAAGCTTTTGCACATCAAAGGAAATCATCAACAAAATGAAATGGGAACCCACTGAATGGGAGAACATAGTTGCCACTAATACATCTGGTAAGTGGTTCATTTCCAAAATATGTAAAGAACTTATAAACCTCAATGCCAGGAAGACAAATAATCTAATTTAAAAATTGGAAAAGGTACCTGAATTGACATTTCTCCAAAGAGAACATACAGATGGCCAATAGACATATGAAAAAATGCTGACTAATCATAAGAGTGATGCAAATTAAAGTGACAATGAGGTATCACCTCACATCTGCCAAAATGACTATCATCAATAAAACAACAAGTGCTGGTGAGGATGGGGAGAAAAAGGGAGCCCTAGCATTCTGCTGGCGGGAATGTAGATTGGGTCAGACACTGTGGGAAATATCTAAGGAGTTTCCTCAAAAAAACTAAAAATGGAACTACCTTTTGACCCAAGGATTCCACTTCTGGGAATATATCCTAAGAATCTCAAAACATTAATCAGAAAGAATATATGTACTTCTATGTTCATAGCAGCATAATTTATAATAGCTAAGATCTGGAAGCAACCCAAATGCCCATTAGTAGATGAGTGGGTAAAAAAGCTGTGGTACATTTACACAATGAAATGCTATCTGGTTATAAAAAGAGGAATTTAATACCCTTTGCCACAGCATGGATGGATCTGGAGATTATTTTCATAAGCAAAGTAAACCAATCTGAGAAAGACAAATACCACAGTACTTCACTTATATGTGGAATCTAATGAACAAAATAAAATGATGAAGAAAATAGGCCCAGAGTCAATTCTGAAGATGGCACCTAGCAGGATGGCACTGAGGGAGACAGTGAGGGAGCAAAAGGGGAGTGTATGGACATGGTGTGTGTGTGTGTGTGTGTGAGAGAGAGAGAGAGAGAGAGAGAGAGAGAAAGAGAGCGCTAGGGACAGTTACATCCTGCAGGACTTTCAGTTTCATCCTGCAGGACCTACAGGAGCTGGCAGACCAGGCAGTCTTAGACGGCAAGACCCTGTTGCTGCTGCAAACACTCACTGATAGTCTGCGCTGGCATGGAAACCATGCCATCTTGAAAGGCAGAACTACTGTGACTAGGATCCCAGGCTCACCACTACCCAAACTGGTCTCAGACACAAACTGGGACTCTACAGCTACTCTGGACAAAGACCTGCTACCACAGTTACAGATACATGGACACTGAGACACCAAACATCCCGGCCACAGATTTGTGTGAGTCACAGAGTGCATCTCCCTCCCCCCAGCCTGCCACAGTGACATAGGGCCCATGTAACTCACAGAACATGAGTGGGAGTCCTACTGACACAGGGCAGCTGTGCAGCCTGGTCCCCATAGCAGGCCAGGGAATCTGATTCTTGGCATGTGCGCAAGGCTGCACTGAGTGCCAATGAGTTTGATTCTCATTGTGAGCACGCATGGGGACCCTGATTATCAGCAGTGTGCAAAGCCACACCAAGCTCCTGTGACTCCAATACTGTGTGCTTGCAGGGGCACTGAATTTCGATGGGTGCACAAAGCCACACCAAGAGCCAGGGATTCCAATTCTAAATGTGTGCATGCAGGGACTCTGATTCTCAGCACATACACGGGGAATCTGATTCATGGTGTGTACATGAGACTGCACCAAACTTCCATAACTCTGATTCTTGGTGCAGGTGTGCAGGAACTCTGAATCTCAGCACCCACGGCTCCTGCCAACCCACAGCTGCAACACATCTCTGTGCCTGAGTTCTTCAGTGACACTTGGGTAGTGCAATGCTACTGCTGCATACAGATCAGGCCCCCACAACTTGACACTTGGACCTTCTGGTGATTGCTAGAATGGGGAAACAATGAAAAAAAAAATCCCCACATGAAATAAAAAGAGGAATCGTCAAGAAAGGAACTAAATGAGATTTTGAGAGCTGGGGGTGGAGAAAAATGGCTACAGAAAAGACAGATGTGTTCTGAGCCTTGTCCCAGAGCAGAAAAAAAGAACAGCTGAGGGTCACACTGGGAGTGTTTGTTAGCAAGCTAAGGGACAGCCAAACTCCAGGAGAAGGTGAAGACTGCTGGACAGGGTTTCCCTGACAGGGAAGCACACATGGCGGCTGGGTCCCCTCCCGGAGCTACAGGCTGAGACTGGGAAATCTCGCCATCTTGAAAGGAAAAGTGGATCTTGTCAGAGACCTGAATATCCACAGCCATAGTGACCGCCAAACAGCTGTGAGCCTCAGAACACCAGTCCCAGGTGGTGTGACTGCTTGGACTCAAAGGAGCTCTCCACTCCACCACAGAAAGGTCAGATTTCATGGGGATAGGGTGAGGGCTCTAGTCCCAGCACAGAAATGCACACACTGCGCACTGCAGAAGCTGGAGGACCAGGGAGGTGTTTGCCTGGAGAAACCACAAGCTGTTGGGCTGGAGTCATCTGTGATTGTGGAAGGGGTTCCTCAGAGCTGCTAACAGGTGGGATCTCTAAAGAGCAACCCATTTTGATCTGACGCTGAGGGATAACCTGAGAGTTTCAGGGGTGTGCAGTCTTCTTGGACTTGCCCTCCAGCCTCCATAAACCAGTTGAGTGTCACAGAGAAAAAAAGCTAGAGAGGCCTTAGGGTCCTGGAAATCAACCCAGAAACACTGCTAGCCAGAGGCTGAATCACAAATTGATCCTAGTGTAATAAAAAAATAAAGGAATACCAGAAATTAAGACCCTGCCTGCTTAAAAATCAGGACTGGATTACAACACTGAGGAGCAGTGAAATGCAGGGAACTGCAATACTATCCAGACTGGGAAACAGGCATGCCAAACAGAACAATAGAGGAAGTGAATGACCTTTACTACTGCACTATTTTTTTTACTTATTTTTATTTTTATTATTTGCATCATTTACTTAAGAAACTATTTTTTCTTTTTTCCTCACTTGATTTTACCTTTTAATTATTTTATTTGTAATCAGCATTGCTACTACTACTATTTTATCTTTTTTTAATTTTATTTACTTTTTTAATTTTTTAAAAATATATTTTATTGATTTTTCACAGAGAGGAAGAGAGAGGAATAGAGTGTTAGAAACATCGATGAGCTGCCTCTTGCACACCCCCCACTGAAGATGTGCCCACAACCAAGGTACATGCCCTTAACCGGAATCGAACCCGGGACCTTTCAGTCTGCAGGCCAATGCTCTATTCACTGAGCCAAACTGGTCCAGGCTACTTTTTAAATTTTTTTAAGTGTAATTTTTTTTTTCTCTTCATTTTACTTTGGGATTAGTGTTCTACAGTCTATTTTCACCTTTCCTTCACCATCACTTTATTTTATCTCAACTCTACCTTTATTCCATTATTCTCTTCCTATACTTTCCCCCTTTGGTGTCCTGTTTATCTTAACCCTTTCCTGCTCTAGATTTTCCCTATTCTTTCTGTTTACCCTCTGCTAAAATCTCACCCTACTTATATATATCTAATTTCCAATCCCCTGCTCCAAGTTCATATACACCTCTCTTTTCGCTGTCCTAACTAAAAAAAAAAAAAATAAAATAAAAAAAAATTGTTTTTCTCTCCATCCTTTTGTAGTTGTTTGTTTGAATGTCAACTATATCGAAGTTTTATGCTTTTTTGTGAGATTGTTTTGCTTATTCTTTTTGTTTGATTGTTTGTGTGTTTTTATTTGCTGTGTTTTAGTTTGTTTTTTACTTCTGTTTTCCCTTTCCTCACTTGATATTAGTTGGTGTTGTAGGTTGTATTAATCTCCAGGTACTTGTTGCTGGCATTTGCTGTGATTAATGGTTGTTCTATTGGAGTTTCCTCCATATATATAGTTTGTTCTCTTTTCTCTCTTAGTCTCATAATAGTCTCTCTTATATTTTTTCTCCTTTTCCCAATTTCATTTTGACACCCCATTTTTTCTTTTCTTTCTTTTTAGACTTCTTTCTCTCCTAACCCCTAATTTGCCTTTCTCTGGTTGTCACCTTTGTTGGAGGTTATTAATATAGAGAATACATCGCTGTTCAGTGCCTTGTGTGTTGTACCTGTTTGAGGTGTATTTTGTACCTTTAAATCAACACAGGAGAGGGAGAACTACATAACCAGACATCCTGAGAAGAGAGACCATGGGAAGACAAAGAAACAGCCAGCATATGAAAGAAAAACAGACATCACCAAAAAAGGAAGTAAACAAATTAGAGACAAGCAACTTATCAGAGCAAGAACTCAGAGAAATGGTCATAAAAGAATGAAAGACAAATTTGACAATATGAGTAAGAACCAAGTGGAAATGAAGAAAAACCAGGAAAAAATAAAAAATGACATCACTATTGTAAAGAACACAATAGAAAGCATCAAGAGTAGACTTAGAGGAAGTAGAGGAGCACATCAGTGAGCTAGAAGACAAGATGGGAAAAAATACCCAAGTAGAGCAGTTTCTAGAAAAAAAAATTAAAAAGCAGGAGGAGACCTAAGGGAACTTTGGGACAACACAAAACAAAACAACATATGCATAATAGGGGTCTCAGAAGGAAAGAAAACTGAGGAAGGAATAGAAAACCGGTTTCAAGAAATAATGACACAAAACTCCCCTTAAATAGGGAAGAAAAAATCCATATAAATCCAAGAAGCTTACAGAGTCCTAAGCAAAATGAACCCCAAAAAACCAGCCCCAAGATACATTATAATTAAACTGCCAAACACCAATGACAAAATAAGAATCTTAAAAGCAGCCAGAGAGAGACATAAAGTTACATACAAAGGAATCCCCATCAGACTAGCAACTGATTTCTCAACAGAAACTCATTAGGCCAGAAGGGAAAGGAATGAAATATACAAAGGCATGCAAAGGAAGGGTCTGAATTCAAGAATATTGTACCCAGCAAGGCTATCAATCAAAATTGAAGGTGAAATCAGGTGCTTCACAGACAAAAAAGGACTAAGGGAATTTATCACCACCAAACCAGCAATGCAAGAAACGCTGAAGGGTCTGCTGTAAATAAAAAAAATAAATAAATAAAGGAAGCGAAGAAGGAACACAGGGGTGTAGAGTAAAAATGGCGACAAATAAGTACCTATCAATAATTACTTTAAATGTAAGTGGATTAAATGTCGCAATCAAAACACACAGGGTAACAGATTGGATAAGAAAACAAGTCCCATATATCTGCTGTCTACAAGAAACCCACCTAAAAAATAAAAGATGTACACAGAGTGAAGGTGAAGGGATGGAAAAAGGTTTTCGAGGTGAAAAGAGGTGAAAAAAAGCTGGGGTATCAATAGTGATATCTGACAAATTATATCTCAAAGTGAAGGACATAACAAGAGATAAAGAAGGTCATTTCATAATACTAAAGGAGCAATCCAACAAGAAGAAATAACTCTGGTAAACATATATGCACCCAATACAGGAGCACCCAAATACATTAAACACACACACACACACACACACACACACAAAAAAAAAAAAAAAAAAAAAAAAAAAAAAAAAAAAAAAAAAAAAAAAAAAAACCTCCTGGAGAATAACAAGGGAGAGATATACAGAAATACAATTGTAGTAGGAAATTTTAATACCCCACTATCACCATTGGACAAATCCTCTAAACAAAAAATCAACAAAGAAACATCAATCCTAAATGACACATTAGACCAGATGGAATTAATTGACATCTTCAGAACATTTCACCCCAAAGCCACAGAATACACATTCTTCTCAAGTGCACATGGATCATTTTAAAAGATAGACCATATGTTGGAAAATAGGCAAAGTCTCTCCAAATTCAAGAAGATAGAAATCATATCAAGCATCTTCTCAGATCACAGTGGCATAAAACTGGAAATTAACTACAATAAAAACAATCCAAAGAAATCAAACACATGGAAACTAAACAGCATGCTGTTAAACAATGACTGGGTTACCAGAGAGATAAAGGAAGAAATTAAAAAAATCATGGCAACAAATGACAATGAAAACACAACAATCCAAAATCTATGGGACACAGCAAAAGCAGTCTTGAGAGGGAAGTTCATAGCTCTACAAACCTACTGCAAAAAAACAAGAAACAATGGTCATAAATTATCTAACCCTACAACTCAAAGAGTTAGAAAGAGAGCAAACAGAAAAGCCCAGTGTAAGCAGAAGGAAGGAAATAATTAAGATCAAAGCAGAGATAAACAACATAGAGACCAAAGAAACAATACAAAACATCAACAAAAGCAAGAGCTGGTTCTTTAAAAATATAAAATTGATGAGCCTCTAGCCAGGCTCACCAAGAAGCAAAGAGAGAGTACCCAAATAAACAAAATCAGAAATGAAAGAGATGAAATAACAACAGACCCACCAAAATTCAAAGGACAGTTACAAAATAATACCTGGAGGAAATGGACAGATTTCTGGAAAAATATAATCTTCCAAAACTCAATCAGGGAGAATCCAAACAGCTCAATAGGCCAGTAACTATGGAAGAAATTGAAACAGTCATCAAAAAGCTTCTGGCAATCAAAAGCCTGGGGCCAGATGGCTTCACAGGAGAGTTTTACCAAACATTCAAGGAATAACTAAAACCTATCCTCCTCAGACTATTCCAAAAAATTCAAGAGGAAGGAACACTTCCAAACTCCTTCTATGAAGCCAGCATCATGATAATACAAAAAGCAGATAAAGACAACACAATGAAAGAGAATTGCAGGCCAATATCCCTCATGAACATAGATGCCAAAATCCTCAACAAAATTCTAGCAAATCGAATCCAGCAGTACATCGGAAAGATCATACACCATGACCAATTAGGATTTATCCCAGGAATGCAAGGATGGTACAATATCTGCAAATCAATAAATGTGATACATCACATAAACAAACTGAGATATAAAAATCACATAGTCATATCAATTGATGCAGAAAAAGCATTTGACAAAATCCAACACCCCTTCTTGATTAAAAACTCTCAACAAGGTGGGAATAGAAGGATCATACTTCAACATAATAAAAGCTATATATGATAAACCCACAGCAAACATCATACTCAATGGGCAAAAACTAAAACCATTTCTCCTAAGAACAGGAACAAGACAGGGATGCCCACTTCCATTGCTCCTGTTTGACATAGTACTGGAAGTATTAGCCATTGCAATTAGACAAGAAGAAGAAATAAAATGCATTCAAATTGGAAAAGAAGAAGTAAAGTTATCCTTATTTTCAGATGTCATGATATTTTACATTAAAAAAAACACACACACAAAAGACTTCATCAAAACACTAATAGACTTAATAAATGAATTCAATAATGTGCAGGATACAAAATTAATGCCAAGAAATCTATGGCCTTTCTATATACTACAATAATAGTGACAGAAACAAGAGCCTAAAAAATCAATTCCATTTACCATTGGACCAAAAAAATTTAAGATACCTAGGAATAAACTTAACTAAGGAGATAAAAGACCTATACGAAGAAAATTACAGGACACTGAAAAAAAAGAGATATAGGAAAACATAAACAAATGGAAGAACATACCATGTTCATGGATTGGTAGAATCAACATCATTAAAATGTCCATACTACCTAAAGCAATCTATAGATTCAATGCACTCCCCATTAAAATACCAATGGCATATTTCACAGACCTAGAAAGAACTTTCCAAAAATTCATGTGGAATAAAAAAAAGACCCTGAATAGCTACAGTAATCCTGAGAAAGAAGAACAAAGTAGGAGGTATTTCAATATCAGATTTCAAGCTGTATTACAAAACACTGTTCTCAAAACCACCTGGTGCTGGCACAAGAACAGACATATAGTTCAATGAAATAGAATAGAAAATCTAGAAATTAACCCAAATCACTATGCTCAATTAATATTTGACAAAGGAAGCACGAACATACAATGGAGTCAAGACAGTCTCTTCAACAAATGGTGCTGGGAAAATCGGACAGACACATGCAAAACAAATGAAACTAGACCATCAACTTACACCATACAAAAAATAAATTCAAAATAGGTACAGGACTTAAACATAAGACTGGAAACCATAAAAATACTAGAGGAACCCACAGGCAGCGAATTCTCAGACATATGCCAAAGCAATTTCTTCACTGATACTGCCCCTAGGGCAATGGAAGCTAAAGGGAAAATAAACAAATGGGACTACATCAACATAAAAAGCTTTTTCACAGCAAAAGAAACCATCAACAAAACACCAAGAAAGTCCACTGTATGGGAGAACATATTTGCAAATGTTATCACTGATAAAGTTTTAATCTCCAACATCTACAGGCAACTTCTACAATTTAATAAAAGGAAGATAAATGATCCAATAAAAAATGGGCAACGAACCTAAATACAATCTTTTTGAAAGAAGACAGAAGGAAGGCCAAGAGGCACATGAAAACATGCTCAAAGTCACTAGTCATCTGAGAGATGCAAATCAAAACGACAATGGGATACCATCTCACACCTGTCAGAATGGCTATCATCAACAAATCAACAAATGACAAGTACTGGTGAGAATGTGGAGAAAAAGGAACCCTCGTGCACTGCTGGTGGGAATGCAGACTGGTGCAGCCACTGTGGAGAATAGTGTGAAGTTTCCTCAAAATCTAAATATGGAACTCCCATTTTATGCAGTGCTCCCACTTCTAGGAATATATCCAAAAAAACTAGAAACTCCGATTAGAAAGGATATATGCACCCCTATGTTCATATCAGCACAATTTACCATAGCTAAGATTTGGAAACAGCCTAAGTGTCTATCAGCAGATGAGTGGATTAAAAAACTATGGTACTTCTATATAATGGAATACTATGCTGCAGTAAAAAAGGAGTTCTTACCATTTGCAACAGCATGAATACAATTTGGAGAGCATTATGCTAAGTGAAATAAGCCAGTCAGAGAAAGATACACACTACAAAATCTCACTCATTTATGGAATATAATGAACAACATAAACTGATGAACAAGAACAGATCCAGAGACAGAGAAGCATCAATTAGACTATAAAACCTCAGAGGATAGGTAGGGGAGGTTGGGAGTAAGATCAAAGATTAAGCAAAGGACTTGAATGCATGCATATAAGCCTAACTAATGGATATGGACACCAGAGTGGTGAGAGCTAGACTGAAAGGAGGGCGGGGGGGGGGGGGGTTGATGGAGGGATGAGGACACATATGTAATACCTTAATTAATAAAGAAATTAAAAAAAAAGATTGATGAACCTGTAGCCCAGCTCACCAAGAAACAAAGAGAGATGACCCATATAAACAAAATCAGAAATGAAACAAGAAAAATAACAACAGATGCCACAGAAATATAAAGAATGGTAACAAAACAAAAAAAATACTATGAGCAATTCTATTCCAACAAACTGGTCAATCTAGAAGAAAGAGACATTTTCCTAAAAAAAAATACAACTTTCTAATACTCAATCAGGAACAATAAAAAAATATGAATACACTGATAACTATGGAGGAAATTGAAGCAGTAATAAAAAAAACTTCCAGTAAACAAAAGCCCTGGACCAGACTGCTAAAATCCTCAACAAAATACTAGCAAATCGGATTTAGCATTACATTCAAAAGATCATCCACCATGACCAAGTGGAATTTTTTCCAGGGATGCAAGGATGTTACAATACCCATAAATCAATATGTGATATGCCACATAAACAAATTGAGAAATAAAATCCATATAATCATGTCCATTGATACAGACAAAGCATTTGAAAAAATCCAATACCCTTTCTTGATAAAAACTCTCAGCAAGGTGGGAATAGAAGGATTATACCTCAATATAATAAAAGTGATATATGATAAACCTATAGCCAACAGCATGTTCAATGGGCAAAAATAAAACCATTCCCCTAAGAACAGGAGCAAGCAGGCATGCCCACTCTCACCACTTCTGTTTGACATTGTACTGGAAATGCTAGTCATTGCAATCAGACAAAAAAAAGAAATAAAAAGCATCCAAATTGGAAACAAAGAAGTAAAACTGTCATTATTTGCAGATTACATGATATTGTACATAGAAAACTCTAAAGACTCCATCAAAAAATTATTAGACTTAATAAATGAATTTAGTAATGTAGCAGGATACAAAATTAACACCCAGAAATTTATGGCTTTTTTATACACCAATAATGAACTCATAGAAATAAAACAAAAACAAACAAAAAACAGTCCAATTTACCATTGCAATAAAATAATTAAGATACCTAGCAATAAATTTAACCAAAGGGGTAAAGTACCTATACTGAGAAAATTACAGAATGCTGAAAAAAAGATAGAGGAAAAATAAACAAATGAAAGAATATACCATGTTCATGGATTGGTAGAATCAACATCATTAAAATGTCCATACTACCCAAAGCAATCTATAGATTCAATGAAATCCCCATTAAAATACCAATGGCATACTTCAAAGACCTAGAACAAACTCTCCAAAACATACACCTGGAATTAAAAAAGACCCCAAATAGTTGCAGCAGTCTTGAGAAAGAAGAACAAAGTTGGAAGGATCCCAATACCAGATATTAAGCTATTGTATATTCCAAAGTCACTGTTCTCAAAACTGCCTGGTACTGGTACAAGAACAGACATATAGACCAATGGAACAGAACCCAGAAATTGATCCAAGTCATTATACTCAATTAATATTTGAAAAAGGAGGCAAGAACATACAATGGAGTCAAGACAATTGGATAGATACATAAAATAAAAAAAAATAGAACACCAACTTATACCATACACAAAAATAAACTCAAAATGGATAAAGCACTTAAATGTAAGATGGGAAAAGATAAAAATCTTAGAAGACATAGGCATCAAAATGGCAGACATTTGTCTTTTTTTCTTTACAGATACAGCTCCTAGGACAATGAAAACTAAAGAGAAAATAAACAAATGGGACAACATCAAAATAAAAAGCTTCTGCACAGCAAAAGGGACCATTTACAAAACAACAAGAAAACCAACTGCATGGGAGAACATATTTGCCAATGTTATCTGTAAAAGGGTTTAATCTCCAAAATTTACAGGGAACTCATACAACTTATCAAAAGGAAGATTAAAAATCCATTTAAAAAATGGACACAGTACCTAAATAGACACTTTTTGAAAGAGGACATACAGAAGGCCAAGAGACATATGAAAACATGTTCAAAGTCACTAGTCATTTGAGAGATTCAAATGAAAATGACAATGTAGTACCATCTCATACCTGTCAGAATGGCTATTATCAACAAACTGACAAACAAGATCTAGCAAGGTTATGGAGAAAAAGGAATCTTTATGCACTGCTGGTGGGAATGCAGACTGGCACAGCCACTGTGGAAAACAGTATGGATTTTCCTCAAAAAGTTAAAAATGGAACTCTGATTTGACCCAGTGATCCCACTTCTAGGACTATATCCTAAGAAACCCAAAACACCAATTAGAAAGGATATATGCTCCCCTATGTTCATAGCAGCACAATTTACAATAGCTAAGATTTGGAAACAGCCTAAGTGCCCATCAGCAGACAAGTAGATTAGAAAACTGTGGTACATATATACAATGGAATACACAGTGCAGTAAAAAAGAAGGAATTCTTACCATTGGCAGCAGCATGGATGGACATGGAGAGCATTAAGCCAGTAAGAGAAAGATAAATACCACGTGGTCTCACTCATTTGTGGAATATAAAGAACATCATAAACTGATGAACAAAAATAAATACAGAGACAGAGAAGCATGGAACAGATTGTCAAACTTCAGTGGGAAGGCAGGAGAGGGTTGAGAGTGAGGTGAGGGATCAACCTAAGGACTTGCATGCATGCATATGAGCCAACCAATGGACACAGACACAAGGGGGTGAGCCCATGTGCTGGGGGTCAGGGGAGACCATGGGGAGGTCAATGGAAGAAAAAGTAGAGATTGTACTACTATTTGTAATACTTTTTTAACAATAAAAAATAGGTCCAGAATCATGGATACATGGAACAGACTGACAGATGGCAGAGGGGAGGGAATTGAGGAGGATGGGAAGAGATTAACCAAATAACATATATCCATATATGCATTACCTATGGACTCGGTCAATAATGTAATGAAGGCCTCAGGTATGGCGAGGGTTGGGTGGAAGGTAGAAAAGGGGGTGATGAGGGACATCTAATGCTATCAATGATAAAAAATAAATAAATAAGTAAATTAGAGCTACTGAGATAATTTTCTCAATCAAAATTATAAACGTAATAATACCTACTAGAATGTACTTAATAAATATTTGTATAATTTTTAAAATTGTGGTACCTTTATACAATGGAATACTATGCAGTTGGGAAAAGAAGGAAATTTTACCTTTTGTGAGAGCATGGATAAACCTAGAGTGTATTGTGCTAGTGAAATAAATTAGTCCGAGAAAGACAAATACCATACTATCTCACTTATATGTGGAATCTAATGAATAAAAACTGACAAAATTAAAGCAGAGGCATGGAAACATGGAATAGACTGACAGCAGTCAGAGAGGAGAGGAGATTTGGGGGCTGGATAAAAGAAGGTGAAGGGATTAGCCTAAAAACTTATATATTTAACACATAAATACAGACAACATTGTGGTGATAAGCAAAGGAAAGGGGGTAGAGGTAGGTGGAGGTGGGGAAAGGAGGCAGAAATGGGGATGGAAAGAGACTTTGCTTGGGGTGATAGGCTCATGATACTATTTGTATGCTGTTTTGTTTAGTTGTATATTTGAAACCTGTATGGTTTTGCAAACTAGTGTCATATTAATAAATTTAATTTTTCAAAATTTACAAAAAGAAATAATTTTAAAATAGTATAGTAAATGCTGTGGATAGGGGTTTATACAAAGGACAATGGAAATACCTAGGATGCAGTCAATAAACCTGCCTGGAGGGGTTAGAGAAAGGTACAGTGAAGAGATGAATTGTGAACTGTGTCTCAAAAGATGCAAAAGGAGTAAGCTTTAGAAACAAATTCTGAATTTCGTTTAAAACATATTGAGTTTGAGGGACCTTGTAGACCATCAAGGAGGCAACATTGATTGGTACTTGGAAACACTAAGTATCTGCATCTCAGAAGAGTTGTGAGTTGGTGATGTGGGTTCAGGAGATGTCAGCACTTAGTGATAGTGGAAACCTTAGGAGTGGGTGGGAGGTAAGGCTGGGAAGGAGGCTGATTGCATAACTGGCTCATTTACCATGAACTATTGTGTTCTTACATCTCACCCATTCTGTGTAACTCAACTACTAGGTTGAGTGAAACTCAAAGGGAGAGATTGGTGCTTGCTTATGTCAGCATTTATACACCTTCCCCAGCACTTATTTACTAGTACTGCCTGGCATAGATTTGGCACCCAATACCTGTTTTTTGAATACTTGAATAATAGTCACTGAGATGAGTGGTGGGTATCAAGTGGCTATAGCTGTGAGAAAGAAAGTCAGTTCACTAACATTAGTGTTTGTTTTCAATGATCATATTAAGGATCTCAGAACCTTTGGATGGGACAAAGAACCATTTTGAGTGAAAGAGCTAAGCAGAGAGAGGGCGTCAAAAAACAGAGGTAGCTAAAACCAGTTTGGCTCAGTGGATAGAGCGTCAGCCTGCGGACTGAAGGGTCCCGGGTTCGAGTCTGGTCAAGGGCATGTGCCTTGGTTGTGGGCACATCTCCGGTAGGGGGTGTGCAGGAGGCAGCTGGTCGATGATTCTCTCTCATCGATGTTTCTAACTCCCTATCTCTTTCTCTTCCTCTCTGTAAAAAAATCAATAAAATATATATATTTTTAAAAAGAGGTAGAAGTTCACCTCAAAAAGCTTGCAAGCAATTAAGGTCAACACTGTCCGTTTGCCACCAACCTCATGCTGAAATCAGTTTTAGCATGATCAGATAAAGGCTAGAGAAGAACATGTTCCTGGAAAAGGATGTCAAAGTAGGATTTGGGAAAATTAGATGTTTATTTCACTCCTATCCCTTAGTGTGTTGAAGTCAGGCAGGCTGCAGGGAGTAAGATCCAAAGGATCCAGTCCTCCTATGCTTTCATGGTTAACATTTGGCAATTAGGTGAGGAGAAGACTAAGGAGAAAATATACCTGACATTGTCCAGGAGTCTCTCAACTTATGGCCAATGCAGACTGTGGGAAGCAGAGAAGTGTTCTGCCAGCTAGGTGAATACTCATCAGTACCAAATGTCCTCTCAGTTGGTTTGGAGAACTCATCACTCAGTGCCTGAATGGAATGGTAATGAGGAGAAGAAAAGACATTGCCTTGGGTATGATGAGCCTTTAAAGCACCCAGGTGGCAGTTCTGATTTTAGTTAACATGTTGATTTATTTGATTTACATCATATTTTATCCATTTATCCAACCATCAGCACATCCATGAATCCATCTTATTTTTTTATTCTTTTCAAAATAACTTTCAGACTGAGGATACTTTACTCCTGAACACTTAGCATTTATATATTGAATAATTAACTAGAGTGCAAAATCTGCTTATTGTTCTTTCACTGATGTAAAATTTACACACAGGAAATGTACAAAACTTTTTTAACCACAGTGTATTTTATTGATTTTAGAGTGAGGGGAAGGAAGAGAGAGAAATATGGACTTGTTGTTCCACTTATCCATTAATTCATTAGTTGATTCTTGCATGTGTCCTGACGAGGGACTGAACTTACAACTTTGGCATATTGGGATGATGCTCTAACCAGCTGAGCTTCTTGGCTAGGGCAAATGTACAAAACTTAAATGTACAATTTAATGAGTTTTATTTTGATGAGTATACACCTGCACATCACAAACTCCTATCATAATTGGAAACTTGAGTTACTCCCACTTCCCTTGACAGGTTCTTCTGTTGACTATATTCTTAGTTCATCTGATGGAGGAGCTAATACATTTTTGGTGGATGTTAAGATGACATTTGTAAATAGAGCAGACACTAGAGTTCAAAGAGCTAGTGAACTTTATTGAGTACAATAGAATTCTAAATGCTAAAAGAACCCACAATTTCCCTTAGGATAGGAAGAATGTTCAGCTATAGAAAACCTCAGAGAGTGATAGCAAACCTCAAAGGTTTGGGAATGGGAGTAGAGAAAAGGATCTGGGAGGAATCAGGTTGAAATTCAAGTGAATACTAGTACAGTGAAGCTTCATTTCCATTCCACTAAATCTAGAATTGTAATAGTTTCAACCTTTGCATTATATATGGGAAAGTAGGGATGGGCCAGCAAGAGAATGAATTCACATTTGGAAAGTCACCAGAAGGAAGTTCTCCAGCCTGGGGACAACCAGAGCTTTGTGAAGTCCTCAGTACCCACCATCCCAGTGCTCCTTACTCAGAATGTGTTCAGTGCTCTAAGTCTATTCACTTATTTAATGTTCTTACTAATGAGGATCTTTTTTAAAGTATCTGAAGTTTGGATTTTTTTTTTTTACAAAGTACAAGTGCCCTTCCTTCCAAGTTTTAGTGATTCAAGGAGGTCAATGCTTTGGGCATCACAGAAGGAGGTCTATCTTAGATAAAACTAAGGGCTGAAATGTGTTTGAGGTCAGTGCTTTATATAGCAAGCAAGGCACTCCCTTCTCTCCTCACAGGCTCAAGTTCCAAGCTACAAATAAGATGCCTCACCCAGGCTAACTATCTTTAGCAATGCCCCACTGACAGCCTGAGCCAAACAAGTGGGTCAGATGCCACAGTCAAGGGTAGGGAACCTCTCCTCCATGGTGACTACTGACCCACAAAACAAATGTCAATTGTAGGTCACACACAATTATATAAAGCAATTTCTGTTCACAATGACTGCTTTTTGAGGAAGGGTAAGGTATTGAGGCCCTATTTTAACCTTCAAGCAACCCACACCAGATAATTAATAAAGTGGACCATAACACCTGATTAAAAAATGCATTCTATTTCACAAATACGCTTCATTCATTCCGGTGGCATTTTAAGAAAGAAAGAAGGCATATAACAGAGTGGGAATGTAACAGAACTGGAAGTATCAGGTCCAGTAGGTACTAGAAAGCAGGACTGCTGGGAGGGAAAAGGAAAAATGGAAGATGACTATAAATGATAAAGGGGAAAGAGAGACAAAGGTTGGTCTCAGGAGGGGACTGAAAAAAAAACACACACACAAAAGCAAAATAAAATGGCAGCTAAGGTAAAAGGATGTAGTGCAGAAAAGATAGAAATATACAAAAAGGGAAAGAAAATAAGGGTGTTATGCAGGCTAACCCCTTAATGTTATGGAGGGGAAAAACTGAGGCCCAGAGAGGGGAAAGTATTTGGCCAAAGTTTTTCTGCTCATTAATGCTTGAGCTGAGGTTAGAACTTTGGTCTCCTGACTCCAAGCTCGGGAACACATCTGTCATAACACAGGCAGCCTACATTCCAGACTTTCTTAGAAACAACAGTATCATTTATTCTGGCAAGAATTTACTTACTTATTTAAATTTCTTTATTGATTAAGGTATCACATATTTGTCTTCATCCCCCCATTCCCATCCCAAACCCCTCCCCATGCATGCCCCCACCCCCATGTTGTCCGTGACCACTGGTTAGGCTCACATGCATGCACATAAGTCCTTTGGTTGATCTCTCTTCCTTATCCCCACCCTCCCCTACCTTCCCTCTGAGGTCCTACAGTCTGATCTATGCTTCCTTGTCTCTGGTTCTGTTCTTGTTCATCAGTCTATGTTGTTCATAACTTCCCCTAGATGAGTGAGATCATGTGATATTAGAAATACATTTATAAGAACCGAAAATGAGACAAGCAATAATGGTTATGCTGAAAGGCAAATGAATCAGTCTGTAGTGAGTTTCTTTCTAGGACAATAGTTCTTTTGAGTCCCAGTTTCAATGTCAAATAGTTCCTTATGTGTACATGTCAGCAATGATATTTCAGTTCTGGATGGTGGACAAGTGGTGATAATGCAGGTCCGACCCTCTCTGGTTTGGTCCTGGGCAACCTGCAGTGACACACAGTTGCTGACTGCTAGTATGACAAGGCGTCGTCAGCGTCTTCCATCTCTGGACTGTTTATCTTCTGTCTCCATGGCTGGAGTAGTCCTGTCAATTCCTCTCTGTTGCAGAAATCCACATGGTCTTGGAGTTGTTTTCTAAAAATATACAAACATATTCTCGACCAAAAGTTAATAAAGGAATCTTTTCTATAAATTTGACTTGGGATCCTTTTACATTTTTTTTTTTGCCCAAACGATTTTCCTTTGGCTTGTTTTAATACTATGTATGTTTTACATGGGTTTTGCTGTTAACATTACAAATGAAAGTTAATTTTCTAAAGTAAAAATTTTCTAGATGTAATTTACTTAGAGGATATTTATTTTCCTTACATGATATTCTTCTACTATCCCCCCCCTTTTTTTTAAAATATATTTTATTGATTTTTTACAGAGAGGAAGGGAGAGAGATAGAGAGCTAGAAACGTCTATGAGAGAGTAACATTGACCAGCTGCCTCTTGCACACCCCCTACCGAGGATGTGCCCGCAACCAAGATACATGCCCTTCATCAGAATCAAACCCGGGACCTTTCAGTCCGCAGACCGATGCTCTACCACTGAGCCAAACCAGCTTTGGCTATCCCCCCCCCCCCCTTTTTTAATTTAAATATTAGGAAGCTTTTTAAAATTTTATAATGTAGCCTTGATAGCTTTGAAAATTTTTTTTGCACTAAAATATGACTGCTTTAGGTTCATTATATGTTGCACAATTTTACAATGAGATGAACTACCAATAAAAATTTTAGTTAACACTTTAGGAACAGCTTTTTGTCCAGTACAATTAATTTTTCTAGAATATTCGCTTATTTCAATTAGCCAATTTAAATTAGTCTGAAAACTTGACTACTATTTTACTATCAAATTTAATACTCTAACAACAATCTTATTTTACCCTGTAAACATTAGTGGAAAGAATTATTTGCCTTCTTGAGTAGGCCCTGAGCATTCCTGGTATCTTATTTAGATATCAAAACCCACTTCCCCATACCATGGGTACAAGACAACTCAGACAATGTGAGAGGGCAGCTGCTGTTGGCCAAGTCTCTGTCTGTTACCTGGGTCCCAATTTGAGCTGTGATGAGAAGCTAAGAAGCCATGGGGCAGGAGACATTCTTCAGAAGGGGTGAGGGTACAGGCCCCTGCATGGATCTGTCTCTCGCCCAGTGGGGCAAGCTGGGTTCTCCCGGGAGAACAATCCCGGGTTCCCCAAGGTATGTGATCAGTGCTGGGGCTTCTCCAGCAAGCAAGGGGATCCCAAATCAGGTACTGGGTGTGGAGGCCACGGGGGCATAGGCTATCAAGGAGACAGAACTGAACCTCACATCACCCTGCTTGGCCCTGGAGGATGGCTGGTTAGCCAGAGACAGGTAAGATTATTCAGAGAAGGAACAACCTAAGACTGGCACAGTCACAGAGGGGCCTTCAGGAGAGAACTTGGAGGTCAACAGAGGTGGGACACAGACCCTCACCCCCCCAAAATCTGGCAAGAATTTACATAATGAATCTGAATCTATAAAGGAAACCAGAAAGCCCCAGATCCCATCAGATCAGGTTCAGGCAACTGAGAGACACAGCATCATCAGAATTGAAAGTAGCAGGTCCACTAGGTACTAAAGAATGATTTGGCACCTAGAAAGGACTTGCTGAAGTCATCATCTCCCTAAAATTGCCTATATGTGGATTTTCTTAGCTAGGAGGAACCAGAACCACAGGTTGGATATCTGTTCCTCCTCAGAACTCATCTCCTCGTCCACTACAAGTTCTAAGTGTAGTGGTAGAGATCTGAAAACACCATAAGTTCCTGGGAAATTGGAGATAGGATAGGTTAAGTCTCCCATGCCATAAATTGACTCTTGGCTCACTCTGGGCTGGACTTGTCTGGCTTATTCCACTATGCCAATCCAGACTAAAAGAGAGAGCCAGGAAAATCAACACGGAAATGGTGACCTTAAATGACACACTGGATCAGATGGATTTAATTGATATTCATAGAACATTTTATTCCCAAACAGCAGAATATACATTCTTCTCAATTGCACATGAAACATTCTCAAAGGTAGATCACATGTTAGGATATAAAATAAGTCTTAACAAATTCAAGAACATTAAAATCATACCAAGCATCATCTCATACCATAATGGCATGAAACTAGAAATCAACTACAATTTTTCAAAAAACTCAAAAACACTCAAACATATGGAGGCTAAATAGTATGTTATTAAACAATGAATGGAATACCAAGGAAATAAAGGAAGAAATAAAAATATTACTTGGAAATGAATAGACAACACCCCCAAATGTATAGGACAGAGAGAAAGCAGTCCTGAAAGGGAAGTTCATAGCATTACAGGCCTACCTCAAGAAGCAGGAAAAATCTCTAGCAAACAATTTAACCCAACACTTAAAAGAACTTGAAAAAGAACAACTAATAAAGCTTAAAATAAGTAGAAGAGAGGACATAACAAAGATCAAAGCAGAAATAAAGGACAGACTTTAAAAAATATATAAAAGGTCAATAAAACCAAGAAATGGTTCTTTGATGAGGTAAACAAGATTGATGACCCTTTAGCCAGACTAACCAAGAAATAAGAGAGAGGACCCATATAAATAAAATCAGAAATGAAAGAGGTGAAATAACAATTGACATTACAAAATTACAAAGGATTGTAAGAAAGAAAGGAAAAAAAAAACCTATGAACAACTGTATGCCAACAAATTGGACAACCTGGGCAAAACAGACAAATTCCTACAGACATATAGTCTTCCAAAAATGAATCTGGCAATGGGGAGATATGGACACATGTATACCTTAATGGATTTTAAAAAATTGAAAAAAAAGAATCTGGCAGAATCAGAAAACCTAAATATATTGATAATAATTAATGAAATTGAAGCAGTAATAATAAAATAAATAAATAAACCTCCAGCAAGCAAAAGTCCTCTACCAGATGGCTTCACAGGTGAAATTACCAAACCTTCAAAGGAAAGCGAACAACTACCCTTCTCAAACCATTCCAAAAAATTCAAGAGGATGAAAGACTTTCAAAACCTTTTTCTGAGATCAGCATTATCCTAATACCAAAACCAGGTAAAGATATTACAAAGAAAGAAAAATAGGCTGATATTTCTGATGAACTTAGATGCTAAAGTCCTCAACAAAATATTAGCAAACCAGGTCCAGCAATACATTAAAAAGATCATAGACCGCCGAAACTGGTTTGGCTAAGTGGTAGAGCGTTGGTCTGTGGACTAAAAGGTCACAGGTTCAATTCCGGTCAGGCGCATGTACGTTGGTTGCGGCCACATCCCCGGTAGGTGGTTTGCAGGAGGCAGCTGGTCAATGTTTCTCTCTCATTGACATTTCTAGCTCTCTATCCCTCTCCCTTCTCTCTGTGGAAAAAAAAATTATATATATATATATATATATATATATATATATATATATATATATATATATATCATAGACCATGACCAATTGAAATTTATTCCAGGAATGCAAGGCTGGCATAATATCTGCACATCAATACATGTCAACATCACATAAACAAAATGAAGTTGTAAAATCACAAGATTATATCAATAGATGAAGAAAAGTCATTTGATAAAAGCAATACCCATATTTGATGAAAACTATCAGTAAAGTAGTAATAGAGGGGTCATACTTCAACATAATAAAAGCCATACATGACAAACCTATAGCCAACAACATATTCAATGGTCAAAAAACTAAAATTGTTTCCCTTAAGATCAGAAACAAGAAAGGGATGTTGGCTTTCATCACTCATTCAATACTAGGGGCCCAATGCACAAAATTCACACATGAGTAGGTACCTAGGCCTGGCCAGTGATCAAGGCTGATCATATTCCCCATCTCCCCACCTCCCTGCATCCCCATATCCTTGCCTCCTTCTTCCCTCACTGCCCACTCAAGTGCCACCACCATGCAGTTCCCCCCTACACTGCCTCACTGCCTCCTCCTTCCCTCACTCCCTAGAGCCCACCACTGGCACTGGTCACCCGCCATCTTACATGCTGCCCTCCTGGTGGTCAGTGCATGTCATAGTGAGCGATCAAACTCCTGATCTCCCAGGCAAACTCCCAAGGGGACACTTTGCATATTAATCTTTTATATATAGAGATAGTGCTGGAAGTCTTAGCACAGTGATCAGATAAGAAGAAAATAAAAACATCCAAACTGGAATAGAGGAAGTAAAATTGTCACCATTCTCAGATGACATGATATTGTACAGAGAATACCCTAAAAATGCCACCAAAATCTACCGAAGCTAATAAATGAATTTAGAAGGATACAAAATTAATATTCATAAAGTGGTGGCAGTTTTATACACCAATAATGAACTATTATTAAGAGAAACAAAGAAATCAATACCATTTACTATTGCAACAACAACAAAGTTACCTAGGAATAAAATTAATGAAGGAAGTAAAATACCTGTATTCAGAAAACTATAGGATATTGAAGAAAGAAATAGATGAAGATACATACAAGTGGTATCATATACTGGATTAATGGATTGGAAGAATTAATATAATTAAAATGTCCAAACCACCCAAAGCAATCTATAGATTCAATGAAATTCCTATTAAATTCCAATGGCATATTTTACAAATCTAGAACAAATATTCCAAAAATTTATATGGAACCAAGCAATAGCATCAGCAATCTTCAGAAAGAAGAACAAAGTTAGAGGGATCACAATATCAGATATCAAACTATACTACAAAGCCACTGTACTTAAAGCAGCTTGGTACTGGCATAAGAACTGGCATATAGATCAATGGAAAGGAACAGAGATCCCAGAAATCAACCCATGCCAATATGGTCAATTAATATTTGACAAAGAAGGCAGAAATACAAACAGTCTCTTCAATAAATAGTGTTGGGGAAACTGGGTAGGTACATCCAAAAAAATGCAACCAGACCACCAATTTACACCACACATAAGAATAAAACAAAATGGATAAAAAATTTAAATGTGAGTCATGAAACCATAAAAATTCTAAAAGAAAACATCTATATATATAAAAGCCTAAGCAACTGTTCAACCATTCAACTGTTCGACCAGTAGCTATGACATGGACTGACCACCAGGAGGCAGACACTCATGCAAAGGCATGAAAACATGGAATAGACTGATTAATCTCAGAAGGTAAGGGGGAGGGCAGGAAGAGATTAACCAAAAATCTTATATGCATACTAGAGGCCCAGTGCACAGATTTGTGCAGTGGGGTCCCTCAGCCTGGCCTATGGGGATTGGGCCAAAACTGGCAGTCTAATATCCCCCAAGGAGTCCCAGATTGTGAGAGGGCACAGACCAGACCGAGGGACCACATCAGTCTGAGCCTCTAGTAGAAAATAAAATCTCAGACACCTCTCAGAGCAATATTTTGGCCGAAATGTCTCCAAAGACAAGGGAAACACAGGAAAAAAAATAAGCAAATGGGATGACATCAAACTAAATACAGGAGAATGTATTTGTTTATGATTCATCTGATAAGGGGTTAATCTCCAAAATATATAAAGTATGTATACAATTCAGCATCAGGATGACAGACAATCAATTTAAAAATGGGCCAAGGATCTGAATAGACACTTTTCCAAAGATGACACACAGAGGGCCAAGATACATATGAAAAAATGCTCAAAGTCACTAATCATCAGGGAGATGCAAATTAAAACTATAATGAGGTGTAACCTCACAACTGTCATTATGGCTACTATTAATAAATCAACAATAACAAATGCTGGTGGAGAAAAGGGAACCCTGGTACACTACTGATGGAAATGCAGACCAGTATAGCCACTGTGGGAAATGTCTATGGAGTTTCCTCAAAAAAACTTAGAAGTGTAACTGCCTTTTCAGCCAGCTATCTCACTTCTGGGAATATATCCTAAGAATCCCAAAACACTAATCAGAAAGAATATATGCACCCCTACCTTCATAGCAGCATTATTTACAATAGCCAAGATCTGGAAACAGCCCAAATGCCCATCAGTAATTGAGTGGATAAAAAAAAAAAAAAAAAAAAGCTGGGGTACATTTACACAATGGAATACTGTACGGCAATAAAAAATAAGGAACACTTACTCTTTGTGACAGCCTTGATGGATCTGGAGATTACTATTATACTGTGAAATAAACCAGTAAGAGAAAGACAAATAGCATATGATATCACTAATATATGGAATCTAATGAATAAAATATACTGATGAACAAAACAAAACCAAAGGCATGGATTCATGGAACAGGCTGACAGCTGTCAGAGATGGGGTGAGGGGAGACTGAATAAAGAAGGTAAAGGGATTAGGTAAATGAATTAGCTAAAGAACATATATGCAAAGCCCATGGACGTAAGCAATAGTTTGAGGAGGGCCAAAGGAGGGGAAGCAGGGGCTGAGTGGAGGTAGGCAAAGGCAGGGATGGGAGACATCTACGATAGTGTCAACAATAAAAAAAAAATTTTAATAAACAAAAAAGAGATATCCAGGCCAGCTGCAGCTTTGTCTTTCTATTAAGGCCCCTCAAGCTTGATTGCTCCAAAAGTACTTCATGGTTGCCTCAAAGTACTTGGCAATTCACTAGGAAGCACAGTCTAACTTTCCTTTCACATATTCACAAACTTTTTTACACAGGAGCCTAGTTTTGACTGAATTTTGCTAGGGCTGGATATAATTAGGCATGGGACCAGAGGTTCCCATAGTCTGCCATATGCCTACATATATACGCATATGCATGTGTAGAAAATGCTTTTGATCCATTCTTAAAAAACCCTCCTCTAAGGAGCATTTATCTTCTTATGGGGTAAATCTGGATTTAATTCCCACTGAGCTTCATCAATCCATACAGCTAAATTGCCTCAATCTCATAGTGTTCTGGTCTAAAACCATTGTGTGTCTTCTTTTAGTTTAACCCAAGCATCTGGGCTTAGGGTGAGATGATCTGGGGAGGCTGTGGTGAATGTGACAAAGTGTCAATTCAGTAAATAAGTACTGAGATGTCCCAAGGGGCATAAATATCTGAGTATAATGACCAGAACATACTAAATGCTCAATAAATATTTGCTGCAAGAGCTCTTTGATATCAGTTAGCCCAATGTCATTTTACTAAAGACCAGAGAGACTAAATATCGGGTCTAGTAATAAGGTCTAGTAATACTTAATGTCGTTTTTTAACATTCGTTTAAAATCTTGCTTGGCGTTGACTTGTATTGACATAACCTTCAAACACGTGGTATCTACAGAACGTGTGAAGTGCAATTAACAAGTTTTGCTTGAAAAAGTTTGTGTTTGGTTTGGTTTTTGTTGCAAAACTAGGGCTAAGAAGATGGCGGATGAAGAGCATATTCGGCACTGCATGCTTTACGAGTTCCAATTAGGAAGAAAAGCAAGTGAGGCTGCAAAAAACATCTGTAGTGCTCTTGGTCAAGATGCAGTTAGCGCCAGAAAATGCCAGCGTTGGTTTGAGAAATTTCGGGAGGGAAATTTTTCGTTAGATGACAAGAGTGGTCGAGGCCGTGTGTCCAATTTTGATCAAGAAGCTCTTCAAGCTCTTTTGGTGCAAAATCCTCAAATTACCCAACAAGAGCTTGCGACAACTTTAAATTGTTCACAAAAAACAATTTCCAATCAATTGCGTGCACTTGGCAAAGTCCAAAAGTTTGGAAAATGGGTTCCTCATGAGTTGACCGACAACAACCATAATCAAAGAGTCACAATTTGCAGTTCGCTCCTCTCTCGTCAAAACCGTTTGCCGTTTTTAGAGCAAATTGTTACCGGAGATGAAGAATGGGTGCTGTATGTTAATTTGAAAAGGCGGCCTCAATGGTTGGACAAAAATGAGGCTCCGCAGCCCATGCCAAAACCTGACTTGCATGCGAAAAAAGTGATGTTGTGTGTTTGGTGGAATTTTAAAGGAATTCTTCATTATGAACTTTTACCATCTAACAAAACCATTACAAGTACAGTGTATAGTGCCCAATTGGAAAGGTTAGCCCAAGCTTTAAGAGAAAAAGAACCCGCGCTGATTAATCGGAAGGGCGTAATTCTTCACCACGATAACGCACGACCGCATACTGCAAGAATCACTGCTGAAAAACTGCACCAGTTGGAATGGGAAGTTCTCCCTCAACCTGCATATTCTCCTGATATTGCCCCTTCTGGTTACCATTTGTTTGGTTCTTTGCAAAACTGTCTTCTTGGAAAAAAATTTAATAATAAAGAATGCCTCAAAAATGCATTGACCGAATTTTTTGCATCAAAATCACAAGAATTTTACAACAGAGGGATTAAAATGCTTCCTGAGTGTTGGGCACAAGTAGTAGAAAACAACGGCAACTATATTGTTGATTAAATTTTGTTGTATTGTTTAAATAAATTCGATTTTAAAAAGTATTAGAAAACGACATTAATTATTACTAGACCTCATAACTTGTCAAGGATCACACAGCTGGTCAGTGATAGACCTCCACTAAGTCACTAGTGGGTTTTTTTTTTTTTATATCAAAGAGGGATTTCTTAAATATAGGATCTTTCTAGAATCATCATCTCTTTGAATTGCCAAAGCGATCTCCGTGGACCTAGTGCCCAATGATGAGCTCTAGATGTTAATAATTTCCATCCACTAGTTTTATTCTGCTCTCTAGTACAATACAGAAGCCAAATCCTTCTACATGATAGGGGAATTGATGACAGTCAACACAGCCTTTTCAAATCCCTGGTTCCTTCAGCTGTTCTCTATGTGACACCCTTTCCAAATACAGTGATGCCCAGAGGTGGGTACCACCCTCTGAAGGAGACTATTGGGCTACTCTCTCCTTCCTCTGCTGTTATCAGATTGTGTTGGCTGTTTCAGCAGTCATGTGACACTTCCCACCCTTATTTAACTTGTAGTCAGCTCAAGCTCTCAAGGTCTTTTTTCTTTTTTTTTTTCTTTTTTTTAATTAATTAATATTTTTTTGCCCCCCTCCCTCTCTCCCATGCATACCCTCCCTCCCCAGAGTTTTATGTCCATTGGTTGTACTTATATGCATGTATACAAGTCCTTCGGTTGATCAATTATCTCCCCCAGATCTCCCTCCCCTCCCCACTGTAATTTGACAGTCTGCTTGTTGCTTTACTGTCTCTATATCTATCTTTTGGTTCATCAGTTTATATTGTTCTTTATTATCCATAAATGAGTGAGGTCATGTGGTGTTTCTCTTTCATTGATTGGCTTATTTCAATCAGCATGATGCTCTCCAATTCCACCCAGGTTGCTGCAAATGATGAGAATTCCTTCTTTTTTATGGCAGCATAGTATTCCATTGTGTAAATGTACCATGGTTTTTTGATCCAATCATCTGCTGACCGGCACCTAGGTTGTTTCCAAATTCTGGCTATTGTAGATTGTGCTGCCATGAACATAGGAGTGCATATATCCTTTCTGATTGGTGTTTCTTGGGATATATTCCTAGGAGTGGAATTACTGGGTCAAATGGGAGTTCCATTTTCAGTTTTTTGAGGAAACTCCACCCTGTTCTCCACAGTGGTTGCACCAGTCTGCATTCCCACCAGCAGTGCACGAGGGTTCCTTTTTCTCCACAACCTCGCCAACACTTGTAGTTTGTTGATTTGTTCATGTTGGCCATTCTGACAGGTGTGAGGTGGTACCGCATTGTTGTTTTATTTGCATCTCTCTGATAATTAGTGACTTTGAGCATGTTTTCATGTGCCTTTTGGCCTTCCTTCTGTCTTCTTTTGAAAATATTCTATTTAGGTCCATTGCCCATTTCTTAATTGGATCATTCATCTTCCTTTTATTTAGTTGTATAAGCTGTCTGTAGATGTTGGAGATTAAACCTTTATCAGTGGTATTATTTGCAAATATGTTCTCCCACACCGTGGGCTTTCTTGTTGTTTTGTTGATGGTTTCTTTTGCTGTAAAAAAAGCTTTTTATTTTGATGTAGTCCCATTTGTTTATTTTCTCTTTAGCTTCCATTGCCCTAAGTAGGGGTGTCGAACTCAATCAGAGAAGGGGCCAAAATCTAAAATCCAGCCTAAATCGAGGGCCGAATGGTTTACTGAACAGTCATAAACTGTCATTGTGATGGAAACGCAGCGGAGTGCAGTGATGACAGCGCGGTGCGGGCCACATTGCAAGGCCTGGCGGGACGGATTTGGCCCCCGGGCCTTGTGTTTGACACATGTGCCCTAGGGGCAGTATCAGTGAAGAAGTTCTTTTGGCATACGTCTGAGATTTTGCTGCCTGTGGACGCTTCTAGTATTTTTATGGTTTCCCGTCTGATGTTTAAGTCCTGTATCCATTTTGAGTTTATTTTTGTGTATGGTGTAAGTTGGTGATCTAGTTTCATTCTTTTGCATGTGTCTGTCCAATTTTCCCAACACCATTTATTGAAGGAACTGTCTTGACTCCATTGTATATTCGTGCCTCCTTTGTCAAATATTAATTGAGCATAGTGATTTGGGTTATCTGGGTTCTCAATTCTATTCCATTGATCTATATGTCTGTTCTTGTGCCAGTACCAGGCTGTTTTGAGAACAATGGATTTGTAATACAGTTTGAAGTCTGGTATTGAGATCCCTCCTACTTTACCCTTCTTTCTCAGGATTGCTGTGGCTATTCGGGGTCTTTTATTGTTCCAAATGAACTTTTGGAGAGTTCTTTCTAGGTTGGTGAAATATGCCGTTGGTATTTTAATGGGGAGTGTATTGAACCTATAGATTGCTTTAGGAAGTATGGACATTTTGATGATGTTGATTCTACCAATCCATGAACATGGTATGTTCTTCCATCTCTTTACATCTTCCTCCATCTCTTTTTTCAGTGTCGTGTAGTTTTCCGCATATAGGTCCTTTACTCAAGGTCTTTTTTCATATGAACTATTGTTAAATCGTGTCTCCATTCTATATTCTGTGTAGAACACATCTGAGTATTTTTAAACTACACACAGCACTTTGTGTGTGCCCCACTTTCCAAGTTTTGATCACTGAAGGAGAATGCCAAATTCTTCCAGGTCACAAAGCCTATGTCTAAATGTTGAACCTTGAGCTAAATGTTCTTCTAGACTAAGCAATCATACCCCATAACCATTCCTTCTAGTCCCTGATAACCTCTAATATATTTTCTGTCCCTATGAATTTGCCTATTCTAGATAATGTTTTTAAAGTTCATACAAAGTTGTACCATATATTAGAATTTCATTTCTCTTTAAGGCTGAATAACATTTCATTTTATTAATTTTGTTTATTTATTCACCTTTTGATGAACACTGATGTTGTTATCACCTTTGAACTATTATAAATAATGCTGCTATGAATAGGTGCATACAAATATCTGTTTGAGCCCCTGTTTTCAATTCTCTGAGGTATATATCTGGCAATGAAATTGTTGGATTATATGGTAATACTATATTTAACATTTGAGGAACCACCAAACTCTCTTCCACTGAAGCTATACCATTTTGCATTCCTACCAGCAATGTATGAAGATTTTGATTTCTCTACATCCTTAAAAACACTTATTCCCCCCTTTTAAAAATCATAGCCATACTGGCTGTGATGTAATATCTTTTGTGATTTTAAATTCTATTTTCCTGATGACTCAAGATGTTGAGTATCTTTTCACGTACTTATAAGCCACCTACACTAATAAAAGAGAAAAATGCTAAATGACAGTTCCTTCGCTATGCCCACAGCCAATCAGAGCAAGTATGCAAATTAACCTAACAAAGATGGGAGTTAATTTGCATACATTGATGGAGGGAGGAGTGAAGACTGAAGACAGCATAGAAGGAAGAGGGAGGGAAAGTGGAAAGCAAGGAGGCTGCTGGAGGAAAAGCGCAGGCAGCTCGTGCAGCCTCAGTGGTGGAGGGTAGGTGCCCCGCTCAGCAGCAGCAGCGGCATGCGTGGCTAGGGAGGTGACAGAGGTGGTGGCCACCGGTGCAGTGGGACGGGCAGGTGGGGCGGCTACACCTGGAGAGGTGGGGAGGAGGGTGGGAGAGGTGGCGGTGGCAGGAGGGAAGCCCGCTGAAGTCTTGCAGGAATCTTCCTGCAACGAGCCCCTAGTTTTATTTATATTCTTTGGAGCAATATCTGTGTCTAAGTCCTTTGTCTATATTAATAGGGTTGTTTGTCTTTTTGTTGTTGAGTCATAGGGTTCCTTATATTCTTCTGTCTTTTAAACCCTTTTTAGATGCATGATTTACAAATATTTTCTCCCTAGTTGGTCCGAAGGTTGTGGGTTATTGTTAAGCTGATTAACAAATATTTTCTCCCATTTATGATTGATGAAGTTCAATTAATCTATATTCTTCTTTTGATGCCTGTGATTTTGGTGTCATTTTTAAAGAATCTATTGCTAACTCCAAGATTATGCAGATTCCTTCTATGTTTTCTTCTAAGGGTTTTAGCTCCTAAATTTAGATCTTTGATCTGTTTAAATTAATTTTTTGCATATGATGTAAGCTAAGGATCTAACTGGATACTCAGTTTTCCCAGGACCATTTGTATTTTTAAATTTTGATTTTTGACACTATTACAGATCTTATCCATTTCCCCCTCTTTGTCCTCATCCACCCAGCCCCCAGCTTCACTTCCTTCCCTCTGGCCATCACCCCAGTGTTGTTTGTGTATGTCTGGCATGCATATACAGTATGTTCTTTGGCTCATCCCTTCACCTTCTTTCACTTAGCCTCCTCATCCCCCTTCTCTCTGAAAGTTATCAGTCTGTTCCATGTATCCATATATCTTTTTCTAATTTGTTTGTCAGTTTATTTTGTTCATTAGATTCCATATATTATTGAGATCATATGGCATTTGTCTTTTTCTGACTTAGCATAATAATCTCCAGGTCCATTCATGCTGTAGGAAAGGGTAAGAGCTCCTTTTTTATGGCCTTGTAGTATTCCACTGTGTAAATGTAGTATAGCTTTTATTTTATTCATTCATCTACTGATGGGCAGTTGGGCTATTTCCAGATCTTGGCTATTACGAATAATGTTGCTATGAACATAGGAGTTATTTCTGATTAGTGTTTTAAGATTTTTAGACTATATTCCCAGAAGTGGATTCGCTGGGTAAAAAGGCAGTTCCATATTTTAATTTTTTGAGGAAACTCCATACTGGTTTTCACAGTGGCTGCATAAATCTGCATTTCCACCAGCAGTGCACTATGGTTCCTTTTTCTCCACATCCTAGCCAGCACTTGTTTGTTGATTTATTGATGATAGCCATTCTGGAAGGTGTGAGGAAAAATCTCATTGTCGTTTTCATTTGTATCTCTCTGATGATTAGTGATGTTGAGCAATTTTTTATATGTCTATTGGCCATTTTTATTATCCTCTTTGGAAAAGTGTCTCTTCAGTCCTGTGTTCATTTTTTAATTGGATTGTTTGTTTTCCTGGTGTTGAGTTATAAGTTCTTTATATATAATAATTTGGAACCATTTGTTGAATAGACTATTCTTTCTCCATTGAGTGGTCTTGGCATCCTCAACAAAAATCAATTGACTATAGATGTAAGGACTTATTTCTGGGTAAAGATGATACTTCTTTAGAACCATTAGTAGAGAGAAAGCTAAACTCAAGATATGTTTTGTAGGTGGTTTTTTTTTTCCCCATTAACAAGTACTTAACAAGTACTGTTGATTCTTTTCCTCTCTGAAGAGAAATCTTTAGCTCACACTCTTAACTACAGTACATGCTTTTGTATTCTAATTTACTCATAGTTTCCTCCTTTAGCAGCTTCATATGGTTTGAAAACCATCTAAACCCTGCCTGTCTCTTTCTGCATTGTTGATTTTATCTTCTCCTAGAAGATCCTTTGGTATAACTACTCCTGACTAATCAGACTTATTTTGTCCTCCAATTTGTCACCTCACATACATTCTTAGAATCATCAAATCTTAATACTGGTATATTAGAGTTGGAAGGTAGCTTAGTGGCATCTCATCTAGATGATTATATACTGTTCCACGGAGACATGGAGATGGCTCCAGGACTATAATGAGTGGGACTTTACAGGAAGATATTTGGTCTCCACCTCTGTTCCACCAAAGTTACCCAACTTTTTCCTCATTTATAGTTTGGGGCTTAGTGTATGGTTTGGCCTGGAGAGGGGGTTGATTGCTGTTATTTAGGTTCCAGGCAATAGAGATTGTGTCTGGATAACAAGGGAAAGGAATGAGGGATAACATTTTTTTGGAAGGAAATTGGAGTGGCTGCAGTAAAAGCTAAATTATCAGGTATCAGAAAGAATAGGTACAGGGCAGCTCTGATGATCTCAGATGTGGGAACTCAGGGACAGTTTCATCAGGCTATTTCTGCTGGGTTAATCAGATCCTATTGTTCTTCCCTACTTTGTTACTTTACTTTGTTTCACATCTATAGTGTTTGGAGAAAGACTGGCTTAGCTTGGTTCAGAGGAAGGCAACAAAGCTTTACTGACATTCTCAGCAAGACAACATGAAATTAGAGAGAGGTAGTTCCTCAAAAGAAAATCTTGCCCAGCAAGAGTGGCTCAATGGTTGAAAGTTGACCTATGAACCAGAAGGTCACAGTTCGGTTCCTGTTCAGGGCACAGGCCCGATTGCAGGCTTGATCTCCAGCAGGGGGTGTGCAGGAGGCAGCCCATCAGTAATTCTCTCTCATAATTAATATTCCTATCTCTTTTCTCCCTTTCCCTCTCTCTCTGAAATCAATTACCAGAGAAACATGTTCCTAGAAAGGTAAAACAATAGATGTTCACTACAAGCAGTAAAAAAAAAAAAGTTTGAAAACCCACAATCTAGTTTAGGACTCAGCAAACTATAGTCTGTTGGTCAAATCTTGCCAGTGGTCTGTTTATTAAGGTCTGAGTAGTTTCTACATTTTTAAAGGATGTTTTTTGAAAACCCAAAGAATGGAATAAAATATTTGCAAATCATGTGTTTGATAAGGGAATTGTATCAAGAATATTAAAGAACATTTACAACTCAACAAAAATATGACAAATAACCCAATTTAAAAATAGACAAATGATTTGAATATACTTTTTTCCCCAAAGAAGATATACAAATAGCCAATAAACCCATGAAAACATCCAGTCATTAGGGAAATGCAAATCAAAGCCTCAGTAAGATATCACTTCACCCTCGCTAGGATGGCTTTAACCAAAGGGACAGGTAATAACAAGTGTTGGTGAGAATGGAACACTCATAATTGCTAATAGGATGAGCAAATGGTGCCATCAATTTGTAAAACAGTCTGGCAGTTCCTCAAAAGATTAAACACAAAGTTTCCATATGACCCAGTAATTGTACACCTATGTATATACACAAAAGAATTGAACACACTTGGCTGATGTGGCTCAGTAGTTGAGCATTGACCCAGGAACCAAGAGGTCACGGTTCGCTTTCTAGTTAGCGCACATGCCCAGGTTGCAGGCTCGATCCTCAGTAGGAGATGTGCAGGAGGCTGCAGATCAATGATGTTTTGATCTTATTGATGTTTCTCTCTCTATCCCTCGCTCTTCCTCTGTCTCTCTAAAAATGAATAAAGGGGGGAAAAATAATTGAACACACTGAGATCCACATGAACCTTGTACATGAATGCTCATAGCAGTATTAGTCATAATAGTCCAGAGGTGGAAACAACCCAAATGCCCATTGATTGATAAAAGGAAAAGGAAGTATGTTATATCCATACAATATACTATTATTTGGTTATAAAAAGGAATGAAGTATTGATACATGCTACCCCATGTATTTACATTGAAACAGTATGCTAAGTAAAAGAAGCCATTCACAAAACACTACATATTTTATGATTCCATTTGTTTGAAATTAAACCAATAAAAAATATAGAGATAGAAAGTAGATTAGTGTTTGCCTAGGATTGGTTGGGGAGGAGAATGGAAATGACTGCTTATGGGTAGAAGGTTTTTTTTTTAGTGGTAATATTTTTAAAATTTATTATAGTGATGGTTGCACGACATAGTTAATGCACAAAACCCTCACTAAAATACTTACTTCAAATGGATAAATTGATATACAAATTATATCTCAATAAAACTATTAAAGTGAAAAAAAGAGAACAAGTTAGAGACCATATGTGATCTGCATTACCTAATTTATTTACTATGTGTTCTTTCCTAGAAAAAGTTTGCTGACTCCTACTCTGGTTAAACTCTCTTAGTTTATATCCAAGGAGGCTGTGACTTAGACAGGGCAGAGTGTGACCTGCCCATGGTCATTCAGCTTCATGAATCCACTGATCATTCTCTTACCCACCCTTGCCAACACACAGCAGAATGCCAAAGTGAGCAATCTGTTCCCAAGAGTATTTTGATATAAAACTTCAAAACCTTGTTGCTAAGGGTTTTCCAATTCAAAGTAACAAACTCTTGGTTAAACTCAAATAAGTGAGAAACCTTCCCTTCCCATCAGATGTATCCAGCTCCATGCTAATTGGGACTTAAAAACACAATTTATTATTATTATTATTATTATTATTATTATTATTATTATTTGTTAAAGCTCATACTTCTAAAAAGTATGAAACATTTACAAATTGCTTCAGTAGAAGAATTCTTTTAGTAAGTGTGCTAAGTAAGACTTTGTATTCCTTATCATGAAACATTTAAAATAACTTTTAAGAATGGGTTCAGAACAGTATTGAAAGGCATTTCATTTTGCTTCTACAGGATAGAAGGTGCACCAGAGCCTTTTGACATGAAAATAACTCATAGTAATGTTGAATTCTGCTTTGCAGAATGTTGGTGAATAGCCCTTTGTTTCTGCCTCTCCGTTACTGGTCTGGTGTTGGGTGCTTTTGGGTTGCACTTCCCCAAATTAAACTATGATCTCTTTCTGGGGGCAGGAATATATACTTCAGGATTTACAACATGTAATAATGTGTTGGTGATGTTATTATACAAACCCAGAGTGTATCCTTTACCTTTTTCTCAATGGAGAGGGATAGGAACCCCAGAAGCAGAGCCTTGGGTAAAGGCACCAGTGTCTCTGGAGTCTTTCTGGCTTTGCTTTTGGCATTCCTTCTGGCCACTACTGTTGTTTACAGTGGGAGTCAAGATCCGTTCCATCCCTGTACCCTCTTATTTGTCCACCTCCTTGTACCAGCCCCAGTTCATTCCATCCAGCAGTCGCCAACCTTTTGGACCTCATGGACCACCAGTGGTCTGCGGACCACTGGTTGGTGATGCTTAAACTCTGATTAACATCTGGGTCACTGATTACTGGAGGAGGACTTCCACAGCTATCCTTACCACTTTCTCCCACTGGCCTCTCAGCCCTGGGCTCCAGTTGAGAATTAGTGTCCAGAATGAAGAGAAGGAGTGGTTTAGGTCTCCAAAATTGGAAATTTGCTTTTGATAATTTTTCGAGGTTTGGGATAAATTCACTATAATGGGATGCTGATGGTATTGGTCCCTCTCCTCTTTCCCTTGTGAAGTTTCTGCTGGAAAATCATTCAATTCCTGGTTGGAGTACTTTGGGTAGGTTTTGTTTTTGAGGCAAAGGAGATAATCAACTTAAATCCATTCCTACACAACAATGGGGGCCAAGAGAGAGTGTAGGCCCAGATAGAGCTGAAGAAAACTGTATTCCTGGGACACACCTGGCCCTCATGTAACCTTGAAGATTAGGGCAACTGTGTTTGTAGCACCCAAAACTGCTTTATAAAACCCGAGACACCAGACTTGAAACATTAATTTCACAACTTTCAGTTGTGTTTTCTGAGACTGAGAAACAGGGAGACAGTTGGGCTATTTGTTTAGAGATTCTTCAGTGAAGTTGATGAGCCACTCTCTTTCCAGGAGTGCTCGAAAATGCCAAGAAACTTCATGGATCATTTCACTGCTCTCAATTCTCTCTTGGGTCATTGTTGGCCTTTATCCCAGGCCTCCTCTGGTAGCCAGCTCCCTCATTCCAGCAATCATTTCTTTGCAGGAGTTTGCTTCTAACCTTTCAGTGTGTGTCCCAAATATTTAGTGATGGACTCAATCCAGTAGAAGAGGTTTTTTTTTTATTCCTTTAACTCATTTAAATAACTTAGGAAAATGAAAGCTGTAAGCTGAATAAACATTACCGTTGTCTCGAACCAGTCATTCCTGGGTGGAGTCTCCCCAATCTAGCAGTCCTTGGCACCCCTTTCTTTCTGCCTCTCACCTTCCTTGCCTATCCAAGGGCACTTGGGATTTAACGATCCAGTCCCATGTGCAGGGCTTCTTTGTAACGTGCCAGCAAGCACTTCTCCTTGAGCAATCAAACCTTGAGTTTTCTGTATGATCCTCTTTGTTTCCTTCAGGTTTATTATGGGGCATGACACCTGCCATTGATTATCTGAGCCCACAGCCTGGCTTAGCTGCATGAAGATGGAAAAGTTGGCTTCCCCCAGGGAAGCAGGGTGAGGGCTGGCACAGAGCAAAGCTGCATCAGGCTCCCTGGCACTGTTTACTACTTGCTATTTTGAAACTTTCTTCCCATGGAACTGTCGCATGGCTCCAATGCTAGAAAGAAGTGTGATTTGAGATCCATGTGAAGGAAACATTTTGAATGTGTTGACACATCATGTTTATCTTCCAAGATTCTCTTGGTGGTGTTTGCCCATGCAAAGTGAGGAGAAATTGAGGTATGTGGAGATTAGATTACCTGGCTCCTTGAAGGCTAAAAGTCAAGAAAAGAGAGAAAGAGGGAGAGAGAGAGAGAGAGAGAGAGAGAGAGAGAGAGAGAGAGAGAGAGAGAGAGAGAGAGAACATGAGTTGGTCACATTTTTCTTCATAGCTCAAGGCAATATGTTTATTTCGCCTAAATTAGGTATCTAACTGCTTGCATTCTCCTCAGCACTCAAGTTGTTTGTGTGGAAACAGCCCCAGTGAAGCCCATTCTACTTAGTGGTTATTTCCCAGTTGAGGCTCTGGGAAAGCTATGAGAAGGGGCTTGTTTTGACTCTAGAATAATTTTATGGTTTCTAAGAGATAGAAATTTTATTCACATAGCCCTGACTACTTGTGAAAAGGAGAACACATCCAGGATTTGCAGACAAAAGAATCCACTCCAACATGGGGAGAAAGAGCAGGGAGCCATAGGCAATAAGCAAATTAATCATAGTGCCCTAGGCTAATTCCAGGAAAAATAGAAAGCATATTAAGAACAGGAAGAAGCCACTTCAGACTAACTCTTCAATCTTTGGAGGATTTATTTTAATCATATCTTTAAGATTTTTCAACATTTCCAACACTTCCTGACTTCTCCTTGAACAGATCTAGGTGTCTCTGTCTGCAGTCTGAGCTGTTCTCACATGAGCCCTATTGCCCTGCATATGATAAGCTATTCCATATGGTTGGGCTCTTTGTTCTCAGAGTGCTAGGTTTTACAACTTCCCATTGCCTTGGAGTTTCTTATTTTTCCAATGGGCTCTTCGGGGATTTGCACCTCTTTCTAATATACAAATTATTTTCTCAGTTGCGTCACATTTGTTCCCAATTTTGAAAAAAAAAAATTATAAGGAGCTCTCCCATGTAAAGGCCAGCCAGAGGAATACAGGAAGAAACCTATACAGAGTCTCAATACCTCAGACAAACCTATCATACACCATCTTAGGCAACCTGCTCCAAAAAAAATTTGTCCCAAGAATTTTGTCCTGGTAAGTCAAAGGAACACAGGAATGCCCTGCCACAGCTTAGAATGTTTAGAATACACCTGTAGTTTTTTCACCCAGTAGGTAGGCCAAACCTGTCTTTTGGAACTAAAGATAGTCAGGGGGAAAACACATGGTTCAGAGAAATGAACTGTGGAAGTTTCAAGGGGTTTAGGTGGCTGCCCTCACCTCCCCATCAGAACAGGAAGCTGCTGGTTTAGGTCTCTCCATCACCGTTTGTTTCATGTTAGTGCCTTAAATAACTTATTCTTGCTTTTTGAAGCAACCAGTGCTAAAAATATAGAGAGCCTAATAGTTGGATTCACATCTATGGCAGACTAATGTACCTAGGAAATAACATGGTATTGTAGAAGGCTGTGGTTTTCCTGCTATATATTTGAATCACCTAGGGAACTTTTAAACCTGTTCATGTCTAGACCCACATCCAGGAACTCTTGCTGAAATTGGTTTGGGGTGGTGCCTGGGCATTGGGTGACTTTCGAGTTTCCTAGATCAGTGGTCGGCAAACCACAGCTTGTGAGCCACATGCGACTCCTTAAGTGTGGCTCTTCCACAAAATACCACGGCCTGGGCAAGTCTATTTTGAAGAAGTGGCATTAGAAGTTTAAATTTAAAAACTCTGGCTCTCAAAATAAATTTCAATCGTTGTACTATTGATATTTGGCTCTGTTGACTAATGAGTTTGCCGACCACTGCCCTAGGTGATTAGAATGTGGAGCCAAGATTAAGAACCACAAGTGTAAATGAAAGAAAATGGCCTTTGGAGTTAGACAAATCTAGGTTCAAATCCTAGCTCCTCTTCTTAATAACAATGGAATCTCTTAAGCCTCAGTTTCCTTGTCTATAAATCAGGAATAATAATTGTACCTCTCTCAGAGGGAATGAGCTAATGTATATAAAGCACTTAATGATGCATGGCATGCAATAGTCGCTTAATAAATGCCACTCTCCCCAGGGAACACATGCTATCTCTTAAACCAGTGTTTCCCAAACTTTTGACATGTGTACCCCTTCTATAATTTTCGTAACACTGAGTACCCCTCGTACTCATGAAAATGTAGAATTAGGCGCAGCTAAGCGTGGTGCAGTGCATATCCTCACAAAACTCTGGTGCAACGCGTACCCCCACCAAACTCTTCCTGCACCCCTGAGGGCACGCGTACCACACTTTGGGAAACACTGGCTTTGTGGTTACAGAGTTTCTGTTTGGGATGATAAAATAGCTTGGAAAGGATAGTGGTGATAGTTGTACAACATTGTGAATGTACTGATGCTACCGAATTTAATACTTAAAATTACAAAAATGGCAACATTTATGTTCTTTTTATCGCAGTAAAAAAAGTATTATTAGCTTTAACCCACATGTAGTGAATGTAATGGTGAAAAGAATTTGAGGAGTTAATGAGCAAGTCCCCAGGTAAATTGGATTAAGAATTTCTGAACAGAGAATGAAGAGAAAGATGATCCTAATTATGAAGAGTATATATTAGGAAAACAAGAATTCCATCTGTAGTAGGAGAGAACAGAAGCTATGGCTTTCTGGGATCCCCGCCGTCTATCAATTTGAAGAATTTCAAGTACATCCAACTCAGCAGGGATACCTCAACTGCTCCCAGTTCAGTAGCTGAGGACCTTGCCCTCAGTTCTGTTTTCAGAGGGGCTCTGCAATGCCTAATAATTAAAGCTACTATTAAGCCCAAACAAGCTTGTGAGGCCAAACCAGTAAAAGGTGGCTGAGAGCTATTCATAATCATCTGGGAGATCCACTCTTATATGATCTTAGGAGCCACACAAGAAAACATTGGCTGGAGATGTAGTGAGGCAACTGAATTGCAGAGAACACCAAATTCCATAGCTACCAAAGAGGAATCTGAACCACTCAGGACCCATTGAGAAGTCTAAGAGTTAGACATCCAAATATGAGACTAAGTGGAGCTCAGAGTTATATGCTATACTAGACGTACAGTGCATAAATTTGTGCACCAGTGGGGTTCCTTGGCCTGGCCTGCAGGATCGGGCTGAAACTGGCTCTCCAACATCCCCCAAGGAATCCCATATTGTGAAAAGGCACAAACCAGGCCAAGGGACCCCACAGGTGCACAATTGGGGCTGGGGAGGGACATAGGAGGTTGGCCAACCGGGGAAGGATCGCAAGAGGGCTCCAGGGTGTGTTCAGCCTTCTCACTCTTGCTCAGTCCGAATTGGCCAGACCCCAGGAGCAAGCTAACATACTGGTTGGAGCATCTCCCCTTGTGGTCAGTGCACATCATAGCAACTGATTGACCAGTCAAGTGTTGCCCCCTGGTGGTCAGTGCATGTCGTAGTGAGTGGTTGAGAGCCTTAGCATTCATTAGCATATCATGCTTTGATTGGTTGAATGGACAACTGAAAAACCAGACACTTAGCATATTAGGCTTTTATTATGTAGGATATCTTAAGTACGGATTGAGTCTATTAGTGCACAAGCCAGCACCATCACCAGTGGGTGTTTTGTGAACATGTTTAGCATGTGATTACCACTCGGGACCTGTACTGTCCCATGGTCTAAGATGGCCTGGACAAATAAGAGTTACTGTATTCATTTTAATCTCAGATAAATGTTTACTTTTCTATTTGGCTCATGAGACCAAGTGAATCAGAATGTACTTCTTTCTCAGTCCCTCAGTTTCACTATTGAACAGACCACTTATCTACTTGCACCTGCTTGTTTGGGGCTGTCCACATCCAAGGACTGGTTCTTGTAATACCAGGGAATATAACAAACTTTTGGACAAAACTGACATTTGGACTACATTCTCTAATAATTCTCTTCTAATTTAAGTCTTGTGTTTGCTGAGTGAAATGACTGCGTGGATTCCTAATCTTCACGCTTATGATACCTTATGTTACCCAGGAAACTACTTTCCACTTCCTTCTCCTTTTCAATTTTGGGAAGTTCCCATATGCCCACCAGGCTTATATGGAGTCTGATCTGGATTCTCTGAGCTTTACCCCACTGCATTATGTATACATATTGTCCTGAGTATTTTCACTATTCCACTACCAGCTTCAGACCCTGAGCTCCAATTCAACTGAAAGTTTCATCTCTCCCAAACCATTCAATGATCAGCAGTTTCCTTTGATAGAAGATACCTTCTTATTCTCAGTGGTAATGAAACCAAGCTTTAAGTTTAGTCCTTTTATATGGAAAATGGATCTTGTAAAGGTTGTTCAGGAAGCCTCAAATTATAGTGATGATGAACATCTCAAGAACAAATTTCCCCCCTAGTTACTTTTGAAGCTAAACATGGTCATAAAATATTCATTGGCAACATCAATGGTTTATCTCAAAGACAAATTCAACTCATGTTTAGGACTTCTGTGAAGTTAGGCACCTCAAAAAATTAATTGAAAGCATCCAGGATCTCTAAAAGCTTTTATAAAACACTGGCTGGCCACTTTGTTATGGAGTTCTATTAATTCCCCATAATCACTTTGGGGGCCACCTCAGCAGTGGGGACAAGGGAGGAAAAAGATTTAGTTCTAAAATCAGTCATGTCCACATTAGGACATTTGCTTCAGGCCTTCTCTTGGGCACAAAGGCTTAAAAATTGAAATTCAAAGGTAAAGTAAGGCTAAGACTAACAGACATCTAGGTTCAGATTTCAGCAAGTCACAGAAAGGCAACTTAAGTTCAAAGAACAGGCATTTGGCTCTATTTTATTCTTTTTATAAAGAGCTTTTATGAAAAGAAAGTTAATTTCTGTGACTCATAAACAGAAGATCTCCAAAGCTCCATAATGTTTTTGTGCAAATATGTCAGGAAAACTTGATGAGAAAATAAATAATTCCATGCTTCCTAAAAGTGTATCCATGTACACAATGTGCACTCCATAAGAACAGGGTTAAGGAATAGTACTGGTTGTCAAGGGAAAATGAAGTTCATTCTGATTAATAACTAGAACCTTTTCACGTTCTCCAGGGCACCCCAACTTGACTTTCTCTGTGATTGGTTGTTAGCCACATGGCAAGAGAATTTGTGATATTGCCACGCACCTAGGAAACAACAGCTCATTCTCCAACCCATAGGTACCAAATTGGGCTGCTAGGAAATTATAAGAGGTAAGTCATCAGGAGTTTTCTGGATGTGGAAAAACCAAGTGACCTTCTGCATTAGGAATGACTGAAAATAGGTAGTGCCCAATGGGACCTCACAGCACCATGATAGAAAATGGAGACCCAGAAAAGAAGACAGGCAAATGTTCAAGAAAGACTCCCCTATTAATACATTATTTTACTTGACTGCTACATGTTGCTACAGTACCACAGCAAATAAATCTCTTCTGAAACATGAGAAATATGACCTACAAAAAAGATATTAATTGTATATATAGGTTCAAAGAATACACTAATTGCAGTATCCCCAGCATTTTACTTCTATGAGTTGTTTCCAAAGGTGGTGCCAATAGCTAGTGAGCCTGAGAGAGCTCTAGGTTGACTACAAACACCTCCACCCAGATTTGGAGTTCCAGCCTGCTCCTTCCCTCCTAGAGCTTCCTAAAGGAAAAGTACATGTGAGAGGGACCTAAAGTTAGAAAATTCTGAGCAGCCAACGTAGCATATAGAAACTAGGACCTGAGGAATATATTAGACCAAAATAGGCCAAGGGAACAACAAAGGGAGGAGAAAAATCAGCTTCACCTATTAAGGATGGATCCTGTACCAAGGTCCAGCTCCAGCCCTGAGAACAGAAGTAAAGGAGAATAGCTTCAAGCTAGCTAAGACCCTGCCTCCACATAGCTGTCTGAACCCCTACTCGTAGCCCATTGAAGGTGCACTCAGGCCTCTCCCATTAATTCCAAGCTCATATATTCAACTTGCTTGTTAACTTTTCCATTTAGATGTCAGATAAGTTGCTTAAAGTTAACATGGCAAAACCCAAAGTTTTTATCTTTGTCTACCTCCTTCCCCAAACCCCAAGCACAATCTTCTCAGTCTCTCTTAATGAAGCTCTGTGATTCCAATTGCATAGATCAAAGACCTTTGCATTATTCTTGACTCCTCATTTTCTCTTAAATCCCAGATCCAATCCATTAGCAAATACTGTTTGCTCCACCTTCAAACCATATCCAGAATCTAATCAATTCTCATCTCCTCCACCTCTACTACTTTAGCCTGAATTATCATCATCTCTAGCCCAGATTATGGCAATATCCCCCTCCATGTGTCCATCTTTATTCTTCTACACTAAATTTTGTTTATTTTTAACTTTTAAAATTTATTTTATTTTTACCTTCAGCTTTTAACCCCTCTATACTGTCTACCATCTCCACCCTATATTTTTAATATAGCAGCCAGACTAACTCATTTAAATTGTAGGTCAAATTATGTCACTCCTCTGCTCAGAATCCAGTCATGGTTCTCCATTTTATTCAAAGTCCTAATCATGACCTGGCCTCCCACTATGCCATGTTATACTGCTACCCACCCTATATATTCCACTCCAGTCAAAACTGCTATATTTTCCCCTGAAAATGCCAGACACATTCTTATTTTAGAGCCTTTAGTTCAGGCTGTTCCCTCTTTCTGGAATTTTCTCCCCTATTCCAGATTTGCATGGCTTGCCTGTTTCCTCCTTCAGTTCTCCACTAAAATGTACTCTTATTTAAATGATTCCTGACTTACTTGTTTAAATTTATAACCCTCTTCCCAAGATTCCATTTCCCTTTTTCCTGCTTTATTTTTCTCCACAGTGATTATCATTTATTATTTAGTTTAGCTTTTATTCCTCTAGTGTGTTTAGGCCTTCAGATGGGAAAAGCTAGGCTTCCTTCTCTTCAAAAGGCATTTATAGCCACAGCAAACAGGAAGTAGGGGAAGAGAAACCTACATTTCTCCCCCAAAATATTTCTTAGGTTCAGGTATCTGTTTTAAAGTCAGCCCTGCCAAGAAGTTTGAGGTTGGGTGAGGGTTGGCTACTGCTATTTAGGATAAATCACAACTGAAAAGGACTGAGATGAACAACTTCTGGGTTCCCATTCAGTGGATTCTTGGGTTTGGGTAGGCCAACTCTAGACTCCAACACTATTGCCTCACCCTCAAATCTGTTTTGTTGTCTATAACTATGAGTCTGTAAATTCTGTTGGAGAAGGATCCTTCTCCGTTTTATTCACTGCTGTATCCCTAGCACTTAGATCAGTGCTAAAAGCATATTAAATGCTCAATAAATATGTGTTCTATGAATGAAAGAACCAATGAAATGACCAAGCACACTAGAGTGAACTTACTACTTGCCTATCCCCTAATCACATCTCTTCCTACACATTTCTCCCCCATCCTGTTGGTTCTCCCTAGCTTGGCTCCTTCAATTTTCTTCTATATGTATTCTGCCTTATACCATACTTTGTCCATGTCTCCTTCTTATTATCAGGTCCAAGCCTGAGGCATGCCAAGATTTCCAGCACTGTTATATATGAGGATCTTGACAATAGTCCCATATACCACTAACTTGAGTACCTACTATGTGTCAGGTGTCATACAAGATGCATTATACATATTTTATTTAACCTATGGATAGATATCTCCAAACAAAGTCAGATACTCTCTATATGCCTTCAGATTGGACCTCCACTTGCAGAACAAGGGAGGGGTGCTTTCTCTGCTCTTTGTGCACTGAGTGTTGAGCTGGCCAACTGTCCAACCTTGGCCTTATATTCCATGGTCCCACTCAAATGCCTTCATGAGAAAACCTCCCAGAGTCCAATTCACTCCACTCATTTATACTAACCAAGCTCTGACTTCCCAGAATACCTTGCACTGAGCACACCTCAGTGATGACCCACAGAAGAACTGAGCCCTACATTTCAGCTGCTAATTATAGCTAATTTTTCCAAAACTCAAACTCATATCTTGTTTTCTTATAATCCATCCCAAAGGACCCACATCACTGTGTAGTGCATTTTATGTATATATTCTCTCTAACCAAGGATATAAAAATCTTTGCCTGGGAATGGAGTCAAAAGCATTTTTGGAAATATTCAAAACATGCATCTCTGTTCCTCAATGAGAACCAAAGCTGAGGATGTGACGTTTATAGGACATGTCAGTGGAAAAGATTACTTTTCTTAAAATACATTTGTTAAATGATAGGTAAAACAGCAAACGGATGGGAACCTACAACTGGGAGATATCACAGGAAGAGGGAAATATGATTTTTATTATAAACATATGCATTTTATTATTTCTCCCTGTGAGGATCAAGATTGGGAATCTGCAGCTGTGAAAGGGCAAGGAGAGAGCAGTATTTTTAGAACTGTCACTTTAAAATATACCTTCTCTGCTATGCTGCAGCATTTCTCTAAACAAGGCCCTCTTGGAGCCTGAGCACAGCCAAAGATGAATATACAAATGAAAAAAAAAAGTGGCTAGGAGGCAGTTCCTCTTGCCTTCACAAATGCTAATGAAAATAGAGCTTGGCTTGTCACTGTCCCATCCAGGCTCAGATATTTGAACCACTATTGTTCCTATGTTGAACCATGTTGAACCATGGGAATCATCAGTGACTTCCCCATCTCCCATAACTCTAGTCCTACCCGGTACCAAATCATGTTGGCTCTTTCTCAAAGTCTCTTCCAATGAGTACAAACATGAGACGCTACTGCTTAGTGGGGTTGCCTATATGCTATAGACACTCTTCCTGTCATCTTCCTTTCTCATAAGGCAAGCAAAAGGATTACCCCAGTTTACAGAGAAGTAGACTGAGGCTCAAAGAGGTGAGGTTTCTTGCTCAAGCTTACACAGCTCATAAGTGGTGAATGGGAGTATTTTAACCCAAGTGTGTCTGGCTCCAAAGCTCTTGCCTGTCTTATCTCTCCATTCCCCAGCCCCAGGGGCATAAGCTATTATAAATACTAATCATTGAATGTAATGCTGCAACTTTCTCACCCCAATAACTCCAACTCCTGCATACAGAGCCACTGGCACCTTCTTTGACATCCCTGTCTTTCTATGGTACTCTGTATTGCCTGGCAATCATGTTCCAAAGTTCTTATTATGGCTTTGAACAACTTCCCTGAGTCTAACTTTACATCTTTCCTCCAAAAATTATCCTCCTTCACTTCATCTTCATTTACCCTGCATTGGCCATGCTCATTTTTGCTTTAGCATCTTTGCTCATGCTGTAATCCTCCACTTGGTATGTCTTTTACCCTCTTTATCTCTTTCCCAAAACTTCACCCAATCACTCCACAGATATATGAGACCTCTTCCAACATAAAATTCACTGCTTGAGTTTATACTCTGTAATTACATTTTCTAGTTGTATTGTGTGTATCTCTTCTCCCCCACTACAAAGTAATCGTTCTTCTCTGGTACCTGGCACCATGATGGGCACAGAAGAGGTGGCCAAAAGTTTCTGTCTTGTTTTGACATGATTCTCTAAAGTGCCATGATAATGGGAATTCCCAAATAGGAGGGCTTTATGGGAAGAGATGTGACTCATACAAAAGCAACTACATTTTCCACAGCAATGATAGCATCTCAACAACAGACAGCTCGCTGTTCAGAGAGCTGAAAGCACTAGATCAGGCCTCTCAATCAAGTGATTTTGTCTGTTTGTTTCATTAAGTTAAGCAGTCCCTTCTTTGTGGCATCCACAACCAAAGGCCTGGCACCAGTGGGAGTGACAGGCACTCCACTTTTGACATGTCATCGCCTACATGGGACTGCTCTGCCAACAAGAGGGAGATTTCTCCAGCCACTTTGCAAATGAGTGAATTATGGGTTTACTCAATCTTTCATGTTGCCAGGCTCAACATTTTGGTTTACTCCTCTAGTTACCTTTGGCATAGTTTCCACACTGGGGAAGGCAGAACTCTCTCAGGCTCAAATCTCCCTAGGGACTCTAAATTTACCTTACCTTAAACTTAAGATTTTCTTTGGTTCACAGGAACCTCTATCTCGACCCATGCCCACCTGCCCAATACATTGTTAGGGTCTTAGGCCTCCAGAGAACATTGGAGTCCATGTCCACATCTCGGTCCTTGTTTGCAAAACTTTTCCTAGTGAAATATCATCATTTTGGGAAAGAAGTCTGTCAGTAAGTCATTTCAGGCAAAAATCAAATCCACAGCACTCCACACAAATAACAAACAGCTTACAAACTACTTCAGTGGGACTCCAAGAACTGCCATTTGGAAGGGAGGTCAGGAAGTGAAGCATAAACATCTGGTGTTCTAAAGGGCTGGCGTGGGGGCTGTGTGCAGATGTGAAAAGCCATAACCTGACCTCTGAGTACCTTCTTTTCATTTTTCTTTTTTTCAGAACTGATTTTTTGACCACCAGTGCACTGAGTCACCCAGGTCTTGATTAACACTGGAAACACTGCTTAAACAGATTGACTATTTATCAGCGTGATGGTTCATTTTCACTTACTATTTCCTTTGAGTATTTTTTAATTAGCCAAAGTGCTAATTTGCTTACCATTTCTTGGCATAACTGGTGCTGAGTGGTCTTTGAATCTTCAAATGGTTCCCTTTGTCACTCATTTTCCAATTCATGCTGGCTCCTTGGGCATTTTGCAGAAATATAGTCCAACACCTTTCTTTCCTAAAACTAGTATGAAAACAAGCACTTTGACTCCTGGAGTGTCACAAAAAAAAGATGTTAACAATAGAAGACTATTCTCAATGCACCTTTCATTGAAAGAGCACAGTGTGTTTCACAAAGTTAACTACTTAAGTCTTCCAACACACCTGCATCGTGAATAAGAGCCATCCACATAACTCTCCCTGGATGAAATGCAGTCCCATCTAGAGTAAAATTCCCATGCGGAAGCTATAATTGCTAGAGTTGCAAGTTGATGGACAGTCTTTGGTTAACATCCAAAATTTTGCTAACACTGTAATGAGATCTTCATTGGAGGTCCCATGAATCAAAATCTTTTCCTTTCCCCCCACCTAATTGGAAAGATGATGCTTCCAGGCCTCTGCTTCTCAAGTGTAACCTATAGTCTGTAAGGTGCCTTCACTTTACCACTGTCTAATTTTAAATGCAAGAACAGGATGTGCTGATGGCTGAGTGAGGATTCCAGCCAGCACAAAAATCAAATAAAAGGTGGAGGCAAAGGCTAACTGAATTCATTCTGACTTCACTGCTCAAAATTCCCCAGGTGTCAACTAAGAGAATTGGGAATTCTTCTATATCATTGCTGTCACTACCCTGGGCAAAAAGTGATGTAGCTGCATCCCAAGACTTAATACAAGATAAGAGAATGTAGCCCGAGTATAAGAAGGAAGAAGTGACCGGAGGGGGGTTACTGATGAGAAGCCTAGCTGAAGAACATGCTATCTGATATGGCTTCATTTCCCATTCCCATCATTCAATTAATAATACATTAAGAATTTCCTGCCAGAACCAGTTTAGCTCAATAGATAGAGCGTCGGCCTGTGGACTGGAGGGTCCCAGGTTCGATTCCGGTCAAGGGCATGTACCTTGGTTGTGGGCATGTCCCCAGTAGGGGTTGTGCAAGAGGCAGCTGATCGATGTTTCTCTCTCATCTATGTTTCTAACTCTCTTCCTCTCTGTAAAAAAACAAACAAACAAAAAAATAATAAAATATATATATATATATATTTAAAAAGGAATTCCCCCAGTCTGCTTTACAACCTAAAGGCACTTTTCCTGACACCCCTTCAACAAAATGGTAAGGCTAGGGAAGCTCAACATGAAGTGGATTGCTAGGGTGTTGGCTCTAAGGGAGTTGCTTGTTTGTTTTTATTTGTATTTTTTTTTATTGATTTCAGAGAGAGGAAGGGAGAGGGAAGGAGATAGAAACATCAATGAAGAGAGTGATTGATCATCAGCTATATCCTGCACATCCCCAGTGCCCTGACCAGGAATCAAACTGTGACCTCCTGGTTCATGGATTGATGCTCAACCATTGAGCAACACCAGCCAGGCTGTTTGTTTTTACCATGGATCCTCTCCCTTGGAGTATCTTGACTTACTTGGTAGCTGGCCTTCATAAAGACTTCAATGCTGCTGTGCAATCATATTTTTATATATTTGTATTGATTTCAAAGAAGAAGGGAAGAGAGAGATAGAAACATCAATGATGAGAGAATCATTAATAGGCTGCCTCCTGCATGCCCCCCACTGGGGATGGGACCCACAACTGGGGCTTGTGCCCTGATCAGGAATGGAACCGTGACCTCCTGATTCGTAGGTTGATGCTCAACCACTGAGCCATGCTGCAATCATACTTTTGCCTCTAATCACCAATGCCTCCCATTAAGCCTTACTACTCTTCACCCAGCCCCACCTTAGCCTCCCTCACTCTTAGGAGGATGCCTTGCAGATATCCTTACAGAGATACATACCATCAAGTGTCAATTCTTTACTTCACTCTCCTGTTTTTAAACATACCTATATGTATGTGTTTCCCAACATATCCTTTCTTCATTTTCTCCCAGGGTCAGCAAGGGTTGTTCTTCCTCATCTGCAGTGTCTCTCTCTCTCTCTCTCTCTCTCTCTCTCTCTCTCTCTCTCTCTCTCTCTCTCTCTCTCTCTTTTAATACATTTTATTGATTTTTTTTACAGAGAGGAAGAGAGAGGGATAGAGAGCTAGGAACATCAATGATGAGAGAGAATCATCGATCAGCTGCCTCCTGCACACCCCCCACTGGGGATATGCCAGTAACCAAGGTACATGCCCTTGACAGGAATCGAACCGGGACCTTTCAGTCCGCAGGCCGACGCTCTATCCACTGAGCCAAACCGGTTTCGGCCTGCAGTGTCTTAATGCCAATTTCTCTCCACTTTTGTGTTCTTGCTACAGAGCTCATCATATCTACCACCTATGTCTTCAACCTTTATCTGCTTGCTTCTCCCCTCTACTCCGCAACCGATAATTATGCTTAAATCTAATTTTGGGGATTGTCAGGTTGTCATCTTTTTCTACTTGCCCTTTAAATGTGGGGTTAGACGGTTTGTTGTTCTAAGCTTGCTCATAACCTCCTTATTGATCTCATGTATTCTCATTGGTCAAACAACACCCCTTTGAAAAAAAAGGGGGGGGGGACATTTATACTTTCAACAATAAATATAATTTAAAAAATAACTCCCAAACACCAACTATCCTTGAAATAATATCCATAGTTCTCTTCCATCATTTTGTTATGAGCTCCAGGCCCATATTTCCAAATGCCTACTAGATAACCCACAGGTCTTTTAAACTCAGAATGTCCAAATTGAAGCCATCTTTCCCACCTCCCACTCCCAATCTGTTTCTTCGTCTATTTTCTCTCCCTCAGTTGGTAACAACAGAATCCACCCTTTCACCTGGATCTAAAACCTGGGAGTCACCATTGATAACTCGCTGATTTTCCACCTTGTATTTAATGCCTACCTATTCATTCTACTTCCTTAGTATCCCTATCTGGCAATTCCATTCTTTCTCTCAACATTTTATTAAGATTTTTAAAAAATATTTTATTGATTTTTCACAGAGAGGAAAAAATAGTGCTATTTTAATAATCTCCTGTCTCCCTATTTCCTCTAGGCCCCTCTAATCTGTGTCATCCCATAGTAGACAGAGCAGATTACTCCTCTACTATAAGTCAATACTTTATAATAGCACATATATGTTGTAATCTTCTGATTACATTTCAGTGAGTCTCCCACAGGATTTAGAGCTGCTTGAGGGCAGGCATACTTTTTAATTGGACTCATTTAAAAAAAAAATACTTTTTCATTTGTTTCAGCGAGGAAGGGAGAGGGAGATAGAAACAACAATGATAAGAGAGAATCGTTGATTGGCTGCCTTCTGCACACCCCCTACTGGGGATTGGATCAAGCCTGCAACCTGGGCAAGTGCCCTTTACCAGAATCGAACCCAGGACACTTTAGTCTGTAGGCTGATGCTTTATCCACTGAGCCACACCGGTTAGGGCTGGACTCATTTTTTTTTTTTAGCTCAGAGTAAATAAATGCATGTGATTCTGTTTGGATGAATCTAATGGAAAGAAGTACAGCTGGAAAACACTCACTATGCCTATCAGAATGGCTAAAATTTTAAAAAGCAGGTAATACCAAGCACTGGAAAAACTGGACTTTCTATTACATTACTAAGTAGATTATAAGTTAGTACAAACACAATAAAAAACTACTTGAGAGTGTCATAGATGGATAAATAGAGATAGATGATATATTGTAGATAGATAGATAGATAGATAGATAGATAGATAGATAGATAATTGATAGAGATATCCTATGGACAAGCAAATTTCACTTTTACATATATCCCCAATCTAAATGTTTACATCTGTGTTCTCAAAAATACCATAGACAAGAGCATTTGTGCAGCACTGTTCATAATAATCCCCAATTGGAAACAAGACAAATGTCCATTAACAATAGAACTAATACTATACAGCACTGAGAAGAAAAGAACTATTTCTATATTTAAAAAAAACTACATGGAAGAATCTCACAAACATAATGTTGAGTAAAAAAAGCTAGACACAAAAGAGTATATACTATAGAATTCCATTCAGATAAAGTTAAAAGGCAAAATAAATCCTTATCTTAATTGTCAGATGAATGATGGGGAGCGGGCATTTCCAATGCTGGTAATGTTGTTTCTTAATCTAGGTAATAGCTACATAGGTGTGCTCAGATTATGAAAATTCATCAACCATTATGATTAATGCACTTTTTATATGCATATTATATAATTCATTAAAAAGTTTACTTTAACAGAAGTATTATCTTGAACATTGCCCTTCTTTTCAACTTTTAAGAGTTTTTCTGCTTGTTCTCCTGGCTGGGTAGATCAGTTGGTACACCAAGGTTTCAGGTTCAGTTCCCATCAGGGCACATACAAGAATCAGCCAACGAATGCATAAATATGTAGAACAACAAATATCCCTCTCTTTCTCTTTCTGTCTTTCGCTTCCTTTCTTTCTAAAAATCAATAAATAAAACATTTTAAAAAGAGAACATACTGAGTTTGAAGTCAGTGGCTAACAAAATTAGGTAGAGGAGCCACATCTAAAGATCTAATCAGAGTCAGCATAGTGTGTGTGTGGGGGGGGGGGGGGGGGAAGGATGTAGAAATAGGGAAGAGTAGTGAATACCTCAGGCCAATCCTATACAAAGGGAAACTGATTCTAAAAAACAAAGAGTGAATTCTCATCAGGTAATTTGAATCTGAAGGAAATTACCCCCTACTATAGTCGGTAACACCTGAAAATTCAAATCATTACAGCAATTATTAGCTATGCTCCACTAACTCAGTTTCCCACTCCTCACCTCTTTCATATGCATTTAGTAGTAGTCCTGTGGAGCTACTTGTGTGGCCTGCCTAATCCACTGCAGACTCTAGGGCTGGAACTTCCTCCCACCAGAGTCTCTAATAGCCAGTAGTTAGCAGAAGAAAACAGGCTGTATAATAAATCCTCAGCTCCTTTCCAGGTATTTAGTGTCGAAAAAAGACGCTGTACCCTCTACTCTAGAATGCCAGCAAGTGCAGTGTCTTGAGGCTTTTCTGTGACCTTCGCCCTCAAATATACTACCTCTCAGCACCATCCCCTTTAAGATCCAAGCTCTCATTTTCCAATCCTTCAGTAAGCTTTCCAACTCTTTATTCTTAAACCCAGAATAGCTCTTTTTCAGTGTTTATTATATATTGCTAAATTTGGTTGGGGGGGGAGAAGTAGGTTATAATATATCTATAATGTGTTCTTATTTTAGTTATTTATTTATGTATATACACACATATACTTATATAAGCACATTTGAATATATATATATAGTTACATGAAAAAAAACTGGAAGGAAATATACCAAAATGTTAACAGCATATATATCTTTTAGAAGTAAGATTATGTATAGTTTTATTTTCTTCTTTTTATTTTTAATGTTATATCATTTAAATGAATATATATATATATATATATATATATATATATATATATATAAATTTTTTAACAAGGGGTAAATCTCTAAATTTTTTTTATTCAAAAATAGTAAAGTGTTTCCATTTCCAGTATGGTGCAATAAGCTGTTAACAACTACAAAGGTAGCAACTACAAACTCTGAGGAAAATTAAAAAATAAAAAACTTAGAGATTCTGGAAAGTAATAAAAAAAAAAATACAGGCAGATTTTGTATGGGAACTAAAACTCGGCAGAAAGAACTAGCATGGGGTGAGTTTCCATTTTTACAGCTATAGCCTGAGCACAGAGTACTGTTGCAGCATGGCACAAGACAGCTAAAATTCCAATAGGAAACTTGCCATTTGTCTGGTTTGAAGACCAGGGATATAAGAACCCAGAGAAACTACATCCACTTGAGAATGCTGAAGGAATCCTGGAAAGGACAAAAGCAGACTTAGACAAGGTCTCTTGCTGACCCCTGGGCCCCTGTACCATGCATGCCTGGGGTAGAATCAAATCATATTACAGCTAAGGCTAAAAGAGTTTAACTGATAATTGAGCTGATGTCCTCCATAGGTGAGATAGAGTTTACAGTCCATGGCTAATCAAGATAATTGCTTGCTAAAGCAGTGTCAACACTTTTTGGAGGAATATAGTAGAATCCAGAGTCTCCACAACCTAACAATTATAATACCTAGTCTACAATCCGAAAGTACCCAACATACAAAAATAAGTGAAACAGGAAAATATGACCCAGGCATTCTCAAAAGACAAACAAAAGAGTTCAACACAGATATAACCTAGACCTTAGAGTTATCAGATAATTACTTTAAAGAGCTATGATAACTGTAATCAGTGAGGCAAAGAAAAATATGCTTGTATTGAATTGGAAAAAGTAGGATATCTCAAGAAAGAAAATAGAAATTATTTAAAAATTAATGAATTCTAAAACTGAAAAAGACAATATTTTGGGAGTGAAAACACCCTGAATGGATGTAAGAGCAGAATGGAATAGACAGAGAAAGAGTCAGTGAACTCAATGATAGATCAATAGAAATCCTCCAATAAAAAGATGATAGGGAACAAAGAACAAAAAATAAAATGAGCAGAGCCTCAGAGATCTGTCTCACATTATTAAAAGATCTAACATACAGATAACTACCACAGAAGGAGAAAAGAGAGAAGAAAAAATTAATAATAATTAAAAACTTCCAAAACTTGGGTTAACCCCAACAGGATAAATATGAAGAAAACCATGTCTAATAAATCATAATCAAATGAATGAAAGCCAAGGATAGAATGTAAATTTTGTAGGTAGCCAGAGAGAAACAAAATACTATATATAGGAGAATAGTGATTGAAATTACCATGGTCTTCTTATCGGAAACCACGAAGGCCAGAAGACAGTGGAACAGCATCCTTAAAGTGACAAAAGAAAACTTGTCAACCCCAAATTCTGTAAACAGTGATAGAATCTTTAAAGAGTGAAGATGAAACAGAGACATTTTCAATTTAAAAAAAAATCATTGTGAGTAGAACTGCATTATAAGAAATAAGTTCTTTAGACAAGGAAAATAATATCAGAGAGAAACTCAAATATTCAGGAATGAAGATTGTCAGCAATAACACTCAAATATAAACTCAGTAGTACTTATGTAGTCAAATATCTATCTAGATATAAAATATGGAAAGTGAATTGAAGGGCCTCAAGAAGGTAGCAGAAGACTTTATTGAAAAGTCAGACAGAGCTCACACAATATCAGTAAAGCCATAAAACAGTTCCCTACTACAGAAGGCATGGTTAGATTCCCTTCTTCTTTACTATAAATATGTAGAGGCTCTAACTAGTGTGGTTAAAGGAGGTATTTCAGAGCTAGTCCAAAGTGGGTCATTTCATATGTGCTTCAGGGAGGTCTTGCTTGTGATGTGTGGTCTGTAATAGGATGGCAACTTCTCTCTTGAGGGCCTTTTTTTTCTTTTCTTTTTTTTTACTAAATATTAAATTTTGCTTTTAAACCTGTCCATGGAGGTTTACAAACCCGGACACCTGTAGACCTCTTGGTTTTGAAGTATGAATTACATATATAACTCAAATTAAATGTATTCATTAAATTGTATTGAATTCAAATGAAAGAAACAAAAGATGAGATAAAAGTTGTAAACCATTACAAAATAATTTTAAAAAACAGTACTGACAGAATTATGGCTAAAATGTTACATGTATACAATATTAATGCAAATAGGTTGTTTAACCTTCTTGAGAAACAAAATATTATCAAGAACTAAAAAAAATGTTCATTTCACAGAATGTTTATTTATTAGAAAAACTCATAAGAAACACGTCATCTAAAGGTATTCAACTCAGTATAACTGAATAGTGTGAGGCTGAAAACCATTTCTAGTAAGAGGGGAATCATTAAGCAAATGGACTGTTCATTAATGGAATAGAACATTAGGAAGTTATTGAAATGTATTATGTGGAAAATAATATGCACACTTTGATGCTCAGTAACAAAAGCAAATCACAAAATCACTTGCATATTATGATTATGACTGTGTACATATACGTATTAGTTAGAGAAACCTGTGTACCAGGTATTGTACTATGTATAATAGACACAAAGGTGAGAATATTTATTCCCTGTTCTGAAGAAGGTTCAGTCTAAGTAGAAGTCATACAAACAAACCAAAAGTTGTAATTCACAAAATGCTTTTGGAGGACGGAAAGGAACACTAAAGCTGCTGAAGAAATGAGGAAAGACTTCACAAAGGGACATGACATATGTGGACAATAATGAAAAGGAACATGAAGAAATCAGTTGTATTAGAGCAGGAAGTTTAGGAGTCATTTATCTTTGCATTTTCAACTTTCTTATAATGTTAAATGTTTTTATAATAAAAAATTGAAGATGTGAAAATGAAACCTTCTATATCTGGCCACTGTGGGAAAGCTTTATATGGAACAAACCACAAATATGTTGTAAAAATAAATAAAACTTTTTTAAAACGAAAATTAAAAAAAAGGTTCTCTGGACATTCTTACCCCTTCTTGCTTCACTCCTCTTAGTGGAAACCAACATCTTTTGGTCTCCCAGCATGACACCACACTTAAGAATCTCAGAGCAGTGAAAGGGGGTTGGGGGCAGGAAGAGATTAACCAAACAATTTATATGCATATATGCATTGCCCATGGACACAGACAATAGTTTGTTGAAGGTAGGGGGAAGGGGTCAATGGGGGAAGAGGGGGACATCTGTAATACTTTCAACAATAAAGATAAATTTAAAAATATACATACATATTACTAGCCCAGATTGTGGCTGATTTAGCCCTTGCAATGAGATTATTATTGATAACCTGGAGTCTTTTTTAACCTGAAGGTAGGAAGTGGCCATACTAGCAGAACTCCTCTTATCCTCATGAGGGACACTGGTGGATTTAATGGTAGTCACTCAAAAATATGTGTCCATGTCCTAATGTCCAGAAACTATAATTGTGACCTTATTTGGAAAAATGTTCTTTGCAGATGTCATTGGGTTAAGAATCTTGAGATGAGATCATCCTAAATTTAGGTTAGGCCCAAAATCCAATAACCCAGGGCTTTATAAGAGAAAGACAGAGGGAGATTTGAGTCACAGACACATAGGGGAGAAAACCGTGTGAAGATGGAAGCAGAGTTTAGAATATGCAGCCCCAAGATAAGAAATGCCTAGAACTACCAGAAGCTGAAAGAGATAAGGAAGATGTGATGGTTAATTTTTTGTGTCACCTTGGTTGGGACACAGGATGCCCAGATAATTGATAAAACATTTTATTTTTTAAAAATATATTTTATTGATCTTTTAACAGAGAGAAAGGGAGAGAGATAGAGAGCTAGAAACGTCGATAAGAGAGAAACATCGACCAGCTGCCTCTTGCACACCCCCTACCGGGGATGTGCTCGCAACCAAGGTACATGCCCTTGACCGGAATCGAACCTGGGACCTTTCAGCCCGCAGACCGACACTCTACCACTGAGCCAAACCGGCTTTGGCATAAAACATTATTTTAGATATGTCTGGTCTGTGAGGTGTTTTGGCTAAGATTAACGTTTAAATCAGTAGACTTTGAGTAAAGCAGAGTGCCTTCGATATGCAGGTAAGTTTCACCCAATCAGTTGAAAGTCAGCATAGAACAAAAAGACTGGCCTTCCCACCCACACCTCCACAACACCATACCTCCTCCACCCCAGAAAGAGGAAATTCTGCCTTGATCTGAGACTTTGACTCTTCATTGTTTTGTAGCAGACTGGAACACTGGCTCCCCTGAGTCTCCAGCTTCCAGACTACCAGTCCACCCTGCAGAGTTTCAAGTTTCCAGCCTCCATATTCCTTATCATCTCTCTCCCTTCCTCTCTCTCTCATTTTTCAATACACATTTCCTATTGGTTCTGTGATTATACAGAAAGATCCTCCATTAGAGGCTTCAAAGAGAGCATGGCCAAAGCCGGTTTGGCTCAGTGGTAGAGCGTCGGACTGCGAACTGAAAAGTCCTAGGTTCGATTCCGGTCAAGGGCATGTACATTGGTTGCGGGCACATTCCCGGTAGGGGGTGTGCAAGAGGCAGCTGGTCGATGTTTCTCTGTCATCGATGTTTCTAGCTCTCTATCTCTCTCCCTTCCTCCTCTCTGTGAAATATCAATAAAATATATTTTAAAAAAAACAAAAAAACAAAGAGAGCATGGTCCTGCCAATACCTTGATTTCAAGATTCCTGCCCTCCAGAACTGTGAGAAAATACATGTCTGTTGTTTCGAACCATCTAGTTTGAGGTAATTTCTTTTGGTAGTCCAAGGAAACTAGGACAGTTACTGTGGCCTCTGACATTACAAAAACCTGGGACATGTGGCTTTTGTAACATTTTCAGAAATGGGTATCCCTGGATATTTTTAAGCCCAGTCAGGGACATGTGTAGAAGTAAGAAAGCAGTGTCCTGGATTCAAATTCTGGTTCCAGCACTTACCACCTAGGTAGACTCAAGAACCTCACTTAACCTCTACAAAGCTATTTCTTCCTCAAAGCAATGAGGATGCCGCTTATATTTCTGGAGTCCTTTGAAGAATAGAGATACTGTAGGTAAAGTGCTTGGCCCATAGCAGTGATGATAAATTGTCTTCTCTCCCTCTCACCTCCCCCTACTTTCTTCTCATATGAAAGCTCTGTAGGTAATTCTTCCAATCCTACCTGATCAGACATCCCTTTACTCCAACCAGAATGCCTTAATCCATTTTTCCCAGCATGTGTAGTTAGCATCTCATTACTGTCTCAGTGTTTCTCACCCCTTTACCCTACCTACCTATTCCTCCTGAAAGGCACATCTCATACTCCCCTGCTCCAAAAAGTCTGTCAACAGTTAGCCCAGGGTCCACCCTCCCTCCTCTGAGCTCCTATAACACACATTCTCTAAACAGTTACTCTATTAGTGAGTACAGTACTGCCTTACATTGCTTCTCCTACGTAGTCAGTTCACAGCATACAATGAGGCACTGTTTGGGAACTGGAAACCATTTCCTATGGATACAATCTTATGGATGATAGACTAAAACTGTGCTAAATATTCTACTCAGTTTTCATCTTCTAGAGAGCAATTCCTACACGCATTCTAAATGTTATAATTATAATCCATTATGCATCAGGAAAAGCAATATAAATGGTGCCCCTCTGTTCTGGCTTAATCTTCTTGCACAGTTGCCTCTTCAGCTAATATTCATGAACCCAGCAAAGCTGCCTGTCACCTAGGTTCATGTGGCCTTCTGGGAATCTGACTCATTGTGCTAGAAGGGGCTTCAGAGAGTGACCATGGCCAGCACCCTGATCCCGGGCAGGTCCAGGAGCAAACTACCCAGTCAGATGGTAACAGGTATCGAGAAAGAGGCCACGGGCCAGCTGGGCACCTGGCCCAGAGCTAAATGAGCTTGAGAGGCTAGAAGGACTTCCCCAGATCCAAGAGGAATGAGTGGGCCTTCTTGACCTTGTTTGGGGTCACCTGTTCGTGGTGGTGGTAGTGGCAAGCTACAGAGGGGCTGGAAGAAGAGGAAGTCTGGCACACGTCTTTCCTGGAACAGGTTGCCTTCCCAGCCCAAGCCTAAACAATCATTTGCCCTTCACTGGGTAAGTTTAGGCTTGGGGGTTCTTATTCTGGCCCACATGAGCAGCTCAGCACTTTGCCTGGGGCAGGGTAGATGAGACTGAGGTCTGGATTAGCTTTTAACTCCTCAAAATCTGCTAAGGAATCCTCAAACTAACAGGATTGGCATCACCTGGGAGCTTATTAGAAATGCAGACTCTCAGCCCCCACCCCTACACCTACTCCTTCAGAATTTGCATTTTAATGAGATCCCCAGGTGATTCCTAAGCGCATTAAAGTTTGAGAAGCACTGCCTTCATTGTTAAAGGCGGAATGGAATGAAAGCTAGATTTTCAATCTGATGAATTGGGAAAGCAATGGTGGTTACAGCCATGGTCAAAGCAGAAAAAGTTCAGAGGCAAGGCAGGTATGGATGAAAGTCTCATCCTCTGCAGCCCAACCCAGACTTCTCAAAGGCCCAAGAGGTGGAGTTTCTGTCCGTAATGAGTGTTCATACATCAGGCACTGCCTCTGTGTGTGTGTTTGTGTGTATCTTCTCAACTAGACTGTAAGGCTTAAAAGGACAGGAACCATATTATATATGTATGAGTGTATATATTATGGAAGAACAGTGATATATAATAACTGAGCACAAGTTCTGAAGTAGATGAACCTGCCTTCTGGGCCCAGAATTTCCACTGATTTATTGTGTGTTCTTAGCCATTATGCATGGTCTTTTGGAGCCTCATTTTCTTCATTCAGCTAGTGAAAACCTAACTCTCAGCATTGTTAGAGGATGAAATGAGTAAACAGCAGAAATGTACCTGATACATAGCAGGTCCTCAATGAAACAGTCACACCTTTCTTTTTGAATCTCCCTACACACACACACACACACACACACACACACACACACACACGCACACCACCACCAGGGCCTAGCTCCAGCCTAGAAAATTTTATTTTTCTTTATTTTATTTTATTTTATTTTTTATCTTTATTGTTGAGAGTATTACAGATGTCTACCATTTTCCCCTATTGACCTCCTCCACCTAGTTCCCACCCTGCCCCAGGCCTTCACCACACTATTGTCTGAGTATAAGAGTTATGCATATATGCATATAAATTCTTTGATTAAACTATTCCTTTCCCCCTCCTCTTCTCTGAGATCCTTCAGTAGGTTCCATGCTTCCATGATTCCATGCCTCCAGGCCTAATTTGTTCATCATTTTATTTTGTCCTTAGATTCCACATATAAGTGAGGTCATGTGATACTTGTCTTTCTCTGACTCAAGCTCATTTTAAATGCTAAATAAAAATATGCTAGGGGGCGATTGATCATCTTGACAGCCCTGACTAAAATGCATTTTAAGTAAGCAACACTGAATGTTTTCTTACTGTTTTTCCAAATATCAAAGCAAATCATTCTTGTCATGGAAATGTTTGAAAAACACAGGAAAGTGCATAGAACTTTAGAACTTCCCTTTCTGCCACCCAGTGGCTGGACGATGATGCTCAGGTGCATTCAAGATTATGCTCCATTTTGTACTTCTTATTTGGTAGTTACAAAACAGCCACAGGGATATAAAGCACGGCACAGGGAATATAGTTGAGTTTTTGGATTCATTGTCTTGAGAAGTCAGTGAATGAATTCATGGACAAGGGAGGGTAAGCAAAGGGAAGCGGAGTTATTACAGAGAAAGTAACAAAGCTCTCGGCACTTGAGAAGGGTTGCTTCAAAAGCTCACCAGTTTAGGATTTTATATTTTCCTGCTCTTGCCTTCTATTGGCTCTTTCAAAAACAAAACAAAACAAACAAACAAAAACACCAGCTAATCTCCTTTTGCCCTCATCCCCCCATTTTAGTTCCAGCTCTTGGGTTCAGAGGGAAGAACAGCTCTGTAGTTGACTGGTACATTCCATCTACTATGCTCACATCCTGACCATCTGGCTCATCTCTTCTTTATCTACTACCCTGTTTCCCCGAAAATAAGACAGTGTCTTATATTAATTTTTTCTCCCAAAGTTGCACTAGGTCTTATTTTCAGGGGATGTCTTATTTTCGGGGAAATACGATATCTTCCCTCCCCTGGATCCTTACCCTAAACTGCCTGACTCCTCACAGTCCATAATATTGTAATAGCGATGTATGGTGCTAGATTGGTACTGGAACTATTGGGGGGAACACATTGTAAAATATGTGATTGTCTAACCACTATGCTATTTTCTTGAAATTAATACAAAATAATATTGACTGTAAGCTGTGGTTGGAAAAAAAATTTTTTTTTTAAATCCTGCTTCACTTGGAACCCACCACCATGGCTAAGGAATGCATTGTTGCTAGAGGTATAATGGATGTTAGTACTAATGTACAAAACAAGCTGTACTGAATACTAGAATCATCCACAGGGCCTAGCATGAAAAATTTGCCAAGTTGCCAAAGCCTGAGACCAGTGTCAAGCCCGTATGTATGTGTTTGCAACCATCCAACTTCAGTGAGATTGTGTATATCAAGTTGGTGGAGACTCTTTGTGCTGAACACCAAATCAACCTAATTAAGGTTGATGTCAGGAAACTAGGGGAGTGAGTAGGCCTCTGGAAAACTGACAGTGGGAAACCCCCATAAACTTGTTGGTTGCGGTTGTATGATAGTTAAGGACTATGACCAAGAGTCTTAGGTCAAGGATGTCATCCAGGAGTACTTCAAATGCAAGAAATGAACAAATAAAATGCGTGGCTCTTGTTTCTAAAGGAAAAAAAAAGTCTAAAAAATAGTCTATAATATATTCACCCAGCAGTATAGTATGATACTAACATTTTGGAGTATTTGGACCATAATATTATCTGTTTTACTGTCTCTGAAGATAATAGGCCAGCTGGGTGTCCTTCCTTGCTGAGTATTGAGTTTGGGGCTTTTGGAAACCTGTGCCTTTAAACCAGCCAAACTAAGACATTTTCCTGGTTCCACAGCTCACCTCTGTTATTCCAATTTCTAAATGTGTACCACACAACCATATTTTCGAAGACTCTGTACAGAACAGATAGTGGTAAAGTAAGAATACATTTGTACTGGTGACCAGTCAAACATAATCTATATTTCAAACCCAACATTTTTTTTTTTTTAAGTGAAATAAGGAGTTAAAATAAGGGGCTAAGAGATAAGTGCCTTTGAAAATTTACCTTTGTCTACTACAAACCCTCCAAGATTGGTAGTTTCCACTTTTTAGAAAATATTTATGTATTTTTAAAAATATATATTTTTATTGATTTCGGAGAGAAAGGGGGCGGGAGGGATAGAAACATCAATGATGAGAAAAAAAATCACTGATCAGCTGCCTCCTGCACACCCCCCACTGGGTATCGAGCCTGCAACCTGGGCATGTGCCATGACCTGGAATCGAACTGTGACCTCTTGGTTGATAGGTTGATGCTCAACCACTGAGCCACACCAGCCAGGCCAGAGTTTCCACTTTAACTGGGTGAGAGGAGGTACTGGAAATTGAGCAGGAGACACATTATTTCATTGATCTAGGGGAGAGCAAATCACATTTAGCCAAAGAGAAATGCTTGAAATTTCACAATCACTCTGCTGGTCCAAAGAGGCAGTGGTGAAGCTCGAAGACACTGGGCCTTCAAATAGCTGAGGGTTTAGGGATCAGAATTCTTGTTAGCCTTGCTCAGCAGCCTTCAGGGACAACCTGTTCAGATTGAGACTGGGAGTCTGGGGACCTTCAGTCCCACCTCCCAAAATAATTTCAGTATATGGGCCATTGGTCTCTCCAGTCTTTCTAGGCCCAGGCCTGACCCCCAGACTTTCATGCTCTGGATAAATGCTGTTTCTCTTCCTCCTTCAACCAAATCTTGCTCTTGATCCTTAAGGTGCTAGGTTGTAGGGGTGTCGAACTCAATCAGAGAAGGGGCCAAAATCTAAAATCCAGCCTAAATCGCGGGCCGAATAGTTTACTGAACAGTCATAAACTGTCATTGTGATGGAAACGCAGCGGAGTGCAGTGATGACAGCGCGGTGCGGGCCACATTGCAAGGCCTGGCGGGACGGATTTGGCCCGCGGGCCTTGTGTTTGACACATGTGGTTTACAGTATGAAGATATGGTTTCAAATCTTCCTCTGCTATTTGTAATACATATTACAAGTGAGCCCTTGGCTGCAACACTGAACCCCTCATATTGTCAGTTTTCACATCTGTAAAAAGAGTATAAGGATATAATGCATCTCCTTCAGTTATTGTGAGGATTTATTGAGATTGTATCCAAAAAGTGTCTGAGCACAGGGAAAGTGTTCAATAAATAAGTCAGAATAGAGAATTCCCTCCCCCTGTAGCTGATAGACTGTCATTTCTTTAATCCAAAATTCACTTGTCTTTCATCTCTTCGCCAAATCCTTGACACCGATCTCATGTCTGGAGTCCAGCCTCTTTTGCTTTCAATTGGTCCAAACCACTGCTTCTAAATACATCTTTCTCACACCTGCAGCTTAGACCATATCAAGGGGCTTGGTTCTACTATTTAGCCCCTCCCAAACTCATCCCCCATTCCCCTTTCTTTTCCTTTCCATGGAGAATTTTCATGCATTTCTTCCAATTCACCATTTGTCCTTTAACCTCATTACAGGTAAAACCTCCCAGTTTTTATTCACTGAGTCCTCTTCATTCAAATTCCACTCACTTCAAAAGGCTTGCTTAAAAAACAAAACCAGAAAAAAAAGTAGTTATCAAAGTCAAGGGGGAAAAAAGTGTTCCCCTCACTGTAAATCAAAGCATAGTTACCCTTAAAAAAATCAGCAACCAACATTTTAAAATAGATCATAGCCTGTGCGGTGAAGGGTGTGATAAAAGGACACTCAGACCGGCTGCAGGTAAGAGTGTGTATTGGTTCAACCCTTTGGGAAGCATTTGGGCAAGATTTATGGAACCATAAATATGTTCACACTCATTAACCCCATATTTCAATTTCTGGATGACTTAAGGTAATAGTAAAAAATTCGGGTGAAAAGGCATTATGCTAATATATATTCATTGCAGTGTTAATTACAATGGACACATTGGAACCACCTACAGGGCCAACAAGAAAATCGTAAAATAAGTGAAGCTAGATCCAGTAGGTGTAGTTGGCAGTTATTAAAAAAATAAGTAAGAACTATGAAGTAAGGGGGAATAGGGTTATCTGTAATACTCTCAACAAAAATATATTTTAAAAAAATTATGAAATAACTACCTAGAAAAGTTTACAGTGTGAAAAGCAAGGTACCAAAAAGTGTGTGTAGTAAAACAAACAAACAAACAAACAAACAAACAAAGCAAACACTGGGAAAGGACTAAGAAAAAACAAAACAAAACACCAAAATGCTACCAGTTGGCTATGTTTAGGAGTTCTAATTAAGAGTAGGGAGGTTTTTGTCCTTTTCTCTGCTTTTCAAAGATTCTGTAATGTGATTATATTACTGTTATAAATATATATCTGAAGCCTGCCTGGAACTAAGGAGTTCCCTTCACAAAGAAGGACCACCGCGCTGCAGCCCTCTATCCGAAGCAGGGTAATCAAACCTCCTAGAAACCAAACCCCCAAGGGAATCTATTTTGGGATCCACTAATCCCAAAGCCAGAGTCTGGAAAATGCGCTGGGCATGTGCCCTTTCTACAAGGAAAACACTTGCTAAATCTAGGGCTTGCAATGAAACACCTGGAGGAGCGGAAATAGGAAGCTGAGAGGAACTCTGTCCCGGGGCAGTCCTCCTCCCCCTACACTTGCTCCGCCACCGAGGGGGGGGCAGGGGGGAAGTTAAGTAGCATTAGGGAAGAAAAAAACAACTGTGGCTACACACTAAGAGACAGTGAATTGAGGCAAACACTTCTCAGGAAGAAAGTTATAGTGGCAATTTGGAAAACTGAAAGAAACAATTCAGGTGTGTGTGCTCCCGCAGCGACTGGGAATGAGGACTTTTTCTAAGACGTGGACTGGATTCTGGAAACAAAGGAATGGGATTGGGGCCAGGGTGTTTTAGGGCTGGAAGAGACTTAAGTCAGAAAGAAACTCAAATTTCCCGAGTGCTGTCTACTGTGTGCCAGACACTTGAAAAAGAGTATCTCTTTAATGCTCGGGATAGTTTAGGCAGGAAGGTATTATTGTCCTTGATTTTACAGAGAATAACTGTCCAAGGTTATACACACTGGTCAGTCAGTGGCAGACCCAGGAGGCATAGGAATATGCCTGTCCTACTCCAAAGCTCAACTTTGCCAGGAGATGCTGCTTCTATGAAGTTCCCTATGGAACAACTTGTTGGTTATTGAGAAGCTCGGGTTGATGTCTCTCTGGGTTCTTTGCAATTTGGGAAGCATTGTTATTAACGTCATTATTATTTTTACTTCATCTGATTGCTCACTTCTATATTTCCTCCCAGGCCGGGAGTATTTGTGGAAAAACATTATCTGTGAAGTAAAGAACATGTAACTGAATACATAAAAGCTGTTTGCCCTGGGGCTTTATGTTTGAAACTGAAGTCGGCATAACCATTGAGTGTATTATCTGGATGATATCTAATGCCACCACTTTAGAGTGTGAGAATGAACCCTTTTCTTAAAAGAAAAAAAAAATCAGAAAAGAATATTGACCTTCCTAATGTTTCCCAGCACAAAGACATCCATCTACTGGAGATTCCAAAACAGACCAGACCAATATGTTGACATGCTGGGCTCAGATTTCATTCCTGAAAATCTGGAACCTTATGCTATATAAATAACCTGATCTTTTCCTTCGTTTGAAGCAAGGGGAAGAACAATTGCTGGCAGATCTCAGAATTTACCCTCCCCCCAACTGTCCCCACAAGTACTAACTTGCTACCCACAAGTCATGACTCGCATATTTTCATTTGAAGAGTTTTGAAATGTTCTGGAAATCATATGGGAAAAGAGAACTGTATCCTCCTGAAAAAATAGAGTTAGGGGAAATTTTTATTTAAAAATGGAGAGAACATAAGCGGAAATGTCTTGCATATATAAATGTATATTGAAATAGTTAATGGGATTTGAATAATAAATTTTCTAGCCACAGACTTGTTAGATATAAAAGCACTATTAAAGCTATCCTCATTTTTCAGAAGAACAAACTGGTATACAGAGAAGGGATATACCCAAGGCCACAGAGAAACTGGATAACTTGTACTTCTGTTCACAGTCTGACTTCTCTGGGCCAATCGGAAGATCTAGATATTCACATTCTAGTCTTGGTAGAACAAATTTCTGCCTAAACTCATATCATTTCCTGGTAAAAAAAAAAAATAGTATTACTAAAGTTATTATTAGAAGTCATTATGATTCCAAATACTATGTTTAGATGTCTTAGAGTAGTGTTGTATTCACTACTGTTTAAATTATAGTCAAACCCTCTGATCTATTTCTCAGTTATTCAAAAAGCAGGAGAATGGAGGGCAGTGGCCATTTTTTTAATATTTTCCCAAGTGCCTAGCATTGTGCTTTGCACCTTGTATCATTCATACTGTTATGGCAAAATAACCAAAAGACGGGAAACAAAACAGGCAAGCATTGGGGAGGCGCAGAAGTTCACCTTTATTCCAAATGCAGTGCTGCTGGCTCAGGGAAATCAGTTTCCCAAAAGCTGAGCAACCCTATTCTGCTGAACCCTGAGATATATATATATATATATATATATATATATATATATATATATATATATATATATTTTTTTTTTTTTTTCCCCAAATTCTGTTTTGGGGGGGTGGGGTGGGGGCTAATTAAAAGCTATTCTGCTGAAAAGTATGTAATAAAAAATCCTCTAGCTGACACTTGCTTGCCACTCACTAGCAAACATGTATACCTTGGTTTTAGTTCAAGCCTCTGATAATTTATTATTCCAGGAGGTGGGTTTGCTCCATGCAGGACTAGACTGATTATAGATACGCAAGTATTCTGTCTCTGCTGGGGGCTGGGTAAAGCTGTCTTTACCCTGTTTCTATAATCACCTATGCTGTCCTTATTCATTACAATTCCCCCTCTTGATCCTCAAGCTGACTTTCAGCCTTGGGTATTATAAGGAAAACCTTAGGCTGAAGAATGGAAACAAGGCCATTGTTCTTTCTTAACTACTTCCTGCTGAATGGGGCGATATCATGGGATCCGTAGCCTGTGTCTGAAGGTTGTAATGACAGTCAGAGTTTCTGGTCTGGAGTACATCTGGAGCTTCAGAGCCTCTTCTCCTGACAATGACAGGTGGTAAAGGAAGTATGTTTAGTACTAAAGGTACATGGAAAAACAATGAGTAGAAGAAGTGGAATCATCCTAGTTCCTTGTTCCTTGGGGCAGGTGCAGCAGTAAACTAGAAAGGCAAAACAAACAAACAAAAAACACACAATAAACAAAAAACAAAAACTAGATAATGAATATTGCTAATAGAAGGAGATATCCTAAAATATTAGTGCAGGGATTAGTCCAACAGATTGTTAACTAGATCCCTATGCAGGTTGATCAGCCAAGTCCACTGGCTCCTTGAGGGTGATCTGCAGTGGGTATTCCCAGTCAGAGATCACCTTCCAGTCAGGCTGGGCGTCACTTGACTGGTGGGCTGCTTTCACCCAGGAGTAGTGGATCCAGGCGGTCAGCCCTGAAACCTTGAGAGCTGTGGGAATGGTTAGTAGGTCTGGATAGGGTCCTTTCCAAGTAGGCTTGCAGTGTTTCCCAAAGTGTGGTACGCATACCCCCAGGGGTACGGGAAGAGTTTGGTGGGGGTATGCGTTGCACCGGAGTTTGGTGGGGATATGGACTGCACCGTGCTTAGCTGTGCCTAATTCTACGTTCTCATGAGTATGAAGGGTACTCATTGTTACGAAAACTATAGAAGGGGTACACATATGTCAAAAGTTTGGGAAACACTGGCTTAAGGGATTCCTTTTTCCAATCTGTTACCCAAACCTGATTTCTAGGCTTGTGAGGGTGCACAGCTGTTTCTAGGGAGATGGGCAATTGGTCAGTAACCCACCCGTAGACTTCAAGGATAGTTTGAAGTCCATGTAATTGCCTTTGAATTTCTAAGTTTTCTATTTTTCCTGAATCTTCCTTCAGCAGAATTAAGGGACGGGGTCTGCTGTAGAGAATTTCAAAGGGAGAGAAACCTTTCCTGAATCTTAGGGTACAATGCACCCACAGGGGTACAAGAGGCAAGATATCTGTCCAGGGTAAGGTTGTCTTCTGACATAGCTTAGCCATGGCCTGCTTGAGAGTCTGATTCATGCATTCCACTTTCTCTGAATTCTGAGGCCTGTAGGCAGTATGTAAGTTCCACTAAATTTCTAAAGCCTTAACTATCTGCTGTATTACTTCTGCTACAAAGGCTGGGCTGTTATTGACCCTGTGTTAGAGGCATTCCATAACACAAATTATGTCCTTCAACAATGCCTTAGTGACTTCTTTTGCCTTCTCTTTGTGAGTAAGAAATGCCTCAACCTAGCCTGAAAAGGTGCAGACACAAACGAAAATATATTTATTCCCTTTGCTACCGTGTTTCCCCCAAAATAAGACATCCTCCGAAAATAAGACATAGAGCAACTTTGGGAGAAAAAATTAATATAAGACACTGTCTTATTTTCGGGGAAAAAGAGTAGGTCCTACCTTTGTAAAATCTACCTTACACTCTTCCTGACCAGTCGCACAGAGCCAAACCCAAGCAGGCCTGGTTTGAGCTATTTCTAACCATTGATTTACGTAAGAAAACTCATCAGGATGACCAGGGTCACCCGTGATGACCTCAAAGAGGGCCCTGACAGTTGGGACATCTAGGGGTCCCTCTGAGGGCCAACCTACACCATAGGCTGGCCATTCTAATTCAGAAAGTTTTCTAAACTTCCAGGGAGCTAGTTTCACACTATAATCCCCAGCAAATTCTGCTGGAAACCAATTACTGTTTCACTAATAAAAATATGTGGACAGGAAGCCAGGAAGGCTGTCAACAACATTTTTTTAACTTTTTTTTATTAAATTATTATCTGTGTGCATATTTTAACATTGCCCCCCCCCCTCCCATACATACCCTCCCTCCCCAGAGTTTTGTGTCCATTGGTTGTACTTATATGCATGTATACAAGTCCTTCGGTTTGCCAACAACCTTAATTGCTCTAACCACTCACCCTTTAGTTGAGACATTGTTAGCTGAAGCAGCCTCCACCTCTGTTTGTCCTATGTAAATTTCTGTTATTTTCTGCCTAAGGGCTATGCGTGTTTTCCCCAAAGCCTCAATAAAAGAGATAGCAGGGCCAGAGCACGGGGTAGTTCTCCCACTAGAGTTGGACTACTGCCTGGCCCCCCATATTGCCAAATTAAATTTCTTCTAGTCTCTTTTCATTTGTGTGGGGCCCTACTCCAGAACCTGAACTCTGAACCGGGACCCTGAAAAGGGATCCCACAAAATTCTTTCTGTAAAACCCAATATTATAACTAATAACTATTAGTTATAACTGTATTTGACAAAGGATCCTATGTACCTTCAGTATAAAATTTTCCTTTGTGGGAGAGAAAACAAACATTTGAGGCATTTCAGACCCTATTGGGATGATCTGAAGCCAGTTCTAAGTCAAGAGAAAGTTTCTTAAAATTTAAACCCTTGAAGAATTGTCAAACTTGATTTTACCAAAAGATTATATATCAAAGTGTATTAAACCCAAACATTCTTATAACTTTCAGAAATAACCAGCGTTAGAAACTACCTTTTTTCTCCTTTAAAATGCATTTCTATGCCTTATGCTTTCTCTATTGCACCAAAGCCATACTTCCCTTCTAATTAGTTAGACTTATTAACCTTAGTTTTTAAGTGATATGTAATTAACATTTCTCAAATTAGCAATACATTTATATTTTAAGAGAGATTTCAAATAAAATACAGGACTTATTTATTAGCAGATTCAACTTCATCCACTACATTCTCCAGAGGGGGTAAACTTAGATTAACTAATGTTTCAGTATTTAACCTAGCAATGCTCCAAAGCCTTTAAGTTATCAACGACTTTGGAAAATTACGTAAAGGCTTACATTTATAAACCAGGAAAGAGTACACTAAAGTCCCTAAAAGATTACATTACAGATATACAGACAGAAATCTCACTAGCTTAAACTAGACTTTCTTATGAAACACTGGTGGGAAGAGCAGGGAGAGTCCACAAGATCAAACATACTTGGCAGCTGCTGGGACTTTCCTGCATTCTCTGCCATGTGTTCAGCCTTACTACATATAACTGGGTTTCCCAACCCGGGCCTTGCCCCATCTTCAAACGAATTAAACAAACAACAAAAAAACATAGAATTTCAACAGAAACACTCCGTTCCTCTGGCCACACTCCCAGGGGGAGATGAACGTGCCTCTTGGCATTAATGGTCGTGGAGCACGGGCTTTTACATTCACATTCCCACACCATTCAGTCCGAATTTGACTTTCTCCCTGGGAAATCCCAAAACAGAGGCAGATAAACTGCCTAGGAGAGGGTAGCATTCCCTTTTCTGTGCTCCCGCAACACCCTGTACATGTGTGTACTTAGTGCCTACCACACTGGGTTGAAATGTATTGCTTAGATGTTTGCGTCCCCTGCTAAAGTGTGATCTACTTGAGGGCAGGGATTAGATCTTGCCCATTTCTGAGCCCATGGTGCCTATCACAGAGCAAGGCCTCAGTATCTTAGCCCATTTAATGATGTTTAAACTGCCCTGAGACATTTTTTTAAAAACATATTTTATTGATTTTTTTTTTATAGAGAGGAAGGGAGAGGGATAGAGAGTCAGAAACATTGATGAGAGAGAACCATTGATCAGCTGCCCTCTGCACACCCCCCGTAACCAAGGCACATGCCTTTGACAGGAATCAAACCTGGGACCCTTCAGTCCGCAGGCAGATGCTCATCCACTGAGCCAAACCGGCCAGGGCTGCCCGGAGACATTTTAATGGCTATATTTATGCTGTCCAATATAGTAGCCACTAGCATACATGGCTGCTAAGTACTTGGAATGTAGCTAGTGCAATTGATGAAGTATATTTTAATTTTTTCTGAACTTTAATTATATTTAAATAGCAATGTGTGGCTAGTGGTTATCATATTTAACAGTACTATTTCAAAGTAAACCTCAGCCCAGTCAAGATCCCAACACCTTGCCCTATATAGATAATAGCTCCTGGAAAACTTTCTTTTAGCAAAGCAATTTTTAGAAAAAAAATAATGTAATCCCTTTCCTGAAAAGTTAGAAAATAAGGAGAAGGGGATAAGTCATTATCCCTAATCTCAGGATTGTTACAACCATTGATACATTTTGGGGCATTTTCCACCTCTCTGTCCAACTTGCTCATTAGGATCTTGGGCCTTCAGTCAGTCAGAAGGTCAATGTAGGACAACAGAAAATTTGTACTCTACAGCGGGTCCCAGGGGCCATCTGGGCAGCCATTTGCTGGTCATCTGTGGCCTCAAAGGAATGCTTCAGGAGGGGTGACCATTCAGGGTGAGGCTGCTCATCGTGGTAGCAGCAACCATGATGGTATTCCAATGGTTTTTAAAAGTTATTTATTTACTAGTGGCCCGGTGCACAAAATTCATGCACAGTAACAGGGTTAGAGGAAATAATTTAATATTGCTATTTGCCCTTTCTCTATAAAAGAAGTGTCAGAGATGAAAGAGAATTAGTAAAATGCATATGAAAATCTTCCTCCTGCCAGAGTCAAGTCCCTGACCACCCATGTGCACCTGAAAATCACAATAGACCCAGAGCTGGTCAGTCCCATCCTTGTCAAGCCCTGCCGGGCAGGGGGTGCAGCCTCAGATCCCCTGGCCTGGCACTGGGGCAGGGGGCATGGGCTGAGGTCCCCTGTCAAGCCCTGCTGGGTGGGGGGTGCAGCCTCCGGTCTCCCAGCCTGGTGTCGGGTGGGGGGGCACAGCCTTAAGTCCCCTATCAAGCCCTGCTGAGTGGGGATGCCTTCTGAGGTCCCCCGGCCCAGCACTGGGGCAAGAGGCACACCTTGAGGTCCCCATCAAGTCCTGTCAGGCAGGGGGCGTGGACTCAGGTTCCCTGGTGCAGTGCTGGGGCGGGGACTGCAGCCTGAGGTCCCCAATCAAGCCCTGCCAGGTCGGGGGGGCATGGCCTGAGGTCCCGCAGCCTGGTGCCAGGGTAGGGGGTGTGGCTTGAGGTCCCCTGTCAAACCCCATGGGGGCAGAAGTGTGTAGCCTCAGGTCCCTGCTGATTGCTCATTAAGGCTCATTATGGGAACTCGGCCTCCACTGTGGGTGCAGCCATCTTTGTGGTGGAGTGATGGTAAATTTGCATATTCCCTCTTTATATAGGATTTCAAAGAGGGAGAGAAACTTAGATTTGTTGTTCTATTATTTTACACATTCACTAGAGGCCCGGTGCATGAAACTCATACACGGGGTTGGAGGGTCCTTCAGCCCAGCCTGCACCCTCTCCAATTCATCCCCTCGGGGGATCTCCTACTGCAGGATCAGGCCTAAACCAGCAGTCAGACAATTCCTCTCACAATTCGGGACCCCTGGCTCCTAACCTTTCACCTGCCTGTCTGCCTGATCACCTCTAACCCCCCTGCCTGCCTGCCTGATCACCCCTAACCACTCTGCATGCCTGCCTGATGTCCCTAACTGCTCCCCTGCCTGCCTGATTACCCTTAACTGCCTCTGCCTGCCTGCCTGATTGCTCATAACCTCTCTGCCTACCTGATCACCCATAACTGCTCTCCCTTGTTGGCCTGAACACAATTAACTGCTTTCTTCTGCCAGCCTGATCACCCCTAACTGCTCTCCCCTGCCAGCTTGATTGCCCCTAAACACCTCTGCCTCGATCCTCCCCACCTTGGCTTTGTCCAGAAGGATGTTCGATCTATGCAGTCTAATTAGCATATTACCCTTTTATTAGCATAGATTGCTTGATTCTTGTATGTGCTCTGACCGGAATTTGAACCCACAACTTTGCCATATTGGAATGATGCTCTAACCAACTGAACTACCCAGCCAGTTTTTATTCACCAGGGGAAAGGATCATCTGTGGATTCCAGTCCTATCTTTTAGCTTCTAAAAACTCTTCTTAGGACGTAAAATCTGGATTATTGGATCTGGAAAGGTCCCTAGCAGTGATCTAGTCCAACCCACTTAGAGTATAGATGAAGAAAGATACAGAGCCAGAGATTGAAAGATAATTGGATCCCTGACTCCCAGACCAGTGCTCCTTCTCCTCAATCGCTCCTTTTAGCAACCTCCCAGATCCAGTGATCAGGGTCCACTCTTCTCCTCTTCCTGGTACAGTTATGAGGAAAGGCAGGAGAGGCGCAAATGTGAGGCAATAATTCTCTCCCAGATGTTCTCTTCTGTTTCATTTGCCCACAAAGTAGGAGCAAGTGCCCATAACTAAAGTTGGCCTATATCTTTCTGGCAACCCCTGCCCACAGTGCCATGTGCCATTATAAAAGGCCCTGGTTGCCTGTTTCCACCATTCTCTTCTCTCTGGGCTTTCTCAGAATCGCCTGGTTGAAGCTTGAGCCCAATTCTTTACCACACAGCAAAGAAAGTTTCCCATGTGGAGGTATTCTTCTTAAAGGCTCCCATGGCATGCCAGAGGGAAGGCCACATTCCTCCAGAAGGCCAGTCCTGGCCCTGGGTAAAGTAGTTTGTCTACACTGTTCTGCCCATTATGGGGACTCCTCTAGCTAGGGCACACACACATGACTGTTCTTTCTATGCTCTCTTAGTTTCTCTAAGAGCCCTTGCCCTGGCCAGTGTTGCTAAGTGGTTAGATATTATCCAGGGCACTGAAATGTTGCTGGTTTGATTCCTGGTCAGGGCACATGCTCTGGTTGTGGGCTCAATCTCTGATAGGGGGTGTGCAGAATGCAGCTGATCAAGGTTCCACTCTCACCTCGATGTTTCTCTCTTTTTCTTCCTCTCTCTAAAAATCCATTAAAAATATTTTAAAAAGAAGAAAAAGAAAGGGCGCTGGCCAACACGTGGTCTCCAGTAACTTAAAAGTCGAGACCCTACTGCTACCTTCCCAATTCTCTAGCCCCATTTGCTCCCAGTGAATTTAAACAACTGCACGAGAGGGTCTAAACTCCCCTTTGTGCTTTAATTGGGCTGGAACAAGGCTCACCCCAGGACAGAAGTACTGTATGGGGCGGGTTATAGACTGCTGCTGGTCCCCACAGTAGGGAAGGAGCAACCTTTTGAATAGGAGGATTAACATATTAGCACATACATTCCTGTTTCCGGGGAGGCTTGAATTCTAGGATAAGAGCTCTGGCTTGTAGGAGAGGGGGTGGGGAAGAGGGGAGACATTTACACTGAAGACTGTGTGTTCCTGGGGTTCCTGTGGGAGTCCATAGGGGAAAAGGCCAATAGGCACCAATCAAAGGAGTAGAGCAACTCCAAACCCTACCCAGGCACAGTGTTGCACAAAGAAACAGCAGAAACGCAGGAAGGAAAAGCATCTCCTGTTCTCTTGTCTACTCCTTCTTCCCTGTCAGGTAGCGTTGGGGGTAGCTGGCATGCTGCAGCAAAACCCCAAGAACATGAGCACTGAATTTAGATGCATAGGAGTACCTGGAGAGCCAGCTGTGTGACCTTGGGCAGGTGCCTGCACCTCTCAGGGCCTTTGTTTCTTCATTTGAACAAAAGCGTGTCGTAACATCTATCTCATGAAATTGTTAACAGGATTAAACGAGATAACATAAGAAAGTTCCTAGAAACAAATAAATAACACCTTAATTAGCCCTCACTCTCAAACATCCTGGTCTGCCACCCACTTTGGCAAGAATTTCCTCAGTAGATTCGCCACTGATTCTCATCTTTGACTGTTTCCAGCTATGCCCTGAGAATGTTGTCCTAATACTGTCCCTTCTCTGTGCCCGTTAGTATACATGGGGCAAAATAGAGGTGGTCGAGGCCACCCTCCCAGCTTTCCTTCAAAGGGTTCAGCCCTGAAATATAGTTGGCCCAAGTTAGCAATCAGTTCAGCTCTGCTCCTCTCACAGGAACTCCTGGAAAGGAAGCTCTTTATGTCTTCAAGAGCCACAGGTGATGTGGTAGTGGCTGGGACAGGACCCCCCAGGGTCTTTATACCCGCTCCTGGAAATGCATTTAAATGGGCCTGAGCCAGCCAGAGAGGAGGTAAACAATCAGGCGGGGAGTTTATTTAAAAGAGAGAAGTTGGGATGTCACCAGCTTTAGAGTCTTTCCTCTTAACCAAAACAAAACAAAAAGAAAAGAATGGGGAAAAACTTTTAAAACAACACTTAAAAACAAACAAACAAAAATCAGACCTGACAGTAATAAAATATTTCTCAAATCTAGCAAGATAGCCGGGAAACTCGGGGAAATATTTGGATTGTTGAGTTACTAAAATAATGAAAAATGTTTCTTTTACCTCTGTTGTAAGATTTGAAGGTGGTGGAAGACATTTCAGACTCCAAATCTCCCAAACCTGTGGTGTGACAGCCACAACTTTACAGTTCAGACACAGGCAGGGTGCAAAGCAATATGAAGGGATTGAGGACAAGCCCCATTTGTCCCCCAATAGATCTGCCTTATACAGAACAGTAAGGGAGGCCAATTCATTTTCATGGTTTCTGCTTTCTCTGTTTAGCTCAAGATTGGCAGATGAGCCAAGATGATAAGTCATTGAACATCTGTAGGCCTCAGTTTCCTCATCTGTAAACTGAGGATGGATGACAATACCTAATCTGCCTTCGCCCCAATGACACAGTGACATCTGAGTTTTCAGTTTCCAGCTTAACATTCCTCGAGCACATGTTTCTGGGTGTGCTTTTTGCTTCTTTAAGGGCAGGGCAGGTTCTGGAAAATGCTTTATAAATGGATCCTCCCAATGTAACGTATTATTATTGAAAGTGGCACTCAAAAGTCTTAAATGCTTTCTTTAAAATGAATATTCTATTAAGAGAGGAATAAACTTAAAACTTAACTGGAACTGAGCTCTAAATTTACTCTATATAATATATATATGATTTATTTACAGAGAGGAAGGGAGAGGGATAGAGTTAGAAACATCGATCAGCTGCCTCTTGCACACCTCCTACTGGGGATGTGCCCACAACCAATGTACATGCCCTTGACTGGAATCAAACATGGGACCCTTGAGTCTGTAGGCTGATGCTCTATCCACTGAGCCAAACTGGTCAGGGCTAAATTTACCTCTTAAAGGACACATCTCCTGGCTGACTGTCTCAGGCCTGAATGATTGAATTCTGCTTTGGAATTGCCATTCTTTCAGCTGAATAATGATTTGTATAGAGTCAAAGGTCAAGAATGCTAATTTCATGTCTTTTACAGTACCTTTAGGGGACTAGCAAGCTAGTGAAAAATGGTTTGGTGTTTGTTAATGTCTTGTATTTACTTGCCAAGCTTGCTTGATGGGCAGCTCTTTCTTGGAGCAGAAGAAAGGACTTGCCTCGAAGAGTGGCTGAACAGGTGGGATGCTACAGCTGTGCCTGACTTGGCCGGCCTAGTCCCAAGGGCCTGTCTGGTACCCAGAAAACCCAACAACAGAAAGAAAACCCAACACCTGGAGTGCCCAAAGCAGGAACATCTAAACTCACTCCAGGAAATGCTTGGTTTGGAGCCACATCCCCTCTAGAGGACCCGCCTGGGGGAACCTACCATGATTTCCAGAGGAAGAAATCCTCTTTGTACCAACTGGGACTCTCAGTGGCCCTGGACCTAACAACTATTAAGGTTAGGATGCCAGGGTCTCATATTTAGTTATTTTGAGTCATGGACAGTTTAGGGCCTTTGTTTTGCAAGTTTGGGCAAAGAACCAAGATATGTGGTTAGGAGGAGTAAATCAGAAACTTAAATATGTAACCACATGGAGCACTCATTACCTAAGCAGGCAACCCAGTTAGAAAGTTCTGCTTTCTATTGAGTTGAAATCTGCCTCCTTGTAGCTTCTATCTTTTGTTCCCAATTCCTTCTTCATAAACAACATGCATTACTGCTCTCTTCCCCCAACAGGCCTTAGGAACTTTGTTCCCTGACTCTCAGATTAGGCTGGGTACCAACTATGGTGATATTCAGTTGTTTAGATGCTTTCCTGTGTTATGATTTCCTGTGAGGAAGAAACTAATCCCATTTTAGGAGGCATGATAGTTTCTTCATTACGTAATATCTCAGTGGTTCCATTAGGAATGTTTCTGATTCCAGGTGTGTTCTATCCCTTGGAGACAAAAAGCTGCTCTGAATTTCCATTGTCAACCAAATGTTGTGTTTGGCATATATGGTCAATGAATTCTTAGCCAACAGAAGCAAATATCACACAAAACCCCATAGAGCTAATGCCATTTCTGTGGTGGTGGTAATAAAAACCAAAGTATCAGATGTTTACTGATTAAATATAACTTAAAAGGTCACGTTTTTCAATCCCACACTACTCCCCCTTCCATTTGGCTTCTATCACTTTTAACAGGCAGTTTGCTGTCAGACTTAATTCCACAGAAGGTAATCTGGGCACATGCTATAGGGGTAATTATATCCAACCTACTGAAGAAAATGAGAAAACCACTCCCACTTGGCCATCTTTTCGCACCCCCATCTGCTCATGGCCTGGCTTTCCTGACTGCACTGCCCTTGGCATGCTTGACCTTTGTGCCTCCTTTTGCTCTGGCTGTGCCAGCAACCAGCTAGGCAAGCCACTGGTGAATGCCACTTAACACAACTTAAGCTGGGGCTTGTAACTAGACTGTTGACCAAGAATCCAAGGTCAGACAGTCAGCAACTTCTATTGAGGCAACACCATGTGATGAGTACTGTTTTAGTCCCTGTGAGAGGGAGAAGGAAACAAAAGGAATAAAAGGCAGGGACCCTTGGCTCCTATGGGTTTACAGGCCTAATTAGTGATCTCTAAGTGACTCTCTTGAGAAAAGACTTAAGGACACTTAACAAAACAACACACAAGTGGGTTTAATAAGAAAAGTAATGAGCCAAGAGGAGATTCTAAGTTCCTTGAGGAGAGGGCCCTGCCTTTGTGCCCCCACCCCCTCCCCCGCCCCTGCCGGCAACTCTCCCAGGAAGGGCCTCTCCACATTCTCATTATCTTTTGTCTGAAACAATTAAAAATAACTTTAAGCTGGATAGCCTCCTTTTTCTCTCTGGTCTCAGGCTCAAGGATCAAGTTGACAACTATGGAGACTTCATTGACTTCAGAAGGGGTATGTCAATATCTTGCTGAGATGATTGAATAGGCTTTTGACAGAATGTATATCAATTTGGAACTTAGCATTTCTGTGAATGATAACACTCTCCTCTTGAATGTCTTCCCCTTATCATTTCCTACTTTATAATAATAATAATAGAAGTAATAATAATAATAATGGCAGCTGTTGCTAATTATTGACTACCTATGCTGTCAGATAGAAATGATTAAGTTAAATAAAAACAATTAGTACTATTGGTCTCTTATTTGTTCAGAAACATGAATCTGAAAAAACAAGAAGATGTTCTTCCACTTTACTTGGCAGTGTTGAAAGTGTATCCAGTGGCCTGGGTCCAAGCTGGAGTTCTGTAGGATGGTGAAAAACAAATCTTATGATAACACGAAAAAAGAAAAAAACAAAGGAATAAAAAGTTCCTTATATACAAATGAGATCCTACTATAAAACATGTCATCACAGTCACATTTCCTTATAGCAACATGCTGGCCAAGTCTCTATTCAGTCGTACATTTGTTTAAAGCAATATTTAGATCAACAGAACTTGAAATAGATTTTTCATGTTACTTGAAATGGATTTTTAAAATCAGTATGGTATATTGGGGTAAAAAATCAAAGGAGCTAATATTTGCCATCTGTATGTTATGTTCAAGATACCTTTAATCTTCACAACCACCCTTTCATGAAAGCACCATTTTTTTTTCACTTTTACCTATTAGTTTTAATTTTTTTTCCTTTTGCATTTTTTTATTGATTAAGGTATTACATGTGTCCATATCCCCCCATTGCCCATCCACCCCTCTCCCATACATGCCCTCACTCCCCAGTGTCTTGCATCTATTGGTTATGCTTTTATGAATGCATATAAGTGTTTCGGTTGATCTCTTATCTCCCTCCCTTCTCCCTAGTCAGGAAAGCACTTTTTTATTCCCATTTTCCAATTGAGGAAACTGAAGCCTAGAAAAATTAAATAATTTCCCCAAGATCACTACATGAGCAAAATCACCAAGGAGGACAAGATTGTACAATTCCAAATCTAAGATTCTTTCCACCACATCATATAGTACATTCTAGTAATGAATGTATTAATCTAGACCCGTGGTCAGCAAACTGCTGCTCAAGAGCCACATGCAGCTCTTTGGCCCTTCAGTGTGGCTCTACCACAAAATACCATGGCCTGGGCGAGTCTATTTTGAAGAAGTGGCCTTAGAAGAAGTTTAAGTTTAAAAAATTTGGCTCTCAAAAGAAATTTCAATCATTGTACTGTTGATATTTGGCTCTGTTGACTAATGAGTTTGCCGACCACTAACCTAGACCATGAAACAACAGAGGACCAACCTCATTCTTGTTTATCCAAAGCCACACAAAGATCAGCTCATGGGCCCAGCAAAGCTGTCTGTCACCCCTGAGCTGCTCTTTGTCTCCCTGTGAGCCAGACGAAGAGTCCCCGTCCTTATCTCTGTGCCTCACTCCAGTGAATGGACAAATGATTGTCCAGGCTTGGGTCATGGCTGCAAAGATAGCCCTGTCCTAGGAAAGATGCCTGGGTTGCTTTGGACTTCATGTGGACCAGTCTTACTTCTTTTCCATCCCTCTGCATGCTTTCATGTGGACCAGGCCTACTGCAGCTTACCATTACCATGCCACAAATAAGGACAAGAAAGGCCCACTCATTCCTCTTGGATCTGGGGAAGTCCTTTTTGCCCCTCGGGCTCATATAGCTCTGGGCCAGGTGTCCAGCTGGGCCGGTGGCCTCTTTCTTGACACCTGTTACCATCTGACTGGGTAGTTTGCTCCTGGACCTGCCTGGGATCAGGGTGCTGGCCATGGTCACTCTCTGAAGCCCCTTCTAGTGCAATGAGTCAGATTCCCAGAAGGCCACATGAACCTGGGTGACAGGCAACTTTGCTGGGTTCATGAATATTAGCTGAAGAGGCAACTGTGCAAGATTAAGCCAGAACAGAGGGGCACCATTTATATTGCTTCTCTTGATGCATAATAGATCATAATTATAATATTTGGAATATATGTGGAGCCTACTTTCCAGAAGCTCAAAGCCTAAGAGAATACTTTAATTTCTTAGTCTCACACACACAGAGGCACGTACACACACAATTTAAATAGCAGGCCAAAAAAGTGTTATAAATAAAATTCTAGAACATGAGTGGGAGGAATAAACAGGAAAATTTCACTGTAAGAGATGAAAATGTACTAACTCCTTGCAGGATGGCTTCACTTTGACAACCCACAGTTGTGCTATTAATCAGAAACCGAATTAGATATATTGTTGCTTTGCTCAGGCCCTTTCATCTTTGTTAATACATGTTAGAGATAGTGTAAATACTGTTGGATTTCAGGGTAAGACTAACAGTAAGAGAAAGAAGACAGTTTTCATGGTACAGTAAGAGAACAACCTGATGGGTCACACATTGTCAAAATCATCCTTTCCTTCCAGTCAGACAGGGTTCCATGTTGCCAACCCCATAGCTTCGGCTCACTTACTCCTACTTAAGTCTGTTTCCATTCTTCACCCAAGCTGAAATGTCCCCCACTCTCCTCTTTCTGCTCATTCTCAAATGTTCCTCAGCTTCTAGGCCAGTAGTTGGCAAACTGCGGCTTGTGAGCCACATTCGGCTCTTTGGCTCCTTGAGTGTGGCTCTTCTACAAAATATCACAGCCTGGGTGAGTCTATTTTGAAGAAGTGGCATTAAAATAAATTTAAGTTTAAAAAATTTGGCTCTCAAAAGAAATTTCAATCGTTGTACTGTTGCTATTTGGCTCTGTTGACTAATGAGTTTGCCAACCACTGTTCTAGGCCTTTGTTCAAGGTATTCTTTTTATCTGACATGCTCTTTGCCCTCCTTCTATCCCCTTGGTCTCTCTGGTGTGGATATCTTTCCTTGCCTGGACCCACCCCAGAAGGCCCAGTGACCTCACCCCTTCTCTAATCATGAGAACCACCAGCTATCTGGATCTAACACACACTGCCTGCCTTGTGAGTTAATGTTTTGGTCCTGCCAACAGTGGACTCCTGGAGGACAGGCCAGAGCTTCGGGTTATTCCCTGTTCATAAAATACACCTAATATGTGACGTTTTCCAAAACTTTAAAAGCAGAGGAATTGTCCAGGAGGTGGTATTATTTTAATGACTTTAATCAAAGCATATTTTACTTTATTAAATGGCTATATACATGATTCATAAGTCCTGTGACAATTCTTCTATTAGTTCATTCTTTTCTTATTTCTTTCTTTCCTCCACACAAATCCTCTCCTCTCCCCAACTCCAGTTTTTGGCTTGGCATTTGTGATGGTTGAATAATTTATATTTTTCAGGCTAATGTAGTACAAGAACCAATCCTGGATGGTTTGGCTCAGTGGATAGAGCCACAGTCTGCAGACTGAAGGGTTCTGGGTTTGATTCTGGTCAAAGGCACATGCCTGGGTTGCAGGCTCAATCCCCAGTAGAAGGGCATGCAGAAGGCAGCCAACCAATGCTTCTCTCTCATCATTGATGTCTCTATCTCTCTCTCCTCTGAAGTCAATAAAAATATATGTTTTAAAAAGCCATATTCATAGTTCTAGAGCTACTTTCTGCTCTTATATTCTCTAAGCTCAGGAAAAATACACATAAAGGTTGCTAGGAAGTAGAGACACTTTTTTTGTTGGGCCTCCACAATCCTACCTAATAAAAGAGTAATATGCAAATTGACCATACCTCCCCTACATTCACAAGCCACACCGGCAAGCCAATCAGGAGCAAATATGCAAATAAACCCAACCAAGATGGCTGCAGCTACAGAGAGCAGGAGGGAGGCTTGTGTTTCCCTGGCGATGAAGGAAGCCGAGCTTTCCAAACACCCTGGCCAGCCTAGGCCTCCACTCAAGGCTACAAAGTTTCAGTGATAGAAGATACATAAATCCTAACAGAAATGGTGGCAACCACTGAGCTGGAAAGAGGAGAAGCTAGGGTTGCCCCTGGCAATGGAGGAAGCCAAGCTTCTGAAGCCCTTGCCTGCCTTGTCCTCTGCTCCAGGCTACAAAGTTTCAATTATAGCAGGTAAATACTTCCCAGATACCAGGACCTCTGCTTCAGTCACCAGAGGGGGTGGCCGGCCTGCAAACCACCACAAGCCCATCGCCCAGGCCGCCGCCCCATACCTCAAGGGAGCCCCTATCCTGATCTGGGACACCCTTCAGGGCAAACCAGCTGGCCCCCACCTATGTACCAGGCCTCTATCCTATCTAATAAGAGTAATATGCAGATTGACCATCACTCCAACAGACAAGATGGCTGCTCCCATGTGGTCAAAGATCCTGGCCCCATGTGGACACAAGATGACCACCACAAGATGGCCAGCAGTGGAGGGCAGTTGGGAGGTCCAGGCCTGCAAGGGAGGGCAATTGGGGGTGATCAGGCCAGCAGGGGAGGGCAGTTGGTTAGGGGCCAAGCCTGCAAGGGAGGGAAGTTGGGGATTACTGGGACTGTAGGAAAGGGCAGTTGGGGGCGGGGGGTTTACCCAGGCCTGCAGTGGAGAGCAGTTGGGGTGACCAGACTTCAGGGGAGGGCAGTTAGGGTGGCCAGGCCTGCAGGGGACAGCAGTTAGGGGCAAACAGGCTGGCAGGGGAGTGGTTAGAGGGTGATCAGGCTGGTAGGCAGAAGGCATCAATCAAGCTGGCAGGGGAGTGGTTAGGGTGTGATCAGGCTGGCAGGCAGAAGTGGTTAGGGACAATCAGGAAGGCAGGCAGGTGAGCAGTTGGGAGCCAGCAATCCTGGATGGAGAGAGGGATGTCCCAGATTGGAGAGGGTGCAGGCTGGGTTGAAGGACACACCCCCCCATCCATGCATGAGTTTCATGCACCGGGCCTCTAGTAAGAAATAAGAGAGTCCATGGAAAAAGATTGGCTCTGGAAGGCTCAGAAAAACTCGTAGAGAATTTGCTAAATAATATTTTTGTCTGCTGTTTATAAATGTGACTTGCTTTGAAACCATCTGTCATGCAGTCCTTTGGAGAGAGCCGAGAAGCATTTAAATCTGTGAAAATGAGTGTATTTTTGTATATACCAAAGCATGTTTTAATTGGTCCCTAATGCATGTTGTCCAGTGCATTCTTTCAAATATGATTTTATCCAATTGTCAAGTAACATTTAAAATAGAATTCATGAAGGGACATGGAAATGAATGAAAAGGCTGAGGCGCAGTTTATTGTTGTGTTTCTTCATGGAATGAATGGAGCAGCTGTAATAAGGTGGTAGAACATTGTTTTACTCATGGGTCCTGGGTAGAGTTGGAGTTTTTGCTGCTCTTCCTTCAAATTAAGGAAGCAGCTATTCCACAGGTTGGGGAAACACTGTGGACAACTGCTCCTCATTTCCTAGGAAAGACTGGACTTGTGCAGCCAGAATTTGGCATATCTGATAGCTCAGCACTTTAACCATTATAACATTTCTCTTTTCACATTTCTACCCTTGGTCCTGCGGTAATATCCTGCCTGAGTAGTGCCCAAGACATCTAAATTAATGGCAGCGGCAGCAGCTGTTATAGTAAGAAATTTGAAAATTATCAAAAAGGATTCCTCATGTTGAGTGGAGAAGGTGAACTCAAAGGAAAACTTCTTTCTCCAAACACCTGTAAGACTAATTACTGGTGTTTTATACATATGCTGTTGTGAGTCATCAATTGTCTCTTGGGGGACATGTCTGTCCAAGTAAAATGTAAGTGTTTAGAGAGCCAGGATCTTGTCTAGGTTAAAAATTAAGTGTCAAGGCTAGAAGGAACTCCAGAGCTCAAATATCAGAGATGAGAAAATTGGAGTCAAAATACTGGTGAGTAGCAGAGTTAGGATTCAGTCAGAGTCCTCCAGATTCACAGCCCAATGATGTACCATGCCATTCTCAAAAATATGCCAAAGACAGACTACTCAACTACTGCCCCACAGAGGGCAACCGTGAGCCTTCTTTTCTAATACCTGTCATAATCCATGGTAAAGAAATTATGTCAATATCCAAAAGAATTGGAAACTGGTACTCAAATACATGTGCATACATATTCATAGCAGCATTATAAATTAACAAATTATGGTATATATGCACAATGAATATCCTTATAGATAATTATTTATGCATCTCCTTGGTTATTTCCTTAGGATAAATTTCTGAGCATGCAAAACATAGAAATAATACCAATATCCATCAACTGATAAATTGATAAAATACATATATCTATACAATGGAATATTTATTCAGCCATAAAAAGAAATGAAGTATTGATACATCTTACAACATGGGTGAACCTCAAACACTATGCTAAGTAAAATAAGCCAGACATCAAAGGAACAATATTATATGATTTCACTTAAATGAAATGTACAGAATAGACAAATTTATAGAGGCAGGAAGTAGAATAGAGATTACCCAGGGCTGAGTTTCTTTTGTGTGTGATGAAAAGTTTGGACCTAATTAGAGGTGGTAGTTGTACAACATTGTGAATGCACCAAATGCCACTCAATTGCTCCCTTTAAAATGGTTAATTTTATGTGACTTTAACTCAACTTTTAAAAAAGAAGGAAAGAAAGCATTTTAATATCTTAGCTAATGGGTCTAGGCCATGACTGATTGCTGGCTGCCCCAACACCAAACAGTGTTTCTCACTGGGATGCAAATGATCTTGTATGGCAAAGATGGTGATCAAGAGCATGGGCTTTATTATCAGAATTGGCACAGCTCTCAGCTCTGCCACTAATCATCTGGGTGCCCTAGGCCATGTGACTTAATTTCTCTGAGCTACTGTTTCTTCATATGTGAAGTGGAAATAACCATAGAACCTGCCTCAAGGGATTGCCACAAAAATTAAAGAACATATAAGTGCTCAAAAGGTGATAAATCATATTTCCAGGGAAGGAATATAAATGAGAAGAGCTCAATAAATAGCTATAATCTAGGGTAGGGCAGCAGCCTGAAAGAAAATGAAAAAAACAAGCCAAGCAAGTATTGGAACTTAAAAGTACAGCATCTAATGGTATTCAGTTTAGAACATGTGACGATCTCTTTCTATTCCCTTTATATAGTCTGACATCCAGGCACCCAGATTCTCCTAACAAAGATGGGCCATAGCCCTCAACATAATTTGTAGTTGTTACTCTTGACTCTCCTCGCTGGTTTCCAACCAAGTTCTGTACTTCTGTACTTTTCACCTGGTTTTCCATTTGGGGCTCTGTATTTGGTAATGCTACCAGTTCGGCCCTGTGGTGGTTGTGTATTACAATCATTTCTCATCCTTCACCCTCAGCTCTCCCTTCAGGACTTGGTTGCATACATGCTTCCACCTCTTCCAGCTTCTGAGCATCCTGGGCAGGCTTTGATAACTCAGCACTGTATTGTAATTATCACACATACCCATGCCACCTGAGAGCCCCAAGGTGATGAATTTGGAGAGGAGCTGCTTGGTAAATGTTTGAGAAGAATGCAAAAAGAAAGAAGACCTTTGTTTATGTGAGATGAAATGTGATGTAATTGAAAGTAGAGAACATTAGGGAGGAAAGAAAAAAGCAAGTAAAAAAGAGTTTCTCTTCATTAGGACAGTGATATTCACTTAAAATATTTATTATTTTGAGAATATAAAAGTAACATATATTTACTATAAAATGCAGAAAAATCTTCAAATTATATACATATGCATATGTATGTACACACACTCCCTGTGTGTACACACTGTGTGTGAATGCACTGTATGTATATATACTACCCCTAACTCATCCCCTAAAATAATTATGGTTATCATTTGTTGTATTCCCCCTTTTGTATAATATACATACAATGAAATGCATAAATCAGATGAATATTTACATATGTATACATTCATGTAGCCACCCTCTGGATCAACATATAGAAATAGCACTCCCAGAAGGTTTTCTAAAAATCCTTTCTTTATATTAACTAAAATATTGACTAAAACAAGCAAATTTTCAAAATTATGTTATTTGTATATATTTATTAAAAATAGACAAACTCATATGACTCCATACTTTTACAGGAAATATTTAAGAGTCACAGAAATTAGATTCCATTGTTTATTAAAAAAAAAACTTGACTTACGAAAACAAATTTTTCTTTATACATTTTCACCGGTCTCCTTACCTTGACCCTGAGAAGTTAAGGGAAGGAAGACAGGGTTCTCTTGGGGATGATGGAAGTGGAAGAGCAGGGAAGAGCATCTTTTTCATTTATGCCAACTTTTGTGTATTCTATCTTGTCCCTCACAAGCCTCTTGTATGCTGGAATACAGCACTGTGTACTCTGAGAATTAAGAAAATGTTAGCGCCTGGCCAGTGTGGCTTGGTGGTTGAGTGTCAACCTATTAACCAGGAGGTTGTGGTTTGAATCCAACTGGTACATGCCTGGGTTTTGGGCCCAATTCCCAGTAGGGGTTAGGCAGGAGGCAGCTAATCAATGATTCTATTTCATCATTGTTCTCTCTCTCTCTCTCCTTCTCATAAATCAATAAAAATATATTTATTTTTAAAAATGTCGCTTTACAACTTAAAAGTGACATTTACAAAACAAAGAAGAAAATGTCAGAATTATGGAAAAGTCAGTCTTGGTAAGAGAAGCTTGTATATGTCAGCCAGAGAGGGACATGGGAAAGGCCAAGCCTCCTGTGCTGTGTGTGCAGCCTGGATTCAGCTAGATGCATGGAATGTATGACCAGGTTTCATAGTTTTCTTGGTCATTTGAATGCTTTATTGTTATAGCATCAGTAACAGCAGTAGTTCCATAGACACCACCCATCAGTGGTTAGAAAATGACAAATGTCAAACTATGTCTGACCCTGACTCTCTTCAACTCTTTATCTGTGGTATCTCTTTGGAATAAAAATGACTACTCCCTGCTGGGTCTTCTTAAAAATGCACACTGTCTCCTCACATAAAGGCAGAGATGATGGTGCTATGGAGAAAGAATAAAGAGAAGAGGAGGAGGAGAAAAAAAGAAAAAAAGGAATTCATTGTGACTTCTCAGGTTTGAAGTTCAAGTCTAAAACCTGTTGGGCTAAATTCATACTTCATTAAGAACTTTCTTAAGTTACTTAAAACATTTTGTTGCTTTTTTAACTGGGCCTTGATTTTGCAGCTCAGTTTCCTGATCATAACAGAGGAGGAACATGTTTCATAATGTTCAGGGCCAGAGCTGGGGAGGGTACCCGTGAGCTACTTGGAGCTCTTTGAGAGTGAATCTAACACCAGATAGCTTGTCTTGTTTTCCAAACAAGATGGAAAATGAATATAAAATACAATATTCAGTAACACATATCACTAGGTGTCCTCTGCAGCCTCTACCACAATATACCTGATACCTAGGAGACCTTGCTATCAGGTAAAATCTTGAATAGAAGCAGCAAGTTTGGAAAAACACCATTACTATTGCTACGATTATAGTCAGAACCTATGTTTTGCCTCGACAGTATTTCACAGGCTTGACATTTCAAACAAAACAAGAAAGGTCAAAGTTAAGGTGGATTGATTAGACAAATGCCAAGGTCTCTTCTAGATTTCATATTCTAGTAGCCTCTGCTCAGACGATGCTGGGTTCCCAACCTGTCTTTTTAGCCTGTGTGATTTTTTTCATCACCTTGGTGAGATGTGGAAGAGTATTACAAAACAATTTTTAAAAATGAATGTTCCAGAAGTAGCTTCTTGATGTAAGTACAAACACAAATATCAGTGCTATTATTTAATCAAAATTATGAAGAAATAATTTTCTTTCCATGAATGAACCATTTATGTCCAATGGGTAAATTAGAGAAGAAACTGTCTTCCAATTAAATTGAAATTCACCTTTTACATCTAATAATGCAGGTCAAATAATGTGCAACAAGCTAGAGTAATGACTATCTCTGGCAACTGTTTATCATCACATGGAAGTATAATCAGTAAAAAGTGGGCTTTTTTTTTTTTTTAGTAATTAGAAACACTCTTTATAGATCCAACTATAAAAAGAAGCTTAGGTGTAGAGAAGACTAACCAACTTTTTTCTCATTAGACTTTGGTCTTGGTTCTCCTTTTAATATGATACATGACTTTTAATTTTTATAAAAGCTAGGTATTTCATGAAACCTTTGTCCCAGTAGTAAAGTATAAGAAATTATCAATAACAGTAGATATGTAATTATTGTATAAGAATATCCATGTTACTTTTTGGGTCTCAGATATGGCATCAGGGAAATGGGGATAAAAACCACCTTGCCTGTAGTGAGAGAATTATATTATATGAAAATAATTCAGATTCCTCTCTGTTTCACAACTTGTGTAATTCAATTATGGACCAATACAGATATAATTCATGTGTCCCATTATTAGACCACTATACTATAGTACTAAAGGGCATACCAATACTGGTAGGACTGGATTTGAGCAAATGGTAAAGAAGATGGTATTTATAATAACTATGATAACAACAATATTAGTTAATATTTCTTGAGTCCCAACTTTTGGGTTCATTGTGAGAAGGGGCTTTTTTTTTTATTCATAACGATATTCCCAAAGCCTAAAAGAGTGTTGATCTCCAATAACTACTTGTTGAATGAAGGAATGAGTGAATGGATAAATAAATGAATGCTTTGTACTAGGCAGTATGCTAAATGCTTTATTTCAATATGTATGTATTGTCCACTCCATGCCTGGTGCTGAGAGCACAAAAAGAAATTCGACATGCTCCAGGCCAAGTGGAATGCTTTTCATATATTTTCTGTTGTAATCCTCACAGTGTAATTGTGACACATGAGAAAAGTGAGGCTCAGAGAGGGTAAGTTATTTATCTAAGGACATACAGACAGTAGTAAATGGCAGAGCCAGAATTTAAATCTCAGTCTACTTGACCTCATTGTCTAGCCTCTTTCTCTGATAAACACTGACTTTCTTCTTTCTGAATATCTTTAATTTACTTACTTTCTGCTCTTCATACAGAATGCCTGTATGGAGAAATGTTGGGCCCTTATCACTTTATTGAGAAAACTGCAGTGGCCTTCCTTACCTCTTTTCAGTCCATCCTATGCCTCCTCACTTTCCCAGGTCGTTCTTTCTAATGCATTACTTTTCATCTTTTCACTCTCTGCTTATATCATACATTTTCAGTGTTGATAGGATCAAAATGACACTATCATCACCCCCATTATCTGGCACCTTATTGCATGATAGTCTCCCAGATGAACTTGTACTCAGTCAAGACAGTGTCTTCATACATCCCCACACCTCTCTGCCTAGTGATACCTCCTTATCCTTTATGGCCCTAAGAAAGTCCTACCTTCTCCACTCTTTTACCCATCACCCTTGTGCCATCTTCAAAGTTTTCCTTTGTATATTTTGAGCTTGGAGCATAGTAAGATGTAGTTGTGTCACTGAACTTGGACTCAGAGGACTTCAATTTAAGACTCTGCACCAGTTTTCTCACCCATAAATTATGGAAATAATACATATTTAGATAATAAATGCGGAAGCAATCCCTAAACTCTGCAGTACTAAGCAAATGTCAGTAATTATTGTAATACTGTCTTCTCATGGAAGACTTTTAAACCAAAGATTATGATATATACAAATGATGCTGTAGGAAGATTGATTTTGTGATAGTCCCTTGGGGATGGATAGAGAGAGAGAGAGAGAGAGAGAGAGAGAGAGAGAGAGAGAGAGAGAGAGAGAGCTGTTGGAGGCCAAGAGACTCATGAAGAGGCTTGCTCTATAGTCCAGACAAGAGGTAATGGAACCTGAGCAAGGGTTGATTGCCCTGGAGTGAAATGGAGAACTAAGTTGGTCCAGATGATTAACAAAGAGAAAGGGAGTATGGCAACTGGGAAATTAGTAGACATTACTGGTATAAACAGGGAAAGAATGGTGGCTGGATACCAGAGCTGGCAGTCACAACTGTAAACTCAGATGAGCTCTTGGAAAAAGAAGGAAATGTGAAACAAACTTCAGGAATTAGAGAAAGAACGCTGGAGGGAGGTAAGAAACTAGGAGATAGGAACAGACTACACTAATCAACTCCTTGGAAATGACTGATTCTTCAATTACTGGAACTTCCTTAAATTCCCTGAGGGACCAAGAGGTGACTGGCAATGTGAAGCTAAGAGCACATTGGGATGACTTTCCTGGGGCATATGCATTATCTTATGTTATCTTTGCCAGTGCCTTTCTCCACATAGACATGGATTCTACCTCTCCAGGCAGTTTGTCAGATCCTCAAAGATCTCTGGTATTTCAAGTTTCCAGAGCCTTCACAGAACCAACCTTTGTACATAGAAAGTGGTCAGAAGACACTACCTGCTTGGTTGCTTGAAAAAGAGAGGTGTGCCGTGAAAGAGAAAAGTGACTTGGTAAAATCTAAGCTGAAGATAGGTTGAGTTTATCCAGTAAGCTTTTAAGTGTTCTGAAGTAATCACTAACATTTAAAAACCAGGAGATTACAGATATAATTCCAGGTCTTTTATTCCCTTGGTAAACTGTCTACTGGGCAAACCTATACTTTGGCAGGCAATAGATTTTCAAATAAAAATAAAGTCTAGTAGAGTTGCTGGAGGCTGGGGTAGAGAAAACCTCAGAGAAAGCAAGATCTCTGCTGAGTGGCAAGGGTGGTAGTCATTTTGTGTAGATAGTGCTTTGGAAGCCTAGAAACAGGAGCCATTAGCTCTGCTTGGGGAAATCCAGGAAGGATTTCCAGAAGAGGTGATATCTCATCTGAGTCTTGATGGATGAGTATAAAGAAATTTTCCAAGGAGTGGAGGGGAATAAAAAGGTATTCTTAGCAAGGGCATGGTAAGGTTGTAAGAAATGTATGGCATGATGGAAAATGATGATGTGTTCTTGTGAGGCCAAGCACAAGATACAGGGTTGGGAAGGACCAATAAGAAAGCTGTAATGCAGCTGAAACCAGTTTGGCTCAGTGGATAGAGCATAGGCCTGCTGACTGAAGGGTCCCAGATTCGATTCAGGTCATTGGTTGTGGGCACATCCCCACTGGGGGGTGTGCAGGAGGCAGCTGATCGATGATTCTCTCTCATCAATGTTTTTAACTCTCTATCCTTCTCTCTTCCTCTCTGTAAAAAATCAATATAAATAGAAGAAGAAAGCTGTAATGCAGACTATGGCCCAATAGCAATGATCCAGATCTATTGAATGATTTGGGGATTGATCTGGAAAGCAATGGAGTACCATGGAGGAGAGAGGAACATTGTTCAGGTGATGTTGTCAAAGGCTTATTCTGATGGCTGTGGAAGGGATGGGCTGGGTAGGGACAGAGACTAGAGAGCTGTAGGACAACCCCCTCTCCTAAAATAAAATTCAAATTTTATTCCTTATCCCCATTATTGGTTAAGGTAACTCCTCAGCAGACCAAAAAAAGTGCTCCCAAAGCTGAGAGAGAGGACCGGACTCAACTAGTTCTTGGCTTGGAGGACAGCAGCAATGAGTGCATACTTAGTTTGCCCAATTATACTATAAATGCATTCTACTTGAGCAAGCCTTTACATATAGGTCTTACCCAGTACATTAAACTCTAAACTCTGTTTGGCTTGTACATCTTCCCTCCTAGGTTGAGCAGCCTCTGGTTCATAATAAGTGTTCAATGAACACTGATTAATCTGAAACTTGGACATTTCTACAGGATCTGGGCAGTTGCACATTCGCTGCTATCCCTAAATGACATCCAGAGTACTGTGTTTTCTAACAAAAAATGTATGGAATTTAGTCAGAGGCCTTACATTTTTTCAGTCTTGGTTCAGCCAGTTAAGAGCCCTGTGGCTGTGAACAAGCTACATACATGCCAAGACTCAATTTGCTTATCTATTTTAAAAAACACTAAAACATTTCTAAGAGCATGAGAGTACACCTGGAAAAACTTTGCAAACTGTAAAGTACTATATGATCCAAAGTGGTCTATCCATAAAATGGAATACTAGTCATCCATAGAAAGGAAATACTGATACATGCTATCACATGAACGGATCTTAAAAACATGATGCTAGGTGAAAGAAGCCAGACACAAAAGTTCACATGTTGCATGATTCAATTTATATAAAATGTCCAGAGTGGGAGAAAGAAGATTAGGTATTGGCCAGGTAGTTCAGATGGTTAGAGCACCATCCTGATATGCCAAGGTTGTGGGTTCAATGCCCAGTTAAGAATCAACCAATGAATGCATAAATAAGTGGAACAACAAATCAATGTTTCTCTCTCCCTTCCTTCATCTCTCTCACTCTCTCTCAAATCAATAAATACAAATTTAAAAAAAAAGAAAGATTGGTGGGGAGAAGGGAAGGAGCTTTGATTGCTGACTGGGTATAAGGTTTCCTTTTGGGATGATGAAATGTTCTAGAACTAGAGAGTGGTGATGGTTGCACACCATTGGGTAGGTACTAAATGCTGCTGAACCATACACTTTAAAATGACAAAGTTTATATTTGTATGTTTTACCACAATAAAAAGGCAAAAAAGTGCTATCTGAAGGTTAATCATACTGAGAAGTTGTTGATTCTTACATTCAACATGCAGTCCCACCCCAAATTTTGGTGTTGAACAGAGAATGTATAGAGTGGGTGCATCTCCACTAAGGAGCTGCTTTGGAAGAGAGGAGCTGGGGGGAGGGGGGGGGAAGAGGAGGAACTACAGGCCATCTGAAAAGAGAACCTGGATGGTATTTGTTTCTCAGATTGCCAGTTGTTCACCCTGTTTGTATTTAAATGAAAGGAGGCTTTGAAGTGGGAGCCGCCTCTGCTCAGAGCTGGGGTTCTTGCCTTGTGTGGTAAAGTTTAGACTTGTCCAGATCCGTTTTTAGTCAGAGGTTACTGTTTCTGGTGGAAAAGGCTTAAGTTTTGGTTAATAGTATATGAACAGGAAGAGCAGAAGTAAATTGGGAGAAAAGAAATGACTTCTCCCTGTCTTGGTGTGAAAAGCAGCTTTCTGATTGGGGCTTCATAGTTTGGGAGTGTCTTTTTCTCACTTAGGGTCACTGGATTTCATTTTACTTTAATTTAAAATAATGTATTTTTCTCTAATAATGTACTTCTTAATTTATTGATTTTAGAGAGGGAAGAAGAAGAAAGAAATATCGATTTGTCATTCCACTTATTTATGCTTTCATTGGTTGCTCCTGAATGTGGTCTCCAACCAGCAACCTTGGTGTATGTGGGTGACACTCTGACCAACTGAGATACTCAGCCAGAGCTGGATTTCATTTTATCAATATGAGCTTCATGTCAGGTTATATTCTCTTTGGTAAAGAACATCTTTAAGTAAATGCATCAATCAATGAAAGTTAAAAGTGCTGATCTAAGCTCTAACAATGCCTGGAGGACCTGATGGTTATCAGTTTAAGGGAAACCTGTACTATTTGAAAGTCCCTGGGAAATGGCTGGAAATTCAATTGTATTTGAGTTTGCATATTTAGAAATAGTTAATTGTCTTGTCAACTAACAGAAAATTTAAGTTCCACTTATAGACAGATCACAGTCTATACATCTAGGCTGATGATCACCAAGAGCTAATAAAATGTAGAAGATTCTGCAGTGGCCATTCAAAACAACAGATATGCTAGTTTTTTTTTTCTTCTTTTCTTTTCTACAGCTCCTCGTAGCCAAACCTGTCAACGTGATTTGCAAACAGCAGTGGAGTAAGTCTCAACAAACCCTACGAGGGTGATAATTGTAATGATGGTTCATATCTTCACCCTATGTAATTTTATGGGAATTGAGAGTCTAGCCAAATAATAAGTTCCAGCCTCTTTTATCTGCCCAGTTCCCAGCACACTCCCGAGGTGTCTGAGACACTTTTCACTGTAACTCTTAAAGCAGATTGTAACAACACCAGTAATGACAAGTTCCCAATCTGCACAGTTCCCTTCATTAGAGGAGACATGGGAGTTTCAAAAACACTCATTAATGAAATCTGACAAAGCCTGGAAGGAGGGAAGACTCGCCTATTTTCAGTTTTCTGACGGCTAAAGGGAGCCTGGATTCCAGAGAGGTGAGGGTGGAGAAAAATTGGGGGTCTTGGGCTACCTTTAGTCCAGTGTTTTTCAACCTTTTTTGAGCAAAGGCACACTTGTTTCATGAAAAAAATCACGAGGCACACCACCATTAGAAAATGTTAAAAAATTTAACTCTGTGCCTATATTGACTATCTATAAAGTAATTCTCTTGAATAGGAATCAAATAAACACAAAAAAAGTATTTTATAATTACTTTATTATGAAATATTAAGTAAACAAAATAGTGAAAAATTATAAAATTCTTGTCTTGTCTGCACCTAAGGCACACCAGGCAACATCTCTCGCGGGAACAGCGGTTGAAAAACGCTGCTTTAGTCCATGTGACCCCGGAAGTTGAGTCCAGAGTTCTGGATCCACCCCACCTAGCTGCAGGCTATTAGCAAGTCGCTTCCCTTCTTTGTGCCTCAGTTTCCTACGTGCAGAGGAGGGCTTGGGCCAGGTTTGAAAGGTCAACCCTGACTTTGTCCCATTGCCTCGACTTGTTTGTTTGATGTTGATTTTTCTTCCACACATCAGGGTATTAGACTGGTAGCAGAACCAGGTGTGGTGGAGAGGAGTGGAGGTGGAGAGGTGAATGGAGCAAGATGCTGCTCCATGAGCACCATTTGATGGGAAGCAGGTATGAAGAGCCCAGGTGAGGAGGCTTTAGGGCCAGTTCTGAGTCTCAGGCTCCCCTGGCGCCTGCAGAGAGACAAATGCCAGTAATGCCAGTGCCTTTCCCTCTGGGCCCGGGAACTAGGCGGTTAGGAGCGTCCTCTAGCGGGGCTGCTGCTTGGGGGCGGGGAGGGGGCAGGTAGGCAGCCTGGAGGGCTTCGCCTGGTTGTGGACGGCGGGCACCGGGTCAGGTGGCCCCGCGCAGAAGGCCTAGGACTCGGACGTGAGCTTTGGGACAAGCCCCCACCTGTTTGGTCCTCCAGGGCTTGGGCCCTTCATCCCGGAGAAGTTAGCCTCTCCTTGACGGACCAGGGCGGTGGGCAAGTTCTCCGCCTCCCTGGAGGAGGGGAGGAAGGAGGAGCCCAGCGGGGCGTGTCTCCGGAGGGAGCGCAGCGGTGCGGCCCCCTAGGAAGTGGATTTCGCTGCTCCGGATCCAACCCCGCTTCCAGGTTTTCTCCCATCCCGCCCCTACCAGCTCCCGCCCGTCTCCGGCACCCCCTTACCCCCGCCCCCCCTCACCCCCCCGATCGCCCGCCCCTATCCCTTGTGCCGCCCGCTGGGCCAAGTTTGCCGTGTGTCGCCGTGCACGCCGGCTAGTCCATCAGCTGCGGAGCCGAGGAGGGGACACCCGCGAGGCCGAGGGCAGAGTGAGGAGCCGAGTGGAGTCAGGAGAGCGAGCAGCGCCTGGCAGCCCGAGCCACGCGCAGCGAGCGCCAGCCGCCGAGGCTCGCACCCTCCGCGGCTCCCGCGGCGCCTGCCACCTTCCATTCCTTCCCCGCGTCCCTGACCCGCCGGCGGCCAGCTCGCCCCGATCGCTGTCTCCGCGGAGCCCCGAGGTCACCGGTCCGCGCACCGCCTGCCTCTCCCCTCTCCTACTACTCCTTCCCCGGCCGGGCGCCTGGCACCGGAGACCGTTGTCTGACGCGCGAGGCCCAGCTCCACTTTTCGCCCCGCGTCTCCTCCTCCCGCCGATCGCCTTCCTCCAACTTCTCCAACTCCCTCGCTCTCCTCATAAGGCCCCCCCAGCTCCGCTCCTCACGGCGCGCCTGCCACTTTCCGCCCTGTCCCGAAGGTGGGAGCGCGTCCGTCCGGCCCGCACCATGGCACGGTTCGGCTTGCTCGCCCTTCTCTGCACCCTGGCCGTGCTCAGCGCCGCGCTCCTGGCTGCCGAGCTCAAGTCGAAAAGTTGCTCAGAAGTGCGGCGTCTCTACGTGTCCAAAGGCTTCAACAAGAACGACGCCCCCATGCACGAGATCAACGGTAGGTGGGAGGCCTGGGGGGTGGGGTGGGGGGAGATCGCAGCGCCAGGCGCCCGAGAAAAGGGGCCGTAGGAGCCCCGCCGCCCCCCGCGCCGGGCGCAGGTACCAACGGGGAGAACTCCAGAGCGAGTGCCCGCGGCGCAGAAGGTTCCCGCTGACGGCGGCCCCCGGGGCGCTGCGAGTGGCGGGGGCGCCCCCGAATTGCCCTCGGGTGCTCTGGCACGCTGACCCTTCGCCCCCAAGTCCCAGGAAGTCCCGGAGGACTCCGGTCCGCAGAGTGCGCGCCACCCGCTCCTTGGCCTTTTCCGGGTTGAACTTATTACGGGGCTCCCCGCTTTGTTGTGTGGGTGTCCAGAGGCCGGGCCGGGGTGGAGGTAGCGAGTGGGTTGGTGGTGGGGAACCTTCTAGAGGTGCCAGAGTCCGGGGATCTCCACACGCGGGGCTTGAATGGATGTTTCATTGATGTTGTTTAAAAAACCCTTTGCCCACCTCTTTCCCACTGCCGAGACGGATTCGTTTTAGCAGTCGCCTTTAAAAAGCAAAAGACTCCCCCCCCCCCGCCCCCCTTCAAACGTGACTTTTGGGAACTCTTCTGTTTTGCTGAAGGTGTTGGGAGAGATCTCCCCTTTCTTTTTTTCGCACCTCGTTTTAAGGGTTAATTGCACGTTGAATTGCCAACCTTTGAAAAGACTGATTACAGGAAACCTGAATCTCGGCTGGAAGATGGTTATGCAAATCGAGACTGTTTAGCCTGTGAAAAAGTTCCCCGGATTTTGGCGCTTGGGGGTACTTGGAGGTATTTGTGAAAGCCCTTCTCGGAGTGCCTGGGAGGCAGCTCTCAGGCCTGCGCCTTTCACCCCCTCCCCAGGCCGGCGATGGCCAGGCGGGTCCCCCCTGGGGTGCACCCTCATTCTGAGAGGCCAACTGTTGCGTGCAGCCCCGCGGGCCAGAGGCTGCGCAGGTAGCCCGTTTGCCCGGAGGGTTCAGAAAGAAATCCGAATCGCGCTGGCTGCTGGCCAGAATAACCTAACGGAGAAGTGAGCGATTTGAGCTCAGGGGCCAAGCCTTCATTCCGAACCTTTCATGGAAGTAAGCAGAGCGAGAGCCTTCGCCTCTAGGTTTTGGTCACTCGGGTGGGGCGGGCAGGGGGCCGGCAGTTGGCAAAGGAAATACTGTAATTTCAACCAGGCGCTCCCAGAGGCTTAGGAAGACTCGAGGGTTATTTTTTTGGAAGGACTATTAATAACCTTGGAGATTAAGTGCAGTCATCAATTACATATGAATTACAAAGGTAATTGAGGGAAGTTTTCTGGGCACTTTCCGAATGTAATCAGCCACTGTCTAGAAATAGAACCCAAGAAGTTGTGGAAGCAGCAGAGAAGTCCGCTGCACCTTGGCAGTTACCAAATAACTCACACACTACTGATTAGAGGCTGTTTGCCCTTGAGCTGCCCGTGTTTGGGGGGAGCTCAAGTATGTCCTCACAGTGGCACCATTTTATTGGTGGGAGAGCTCTTAAAAAGCCCTCTTTCTTTCCACTCTCCCTCCTTCCCGGGCAGAAAAAGTGAAGGGAATCAGCAGCCACTGAGGCTCGGGGGCTCCACAGGTCAGACCTGGGGTCTTTGTGCCCTGCACGGTTTGGGCCCGGGCCCAGCGGAGATGATTGGCGTGAAGGTTACAGTTGTCATTCCCACATTTTAAAGGGATAGAGGCAGTGATGCACTTAATGGGAGTGTGACAGGTTTTCATCTTCTTATCATGCAGACAATATGTGCCTTTGAGATAGACTGAAGGTATTCGGGGAGTGGTTGTGAAATGGCCCTCCCCGCTTTCTCCAACTTTGCTCTCCGTTCAGTCTCAGAGCAGCAGGACTTTTCCCCAGGCAGCATCTCAGGAAAAAGGAAGTTTGATGCGTGCTCGGAGACTGTACCAGGTGTTCCCTTGGATGATCACGATCCCCAGAAAACACCTGAGGAATACTTGGAATACTTTTGCGCCAATGTCTGTCTAGCTGGACATTTTTCCCTCCAAAGAGAGGAGAGTTATTAGTGACCAGCAGCAGGAAATGGAAGCTAATGTGCTCCCACCCAAAACATTTTATTCTTTTTGTCTTGTCCTTCATCTCCCTCCCAGGGCTGCTGCTTTTATTTCCCCTTTTGAATGACCTACTGGACTGCATTCTCCTGAGGAACAAAGGAAGTGCCTTTTTAGCTGGAATCCTTGGAAGACCACCAAGGATTTTAGCTCATGCAGTGCAATTTCGCACCACTTTCAACAATAACAAAAATGCATGACTGAATGGCTCAAAAATGTGGAGTGTTAGAGGCATTCATTTGAGTCTAGGACACTGTCACAACACAGACAGACCCAAGTAAATACCTTTAGATGGCCCGTATAGAAACAGGGTAATCTTTACCATCAGCCAGGCCAGCCTCTCCAGATGCATACATTAGCCTTGTCTTCTTTGGGCTACACGTATAATTTTGGTCATTTTGGGGAGTCAAGTCAGTATAATGACTTGTATTCAGCGTGTGTTTGAATGAATTAATTATTGGGCACTTTCCCTGGTGTGTGGTGGGGGGTATATACGTGTATTTAAATACAAAAGCTCAGGGGCACAATGTCTGGGTGTCTAGCCCAAGGTTAAGGTTTTGTTCCCAAGGGCCTTTCACTTGGCTTCTAGAGATTTGAACAGGCTATAAGAATACTCCATGCTCTTAAAGTACTCTGTCTTTTTAGATCAGAATTAAGATAGTTTGATATGCTCTCAAGGGTGTCAGGGAGTACATCATGCTGACAGGGCTACCAACTCAAGTCCTGCATGTACCTTTATACTTACTAAGTAATGGAGAGCTAAGATGCCATGGTCACAAGGTATCTTGAACACAAAGGATATGTTTTTGGTTAGCTTGCAATGGGTCTATCTTTTGGAGTGCCTACTATGTGCAATATTTTGGGCTTGGCATAGTGGAAGAAAGGGCAGGAAGGGCCTCTACCACCAAAGTCTTTCCTGATAGTAGAGATAAGACATGCGCACACATAGTTGGAATAAAACATAGTGAGTGTTAAGCCTAAACTGGTTTGGCTCAGTGGATAGAGCCTTGCCGGTCAAGGGCATGTACCTTGGTTGTGGGCGCATCCCCAGTAGGGGGTGTGCAAGAGGCAGCTGATCGATGATTCCCTCTCATCGATGTTTCTAACTCTATCCCTCTCTCTTCCTCTCTGTAAAAAATCAATAAAATATATTTTTAAAAATGTAAAAAACAAACAAAACATAGTGAGTGTTAAGTACTCTGTGAGTGGTACAGTTGAGGAAAAAGGAGTGCCCAGGAAGTTCCAAGGGAGAAGGGACTGGGGACTCGGGTGTTAGCTAGGTAATGCTAGTTCACTAATAAAAAATAATATTAAAACGAAGTTTTAAAATCTAACCATTTTCAGCGTGCCTTCCTCCATGAAGCTGGGACAAAGGATATGCAACAATTGGTATTTTATTACTAATCTAATCTTTGTTGAAATTGTCTTTTAAGAGCGAGACAGTTAGAAGCATTCTTAAGTTGGCCAGAAGTCTCTTCCACAGTGACATTGAATGATGTCAACAAGAATTTTGTGTCATAGTTGTGGTGTTTGGAATTTTTGTTTCCTGTTCCCATCTATGTCCATGAACAATACTCCGGTGAGTATGCTGGTGGGCACACACATACACAAATGTATGCCCTAGCACAGGGATGGGGAATATCTGGCCTTCAGGCAAAAGCATTTGGTCTGGCCCTACCAAGGCATTAGGGGTGAGTTAATTAAATGTTTGACCAAATATATCAGGTTAATTTTAAATTGATAATTTTCTATGGCCTGTGAATGATGCTATAAATATCCAAATGGTTCTTGGCAGAAAAAAGGTTCCCCACCCCAGCCCTAAAGGATTCTGGGAACTAGATAAACTATGTTAGGATTACACGGAATAAAAGTGTGTATGAGGGGAGAGGTAGGAATACTTTTTGCTATTGGGTTGATAATTATACGTAATACACAAAACATACATCTTCAAGATTTGTATTCTCTCTTCCCCAATTTAAAGAGATGGATTGGATTTTACAGAGAACTTGTGATCTTCTATTCTGTTGGAATCATCAGTTTGGCTCCCTGAATAAAACATGGTGTGTGTTAAGTACTCTGTGAGTGGTACAGATGGGAGAAGGTGCCCAGGAAGTTCCAAGGGAGAAGGGATTTGGGACTCAAGTGTTAGCTAGGTAATGCTAGTTCATTAATAAAAAATAACATTATTTTTTATTAATATTCACTTGAGAAGAGAGTCTAATTGAGCCACAGGGCCTGTCAGTCTAGAAATTGTCCCAGGTAGTATAGGAACTACTTCCTGGACATGCTCATAAAAAAACTTAGTAAAAATGCTGATATGCAGCCCTATTTCTCATTAGAACATACAAATGTAAAATGTTTTATTTAGCATAATTACTGTTTTCCTTTTTTTTTGACTCACATTGGATTGCATGCAATTTCAGGATTAGCTAGACACTAGACTGAGGGATGAAAAAGGAAATTTTTGTTTTTACAAGGGAAACAACATCAATGCTAACCTAATCACTTGGAAGTGAGTCTCTGGCATCCCAATAACAGTAACTGTTTTATCACTGATATTGTTTACATATGTGTTCACAAAAAATGCATTTTGGCCTCATGAAAAGGGCTAGTAGCTATTGAGTGCTTTCTCTGGACCTGCTCACCCTAAGGGCTTTCCATGAGACCATTTAAAATACACAACAACCATATGAAGTCAGAATTATTACTTTCATCATCCCCATTTTACAGACAAGGAAACTGAGATCCAAAGGGACTTCTAAATATATTCAGTCTCACAGCTATGGAAATGGTAGAGGTAGGATTTGAATCTAGGTCTTATCTGACCAGAGTATGGTCTGTGCTATATTCTACAGCACATGTGTCAAACACAAGGCCCGCAGGCCAAATCCGTCCCGCCAGGCCTTGCAATGTGGCCCGCACCGCGCTGTCATCACTGCACTCCGCTGCGTTTCCATCACAATGACAGTTTATGACTGTTCAGTAAACCACTCGGCCCGCGATTTAGGCTGGATTTTACATTTTGGCCCCTTCTCTGATTGAGTTCGACACCCCTATTCTACAGGTAGGAAGAAAAGAGTGGACCTTTGCAACTCCGGTGAGGACTAGTTTTGGAAATACAAGCTGTTGAGGGGATCATCAGTTAACTAGTAAATGACCCATCATCACAGCACTATTGTGATGCTGTAGTAGAGAGGAACTAATCCTGTCCTTTGCAGGCAACTTGTTATACCCAGACATAGATAACCTATTGTTAATAATAGAAGCAATATAAATTGTAATTTCTGGGCCATGTGGAACCAGTGATGGTTTCTGAGAAGGTAAATGTCCTTAGTCAAGCTGTTTTAGGAAGATATAGCTAGCAGCATAAAGGCAGGGAGAGCTGTTAGGGAGCTGTTTTAAATAATTCTTAACTGGTCTACCTGCCGTTGGCTTGTTACTCTCCCATTCCACCCTGAACATTGCCAGCTTCATTTCTTTTCAGCAGTGTTTTGAATTGAGTAATTTCTCTGCTTTGAGTTTCAATGGCTTCAAGTCTCTCAAATGACACGTTTATTAAGTCACTTCTGAATTTCTCTTTCTCCTAATTCCCTTCTTGAATTGGATCCATGGTCTTTTCACATAGTTGTCTTGTATTATAGTTAATAGTATGTGCAGGCACATATGTGTCTTTGCAACTGTAAGCAACTTGAGGGCAGAGATGGTAGCTCCTGGTGTTTTGTGTGCCCAACAGAACCATGTGCAATAGTTAAAACAAGTGAGGAGGGTGTGGAATGGCAGACAATTCCATGTTCATTTCCAGGACTCCAGTGTGATAATAGATTGTCATCCCATGGTCTCTTGCACTCCTGGAAATCTTTTGGATCTCAGCTTCTGAAGAGAAATTTAGGGTAAAATCTCCATGATATTTACCCTAAGAGAGAAAGACGCACTAGCCAATCAAGAATGAGTATGCAAATTAACACAACAAAGATGTCGGGTTAATTTGCACAAGCAGGCACTGGCACCAAGTGTCCTTGGAACCCAGGTCGCTTTGAGCCTGTGTGGCCACGCATAGGCCCAGAGTATCTGGGGTCCCAGAATGACCCCTGGCCAATCCAGGTCTATGCGTGCAGGCGCCTAGCAGCTGGGAGCCAAGCAGGAACATCCCTGGGACCCAGGTGCTCCTTGCTGGCCCTCACAAGCGGCCAGGGGCAGGGTGGGAACATCCCTCGTAGTGAGCGAGCCGACAGCAGAGCCCTGCTTGACCCTGACCATGGCATCGAGGGGCAAGCAGTCCCCCACAGAGAGCAGATAACAGGGCCCTGCTTGTTCCTGGCCCTGGTGGCGAAGGACAAGTAGGCCCCCACAGAGAGCAAACACCAGAGCCTGCAGTGGCATCAAGCCGGCAGGTCCGCAGAGAGCAGAGAACCACAGGAGGCAGGCCTAAGCCATCAGTAGGACATCCCCTGAGGGCTCCCAGATTGGAGAGGGTTCAGGTCGGGCTGAGCCCCCCCCCATCTCCCCCCCCTTCTCCCCCCCCTCTCCCCCCCACACACGTTTTGTGCACTGGGTCCCTAGTGTTGGTATAATGTGGAAAGTATTTTTATTCTTTTTGGGGAGTACTTGTCTTTACCACTTTATCAATAACCAAGTGTTGCAGGAATTTTTCAAAAAAGATTCAGAATTGAGTTTTTTGTCCCACTTTGAGTTATATAATATATATTGATTTCAGAGAGGAAGAGAGAGGGAGAGGGAGAGAGATAGAAACATCAGTGGTGAGATAGAATCATTGATTGGCTGCCTCCTGCATTGATTGGCTGCCTCCTGCATGCCTCCCAGTGGGGATCAAGCCCACAACCCAGGCATGTGCTCTGACCAGGAATTGAACCTTGACCTCCTGGTTCATAGGTCAATGCTCAACCACTGAACCACACCCACCGGGTGAGTTATATACTTCTTTAACAATCAAGACTTCTGTGATTAGGCAATTTAGAACAAATTTAGAAGTGTAATTTACCACATTAGATTTAAGATATAGAGCTGTTCAATGCACATTGATTAACTTTTTAAAAATAAAACTTGACTTTATTTTCATAACTGAACAGGAACACAGATTTCAAGATACCAGAAATTTTTATATAAGCAGACATACTAAAATCCGAACAAGTAAGAACTAGCATTTTTAGTTCCTCTTGGTTAAACATCTGTTGCTTACTATAGAGAACATGAAAGTGCAGAAAATTCATGAAGCGATTCCATCCTGGAGGTAATTTGAAATATTATATTTAAGTTCTGATGCATTTAATTCAGCAATCTGGTGGGAAAGAAAAATCAAAGAGATCTATCAGCCAGGTATTCAACTTTGGAAAAAGAAACTCTAACAAATGTTAGAAATTAGGGGAAAAAATTGAATGGAAGAGTTTAAAAAGTCAATAACCTCCAGGAAGCCTGGAAACTATGTAAAAACATCTTATTGGAAGCCCAGATAAATGTGTGCCAGACATCAAAAAGACCAGCTGCTTGGGGGAAGAAAAAAAGAACCCTGCATGACTAACTGGCAGAGTAAAAGAGGCTGCTTCAGGGAAAAAGGCATCTTTCACAAAATGGAAAGAGTTTAAGCCAAGAGAAGATGGAAGTCCATAAAGTATGGCAGGGCAGGTACAAACTAGAAGTTAAGTGAGCCAAAAGAGAATTGGAGGTGATAGAACTTAAGTGGGCCGAAAGAGAATTGGAGGTAAACCTGGCAAGGGATTTGAAAGAAGGTCATGTGATGATAATGGCGAAAAGGATGGGCCGAGTCTAACTTATCAGAGGAAAATAATGGCTTTAAGGGGAACCATGCCTGCTAAAACTCGCAAAGGTTTTTTGAGGGAAAAAGAAGGGATACTATGGGGAAGCACACATACATAGTTTAGATTTTCAAGAATTATGCAATAGGATTCCAAGGCAAAGAATATTCAGAAAATGCATTTACTTTGGGACAAGTGAGGATGTTGGTTTGGTGAGGATAGAAAATCATAGAAGAGAAACCCTATTGTCCTAGATAGAGTAGGTTATGTGGAGAGGACGTGGTGTCTTGGAATGAGCAGTTCTAACCTACCTCTGTGACAAATTAGTTGTTTGATACCTTGGTAAGGTTTTTTCCTCCTTTGTCTGAAAAAAATGTGAGTGGAGTATTCGAATGCTGGATTAAGTCAGAGATTCTTAACCCTGGCTACGCATTAGAACCACCTGGAGAGCTTTTATTTATTTATTTTAAAAAATATATTTTATTGATTTTCTACAGAGAGGAAGAGAGAAGGATAGAGTGTTAGAAACATCGATGAGAGAGAATCATTGATCAGCTGTCTCTTGCACACCCCCTACTGGGGATGTGCTCACAACCAAGGTACATGCCCTTGACCAGATTCGAACGTGGGACCTTTCAGTCCACAGACTGACGCTCTATCCACTGAGCCAAACCGGTGTCGGCCACCTGGAAAGCTTTTATTTTTATTTATTTATTTTTTTAACATATATTTTATTGATTTTATACAGAGAGGAAGGGACAGAGATAGAGAGCTAGAAATGTTGATGAGAGAGAAACATCGACCAGCTGCCTCTTGCACACCCCCCACCGGGGATGTGCCCGCAACCAAGGTACATGCCCCTGACCAGAATCGAACCCGGGACATTTCAGTCCGCAGACCAACGCTCTACTGCTGAGCCAAAAACGGTTTCGGCCACCTGGAGAGCTTTTAAAATCCTATGTCTGGGCACCACCCCAGACTAATTAAATGATACATTCTGGCCGGTTAACTAGGTCATGGTAATTTTTTTTAAAAGTATATTTTATTGACTTTTCACAGAGAGGAAGAGAGAGGGATAGAGAGTTAGAAACATCGATGAGAAAGAATCATCGATCAGCTGCCTCTTGCACGCCCCCTACTAGGGATGTGCCCGCAACCAAGGTACATGCCCTTGCCCGGAATCAAACCCTGGACCTTTCAGTCTGCAGGCCGACGCTCTATCCACTGAGCCAAACCGGTCCCAGCTCATGGTAATTTTTTAAGAGCTCCCTAGTGGTTCTGATGAGTAGCCACACTTAGAGTCACTACCCTAGATGATCTCTGATGTCCCCTCCATCTCTGAGATGGTGATTCTAAATTTTCCAATGAAATTCATCACAGAGTGTTTATCTCAGTACAGCCCTTTGATGTAGACTCAGTGCATGCTTGTGTTAATTTCCACTAACTTGGAGTTAAGAGGAAGGTTTGTCAACTTGGAAAAACATGTTTTTAATCAAGATTTAGTATATGCCATAACCCAGTGATGATTTGCTGAGGGCAGAGAAATAAGACTAGGGTATTGGAAGTGCTTTGGAGAGAATTAGATGGAACGGAATCCAGCCTTGTCATGTATCGATTAGGTGTCAGTGTGCTGGGTGATATTTTTCCCTTTCTCTTTATTGGTAAAATAAAATAAAAATCTCTTTATCCCTTACTTTAATGTCCTCTTTGCCACGTGTTTATTCTCTTCAAGTATCTTATCAAGAAATAGAAGTACGGTAAATCCCTAGGCTTGTGGCCGGCACAGCCATCCAGAACACAGCTGGGAATGTGGAAGTAAGCAGGAAAGCTAAATGATGGAAACAGCTGTCATGAAGCCCTTGCATTCTATCTACTTGGAAAAAGCCTTCAGAAATGTATCATCTGCAATCATTGAATGAAGAGCTCTTCATCAATAGCAGAATGCTCGGTGCTGGGGATTCAAAGAGGTCTAAAACAGGAAACAAGCTTATCGGGTGCTTACATTCAAATTAGGTAGATAGGGTTTACAAAGGGAAGATAAAGTTTAGGTTATATAGATTCTCATGTCATGGCTGGTTAGATGTAACAAGTAGTGCTGGTTGGGGAGTGGAGGGGTAAGAGGAAGGAATGCTTTATTTATTTTTAATTTTTTTAAATTAAAATTTTTTTTTACGGATTTCAGAGAGGAAGGGAGAGGGAGATACAGAAACATCAATGATGAGAGTCCATCATTGATTGTGCTGCCTCTTACACGCCTCACACTGGGGATCCAACCCACAACCTGGGCATGTGCCCTGACCAGGAATCGAACCAGGACCTCCTGGTTCATAGGTTGACACTTAACCACTGAGCCATGCCAGCTGGGCGAGGAAGACATGCTTTTAGAGGTGGGCAAGGTGACATGGGAGAAGTGACCAATGCCAGTGTGAAACAGAGTGGGGAGACCAGAAGTTGAGAAATAGACCCAGAACTTCCTGATCTTGGCAATTTGCTGTCAGTGTGCTGGGTGATATTTTTCCCTTGAGACATTTAGGAGGAGTGAATGCTCTGAGGTGCCTCTGTAAGCCTTGAGGATACTAGTGTGTTTCAGGATAGTATTAAATAATTGTTTGGTATATTCTGATTTCAAAGTTCAGAAAGTTTTATTTAGAAAGAGAGGGCATATTTAAAATACAAAAATTGCTCTTGAAAGAGGAAAGTTAAGTAAACTTACACATTTACTGGTACCTGTTTCCCAATAGTGCCAGATCAATAAGGAGTGAATTCTATGTGCTACCTTGCCCTTTCTGTAAAAAATAGGTTAAAGTCTGTATAATACTAATTCAGAGGCTTATTCACTTCAGAAATTTTGATGGGTGATTTTGTTCCTTACCACCTTCTCTTCTAAGCCTTCTAGAACATCTAGAAGAGGGTTATTTGTAGTTCCTAATACTGTCTGCTGCGCTCAGCTTGGGAAACTGACATTCTGACCTGAAGACACAAGAGGCAAGAATTGGTTTTTAGTTACAGGGGACAGGTTTAAATATTTGAATATTGGTTTCCCTTTCAAACATTTACCAAACTAAGTAAATGTATAATCATAATTAAAGAAACACTAGCCATAACCAGTTTGGCTCAGTGGATAGAGCGTCGGCCTGCAGACTGAAGGGTCCCAGGTTCGATTTCGGTCAAGGACTTGTACCTTGGTTGCGGGCACATCCCCAGTGGGGGGCGTGCAGGAGGCAGCTGATTGATGACTCTCTCCCATCTATGTTTCTAACTCTCTATCTCTCTCCCTTCCTCTCTGTAAAAAATCAATGAAAAAATGTATTTAAAAAAATAAAAAATAAAATAAAAATGAGGATATAGTTGATGGTCCTTGTCTCTGACCTTGTGGCTATTTGAATGCTAAAAAAAACTCTTCTTGTCCAATCATGCCTGATCTGAGGGGCCATATATCTCTAATTTATATCACATGGCATGGCACATGGTAGGTGTTTGAGAAATGTTTGCAACTCAAAAATAGGTTGAAGCATGATTTTTGAATTTTGTATTCATTTTAAGAATGGATATTTTTATTCAATCCCCCTTTAATTTAATTAATTTAAGCTATATAGTTTCTTTTAAATTTTTGAATACATTCAGTCTTGGATGCCTAAGTAAGAAAGGGAAAATAATCTTTTTTTTTAAAGCCTAGAATATAGTGTTATTTATTGCTTGGCTTGCTTAGAAGTAGGATCTGAGTATTTCCTGTGGTTTGTTAATCCTGGTAGACATGGTTTCTTCTTACATTGTCTATACTAGACATTAATAAGAACTTAGCTCTATCTGCAGAGGTGCTTGTAGAAAAAGAGGCCGCTTTGGCTCCAGTTCCTTGCTTCAGCTTTTCTACCAGGTGCTCACTTCCCTCTTCTCCAGGAAGCGTAGGTCAGACCCCAGGCAGGATTAAAAAAAAATGCATTTTATTGATTTTTTACAGAGAGGAAGGGAGAGGGATAGAAAGTTAGAAACATCCATGAGAGAGAAACACCGATCAGCTGCCTCCTGCACACCCCCCAGTGGGGATGTGCCCGTAACCAAGGTACATGCCCTTGACCGGAAAGGAACCTGGGACCCTTGAGTCCACAGGCCGATGCTCTATCCACTGAGCCAAACCAGTTTCAGCCCCAGGCAGGATTGCTGTCTCTGTCTAGTCTAGTCCAAGGTCACCCAGTCTCAGCTTCATCCCAGCCATTCTTTTCATGCTAGTCCTTTCTTCTCATGGCTACTTTGTCAGTTGACTTTCTATAGCCCCTTTCAGCCTGGCTTCATTCTTGTATGTTTGGCTTCTGTCTACAGGAGTAGACTGGAAGTGGTTTCTTTTGGACTGCAGAGGTTTTCTTAGTTCTCCAAAATCCTTGACGTAGGCATTCCAGCGAGCATTAGCCGCAGAATATTTTTCCCCCCTTCAGTTATTGTTTCTTTCCACCACATGGTCTGTCTCCATTGAGTTTTCAGTCTGGTGTTTGGGTAAAGAGGAAAACAAAGCATTGTGTCCTTGCAAACTGTAGTGTAAAGCATGTGGTTAACAGTTACTACTTGCAGTGGTCCAGTCTGAGTGGGAGTATCATTTTTCTTGGCAGTCACTTCACAGCAAGTCCTGCTTCTTTGGTGCCAGAATAAGCAGTCATTACATTCCTTACAATTTATAGTCAAATTATTGTCTACTATTGTTGAAATTGCCTTAATTATAGAATATTTCCCCATGCTAAGATTTTAAAGAGCAAAAAAGGACAGCTTTTAACTGGTGTACTTTAGAAATAGTCCTTCAAAATCACTCCCTGCCTGGGATGTGGAAGGCTATGATGAGGAATCGTTTTTTGTGAGTGCATTTATGGGGAGGATTTTTTTTTAAAAGGGGAGGTGTGCAGTGGGATCACTTTAAACTGAATTTGAACTAAATGTCTCCAGATGGCTGGATGGTTAATATTCTGCCTTGTTTATCCCCAGTTCATAATTAACTTTTTTTCCCCCTGTCTCTTTGGGTTCCATGGGCCTGGGCATACTCTGGGAAGAAGATTCTACTGGCGAGAGGTGGATTGATCATTAAGCAGTGTGGCAATTTTAGAAGATGGTTTCATATCTTTCAAGCTGGAAGACAAATGAAGAAATCACCACTTTCCCAAATAAGGGATTGTGGCGGTTTTCTTGGGATCTGAACAAAGATTGGGAAATGTTCTGTTTAGACAATCTCCTAATCTCTGCCTTTGGGCTCTGCTTTCAAGATAATATCCAGAATCTGTCTTCCTCTTCCCACCTTGACAATTACTAGCCTGATCTCATTCCCCATAATCTCTTGCCTGGATTATTGCCGTTGCCTCGAGCTAGTCTCTGCTCTGGCTCTGGTTCCACTCACCCCAGCCTATTCTCAGCACACCAGCCTGGACCATCCAACTCTGTTAAATCTAACTCCAAATCATATAATGTCTCTACTCAAAATGCTCCAACTGCCCCTCTTGCCATCTGGAATGAATGCCAACATTTACGAGGCTGCGCGTTGCCCCCTCCCATGGCAGTTTACACCGTATTCTCCCCGTCTCTGTTCCTCAAACACACCGGGCACACTCAGAGGGGCCTTGGCACTTATTCTCAGCACCTAGAACACTGCTCCCAGATAGCAAGCAGCATGGCTTACTTCATCACCTGTTTCAGGGCTTTGCTTACTTCATCACCTGTTTCAGGGCTTTGCTTACCGACCACCTTAATGGAGAAGCCTTTCCTGACCTCTATGTGAAGTTAAACGCTCCACAATACACTTTGCCCTGCTCTTTCTCTGCTTTATTCTTTGCAGTTCTCGCCATCTGACCTGAGGATGGAGACTCTGCCACTTTTTATTCACTGCCCTTATACCCAATGTACAGCACACCATCTGACACTTAAAAATGTTTGTTTGAATGAATACATAAAACAGTACTCCTTGCAAATAGGATGTTCTTAGTAGAAGCTTTCAGAGGACACAGTTGACGCTTTAGGACTTATGAGTGTGAGGCTACACATTTGAACCTCCATCTGTAGAAAGAGCCTGTCTAGTAAATAGTCGCTGAATTAATTCATTTAGCAGTTGTCTACCGAGTGCCTACTAATTGCCAAGCATCATGCTAGGCCCTGGAGATAATGCAGTGATCAAAAATCACAGTAGGCCAGGCCTCACACTCTGGAGCTCACAGTCTAAATAGCGAGACATATATTGACTCAGGAATTCTTCAAAGAAGTACTTCCTTACAGTTGTGATAACTACTTCCAAGGAGCAGCACCTGGTGAGCTGATAATCAGGGTGAACACGTAGAGTCTGCATTTAGGCCCATGTGGTTCTTCTCATTTCCTAGGAATAGTGCTTCTTATGTGACACTTGAATGGCCAGCACCTATTTCTCAGGTTAATTCTAGAATACTTAGTGGAGCAGTGCAGGGGCAATGGGCCTAAGCTAGTGAGGTTAACATGGAGTACTCTTCAATGGTTATAGACATTGGCCATCATTTAGGAATTGGGGTTACACCAGAAAGTGACAGTGAACTGTTGTGTCACTTTGCACTATTGTTTTTTCTTCTCCGAGGAACGACCACAGTACTCTGCGTATAAAAGCCTTCTGGCTTGTCCTGGTTGGGTAGCTTAGTTGGTTACAGCATCACCTCAATACACCAACATCAAATTGATGTTTCTTTCCCTCTCTTCCCCTTTTCTCTCAAATCAATCAATAAAATTTAAAAGACCTTCTGGCTTTTGTGAAAGGTATCTAATCTCGTTTCCATAGAGACCACAGAAATACTTTTTTCAATGGTGAGTGTCTCAAAATGAAACCCTCTAGCCCAGCAATGATTGCTACATGAGAAGTTTGGTTTAGCAACGGATGAAATAGATGCATCTGTCCATTGGTAGCAGGATTCCTTCTCTTCCCCCAAACCTTTCTTACCTAGAGGCAGGATGCACAAAATTTGTGCAAGGGACTCTGCCCTCGCAGTGGCTTGCCTCAGCCCTCACAGCCCTGGCTTTGTCCAGGACAACCAGTCTAATTAGCATATTATGCTTTTATTTTTATAGATGGTGACTAAATGTACAGGTTGCCAAAAGGAGGGGAGGACCCTGGCTGTGGGGAACAAGTGCAGAAGCTGCCAAAGAGATAGGATTGCAAGCAAATGCAGCCTGACTGATGAGTGTTTGCACTTATAAAAGGATGGGAGAGGAGCCTTCCTTGCCATACACTGAGGCTCTGAGAGCAGGGTTTTCCCCATTTCAAGTAAGATTATTTTTTGTGGAATTTTATTGTATTCATGGAAATATAATGGGTGATTTCCAGAATTTTAGGTGAATATTACAGATAAAAATAGGGCCCTGTTTTTGTTAATTTGTTCAGAAATTTAAAGCTCCGATGAGGTACTCTGAGGGTACAGTGTATGTAGGCACCAGCTTGCGTGCCTGGCAGTTTTACCTAGAGATACATGAGGAGTCCCTGAGATCCTGGTATTCTCAGTGTTTCCTGGTTACAACCCAGTTTTTTTTTTTAGCCATCTTCTAATCTAGGCCCCTTGTGTTACAGCTAGAGTAGATTACATTACATTGCAATGACAGAGGCTGGAGAACCAAGTTCTCCACTTAATGCAGTGAAGTGACTGCATAGTAGTGAATTGGGTGCATAGTTTGTGTGCAGGGATCAAGTCAATTAGATATGCAGATTTAGGTGTGCCTATGATGAAGATTGTGGCATATGCCATGGTTTAAATACTATTGTTATAAGGATAAGCTATAAGAATAGAGATAAGCATTTTGTTTCCTGTTGTCTAATAAATCTAATGATCTATTGTATATGCTATGAAGTAGTCATGGTGTGGACTAAGATATGTGAGTTCATGAAAGGACAAACCACTCCTTGCTATCTAAACATAGCTTTAACTTCAAGGGGAAGTGATTAATTTGTCTCTGCTTTTATTTTTAAAAGACACACCATGTACCATTTTCACCAATAACCTTAATATATATATATATATATATATATATATATATATATATATATGATTTTTTTTACAGAGAGGAAGAGAGAAGGATAGAGAGCTAGAAACATCGATGAGAGAGAATCATCGACCAGCTGCCTCTTGCACACCCCCTACTGGGGATGTGCCCGCAACCAAGGTACATGCCCTTGACTGGAATCGATCCTGGGACCTTTCAGTCCACAGGCCGACGCTCTTTCCACTGAGCCAAACCGGTTTCGGCCACCAATAACCTCTTAATGTTTCTTTTGGAGCCCTGGCATTTTCTTGGTTGCTACTAAACTCAAGAATGAAGTAAAATACATTTTTGGGGTAATGGAGGCTGATGCTTATCTTGTTTCTCTATGTTAGTTATGTAGTAAAAGGTTTTGCTGAGCAAACGAATGGTGTAAATATGAAATTAGGAGATATTTATCACCTATATAGGAGGAGATAGTATTTCCAAACACCTCAGGAATAACCATTTCATTTTGAAAAAAAACATGTTTTTATTGATTTCAGAGAGGAAGAGAAAGGGGGGAGAGAGAGATAGAAACATCAGTGATGAGAATCGTTGAGCTGCTGCCTCCTGCATGCCCCACACTGGGGAGCAAGCCCACAACCCAGGCATGTGCCATGACCGGGGAATCCAACCGTGACCCCCTGGTTCATAGGTCTGTGCTAACCACTGAGCAACACTGGCCAGGCAGGAACAGCAATTTTAATTCAAACCATTGTGTTAATTATAAATGTGTATGTTTATTAAAGTAGGTCTCTAAATTACTTTAGTTGACAAAATACTTCCCTGGTGTGTGTGTGTGTGTGTGTGTGTGTGTGTGAAATTTGTGTATGAAAGTGATACACAAATTCTTTGTTCCTTCCCATTAATCAAATTTATAGATGATTTTTCTGTATTTGACCATATTAACATGAGAGACTAATTAATGGCAGCTATGTTGTTAGTAATAAGGTATTTGTTTTCCTTCTTGAAGTCCCAGCCACTGTTGTATCCTCATATTTTTCAGAAAGGAAAAAAAACAACCACCACCACACACACCAAAATTGAGTTGTGTTCTTAATATGAAAGGAATGCCAGCTGATCCCTTAGAATAAAGGGAAATGATTACATTTGGTGTGGTTATTAATTTCAGAAATGCCTTTGAATCTGTTACATGCTTGAGTGTTATGCCAATGTTTTGTTATTTCCTGGGTTGACATTTAAGAAATGTAGATTTAGAGCCTACATTTTGCCAAATATTAATTGACTCAAGTATTAAGTATTTTTCTTAACAAAAATTGGCAGTAAAGGAGTTTTCCACCATTTTCAAAAGTTACTTGATGTGTGGTTAGAGTTATGTCAAACCTTAAAGTTTATAATATTGTATGTTTAGTAGTATATGCTCTTGAAGAAAGTATATCCTCAATTGTGGACAGTTTTCAAGGGACAATTACAATTAAAGTATTTTAATTGTGATGGTCATTCTTTGCAAAACAAAAGTAACTTTTTATCATTAATTTAAATAAGGAATAATAGCAGGACATTTTACTCAGGTAAATGTAATATGTTGGAGATTTCTTCAAATACCACATACCTCAAGTATGTTTCTTAGTTGTATTGAATTTTGTTCACTGAAGCATTGGACTTCATGCTTAGGTTTCTTTTTAAACAATTTATTATGACCTTGATCAGACCTTTCTCATCTCCTCTGTCTTCTCTTTCTTTCCTAATATTTATTTTGTTTAATCAGTCAATATTGATATTTTTTCATTAAAAAAGAAACAACCAGGAAGTGACTAACCTGGTTATTTCGTCAGCCCTCTAATTGCTTTACTAATGGAAATCTGTGGATCCCTTAAGGGTGCAGTTTTAAAAGGAACTAGGGACTAATTTTGCAACCATAATGTCTTGAATTCTTAATCCTGAAACTTTAACGAGTCAGTCACATCATTTTCTTCCAATGCTTTAAAAATATGATTGTAATATAAACCCTACTTACTTAAAAATATTTAATCCATATTTAGTAAGCTCTCTACAATCATAAAAATAATTGTTACTAGTTACTATTTTAATAACAATAAATAGCATTTACTGATGGCTCACAATGGGTCTTTTTTGAGTTCATTATGTAGATTAATCCGTTTATATAAACAGAAGAGAAAAAGAGAAAAAGGCTCATGGAAGAAAGATGGGATAAAGAATTTTAAAAGCAAGCTATTACAGAGAATGAGCCATCATTTGTCCAGTAGTCATCCAGATAACTGAGATAAAACAGGATACCAAACTGGTTTGGTTATGCATTTCCCACTTATCTGATAAAAAGAAAGAACAGTTCTTCAGGCAAGACATTTTCTTGTTGATGCTAAGTCTGGAAAGAATTTACTATATAGGTTCTTATGTAAAAGACATCATTAAACAGTATAATAGTGTCATCAAATGATTTCATTTCTTGTACTGTTCTCTCATAAAACCCAAAGAAATAATGTTTGAGAAATTCAGTCAGGCTTTTATGTGCATGGGATTGTCTTCAGTGTAAAGAATCAAACTCCTCCTACTTTCCTTTTTTGCATATGAATTGATATCTCTTGGTCTCTGATTATGAACTCTCCTGATAAGTAGCTCAAAAAATCATAACAGCAAATAAAGCTACCTGCAATGGCCAGAAAACCAGGAATATTTACATACCACGGGACTTGAGAGCCTGTTGGCTGACTCCATTTCAGATCTTGGAATTGAAACCATTTTGGGGCTCTGGAAGGCACCTGTGCTTCTTCAGCTATTTTCATTCTCTCTGTCTTAACTCTGCTATCAGGACTTTGTACCTGACACCAAGAGTTGTCACAGTGTCATTTGGTTTCTAGAGATACTGGTTTATGGTAGGTTAATTTTTTTCCAATTGGAAGGGTGATAAAACAACAATAAAGAGTAACTTCTATATCATTTGCATATCATAGCCCAATCCCTATTCACATGTATACATTTTTATGTGGCTTGAATTATAGTATATACTACTTGGTACATCTGCTATTTTTAATATAACATGAAATTATAAAAATGCTTTTCTAGGTCTATACAATTAAATTCTTCAGATGGCTGCATAATATTTCCCTGAAGTTGATGTGTCATAATATGGCAATTTAGATCATTTTTGGTGGTTTGTAGGTGGATGTGGGGTGTGTGTGTGTGTGTGTGTGTGTGTGTGTGGTGTGTTTTGTTTTATATTGAGCACAACAAAGATCATCATTCCTAATGAATTTGGCTTCTATTGAATAATTTTTTTAAGTTAAATGCTATGATGTTTCTTGTTTTTTTTTTTTAATTTATCTTTATTGTTGAAGTATTACAGATGCCTCTTTTTACCCCATTACTCCCTCATCCCCCCAGGTCTTCAGTGTACTACTATCTGTGTCCATGGGTTCTGCATATATGCGTATAAGGTCTGTGTGTTTTTTTTTTCCATTTCACAAGATTTAAAAGAAGGAAACATTCATCCTCCTTGTGCCTAAAGCCTAATCTAACTGCAGCACACACTGAGCTCCTCTATTCCAGGTATGCAGGGAAGGGAAATGAGAATAAATCTGAGGTTTTAACCCAGGGACTTGGTTAATTCTAAGAGTTGTTTGTTTTTTCTTCCCAGAGTTTCTCAGATGCCCCCTCTCTGAGCTCTTGCCAGGAACCTGTGTCTAAAAACTTATTTCAGCAATATTACCATAAAAAGCTGAAATATTGGCTGGTGGGAGTGGGTTTTAAACCCGAAGGCAGTACAAAGTAGTTGCTTAAAGGACAGTGCCTTTTTCCTGTGGTTCGTCTACCTTGTGGGTCACTTGCCACATGTCTGTGTTTCTCACTTTATAAAAAAAACAAAACAAAAACCTTCCTAAAGCATTTGTCATCTGAACAGAACTTCCTAGAAAGCAATGTCATTGCTTCTAAAAGGAGAGGCTGGTAATAACCCTCCATTCTCCCTCCTCTCCCACTTTTCTACAATGAAATGATTTTATGACTATTAGTTGTGAAATGGCTTAATTCAGCTTCGTATTCTTTATGGAAAATAACTTGGCTATGCCTAATGTCTGTCTCTGGTCAAAGGGCGTTTCCTGTGTCATTGGCTTCCACGGTTTGTCTGCTTTCAGCTTTGTGATTGGGAGGGTATAGTCTCGCCTTTTAAATTGTCTGCTTCATCTATTATCTTTCAACGGATCCTGGAAAGAAATCATCCAACGGCTTATTTCCAGTGTCAGTTTTTGAAAGATCTGTGTCTCGTTTTATTTTGACAGGTGGCGGGTGAAAGAGGTGCTTAAAGGGTGGGGTGAAGGCGGGGGTGGGTGGCATGTAAGTGGAAGAGGAGAGCCATTAGCTGCTGCTTTTGGGGCTGCCTAACAAATGGTGAGTTGATTATTCTGCTCTTTTTCCTCAATTGGGCCATGAAAGAACGGTTTACCAATAAGACCTGCAGTTGGAAGGCAGCTGGACCCTTTCACCACCATTTCTAGGTCTTTGTCTTTTACTTGGGGTACCCTCAATGAGAGCAGAATTAGGGTATACTGTAGAAGATATAACTGTGCAGGTTAATTTCCTGTGATGACCAAGAGTGATAAATCATTCACAAGCTTAGGTATTCTTCTCAGAAGGAAATGTCCCTTTGGATCGACCACAGAATCCAGGCCAGCACAGTGTCTCAGATAGTCCCAGGGACCCTGGTGTTCAGGAATATCTCCCTATAAACCTCATTTGCTTTAGCCATGCTTTTTTTAATTTTTATTTTATTACTGGGTGTAGCATATTGACTATTGACTGCTTAATGGATAAACTAGTGTTGCTTTGGTATAACTGAGATCACTCCCCACTTCTTTGAATCATTGGTTGTTTGTTCGTAGCTTCCTGAGATGGTCTCTTCTAGAGGCAATACATACTATGTACATACTATGTATGTATCCCTTTAAATCTTCTCTACTATGTAAGTCTTCCCTCACTCCTCATCCCACTGTATCCCCCAACTCTCCACAATTTTAGCTGCCATCTCCCAGACCTTTAATTTACATCTTGCTTCATGCACAACTCAACATTATACGGTAATATTCCAGGTGGCTTGAATCTTTTCTGATTCCTACGCCCTCCTTCTGTATGTGAACAATTTTTTTTGAATTGACGATTACAGTCTATATAACATTAAAGCCTGTTCATAATTAAGAACAAGTTGTAAGGTTGAAACCAACTTAAAGAATTAACCAATAGAAACAACTGAAACTCTGATAGTACATACCTAAGAGAATTTGGGATGAAGGCTATTATTTTCCAGGTCCCTTTTCTTTTTCAAATATATTTTAATTGATTTCAAAGAGGAAAGGAGAGGGAGAGATAGAAACATCAGAGATGAGAGAGAATCATTGATTGTCTTCTGCACACCTCTCTACTGGGGATGAAGCCAGCAACCCGGGTGTGTGCTCTTGACCGGAATCGAACCCGGGACTTCCTGGATCATAGGTTAATGTTCAACTACTGAGCCATACCAGCCGGGAGAGGCACCCTTTTCTTGTGCTGTTCCAATCCTGGATCACAAGTGGCCTCTTCAGGGGAAATGGAGAGGTCAGCAAGGGTTAAAAACAGGGAGCAGAAAGCAGTCCACATTGCCTTTTCATACTAGAACTCCATTGTAACAAAGACTGCTTGGAAAGAGGGCCATCTGCTGAGGCAGAGAAAACTTTGACATTGAAGGGATTCTGGTCGCATGGTACTTGAGGAATTCACTATAATGTAGAGAGACCCGATATTAAAGATGATGTCTCAGTCTCATAAGTGAAGCTAGATGATAGCAATAGTAACAATAATACCAATAAGATTTGATTAGGGAGGTGTTTCTAGAAACTTGACAGTATACATACCTTTGAATTCCTTGTACTGTCCTGCTTACTTTTCAGTTTGATGATACTAAACTTCAATATTTACAAATAGACTCTATTTTTGCTTTAGTTTTTTGCTGTTGTCGTTATTCTTCTCTAAGTCGACATAAATAGTAGCATAAGCACATAAACATATGACTGCCAGGCAGGAGAAAGACTTGGGTGCTATGCTGCTCCCTGCTCTGTCACTGGCCATCTGGGTGACAGGCATTCACTAAGTGATTTTTATCAGGGCCTTGTTCCTGGTGTTCATAAAAATGAAAGCGTTCAACTAGATTATCACTAAGATCCTTTCGGGCTCTGATATTCTGTGTTTCATGGCAAATGTATTGAGAGCTGATGAGATGATCTGGAAAGATAAGAGAAATATGAGAAAAGCCTTTTCCTCATTGCATATGTATTTTTGGATACAATAAAACCTTGAAATGAGCAGTTCTGGGTAACTGAGCTTTCTGAATGGTTTTTGTCTCCTTCCTCGCTGTCAGCTGTCATTCTGTACTGCTGTCAGTATGCCTGCTTTTAGCCACTCCTGTCCGTCCTTCTTGACTGCTTCCCTCGTAGTCTTAGAAACCGTAGCATTAAGCTTTACCCAACTCTTTGCCAAGTGAGCCTACACATGGGGTTGGGTGCTCTCCAGCCCGGGGACTTCGGTTAATCACACACTTTTAGGGTTTGCTTTAGGTTCTAGATAGGTGACGAGTCACTGTATCCCCATTTGTCTTAAATTAATCTAGATATTAGCAGAGCTGATAAGCACATTTCTCTTTTTTTTAATGTATTTTATTGATTTTTCACAGAGAGGAAGAGAGAGGGATAGAGAGTTAGAAACATCAATGAGAGAGAAACATTGATCAGGTGCCTCCTGCACACCCCAACTGGGGATGTGCCCGCAACCAAGGTACATGCCCTTGACTGGAATCAAACCTGGGACCTTTCAGTCTTCAGGCCGACGCTCTATCGACTGAGCCAAACCGGTTTTGGCATGATAAGCACATTTCTTATCTGTGCTAATTAAGAAAGATGTATAGATGGGTGAGAGGAGGCAAGGAAGAACTTAACTAGGGAGGGGTGTATGCAGGGCCTAGACAAATAGCTAGATGTGCATCAAAAGAGACCTCATTTCATTCAGAGAAAAAAGTGGGTTTAGGTGAAAAGCTAGGCCAAGGAGCTTTTTGAAAAAGCTGGGATCACCCTTGTTGCTTGGATTCCGAAGAGAAAGTTGGATTGGATTGGTTGTGCCTCTGCTTGAAGTTGAAGAAGGATGCTGGGAAGTGCAAACTGCCTCAGCCAGTGTGTGCATATTTATGGTTTGCTTGGCTGGCTGGTGCCTGGAATGTTGCCCATGAACTTCTGAAAGGCCACGGACTCTGCTCCCCACGATTCAGAGCACAGTCCCAGAGTGGGAATTTTAACCAAGTTGTTTTTTCAGAAAGTTAAATGGCAAGGCGTTAACATCTAAAATATGCATTTGTGTTCCAAATTTTCTTTAAATTGCTCTTGCACAAAATATAACTCAAAAGATCAATTTCCATGTTCAGAATACAGCTGACCCTGAACAACATGGCGGAGATGGGGCACTGAATCCCCATGCTGTTGAAAATCCAGGTGTAATTTTGGATTCTCCAAGAACTTTAACTACTAATAGCCTACTGTTGACTGGAAGCCTTATCAGTAATACAGACAGCTGATTAACACATATTTTGCATGTTATATGTATTATATACTGTATTTGTACAATAAAGTAAGCTAGAGGAAAGAAAATATTATTAAGGAAATCATAAGACAAGTATGGCCGAAACCGGTTTGGCTCAGTGGTAGAGCGTCGGTCTGCGGACTGAAAGGTCCCAGGTTCGATTCCGGTCAAGGGCATGTACATTGGTTGCGGGCACATCCCCGGTGGGGTGTGTGCAGGAGGCAGCTGGTCGATGTTTCTCTCTCATCAACGTTTCTAGCTCTCTGTCCCTCTCTCCTCCTCTAAAAAATCAATAAAATATATTTTAAAAAAAAGACAAGTATGTTTACGGTATTGATTGAAAAAAATTCACATCTAAATGGACCCTTACAGTGTTGTTTGAGGGTAAAGTATAGTTTTTCTGACCATCAGAACAATAGTGGTACACAGCCTCAATTTGTAGCACTGGCCACATGTATATTTCGTGGTCACAACACAGTCATCTGGGATAGAGGCCCTTTACCCACCCCCTCAACCTTTCTATCCTTCCTGGCTTTATGTACTCTTTTCCACACCCTGTACTCTATACATGTGTAGCCAAATCACATTATTTATTCCTCAAGAATAGCCCTGACTGTTGTACCCACCCCCAATCCATCCTTCTCCTTAAATTTGCCCCTTCTTCTGCCAATTAAAAATTCTTATCTCTCATAGGTCCTTGTATCTGTTTTTATGACATCTCTCCTTCTTCCATATAGCATTTTACTATAAATGAGTAAAAATAGACAAATGAAGAGACAGTAGAATAGTGAGTTATTCATTCATTTATTCTGTTAAGTATTTATTAAACATCCTTTATGTGCTCGGCTAAGTGTCAGCTTATATTAAAAGTGGCTATTGATTTTATTCCCGCTAAAGGGTTGTAAGCTTCCTGAAGTCAGGTGTCATGCCTTGCTCAGCTTTATAATCCTCCATCATGCCTTGCAGACAATATAGGGGCTCAGTAAATGTTTATAAGTTTGATTCAAAAAACACCCAACTTCTTTCCATGAAGAAACAGGGCATACATTTTCACAAACCCTTTCCAAACATTCCCTTTGGTGTAGCACTTCAATTTAACAACAGTGGGAATGTTAGACTTTTAAAAAATATTTTATTGATTTTTTTTACAGAAAGGATGGGAGAGGGAGAGAGAGTTAGAAACACCAATGAGAGAGTAACATCAATCAGCTGCCTCCTCCACACCCCCTACTGGGGATATGCCCGCAACCAAGGTACATGCCCTTGACAGGAATCGAACCTGGGACCCTTCAGTCCGCAGGCCGACGGTCTATCCACTGAGCCAAACCAGTCAGGGTGGAATGTTAGACTTTGAAAGCATATTCTTCCCTCCACATTAAGTGGACTAAAAACACAGGGGTTAAATGCCAGATACAGGAAGGGTTGTCTTTTCACTGTGAAGCCTCAAAAGTAAGGACTTCTGACCATTTGTGCTAATAATTGCAAATAGTGTGCAGGTAAGTGCACATTCCAGTCTACCGAGCACCTTGTTATGCCCAGAGTTGCTAAAGTGTATTTAGCTACAAACCTGTGCATCATTTGAAAAGATTGGACGGCATCTACTCAGCTGTAGAAGTGCCCAGCAGAAGAATTGTTCCAGTAACAATAAGGCTTTTGGACAATACAGACATGTTGATAACAGTTTTCTGATAATTAAGTTCTTGAACTTAAGTCTAACATGAAAATAATAGGAATAATATACCTTGGGTGTAAATGAATGTTGAAAGTTAGAAACCAAAGGACTTACTGGCGGAACTCAGCATTTGAGCCCATGTGTAAGGCACTAGAGTTAGGAAAATGAAGATCTGCTACCTCACAAATTCAGCATACCAACATACCATGTGGTTAATATTCAACAAACATTTTGAAGTACAATGATAAAATCAAATCCAGCTCTAACTTACAGGAAACCCTGCCTCTAGAACAAATTATAGACTTATTAGTTTTATCGGGCAATACCTGTCCTTAAGTGGTATATAATTATTCCCAAACCTTTCAAGAAAGAATTTGAGGATATTTTAACACCATAAGTTATAATCCACTAACAAGTGGAAATCTCACTGTCTGCCATGCACTTTGTAAATTTTATTTATTTACTTATTTCTATATATTGATTTAATGTTCAAAAGCTAACCTTTCCTCATCAGAATTGCTTTCGATTCTCTGCTGTTCTCACTCTGGCAGACAAATCTAAATAACAGGGAATTCATATCCCTACAAAATGCTTCAGGACAATAATTTGCAGCATATAATTGAACCCCGCTGCTGTCTTTCATGCATCATTTCTTATGGTAGCAGGAAATACTGGGAGACCGAAGGAGAGACTCATTCCACCCCAAGGATAACTGTAGGCTCTTGTCCATCAAGCCACTTTGCTTTTATGATATGTTAGGGCCAGGTAAGATTTAGTGGACATATGTGAAAACAGGATCCTGTCAGGATGCTGATCTTAAGTCACTGAGCAGATTTAAACAGCCTCTTCACAAAGGTGCAGGTATTTGCCAAAATTGGTTTCGCTCAGTGGATAGAGCGGACTGAAAGGTCCCAGGTTCGATTCCGGTCAAGGGCACGTACCTTGGTTGCGGGCACATCCCCGGTAGGGGGTGTGCAGGAGGCAGCTGGTTGATGTTTCTCTCTCGTCGTTGTTTCTAGCTCTCTGTCCTTCTTTCTCTCCCTTCCTCTCTGTAAAAAATCAATAAAATATATATCTTTTTAAAAAGGTGCAGGTATTCCTCCTCTATGTCCTGCTGATCCCAGCTTCTACTACTACCACCAACATACCAAAGTTGCATGAAACTCCGATTGAACTCTCAGAGGGGAGAGATTGGGGGCTTCTGACTGTTTCCCCCCTCAAGTATTAAGACAGATCTGGCCTCTAATGGATATGAGAATTAGCTTGTGGTCCAGAAGCACCAAGCAGATTAACATATGAGTGATTTTGCCTCTAAAATCTAATACTGCATAAAATTAGCTCTAGTTTCAAAAACAAATTAAATGGACTAGAAACCGAGCAGGGAGGAGGTAGTTCTTTGTACTCGGAGAATAGGTACTTTAACTTCAAGTGTGTCAGAGTGAATTAGGACTATTAATACTTTAATAACTCTGCTAGTTATTGAGCCAGTCCTTAAAACAAGGGAGGCAAAGGGGGATCTGAATAGGCAGATCTCTGACTTAATAGCCACTTCTCAGGTTGTTCTTTATTTTCTGGGTATATGCACCTGCCTCTCATTTTCCATTAATACCATTAAGGGCTGCTTATTGTGTGTAATGCAGGATCATCAGGGTCTTCATTGCTGTACTTTGAAAGGGAATAAAATCATGTCCCTTTCATTCTCTTTGAAGCATTACATGTTACAATTAAGAGCCCTTGTGCTTTGCCCAATTACTTTCCAAAGTTTCTTGATGATGTGCCTAGAAGTAATTTTAATTTAAACGAGAAACTATGAATTCTTCATTTAAACATTTTCCAATTCCATCTGTGTCCTTAATAGAATCCTCTGGAAAAAAACAAAACAAAACAACAACAACAACAAAAAACTGCTTAGATAAAAAACAAAAAACAAACCCAAAATGAAAACCTGAAGTAAAATGGACTCTAGTGCCCCTTTAAACCTTGAACAGCTGCCTCTTCACCCCACACCCACAAGGCCTCATAGGGAAGTGGATGCACAAAGAACATGTATCAGTGTTCTCAACAAAGCTGAAAGGTTGGCTGAGCAGGCAGCAGCCTTTCTTCAGGACCCTATCAGTGAGAGGCCAGGGAGCTGAGCCCTGACTTTGAGCTGAGCCAGGGAGGAACAAAGCAGTGGTCAAGGCTGGCCCTTGCCCCTCAGCCTTGCACAGTGAAACGGATAAGCCTAGACTGACTCCTGCAGCACTGGGGGGCAGGGCCAGAACCAGACATCTGTCTCCAGGGGACAGAGTCCGTCCCTTCCTCCAGCCTACCTTATTTGGAAATACTGAGTTATACTTTAAAATGTAGTCAAGAGTTCCAATAATTTTTTTCTGTACTTTACAGCTTCCTGTCCTGCAAGTTGTCTAAAATCCTAGCCCACTGCCTCCCACTTCTGTGCAGGCCAGGGTCAACCACCGGCTCCACAGAAGGGGGAGAACGGTGCCATGTGAAGCTGAGAGAAGCTTCTCAGTCATGTTTTGATTCAGCATGTGGCCACCTATCAGCTGTGCAAGCTGGGGCTGGTCAGGAAAGCTCTTAGAGGCTCATTTTCCTGGGTTGTCATGTCCCCATTTCAGGGCTTGTCTGTGAATATTCAACGAGATGATCTGTATGAAGTAGATGTGCATATTAAGCACACTCATAGTAGAATCTCCATAAAATGTAGGCCAGTACAAAAAAAAAAAAAAAAAAAAAAAAGCACCAAATGAAAGAGACCTTGCCATTAAGACCATTTCTGTTCTGATTCTAAATACCTGCAAGTGAAAATTGAAACCAAACGAATTTGCCTCATCTCTTAACTGTTCTTGATTAACAACTGAATTCTTCAGTGTTTCTGACATTTCTCCTAAGACAATCATTTTTTATGCTTCTCCCCCCTCCACCTGCCACCCCATAAAAATTGATTTGCAAATGTTACTCTTAAGTCACCCAGTTTGCAAGAAATACTGAGTCTTTGAACTAAATGCTGTACTACAAAGTCAAAATGGATATGCTCCTATAGTATATATATATATATATATATATATATATATATATATATATATATATATATATTTATATTTATATTTATATATATATATATTTACATAAATACATTTACTTTATTCAACCACAAGTTGGAAAGGTGCAGGGAAATGGTAAGGAGGTAATACTAAGCTGTTGGAGGCATCAGCTTAGTATTAGTATTACTTTTTAATAAACTACAAATAAAAATTACTTCTATTAAGAAATTATTTTAATATTTTTATGCAAATAAATGTGCTATTATTGTGAGTCTGGGGCTGAGGGTTCTCTGGCTCTGTTCTGTGGCCCCTTTGAATCTAAAAGGCTTCTACTGCTAGGACCTGTTTGGCTCAGTGGATAGAGCGTCGGCCTGCGGACAGAGAGGTCCCGGGTTCGATTCCAAGGCAAGGGCATGTACCTTGGTTGTGGGCACATCCCCGGTGGGTGGTGTGCAGGAGGCAGCTGATTGATGATTCTTTCTCATCGATGTTTCTAGCTCTCTGTCCCTCTCTCTTCCTCTCTCTGAAAGATCAATAAAATATTTAAAAAAATAAAAGGCTTCTACTGAGATCCTGAAGGGCAGTGCTTCCCAGCAGGGTTAGAGACTATGCGGAGAGGGCCTTAGTTTTTAAGCTCAGTTCAGCTAGTTAGGCATCACAGTTATTCTTTTTGTTTTGTTGGGAGTGGGGAGTGGGACGGAAAGGGGGAATGCTGGCTAGTAAGAGATGAGCAGGACTGTGGGGATGAATGTGCTTGGGATCTGACATCTTTTCCTGGCAGCTTCTCAAGGCTCCTGACTCCTCTTAAGGTCTCTGGCAGCCTTGGGAAGTGATACCTGACCTTTCAAGGTCCCTGTTTGTATATGTAGTTCATGTAGCTCGATAGCCCGAGGTCTGAAGCTTTCCGGAAATGCTTTACATGTGCCAAGGACAATGCCCAGAGACTGTGTTTGGCTTGGGCTCTCCCTCCTACTCAGGTAATTGTGCATCCTTAAGTAACCTTTCCCACTGAAGACTGAGACATTTATAGCAACCCTAAAGTTCCTCTCATCTCTCCTTACTCTTTTTTTCTTTCAAAGTTTGAACTTAGAAATCCTCATAAAAACTTTTTAAAAGAAATAAATGACTTGAATTCACTGCAGATTTAACAACAGGGTATGGCTTTTACTGTGGTCTTTAGCTCAAGGACGTGGCTTTGTTGGATAGAGATCCTTGAGTCTTATTAACTTTGAAAAATTGATAACACTGTTCCTTACAGGAAAAAAAAATAGAAAAGGATTGTATGGCTCTTTTATTAGGAGTAAAACTATCACAATTAGTTAGGACTTAAAATTTTTTGTCTTGGGCATGGCCATTTGCTCTGGGTAGTAGTTTCACTTGGACACATTGAAGTGTGATTCTTTGTGCATTTTTGTTTCTCCTTAGAATACTCTCATCTTGCTTTGTCACAATAATAAGCATAAATGTTTTTAAAAATATATATTTTATTGATTTTTTACAGAGAGGAAGAGAGAGGGACAGAGAGCCAGAAACATCGATGAGAGAGAAACATGGACCAGCTGCCTCTTGCACCACCACCCCCCCCCCCCCCACTGGGGATGTGCCCGCAACCAATGCACATACCCTTGACTGGAATCGAACCTGGGACCCTTCAGTCTGCAGGCCAATGCTCTATCCACTGAGCCAAACCAGTTTCGGCAGCATAAATGTTTTTGAAAGGGCTTTTAGACTTATTTAAGAACTACCCTTACTATGTTATAATAGACTATTTTTAGAGCAATTTTAGGTTCACAGCGAATTTGATCAGAAAGTAAAGAGAGTTTCCATATGCTTCCTGCCTCCCCACACATGCACAGTCTTCCCCATGGTCAGCATCCTGCCCAGAGAGGTACATTTGTTCTGATTCATGAACCTATACTGACACATCATTATCATCTAATGTCCATCATTGCATTAAGATTCACTCTTGGTGATATACATTGTGGGGTTTTGATAACTATATAATTGCATGTATCCACCATTATAGTACCACAGAGTAGTTTCATTGCCCTAAAAATCTTTACTCCAACTATGCATTTCTCCCACCCCCCAAACCTTGGCAACTGCTGATGTTTTTACTGTCACCATAGTTTTGCCTTTTCCGGAATGTCATGTAGTTGGAATCATACACGACGTACGTAACCTTTTCAGTTTGGCTTCTTTTACTTAGTAATATGCATTCAACTTTCCTCCATGTCTTTTGTGGTTTGATAGCTCATTTCTTTTTAGCACTGAATAATATTCCATTAACTGGATGTACCACAGTGTATCCATTCACCTACTGAAGGACAGATTGGCTGCTTTCACATTCTGTAAATACCAGTGTGCAGGTTTTTATGTGGAGATGTTTTCAGCTCATTTGGATAAATACCAAGAAGCATGAGGATGTTTAGTTTTGTAAGAAACTTCCAAACTGTCTTCCACAGTGGTTGTGCCGATTTGCATTTCCACCATCAGTGAATGAGAATTCCTTTTGTTCCACATTCTCACCAGCTTTTGGTGATGTCAGTATTTAGCATTTTGGGCATTTTAATAGATGTTTAGTGATATCTCACAGTTTTTTGTGTTTTTTTTTTAAAGATTTTTAAATTGATTTTTAGAGAGAGAGGAAATGAGAGAGTGCAATAAAGATCAGCTGCCTCTTACATACCTCCTATAGGGGTGGAGTCTGCATGTGATGATGCCCTTTCCAGGAATCAAACCTGCAACCTTTTGGTGCATGGGACGACACCCAGCCAACTGAGTCACGCAATTGTTTTAATTTGAATTTCCCAGTGACATATTATATGGATCATTCTTTCATATGTTTATTTGCCATCTTTACATTTTCTTATTTGTTGTTGTTAATCCTCACCCTCACCCGAGGATATTTTTTCATTGATTTTTAGAGAGAGGAGAAGGGAGGGAGAGAAACAGAGAGGGAAACATCAATGTGTGAGACAAGACACATTGATTGGCTACCTCCCACATGCACCCTGACCAGGGCCAGGGATCTAGCCTGCAACCGAGGTTTGAGGTTCGAGCCCTTGCCTGAAATCAAACTCAGAACCCTTCCGTCTGTGGGCTGATGCTCTAGCCACTGAGCCAAACTGGCCGGGCCCATCTTTATATTTTCTTTGATGAATGAGATGTCTGCTTAGGTCTTTCCTTCATTTTTATTTTTATTTTTAAAGAATATTGATTTTTTTTTTTTTTTTTTTTGTGAGAGAGAAAGGGAGAGGGAGAGAAAGAAGCTTCCATGTGAAAGTGTAGCATTGATTGCTTCCTTCCTGGACATGTGCCTTTATCTGGGAATTGAACCAACAACTTCCTGGTGCACAGGCCAATCAATGTGTAATCTACAGAGCCACACCAGCCAGGGCTATTTCCCTATTTCTAATTGAGCTTGTTGTCTTATTATTCATATTTTTTATCCTATGAAAAATATATTTTGGTCTTTTCTAAGTGGCAGCTGGACATAGTGATTTTGGCACATATTCCACTGATGTATGTAGAGTTTAAGGCAGATCATGCTTGGTATATATTCCCCTGGGCATGCTGAAGGATTCACTTTTATTAACAAGTTTCTGGTGAAAGAGCAAATAGTGATTTACTCTACTAAGTGTGCAGCAGCTAGTTAACTTATTGAATATACAAACATTGAAGGAGAGTATAGTCAGTTCTATTACACAACATAATCTTTCTAAAACAAGATCATTGTGCTATGCTAAATCATGAAGTGAAACCACAGGCCTTATGGGAAAATTGGGGTTAGATCACGTCAGTAAAAATCTTTGCCAGTGGCACATTGAAAAATTAAGGAACTTCATAAAAAAACAGTAGCACAGTTTTGCACATGCTAAGTGGTTAAGAAATAAATAAATATTACAACAAATATGACACTTTACCTTTAAAAACACCTGTAGTTAGCTTGTGGACATGGGGATATAAGGATGTCAGATTGTGAGTTTTGAAGTGGTAGAAGGAAGGTGATCTGAAATCAGATGGCAAATTTTTAATACGAAATGTGAATGGCTGTGACTCATAACACAATGAAACTGAGGGAGCTGGTGGATGCTTGATGTGTGTGTTTTGTATGTTCCTACAGGGTTTGTTTTAGCTAGTGCAGTTTTTATTTTAATTTTAATTAGTGTTTCTTGATGAAATCATAAGTAAGCAAATGTGAGATTCACATTATGCTCAAATTGTTTCCTAATGCATCCGTCACATTGGAGCAAATTCAAATTTTCAAAGTAAGTGTTATAGCATAGACTATAATTAATGTCCTAAATTGCATTCTAGAGCACAGGTTCCTTTTATCCATGTAGTAGCTGCTCACATATGGCCTGCTTTGGATGTACTACTCAGAAGTGCTGCCACTGAGGGCAAATGGACCAAGGCTCTTATCACCAGTCTATGCTTCCTCCAACGGTCTCTTGTGTTGCTTGGGAGGGCAAGTTAGCATGCAAAGAGTTAACTTCTGGTTTTAGGTTATTTTAAGACATATTGCTTATTCAAAATTGCTGGTGCGGATGAAGCATTGGCCAGGGCTGAGTGGTGAGAAAGCTTCCCCAGAGCCAGTCTAACCAGGGCTGGCTGCATGTGTGAGCCATCAGGTGGACTATCTAAATAGAGCAATTAAAAGCATATTTGAAGCAGGTCTTCTTGCCAGTCTCTGGCCTTGGATCGGAATAGTATTCAGTTGTGTCTGCATCTCTTTTCTGTGTACTTTTTCCCTTATGGGTTATAAAGGCCCTTTGCCGTGGAAACATTCAAAATTTTCATTGAATTTATTGGGGTGACATTGGTTAATAAAATTACATAAGTTTCAGGTGTAAAATTCTATAACACCATTTGCATATAGTATTGCGTGTTCATTATCCCAAGTCGAGTCTCCCCACTGTACCTTCTTCTACCTCTTTCACCTCTCTTTTTCCTCTAGTGATCTGTGTCTATGTGGTTCCCCCCCCCCCCCAATCATGTTAAAGACTGATTTCATAGGGAAAACAACACCTTAGAGAGGAAATCATTTTCCAAAACAGATATTCACATTGCATATAAATATACAGACAAGTGCTCCAATAACAACAAAATGCTGCCCTTCTGTTCTAGGAAACAAATACCTTATTTTCATTGTGGAGGGAGGAATTCTTCACAAAATAAAAATGCTTTGCTCTGTGTATTATCTCCTATAACCCCCTACCCCTCACTGAAGATGCTTAGGACTCAGAGTGGCACTATTAATATTAATAATATTTTTGGAAAGCTTTAGGTTTTTCTTTAGATTGACTGATATGCCAACCAGGAGCTATATCACATTTATGGAGCTTCTAGGTTTGATTGGGGAATGGGGTTTTGCTTGCATTTTAAAAAGGTTTTGTAAAGAAAATTCAGGACTCTCTCATCCCCAGGTCAAAGTAGTCCAATTTTATGGAGCCTCAGATTTCTCTTTCATTTGCTATTTAGGACCACTCTGTTGTATATAAAAGCTTCATTGGTTTAGGTGGAGACTAGGAGTTGGTATCTTTGCTTAGAGCAGGGGTGGGGAACCTTTTTCTGCCAAGGGCCATTTGGGTATTTATAACATCATTCTCAGGCCATACAAAATTATCAGCTTAAAAATTAGCCTGCTATATTTGGCCAAACATTTAATTAACTCACTCCTAATGCCTTGGCAGGGCCAGACCAAATGATTTTGCAGGCCTTGTGGGCCGGACATTTCCCAACCCTGGCTTAGAGAGTGAGGGAAGTGATTTAAATCCTTGGCTTACTGATTGCTTCTCTTATTTGATAACTTACTACGTATGTACCAGTTTCTGATTTTCATGTTTTTATTCTTGAATCCTTGCAAGATATTGTAAAATGAGTCCCTCCTCCCCCATTTTCCACTTGAAACTTCTCTGAGTCACTTACATGCAATTTGAACTCAGAAAAAAAATTTTAAACTCTTTTGCTTCATTTTTTTGATTGAGGTGAATTCCACATAACAGAAATTTCACCATTGTAACCATTTCAAAGTGTACAATTCAGTGCTATTTAGTACATTTACAATATTGTCCAATCATCAGCACCCTAGTTGTAGAACTTTTTCATCTTCATAAAAGTTAAATCTTATACAATTAAACGACCATTTCTCATCCCCCCAAGTCTTTGGTGAGCACTGATCTGCTTTCTGTCTCTGGATTTGGCCTATTTTTTATATTTCATGTAAATGGAATCATAATATCAGGCCTTTTGTGTCTGCCTTCTTTCATTTATCATATTTTCAATGTTCTTTTCCATTGTTGCATATTGGCACTTTTTAAAAATATATATATTTTATTGGGTTTTTTTTTTTTTACAGAGAGGAAGGGGGAGAGATAGAGAGTCAGAAACATCGATGAGAGAGAAACATCGATCAGCTGCCTTTTGTACACCCCCTACTGGGGATGTACCCTCAACCAAGGTACATGCCCTTGATCGGAATCGAACCTGGGACCTTTCAGTCCTCAGGCCGATGCTCTATCCATTGAGTCAAACATGTTTCGGCAATTGGCACTTTTTTATGGCTGAAAAATATTCCATTGTATGGACATACCATATATTTTATCTGTGCATCATTTGATGATCATTTGGGTTGTTTCCACCTTTTGGCTATTGTGAATAGTACTGCTTAGAGCAGGGGTGGGGGATATTCCTGTGCAGGTTTTTGTCTCCACGCCTATTTTCAATTTTCTTGAAAAAAAAATGTACAATGAGTAGAGTTGCTGGGTCATATGGTAATTCTATGTTTAACTTTAAAAATATATATATTTTTATTGATTTTTTATAGAGAGGAAGGGAGAGCGATAGAGCGTTTGAAACATCGATGAGAGAGAAACATCGGCCAGCTGCCTCCTGCACACCCCCTACTGGGGATGTGCCCGCAACCAAGGTATATGCCCTTGACCAGAATCGAACCTGGAACCTTTCAGTCCGCAAACCGACGCTCTATCCACTGAGCCAAACCGGTTTTGCCTATGTTTAACTTTTTAAAAATTGATTTCCGAGAGAAAGGGAGAGGGAGAGAAAGATAGAGACATCAATGATGACAAAGAATCATTGATCAGCTGCCCCCTGCATGCTCCCTACTGGGGATCGAGCCCAAAACCCGGGCATGTGCTCTTGACCAGAATCAAACCCAAGATCCTTTAGTCCTAAGGGTGATGCTGTATCCACTGAGCCAAACTGGCTAGGGCCTATGTTTAACTTTTTGAGTAACTGTCAAACTGTTTCCCTTCGTGGCTGCACCATTTTACATTCTCATCTGTTGTATAAGGTGAACACATTTTTTTACTCCGGTGGATGTGCTCATTTTCTTTGGCTATACTGTGTCCTAATAACTCCCCGAAGGCTCCAGCAACCCTTGCCAAATCTCATCTGCAGCCAACAACAAAGCATGTTGCAGGATGTCTCATGTTTCGAGGGGAAGTTGTTGGTAATCTGACTTTGGCTTGGGGAAATAACAGGTGTTTGAGATTTATCAATGGACATCATCCTCTTCCTCAGTATCAGGTAGTAGTTAAGAATATAGGTTCTGGAACTACAGCTTGCATGATTCCAATTCCAAGAAATATCCAAAATGGAGAAATTCAGAGAGAGAAGAGAGAGAGAGAGAGAGACAGAGAGAGAGAGAGAGAGAGAGAGAGAGAGAGAGAGAGAGAGAGAGAGAGAGAGAGAAGGATCAGCGACTACCTAGGATTTAGGGATATGGGATTATGAAAATATTCTAATATTGATTGCAGTGATGGTTGCACAACTCAAAATATATCAATACTAAAACTATTGTATGGTACACTTTAAATGGGTGAATTGTATGGTATGTGAATGATATCTTATTAAAACATTAAAATAGTAGTTTAGGTTCTGGAGCTTATTAGCTCTGATGTTTGACAGGTTCCTTAGTGACTCTGCTCTAGTGTTCATATGTGTAAAAGGGGGTAAAATAATAGTTTTGTACCTACCTCACTGAACTAGTATAGATAATACAGTACTTCCCCTGGTACCTGACATATAACAAGTGCTCAATGCATGTTGCTAACTCAATATTAGCACCACAAAATATTTTTAAAAGATTTAACTGATGGGTGGTGTGAATGATAGGGCAATGAAGACAGGAAGTGGATAGAATTCCTCTTAAAATTCAAATTCTTAGTTCAATCCTGCTGCCAAGGGAAATAAGCAATATGGGACAATGTAATGAGGCAATAATTTGGATAGGAATGGGAGATGAGGTCATGCAGCAGGGGTGTTGAGTAGACCTCGGGGCTAGAAAAATAATGTTGGTGCTGATGTAGGAGAGGAAACTGTATTAAAAAGATTGCTGGACCCTCACTGACAACAGATGTTGGGAGGTCTTGGGCTCTGGGCTCCAGGGCCTCTGACACCCTTGAAATGTTCTCTTGTTCCTTTGGAGGTCATGATCTCACAGTTGGAGAAGTCCTGGTGTAGATTAGCTTCCTTGGAAGGATATTCTTTCCTCTCTATTTTCCTAATGCCTCCCATCCTTCGTATCTCCAGGACCCTGGACGTAGGTGCTCATAAAGCTAATAAAGAAACCAGCAGCTTTTCAAGAGATACAGAGGAAAAATCTGGGATGGGATGTGATTCAGGAGTCTACAAGACACAGATCTATGAGTGAAAAGAAAGCAGAATAAAACACCGAGCTGCTCTACTGGTCCAGTTGCTCTCAGGTTGAAAGTACTCCAGAAAAAGCATCCTCACTGTGGTCTGGGTCCCTACATGCAGGCTCCAGGCATGAAGCATCTGCCCAGGACTTCCCAGTCAATGCCTTGTCTGAGGGGCAGGCAAAAACAAAGACAAGCAGTTCCCTTCCCACAGACAGTTGAAGAGACAGGCCCAAAGTGAACACTTCCAGAGAACAAGCTTGAAAGTGCAAGTGGGCAGGCCATAAACCAAGTGTGTAGAGTGTCGAGGCAGTATGGGTCACACTTGCTGAAACTGGTTTGGCTCAGTGGAAGAGCATCGGCCTGTGGACTGAAGGATCCCGGGTTCGATTCCGGTCAAGGGCATGTACCTTGATTGTGGACACATCCCCAGTGAGGGGTGTGCAGGAGGCAGCTGATGGATGTTTCTCTCTCATTGATGTTTCTAGCTCTCTATCCCTCTCTCTTCCTCTCTGCAAAAAATCAATAATATATATATATTTCACACTTTATTTTCACAAAGTGCTTTGCTGCCCTTTCTATGTCTCCTTTCAGTAACCCAGTGCAGTGGGTGGACTGATTCTGCGTTACAGCTGGGGAAACCCTGAGCTATCAACATGTTAAATGATTTGTCACTGAGAGAACATTCAGCCTTGATGTCTGCCTCTGTGAGGACATTTGTATTGGATTCCATCATGGAGGTAGGAATGCTTATGTCAGTTGAAGCTGCCCACGTGCATATGGTGCCCAACACATGCCTGGGGAATCATGGCAAATAGGAGGATTTCATTGCCAGAAGGCTGGTGAGTGTGAAATGCCATTGGCAAGGACTGGGGCCAGAATGGGCAGCCCTTTTGCCCTGAGGAGGTTGTTCTGGGTAGCAGAAGAGAGTTTGGGGGTCAGATGTGTGGCTTCTTCCTGCCCATCCACCCCTTCCCAGCCTGCTATCTGTCCATCAGCTGCAGGGCCATGGGCCCGAGTATAGAGGGCTGCTCCTTGGCTTTGAGCCAGTGCTGAGCTGGGAGCCTCTGACTTTGAGACTTGGCCCTTTTCAGTTCTCTTTGTTCAGGAAAAAAGTTTCATCCTAGCTCTTCTTCAGTGGCTGCTGAGGATTAGGAGAACCCTGGGGAGACTTGGCTATAGGACAGCTCTCAAACTCTGCTGGGAAATTGGAAGAGAAGCCATTTCTCTCCGTCTTATTTCAAGTTACATTCTTCTCTTCCTAAATGAGATTTTGCTGTTGCAAACCATACAGCATAATCCCCTCGTGTACTTTTTGTGATTCTGTAGCTGTGATTCTGCAGCTATAGAGGGGATTATTAGATCAGTATCTGGACCAATAACATATTTTAAGGACTTTACAAATGGACAATAAGTATGAAGGAAAGTTCCAATCTAGGTGCTTGTTTTTAATATTTGCACCCGTTAGAGCCACTACTTGCTTTCCTTGGTTAGCATTTCTTATTTTATTTTGTTTTCTTTTTTTAAAGCCTGCTTTTCAGTGACTAGATACGGTAGAAAAAGAAAGAAGGGAGGCTTCACTCCCTTGAACAGAGTTGGAAAATTTGATTGTTAGATGGCCAAAGGCTGTGGTATTCCCAAGTATTTACAAGTGGACCATTATCAAGAATGTATAACTACTTGTAATTTCTCCAGTTTAATATTTTAAAAAATATATTTTATTGCTTTTTTGCAGAGAGGAAGAGAGAGGGATAGAGAGTTAGAAACATTGATGAGAGAGAATCATCTATCAGCTGCCTCTTGCACCCCCCCCCCCACTGGGTATGTGCCCACAACCAAGGTACATGCCCCTGACAGGAATCGAACCTGGGACCTTTCAGTCCGCAGGCCGATGCTCTATCCACTGAGCTAAACCGGTTTCGGCACCAGTTTAATATTTTTAAGAAATGGAAATTGTCTCAGTTGTAAAGTGGTTTCCTATTAAACTTTCATTTTGTTTTTGTTGTTTGTTTTTTAGTGTTGGTGGCTTTTACCTTAAAAATATTATTTATTCCAGTGTTATGAATAGATTGTTTTTGAAAATCTGATTACATTGCAATAGATAGACAGATATTTTTTATATTTTCCATATACTACCCATTGGTGAAAATCTTAAAAATCCCTCTATCCATCGTGTTGTTATGTTTCTTTTGGTAATCGCGGAGAATTTTACAGTGAATTGCTTCCATTAGAATTATTTCCTTGAGAACACATTAACAAATCAAAAGGCTGTAGACTACTACATATACACATAGCAGGGGTGCGTAGTTCAGTTTTTGTAATCCCACAATACACAAATGTTGGCAGGATTTCATTGATTGCATTAATCCTGTGAGATACTTTGTCATGCATGATAGATGATATTTACAAATTGAGGTCTGAAATGGTCAGAAGCTTTGAAGATGCTTTATTATGCAGCATGTGGCGATGGAAGTGTTTATATTACTTGTTTTAGAATCTATTGGCCAACCTGGCAGCAAAAAAAAAAAAAAAAAAAAAAAAAAGGTCTCAATAGGCTGCAACAATTTCATAACAAACTAGAAGTTTTCTGGTGAGTTTTTACATCCTAAGCCAGCAAGGTTTGTCGAAGGTTTTGTCAAGGTCTTAAAACCCTGTGGAAACTGGGAGGGTTTTGATACCTCATGTGAAATTTATATGTTATCAACATACCTGTTGAATTACTTTATTAGTAAATTTCTGTATAGTGAACTTGCAGTGGAACACGATAGCCCTGCTAGGAGCTACTGGCTCTTTAAGGGCTCACCTTGATTAATGAGAGAGGATTTGAGCATAATTAGGAATCACACTGTTTGAAGACTGGAAGTGGAAGCCCAAGGGTCACTGATTTGTTCTCAAGGTCATAGAGTCAGATGGTCTCACCAGGGCTTATTTCCTCCCAACAAGTGTAACAGACTGTAGGTTTGTTTTTCCCTCCTTTCTCCCACTCTCCCAATTAGATACTTTTAAGCTTTTGAAGGTTTCCATAATCAGAAATTCTAGGTTCACCCTTGCCATACTCTTTGTGACTTTGTATATTTCCCTTTTCTTTCCTTCATCTCCTTTCTCCCTTGAGTCTGTTTCTCTCACTGGGCTTCTACCTTCTTGTTCCTTTCATTTATTTGCTACTTCTTTCACCCCCCCCCCCCTCCGAAAATCTCTTGATGGTGTTCATGAAATTTAGAATAGCATATGGTATTCTAGGCACAGATGAATTACCCTTTTGTAAAAAGAGTAGGGCTGCTTTCTTTGGTGGCTATGGGGGGTTGAGGGAGGGAGGCCTGGGGGAGGGGAATGCTTGTTTTGGTTTCTCTCACTCTTCCATGTGATGCCAAACACTTGCAGCCACAGCAGTATCATGGATTGGGGTAATTTCCCCCCAGATTTGTAGAGATAAAAGTCATCTATACATATAAAGAGGTAATATGCTAATTTGTCCATGATGGTGTCCCTGGAATGACCTATTTGCATATTGATGCTGCAGGGGGCAGGCAGCCAAGCCAAGTTCCCAGGGGTTTTGAGGAGGGCACCTCACAGGAAGCCCGGGCTGCAAAGAAGGAAGAGGAAGTGGCCACAGGGAACTCTTCCTATCTCCCTGCACAAACACCCTACCCCAGGCCCCGCACCCCTGAGGGTACGGGGAGGCTGACTGTTCCGGGAGAAGACCCAGCCTCAGGGGTAGCTGCAGCCCGAACCTCCGATTCCCAATCTCTTCCCCTTCAGGGGCACCCACAACAATAGCACACCTGTGACCAACCATCAGTGCCCCCAAGGCACCCTGGGCCTGAGGCCCTCCACTGCCAGGCCCCCTGCGCTGGGGCCCGCCACACTTCTCCCTACAACTCCAGATCCAGGTGGAGGCAGGCCTAAGCAGCCCCCCAGTGTCAGACCCCTGCCCCCCAAGCAGCAGCGCCTTCTTCATAGAGGAAGCACGCTGAACCTAGCTGGGGGCATGGCTAACATCCCCCTTCTAGCCCGCCTGGCTCCGCCCTGACCTGATCCACACCCCACTCCAGGAGATTGGAGCCCCTCCCTGAGCCAGTACAGCTGTGAAACAGCCACGTATACAATTTATTTATTTATTTTTAAATATATTTTATTGATTTTACACAGAGAGGAATTCAGAGGGATAGAGAGTTAGAAATGTCGATGAGAGAGAAACATCGACCAGCTGCCTCTTGCACATCCCCCACTGGGGATGTGCCCGCAACCAAGGTACATGCCCTTGACTGGAATCGAACCCGGGACCCTTCAGTCCACAGGCCAACGCTCTATCCACTGAGCCAAACCGGTTTCGGCAGCCACGTACAATTTAAAGAAAGGCGGGCAATTTAAAGAAAGGCGCCAAGCAGGAAGGTTTGACAATTACTTCCCCTTGGGCCCAGTTACTTCCCGACCCCCTAACACCCTGTCCCCACCAGTGCCTCCACGGATTACTATAATACCTCTGCAGGGCTGTGGTCAAGAGCCCGCCCCTCCGAGGCCTGTAGAAACCTCTGCAAAGCTTCCATAGCTACAGTCCCAGGAAACAATCATGCCCTCCTCCCCTCATCAGCACCTGCTTCCTGCGAGGGTACCCGTGGGCTTAAAAATAACAGTCCCTTCCTGTTTAGACATCACTTACTTGAAACATTTCTAGGTTTATTAGTTCAGAACCTCCTCATGACAACCAGTGAGGTAGATGGAGAAGAGATTACAATACCCATGGTATATGCGTAGGTATTCAGAAATGAAGCTCAGAGAGGAAAAGTGTCAAGCCCAGTGGTTCCTAAGGTGCAACACACATCCCACAGGGGTGGGGGGCAATTTGATTTTAAGTGGGGGCAATTCGAGAATGGTTCTAGGGGGCCTCATCCACAGTGTATCCTACATAATAAAAAGCTAATATGCAAATGACCAAATGGTGGAATGACTGGTCACTATGACGTGCACTGACCACCAGGGGTCAGATACTCAGTGCAGGAGCTGCCCCCTGGTGGTCATTGTGCTTCCACAGGGGGAGCATTGCTCAGCCAGAAGCTGGGCTCACGGCTGGCGAGCACAGCAGCAGTGATAGGAGCCTCTCCCACCTCTGTGGCAGTGCTAAGGATGTCTGACTGATGGCTTAAGCCCACTAAGCTGTCAGTCGGACAACCCCCCAGGGCTCCCGGACTGTGAGAGGGCACAGGCCAGGCTGAGGCCCCCCTCTCCTCCCGCAAGTGCACTTATTTTGTGCTCTGGGCCTCTAGTATACTATAAAACTCAGCTTGTGAAAGTGTACATTCCATGCCGGGACCGGTTTGGCTCAATGGATAGAGCGTCGGCTTGGGGACTGAAGGGTCCCGGGTTTGATTCCGGTCAAGGGCATGTACCTTGGTTGCGGGCATATCTCCAGTAGGGGGTGTGCAAGAGGCAACTGATCGATGACTCTCTCTCATTGATGTTTCTAACTCTCTCTCCCTTAATCTCTGTACAAAATCAATAAAATATATTAAAAAAAATATGAAAGTGTACATTCCAGTGGTATTCAGTATATTCACAGAGTTGTGCAACTATCACCATCATCTGTTTTAGAACATTGTTTTTACCCTAAGAAAAAGAAACCCTGTATCTTTTAACAGTCATTCTCCTTTCATCTGTCTAACAGCCCTAGGCAACCACTAATCTGATTTCTGTACAGATTGATGTGGCGAGGGCCCAGTCTACCATCATTTCCTTGTAATAAAAGCAGTCACTTGGCTGGTCACTTGTCTACCAGTGGCCTTCCTGACTTTTGCCCATTTCCCCTCATTACCTTGATATGTTACTACCTACTTACGAGTCAAGTGAACTTGGAGATGAATGTACTCTATGCACCATTCCTGTTCTACAGACTCTAAAGTAGGACTTTGGAAAACCTATATCTGCACTCCCTTTCTGATGTCTAAAGTTCAGCCTAATTTTGTCAGATGATCACTTATCCTTTGCCTCTGAGCCCAGTTCTCGTGGGAAACCCTAACTATGAGCTTTCCTCAATGCAGGGAGTTTGTAACCTCAGCTCCAAGCCCAGTGCCTTTTGCCACACAGTAGATACTCATTCTTCACTGAATAATGAACTCATGCACTGATATTGAGGATGAAATTACCCAAGCTTTTTGACCCAGACCTGTCACAGTTAACTAATTGATCTCATTTGTACTTTTGTGCTTTTAAAAAAATAAATAACTGTAGAATCACTTTTAAAATAGCATATAAAGCTGATGTCAGAATACATTCTGGGTGTTCCAGTTATATCCCATGTTGTGTATTAATTAGAATTGTATGCTTTTCTCTCTACCTTTTGTTTCTTATCTTGTGAATCTGGTCCTACCCAGGAGAAAACAATATGATTCTTAGAGGACATAGCTATGTTTATTCTTTCCTACTAATGCTCTAGAAATCAATACTTCAGGTAGCTGCTTTGATTATTTTTAGCTCTTTTTTCCTTATCTGAGGATGAACATCTAGGAAGGGATGTTTTTCCTTGCAATCCAGGACATTCCTGTTGTAGTCAGAACATAAATGGGAGTGTAGAGATGCTATCTCAAATTCCTTTGATTGCTCTAACAGTGGGCCTGATGTAGAAGTATAAAAAGTGCCTGTAAAATGTGAATGGGGATACTCAAAAGCATTTTGAGACATAAGGCATGTTCACATCCCTCTGGTATTAGTAAAAATTCAAAAGTGAAACCTGTAAGAGTCATTTGGTGTTTTTTTTTTTTTTTTAATAAATCTTTATTGTTCAGATTATTACAATTGTTACTCTTTTCCCACCCCCATAGCTCCCCTCCACCCGGTTCCCATTCCACCCTCTGCCCTTACTCCCCCCAACTGTCCTCATCCATAGGTGTATGATTTTTGTCCAGTCTTTTCCCACACCCCCACACCCCTTTCCTCCCAAGAATTCAGTCCACTCCCTTTCTATGCCCCTGATTCTATTACAGTATATTCACCAGTTTATTCTGTTCATCAGATTTTTAATTCACTTGATTTTTAGATTCACTTGTTAATAGATATGTATTTGTTCATAATTTTTATCTTTACCTTTTTCTTCTTCCTCTTCTTAGAGAATACCTTTTAGCATTTCATGTAATACTGGTTTGGCTGTGATGAACTCCTTTACCTTTTTATTATCTGTGAAGCTCTTTATCTGCCCTCCAATTCTGAATGATAGCTTTGCTGGGTAGAGCAATCTTCATTGTAGGTTCTTGCTATTCATCACTTTGAATATTTCTTGCCACTCCCTTCTGGCCTGTATAGTTTCTGTTAAGAAATCAGCTGACAATTGTATGGGTGCTCCCTTGTAGATAACTGTTTTTCTCTTGCTGCTTTTAAGAGTCTCTCTTTGTCTTTTGCTCATGGCATTTTAATTGTGATATGTCTTGGTGTGGTCCTCTTTGGATTCCTTTTGTTTGGGGTTCTGTGTGCTTCCTGGACTTGTAAGTCTATTTCTTTCACCAAGTAGGGGAAGTTTTCTGTCATTTTTTCTTCAAATAGCTTTTCAGTATCTTGCTCTCTCTCTTCTTCTGGCACCCTCATAATTCTGATGTCTGTACGTTTGTAAATGTTCCAGAGGTTCCTTACATTGTCTTCAAATTTTTGGATTCTTTTTTCTTTTTACTTTTCCGGTTGGGTGTTTTTTGCTTCTTTGTATTTCAAATCATTGACTTGATTCTTATGATCATCTAGTGTGATCTTGGATCTCTCTATATAATTTTTTTTATTTCAGTCAGTGTATGCTTATTTTCTGGTTGGTGCTTTTTTATTTCCTCGAGTGTCTCACTAAATTTATTGACCTTTTCTAGGAAATAATTGAAAAACCTTATAACCGTGGTTTTGAACTCTATATCCAATATTTTGCTTTCCTCCATTTCTTTCATTTGTGACCTGTTTCTTGGTCTTTGCATTTTGGCTGCTTTGGGGAGTTGATAGAGTGGCTTTGTGTGCGAGGTGTCCTATAAGGCCCAGTGGCTCAGCCTCCCCAGTTACCTGAGGTGGACACTCTTGGAGCACCACTTTGTGGGCTGTGTGCACAGTCTTATTGTAGTTAAGCCTTGATTGTTGTTGGTATCACTGGGAGGAATTGATCTCCAGGCCAATTGGCTGTGAAGATCAGCTGTGTCTACCCTGGGAGAGCTTCTGTGCTGGAGACACCCTTATGAGACAAGACTTGCTTCAGTGGGGCTTTGGTGCTCACTGAGTCTGCCCCCTGAGTGTGTCCCTTATGGATCTGAGGAGTTGTGATCTGGATGGTTCTACTCTGACCCCTGGGTACACTGGCTCTTGGATCTCCAAGGAGGTGCTAATTTAGCCTCTGCCTGAGGCCACCCAGCAGGAGCTACAGAGAGATCTGCAGATTCCTCTTCTTTGTTTGGGTTTTGGAGGTGCCCAGATGAGGCCCAGCTGTGAAGCAATGCAAGCTGCTGTGGGTCCTTGTGCCTTCTTTTGGATGTTGTGTGTGTCTCTGACTCAGCTGCAGTTTGTTAGGTAAGTTTAGATTTCAAAGGACCAGGCCATCATACGCAAAAGCCTCTGCGCACAGCTTGGATGAGGCGGAGTCTCAGGGCAGAGCAAATAACAATGGCTTCCCATCAGCCCTGCGCTAAGAGGCCCCTGTGTCTTAGTGTCCCATGGTAATCACGGCTAGCACCTCTGAGAGAAAGCTGCCCTTGAGTTCTGCCAGATGCCAGAAAGTCCAATTTCTCCCCATATGAGTTTAGTCTCCAGAGTCTTTCCCGGAACTGGAGTTCAGAGCAGTCAGGAGCTTTTGTCTCCCTCCCACTTAAAAAAAACACACCATGTCCTCAGTTGCCAGCCCTCTGCGTGTGCACTTCTGTACCTCTGGACTTCACTTCCCCACCTCCTGTGAGTCTCAGTGTGCTTTTCTCTTTCCTTCTAGTTGTAGAATTTCCACTTAGCCAGCCTTCCTGTGGTTCTGGATGATGTCTGTTTTGTCTTTTAGTTGTAGTTTTGAAGTTGTTGTGCAAGGCAGCAATTTCAGGTGTTTACCTCTGCCGCCCTCTTGGTTTCTCCCTGAGTCATTTGGTTTTAATGTTGTCCAATAATAGGATATTCAAAGCAACACATTAAGGAGGACAGTACTGACAATTGCTTTGCACTTTCAGAGCTTGCTATCTAAAATATCCCAGCAAATTTCAAAAAGTGATAAGCAGGAAGTGCAGTGGTTCAGAAGACATGTGCTTGCTCTTAAGCAAAAGCCTAAAATGCTCCTAATTTGTACCAGAGACCTTATCAAAGAGTTTTGCAAAACTTCCAGTTCAGCAATTATGAGTGTTAGTTGAGCTTAACCTCATGGGTCGGGGAGCGGGGAATTAACATTTCATTCTACTTTCAAAACAGGTAGACTTTTCTAAGAGCAGCACATAGTGAGCTAGAGGAAAAAAGCAGGGAGTTTGAGAGGATCCTCTTTTTGGAGCTGGCACACATTTCTTTTAAGAGTACTTTTCCTACTGTGCAGTGTACATATGAGTGTTTGTAATAAATATGTTAACCCCAACAGTGAAAATTGTCTTCATGTTCAGCTTTGAATTTTCTCTATTCCAACCCTCAAGGCCTATTATGATACAACTAGGAATCAAGGTTGTTTGTTGTTTTTAAAATTCCTTTTATCTTAAATTCTTATAAAGAATTTTTAGCAGCCCAGAAGACAAACTCCATATTAGGACAATAAGTGACACATATCTTGGTGTCTGTGACCTTTAAGTAATAATTCACTGTCCTAGAGTTGGGATCTGTTTTTCTTGAGAAGTTTTAAAATACAATTAATTCTTGTAAAAAAAAAAAAGGGGGGGGGGCAGAGAAATATTGTAGGAGATGCAAAGTATCTAACTTTTTAAACATAACTGTCAGCAACTAGGTGTTTTTTTTAAAAAAATTGAATTATTGGGGTGACATTGGTTAATAAAAAAGCAACCAGGATTTAAAAATAATACAATCTTCTTTAAGAAAGATGAAGGGATACTGGTTTCTTTATGAGTAAATGGAGACCATAGTTGTTTTTCTCTAACATGGGCAATGGAGTAAAAATTTTTTACTGTATTTTGGCATTTAAAAAAACTGTTATAACTTGGAGAGGGAGAGGGGGTGGAGACAGAGTAGGGGAGGGGGAGAGAGAGAACACATTCCCCTTTATGCCATGAGTCTTGATTTTTAATCATTTCCAGAAAATGTTAAAACCTGGAAGAATTCTGAAGGAGCTAGCTACTAAGTCAATGTTCTTATTAACCAGAAACTACATTTTCTGTTATTTTCTTTGAACATCTGAGTTGTGTCAGGAAAAAACCTGAAGCTGATGTGCTATAGGTTGTTGTAGACAATTCTAGAAAGTGTTAAGCTTTAGAGAGGCTCAAGAGATTTCATTCTGGAAAATGGACACCAGCACGTTATGATTACCCTTAATTTATACCCTTGGGGCGGTCTTACAAAACAAAGACTTTCTGAAATTCGAAAGCAAAATTTGGGTTTCCTGTAACCTCTTTCAAACTGTTGAGCCAGGGCTGATGGTGTGGCTTGGTGCTTGGGCAGGGTGTTGAAGGAATGAATGCGTTCATTTATGGTAGGAGCAGTACTCATTTCTAGGAAATCACCTGCAGCCCTGGCTCAATGTTAGAATGACTTTTAGAATGTTCTGGAAATTAAATTGCTTATCTTGAGAGGGCCTCAGTTTTTGTTGATAAGTTAATTGTCTTTCCCTTTGAGAAGCATAGTAAGAGATTTAATGATCTAAAGTTTATTATATTTATATTAACCAATTTGGAAAAGAGAAATCAACTCAAGGTTATTTTTTTTTCTGTCAAAGAAATGGTATGCTCATTAATGACAAACTTCATGTATACTAGTAAAGGTGGCTTTATTTATATTTAGAACTGATTCTGTCAGTGGTTATGACAGACTCTAAGAGAAGAAGAGATACTGAAGCTAGTCTAGGCCTAGAATTTAAGAATTACAGTAAGCTTTTAATTAACAGTTTTTAAATTTGCCATAGTTCCCAATTACCTTTATATTTGAACAGGAAAAGGGCTTAAGACTTTTCTTAATTTCCTAATGGTGCTGATAAAACACATTGAATGGAAATTTGCCTAAAATTAATTTTATATGTGACTATACACATACACACATCCAGACACACAGCAATTATACTAGTAATGGGATGCCTTGGTTTGATGAATTTTTCAAATATTTTAGCAAAGGGTTCAGAGCACTAATGAAACAAAAGCATTAAGGATTGCTTGTCATAACTAATAAAGTTTGCTTGGATCTAGCTTAATTTTTCTGCTTCACTTCACAAAGTAATTGAAACTTCCTTTTTGCTTCTAGCTCCCCCAACCCCCTAGTCCCAAGAGCTACAGTCTTAAAAGAACATCCGTTTGATTAGCAAGTCTATGGAATTTTTCTGAATGTACAATAGATCTAGGTCCCCAAATAGTTACTGAGCTAGTGATCATTCAGTCCTTGGAAGGGAAATTAGTTAAATCTTTAAGTGGCTTCTGGAGCATTTTAAGTATCTCTTGTAAGCTTGAAAACACGATCCAGGTTGAAATGTAGAGATGATGGAACTGTCCCTCTGGACCAATGAAGGTATGAAAAAAAAAAATAGTCTATAAAAATACTGAAGAACTTCTATAGGTATGGGAACTGTCAATTGAAGCAGATTAGCTAAAATGATAAGCTTTTCCAATGTTCCACTTCTAGTTGTTTGCTTTTTTAAATTTCAAATGGTTCTTGAGAAAATTGCTCCCCCAACCCCCAATCAAATAATACAATCCCGGAACTCCTAACCATCTCTTGCAAAATAACTACCTCCTTCCTCCCTTCCAACCATGTTTTGTTTGGGATTGACAGTCAAAGACAAAACTGATTGTTGACTTTACCAGAAAATTTGGGGGACAGATTTTGCTGCTGTGGTTGCTGAGGGGAGCAGAAACCTCAGATTGCATATCATCTATTCTCAGGACGACGATTTATTTTTGGAGCAATGTGGGTGGGTTGTGAGGAGCTCTTCTGTTTTTGTTTTAAAGCATTTGCTAAAAAGACACTTGACTTTGAAATTTTATTTTCATATGTGCTGGTCTGAGAAACCTGACCTCACCTCCAATCTAACTTGTCAACTTTCATTTTTAACTAAGTACTCAACTAGTTGACAAAACTTGCTTATTTTAAAAGCAATCATATGGGAATAATTTGGCATTTTTTTAACTAAGTTGAGTGTTAATTATTTTGATCTGCTTTTTGAATGGTGGGTTGTTAATAATAATATTAGCCACAGCTGGGCTGTGAGCGCTTGACTCCAGATTCCTTGGTTGAATGTTTCATATGTCACTAAACAATTTTCTGATGAAAATGATTTATTTAGACCCTAATTCTAGATCACTGTCTTCCCCCCTTCAATCCTGTAGGATTATTAAATGCCCAGTACTATACCTATAACTAGTTTTTTGCTGTTCAAGTATCCTCATTGAGCCCTTGCTGATTAAATGCAGTGGTTAGGCCCTAACCATTAGGGCAGTGTTTCCCAACCTTCTCTCATGATGAGAATCACCTGGTGGAGTTGTTAAAACACAGATTCCTGAATCCCAACTAAGAAGTGCTAAACTAGAATTTTTGAGAACATACAGGTAAAATTGCATACCTAACTTAGTGCTCTGTATATAAAATCTGTCTTAGAGCACTAGTTAAGTATACAATTTTACCTATATGTTCCCAAAAATTCTAGTTTAGCACTTCTTAGTTGGGATCCGGGAATCTGTGTTTTAACAACTCCACCAGGTGATTCTCATCATGAGAGAAGGTTGGGAAACACTGCGTTAGGGTGTTGCCCAGTGGACCAAAGGGTCTCGGCTTTGATTATTGGTCAAGGGCACATGTCTCCATTGCAGGTTGCATCCCCTGCCGCAGTCAGGGTGAGAGCGGGAAGCAACCAATGTGTTTCTTTACCATGAGTGCTCTCTCTCTCTCTCTCTCTCCTCCCCCTCTCTCCCCCTTCCTCCCTCCTTCCGTCCCTCCCATCCACCCTGTCTAAAAAATCAATGGGGAAAATATCCTTGGGTGAGGATTTTAAAAAAATGTCCATATGCAGAAAGTGTTATTTGTCCTGGAAAGGAAACTTTGCAAATACTGGGGTGTTTAATTCAATTTAAATTCATTTAGAAGAGAATAGTACCATGGGTTGAGTAATTGCATTATAGTTCATCATGCAAGCAAAGCATTTAAAAATATTTTGACATTCTTGACTAGGTTTTCATGCAATTCTTTATGAACTGCCTTGTAATACTATATTAGTTTTCTTTGTTTAGCTCACACTAATAGGTACAAGTTTAATATCATTTAAGATAGACTCTGGTTATCTCATGAAATGACAATGCTTCTGTGAGAACTATAACTTAACAGAAATATATATATATATATAAAAAAAGGGGAACTAGGGTCAAAATCCCCCACAGGGTATAAGAGAGTCATAACCTTTTTCAGAGGAGGCAAACTTTGATATCCTCATTTTAAAAAAGTACTTGATTGTATAATAAAGGAATGCAGTAACAGGATTGAAAGTAAAGATATAGCACTAATAAGGATTAAAAATTGTGTGACGTACTTGGGGGAAGAATGAAAAGGATGTGGTTTTATATAAAATTAGTTGCCCAGCATGCAATTCGAAATCATGCGGCACCACCCACCCTTGAGTTGCCAGTCTGGCCCTGCCTCCCTCTCTGGCCCTTAAAGCAGCCACGGTCGCTCCTGATCAGGCCCTCCCCCAGCGCAGGTGCTCAGAGACCCCTGCCATCCCACCCCCAATGCTGTGTGCACAATTTCCTCCTGTCCGGTCGACCCGGTTAATTAGCGTATTTCTATTTTTATATATAGATTATTTAATTAAAAGTAGGATAAAATTAATTTCCTTTCTTTGCATACTTAAGGTACTCTAGCTTGGATATATGCACAAAATAAAAAAAAGCCACGTCAAGCTGAAACCGGTTTGGCTCAGTGTGTCGGCCTGTGGACTGAAGGGTTCCAGGTTTGATTCCGGTTAAGGGCATGTACCTTGGTTGTGGGCACATCCCCAGTAGGGGGTGTGCAAGAGGCAGCTGATGGATGATTCTCCCTCATCAATGTTTTTAACTCTCTATCCCTCTCTCTTCCTCTCTGTAAAAAAATCAATAAAATATATTTTTTTTAAAAAGCCATGCCAAAGTGTAAAAACGTATCACTAAATATTATATTAATTTATATTGAAGTAATTTTCTCTATTTTCTTAAGTAGAAATATTGCCACGCTGTTCAAAATCTTAAGAGAGTGAAGCTCTAAAGGAATCAACAGTCTTTTCAGTGATAAGTCACAAGAGTAAAAAACATGTTGAAAGATGGTAAATTTTTATTAACAGTGCTTTCATGAATTAAAACTGCTCATTAGACTTTGGTGAGGAGGATGGAAAGAATGAGGGCTACAGCCAGTTCGGATGTTTGGAGTGCTATAAAGTGTGCTACATTGCTGTCTCCAGGATGTCTTGTTCAGGGAGGCCTCCTGCATACTAATTGTAGGGCCTGGACTGGCCATCCAGATAATTGAGATTAAATAAAGACTGCATGTGCTGCCAGAAAAAAAACAAACACAGCACATCCAATTTGTTTCCTATTTCCAGTACTGTTTCAAGATGATTCACTTTTGAAAGATAGATGGCAAGGAGTTTTAAGAGTTACACATTTTTTGAACTTTTTTATTCAAAATAATCTTGGTAAATAGATACTTTTCCTGAACAATTCTAGGTAAGGGAGAGGCTCGTTGTTCCAATTTGCCCAGCACAATCCAGGTTCACACCTGTTGTCCTAGCATAAGTGTTAGTAGCATCTCCTTTCACTCTCAAATGTGTCCCCATGTGGACTATAATTTATGGTCACTCTCAGGACAGGAAACAGTATATTCACAAAAATAACTAGTTAATGAAAAATGATTTAAAATAGTTTTGCTTCAAAAGAATCTTAAATGAACTTGAAATTCTTCGCTAGATATAACTTAGCCTACGGTTGAATAATGAGGCACCATCATGTTGATCTCCTGGCTAAGCAGGTTCTACATAGCAGGTTGGAAGAGAACTTTTCAAAGAGACAAGAAAGTCATATATACTAATGTCTAAAAAGAATCACACAGAATAGAGTTGAGTCTGATTCTGCAGGCACCTCGGGGCCATCTTTGTGAACATCACTTTTTTTTAAAATATATTTTATTGATTTTATACAGAGAGGAAGGGAGAGAGATAGAGAGTTAGAAACATCGATGAGAGAGAGTCATCGATCAGCTGCCTCTTGCACACCCCTACTGGGGATATGCCCGCAACCAAGGTACATGCCCTTGACCGGAATCGAACCTGGGACCTTTCAGTCCGCAGACCAACGCTCTACCACTGAGCCAAACCGGTTTCGGCTGAACATCACTTCTTATTACCTTGGTTACTGGTACACATGCAAATGCAATAAGAGCCAGGGCTCACCCCCCTGAGGTTTTCTGCCTCTCTCCACAGAGCTTCTGCATAAAAGTTGCGTACAATAAAACTCAACTGCATTCCTCCAGGGCCTTCAATTATTTTGTTTTTGAAATGACCAATAGAGTGAATCTCTTTCTAAAAAGTATATTTTATTGGTTTTTTACAGAGAGGAAGGGAGAGGGATAGAGAGAGAGAAACATCGATGAGCTGCCTCCTGCACACCCCCCCCCCCGGGGATGTGCCCACAACCAAGGTACATGCCCTTCACCGGAATCTAACCTGGGACCTTTCAGTCTTCAGGCCGACGCTCTATCCACTGAGTCAAACCAGTTAGGGTTAGAGTGAATCTTTTATCTTTCTGAACCTCTTCCCAGGGAGCAACAAAGAGCAGCAAAAAACAACGCTCTTTCCTGTTTTATTTGTGCATTTTGTTTTTCAAACTGGTTGCAGTGCTATAGGCTAACGTATGAATTATGGTTTTGTGCCCAGTGATCAAATATTGTCAGCCTAGGGAATATCATAATACCTGAATTGTACAGAAATGTCCAGCTAGTGTAGAATAGGTGTTTTGGAATCAGATTTATGTGTTTATTATTATGGCAAGTGGTTTAATGGACTTAGAACTAGGAGACTGATTCCTGGGCTATATGGAATGTCCTTGGATAAGTCATTTAATCCATCTGTGCCTCGGGTCCCTTTTCTACTTTCTGAGGCTTAACAAGATTACAGAAATCCTCTTCTGAAGTGAATTGCTTGCTTCTCGGAGATGTATTTACGCTTTCAGCCTTGTGTCTCACTTGCTAAAATAGGAGAGCTCGTGAAGGGTTTTCTAAGTGCCTTCAGCTGCAATCCCCGCCGTAAGCCTAATGAGATTCAGAACGTGGAGAGTTCTTGACAAGAATGTGAAACCTAAGTGTAAGTGGGAGGTAAGAAAGCCTGAACACTTGTTCCTCTTTGCTGGACCTGGCCAGCTTGGGACAATAAGGTGGGTCAGCTGGCAGCCCCAGCACAGTGTTTTATTTAATTAATTAATTAATTTAATTTATTTCTTTTATTGATTATGGTCTCACATAATTGTCCTTATCCTCCCAATCCCATCCCAAAACCCTCCCTACATATTCCCCCACCCCCCTGTTGTCCATGGCCACTGGCTAGGCCCATATGCATGCACACAAGTCCTTTAGTTGATCTCTTCCCCTTACCTCCACCCTCCCTTATTTTCCCTCTGGGGTTTGAGAGTCTGATCGCTGCTTCTCTTTCTCTGGGTCTGTTTTTGTTCATCAGTTTATGTTGTTCATTATTTCCTCTAGATGCCCAGTACAGTGTTTTAAACTGGAGACTTGAGGTGAAGGTTTAAGTTGGGCTAGTCCAGTCCTTTGTTATTTGGGCACTAGTGGGTAGGTCAGTTAGGTTACTTACCCATAGAATATATCAGTTAAAATAACAGGATTATCTTAGAGAAGTTGGCAAGTGCTTCTTAAGCAATCTGGTTCAGAGAGACCATGATAGAGGGGAAAATAAGGCAAGTACCAAGATAGAATCGTAGATCTCCTTTGAAAATCCATTAGCTCAGTGGCCGGCAAACTGCGGCTCTCGAGCTACATGCGGCTCTTTGGCCCCTTGAGTATGGCTCTTCCACAAAATACCAAGGCCTGGGCAAGTCTATTTTGAAGAAATGGCGTTAGAAGAAGTTTAAGTTTAAAAAATTTGGCTCTCAAAAGATATTTCAATCGTTGTACTGTTGCTATTCGGCTCTATTGACTAATGAGTTTGCGGACCACTGCCTTAGCTCATAAAGTCCAAATTTGGTATCAAGAAGTTTCTGGATCATCTCAGTATGCTTTTCATGGAGCACTCGCAGTTCATGGTAAGAGGGCTTCAAGTATGGATCTTTGTGGTAACGTGATCAGGTTGTTAAGTCTTGCTGACTTTCACTGTCTATTAGAACACTTACTTCTTAGGATTTTATTAACCTTAATCATTGCAAGTGATTTCTTCTGGATTCTTTTAAATGAAAAATTAAATAGGGAGAATCCATAATACATTCAAGCTGAAAGCAGTCTGCAGTACATTCATTTTGATAGGGTAAACTGAGACCCCCAGAAGGTAAGTGCTTTGGTTGAATACAGTTTATGGAGTTGTTCTTACAGACTTCTGTCCTGCCAAGCCTCCAGTGAGGGTAGGTGAGTCTGGCATTGACCATGGGATAAATGTTTGCTTTCATTCATCACTGTTTAATTCATTACTGCTTTTCCATTCCATCACCTTTTCACAGAATGGGATTCTTATTTTGTTTCTCAGTGGTGGCAGTTTAAGTTGTCTCCTAAAGCAAAAGTCTTCAAAGGGGCCCTTTTTCTTTTCTTTTCACATCTCCCCCCTTCTGTTAGCTTTGTCAGGCTTTCAGCCCTACAGATAATGGACTGACTGCTGGACACCCCAGCTTTTAGCATTCATAGAGTGGTCTATGCAAATCAAACCTCCCCAAATTTGATCTCATAATTTGTAAAAATACTTTTTACTCTCTTTGGCCTACTACTCAATGCAGAACGTAAGAGTGGGTTTAGGGAAGAGAAAGTACACTTCAGAAGCAACCAGACATGATCAAAGGGTTTTCCTGAAAACCTTTATGGACCTTAGTTGACTAAGAAATGAGAGGTTAATCTACATCTGTTGCTCTGAAGGATCTTTCCACCCCTCACATTCATCTGACGGGTCTTTGTTGAGATCAACTCAACCAGGAACTGTGGCTCTAAGGATACACAGGTGAATAAAACATACATGGCTTTTGGCAGAACACCCAGTTTAGGAGCTCATTTGGGAGGCCCCTGGGGCCCCTGAGAAACAGAATCATGGCAACATAGGATATTAGAGCTCCTATGAATGTTGGAGCCAGAGTGGAGATCAGAAGTCATTTTACAGCCGAAACCGGTTTGGCTCAGTGGATAGAGCATCGGTCTGCGGACTGAAAGTTCCCAGGTTCGATTCCGGTCAAGGACCCGTACCTTGGTTGTGGGCACATCCCCAGTGGGGGGTGTGCAAGAGGCAGCTGATCGATGATTCTCTCATCGATGTTTCTAACTCTCTATCCCTCTCTCTTCCTCTGTAAAAAATCAATAAAATATATTTAAAAAAAAGTCATTTTACAGATGTGGTCATTGAGATTCAGACAAGAGGTATCTTGCCCCAAATTATTCAGCTGCTTTGCAGCAGGCTTACTTCGATTACCAAGGTTTCTGATTTTTTTCATCATTGCTTTTATTTATTTTTAAAAACCTTTATTGTTGAAAGTGTTACATAAGTCCCCCTCTCCCCATTGTGTGTACTTTTGTAGTCTCACTTTTTTGTCCCAAGGGAACATTGGATTGGTGTCATCTTTGGTGACCATTTGCTGAGGGTCCATTTGGACATAGGTTCGCCATCCTTTTATAAATGATTTTCATAATCTGTCTTAAGTGCACCAGCTCACTGAGGTTTCCCTGCCACTTTTTCTGCCCACACAGTAGTGCTTAGTGTTGGCTGCAGTGGATCACAACCTTTTGTAGTCTGAGAAAACTGTGGTGTTCTGTAAGTGAGACAGTATTCAATGTTCAGAAAGTCCTTGGCAGACCTATAAATCCATAGACTTTTGGAAGTACCTCTAAGATCCACAGGGTCAGGACCGCTGAACTGACTGAACCATTGAAAACATATGTGTATGCTTTTATCTAATGATAACATTTGGAGCTTTAGTCTTATAACTTTATATTATGATCTGAAATGCTTTTAAACTTGAATCATCTCAGTGCATACCTGATTCATGCTTTTATTGCATATTTTGGGCCTGAAATCCATGATGCAGATAAGGTCTTGAGAAGGCTACACGGATAGCATGTAAACACTTAGAGAGCTGATGAATGTTTTTTTTATCTAGTATTTTATGCTTTCTGTCCAGTTCTTGAGGGATTGCTTATTAACATTTCATTATTCAGTCATTTGCCATTTCTGATCTTATTGTCTAAAATATATGCCCTCTAACCTAACATCCAGTATAAGATGTTGCTCCATATTTTTGCAGAAAAAAGCCTGTGAAACAGCTGCAACTATTTAGGAAGAGTGAGTAATGCAGAAAAAGTGCATATTTGTAGGTTTTAATAGTCCTATTTTTCATTTCTATGAAAAACTAAAGAAAAAAATTATAGTTTGTAGGTTTGGAATATCTTTGAAAATAAAATGATATTACCTCTGTTTTTTATTAATTGAGGGTAAAAAAAATCTTAAGATTTTCTTGTTCTGAAGAGATCAGTGTTGTGTTTAGGGTCAGAATAAAAATTGAATAATTTAAGTTATGATAGAGCTGTTCATCATATGGTCTCCTGGGAACAGAGAAAGTTAAGATAGCCAGGATTGAAAATCAACAGGATCTTTAATAGGTAGCTTTGACATGGAACTTTGGTAAGATACTGTTATACTGGGATGGAAATGGAAATGGACAAGGGTGAACTATTGGAATAATAGTTCACACTAGACTTTGAATTCCTCAAGGGCAGAATGTGTGTTTATTTTTTATTTTCAACACTAGAGGCCCAGTGCACAAAATTTGTGCATTTGGGGGTAGTCCCTCAGCCCGACCTGCACCCTCTTGCAGTCTGGGAGCCTGGAGCCCCACGATCAATCACCTGTCAGAGGGAGGCCCTGCCCACCTGCTGTAGCATCAGCAGCCAGGTAGCCTGGGCCTCCCTCTGCAGGGCAATTGATAGTGGAGCCCCCTGATCGATTGCCTTGCAGAGTGTGGCCTTGGCCTCCCTCTTTGGGGCAATCATGGAGCCCCCTGATTGATCACCCTGCCAGCCTGTGGCCTGGGCCTCCCTCTGTAGGGAGATCATGCAGCAATGCCCCCTTGCCCCCCGACCAATCGTATTGCACCCACCTTGGCTGGCCTGGTGCCAGTACATGTCATAATGTGGTCTTCCAGATGGGTGTTCTACTGTTCCGTTTGGTTGATATGCTTTTATTATAGACTAGTGGCCTGGTACACAAAATTTGTGTACATTAAAAGGGGATTAATTAGAGGAAATAATTTAATATTGCTATTTGCCCTTTATAATAGAAGTGTAATAGATGAAAGAAAATTAGTAAAATATATATAAAAACCTTCCTCCTGTCAGAGTCTGGGGCACATCATGGGACCCAGAATCAAGTCCCTGTTCACCCACATGTGCCTCAAAATTGTGTGAGACCCAGACCTGGCCTGCCAGCTGGCCCCCCCATTGGGCTAGATCCAGACCTTGCCATTCCCACCCTTGTCAAGCCCTGCCGGGCAGGAGATGTAGCCTCAGGTCCCCTGACTCAGTGTCAGGATGGGGGACATGGCCTTGAGGTCCCGTGTCAAGCCCCACCAGTTGGGGGACACAGCCTGAGATCCCCTGTCAAGCCTTGCTTGGAGGGGGGCACAGCCTCAGGTCCCCCAGCACAGCACTGGAAGGAGAGCAGTCTCAGGTTCCCCTTCAAGCCCCGCTGCTGGGTGGGGAGTTTGTGTGTCCTGCCCCAACCCAGTACTGGGGGTGCACCTTAAGGTTCCCTGTCAAGCCCTGCTGGGTGGGGAGCATGGCCTAAGGTCCCCTGTCAAGCCCTGCCAGGCGGGGGTGGGGAGTGCATCCTCAGGTCCCCTAGCCTGGTGCTGGGGTAGGGAGTTTGGCCTGAGATGTTCGGCCTGGGATCCCTGGCCTGGAGCCGGGGGTTGGGGGCATGGTCTGAGGTCCTCTGTCAAGCCCCACCAGGTGGGGGGCATGGCCTCAGGTCTCCTGGCCTCGCACCGGAACAGGAGGAGTGGCCTGAGGTCCCCCAGCCTGGAACTGGGGGGGGCACAGCCTGAGGTCCCCTGTCAAGCCCCATGGGGGTGGGGGAGGGTGTAGCCTCAGGTCCCTGCTGATTGCTCATTAAAGCTCCTTTTGGGAACTTGGCTTCAGTTGTGGGTGCAGCCATCTTTGGGAGGGAGTGATGGTCAATTAGCATATCCCCTCTTTATTAGATAGGATTCTGGCAACATGCCTGACACATTAAGTACCCAGTAAATGTTCTTTGAGTGATTAGAAAAAGACAAGTTAACTGCTGTGGATATGGGTAAAGCAAGCATGGATAGTGGTGGAAGATTAATGAAATTGGGATAAAAAGGCAAAGTTTTAAAAATTAGGTGGCAAAAAATAAAAATGAGTTGGAAACCACAGGGTTTATCTGCAGGCAGTCACCAAAACTACAAGTGAAATAGAATAAAACATTAAGAAAAAAGAAAATTGAGAAAATTGGGAAAAATTACTTATTTGACTTTGGGGCTAAAATTCTGCAGCTGTTATCAGGGAAAATTCTCTGCCCAGCAGCCCGAGTAATGAATAAAAGTAATTTTCAGAATGAAGAGAAATCAAGAACTCTCCACAGAAAGGCCAATTTCTGCCTCCCACCATTTTTGACAAGAATGACCTTTTACCCACCAAATTATTCTCTAAAAAATGAGTTGATAATGTTTACATTAGTAGGATCTCTTGGTAGAGAATGAGACCATCATAAATGTCTGAGTTACTCTAGGAAGCATCTATTTTTAATTTTAGCCCTGTTTGAAACAGTGGATATTATTAGATTTTCAGCAACATTCGTATCTAGATATCTTTGGGATAATCTGTTTTCTGATCCAGAAAGTTGATTATGCATTCCTTTAGCCATTTCTGAAAGATGTAATTTGAATAAGAGTTATTAAAGGAAAGGGGGTCTCTGATTCATATTTACTATTTTATTTCCCTTTTATAATTATGCGTGTGTGTTGAAGTTCAGAATGCCCTGTCTAAATTTTAGGATGAAAACAGGAAGTAGTGACTAAATTTAAAGTGTGTTTTCTTATTTGAGGAATTAAAACCCATGTTTTGGAGTTTGTTTTGTTTTGGTCATCATTCCCAATTTAAATGTCATTGTTGTTTCTCGTGGCCAGAGCAGCTTGTGAAGACCAATAACTCATGTTGAGATTATATCTGAGGCCTGTCAGATGGAATTTTAACTCCAAAATGTTATGGGTGGAAGATTCTCAAAAAGTTCAGCATAGACATTTTGGCTTATATTATCCAACAATTCCACTCCTAGATATTATACATATATAAGAAAATCAAAACCATTTATGTGAGGAAAAAAAGAAAAAAAGAAAGCTAAATTGGGAGTTTACTAAGATTTTAGTGTTGTAAAGAAGCTTTCTATCAATATTTGTATTCAGCTTCCAAATTCAAACTATATAATTTAAGTATGTCCATGGCAGCATTATTCACAGTTGTCAAAAGGTAGAAAACAACCTAAATGTCCGCCAACTGATGAATGGATAAACAAAATTGTATACAATGGAATATTATACAGCCACAAAGAGGAATAGAACACTGATACATACCGCAACATGGATGAACCTTGAAAAGCTTATGCTTCATGAAAAAAAGCCAGTACAGAAAGACTATGAGATACATGATTCCTTTTATATGAGATGTCCAGAATAGGCAAATTAGTATAGACAGAAAATAGATTAGTGATTGTCTGTGCTGATGTGTGTAGGTGAATGGAGTGGGCTGATGTGTGGAGGTGAGGGAAGGGAGTGACAATGACTGCTAATAGGTATGAAATTTCTTTTGGGTGTGATGGAAATGTTCTGAAAGTAAGTAGTCGTGATGGTTGCACAACTCCCCCCCCCCCCCCCCCACAGCTCATTGAATATGCTAAAACCCAATGAACCATATACTTTAAATGGTTGTATTATATGGTATGTGAATTATATTTCGACTTTTTAAAAGTTGAGGAAAATGCCTGTAGGAGGGCAGGCAGTATGTCTAGCAGCATGTTTGGTCTCAAGAATTTCCAATTTGCAGTTCTCTAAGGGCTAATGTCAGGGTTCACCTCACTGATTAAGGGATGGAAAAATCACAAACCGGACCACAGAAAAGGAGGGTTCTAATCCTGACCTAATAAGTTACTGCTGTGCTATCTTGAACAAGTTCACTCACTTTTGTAGGGAACTTCATCTCATCTTGTATAGACTTAAGGAAATTAGATTTCAAGATCATAGGTTTTTTACAGTTTAGTGGTTGGAATCTTGGAATCTTTGTTGTTGTTGCTAATCCTCACCCGAGGATATTTTTTCCATTGAATTTTTTTTTTTTTTAGAGAGTGGAAGTGAGGGAGGTGTGTTTGTAGAGTGGGGAGGTGTGTGTGTGTGTGTGTGTGTGTGTGTGTGTGTGTGTGTAAATAAATATTGATGTGAGACACATCAATTGGTTGCCTTCTGCATGCACCCGACCAGGGCTGGGGATAGAATCTGCAACCCAGGTACATTCCTTTGACTGGGAATCATAATTGAGACCCTTTGTTTGGTCCACTGGCGGATGCTCTAACTATTGAGCAATACTGGCCAGCGCTAGTGGTTGGAATCTTTAATTGTATCTGCTTTCATGCAACTTACATGGTTTATTCACATGCAACCTTATGTCAGTGTTTTCCGTCTTCAGAGAATGGAGGCGTGATGTTGGGAGGTGATGAGTGGGAAAATGGCATCATTCTTTAATTAAAAAAAAAAAGGAAAAAGAAAATTGAGGGTATTTGAGGAAGAGTGAGAAAAAAAGGAGCTTGTCTTAGTCAGTTTGGGCTAAACGGCAAAAATACCATGGACTGGGTAGCTTAAACAACAAAATTATTTTTCTAGTTTTTTAGGCTGGAAAGTCCAAGATCAAGGTGCTGGCAGATTCTGTGTCTGAAGAGGGCCTCTTTTATAAAGACACTCATCCCATTTATGAAGATTTCAAGTTCATGACCTAATCACTTCCCAAAGGCTCCACCTTCAAATACCATCACATTGGGGATTATGTTTCAATGGTGAATTTTGAAGGGACCCAAACATTCAGTCTAGAGCAAAGCTATATGTTTAAAGCAAACATTTCTTAAACCATTGGGTGAGGACATGTATGTATGGTTAATTTCTATTCCTGGGTATTGACAAGGACTTACCCAGGCACCCCTTGCCCTTTCTGCCATGGCATTCTCAGCACTCATGCCCTAGATTTCTGTCAGAATAGCAAACCACCACCATCATTTGTTTTACCAAAAGGAATCATCTCTGCCACAATAACCCCACCCCCTTCGCCCTCAGCCTGGCTCTCCTGACTTGATTTACCTGTTTTTTATAGTGGGAGAAGCTATGCAATGGACAGGAGTTTGAGGGGGTCCAGAACCACAGCAGCACTCATTCATCACTGTGAGAGGAAACAAGGAGTTTACAAGCTTTCACTGCAAAGTCATCAGTGTGTCAGTTTTCATGAAATAAAGATTGTCTGAGGCATCACAGAGGGCTGTTTTCAGGACAGTCCTCACAGAGGGTGTTTGTTCCTCTTAGAAATGCTTGCCATATTGTAAGCTTTTTATCCCTTCTTTAGCAGGGCTTTACTATGGCGCTTTTAGTGTCTGATCCTGCTAAGAAGTAGGAAATATTAAGAGGGCATTGTTCTAAAGAAATGATCTCTGAATATCATTGCTAAGCACCATTTATGACCACACATATGTCAATTTATAAAATGTCCTGTGAGACTGGAGCAGTGATGGTTTTATATCAAAGCCCAGTCTCCAAACTGAGGCCATTAAAATTGTAAAACTGCTCTTGTAGTTTCAAATGTAGAAAATCTGCATTGCGTTTGTGTTACATATATGGTACAGATATGGCATGTGGCACTTACACTGGCATTTTTGGAATGAAAAAGCAAGCCACTGTTTTTTCCTACCTTTTCTCTGTTCATTTTCTTCAGTGTTTTGTTTTATGTAATTTGTTTTGGGCTCTTTTCCTTACTCAGAATCCTATACTTCCTCTTGTTCTCTTTAGCAAGAGATGAGCAAATTTTGCATTTGGGCACTCTAATGTACATGAGAATGAACGATATAATTTATGGAGTTTTGTTTTCCAGAAAACTTGGTTATTTTCGCCTGCAATATGGTATACAGGATTTGTCCTATTTCATTTTCCTGGAGCACTTAAAAACCAGCAATGTTGCCTCTGGTGTGTGCAGTGGCTTGTTCTACGATATGGCTTTCTCCTGGTTGTTTCATCTCTGTTTCTTTATGAAGTACAAGTTGTCTTGAGAGAAATAAAGAGTGGTGTGAAGCACAGTTCACAGAGTCTGTTCCCAAATGGGAAAATATGTGTTTGAAGAAATAAATAAGGCTTATTTTGAGAAATAAACCTTATTTTATGTTTACTTAACTCTTGTCTCCCAAGTCCTCTGGGATTATTTTTGGCAACATGAATCATCTGTTTGATGTCTGTTATAAGGGAAAATATCCTTGCTCCATCGGTCAGCTCTCTGCCCAGTTGTGTCTCAGGCAAGTACACCACAATTTAGGCGGAAGGGAAATGAATGTTGTTTTTATGGAACACAAATTCAAAAGACCTAAATGTATATAAAACAAGCTAGTTTTACTTAATATATCACTTCATTGATCTGTCTCTGAATACATGTAGAACTTTGAATTATAACTTGTTACAAGTGTTGACCTTCCACTTGTAGCTTTAAAGTAATGTTTTAGTTATCTTGCTTCATATGATAGAGAAATATTTTGAGTAAGGGATTTTTTCCAGATAGTTGTCCTTTCACATAACAAGCACACTTTAAAAAATGTTCTAAACATTTCACTGGAAATATTTCTGAAATACTTATGCCCTTGCCTTACTAAACAGAAGGATAAAGCCATAATTAATCAGTTAAAGAAGACACAGTGTCATCATCATGAAAATTATTTAATAAATGGTGTTCTAATGCAGTGACGTCCTTAGGGCTTTTGAAGTATGAGGAGCTATTTGCGTCTAAACTAAATGGCCCCAGACCCTTTTGTTGCTGTTGCTTCAGCCTCTCTTTTTAGCTGTGACTTCTGCTTTCATTGATTTGGGTTCACTCTTAGTTCTTTTTAACCCAGGGCAGAATTGAATGTCTAGAAATTAGATGGAAGAGTTGGTTAAATATGCAACTGGAGTATTTGTGTGCAAAATAAAGGCTATGTCCCAGAAGGTGGCTCCAAAATTCTACAGTAAATTTCACAGACTTTCTTTCTCTCTCTTTCTTTCTTTCTTTCTTTCTTTCTTTCTTCTTTCTTCTTCTTCCTCCTCCTCCTCCTCCTCCTCCTCCTCCTCCTCCTCCTCCTCCTCCTCCTCCTCCTTGTTTTGTTAGACCAAGGCTTCCCTTGCTTATTGGGTTGACTTGAAAGTTGAGGGAAAGTGAGTCATTGCTATATTTCTAAGATTGCTTATTGAATAGTTAGTATGTTAGGAGGCTATAAAAAGAACACATTTAATGCCTTTCCATATATTTAAAAGAAATATCCCCATCTTTCCACAGTGAACTTTAATTTACTTTCCTATGTCTCCCCCACTTCTTTCAAATAATTACTTTGACCTTTTTATCTATAGTAATTTCTGAATTGGGTTATCTCTCTTGTAGCTTTTAAGACATATTGTCAATGCACAGTAGCATAGGTACATGATAATACTTTGTTGTGTCTTTAGCACCTCCATACATTTTATCTTCAGGGTTCTCTTTATTCAGATGCATTTTATCTTTGTAGTGATCACCCCACAAGCTTAGGTTTATTACACGAACACGATTTATTTCCTTTGCCAAAATATGTGGTCTTGTCTGTTCCCCATAGGCTTTCATTTTGTAAATGTGCAGTGATTTCACCTTTATTGTGAAGTTGGACAGCCTACTTGATATGGAAATGAGTTTTACTTGTTTTTATTTCCCAGGGTCCCTTCTGGAACTCTTCTTATGAATAGGAATCACATTGACAAGCACCAGTCTCTCAGGCACAGTGGCTGTTTGTAAAGACAGCCTACACATGTTGGCCAAAACAATTTCACACTTGAGTTACTTCAAAACTGACTGGTGGATACCATTTGGTCCCAATGATTTATCTACTCCTGGTTTGTTGATTAGATGCAGAGCATCATGTTTACCACTATTTGATCTAGTACCTCTGACCTGTCGACTTCAGAATTCTCATTTGGGAATGCGAATCTTCTTAGAATACAAAAGATTCATTCAGTCTGTGGACCATCTCCTTTTCAACCCCCTGACTGTGATTAAGTGGGTCCTTGGATGCTGTAAAATGGCTTCTTCCCTTTGATAGAGCGAAAGAGCCTCTTACTCTATTGGCTTTGCAATCTCGTGCAAGTTGCTTCTGCCTAATTTTCATTTTGTGTCTAACCTGCTATGCCTTCTAGTTTTTCTCTAGTCCCAGTCTGGACTAGCTTTTTATTTTATTAAAGATACCTTCACTTCTTTTCATTCTGTCTTTTAGCCTCATGGAAGGCTCTCTTCTCTCTCTCCAACCCTCTCAAATTCTAAGTACTTGGGAGCACTTACTCTTAGGTAACCATATAGGTAAGGTTTTTGTTTGTTTGTTTTTGTTTTTGTTTTGTTTTCTCATTTTAAAACCAGTCTCCAGGCTCCTTGCATGTTATTTACTTTTTGAAGTCTTTCTACCCCAATAATGCCTAGTTTAATCATAGTGTCTCACTCTAAAATAGAAAAAAAACACACGTGAGCGGTTCTGAACTTTTTTTTCTTTCCTATCATGTTAAATTTAACAATGCTATGATCACCATTTTATACTTTTATCTAGTTACCTGGTGTCTTACGTCACCTATATACTCAGGGCCAAGGCCAAAGTATCTCCCAGGGTTCCTGTTCCTCCCTCCCTCCCTGCAGAGTCCTTACCCTCCTCATTGAAACACAGGTTCAGAAAGCAGTCATTTTTCATCTATCCAAACCTTGCCTACCCATCCTGGCAGGTAAGTATTATATTATGTTGGTGAATTCTTTTTCTCATTCATGTCTGTGAATCGTATGCACAAATATAAGGGGGTAGTGAAGGGAAATCTATGGTACCGGTCAAAAACCTAGTAGAGGAAGACCTATTTGACAGAAATATTTAAGAAATAGACTATGGGGAAGTAATCACATGATGAACTGAAACAATCTGAAGTCCATATTCTCTCATCAGCAACATCAAAAAAATCAGCACTTAAATGCATCATCATTGTGCAGGGAGCTGGCATTTCCAACTTTGTTCTCCCTTTCTTTGATGTGGTAGGGAACAATCTCCCTTCATCTCAGGTTGTTTTTAAATTTTTTTATTTGACATACATTTATTCTCAGATATTCTAATTTCTAAATCATACACCTTTATTTTATAGAGCAGAGTATTCTTTCAACAAAATGATTGGCTGTTAGGAAGGAACTGATCATTTGTCAGGATTGTGCAGTTGACTTAACAGTACATATTCTGGGCACACAAACTTTTTAAGAAGGTAAGATACCTATTTAAGTAAAAGAGTGTCTTATTTTAATCTTTGGAATTATGTTCACAAGTGCAAGAATTCTAGAACACAGATTATTCCTAGTTTATATGTAGAAATATTTGGATGCTGATGCAAAGTTAATTCCTCAAAATATTAGGCTAACCTATGTAAAATTACTGAAAAGACCTTTTTTACTCAAGATAGTGACAATGGCAATTTCATATGAACCAGTCTTTACTACTTTGGTGTTTTTTGAATTACTCCCCACAGTCTTAACAAAGCCATTTGTTTTGTTATTCCTCACTCAAGGTATTTTTTTTTTCTATTGATTTTTTTAGAGAATGGAAGAGAGGAAGGGAGGGAGGGGGAGAGAGAGAGAGAGAGATATGGATGTGAGGCAAGATTGATTGCCTCCCTCATGTGCCCCCACCAGTGCTGGGGATTGAACCTACAACACATGTTCGTGGCCTTGATGAGGAATCGAACATGCGACCCTTTGGTGTGCAGGCCGACGCTCTGACCACTGATTTAGGGCTTAACAGATCTATTTTAGAATGAAAGAGTATTCTCTAGATAAACCCCAGAGTGATATTCTAATAGCCTGAAAAAATTTTTTTAGACCAAAGGGCAGTTTCCATTTTGGCTATAAATAAAGCTAAATTAACATTTGGTCTGTAATTTTTAGAAATAAGTGCTTCCTAAGATTAATAATAGTACTACCAGTAGTAGCAGTAATAACAATAATATAACAAAAAGTTTCCTTTTGATTAAATATAGCTGAACCCTGAAGCACAAAAAGGATCCTCCTTCTGAGCAATATATAGCATCTTCAGATATCAGCATTCATTATATTGTAATAGCGACTCTTGGTTGAGACACTATATACATTTAATGTTTCCAGTGATTTTGAGATAGATTCTGTTTTTGTCCCCATTTTACCAAAGGTGAAGTAGTCTCAGAAGTGAAGAGACTGACCCAAAGTCACACAGCTAGTAAGGAACAGAACTCAGCTTAAACCCAGGCCTATTTAACCCCAAAGCCCTTATGCTATCCTTATAACGCGGTGCCTACCTGCCTCAGACTTATCATAAGTACCAAGTGTTGTAAGCTTTTCTATTCTCTTTGCTGAGTTTTCTGCTTATTGTGACTTAGTTTGTATTGAACTGGTCTGACTGAGGAACCTTGCTGATGCTGAGTAATCTGAAGTTCTTGGTTCTTGAAGAACCTGACCATTCCATTTCTGAGTTGCTGTTCACTGTTAGGATTAAAAAGAAGCTTGAGTTCTGTATGCCATCACAAATTTGTCAATGCTATTATGAGTTTTAACCAATAAACTGTGTCATGCTTTTTTCTTAACATAGGCCCATTTTGCAATAATTCTCAACATAATTTGCTTATGTTTGAAGCCACAAATGATGAAGGCTCATTTCATAATAATGAAACAATTCCTTTTTTTATAAGAGCATGCCCCACACTTACCCATGCCCACTGGTCATTAGACCACATGGAAACTCAGACTTGTATTATCAAGCACCTATTCAAAAACATGTTTATTATGTCTGCTCCCCAGTGAAGGGGTGTAAGTTCAGTTGGTCAAAAACATGTTTATGAAAGTTGAGAGCCTATGATTCTTTTCTAAGGTTATTTAACTATAGTGTTGCCATTCTATGTGATTAAATTTACCATAGTAAAGTTAAGTTTTGTTTACATTAGTTGGCCTTTGTGTATTGGGCTGTGTTCATTGTCATATATTAAAAATAGAAACACCCATGGGCAAAAAGTAAGTATTATTTTCCAGATAACCTGGTTTGATTCATTCTGATTTAGGCAGTTAGTTTACTTGCAAAAATCTGGACTTTCAATAAATGACTTTTGATTTGCTTCGGCTTTTCCAATCCCGTGCTCACCCCCAACCCCCTAATTGAAGCTGATTCCAGAAAATGGTTTAAAGTCTTGCCACATACTGTGGTAATGTATGTGCTCCTCCTGTAACATTGGATATAACTTGGAATTATGCCATCTTATCTCAGAGTTAAAGCATAAGATTAGGTAGATTTTAAAAAATGTGATCTTGCACTGTTTATTATCCTATGACAGAAAGAGAATTAAGTGAACTATTATGTATTTTTCTATATTTTGAGTTATCAATACTTATTTAAGTATACTAAAATGTTTGCTAATTAAAACTGATAATGGCTCCCTCCTGCACTTCCCCTACTGGGGATTGAGCATGCAAACCAGGCTTGTGCCCTTGACTGGAATCGAACCAGGGACCCTTCAGACCGCAGGCCGAGGCTCTATCCACTGAGCCAAAACAACTAGGGCAATAAGACCCATATTTCATGTTATCGTTTGTTCTTATCCTAAACATAATTAAAAAAATTGTTTGGTGGGGGAATGGGTAGAAATGGTGAAAGGGAATATAGTCAATATTAATGTGATAACTTCGCACAGTGACAGATGGTTACTAGAGTAAGTGTGCTGATCATATTGTGAAGTAGATGAATGCTGAATCACTATGTTGTACACCAGAAACTAATGTAAAATGTGCCAACTATACTTTATAAATTATTTTTAAATCGCCTCTTATTTGTTACTATGGGATCAGGAAAAACTATGAGCTTGTGCAAATAGTATGTTCTGTCTGCAAGGCTACTTTATTTTTTTATTTTCTTTTAAATACATGTAAGTATACTCTTAAAATATATGCTGAACCACCGATGATTAATCATTTTCCACATAGAATAAAACATCTTCAAGGAGAGGAGCAAAAAACAAGTATATTAAAATGACTTTTCTGTCAGGAGGTCCTGGTATGAAATTGTGTCCTTAAATTTTCCGAAGGAGGCTGTCTTTATTGCCTTTTTTTTTTTTCTAGGAAGGGCCATTTTAATAATTTTTGCTATCATGTCAAAGACTTTCCAAGATAATTATAGTCAATAATTGCAGTAGTAATGCTGTGTGCCATCTGCAGGCTCTATGTAACGGAAAGTGGAGAGAAAAACATGTCCCTTTGCTTTATGGGAGTTACTGTGGAACCTGCGGCCCTGGTGCCAGATTACCATTCATACCAGTTTTAGGTGGCCCTCCCAGTACGGAGTCATATGCCATCTTTTATCTCTCTTGCCCCTTAATGGCTGTAGTCCCAAACCCCCAATGGTTTTTGTTCATCCTAAAGTAGCTGATGGGCCTTGATTTGGGGGGGCGGGTCATATTCTGGGACTGGAAGAGTAATCAGAACTTCTTTGGGAATCAGATATTTGACCAAATTAATTTGTTCATAAATGAGCAGTTGGCCCATGGCCAAAAGATTCATGGAAGGCAGGATATTGCAGTAGGTAATCACTCACTCATTTGGCATGGACAGCTGTCTGATATTTTGAATTTTGGACATCAGGTCTTAAGCTTGTCTTTTGTCCAGATTTCAGGAGCTCTGGGACCTCTCTTAGGTTTTATGACAGACTATACCATTCTATGGCAGCAAACTTAATTTCTTCTTAAAGGCTCAAATTAGAATGGTCTCTCTCCTTTCATCTGTGCCCAATACAAAAATGGTAACAGGCAGCCCCTTTATTCTTGGTTATCTGATAGTTCTGTAGTAAAGAGGACAAGGCGACCTCTAATGCACTAGTTGCTTTCTAGATTATCCATATCTATCTCTGTGGTCCTGGGGTGATTCAGAGGATTCTGATCAGGCAGATCTGCATCTGAGGATCATCAGGACTTGCATAGGCCTGTAGGGACTTGAATGCAGAGCAGTTGCCTGATTTTTCTCTTTTCCTTGTCCATTGCTAGCAAAGAGGCACTCATTTTTCCAGCTTCTGTGAGGAAACATATTTTTTGAGTCATAAATAATTTATTACATTAAGACTTTAATTTAGTGCCTAAGACCTGCCTTTATGTTCCCTTCTCTGATACTAAAGAAACCAGTGGAAAGTGGTAGGTGGCTGGCATGGTAGCCTAGCTAAAGAATTCCCTAAGTGATGCCTTATATTTAACTTCAAACATCTTTTTATTGGTGTTTCAGAGCCCAGAACAAACTAGGGATTATTCCTAGTGTGATAGAGAGGAATTGTGTTGTATCTCAATTCCTTCATTGTGTGGTGTGTCAGTCACTTGAGGACTTAGAAGCTCCTTTCCTGAGACTTGAGCTACAAACATTGAATAGAGGCATCTCAGTGACTATTAGAATATAAGTTTAGGGAATTTTTTCATCAAATGACCACACTTAGATACTTCAAAAAAAAAAAAAATCAAAGCATTCCCCTGGCCTATGTGGCTCAGTTAGTTGGGTGTTGGCACCAAGAGATTGTTGGTTTAATTCCCGGTCAAGGGCACAAGCCTGGTTGTGGGCTCTATCCCTGTAGAGGGTGTACAGGAGGCAACTGATCTATAGTGCTGTGTTGTGTTCTCATATTGATGTTTTTCTCTTTCTCCTCTTCTCCCTTCCCCCTCTCTAAAATTCAATAAACTATTGAAAAAAATCAAAGCATTGACATCATCCAAGAAGTGGCTTTTAAAAAAAATTATTTGAATTTTTAGTGATTTGATTTGTCAAGCCAAATAACTAAAAAGCATTTTGTGAGAAGGTTTTACTTTGTCGAATTTGTTTCTTCCCCTCATTGCAAGATTCTTCTTTGAGTTCAAGATAATATTATGTATGACTTAACAAATGGCCATCGTGTGTCCACAATGTATAGATTATATTTGAGTATGTGAATCTCTCCCAATTTGTCCAAAGGCACCTCCTAAGGCACATCTGTGAAATCACAATGTGAGAAGCATGGGTTGGGTTGGATTGGCCTGAGATAGTATCACCTTTCCTCTTGTCTTTTAAAAAAATTAAACTTATTGGGGTGATATTGGTTAATAGGATCGTAAGGTTTCAGTATGGATTTCTATATTACATTATCTGGATATTGCACGGTGTGCTCATCACCCAAAGTCAAATAATCTTCCATAACCATATATTAGGGCCCCTTTACCTCCAGCCCCCTTCCCTCTAGCAACCACCATACCGCTGTTTGTGTCCGTGAGTTTCAGTTTTATATCTCACATATGAGTTGAAATCATATGTTCTTAGCTTTTTCTGCCTAACTTACTTCACTTAGCATACTATTCTCAAGGTCCATCCATGTTGTTGCAAATGACAGTATTTCATCCTTTCTTATGGCTGAGTAGTATTCCATTGTATATATGTACCACATCTTCTTTATCCAACACTTTATGGGACACCTTGGTTATCTTCATGTCTTGGCCACTGTGAATACTGCAATGAGCATAGGGGTGAATATATCTTTGTGAATATATGTTTTTGAGTGTATAACCCGGAGAGGGATTGCTGGATCATATGGTAACTCTATTCTTAACTTTTTGTGAAATCACCAGAATGTTTTCCACTGAATTGTTCCAAGACATGACTAGATGACCTCAGATAATTTGTGGTGTGTGTGTTTAGAAATTCAGATCATAGAATTGGGAGAGAAAAAAGCATATAAAGCAACAATAAAATATGTTTCTGTTCATCGTATAATTTGAAGAGGGCAAAATCCAAGCCTCTTTTATTTCTGCAGTGATGAATGGCATCTGACAGATAAAAGGTATTTGATAAATACTACATTAAGCACCAACAATGTTTTTCTTGTGTTGTCAAATTGGGTCAAAGGTTAGTTTGGGAGAAGTGAATTGATTCTTTGATTTAGACTTGGGAAAAGTTTTTTGGGCAGGGTAACATTTCCAGGTAATCTCTTGAAGTGGACTGGTTAAACTAACTAGGTCAAGAAGTGGTAAATATAATTGATTTTCAAATCCCAATGATCAAATCAAATGTAATCAACAGGTCTGACCCTGAAGGAAATATTCTAAGAAATCAGATTGGGAAATTAATGCCAAGGAGCTCTAGTACACTGCCATTATGATAAATCTCAATCAAACCAAGGCAAGGAAACTTAAGTGGCATCAACACAGAACTGTGGGACTCTTTCATCAAATGTTATGATGGACTTTTAGACAGGCAGCAGAGGGTAAGGATAAAAAATATAATTCTCTAGATAGCAACATGAACAGTGGCATTCTGTCCAAAATTATGACTGAGACAAATTTTACTTACAGCTCCAGTCAATGACCTGGAAAAGAAAGTATACATTAAAAATTTTACATTTGTCAAAAAAGTTTTCTAAATAGCAAAGTGCCCATTAAATGGGAATCAATTCTAGAGTGTATGCCCCAAAGGTGGCAGGCCCAGGTGTTAGGGTACAAGATAATGATTGGCAAGGAGAGTAGATTTTTAGAGGGTTGGAGGAATTCAACCTTGCAAAAAGAACATGCTGCCTCCCCCCCCCCCCCGACCTGCTTGTCCTAAAGTTCAGAAGAATTTTTCTCTCATGTTATAAAAGATAACTCCTGTTCAAGTATGACTCATGTCCATGTCCATTGGAACTGAGACTAATCAAGAATCCTTCAGTGCAGATCTGTATTAGAGTTAGCTGTAACTTACTATGACCTTTAACAAGAATTATGGAAGTGGATTTTAAGTACAGACATTGAAAATGTGAATACTTCTTTCTCCCTTCTCATTTCATTGATGTTTGGCTAGAATTTTAAAGAAAGGTGTGTGTAGCTGGAAATCTGATGTTAAAGAGTCATTTTTCTTTATGTGAAGCAGCGGACTTTGCTATCACCTTAGTTAGTGTAAAAGCTTTTCTAGATAGTTGTTTGGAGAAATACCCTTTGGAAAAATTAATTATGAATGGATATGCTGTTCTTTAGGTATATTTTTCCTAGAAAGTCAATTAACTGAAAACCTATTCTCATACTCTACTTTGGAGGGAGGAATTTGAGGTATGTCATGAAAGGGAGGCTAAAGAAAACTTGAGGGTTTTTCTCTTCCCAGTTAGCCAAAGATGAAAACAACTATAAAAAAATGTTAAAAATCTTCATGACCCACAACCCATGAAATGTACATAAAAGGAAAGGTATAAATATTTATATAAGAGCAAGTGTTTCGTATCCGTGAGTCCCCCTACTCCCCCACGACATTTTCTTCAACATTTGCAGTAAACTGCTGACCCTTTGTGATCTTGCTGTGAAACCTAAATGGCTATGGCAATTTATCTGAGAATTGGATTCCTGGAGGGTTCCTTTAGAGATTATTTGGAAATAATAAGGAAAGTCACTCTCTTTTGGAAGCCCTGATATTCGAGTCATCTCCCTGGGTGGAGGAGAAAAGACATGTCTCCAATGTTTTTCTAAGAATACCTTCATCCTTTCTTTTTCTCTAATTCTTTAAGGTCTTATGTAGTTACCCACAGGAGATTGACTGCTCTCAGGGGCAATCCTAAGACTTTAGCACACTAGTGATGTAGAGAAAGGGCAAAATGCTGCTGGTGGCCAGCATTCTCCCACCCTGATCTCTGTGATGCTCCAAGCCTGGTCTGATTAGCTTTCTTAGAGATTGTCCTACTGGTGCTTTGGTTTACCAGGATTTTGATCCACAGCTTGGTACACAGGTTCCAGAAGTACTGTTGGCCACCAAAGAAAAAAAATATTGTAGCCAATGGTGTTTCCTCTCTAAGCTACTTTTTCTTTGTAGATGAATGTATAACTGAGGTATTTGGAATCATTTATTCATACCCAGGCATTCCGTTAAGGTGTGAACCCAATGAAAATCATAAATTAGTATTTCAGCCAATCTCTCAATTGATTCGACCATGCACGTGCACCTAAATCATTGACAGAAAAGTCCTTCTCCTTTGTTAGTTGTAAAACAGGAGCACCCCATCTTTTTCTAACTGTCCATAGCCTATCCTCTATGGTTCCCCAACACATTTTCAGAGCCTTTTATTAGCCCTGACTCCTGGGGTAGTATTTATTAGATTCCAGACTTAGTATTGAATAGTATTAGCTTAATTACCAGTATTATTCCCATTGGGCCCTTGACCTGGACGAAGTGTTGGAAAATGTGCAAAATAGATGCAGTTGCATAGTTGCTCTAAGGTGTTGGTAAAATATGTCAATGTGTGAATTTCAGGCTACCCTCTTACTTTAGTGAATGTTTGGTACAATTCAGATGGGGTTTTATGAGTGCCCGACATAAACTTTTGGTTCATAATTTGCTTATTTAAACATCAATATAAAGCCCAGCTTGATTTCTACTTGGAGTGGATTTTAAAGCTGTTGCAAGCTCAATGAAATGAAGTATAGGGTTTTAACGTAGCAACTCTAACTCTTCTAACTACACTTAACATGAAGGTATTCTTAGAAAAATATAATGAAACTTATTTTCAAAACATATGTGTTTCTGATTGCCCTTCTCTATCTTACCTTGCAGGATCAGTACACCTAAAAATAATTGGCAGTCTTAAGCCCTCCAGAGTTATATTTTGGCAAGGTTTTAACAAAATGCTAACTAGATGCAATTCTCCTACTGATTGATAGGTGACCTCAAGTCATACATTTGCATAATAACTAATTTATGCACATTACCATTAAGGTTTAGGTCAAATGACTTTAGGCTTTTGGTGTGCATAGCGCGTTATATGCAATAATTTCACTCATTTTTGCAAGGGGGAAGATAGATTAATGTATATCATCCCCCACCTTCCTGATATTATTAAAAACTTTTAGAGATTTTCTTTCTTTGTTCTCAGGATGCTGAGCATTGTATAATCCTCCTAGGGTTCTTAAGTAACTTGGAGGAGCTGGAGTTCTACAACAACCTGCATTTTAGCTTATTTTGTGGCCACATGAATTTAGATCTAGAACATGAACAGAAACTATTTTGGTAATTCTTTTTAAACCAGAGGCAACCTAAACCAGTGCAACCTCCCCTGCAGGCCTGGTTGCCCCCAAGTATCCTTCCCTGCTGGTCTGAGCATCCACAACTTTCCTCCCCTGCCGTCCATCTCGTGGTGGCCATCTTGTGACCACCTGGGGGCAACCATCTTGTGCAAAGGCATGGCGGTCAATTTGCATATTACCTCTTTATTATATAGGATTTTATTTTAAAAATTATTTTTTAAAAATTTAAATTTCTTCACTGTTGAAAGTAGTATAGCTGTCCCCTTTAGTTTTTGTTGTTGGTTTATCCCATTGACTCCCTCCACCCTGCATCCACTCCTCCCAAGCATTAACCAGGGAACTTATATGCATAGATGTATTTTGGTAATTCTTTAGACCAATGACAAAGAATTGTTTTACTTTCATTAAAAATAAAAAAAAAAAAGAGTAAAGTATAAATCGAGGAATTAAGAAAATCACCCCCATAATTAATAGCTTAATATAGCTTCCCAATATTAGAATTATATCTTGTATTCATATTTCTAAAAGGCTGATGAAAGTCCCCCCCTTATTCTTTTCACTTTGAAAACTGCTTTTTAAAATAATCTAACTCTTCCAGGATAAAGTATTACAGAAAATGGAAATAAAGCAGAGTTCCCCTATATTCCACACCCAGTTTTTCCTATTATTAACATCTGACATTAGTGTGGTACACTGTCACAATGGATAGATGAATATTATAATTTTTTTTAGTAATAGTTTTATTGAGATATAATTCATACCCCCAAAATTAAACCATTTAATTACAATGGCTTTTAGTGTATTGTGCATTCTCACCAAAATCTTATACCTTTTAACTGTAATATCCCCCTTTACTTCCCATTAGTCTGGCTCCCACACTGCCCCCTCGGCCACAGGAAACAATAATCTACTTGCTTTCTCTATACATTGACCTGTGCTAGGCCTTTAAATAAAAGGAAACATATAATATGTGGGCTTTTGTGATTGGCTCTTTCCCTTAACATCATGTTTTTGAGGTTGAGCTATGTTATAACCTGAATCAGAACTTTATTCTTTCTTATGGCTGAGTAATACTCCATTGTACCAAATTTGTTTATCTATTCATTGTTGGACATTTGGCTATTATGAATAATGCTGCTCTCACTATTTGCATGTGTTTGTTGATTTCCTTAGTTTTCCTATAATGTCTTTTTCTATACCAACCCACAATAACACATTATATTTTGCCATCATGTCTGCTTAGGCTTCCCAGGCTTTGCTTATGATGGCCCTTGGCCCTGTAGATCAGTGCCTTGGCTTAGTTGTCATCAGTTCACCATCACTTATGCATTCCACTCAGCAACTAATTGATCTTTTCTTTTCTGGCTACATATTTACTACCTTAAGATATGTCTCCAATGAGATATGTTCTTGAAATATCTGGAAGAGGGAAGATGCTGCTCCCCTGGCCCCTCTCAGTACAAGTTGTCTCTTCATGGAGAGCCTCAGTATGTTATCAAAGTATAGATTAGAGGGGGTCCCTCAGCTTGGCCTGCCCCATCTCACAGTCTAGGAGCCCTCAGGGGTGGGAGGTGACTTGGCAATCAGGGGAAGGCGACACCCCATCACACCTGCTGCTGCAACTGCCAGCAGTGCAAGCCTCGGCCGGCCCTGGTTATCTGAGGCTTGCCTGTGCCCCGGGGTAGCTGGGCAGCTGCCATCCAAGACTTTCCTGCATCTCAGGCTGGCCCTGGGCAGCTGGGCAGCCACCATCTGAGGCTTGCCTGCGCCTCGGGTGTCGACTGGGCAGCTGCCACCCGAGGCTTCCTTATACCTAGGGCCAGCCCTGAGCAGCTGAGTAGCCACTATCTGAGGCTTGCCTTCACCTCAGGCTGTCCTTGAGCAGCTGGGGGGCTGAAGGGACTGGGGGACTCCAGAGGCAGGTGTGCCACCATCTTCTGGCTGTGGGTGCTGCTGTCTTTGAGGACAGGGCAGTCAGTTAGCATATTCCTTCCATATTGGCTGTGGGCGCTGCCATCTGGGAGGGAGGGGCAGTCAATTAGCATATTCTCTCCTTATTGGCTGTGGGCCCTGCCATGTTTGAGGGCAAGACAGTCAATTAGCATATTCCCTCTGTATTGGCTGTGGGCATCACTATCTTTTGTGATGGTGTGATGGTCAATTAGCATATTCCCTCTTTATTAGATAGGATGGTCTTTATTTCTGTCTTTGTTTTGCAATTACAGTATTTTATATTTACATAATGCTTCTTTGTTTGTATAGGAAAGGCTCCAGTGGGTAAGTGACTTCTCCAAGAGCCCACAGTGAATCATGTACAGCTGAGACTCAAACCTGTATTCCTGATTCCCCAAATCAGTCTTCTCATCCCTAGGCAATCATTCGCCTTGCAGAAGGAAAAATCCAGATAGTGCTAAGTATTTGAAAGCTTTTAAATTAACTTCTTAAAAACCCCTCCTAAAGAGCTAAGTTTTCTTCAAAACCCAGGTGAGGCACTCAGTTTCTGCAAGAAAGCCCAATGCAAAAATTATAGTCTCTCACAGTTGCAGTATACAAAGTGTTTTCCAGTGTGTTCTCAGATGTTCCTCCCTGCTGCTCTTACCCTTAGGGTGTAGTTTGTGTCTCTATTATTTATCAGAGGCATTTGCTTGCTTTATTGATGAAATCATTTGGGGTGTGTCTTACAAATCATGCTGGTGCAGGCAATTCTGGGTTCTCTGCCATGAAGGTTTTTGGTTCCTCCATTTAGGACTCGGGGAGAGTAATTGCTAGAGATTTACTTTATCTCCTACAGTTCCAGAAATCTGGCACCTTAATGAAAACTACAAATATTCCTTTATCACCAATCCCCTGAAAATGTGTATGAATCTGAGGGACATTTTTCCCCCCTGGCATCTAGTTGAACTGCAAAGTGAATATTCTGAGAGAACTGTAGGTTGTAAGTTATGGTTAAAATTGTAAAGTTGATAGTAAATAAGCTGAGGGCTGGCCTGAGAACCTAACAGCATTTACAACAATTTTTACGGGAAGGTGGGTTATGAGCAACTAAAAATTAATGGACATTAGCTGTATCCCGTTTATACATCAGAGCCAGCCTTTGATGAGACTATTAAATGAGATAAAATGACAAAGCACAGTTCCACAGATTGTTCACCACAGAGCCCTGGTAAAAGATGGAACATCCCACATATTCAATGCCTACTTCTTTAACCATTGATTTGAAGGGCTGAAAAAAAAAAAAAGAAAAAGAAAAAAAAGAACCAACACACATTCAGCAGGATTGAGTAGGAATTTATTGTGATTATCTTTGGTGAGCTTTGAATACTCAGGCCTTGATATTAAGACTAAAAAGAAATTACATAGAACTAGTGTGGTTGAAAAAAAAGTATGGCTCCTTCGAGTGATTTTGTTTTGTTTTGTTTTGTTTTGTTATTAATGCCATAGAGTTAAGCTTTACAAAGCATGCTTTGTTGAATCTCATGCAAGCCTCCTCCTAATACAGGGGTAGGGGACTGTTTTTCTTTTGAGGACCACTGACCCACAAAGAAAAAAACTAATCAAGAGATGTGTACTAAAAACAACTTTATTTAGGCGCTTCCTTAGAAAACCATAAAGCATTCAATTCACTTGCTTTTAAAATTATAATAGAACAGGAACTCTCAACAAGTACAACACATTTCTCAAAATCCTTTGGTTTCATGTTATGTTAAAAGAAGTGGGTGGAGTAAGGTAGGAAAGAGCAATAAAGGTAGAATAAAAGAGGGAAACCAGAAGAGCTTTAAGGGAGTAGAAGAGAGACATGGAGAGCTATAAGCAATGGGCATAGAAGCAGGGGATTGAGTTAGGGAAATATAGAAGACAAATGTTAGGTGTGGATCATAACTCACTGTTCACTTAATCTATTGGGATTACTGGTTAATATTACCTGATCTTCTGTGGCTCTAATGTTTAAGCCTTTCAAATAATAATTTTTATGGAAGGTTATGTATCAGAATCACCTAGCTCTGATCAATGGCACACTTTCCACTTCTTCGTACTGAGCAGTAATTCCAAACGTATGAAGAAGTGGAAAATTGGGACTCTGAATGGTTTGTCACAAAACAAGAAAAGTTCTATTGGGATGGTACATACAAATTATCTGAAAGTTGAGGGGAATGTGCACTTTAGATGTTTCTCTTGAAATTATTTTGTTTTCTTTGGATTATAAAATCCGCATTATTAACCGGTTAACAGTTAATCTACACTATTGACCAGTCAATAATTAATCTGCATTATTAACCAGTTAAGAGTTAACCCCCACTACTAACTGGTCAATAATTAATCTTCATTATTAACCTGTTAACAGTTAATCCACACTATGTACTGGTCAATAATTAATCTGCATTAACTGGTAAATAGTTAATCCACACTATTAACCAGTTAACAGTTAACCTGCATTTTTAACTGGTTAACAGTTAATATACGTTATTAACCAGTTAAGAGTTAATCTACACTATTAACTGGTTAATAATTAATCCACATTATTAACCAGTCAATGATTAATAATGCAGATTTTGTAATAAAAAAACATGATATTTTCAAGATAAACATCAAAAGTGCTTTATTCAAAGTAATGTCCATCGCTAGCTACACATTTCCCCCATCTTTCAAGTAATTTGTGGATACCGTCCCAATAGAACTTTTCTTGTTTTGAGGCAAACCATTCAGAGACCCAATTTTTCACTTCTTCATATGTTTTGAAGTGCTGCTCAGAAAGTGTGTGTGCCATCGATCAGAACAAATGTCAATCTGAAGGATCAATACAACAAAATAGCATACATATCAAATCATACATATGCCAACATAATAAATAATGTGGATTGTTTGCAATAGATGGAGTTACACATATGTTGATATACCAGTATATGCGATTTGATGTGTAACTCCATCTATTGAAAAAAACCTGCATATTAACCTAGTAGAAATGCAGGTGGAGTAAGTGGTGCATTGAAGGCTATATGAGCAAAAGTGGAATGTTGGAGTCATCATGTTTGCACCGAGGAGTAGACAACTTTGCCAACAGAAATATTAGCCAAGTATTTACCTTGTTTTTGTCCTTTACACAGGGCAAGCCTTTTACCATTAGGCAGATTTTTCCTGGAATGTTCTTCTCTCTAAAATGAAAGTGGGCTTTTTTATTTTTTATTAGCTATTGATAAAACAGCGATGTACTCCAATGTTCAGATATAAGCAAGTCTCCATAAGGTCCTGCTACGATCCTTTGGTGGATAAGTGAAGGGAGGGGTTCATGGGCCCTGCTGGGCTCTTTATATGTGCTAGTGTAAATGGTGCTGTGTACTTTTAGCAGGTTACTAGTAAAACTTTTATTGTTGTTACCTGTTTTTGAAGATTGTCTCCTTAACGTAAAATTCCTGTGGATAAGTTTAAACCCTTCAATGTCTAGCACCTTCTTAAATGTAAAACATTATTCTTTCCTGCTGTCTCAGAATTTGCTGGCTTCAGGTCGTGTGTGTGTGCATGTATGCATTGGGAGTGGAAAAGGGGTGCTTTTCCTTGGACTTAGAAACCTATTTTTATAGAATCCAGTAAGCGGCTCTTTAGTTTATTATATGTGTGAACCCTGCTAAGACTAGGTGAACAGATTATTTTCCAAATTCTTGAATTGTTTTACCTTGGAAATCCAATGCACTTCACAACAGAATCTTTGCAGGGGCTTGAAAATCAGCCTTTGATGAACTTTAGCCTGTGATAACCTTAAAAAGTAGCTGCTCCCTTATTATAATTTATTTAAATAACCCTGTGTGTCTTAAGTCCTTATTCTGAGCATTCCAATGAATATTCTATGTGGGGTGTGACTGTGATATGGATTATTTAGTACAGTTGCAGCAAACACTGCAGCTAGTTGAGGTCCTTCATATTATTTTATGTATTTAGACTGTATTGGGTGAAATCCTCAATCTTGAAACCAGGATACAACTGGATATCTCTCTTTAATTATATGTGCTAGTACCAAAGGCCTGCTGTGAACTCATTAAGCCAGTGAAGGAGGGAATTTTGTTTTTGGTTGTAACAAAGATATTTCCTGAAAACAGCTTTAGCAACCTTTCTTCTTTCTTTTCATTTTTTAAAAATAGACTTTATTATTATTATTATTATTATTATTATTATTATTATTGAGAGAGAGAGACAGAGAGAGACAGAGAGAGATACAGAGAGAGAGAGAGAGGGAGAGAGACCTGGGATCCAACTCACAACCTGGGTATGTGTCCTGACACCTTTTGGTGGGTGGTATGACACTCTAACCAATCAAGCCACATCAGCCAGGGCAACCCTTCTTTCACTAATGAGAGCTAGGATATTCTAAAACTTAACAGCTCCTTGATTCTTCTACAAAATCTACCCTCCCTCTTTTCTTGTTTAAATTATCTGTGGACCAAGGGTTTCCAATCCTAGTGCTAGTCAAATAAGTTGCCAGCTCAATTATATCCAAAGTAGTTTCGCACACACCCCCACCCCACCTCCAACCCTGAGCCATTTTGGTATCTATCTTAAGCGAAGACTTACTTCCTCTAAGCACACATAGCCAATCAACATCAAAGGCCAGCTCATGGTCTAGTTCAATTCCCATGGTTATTAGAGTTGTTAGAAAGATTTGTTCTTTATTCTCCATGCCTTTATTTATTGTACATGCTTAGCATTGGCAGGCTGAAGTGTCTTCAATGTACTCATTCCTGAGTTCTTGAGATCTTGATTCTTTTTAGGTTGCATATGTCTTACATGGAACATGGACAACAATAGCAGAAAGAATAGTGACAGTGAATCCTTGTAAACATTTTTACTAGGGTATCTATACATCACCAAGTAATATTGGAGTGAATAAAGTACCTAGTGGATTTATTTTCGAGTGGCACTGCATCTCTTGGTCATTATGAAGGAGAGTATGGCTTCTTCAAAGCACAATTTTGGTCCTGTGATAGGAGGAATAATGTGTGGGTGAACTCTGGCATCTATTTTTTAAAAAACCCACAATCCTCCAAACCCTTATGGCTAAACCACAAGCAAAACGCAGTTGGATTAGGGTAAGGGGAGATACTTTGTGAGTTAAGCTGCTATAGAGTGATAATGCTTTTGACATTTCTCTTGACCCTTCTTAGGATTCCTTCACTACATAAAGATTACATTTATTGGAAACCATTAGTCTATACTGGAATGAGTGGCTACGCAGAATCATAAGGTCAATACAATGTTTAACATCTGCACAGAAGTTGCTGGCTGAAAAAAATCTTAAAATTAAAGATCATTTAATATCACCCTTTGACTTATAGACTCAAATTATCCAGCATGCATTCGTTTTGTTTCTGCTTGGCTGTCAACTCCTTGAAATGCACTTATCCTGTTGCTTCCTCCAAGTATAACTGTTGTTCATATATTTGTTCAGTTTTTGGTTGTTATCACATTTTATAAATGATTCTTCATTAATGGTACCCTCTTTTGGAGTCTAAATTCCCAAAGCTAGAAAAACTGTCTCATTTGTGTGATTTGAGAAATAGAATCAAAGAATTATAAAAGAGACTTCGGTTGATATTGAATAATACTGGGTTTACTGGCCACACTGGTGTTCCTGTGATGTAGCAGACTTCCTGGTTGGAAAGTTCCTTAGGCTTTTGGAGGTGGGTTTATTATTTTATTTTTCTAAGAAGGGAATACATATTTTTGCTTTTTAGAAAATATATCTTTATTTATCTCAAAGAGGAAGGGGGAAGGAGAGAGAGATAGAAACATCAACATAGAGAGAGAATAATTGATTGGCTGCCTCCTACTGGGGATTGAGTTCACAACCCAGGAATTGAATTTTGACCTCCTGGTTCATAGGCCAATGCTCAACCACTAAGCCACACCAGCCAGGTTAAATATTTTTGTTTTAATGAAAGCTCCCATACATTAGATTCTTAGGCCTTAGCAGCAATCTCACAGATGGAAATGAAGTAGACTTTGTGTGCCTAAACCAAATTCTTCCCTCTTGAACCTGATGAACAATAATGGAAATTGAGTGTCTTATACTTTTATCTTTCAGGAGATCATTTGAAGATCTGTCCCCAGGGTTATACCTGCTGCTCTCAAGAGATGGAGGAGAAGTACAGCCTGCAAAGTAAAGATGAGTTCAAAAGTGTGGTCACCGAACAGTGCAATCATTTGCAAGCCGTCTTTGCTTCCCGCTATAAGAAGTTTGATGGTATGTATTGGAACTTGCGTCTAAGTGAGCATTCCCATTTGCTTTGTTCCAAAATTTGTTTTACACTTTTTATTCACGTCACTTTTAAGAGGTGATATTTACGTTCGTACAATTGCTTTTCCAGAGCTCTTCTGTTCTCTCAGTGTTCAAGTTTTCTCTCAAGATGTTCCTTCTTGTTGGATCCTCAGGGCAAGTTAGCCCTATAGCTTTATTGCTAGAATCCTTCTGGGTGCACTAAAATCTGTATGGTAGGCATTATGGAAATATAGTCGCAGGGAGCCAAAAATAGATTAAAGTCGTTTAATTTAAATGTTTTTATTTCTTTTCTTGGATGAACATAGAATAGTGTTGTTGATGCACATCACTTAAAATTTTCCCCCCCTAATAAAAAGCAGGCATCTATACAGATGCTGGAGTTCAAATTAAATTTCAAAATGGTTCCCCAAAGATAACTAGCATTCCTAGAAGCTCTGTAGAATGCAGAGAGAATCAACATTTAGTTCTTGAGTTTCCATGCAGCAGTAGCCCAGCGATAGCTAGTATACTATAGTCTTCGTTAAGCTGGTCTCCTTCCCTGGCCTCATTTTAGCGGTGCTCTGGCTTAGTCTATCCATGTAAAGCCACAGCCAAACCCATTTCAATCCTCTGTGCCAAACATGGATTCTCACATGTACACTTTATTTAATAGTGAAGAAATAGTCAATATGAGCCCATTGAGAAGCGCTTCAGTAATATCTGAAGCAATGTTACATACAAAGGATTTTAAAAACTAGAATATGGGATCTAAAACATCTCAGGATCCTTTGCTTTGGTGCTGTGCACTCAGTGTGAAGATTGTTATGATGTAGTAGATTTAATTTTAATAGGAGTGACTTTCTTTGTGCTCATTTTAAAAGCCATTCTAATTACATAGTACCTTTGATGCATGCTTTTCTTGACATTATGTATGGTGAAGAAGTACAAGGCAAGTTTTTAAGATGTGAAATGTCTTTGAGTATTTCTGCAAAGGGCTCGTTACCATGGTGAGAAGCTGGACTCTATTAAATTTGATATAGAAGGTAGTCCTCAGTTAAAGAACAAGTTGTGTTTCAAATATTGGCTTTGAGATCTGTTATTTGAAACTTATCACCTGTTTAATAAGTGTTAGTTGCGTTCCCAGGCTAGACCATGAAAGCATATTTTAGTTGTAATGTAGTTGAACTAATTTTTTCTATGTAGCATATCATATATTGTACCCATTTTTCCTAATACTTTGTATGCATATTGTATACATAGTTATGCTTAGTCTTAATTTTATCTTCTCCTTTCCCAGGATGGATGGAAATAATTTTCCATACCTCCTAACACACAGGATTGTAAAGGATATTTAATAATATGTTAGCATCACAAGAAGATCAGTGTTATTGGCAAAAGAAATTATTAGACTGTCTCTCTTGATCACTAAATTATTAGTATGATTATTAAAAAGAATAGTATATTCTTAATTATGATTGAATTTAGAAGGAAAAAAAACCTGCTCTTAAGAAATGGCTAGGCTGTTGGTAGCATGATGGGGTGCAGATAAAGCTATTTTCAGGTTCCAAGGCCACCTCCTCCAAGTTACCCCATTTCTTATTAGACATTAGTGTGGCTCTCACAGTGATCTCTCTTGTCTATGAGCCTGCTGTTTTAGCTTTCTTTCTCCTTCTCACTCCCCGCAGTTTTATAGTATTTCTTATATGATTTCAATGTGTAGTTTTTAAAAAGCCATCCAGTAAGTGTTAACATATGTTTTTGAAAAAATGACAGAAAAACAGTTTCTCTTGCCCTTTCCTTTCAGTCTTCACATTCAATAAATATGTTAACACTTTTTATCAGTTTCCAAACTGGTCACAAAATGATTATGAAATGCCAGTGTGTTTCTTCAGACTTTAATTTAAAACATAGCATTGAGAATAAAGATAGTAAGCATAGATTTTTTGAAGTAGTTGCTGAAATGTGTTTGTTCTGGAGATCAGAACAGAGCTGGGTTATGTTGTAGTATTCTTCCAAGTAAGGTTTTCTAAGACAATTAAATACTTTTACGGTAAAACCTCAGCTGACTGGTATGCAACAAACCATAATCCTAAAGTGGGTTTTGCATTTATTGATTGATTGACTTTTAATCCTCCAGGCCTAAAGAAGATGGTGAGTAAAATGGCATAGGGGATGTCTTCACTTTCAGAAATTCAAGGATAGGGTGATTTGGTTGAAGAATTGTCCAAGCCATTATAAAAGCCAAACCCTGGGTTATTGCTCTGAATGAAAAAAGGAAGTAGGGCAGAGGAACAAGATGGCAGCTGGAGAACCAGGATGGGGGCAGTGAGGAACCACAAAGAAGCCTGAAGACAAGTAATGAGAAAATAGCAAAAGGACACATGGAAACTTGTAGGGTCAAGTTACTTCAAAAGTTGTATTGCTATCTCCAAGATTACAGTATAAATCCAAAGTGTTGAACCTGAGCCCATGCAGCTTCCTCTCTCATCAAAACTTGAGCCATGTTTATGAGATGCCACTTTTTCTAAGGCAGGAACAATTAATTTTTATAAACTCGTCAATAAAATAAGGCTTGGAAACTTTTAGTAAATTAACTTTCTTTAACCAGAAATTATTCCATTTTTCCAATTTTATGTTATTCTGCATCCATGAGCTCCAGTCAGCTATGACATTTTGGAGCCAGATATCTCATATCCCTTATCTCTAAGGTCATTGTTTTTGTTCTACACATTTAAGTTTATATTATTTGCATACCTAAAGAGACTATAATTCTATGAATAAATTAGTTTTTAAGTTGTAAATTGTGTGTGTGTGTGTGTGTGTGTGTGTGTGTGCCCATGTGCATGGCCCCCCCCCCCTGCCCACACACACACACACATTTTCAGACCTGAATGAAGGACAGAAGAATGCTTCTTTCGGCAGCAACACAATTCTCAGGTTTCCCATATTTTAAACCTGAGCTTGAAAGATTCACCTCTTTCCTACACAGTAATCTTTCGATCCACATTTTGGCTTAGATGTTCAATACAGAAATTTACCATCCTAAACTACCATCCATAGAGCCTAAAAATTGTGGTGCCAGAGCTAGCTGCTCCCCCTCTTGGCCAGCACTGGAATTTTGTAATTTATTTTTTGAAGTAGAACTGCTAATTAACATAGCTGAATCAGTTGTCTCATGAATATGCTAATCAGATACTCAGTTCAGGGGTCTTTGAAAGAAATGCTTGGCAAAGGGAATAGAAATAATAGAAGTAGGGCATAATTCGTTGTTTGGGGACTGCAATGTAAGGCCCACCCCAAAATGTCGCATTTTGTGAGAGACCTGTTTTTAAAAGAGGCATAATTATATAACAACTACAAAGATATATATATTATTGCTTAACAACCCCCCAATCAAATTGTTTACTAGATATTTTGCGTCTTAAAATAAAACTTAAGGAAGCTGTCAGATGCTAGTCCATTGGGAAAACTTTGTCATTTTAGAAGCCAAATGTAGCCACTTTGGCCTGGAGGCAGAGCACACTGAATTGTCAGCCTGGTTCTGCTATAAACCCACATTGACCTGAGGCAATTAACTGGTCTCAGTTTTCCCATCCATAAAATGAGGGGGTTGAGCTAGATGCTCTCTAAAGACCCTTTCTATTCTAAAAAATTCTGTGAGTCTTCTGAACATGTGACTACACCAGCTGCTCTGGTGAAAGGTCTTACAAAATGTTAATTAGCCGTCTGCATGGTACTCTCTATTTTCCTCCTATCATTTCTGAACTCTCCGCCACTTTCACCAGGTCTTTGAAAACCCTCCTGGGAGCCTGAAGCTTGTTAACTTGCATAATAGTAGAAATTTTCTGAATTAGCTTACAATGCACATAAAAGAAATAATTGTCCGTTCCCATCTATCTGCATGGGCCAAGTGTAAATCAGAGTGGCCACCCTTTTCTTAAAGCCGCCTTGTTTTCTCTGATTTCACAAAGGCAGAACATGAAGCGCTCTTCAGATTTAGCCAAATCTATGTTTTAATCACGGACTAAAAATTTTCCATAGTTTATAATGGCCATTACTTCATTAGGCCACTAGGAAAACCAGTGTGGAGGCTCAGTGAGTGGAAGGCATTAGAATTCACATGCCCATGAAAGTAATGATATCACTGGGAGCGAGCTGGCCACTCACCTTAAAAGACAAATATATCCAACTAAGTTTTATGGCCATTAGCTAAACTGAAATTTGTGGAATTTTTATGACCCCTGATCTTAACTATTTTTTAGCAACATGGTTTTATTATTGTCCTTTGCACGGCCATACTGACTTACTAAGACCTCCTGGGAGATTTTCACATTAAAAAAATGTTGTAAAATAAATGTGTCATAGAAATGTACAGCACACAAAACAAAGGATTGGTTTTTAATCCTCACCTCAGATTGTATTCATTAAAACATCCCTTTAAAATGTGTTGCTTTTTTAAAAACTTCTGCTATAGTGCAGCAGGCAACATTTCCCAGGATGAGTAGCTCAGAAAGTACAGAAAAAGATATAAGGCCTTCTGGCCTTCCAGCAAATGCAATGTTCTTTCCAGATCATGCTAATGTTCTTTGATTTCGTTGGAAAGCACTACTACTTTTTCCTTTACAATTCTATTTTCTTTTCCTTCCATGTGAAGGAGACTCAAATGCTGGGTATTTTTGCTGATTCTTTTTATAATCTCCTTGAAAGTTGATGAGAATGAGCCAATGCCAGTTTACTGTAATCAAATCAAGAGCCCAGACAAAACACGCATATTTCTGTATTGACAAAGGTTTCTGCCTTTTGAGTTATCTGAAGTGTGACCAATTGTGGCTCTAGCATTGGCTATTTCATCGGGTTGAAAATGCTTGTGCGGCTTCCAGGGAGCCCTGTGCACTTTCACTTTGGTCCACCGCTGTTAGCTTTGACTTATTACAAAGACATGGTATCAGCAAGAAGGAGCTGATCTGTTTGGAAGCAAGTAAATAAGTGGAAGAGCTTTGGATGAACTTATCTTACTTTGTTGGTTCATTGCACTTTGAGCCTGGGAGTTGAGACAGTTGTTCACCTCTGCCCACCCTCTTTCCATGGGTCTGTCTGTCCAATCAAAGAAAAGGCTTATTTGATCTAGCACTGACTCCAACTGATTGACTGAGAGATTCCCAAACCAGTCAGGGCTTTTCTTGTTCATTGTCCCTGCCGTCTCCATTACTCCTCTCGAAAGAATTAGCAGAGCAATGGAAACTCTTGTAATAAATGTGACTCAAATAGGGAGAGTGAGCCCACCTTTTCTGGAGGTCAGTTTGGCAATGCGCCAGAAGTTTTGAATATGTTCATACCCTTTCATTTAGTAATTCTACTGTTAGGTATTTATCTCAAGGAAAGATCTGCATACAGATTTATGTACAAGATGTTTATCACAGCAGTGTTTATAAGGAAAATAGGAAATCAGCCTATTATATGTCTTATGATGATTATATTATCTGTCCATATGGTGTCATAATATGCAGTTATTTAAAATGATGTTTCTGAAGAATTTTTAAGCACACAAGAAATGCTAAGTGTGCAGTGTTATCTGAGAAAAGGGTATAAATACAGTATGATCTGAACCATGTGACAGTACATATCTTCATAGGAAAAGACAGGGAGAAAATTCGATAAACTATTGTTCTTTTTTAATGGTGGGATATGAGGCAATTTATATATCTTTTTTAATTTCTTTACATATTTTTCATATTGCTACAGTTTGAAAGGAATACTTAATAGGAAAAAATGTATTTTTAAAAATAAAATGTAAAAACTGCTTTGGTTTAAAAAAATGTTTGAATTTTTTCCTTAAGTATCACAATGCTCATTGTAGACAATTTGAAAATTGAAGCCTACAGCAATTAAGTTGAATTAATAGAATAAAGAGAAAATAAAGTTATTTTTGAAAGCATGAGAGTATAAATTTTTTTTACTATAAAATACTACTAAAAAATTAGGGTGAATAAAATTGAAAAATATATTGAAAACAAAATATCCCTGTTTTCCAACACTCAACTCATCCACCACTGTATTTATAGCATCTTTTTGTGCAGGTAGATAATATACATGCATACACACAAATTGTGATCATAACATTATGCTATTGTGTGTCCTGGTTTCCCCTTAATATTAGATCATGAGCAGATAGACTTTATTGTGGGGTTTATATATGAGGCCATATAATATCAATAGATCCACATACAGGTTAGTGTACAAAACACTTGCAATGGCTGCCACAACCTCCTAGCTTACTGTAACATGCCCCCAGCCTTCTCTCGGTACTTCTGAATGTGAGGGAATATGGGTGTACTATAGCTACTTGGGTAACTGGTGCTAAAAATACCCTTGTAGAAATGGAATGGGGTCCAGTGGAAGCTGAGCCTGTTAACCAAGTTGGCAAGAGACAGGAGCCATGAAAGATAGACATTGATTATCTTATGTCAAGTTTTAACATGCCAAGTACATTAACTAATAAAATTATCATTGGGAAGTAAGTGCTGTTCCTACATTGGTGGGATCACCCAGCGCCCTTTGATATGTTAAAAGCCCCTAATAAGTACTGCTGCTGGCAATTGTCTTGTCATACTAGGAAAGATCTATTAATTTACTATCAGTTGATGAACATTAATCAACTACATGTTCTATTAGTACTGCATAGCCTAGAAGGCACTTTTGAGGATTGAGATTATGCCCAAATAAAGGAAAGTTGGTGGGTGTTAAAAACGTATACATACTTTACCAATAAAGCAAGACATTTGTAGATGCTTATGTTAGCTGTTCTTCATTAAGTACTTGATCTTGGGTGAAAAAAATGATGGGCATAACTCTGAGATTTCTTAACAGTGTGAAAAGTATGATTTGTAGCACTTACAAGGAAGCTGCTTTTCTCAGAAACTTCGGTGATGTGGTAACAATGTTTGCATGCCACACCAGGGCTGTGAAATACAGCCTTTACAGAAAGTAAAGAGGAAATTAATCTTTATATGTAAAAGACAGCTTCCTAATAATGTAAATAAAAGGTGGTAATTTATAGCACCAAGCAGATGGATTGAATAGAAAGAGCTTCCAATCTCTTAAGGTCATGGGTTAATTCTAGAATGCATTCTAGTTAATCAGTGGGCAGTCCGTTGTTTACAAAGCGGTAACCGATGGCATTTTGACCTGTTTCAAGAATTTTGGATGTTTATTTGATGCAAGACAAGTGGCTGGGGATAGAAATTCCAGGAGTACAGGATGTTCTTCCTCTTTTTTTTCCCTTTTTTTTTAAAGTCAGGATATTTAAATAAACAACTTTTATATGGAAAAATTTTGCCTTTTCACTCTAGTTTTTCTCATGTTAAATAGGTACTATTGACATTAGGAATAATAACTTTTTAGAGCTGGAAAATACTTACAATACCTTAGTTCAACCCTTATGTTGAGCTGACTTTGGAAAAGGAGGTAGTATGCAAATGAAATATGTGGATAGGATTGGAAATTGACCTGCTGTTTAATTATTAATTTTCATTTCCCTATTTCTTTTGCCTAATCCTTTCTCCTGATTTTATATATATGGGGTGTTTCAAAAATATATACACACACTTTGAATAACTATAAAGGTATTGTTTATTAAAATACTTTTCATTTATCTATATCTATATATATAGTTTCATCTAATATAATGTAAAATCTCTAGGTTGACATTTTTTCATTCTATATTTTTCACTCAGTATTTGCTCCCACCCTCATAGATGTCTGGGACATTGCACAACATTAGAAGCAAGAGCCATTAAGCATTTCCTTTTGCTAAATTGCTCTCAGTTTTATAAGGCCTTGGGTCTTCTTAACTGATCTCCAGCCGTTTTGGCTTAATTTATGTTCCCCCCAGATGGATAATATTTGACTCTACCAGGAAAGATTAAAAACCAGCCTAAAGAGATTTTTAAATGATTGTAGATATAAAGAAACTCTAAAGCTGACAGTATCACCTCATGTATTATGAATACTGTCCATTTATTGAGCATCAATTGTGTGTCGGGCATTATCCATATGAGCTGAGTTTAGTAATAGCTCCATTTTATGGATGAGGCATCAGAGGGTCAGAGAGATTACATCTTGTCCAATCAAGGTCATATGGCTCATAAATGGGAAATCCCATGAGCTTCTCCTACTATGTCATGCTGCTTTAGATATGTAGCATGCTACAGTGTTTATTTCCATCTCTACTTTAAGTGCTCATTCATGAGCCATAGGAGTAGCAGTTGCTTGATCCTTGGAACATAAATTATTAAGCCTCCAAACTGAAAATTGAAAGGGAAATAAACCCTGATCACAGACACCATATTTCAAATGCTTGTACACTATCTCCTTTCTGACTCTCTTTTCAGACACCAATAGCATCACTTAAAAGAGACTCCCTGAGCAGCATTTTTCATGAATTCAAGCAGTTGCTGTAAGGGAGATCTAATTTCCAATTAACTCAGCTTCTGATAGTTGTGGAACTCTGGTTTACACTGGTCCTGGCTGAGTTCTCTCCCAGCCACCATGTGCCTTATAATTGGCTTCAGGCATGATTATGAAGGGATGATTGCTAGGTATTTCAGGACTACACAGTTTTTCTTTAGCAGTTAAGATCTGACTCTAATCTTCAATTCTGAATAATAGGGGTGGGGAGTGGAGATGAGCATTGCAACGATTAGTGAAGTTGCTATTGATGCCTATGGACTATGACCTGATGTCTAGTTTGTGTTCTAGTCCTCATTGTTGAAGGAAGTGTCATAGGAAGAAATAAGAGGGCAGTCAGACATCCCTCTTGCAATCCGGGACAACTGTCTCCTAACCACTCGCCTGCCTGACCCACTCGCCTGAGCCTTTGATCATTTTGCATGTTACAACCCTGGCTCTTTACACACACACACACACACACACACACACACACACACACTGGAGGTCCAGTGTACAAAAATTCATGCACTCAGTGTGGTGGTGGGGGGGGGGTCCCTCAGCCCGGCCTGTACCCTCTCACAATCTGGGACCCCTAGGACAGGGTCCCAAGGCCTGGCCTGAGATCAGGGCCTATCGGGGTTTTCCTTCCCCGGGCTGCAGGCATTTGGCCCCACCCCACAGCCATCTGTTCAGTGCTGCCCACTGCAGGCTACAGGCTGGGTGCAATGGCTTGGTTTGCCTGGACCTCCCTATTTCTTTTCTTGGGGGCGGGGCCAGCCTGGTCAGGGGCTGTCTGCCTACCTGATCACCCCTAACCACTGGTCTGCCTACCTGATCACCCCTAACCCCCCTGCCTGCTGCCTTTATTGCCCCTAACCGCTTGCTTGGGAGCAGGGCCAACACTGACTTCCAGTGGGTCAACCTCTGGTCATTACTGGTTGTCACAACTCAGGGTTTTTATATATTAAGATAGATATTTTTATTAACTTTTTACAGACAGGAAGGGAGAGGGATAAAGAATTAAAAACATCAATGAGAGAGAAACATCAATCAGCTGCCTCCTGTGTGTCGCCTATCAGGGTTTGAGCCTGCAACGAAGATACATGCCCTCAATCGGAATTAAACCCAGGACCTTTCACTCCATAGCCTGATGCTCTATCCACTGAGCCAGACTGGTCAGGGCAAGAGCTTGTATTTCTAACATGTGTCCTTGTCATGTTGATTCATGCCCATCATTAGACCACACTTGAGAACCACTTGAGATTTTGGAGAGAATCAGAGGCCTTTCCAGTTACCTGATTTGAGTAATGTTTTTCATGTGGTTCTTCCAGCTCCTTCTATACTTTCTGTCCTTCTTCCAGGGAGAAAACATTGGTAAAAACTCCAGGCTGTACACGTGTGATGGGGATAATGGAGTAGTTGACTTGCCTAGTTTTTGATCTTCAGAGGGAATCAATTTCCCTTTCTCTGAAGATAGCCTAGGAAATAAAAGGCAAATAGTAAAAGAAAGAAAAAAAAATAGACAAAACAAAACACACATAGTTTGAAAATGTGGGCCCTAAGGACTATGATTTTAACCCCAAGTCTCATGAACCACGTGGTGATGAGACAGGGACATAGGTATGGGATCCATTGATAGTGAGGAAAGTCACACACATTCCCTTCAAAAGGCTTCAGTGTTTTCAGTCCAGGTTTAAGAAACTATTTGTAATAAGTTTTCAGCCTCCGGTTTGCCCACCCACTATGAACAGAGAATGGTTTTGTAGTGCTATTGCATTTTGATAAGCTTTCTAATGTTCTCCTGACTTTGAAGGAGGCGTCATATTTTGTTTCCTGCTCCATGTTCACTTGGAGACGGTTTCTTATTTGATGTGGTCCTTATATTTTGCTTTGGTATTTATTACATTTCCTACTTAAAAAACTTGATATCATGAGGTATTTATTTTTATACCAGGAATAGATTCTTTGAGAATGATTAATGTTACAGATACACTGTTAGGTCCTCTTCATTGAATTTCCTGAGAAAGGCTTCAAGAGAATCTAATTTGCAATTTGTACTTAAGAGATTAAAATCTTCAACACATATGTTGTGGATAGGTGGAGTGCAAAATATAAGTCTGAAATAATGCGGTATACGTATATATTTTTTCAGTTATTTTCCCTATTGTCTTTGTAAATATACCAACTATATTGGTTGAATCTGTTATGCATTTCATCTCCCTCCCCCTGTTCCTCCATTTCCCCTTCTCCCTCTCTATTTTCCTCCCTCTACTCCCACTGGAAGAAAAAAACTCATGATGTCACTATATGAATTTTTAGCAACTCAAGGTCAACTTGGATACCCCAATTTGAACCAGTGACACAAGGAAACACCTCATTTTCAGAAAAATTATGTGCTTGCTTCTTAGTGTGTTTCATTATTTTTCTTGGCCTCAAGCATTACCCAGGAAGTTTTCTTACTTGCCATGTGGATATAAGGAGGACAAAACTAAAAAAAATGTCTTCAAATAAAACAATACCATTTGAAAACACCTATCCTATTGTCAGGTTACAATGAGGAGGCATTATTAACATTGGTTTAGATTCTTGAAGCATAAAGTTCTGGGACACTTCATGTTATAGATTTCATGTACCCATTTTTTTTCTAGTTCTTTATCTTGTGATTGAATAAGAGAGGTGTGTGTGTGTGTGTGTGTGTGTGTGTGTGTGTGTTATATTGACTCCTGATAAGTTAGTTTAAAATTCCATTTTTCTACCTCTCTGTGTAACTTTGTAGATTTCTTTTCATTGACAAATGATCAGAGATGCCACATTCACCAAAAGAAATCTGCCCTATATCCAAGCATGTTTTACAATTTAATGATTTTCTTTTGTTTTTAAATTTACCTGAAAAAAAAAAAAACCTGATTACTTCATTACTGAAAACCTTTTTCGTTTCTGTTGTTTGTATTTAGAATTCTTTAAAGAGCTACTTGAAAATGCAGAAAAGTCCTTGAATGACATGTTTGTGAAGACATATGGCCACTTATACATGCAAAATTCTGAGCTATTTAAAGATCTCTTCAAAGAGTTGAAGCGCTACTATGTGGTGGGAAATGTGAACCTGGAAGAAATGCTAAATGATTTCTGGGCTCGCCTTTTGGAGCGGATGTTCCGCCTGGTGAACTCGCAGTACCACTTCACAGATGAGTATCTGGAATGCGTGAGCAAGTATACAGAGCAGCTGAAGCCCTTTGGAGATGTCCCTCGGAAACTGAAACTACAGATCACTCGTGCATTTGTAGCAGCCCGTACTTTTGCTCAAGGCTTAGCAGTTGCAAGAGATGTAGTAAGCAAAGTCTCTGTGGTAAGTGCTATTTGCATTCTGAGTTTTTGATTGGTTTGGTTTCATTTTAAAAGGAAGTTTGGGAAGGGTAGAAAAAGAATTCCATTGCCTCAGTAACTCTTCTTTCCTTTTCAATTCTTTTGGCCTCTTTTCTCCTATACTTTGTGTTTATACATGTGCCATATACTAGTACAATTCTAAACAATACTATGATGAGCATCTTCATATATCATTATTCTTTTCAGTAGCTTATTTTTGGTAGCTGTTCTTAGAACTAGAATATATGTTCACTTTGGAACCTTAATTTAAAATGGGTTTAATAACTCCTTTAAGCTCCTATTCCATTTAAAATGGGCTTAATACTCTTTTTCAGCTCCTATTCCATTTTCCCTCCAGAGGAAGAAATATTCACAAACAGGCTCCACATTAGGTTGTTTTGAGTGACTGTTTGAATCTACTCGTAGTAGTCTAGAAAAGCACTTAACATCCATTGTTGTATGTTTCCTTGTTATAAGGTATATCCAGAGCCCTTAAGAAGATAGTTTTCAATGACAATTGATGTGACCACCCACTCTTGACTTATAGCTTTGTTTATGGAATTACCAGTAGAGGAAAAGAAATTGAAATATGTGGACAAAAGCAGACGACCTGAGCTACATTTTCTTCATTTGTAAATTAAGGGAATTGGTCTAGTCCAGTGGTCGGCAAACTGTGGCTCGTGAGCCACATGCATCTCTTTGGCCCCTTGAGTGTGGTTCAGCGTCAGAACCACTTCTTCAAAATAGACTCACTCACCCAGGCCGAAAACTGACTTCTGCGCATGGGCCATGAAGTTTCAATCACACTGTTTGTGTGTGCCCGCTCGTGGTATTTTGTGGAAGAGCCAAAAATACTCAAGGGGCCAAAGAGCTGCATATAGCTCTCGAGCCGAGGTTTTTGTTATGTCCAGATTTCAAGATCCCCAAAGAACACCAGGGAGCCGAGTTTTGATGCAAAAACAAAGAGCCTTTATTCAAGCTCAAGCCTGGTCTCTCTGCCTTTACCAACGCAGCAGCAGGATGCAAAGAGCCCCAAGTTCTTTTTATTTTTTTAATATATTTTATTGATTTTTAATAGAGAGCTAGAAACCTCAATGAGAGAGAAACATCGACCAGCTGCCTCTTGCACACCCCCTACCGGGGATGTGCCCACAACCAACGTACATGCCCTTGACTGGAATTGAACCTGGGACCTTTCAGTCCACAGACCGACGCTCTACCACTGAGCCAAACTGGCTTCAACAAGAGCCCCAAGTTCTAAGAGTATAGCTTCTTTGTAAGACTTAGGGTTAGGTGATGGGGTGAGGGCCAGGGTCCAGTTACACAGGTGGCTGGATGCGATTAGCTTATTTTGCCTTCTGTATTCCTATTGGCTGATTTAAGGGTGGGTTAGGTAACTGGAACTATTTTGTAAAAAACTGCTGTTTTAAAAAACGTTTGCTTTCTAGCCTGCTTTAGCCTGTTTGAAGATAAACTCAGCTATATGACCTTGTAGGTCAGAAACTAGATATGCCCATAATCTCAATGCCATGCCAGGTGCATTTTTCAATTGAATAGAACTGTGTTGTTTTCAAGGCCAGGATCGAGATAACCACTAAGTGCACATAGGGCTGGTTCTTCAACAAAAAGGGAAGTTCTGCTTATAGCCTTGCTCTGCCCTTTCAGACCTTTATTTTTCAGACTCTGTTCTTTGGAACCAGGTCTAAGGAGGTACTTTAGGGGCCTCCTTGAGGAGAGAGGCAAGGGAGATGGGTGTCTTCTACAGTCTCACCTGTACATCTGTGACCTTACCTCCTGGCTCAACCAGAGAAGTTTTGCTTTTCTGAATTTTATGCTGTAGGGTTTTGAGCAAGATTTGAAGGGGTGAAAGGTTCTGTGGTTCCACACCCTACCCCACCAAGATGAAATTTGAAAACTTCTTACAAATTTTTTTTAATTTTTTAATTTTTTTTTTTTACTGCTTTCAGAGAGGAAAGGAGAGAGAGATAGAACCATCAATGATGAGAGAGCATCATTGATTGGCTGTTTCCTGTACAACCCGTACTGGAGATGGAGCCTCCAACTTGGGCATGTACCCTTGACCAGAATCGAACCCAAGACCCTTTAGAATAGGGGTGTTGAACTCAATCAGAGAAGGGGCCAAAATCTAAAATCCAGCCTAAATCGCGGGCCGAATGGTTTACTGAACAGTCATAAACTGTCATTGTGATGGAAACGCAGCGGAGTGCAGTGATGACAGCGCGGTGCGGGCCACATTGCAAGGCCTGGCGGGACGGATTTGGCCCGCGGGCCTTGTGTTTGACACATGTGCTTTAGAATGAGCCAAACTGGCTAAGGCATAATTTGAAAACTTTTTGAAGGCCTTTCAATTTCTATTCTTTCATGAGTACCAGTGAATAAATAGAATATACTGGGCCAAAATTATCTTTGCAAGATGCTAGTACCCTTAGGCCCTCAAAAGAAAAGCCAAATTTTAGTGCATTTCTAAAAAGTCTGGAGACAAAACAACAGCTTGTACTTAGGTCATTTGGTTATTTTGAGGACTAGAGGAGTGGTCAATAAAAATTGGCCTGCGGACTCAAGGGTCCCAGGTTTGATTCCAATCAAGGGCATGTATCTTGGTTGCGGGCACATCCCCAATAGGGGTGTTCAAGAGGCAGCTGATTGATGTTTCTCTCTCATCAGTGTTCTCTCTATCCTCTCCCTTCCTCTCTGTTAAAAATCAATAACGTATATTTAAAAAATTGGACAGCAGTACAAATACCAGAATATCAACCTGATTGCCTATCAGAGAGTTCATTAGTGTTATAGTATCATGAAATTTATTGCCCAAACTAGGGCACTTATTGTCTAGATCAGGAAGTGTTTATTAGCAATCCTACCCAGACAACATTTGCCACTAATTTTAATAAGGAACCAGGACTTTCTTAGACCAGGATGCATGGTCACCCTACATAGAAAGGAAACTAACATTCACCAAAGTGAAGATAGAGATTCTAAAGAATTATGAGTTATTAAAAAAAATGGGTGCTTATAGGATATTTTATATTGGAATTGGGAGATAAAAAGGATTTGGTGATAGGTTGTACTTATTATTATAGTTTTATTTGTTCTCACATCTCTGGGCCAGAAACTATCAGGAAACAATTCTTTCCAGCATGTTTTTGTTAGTCTTTTTCTTCCTGATATTTTTACTGTAAATTGCAAAACATCGTTAGGGCATATGAGGGTGGGTGGGAAGAAGTGGGGAGATGATTGTTATAATTGAAGGACTAATCTGGTTCCTGAACTTCTGCCCATTTCAGCAACCATTATTAATCTCGGAGATGCTCATGTCAGAGTCCCTCAACAAGGCACAATTAATCCAAACCAAACTTATTTCCAGTGTAGTTCCCATGACACATTTGTCCTCCTCGAAAAATTCCTTAGTTTCATCCTAAGCTGAATAGGTGGGAAGGTGCTGCTATGTGGTTTGCATGTGTGTGCATACAAGTAAAGGCAAGTGTTTGGTTGTTTGTGGTTTATTTACATTAACCACCCACCTTCCTTTGAATTGATTCTTAGGAAGGACCAGGGAGCTGGCTCAAGCCTGTCTTCTTGTTTGTCTCTCTTTGAAAGGTTGGAACCCCCTTAGGGAACTAAGATCCCAGAAAGTCCAAGGTGGAGTGGAGGGTGGTTGATGAAACAAGGAAGCAGTTTAGATAGAACTTGAATGCAGGTTAGAAGGTTGAGGAGTGTAAAGCTTGCCATTGTCTGTATCATCCTGGCTCCCTCAAGTTAGGGAGAAGTAAGCAGATTTGGCTTCCCTGTGTTGTATTCTTCTTGACATGGTTCTCAAAATTAACTGTAGGAAATTAATAGGGTTGACTTTTGTATTTAGTTGCAGACACACTTGCCTATGCAATAAAGAGTATGCGATCCAAAACGAAATAGTCACAATCAATTTCTGATGGTCCTTTGGTATGATTTTTTTAAAAGTATGAAATAGATTTCCTGTGTAACTTCGTATTGTTAAATTGTTTGAGAAAGTTACTTTCTAAATATAACTCTTATTAATTTTTTAAGAATTGATCTCTCTCCCATATTCATTGTACTTTCATATCTGCCTATGAGATAATTTGTATAGTTATATGAGAATATAATGGATACAAGCGATAGCACTTAATTTACTTTGAATAAACATTACTTACCAATTGTTTAGTTGACAACACTGTTTTATGACCTCTTTAAGTGTTGTAATTGGAAACTTTTAAAAATAATATTTTGCTTCACTACTGAGTTTCTTCTAGACCTAATGATCAACTTGAAACCAAATCCTTCAACGAAGTTGGGTTAAGTTATCAAAATTATGTAATAATAACACTCAGGAATCACATCAGCTTTTAAAGCTACTAAAACACAAATTATGTAAAAAAAAATCTATCATCTATGTATTATTTCTGTTTAGAGGAAGCATGCAAGGAATATTTTCACATTTGAGAAATATTTCTTATGAATTTTTGAACTATGCCTACCAGTTAAACTGATTTTTTTTAAATTGAGTTTATTGAGGTGATGTTGGTTAATAAAATTATATAGGTTTCAAGGCTACAGTTCTATAATACGTCATCTGTATGTTGTATTGTGTGTTCACCACCCCAAGTCAATCTCCTTCCATCATCATTTGTCCTCCCTTTGCCCTCTTCAACTTCCCCCACACCCTTTCCCTCTGGTAATCACTATACTGTTGTCTGTGTCTATGAGGTGTTTTGTTTTACTTTGTTTTGTTTTTACTTAAAGTACAGTGGTATGGGAAGACAATAAATAACTTGGCTGTCAGAAACATTTGAAATTTAACATGCTGAAAAAATCTACATTTGATTAATAAAATAAGTAAGCTTTTCTACCAGTTTGGATACCTAAGAAGTATTTTTTTTCATGTGAGTTTCCCACTCCTGCCAACTGCTATCCCAAACGTAGCTTGCAGATAAAACTAAAGCAATCTAAGAGATAAACAATATTCCTTCTTTTGCTGTCCTATAGAATTAATTACCTTGGGCCTGAAAAAGACCTTTCAGAGTGGAGAATGTATTTCCTAATTAAAGAGAGCCACCTCACCTACTTCATCTATAAAAAGGTCTTTAATTTCAAATATGAAAAGCATCTTGGACTCAAGGCTAGTTGTTCCATACTTAAGATGTTCTCCACCATCTCTTAATTAGTGATGTCCTGCTTTTCCAGTTTGCTTTTGCAACAAAAAGGTTGCGGTTATACCAGTATGTTGAGCAATGATTTGATTATCACTAGGCTATTTAAAGGCTGTTAGCACCAGCAAGCCTAACTTGTTTCAAGAGAAAGTCACTTCTTAGTTGAAGCATACTTGTCTTGCTTCAGTTTTTTGGGGCCCAAAATATCCAGTAATTTCAGCTTATTCCATTTGAATTTTACAATTCGAACTTCAGAAAAGACCTTCTAATTAGTAACAGATGTTTCAAGAAAGCCTGGTGCCACACATCTTTGTATTACTTATTCCTTCTTTCCTTGTCATGGTTCATGTGACATTTCTTATTTACCTGCTTGTAGCAGTTTTGCCTGGAAGGGTGAAGTCTGTTTTGGTCTTTTGAAATGCACAAGTGGTTACATGCACCATGAAAATTAATAGCTCCTATGCCAAAGAGAGTCACATTCTCATGGTTTCAATTAACACTGACATAATTGGGCTATGTCTGCATCCACACCCCAAACTACAGGGACTATAATTAGAAATCAGTACCTTTCTATTGTGATGTCTTAATGACTGTCCTGCCTTAAAAACAATTTCCATTGCTCTCCCTCCATTTCAGTCTATTCAAAATGCCCAACACCTAAAGAATACTACACAATTTATTTTGTCACTTCCCTGAATCATTATAAAATAACTTTTATAAATGGTCAATATAAAAAGCTTTTAAGATTCAAAGTGTAAACATTTATTTAACCCTTAATATTCTTTTTCACTCCAACCCAAGAACTGGAATTGCAGGAAGAAGGTGGAACTCTAGCTATGGTGGCAATGGAGATGGTAATGTTAGGATTGTGGGAAGTGTTAAGGACTGAATAAATTGCGATTATATACTCTCAAAACAAATAGAGTCTTCTACAAGGGGACTAATGCAATGATGCTTTGATTTCTAGGCCTTAAGTGAGTCTAATAATTTAAAACAAAACAAAACATACTTTTAAGTATTTATGCAGCTTCGGTTTTAACTACAATGTATCTACAAACATTTAATGAATTCTAGCTTATTCCATATATTTTGTTATGTCTTTAACATTCTGTTATCAGGGAAATAGGAACATCTCATCCTCCTTTCTTTGTGTGTATATTGACTTCAAAACTAGTTAGGAATTTGTTGAATAAACTCATCACTTCTCACCACATGTTTCGGTACCATATCGCTTTCTTTTACCATGATTTTGGGAAATATTTCCTGTTATTTTTTTTATTGAGGCACTTATGTTACCAAGCAACAGATAACATCTAGACTTTTTCTGCTTGTTTGGTACTATTGGCTGTTCAAGAAAAAAATGTTGCAGCAGAACGTATGTTTGGAACTGGAATAAACTAAAAGGAAATGTGTTTTTTAACTTCAGTGCAGCATGTTGACTGCCATCACTGTGTAATGTGGCTTAAGGCTCATTCTGAATTACTGAAATGAGATCCAGGCTGCATGAAGAGTACTGCTCTAGAGTTTTTCTTTTTTTAGGATGCTTGCAGTAGTTTTTAATGTGGTGTTTGGAAAATGCAGATTATTTTGTAGAAAGTCTCAATTCAGTATTAGAAGAGAAAGGGACTTTTCTGCAAAGACTTTTAGTAGCAGAAATGGTATGCAGATGTCATGCTAGATGTATATCCCAAAGAAGGCAGGAATGAGTATTTTTAAAAGAGTCTTACTAAGTTATTAGGATTCTTTCCCCCACTGACTTTGACCATGAAACATAGACTGGCTTCTAAAATCTAAATTATAAGGTGCCTCCTAACCCCTAACATTTAGAAAGCCCTTAGTGAGTCTTGATGGATTTTATAAGGCTTGAAAATTAACTATTATGTATTGTCATTATGGGGCAGTAACTCAGATAGATTTTGATTTGTTAATATAGAAGTATTGAGTCCAGATGATGGTCCTTCTATCATGCTGCTCCCTTTCCACAAGTAAACAGATACCCGCCCCCTCAATCTTATATAAATAATGTCAAAATCTTTTTCTTCTATAAATAACATCTCACGTTCTAGCAGAAATTGGTAACCACTGCTGCATTTAGCTGAAATTCTTTCAAAATGTTAAAAATGTGGTAAATATGTTGTTTTCTGTTTTCTTTTACTCAAGTGAAATCTTTTCTCTCCATATTTAGCAGTGTTTACTTGTGCCTTTGACTTCTTTGTGAGCAGGCTATGATGAGTGATATTACAAATCTAAATCTATATATATATCTATATCCATGTATATTTGTGTGTATGTGTGTGTGTGTGTGTGTGTGTATTTGTAATTTTGTTACCCCTGTAGCATATTGAACCTTTGGAAGAATATAGCATTGACTGAATAATTCATTATTATTTATTATTAAAGAACACAATATCATCCAAGTATCCATTCATTATTGTTCCACATAGAACAGTTGCATATATTTAAAAATTGCAAATTTTTACTAGAAAACATCCAGCCTCATTCTGAGTATTCACTTTATATGGATAACCTGTACTATGTTTAGGAGCTATGGAGAAGGTCTAACTCCATGTATTTCCCTTAGGGTTCCTATGCTCTATTGTTGAAAAGAGATCATTCATATAACCATCAAGGAAGTCTAGTGTAGCTGCTGTATAACCAAACTTCTTGGATTCAAATATTCTCCATTTATTGGAAGATCTGGTGTGAGCCCCTTAATCTCTTTGGGCTTCTGCTTTTGCATCTTTGCAATGAAATTATAAATTCATCTCATTTTTTAAGTCTTTAAATGAGTTAAAATGTGTAAAGCATTAGAACAGAGCCTGGAACATAGGTATATCATATAAGTGAATAGAATCCAGTGGAAGTTATCAATACCCAAGTTATTCTGACAACAGAATATTTTTCTCTTGAATTTGACATCAATACTTTAATGATCATGAAACCATAGGAATTAATGAAGCATTTTCTCTTTTCAGAACATTAATTCATTCTTTGTGTTTGTGGTTCAAAGGAGGGAGGGAGGAGTATACAGTTTTCCTTTTCCTGTTCTTTCTTAATATAATTTTGAGAAACTAATCTATAAAAGAGTTCTGAAATGTGACTTTTATAAAAGCAATAATAACCCCACCTGACTCTTACCCCAAACCCAAAGATTCTGGAGGTCACTGAAATCTGAGCTCAACAGACCCTTCAAAACAAAAGGAAAATATATCAAATGTTAGTCAAGTCCCATGACCCAAAGGAATAATCAGATAGATCATGTTCAGTAGTGTGCATAACATAGGAATAAGTACATAACAGGATTATACTAATATCTTGGAGCATGGTTATCCTTTGGTGAATCCCCATGTGGCATGATCTACCATTTGGTCTTAAGTCTTCTGAAATAAAACCACTTCTGTAAATAAGTAATTGATTTTGAATATTACAAAAGTCTACAAGGAAGTAGACTGTGAATGAACTTGAATTTCTATTAAAAATTATTTCCCAGAACGAGGTATGATTTAGTCCACTACTATATTTGTTTATTAGGGAAAGGTTTGCTCTGGTATTGTGAAGAGACCACTGAGAGCTAATGAAGGGGCACCCACCAGGGCTTGGTGTACCATGACGTGACAAGCAAGAGCCACCATTCAATCTAGGAGATCCAGGATGTCTACCAGAAACTCCACAAGATAATTTAAATAGGAGTGTCATACTGTTTGGCTTTTTCTTCCCTTTGAGTTTTTGAAGCTCTTAAAGATTCCAAAAGAAAGTCAGCCATTTTTTTAATTCACTGGGGTAGTCCAGAGTCAGAGGTAGTGCAGGTCTTTGGCACTCTAAATTCATCATCCTAAGCTTAGGCAGGTCGGCAAGAGTGGGGACTCTAGATCTGCGGAGTGGTCACATTATTGGCTTTTTCTCTGGAACTCTTGTTTCTTTAGGTCTCATGACTGTTTTACAATTCTTTTCTTATACACTGAGTGGCCAGATTATTATGATCTCTGAATGCTTAATAAAATGGCCACTCAGTGTATATCCTATATAATAAAAGGCTAATATGCAAATTGTCCCTTTGACCAGCAGGCAGGCAGGCCAACCACCTGGGTCCCCTCCCCCTGGCCAGGATGGCCGTATCCCACCCATGCACAAATTCATGCACCAGGCCTCTAAAATACACACACACACACACACACACACTGAGTGGCTAGATTATTTTGCGTTCAAAGATCATAATATATCTCTCCAGCCACTCAGTGTACTAGGGCTTCATCCCTCAAGAGGGGTTTATTTCCTGGGTTCTGATTTCCCCTCATTTAAAATACTGCCTGGTGGTCTGATTAGTGCTTCTGAGACAGAAGACAGAGTTTCTCCAACTTTGGTTATTTCATATGTCTTTTCTTATCCCATTATCTTATAACTTCCCCATTTCTCTTCTCAGTTCTGGTATTATTTAGTGTTTCCACAGCATGTTAGAGCTACTTCCTTGTGATCATTTTTAGTAGTTAACAAATCATATGCAGAGCATGAGCCAGTACATTGCCAAGGTATGAAATGAAAAAGCTCCGCTAAATCAAGCTTCATAATTTCTTTTAAATAAAACTCTACTTTGTCCTTTAGTGTGGTCTCTGTTTTTAAAACTTGAGCCATTAACCTACTTTCATAGAGGGTATTACAGGGTCTACTGCATGAGTGATTTAGATTTATAATTGAACTAAGAATACAGTGGACTACTTCCTAGAGTTAAAAAAAGAAAAAGACATTTGAAAAAAATGTTTCTGGAATGTAACTATTGGATTAAAAATTTTTTGTTTATTTCCTAAAGGCCTATACTATTTTGGAATTTTTTCACATTTTCTAGAACAGGACACATATTCTAAAATAGGAATTCCTACTTGCCTTGCTATCTGGTTACAAATATATTCCAGAATAATCCGTGGCACATAGTAGGTGTTCAGTAACTATTTGTTGACACATTGGCCTTCTGCATTTCTTCTTACTAGGGTATTGTTTCATTTTAAGCATAATATTCAATAAATTCCATGTGCCATTGTATGATTTTTCTTAGGTATTTATATAATAACTCTTTACCTCTCTAAAATCCAGCTATTTAGTAGTCTCACTAATGTGGAACCTGAACCTAACTAAATAAAAAAGAAAACAACTTTTGTCTGCTATTAGAGTTTAATATATTCTGTTTGAAAAGGCAGGGAAACATGATACATCTGGGAAATCATGACATCCCAAAGGTTTGATAAGGCGCAGTACTATAATCAAATGTATTAGGGTGGCTGTCAGCAAGTCGATTCATCTCTTTGGCTTTGGTTTTCATATCCCTTAAATGTGAGCTGTACTCTCATCTCTAAGGCCCCTTCAACTCCCAGAGTTCTATGATTCTCCAGCTACCTCCTCTTTCGAGGCCTTTTTGCTCATCTGTAAAATGAGGGGGTGGACAAATATCCAAGTCTTAACTATATGTGACTTATTTAAAGGAATGAACTTAAAGCTATCCAGAAAACCTAGCTATATTGAATGGCCACTCCTCTAGGGCATTGGTTAGATTTTATAGCAATGTATAGTAAAAAAAAAAAAAAAGACTAACTTAGTGCCTAGGAAAACTTATGGGACTGCTTAATCATACTTCCTAGGGAATGTTGGCTGTAGTGTATATAATTACTATGTTGTTAGATGTTTTCTCCCGCTCTTCTAGGCTGTTTGCGATAAGAGGAGGCATGTTTTTCTTCTGTTCCTTGGGGTACTGTTGATAAGTGGTATGCAACATCACACCCCAAGCAGGTGAAGTGCACTGTTGGACAGCCCCCTCTCCCTGCATCTGTTCTCTGCAGTGGTATCTGCTTTCAAAAGTCTGTGTTTGCAGAACTGCTTGGTACTGATAGAGAGGAATGCACTAATCCTCTGATACTGACTCCAAAAGAGGAGGATGGGGCAGAGAGAAGGGGAAGACCAGGAAACGTTTGGTTAGCAGCCAGTCTGTGATACCTAGCCAGGATCCTTTGATGGAAATGAGTGACAGTATGCCATCAGCAATACCATGCCCAAGATAATTTCACCTTATGAAAGAAGGAAGATGAAATGAAGTCTCATTTCTCTGCAGAGAATGGCCAGTCCAATCTAGTTTAGTACTGCTTTTACCCTAGCTCTTCCCCTTCCTCATGAATGTTTAGTAGTCCTGTCTATATTGTCTGATTATGCCTGATGTTGAAGCCCCTTTAAATTCTGTCCACGCTTACACTCCTTCCTATGTATCCAACCTTATTTCCCATAATTCCTCAACCCCATTCTAAGATGCCACGATATGCTTGATACATTCTCCTGCAGCTTTTGTTCACGTAATGCTTTCAATTTGCATATTCTTCCTGATAACTTAAATGCAATCTCTTCAAAATTTAACTGCAGTCCCACCTTTTTCATCAGGTGTTCCCTGAGGACTCTGCTTTATTTTTCCCAAGCTTTGAAAGGCCCTCACATAACTGCAAGTTTAAATATATTCATATTCTTCCCTGTAGATGACATTAATGTTGCCTTCTGCACAGCTATCGGTATAGAATGGAATACATACAAGGGTACCCTTCTAAACCTTGATTAGTAGGTTAAATTTCAAAGGCACTTTTTGAAAAGAAAGGTGTGCTTGTTTTCTAGTCTGGCAAGGCAAACACAGTGATGGTAGACGTCATAATAGCAAGCCATGCACAGTGGACAGTTAAAGGATCCTCTACTACTGCGTCTCATGGATGATCCTGGAAAGATATTTGTAGAAGAACTTTGAAATAATTGAGTCATTTAATGTGAGTGAGAGTGCGTATGTGACTGACAGGGATTGAGAGACAAGGAGTGAGAGTTTACAGGGAGTTACATGGAGCTTGGTTATTTAAGGTAATGCAGTGTTCATCCCTATCTTCCCCCAATCCTGCTTCCCAGCACACACCTTCTTTTTTTTATCTAACCTTGCTCTACGTCACCGCTTCAGGAAGCAGGCCAGGTCTGCTAAATGTGATCCATCACAACTCATTCTTAAGTTAAAGTCATGGCCAAGCCTTCAAGGTTATATTTATAGACTTGCAACTTGTGTGTCTTATCTTTGCTCCCAACACTGTTTCTTTCTTCTCCCAAATCAGGTCACTCCCACAGCCCAGTGTACCCACGCCTTGTTGAAGATGACTTATTGCTCCCACTGCCAGGGTCTAGTGACTGTGAAGCCGTGTTACAACTACTGCTCGAACATCATGAGAGGCTGTTTGGCCCACCAAGGAGATCTGGATTCTGAGTGGAACAATTTCGTAGGTGAGCAAGCAATTCATGTGTTTGTGTCTTTGTGTCGCTGGAAATAGTTCCGCTTCCTGCCACAAGGAGTATTGCAATTGTCAGCTCTGAAATTCCTATTTGTTATTTCATGTTTGCCCATTTTAACTCTACTCAAAGTTCATTCTATTCTACAAGTACATGTTCCCTTGAACTAATAGTGGCATTTCCGAAGACATTTGACCCAGCGAATACTAAGTTTTAATAATGAGAAAGTGGCTTTTTGACATTTTCCCCCAACGGTCAGTTTGGGTAATGCATCAGGGGCTAGCATCCACGTAAATGCTAGTTTACAGTCATCACTGTGCCGCCAAAGTGGTACTGAAAATATTGTATCTGTTACACTGCAACCAAATCTTCACACTGACCAGATACCCATTGGATATTTGGATCAAGTGAAATATGACGATAGAAATTTAGGGGGTTCGCTTTCTGTAGAGGATTTAACAATGACAGGCTACTCCGGTGAGATGGAAAAATGTTTACCTTGATAATATTAGAGGTAAATATTCTTACATATACTTAAAACCTATAAAACCGTTACTGGATCCCAGACAGCACCGTAGTGAAATGGCCAGTTTCCAAGAGGGTTAATTATGATTTGTAGGGAAGGATAAATTAAGGATGATTTTAAATGTCCACTCATTGACTCTCTGGATGCCTACCAAATACACGTTAGTCCTGAAGCATCAGTGTTGAAACTCCTAATACCGAGGGTCTAGTTGGCCCACATACACATACTGATAGCTCATACAAACAGGCTCAGATTTTTTCCATCCCCAGTCCCCTTTGCATAATAGCAGAATTTGAGTATTTTTATAAGCATCTATTTTTCACTTATTTGTCCACATCATGAGAGTATGTATGCAATGTGCTGGCTTTTTTTGTGTGTGTGTGTGGAGTGTGGAATGCTTTTTAGTCTGCCTCAGAGCTAATTATCATTTTAACTCTGTTTGAAAGTGCATCAATAAATTGGCTCCAACAGATTCTTGCTAACACTGACACAGGAAAGAAAAAAGATGTGAATATTAAGCACTTCAGCACAATTGTAGCCTAAATAGCTCAAAGCTAGAAGACCTGAAAAAAAAAATCTTCTATGCACAGAAAAGCAGTATCCCATGAAAGGGAATGTGTAAGACCAGCAAAGGCATGCACTCATAAATGGCACATCATGCCCAGAATGAAGCATGGAAGAGAGGGTTGCTTTAAATATTCCAAATGGAAATAAAAGCCCATGGCACTTACAGATCTAAAGTTGATGGTTTTTTTCTTCCTCTTTTTTTATCCCACTGTCACCCCATATCCAAATGTCAAGTTTGCAGTTTGTTTTTTGCTGCATTTATTTGTTTTAAGTTGGTACCCTTTTTACTTTCCCCTATAACTTCTAGCCCACTAGTTCTCTGGGCAAAGGAATAGAATTTGCCATATGGTACAAAAAATGTATGGTGACAGTGATCTAGTTTTACTAACTTTTCTACAGACACATCAATAATAAGGTGCAGAAGGGCATGTCATTTGCATTATCCTATTCTAATATTCTGTCCAAAACTATAACTCATATTCTGTATTAAAATACAAATTTTTATACATATATTTCCAACAGTTTGCAGGTTCACATGAAATCAAAACCATACTTGGCTTGCTTAATAAATATTCTCAGTAAGGTAACCTAAAACAAGGAGGACTTAAATTCTTGTTGTGTGTTTTAAAAATTACATTTGTTATCTTTTAAGAAATAAGATTAAACCCCAGTAGAAATTGGTAGAATTTCTGAGTTAATTTTCCTCAGTTATTTTAAATGATACTTTTTGGAGGGTTACGGTGTATAATTGTATTTAAACTTTATGTTTAATGGGTATTTTACTCTTTTTTTTAATAAGCTGATATAAAAGGCCAAGAATAATAGACATTGTTAATCTCTGGTGCTTTTTCATGAATTTTCACAAGGGTCTAATTAATTTGCTCTGTGGTTGCAGAATTCAGCCCCAATTTACATGCCTCTGCCATACGTGCTATAAGTTTGTGTGTGTGTGTGTGTGTTTTGTAAGGAATTTTTCTTTTCCCTTTATATGATTGCAGCCAATGAATGGTCAAAGGTTTTTTTTTGTTTGTTTGTGTGTTTTCCCCTCTCACTTCTTTAAATCAGATCTTGGGGTTAAGTCTGGAAACTGCCTTTTGTTCTTCAGTCTAGTCATGAGGCCAGTGCAAAAGGAATCACTTTCCCTGGTGAGGAGAGATGGCTTTGTTGCTGGGCGGGGAGATCCTGAGTGCTGAGATCCTGCAGTTGGACTAGGCCAGTGGTTCCCAACATGGGGCACACGCACCACAGGGGGGCAATTTGATAATTTGATTTTTAAGGGGGGCAATTCGAGAATGAGTTATTATGGTTCTAGGGGCCTCATGGACAGCATATAAATATGTATTGTGCCATTTATGCATTTCAGTTCTCTGTTCTATGTTTTGAAACTTTATTTGCTATTTTTCATGTCACTTCAAACTATTATTATTTTTAAAACGATTTCTTAGTGATTTCTTCCTCAGTATTTTAACTCTCCTTTCGTTCTTTTGTTTTTCTCTTTCATGGATGCCATGTTCTTTGGATGCTTGTTTAGACCAAGTTAATGGCCTTTTAGGCTTCTTCCACATGAATAGAAGTTCACTTTTTTAAAAATTTATTTTATTGCTATCAGAAAAGAGAGAGAGAGAGAGAGAGAAACATCAATGATGAGAGAGAATCATTGATTGGCTGCCTCCTGCATGCCCCCTACTGGAGCATGTGCCCTTGACCGCAATTGAACCCGGGACCCTTGAGTCCACAGGCCAACGCTCTATCCACTGAGCCAAACCCGTCAGGGCAGTAGTTCACTTTTTGAATAATAAGAATTATATGTCATGGGGAAGCATCAGGATTTTAGAGATTCTTAGGTGGGGCATGGCCAAAAAGGTTGGGAACCCTGGACTAGACCCTTTAAGAGACTAAGAATGAGTTCTCCAAATCTGCCTTCTGGTTGTCCTGCCCTTCCTTTCCTCTCTTTAACTGCATCTATTAAAGTATTACCAGCCTTTATCAAGGTGATTCCAAATTTTTGAAACACTCTGGACTTCGTTTTGTAAGAGATTCATTCTATGACACCTTCAGTTTGAATACTCTTCTTGCTCTCTGCCTCCAACCAAAAACGTCAGTTTCTGGAGAGTCATAAATTATGCTTAGGTGCCACTTGTCCTCCCATCACATACTGTATTCATGTTAGCATTGTTGGACTTCCAACCAATCTTATTAATGTCAGTGGGAATTTCGTATTGGGATATTGGGATTGCTGGTGGAGACACCAGCCAATTCCCGACAGGAGGCAGACAATCAAGTATCCTGTACATGAAACCTGTGGCCTGGGTTCAACCACAAGCAAACCAAAACTCCAAACCAACCATCCTTGGACCGAGATTGGTGCTTCTAGTCAGGGCCGGCTGCTCATGACTTTCCTCAGGAGTTAGGGGCAGCTTTGGCTCCTGGACTACAGGCCACAAGCAGAATTCGCCCCCATTCGCATTCTTCAGCCTCACAACACACAACGCCATGGCACCGGCCCCAACAAAGGCCCAGCTTCCCTCTCCATTCCCAGGCCCTTGTGTACGGCAGGCTCAGAGTTTACAAAGACGCCAAGCAGCCAGTGAATCGGGGTTTATGTTTCTTTTCAGTCTTTCACAAACACATTAGTGATCTGGCCTTTCCTCGCCACTAGGGGAATACGTAGTTACCAAATGCACTGTTTTCGGTTGTTTAAATTCTGCATTTTTGGATGTTTATTATCTGTCTTCATAATATTTTTATTTGGAGCAAGAGCGGACTTCTCAGCTATGAAGGAATGTACTTTCTGTACGTGGTCGCCCCGCTGCTTTGACAATGATGAACACATTTAAGTTGTGCTCCACTTGTTTACAAACGTCTCCCTTTGCTAACACATCAAAAGCATTTTTTCCCTCCGCTAGTACAATGGTATATTCATGCTGGCAGGCTTTACTTGGAGGTTGGAAGTGTCATTTTATTGGTGCTTACCACAATGCAACCTGAGACTTCATTTGTTATTACTTGCAAAAAAAAAATTGCATTGCACAGAAATCAATTTGTGGTTTGTGACATCGGAATTGTAGCTTAGAGAAATGACCCTGTGCTTTAAAACGGCTTGTTGTGTTTATTTTCGGTTGAAGGTGAAAGGTTGATGACCAAATTTTATTTCATTGATATGCTGATGCTGAATCTCCCTTTCACAGGAAAGCTTAGGTAGGACTTCAGCTGTGGCCTGCAGTGTTCTTTGAGGACACACACAATCTTGTGGAAATTAACCCCTGTCCTTGGACTACCTAAAGGTTGTGGCTAATGTGGCTCTCACTATCCTTTCCTGCCATGCTTTAAGCACTAGAGTATAAAGTGGAGAGAACATGATTACGTTTTCAGTTTCATTTGATTTTGCACAATAAGTATCAGGCCAAAATACGAAATCTCATAATCCCAACAAACATGCCTGGCAAGAAAACAAGTACAGCATATTTTGTTTAAGAGATTCAATGTGTGCTAAAACATTCCAGACTCTGCCAATACTATGTAAAAGCGACTTGAGTAATCAGTGAAGATGTGCTGTGAGTATGTGGTTTGTGTGCACTGCCTCTTGGGGTGTTTTCATCCAGAGAGGTACATCTTTTGTTATAAAATACATCAAGGCCCTTATATTTGAAATGGGAAATTTTTCTTATTGCAAAAATTGTATTTTTCAAAATTTCATTCTTTAAAGTCATTAGAATTTGAAGGAATACTTCTATTTGTATTTTCTTAGGCATGTGGAAGAGTTTCCTAAAAAAAAAAAAAAAAAAAAAAAAAAAAAAAATTCATGTTGGTATGCCAGGATTTTAAGGGATACACACACACACACACACACACACACACGTGTGTATCCCTTAAATATTAATATATTTTACTGATTTTTTTACAGAGAGGAAGGGAGAGGGATAGAGAGTTAGAAAGATCAATGGGAAGGAAACATCGATCATCTGCTTCCTGGGGATGTGCCCAAAACCAAAGTACATGCCCTTGACTGGAATCGAACCTGGGACCCTTCAGTCCGCAGGCTGACCCTCTATCCATTGAGCCAAACCGGTCAGGGCGGTATGTTTTTGACTCTTGTAAATGGAACCTGAAAGGAAAAGATCCCAGGAAGTCTGGGAGAGCTGGCATGTTATTCTGCCTCCAGCTTTTGGTTTGTCAGCTGGGAGCTAGCTCAGAGCCTCACAGTGACAGCCACTGATACATGAGGAATGAAAAAATCAATATAATGGAAGATTCCTGATTGGGTTTCCTTGCTGGAGACTGAAGCATTCATCTGGCCACTTCATACTTTAGGGAGCTAGCAATGCATAGCGACTTAGTACAGTTTGGCATCATAGAAATAGATATAAAAACATTAATTGTGATGTGTGCCTTCCCCCTCCTCCCACTGGAAACAGTAAAGTAACCAGAGACTGATTACCATTGGGTGAACTAATTATTTACTTTTTGTGCTGTATTATTCTTCTCCAAACCTCATGTTAGATGCAATGCTAATGGTGGCTGAGAGGCTAGAGGGCCCTTTCAACATTGAATCAGTCATGGATCCCATCGATGTGAAGATTTCTGATGCCATCATGAACATGCAGGACAATAGTGTGCAAGTGTCTCAGAAGGTAATGAAGGCAGGATGTTGGGAAAGGGAGCCAGGGCCCCCCTCCGGTTTGTGATGTGACTTCCCTAATATGACCATGTTGCTCCGATGCAGGTTTTTCAGGGATGTGGGCCCCCGAAGCCCCTCCCAGCCGGACGCATTTCCCGTTCCATCTCTGAAAGCACCTTTAGTGCTCGCTTCAGACCCTATCACCCCGAGGAACGCCCAACCACAGCAGCTGGTACTAGTTTGGACCAACTGGTAAGCACTTTGTCAGGAATGGCCATGTTTAATGACAAAAAATGAAAATAATTATTCAAACTACATTTTTAGTTGGAAGGCTTGCAAGTGTGGGTCTTCCAGGCGAAACTTTTCAAGCAAATTGGATGTGTCAGTAAATCTTCCTCGTTCATTTCTAGCTGAGAAAGTCCATATGTAGTCTAGAAAATGTGATGCAATAAGTCTTATTTCAACTCCCCCCCGCCCCGTTGTTTCACCATGTGTTTACTAAGCATCTACTAGGAGCCTATCACTACTGTGGTATTTATGAGGTGGCTCAAAAGAATAAGATGAGTCCTTATGCTGACAAAGCCCCAGAAGAGAGGGAAATGCAGACATTCTAGCTTACTAACTAGGGTGATATATAGTTAATGATAGGCTGGGAGAAGGATAAGAAAATGTAAGCAAGACTGCATTATACTAGTACACAGCAATGTGCTTCAAATGTAGTAGGAAAGAGCATAAGAGGAGGGGACAGAGAGCAGGGAAAGGCAAGTGTCACAGAGTGGACAGTATTTGAGCTTGAGCATAAAAGTCATTTGAGAAGAGACTGTGTCTTATTGTATCTACAAGGTGTGGAATCTGGTGGGCCTCATTGATAGTTAAAATGAAGAGGGAAGTGGACAATGGATCCAGGCAGCTCAGCTCCTTCTGAATATTTCGACTTTTAATATATTTGAGTGATTTTGTAGTCCTAAGTATAAATTTGATCTTCATTTTTCTCTGGTGACTAAAGTTGAAAATGAATTGCGTGTCATTCTGGAGATAATTTAGAAATGATCAAAAGGCACATCTATAAGGTAGGTTTGTGCTGTTTTATAGAGGTCTCTCTCTTGTTTTTCTTAATTAGGTTACTGATGTCAAGGAGAAACTGAAACAGGCTAAGAAATTCTGGTCCTCTCTTCCAAGCAACGTTTGCAACGATGAGAGGATGGCTGCGGGAAATGGCAATGAGGATGACTGCTGGAATGGAAAAGGCAAAAGCAGGTTAGCCTTAGTTGCATGGATTTGCAATCTCTCTCTTCCTAAATGCCTGGGTAACCTTCAGGGAGTTGTCAATCAAGAAGCAACTTAGGGTAGGTAGCAACAACATGAAAGGCTTCTAGAGTTTCTTAGGAATGGGTTTTACTGTAGAGGTTTTGAGAAGGTGCCCACTTACTTGTACAGGGGAAAAACTTTGTGATAATAGTCATATACTAGCTTTAGGACCCCAGCCAGGGATCAAGCTGTTCCAATAGTGTCATATAAAAATATTTAATACCTATGGTCCTTTGCCCAATGGCTTGGCCTCATAAAGCTCTAGATCCATCATCTTATTTGATGATGCCCTGTGACCCTCCCCTGCACATTCAGTAAATTAAATAGGTACCCACACTTCAGCACTTTACTCTGATCCATCAACCTCTGCAAAATGGGTAGCTTTCAAAAAGGTCATGGTCAAGTTGGAAAAACAAGATGTATACCAAGAGAAGGGGAAAAAAATAAAGTTCATTTAGAAATGGAAATTAGCTAAAACCGGTTTGGCTCAGTAGATAGAACGTCAGCCTCCGGACTGAAAGGTCCCAGGTTCGATTCCGGTCAAGGGCATGTACTTGGTTGCGGGCACATCCCCAGTAGGGGGGGTGTGCAGGAGGCAGCTGATCAATGTTTCTCTCTCATTGATGTTTCTAGCTCTCTATCCCTTTCCCTTCCTCTCTGTAAAAAAGTCAATAAAATATTTTTTTTAAAAGAAAGAAATGGAAATTAATTGTACTCAGTGCAAATATTAGAATCTAGGCAGAAATATTTTGATCTTGTGCCACTTTTTGTCTTGCTGATAATCTCAATGGGGTCATTTCTTATCTCAGGTACCTATTTGCAGTGACAGGAAATGGATTAGCCAACCAGATCAGTAATCCCGAGGTCCAGGTTGACACCAGTAAACCGGACACACTGATCCTTCGTCAAATCATGGCTTTGCGGGTTATGACCAATAAAATGAAGAATGCTTACAATGGGAATGATGTGGACTTCTTTGATATCAGTAAGCAGTTGTGGCTCTAAAGTACAAATTGTTCTTTTACGCCTTCCGATGAGAACAAGTGGAATGAAATCTCTATTCTGTTTTTTGTTAATAGGTGATGAAAGCAGTGGAGAAGGAAGTGGAAGTGGATGTGAGTATCAGCAGTGCCCTTCGGAGTTTGAGTCTAACACAACTGACCACTCTGGGAGGAATGCCAATGATAAAGCCAACCACGCTGGTGCCCGGGTTGAGGCCCAGCCCTACCTCCTCGCTGTCTTCTGCATCTTGTTTCTGGTTATGCAGAGAGAATGGAGATAATTCTCAATCTTAGAGAATATGTGTTCATCATCAGAAAGTTCAAAGGCACCAGTTATCACTTTTATACCATCCTAGTGACTTTGCTTTTCAAATGAATGGACAACAATGTACAGTTTTTACTATGTGGCCACTGGTTTAAAAAATTCTGACCTTGTTCTTTCATTCAGTTTTGCGGGAAAAAGGTACTTGTACACGACGTAAGTTCCTGCTTCCCCAGAATCATGTTAAACGTGGCTAGCAGTGTAGGTACAGAACTGTAGTTAGTTGTGCATTTGTGATTTTATCACTCTCTTGTTTTTCTTTATTGTTTGTGGGTTTTTTTCTTCTTCAATTATGATCTCACCTTGTTTCTTACAAGAAAACCAGGGTCCTTTCTTGGCATGTAACATGTACGTATTTCTGAAATATTAAATAGCTGTACAGAAGCAGGTTTTATTTATCACGTTATCTTATTAAAAGAAAAAGCCCAACAAGCAGTAAAATTTCCATGTATTCCCTGTTGTTTTAGTTGCCTTATCTGGAGAGAAGAGGAGGTGATTTTGCTTGTTATTAAGTGAGGACAGAATGTGAAGGCACAAAGGGTTTCTAATCCACTTGTCAGGGTGTATTCAAGCATCAGTATAAGAAGAATGTTATATTTCACTTATCGCTGGTGACTGGAAGAGACTGCAGGCTACCCATCTTGGTTGAGTTGAATTGCATAAACTAAGATCACATATAGGTTCACTAGAACCATCGAAAGTGTAACCCATTGAAAAGATTCTTGATACATTTTCCCTAGAAATACATAAGGCCATATAAGGTGTCCCAGTTACCACATGTTCACACTTTGTTTGGGGGTGGGTTTTGTTTTGTTCTTGTTTTGTCTTGTTTTGTTTTATCCAGTCAAGTTAACAAGTCATTGTGTGCTGATCTTCGTGGCCACACTTGACCATCTTTGAATTGATATCCCAATGGCAGAAATAAGTGACTAACATCTCATTTTTGGTACCCCTTGTTCCAATGTTCCAGATTTCAAACCCAGCCATAGAGAGGGAGCTATCTAAGGGATAGAATTAGGGTGGGTACAGCCTGTGCTCAGGGAATAAATAGCATTAACACTTAAGCAAAGTTTTTGTTGTGCATTTGTATTCACATTCATTTTGGGATCCCAGTGTTTTTTTTTGTTTTTCTTTTTTTTTTTTTTTTTAAGAAATTCTAAGGTGTCTTATGTGTTTTTCTTATTCAGCACCCTCTGATCAGAAAGGCAAATTACTTTCAGTGGTTTATAGCTGTGTGCTACCCCATCAACCAAAAAACTCACTTGGGAGAGATCTAGGTTTCCAGATTTCAGATTTTATTTTTCATGTTTTCTTGTTTTTTGTGTGGTGGAGAGAGTAGAGCTGAGAAGACTATATCTTAGCGATGACCCTTAGCCACATGGGTAAACTGGCCTATGCCATTATCTGTTGCCCCAGGCTAAAGACTAACAGCTGATTTGGCCCCATATGAACCTTTTTTCTTGTGTCCTTACCAAATGACAGCTCATAAAACTATGAGAAATGTAACAAATCACTTTAAAAGGAGTTCCCAAAAGCCCTCATAAAGAAGAAAATTCTGCAAGTCTCTTCCTGCTTTAGACAGCCATTAAGATCCCAACCAATTCTACAGAAGGTAAAACCCACAGAGAGGTTGTTTGTGTTAATCTTCAGTTGTAAGAGTAATTCTCTATTTTTATATTTAAACATAATTACTTGATAGCTCAGGGTCTACATTTCATTCAACTTTTTACACCAAATTCTGCAGGATGGTCAAAATGGAATATTGGGGGCTGTTGTAAAGAGAGGCTTAATTTTATTAGAAGTAGTTATTTATTAAAGCATGATGTTAATAAAATAGGCATATTCTGGCTGGTGTGTATAAGTGGTTTTTTTTTTTTTAAACAATTCACAGAAGACAAAATTGAAAAGGCACTCCATTTATGTATGAGGAAAAATGGATTGTAAATAACTAAACTGCCCTGTGAGAACTTGGAAAATGTGCTGATACTTAGTAACTACCTCAGTTGTGAGGAATTTCCTTTTTAGCTTAGACTGCTATTACTTTTACTTGGTAGAAATGAATCTGGTCTCCAAAATGTGGCTCAAAGAGTTATCCCCATAGACCTTGTTAGATTGTTTTTAATTTAAAACCTTGAACTCTGCCCAGCTGTTTTCTTTCAGTCAAGTTCTCTAAACCAATAACATTTTCCGAATTAAATGTTCTTGAAGGTTCTTCTGGACTCTTACTGATTTGTTTTCTTTCTTCGTATTTTTTTTCTGTTACTCTTTTATTATTTAAATTGTCTCTTGCTTTTGAACTTGAACTATGAAATAAACAAATCGTAGGTTTTTCCATTCAGGTCTGACTGGATAACTCTTGGCTTCTTACCAGCTGGCAGGCTCACCCTTTCCCCCCACCAAAAGAAAGAATAAAGGCAAGTTGAATATTTTAAAACCTGAAAAGTTCACAGTATGAGGTAGAATAAAAGCTATGTTAGGAGAACTGACTTTTCTAAAGCCTCAGTTAATAGCATGTGACGGGTTTGTGTTTTACAAAGTCACTTTTAAATTATTTTTCTTTCAAACCCTTCACCCACTTTCTTTCTTAAGAAAAACTGTTTTGTGATTCTTAGATTTATATTTTCTTTCAAAAGTAGTAATTAGCACCTATTATTTTGATGAAAGAAAAAGTGCAAAGAATTGATTTGCATCTTTTAACTTTAGTTCATATTAGAAATCCAACAGTTTATACATGAAGTAAAATTTATCATTTGTGACTATAGAACTAAAAGAAATAAGTGTAGATGGTTCTGCATAAAATTCTACTTTTCCATTTGTGTTGTCAGAGTATGCATAGCTAAAGGATAGCATGTTAATAACAATATCTACTACAGGAGCGTGTGTGTGTGTGTGTGTGTGTGTGTGTGTGTTGTCACTCAAGCAAATGCCAAATTACCAAATTCGACTTTCTGTCTTTTTTAAAATAGGAAAAAAGCACTGAGGAAATTCTTCCAACTTAGAACTCAGTGGAAAAAAACATAACAGCATTCCATGGTACACTTCATAAATTAAGTTTCTACTTTTAAACACTTAATATTTTCTTCTGAAAATCCTTTTTATATATATGGAAAATATGTGAAAGATGAATTATGGTAATATAGGAATTCAAGTCCACCAGCAATATTTACTTTTCTAATTTATATTTTAAGTAAGTAATATATTGCCAGGGTTCAAAAATTAATATATATTGAACATTTCCCATTCGTCTGCCCAGCTATCCCCATGCCCTAAACAATGTAGTTTATACACATCTTCTTCCAAAGTTTCTTTTTAGATATACAAGTAAATATGAATATTTTTCTATTTTTTAGACGAAATGTAGACTATTATACTCTCTCTATATATTTTTTTTAACTTTAAAAAGTATTTAGAGGAGGGTGTGTTCCAAAAGATACAGATGTCTATTTAAAAGTCATGGCTTCTCGAAGAAACCAAGATGGTGGCATAGGGTAGACACTCGAATGCAGCCTACCACAACAAATTTGAATTTAGAACTGAAAAACAGGGGAGGCATTGCCCTGAAGCGCCAGACGGCTGGCTGAGAGGAGGCTCTGCCATCTGGGAAGGAGAGAGAAGGCACGCTGAACCTTAGGAACTGTGAAGGACTTTTCTAAGGCGAGACTGACAGGGAACCAAAGATTGTCTGCGCCACCCCGAGACCCCACCCTATTCAAGCAGAGTACGGAAACCCTCCTAGCTGAGACACTGCTGATCCTCTCAGCCATTTGGCTTGGAGATCAATGCTTCCCAGTGATACCAACAATAAGCAAGGCTTAACAACAAGACTGCACACACAGCCCACAAAGGGCTACACCAAGACTGTCCACCGCAGGTAACTGGGAAGGCTGTGCTACTGGGCTCTACCAGAACACCTAGCATACAAAGCTATTCCATCAAATCAGGGAAACAACTAAAATGCAGACAAGAAGAAGGACACAAAGGAAGGAGATGGAGGAAAAGAAAAGATTGGACACTGAGTTCAAAACTACAGTTATAAGGTTATTCAACAATATCCTAAAAAGGCCGATAACATAAATGAGACCTATGAGGATATGAAAAGGGAGCAACTAGAAATAATAAGGGATCAACAAGAAATGAAGAAAACATTGTCTGAAATAAAAAATATTATACAAAGTCCTAAAAACAGACTAGAAGATCGCAAGAATCAAGACAAAGATTTAGAACACAAAGAGCCAGAGGACACTCCTCTGCAGAAGGGAGAAGATAAGAGAATCCAGAAAGTTGAAGATAGTGTAAGAAACTTCTGGGACAATTTCAAGCGAACCAACATCAGAATTATGGGGATTCCAGAAGAGAGAGAGCAAGATACCGAAAGAGTACTAGAAGAAATAGTGACAGAAAACTTCCCCCACTTGGGGAAAGAAATAAACTTACAAGTCCAGGAAGCCCGCAGAACCCCAAACAAAAGGAATCCAAGGAGGACCACACCAAGACATACCATAATTAAAATTCCAAGAGCAAAAGACAAAGAGAGAATATTAAAAGCAGCAAGAGAAAAGCTCCTATAAAGGAGCACCCATAAGATAGTCAGCTGATTTCTCAACAGAAACCATGCAGGCCAGACGGGAATGGCAAGAAATATTCAAGGTGATGAATAACAAGAACCTACAGCCAAAAATAATCTACCCAGCAAAGCTATCACTCAGAATCAAAGGACAGATAAATAGCTTCACAAATAAAAAAAAGCTAAAAGAGTTCATCACCACCAAACCAGAATTATATGAATTGCTGAAGGAGGTTATTTAGGAAGAGGAAGAAGATAAAGATAAAAATTATGATCAACAAATACGTAGCTATCAACAAGTGAATCTAAAAACCAAGGGAATTTAAAAATCTGATGAACAATATTAACTGGTGAATATAATAGAATCAGGTATGGAAGGGGAGTGGACTGACGATTCTCAGGGAAAAGGGGAGTGGGGTTGTGGGAAGAGACTGAACAAAAACTGTGCACCTATGGATGATGACAATGGGGGATGGGAAAAGACAGAGGGTGGGTTGGGAACCTGGTGAAGGGGAGCAATTGAGGGGGGGAAGAGGATCACATTTGTAATAATCTGAACAATAAAGATTTATTTTTAAAAAAAAACATAAAAAAATTAAAAAATAAAATAAAAGTCATGGCTTCTCCGTGGTACCACATTTTGGATTTTTATCGCATTTTGCACAGATTAGGTAATTTTCCAAGAAACAAACATTGACTTGAACGAGGAGCAGTTTGGCACTATGGTTTTATAATCCCAGAGTGCATTATTAGGATGTTCTCTGTTCACCTTGAAGTTAATTTTTGGTAGTTTGTTTCCATATTTTTCCCTGTGAAGAAGACATTGGCCAAAACGATTGGGTGCATACTCTTAGAATACAGTTTATTAACTCCACTATTGTTGCTTAGGAATGATTAAAATGTGTCCTGGAATTTACTCATTCTATTAGAATGCAATACTTTTAATGTTTTCTCAATCCCAAATGCCTTGAAGCAGCATCAGCTGTCACACAGGATAAAGATGTAATTAATATTAGGAAAATTTGCAACGATCTTGGTTACTGCATGAATTATCTGTCCGAAGGTAAAGCAGTCATTAGAATATGTAAAAAACTGTACAGTTTTCATGTTAGGTCGAATTTTTGCTCATCAAGAGACTTCGAAGTTCAGCAATAATCAGTAAAATCTACAAAAATCCATTTTCCAGCATTAGTGTCCACATGTGGAATTAAATGTACGTTTTACATTGCTTTTGATATTTCTTAAAGAAACGTTAGGAATTCTGGAAATAGCATAGTATTGTTGGAAGGAAAAAGGTTTTCATGCATTAATCCTGCCAGGTAAAAGCTGATGGTGTGGTTAAAGAATGAAGATAAAGCCCGGGAGTGATGACCTAAGGTGCTTTTCTAGAGGGTCTTATGGTCTTGTTCTCTGGGCTTTGGGGAAATGTTGCAACAGCTTCCTTGCCACTCAGTAATATTGTGTTTCTTACATGACAGGGTTGGAAGTTGTGAATGTGTGTATGTATAGAATCATATGTACACACAGATTTTTGTGTATTTTCAAACACTTAATCCTCAGTAGACAGGTAGACCTTACCCTGTCACTTATGGGCTGCCTTCCCCCTGCTGTCAGTGGTGTGTACTTGGGGAATGCAGGCTAATTTTAATGATAGCCTAAGGGAAACATAATTAGGAAGGTAAGTCTCCTGCCAAGAAAAAAAAAAATACACGCACACAAAAAATGCATTCCAAATACATTTTTTTAAAAAAGATTTACCACTGCCTGGGATTTGCTTTTCTTTATCATGGTAGATAGCCTAAAACTGATGGTAACATGGTGTTCTTGGTGACTCACTGCTCAGAGCTATTGGGACCTGGTTGGCCACAAAGAAATAATCATGGCCAATGGGTGATTTTCTGAATACACATTGGCATCTCAACCCTCTTTTGCTGCATTTGCCTTTAAAGGTTTCCAGTGCCCTTGCTCTCACCTTTCTTTGAAAAATAATGAAAAATTACTACTTTGCAGTTTCAGTTCTGAATACTTTAAAGCAAGTAGCAGCAGCAAGAAACAGTTATTGGGACATACTATTTACTGTAAAATGAAAAACAGTTATTTGTAGTTTTACCTGTCATCTCTCAACCAAGCAGTGAGGTGGGATAGAGCTGTGTGCCTAGCAATAAGGCCAGGCCAGGTTGATTATCTCATGCAATCCTGCAGAGTATAAATTGCTCCAGTTTTGCAGATTTCTGAAAGGACTTGAAGTTGGGTCATTTGCCCAATGGGTGACAATTAAGAAATGCAAGAAGCAGATTTGGAACAGAGGTTGATCTGCCACCGGAGCCTATTTATTTAAGGTGCTAATTTTTATTTGATTATCCGATTCCACTTAGTCCGTGTTATATGAATCATTAGGAAAGGACAATCTTGTCAGGTGTGCCACATGTTAGCTATCCTGGCCCTGCAGAATGGCCAGGGTAAGGGTTATGAAAGACATTAGTTGACTTGGCTTACCTGATTATAGGGGAAGAAGTCAAGGAGCACCTGGACATAAATCTTAATGATAAGTCTAATCTCACACAGCAGCTCCTTGCTTAGTGTACTTTAATGCAGAAAGAGTTCAGGTAATTGTGCATGGGAACCATGTGACCTCTGCTAGTTTTGGAAGAGGTGATATTAAACCAAGTGATCCCTTTCTTCCTCTCCAGTTCACCCTCATAATGCCCTGTGTGGAAGAGCACTGCCTTGTTAGGAAAGGTCGATTTGCTGAATGTTTAAGCAAGTACACACAGTCTGTCGAGAAAATATACCATGGTTTACACAGGGAACATTCATACCTGCTTGATCACTTGGAGCTTTGTAAGGAGGTAAATAAACCTTGGGATAAGTAAGAGGCAGTGGATATAATTTGGGCTCCTTAAAGCTGGACGAGATTCTACCTTAAAAGTTACATCTGGTAGAATTAATAAGAAATGTCCATGCTACGCAAAGCAATCTATAGATTCAGTGCAATCCCCATAAAAATACCAATGGCATATTTCACAGATCTAGAAGAAACACTCCAAAAATTTATATGGAACCAAAAATAAAGACCCTAAATAGCCACAGCAATCTTGAGAAAGAAGAAAAAAGTTGGAAGGATCACAATACCAGATATACAGTTATACTACAAAGCCACTGTAATCAAACCAGCCTGGTACTGGCACAAAAACAGGCATATAGATCAATGAAACAGAACAGAGAACCAAGAAATCCACCCAAGCCATTATGTTCAATTAATATTTGACAAAGAGGTAAGAGCATACAATAAAGTAAAGAAAACCTCTTCAATAAATGGTGTTGGTTTAATTGGGCAGGTATTAGACCACGAACTTACACCATATACAAGAATATACTCAAAATGGATAAAATACTTAAATGTAAGTTGTGAAATAAAAATCCAGAAGAAAACGTAGGTAGCAAAATATATGACATCTCCCATAACACAATTCTCATAGGTACATCTCATAGGGCAAGAGAAACAAAGGAGAAAATACTACTAAACAAATGGAATTACATAAAAAATAAAGTTTTGCCCTAACTGGTTTGGCTCAGTGGATAGAGCATTGGCCTGCAGACTCAAGGGTCTCAGGTTCAATTCCCATCAAGGGCATGTACCTTGGTTGCAGGCACATGGCCAGTGGGGAGTGTGTAGGAGGCAACTGATTGATGTTTCTAACTCTATCCCTCTCCCTTCCTCTCTTTAAAAATTCAATAAAATATATATTAAATAAAAAGCTTCTGCACAACAAAAGAAACCAGTATCAAATTGAAAGGGAACCCACTTGTAGGAGAACATACTTGCCAATGATACATCTGATAAGGGGTTAATTTCCAAAATATGTAAAGTACTCATCTAACTAGACAAAAGACATCCCAGTTAAAAAATGGGCAGCAGACCTGAATAGATAACTTCTCCAAAGAGGACATATAAATGACCAAGTGACATGAAAAAATAACATGGCTAATGATCCGTGAGATGAAAATGACAATGAGGTACCACCTCAAACCTTACAGAATGACTATCATACTGGTAAGGATGTGGAGAAAAAGGTACCTTAGTACACTGTTGAAAATGCAGACTGGTACAACCACTGTAGAAAACGAGTTTCCTCGAAAAAATAAAAAATGGAAATGCCATGTAATCCAGTGATGCCACTTATAGGAATATATCCTAAGAAGTAAAAAATCACAAAGAATAGTTAACCCCCTCCATGTTCATAGCACTGTTGTTATTTACAACTAGGGGCCCAGTGCACGAACTATTGCACCTTGAACTGTGATCCGTGAGGCTATGGTGGGCATAGGGGTGGGTCTTGGCCCATTCTCCGTGTCCCTGCCCGAGTCCCACCACAGCCCTTGGTTCCCTGTCTGCGGGCAGCCCCGCTACCGCTCCCACATGCCGACGGTGCAGACCCACTCGCACCCACTGATGGTGCAGAATGATTGGGGCTGGTGCCAGCAGCAGGTGCAAGCAGGGCCGGCACTGGCAGTGGGTGCAAGCGGGCCGGTGCTGGCAGCAGTTGCAAGTGCCTGGCGGAACCACAGCACACAGGAGCAAAGAATTTTCAGTAAACACCAGAGGCTTGCCAAATGACAGTGGCTGGTGCCCCACCTTGGTCTGGCGCCCCTGCTTACCCGCTCCACTATCCCACTGCAGCCTATGCCCTCCATGTTCTGTACTTTGCTGCCTGCTGCTGATGCCCCTATGTTCTACGCATAACCCCTGTTGGTCAGCGCATGTCATAGTGATCAGTTGTTTCACCATTTAGTCTATTTTCATATTAGGGATATATATCTATATCTATATCTATATCTATATCTATCTATCTATCTATCTATCTATCTATCTATATATATATATATATATATATATATATATCTAAGATCTAGAAACAGTTCATGTGCCCTTCAGTTGACAAATGGATTAAAAAAAAAAGTGCTATATTTACACAATGGAATACTATGCAGCTGTAGAAAAGGATCTTTTACTCTTTGAGACAGCATGGTGACACCTGGAAAGTATTATACTGAGCAAAATAAGCCAGTCAACAAAAGACAAGTATGACATGATCTCACTTTTATGTGGAATCTAATGAGCAAAATAAACTGATGAACAAAAAACATCCAGAGACATTGAAGCATGCAACATACTGATGTATTGCAAAGATTGGGGTGGGGGCAGAGATTAACCAAAGAACCTGTATGCATATATGTATAGACCATGGACAGACAATAGTGTGGAGAGGGCCTGGGGAGGGAACAGGATGGTGAGGTTCAATGGGAGTTGGAGTAAGGGACATCTAATACTTTCAACAATAAAGGTAATGTGAGTAAAATAAAAAGTAAAAAAAAAAAAAAAAAAAGTTTCACACTAGGGGCAGAAATTGGACACATAGAACCCAGATAATAAGCACTGCTGTAAATGAGGTGTGTATAACAATAGGTTTCTCTGGCTGGACTGGTCTTAGTGCACATTAGAAAAGACAACATCTAAATATTAAAAACCTGTGTTTTGGGGACAACAGATTTTGACATTTTTTTTTTAAACCAGGAATGGAACCTAGGAGCTTTTATTGTTTGCTGAACACATGTCCCATATGCTGGGGGGGAAAAGGAAAGGTCTTGATGTAGGGGTACTCAGATGCTGGTGTCAGACCTTGGTGCAGAACCTTGATACCAGGTCCAGAGAGAAATATGTAAGACCAGCAGGGTCTGAAGGCTATGCCTCCAAATAGAAGGCAAGTGATGCCTTACTCATCTGTACAGATTGAAGCTTAGAGGCAATGTAACTCAAATTATGGAATCAGGATCTCTGGGAAGGGTGAATTCCTAGAACTAAAGGTTAAATACTCCCCTTGTATTAGTAAATGATCCATTTTCAGCAAGCAGGAGTTCTACCTTACTCAAAGGGTAGTGACATATAATTTTTAAACCAAAGGTGCCATAGGCTGATGGTGACCAGCTGTTGGTGAACAAAATCCCTGGACTCAAGAGGTGGATCAGAGTGGTGTGGGAGAACGGAACATCATCTGAGATGGCTTCTGGAGATAGGCATTTTTCTTCAACCTGCCCCTTTTGGGGCACACACACAAGGCAGGGCTGGATGAACCCCTGTGTGACCCACATTGCATACAATTTGTCTACTAAGTTCCCTTGTGGAAAACTATAATTTGAGGCCAACCAAAGAATTTGAAAGCCCTTGTTTTATTGGAACAGACTCCAAAGATGAAGTACCTAGAAAGGCCAGCCTTTGGTTATCTGATGTCTCTAATGGCAGTCATGCTGGCTCTGAATGTGTGGGCCTCCAAAACCACTTGGAATGTGAGGCAGTAATATGATTTATGACATCTGATCTTGGTCTCTGTATGGGAGGATGAGTAAGGATGTAAGGAAGATAGTGCCCTAATCCTCGGGAAGCCCATAATTCCACGAAGGAGACAAAGCTCACCCAAGAAACATGCCAGGAATGCATAAGTCTTCAGTCATCTGTACCTCAAAGGAGAGCATTGCATCCTGCAATGGTCAAGTTGATTTCCTGGAAGAGGCATAGCCCTACCTGGGTTTGCTAGGAGGAGAAGAGAGATTATCTTGTGAGTCCCTGTGGGAAGGACTCTTCATTGGTTCTTTGTACTCTGGGTGCTACAGGTTACCTCCAATGTAAGCGAAGGGATAAAATGTCTGGAGATGGGATAAGTGTGAGTAGTGAAGCAGCTGAAAGGAAATGTGTCAAAAAAGCAGAGCAGATGGGTTTGCTACTACAGGGCTAGGGAAGTGTAAGATCAGTGTACGAAGCCCTCAAAAGCCAGGCAAAGCAACTTAAAATTCAAGTTGGCACTATTTAATGCAAATTCTTGAATAAGAATTGATAATATGCTCAGGGTGTATGAAGAAGATGAACTAAGTGAGAGTATGCAGCATGGCTTGTATGGTATTGCCCTTGGGTTGATAAGGCACATTATACTGTGCAAACTGCAGGGCTCAACTCTCTTTACATTCCATACACTCTTGATTTAGAGCTTTCTGATGAATACAACTCAATTCCACACAAGGGGTAGTTTTTGGATATCCATGCTCATAATGCAGTCAGACACATTAAAAGTGGTCTTCCCAGCCTCTCACTTAAACATACCCTTGAATTCTGACCCGCTACACACACATAACTTCAACTTTCTTCAAGCATTGTTTCCATCTCACCTCCACAAAGGTGTTCCAGAGCTTCCAGGCATCATAGGCCATTCTAGTCTGCTCTGGCCTCCTAACTCTAAAGAGAAACTCAGAGAAGGATCCCCGAAGTCTGGTTCTCCAGACATTATTATGCAGGGACCTTGGATTACAGGGTTGTTGAAAAACCTCTTCAAGCATTAGGAAGCCAGTTAGTGAGATGAGTGGGGCAACTATATGTCAAGTTAAGAAGGAGCTACTATGATGAAGATGTTGGAAGGGCAGAACCTCTATCTGCTTGCCTCCTGCTGGCCCAGATTACTTAGGTCATGTTGCCTATATCACAGTTTGAAAATTACAAAGCAGCCGCTTGACTTCTTTCTGGCCTTTTCTTAAGAAATTCCCTGCTCTGCCTACTGCAAGAAGTGGTTATGAGAAAATACTGGGAAGATTCACATAACATTCCAAGGCTGGGCTAGCTATGGGGGAGGATCAGGAAGGGGAAGTTGCAAAGATGCTAAGCAGCAGGTTAATCTTATCTTCTGGCCAAACCCTCAGGGCACCTTGTAACTTCTGCTAGAAGGAACTTAATTCTATTTCCTTAAGACGGAGTTGCTTGTCTCAACTCTGATGGCTCCCAACACCACCTCTAGTAGTGGTCACAGGTTGGAGCCTGGGCAGGAAGAAGCTCCCACTTCAGGGAGTCTGATGGACCCTGCCCCCATCTGCATTCTTTACACACTCACTGTGGGTTACACATTTAGAGCAGAACTTGCCTCTACACCAACCTTTGCCAAGTGATAGCAAGAAGGCTGCTCTTAGATCAAAGCCTTATGGCTGAGGTTTTATAGAAGATGAGTAGATGGGAGTGTGAAGGTGGTTTTTTTCTGGCAAAAAAAGATTTAAAATCTCTAATAATGACATATTCTGACTTAAAGGTTCAAAACTGGAGGAGCTCCAGATGGTATCTTTACCTGCCTGCCCTTTCACTGTCCTCCATCTCTAACACACCTCTTTTACCTTTTCTCTACCAGTGCAGTGAGGGGAGAAAAATTCCACACCTTAAACCCATTTCTTAGGAGGTAGGCAGGCAAGACCCTCAGGTGACAGCCCCCATGTCCGTTTGATTGCTCATCCTCCAACTCACCTACCCCACCTCTCCTGCCACTTTTGGTCAGTCTCTGAGTTTCTGGGGAGTTACGATCTCCTTTGTAAATTAAAGCTCTTCTCACCTGGTCACATAGTGAAGCTGCAGCAGTATCTCTGGTTTCAGAGTTGACAGGGAGAGGGAGAATACTATGCAGAAGTGTTTTCCAAGGTCAGATTTTCATCTGTATTTCCCCTGAAGAATCCAAAGTGGTCTTGGAAGTGCAAGGATTGAATAGGGATGAGCTAGTGAAAAAAAAAATAAATAAATAAATAAATAAATAACCTAAGGACCTTTTAGGCACTTTGTGTGTTTCCTTTTAGATTGGCCCTGGGGTCTTTAGTATTTTGCAGAGTCAAGGCTCTAGTGAAAATGAATAAAAGCAAGTGTGCTTCAAGACATAACCTGTAATGAGCAGTAGCCCATTCCCATGGCATTTTGGCATGATAGCTTGCTGAATGAAAGGCACATTCTGGAGTGATATTAAGTTGTTCTCATTGCTGACTTCAATTTGGGGAAACGTGAAAATGAATATCAGTTGTACTCAGCTTAGAGTAAGGTGACCAGATTTTAACATTGGTAAAGTGGGACACCATTGACAGGAGAGGGCAGGGGTTCTTGATTAAAAGTTTGGTATATGGAGCAACAAAAATTTTCATAGAATGCAAAAATAGTATTGTAATATATTTTTTAAAATTTCAACGTAAGTACAATTTACAAATATAATAAATTAAAAAATTATGTATAGTATTTTATTCTTTGGCATATTTCTCATTTGAGTGAATTCTAACAACTGATCAACATGTGAACTTTGATAAGCAGTTCTCAATAATCAGTTCTCAACAATTATTTGTTATTATTAAAGTTTAACATTATAAAATTAACAAAAATAATATAAAACTCATATCCTGGCTAAATAGCCACATGGCCGCTGAAAACCGTATATTCCCTTACTGTTCTCCCGCCGTTCCCTAGCTTGTCGTGCATTCTTTCCAAAAATCGGGACTTTTTTAAAACTTCCCGGGACGCGGGACAAATTGTTAAAAATCGGGACTGTCCAGCCAAAAGCAGGAGGTCTGGTCACCTTAGCTTAGAGAAAACACTGTACAATTTGAACATCTTAGGAATTTGCTGAATTGTAGGGAGCAAAATATGCCATCCAGCAATTTATGTGGCCAATAAGAGCCCCTCTTCACTCATTCCACAAACATTGAAGGAGTACATACTATGTGCCAGGCACTATGATAGGCATGATGATACAATAACAAAGCAAGATACACTTGGTGCCCACTCTGGTGGAGCTTACCACTAATGAGGGAGATAGACAATCACATAGTCACAGCAATGGAATTATAATTACAGAGTGAGATGGGATCCTCAGAGTATAAAATAATGAAGTTGGAGCTCTGGGAATCTTTCCCACTCCCAGTTACAAGTCATGGCAGTAGCCAAGGTCTAGGGCAGTGTTTCTCCAATTTGACATGTTTCAGAATTTTCTGGAGGCATTGGTAAGTCACAAATGGCCAGGCCCCACCCCCAGAATTTCTGATTCAGTTGACCTGGGGTGGGCCTGAAAATTTGAATTTTTACCAAATTCCATGGTGCTGCTGGTCTGGAGACCACACTTTGAGAATCATTGGCCTAAGCCAAGGGATTTTGAGTCTGACCTTTGATGCAGGGCACACAGCCTTGTTGGGCAGTCAGACAGAGGTACCTCCAAAGAAATACTGGGGCGAAAGGAATCAGACAAATCGCCTTAGACTGCAATCATCTTGCCACACTATTCCAAAATGGAGCCACAGTTCTGTCCATTATACCCCAGACTCCAGAAAAGGCCAGGCAATTATTTAGAGTCAGTGTAATGGACCCACTAGAGGTCTCATTTTATAAGGAATCAAAGAGTTACCTGAGCATGATCACACCAAAAGGAAAGCTTGAGGCCCAAATTGGTTTGGTTCAGTGGACAAAGTGTCGGCCTGAGGACTGAAGGGTCCCAGGTTCGATTCCTGTTAAGGGCACATGCCCTGGTTGCCGGCTCCATCCCCAGTAGAGTTGTGCAGGAGGCAGTCAGTCAATGATTCTCTCTCATCATTGATCTTTCTATCTCTCTCTCTTTCCCTTACTCTCTAAAATCAATAAAAATGTGTGTGTTTTTTTAATATATTTTATTGATTTTTTACAGAGCGGAAGGGAGGGAGATAGAGAGCCAGAAACGTCGATGAAAGAGAAACATCGACCAGCCACCTCCTGCATATCCCCTACCCGGGGATGTGCCCGTAGCCAACGTACATGCCCTTGACCGGAATCGAACCCGGGACCTTTCAGTCCGCAGACCGATGCTCTACAACTGAGCCAAACCGGTTTCGGCAAATGTATTTTTTTTTTTTTTTAAAGGAAAGCTTGAGGAAGAATACAGGTAAGGGGATGCTCATAGACCAGTGTTGGGCATAAAAGGCAGTCTGAATACTCCCCTCTTCTCCATAATCTTCCAGCCCCCATGACATAGATGAAAAGAGTGGTTTCACATCTCTACAACATATTGAGAGGACAAGATCCCATCAAAATTGCAGTATTATTTAAGATGTTCTTGGCTACAAGTAAGAAGAAATTCAACTCAAAACTATTTAAACTAAAAGAGTTTATTATTATATGTTATATTATATTAATTATATTTATTATATTATATATCATACTAGTGGCCTGGTGCATGGATTCATTGAAAATAAATTAAGTAGAAGAAAGATTCATGCTGTATTTACATTATTGCAAAAAATTAGGTCAAAATAGTAAATATAATATAGTATTATAAAAGTAAAACACGTGTGTGATTGGGACCAGCAAGAGCTTTATATGTACCACACATGTGAGTCAATATTTATTTTTAAATTGTGAGTGCACATCATATGTACTGGCTGGTCAGTTGGTAGGATGGCCAGTTGGCCAGCTGGACGTACAGTCGGTCACTTAGACTTTTATATATATAGATCATATCATATCATATCATATCATATCAATCATATACCATATCAAGAAGCAATGGTATGAGGGAAGCTCCAAATATGGTTATTCCTCAATTTTATTATCAAGGATCCAGATTATTTTCATTTTTCAACTTTGCCAACTTCAGCATGTTGGATCCCTCATGATTGAAAGATGACTATAAAACCCAAATAAAGCTGAAAGAAAAGATGGCTGTAACAGTTTTAGTAATAATATATGTTCACACACTATTTTCTGTTGATAGCAATAAGATAATTTTTTTCTCAAGTCCCTTTTGGAAGAGCTAAGAAATCTTTCCTAGAGGGCAGACTCTTCAGCCTACATTTCATCTCTCATTGCCTAGAAGCAGCTCACATGCCCTAAGATGTTGAGCATAAAAACTAACCAAGATTCATGCCCTGCTTTGAGGCCAGTCCTAGCTGAAAAACATGCCTACAAAGAGGAATATGGACACTAAACAAATTAGGAGATGATTGACAAGAAGAAAGGAATGGTTATTGGGTATACAAACAACTAGATTGGTTACCCATATGTAGAACCAGAGTGTAACACTAGTAAGAGTATAGGGCACATGTGTCAAACACAAGGCCCGCGGGCCAAATCCATCCCGCCAGGCCTTGCAATGTGGCCCGCACCGCGCTGTCATCACTGCACTCCGCTGCGTTTCCATCACAATGACAGTTTATGACTGTTCAGTAAACCATTCGGCCCGCGATTTAGGCTGGATTTTAGATTTTGGCCCCTTCTCTGATTGAGTTCGACACCCCTAGTATAGGGCATTCTCACTACATCTGGGAGAGAGAAGTAGAGCATCATATTAGTGCATTATCCATCAGCAACTTTGGAAAGAGTAGGAAACTTCACTGTGCTTCAGGGATTACAGAATGTAGAGCTACACAAAAATCAGTTCATCACTTTCTAAACTTATAATATATCAGCTCAATTCAATTCACACAGTCTCCTTTAAAAGTCATCCAGGTCTGTCTTGAATCCTTGATGATTATTATCCTCAGCAATAGGCCTGACAAATGGTTGCCCAACCACTGCTTTAAACACCTCCAGTGATAGGAATCTCACTACTTATGATAGTTTTCTATCTCTAGGCAGCTCTAAAATATTAGAAAAGATTCTCTGCCAATTCCAAAGTGTACACACATGAATTGTTTGCTCACTGATTAGGTGGCAGAGCCTTTGAAGTTGATGTCAGTGTTTCCACTGGAAATGAAAGTTTTCAGATGTTGCTAACTAAAATTTCCATGTAGATTTATATGTGTTGCCAAGAGATACTTAAAAAAAATAAATAAATAAATAAACAACCAAATAACTCTGGGTAATTTTGGCTTGTCTGTGTTAAGATCTTTAGATATTTTTCATAATTCAAACCCATTTTTGGGTTGAAAATTTAGATTTTAGCAAGATGTTAGACCATAGCATAACCTAATAACTAACATTTGCGGGGAAATGCTTTAAGGAAATGCCTTGTGATGTTAACTCTGAAAGTAGTCATTATATGTGGGCCCCATAATGCTCCTTCTTCTGTTAGACTGGAGAAGCCTAACTGAATTCCTGGTTGTCCCTGTGGGAGGAGGATATCATTTCCCTTGGTGGCACATCATACAGTAAAATTAGGATGGTGTATTTGTTGTGTTCACATGAATCCAGATGAATGGGGAATACCAAGGCTTCCACCTTGGCAAAGACATTTCCGGGGCTTGGTAGCATTGCCTGCTGTGCTGTAGTATGTATGTGTTGGGATAAGAGATCGAGGGACTATTTATGTTGCAGTGACTCTATTCTTTTCTGACTATATGGATCACTACTTCCTGACAAGACTAAATAAAAGCAGTTGCCCAGGTTCACCAGAATCCTAGAAACTAGTCAATGATTTTAAAATCTTAGTACAATACTATGAAAATATTTTTTTCTATTATCAGCTGGAAAAAAGTGCCTATAAGTATGCCTACACTTGCAAATCATATTTTGTGTCATCAGAGACATGATATTACTTAAAAAAACACACACATGTTTTTTAGTATATGTGCTGCTGAAGAGAGCACCACACACATGTTTTTTATTTTATTTTCCCCACATATCATTATTTTTATTTTTTTATTGATTACGGTATTACATATGTGTCCATATTCTCACATTACCCCTCCCCCCCTTTTCCTCACTCCCCTGTTGTCTGTGTCCATTGGTTAGGCTTATATGCATGCATACAAGTCCCCACCCTCCCCTGCCTTCCCTCTGAGATTTAATGGTCTGATCGATGTTTCTCTGTATCTGGATCTATTTTTGTTCATCAGTTTATGTTGTTCATTATATTCCATAAATGAGTAAGATCATGTGATATTTATCTTACTCTGCCTGGCTTATTTCACTTAGAATAATGCTCTCCATCTCCATCCATGCTGCTGTAAATGGTAAGAACTCCTTTTTTTCTTTTCTTTTTTACCAAAGCATAGTATTCCATTGTGTAGATATACCACAGATTTTGATATTACATTTTAATTTTTAAAAAATATATTTTATTGATTTTTTTACAGAGAGGAAGGGAGAGAGATAGAGAGTTAAAAACATCAATGAGAGAGAGTCATCGATCAGTTGCCTCTTGCACGCCCCACACTGGGGATGTGCCCGCAACCAAGGTACATGCCCTTGACCGGAATCGAACCTGGGACCCTTCAGTCCGCAGGCCGATGCTCTACCAATGAGCCAAACTGGTTTCGGCTGATATTACATTTTAATTCAAGGTTCATTTCATCTATAATGTTACCTTCTCCTTTCACCACTTTACTGGTTCATCTTCTGTTTCTCCACCACCAACTCTGAAGCCACTATCCTTAAAGCAGCCATAACCCCCTTCATCTCCCTTCTTTGGGCCTGGTTCCTACATGGATCTTGGATTTGATTTTAGTTTTATAGGAATACTAGAGGCCTGTTGCACGAAAATTCCTGCAATAGGCCTTCCTTCCCCTGACTGCTGGCAACAGTTTTCCTCTGGCATCCGGGACCCAGGCCTTCACTCTGGACACCGCGGAGAAGCCAAGCCTCTTCATTCTTTAGTCTTCACTCAGGCAGAGCCTTCAGTTTTCACTCTGCATCTGGGTATGCAAATCAGCCCACCATCTTTGTTGTGGGTGTTGTGGAGGTACAGTCAATTTGCATCTTTATCTTTTATTAGTGTAGATGGTTATTTCAGACTCATAATTTTCTAGTGATGGCAGGGAGCTTGACATAGCCTGTGTAATCACCCTTCAGAAAATTGCTCCCACTTCCCAATATTCACACTTGGCCTTCTCCTTTAATAGACTTTCCCTCACTTTCCAATAGTGTCTGTTTAGGTTGTTCCTTCAAGAGGTTAGCCACTGAGGAGAAACCAAGATGGTGGCATAAGTAAACACTTAACTGCAGCCTCACACAATTTCAATAAAATACAACTAAAATACAAAATGGACATTACCCAGAACTACAGGAAAGTTGACTGACTAGAAATTTTACAACGAGAAGGATAGAGAAAACCAGAAGGAAAATCAGAGGAGCTGTAAAAGCCTAAGGTACCAATACAGGTTGCGCGTGGAGAGGACGGAGCCAGAGAGGAGGGGGAGGCTCAGTGCCTGGCTGGCGTTCCCTAGTGGGAAGGAGAGATAAGCTCTGGACTGTGCTGAGCCCCAGTTCTGACTGCACTGAACCCCAGTTCTAGGCCAGACCCTGGGGACCCAGGCCCATATGGAGGGAGTCTGGGCTGTAAGGCAGAACCTCAGGGGAGCAGCGAAAGGCAGTCTCAGAGGTGTGCACATTGCACGCAGAGAAGGGATCATTGACTGTGCCACTGGATTGCCCTAGTGGGAAGGAGACAAAAGCTCCAGACTGCTCTGAATCCCACTTCCAACCCCACTTCCAACTGAACTGAACCCCAGTTCCAGGCTCATTGGGGGAGAGCCTAGACTCTTTGGTAGTGGGTGAAACTCGAGGGCACCTTTCTCTCAGAGGTGCTTGCAGCGAGTACTGAAGGACACTGAGGAACACTCAGATTCAGGAGCCTCATAGGACGGGGCTGAAGGAAGCCAAGGATGTAGGCTTCACCCTGAAACTCTGCCCCATCCAAGCTGAGCACAGAGGCTTTTAAGGCTACCCACAGGGAAGCTGTGAAAATGCTGAGACAAGGAAACAGATCACAAACAAAAGAAATAGAGGACAAAAAGTGACTGGATATAGAGTTCAAAACCACACTTATAAGGTTTTTCAAGAATTTCCTAGAAAAGGCCAATAAAATAAACAAGACCTCTGAGAATATGATAAGGGATCAACTAGAAATAATAAGGGGTCAACTAGAAATAAAGAATACATTGTTTGAAATAAAAAATATTATAGAGTCCTAAAAACAGAATGGAAGATTGCAAGAATCAAGTCAAAGATTTGGAACATAAAGAGCCAGAAGACACTCCTCCGAAGAACCAAGAAGACAAGAGAATTCAGAAAGTTGAAGATAATGTAAGAAACCTCTGGGACAACTTCAAGTGAACCAACATCAGAATTATGGGGGTGCCAGAAGAAGAGAGAGAGCAAGATACCGAAAACATTGGAAGAAATAGTGACAGAAAACTTCCCCAACTTGGTGAAAGAATTAGACTTACAAGTCCAGGAAGCACAGAGAACCCCAAATAAAAGGAATCCAAAGAGGGCCACACCAAGACACATCATAGTAAAATCCTAAGAGCAAAAGACAAAGAGAGAATATTAAAAGCAGCAAGAGCAAAGCAGGTAGTTACTTATAAAGGAGCACCTATACGATTGTCAGCTGATTTCTCAACAGAAACCATGCAGGCCAGATGGGAATGGCAAGAAATATTCAAGGTGATGAATAGCAAGAACCTATAGCCAAAAGTACTCTACCTAGCAAAACTATCAACTCAGAATCGAAGGCCAGGTAAAGAGCTTCACTAATAAATAAAAAAAGCTAAAGGAGTTCATCACCGCCAAACCAGAATTATATGAATTACTGAAGGGGGTTCTTTAGGAAGAGGAAGGAAATAAAGATAAAAATTATGAACAACAAATATGTAACTATCAACAAGTGAATCTAAAAACCAAGGGAATTAAAAAATCTGATGAACAATATTAACTGGTGAATATAATAGAATCAGACGTATGGAAGGGGGAAAGGGGAGTGGGGGGTGTGGGAAGAGACTGAACATAAACTGTGCACCTACGGAGGAGGACAATTGGGGGTGGGGAAAGGGCAGAGGGTGGGGTGGGAACCTGGTGGGAGGGGAGCAAGTAAGGGGGGGGGGAATGAGGAACATTTGTAATAATATGAACAATAAAGATTTATTAAAAAAAAAAAAAAAAAGTCAGCCACTGCTCCTGAAAATCAGTAGGGAATGCCTTCTCAGCCTGCAACACACTTGGAGTCACATGTACCTACTCCTGTCTCTGATTAATACATTTTTTAAAAATAGAATTTATTAAAGACCATGTATGAGATACTAGCCAAAGAGTTCTGTCACCAACCAGGTCCTTTTACATGTAATGTAGTTGCCAAGAAGCCAAGTTCTTATGGGGGTTCCATCAGCCTCAAGGTAATTTTGCTCAGAGATGAGATGTGATATGAAAAGAGAGGATTTTCACATGCTCAGAAATGGATTCTGAAGGTAGGTCATGTGAACATTGCTTCAAGTCACATGAGTGTGACAATATTGCTGGAGCTAGCCCATGGCCTCCTGAGGAACCTGTGAATTGGAAGGAACCAGCACTCTTTGGAAAGGCAAGTTCTGCTCTCTTGTTAAAGTCATCAGCTTTGTGACTGTATGAACACATAGTGCCTGATGCCAGGCTGCATTGTGAAGCCCCATCAGCCTGTGGTAAGTCTCATTAGCTCTTATCCAGCTTCCTTTAAAGGTTGGGCTCTGTCATACTGTCACCATGACATGCTTCTCCAGCAGTCACTACTGGCATGCCAGACCAATCAGTGCTGCAATCTGTGTGATCTCCCTCTGACAGATTCTAAAACTGAGGGGGCAGGGGGGATGGGAGTGTGAGAAAAGCCAGGTTTGTTCCAGGTCTCCTCAGCCTCCCAGATGTCAGCCTCTTACTATGACCTACTTCCTGAGCCCCAGAGGCTTACGGTATGCTTTCCCTCCTGGATCATCTGCATTTTTTAAAAACAGGGAGCAAAGTTTTCAGCCAAAGCAAAGACATTGTCATTTAGGGATTTGAGGCATGGGTAGAGAAAAAGGGCAGGGTGTGGGAGGCTGCTTCCAAGTTTCCCAAATCACTCATTAGCTCTGAAAAACACCAGCCGCTGGACTGTTTCACATCCTCAAGAGAACATGCCACCAAGATGGTCTCCAGAACCTTGTCATGACTGGCCAAGAGGAAGATGGTTTCCATTTAGCCTACACTTTTGGCTGTTCCCCTGAGGGAAGGCATGGCTCGTCCCATTCACTGCTTTAATAACAAGCAGGAGCCTGTCTGGTGACATGGCAAGACTTGTCTGGTGGCTATGTGGATAAGCTGAGTGAGCACTAAGATTTGAGGGCATTATGAGTGGATGCCAGCCAGACCACCATGGCCCAGGCAAGCTGATTATACAGGCGGAACCCTGCTCTGAGGAGGGCTGGGCTGATGGGGGACTGGAGGCTGGTTTAGCATTTGACCTAATTTGAGGCCTAAGTAAAAATGTGTGTTTGGTAATGGAGGCATTCATATTGAAAGCAGGTGGTGTCTGGGCTTTTGCCTACTCTCTAAAATGGATCATCTGAGGCCCACAATTCATTTCTGGCTCCTGCTGTGGGTTTGTATCTCCACTAAGAACAAGTCCTGTTTGAGCCTCTGTTCTGAAGGGACTCCTTGAATATGGTTGTCTGTCAAATTACAGTTTTCCCCTAATGGTGAAGAGCAAGAAAAGAAACAGGGGCTGCCTTTATGAGCAGCACGAAGCTCAAGTTCTGTCTTGTCGGTCAACTTGTGTGATTTCAGGGGTAAATTACTAAACAGCTGCAAAAATTACTTTGAGCCCCAACTATATATTAGGCATCGTATAGGCCAGTGGTCTGCAAACTGTGGCTCGTGAGCCACATGCGGCTCGCAAGCCTCAAACTGCCAACCGAATGGTACAAGTAGATTTTTACAGACAGTTCTCTAGAAGCCTGATATAGTGTAATAAGGGTGTTTTTCAAATAGAATTGATTCATTTGTGCATTCCTTGATGAATTTATTCAATCATTCCATAAACTCTGCTTCCATAGACATATACCAATCAGATAAGAGTGTGGGTAATTTTTTAATGTATTACAATTTTTTTTACTTTCTAAAAAATATTTTTATGTTTAAAGAGAGGGGAAGGGAGAGAGAGAGAGAGAGAGAGAGAGAGAGAGAGAGAGAGAGAGAGAGAGAGAGAGAGAGAGAGAGAGGAGAGAGAGGGGAACATCTATGTGAGAGAAAAGCATTGATCGACTGCCTCCCTGCCTTCCACATACCACCAGGGATTGAGCCTGAAACCTAGGCATCTACCCTGACCGGGAATCAAACCAGTGACTCCTTGGTGCACCGGATGATGCTCAACCAACTGAGCCCACACAGGTAAAGACAGGGCTGGTTATTATTTAAATAATGTCTTTCCTTTCTTTTCTCTCTACAGACCCTACTCTCATCCTGTAGTGTGTTTGTTTCCAGTGCATCCAGAATAAGTCAGAAAGTGATCTGTCCAAATGTTGCTACTTATAAACAGATAGTTTATTCCATGTGTATGCCCAAGTAAGCCATAATAGATTATGTTAGCCTAAGTGACCTAACTTATAATATCTTATTATTTTTTAAAAGAAATAACAGTCACCATGGATTGCAACAGGTCAACACAGGGTTTAATTGAAGTTTTTGTAGGGTGGTACATTTGATGTGCTGGTTCCATGAATGTGGTGATAGGGCTCAGACATGTTGAAAGGAGGGCATAATGGGACTTCCACCACCAACAACCCACTCTGGAAATCTCATTTGGATCAAAATGACAGGTTTTGGTAATGCTTGGATATTTGAATATGATTTCTAAAGTTTATACCTGCCTTAAATTTTAGTGATTAGAAGACAACTCAATGGATTATATTACTTCTACACAGTTGGGAGAGGGTAGTCAAGAGCTTGAGTAGCCTTATTGAGGTACAAACTTCTTCAAATATAAAATACACAAGCCATGTATATAGAGAACAGCACAGGAAATATGTCAATAATATCATAATAAATTTGCAGAGGCAGATGGTTACTACTTAACATGATGATCACATTGTAAGGCATATAAATGTCACATCACTATGTTGTACTCCTGAAATTAATATAATAATATATGCCAACTAAATTTTTTAAAAAAAATTAAGAGTAGCACCTATTGTTATCATCACTTTTTATTATTGTTATTTTAAAGGGCTTTGAATACTATGAAGAAAATAAATTTACCAGGAAATTTTCCAATGTGTTGGGCCACATTTGGCTATCTTTTGGGGTGAATGGAATTACTAACAAAAATACCTGTAAGATTTTATGTAGTGATCAATCTCAATACTTACTTGGATGCAATGAAGACAGAATCATTGACATGTACAAATCCTGATGAATTTACAGGTGGATATTTGCTGAGCATCTAGCAGCGAGCTAGGCAATTCTCTGAATTCAATCCCAGATCTGCGTAGTTCAAACCTAGCACTTGATTCATGTAAAAATAGAGGGAACATAGTGTTGCTTTCTGATTCCCATCAAAATGTCCATCAGCCTTTCTCTCTCTCAGCAATCTGTGAGTCTAAAGTTGTACAGCATAGTTATTGAGCCAAAGGGGATCTGAAGTTGGATGCTATTTAGTTTATGACCATTTTGAGGTCTTAAACACTCAAGAAACTACCATGTTTCCCCGAAAATAAGACCTACTTACAGGTTTTCTTCTCAGTGAAATATAAGGCATGCCCTGAAAATAAGGACCCCCTAGGCTAAACATGAGAGATTTGGTCCACTAATTCTGAAAGAAATGGAGTCACAAGAAATTCACCAGGAAATTCAGGAATTGAATTGTTATGATGATGTTCCAGAAGATGATGACATGATTGTCATTGAATAAGTGAGTAAATTCTTGATACTGTAGGATTCACAGTTTGTCTGGTTTGTGTTGACAACTACCATACTACTGTACCGTATACAGGTAATAAATTTCCTTTATTTTCATTTAACAATAAATGTGCACTGTATTCTTCTTCATGGAAAAATAAGACATCCCCTGAAAATAAGACCTAGTGCATCTTTGGGAGCAAAAAATTAATATAAGACACTGTCTTATTTTCGGGGAAACAGGGTAAATAGGTCTTTTTAATTTTGTTGCTGAGTTAGTTGGGTAATTGCTTCAAATTCTATTTTGTTCTGGCTGGGGACTCATGCTCTTATTTGTTTCTTGGGGACTTTACTTGACTTTTTCACTTGAACCCTATGAGGGTGCTATCCACAGTTTCCCCTAGGGGACAATTTTTTGGCCATGTTCTCTGATATCCATTAAACAACAGAAAAGTTCTACTCATTATCAGTATCTGATGAAGGGGGTATTTTGACCACTGTCATGAATCTTTCAATGGACTCTCATGTGAAGCCCACTCAAACTGGTTCCTGGAGGACACCTCCTTATTAAGGGAGGACAAAAGATAGTCTACACTATACATGACCAGAGGGAGGAAAAATGGGTGTGAGGAGCTTCATCTACCTTTTGGTGTAAAAATATGTATTGTGGATTCGCATTCTCTAGCATGAACTCATAAAAGTAACCCAAGTAATGAACTAAATAAAGACCAGTTGAAAACATTTCTGGTTTCTATATGCTTTGTTGAAATTTTCATATTCATTTTTAAATCTAGGATAAATTAGTCATATTTGTAGGTGAAATTTTTGACAAAGAATTAAAAGAAAAAGGTAAAAAAAATCAGGTATAGTGTTTCAAGTTTTTTTTTTTTTCTCTCCCTTAATTGAAAAGAGAAATGAAGATTTACATTTACCAAGTTTATTACGTTTTCTTCTTTTAGTACAGAATACACTGGGTCTTTCTTTCCCAATTGTAAGATAGAATTTAAATTAAGGCCTCATCTTTTTGTACTTAGAAAATGTTTTCTGGGCAGAGTATTTTAAGGCACAAATTTCCTTGTAACTGATCAGTATATACAAAAAATATTTGAACAAATGCTGCCTTTGTTTCATGGCAAATAAGGTGCTGATAAGATACAGGAACAAAAATATAACCACCTGTTCGATAAGGAAGGAGTTCCAGAGGAGAGGAGGAGGGGAGGACAGTGTGTGTGTTCCTGTGTATTCAACCCAAGGACTTTCCTAGTCCAAATGACCTAAGTTACTAAAAGTGGGTGAGTCCCATTTAATATATACATAAAGTTTGCTATTTGTTTTAACAAGAGGTTGTAGCCAAGCACTGGGCAACATTCCTTGGTTTGGGTGGGCATTATTCATGGACTAGTTTGCAAAAGTAAAGTGAATGAGTTGCCTGAATATTCTTAGAAAAGTGCTAAGAAGGCCAAAGCTTCAAGGATGTTTATCAATGGCATTGAAGTCACTTCTAAAAAAAAAAAAAAGGAGGAATGTAATATCTACATTGTATAAACCTAGAGCATTTAGGATAGAAGGCCCCTGAAGAAGCCAGCATTTTGCATTCAAAGTTCATTTGTTCTCTTTTACCTGCCTTTTCTGTAATGGATTGAGCTAAAGAATTTCCTGAGAGAAGCACCTTATTACTGAACAAGTAATTATAGTAAGAATGGTAAAATATATGCTCAAATTGTATTTTGTTACACTGATTTCCTTCCACCTAAAGCATGGTATGCAAAGCTTGAACATGAAATGATCTCTATGAAGAATTTCATTTTCCCAGGAGCTTTCAGTGAAATGGATACCTATCCACTATTGTTTGCTCTCAGGGATTACCAGGAGGGAGAACAGAGGAGCTATAGAGTGTGTGCTCTTTCTTTGGAGGAGAGGTCAAGCAGATAAGAGAGAGGGATCTTCAACCAGGAGGGACTCCCCTTCAAGCAGGAATGTGAGCAGGTCAATTCTTCCAGCTCTTGATACCCTGATGTCTTAGGTTTTGGGGTAGGAGTTTGTGTGTATTAAAGTGTATAGAATTGGGCAAGCCTGCCCTTTCTGCTTGGGGGTCATGAATAAATTAGATCCAGGGACTCTCTTTACTTGCATCTTCCCTTAACAAAGAATGTTCATCAGCACAGGGCTGGAGTTCTGAACTTCTGGAGCCTCCATTAATCAATGCCCTGGATAAAGTTAGTTTACCAGATGAAAACCTCCATAAGCATTACCAACCAGCCTACTCATCATCATTTTATTGATGATATTATCATCAAAGACAATGCTGTTTAGAATAAGGTGACCAGACGTCCCGCTTTTGGCGGGACAGTCTGATTTTTAACAATTTGTCCCACCACCCACGGGGTATTAAAAAAGGCCAAAAGATTAAAAATAATCTTTCAAAAAATCGGGACTTTTTTAAAACGCCACGGGACACGGGACAAATTGTTAAAAATCGAGACTGTCCTGCCAAAAGCGAGACGTCTGGTCACCTTAGTTTAGAATACATAAAAGATCAGCATAACTTATAACAGGCAGGTAAACAAGGATACTGATTGACCCAAAAAATCTGGAGAAAGGGCTATACTGTTTTGTAAGTGAGGAGGGAATTAGAGACCAGTATCAGAAACACACTTTAAGTTATTCTAGGCTGTCGTTTATATTTTTAAAAATATACTGTTGCAAAATCTAGTATATGCTGTAGGTTCAGTCATTCTCAGTCATTTCCATTATCTTCATGACATACTGTATTTTAAAAATCTCTTCAAGGTATTATTATAGAAATAGGAACACTATGACCCTTTTTGTTTCCCACCATCAAAAATATCTGTTTGACTGGAGCTACTCAGAAGTTTCTTCTTTAACCTTTTTAAGCCCAATAGTGTGGGCTCCACATTCTTTTCTAAATATGCAAAAGCCACCTGTTTGATAATGTAGTACAGAATATTGCTGGGGCTCAGTGTCAGGTTCACTGCTTTGCAGTTTCCGGAATCCACTCACATGTGTGTCTATATTTAGTTGCTACCATCAACATTTTCCATCTCTTGCATGTTTAGCCAACTTTTGCGTGGGTTGTTGCTTTGACCTTGCAGTGAAGTTCTAAGCATGCATAGGACCCAAAATATATAATTAAATGGTCACCTGTTCACTGAAGTCAGCAACCTCCTCAACCTACTTCATTTCAGCGAAGGTTCGGACCCACGTCAGGCATACTAGAGAGAGGAACAGCTTATTCTCCTAAATGCCAGCAAGTTAGCCAATGGTTTTTGGGTGCCTAAGGGTCTTGTACCTACAGTTCTGAATTTTGCCCCTCAACAGAACTGCTTCCCCACAGATGCCCAGCAGGGCCCCCTCCACACTGGAAAGGATACAGGCTGTGGGATGGGGACTGGTCACTAATACCCAGGCCACAGCATTCCAGAAAAAACCCGACCCTCTAACTGCTTGAGTAGGAAAAAGATTGGTGACAGAGTCTATTCCTAGGAGATACAGAAAGGTGGGTGGAGGGAGTTACACTGTACAGAGTCATGTTGTTGAATAATTTCCTCTACAATATCTGCTTAACATGAACATTCAGGGCAGATTAGCAGGAAGATAGGATATTACAAAAGGTGAGCTTTTAGGGTCTGGAGAGTGTGGTGAAAAGGGCCTGAGGATATCCATATGACAATGGAATTCTCAGCTTATTTACAGAGTTCTGCAAATGGACGGTCATATGTTAGCATCTGGTGCAATATCTCCTGCTGAAGCAGCATAGAAGGGAGTGTGTGGAAGAAGCTCTGAATTGTAAGCTCTAGGAGGGAGGGGCCCATGTCTGCTTTGCTCCTGAATGTGGCCCAAAGTGCCTAGAACAGTGCCTTCCACAGAATAAGAAATCAAGAATAATTTGTTTAAATCCATGACAATAAATAGTAATTATAATGTTGCTTAAAGAACAAAAAAGGACAAAACATTAATAAACTCAGTTGCTCACTTTAAACATATTAGGTAAATAACTCGTTTGAAAATTGGTGAATAAAAGGAAAGAACCAAGCATTTATCTTCCTTGACTACATAAACCATACCCCAGAGGGGAACATATATATTAAGAGGGGGAGATTCCTTTTATTGAAAGCATTCTAGCTAATAAAAGCAGAAAGACTGAAGGATTTTGCATCCCCTCATAAATCAGTGGGTCTAGGCATCGATCATCAGTCTCATTAACATTGTAAGAGGAGTGACAACCATACGTGTGCTTTCTTTTTTTTTTAAAAAAAAATATTTTTTTTATTGATTTTTTTACAGAGAGGAAGGGAGAGGAATAGAGAGTTAGAAACATCAATGAGAGAAACATTGATCAGCTGCCTCCTCCAAGCCCCCTACTGGGGATGTACCTGCAACCAAGGTACATACCCTTGACCTGAATCAAACTCGGGACCCTTCAGTCCGCAGGTCATCGCCCCATCCACTGAACCAAACCAGTTTCGGCAATGTGTGCTTTCTGATGACCTACACATCACTACCTATGAAGTAATTTGGCCAAAATAATTGAACCTGAACTTGATCAAACTTCTAGTTCTAACTTCCAAATGACAGGAAATCTAAGGAACAATGGGATATGTCCAATTATTGAAATCCAGACTGTGGGCAACTGGACAAGACAAATGCAAGAGAAAAAAAGGAGAAAAAGAGAAAAACAAAGGGAGAACTTATAAATTTGAAATGGTTTAAAAGCCCTGACCAGTTTGGCTCAGTAGTTAGAGTAGAGGGTCAGTTGGTGGATGGTTCAATCCCCAGCTTAGTCCAGGTGCAAGCTGGAGGCAACAATCAATGTGTCTCCCTCACTTGGATGTTTCGCTCCCGCTCTCGCTCTCGCACTCTCTTTCCCTCCTGATTCCCCCAGCTCCTCCTTCTCTTCCACTCTCTCTCTAAAAATAAATAAATGAAGAAAGGAAGAAAAAGAAAAAAGAAAGAAAAGAAAAGAAAAAAATGACTTAAGAAATGTATTGACTAGTTATGAGTAGCAAATTTGGTTTGATTCTGATTTGAAGAAGTAAACTGTTTTTAAAATATTTAATTTTAAAAATAATGTTGATTAAGGCATGCTGGGAAGTTGAATGGAAGCTGCACCTTGGCAGGCATGCCTATGCGCAGGGACTGGTCCAAGCCCCAGGGTAGCAAGACTAATTTTAGTTCCCACCTGCTGGTGAAAATAGGGCTTCAAATATTCTGTCAGGCTTGCCAGTCTAGATGTTCCATTTCAAAACTGTAATAAGTAGATGAGAAGGTACAAGAGAGAGGAGACCACGTCTACCATGTTGGCTGCTGTCTCCCCAGTGCCTATGAACATCGTGAGGCACAGACCCCAAGTGCTTTAAAGTATTTGCTGAGCTGGGAGAGCCTATTCTCACCCTGCCTGTGCCGCTAACTTGCTGAGATAAGCCAAGTATTTCTCTGTCTCTAAGCTTCCATTTCTTCACACATGCAAGTGAAGGGACTGGGCTTGTTGCTAACAAAATCCCCTTCCAGTTCACATATTCTGAGATGAGACAAGAACTCAATTTCCCAGAAATTTGACCTAGATTAACCTTAGACAGATCCATGGGAATTATTTGTTACATGAATGCTATGACACTTCCTGCATTCTACTATTAAACAATCTTCCTTGACTGCAGTAAAAAGACAACTGCCTTTGTCCAATAATTGTGCACTGACAGGATATGGGTTCTCTTGTGAATTGCAAGTTTTCTTTCTGTTGAAAGAAAAGGGACCACATTGGCCCAGAGGCATTTCAGTTTGTGTTCCCCCCACCCCAGGGAAGCAGCTGAGTGAGTGTTGAACTCCCACCTGCTCCGGCTGTGAGAGCTGGCTAGAGCTCATTAAACCAAAGGGCAGCCCACCAGAGTTTCCAGAACTGCTGAACAGCTGAGCAGGTTCTCTCTGACCCAGGGAGCATGCTCACAGAGGTTTCTTTATCTGAGCCTCAAGTTAAGTCCAACTCTGTATCCAGCAGCAGCTCTCAGGGTCTCCAATCAGAGGAACTCCCAAGGAAGAGTAAGGACCACAAACGCCTATGACATACATACACAGGACAAACAGTCCTGGTTTTTCCAATTGTGGACTCTTCCCCCCAAGCCAGGCACTAGCTTTCAGTCCCTGCATTTTTGTGGACGGGAAGGTAGAGGAGGGCACAGTGATCTAAGCAGATTCTTTGAGGGAACAAATTCATGTAACCAAAAGGTTATGGTGGTTTCATTGCACCCTATGTGGAGGCTTATCCAGATAAGTCATCAAGTCACTCAGAAAAAAAAAAAAAATGTAACTTTCAAGGAATCTATTCTAAGTCCCCAGATGTCCCGCTTTTGGCGGGACAGTCCCGATTTTCAACAATTTGTCCCGTGTCCAGCGGCTTTTTAAAAAAGTCCCGAATTTTGTAAAGAATCTTTTTTAAAATATATATTTTATTGATTTTTTACAGAGAGGAAGAAAGAAGGATAGAGAGTTAGAAACATCGATGAGAGAGAATCATCGATCAGCTGCCTCTTGCACACCCCCTACTGGAGATGTGCCCACAACCAAGGTACATGCCCTTGACTGGAATCAAACACAGGACCTTTCAGTCCACAGGCTGAAGCTCTATCCACTGAGCCAAACCAGTTTTGGCGGAAAGAATCTTCTAAAAAAATTAAAAAAAAATTTGGAAAGACTTTTTTAAAACGCTGCTGGACATGGGACAAATTGTTAAAAACTGGGACTGTCTCCTCCCCCCCCCCCCCCCTCGCCTGCACCAAGGCTTGGGGAGCCTGCAGCCTGGCCAGTGGCCCAGAGCTGGACTCTGTTGGTATCTTTGAGAATCAAGGGCAGTTAGAATTGATAGTCTAAGTAGGGAATAGTAAATTGGAAAATGGTTTCAGCATGAGGTGGCCAATTTATTAGAGAGCTCATATGGGGTTAGAAGAGAGAAAATGTGAAATCTGCTCAGCAAGCCTTCCCCCGCTGATTGTGGTGTAACTTAGGTACAGATTACCTTCTAGTTTGATGATGGAGCACCACATGGCTTTCTGAATTGCGCTGGTTCCAAATGTATTTCTTACCTCATTTGCTTATTTCTGGTGTCTAGCCCATCTGCTTCTCCCAAAGGATTGGCGGCGACTTGTTCCCTAGTTAAGTTTTCCAAGCAGGACCATGTTGAAAGACCTTTTCACTCTGCTAGCAGCCATAGGAACAAGCCCTGTTGAGAAAGAAGGGCAACGTCCCTCAGTTTTGGTTACTAAACTGTTCAAGACGACAAGTATTTATGGTAAGGTGACCAGATGTCCCGCTTTTGGCGGGACAGTCCCGATTTTTAACAATTTGTCCCGCGGGGACTGTTCCACCAAAAGCGGGAGGTCTGGTCACCTTCATTTATGGGCACCTGTGTGCATAGCTCTGCGGAGTGACAAAAAGGAGAGAAATGCTGTCCTTCTACTTCCTACTTGGCCAAATCTACTCCCAGGGCCTCTGGAACTTTAAAGGGTGGAAGCAAAGGTGAGAAATTCAGAACAAAGGGGGACAGGTGGCAGTTAGAAATTCAGGAGCCTCCTTTTAGAGCCTGTGCTTTCCAAACTACCTGCACAGATCCCCAAGACTCCAAGACAGTGTGATAGGGGTAGGGTGGGGCTTGAAACCACAGGGCAAACATTGTCTTCTTAAAGATACTGATAAGAGTGTGGAGTCAGGGAGAAAAGTCTCTTTTTTGTTTAGACCTATTCTTTTTATATTCAAGCAGGCACGTATGCATTTGAAAACTGAAAACGAGAGATTTCGAAGAAACTCCCTGTTTATGGCAGGCTGCTTCAGATTCTGCTCTGACCAGCCTCCCCCACTCGCTTCAGTGGCACTTGCATAAACTTTGAGTGCTATTTCAATGGGGAAATTGATGAAGTCTAAGAAAATTTCACAACCCAGTGCTGTCTGGTAGAAACACAATGTGCACCACATGTGTAATTGAAATAATCTAGTAGTCACGTAAAAGAAAAAAGAACAGGTGAACATATTTTAGTAATACATCTTCTTAAAGAGGATATAGCCAAAGTGTTATCATTTCAACAAGTAGTCAGTATTTTAAAACTTATTAATGAGATAGTTCACATTCTTTTCTCATACTAAACCTCTGAAAACTGATGTGTATTTATTTTATACTCATCACACATCTCCATCCAGACTAATCATATTTCCAGTTTTTAATAGCTACGTGTGGCCAGTGACAACTCTATTGGGCAGTGCTGGCTTCACCTTGGCACTTTACAAATGAGAAAATAAGGCCAGGCCTTAAAGTTACAGCTAGTGGTCTGCCGGCCTAAACTTTTCCCACAAAACTTTGGATTTCTTCATTTCCACAATGGAATACCATGCAATGGTAAAAAATAACAAACACTTACCATTTGCAACATCCTGGATAGACCTGTAGAGTTTTATGCTAAGTAAAATTCAGCCAGAGAAAGATAAGTATTACATGATCTCACACATATGTGGAATTTAATAAACAAAATAAACTAATAAACAAAATAGATCCAGAGACGTGGAAGCATGAAACAGACTCACAAAAAAATTCAGACGGTGGGTGGGAAAGGTAGGTGAGGTGGGTGGGGAGAGACTTAATAGCCATATATGCATAGCCCATAGACACAAACAATAGTGAGGTGATGGCCTGGGAGGGGCAGGTGTGGAGTGGAGGAAGTCAAAGGGGTAAAAAGGGAGGGGAGGCATCTAATACTTTTAACAATGAAGATAATTTTTTTAAAAGAAAAAGTTAAGTATGTGTGGTGATGGATGTAATCTAGATTTATTGTGGTGATTATTTCATATATATATATATATATATATATATATATATATATATATAAACTAGGGGGCCTATGCATGAAATTCATACAAGAGTAGGCCTTCCTTCCTCTGGCTGCTGGCACCAGCTTCTCTCTGGCACCCGGGACACTGGTTGGCTTCCCTCTGGCTGCCCACAGGCACCCGGGATCCGGGCTTTGCTTGACCCAGAATGAAGTTCGGTCTAATTAGCATATTACCCTTTTATTATTAGAGATATCAAATTTTTACGTTATGCACCTGAAATCAATATAATGCTATATGTTAATTTTATCTCAAAAATAATAAAATAGAATAAAAAAATTTGGATTCTTCTCCCAGGTCTTTTCTGTTCTTTTATGGTATAACTGTTCTCTCACTTAGAAAGTCAGGGAGACAGACAGACAGGCATGCTCATGCATTGCATGCATACACACCTAGTATTTGCTCATATGCTTTGCCTTCTACTTTGCACACTCTCCTCACCACCACCTTCCAAGCCCCACACAAACTAAAACACTCTATCCTGTGGCCAGTTTCCCAGGGTCCAAGCTTCCAGACTTATAGACCACACAATCTAACCCTTGGTCAGAAATTAATGGGTGCTAATGAATTCACGTGTGAAAGCCCCTTCATACCCGCTGCAGATCACACCACACACTCCTGCATTTTAAGAGGCTTTCAGGAAGTCGGAGCTTATTCCAACTCTTGACTGTGGGAAATTTTGCACACCGGGGGCTTTGGCAGTGGGAAGCTGCCTTAAGGGTGCGGTTGTTAAACGCTATTACAGGAGCATGAATAGTCATTGTTAAAATAAATGAGAAAATGCACTGACTATAGCGAAGAATAGGAAATTCACCCACAATCCCTCTACCTAAACATAGGCTCTACTCCTAGAATTTCCTTCCTGCTGGAGAGCTTGGGATGGGCCTCATACTTACCAAGGAGGTCCAGCTGTGATTGGGCCCAGTCATTCTCCTTTGGTGCCTTTCCCACAGCATGGATTGCTTGTAAGTGTAACCCTCCCAGCCCTTTCCCACAGGAACTCGTCCTTAAAACATGAAATCAAATTGATACTCTTCCCCTCCCCCGCCCCCACCCTGTTTCCTTTTTGCCATATCCAGTGCAACCTGAGGCTGTCCCTTCCTCTGCAGGCTAGGAGCCCCTCTCCCTGGACAGTTCTGCACATGAGCCGGAGCTGCTGAAGCAGGAAGCACTGCGGTGGGGGCTGCCATTGTCTGCCTTCGAGGCTTGGGCAGCCTGTTGAGGTTCCTTGACCCCAGTGACCCAAGGCTGACCCCCTGCCAGAGGAGAAGAGTTGGACTGCCAAGAATGCAGTGGAATCCCGCTGCGGCTGGAGCCGCTGCCCAAGAAAATGTGCAGAATGCCATTTGTTAAGACACTCTGGCCTTTGCACAGAAAAGCTCTTTGGGCTCCAACAAAGGTAGGAAGCATTGTTTTAGGACTAAGGGCCTAATCCAAGTTCACTTCAGTCTGTCTCAAAAGGAGGACACCAGCTCATTAAAAACAGAGCAAAGCAGCAGTGCTGCAGAGATCACTTGAACTTGACAAAGTTCCCATTTTATCTCAATTTTGAGCCTGATGGCAAATCTCATGTTTAAAAAAACAACAAAAATCTCGTGGGCTCATCGTCACAAAATGCGCATTCTTTTATTTATTTTTTTAATTTATTATACATTGGTTTTGGGTGTACACCTTAGCGGTTAGAAAATCATATGCATTACACAGTGTTCCCTTCGATATTTTCATTGCCTCAACTGGTACCATATATAGTTATCACAATATTATTGACTATGTTTCCTATGCTACAAAATGGGTGTAGACATAAGGATATGTCTACTGTGATACACAGTGTAAGGAAAATACTTAGAAATTACTATTATTTAGAATATTTTTATTAAGAAAATTATTTTTATTTAGAAATCATCGTTGCCATAAACTTTCATTAACTTGAGGTGATCCCATTTTGGTGATGGGGGAGTGTGTCTGCTGGGCAGAGGCATGAGGTAAAATAATATCCGAACTATAGTGGGACTGCCTAACATTTGCCGAATACTTAAACATTTTAAAGTCTTTTTTTTTTTTTTCATACTTAAATAAAGTATAACCCTGGAAATAGCATTACAGGTGCAGGTTGTTATTAGGGTGAGATGAAGAAACTGAAGCCACTCACATGTGTCAAACACAAGGCCCACGGGCCAAATCCGTCCCACCAGGCCTTGCAATGTGGCCCGCACCGCGCTGTCATCACTGCACTCCGCTGCGTTTCCATCACAATGACAGTTTATGACTGTTCAGTAAACCATTCGGCCCGCAATTTAGGCTGGATTTTAGATTTTGGCCCCTTCTCTGATTGAGTTCGACACCCCTACGTGACTAGATGGTGAAGGGAGTAGCCCTTGCTGACAAGGCTTATATAGTCAACACCTATACTAATAAAAGGGTAATACGTTAAAAACCGGTTTGGCTCAGTGATAGAGCATTGGCCTGCGGACTGAAAGGCCCCAGGTTAGATTCCAGTCAAGGGCATGTATATTGGTTGCCGGCGCATCCCCAGTAGGGGGTGTGCAGGAGGCAGCTGATCGATGATTCTCTCTCAACTCTCTATTCCTCTCTCTTCCTCTCTGTAAAAAAATCAATAAACTATATTTTAAAAAAAGGGAGGGCTGGTAATAAGCTAATTAGACTGGACCTATTCCAGACGACCCTCCGGACATCCTTCCAGACAAAGCCGTGGCTGCGAGAGCCGAGGCAAGCCGCCAAGGCTGGGAGGGCCCATCGCAGAGCCCCACCCAGGTTGGCAGGGCCTCCCTCTGCTCTGCCATTGTTTAATCCCAGAAGGGGATTAATGGCAAAGCCCAGCTGGGTGGGAAGGGCTTCATTCTGCTCTGCCATTCATCCCATCCACAGGGAAGCCCTTCCCACCTGGCCTGGGCTCCGCCATTAATCTCTGCCCACAGGGAGGCCCTGCCCACCCTTCTGAGGCTCTGGAATCCATGGCAGAGCAGTGAGAGGCCCTGCCCACCCTGCCAGGGCTCTGTGATCAATGCTGTGCAGAGGGAGGCCCTGCCAACCTGGCCGCGGCTCTGCGATGGGCCTTCCCAGTCTTGGCAGCTTGCCTCAGCTCTCGCAGCTACAGCTTTGCACAGAAGGATGTCCAGAGGGTAGTCTGGAATACGTCTGATCTAATTAGCATATTACCCTTTTATTAGTATAGATAATTTTCCTTACCAACATTGCCAGTATACCGGATAGGAAATAGATTTTCCATATGAGACCCACATTTTTTTAACCCTACCAACATACCTAGAGGAAATATTAAAGCTCAATGGATGACACTTGTGGATTGTTCTACAAAATATTCCTGCTTTAATGAGGGTATATTGAAAAAAACAAAGTGACAGGGTGAAGCTCACTCAAAGATGACTTTTAATTATTAAAAGGACTACAGCAAGTGACATTTGTGAAAACGATGTAATCAAATATATATATATATCTATATATATCTATATCTATCTATCTATCATCTATCTATCTATCTATCTATCTATATATATATATATATATATATCTCCTTCCAAAACCTCCACAGGAAAGCACGGAAAAAGAAACTATTTTCAGAACACTGGTAATTAAACAAAGGTGGAAAGCATTCTGGACAGCATTTATTTAAAAGAAATGGCTGCATTTCAGTGAACGGTGAGCTGTGTGGTGTTTCAGTTGCCCTGTCCTATTCTGTCCCGGACTCTTGGTGACAGCCTTGGACACCAAAGGCCTGCAATCGTTTTGAGCTTTAGCAATCATGATGAGATTAGCATGATGAGATTTAGCAGGACAATGAGATTAGCACATGTTATATGATTCTTTTTATGGAATTCTAGAAAATTCAAACTAATCTATAGAGACAGAAAAATCAGTGATCACATGAAAAGCAGTGGGAGGTGAGGAAGGGGCAGGAGAAAGAAACACAAGTTTGGTCAGTATTTCTCAGAGCATCAACCTATGAACCAGGAGGTCACGGTTCAATTTCTGGTCAGGGCACATCTGGGTAGCAGCCTCACTCCCCAGTAGGGGGTGTGCAGAAGGCAGACAATCAATGATTCTCATCTTTGATGTTTCTGTCTCTCTCTTCCTTTCCTTTCCTCTCTGAAATAAATAAAAATACATACTTTTTAAAAAGCATGAAGAAACTTTGTGGGCTGATGTGTTCATTATCTTGGTGGTGTTCATGCTTCCAGAGGTTTGTATATATACACTTATCAAACTGTATACTTTAAATATGTCCATTTATTATGTTAATTATACCTCAATAAAACTGTTTTAAAAATATTAGTTTAAGGTCTCTGTCTAGAAACTTTAATAAGATAAAATGCATATTCCTAGACATTAACCCTCACTATTCTAATTCCCCAGATCTAAGACAGGAACCAGTAATCTGCATTTGCAACAAGCCCTTTAAGTAATTCTAATGCAGGTTGTCCTTAAACCAACCTCTGTGGAACACTGGTCTTTGAGAGGAAGGGTTTCTGGAATAATTGTGTGACTAGAATGTTGTTTCTGGGGAAACTAACTTTTTCTACTAGGGGTGTTACAGATTTCTATTTTATGCCTCTAGCACTCATACTCAATTACCATAAAATATATTTAGTATAGTATTAATAGTTTAAAGGCAAATGTTAAATCATAGTTTCCCCCATTTTATCCTAATAATACAGAACAATATACAAATTAACCCCACACCCTCACAAGATGGCTGCCTAGGAGGTGGAGCTTTTGACACTAACTGGCATAAAAACCAACCAATCAGAACCTAATCTGGGTGAACTGCAAAGGCAGAACCTATGGGGGGGCTAAGGAGGGGTTTTAAGGGCAACAGCTGATTGGTGTAGGTGTAAGAAAATGGTTCAATTTTTTAATGACCAGTTTGGCAGTATAGTGCATGTGGCTGGCTATCAGTCCAGATATAGGGATTATGTGTTTTTATCTGCCAAGAGCATCTCCTCCTGCTGAAAAAGGTTCACTCCCCCCCATATAAGCAATCCTATCCTATATAATCTATCTACACTAATTAAGGGGTAATATGGTAATTAGACTTGGTCAACTGGCCATCTTCCAGTCATCCAAATTTTTTCCAGACAAAGCCATGGTGATGAGGGCTGAGGCAGAGGCAGTTAGGGGCAATAAGGCCAGCAGGGTAGGGCAGTTGAGGGCAAGAACAGGCCAGCAGGGGGGTAGGAGCAATCAGGCCAGCAGGGAAGGGTAATTAGGGGTGAGACCAGGCCAGCAGGGGAGGGCAGTTAGGGGCAATCAGGCAGACAAGCAGAGAGGTTAGAGGCAATCAGGTATAGGGGTTAGGTCAATCAGGCAGGCTGGCAGAGGCAGTTAGGGGCGATTAGGCAGGCAGGTCCCAGATAGCTGGAGGGATGTCCCCAACTGCCAGTTTAGGCCTGATCCCCGATCGGAGAAGGTGCAGGCTGGGCTGAGGGAGCCCACCCCACCCCCATGCATGAATTTAATGCACCAGGCCACTAGTAGTGTTGATATGCTCTTATCATCATCATTGTTGTTGTTGTCGTCATCATTGTCATCATCATCATCTATGTTCATAGCAGCACAATCTACAATAGCCAGAATTTGGAAACAGCCTAGGTGCCCGTCAGCAGATGATTGGATCCAAAAACTATGGTACATCTACACAATGGAATACTATGCTGCCATAAAAAAGAAGGAATTCTCATCATTTGCAGCAACCTGGATGGAATTGGAGAACATCGTGCTGAGTGAAATAAGCCAATAAATGAAAGAGAAACACCACATGACCTCACTCATTTATGGATAATAAAGAACATTATAAACTGATGAACCAAAAGATAGATATAGAGACGGTAAAGCAACAAGCAGGCTGTCAAATTACAACCAGGAGGGGAGGGAGATCTGGGGGAGATAATAGATCAACCAAAGGACTTGTATACATGTATATAAGTACAACCAATGGACATAAAACTCTGGGGAAAGAAGGAATGTATGGGAGGGAAGGGGGCAAAAAAAATCAATAAAATATATTTTAAAAAAATCATCATCTATTAACAATAATATCAAACACATATAGAGCTAAGGGCTTTGAATATATTTTCTCATTACACTAACCACAGTCTTATGAGGAAAGGTATTATTATTATTACCATTTTATAAATGAGGAAACTGCAGCAAAGGAATGTTCAGTACCTTGCCTAAAGTCACACAGCTAGTCATGTGTCAGAGCATGTATTTGACTAGTGAGCTTCAGTGACAACTCATTCAGGTCCCCTCCCTGATGCAGGGAGCTTCTCTGTAATAAAAACTTTGTTCACCTCTTGGTCCATGAAACTTATTCTTTGATTTCATGAGGTCACAAACTTGGACTCGACTTGAATTTTGGTATCAATGGAGAGCCATTGAATAATTTTGAGGAAGAGAATGAGAGAATGATGTGATGTGCTATCCTATTTAAGGAAGAGTTTAGGAGAGGCTGGGATAAGCAGGGCTGTGTTCCTTCTGGAGGTTTCACCAGATAATCTATTTCCTTCCCTATTCCAGCTTCTAGAGGCTGTTTGCATGTCTTAGTGGACAGCACCTTCCTCCACATTCAAAGCCAGAAGTACAGCATTTTCAAATCTTTCTCTCCCAACCATTGTCAAATCCCCTTCTCTGACTCTAATCCTCATGCCTCCCAATTATAAGAGCTTGTGATGACATTGGGTCTACTTGTTTAATCTATACTAATAAAAGCCTAGGTGGCCCTTGCACATGACTTTGTCACATGATGGCCACCACAAGATGGTTGTGTGCTCAATGGATACAGGGCCCATCGGCCGCTCCACATGGTGAGGCCTGGGGGTCCAGCGGTTCTGTGCAGCATGAAGGAGGCTGGTTCCAGTGTCTGTGCTGCCTCACATGAAGGAGGCGGTTCACAGCTGGGGAGGGCAGTTGTGGGCAATCAGGTCAGCAGGGGAAGGCAGTTGTGGGCAATCAGGCCAGCAAGGAAGGGCAGTTGGGGGCTATTGGGATGGCAGGGGAGGGCAATTGGGGGAGATCAGGCTGGTAGGGGAGGACAGTTGGGGGTGACCAGGACAGCAGGGGAGGGCAGTTGGGGGCAATTGGGCTGGTAGGGGAGGGCAGTTGGGGGTGACCAGGCTGGTAGGCAGAAGTGGTTAGGGGCTGATCAGGCAGGCGGGCAGTTGAGTAGTTAAAAGCCAGCTGTCCCAGATTGTGAGAGGGATGTCTGACTGTTGGTTTAGGCCTGATTCCCCAGTTGAACATCCCCTGAGGGGTCCCAGATTGGAGAGGGTGCAGGCCCGACTGAGGGATACCACCCTCTATGCACAAATTTTGTGCACCGGGCCTCTAGTCTATGATAATCTCTCCAACTCAGGATACCTAACCACACCTGCAAAGTCCCTTGTGTCATATAAGGCAACAGGCTCTGGAGATCAGGAAATGGACATCTTTGGAAGGGGCATTATGTAGCATTTCATGCCTCAATTCCATCAAACCATCACTTTCTCAAGCACCTTATAGAAAAATGGATTTTCATCAGCTGTAACTATTTAGGTTTTCCTACTGGTACTTGGTGAACCTCTAGTGGAGATAGCATCCGGGCCAATAGTGGTACTCTCCATTACTCTCCCTTACTGCTCACAGAGGACCCTGAAATGAGACATGGTCATTGACTTCAGAAATCATCTACTTGCGGCCCCTGATTAGGCTGTTGCTGAGCTCAAAATTAACAGAGCCTCAAAAGAGCTTCATTCAAAGACTTTCACTGAGATGCATTTTTTATTTTATTTTTATTTTTAGTTTTGGCTAGGGATTTACATGAGGTGCTAGGGATATAAGTTGAATAAGACTTGGCCCTGCCCCCAAGATGTGCTCACAATCTAGATGGGAAGGCAGACAGATTAACAGTGCAATCCCATGTCTCCATTCCTGCAGAGCCTCCAGAAGGCTTAACCCTTCATGCAGCCCTTTGGGAAGCCTGGAGATGCTGAGCTGACTCAATTGAAGGAGGACCCAATAAAAAACTAACATACTTTGAAAACTTTAAAATTAATCTAAGCACTTTCCATATGTGAACTCATATAATCCACATAACTATCATTATGCTCATTTCACAAATGAAGAGACTGAGGCACAGAGAAGTTAATCGATTTGTCTAAGGTCACACAACTGACAAATGACAGAGCTGGATCCAGGCAGCTTGGCTTCAAAGATCATGCTTTTCACAACAATGTTACAGTGCTTCCTAAATCAAGAGACTACCGGCTGGCTCCCAGGGGCTGGAATTACTGAGGTAGAGCTTCACACTAAAGTAGAGCCACCCCTGACTCCAAAGACCCTGAACAATTTGTTTTTGGAAATAACCTTGCACTGTAGCTTGAGAGCTGGTGCTTTTTTGCCAGCTCTGGAGATGTCAGAGGCATCAAGGAGATCACAGGGTTCCTGTGAGCAATAGTAGCTACATTGCAGCCTCTAGGGAATGCTAGGCATTGGAACCGGGCTATTTTCACTTTTTCTAGCCACCAAGGAACTCTGGAACTACAAACTGATTTTCTTGTTTTATGTAAGAAAAACTGAACAGGAAAGGCAAATGAAACTATTAAAAGAAGACATCATTGACTGACGTTATTCCTGAAAGAAAGCAAAGACTTAGACTCTCTGAACACTTCTCTCATTAGAGGGTTAATGAAGAGTTGATTAGATAAATATCTTGACTGAATGCTGGGCCCTCCAGATCTCATCCATTTGAATTTCAGACCAAGGTTGAGTTAAAGCTTCTTTTGCTCTAGCTATAAATAAAAAATTTGCTGAACAAATTAATACTATAGACACAAATGCCTGGATGAATTGAGTACAAATGTCTCACCACCTCCCCTCAAGCACTGAAGACCTATACACTGACATAAAAAAATAACATGCTGATTAAAAATCATTCTTACTCATTCAACAGATCCTCCAAGGAGTTCTATGTAATAGTTTGTTAGGCTAAACCTAATGACTGTATGAAAACCTTGGAATCAGCTTGTGGGGTCTGGCATACCCCATCTCTGCTTTAGATCACTTTGTGTATGCACATAATAAGCTTTAGGGCTTTAACATTCCTTGACACTTAGTTTAGTTATTTTAACAACTGTTTTCAAAGTATCTTTAAAGTACTCCCCCCCCCCCTCCATATTTCATGGCATTATTTGAACTAGGTGTGTTTGAATATACTGCAGCTCAGCCTCTGGATATAAAGTGGAAGGTTTTCAATGGTGTGGTCTCTGGGGCCTAGACTGGCCTTCCCCCGACAAATACTTATCTGACTTTGAGTCAGCCACTCAATGGCCACTCCTCCTATGATTGTCCAAGAGGAAAGAGCTGCCCTCTCATTGCTGGCTACACCTGGTGCTGTCTTCTCTCAGCTGCCCACTACACTGCCCAGTACCTGCTTTGTGTACATATCTGTTTCCTTCACTTGACTCTTAATGTTTCCAAGGCAGGGGCCTTTTCTCTTTTTTTTCTAAAGCTTTTCCCAACGGTTTCCATTACACGTCATATATGAAAACAATTTTATTGTAAAAGATATATAGATAAATATATATGTAGATCCCCCTGTCCTCATTCTCTTTACATCTATCCAAAATTCTGTTTTGTTTTGATTTTTATTTTATTTTTAATTGGGGTTACAGCCACATCACATTAAATTATCATCTTAATTTTTAAGTATAGAGTTAGCAGTTACGTGTATTCACAATGTTATGCAACATCTCTTTAGAATGTTTTATTCTTGCAAAACTGAAATTTTGTGTACATCAAATACTATTTCTCTCCTCCTTGCCCCTAACCCCTGCCAGCCACCTTTCTACTTTTTGTCTCTGTGAATTTTACTACACTAGGTACCTAAGAGAAATAAAATTATACAATATTTGTCTTTTTGTGACTAGGTTATTTCATTTAGCATAATGATTTCAAGGTTCATTATTTTTACTTTTTTATTTCTTTTATTTAAAAAAATTATATTTTATTGATTTAAGAGAGGAAAGGAGCTGGAGAGGGAGATAGAAATATCAATGATGAGAGAGAATCATTGACTGGCTAACTCTTGCACAACCCACACTTAAGTAAATGGAGCTTGGGACCCAGATATATGCCCTGACCAGAATCGAACCATGACCTGCTGGTTCAACCACTGAGCCATGCAAGTTGGGTGCTTTTCTAAAAAAAACTGAATAATATTTCATTATATGGCTATGTCACATTTTTAATCCATTTATCCATTGATGGACATTTGGGTTGCTTCCATTTCTTGGCTGTTGGGAATACAGTCATGGGCTGCTTAAGGACATTTAGTTAATGACAAATCACATACTAGTATTTGATGGTGGTCCCATAAAATTATAAAAAATTCTTATCATTTAGGATCTTACATTCTAGTTGGAAGAGAAATTGTAATTCGATCTGTAAGGTAATTTCTGATTATTGTAAATGTTAAGAGGGAAATAAAAGGGTCATGTCATGACATGGCCTGGAGTTTGGGGGATTCTTGAGTTAGTTAAGGAAGGCTTTAAGAAGCCATCCATATGACATGTAAATGTTTGTTGAATGAATGAATGAATGAATGAGTAAAATATTGATTAAATGAATGAATTGGATTAAGTTTTCTGGAATGAACATATGTTTATAATTTCTTAGTGTATATAACTCTATATAGCTATAGCTGTCTATAGGGAGTAAACTGTCTGCCAAGGATAGGTGATGGGATGAGTAAGACCAAATGTCCCAATGTTAGATGCTGCTCTAACTCAAGAGGGGCCCTGTGTGAGTCAACTTTGAGGACTCTGATTTTTGCTATTGGATAACTTGAGGCTTTGAAGGAAAGTCACAGGCAATTTCTTCTAAGGGGAGGGTTTGAGAGATGAGGTGCCACAAGATGTGTGTGGATAAAGTCATCTGTACACCACCACCTGTATCTTGTCATATATATTGTCATTGACGATTACAGGATCTGTACCTGCATGGAAGATTGAACCGAGAAAGAGGGGTGAGTTTAAGTGAACAGGAAAAAGTGAAAAGCTGGGTGGTATCAGACCTTCCCAGACTAGGGCCCTACTGGAGACGATGGTATTAGCTTTCTCTCTCTACGTAAGGTTGACAAAAAATGAGAAAGACCCTATTAAGACTTTATTTCCTCCATCACTGGGAAGGAGACAAATAGAATAAGCTCTGTCAAGAAAGTGGGAGGACTGAGGGAACCAGTGGATACAGAGCTTATGTCAAAGCCAGATGTATCATCCTCAGTGACACTTTGCCTTTTTGATGTTGTGTGCATAGGAGTGGCTGTGGACTTTGGGTGGCTAGCTTTACCCCTGGAAAGTTGATGATAACAACACTTGGCTAGAGATGAGACTTCTCACTTGTTGAGGTCTTATGTAACAGTACTCATGGGGATTTGGCTGGGTTTTCATGAATCATTAAGTGAACAGAGAGTTTTGATGGTTCTCTTTGGATCCTAAATAATAAAAGTCACATATTCATGGATATATATATTCTCTGAAAGTTCAATGCATGACTGCGTTTCACTTTCTCATAATCAAGCATGGGTTCAAATAATTTGAAGTATGGTGCCATTTAATAACCTGAACTGAGAGTTGGATACTGGGTCTCAGCCTGTGACATTAGACATGCTTTCCAACCACTCTGGATAGCAGCTTCCTCATCTATAAAATGATAAGGCTGGACTAAATGATTCCAACTGCACCTTTCATTGTGAGATTCAATTATTATATGACTTTTGCAAATGTAGATATTTCTCTGGGGCCCATGGTGATTTTATAAAAATCTCAAAGGTCCTATGGGCCTAAACTGCTTGAGTTTGGAGGGGAAATATAAGTTACATTATTTAGAAGATTCCTTAGTTTCTAAGTTAGGAGGGTTTGAAGAAGAAGCAAATAAGAAACAAGATTAAACATGAATGGACAAGAAGAAAAGATCAAAGGCTCAGAGCTCTATTTCCTAGTTGCAAAGTGCAGCTGTCGGGAACTTCTCTCACTCCCACAGGGCTGAATGGGACTGCTGAATAAGGGCCACAGAGCAGGGCCCTATTCAATAGCTTTTTCCTACCCTTTAGGGACTGTGCAAGAACAGTCAGCTGGACTCTCACTCATAAGAGAGTGTCTCATCTAATTGCTCCCTTTTCTTTGCTCTGACTCTGGAGGCAGAATCCCACAGAACAGGTCAAGAACTCTGGTGGTGAAGGTTTAGGATATTTAAAGATTTTCCATTTTGGACTCATTTGCTCCCAATGATATGAAAATCTACTTTCAATGAATAAGAAATGGTTATATAGTTAGATCTAGTTCTTTCCACTCTGGATTAATCTAAAGTGACATTAAATGAAACTTCTTTTGTCAAAGTAATGAAGCAGAACAACTAAAAGAATCTATAGTGCCCACCACTTCCACAGAAATTAAGGGCAAAGAATAAAATTCTGGTAAATCGGTTTTTAATCATTGCACAATATTTTTAAAAATAAATAGCAGTTTGGAATGTTTTTGCTTTTTATTTTCATGCCATTTAATCCAGAGTAGGCATCCAATGATGGGGGCTCTCAACAAGACCCACATTTCACATAGTCCATGGGGTACACACTGTGAAATTGAGGAGGGTGTGCCAAAAGCCCTGTATTGTGGAGCTGCAGACCTTGCTCTTGCCAAAGTGGGAGGCCTGGATGCCCCTGGCTGCAGCATGACTCAGAAGATTAGGTCATACCATACATATCAGAGCAAGCTCTTTAGAGGAGGCTATGCTGTCTAGGGCATGTTGGCCACAGGAAAGGTGAGGCCAAGGGGAGGGAAGGGAGTAAACTCAAGAAACAGCTTTGATGGTCAGAAGTCTTGTCATACCTGATCCCAGAGCAATAGGAAGTGCTGACCAAAAACTCCGTGGATCAGAAAGTGTTTGGGGAGCTGTCAGATGAGGAAAGACACAAATGAAGAGATGCATGGAGTGGGGAATATGCTAATGAGATGAGAGTATATGAGAAAGAGCAATAAAAAGAATCACAAGAAGAGAAAGAGTGAGATAGGAAGTGTTTGTGATGAAGCTCAAAGAAATTAAAATATTGAAAGTAAGAGCAGACTCATCTATCTTTTTTTCCTTAGTTGGGCTGGAGATACTTGATTGGGGGGTGTAGCTTAAAGGTCTGGGAGGCCTGGTTAACACTGGCCTTCTTCCCCATTTTGCCTAGGTCCTTAGCCCCTGAGGCTTTGGTTGGAAGGTTCTCTCAGTTCTGCACACTTGCTTTGATGTCCTGCATACTCTTCCTCTGCCCATCTTCACTTCTGGCTTGTTACCTCCTCTCTTCTCTGACTTTCTTTGACTTTGTTCCCCACTCTGCAACCACTTCACCTTTGAGCAGGACTGAGGTCCCCATTTTTAGTGCCTCTAACATAACTAAGGATTAGGCAAAACCCAGGGCTTCCTATTATGGTGACAAATTTCCAGTTAAGGACACCAAATGTGATCAGCTGGAATGCTGGCCTTTCTAGGCAGAGCTGACTAGAACTCCAGAGCCTGAGGAGTTTGTCAAATGTAGCTCTCACCACCTTGCTATCCTCTGGGGCCTTTCCTGGAGACACTTCTGATTATTGGCTCCTTGACTCATTGCAGATGGATTTTAAAAAGGTCATGCTTATGGTATTTTGTCTGTTGCAGTAAGATATGTAGACTGCCTGGATCAGCAGAATTAAGGGCAAACAAACAAACAAACAAACAAACAAATTAAGATCCACTTCATGTTTACTGGCCCAAAGTGAATGTGCTTTATAGACTCCAAGTGTATATATATATAGAGAGAGGTTTGGGCCTCCAGCTGACTTCCCAAGCCCTGAACTTATCAGCAATCTGTGACTCTTCAGGCAACTGTAACTAAGTAAGTTTGCCAAAGGTGGTAGAAACAGGGTTGTGTTTTTTTGGGAGGGCATCCACCTTAAAGAGATGGTGAGCATATTTCTGAGGACTCCCCTCAAAAGAAAGTAGGACTCCTGATGAGAGCAGGCCAAGTGTGCGTACACGAACAACAAGAGGAAATATTTGAAATTGGGGCCATTGTATAAAATACAGGACGCGTGTTTGCCAAAATTATGACAACCACTATTTTCTGTAAATCCAGAGAAGGGCCTCTGTAGGATTGCCAAGGTCCCTTTGGAAACCTGGTTTTAGTTCCAACAGCTCTGTTCCCCATCTCCATACCTCTCCAGTCCTCCTTCAGCTTTTGATAGCATTTAGAAAGCTTTAGTAATCACTGAAATCAAATGATAGAACACAGATTTTGAAAAGGACAGCTTTGTTGTTGCCAACGTTATGGGCATTGTTTGTTAGAGTTTGTTGTTTTTGGATGGGAATAGGAAGAAGAAGGAGAAATTTGATCAAGCTCTTTCAGCCACAAGATCTGGGGCGGCGCCAGCATCTGCAAGAGCTAAAGCAGGCCCTTTCTTTCCTGGGCTGTCTTTGCCCACTACTTCCTGGTGCTCACTGCTACAACATGGAGGCAAACACAGAGGTTCTGAATGGTATTCTGGCCCCTCCTGGCTTTCTTGCCATGTTGTTTACTTTAAAGTTGAAGTTACAGAGAAGCTTTTGTGAAACTGCATTCTAGACAAGGGTTTCCTGGTACAAGAGTGTGGTGAGTGTAGACTAAAGGTCTATAAAGTCTTCCACCATGACCATTATAGGATTTATTTATTTATTTATTTTGTATTTCAGAATATCCTATAGAAGAAAAAAAAAGCCAATGTTTTCTTTAGAGAGAAGAATTTAGTCATTCATCTGTGTTAATATTTAATTATGACATTCTGAAGGTCATTGCAATTTTTTTATTCATCTATTACCTGAAACTGAGTTAGAACATGAACTTGAAATCCTGTACAGGATTAAGGGTATTTGCTAAGAATCTGGTTATTTCTTCAGATAAACACTAGGTGGCATGGAGAACTTAATAAATAGAAAACAGTGATATCACAAATTGGAAAATAGGGGATGGCACTATTTTTCTTTTCATGTACAGCAATTGTAAAATCTCCCCATCAAAGTTCAACTAAAAACATCAGCAGTGTGACTAATGTTGCTTATTGAGGCATTCCCAAAGAAAGCTGGGCTGGAAGAATTTGTTCACAAAATCTCCTCTTATAATCTTTTATTGAGTATCATTTTATAAACATGATGATAAATTCAAAAATATAATTGTTACCATGACCAGATTTCTTAATAAAAAACAGTCTATTTCTGTCAGTGTGGACATGTTTTTCATTTGAGAAATCCTGACAGAATTCTCTCTTCCTTCTTTTTCTTTATGAAATCAGGCAAGAGACGGGAGATGGGGGCTGGGGAGGGGGAAACAAAGCAGACTCTGTTCACTCTTCTTCACTCTGTTCACTCTTGGTTAAAAGGCAGGATTTTCCCTGCCATCTTGACATTCTCAACATGTTTGCTTGCCTGTGTTCAGCTCTAGAAAGACAAGTGAATATCTTTTCTATAATAGTAAAAATAAAAACATACGGAGCAGGTGTCCTAGCTACAGGTCACCTACTTGATCACTTCTGATAATGTCAATACCCTCTCCTTTGCTTAGCAATCAGGGAAATATGATAGGAAAAGAGCTGCCACACAAAGATATTCTCAGACTGCCAGGCACTAATTATTAGAGTGTGGTCACTTTAAGGACCTCTTCTGACCTTCTAGATCACATGTGTCAAACACAAGGCCCGCGGGCCAAATCTGTCCCGCCAGGTCTTGCAATGTGGCCCACACCGCGCTGTCATCACTGCACTCCGCTGTGTTTCCATCACAATGACAGTTTATGACTGTTCAGTAAACCATTCGGCCCGCGATTTAGGCTGGATTTTAGATTTTGGCCCCTTCTCTGATTGAGTTCGACACCCCTATAGATGAAAGTCCTAAAACACACACAGTTCACAGCCCAGTAGCAATGGCTTTTCTCCTGCCAGTCAGGCAACAAGTTGTTGTTATTTAGAGCAGTGGAGAGTGGCACCTTCTAGGTATAATTTCCAAGAACAAGAGTCAGGTTTGTTAAGGAGAGCTGTCTTGTCATAGCTGAAGGCTAGGCTGAAATAGCTTGATACTTCACAAATAGTCAGAGGATCTGCGGTAAATAACTAAGACACTCAGGTCCAGTCTTCACAGAGATAGCAGTCAGGTGCCAGACAACATGAGTTTGTGGCTGCGTGACCTCTCTAACTCTGGTTTAACCTCTGTGTCCTCATCTAAGAAATGGAAATTATAAGAGGTTGTACAGAGTAACAGATCAAATGGCAGGCACTTTGGAAACCATGTCATACCACAGTATCATTACTCCAAGCAGGATACTGAGAACTCAGAGTGTATTTCTTCTATCTTATGACTTTGAATAGAGACAGCAAAACCAGGGCAGTCCAATTATGCAGATTATCCCAGCAGTGTGAACCCAAATGGCTGCCCTCCCATCCTGTATTTAGATGGTGTCTCCTCACCTATATTTTTGCTTATTTTAAGTCTTTCACTCTTGTTTCCTCATAAAGAAAATGTTGTGTACCAGATCTCTTTCCAAACCACTTTAATGTGCAGATTTGTATCAGTCACTTCTATTATAAATTATGGACATTTCCAAAGAAGAGGATTTTTCACACACACACACACACACACACACACACACACACACACACACATCCCTTCACAGGCATATTAAAATGAAAGAATAGGGGTTTGGGGGACATTGTATTAAAAACCATTATAACCTGATTGCATTTTCTCTGAAATTTTTCATGTTCCCTATCTCTGGGAATGAAATCTGCTAATACAGTTTTAGCAAGAATTACATCCACTTTGTTAGTGTACTCCACTCTTCAGAAGTGATGGACTTGCTTAAAAACTAATTGGGGAAATCCTTTTTAAAAAAAAATAAAAATACCATGCCTCATATGATCAGTTTTTCAAATGTAGATTTTTTTTCTGAGTGTTTCTACTTTCCCCGTCAACATTTTATTATGAGAAAAATTAAGTGCACAGCAAACTTGAAATATCTTTACAGTGAACATCCATATATTTGTCACCTAGATTTTGCCACCAATGGTTGATTGTATTTGTTTTATGCACATCTTATTTTCTTTAAGTATAAATGTGGATTTTGGCTTATTGAATTTTCTCAAAATTATATCCATCTGTTGGGACTGTTATAAAACTTTCACTTTTTCTACTTGCTTAAAAAGAAAAATCTATGTTTACTCAAAGACTTTACTTTCCCTGGTGAACTTGCTCTACATAAATACAAATACAGTGCCCTTGTACTGCCTTGGTCAAAGGATGAAATGCAACTTTGATAATGGACTGTTAGCCATGGCTCAGTGAGCTCAAGGGCAAACTACCCCAGTTCTGGGTCCTGTGCCTGTGGCTCAGATGAAATGAAGGGTTTTCATGAGTCCTAGTGACTTAGATTACCATGAGTGACTGGGTACCAGGATGTGCATAGTGTTCTTCTTCACCTTTCACTCCATTCTGCTTGAAATCAAATTAATCTTCAGCCCTGCTGTCATTTCTCTAGATTAGCCACAAGTTATTCATGGTTTGCATACCAAGAGTGTCAGGCTTTTATTATTTTAACTGGCCTGCAAAGATAGTTGATAACCTATACTTAGTCTTTGATTGGCTTTCATCCTCCACTTTTATACTTTGATGTGGCCTTTCTTTATCTTACCTACAAAAAATGTATAGTGCCTCCTCAGAGTTACTTTTCTCCCTAAATAATCTAAAATTATTCTAAAAAGCTCTGAAAGTACTTCTCAATAAAAGTTTTCATAGTTACATTGTGATAAATCTCAGATAGGAGAGCATGACAAAGGATTAACTGAAGACATTTATTTTAAGTTGTGAGTGGTAGACTTTTATCCTCCAAGATTGATTTAATTTTAAAAGAAAGAGGTGGGTTATTAGCTCAAATGGATCTCAAAATGGTAGTGTATGCAAGATATCATCAAGTGACTAGTCCTATTGGCCCTTATCTACTTCCAGACCTATGCTCCCCTGGTTCCCTTTACCCCTATGAATACATAACAAGAACTGGTTATGTTTGATTCTCTTCAGAGAAGTTGCCAACCCTTTCTCTTGCCCTTTAGCACAAAAGGCATACTTCTCTCCTCAATTTGAGCTTGTTTTCTGTACCACTGCCTAGATTAAATAACATGTTAAAGTACCTTAGGTAGTTTCTGGAAAGTTTAGTAGTTTTCTAAACATGGAACAGATGCACAGAACATCTGGGTGGTAGGCTTTTGGCAGTGCTTCAAGAGTCCCATTGTCATGGACAGCTGGGGCCCATCTGCTGGGGTGGCCATTTGGAAGCTCCCAAAGTACAAAGTCTCTCTTTTATTGGTTTATCTCAAATGAACTTTTGGGGGTATAGATCACCATATAGTACACAAATGTTCTGCCCAAATTTCAAAATCTTTGCAGTGCACCAAATGCTTGTTTAAAAAAATATTATTTTTGTATTAGAAAGTTTTATTCAGGTTTTATTGACAACATAACCTTAAGATACTTTTTAAAACTGAAATAATTATAATAATCTCCTATACTTGCTATAATATATGGTTTCCAAAGCACTTTTACATATACTATATTATTTTATAATATTAGAAAACGACATTAATTATTACTAGACCTAATATACTCACAGCAGCACTGATGAATAAGAAAAGCAGGTATATTCACTTTATAGATGAGAAAATGAAAGCCCAGAGAACTAATGAGTTGCTGAGGGTTACTTAGATAATTAGGATCAGAAGCTGAATTCAGATCTTTTAACTCCTAAGTTATGGGACTACACTGATTGGGTGGATAAGGAAAGCTAATTTCTGAGTGTATTGCTTCTATGAAAAGGAAAGATTTGGGTTGGAGTAAGTTGCTATTTGGTCTCTAAGATTGAGCTTTGGATAGTGACACTTCCATTCTTCCTTAAGAACTGGGCTTAATAAATATTCAAACTCGGTAGTATTATTACAGAGAAATTCTGTTGAGCTCTAGGACCAGTGTGTTATATGAGATCTGGGTGGAATCTGTGTGCTGTCTATTCCTACAAAGCAGGATTAATCATATTCCAGCAGATGACTCACTACTGCATATCTGAAGACAGCAAGGATTAATAGCAGTCCAAGCCACTTGGCCAAAATAATCCTTAACTTGGGTCACCTTGTGAATCTCTCAGGCCAATCCCAGCACTCTTCTTAGCAGTCCTGAGGGTTTTCATTCTTTCTATATTCTCTACAAATAACTGCTAACTCTGATCAGTGACTGAAGGTGGGTGCTGAGAGAAAACTGGGGAAGTGCCAATTTCCAAAGTTTTCACTGAAAACGACTGGATCCTCCTTTCCCAAGAGCCAATCACCTGTATCCAAGCCAAACATTGCAGATTTGAACCACTCTGTTTACTGTGGTTTCAAATAGAACTTTAAACCATATCCAATCTCTTATTGATGACCTTTGAACCATTCTCTATTATTGGATAGTTAAGGTGAAACTAATACAAGTATTGCTTATATTCAGACTGAATCTACTTGTCATCAAATTAAATGGATAAGATGTAAAAAAAAAAATGCAAACAGAATTTCAAACTGGTTTGTATCTAAAGATGCAGCCTAATTTTAAAATGGGTATAACCCATCAAATAGGATGTTTAAAAGAAAGTTACTTCTTTAGGGAAAAACACAAATGACAGATCAAACTAGAGAGAAAGGTGTCTTTTTAAAGAGATGGAGTGGCCTGGCTGGTGTTTCTCAGTGGTTAGTGGCCACCCATGAACCAGGAGGCCCGTTTGATTTCTGGTCAGGGCACATGCCCAGGTTGAGACTCAATCCCCAGTGTGGGGTGGGCAAAAGGCAGCCAATCAAAGATTCTCTCTCATCATTGATGTTTCTATCTCTCTTTCCCTCTCCTTTCCTCTCTCTGAAATCAATAGAAACATATATCTGAAAAAAGGATATTGAATTATCAAAGCTAATCAAAAGAAGATATTTAAGCATTATGCTCAACTCTAAAACCCAACTTCTGCCAATCAGCATCAAGCTCTATCTTTGATGTTGAAAATTTATGTGATCAGAGATGAGTCATCTCAGTGTTTAGTGGCTACCATCAAGTCAATGGGTGATCTAGATCATTCAGCTTTTAGAATTACCTAAATATATAAAATGGACTGCCTATGTCTTGGTCAATCTGTTAACTAGTTTCTTTTTGGTGGTACCCAATTTGTTACTCTGGTGCTCAGTGTCATGTGGAACCTGCCAATACTTTCTGAATTGTTCTGTGGCTCAGGAACTTAAGAAGTTCTTGTTCTGGTGGCCATGGTGGGGCTCTGCTTGTGTGCATCAGTCAATGTAGGTTGTCCTTCGCTAAAGCTAGAAGCACAGTGTCTACCAGGATGTGAGTACCCCTGGGATACAGTCTGTCCTTTATCTCCATCATATGCTCTCTTGGCAAATATCCTATCCTTGGAAGTGCCTCCCCCTCCATGCCACCTGGTCATGGTGGCCAGCTGAGGACTGAGATGTAGAGCTCAAACTCACATCCCATATGATCACATAACCTGGGTTTGTGGCAGTGATAGAGAAGTAAGTGAGGCCAAGACTAGGGGACACAGGATTGGAGTGGGCTTGTTCCTTTCTCTGTTGGTTGAAAAATACAGCTGAGCATATACTTATAGCCATCACTTCGATTTTAAATTCATATTGCTTTCCAGTTAACAACAATAACAGAAAGTATTTATTGAGTGCTTACTATGTGTCAGTCACTTACTTATCTATGCCATGGAGATAATCAGTGAGCAAAACAAATAAAATTTTCTTCTCTAAAAACATATACTCATTGGGTAGACTCTTTCAAACCTGATGACGCCTTTCCAATTCTGATCAAAAAGAAAATCGACAGATGAACTCTGGATTAAGAACCAAGTGATTAAATTCCACATTTCTTATTGGAGTGGCAGATCTCTGGGGCCTTATCTCCTTGTTTCATTCAGATTGTATTTCTGCCAGGAAATAAACATTTTCATTATGACACTTGGTTAAATTTACTCTGCATGATCATTTCAAAAAATAATTCTAGAGGCCAAGAACTCAGCTGTTGGAACAAGGGTGAACACTGGGAATAAGCAGATTTCCTACTTTCATGATGAGGTGAATGAAAGTGCAGTCCATCTTACTATATTAGTATACAGGTATACTGCAGGGATACAATTTCTAATAACAGTAAAAGAGAATGCCATAGAAGCAGATACTATTGAATAGTATACTATCTATTAGAAGAAAATTATCCTATATAATAAAAGCCTAATATGCTAAGTGTCCGGTTGACTGGTCAACCAGCTCAACCAACCAAAGTGTAATATGCTAATGGTATGTTAAGGCAGCTCAACTGCTCACTATGATATGCACTGACCACCAGGGGCAGACACTCCTATTGGTAGGTTAGCTTTCTGCTGGGGTCTGGCCCACCGAGAAGCAAGATGGGCTGGACAAACCTTAGAGTCCTCCCATGGTCCCTCCCCATTTGACCAACTTCCCTGCCACCCCTTATCAGGACTGGGCAAGATGGGGCCAGACACAGCCTAGTTCCCTCCTGCAGTTCCTCCCCAGCCCCTATCATGTACTGGTGGGGTCCTGTGGCCTGGCCTGTGCCCTTTTGGAATCTGGGACCCCTCAGAGGATGTTGGAAAGCCAGTTTTAGCCTGATCTCACAGGGAAGACTGAGGGACCCCACTGGTGCATGAATTAAAGAACCAGGGCCTCTAGTTTTATGTAAAATGTGACTGATACAACATGATTCTTAAAATATATATATATATATATATATATATATATATATATATATATATTTGATTTTTTACAGAGAGGAAGAGAGAGGGATAGAGAGTTAGAAACATCGATGAGAAAGAGACATCAATCAGCTGCCTCTTGCACACCCCTACTGGGGATGTGCTCACAACCAAGGTACATGCCCTTGACAGGAATTGAACCTGGGACCTTTCAGTCCACAGGCTGATGCTCTATCCACTGAGCCAAACTGGTTTCAGCTACAACATGATTCTTACACAATGTTCTGATTATACTAGGTATTTATATTTTTATTTTAAGACACCTAAAGAGTGTGGGAGTTTTCAGTGGAAATTTAGCTAAATTGTCCCATATTTAACTAATATAGTTCACAGTTTGGCTTGGAAAATGATGGATCAAAAGTTATAGAGGGTCATCCATTGATCAGTTTTCTTTGATGAGGGTGTGTGTGTGTGTGTGTGTGTGTGTGTGAGAGAGAGAGAGAGAGAGAGAGAGAGAGAGAGAGAGAGAGAGATCTCCAATGATATAGAAAGTCATTTTGTTCAGAAAAAAGCCTGAAGAGTGTAACAATACCTTATTGAATATCCTGGCATTGGAATCCAAGCATTGATTTTTATTAAATTTTGGAGCTCTGAGGTGAAGTCAGAGTTGATGAAGCACTACCAAGCTTCATGCCCTAATAATCACAGCCTCTTATTATATTGTCTTAATGGCCAGTGGAGACTCCTCCTCTTCCTCCCCACCGTGACTGTCATTGCTTTAGAAATGTCCCAAAATGCCACTAAATGATGTGCAAACACACCAGATGGATTGCTAATCTCTTTTCGAGGCTTCCTTAATGGTGCATTCATAGCCCCTTGGAGCAAACTCAATTTCTTTCTGTGCATTCTATTTCCACTTTTACAATTCTAGGAAAAATCATTTTATCAAACATATTTTGTCACTTGGATGAGGGGTAATTTATTTAATTGCTTACCTAATATGACAATAGGCAACTCTAGTCACAAGAGGATGAATGGCTATTCATCAGTCACAGCTGAGACACACAAATGGACCTGGAGCATTTTATGAAGTTTGAAGCCATGAACTTGTGGCTACTTCAGGTAAATCGTGTTTTTGTTGTTGTTGTTGTTGTTGTTTGTTTGTTTGTTTTTGACAGGGACAGGGTATAGAAAGACAAAAATCAGATCTTTGCATCTTCACCTTTACATCAATCACCAGATCTTAAGAGAGCTTCCAATGAGCCCAACAGAGAGGATAAAGCTTGGATGATACAAATACCAAATGCCACTGCCAGGTCATCTAGATGTGCCAGGATAAAGAAGATGGCGACCGACAGGAAGGTAAGGAGGGAGAGAGTGTGAGAGAGTGAGGAACCCATAGAGGAGAGTATAGACGTGGTGTGTGTGTGTGTGTGTGTGTGTGTGTGTGTGTATGAACTAGGGACAGTTAGATTCTGCATGTGCTCCAAGGGGCTGCCAAATTGGACAGTCTTAGATGGCATAGCCCCGCGCACAAAGCAGACACTACTGGGCAGCCATGCCATCTTGAGAAACAGCTGCTTGAGACTAGGATCCCGGTCTCAGACACAAACTAGGACCCTGCAGCCACTGGGGACAGAGAACTGTGACCACAGCTTCAGACCAACAGACAACAAGAATCCAGATTTCTCAGCAGCAGATTTCTGTGAGTCAAAGAGCCTATCCCCCTCCCCACAGGCACTCAGATAGCAACATAAAATGGTGTCAAGATAGTCTCTTCAACAAATGGTATTGAGAAAATTGGACATATACATGCAAAAATAATGAAACTAGGTCACTAACTTACACCATACACAAAAATAGACTCACAATGGATAAAGGACTTAAACATAAGATGGGAAACCATAAAAATACTAGAGGAATCCACAGGTAGCAAAATCTCAGACATATGCCAAATAAATTTCTTCACTCATACTGCTCCTTAAGCAATGGAAACTAAAGAGAAAATAAACAAATAGGACTACATAAAAAAAGCTTTTTTACAGCAAAAGAAACCATCAACAAAACAACAAGAAAGCCCAGTACATGGAAGAGCATATTTGCCAATGACATCACCAATAAGGGTATAATCTCCAACATTTCCAGGGAACTCTTACAATTTAACAAAAGGAAGATAAACAACCCAATCAAGAAATGGGCAACGGACCTAAATAGACACTTTTCAAAGGAGGACAGAAGGAAGGCTAAGAGACATATGAAAACATCCTCAAAGTCACTAATTATCCAAGAGTTGCAAATCAAAACAACAATGGGTTATCATCTCATACCCGTGAGAATGTCTATCATCAACAAATCAACAAATGACAAATGTTGTCGAGGATGCAGAGCAAAAGGAACTCTTTTGCACTGCAGGTGGGAGTACAGACTGGTGCAGCCACTGTGGAGAACAGTATGGAGTTTCCTCAAAAAATGAAAAATGAAACTCCCATTTGACCCAGTGATCCCACTTCTAGGAATATATCCCAAGAAACTAGAAACATGAATCAGAAAGGATATATGCACCCCTATGTTCATCGCAGCACAAATCACGGTAGCTAAGATTTGGAAACATCTTAAGTAACCATCAGCAGATGAGGAGATGAAAAAACTGTGGAAAATCGGGAGAAACCAAGATGGCGGCATTGGGTAGACACCCGAATGCAGCCTACCACAACAAATTTGAATTTAGAACTGACAAACAGGGGAAACATCGCCCTGAAACGCTGGATGGCTGAGAGGAGGCTCTACCATCTGGGAAGGAGAGAGAAGGCACGCTGAAGCTCAGGATCTGTGAAGGTACAGAGAACTGTGCGTGTGAAAAGGTGGCTGCCCGACTTTGCTGCCGGCTTGCTTGCAGAGCATGGAGAGGGCTTGGCTGAGTTCACTATTGGCTTACTCCTGCGCATGGAGAGGGCAGACAGCTAATGCACGGCAGGCTTTCTTATTCAGGAGGAAAACCCTATTGCGCCGATAGACGGTCCCAGACAGGGAGAGGCCAGACTGTCAGGCAGTGGACAGAGAGCTCTCAGAGGTGTGTGAAGCCAGCAGCCATTACTGCGGGACTCAGAAACCAGATCCTTGTAGGGAGGGGCTAAATAAAACTTGTCTGCACCACCAGCCCCGCCCCATCCAAGCATAGCACAGAAGCCCTTCCAGTGGCTAACTTTCTCGTTTGCAGTGAATGGGACTTTCCTAGGGAGGGACAGACAGGAATCTAAAGCTTGTCTGTGCCACCCCAAGACTCCGTCCCATGCAAGCGGAATACAGAAACTCTCCTAGCTGAGACACTTCTGATCCTCATTGGCTTGGAGATCATCGCTTCCCAGTGATACCAACAACAAGCAAGGCTTAACAACAAGACTGCACACACAGCCCACAAAGGGCTATACCAAGACTGTCCACCTCAGGTAACTGGGAGGCTGACTCACTGAACCATATAGAACACCTTAGCACACAAAGCCACCCTATCAACTCAGGGAAGCTGTGAAAATGCCGAGACAAGGAAACAGATCACAAACAAAAGAAATGGAGGAAAAGAAATGACTGGATATAGAGTTCAAAACCATGCTTATAAGGTTTTTCAAGAATTTCCTAGAAAAGGCTGATAAAATAAATCTAGACCTAAGAGGATATGAAAAGAGATTAACTAGAAATAAAGAATACATTGTCTGAAATAAAAAATATTATACAGAGTCCTAAAAACAGAACGGAAGATTGTAAGAATCAAGTCAAAGATTTGGAACACAAAGAACCAGAGGACACTCCTCCACAGAAGCAAGATAAGAGAATCCATGAAGTTGAAGATAGTGTAAGAAATCTCTGGGACAATTTCAAGTGTACCAACATCAGAATTATGGGGGTGCCAGAAGAAGAGAGAGAGCAAGATACCAAAAGAATACTGAAAGAAATAGTGACAGAAAACTTCCCCCAGCTCGGAAATAGACTTACAAGTCCAGGAAGCGCACAGAACCCCAAACCAAAGGAACCCAAAGAGAACCACACCAAGACACATCATAATTAAAATTCCAAGAGCAAAAGACAAAGAGAGAGTATTAAAAGCAGCAAGAGAAAAGCAGGTAATTACCTATAAAGGAGCATCCATACGATTGTCAGCTGATTTCTCAACAGAAACCATCCAGGCCAGACGGGGAATGGCAAGAAATATTCAAGGTGATGAATAGCAAGAACCTACAGCCAAAAATACTCTACCCAGCAAAGCTATCAATCAGAATTGAAGGCCAGATAAAGAGCTTCACAAATAAAAAAAAGCTAAAGGAGTTCATCACTGCAAAACCAGAATTATATGAATTGCTGAAGGGGGTTCTTTAGGAAGAGGAAGAAGATATAGATAAAAATTATGATTAACAAATATGTAACTCTCAACAAGTGAAACTAAAAGCCAAGGGAATTAAAAAACCTGGTGAACAATATTAACTGGTGAATATAATAGAATCAGAGGTATGGAAGGGGAGTGGACTGACTATTCTCAGGGAAAAGGGGAGTGGGAGGGCGGTGCGGGAAGAGCCTGAACAAAAACTGTGCACCTATGGATGAGGACAATGGGGGTGGGGAAAGGGCAGAGGGGGGGGGGTGGGAACCTGGTGGAGGGGAGCAATGGAGGGGAAAAAAATGAGGAACATTTGTAATAATATGAACAATAAAGATTTATTTAAAAAAAACTGTGGAAAATCAACACAATGGAATACTACACTGCAGTAAAAAAAGGAGTTCTTACCATTTGCAGCGGCATGGATGGAAGTGGAGATCATTATGCTAAGGGAAATAAGCCAGTCAGAGAAAGACAAATACCACATAATCTCACTCATTTGTGGAATATAATGAACAACATAAACTGAAGAACAGGGACAGATCCAGAGGCAGAGAAGCATAGATCAGACTGCCAGACCTCAGAGGGAAGGTAGGGGAAGGTGGGGGAAAGGAGGAGAGATCAATCAAAGGACTTGTATTCATGAATATAAGCCTAACCAATGGACATGAACACCAGGAGGGTAAGGACATGAGTGGGGGTGGGTAGTTTTGGGGGGCTAATGAAGGGATGAGGACACATATGTAATACCTTAATCATTAAAGAATTAAAAAAAATAAAAAAATAGATGTGCCAGGATATAGCTGTGCTCCTAATCTTTGAGGTTAATCAGGGAAATGAATGATGAGACATGATTATTTCCCCCATTGGCTTTTATATCTTTTTTGAATTCTTTCTCCTCTAAGTATATGCTTTCACTGATTCTAGAGAGAGAAGGAGGTAGAGAGAGGGAGACACCAAGATATCAATGTGAGAGAGACATCTATTGGTTGCCTCCTGTATGTGCCCCTACCCAGATTGTACCTACAACCCATGTATGTATATGCCCTAATGGGGAATTGAACCTGAAACCCTTTGGTGCAGCAGGAGATGCTGCAAACAACTGAGCCACCTGGCCAGGGCAGTCCCTTATGTCTTTTATAAGAGCCTGTGGTCACCTGCAAGGGAATTCCAAATCTGCTCAGAAAAAAAATTTCTTTATACTTGCAGCCCATTAGATAATTTAAAAAATTTGTATATATTTCCATGGATGGAGGGGCTCTTTTCTAGGTGGGGCTGCCCTAAGCCAATTATTTATAACTACAACTGCACATTAAAATCACCTGGGAAGCTTTAAAAAGTCACAATGTCTAGGCCCACCCCACATAAATTGAATCATAATCATAAGGGGTTGTACCCATGTATCAGTATTTTTCTGAGCTCCCCAGGTCATTGTGTTGCACAGCCAAGGTTGCAGAACATTGATTTAAGCAGTTAGGCTGGCAAAGGCAATGGGTCTCTAACTTTGTTGCATAGTAGAACCACTTGAGGAGCTTGGTGTACTATAGATTCAGGAGGTCTGGGTTTGGAACCTGAGATTCTGTATTTTTAAAGCTCCTAGATGATTCTGAGGCTAGTGGGTCATAGAATACATGTTGAAAACCATAGCTAGATAATTCTTCTCTGGAGATTGCATGTTTTTCATGCCTCTTCTATTGTTTAATTTGATAATGGTCCTCTCCTCTCATACAACTCCCTCTTCTGCCAGTGAATATCTGGGAGGATATAGTCCCTAATAGTAATCACGCTAATAAATTTGGACACTTTACCTTATCATCTTCAGAAGTACAAAGTCAATACATTAAAGAAGTTCTGAAGCACAGGGTGGAGGGTGGGAGTGGACAGAGCATAGAAAGAAAATGGGTTGGCTTTATTCTGGTAGGTGCTGGAGGGGGAACTCAATTTGGAGTTCATAAATTAATATCTTAGATAGCCAGAGTTGGAATTATCAGCTTTGAATTATACTTGCTGAAAAGTAGGATCGCTCAATCTGGGCCTAAGCAAAGACATTTAGACAAATAGCTCTTGAGTTTGCCTTCCATATTCAATCATGACTTTGGTGGGGTTACCTCTTGGTCCAAGTTGGTCCAAGTTGTATTCAACTCTGCCCCAAGCAGTTCCTCCCTGTACAGACTACCAGCACAGCACTGTTTTCTCACCCAGCCTTATGCTTTGCTGACACCCAGGAGAAAAGTCTAATGGAGTATTGCCGCTGCTGAGTTATTATAAGATAAAGGGAAAGGGATTGAGTGGGAGGAAGCATAGCAACTAGAAAGAGATCTGAAGTGAATCACCTAGTTGCCCATGTTCAGTTAGATAATTGTCCATTCTGTGTACTTTATTCTCATTCCACAGACTCAGCTGATGTGAAATTGGAGTACACAGCTTTTGATGTAGGTAATATGAGAATTGTTAAATGGAAAGAGCATGGATTTTGCAGTTAGACTAGGGCTCCAATCCCCCTTCTGCCAATTAAGAACAATGTGACCTTCCTTTATTTCCCCATCCTATAGTAACACCTCTATTGGTCACCACTCTTAGGAGTGAAAAAGCATGAAATTAGGGAAGAGTTTAGAGAGTATGCCTGGTCCTTGAAGGGTGGAGCAGGATTTCTACAGTTACAGATGGAAGGAAAGAACTTTCTAGAAGGAAGCAACAATATGCAAAAAGTTGAAAAGAGTGGTTGTATATTGTTTGCTAAATTTGATTTTAGGATCAATCCTCATGGCTGCTGTGAGTTACTTTGTTGTTATTTATCAAGTTGGTTTTAAACTTTTAGTTTGCATTTAGTCTTCTCTGACCAATCCGGAGACAAGTATGGGTTACTTAGTTGTTTATTTACCTGAAACATTTCAGATTCTTTACAAGCTGGACACAAATGAAAAACCTCCTAGTACAAATCTTGAGTCCAACCTATCGTATCCAGTTCAGTGGCTAACTGTTCCTAATGCCCCCAACAGCACCCTGCACACCAGCTCTGATGTTTTCCCATATTTCCAACCCCATAGCAGTAGTTTATTACCTGTGAAGTGAGAAAAGATCAGGAAGGCTTCATTCAGGAGGTTGCATTTGATCTGGTCCCAGCTAGGTGGGCATTGGATGGAAAGGATATTCCAGTAAGAGGTAACCCCAACGAAGTCATGATTATTTTAGTTTTCAAGTCTAAAAATGGGCAATGGTACTAAAGGGCCATAGGTTCAAACAAGTCTGGCTACTTCCTAGTTCTTTCCATGACCCCATCCCTCAGTCCTCTCTCACCCCATACCCATCATATCTGTTGCATAAGCAGTCTTCTAGCTACCCGTGCTTAGTTAGATTGTTTCCCATTTTGTGTATCTGGTCTTCAATGGCTATCTGACCTCCTTCCCACATCCACTTATAGCACATGGTAAAAACAGTCAAATCATGACTGACTAGCTGTGAAGTCTTGGGTAAGTTGCTTAACTTTTGTGAGCCTCAGTTCCTTATTTGTAGAATGAGGATATTAAAATACTCATGTATAAGGTTGTTGTAGGGATTAAATAAAATGCCATGTATGAAATTCTTAGCATCATGCTTAGAACATAGTAGTCTTAATATATTTACTCACTATATTGTAGCTTTTGCTATTAAATTTTTACAATATGAGATGAATGCATTAAAAAAAGTTTGCATTACTCTGTGAAAAAAAATCTGCAAAAGAATTTCAAATCCTTTAAATACAGTTAGTGGGTAGTTTTAATTGTTTTATTTTTTCACATTCAATATTATTCTGTGTTAGCTTCAGATGTATAGCAAAGTGATTAGAAAATCATGTACTTTACAGAGTGGTCCCCACACTGCTTCAAGTACCCACCTGGCCCCATACATAGTTATCACGCTATTATTGACTATACCAGAGGCCCGGTGCATGAAAATTCATGCACTGGAAAGGCGTCCCTCAGCCCGGCCTGCCTCCTCTCACAGTCCAGGAGACCTCAGGGGCAGGAGATGACCCGGTGATCAGAGGAAGGTAATGACCCCATCACACCTCTGCAGCACAAGCCTTGGCCAGCCGCCATCCAAGGCTTGCCTGCACCTTAGGCTGGCCCTGGGTGGCTGGGAAGCTGATGGCGGGTCCGGCTGAACCACATGTCTACCAACTCCCCAGGCAGGGCTGAGGGGACTGGATGCCGCCATCTTCTGACTATGGGCGCCACCATCTTTGTAATGGCATGATGGTAGATTTACATATTCCCTCTTTATTAGGCAGGATTCCCTTTGCTCTAATCTCATATCTGTGACTATCCTATAACTACCAATTGGTCTGCTTAATCCCTTTACTTTTTTTCATCTAGCCTCTAAACCCTCTCCCCTCTGACAACTGTCAGTCTCTTCTCTGTATCTATTAATCTGTTTCTTTTTAGTTTCTTTTTAATTTTACTCATTAGATTACACATATAAGTAAAATCATATGGTATTTTCTTTCTCTGTCTGATTTATTTCACTTAGCGTAATTCTCGAGTCTATATCTATCCATGCTGTTACAAAAGGTAAGATTTCATTCTTTTTTTATGCCAAAGTAGTATTTCATCATGTGCATGTACCACAGTTTTTTATTTACTCATCTACAGTATTAATTGTCACTTGGGTTGTTTCCATAGCGTGGCTATTGTAAATAATGCTGCAATAATCATAGGGGTGCTTATGTTCTTTTTGGTTTCTTTGGATTTATTCCCAGGAGTAGAATCACAGGGTCATAAAGCCCATTCCATTTTTAATTTTTTGAAGAACCCCCACACTGTTTTCCATAGTGATTGCACTAAAGTGCATTCCAATCAACAGTGTGTTATGTTTTAAGGGGCAGTTTTAAGGAGTCCAAGGGTCAACCCTTTTTATAATTAAGTTCTCACCCCATTTAAAAATATTTGTGGAGCACCTATAACATTCTAAAAATATTTGTGGAGCACCTATAACATGCCAGTATTGTGGCAATTGCTGGGAACATGGTGAATAAAACTAAGTACCATCCACCACCCACATGGAGCTTACATTCTAAAAGAGAGTCAATTAATCAGTAAATATATATTAAGTCAAGTGACAACAAATTTGAAGGAAAAACTCAAGCAGGGTTGGGTGGATGGGAATTTTGGGAGTCAGAAGTCATGTGGTTACAGAAGGCCTTACACAGGAAGCATCATTTAAGCAGAGATCTGAAAGTTTAGGAGAGTGAGAATGAGTCATGAGGATATTTGGTAAAAGAGTTTTCCATGCAAATGGAAGACCAAGGGCAGAGAGCCTGAGTGCTTAAAATATGTGATGAAAAGCAAGGAGGCCTTATTAGTTTTACAAACCCATGTGTTTGCTTAAAGGGATAAAAGGCTGTCAATATCTGTATGTTTATTTGATAGTCCTGAATGCTAAAAGTTATGTAGAAGAAAGCTGATTGTGAAATCTGTTGATTAGTAGTGGGTTCTCCAATCTCTGGCATAATGTTCTTTTCCTGTGCCATCAACCTTTGGGTCATGCCTGCCTTTGCTGTATTTAGTTAACCTAGAGTACCCACAGATCATGGGAAGTTACTAAAAGGCTAAGAACCCAAATTAATATATTGGATTTCTATGAGTTAGTGACTCATTCCCTTATTTATTCCTCCATTTAACAAGCATTTAAAATTTATTTTATTTAGGTATATCTGTGCTAGATTTCTGTGAAAAATACAAATAATTCTAAGACAATAGTCTCATTCATCCAGAAGGATTTTTGAAAACATTTGGGATAAATCATAATTTTTTTACAACTATATAATCCCAGTGTTTAAGGACTAAATGAACTAAGAAGACATACATATATGAACAGGTAATAAAATAGTGATTAGTGTTAATATAAGCCCTAGACAATTATAGAAATAGCAAAATTATTTGAACAACTAGATGAGTTGTTGAAACAATGAAGACTATAGCAGTTGGTCAGAGAAAGCTTCCTGGAAGTAGAGAGGCTCAGATTAGACCTTGAAATAAATGCAGTGGCAAAGAGGAAGAAAGAAGGAATAAGAGAGCAAAATGTCAACCCTTTTGAGATGTATGCTAAATCAATCATGCTAGTGAGCCTCGTATCCTCTCTACCATTATAATCCATAGTATAGAGTAGATCTAACTTTTTTAACACTTCCCATTCTCTAAAATCTTACGTTTTTATATATTCCATGTAATAAGTGAACTCTAATTTGAAAACAATAGAATTCCTAATTTCCTGAAAAACCTGGGCCTAAAATAATAATTGGCCTCAATCCTAATTTGCTTCTAGTTTATATAAATGATTCCAAGTTGTCATAGAAAGATAAATGGCCTTTTTTACAGCTTGGATAGGCTTTGAAAGAAGAGGTGATTCGGACATTTTTTTCATGTTTAAGCAGATAAAAAAATCTTCAAGTGTCCAGACACCTAGGCCAAATGGCTTTGATTGGCTTGATGAAGTTGTTTCTCTTTGGGTCTTTCAAGCTTGGTGGGAGCAGTGACTGTGCCTGATGACCTCATCTCTGGTTGCTTCTCCTCAAAGAACACAGCAATCTTTGTCTAGGCTGGATATTTGCTTTTAATTACAACAGCATATTGAGAATGGACAGAATTCTTAATTCTGTTCTTATGCTAACTCATACCGTTCCTTTAATTTCTTCCTTAGCTTTTGCCCTAGAAGATACTTTTGGAAATCCATATTTTCAGGATGGTATCTTAGATAATGAAGTCCAAAAAATGGAGGTAGCTCATCAGTGTTAGTCTTGTTAGTATTTGTCTCATTGGTTTTTTTTTTTTTTTTTCCATTCTCCCCCCCCCCCTTATTTATTTATTTATTTATTTATTTATTTATTTATTTATTAATATATTTTATTGATTTTTTTGCCCTCCTCCCTCCCTCCCATACGTACCCTCCCTCCCCAGAGTTTTATGTCCATTGGTTGTACTTATATGCATGTATACAAGTCCTTCTGTTGATCTATTATCTCCCCCAGATCTCCCTCCCCTCCCCACTGTAAATTGACAGTGTGCTTGTTGCTTTACTGTCTCTATATCTATCTTTTAACTAACTAGCCTGAGCAAGGAAGCCAGGATATATTGATGACTTCTGAAGGTGAAAGCCATAAGGCCTAGTGCTGGAGAGTTTCATCATGTTAATAAAACTAGTGAAAGCTCTCATTTATTGAATTCTGACATGGCACCAGGTTGTGTGTTATTCTGATCTTTCCAACAACTCTGAGATATAGGTGCCATCATTATTTTCTTTTTATAGATAGGAAAACCTAGGGTCAGATAGGCTAGGTGACTTGCCCAAGTTCTTATAGCTAGTAAGTAGCAACCTTTCTGGTGGTTATTCAAATTTTGGGTCTGAGTCCTAGCTTGGTCTTTTTCATTTATGTAACAGCTTCATCCCCTTTTCTGAAAAATTACAATGTAAAGCCCCTACCTCACAAGTGGCTATGAAGATGGAATTAGAGAGCATCTTCAAAGTATCTCATGGATCTTGGCATATAGTAAGTGTTTAGTATATGATAGCTGCCCTTATTAGGATCTTAACCCCCCAGATTTAGAGACCTAGTGTCAGTATTATCTCTATCCTGGACCATGTACAGGCTTTGCTGAGCTGCCAGAATGCACATCTGTTTGTATCTCCTTCATCTGATGAAGCAGTGTGCATGCTCCAGTGCAAACACTGGAATGTGTGCCAATTCTAATGCATGGGTAAATAGGGCGGGGAGCTCTTGACAATTCAAGGCATTCATGTAAAACTCCTATTTGCAAATTGGTCCTATGGGAATGTCTTTTCTTTAGAAATTCAATGGTTGATACAAAAGACACTAGGCTCTAAAGTGCATTTGGTGATTTATAATCTTTTAAAAATATTTTTTATTGATTTTTGAAAGGAAGGAAGAGGGGAGAGAGAAACAGAATCAATAATGAGAGAGAATAATAGACCAGCCACCTCTTGCATGTCCCCCACCAGAGACTAAGCCCACAACCTGGGCATGTGTCCTGCTGGGAATCGAACCATGACCTCCTGGTTCATGGGTTGATGCTTAACCACTGAGCCACTCCAACTGGGCTGTATTTGGTGATTTAGATTGTAGGTGAGAAAATATCCCAAGCAATGAGACATAATTACCTTTTCTTTTTGTATTGAGAGAGAGAGGGAGGGGGAGGGAGGGAGAGAGAGAGAGAGAGAGAGAGAGAGGGAGAGAGAGAGAGAGAGAGATCAATTTGTTGTTCTACTTATTTGTGCATTCATTGGTTGCTTCTTGTATGTGCCCTGACCTAGAATCAAACATGCCACCTTGGCATGTTGGAACTAAGCTCTAACCAACTGAGTTACCTGGCCAGGGCATAAATGCCTTTTAATATATCATGTTTGGTTGCTTTGACACTTGCCCCCTCCCCCCCAACAGTAATAGGCCTATGTCTCACTCCATCATGAAAAACCTGTTATGTGGCACATGGCACTTGTCTCTAGACCCACAATGCAGAGGAGAGCTAATGCAAACTCTTGTACTGTTGACCCTTGGACAATGTGGAGATTAGGGAACCAACATCCTGTGTAGATGAAAATTTGTGTATATATACCTGGAAAACAGAATGAAGATTCACAATCACACTTTTCCCTCAAACAGTGAGATCTCACATGAGGAAAAATATTGGAGTAATACATGAAACTGGACAAAGCAGAATAAATGATTGAAACCTCCTGTTCATCACCGCCTCCTCTTCTTTGCTTCCTTCTCCTGACTAGTCTCTCCTTTATGTTAGATATATCTTCCTAAAACACTTAATTTAACAAGTCACTCTTCTGTTCAAGAACTTTCAGTGGCTCCCTATTGCTTCTAGCACCAAGTCCAAACTCATCAGCTGTCTCTTTCTCATAATTGCACTCCTTTCCTCACCAACTAATTCATTAACTTGGTTTTTTTTTCATCCAGTACACATCTAAAGTGCTCCTACTGTGTGCCTGGCACTGGGATAGGTGCTATAGACATACCTATGAACCAGTCAGATACCCTCACAGACATTGCTTTAATAATCAAGCACTTTTGCTTCTTAACCTTCACCTGCTACCTATTCTGCCACTGCATCTGTACACACTGTTTTCCTCTGTGCCCCTCCTCTTTTCTGACTGTGTCTGATTCTCACCACCTTTAAAACCTCTACTATTATATAATGCCAGCTTCCCACAAATTCCTTATGCATAGAAGTGGTAAATAGTAGCCAGGAAGGCCTGCCTTGCACAGAAGGGTAGCAATTCTGAAGTCAAGAACCATATGTCTAAAACCTTTGCATGGAAGTGAAATAAAAAATTCCAAAGACTTTACAGACAATAATCTATTTAATAAAAGGTCACAAACCCAGTTGCAGGAAGAACAATCTCTATAGGTGACAGAAAATACTGCAACATTTTTGTTATCATGGATTATGTGTGTATCTTGGGGATGGTGATGGGAATATGTGGGTTAGATTGATTAACCAAAACTTTAGCTACCTTTGGTATGCAATATCAGTGACATTAATTGCTTTGACATAAGTTGATAGGACTTAATGTAATAACATTTAGGTTCAGCAATAGAAATATAAATCTGAAACAAAAATATTAGCCTATGATATTTTTTCAACTGATTATGTATTGAATAGCTACTCTATGCAAGTCTGCCTCTAATATGTGGGGCCTGGGGCAAATGTACAAAGCAAGTCCTACATACCATATGTCTCAAGATCTACAAGTTATAAACTAAGCTAACATTGTTTAATAAAAATGTATGTTTTGTCCTTCTATCTTTATAAATAAAACATATATTTGTAGTGGTCTGGAAGTCAGATTTCAGTTTAAAATTCTTGGTCCCCCCCCACCATGTTTTGTGCTGAATATTGTAGCACAAATGGGTCAGTTGTAGGCCATGTGTTTTGCACACTGGTGATGTGTTCTACAGTTAGAGGAATAGATGGACTGGGAACACAGGGCTGTACAGACCCTGGAAGCAGGCACAAGGCCATTTAGGTGGGAAATTCCTGGGCTCTGGGTATCCACAGTATGGGCTAGAAAGGAAGGATGTGACTCTGACTAGGCAAGTTTCTTTGGTCCAGTAGATTTCTGCTCTTGGAAGAGGTACAGCCAGAATAGGGTCAGAGTGAAGTTCCTAAAATGTGGGACCAGGTATCTGTCATGTATTCGGTTTAAGATGATTAAAATATGCTCCTTGTCTTCCAGGAACCTACAACCTGGTGAAATAGAAATAGATGCAAATAGCCCATCTATATAAACAAAAGCCTAAGTGACTGTTCAACAGTTTGACTGTCTGACTGTTTGACCAGTAGTTATGATGTGCACTGACCACCAGGGGGCAGACACTCAATGCACAAGCATGGAAACATGAAACAGACTGATGAATCTCAGAGGGAAAGGGTGAGAGGAGAGGGCAGGAAGAGATTAACCAATGATCTTATATGCATACTAGAGGCCTGGTGTACAAATTCGTGCACTGATGGGGTCCCTTAGCTTGCCCCGCAGGGATCAGGCTGAAACTGGCACTCCAACATCCCATGAGGGGTCCTGGATTGCGAGAGAGTGCAGGCTAGAATGAGGGACCCTACTGGAGCATGAATATGTGCACTGGGCCTCTAGTTGTAATATAATGGGATAAATACAGGGTGGGGCAAAAGTAGTTTTACAGTTTTGAGTACATGAAACAGAGTTTATTCTTGAATTATTATATATTACTTATTGTACTATTTTATAAATGAACAACTGTAAACCTACTTCTGTCCCACCATGTACATGCTGAAACCCAGAAAACAGAAAAGGATACAGTAGAGATGATGGATCTGAGAAGTGACATATTGGGAAAGAAGAGCCAGAAAGGAGATATCAAATATCATGCCTTTTGTTCTTTTTTGCTTAACGTTTAAGTGTTCTTTGAGGTTCAATAAACATCAATCAAGTGCTCAAATTCTATCTTAGAGCTCCATGAATTACTACAATTACAGCACACAAGTTTTCTTATGTTCTGCCCTTTGCCAGGCAACATCCCCTGCCCAAAGGTAACCAGCATCTGACCTCCTGCTGTAAATTAGTTCTGCCCCTTTTTGAACTTCATATAAATGTAATTATATAATACTAGAGGTCTGGTACATGAAATTCATGCACGGGGGTGGGAGGAGGTGTCCCTCAGCCCAGCCTGCACCCTCTTCAATCTGGGACCCCTCGAGGGATGCCCGACTGCCTGTTTAGGCCTGATCCTACCTGGATTGGGCCTAAATGGGCAGTCGGACATCGCTCTCAAATTCCAGGAATGCTAGCTCCCAACTGCTCGCCTGCCTTCCTGATTGCCCCTAACTGTTTCTGCCTGCCAGCCTGATCAACCCCTAACCACTCCCCTGCCAGCCTGTTTGCCCTTAACTGCCCCCTCCTGCAGGCCTGGTCACCCCTAATTGCTCTCCCCTGTAGGACTGGTCCTCCCAACTGCCCTTTCCTGAAGGCCTGTAGGCCCCAACTTCCCTCCTCTGCCAGCCTAGTCACCCCTAACTGCCCTCCCCTGCAGGCTTGATTGCCCCAACTGCCCTCCCTTCAGGACCTTATCCCTTCCAACTGCCCTCCCCTGCTGGCCATCTTATGTCCACATTGGGGCAGCCATCTTGTGTGTTGGAGTGATGATCAATTTGCATATTACTCTTTTATTAGATAGGCTAGAGGCCTGGTGCATGGGTGGGGATCAGCAGGTTTGCCCTGAAAAGTGTCCTGGGCAGAAAGTTTGGCTTCCTCCATCACTAGGGGCAACTCAAGACTCATGCTCTCTCTGTGGCCACAGCCATCTTGGTTGGGTTAATTTGCATACTTGCTCCTGATTGGCTGGTGGGCCTGGCTTATGGGTGTAGCAGAGGTTCAGTCAATTTCCATATTATTCTTTTATTAGATAGGATATATCTTTGTCTGGATCTTTCACTCAACAACATATCTGTGAAATCCACCATGTTGTTTTGTGTAGCTGTAGTTTGTTCTTTTTCACTGCTATGTAGAATTTTGTATTATTAAAACATGACATTTTATTTGTCCATTTTACTGTTGGTGGAAATTAGGGTTGTTGTCAGTTTGGGGCTATTATATTTAGTGCTGTGATGAACTTTCTTGTTCATTTATTTTGATAAATATTTATACCATTCTTTGAATTTTTAAATTTAGAAATAATTTCAGAGGGAGAAACCAAGATGGCAGCATAGGTAAACACCTATACTGCTGCCTCGCACAACAATTTCAAAATTACGGCTAAAAGAAAACATGTCTATAACACAGAACCATGGGAAAGCTGGCTGAGTGGAAGTTCTACAACTAGAAGGAAAGAGAAAAGAGTATTGAGATGTGCACAAGCACTGAAAAGGTACGGAAGTGCACGAATCAGGCTAGTGGCAGGTGTCTGAGTGCACTGCTTCTTTCAACCAAAAGGGAGACAAGCTCCTGATTACTATGAACTTCAGTTTCTGGGGAGATGCTGGGGACCCAAACTCCTACTGTTTGCCATCGGGTCAGAAAGTGAGGGTGGCTTTCTTGCAGAGGTGTGCCCAGCAATCATTGTTTACTATGCTGGGGCACAGGATGCGGGACTTGGAAATACGGAGATGCAGACACAGCTGACTGGGAGCCATTGCTGTTTGCCACATCCTAGCCTAGTGACTCCCTGAGGCCCTGCCCCACACAATCTACAAAACCACCCAAGCTTAAGGTGACTAGATCGTCCCGCTTTTGGCGGGACAGTCCAGATTTCTAACAATTTTTCCCACATCCTGCAGAGTTTTAAAAATGTCCCAATTTTTGGAAAGAATCTTTTCAATCTTTCCAAGCTCCATTTAGCAGCTTTTCATATAAATGACCTGCCCTATCGCAGCTTAATCAAACAAACTGCAGCTCTTGTCAGACAGCTCCAAAACCTCCAAACCTCAAGCAAAGAGGAGAAAACTGTAGTTCTCACTGTAGCTCTTGTTGGGTGGCCTCAGACAGTAGCTGACCTGCACCCCATTGAAGATCCAGAAGCTAGGGCAGAGTGTGGGGTGGGAACCAGGTGGAGGGGAATTATGGGGGAGGGGGGGAGAGAAACAACTTTAATAATCTGAACAATAAAGACATTAAATTTAAGAAAATAGAAATAATTTCAAACATAATACAAAATATTTCAAGTAATTGATATTCTTTGCTCAGATTTCCTGCTTTTAAAATATAGTATTTCAGAGGTAAGATGGCGGAAGAACAGATGGGCGGATTCTGAGCCCTCTCCCGAAGCAGAAAGAGAGAGCAACTGAGGGTCTTGTGCTGTGAGTGTTTATCGGCAAGCTGGGAGACAGTGAACACCAGAAGAAACTGCTGGGGGGCTGCTGACAGAGGTGCCCCTCACAGGGAAGCACCCACGAGGGCTGTGTCCCTGCCCGGAGCTACCTACCGGCTTGAAAAGGGAAACCTCGCCATCTTGAGAGGAAGATAGGATCATGTCAGAGGCCTGAATATCCACAGCCGCAGCGACCACCAAGCATCTGTGACCCCCAGAACTCGGATCCCAAAGGGCGTGAACACCTGCCCTCACAGGATTGCCCCACTGCTAAGCGAAAAGGTCAGATTTTGCGGGGAGAGGGTGGAGAGCGCTCGCTGCGAAAACAAAAAGCCTGCGCGCACAGAGCACGCTCCCGGAAGCTGGAGGACAAGGGCGGTGATTACAAGTAGAAGCCCCCGCTGTTGGGCTGTTGTCACCCATGAAAGTGGACGGGGCTCCTAACAGGGGAGATATCTAAAGAGCAACACATTTGGATCCGGCTTGGAGGGATATTGGGGAGTTGCGGAAGATTCCAGTTGCTCGGACTTGCCCCCTCCCCCCCTCCGTAGTTCCAGCTTCAGAGAGGACGGAAAAAAAAAAAAAAAAAAAGGTGGAGAGGAGGGGTGTCGAACTCAATCAGAGAAGGGGACAAAATCTAAAATCCAGCCTAAATCGCGGGCCGAATGGTTTACTGAACAGTCATAAACTGTCATTGTGATGGAAACGCAGCAGAGTGCAGTGATGACAGCGAGGTGCGGGCCACATTGCAAGGCCTGGCGGGACGGATTTGGCCCGTGGGCCTTGTGTTTGACACATGTGCTCTAGAGTCTGGAAGGCAACCTAGAAACACTGCCCCCAGAGGCTAATTCACAAATTGACTCTAGTGTAATAAAAACAAAGCAAAACCTGCCTAAAAATCAGGACTAGATCATAACAATAGAGGAAGCGAATGACCTTCATTATTGCAAATTTTAATTAAATTTTTTAAATTTTATTATTATTTTTTTAATTTTTAAATTTTTGTTTTTTATTTTTATTTTCATTATTTGCAATGTTTACTCAAGAAACTATTTTTTTTCTTTTTCCTCACTTGATTTTATCTTGATAATTATTACATTGTATATGTAATCAACATTATTACTACTACTAATTTACCTTTTTCATCTTATTTTCTTTTGTTTGTTTTTATTATTTTTATTTCATTTGAATATATATATATATATATATATATATATATATATATTTTAATTTCAGGATTACTGTTCTACAGTCTTTATCTATCCTTCTTTCTCCAACGCTTTATTCTATCTCAACCCTACCTTTATGCCTTCACCCTCTTTCCAATCTTTTCCTTTGATACCCTGTATATCTTAACCCTTTCCTGCTCTAGATTTCCCCCATTCCTTCTGTCTACCCCCTCCTAAAATTTCACCCTACTTGTATATATCTAATTTCCAACTACCTGCTCCAAACCCATTCACACCTCCCTCGCAGTTGTCCTAAAAACAAAACAAAACAACAAATACAAAACAGTCTTTCTCTCTAACTCTTTGAAGTTGTATGTTGAATGTTAACTTTACTGAAGTTGTATGCTTTTCTTTTATAAGATTGATTTGCCTATGCTTTTTGTTTGATTGTATGTTTTTGTTAGCTGGGTTCTAGTCACCCTTATTGGTGGTTATTAATATCGCAAACACATTTCTATTCAGTGCCTTGTGTGTTGTACCTGGTTGTGTTGTATTTTGTGCCTTTAAATCAAAGCAGGATAGAGAGAACTACACAACCAGACATCCTAGATCATGGGGAGACCAAAAAACAGCCCGCATATGAAAGAAAAGCAGGCTTCACCAGAAAAGGAAATAAACAATATAGAGGCAAGCAACCTACCAGAGCAAGAATTCAGAGTAACGATCTTAAGATGGCTAAAAAGAATGGAAGACAAATTTGACAATATGAGTAAGACCCAAGAGGAAATGAAAAAAACCCAAGAGGAAATGAAGATGACTCAAGATGAAATGAAAAATGACATCGCTACTATGAAGAACTCAATAGAAAGCATCAAGAGCAGACTAGAAGAAGCAGAGGATCGCATCAGTGAGCTAGAAGACAAGATGGAAAAAAATACCCAATTAGAGCAGCTTCTAGAAAAAAAAAATTAAAAAGCAGGAGGAGAGCCTACGGGAGCTTTGGGACAATGCAAAACAAAACAATATTCGAATAATAGGGGTTCCAGAAGGAAAGAAAACCGAGGTAGATATGGAAAACGTATTTCAAGAAATAATGACAGAAAATTTTCCTGAGATAGAGAAGAAAAAACCCACACAAATCCAAGATGCTCGCAGAGTCCCAAGCAAAATGGATCCCAGAAGACCGACGCCAAGACATATTATAATTAAATTGGCAAACACCAATGACAAAATTAGAATCTTAAAAGCAGCCAGAGAGAGACAGAAAGTTACATATAAAGGAACCCCCAACAGACTAACAACTGATTTCTCAACAGAAACTTATCAGGCCAGAAGGGAATGGGATGAAATATACAAAGTCATGCAAAGAAAGGGTCTGAATCCAAGAATACTGTACCCAGCAAGACTATCAATCAAAATTGAAGGGGAAATCAGGAGCTTCACAGACAAAAAAAGACTAAAGGAATTTATCTCCACCAAACCAGCAATGCAAGAAATGCTAAAGGGTCTACTGCAAAAATAAAGAAATAGGAAGCGAAGAAGGAACACAGGGGTATAGAATAAAAATGGCATCAAATGAGTACCTATCATTAATAACATTAAATGTAAATGGTTTAAATGCTCCAATCAAAAGACATAGGGTAACAGATTGGATAAGAAAACAAGATCCATACATCTGTTGTCTACAAGAAACCCACCTCAGAAAAAGAGATGCACACAGACTGAGGGTGAAGGGATGGAAAAAGGTTTTCCAGGCAAATGGAAATGAAAAGAAAGCTGGGGTAGCAATACTTATATCTGACAAATTAGATCTCAGAGTGAAGGACATAACAAGAGACAATGAAGGCCACTTCATAATACTAAAGGGAGCAATCAAACAAGAAGAAATAACCCTGGTAAATATATATGCACCCAATACGGGAGCACCCAAATACATAAAAAAAAACCACTGGAGGACATTAAGGGAGAGATTAACAGCAATACAATCATAGTAGGAGATTTTAATACCCCACTGTCACCCTTCGACAAATCATCTAAACAAAAAATCAGCAAAGAAATATCAATCCTAAATGACTCACTAGACCAGATGGAATTAATTGACATCTTCAGAACATTCCACCCCAAAGCCACAGAATATACATTCTTCTCAAATGCACATGGGACATTCTCAAAGATAGATCACATTTTGGGACATAGGCAAAGTCTCTTCAAATTCAAGAAGATAGAAATCATATCAAGCATCTTCTCAGACCATAATGGCATAAAACTGGAAATTAACTACAATAAAAATAATCCAAAGAAATCAAACACATGGAGACTAAACAGCATGCTATTAAACAAGGACTGGGTTACCAGAGAAATCAAGGAAGAAATTAAAAACATCCTGGAAACAAATGACAATGAAAACACAACAATCCAAAATCTATGGGACACAGCAAAAGCAGTTTTGAGAGGGAATTTCATATCCTTACAAGCCTATTGCAAAAAACTAGAAAAAAGTGTAACAAATGATCTAACTCTACAACTCAAAGAGTTAGAAAAAGAGCAACAAGAAAAGCCCAGTGTAAGTAGAAGGAAGGAAATAACAAAAATCAGAGCACAGATAAACGACATAGAGACCAAAGAAACAATACATAATATCAACAAAACCAAGAGCTTGTTCTTTGAAAGGATAAACAAGATAGATGGACCTCTAGCCAGACTAACCAAGAAACAAAGAGAGAGGACCCAAATAAACAAAATCAGAAATGAAAGAGGTGAAATAACAACAGACCCCACCGAAATACAACGGATTGTTACAAAATACTATGAACAACTCTACTCCAACAAACTGAACAACCTGGAGGAAATGGACATATTCCTAGAAAAATATAATCTTCCAAAACTCAATCAGGAAGAATCTAAAAATCTCAATAAACCAGTGACTTGGGAAGAAATTGAAACAGTCATCAAAAAGCTTCCAGCAAACAAAAGCCCAGGGCCAGATGGCTTCACAGGAGAGTTTTACCAAACATTCAAGGAAGAACTAAAAACTATCCTCCTCAGACTATTCCAAAAAATCCAAGAGGAAGGAACACTTCCAAATTCCTTCTATGAAGCCAGCATCACCCTAATACCAAAACCAGATAAAGACAACTCAATGAAAGAGAATTACAGGCCAATATCCCTCATGAACATAGATGCCAAAATCCTCAACAAAATTCTAGTAAATCGACTCCAGAAGAACATCACAAAGATCATACACCACGACCAAGTAGGATTTATTCCAGGAATGCAAGGATGGTACAATATCTGCAAATCAATAAACGTGATACATCACATAAACAAATTGAAAGATAAAAATCATATAGTCATATCAATTGATGCAGAAAAAGCATTTGATAAAATCCAACACCCTTTTCTGATAAAAACTCTTAACAAGGTGGGAGTACAAGGATCATACCTCAACATAATAAAAGCTATATATGATAAACCCACAGCCAACATTATACTCAATGGGCAAAAACTAAAACCATTCCCTCTAAGAACAGGAACAAGACAGGGATGCCCACTCTCGCCACTCCTGTTTGACATAGTACTGGAAGTACTAGCCATTGCAGTTAGACAAGAGGAGGAAATAAAAGGCATCCAAATTTGAAAAGAAGAAGTAAAGTTATCCTTATTTGCAGATTACATGATATTGTACATAAAAAACTCAAAAGACTCCATTAAAAAACTAATTGACTTAATAAATGAATTTGGCAATGTAGCAGGATACAAAATTAATGCCAAGAAATCCATGGCTTTTCTATACACCAACAGTGAAACTGCAGAAACAGAGACTAAAAAAGCAATTCCATTTACCATCGCACCAAAAAAATTAAGATACCTAGGAATAAATTTAACTAAGGAAGTAAAGGACCTATATGCGGAAAACTACACGACACTGAAAAAAGAGATAGAGGAAGATGTAAGGAGATGGAAGAACATACCATGTTCATGGATTGGTAGGATCAACATCATCAAAATGTCCATACTTCCTAAAGCAATCTATAGGTTCAATGCACTCCCCATTAAAATACCAACGACATATTTCACCGACCTAGAAAGAACTCTCCAAAAGTTCATTTGGAACAATAAAAGACCCCGAATAGCCACAGCAATCCTGAGAAAGAAGAGTAAAGTAGGAGGGATCTCAATACCAGACTTCAAACTATATTACAAAGCCACTGTTCTCAAAACAGCCTGGTACTGGCACAAGAACAGACATATAGATCAATGGAATCGAATTGAGAAGCCAGATATCAACCCAAATCACTATGCTCAATTAATATTTGACAAAGGAGGCACGAATATACAATGGAGTCAAGACAGTTTCTTCAATAAATGGTGTTGGGAAAATTGGACAGACACATGCAAAAGAATGAAACTAGATCACCAACTTACACCATTCACAAAAATAAACTCAAAATGGATACAGGACTTAAACATCAGACAGGAAACCATAAAAATACTAGAAGCATCCACAGGCATCAAAATCTCAGACGTATGCCAAAAGAACTTCTTCACTGATACTACCCCTAGGGCAATGGAAGCTAAAGAGAAAATAAACCAATGGGACTACATCAAAATAAAAAGCTTTTTTACAGCAAAAGAAACCATCAACAAAACAACAAGAAAGCCCACAGTGTGGGAGAACATATTTGCAAATGATACCACTGATAAAGTTTTAATCTCCAACATCTACAAACAGCTTATACAACTAAATAAAAGACAAATAATCCAATTAAAAAATGGGCAATGGACCTAAATAGAACATTTTCAAAAGAAGACAGAAGGAAGGCCAAAAGGCACATGAAAACATGCTCAAAGTCACTAATTGTCCGAGAGATGCAAATCAAAACAACAATGCGGTACCATCTCACTCCTGTCAGAATGGCCAACATCAACAAATCAACAAACGACAAGTGTTGGCGAGGTTGCGGAGAAAAAGGAACCCTCGTGCACTGCTGGTGGGAATGCAGACTGGTGCAACCACTGTGGAGAACAGTGTGGAGTTTCCTCAAAAAACTGAAAATGGAACTCCCATTTGACCCAGTAATCCCACTTCTAGGAATATATCCCAAGAAACTAGAAACACCAATCAGAAAGGATATATGCACCCCTATGTTCATAGCAGCACAATCTACAATAGCCAGAATTTGGAAACAGCCTAAGTGTCCGTCAGCAGATGATTGGATCCAAAAACAATGGTACATCTACACAATGGAATACTATGCTGCCATAAAAAAGAAGGAATTCTCATCATTTGCAGCAACCTGGATGGAATTGGAGAACATCATGCTGAGTGAAATAAGCCAATCAATGAAAGAGAAACACCACATGACCTCACTCATTTGTGGATAATAAAGAGCATTATAAACTGATGAACCAAAAGATAGATATAGAGACAGTATATCAGCAAGTAGGCTGTCAAATTACAGCGGGGAGGGGAGGAAGATCTGGGGGAGATAATAGATCAACCGAAGGACTTTTATACATGCATATAAGTACAACCAATGGACACAAAACTCTGGGGAGGGAGGGGATGTGTGAGAGCGAGGGAGGGGGGCAAAAAAAATCAGTAAAATATATTAAAAAAATAAAATAAAATATAGTATTTCATTATAAATACTTTTAAAAACATTTACCAGTAATTACCCCCAAACAATGAAAATTTTAAATTTCTTTTCTATATTTTCTGTTATAGAAATTTAAGCAAAATCTATACTTAGCCTGTGATCTATATTTATTTTTTAATTCAAATATACAGTTGTACTTTAAATTTACATCTTATCAATGCTTTTTAAAATCTGTGGTTCTTAATTTCCAATTGCTTCATTTTTTTTCATATACATAACTCCTTACATTTCTGATCAAATTTCCTTTTCTTTTTTTTTTTTTAAATTATAGAAAGAGGAAGAGAGAGAGAGATAGAAACCTCATTGAGAGAGGTTCATCGGTTGGCTGCATGTCCCCCACCAAGGATCAAACCCAAAACCTGGGCATGTCCCTTGACTGGGAATCAAACAAATGACCTCTCGTTGCATGGAATGACGCTCAACCAACTGAGCCACACAAGCAAGGCTAATCAACTTTTCTTACTGAAATTCCTTTCATTCCTTCTGGATTTTCAAAGTCATTCTGCTTTCTGCCACTTAGAAATGTAGGAAAACGTATCTGATTTTTCCTAAGCCTGCTTCTTCTCAGTCAGGGCCATCAGAAGCAGCCTAGATTTGGGTCTGCATAAAGCCTCTTTCAAAGTGAGCTGACGGCAGGACTAACTGTGTGGCTATAACACCTACAATTTGTGGTAGGTAAAGGGCTGTGTTTATAAGCATTCAGTGTTGAGTGATCAACCACCTCACACATACATACACATACACATACGTGAATGTTTAATATGTACAAACACACAGAGAGAATAAACCTAAACTTATGAGGCCTTTAATGCAGACTCATCTTTGCTCCAGGTAGCTTCAGTGAAAAAATGATTATCCACAGAAGCTTAATCAGAAAATTCAATTAATGGCAAGCCATTTAACTGAGGGATTCGTGTCTATATGTTTTATGTGCCTCCACACTCACTCTTCCCACCCCAACCCTATATTGTAATTCTCAGTGTGCACAGTGAAAGTTTGCTCCATTTCCCAGAATACAATTGGGTTTACATTTTACATTCTGGCCCATTAATGTTTCTTATAGTTGAATGTTAACAGAACAAGGTTAGCCCATTGGCTATTTTCTACTTCAGAATCATATGACTATCTTACTGGAAACCTACACATTTCTGGCATGTTTTTTGTTAGCTCCATCCAACACAATAGGTGCTAAAAACACAGTAGGCCCTCACTACACACTTATTGTTGGGTAGAGGCAAAGTTCTAGGCAAAGAGGAAAACACAGTAGACTGTCAGTCCTTTGGAACTCTTTTCTTACCCATTATACTAAAATTATCTCAGTTTGCATCCCCAGCCTTTTATACATTTAATCCATATGTTTGTGATATATGCATGTTTAAATTACTAAAAGGCAGACTTAGAGAAGCAATTCATTGTCAAAGATCCCTTAGGATCCATCTTATTTAACTCCAAACCAGATGTCTCATTTTCCCAGTAGGAATTTGGAAAGTTCACATTCTGTTTTCTACTCATCTCAATACAGCGAGAGGATTTTCAAATCGGTCAAGTGAGCATATTCTCTCCTAAAGCAATGGAGCATGGTTTGCATTGTGTGGGCTGTCACTGAAGTTGGCTGTGAGCCAGGAAATCTGTGTTCTTCTTCAAGTTCCCCTACACATTCAAGATAACCTCTGGGAAGTTATACTTTTGGGGGCCTTAGTTTTATTTTTTTAAATTACTTTATTATTAAGGTATCACATATTTATCCTCTTCCTCCCCATTCCCATCCCAAACCCCTGCCCATGCATGCCCTCACCTCCTTGCTGTCAGGGACCACTGGTTAGGCTCATATGCATGCACACAAGTCCTTTGGTTGATCTCTCTCCCATATCCCCACCTTCCCCTACCTTCCCTCTGAGGTCCAACAGTCTGATCGATGTTGTTCTTGTTCATCAGTCTATGTTATTCATCATTTCCCCTAGATGAGTGAGCTCATGTGATACTAGAAATACACTTATAAGGACCAAAAATGAGACAAGCAATAATGGTTATGCTGAGAGGCAAATGAATCAGGCTATAGTAAGTTTCTTTCTGGGCCAACAGCTCTTTTGAGTCCCAATTTCTATGTCAAACAGTTCCTTATGTGTACATTTCAGCAAAGATATTTCAGTTCTGGATGGTGGACAAATGGTGGTAATGTAGGTCCGGCCCTCTCTGGCCTTAGTTTTAACATTAGTAAAGAACCATGACTTGACTACAATGTCAGATGATAGAAAAGAAATGTACAAAATGTTATTAGCTTGCTGAGGAAAGATAATCACATAATCCCAAAGTGGCATACCATAACAGTAATTAGATTTTTAATTCTTTAAAGTGAGTTAGGCCCTATGAGATCCTGAGCCTACTTAAGTTTGATTGTGTCCCATGCATTCAGATAGGCTCTGATAGTGTTAGAAAGATCTTCAGAGAGACCATCTACCCCAACTGTCCATCTAGCCAAAAACTATTTATTTTTAATTTTTTAAATATATATTTTTATTTTGTTTTTTTTTTACAAAGAGAAAGGGAGAGGGATAGAGAGTTGGAAACATCGATGAGAGAGAAACATTGACCAGCTGCCTACTAAACAGCCCCCCCCCCCTTTTTTTTTTTTTAAGTTTTGTCATTAGCAATGCCTTTCTTAAATTAAACTGGAATCTATGTCTGTGTAACTTCTACCTGCTGCTCTTAATTCTTTCCTCTGGAGTCACAAAGATCAAGTTTGTGTTTTCTTCCACATGATGGCTCTTGAGATATTTGAAGATAGCTATCATCAAGTCTTTCCTTCTCCAGAGAAAAGTTATTTTTCTTAGCATCAAATTGAACCCCCATCCCAGAAACTTTTCCTGAGATGATAATGGTAAACCTCTGGAGACCTTGGGCATACTCTCTGATATGCCCCAAGGGGAGTTCAGAAATGTCATACAAATAATCTCATATATATATATTAATAGTACTGAGCCAAGGGTACCAGAAGATGAGCCACCCAGAAAACCTTCCTTCAGTTCTCCCTCATCTACCGTGAAAGGCCAGAGGACTTTGTGTTGAAAACATGCATTTTGTTTGAACCTTGTGTATTCATAACTAAAAATTCCACAAATTATGTAAAGACTTCTTGAGTAGTGCTTTTTAGATGGTAATTAAGTGAAGTCATAAGGGTGGGACACAAATCATATAGAAACTATGGTCTTATATGGAGAGAAAGATATCTCTTTCTTCCTCTCTCTGTCTCACACCCCTTTCTGTAAGCCTCTCTCTGCCATGTAAGGATAGGCAGGAAGACTGCTCTCACCAGAAAACAACCCTGTTAGGATCTTGATCTTGTAATTTTCAGTCTCCAGAACTGTGAGAAGATAAATTACTATTGTTTAAGCCACCCAGCTTATGGTTGTTGTTGTTGTTTTATACATTTACTAGAGGCCCAGTGCACAAAATTCATGCATTGTGTGTGTGGGTGTATCCCTTAGCCCAGCCTGCACCCTCTCCAATCTGGGACTCCTGGTAGGATCAGGCCTAAACAGGCAGTCAGACATTCCTCTCACAATTCAGGACTGTTGGCTCCCAACTGCTTGCCTACCTGCCTTCCTGATTGCCCCTAACTGCTCCTGCTTGTCAGCCTCATCACTCTCTAACCACTCCCCTGCCAGCCTGATTGATGCCTAACTGTTCCCCTGCCAGCCTGATTGCCCCTAACTGCCCTCCCTTACAGGCCTGATCCCTTCCAACTGCCCTCCCCTGTTGGCCATCTTGTGTCCACATTGGGGCAGCCATCTTTGACCACATAGGGGGAGCCATCATGTGTGCTGAAGTGATGGTAAATTTGCATGTTACTCTTCTATAATTGAAACTTTGTAGCCTTGAGTGGAGTCCAGGGCTGGTCAGAGTGTGTGGGAAGCTTGGCTTCCTCCATTGCTAGGGAAACTCAAGACTCCTGCTTGCTTTGTAGCTGGAGCCATCTTGGTTGGGTTAATTTGCATACTCATTCCTGATTGGCTGGTGGGCATGGCTTGTGGGTGTAGCTGAGGCATGGTCAATTTGCATATTACTCTTTTATTAGATAGGATTGATCTCAGAGAGGAAGAGAAAGGGAGAGAGAGAAACATCAATGATGACAGAAAACCACCCATTGGCTGACTAACTCTTGCACGCCCCCTACTGGGAATACAGCCTGCAACTCAGGCATGTGCCCTTGACCAGAATTGAACCCGGGTCCCTTCAGTCCTCACGTTGACACTCTATCCACTGAGCCAAACTGTCTAGAGCCTAGCTTGTTTTTTTGTTATGGCAGCAGAAACTAAGTCAACACTTCTGTGTGTGCAAGACTAAGGTGTATGCATCTGTGCACAAACATACACATTGTACAGCCATTGTAGGAAGATGATGTAAGCAGAGAAGCAAGTCTCAAGAGTGAGAACCTGTACAGCATAATCATTAGATTACTAGACACATGGTGCATGAAATTTTTGCATGGGGACTGGGGTTGCAGAAGGGTCCCTCAACCCAGCCTGCATCCTCTTGCAATCCAGGACCTTCAGGGAATGTTGGGCCTAAAACAGAAGTCGGACATCCCTCTCACAATCCAGGACACTGCATGCACCAGTGACCATACTTTTCATACAAGTGAAAGACATCCTACTATTATATGAGAAGCTACATTTTTTTGCCCTGATTTTTAAAAGTAGTACATAACATGATCCTTCTGAGGCAGTAGTACCATTTTCCCCATCTTATGAGTAGAAAAATAGAAACAGAGAGAAATTAAGTAATTGGCTTTGTCACACAGTTTTAAGTGTCAGGATCAGGGCTGACCACAAAATGTGCAACCCATAATCCATGCATGCCATCGCTGCATCATCCTGTTTTTTCAGTGTTAGAGTAGCCTTGCCAGGTTTTAATTTTTAAATCTAAGAGACTGTTCCCAATATGTAGGGTAAGGTCCCTAGGCTTGGGCAGTGATAAGGGCCATCTGTGGGGTGACCAGCAGGTGGGGTGATCAGGGCACCTCCCCTCGCTAGTACCCACCGTAGCTGGCAGCCTGGCACCACCCACTGGCTGGCCCAACCCCCTGCCACCACTGCCAGTTGCGTTCCTTGGTTGCCTCCTTCTGTGCTCATCAGCCAGGCCCCTGCCCCACACTGATCACCACTGCAGGTTGCCTCCCTCTGGGGGGAGGGCAGTTGTTCCACTGTTCAGTCAATTTGCATATCACGGTTTTATTATATAGAATTAGCACTCCAGGTGAATGGGTGCAGCTGAGACAAGAGGTGGGAAGAAGAGGGCTACCACTGGGCCTCTGTTGCTGCTAAGCTTTGTCTTGTTCTCTCTCTAGTTCTCTTTCTCACTGGCAGTGTGTGTAGTTCCCAAAGTGAAGTGTTAATTGTAGCCTTCATGTATTGATTGTCCTGCAGCCCAATAAATACATGATACTGAATATTGTTAACTTTACCCCCATCTCCACCCTGTCATCTCTCCAGGAAGTCTTAGTACTGGTGTTTGGGTGAAGAGAAGAAAACTGAAATCTTCCACAGCAAGCTTTTTGAGTAGAAGATAAAGAAATAATTCTTAAAGGAGCCAACATCCAGCTTTTCCTCATGGGACAATGGCTGAGAAGAAATGATAGATGAGCCAACAGGGACAAACACATCTGCTTCTCATCAGTTCTCTTTGGATGGTTGGAGGCTCCTAGCTTACAATCAGGGCTTGTTTTCCCAGAAACCATTTGCTGCCTGGAGCAAGATAAGTATGTTTGATTCTTCTAAAAAGAGTAGGAGAGAGCAGTAATGGAGCCCATACAGAAATCATGGTGTGGTGAGAAGAAAGTAGGTCAGAATTTAAGTGTGGAGCTCTTAGTTCATCAACAGGAGGAGATGCACCAAAAGTATGGCTGAGCATAGGGAGCTGTATCTTTCTTTGAGAACCATCTCTCAAAGAGGTATCTTTCCAACCATATGTTGACTTGTCAGAAGTTAAAACTTTGAGAAAAAGGCATAGAATAATCACTGTAAAAGCAAGAACATCATAACCATAAGAGAGGGCAGACAGGTAATCACAATGAATAAAGAGATACCACTTAACACCCAATAAGATGGCTATCTTAAAAAAAATACTAGTAAACAAAAAAAGAATAACAAGTGTTGGCGAGGATGTGGAGAAATTGTACTGCTGGCATAAATGTAAACAGATGCAGCTGCTCTGGAAAACAGCATGGCGGTTCCTCAAAAAATTAAAATTAGTATTACCATATGACCCAGCAGTTCCACTTCCGGGTAAGTATCCATGAGAATTGAATGCCTGGATTCAAATAGATATTCTATAGCCATGTTCATAACAACATAACTCACAAAAACAAAAATTTGCAAGCAACACAGGTGTCTGTTCACAAATGAATAGGTAAAGAAAATGTGTAAGCATACAATGGAATGTTATTCAGCCTTAAAAAGAAAGAACATTCTAACATATGCTACAGTATAGATAGGCCTTGGAGAAATTATGTAAAACTAGAGGCCCAGTGTAGGAAATTCGTGCACGGGGTGGGGGTGTCCCTCAACCCAGCCTGCACCCTCTCCAATCTGGGACCCCTTGAGGGATGTCCTACTGCCTTCTCACAATCCAGGACTGCTGGCTCCCAACTTCTCACCTGCCTGCACGACTGATTGCCCCTAACTGCTTCTGCCTGCCAGCCTGATCACCCCCTAACCACTCCCCTGCCATCCTGATTGATGCATAACTGCTCCCCTGCCAGCCTGATTGCCCCTAACTGCCCTCCCCTGCTGGCCTGGACATCCCTATCTGTCCTCCCCTGTAGTTCTGGTCACCCACAATTATCCTCCCCTACAGGCCTGGTTCCCCCCAACTCCCCTTCCCTGTAGGCCTGGTTGCCCACAAATGCCCTCCCCTGTGGGCCTAGTCTCCCCAAACTACCCTCCCCTGCAGGCCCAGTCACCCTCAACTGCCCGCCCCTGCCACCCTGGTTGCCCCAACTGCCCTCCCCTGCAGGCCTGGTCCCCCACAATTGCCTTCCCCTGCTGGCTTGCTCTCCCCCAACTGCCCTCCTCTGCAGGCCTGGTTCCCCCAACTGCTTCCCCTGCTAGCTTTGTCTCCCCCAACTGCCCTCCTCTGCTGGCCATCTTGTGGCAGCCATCTTGTGTCCACATGGGGGCAGCCATATTTGATCACACAGGGGCAGCCATCTTGTGTGTTGGAGTGATGGTCAATTTGCATATTACTCTTTTATTAGATAGGATACGCCAGTCACAAAAGGAAAAATACTCCATGATTCCACTTATATGAGTTACCTAGAACAATGAATTTTGTAGGGACATAAACTGGATTGGTGGTTGCCAGGGCTTAAGGGAACAGAGAATAAGGAATTATTCTTAACTAGGTCCAGGTGCATGAAAATCATGCATGCGGGGGGGTGTCCCTCAGCCTGGCTTGCACCTTCTCCAGTCTGGGACCCCTCAGGGGATGTCTGGCTGCCAACCTGAGCACCCCCTAACCACTCCCCTGCCAGCCTGAGTGATGCCTAACTACTCCCCTGCTGGCCTGATCACTCCCAACTGCCCTCCCCTGCAGGCCCTGCCTCCACTGTGCACACAGCCATCTTGTGGCAGCCATCTTATGGTGGCCATATAGGTGGTGGTCATCTTTCTGGCAGCCATCTTGTGGTGGCCATATTTGTGGCAGCCATCTTGTGATGATATCACACACAAGGGCACAAGGACCACCTAGGTTTTTATTAGTGTAGATGAGTGCAGAGTTTCAGTTTTGCAAGATGGAAAATGTTCTGTGAATAGATGGTAGTGATGACTGCACAATGACATGAATGTACTTAACACCACTGAACTGTGCACATCAATTGGTAAGTTTATGTTATGTATATTTTAACACAATTTTTAAAAATTAGAAAAAAAAAGTCCTTGGCCAGATAGGTCAGTTGATAAGAGTTGTCCTAATATGCCAAGGTTGGGGGTTGGATTTCCCATTAGGGTACATACAAGAAGTAATCAATGAATGTTCAAATAAATGCAACAACAAATTGAGCCCATTCTCTGCTTCTCCACCCCCCCTCTTTATTTCTCAACAAATTAAAAATAATAATAATAAAAGAACAGAGAGAGGACAGGCAGGTGTATTTTCACACACCATAATCAGCTGGCTTCTCTTGTTATGTATATATATATATATATATAATATCTTGTTATATATATATTATATATATATATTTATTTTCTTACAGTATTACAAATGTTTCCCATTTTTCCTGTTTTTGACCCCTCCACCCTACCCTCACCTACCCCAGACTTTCCTGTATACTAATATCTGTATCCATGGGTTTTGCAGAAATGCACAAATGTTCTTTGGTTAATCTCTTCCTGCCCACCCCCCACTGCACACACACACACACACACACACACACACACACACACAGATCTGTAATTCTGTTCCACGCATCCATACATCTGGACATATTTTGTTCTTCAGTACATTTTTTTCATTAGATTCCACATATAAGTGAGATCATGACTTATTTGTATTTCTCTAATTGGCTTATTTTGCTTAGCATAATACTCTCCAGGTCTATCAATGCAGTCTCAAAGGATAAAAGCTCCTGTTTTATGGTCAAGTAGTATTCCATTCTGTAAATGTACCACAGCTTTTTTATGTACTAATCTACCGATGGGCACTTGGGCTATTTCAAGATTTTATGTATTGTAAATCATACCGCTATGAACATGAGGGTGCATATATTTTTCTGATTGATGTTTTGGAATTCTTCTTTTTTTAAATATATTTTATTGATTTTTACAGAGAGGAAAGGAGAGAGACAGAGGGTTAGAAACATTGATGAGAGAGAGTCATCGATCAGCTGCCTCTTGCACACCCCCCTACTGGGGATATGCCCTCAACCAAGGTACATGCCCTTGACTGGAATCGAACCCGAGACCTTTCAGTCCCCGGGCCGACTCTCTATCCATTGAACCAAACTGGTTTCGGCTGGAATTCTTAAGATATATTCCCATTATAAATCACTCTTCCATTTACCCTCCCCCCAACCCCCCAGTCCCTGGTAACCATCATTGTAGTTTGTGTCTCTATGGAATTTGCCTATGTGATATACTTCATATATGGGTGATATAATATCTATCTTTTTGTGTCTGGCTTATTTCACTCAATATAATGTTTACAAGGTTGATTTGCAATTTAGCATGTGTCATTAATTCATTTATTTTTTATGGCAGAATAATATTCTGTTGGATGAATATACCACATTTTTATTCATTCATCCATCGATGGACAGTTGAGTTGCTTCTACATTTTTGGCTATTGTGAATAATGCTATTATGAACATGGGTATACAAGTATCTGTTCAAGTCTGCTTTTAATTCTCTTGGGTATATATCTCAGAGTGAAACTGCTGGCTCACACAGTAACTCTATATTAACCTTTTGAGGAACCACCATGCTGTGTTCCAAATAGGTTGTACCATTTTAAATTCTCACCAGCCTTGTACAGGGGCCTACGAGATGGTTTTGATTAATCCAGAGAGAAAAGTAGACACTAACAAGGTCACCTATGTACAGGGAAGGCACTGGCTGGTACTTATTTTTGAGCCAGTTCCCCTTATATTCTCTTTATATTTTTATGAATTGTGCCAATAAATGAATCCCCCATTTTTATGAAATTTTACCATGGTGGCCCCACCTTGGAAGCTATTCAATCCCTAAAAGATTTCTGAGGAACCTCATGGTGCTGAGAAAGCTACTCAACACCTCCCAGGACTATGTTACATAACCCCCTTGCCCTACTTGTTAGACTTTTACTCATAAAAAGGGCAGGCTCTGTGTTGCTGTGGTGTTCATCCTTTTCCTTAGCTTCCCTTTGGCACCGGCAGTGGAAGCATCTGAATGAGCAGTCAAGGCCTGGAACAAAGCCTTCCCAGCCAAGTGCAGCCAGGCAGCTCTAGAAGACACCGCCTCCTACCGCCTTGTCTCAGAATATGCTTTGCTTTAAAATACCCATTTTGACTTTGCCTTTGAGTCAGTTTTCAGGGAAGCAATAAAAGGTTAGCCATTAACATGTGGTCCATAGACATGTAGTGGATTGAGAAACAATTACAATTCATTCAATTCAGGCCGTTCGGGCACTTTTCCTCCTACACACCAGCATTGCCTGCGGTGATAAACATCCTAGTTCCAGCTCCACCACTCACCGAAGGTGCGATTTTAGCAAATCCCTTCCATTCTATGAGTTTAGTTTCTCTATATAATAAATGAGCATGGAATCTCCAAGGAGCCCTTCCAACTCTAAATATTCCATGATTAATATTCAGAGCCTGACTCTAACAAACACACTGTGCATCCCCTCTTGCAATAGAATTGCAAGGAACACTTTGCAAGCTATTTTCTTTCCCTGAGTGAAACGGAATATAAAAAAAATTCTTTTAAAATGATACCAGTCTAAAACTCTCCAAAATGGAGCTCCACCCTTAGATATGTTGTAGGATAAGGTTTTATTTGCAGAATATTACTGTGACCTTTTCTGAGGCACAATATTGTGTTGGGGAAGGGAGCAGAGAAAGGAGAGTGGTAAATGGGTGTGGGAAATGCTAGATTGTGATTAACCAGATAATGAACCCTGTCTGCTTTTAATCAGCCCCTTCCTGTTCTCCCAGACCTCTAAACTTTTAATATTAATGGAAACAGATTTGAATTCTGGAAAGAGCTATTCTGAAAAAAATAATTGGATATTTACTAGGTGAAAAGTGAAATTGCACAGGCATTTCATAGGGTTTGGTATTTGACAGGTGCCATTTTTCTTTCCAATGTGTTGCAAACTTATGTTTTATAAACCAATATGGATAGTGGCATAAAAGGATTACAGGTTTACATGGTGGAAAGGCCTGGGAATATATTTCCTGGGGAGGAGGGTGAGAAGAGAGAACTTCAATGGGGGACGAGGCTGAATGCTTGAATTTGGAGAGCAGAATTATTTGAAAGCAAAAAATGATATGTCTTTTTTAAAAGTAGAGCCATGTGTATAAATGGAGATTGCACCGAAAGAGAGAGAGAGAGAGAGAGAGAGAGAGAGAGAGAGAGAGAGAGAGAGAGAGAGAGAGAGAGATTACCTATGGAAATAATTTGTGGAATTCTGACTCCATCTAGGAAGGTAACAACTCCCTTGGTTTCCAAAAAAAAAAAAGAGCTTTGTAGTTAGAAGAGGTAGGAAGGCACTGGAAGGAAGTAGGTACTTTCATTAAAATAAAGCACAGCCGAAACCGGTTTGGCTCAGTGGATAGAGCGTAGGCCTGCAGACTAAAAGGTCCCAGGTTCAATTCCGGTCAAGGGCATGTACCTTGGTTGTGGGCACATCCCCAGTAGGGGGTGTGCAAGAGTCAGCTGGTCGATGATTCTCTCTCTTCGATGTTTCTAACTCTCTATCCCTCTCCCTTCCTCTCTGTAAAAAATCAATAAAATATATATTTTTTAAAAAAGCACAGATGTAGGCAAGCAGAACAAGCTGTAGACAGGTCTGTTAGGAAGGAAGGAGTGCTGCCCCAGTGGGTTGAGTCAGTCCCCTTGAGTTTTTTCCTGGAGGGCCTCTCTCTTCAGTTGTTATTGCTGTGAGCATCATGACCCCCACATGTTCCTCCTTTAATGATTTGGCCCTAATGTGAACAGAGCACTTCTTTGGGGAAATTCCTCTAGATATAGTTGAAACAGACATATATATATATATATATATATATATATATATATATATATATATATATATATATATATATATTTTAATATATTTTATTGATTTTGTACAGAGAGGAAGGGAGAGAGAGAGTTAGAAACATCGATGAGAGAGAGTCATCGATCAGCTGCCTCTTGCACACCCCCTACCAGGGATGTGCCTGCAACCAAGGTACATGCCCTTGACCGGAATCGAACCCGGGACCCTTCAGTCCCCAAGCCGACACTCTATCCATTGAGCCAAACCGGTTTCGGCAACAGACAGATATTTTTAAAACTATTTATCTCTGCATGAAGGAGTGAACCAAAAGTAAATACTTTACAAAGAATACAAGCAACATTCAAAGCAGGCTGCCTGAGTAGATATTTTCCTAATGCTGCCATAATTTACATGTAGTCCCAAATAATTTATCTAATTTCACCAGAATCTTAGCTGCTTTTTGACCTTATCAGCTCCCTGTTATTCTTCACATGGCGGCTGCCATCTTATTTTCCACACAGAGAGTGTGAGCACACAGTCTTTTTCCTTTTCAGCCAAAAGGGGGAAGAGATCATTTTCAAGGTCCATTTTTTTTTTCCCTCAAGCAAGTTGCTGGTTTTTGTTTTCAACCTGAAGGATGTTTCTTGTTCACCATCAATTGGCAGGATGAGGTGTGTCCTTTATCTCCAATGTTGATCACAGGTGAGGCTATGTAGGAAAGTCTGGACTGCTCAGTGCAAATTGATGTAATAGCATATTTAAGCTTTAAGGGACAGACAGAATTACTTTGCAGGATTTTATTCATGTCCTTTAGGGAGGACACTCTAGGAGCTTTAAAGAAGTATCTCAACTATACAAAAGGCTTTCTTTTTAAAATCATTTTTTTATTTTTCAATTACAGTTGACACACAATACATATTATATTAGTTTTAGTGTATACCCCAGTGATAAGACATTATATAATTTACCAAGTGTTGTGAAGTATTGGATGGCCATGTGTACAGTTAAGACTTTGTAATTTTTTTTTTTAAAAAATACGTTCTTATTTATTTTAGAGAAAGAGGAAGGGAGAGGGAGAAAGAGAAATACTGATGTGAGAGACAAACATTGATCGATTGCTTCTCATACACACCCCAACTGAGAATTGAACTGGCAACCCCTTGGTGCATGGGAGCCACACTGGCCAAGGCTTCAATTTTTTTAGGTGGTTACTTGAAGCAAATGATGACATGTTTTAGCTTCCACAAATTCATGAAGATTATGGTGCACTTTCAGCTTATCCTGAAAACTAGACCTTTTAGACCACTCTTCTTGGAGGTGAGGAAACTGAGGCCCATAAAAGGAAAGGAACTTGTCAGAGTCACTCAATAGGTCACTAACAGAGCCAGGACTAGTTTCCAGGCTGGTTGAGTGCCAGGGCAATGCACTCTCAGGTAGAGAACTTTGGGGAACCAAATTAAGACAATAGAATGAAGCAACCTGACTCACACAGAGATCAAACGCAGGACTAATTATACCTCATTATTGTCTTTTGTCATAAGGTTCTAAAGGGCCCCATCTGATACAAGAATTTTGAGCAATAAAAGATCTCTTTATTCCTACCAGGTTCAGTACTATCACCTGGTCTCTTTGGTTATAGGTAAAAGGTAGTCCGTGGTAGAAAATTCTTGTTAGTTTCTCTCCCAATTATTGCGGTAACTCCTCTAAACTTATACTAGATATTGTGTTTGTTTCATGAAATTCACATAAGGTATGAATGGGTAGAGAAAGAAAAGTAAAAGGAGAAGAGAGATTTTCTTGAACTCATGGGTCAAGATCAGCCCAACCGCATGCAATACCTTGGGCCATCTCTCCGAGGGAGTGCTCATCTTCAATAAACTATCCAGAGAGATCTGCTGTTGACCAGATGCCCACCAAGAACCACCTCCCATAGTCTGCAACTTTCTTGCTCAGCAAAACCCAGCTGAAAAAAACTACTATTTTACAGAGTGAATACTGATAGTTTGTTTATAGGTCAGGGACTCACTTTGTGGGACATCTATGGCAATTATTTCTTACAGAGGTGAAATTTATATAACATAAAATTAAGCACTTTAAAGTGCATAATTCAGTGATATTTAGTACATTCATGACATTATGTAACCACCATCTCTATATAGTAACAAAACATAGTCATCAACCCAAATGAAACCCCATAACTATTGAACAATAACTCCTTATTTCTCTCTCCTCTAGGCTCCAGCAACCACCAATCTTCATTCTTTATTAATTTACCTATTTTGGATATTTCATATAAATGAAATCATATAATATGTGACCTTTGGTATCTGACTTATTTCACTTAGCATAAAGTCTTCAAGGTTCACCCAAATTGTAGCATTTTCCTTTTTTAAAGAATTTATCTTTATTGTTGAAGGTATTACAGATGTCCATCATTTCCCCCCCTTTACCCCCTCCACTCACTCCTGCCTTCCCAGGCCCTCACTGCACTATTATCTGTGTTCATGGGTTATACATATCCTATATAATAAAAGCCTAATATGCTAAGTGTCTGACCATTCGACCGTTTGACTAGCCTTTATAATGTGCACTGACCACAGGGGGCAGATGCTCCAACCAATAGGTTAGCTTGCTGCTGGAGTCCAGCTGATCAGGACTGTGCGAGATGGGCCAGACACACCTTGGAGCCCTCCTGCAGTCCCTCCCTGGCCCCGATCATGCACCAGTGGAGTCCCTCAGCCTGGCCTGTTCCCTCTTGCAATCTGGGACACCTCTGGGGATGGCAGAGAGTCAGTTTTGGCCCCATCCCTGAAGGCCAGGCTGAGAGATCCCACTTGTGCATGAATCCATGCACTGGGCCTCTAATATGCATATACATTCTTTGGTTAATCTCTTCCTGCCATCCCCACCGCACTTCCCTCTGAGACTCATTAGTCTGCTCCATGTTTCCATGTTTCTACATTTATTTTGTTCATCGGTGTATTTTTGTTCATTAGATTCCTCATATGAGTGAGATCATGTGATACTTGTTTTTCTCTGACTGGCTTATTTCACTTAGCATAATAATCTTTAGGTTCCTCCATGCTGTCTCAAAGGGTAAGAGATTCTTCTTCTTTTTTTTTTTTTTACTGCTGCATAGTATTCCATGGTGTAAATGTACCACAGCTTTCTTATCTACTCATCTATTGATGGGCACTTGAGCTATTTACAGATCATAGCTATTGTAAATAGCGCTGTTATGAACACAGGGGTACATATATTCTTTCTAATTGGTGTTTCATGATTCTATAAAGAACTCACACAACTTAACAAAAGGAAAACAAACAATCCAATTAAAAAATAGGCAAAGGATCTAAATAGATACTTCTCTAAAGAAGACATACAGATGACCAAGTGACATATGACAAAATGCTCAAATTCACTAATCATCAGAAAGATGCAAATTAAAGCAACAATGAGGTATCACCTCACACCTGCCAGAATGGCTACCATTAATAAATGAACAAATGACAAGTGAGGTTATGGAGAAAAGGGAACCTTGAAACATTGCTGGTAGAACGCAGTCTGATAGAACCACGATGAAAAACAGTATGGAATTTTCTCAAAATTTTAAAAATAGAACTGCCATTTGACCCAGTGATCCTAGTTCATTCCTTTTTATGGCTGAAAAATGTTTCATCATCTGGGTATACCACAATTTGTTTATTCAGTCATCCATTGATGGGCCTTTGGGCTATATTAATCTTTTGGCTATTCTAGATAGTGCTGTTTAGGAAATGTGTGTAAATGTATTTGCTTAAGCACCTGTTTTCATTCTTTGGGGGTATATATCTAGGAGTGAAATTGCTGGGTCATATGTTAATTCTGTTTTAACTTTTAAGGTAGTTTATGGCAATTTTTAAAAAAAATATATTTTATTGATTTTCCCCCCTTCCTCCCTCCCTCCCTCCCACACATACCTTCCCTCCCCAGAGTTTTATGTCCATGGTTGTACTTATATGCATGTATAAAAGTCCTTCGGTTGATCTATTATCTCCCCCAGATCTTCCTCCCCTCCCCACTGTAATTTGACAGTCTGCCTGTTGCTTTACTGTCTCTATATCTGTCTCTTGGTTCATCAATTTATAATGTTCTTTATCATCCACAAATGAGTGAGGTCATGTGGTGTTGCTCTTTCATTGATTGGCTTATTTCACTCAGCATGATGTTCTCCAATTCCATCCAGGTTGCTGCAAATGATGAGAATTCCTTCTTTTTTATAGCAGCATAGTATTCCATTGTGTAGATGTACCATTGTTTTTGGATCCAATCATCTGCTGATGGGCACCTAGGCTGTTTCCAAATTCTGGCTATTGTAGATTGTGCTGCTATGAACATAGGGGTGCATATATCCTTTCTGATTGGTGTTTCTAGTTTCTTGGGATATATTCCTAGAAGTGGGATTACTGGGTCAAATGGGAGTTCCATTTTCAGTTTATTGAGGAAACTCCACACTGTTCTCCACAGTGGTTGCACCAGTCTGCATTCCCACCAGCAGTGCACGGGGGTTCCTTTTTCTCCGCAACCTCGCCAACACTTGTCGTTTGTTGATTTGTTGATGTTGGCCATTCTGACAGGAGTGAGATGGTACCGCATTGTTGTTTTGATTTGCATCTCTCGGACAATTAGTGACTTTGAGCATGTTTTCATGTGCCTTTTGGCCTTCCTTCTGTCTTCTTTTGAAAATATTCTATTTAGGTCCATATATGGCAAATTTTAAATATTATTCTGACTTCTCTTGACCACTTCTCAAGCTCCATGACCATATTATCTCACTCCACAGCTGGTAAACACTCAGAGGATATTAATTGGTTGTAAATTAGTCGATTTAACCTAAGTTTAATGAAATACAAATTTAAAGTCTCAAAGGGTAAGAGATCCTTCTTTTATACTGCTCGAAGGGTAAGAGATCCTTCTTTAAGTTTTACTGCAAATTCATCATAAAATGCTTTTAATGTCAAACAGAAAGTTATTTTTAGATTATAAACCAGGATTATCTACTATAACTTTTTTCAGTGTCCAGTATGGTAGCTATTAGGCAAATGTGATATTGAGCACTTAAAATGTGGGTAGGGAAGCTAAGAAATTAAAATTAAATTTCTAATTAATTTTTAAAATTTAAAGAGCCACATGAGATTAGTGGCTACCACAGCTATAAATTGCATCTGCAATCTTTTCTAGCAAAGTGAAAACTGAAACTTATTCCCAAGTAGTATCTAGTTTTCAGATTAGTGAAGGAAAATAGCCTTGGATATGCTAGAAAATAAATTTACATTTCGTTGTATCTATCAAGCATAAATATTCAATGCTGGTTAGGTTAGTGCAAAAACAGTATTTTCATATAGCATGGTGACAAAGTAAATTTATTTTTTCATGCATTAATTCATTCATTCATCCAGATTATTCTATAAATATTTTAATTGGATGGTTATTATGTGCTAAGCACTGTGTTATATACTGGGGACACAGAGATGACCAAGACATGATCACTTCCTTCAAAACTTAAAGTCAAGCCTGGCCCACATACCTCAGTGTTTGAGCACTGACCTACAAATCAGAAGGTCACAGTGCTATTCCCAGCAGGGCACATGTCCAGGTTGGGGGCTTGATTTCCAGTGCGGGGCATACAGAAGGCAGCTGATCGATGATTCTCTCTCATCATTGATATTTCTATCTATCTGTCCTTCTCCTTTCCTCTCTGAAATCGATGAAGTATATATTTTTAAAAACCTTATGGTCAAGTAGCTGGTTAAGCATAAAATTGCAATAAGAAGTAATAGTAATAATTGCTTTCATTTTTTAAGCACTGACATTATGCAGTATTTTATTTAATCCTTTTTTATTGTGTAAACTTTACACAGTAAAGCATAACATATAGTAGTACATATATCTCCTTATTTAATCCTTTTGATAGCACTCTGAGTTAGGCATGGTAATCTCCATTTTACATAGAAGGAAGCTTTGGCTTAGAGAAATAACTTGGCAAATGTTGCACCATGAATGGAGATATATACAAGCTACGGTTCTTGCATAAATAAGGAAGTAATTCACTGTGCTTGAAATGTAGGTAGGAAAAGGAAGAAGGAAACAGCTGGATTTTTAAGGATGAGCAGGAGATATGCCTCACAACAATCCATTTGGTTCTATAGCTTTTTTTAGGTCTGATCAAATAATTGAACCAATACTTCCTTCCCTGGGAAACTGATCTTTAGATCATTTTGCAACTGATATTCCCTTTTGCTTAGACCCACATTCCATTTGCTAAAACCATTATCTTTCCCCTCCAGACTTGCCCATGATCCAGATCTGCCCAGAGAATTCCTGCTGAAAAAGCCCACCTAGAGTTCTTTAAAACTTCTTCTTCTTACTTACTTACTTACTTATTTATTTGTTTGTTTGTTTATTTTTTTTAATTTAATACATCTTTATTGTTCAGATTATTACAATTGTTTCTTCTTTTTCCCCTCATAACTCCTCTCCATCCAGTTCCCACCCACCTCATGCCCTTACCTCCCCCAATCCTCATCCATAGGTGTACAACTTTTGTCCAGTCTCTTTGTGAATTTACATACCCTTTCCCCCTGAGAATTATCAATCCACTCCCATTCTATGATCCCAATTCTATTATATTCACCAGTTTATTCTGTTCCTCAGAGTTTTAATTCACTTGGCTTTTAGATTCACTTGTTGATCGCTTTGTATTTGTTATTCATAGATTTTGCCTTTACTTTTTCTTCTTCCTCTTCTTAAAGAATACCTTTCAGCATTTTATATATTACTGGTTTGGGGATAATAACCTCCTTTAGCTTTTTCTTATCTGTGAAGCTCTTTATCTGACCTTTAATTCTGAATGATAACTGCTGGGTAGAATAATCTTGGTTGTAGGTTCTTGCTGTTCATCACTTTGAATATTCCTTGCCACTCCTGTCTGGCCTGCATAGTTTCTGTTCAGAAATCAGCTGACAATTGTATGGGTGCTCCCTTGTAGGTAACTATTTTTCTCTTGCTGCTTTTAATACTCTCTGTCTTCTGCCCTTGGCATTTTTATTATGATGTGTCTTGGCGTGGTCCTCTTTGGATTCCTTTTGTTTGGGGTTCTGTGTGCTTCCTGGACTTGAAGTCTATTTCTTTCACCAGGTGGGGGAAGTTTTCTCTCATTATTTCTTCAAACAGTTTTTCAGTATCTTGCTCTCTCTCTTTTTCTGGCACCCCCATAATTCTGATGTTGGTAGGCTTGAAGTTGTCCCAGAGGCGTCTTACACTATCTTCAACTTTTTGGTTTCTTTTTTCTTTTTGCTTTCTTGGTTGAGTGTTTTTTGCTCCTTCATATTTCAAATCTTTGACTTAATTCTTACCTTCCTCTAGCCTGCTGTTGGGTCTATGTATAATATATATATTTTTTATTTCAGCAAATAAAAATAAGACATTGTCTTATATTAATTTTTGCTCCCAAAGATGAGCTAGGTCTTATTTTCAGGAGATGTCTTATTTTTCCATGAAGAATAATATGGCACACATTTATTGTTAAATGAAAATAAAGGAAATTTATTACCTGTATACGGTACGGTAGTACAGTAGTTGTCAACACAAACCAGACAAACTGTGAATCCTACAGTATCAAGAATTTACTCATTTATTCAATGACAATCATGTCATCATCTTCTGGAACATCATCATAACAACCCAATTCCTGAATTTCCTGGTGAATTTCTTGTGACTCCATTTCTTTCAGAATCAGTGGACCAAATCTCTCATGTTTAGCAATAGCACTGTCTTTAAATGAATACTTCTTGTCAAGGTAGCCTGCTCGCAGTGCATTTGCAATGCAACTATCAGTGATTTTCTCCCATGAATTCTTCATCCAAGTCACAACTTCTTGCAGTTTAGGTTTCACAAAGTTTCCACTCTGATTTCTCTCCATTCTATTTTCAATGTAATCATTAGTTTGCATGCGCAAATTGTCTTTGAATGGCTTGTTTATTGCAATATCAAGAGTCTGGAGATAGGCCGTCATTCCTGTGGAAATCATTATCTGATCTATTCTTCTTTTGTGAAAAAATGCCTTCATATCTTTAGCTCGGTGAGTGCTGGCTATATCCCAGACTAGCAGACCTCTTTGGCTCCTTTGAATAACAAGCGGCAGTATTAAATCAACCCACTTCCTTATAACTGCTTGTGTGGCCCAGGCTTTTTCAGTTTCAAGAATAAAAATGCCCAAAACACATTCAATCTTTTCCTTCTTGCCCTTAGAAATGATTAAAGGTGGGATTTTAGTGCCATCCAGATGAATTGCCAAAATACAGGAAACATGTGCACTTCGTAAGCAGTGGAGAGAATGTACACTAAGGCACCCCGCTGTTCAATTGTTGTTTGAGATGATTGGGCCATAAACACTGCAGTTTCATCCACAGCAATCATGTTGGGAAGATTGTATTTAGAGAAGTCAGCATCATCAATAAAGAACATGAATGCAAGTGCTCGCTTAATAACTTGAGTATTTTCCAACCTAAACAATGTACCGGTAGATCTTCTTAAAGACAGTTCACTTCTCTGAAGGAAATTATCCAGCCAGTGTTGTGATGCTTTGAAGTCTTTGGGGGCTATGTCAAACTGTGGTGCCATTGCAAGGGCAAATTATTGAATCTGAGCCCTATTCACAACCAAAGCCTTTGCTCTCCTGTCAACAACTCATTCACAGATCAGGTCTTCCAGCTCGGAAAATAATGGTTGCCGACTTGATCCACACTTGCGCTTTTTAGCATTTGCCTTGTCCACTTGTTCAATGAGGTTACCATACTCTGCTCACCATTTTTGGACCAACCGGATACTCAACATCTTCTCTTTGCAGAAAGCAGTAAGATTTTGGCCCCAAGAGTCTTCCACGATTCCTTTCTTGTACTCCACGGAGTAGCTTTTTCTTTTTGCTCTCATTTCTAGGGGTAAAAAAAAAAAGGAATTGGGGTATCAAGGTGGGGGAAGGGGGATCACTTAAAATGCCACAGGAGGGATCAGAGGGCGGAATCAAAATGGCACAGGAGAATCAGAGGGGGGATTATCATTTTAGTAACCCCTTTTGATCCTCCTGTATCATTTTGATTGCCCCCTCTGATTCTCCTGTGTCATTTTAAGTGATCCCCCTCCCCCCACCCCTGTGCCACTGAACACCTTCACCAGACATCCCCCCTACCCCTTTATCAGACAATTACCCCCTGGGGCCTGCCTGGGGACTGTCACTGGGCTTGCTGGGGCCTGGATCTGGGCTGGAGCAGGGTCTGCCACTGACTGAGAACCTTCAGTCATCATGAGGGCGGCCGCGAGCATCAGGTAGTGTCATCAGAGACAAACCAGCATTCACCACCTTGGCCACTCTGCTCTAATCCTCCTGTTCTTCTACACGCATCTGTGAAAGTCTCCTCCTCTCTCCCATCCCGTGCTCACTCACTCCGACCTCTGCTCCGCCTCCACACAGAAGTGACGTCAGGACTCTGCGTAATGTCACTGGTTGCTCGACGCCAGTCGGGGCGGCCCTAGAGACCAGTTTACAGTAAATTAATTTTCATTCTGAGACAGAGCCTGGGGGGGGGGGGCTTATTTTCGGGGGATGCCTTATATTTCACTCAGAAGGAAATCTGTAAGTAGGTCTTATTTTCGGAGGATGTTTTATTTTAGGGGAAACATGGTAGAAAGAGCCACTTCTGTGGTTTACACTGCTGCCAACTGAACTAACATTATTCCTTCAATATGCTTCCATTTTTCTTGTCTTACCCTTTGGAGAAAGTGTTCTACTCTCTTTCCTGCACCTATCCTCATCCCCACCTATGAAAACCCTACCCACCAACCAATGCCAGGTTCAATTTCCACCTTCATTTCATGTTCTTTCCCTCTCTTCTGAGGTATTTATGTACTGCACATACAGTGTCAATTTCTTCTAACCCTTTATTTTAGTGGTTTTTGTTTCTTCCCTGACAGCAGAACTTCCAAATACAGTTGTTCTTGTTGTGCCTTGAATAAAACTGCCTAGCTGTGAAGGCAAAAAGGAGCTGAGATCCAGCTGACAAGCCATGCTTTGGAGGGGGCACATTTTCTAATTTACATAAAGACACAGTGTGTGCTACCAGTTCTGCTGCTGAAATTAACATCTTCTTGAGCTCAGGAACTAGATCATGAACACCTTTGTGTCTCCCCAGCACTTTGACCACTAGTTGCTGGAGGCTCATTGTACACATCAAATGTAATATGTAGATCTCTCTCTCTCTCTCTCTCTCTCTCTCTCTCTCTCTCTCTCTCTCTCTCTCTCTCTCCTCTTCTTCTTCTTCCTCCCTCCCTCTGATGATTAATTTTACATGTCAATTTGGGATGAGGGATGCCTAGGTAGCTGGTAAAACCTATTTCTAGGTATCTCTGTGAAGGTGTTTCCAGAAGAGATTAGAAATTAGAATTAGAATTATGAAGAATAACAAACAGAAACCTCATTTACATTGAAGTTGGAAGGGTCTGTAGGAGGAGCTCTCACACCTATCACTCATCATCAATTAGTCCAAACAGGAAGATACCTACTTTCCATCTCCAACAGGAATATATTTTTCTATTCTACTACTCAATCAAGAAGGAAATCTCATAATCTTACAACTACTAAGCCAATGAAAGAGTGCTGTAGCTCACCAATGAAAAGCCACTACACTTTGAATTCATGGACTCTTAGTTTACAATAGATCCTCTGAACTCCCTCTTTCCTGCATGAAAAAAAAACAGTCCTCTTCTTTGTTCTCTGAGCTTGCACATGGTTCACCATTAGACTACTTACCCAGATTGCAAGCTTTGTTGTTCCTGAATAAACCCATTTTGTTAGAGAAATAGCTGTCTTTCGATTTGTTTAAGTTCAACAGAATCAGTAGACTGAGTAAAGAAGATCCATTCATCACCCAATCCACTGAGGGCCCCAACAGAACAAAAAGGCAGGTGAAGGGTGAATTCTCTCTTTCTCTTCTTGATCTGGGATGTCCATCTTCTCCTACCCTCAGACATTGTATCTGTTGGTTCTTGGGCCTTTGGACTGAAATTATACCGCCAGCTTTCCTGGTTTTCCAGCTTGTAGCTGGTATAGCATAACTCAGCCTCTCTAATCACAGGAATCAATTCCTATGCTAAATCTCCTCTTATATATCTATATGTATCCTATTGGTTCTGTTTCTCTGGGGAGCTCTAATATACTTTCTCACCTACTGTATCTAATTAATCATCTTGTCTTGTTTATTCTATATCTTAAATGATCTCTCTAAACTGCCAACTATTTTTATTTCCGTGGCTGACCCCTAAAGTATTGTCATCTTGGTTAGAAATCAATACAAATTCAATAGAAAAAGTTTCTCCGCTTTCTCTCTTGCTTCCTTCTTACATATTCTCACAGTTACCAGGTAATCTAAAATAGAAAACTGATCATGTCATACCCTATTGCCATGCTTTCATAATCTGCTTCTGCTTCAACTTCATCTCTCACTCTCCCAACTCATTCCTTCCTTATCCTGCATTGCCTAATCTTTCCTTTTTTTTTCCTTTGTCAATATTTTTCTTTCTGCTTGGAATTTCTTGCTTCCAGCTCCTTCCTTTAACTGGATGACTTTTATTCATTTTTTAAAAGTCCTCAACTGAGGACATGCTTGAGAGAGGAAGAGAGAGAAAAATATTGATGTATTGATGTGAGAGAGAACATTGATTGGTTGCCTTTGTACTCTCCCTAACTGAGGATCAAACCAACAACCCAGGCATATACCCTGACTGGGAATCCAACCAGCAACCTTTGGGTGCACAGGATGACACTCAACCAACTGACCCACTCAAGCCAGACACTCCTATTTGTTTTTCAGGTTCTCTTTCTCTCTCTCTCTTTCTTTCCTCTCTTTCACACACACACACACACACACACACACACACACACGCACACACAGACTACTTTCCCTATTCCACAGTATTGCAATTGGCCATTTATGTCTCTGTCTCCTTCACCAGACTGTGAGCTCTCAGAGAGATTAAAGCATGCCTATCTTATTCATAATTATTTTCCTCTCCCATCTATTCCCATTGTGATTATACACAACAGGAGCCCACAATTGTTTGTTGAGTGAATACTTGAACTTCAGAGGTCCATTAGGTCTCATTCAACATCTTTTTAATACACACACACACACACACACACACACACACAGTGCCAGTACATAATTTAATATGTACTAAGGAAGACTTTTTAACAAATTATCTTTATTGTTGAAAGTATTACAGATGTCCCCTTTATCTCATCACCCACCCACGCCGGCCTTCCCTCTGAGATTAGACAGTCTGTTCCACTATTCTGTGTCTCTGGATCTATTTTGCTCATCAATTTATTTTGTTCTTTAGATTCTATATATGAGTGAGATCATGAGATACTTGTCTTTCGCTGACTGGCTTATTTCACTTAGCATAATATTCTCCAGGTTCAAGGATTCATTCACTAGCAGTGAGTAGTATGCATACTTGGTTACACCAATTCATATATGCAGGTCAAAATGAAAAGTGTGTGTTTCACGAAAACAAGCAAACAAAACATCACTGAATTGTTTGAATTTAGACAGAGCAGCTATGAAATCCCCCACCCATCATTCCAGCATTCCTTTAACTTGTTTATTCAGTGGCTATGGTTGCTTTTTGTTTGTTTGTTTTAGTGGTGGTTATCTTCTTTTCCCATGATTTAAAATGTCTTCAGCCAAAGTAGCATTTATGAAAACCCTCAACGAAATGTGTTCTCTCCATAATCTGAACTCTTCCACAGCCTCTTAAATGGTTTTCATCATGATAACTAGTGTTACAATCATGAGGTTACACATCTCATATTTTGTCGGCTTCTTGAGGACAGGGACTATCTTTCTTTTTAAAGAAACATTCTATTTTTAAAATATCTATTTTATTGATTTCAGAGAGTAAGGGAGGGGGAGAGATAAAAACATCATTGTTCAGCTGCCTCCTGCATGCCCCATACTGGGGATTGAGCCCGCAACCCAGGCATTTGCCCTAATCAGGAATCGAACTGTGATCTCCTGCTTCATAAGTTGATGTTCAACCACTGAGCCACAGCGAGAGACTGTCTTTCATTTTTGTATCTAAACTCCTAGAAAAATGCTTAAGACATAGTAATATCTAAGGCATATTTGTTGAATGAATAGATGAAATAGACTAAAGAATCCTTTTTGAGAGTAGAAAGTCTCATTTGTATCTCAGGCATAGGCCAGTACTTCTAATGCATAAAAAGGATGCAGTCTCCAGTCTTCTGTTCCCAGCAGTCATTTTCACCTAATTGTTTGCAAAACCAATTTTTCCCTAATTAGAACATAAACAAATGCACCAAAAGAAATGAATGTAGATAAATTGGACTTCATTAAAAGTAAAAATTGTGGCCGAAACTGGTTTGGCTCAGTGGATAGAGCGTCGGACTGTGGACTGAAAGGTCCCGGTTCGATTCCGGTCAAGGGCATTTACCTTAGTTGCGGGCACATCCCCAGTGGGGGATGTGCAAGAGGCAGCTGGTCGATGTTTCTCTCTCATCGACGTTTCTAACTCTCTATCCCTCTCAATTCCTCTCTGTGTAAAATCAATAAAAATATTTAAAAAAAGTAAAAATTGTGTATAATTATTGAGTCAATTTCTGGATTTTCTGTTATGTTCCATTGATCTACATGCCTGTTCTTGTGCCAGTTTAAGTCTGTTTTGATTATGTGGCTTTGTAGTATCTATAACAATAAAAGGTTAATATGCTAATTAGACCAGATGTCCTTCCTGACCAAGCCAGGGCCCAAGGGAAGCCAGCCCAGGTGGCTGGGGGAGGGAAGCCTGGGTCCTGGGTGCCAGAGGGAAGCTGGTGCTGGCAGCCAGCAGCTGGGGGAAGGAAGGCCTACTCTTGCAAGAATTTTTGTGCATCGGGCCTCTAGTAACTTGATATCTATATGGTATTGTGATCCCTCCTACCTTGTTTTTCTTTCTCAAGATTGCTGTGATTATTTGAGCCTTTTTTTTGTTCCATATAAAATTTAAAAAATATTTATTGTTGAGATTATTACAAGTGTCTCTCTTCTCCCCAGCCCCCCTCAATATACCTGGTTCCCATCCCACCCCAGGCCCTTTCCATCCTATTGTCTGTATCCATAGGTACTGTATACATGCATATAAGACCTTTGTCTAAACTCTTTCTGCACCCCCCACAGTCCCTTCCCTCTGAGAAGCATCATTCTGTTCAATTTTCATGCCCCTGATTCCAATCCATTAACCAGTTTATTCTGTTTCTCAGGGAGGTCCCAGCACAGGAACAATGACCACTGTGAGCACCTCTATCTGGAAGAAAGCCACCCCATGTTCCTGCTCCTATGCCAGACAGTCCTGTTTCTCCCTATATTGTCTGGGTCCCCCAGGGCCTCGTTTGTCATTGGAACTCAGAATAAGCAGGAGCTTGTAAATTCAGTTTGTGGTGCTAGCCTTTTAAGAGGAGCAGCTGGGTCTCCATCAGCCTGTGTGTCGTTCATCCCCAATCCACACTGGTTTTTACAGTCTGTAGTTCTTACAACCCATAGGGACTTCTTTCCTCAGCTCTGGAATGCTGGGGTTCTGGTGTGGAGCTGGGACCCCTCGCTCCTCTGTGTAGTCTCTGCACAGGCAATCTCCCTCCTGATTAAAAAAGCAGCACACCCTGGTGCTGGACCAGCCTGTTCTGAACCTCTGCACCTCCTACCGGTCTCAATGCACTTTCTTCTTTACCTCTCTAGTTGTAGTATTTCCATTCAGCCAGCTTTCCCACGGTTCTATTGAATAGATGATAGTTGCTCTGTATTTTAGTTGTGGTTGTGGGAGGCACCAAGTATAGGCATTTACCTATACTGAAATCTTGCTTCTTCCTCTCCATATAAATTTTTGGAGTATTTGTTCTAGATCTGTGAAATATGCTTTTGGTATTTTAATAAGGATTGCATTGAATCTATACATTGCTTTGGGTAGTATGAATATTTTAATGATACTGATTCTACCAATCTATGAACATGGTATATTCTTCCACTTGTTTATATCTTCCTATTGTATATCTCTTTTTTCAACATCCTGTAGTTTTCCAAGTACAGGCCTTTTACCTCCTTGATTAAGTTTATTCCTAAGTATCTTAATTTTTTGTACTAATGGTAAATGGGATTGATTTTTAGTTTCTCTTTCTTATAATTCGTTATTGGTGTAAATCAATATTTGACAAAGGAGGCAAAAGCATACAGTGCAGTAAAGACAGTCTTAAAAAATGGTGCTTGGAAAACTGGACAGATACTGGCAAAAAAATGAAACTAGACCACCAATTTACACCATATGCAAGAATAAACGCAAAATGGATAAAATACTTAAATGTAAGTAGTGAAAACACAAAAATCCTAAAATAAACTATAGGCAACAAAATCTCAAACATCTCTCTTGGCAATATGCTTGTTGATAAATCTCTTAGGGCAAGGGAAACAAAGGAGAAAATAAACAAATGGGACTACATCAAAATAAAAAGCTTCTTCACAGAAAAACAACAACACCATCAACAAAATGAAAAGGGATCCCACTGTATGGGATAACATATTTGCCAATGATACATCTGATAATGGGTTAGTATACAAAATATATAATGAACTCATACACCTTAACAAAAGGAAGACAAACAATACAATTAAAATATGGGCAAAAGACCTATCTAGTTAATTTTCCAAAGTGGTCATACAATGGCCAGGAGACATATGAAAAGATTTTCAAAGTTATTAATTATCAGAGAGATGCAATTTAAAACAATAATGAGGTATCACCACATACCTGTCAGAATGGCTACCATCTACAGTTCAACAAATGACAAGTGCTGGTGAGGATGTGGGAAAAAAAGGGAACTCTAGTATACTGCTTGTGGGAATGCAGACTGGGTGCAGCCACTTTGGAAAACAGAATGGAGTTTCCTCAAAAAATTAAAAATTGAACTGCCATTTGACCCAGTGATCCCTCTTCTAGGAATATATCATAAGAATCCAAAAACCACCAATTAGAAAGAATATGTGCACCACTAAGTTCATAGCAGCATTATTTACAATAGTTACTATCTAGAAATAGCCTAAGTACCCATCAGTAGATGAGGAGCTGAAAAAAATGTGGTACATTTACACCATGGAATACTATGTTGCTGTAAAAGAAAGGATCTCTTACTTTTTGAAATAGCAAGGAGGGACGTAGAGGATATTATGATAAGCGAAATAAGCAAGTCAGAGAAAAACAAGTATTACATTATCTAACGCATATGTGGAATCTAATGAACAAAATAACCCAAAGAACAAAATAGATCCATAGACATAGAAGCATGGAATAGACTGATAAATCTCAGCGGGAAGGCGGGAGTAGGTGAGTGGGTGGGGAGATATTAACCCATACCCATGGACACAGACAGTACTGTGGTGAAGACCTGGGGGGAATGTGTATGGAGTGGGGGAAATGGGAACATCTGTAATACTTTTAACAATAAAGATAAATTTTAAAAAACTTTCACTAGTAAAGATAAATTTTAATGAAGATGATCACAATCAAGAAAGTGAAACCATAATCCGCAGAATGGGAGAAAATATTTGTAAGTCATTATCTGATAAAGATTGAACATCCAGATCATATAAAGAACTCTTATTATGCAACAATAAAAAGACAATCCACCCAATTAATACACAGGCAAAGGATCTGAATAGACATTTCTCCAAAGATATATAGATGGATAACAGGCATCCAGAAATGTTCAATATCATTAGCCATTAGGAAAATGCAAGTAAAAAACACAATGAAATATCAATTCACACCTACTAGATTGACAATAAAAAATAATAATATAATAATAATAATGATGATAATAAATGTTGGTGGCAATGTGGAGAAACTGAAACCATCCTATATTGCTGGTGAAAATGCCAAATGGTACAGCCATTTTGGAAAACAGTCTGGCAGTACCTCAGTCAGTTAAACAGGTATGACCTGGAAATTCATTTCTAGGTACATATTTATGATAAGTGAAAATATATTAACACAATAATTCATATGTGAATGTGTATAGAGACATTATTTATAATAACTAAAAAGTAGAAATAGCCCACAATATATAAGGAACTCATGTAATTAAATAGCAAAACAAGTAACTCAATTAAACAATAGGCAAAGATATACAAATGGCCAAGTATTTGAAAAGGAGCTCAACTTAACTAATCACCAGGTAAATGGAAACAAAACCAAAATGAGATATCACCTCATATCTGTACAATTGCTGTCATCAGAAGGACAAAAGCAAGATAAGTGTTGATGAAAATATGGAGAAAAAGGAACTTTTGTGTACTGTTGGTGGGAATGTAAATTTGTAGAGCCATTATGGAAAACAGTATAGAGATTCTTAAAAAAATAGAACTATCATATGATCCAGCTGTCTTGTTTCTGGGTATATATTCAAAGCAAATTCAATCTATATCCAAAAACATGTCAGAACTCCCATGTTCATTGCAGCACTATTCACAGCAGCTTACATATGAAAACAACCTAATGAAAGGATAAAATACCCACATACATACACATACACACAGAGTGCTATTTAATCTTAAAAATAAGAAAATATTGCTATTTGTGACAATAGATGAACCTTGAGGACATTATGCTAAGTAAAATAAGGCAGATATGGAAGGATGAATACTGGATGATCTCTAAACCTAAGGTATCAAATTCATAGCAACAGAAAGCAGAAAGATAGTAACCAGGAGTGCGAGGGTGGGAAAGGGACACAGAAAGGTGATGGTCAAGAGTGCAAAATTTCAGTTTTGCAGATGAGTAAGTTCTGGAAATTTAATGTCTAGCAATGTGACTATAATTAACAATATTGTATTGAATGCTTAAAATTTGTTAAGAGGATAGATTTTGAGTGTTCTCACCAAACACACAAAAAAAGATAACTATATGAAATGATGGATATGTTTGATTATCATAATTAGTTTGATTATAATGAATATTTTACATTGTATTCTATGTCAATCAAGTTGTACATAATTGATTTGAGATGAGTTTCTTATATATTGTCACACAATTTATATGCAGTATACTGTATATAATATCTATACAAAGCTGGAAAAATTGAAACATATTGTAGATTAAATTACAAAAAAGTGGAAACAACCCAAATGTCCATAAACTGGTGAATGGATGGACAAATAAAATGTGTTATAGCCTCACAATGGAATGGTATTCAGCCATAAAAAAGTATGAAGCACTAATAAATGTTACAGCATACATGAACCTTCAAAACAATATGCTAAGGAAAGAAGTCTGTAAAAACAGCTATGCAATGCATTATTGTTTATACAAAATGTCCAGAATAGGCAAATCCACAGGTGCAGAAAGTATATTAGCAGTTGTCAGGGCCAGGCTGAAGAGAGGAATAAGGAATGAATAAGGGTTTTATTTCAGAGTGAAGAAAATGTTCTAAAATTAGATGGTGGCAATGGTTGTACACTTTAGAAGGGTGAACTTTATTGTATGTAAATTATATCTCAATTAAGCTGTTATTATAAAGGCAATGAACATAAATATCTTATCACTCCAATTCACTTCTAGTCCTTGTCAGTGCTTACACATATTCATTTTATATTTGTAATCAATGATGTCCAGTATTTTATGTTATACTTTTTCATTTAACATCACATCTATTTCCATGTGCTATATTAACCTAGTTTATATGTTTGCCATTTTATAATAAAATTGTAATGAAGTATAGCACATATAATATATAGAAAAGTACACAAATTACATATGCACAACTTGGTCAGTTTTCCCAAAATGAGTAGAACCATCTGTTTGTAATTTTGTATAACAAAAATAAAGAGCATTATGGTGTCATACTACACTCGCTTAGCTATTTTTCAATTGAGTTGTGAGCTTTAAAGTGTTTTCCAGTTTTTCAAAATTATCAATAACAATATCAATTGGGGCAGGACTGGCTCCGGGGGAAGGGCCTCAGGAGGTTGCCCACCTTGTCTGCCCCCTTCCCCCCAACAGTGCATGTCAGAGGGACCAGTTGTTCTGGTTGTTCCAGTTGCTTTGGGATATATCTATATCTATATCTATATCTATATCTATATCTATATCTATATCTATATCTATATCTACTTCTATATCTATATCTATATCTATGTCTATGTCTATGTCTATGTCTATGTCTATATCTATATCTATATCTATATCTATATATCTATATCTATAACTATATCTATATCTATATCTATATATCTATATCTATATCTATATCTATATCTATATCTATATCTATATCTATATCTATATCTATCTATCTATATCTATCTATCTATATCTATATCTATATCTATATCTATATCTATATCTATATCTATATCTATGTCTTTCAATTATCTAGATAGAATTTTTTAATCATCACCTGAGGACATTTATTTCATTGATCTTTAGAGAGAGTGGACGTTAGGGAGGGAAGGAGGGAAGGAAACAGGGAAGAGAAACATCGATGTGAGAGAGACACATCGGTTGTCTCCCACATGTGCCCCCAACAGGATATGGGATCGAATCTTAACTGAGGTACATTTCCCAGGAATTGAACCTTAACTATTGGGTCCACAAGCCAATGCTCTAACCACTGAAAAAAAGAAGGCCAGGGCTAGAACTTATTTTATTTTATGATTTGAGCTATAGATCTAAGTTATTTTCTCCCATACTGAAATCCATTGATTAAGGAATGAGTCTACAATAATTGTATTATTCCAGTGGAATTTTTCTAACTTGTCAAAATCTATAAAAGTTCTCTCAGTGACTTTCATTTATACTGCATTAAATTTATGTGTAAACCTTGCTATCTTTATAGAATTTGATATCTCTAATATTTTTCTTCTCAGTAAATAACATCATTTATGCATGTCTTCCTGTACTTTTCCCACTGATATTTCATAATTTTATTTCAATATATTTCTCTCAAATTAAGTGGATAATCAACTATTTCATATTTTGTCGTTATTGTGAATCTTGTTTTTTATTATATTGTCTGGCTCTGTGTCACTTATTAGGGATGCAACTGACATTTGTCAGTTATATTATTATATTATACTAGAGGCCGGTTGCACAAGGAGATTTGTGCAACAGGTCTTTCTTCCCTTGGCTTCCAGCACCGGTTTTCCTCCAGCACCTGGGACCCAGGCCTTCGCTCCAGCAGGAGTCTACCACCTTCATCTTCACTGCAGACTCCAGCTGGAGTCTGCCATCTTCGTCTTTGCTACAGACTTCAGAGTCTGCAGTTTTCATCTTCTCTGCAGCTGGAGTGAAGGCCTCTCCTGTAGATCCCTTTCGCCAGCCCCGCCCCACCCTCCCTCTCATCGCAGGTCCTGCCCCACCCTGCCACTCTGTGCCTGGCTCAGCTGGGAAGCCGCCATCTTTGTCCTTCTTGGTTGGCTGGTGGGTGTAGCGGAGGTACGGTGAATGTACATGTTTGTCTATTATTAGGTAAGATTACTTTGCTCAACATATTTATTTTTAATAAATTTTATGTTGATGACTTACACTTCTCTATATAATCCTGTCATTTGATTGAAGTGATATTTATATTTCTTCCACATACTTATAACTATATTATTTTTTCTTCAATATAACTTTATTACAAAATTAATTTAGACTGATGAGAGAGACATCTATGTCATATTTATGTATTTAATAGAGTGTCTCCAGTGCCTCTAGATCTTGATTTTAGGCATGTATAACGATTCTGTTAAGAAAAAAATCTTCCATGCATTTTTATTTTGTTTAACCAATGGAAGGTTTAAGTTTTTAAAAAGACGTTTTTATTGATTTCAGAGAGAGGAAGGGAGAGGAAGAGAGAAATAGAAACATCAATGATGAGAGAATATCATCCATCAGCTGCCTCCTGCATGCCTCACACAGTGCATGTCTTCTCACCATCTTTTGAAATAGTAGGAAACAGCTCAAACATCCCCAGGATGGTCTTTCTTGATACTCTAATATAATGTGATTACTCGCCTCTGGTCACACTCTCTCATATCACTATCTTATATTCTTCAAGCAAGTAGGGCTTTTTGCCTATCTTGTTCACTGTTCTATCCCTAGTACCTGATGCATACTAGGCACTCAATCCATATTTTTGAAGACATAAATAGATGTAATTTTTAGACTTTATCCATTAATGTGATCTCTTTCTAAGTTTATAACATTTTTTTAACTTAGTGCACAGAAGTTTTATTGTATTGTATTCCTTTTTTTCCTTATCGTATTGTTTAGAAATGTTGTGTCCATATTCCTAAAACTAACATAATTTTCTTTCTTGATACTGTTGTTTTTGAGCATTTAAATAAAAACATTTGCTTCATAAAACAAGTTTAGTAGTATATCCTTTTCTGTATTTTTGGTCATATTGCTTAATTAGAAGGATTGCTTCTTGGCAAAATTCTCAGTGACTCAATCAGAGTCAGGTGCTTGATTTTACAATTTATTATTTTTCAGCATTATTGAGGTATTAGAGGCCTGGAGCACGAATTCATGCACAGGTGGGGTCCTGCTGTCTGGCCAGTGATTGGGGCCAATCAGGGCCGACTAGTTCAGTATGGGGGGAGGGGCTGTAGGAGGTTGGCCAGCTGTGGGACATTGGCTGTGGGAGCACACTGACCACCAGGGGGCAGCTCCTGCGTTGAGTGTCTTCCTCCTGGTGGTCAGTGTGCATCATAGCAACTGGCATACTGGTTGTTTGGTCAACCTGTCTTAATGGTCTATAAATCTATATATAAAAGCACTTGGGCTTTTATATATAGAGATAATTGACTATGCTACCTTAATATGCTTTTTTACTTTGCTTTCCCTGTGAATAGTGTATTTGCGCTAATTTTCCTGCTTCATAGTTGGTATTGTATATATCTGTATGCATAGATCCTCTTCATAGCTAGCTACTCAGTTATCACTTTCATAGCATGTATCAGAGAATGATAACTCAATTAAATCATTCTCTCATTCAACAAAATATTTTTTGAATCATTGCTTCTATGAGCTGATGACAAAAAAATGAATAAAACACAGTCTCTGTTCTCATGGACTGCTCTGTGCTTTGAGAGGCTGACTCTATGGACCCAATCACCAAGATTATCTTACCCTCTGGCTTCAGGTAGGATTCCATCTTAAGAAGGAATAACAGAAAATGAGAGGCCCTGAGGTATGAGAGGTTGGCATGTTTATTCCCCTGGCTTCCTGCCTCCCAGACTGTTTTTGGTGGTGGCTTCTTCTGTCTATTGCCATAGCTCCTGTCAGGAAGCCCCTCTGTGACCATTCCAGTTCTTGCCAAGTTACCCTAACACCATTTCTTCTCCTTGCTCCTTAGTACTGGGAAAGAATTGACTTCTTGCTGTTGGTAGCCCAAGGGTGCTTCAGCCTCCCTTGTTGATTCCCTTAACCCTGCAGGTATTATAGCAAATAGTCTCTTTACTAGTCCTTTCAACAAGACCTTTTTTAGTGTGCCATCTTTTTTAAAAAAAAAATATTTTATTGATTTTTCTCAGAGAGGAAGAGAAAGGGATAGAGAGTTAGAAACATTGATGAGAGAGAATCATCGATCAACTGCCACTTGCACACCCCCTACTGGGAGTGTGCCCGCAACCAAGGTACATGCCCTTGACCAGAATTGAACCCGGGACCTTTCAGTCTGCAGGCCGACGCTCTATCCATTGAGCCAAACCGGTCCCGGCTAGTGTGCCATCTTTTTCCTGCCAGGAGCCTGGCTAATACAATGACAGACAAATAAATATATAGTGAAAGTATAACACAATAAAAAGCTTTCATAGAGATATACACAGTATGCTATAGCCACAAGTGATTTGAATTTCTCTCCTATTCATTGTTAAATATCTTTTTTGTCTCTGACAATTTTTGGATGTTTTTCTTTTTCTGTAAGTCATTCAGCCAAAAATTCTGCTAATATTTCAAAGAAACAAGTTTTGGGGTGTTTATTTTTTTGTTTGTTTTTCCTTTTATTTATTTTTGTTTTTTGTTTTTACCAAGTGTTCCTTTGTATCATTTCTATTTTACTGATTTTTATTTGGTTTTTCCATTTTAATTTTTTTGGGGGGGAGGGTGGGGTGCTTTTTCTTTAAAAGGATTTAGATATTTAGGTTGTTATATTTATCTCACTCTCTCATTCTTATTTATTAACTAGAGGCTCAGTGCACAAAAATTCATACACAGGTAGTAGTGCCCTTAGCAGCTCCTGGCCTCTGGCCAGGGCCTTTCTTCAGTCCATGCTGCCCCCTGGTGGTCAGCACATATCAGAACAAGTGGTCATGCTCCAGGTCTGTCAAGCTCCAGGCCAAACTCCAGCCTTAGGGGACAATTTGCATATTAGGCTTATATAAATATATACACACACACACACACACATACGCACACACACAGGCATTTCCAGTGATAAGTTCTCCTTTATTCCATACATTGGAAGCATTCCATGTAATGTAAAATCCTTTATATTTTCATTTTAATATACTCTGGCATTTTTGTATTGCATTTTCTCCCTGACTTGGGGTAACTTAAGTGAGATTTTTTTGTTTGTTTGTTTTGTTTTTTTTAAAAAATATATTTTATTGATTTTTCACAGAGAGGAAGGGAGAGGGATAGAGAGTTAGAAACATCGATGAGAGAGAATCATCGATCAGCTGCCTCTTGCACACCTCCCACTGGGGATGTTCCCCCAACCAAGGTACATGCCCTTGACTGGAATCGAACCTGAGACCTTTCAGTCCACAGGCTGACGCTCTATCCACTGAGCCAAACCGGTTTCGGCTTAAGCGAGTTTTTAATATTCTATATTGTTGTTTGTTATTTATAAACACTCTTGCTATATATTTTTAATATTATTTAATTGTTGTCTGAGAACATGCTACCTAGAATTTTTATATTTACAAATTCATTTTTGGGGAGTATTTTCTGTATGTGACTGGTTTTTGTGACATTTCTGTATTAACTAAAAATAAAGTGTCTTCTACAGCCATATCACAAAGTTGTCTCTGTGTTTTAATGCTGTCCAGACTAGAGTGTGTTCTTTAAAAAGCCTCTCCAGCCCTCACCAGTGTAGCAGTTGGGTGGGTGTCATCCTGTATACCAAAAGGTTGCTGGTTTGATTCCCAGAGCACATGCCTGGGTTGCAGGCTCGATTAAATCAGTGCTTCCCTCTGGCATTGACGTTTTTCTCTCTCCCTTTCCCTTTCTCTTTTTCTAAAAATCAATTAAAAATTTTTGTAAGGAAACCTTTAGTAAACTATCTTTATTTCTCCTTTTATAAAAACTCATTTCTTTTCTAAAATTTATCTTTATTGTTGAAAGTATGACATATGTTCCCCTGTTTTCCCCATTGAACCCCTCTACCCAGACCTGCCTCCCAGGCCTTCACTGCACTATTGTCTGTGTCCATAGGTTATGCATATAAGTTCTTTGGTTAATTTCCTTCCATCCTTCCGCCCCTCTTCCTTTTGAGATTTGTCAGTCTCTTCCATGCTTCCATATCTCTAGATATATTTTGTTTGTCAGCTTATTTTGGTCATTAGATTCCACATATAGGTGAGACCATGTGATACTTATCTTTCTCTGACTGGCTTATTTCGCTTAGCATAATACTCTCCAAAGAAGATGCACAGATGGCAAAAAGACATGAAAAAATGCTCAACATCACTAATCATCAGAAACTTTCAAATTAAAATGATAATGAGATATCACCTCACCTCACACCTGTCCAAATGATTACAATCAAGAAATCAACAAATGACAAGTGCTGGCAAGGATGTGGAGAAAAGGGAATCCTATATACTGCTGGTGGGAATGCAGACTGGTCCAGCCACTATGGAAAACACGATGGAGTTTCCTTAAAAAATAAAAAAAATGTAACTGTCATTTGACCCAGTGATCCCACTTCTAGGAATATTCCTAGGAATCCTGAAACACCAATCAGAAAGAATATATACACCCTTATTGTACATTTACATTACGGAATACTATGAGGCTGTAAAAAAAATAGAAGGATCTCTTACCCTTTAAGACAGCACAGAGGGACATGAAGAGTATTAAAAAAAATTTTTTAAAGCCATTCTAGCTCCTGTTTCCCTCACCAAGTGCCACCACCTAAGGACTTCTTTGGAGTGCATGTTCTTTTTGTTTTAACCAAAATCTGAACAAATAATCTGACTCAAACCTTGTCCTGTTTTGTTTTGGTTTTGTTTTGTTTTTGGTGATAGTGGCTTTTGGGGGGTGGGACGGGCAAGGAGAGGGGTGGGGTTGCCTGTTTGTTTCTTTGTATTCTTCTAACCACTAATTTTGTTATTCCTTTTCTATTATGCCTTTGGCCCTTTCGAATTGATGAAGTAATGAATATATCAATAGAAATATACATTTCTTTAAATGGAGAAACAAACAAACAAACAAACAAACAAACAATATACTTGGAGATCCATGATGGTGGCAGTGTAGGTAAAAAAAAAAGTTCCACTTTCCTCCTCCCAGGACAAAAGTGAAATTACAACTAGAATTAGAACAATTAACCTGAATAACCAACTGACGATTAGCTGGACAGAAGTCTCACAACCAAGGATTTACAGGGGGGGAAAAAGTCGTCAAGATTGGTACAAAGGGTGGAAATGTGAAAAGGTTTGGCCACACTGGCACAGATGTTGGTTAAGATTCTGAAGGAGTATTTCAGCTGCCAAAACTCCCCCTGAAAAGTGTGGGGTCTCAACCCCATGCCAGACTTACCCGCCAGAGCAGCAGAACTGGAAGGAGGTATCCACATAATATCTGGCTGTAAAAATCAGTGAGGTTTCTGTCTGCCAGGGAGAGATGGGAGTCTGCAAGAAATACAGGAGCCATCTTAAATAACCAACTCACAAAATCTCATTTGCAGCTATTCTCCCTGGTCTCCTGTGCAGAGTGTGATACAGTCCTTTGAGGAGAGAATAGGGTTTGTGTCTCCCGAGAGAGAGCTAAATGGACAGCCAGCAGAGTCACTGTGTTGAGGATCTTTCCCATGATTCAGATGCCATCTTTTGGGGGTTAAACACTATTCCATATGACATCAGCAGGAAGGAATTCAATAGCTCCACCATCTAGATTCCTGCGGCCCCACCAGGTAGAGCTCATGTCCTGTACAAGTGTCAGTTACTTGGACCTGGAGCTTAATGTCTGGGGGACTGAAAGGCTCTTATTAACTGAGTTGTGTGGCTCTGGATTGGAAACAATACCTCCTGTGAGCCTGGTGGAGGCCTCCCCATCATGGAGGTCCACTAACCTCACCCTCTAGAATTCTGGTGGCTCCACCCACTGGACCTCTGAGCAGCCCACCTCCCAACTCTTGGCAGCCCTGTACTGCTGACCTCCAGCTTTCCTACGAGGTCCAGGCAAAACCTGGGACAGAATGAGTAGTGTGGCACCAGGTTGAGGGCCATTATTTCCTCATACACCTGACCATTGCAGAGCCTTTCCTTTACCTGGCCAAATTTTTGTCTGTTTGGGCCTGGCAAATTCTGCTGGCCTCACCCTGACAACTCTTTGAGACCCAATGCCACCACAAAGGTCTGTGGACACTTGACATATGGCAGCTAGTTTTGGTGTACCCTAAAACTTCTGCTGAGTGGCCTCAGATACTGTACTGGCACTGAGATTGAACCTGTAATAATCTGGTGGACAGCACTCACCCTTACCTGGTGACTGAGAACCTATCTCAAGCAACTGGAATCCTGCCGGAGGCTTTTTCAGTGAATGAGACTAACAGGCATCTAGCAGGTGGAAGCAAGGGAAGGCAGGTCTTGGGGTTTCTTGCGACTTTTGATGATCTGCCCCACAGGCTTGGTGCTAATGGAAGCTCACGTTGGTACACAACCAGGCCCAGCAGAAGTAGCCACAAACTGTGGATCACTTTGTAGCTACAAACACGTTAGCCAGGGGCAGACACAGGCAGCGTCTGGCCTTTGTGTGGTTAGTATGTACACAGCAGCTCATACATTGTGGTTAGGGTCAATCCTTACATTCAGCCAGCCTGAGGGTTGACCCCACACAGAATGGGCTATTAGCAATCAAAACACAGTTCCAACAGGAGGGCTAAAGTAGTCCACACAAGGTACGTTCCTGGAGCACCTTCTCAGGTGATCAAAGGGACTGTGGCACTGAGTCCCACAGGATATCAATAACATAAGGCCACCCTACCAAGCGTTAGAGACATAGAAGATAGACCTAATACACAGAAACAAACACAAAGAAGCTACCAAAATTGGGAAACAAAAAAATATATGCTCTAAATGAAAGAATAGGAGAAAGCTTCAGAAAAAGAGCTAAATGAAATGGAGGCAAGTAATCTAATGGATATAGTTTTTAAAAATGGTTATAAGGATGCTCAAGGAATTTAGTAAGAACTTACATAGTACTAAAAAGAGCATAGAAACTATGAAAATTGACCAGTCAGCCAAAACCTGTTTGGCTCAGTGGATAGAGCGTCTGCCTGTAGACTGAAAGGTCCCAGGTTCGATTCCGGTCAAGGGCATGTACCTTGGTTGCAGGCACATCCCCAGTGGGGGGTTTGCAAGAGGCAACTGATCGATGTCTCTCTCTCATCGATGTTTCTAACTCTCTATCCCTCTCTCGCTTCCTCTCTGTGAAAAATCAATAAAATATATTTAAAAAAAGAAAAATGACCAGTCAGAACAAAAATTTTAAAAACGATTATAGTTTAAAGGACCTTTGGAACAACAACAGTCACATCATAGAGGTAGCAGAAGAAGAGAGAGAACAAAGGATTGAGACACTATTTAAAGAAATAATGACTGAAAAATTCTTAACCTCGTGAAGAAAAAAACTCATAAGTCTGGGAAGTGCAGAGTCCAAATCAAGATGAACCCAAAGAGGCCCACACCAAAACATATCATAATTAAAATGGCAAAGGTAAAGACGAATAGAGAATCTTAAAAGCAGCAAGAAAAACACAGTTATCTACATGGGAGCTTCCATAGGACTGTCAGCTGATTTCTCAATAGAAACATCTCAAGCCAGGAGGGATTGGCATAAAATATTAAAAGTGATGAAAAGCAAGGACCTATAGTTGAGACTGATTTCCCCAGCAAAGCTATCATTGAAAATTGAAGGAGAAATAAAGAGCTTCCCAGACAAAAAAAAAAAAAAAAAGCAAAAGAAGTTTGCTGACATTAAACAAGTTTAAAAAAAATTTTTAAGTGGTCTTTTTAAAGAAGAATAAAAAAAGAAAAAAATAACTTAGTTATAAAAATAAAATGGTAATATACCTGTACCAATCAAAAATCACTTTAAAGGTAAATAGATTAAATACTTTTATCAAAATTCATAGATGAAATGGATAAAAAACAATACCCATATATATGCTATATACAAAAGACCCACCTCAGACTGAAAAAATACACACAGACTAAAAGTACTAAGATGAGAAAAGGTTTTTCATGCAAATGAAATGAAACAAAAAAACTCGGGCGGCAATATTTTACCAGGCAAAATAGACTTTAAAACCATGGCTATTGTAAGAGACAAAGAAGGACAGTACATAATGATAAAAGATTCAATCCCAGCAGAAGATATAACCTTCGTAACATTTGTGCGCCCAACATAGGAGCACCTTTTTTTTCTTTATTGATTAAGGTATTGCATATGTGTCTTTATCCCCCATTGCCCACTCCATCCCCCATCTCATGACCTCACCCCCCCTGGTGTCTGTGTCCATTGGTTAGGCTTATATGCATGCATATAAGCTCTTTGGTTGATCTCTTCCAATTCCCCCCACTCTCCCCTGCCTTCCCTCTGAGGTTTGACAGTCTGATCGATGCTTATCTGTCTCTGGATCTGTTTTGTCCATCAGTTTATGTTGTTTATTATATTCCACAAATGAGTGAGATAATATGATATTTATCTTTCTTTCAATGGCTTATTTCACTTAGCATAATGCTCTCTAGGTAGGAGTTCCTTCCTTTTTACAGCAGTATAACATTCCATTGTGTAGATGTACCACCATTTACTAATCCACTCATCTGCTGATGGGCATTTAGACTGTTTTCAAATCTTAGCAATTGTAAATTGTGCTGCTATGAACATAGGGGTGCATACATCCTTTCTAAGTGGTGTTTCTAGTTTCTTGGGATATATTCCTAGAAGTGGGGTTAAATGGAAGTTCCATTTTTAGGTTTTTTAGGAAATACCATACTGTTCTCCACAGTGACTGCACCAGTTTGCATTCCCACCAGCAGTGAGTGAGGATTCATTTTTTTCCACATTCTCGCCAGCACTTGTCATTTGTTGATGATAGCCATTCTGACAGATTTGACATGATGCCTCATTGTCATTTTGATTTGCATCTCTCAAATGATTAGTGATTTTGAGCATGTTTTCATATGTCTCTGGGCCTTCTGTATATCCTCTTCTGAAAAGGGTCTATTTAGGTTCTTTGCCCATTTTTTGATTGGATTATTTTTTCCCCTTTTGTTAAGTTGTATGAGTTCCTTATTGGAGATTATATTGGTAAATATGTCCTCCCATGCTGTGGGCTTTCTTGTTTTGTTGATGGTTTCTTTTGCTATGCAGAAGCTTTTTATTTTTATGTAGTCCCATTTATTTATTTTCTATTTAGTTTCCATTTTCCTAGGTGCAGTATCAGTGAAGATATTGCTTTGGCATATGTCTGAGATTTTGCAACCTATAGATTCCTCTAAGATTCTTATGTTTCACATCTTACATTCAAGTCATCAATACATTTTGACTTTCTTTTTGTGTATGGTGTAAGTTGGTGATCTAGTTTCACTTTTTTGCATGTATCTGTCCGATTTTCCAACACCATTTATTTAAGAAACTGTCTTGACTCCATTGTATGCTCTTGCCTCCTTTGTCAAATATTAATTGAGAATAATGTTTTGGGTGTATTTCTGGGTTCTTTATTCTATTCCATTGGTCTATATGTCTATTCTTATGCCAGTACCAGGCTGTTTTAAGGACAATGGCATTATAATATAGCCTGATATCTGGTATTGAGACCCATCCTACTTTGTTCTTCTTTTTCAGGATTGCTGCACATATGCAGGGTCATTTTTTATTCCAGATAAATTTTTGGAGAGTTTCTTCTAAATCTGTGAAATATGCCTATGGTATTTTAATAGGGAGTGCATTGAATCTATAGTTTGCTTTGGGTAGTATGGACATTTTAATGGTGTTGATTCTACCAATCCATGAACATGGCATGTACTCCCATCTGCTTATGTCTTCCTTTATTTCTTTTTTCAGTGTCCTGTAGTTTCTGAGTACAGATATTTTACCTCCTTAGTTAAGTTTATTCCTAAGGATCTTAATTTTTTTTAGTGAAAAGGTAAATGGGATGGTTTTTTGAATCTCTCTTTCTGTAAGTTCACTACTGGTGTATAAAAATGTTATTGACGCCGAGACCGGTTTGGCTCAATGGATAGAGCATCGGTTTGGGGACTGAAGGGTCCCGGGTTTGATTCCGGTCAAGGGCATGTACCTTGGTGAGGGCATATCCCCAATAGGGGGTGTGCAAGAAGCAGCTGATAGATGACTCTCTCTCATCGATGTTTCTAACTCTTATCTCTCTCCCTTCCTCTCTGTACAAAATCAATAAATTATATTTTAAAAATGTTATTGATTTCTGGGTCTTAATTTTGTATACTGCTACATTGACAAATTCACTTATTAAGTCTAATATTTTTTTAAAAATATATATTTTATTGATCTTTTACAGAGAGGAAGAGAAAGGGATAGAGAGTTAGAAACACTGATGAGAGACATCGATCAGCTGCCTCTTGCACACCCCCTACTGGGGATGTGCCTACAACCAAGGTACATGCCCTTGACCGGAATCGAACCCAGGACTTTTCAGTCCGCAGGCCAACACTCTATCTACTGAGCCAAACCGGTTTCGGCAAGTCTAATATTTTTTGATGGAGTCTTTAGGATTTTCTTTGTCATCTGCAAATAATGACAGTTTTTATTTTCCAATTTGGATTCCTTTTATTTCTTCTTCTTGTCTAATCACAATGGCTAGCACTTCCAATACTATGTCCAACAGGAGTGGTGAAAGTAGGCTTCCCTGTCTTGTTCCTGTTCTTATGGAGAATTGTTTTAGTTTGCCCATTGAGTATGATGTTGGCTGTAGGTTTGTCATATAAGGCTTTTATTATGTTGAGGAATGCTCCTTCTTTTCCCACCTAACTGAGACTTTTTATCAAGAAAGATTGTTGGATTTTGTCAAATGCTTTTTCTGCATCAATTTATATGACTGTGATTTTTATCTCTGAATTTGTTTATGTGATGTATCACATTTATTGATTTGTGGCTATTGTACCATCCTTGCATCCTTGGGATAAATCCTACTTTGTCATTGTGTATGATCTTTTTTATGTAATGCTGTATCTGATTTGCTAGAATTTTGTTGAGGATTTTGGCATCTATGTTCATGAAGGATATTGGTCTGTAATTCTTTCTTTGTGTTGTTTTTATCTGGTTTGAGGATTAGGGTAATGCTGGTTTCATAAAAAGAGCTTGGAAGTGTGCTTTCCTCTTGAATATTTTGGAATTGTCTGAGGAGGATTGGCTTTAGTTCTTCTTTGAATGTTTGCTAAAACTACCCTGTGAAGCCTCAGGACCTAAATTGACATTATAGATATGATATCTGGCATTGAGATCCCTCCTACTTTGTTCTTCTTTTTCAGGATTATTGCACATATGCAAGGTCATTTTTTATTCCCATGACATTACAGATATCATTATAGACATATTGAAAAGATGCTCAAAGTCAATAATCATCAGTGAATTGCAAATTTAAACCACAATGAGATATTGCTTCACACCTGTCAGAATGGGTATCATCAATAAATAAACAAACAACAACTGTTGGAGAGGATGTGAGGAAAGGTAATCCTTTTGCAGTGTTGATGAGAATGCAGATTGGTGCAGCTATTGTGGAAAACAGTATGGAGAGTTCTCAAAAATTAAAAATTAAACTGCCTTATGAGCCAGTGGTTTCACTTCTGGGTATAATTCCAAAGGAACCCAAACACTCATTCAAAAAATATTTACTCGCCTATGTTCATTGTAGCATTATTTACAATAGCCAAGCAATGGAAGCAATCCAAATACCTATCAATAGTGATTGGATAAAAAAGCAGTGGACATATGCACAATGAAATATTACTTGGCCATTAAAAAGAATGAATTATTACTATTTGTGACAGCATGGATGGATTTAGAAGGTATCATGCTAAATAAAATAAGTCAGAGAAAGAAAAATACCATATGATTTTACTTATGTGTGGGATATAACAAACAATAAAAAGGAGCAAACAAAACAGAAAGAGACTCATATATATAGGGAATAGACTGATGGTTGCCAGAAGGGAAAGAGTTCGGGAGACTGGGTGAAAAGGGTGAAGGAATTGAGAAGTACAGATTGGAAGTAACAAAAACAGTCAAGGGATGTGAAGTACAACATAGGAAGTTTAGTCATTAATCTACCTAATAATAGAGGAATATGCAAATTAGCCAGGACACCATAACATTACAACTGAACAGCAGGGACCTGAGGCTGCATGGCGCCTGGTCAGTGTGAGGGAACTCAGGCCACATACCCCACCTCATGGGGCTTGACAGAGGACATCAGGCCATGCTCCCCCACCAGGCAGGGCTTGATGGGGGAACTCAGACTGTGTCCCCTGACCAGCAAATCTTGACAGGTGACCTCATGCCATGCCCCCTGCCCAGCAGAGCTTGACAGAGATCCTCAGGCCACGTTCCCCTCTCTGGTGGCAGGCTGGGGGACCTGAGGCTGCAACTCTCACCTGGCAGTGCTCGATGAGGGACCTGAGATTGCTCCCCGCACCTGGCACCTAGGATGTGCCCCCTGCCTGACACTAGGCTGGGAAACCTGAGGCTGAGCCCCCTGCAAGGTGGGGCTTGTCAGGGATGAAGCCAGCCATGTCTGGTTCTAACCCAATGGGGGTTGAGCTGGCCAGGTCTGGGTTTCCTGCATTTTTGAAGTGTGTGGGGGTGGTGGGAGGGGACTTGACTCTAGGTTTCGCAGCATGCCCCAGACTCTGACAGGAGGGAGCTTCTCAAATACATTTTACTAATCTTCTTTCATTTCTGACACTTCTATTACAGAGAAAGGGAAAATAGCAATATTAAAATATTTTCTCTAATTAATTCCCTTTAAAAAAATATATATTTTATTGATTTATCACAGAGAAGAAGGGAGAGGGGCAGAGAGCTAGAAACATTGATGAGAGAGAAACATCGATCAGCTGCCTCCTGCACACCCTTTCCTGGGGATATGCCCGCAACCAAGGTACATGCCCTTGACCGAAATCGAACCTGGGACCCTTGAGTCCGCAGGCCGACGCTCTATCCACTGAGCCAAACCGGTTTTGGCTAATTCCCTTTTAATGTGGACAAATTTCATGCACTGGGCCATTAGTATTGTAATAACTATGTATGATGCCTGTTGGATACTGGAAATATCAAGGGACATTGTAAATTATATGATTGTCTAAACACTAAGCTGTATAACTGAAACTAATACAAAATATTATTGAATGTAACATAATTTGAAATTAAAAAAACAAACAAACAAAGGAAAATAAAGAATAACCCTGATCCCTCTTGCATATTGCTGGTAGTCTTGTTCCAGCATTTAGAAGGGTTCAGGAATCTGGAGAGGGCACTGTATGTAAATTCATCAAGAGTCCAGAGACAAATCATAATTTTGGAAGGCATTTGGGGGAGCCAGAGAAGACTTAGCTAAAGGAATCAAGTTCTCTATCTATCTGGACCCCTTGCTTTTTATTAACACAAATTATCCTAAAACAAGTTATATATATATATATATATATATATATATATATATATATATATATATATATATATATATATATATATCAAAGGCCAGGGTTTTAGTATACAGAATCTATTGTCAGATTGGGGGAAACTGCCTATGGATGTTCAGGTATTTGGCCGGCAGGAGACAATAACATGTAGATTAAGATGCCCTCAGCTATGTGGTAGCAAGCAATCCTTCATGCATCCTTTTCAGGTTTGGGGAAATGCCCTTAGCCATTTCCAACAGGCAATAACATATGTGATTCAGCCCTTGCTGAGTTCCCAAGTTCCATCAACCTTTTGATGAAACGCTTGCTTTTTATGACATACTGGAATTAGCTTTTGGCACATAACATCAAATTGTTCCTGGGAAGTGGATGTAAAACCAGGGACTAAATTTCCCAGCCACCTTTGCATTCAGGCATAGTCATATTCTCTCCTGTGCAATCTGAGTATATATGGTCTGTGTCACTTCTAGGCTAGGGCTTCTGAGAAGTGGTGGAGTTTTCCACACTTTGTTTTCTCTTCTGATGGCCAGAAGCATAAGACCTCTTCTAGGGTGCTATGAGAATGGTGAAAACTCAGAATGGAAACAACTTGGTCTCTTAATTATTACAGGAAAGCAACCAGGAACATCACATTCTACCATTCAATGGGTGAAACATTCTACTGTCCTAAACCACTAGAATGTTGGGGTTTTATTTTATTACTGAAGCTAGCATCAACCTAACTAATATGCTCAGTTAACTGTCCTATCTCAAATATTAAGATCTCAAATTAAATTTAATGTGATCATTTCTTCTGATATTTCTGTCAGTTTTATTTTTTAAACATATGTTGTTGGTATGCATTTAGGGACACAGAAATCAGAATTTTAAGTTTTGTTAACTTTTTATCACGTTTTCCACGTGTTTTTCTTTGTTTTATTATATATATATATATATATATATATATATATATATATATATATATATTCAGAGAGGAAGGGAGAAGGAGAGAGAGAGATAGAAACATCAATGGTGACAGAAAATCATTGACTGGCTGCCTCCTGCATGCCCCCTACTGAGGATCGACCCTACAATCAGAGCATGTGCCCTTGATCAGAATTGAACTCAGGACCCTTCACTCCATAGGCTGACACTCTACCCACTGAGCCACACCAGCTAGAGAATGGTTTCATTGTTTAATCTGTTATCATTTTGCAGTGATATTTATTTTTTTCTTATATTTTTAGGAATCACTGTTCTATTGGCATTTTCTTAAGCTATAATAGACCTTAAACCAGCTCTTAACTGTAGATAAGTGTGTGTCTTTTTATTTATGGTATCTTGTGGGTGATAAGATGTATTTTTCAAAAGTCATTCTGTTACTCTCTTTTTTAGAAGAAACTTCAAGCCAAATATACACTGTTCCTATAATGGATATTCTGCCAGCGTGATTCATTGAAAAGAATACTGCATTTAGATTCCAGACTCATCTAAGTCCTAGTTCCATCATTCACTAGGTTTGTTCTCTAGTTATTCTGTAACCCAAGTTTCTTATCTATTAAATGTAAATCAAATATTATAGGATTGCTATGGAATTAATGAAACAAAAATGTGAAATGTCCCTGTTGAACTCTGTTGACAATTTGCTTCAGTTTTCCTAGAACTTAAAATAGATTGCTTTCCAAAAGAAATCTCAAATTGCTTGGATCCTCTGTGTTGACAACTCAAATTCACTTAATATTGCATAGATTTGCTTCCTGATTTTTCTTCTCCAGAGCATGAAGAACAAGATTTGGAAGTATCCTTGAAATATATTTTTTTTTCCTTCAGCAGTTCAATAATGTCCTTCATTTTATAATGAAAATATTTGATATGTGGTTAGCAGGATTTGAACCCAGTTTTCCTGGCTCTCAAATCCAGAGCTCTTTCCAGTGCATTAGAATTCTTTGTAGAAGAGGAAACATTAACTTCCCTCTTTATCTATCATTACCACCACCATTAAAACAAAGCCCCCAAACCAATGACCCTTTACATAACTAAAAACATCATGAAAGAAGTGGTAGGTAGTTTAGGGCCATCGGGTTTTTATTGAATTCTAGAATGTTTGCCCCTTCAATTAACTTTGAAGTCCCTAGATATAATTGCTTTCTAGATGATTTGGAAACAATGATGCAAGGTAAGTAATCTGGGAGACAACCTTATAATGTTGTTGATTTCTTATATAATTGTCCTAAGCCTGAACACTGGTGGTACCAAACAATGCTTTGTTGTTCTCAGAAACTCGGAGACAGCAATTCTGGCACAGCATCTTTCACTTCCCAGAGAAAACATAGCTTTCAGTGAGCAATCCAATTGTGGGTTTAGGAAGAACATTTTCTGGGGACAGAAAGAATATCCAGTGTTGCGGTTTTTCAGTGAGAGCTGTAATTGTGTGTTCCCAAGGGAAGAAGTTCAAGAGGGGCATCTCAGAGGGAAATTTCAGCCTTCCTCTGTGGCCCAAATATGATCATGGGAGCTGAAAAGTAAATATATGAAAAAGCCAGTTCTTCTAGGAAGGCAATAATTTATATGGAGTACTTTGAGGGGCATTAGAAAAGCTTCCCTTACTATATACTGCACACCACCACCACCACTGATGCCAACAACTTAACCTGAGCATTTTTGCATTAAGCATTGACATCTTTAAAAGCACAATCATTCTGGTACTAGTGAGGCAAGATAGAGAGAATTTAAGGGAAAATCAGACAAGTGAAATGAGGAAGTAGGAGCCAGCATCACAAGCCCATAAACCCATAGGTTCTGTCACCACAAACCCCACCTCCATGCATGATCAAAGGGAAACACTTTATGGCGGAAAACCTCTGTGGTCGTCATAGAAGTGAACATCAACAAGAACTAGCTAAGACTAGATAAATTGAAGATGGAAGAAAAACTGACCAGAGACTTAGCCCAAAGCTCATTATACCATCATTATAGTGAAAACTGGCACAAGTAGAAGGGGAGTCAAATGGAACAAATGCCATAACACTTCCAGAAGAGAGTATATTAGGAATAAGACCCCCTCATAATCAAAAGGTGGAGTCAGAATTTGGGTCCACAAAGCTTAGAAACAATCCACCCTTGGAAGCACATAAAATCCCGAGAGCTGACTGATCACACAGGCAACTCACTTGCGAGTTGGCCCATGTCCACTTGGATATGTACTTTCACTTTCTTCACAGGAGCATCCATGTAGTACTAGCCTCTCTCTTTGTCTCTGCCTGAATAAAACTTGCTTTCAGTCTCACTCTGACTGTTTTTTAAAAAATATATGTTTATTAATTTTAGAGAGGAAGGAAGAGGGAGAGAGATAGAAACATCAATGATGAGAGAGAACCATTGATCAGCTGCCTCCTGCACACCCCCAACTGGGGATTGAGCCTGCAACCCAGGTATGTGCCCTGACAGGGAATCAAATCGTGATTTCCTGGTTCATAGGTCGATGCTCAACCACTGAGCCACACTGGCCAGGCCCGACTTATTCTTGAAAACTTTGCTGCACAAGTAAATAACCTGGAAGTCCTGGATCAGGCTGGGTCAGGGCCAGCCCCTGACATGAAACAAGTCCAGTGACACCAGTACCTGTCAAGCTTCTAGTTAGCTCCTTTGTATGAATGAGTCTCCCAGATTTTCCTTTATTTTCCTTTTTGATTACAGAAGCAAAGCTTTGATTGCTTTGGGTGGAAAGGTGAGATGGGAATGCAGAAGGAGTCATTACTTGCCAAATTCATGTTTTCCATAGCCATTTTGGACCAGGTTCCCTCGGCATTGTTAGAAAGCTCCTCTGCATACAATCTGCTTCACAAAGTCTTCAGGGTCCTGGAGCTATGGGTCTCAGCAGGGTTAGTTCCTTAGAGGAACCTAGTCTAGGAATGCCTGCCATGGTGCTGGCAGAGTTAGATGGGAGATGGTCCTCTGACTGGGGATCTTAAAACTGGGCTGCTCCCCATCAGGCTTGGGTTGCTTTTCCAGCCCCTCTGCTGCTCATCCACAAAGGGAGCCCCTTGCTCTTGGGAAAAAGAGGCTCTTTTGGCCTTTCTGGATGGAGCTGCTGGCAGAAGAGGGGAATGTGCCAGGAAATGGAAGACAAATGTTCAAATTCCAAAGGGGAAGGGGAGTTCAGAAGGAAATCACTGACATGTATATTATCTCATGTATATAAGAAAAAAATGTTACCTGACTCACAGCTGGCAAAGAGAAAGGAAATGGAGATACTGCCGGGGGAGGAGACATAGTCCTAAGTTCTAAGGAACAAAGGAAGCTAGTTTATGTGGGTTCCCTCCAAAGTTATAATGCCTTCTTGGGCCATTAGACTGCAGGGAGGGCCTGAGACCAAACAATGAAGCCAGTAGATAGAGTTGAGCTTTGCTGCTCCCCTCCTCACCACTGCCTTCAGGTCTCATTTTGAATCCCTTCCCCCTTATCCTTTCCCCTCTGCTTTTAGCAGTCAGAGTTGAGTATTTCTGTGGTCTGCTTTTAACAGTCAGAGTTGAGTATTTCTGTGGTCTCTCCAGTGCCTTAGAAAACTTAGGCCTCATTCAAAATCTAGGGAGTGATAACTTCAAGTGGAATCCTTCCTAGGAGATTTCAGATCTTCATTGCCTTGTGAAGGCTCCCATGTATATGTTAAAATTTTATAAAATTTGTATGATGCTATTTTCTTATGTGTGTGTGTTTTTAAAGAGGATGGTGCAGGCAGAGATGAATGGTAATCTCACCACTAGGCCTGAATCTCTAATAGGGAAATTTTAGGATTAGGAAATACGAATCTCATAGTCCATGGAAGAGTGGGGCTGGGTCCTTGGGGGCTCGAAAAGCAACCTCAGAATTGCCACCCCTAGATGAGAGAATTATGAGCCATTTTGCAGCTTTTATTTTCATTGGGAAGAAGTATGGCAGTAATTCACTAGAACAGTTTCATATGGTGACAAGTGCTCTGACAAAAATAAGACAGAGTATGTTCAGGGCATTCTCCCAACCCCAGAAAGCACCTCTCTAGCATTTTGGCAACAGCAGCCACCCCCCCCCCCCTTTATTTCTGTCTACTCCCTTCAGTGTACAGAATTATACTTTAGGCTGAGGCTGTGTTTGAATGAAATCCAAACAGTCTGCCCTGCCTTAGATCAGAATTCAGACAAGCAGAAAAAACTCTCAAAACCTCACCTGTTTGTGGTTAATCTCCACCAATCAGAGCTCTACAGTATATGCAGTTACAGAGAATTCAAGTATCCAAATGGAGGAGAGAATCTCTTAATCCCCCTTTCCCAGGCCCAGAAGGAAAGAAAGCCGAGCAGTAGAAAAGATGGCTTTTAATGGATTCTAAGAGGCTCCTAAACAAATGTCAACTTTAACATTAATGTGTTTAGAAAAATCACCCAAGATCATTCTTCTAAAATCTATTTTGTAAACTGCCAGCTAGCAGGCCTCCCAGGATCATTTTTAATTTGTTGGGTTTATAGATGAAAACTGTCCCTCAGAGAGCCCAGGCAGTCAGAAACATCCTCTATTGATAAGAGAAAAAAAAAAAAAAAAAAGAGAGAGAGAGAGAGACTCATGAGAAGAGACTTTTAGAGTTAGAGCTGAATGTATTCAAAGACAAATGAAAATTAGGAGTCAGCCTGAAGAGACATATGGCTTGAAACTGACCACTCTAACCTCCATCAGCGAGTTTTCCATCCTCTCATGCAGCCCCCTAAGTGCATCCCTATGGAACCAAAGAGGAGTTCCTAGGCAGTCTTTAGGAAATTGTGTGAATCTATTGCCTTCTTGTTTGGTAAAGAAAGCAAGCCATTATTTACAGTTGTCTCTCAGGAACCTCGGAGATGCAAAATAATTGTAGTTCTCTGCAAGTGATTAAAGTGTGTGAAAGTGATGCCCTACAGCAAGAACAGACCAGAAAAGTGAGGCAATACCCTGTTCCAATAGGTGTTTAAGTTGGAAAGGCTCACACAGGACTTTGCAGGCAAACAAAGGAGAAAACTTAAAAGACATTTGAAAAATACATCAAAACTTGTTTGGGCATATGTATTTCTTGGGGAATCACTTTAGATTGGTGTCCCCAGAGCTGGCTGGAACCAGGGTAAATCCAATCCTGTGAATTATTGGCCTGGCTTCCATCTGGGAGGAGTCTACATTAAAAAAAATTATTCAATTGATTGGTGTGACATTAGTTAATAAAATTATATAGGTTTCTGATATAAAATTCTACAATACATCATCTATAAATGTATTGTATGTTCACCACCCCAAGTCAAGTCTCCTCCCATCACCATTTATTCCCCCTTACCTCCCCACAACCCTCTTTCCCTCTGGTAATCACCATACTGTTGTCTGTGTTTATGAGGTTTGTTTTTTTTCCTTTGCTTAATCCCATCACCCTTTTCACCCAGTCCCACAATTCCCCTCCCCTCTAAAAGCTGTCACTCTGTCCTTTATCTTTAGTCTGTTTCTATTTTTTGTTAGTTTCTTTTGTTCATTAGATTCCACATAAAAGTGAAGTCATATGGTACTTGTCTTTCTCCGACTGGCTTATTTCACTTAGCATAATGCTGTCCAGGTCCATCCATGCTGTGGCAAAAGGTAGAGTGGGTCCATTTGGACTCTCTAAATACAGAAAGGGAGTCTCTACCCAGGACTTTGCCGTCAAGAGAAAAATGGGGAAATGTAGAGAGGCAAGAGAAAAGCATTCCAGAAGGTGTGAGGGAAGTCTCCTGAGAATTATTGCTTTTCCATAAATCTGCTACTTAAAATTTAAGTGCTTGTGCATTTTTTCTTTCCGTTTTTCTAAATTAAAAACTCAGGGGGCAAATCCTATTGCCATATATGCACTGAAAGCTGAAGCTCATCAGTTAGAAAGCACACCTGCATCAGGGCGTGGGAAAACATTTCCCTCTATTTTTCACATTTGTCTTTTATTTGGGCAAATCAGGAAAGGAATTCCTCTAAACCCAACAGACTCTGTAGAAGAAAGGAGAGCACTGGGCCAAAAAGAGGAAGACTGCTTGTATGACCATCAGAAAATGTAGCTTCTAGGCTCAGCCTTTCTCCTCCTTTAGGTAATAGGATCTTGGGTTGGGTCATCCTATTCCCCTGTGAGGCCTTAGTTTTCCCATTTTTATTAATCCCCAGGTGCATTTTTATTTATGTATGTACTAACTAGAGGCCTGGTACACAAATTTGTACACAAGGGATGTGTGTACCTCAGCTCAGCCTGCACCCTGTCCAATCTGGGATCCCTCTCACAATCCAGGACTGCTGGCTCCCAACTGCTTGCCTGCGTGCCTGCCTGCCAGCCTGATCACTCCTAATGCCTCCCCTGCCAGACTGATAGCCCCTAACTGCCCTCTCCTGCAGGCCTGGTATCCCCCCCCCCCCCCGCAATTGCCCTCCCTTGCAAGCCTTGCCCCCCCCCCAACTGCCCTCCCCTCCAGGCCTGATCGCCCCCAGCTACCCTCCCTTTCAAGGCCTGGTCCCTCCTAAAATGCCCTCCCCTGCTGGCCTGATTGCCGACAACTTCCCTCCCCTGCCAGCCATCTTGCGGTGGACAGCTTGTGTACACATGGGTGTGGCTATCTTTGAACACATGGGGGCTGCCATCTTGTGTGTTGGAGTGATGGTCAATTTGCATATTACCTCTTTATTTTATAGGAAGTTTTTAAATTTTATTAAATTTATTGGGATGACATTCATTAATAAAACTAGAGGCCTGGTGCACGAAATTTATGCATTGGTGGGGGGGGGGGTCCCTCAGCCTAGCCCGAACCCTCTCCACTTCAAAACCTCTGACTGTCTTATCACCTCTAACTGCCTCTGCCTGCCAGCCTGATTCTCCTAACTGATTTCCCCTGCTGGCCTGATCACCCTAACTGCTCCTTCCCTGGCCTGATTGTCCCTAATTGCCTCTGTTTGGCCCCTGCCATGTTGGCTTTGCCTGTAAGGATGTCTGGAAGATGTCTAGTTTAATTAGCATATTACCCTTTTATTAGTATAGAGACCAGGTGCACAAAATTCATGCATTGGGGTGGGGGGGGGGCTCAGCCCAGCCTGCACCATCTCCAATCTGGGACCCCTCAGGGGATATCTGACTTCCAGTTTAGGCATAATCCTGAGAATCGTGCCTAAACGGGCAGTCAGACATCCCTCTCGCAATCCAGGACAGCTGGCTCCTAACTGCTCACCTGCCTGCCTGTCTGATCTTCCCTAACTGCCCCTCCCTGCTGGCCCAATCACCCTCAACTTCCCTCCCTGCCAGCCTGGTTTCCCCAAACTGCCCCCCTGCTGGCCTGATCACCTCTAACTCCCCATCCTCCACCAGTCTGGTCACTCCTAATTGTCCCCTCTGTGGGCCTGGTCACCCCATGCAGTCTGCTGCTCAGTCATTTGGTTGTCCCTTACTACTCCCCTACCTCATCGGCCTGATTGCCCCACTCAGCCTGTTCAGTCATCTCTTTGGTTGCAATGGTCACTTAGGCTTTTGTATATATAGATTACATTATTTTTAAGTGTAGAACTCTATAATACATCATTTGTATATTGCATTGTATTTTCACCACCCAAAGTCAAGTCTCCTTCCATCACCAAATAATTAATCCCCTTTATCTTCCTTTATCTCCACCTACCCTCCTTGCCCTCTGGTAACCATTGAAAGCCTATCCTTCTCAAACTTTTCCCCCCCAAATTGAAAACTCAGCAGTATTTCCTAACTCACTTTATAAGGCCAGCAATACTAGCAAATAAAATACAACAATACATTAAAAAAATAAATCAAAATCAAGAGGGGTTCATTTCTGAGGCACAATAATGGTTCAACATATGTAAATCTATCAATATGATTTACCACATTAACAAAATAAAGGATAAAAATCATATGATCATATCAATAGATGCAGAAAAAGCATTTGGCAAGATACAATATGCATTCATGATTAAAGCATTTAATAAGATGGGTATAGTTTTCTCATCTTTTAAATAATATTAGTCATCTTTAAAACTGCCTTCTCTTTCATGGAATCTATCAACTCTGAAGATAAGAGCTGTCATCTCAGGTATTATGTTTTCTACTTACTTTTTTTTAAAATATGTTAGAGTTTTATTTTATTTTATTTTTAAAATCACTTTATATATATATTTTATTGATTTTTTTTACAGAGAGGAAGGGAGAGAGATAGAGAGCTAGAAATGTCGATGAGAGAGAAACATCGACCAGCTGCCTCTTGCACACCCCCTACCGGGGATGTGCCCGCAACCAATGTACATGCCCTTGACTGGAATCGAACCTGGGACCTTTCAGTCCACAGACCGATTCTCTACCGCTGAGCCAAACCGGTTTCGGCATGTTTTCTACTTACTTTCATTTCCCCTTTTACAAAGGTCATGCAGTTTAGTGCCCCTTCTTTATTCTCCTTTTTATTCCCATCATCCAGCAGATTCTTCTTGGCAATGAGCTCTTTGTGAAGACATGAGGAATTTGCATCTATTTGTATTCTGTATCAGCTAGTGTCTTGGATTAGTCTAGTGTGATTGTCTTTTCAAGATAGCCCCTATAAACTAGATGTATACTTAGCCATTACATGAGCACTTATGATTTTCATTAGACTATTGGGTAGGCAACTAAGTAATTGCGGATTTTTAAAAGAAAATCAAAGACAATTTTTTTATGGAACTAAATAACTTTATTCTGTAATGTATTGCCCATTTTGATCAATGACCTTTTGCCATCTTTCAGGCAGCATCATAATCCCACGTTCAAAAAACTTCTGGTTTTTATTAGCAAAAAACTGAATCAGGTACGATTTGACATCATCATCATTATTGAAATTTTTACCATTCAAGGAGTTTTGTAAAGATCGAAACAAAAAGTAATCAGATGGTGCAAGGTCAGGACTATATGGTGGATGTGGCAAAACATCCCAACCAAGCTCCATTAATTTTTGCCGAGTGACCAAAGATGTGTGTGGCCTTGCATTGTCATGATGGAATACAACACCTTTTCGATTTGTCAATTCGGGCCGCTTTTCTTTAACTGCATTGTTTAATTTCGTTAGTTGTTCAATGTAGACATCAGAATTGATCATTTGGTTGGGTGGTAAGAGTTCAAAGTAGACAATTCCTTTGTAATCCCACCAAACTGATAACAAAACCTTCTTTTGATGAATATCAGCTTTTGATGTTGTTTGAGTTGGTTCACCTGGCCTGCTCCACGATCTTTTCCGCTTGATATTGTTGTAAACAACCCATTTTTCATCGCCAGTTATCAGTCGTTTTAAAAATGAATCATTTTCATTATGTTTCTTTAGCAAATCGCATCTGCTAATGCGTTGCATTAACTGTGATTCTTTCAGTTCGTGAGGAACCCATGTATCGAGTTTTTGAACATAGCCAAGTTGTTTTAAGTGATTTTCAATGCATCTATGTGATACATGAAGCTTCTCTGCAATCTCACATGTTGTACTGTGACAGTCCGAATTGATTATTGCTTTGATTAGGGCGTCATCAACTTCAACTGGACGACCAGAGCGTTTTTCATCTTTGAGTGAAAAATCACCAGAACGAAATTTGGCAAACCAATTTTGACACTGCCGTTCTTTTAAGGCTTCGTCACCATAAATAACACATAACTTTTTATGAGCTTGGGATACGTTTTTCCCTTTGTGGAAATAAAAAAGCAAAATATGACAAAAATGTTCCTTTTGATTTTCCATTTTTCAACGAACGCCCAACAAAAACTACAAAACAGATCAAAAAACTTTTTTTACTGATTAACAGCTGAATAGCCAACTATCAAATAACAAAATGTGTTTTACATTTGTACTACGTCTGCAAACCTAAAAATTCAACTGAAGCCATATATGTGTGAAACCCGCAATTACTTAGCTGCCGACCCAATACTATTATAAATGAATTATAAGTACATTTCTTATTGTAATTGGATGCCAACATATTTCAAACACACAGAACTCTTTTTTTTTTTTTTGTGGTGCATGTAAACGTTTTATTTTTTACTTATTTATTTATTTTTTAATATATTTTATTGATTTTTTTGCCCCCCTCCTTCCCATACATACTCTCCCTCCCCAGAGTTTTATGTCCATTGGTTGTACTTATATACATGTACTCTTGATTAAGAGGCAGGTTTGTTTGGAGGGTTGGAGTCAGATCCAAGTCTGAATCCAGGGCTCTCTGTACCTCTTTCTAGACCTTTAACCTTTGACATATCACTCGATCTCCCTAAGCATAACTATGGTAAAATTGTCAGAAGGTTAGGGTGAGAATTAAATAAGCTAACACATAGAAAGCACTAGTACAGTGCCTGGGACTTCGTCAAAATTCAATCAATGCAGTTATTGTTATTTCACAAGGTTAATATCTAACATCTACCTCTATATTTGTCATGGTATGTGATTAGAAGCACACATTTCTTTCACTGTGTGGAGTGTTACCTGTTGGATTCTTGGGATTTCTCCTGCTTTTCCCCCTGGTCCTGTCCATCCATTTTCCCACTCTATTTTCATCTTCTTTCCTCCTCCCAGACCCTTATGTTTTCCTCACTTCCCCCTTGTTTTCACCTCATCTCCCTCCTCCTTGCACACTCACTCTCACACAAACATCTGTTGTATCTATCCTGCCAATTTTCTGGTCCAGTCTAACTAACTTCAGATATGACCTTAATGTTATAGCAATAGCAGTTTATTCAAACAGCCTACACTATATAATTTTCATGTAACAACTTATTTAATTCTCACAATCCTAAGAGGAACTACCATTCATATAACTGTCTTTACAGATGGTAGCATGAAATACAGAGAGATTAAGTGACCTGTTCAGGGTTATATACCTAATGGATGGTAGAAATGGAATTCAAGTCCAGATAGTTTGGCTCTAGGATTTGAGTTCCAGGATCTGTGCTCTTAGTCACTAGAGGACACTGCCTCTGTGGAGCAAAGAGATTTAAGACTCTTGTGTTTTCACAGATAACCCAAACAATGAACAATACATTTGTTGATAATTGAACAGATTTTGAATATCCAAGATTTTAGAAGTTGTCATACACTGTGAGCTGAACCATTGCTACTCTCAGTTTTTTTTTTAAATCCTCACCTGAGGATGTTTATTGATGAGAGAGAGAGAGAGAGAGAGAGAGAGAGAGAGAGAGAGAGAGAGAGAGAGAGAGAGAGAAATATATCAATGTGAGAGACAAACATTGATCAGTTACCTCCCATATGTGCACTGACCAGGGTTTTGAACGCACAGCTTGGTATGTGCCTTGAACAGGAATTGAACCTACAACCTTTTGGTGTATGGAACTAACTCAGGCACCTGGCCAGAGCTGCTTCTCTAGGTTTTAACGGCAGGAAGGAAGAGGGCAAGATAGAGTAATGGAGTACAGTGAAGTGTGGATAATAGTCTTAATGAGAATGAAAATAGGTCTACAGTCCAAACCTCCCCAACTGCACCCCTGAGCGGGCCCTAGGAAGTTGTTCACAGGCACCAGGAAGTTAAGGCTTCCACCTCTGAGGACTCTTTTGCTGTCACACCTTAAATGGACCTTGCCATTCCTGTTATGATTGAGGCAGGTTTTTCCCAACATTAATAGCTAGTCAGTTTCCTCATCTGGAAAATGAAAATTTTCTTCCTTACCTTGAAGGTAGAGTAACTGTGGACTTAAAGAACTAATATACTATTGTATGTCAACTATAATTAAAAATAAAATTTAAAAATAAAAAAGAAGACAGGGTGTATAATGTATACAATACTACCCATAGCTCACAGTGGCCAGTCTTCATAGGCTTTCAAAAGGATGGCCTGCACTTTCCAGTTTTGTTTTTTAGTGGTGACCCTATCCTCTACCTGACAACGTCCTTACTTCCAATTTCTTTCTTTTTTTTCTAAAAAAAAATATTTTATTGATTTTTTTACTGAGAGGAAAGGAGAGGGATAGAAAGTTAGAAACATTGATGAGAGAGAAACATTGATCAGCTGCCTCCTGCACACCTTCCACTGGGGATGTGCCCACAACCAATGTGCCCACACCCAAAGTATGTGCCCGTGACTGGAATCGAACCTGGGACCTTTCAGTCTGCAGGCTGATGCTCTATCCACTGAGCCAAATCGTTTTCAGTCATTTTAGCCATTTTTAAGTGTAAAATTTAATGGCATTAATTACCTTCACATTGTTGTGGTCTTCTGGGAGAGGAACATGGGAGATGGGATGGTTGCTGGATCTGCATTTGCAGGACCTACGAGACTCTGGTAAAAAGCTAGGATTTTTAATTTTACAAGGAGTTAGGGTTTCTTTGCAAGGAAGTTATTGGGAGGGAGTGGGAGAATTTAAGCAGGAATGTTCTAGGTCAGGTACGCATTTGGGAAAGTTATTTACGTCAATTGTGTTAATGGCATTTTTGTCATTGAGAATAAATTTGAGAGGGGCAGGTGGAGACTTGGATGGGGATGGGATGGGATGGAGGCAGTAGAAGTGAAAAGTGGATGAGATCGGATTAAATCACACATACTTTCAATTTCTTGTGAAAATTCAGGTACCTGGGGAGAATTCATTGCCCATCTGGGGCATACTGTTCTCTATCTTCATCAGCCCTCCAGGCTAGGAAGAGTAGCCTTTGACCTTTGTCTTTGGGAGCTTAATCCAAATGTTTGCCCCACCCCCACCACCCCAATGGCAAATTGTGTGATCTTATTTAAATCATTTCCCTTTGATGGGCTTTAGTTCTCCCTATATTCGATAAGAGGTTTGTATTTAGTTAATGGTTCACAACTTGGGGACCCAGATGTTGTAGAAGGATCTATGTATACCTATCTTCACAGGATAATTCAAACATCTAGATGTCTGTGCTGAGACATTGCACATGTAATATTGAAAACTTATGTGCATCTTTAAACATGTTAGTTGTAGCTTTGGGGAATATACCCATTGTTTAGTTCTCTAAATTGATTCGAATTTCATCAGTTCTGTTTAGTGAGTTGTTTCTCAGTATAAGAGTCCTTAATTTATCTGGTGCTGGAACTTACCTCATTCATTCTCTAATTTCATTAACCTCAGGAATTGGAATTAGAAGGCAACAGTACGAAGCCAGTTTGGCTTAGTGGTAGAGTGTCGGTCTGCAAACTGAAAGGTCCCAGGTTCGATTCTGGTCAAGGGCATGTAGCTTGGCTGTGGGCACATCCCCGGTAGGGGGTGTGCAAGAGGCAGCTGGTCGATGTTTCTCTCTCATCAACGTTTCTAGCTCTCTATCTCTCTCTCCCTTTCTCTCTGTTAAAAATCAACAATATATATATATATATATATATATATATATATATATATATATATATATATATATATATATGGCAACAGTGATATTTCTTTCCATAGCAATTTGTTAACCCTTTAGTTATCTGACAGTCATGCAATGAAGAATTCAGGTTATCTGGTGAGAGGTTGGAGAGCACCTCTTTTTCACAGTGAAATAGTTCTAGAGAAAATGTTTCCTCACATTGGAGTGGGGTGTGGGATCTCAAGAACATTACTCTCTACTGTGCTTCAGCTCCTTTCTAAACCCAGGTGTGTGTGTGTGTGTGTGTGTGTGTGTGTGTGTGTGTATGTGTGTGTTTAGTACTGTAGGTGGACTTAGGGTCAGCAAACTATGACCCATAGGTCATATCTGGCTAACTACCTGTATTTGTACACTTGTTTTGTGAGCTAAGAATGGGTTTTGCTTTTCTAAATGTTTGGAAAAAATAAAAAAGAATACTATTTTGTGACACATGAAAATATATAGTTAAAATGTCAGTGTCCACAAATGAAGTTTTACTGGAATACAGTCATACTCATTCATTTACATATTATCCATGATACTTTTGTACCACAATAGTGGATCCAATTAATTGTGAAAGAGCCTCTAAGGCCCTCAAACTTACTAGCTGGCCCTTTACATGAAAAGTTTGTTGGCCCCTGAACTAGATCATCAGCCCTAGTGTTGTATATTTGGGAAGAGATTCATGAAAACCCAAAATTCTGGCTACTTCTGGACCAGCTCAACAAACCTAGGGATATTAGCACTCCCTAACCCCCAGCCCATTCAAGCTCACCACACCCATAGCCCTACCCAACCATAGATTCAAACCTCAAACAGGTGGAAGGCATAAATCACTAAACATCCAACTCCTTCATATCCCTGGGTGACAAGTTGCTTTGAAGTGTTCTGGCTTGAGGCTCAGTGGCAGAGGGGAGGCACCTCTGACCTGTGGAGCTTACCTCTGCCTTTGTTCCCAGGGACAGAAAAACCAAGAGGCCATACTGCTCTAAGTGTCACTTTCTGAACTCATTTATATGAGGCAGTCTCCAAAACAGATCTGAGTCATTCTGACAGCTCCCATGGCCAAGAAGGACTTCCAGATGGAGACGGTTAATTTGCTGACCAATTTTTTTTTCCTTCCAAAGCACATGTCTAAACCCGAAGGTCATCCCTTGTGTGCAGGTATAAAAATCCTCAGCTGTTCATGAAAAAAAATAATTTTACTTCAGAAAGAAACTATGAGTTTAAAAAAAAAAAATCAAAAAAGTTGCTTCCAAGAGCCAAAAAAAGTAATGCATTTTAAAAAGTGGTTGGCAACTTCCTCTGAAGGCCCAAGTTCAGGAGAATAGCAGGTGATGGTAAGCTATACACCTACTACCTGCTCATCCTGCAGCCCCTTGCCTGTTTCCCTCTCCTCCCAGCTCTGGTTCCCCCCTTGGACTGGTATGATCCACTCTGCTTCTGGCCCTGTCCCAGTCTCCTATTCTTCTCTCAATTCCATACCTTTCAATTTGTCATCTCTTCTCATCCCCTGTGTTTTATCTCCCTCTCTTTTTATAGCCTACCCCTATTAGGTCCATAATATAAAATAAAAGGAAGACTTTTAATCACTTTAAAATAGTATTTATAGCTTCAACTCTTAATTCTTAAAGCAGCCAAATGAAATGTTTTCTATTTGTCAAACTAAACAAAATTGCTTTTTGCTCATTGGTGTACTTCAGTAACAATTCTGGGCGCCATGTTAGGCACTTGAGATCTTATTAACTCCTGTAATACTCACATGATGAAATAGGCACTGTTATTATCCTCATTTCAAAGGTAAGAAAATGGGGCACATATATTAAATGTTTTGTCCAAGGACCTCCAACCCATAACTGCTAGAGGTTGAATCTTAGAGTCTGCCTTAACCAGAAACTTAATTAATGGCCTGGTGTTTGATGACCCTCAGCTGAGAAAAGACACAAAAGCCCACCCATTTATTATTCATGCTCTCTTGTAGGATTTCACACTTTGGGTATGCACCTCTCCTATGGATAAAGGCCTTCTTTTATTTTTCAAAAAATATATAAAGAGATGGAGAGAAAATTTGAAATCCTCCCACTCTAACTAAAAGGTGTCAATTTTATTCTTATATTCTACCTCTACATGTTCACACTAACCTCAAGTAGAAGTATTTCTCTCTTTTTTGTTGTTAATATGTTTTTATTTTTATTTATTTTTTTAAAATATATTTTATTGATTTTGTACAGAGAGGAAGGGAGAGAGATAGAGAGTCAGAAACATCGATGAGAGAGAGTCATCGATCAGCTGCCTCTAGCACACACCCCCTACTGGGGATATGCCCGCAACCAAGGTACACGCCCTTGACCAGAATCGAACCCGGGCCCCTCAGTCCCCAAGCCGACGCTCTATCCATTGAGCCAAACCGGTCTCGGCTGTTTTTATTGATTTCAGAGAGAGAAAGAGAGAGGGAGAGGATAAAAACCTCAATGATGAGAGAGAATTATCAATCTGCTGCCTCCTGCACGCCCCATATTGAGGATCGAGTCCCAAACCAGGTATGTGCCCTGACAGGAATGGAACCATAGCCTCCTGGTTCATGGGTCGACATTCAACCACTGAGCCACACCAGAAGGGCCCAGATTTTGTTGTTTTTAATCCTCACCTGAGGATATTTTTTCCATTGGTTTTTAAAGAGTGGAAAGGAAAGGCAGAGACAAAAAGAAACATCAATGTGAGAGAGACATCAGGTTGCCTCTCACAAGCACCCGACCTGCAACTGAGGTATTTGCTCTTGACTGAAATTGAACCTGCAACCATTCAGTCCACAGGCCAAAACTCTAACCATTGAGCAAACCAGCCAGTACAAGATCTGTCTGATTTTAGAGCTTGTTCTTAGAAATCAAATTGCTATATTGATGATCTTTAAATTTTACCATGTAAATGAGCACTATTGGCTCTTCTCCCTCTTCATGGATTCAGTGACTAAAGTTTCTGCAAGCACAAATCGACCCCTCATCTTCTGTCCTATTCCTGTAGGCCATCTGATTTAGAGGAGTGAGGAACTTGCCCAAAACAAGACTTTTCTTAATTCTTTTAGTACCTCTTTTTCTTATTTCCTAAAAGCTACTAACGTCAATTTTCTCTGAGGATGATTTTGTTGTTTTTCCTTTTGAGAATTGTTAAAAAGCTTTCATTCCTGGTTTGAAATTATACTTGGCAATCTTGATTTTGGTTTTAATTAAGGAAGGAATTTGTCAAATTATGAAAGTAAATATAATGATAATGAGGAAAATTTGAAAAAGAAAGCAAAGAAAAACGACATGGGGTATCCTATTACCCTGGCATAATTGCTGTCATAATTTGGGAGAAGAACATAAAAAAGGGGCTTAAGCTCTGAAGTCAGACTGAACGTGTTTAGATGCCCAGCTTATTAGTTGTGTTAATTAACCTTTCTCACTTTCTAAATGTGTTCTTATTCCAGTTTCCAAAGTGTGTTTGTGGGGGTTGGGATTCCCCTCATACCACTCAATTCTCCAGCACCAGCTGGGTAACCAGCAATTCAACTCAATTCTGACACTATCCAGAGATAGCATTAGATCCCACAGGTTAAGGGCTTACTTAGTCCATCAAGTCTTCCATTCCCACCCCTCACTTCAAATTCTAATCAAGAGACCAGGTTGTCACCTGTGCTTTTGAATGATCAGATATATAAAGGAGGTTCCCATGATTCCCTCTTTGGATTTTATTAATTTGCTAGATAAGTCCACAGAACTCAAGAAACATTTTACTTATTAAATTATCAGTTTATTATAAAACTAGAGCCCCAATGCTTGAAATTCATGCAAGAGTAGGCTTTCCTTCCCCTGGCTGCTGACACCAGCTTCCCCCTGGTATCCGGAACCTGAACTTCCCTCCAAGACCCTATCTTCCCTCGCAGCTTAGCTTTGTCCAGAAGGTCATCCAAAAGGATGTCTGGTCTAATTAGCATATTATGCTTTTATTATATTATAAATTAATGTAATTCAGGAACAGCCAAATGAAAGAAATGCATAGGGCAGGGTATGGGGTAGGAGTGCAGAACTTTCATGACTTCCCTGAGTGTGTCACGCTCCACAAATCTCTACTTTTCAGCAGCCCAGAAGCTCTCCAAACCTGGTCCTTTTAGGTATTTATGAAAGCTTTATTTAAGAGGTATGATTGATTAAATCTTTGATCATTGGCAAATGATTTGACTTCCAACCCCTTTCCCCTCCCCAGAGGTGAGGGAAGTTGGATTGAAAGTTCCAACCCCTATCACATGGATGATTCTCCAGGCAATAAACTCCATCCACTGGTGGAGGTAAAAAAAAAAATAATCTAATTAATACAACAAAGATACTTCTATCATTCTTATCACTTCCGAAATTCCAATGGTTTTTAGGAGCTTGATGCCGGAAACAGAAAGAACAACTATATAATTCTTATAAATAACAATATCACAGCTTTATTTTATATATCTGGACAATAGGGATTATATAAGGTCAGTGTGAGAATCCAATGAGGTGTAAAATGCTTATCTCTGCATCTTGTATACACAGAATTTGTCAAATGAATAGTTTATTTCTTTCCAGTCTATTTCTTTAAGCAAATCCTGAATAATTGTAATAATATATGTAATTCCTTATATTATGTTTCTTTTATTCATTTACTTTAAATTACTGTTTACAGTAATTATTTTTTATTATTTTGTATTAGTTTCAGGTGTGCAGTACTGTGATCTGACAATAATACACTTCACAAAATATTCTCCCTGATATTTCTAGTACCAACCTGGCATCACTCATAGTTATTACAATACTGTTGACTATATTTCCTATGCTATACTTTACAAACCAATGACTGTTTTTAACTAACAATGTGTATTTCTTAATCTCCTTACCTTTTTCACTCCGTCTCACAATCCATCCCCTACCCATTGGCAATTATCAGTCAGTTCTCTGTATCTATGAGTCTTGTTTGAATTGTTTGTTTTTTAAATTCTACTTATAAATAAAATCATATGGTATTTGTTTTTCTCTGATTGACTGATGTATTTTACTTAGCACAATACCCCTAGGTCCATCTATGCTGTGACAAATTATAATATTTTATTCTTTATTATGACTATAGCATTGTATATATGAATCAGCACTTTTTTTTTATTTTCACATCTATTGATGGGCAATTGGGTTGCTTCCATATCTCAACTATGGTAAATAATGCTGCAATGAACATAGGGGTATATATATATTTTTTCAAATTGTGATTTGGGTTTCTTCAGATATATACCCATAAGTGGAATGCCTGGATCATAAGGAAGTTCCATTTTTAATTAATTTGAGTACTCTCCATACTGTTTTCCACAGTGTCTGCATCAATCTGTAATCCCTTTGAGGGTTCCCTTTTCTCCACATCCTGGCCAACACTAGTTGCTTGTTTGATTTATTGATAATATGCATTCTTCCAGGTGTAAAATGACATCTCATTGTGGTTTTAACTTGCATTTCTCTGAAGATTAGTGATATTGAGCATCTTTTCATATGACTGTAGGTCATCTGTATGTTCACTTTGGAGAAGGGTCTATTCAGGTACTTTGCCTGTTTTTAATTAGATTATTTGTTTTTGTTTTTAAACTTATTCTTTTTTAAAAAAATATATACTTTATTGATCTTTTACAGAGAGGAAGGGAGAGAGATAGAGAGCTAGAAACATCGATTAGAGAGAAACATTGATCAGCTGCCTCCTGCACGCCCCCTACAATAGGACAGAGAGAAAGAAAGGCAAAACAAAACAAAACAAAACAAAACAAAACAGAAGACAAATAAAAAAAAGGGAAGAGAGGACAAAATTTGGATAGTGAAGAAAGGGAAGAGAGAAGTGTACATGGACTTGGAGCAGGGGAGTAGAAATTAGAAATATAAGTAAGATGAATTTTTAACAGGGGGTTAAAAGAATGAATAGGGAAATTTAAAGCAGGAATAGGGTAAGAGAAACAGGACAACAAAAGGGGGAATGTGAGGAAGAGAGTGTTGGCATAAAGGTAAAGTTGAGATAGAGTAAAATGATGCTAAAGGAAAAATGAAAATAAAATGTAGAACACTAATCCCAAAATAAAATAAAATAAAGAGAACATAAAATGAAACTTTTTTAAAAAAGGTAAAATAGTAGTAGCAATAACACTGATTAAAAATAAAAATATAACAATTAAAAAGGTAAAATCAAGTGAGAAAAAAGTTACTACTAGATAAAAAATAAAAATGTACTGTTCTGTTTGGCACTCCTGTTTCCTATCAGTATTGAAGTTCCCTATGTTCCACAGCTCCTCTGTGTTGTAAGCCACAATCTTGTTTTCAAGCAGATAGTATTTCTTTGTTACTCAGCCTGCCTGTGGTTGTATTTACATAAGTTAGTTTGTGATTCAACCCCTGGGTGGCAATGTTTCTGTATTGACATCTGGGGCTGTAAGTCCTATCTATCCAGTATTTAGAGCTTGTTTTCACTGCTGTAGTTACTACTGGTTTGTGAGTATGGACTCCCCCAGAGCTGGTTTTCTGATTGTTTCTCCCAGCTCTGATCCCTAGGTTCCACAAAAACAACTTTCCTCTGCAGTCTCTGAGAATGTTTTTAATTGGGTGCTCCTATGTACTGGGCTTAGTAAAGTACTGGGCTTAGTAATAAAAAGCAAGGATTTAAAGAGAAAAAAAGAGCCAGAGTAAGTGTGCGAACTCACGACTTTTTTGCCCTGGCATTGTGTGCGACTAGGCTCTTGTTTCTGTGCATGTCTTTTTCCCCTTGCACAGTGCAGCCAGTTTACTGGTAAAGCTTCAGGCTGCCTTTTTGTGCCCAGCCCAGCCATGGGTTGATTTTTAGAGTTCCCTTTCTATCAGCAGCCCTGTGGACCCCCTTCCACATTCGTGGACTACACTGGCCCCAATGTTCATGGATTTTGTGGGGGCACAGACTTCCTCTGAACCTTTAGGTCCCACTGTGCATGTTTCTCCCTTCAGCCTGGATAGCAGACCTCACCTTTCTATGGGTGAAATCTGACCTTTCTGTAAGAAGATACAGAGCTTGTCTGAGTCCACATATTTGTGCTGATTGAGACCCAGTGTTTATGGGTTCCCAGCTGGTCCCTGGGCGTTGAGGTTGTAGGGTTCCTTAAGGTATCTGATTCTTCCTGACTGAAGGTAAGTCTAGGCTTCTGATCACAGCCACTCTCCCCTTCAAGATGGCATGGTCTCTGGGGCATATATGGTCAGTCCAGGAGAAATTTCAGCAGCAGTTGAAGCTGTCCGGTCCGGCAGTCCTCAACAGTCCCTTGGAATATAGCTGTCCCTCACTCACAAATAGACACTCCCTATATGTCCACACACTATCCTTTCATTCTCTTACTCACACACTATCTTGCAGCCTCCCTTCCCATCAGCGGCCATCTTCAATCTCTACACCATTAGTATTTTCATAGGAATTATATTGAATATATATATTGCTTTGGTAGTTTTAATTATGGAGATTTTAATGATGTTAATTATTCATAGGCATGGTATATACTTCCATTTATTTGTATCTCCACTTTCTTTCTTCAGTGTCATAATTTTCTGAGTACAGGTTTTTTACTTCCTTTGTTAAATTTATTCCCAAGTATGTTTTATGTGATTGTAAATGGATTTTTTTTTAGTTTCCCTTGTTGATAATTCATTGTTGGTGTATAAAATTGCAACTACATTTTTATCTAGGAATCCAAGATGGCAGCACAGTAAGTGGAAAATATATTCACCTCTTCCCAGGACCAAAATAGAATGACAACCAAATTATAGAACAATCACCCTGAATAACAAACTGAAGACTACCTCAAGAGCAGTGTTATAACTAAAGATTTATAGAAGAAGCCACATTGAGACTGATAGAAATGGTAGAGATATGAAAAAGGCTGGCCTCAATCTCAGGGGTGGCATCTGTTAATCTGGTAGGGTATCTCACCTGCAGTTAATTTCCCCTGAGAAGCATGGAGTCTCAATCCCCAGCTGGGCATCCCAGCCCAGATCCAGGAGAAAGCAACCACAAAATAATCTGGTTGTGAAAATCAGTGGGAGAGACAGAAGTTTGCTAGAGAAACAGGTGCCTTTTTGAAAGGCCAATAAACAAATTTTCATTCATAGCCACTTACTTTGGCAGAGGGAGGGAAAAGCAGACTACAGTTGTCTGGGGTGAAAGTGGAAGGGACAGTCAAATGGATCCCTGCACTGAGTCATTCTCTCATACTGCAGATGCCATCTTTCTTGGGTGGGGCACTCCCTTTCCTGTGGCATCAGCCAGTGGGAAAGTAAGAGCTCCACCCTCTGGAATACTTATTCCATGTAGAAGTCTGAGCAGACTAAGGAGGTGTCAGTTACTGAGTTTTGTGCCTTTGGGATGGGGCCATTTCCCCAATTTCCCATAAATCTGACTGAAAATTCCCCCTTCAGGGAGACCAATTAGAATCACTCTCCAGGCTTTAGGAAAACCCACCTGTGAGCCTCAAATACCCCACCCTTCAGACTCCTAGTGGCTTCGCCCTGCTGAGGTTGGAACAAAATTCGGAACAAATTGAGCTCTGAGGCTCTGGAGGAGAGGCCACAAACACCCAACTTCCCCAAAGCCTGAGCAGCATCTGTCCTCACATGAGATCCACTAGCCTCATCTTTCTCATACCTGGCAACCCTACCCTGCTAAGATCAGGCTCCTTTTGGCAGAATATGGGACAGACTGAGTTTTGTTCCTCTAGGACAGGGACCATTTTCTCCTTGCACATTTAACTGGAGCAGAGCCCTATAAATATAGGGCCAAATATTGGTCTGTTTGGGCTTGATATACTCTGCTAGTCTCACCTTAACTCTCTGAGACTGTCCTAACATAAATGTATGCAAGCATCCAGCTGGTGGCACTGCAATCAAGTTTGAACCTGTATTAAACTGGTGAACACCACTTGCCCCTACCTAGTGACTCGCTGTGAACCTATCTCATGCAACTCAAGTACCACTAGAGTTACTTTCTGGGAATGAGCCTAACAGGCAGGTGGAGGCAGATCTTGGGATACCTTACGACATTTGTTGACTTGACTCCAAGCTTGTTACTAGTACAAGCCAGCCTTGGTGTGCAGCTCAGTCCTTCCTGTGTGTACCTAGGCCCAGCAGAGGCAGCCATAGTCTGTGGGTTGCTTGTAGCTCCAAACAAGTTACCAAGGGCTAGTCACAGGCAGCATCTGATATTGACCTGCATCAGAGTCTTTTCCAAGAGGCCCATAACCAACATATCAAGTGGCCAGCTTCAGATAACATCAGAGCAGGATCCAATTAGCTCCTTGAGTGGCATATCCAAAGGGAGATCTTGACAGGCACCAGACCCTGCTGAGGCAAATTCTGCTTTGTGTGGTTAGCACCTGCAAAGCAGCTTGCAGGCCATGAGCCAAAGTCTGACAGCATGAAGGTCAATACCACACACATACAGGCCAATAGCAATCAAGACTCAATTACAACAGGAGGGATCACATAACTAATACAAGGACATTCCTGGAGCACCCAGCTCAGGTGATCAAAGAGACTGTACTACTGGACCCACAGAATAGTTACTACATAAAGCCACACCATGAAGCTGGGAGTTATAGTAGATCTATGTAATACATAGAAACAATCACAAAGAGGCAGCTAAAATGTGGAGACTGGGGCACACGTGGAGGTTCTGGATCTATCTCTTGCTTCAACAGTGTTTGGATGGAACAGACCTGGGGACGCCCCTTCTTCCAGCCTCTAGCCACTCTCCTGCGTCTCATCCAGTCATCACCTTCAGAACCAACTCTGGGACCAGCCAACACATCATTTTTTTCTACCTTAACTCCTTATTGCCCAACAACCATGGGGTCCCAAATTCGTCAGAAATATCCCACCAAAGTGGAGGCTGCCGTCAATCACCTGGCCAACCTGCATCTGCAGGCCTCCTGCACCTACCTCTCTCTGGGCTACTATTTCAACCATGATGATGTGGCTCTGGGGGGTTTGGGCCACTTCTCCTGTGAGTTGGTGGAGAAGAAGCGTGATGGTGCTGAGCATCTCTTAAAGTTGCAAAACAAGCATGGTGGTTGCATTCTATTCCAGGATATGCAGAAACCTTCCCAGGTTGACTGGAGCAAAACTCAGCACACCATAGAATCCACCCTGGCCTTGGAGAAGAACCTGAACCAGGCCCTTTTGGAGTTGCATCCCCTGGCTTCTGCTTGTGCAGACCCTCACCTCTGCGATTCCCTGGAAAACCACTTTCTGGATGAGGAGGTGAAACTGATCAAGAAGGTGGGCAACCACCTGACTAACATCTACAGGTTGGCCACCCCCAGGCTGGACTGGGCAAATATCTTTTTGACAGGCTCACCCTCAGCACGACTAGGAGCTTTTGGAGCCCAGAGTCCTTTCAGAGGTCCCTCTGAATCCCCCTGGTGTCTCTGGCTTTTACCTGAGCTTCTTCCCAAAATCACTAGCCATTTTTTTAACTACCCTGGAGCCCTCTACCATGCATTGGACCAAATGAAACAATAAAGCTTTTTGAAGCAATATATATATATATATATATATATATATATATATATATATATATATATATAAACAGGCCCCCAATTAAAGAAATATCCTGATAAAGAGCTAAATTAAATGGAGGCAAATAATTTATTAGATCTAGAATTTAAAATAATGGTTATAAGGATGCTCAATAGCATGAAAAAGGACATAGAAACCATGAAAATTTACTAGTTAGAACTGAAGAATACAATATCTGAACTGAAGAATATATTGAAAGGAATAAACAGATTAGAAAAAGTAAAAAATTGAATAATTTGGAAGACAAGGTAGAAAAGAACACCCAAACAGAGCAGCAAAAAGAAAAAAGAATTTAAACAATGAAGATAGCCCAGTTGGGTGGCTCAGTGGTTGAGTGTCAACTTATGGGCCGGGAGGTCACAGTTTAGTTCAGGGTAGGTGTATATGCCTCGGTTGCAGACTTGAACCCCAGTAGGGGGCATGCAAGGGGAAGCTGACCAATGATTCTCTCTCCGCATTGATGTTTCTATCTCTCTCTACTTCTCCCTTCCTCTCTTTGAAATCAATAAAAAATATTTTTTAAAAATGAGGATAGTTTAAGGCACCTTTGGGACAACATGAAGCATAACAACATTCACATCACAAGCGCACCAAAATGAAAAGAGAAAGAGCAAGAGATTGAGACCCACCTTGAAGAAATAATGACCAAAAGCTTCTCTAACCTAGTGAAGGAAAAATACACAGTAGTTGAGGAAGTGCACAGAGTCTCAAACAAGATGAACCCAAAGAGGCTCATACCAAGAAACATCATAATTAAAATGATAACGGTTAAAGACAGAGAAAATCTTAAAAACAGTAAGAGAAAGAGAGTTACCTACAAGGGTGTTCCCATAAGATTCTCAGCTAATTTATCAAAAGAAACATTTCAGGCCACAGGAAATTGCCATGAAATAATTCAAAGTGATGAAAAGCAATGGCCTACAACCACAACTACTTTAATCAGCAAAGTAAGAATTTAAAATTGAGGAGACATAAAGGACTCCCTAGACAAGAAAAAGCTAAAGGAGTTTGTTACCACCAAACAAGTATTACTAGGTATGTTAAAGGGCCTGCTTTAAGAAGGAGAAGAAGAAAAAAATCGACAACAAAATATAGTTAAAAGAATAAATACATACCTATCAATAATCACTTTAAATGCCAATGGATTAAATGTTTCAGTTAAAAGTAAAAAGGTACCTAGCTGAATTGATTAAAAAAAAACACACAAAACAACAACAACAACAACAACAAAACACACAACAAGACCCATATATATGCTGTCTACAAGAGACCCAATTCAAAACAAAAGATACACACAGACTAAAAGTAAAAGGATGGAAAAAGATATTTGATGTAAATGGAAATGAAAAAAGCTGAGGTAGCATTACCTACATCTGAAAAATTAGTCTTTAAAATAAAGGCTATAGTAAAAGACAAAGAAGGACAGTGCATAATGATAAAGGGAACAATCTTACAAGAGGATATAAACCTTGTAAACATTTATGCACCAAACATAAAAGCAATTAATTATGTAAAGCAAATACTGATGGACATAAAGGGAGAGATGGATAGTAACACAATTATAGTAGGGGATTTTAACACCCCATTGACATCAATGAATATATCTTAAAGACAGAAAATCAACAAGAAAACTGTGCCCTTAAATGACACACTAGATCAAATTGATTTAATTGATATCTTCAGAGAATTTCACCCCAAAAGCAACAGAATATAAATTATTTTCAAGTGTACATGGAACATTTTCTAGAATAAGCCATATGTCAGGGCTCAAAACCCCTAAATTTAAGAAGATTGAAATCCTATCAAGAATCTTTTCTGGCCATAATGACATGAAAATAGAAATCAATCAAAAGAAGAAAGAACCCAAAAAACATACAAACACATGGAGGCTAAATAGCATATTACTAAACAAAGAATGTGTTAACAATGAGATCAAGAAAGATAAATAATATATAATCTGAAACAAATGAAAATAAAAACACAACAAACCAAAATATATGGGACACTGTGAAAGCAGTCCTAAGAAGAAAATTCAAAGCATTACAGGCCTATCTCAAGAAACAAAAAAATCTCAAATAAACTAACTTTACACTTAAATAAGTTTAAAAACAAACAATAAACAAAGCTGCATGTGAGTAGAAGAAAGGAAGTAATAGAGATCAGAACAGACATAAATGTAATAGAAACTAACAAAACAGTAACTCAATGATATTAACCTTTTAACCGAGAGGGACCTATAAATACGTCAAACGTAAACAATATCGGGAACGGGTAGGACGTATGTATACGTCCTTGAAATATACGTTGCGCCCTGTGAGGGACGGTATATATTTTTTGTAATCTTTATAATTGTTTGTAAAATTTATAATTTTTTAATTCGATGTTTCCATTTTTTTGTTGGTATTCTTTTCTATTTGTTTGTAATTTTGTATTTTGCTTTGTGCTTTATATATAAATAAATGAAAAAATATATATTTCATTTATTTTAATTAAGTATAAATAAAAATAATAATAATAATAATATGAAATTACGTCCTCTGGACGTGACGTACTGACACGTCCTAGTGAAAGAGTACGCGCCCATTACAGGTTGCATAATTAAAAAGGGAACTCCCCAGTTAACAGGTTAAGAACTAGTTCTTTAGAAAGATAAACAAGATTGACAAACCTTTAAACATATTCATCAAAGAAAAAAAGAGAGAGGACTCAAAAACATAGAATCAAAAATGAAAGAGGAGAAGCAACATCTGACACCACAGAAAAACAAAGGATTATAAGAAAATACAATAGTACAAATAACTATATGGCAACAAATTGGGCAATCTGGAAGAAATGCATAAATTCCTAGAAATATACAATCTTCCAAAACTGAATTAGGAAAAATCAGAGAATCTAATTAGACAGGTACCAACCAGTGAAATTGAAGCAGCAAGAATAATAGTAATAGTAATAATAATAAAAACTCCCAAAAACAAAAGTCTTGGACTGGATGGCTTAACAGATGGATTTTACTAAACACTCAAAGAAATAGCACCTCGCCTTCTCAAACAATTCTAAAAATTTCATGAGGATGGAAGACTTCCAAGCTCATTTTATGAGGCCAGCAATATCCCAATTTCAAAACCAGATAAAGACACTACAAAGAAAGGAAATTATAGGCGAATATTTGTCATGACCATTCATGCTAAAATCCTCAGAATAATATTAGCAAACCAGATCCAGCAATACATTAAAAAGATACTGTGATCAAGTGGGCTTTATTCTGGAGGATAAAGTTTGGTACAGTATACACAAATCAATAAAATGTTATACACCAAATAAACAAACTGAGGATAAAAAACACATGATCATATCAATATATGTAGAAAAAACTCTTGATAAAATCCAGTACCCATTTATGAAAAAAACTCTCATCAAAATGGGCATAGAGGGAACATACCTCAATGTAATAATGACCATATATGACAAACCCACAAACAACATCATACTTAATGGGCAAAACCTACAAGCATTTCTCTTAAGGTCAGGAACAAGACAGGATGTCTGCTTTCACCACTCTTATTCAACATAGTTTTGGATGTCCTAGCCATAGCAATCAGATGTGAAGAAGAAATAAAAGGCATCTAAATTGGAAAGGAAAAAGAATAACTATCATTATTTGCAGATGACATGATACTCTATATAGAGAACAAAAAGTTTTACACACACACACACACACACACACACACACACAAAACAAACCAAACAAAAAAAAAAAAACCCTACTAGAACTGGTTAATGAATTCAGTAAAGAAGCAGGATACAAGACAGATCTCCAGAAATCAATTGCATTTTTATACACCAACAATGAACTATCAGATAGGAAAACTAAGAAAATAATCCCATTTACAGTCTATTAAAAAATAAAATACCTAGGAATAAATTTAAACAAGGAGATAAAAGACCTGTACTAGTACTTAGAAAATTATAAGACACTGAAGAAAGAAGTTGAAGAAGATACAAATAAATGAAAGTATATACCGGGTTTATGGGTAAGAAGGACAAACATCATTAAAATGCCCATACTACCAAAAACAATCTATAGATTCAATGCAATTCTTACCAAGATGCCAATAGCATATTTCACAGAACTAGAACAAATATTCAAAAATATTATATATATGGGCCGAAGCCGGTTAGGCTCTGTGGTAGAGCGTCGGTCTGCGGACTGAAAGGTCCCGGGTTCGATTCCGGTCAGGGCATATACATTGTTTCGGGCACATCCCCGGTGGGGGGTGTGCAGGAGGCAGCTGGTCGATATTTCTCTCTCATCGACGTTTCTAGCTCTCTATCTCTCTCTCTTCCTCTATGCAAAAAATCAATAAAATATATTTAAAAATAAATAAATAAAAAACAAAAATATATATGGAACCACAAAAGACCCCAAATAGTCACAGCAATCTTGAGAAAAAAGAACAATATTGGGGGAAATCACACTACCTGATATCAAACTATATGAGAAGACCATAGTAATCAAAACAGCATTTCAGTGGCATAAAAATAAACATAGATGAATAGAACAGAATAGAACCCCAATATAAACCAATGCCTCTATATTCAATATTTGATAAAAGAGGCAAAAACTTAATAGACAGTCTATTCAATAAATGGTGCTGGGAAAATTGGATAGATATTTGCAAAAAAATATGAAATTAGACTCCTTTCTTACACCATACACTATATTAAACTCAAAATGGATTAAAGACTTAGTGTAAATTGTGAAACAATAAAAATTCTAGAAGACAATATAGACAGTAAAATTCAGCTATTTTCCATAGCAATATTTTTTCTGATATATTACCTCAGGCAAGGGAAACAAAAGAAAAATAAATAAATAAATTGGAGTACATCAAACAAAAAAAGTTTTGCACAGAAAAGGAAACCTTCAATAAAATGAAAAGGGAATACATTGAATGGGAGAACATATTCACCAATGATTTATCTGTAAGGTGTTATGTGTTTTTAAGGGTGTTATTTTCCCCCAGAAGATTTTGAAAAATCATTGATGTGTTCATTTCAATTAAAATCAGAAAAGTAAAATTATAATAAATTATGTTTGGGGTATAAATAAGATACGGATGCCTAAAATAATGTGAGGAGGAGTTTTAATATAGTTACTTAAATGTTTTTTATTAATTTTTTGTCAAATCCTTTCGTTTTCATTTTATGAGATAATTTTCCTGTTTCCCTTGTCTGCCTTGACAAATTCATCCCGCAAACCAGCAAAACATTACTTAATTACTATCTCTCCATCTCTGGGCTGGTTACCAGGAATGATACAAATATAAGTACGTAGTTACCAGACAGGGACCGGCCCAGGCAGTTCTGCCTCAGGCCGGCCTCTAGTGTGTGGGTCTTTGACTTCCTGTAGGAAAGATTTTACAACAGGAGTCCAGATGGATTTGAGAGTGTGTTTATCAATGCTGGGGTCAATGAAACAAAGGAAGGAATTAGGGTAAAAGACACAACAGGGGAAAGTCTAGGCGGTGCTCTGCTTTGGCTCCCTAGAAATGTTATAGGAAAGAAGCCCAGGCGGGGCTGCTGCTAGCTCACTGGGAAGTAAAGGTCACAGTGATAGAAGTGAGCCAAGGAGGGGCTACTTTAGCTCACTGGCAAGTCAGAGAAAAACGGGGTGAGCCTAGGTCAAACTATCCACTGCTCCCTGGTTGCAAGTCTTGTGGGGAACCTTAAAAATAAAAAGTTCATGACCCTGAAGGGGCAAGGGAGTGCTTAGAGTGAGCCCACCTTGAGTCTTTGTCCCGTTGAGAACTTTGTATCTTTCTTCCCCCCCCCCCCCACCCCCGAAGGAGTGAATCTGAGGGGAGGGTTTCAGTAGAATATGTATCAGTTTTCCAGGAGCATTTTAATATGTTGATGCCCTGAAAATAAGTGTATAGGGGAGTTTTTGCTTATTCTTTGGTGTGTTTTACTTTTATCTTAGGTCTGTCTGGCTTTGATGGGGGTTTTGGTATTTGTTTCCCAAGTTAATCTGTCCTTGGGTTTAGCTGGCACAAATGGCATTAATTGAGTCTTTGTTCTCTATTTTCCCAGGCCAGGGTGATTTAAGCTTTGTATTTTCTCATTTGGGAAGAGGTTGCAAAACATTTGCTCTCAAGTGTCCTTGGTTATGGAAGATAAGGTCTTGCAATTCACAAGCTGGCTGTAAATTGCCGGAAGTATTTGGCCTTGTTTAATTTTCTTTGTTGTCGTTTTTTTTTTTTTGTCTCAGTTTCCCCATTTCACTTGTCTAGGGATTTTCCTAGTTCTTACTATCGTGCCACAGTAGGACAGAGGGGTTGCCTTAAAGGTGCTTACTATCTACTACAACATAATTTAAACTATGCACTCCAGGGCTTCAAAAGAGGGAGAGGCCACAGTTTCATTGTAAACAGAATGTTCAAAAAGTCTGAAAAAGGAAGACCCACTGGCAGCAGCATAGAGAGTGTATAAAGGGAACTGGAAGGAGGTAAGATGGGAAAGATATGCATGTCCAGAAATGAAGAATTTGATAGTGTATCAAGAATGGGATCTAGAGTCAGATAGGTCTAGGGTCAACCCTCAGCTCCAACCCTCCCTCACTGGGCAAGTTATTTGGACTCATTTTACGTTCTTGTAAAATGAGTATTTTGGCCGAAACCAGTTTGGCTTAGTGGATAGAGTGTCAGTCTGTGGACTGAAGGGTCCCGGGTTCGATTTCGGCCAAGGGCATGTACATTGGTTGCGGGCACATCCCCGGTAGGGGGCATGCAAGAGGCAGCTGATCTATGACTATCTCTAATCGATGTTTCTAACTATAGCCCTTCCTCTCTAAAAAATCAATAAAATATAAAAAAAGGAAAAAATCAATAAAAAAATAAAATAAAATGAATGTTTTGGATATTCTTTGCATGCTCCTTTAGATCCATGCTTTACTCTTCTCTACCCTGCTCTATTTTCAAAAGATAGAGCTCTTTTTTTATTGAATCCTCATCAAAGGATATTTTCCCATTGATTTTCAAAGAGAGTGGAAGAGAGAGGGAAAGACAGAAATATCGATGTAAGAGAAACACATTGATTGGTTGCTCCTGCACATGCCCTGACCAGGGGCAGGGCTGGGGAGGAGCCTGAAACCGAGGTATGTGTCCTTGACAGAAATGGAACCGGGGACCCTTGGGTCTGCAGGCCGACACTCCATCCATTGAGCCAAACTGGCCAAGGCCAGGAGGTAGATCTTAATGGACTGCATCAATGGGTTTCCAGCTCCTCTGGCTTCTGATTGGATTGGGCCCATGGCAGGTACTAACAGAATACTGGAGATCAAGAGGAGAGTGAGAATAGTGCATTTATCCATTTGGCTTCCTCCTTACCTCATTGTTGCAGGGTGGCTATGTCCTTCTCCCCGCGGATACTCAGAGTTTCTTTTAGGTATAAATGTCTAGAACCAGAGTTATTTTGTTCCCCCCATGTAGGGGTGGTAATGTTTCCCACCTGATGCTAGCACCAGGGAGCTTCATCATCCTTCTTGGGTCATCCTAAGACTGCCCATACTTTTGTAAATAGTCTTTTTATTATATTCTCCTTATTTACTTCTCTGAACATGCCATTACTTTTCTGCTGTTAATTGACACATGGTCTGTGCTGAGTAAACATAAGTCAATATACTACACTGCCTAGATGGAACCTTAGATGGTGATGTCTACTGCTGGAAGTCTCCATCCATCCTTTGCAAAGATCTGCCCCGGGAAACTTGTGTTAGCCCATGTGTCAGCAAAATAGAACCAAGGCTTCTCAATTCAAAGTCAGCAGTTGTGCCAGGTTAATGGTCAGGACTGATCTGCCAGCCAGATATTTATTCCAGGCAATTTCTCCTGCCATTGTCCTCTTGGACTGGGTCCATCATTTTGTCACCTAGTTGAGAGGCTTCAATGAGCAGCATGTCAACATTCATTACAAGCTCCTGTTTTTGTTCCAGTTTTTGTTTCTGCCTTTGGATTAGTGCAGGTCAACCACTCATTTAACTTATTCCATAAAATAAAGACCTTGACAGAAGTTTCTTCTTCTCCAGTCACATATCGCGAGACTGAATGTGAGAGTGCAGCACTGCTCAGGGTCTAAAGTGCAGCAACAACAGGCATTTACTTTATCAGGAGCCTTCTATGGATGTATTTTGTGTCGTGTTGATCAGTCAATGGAAAGAAGTTTTATTTCTGAGAATATTGTTGCAGAAAGCTATAATACAGGGACTTAGCAGATATATTGTATTGGCCTCCTTTTCCCACTTCAAGCTGCCAGAAATCCTAATTCTATCCCCTCTTCTTTCATTGTAGGTGTCATCATTTAAGATGTTTTTCTCAAGAATGGTGCCTCTGATTTATCCTGTAAGTTTGCAAAGGCTAAAAACACTACTCTGAGATGAAGTACATCAATTCTTCCAGGGGAATTTACTGTTCCCTATGAAGTGTGTACCTAACACCTACAGCACTTTGATTCTGAGTGACTCATGTTTATGATTGGTGTGCCTGTTTTAGTGACTTCTCATTAAAGAAGAAACAGCAACATGGAATATTACGAAATGTAGGAAGAAAATAATGGCACAGATTATCTAAGCCACAAACTACAGAAAGAACATGTAAATTTGAAATGAACTAACCCACATTACACTTAACTCTCCATTTAAACAGCAAAATCAAATCTGAAGATAAAATGCTTATAGAATCAGGCAAGCCCTGCCCTGGAGAAACCGCACAAACCTTATTTACTGCTATTCCAACTTACACAAACAGTCCAGAGTTTCATATGGTGCTGCCACTGATGTGAGACTGTTGGAGAAAGATAGCTGCAATCCAGGTATGGGAACTACTCTTTGTCTCCTCCCTCTTCTGATAAAAAGAGAAGGAGACAAAGGCCCAAAGTAGGGGGAAAGCAAGAGCAAAATGAATAAGCAAGTGTTGTGTGGCTGCTGCACAGGCACGACCATATGTCTGGCCATGTTATTTGGAGAGGGCAGACCTAACTCAGCTGCTATAAGATCTGGCTCTCCAGGTCACTCTTGTATTGGAGCTCTCTGGTAGACAAAGCGAAGGCCCTGGATTTTGGCCTGCTGTTTCTCTAATGATTGCAATTCCTCCTTAGGTCCATTGAAAAAACCTGATATATAACTATGTGACCTGAAATGCAGGCATATGAAAAATAAATTACCCCCCCGCCGCCAATTCTAGAAGAATACTATTCAAACAGAATGCATACTGTCTAAAAGTGTCCAGTTAATCTACAGTGTCACTAAAATTCTACCTGAGCCCATTACAGTCTCAGTATTATGTTTTAGACAAGCCCCTTTGTTTGCTGCGTCACCATATCATCCTCCTACTGTTTGCTCCCTTTTTGGAGTTGATGGACTTGTATTTAAATACCTGATTTCCAACCACTCTGCTGTGAAGAAATAGAGTTATTTTTTATCCCTTTTATTATGAGCTTAAACCACTCTGCTGGGGGGAAAAGACTCGGAACCTAATGAACATTCAGTTCTATTGTGTCACTCCAATTTCACTTATGATCATGGCTGATGTACGGACTGGGTTCTTTCAGGGCCATAATCAATGTGTTTCACCTTACATTACTATCTGTACACATTTCCATAGAATAACGAAGTCCACATACTTGTCATCTTTTTTATTTGCAAGTTTTTAAATTGATTTTGAGAGAGAGAAAAAAGGAGAGGGAGAGAGAAAAACATCAGTGTGCCCTGACCAGAAGTTGAACAGCAACATTTTGATGTGCAGGACAATGCACAACCTACTGAGCCACACCAGCCAGAAACATACTTGTCATCTTAAATGATCATAAAGAATTTCACTGTAGAAGTGGAGCACTTTAGAAAAATATCACATTTTCCTATTGGTAGGTGGCACTTCAAAACATACTAGCTGTAAAGAGAGCTCTGCTAAACTCTAATCACACATCAATAACAGGACACAATTTGAATTAAGCCACATTGGAGCTAAACCTCACCAAGTTGATTTTTTAGTATATATTGTTACAGTGTAGTCTATTCTCTCCGGGGCTAGGCCCCCAATGTTTCCAAGTTCCAGTTATTATTCAGTGAGCAGAATATAGAAGTTAGGATTTGAAACAAACCTGAGCTAGTTGGGACTACAGCTCTAAGTGAGCTTGACTTTCATTCACTTTTGAGATGCCCACATTCTGCTGGGTTCTTCTGCTTGGATTCTTTACGACGGGGAACTGGATCTATGTTCTTTTCATCCAAGCATTCATGTCTATTTTTTTTTTTCTTTTTAGCTGAAGTGGTCTGACAAGGCTTTGGCTGTTACAAGCTGACAAGCTAGCACATCATTTTATTTATTCATGTTGCTGCTGGTTAGTCTAAAGATTGTCAGGAATATTCAGGTACTGGAACTACTGTACGTTTTGTATCCCTTGCCAGTTAGAGTTGGTACTGGGTTCATTTTCCTCCCAGAGAGAGGTGAGTATATAATCTTCTGCTGAGGATAGACTAGTCCTCTGGATATGAACACTTGAGGCCATTCAAAGCCTTTTGACTTTTTTTCCTGTTTCAACCAAATTCAACCTTGGTATATTACATGTCATGTCTGTGAAAGATTCTAGTGCAGCAATAACATCTCTACTGTCTTTAAATAGTTAGGAGTAAGACTTTATCATTTGCAAGGTAGGATAGGTGAATGAAAGTGGCCACTGATGAGTTTGTTCAAAACACTGTTTAGCCCTAGCTGGTTTGGCTCAGTGGATAGAGCGTTAGCCTTTGGACTGAAGGGTCCCAGGTTTGATTCTGGTCAAGGACACATGCCAGGGTTGCAGGCTCAATTCCCAGTAGGGGGCGTGCAGGAGACAGCTGATCAATGATTCTCATTATTGAAGTTTCTATCTCTTCCTCTCCCTTCCTCTCTGAAATCAATAAAAAAATATATATATATTTTAAAAACAGCTTAGTGACCACGTGTTGCACTTGGTCCATGGCACTGTGTTTTACTTCTGAACGGTGGAAGCAGTTTTGCATAGAAGTCTCCTGTGCTGAGAGTGGCTCTAGAGGATGCTCAGCCCCATAGCCTTCTCAAGCAGCTGTCTTTATACTTGGTATCCATAGGAAGCCCGGGGATCTAATGAGGAGGGTTTGTTGTCCTGTCACAAGATAAAACTCCTGACAAATGGTCAGTAGGATGGACAAATTTATCTGTAGGCTTCAACAAGTTCTTTGGGCTCATACATGATGGCCTCCTGTAACAACTAGCTTACACTTACAAATTACCTGACTAGGATTAGGAATGCATCCTATGGGGAGATTACAGAATTCATATACCAGCCTATATGAAAACCAATCCATGAACTTGGCCTACTTTTAAACTAGAGTCTAAGCAGCTGGACTTACCAGTTCCTGCTTACAATCCATCCCTGCTACTGAAAAATCAATTTATGCACACTTCCTACTGATAATAGGATGTAATAAACCAATACAGTGGGTGGTCCAGGAAATTGGTCTTTGCAAGTCTGAAGAGGCAGTAACTAGAATGGTATTCCTTTGGATATTTAGGAAGCTCTGTTTTGTGTGTAAGGAATCTTGCACTAAAAAAGTTTTATACTTTATTGATTCGTGAATTCATCTATTCAATGATTCATTCATTTACTAATTTACTTATTATGCACCTTATACATGCTAAGCATTGCATTAGGCTTAGAGGTTACAGAGATAAATAAGACAGTTTCGCCGAATCCGGTTTGGCTCAGTGGTAGAGCGTCGGTCTGTGGACTGAAAGGTCCCGGGTTCGATTCCGGTCAAGGGCATGTACATTGGTTGCGGGCACATCCCCAGTGGGGGATGTGCAAGAGGCAGCTGGTTGATGTTTCTCTCTCATCGACGTTTCTAGCTCTCTATCTCTCTCTCTTCCTCTCTGTAAAAAATCAATAAAAAATATATTAAAAAAAATAAGACAGTTTCTATTCTGGAGAGTCTCACATGTAAATTAACACTAATCCTATATAATAAAAGGCTAATATGCAAATCGACCACACAGCAGAATGACTGATCACTATGATATGCACTAACCACCAGGGGGAAGATACTCAATGCAGCACTTCTTCAAAATAGACTCGCTCAGGCTGTGGTATTTTGTGGAAGAGCCACACTCAAGGGGCCAAAGTGCCACATGTGGCTCGTGAGCCGCAGTTTGCCGACCACAGTCCTAAAATATAGTAAACTATCTGGCTTTTACACTGAGACAAGAAGCCATTAGAAGCAATAAACTCATGGATGCTGGTTGTAAACTTGGCTTTCAGAATTTTGGAAAACTCCTGAAGTAAAACAAGCATAAATATTTGCCAATGTAAACATTTACATTTATTTTAAAAAGCTTTTTTTTTTTTTTTTTTTTTTTTGGTAATAATTTAGTTTAGAACTTACTTTAAAAACCTTACATGAAGTTAAAGAGGTTTCATGAGATTCATTATTTTAGAATATTTTCTGTAATTCAGTCTTCCTTCATGTAATATCCCTTGCTTCTGATTCTAACTGTATCTATACTACCCTTCACCTACATTGAGAAGAAGCTGAATGTGAGATTACACATGGCCTGATAAGAGTGTGACTTGCATCACAGAAACATTTTCCCCAGGAAAAAAAAAAGGCAGAGAGGAGAGCACAAGTGGAATGATTTTGCAGGGAGTGGGTGTTTGGGATCTTTAGAGAAACATTTGCAGAACAATTCTTGAAGCTTCTTCTGGGCCTCTGGTAAATACCCATTATGTGACTTTTAAATAAATAGGTCAATGAGTTAGACAATTACAAAATCCTAGCCTTGCAGACTGTTACTGCTTAATATTTAATAACACTAACTAATATGAATATCTGCATATTTAACAACAACGAAACCAAGAAAATAGAGTAAATTCAAGCATTCATATGTGACCCTTCTTCAAAGCACTCAAGCATTCACAGAACTGGCAGCTCTTCTCTGGGTATTTCTCCAAGTGGCCACTGAGTGGCAGTCCAGGAAAATTATTATAAAGCACAACATTGTTGAGCACATATTTCTTAAGTGGAACTAAGATAATGCTGAGGGTAAAAATATTTTTTGCCTCTGGATTTTACAGCTCTATAAGTTCTCCCATAGACCCGCTGAAGGCAAAGACAGGCTTATTTGTCAGTGGCCCGCCATTAGTGAAGGGCACACATCTTTCACAGCCCCTCTGGGGTTTGTGTGAGGGTATTATAAGCAGATATGTGTTTATGTATATATGTGTAGGTCATGAACATTAATCTGCCAGTGCTGTTCAAATGGCACCTAGAGAGTTTCTCATTTAGCTGCATAATGTGCTCTTTAAATAGAACTAAACCAATTTGGAACTACAGCCTTATTTAGCAGTTTGGTGGGATGGCAGTGATAGAGAGGTGTAAGAAATAGTGCTGTGAACATTTAATACTTGAGATGGAAATAGCAGGGGCTGGGAGATGACAGGGAGGGGGCTTACATGGAAGCAATTGAAATGTACTGTTACTTGCTTCTACAAGTCAAAGCTCGTCCCTGCTATCCTATTAAAGTTGCTATGCTCTGGTGTTTTGTATCTGAATGCCACTCAAATACAAACATCCCAAGATGTTCATTCCTTGGCCCTTTGCACTTATTTTTTGTATAGATTTTCCCAGGAAGATCTATTTTTGTATAGATTTTCCCAGGAAGACTTCCATTTCCAGCACTGGCACACCACTAGAAGATATTTCAACTTTCTGCCACACAAATACCTCAATTAATATAAGCCCAATTACAGGTTGATTCTTGTCCCCCTAAATGCACATGTCGAAGTCTTAACTCCTAATGCCTCAATTGTGACTGTATTTTGAGATATGGTCATTAAAGAGTTAGTTAAGTTAATATGAGTTTATTATGGTGGATCCTAATAAGATGTGACTGGTGTCCTTACAGGAAAATGGGAGTAGGATACAGAAATGTGCAGAGAGAACACCATGAGAAGACAGAGGGAGAAGACGGTCATTGACAGGCCAAGGAGAAAGGCCTAAGAAGAAACTAACTCTGGCAACACCTTGATCTCAGACTTCCAGCTTTCACAACTGTAAGAAAATAGATTTATTAGTATGATGTTTAAGCCACCTAGTCTGTGGTACTTTGTTATGGCAGCCATAGAAAATTAATACAAGCCCCAAACATAACTCAATTTTCCCATTTGTTAGTTGATGATATTGCTATTTTTACTTCATCCAGGTGGAGTCATCTTAGTGCTCTTCTCTTTTTCTCTTCTCCCTCCAATTCCCTTTCTAGCCCCATAAAACAGAATCTCAAACTCTATTTATTCTATCACTGAAATGTCTCCTGAATCAGTCTTCTCTATTCAGTCCTCACTTCCAATTGTCTTAATTCAACCTATATCATTTCCCATTTGAACTGTGCAACAGCTTCTTAAGGTATATTTTTGCCTCTCATCTCTCCCTTCCTCCATCTACTCATCACTCAACTATCAGTTGGCACTCTAGATGACAGAAAGGATGGAATTATTGTATACTAATTAGAATAATTAAGTGGAGAGGAAAAGATGATGAGTCAGAAGAGAGTTGGTAGAATTTCTAGTGTAATGACATGGCACAGGTGGGAGGAGAGGGGATCTAGTACACAAGTGACCTGAGATAGAAACACGGACAGCTTATCTATAGTAACAAGAGAGAAAGTAGAGAATATAATACAGGTGTAAATAGTGTTACAGGTTTGGCATTGGTATTAGAGAGAAGTTTTCTTCTGACTGCTGTAATTTTCTCAGTGGAAGAGGAAGCAAGGTAATCAATCAATCAATCAATCACTTGACTATGAGAATAACAAGATGAGTAGTAGGGTTGAAAAAATAGAGAAGTTATGAAACCATTATCTAGCATGTAGGAGAGTAACTGGCTTGAAAGATAGCGTGTTACTAGGTGGCACTCAGACCCCACTGGACATTTGTGGTTCTGGAGGTAAAGCTGGAGCAGTTAGCAGAGCTCAATGCTTTTCTCCAGCTATAATGAGCTTCACAGATGCAGGTACAGTGCTGGAGGAGAGGTGGATTTATCCAGGTTGGGAGGTTGCTAGGTGAGAATAACAGAAGAAGATGGAACAAGGGAATTGAGGTCATATACGAGAAAATGACCATAATGATGGACCACATAAACAGAGTGAAAAGATCTGATAGGCTGAGGATCAGTGAAAATATAATAATATTCGTAGACTTTAAGACCCTGTGAGGTTGAAGGACTGTCAGAGTTAGGGATTTAGGAGATGGTGCCCACAATAGGAGGTTTAAAAACAAGTTTCTGGTTGCAGGGGGCAGAGTGTAGAAGTGAAATTCTGGGGTGAAAGGCCAAGGCATCATAGAAACGAAGATCATTGGTGGAGAGGAGTTCAAGGAATTGGAAAGACATCACCTGGGAAGGATTATTTATGTGTATATTAAAATACTGAAAATGATGACAGATGTATAATTTTCTAGAGATTGTAATCCCAGAACTAAAACTGAAATCTGAAATGCTGTATTTTTCGGACCATAAGACGCACCGGACCATAAGACGCACCAGTTTTTAGAGAAGGGAAATGAAGAAAAAAAGATTCTGAAACAAATAGTGTCCTAAAATATTTTATGTGCATTAAAACCCAACATCACAGTCATAAACACATATAATCAACCCTGTAAAGTAAACAGCAGCATTTAGAACCATTTTAGAGCCGGGCAAGCACACAGAGACCACACAGAGCCGGGCAAGTAAAAAAACTTTTTTTTAAAGTATATGTGTACACTATATTTGGACCATAAGACGCAGGGACTTTCCCCCCCCACTTCTGGGGGGGAAAAGTGCGTCTTATGGCGAAAAATACGGTATGTAGTTTAGGCTCTTTAAAAAAGACAGGGCTCAATCAATATCAAGCAAAATAGTTTATAACAATTTCTGACAATGTCACTTTAAAAGTCTGTCACATCCTCTGTCCTCACTATCTCTTCACTAAAACCAAGTCTTACTGGCTTTATTAATCTGATTCATATACCCTTAGCTAACATGGTTCTAATGTACCTTCACTAGAAGGTTCAATCCAACTTTTTAAACTCATTAAGCCTTTTGTGAAAGCCCAGGCTGCCTACTCCAGGTAACTACTATAATATTGAAGTGAGTTAGAGAGGACCTCTTCAAGGAGAAATTATAATTGGAAGTGTCATTTATCCTAAACTTCTATCCCAAAAGCTAAGACCCTGGGCACAAAGCCAAGAATCCCATATATTTAGAATATTTTTAACACTCTCAAACAAGGAATCATGTGTCAATGTAAGTTTAATATCCAAAGTTCTTTTGATACATTTTTAGGTGTGTCATTTCCTTCTTTTCCATTGTTTAAAGTATTACAAATAGTAGTACATATGTCTTCTTTTTTCCTTCATTGACCTTCCCCTGGCCTCCTTGATATAACATTTTAGAAGTGAGGACAAATAATAATAGAATCTGCAAGACCATGTGACATGGTAGGCATGCAATATAGGCGAATGACTCACAAAAGCCAAATTAAAGAGCTAAAAATCTGGCTGTATCAGCATACCTGAGGAACTTTTTTTTTTTTTTTTTAAAAGCTCAACTATAAGAGATTCTGATTTGGGAGGTTTGGGGTGAAACTTAGAAGTCTGTGTTTTAAAGATCCTCAGGCAATGCTAAGACAAAGCCACATTTGGGAACTACTGGCTAGGGGATGTGAGCATCACACAGGGGTTTGGACTGCCATCTAACAACTTCAAGTGTGGTTCTAGAGTTCCAGCATAGTTATCACCTAGAAGTTTCTAAGGAATACAGAATCTCAGCATCATCCCAGACCTGCTTAATCTGCATCTGCATTGTGAAAAGATTCCCAGATGACCCTATGCTCCTTAAAGTTTCAGAGGCATGGCATGATCTTTGAGGTCTTTTCTAAGTCTGAGGACCAGGATCTTATTGCTTCCCTTCTGTGTTACTTCATGGTAAGTAACTAGAAACTCTCTATGTTGCTGGAGAAAGGTTTACTAAGGTTATGATTCAGCTTTCTGATATAGATATCAAACGAAGATTTTTTCCTGGAAATGAGAAGAACCCTGCTCAGTCAAAGAAGTGCTAGGTTTGCTCTAACTGGCCATGTAAGGGCTAAAGTTCCACACTAGGAATGAAGCCAACTACAACTGCCTAAAACAGTGGTTCTCGAATTTGAGCCTGCATCAGAATCACCCAGAGGGCTTATTAAAATGCAGATTTCTGGGCCCCACCTGCAGAGTTTGAAATTCAGTGGATCTGGAAGGGTTGCCAAAATTTTATTTCCAACATGTTTTCAGCTAATGATAATGCTGCTGGAGACCATACCTTTGAAACAATCTGCCCAGGTTAAAATCCTGCAGTCCATTAGAGAACTTCATCAGATTAGCAACTTCCTCAAGGTTGAGAGTGGCCTGGCTGCAATTTAACTTTCTTGTCAGGAAATTTGCTGATCTTTCCAGCACAGTATGAAAACTGGTCTCACTTTGCTACTGTGAGCCAGGTGGACATGCTTGCTTGTGGTTGTGACCAAAATGTGTCTGATTGGGATTTGCAGAGCCCTGCTCAATGAATGGAACCTGTTCTGCTGCCTGACTTTGCTCAGATTAATTGTGGTATGCAAGATGATTCAAGATGACCATCCACCACTGCCCAGGTGTTTGTGGTTTTTATGCAGAGTGTTCTCAAAGGAAGTTATTAAATTGAATCCACTGATAATCACAAGTGAACTTGGCCTTTATTACATACTAGTGCCCCAGTGCATGAAATTTGTGCACAGGGGGGGGGGGTTTCCCTCAGCTCAGCCTGCAACCTCTCCAATCAGGGACCCTTTGGGAGATGTCTAACTGCCTCTCATAATCTGGGATCGCTGGCTCCTAACCACTCACCTGCCTGCCTGATTAATCACCCCTAACTGCCTCTGCCTGCCTGATCTCACCTCCAACTGCCCTCTCCTGCTGGCCTGATATTGCCCCCAACTGCCTTCCCCTGCTGGTCTGATTTGTCCCTAACTGCCCTCCCCTTGCCCGCCTGCTTGCCCCCAACTGCCCTCCTTTGATGGCCTGATCTCATCTCCAATGGTCCTCCCATGCTGGCCTGGTCTTGCCCCCAACTGCCCTACTCTGCAGGCCTGATCACATCCCAACTGCCCTCCTTTGCCTGCCAATTTGGTTCTGATTGGTCCATTTCTATTCCAGTCAGTGTCAAAAGCTCTGCCTCCTAGGCAGTCATTGGCTCCTCACAGTTGACCCATATTTGATTCTCATTGGTCAGTTTCTATGCCAGTCAGTGTCAAAAGCTCCACCTCCTAGACAGCCATTGGTTCCTCACACTTCACTCAGATTTTGTTCTGATTGGTCAGTTTCTATGCCAGTCAGCATCTCTGGGGTTATCAATGGGGCCTGATCAGAAAGGTGGGGCTGATCAGCAGCCCCAGTGGAGTCCTGGAGAGAAATGGAGGTATGGATGCTGGCCATACTGGGAGAGAGAGAGAGGCAAGTGCTGGTCAAAAGCTGCCACAGAGGCAATGGATCAGTCCCTGCTTCTTTCTTCAGGCCTCCTCTGGCTCTGAATGGCAGCCCCCTCAGCAGTCAGTGCTGGGGCACCCCACCTGTAGCAGAAGCAGTCATGGCAAACCAGCACTGACTTCCATTTTTGTTGAACTTCTGTCCTAACGGTCTTATACCCTGGCTCTTTATTATAGAGATTACCCTGCTGAAAGACACACAATCACAAATGTCCCTGGTCTTTTTTACTCTATTTTTCAAAACCCCTAGTCTTCTCCTTCTCTAGTTGTGTGAATTCTGAAATGAAGAAAGCTGCCTTTCTGTGACTCTTCTTACATAAATAAGTCTTTGAGAGCATCTCTCCACAATGTGACTTTGAATTTAGAATTTTCTGAGCATGGCTCCTTCCCAATGTCTTATTGAACTGATTTTTTTCATCTGAACTTTTTTCTGCCTTCTTGTAATAGAAGCTTTTGGTGATGCTACTCTGCTTCTGTTGGTTCTAATCAAAGTCTCCAATGTGTACCTGAGCAAATCATTTTGCTGTTTGGCCTTTGAAAGGGCCAGGTTTGTAAATGACTGGTGCATGTTACTATATACAAAATTGTAGGGACCCTTATCTAAGTACACCAGATAATAAAGGCCCATTTGCCGTATGCATGTGCAGTTTTACTGTACACATTGTGCAGGTATACCTTTCTATAACCCAAATACTTATGCCACCATTTGGAAAGAAGTCTGTTTTGTCTGAATTGGTATAAAAATATATTGCTGGCCAGCTGGTGCACGAATGCTTTGAGGGGACTACTTTGAAGTACTACTTTGTCTAATGGCTCCTTTGTTTGTGAACTACTTGCAATGACTGTCCTGTGTCTGCAATGACTGCTTAGTCTGCAATAAAGTCTCTCCTATATACCTATAGCTACTCATGTCTTCTTCCAATTCTCAGCACCCACAGAGGTCTAACCCTTAGCAGAGGGGTTGTGACCCAACAAGAGTTGATAGTGCAATGATTCCAAAAGCAGAGGTTGTTTTTGTTGTTGTTTGTTTGTTTGTTGTTGTTGTTGTTGTTGTTGTTGTGTGTGTGTGTGTGTGTGTGTGTTTTAATGTTTGTAGCAAGGTAACTGAAGGAGTTTATTCTGGTCAGGACCCTGTTTACATTAAAGGTACACCAGTTATCCCCAGCCAGCATGGCTCAATGGTTGAACATTGATCTATAAACTAAGAGGTCATGGTTTGATTCCCGCTCAGAGCACATGCCTGGGTGTCGGGCTCGATTCCCAGTGTGGGGCATGCAAGAAGCAGCAGATAAACGATTCTGTTTCATTATTTATATTTCTATATATCTCTCCCTATCCCTTCCTCTCTGAAATCAATGAAAATATATTCTTAAAAATACCCCTAAATTTAGCCCAAAATTCCCTTGGTTGGCCATTTGGGCAGAATTCAGCTGGTGGTTCACCTAGACTTGGCTGAGTTTTCTCTTAGAATTGTGGTCAGCTGCTGGGTCAGCTGCAGGCCCGCTAGTCTAAGATGATGTGGTTCAGCTGGAATGGTATGTCTGTTCTGTGGTCTCTCATCCTCCAGCAAGCTAATCCAGGTTTAGTCACATAGCAACTGGGAAGATTCTTAATGAAGGAGAAGTGTACAGGATTTCTTGAGGCCTAGGCTCTCACTTCTGTTGTATTCTATTGGCCAAAGCAAGGCACAAATCCAATCCAGATTCAAGGGTCTGTACCTATTTGTGGGAAGAAATAAAATCATATTCCAAAAAGCCCAGATGAATGGAGGAGAGAAAGATTTGCAAAGAGCCACCTCAGGCCTTAGAACATACTAATCTCTCTCTCTTTTTTTTAATATTTTAAAAATATATATATTTTATTGATATTTTACAGAGAGGAAGGGAGAGAGATAGAGAGCTAGAAACTTCAATGAGAGAGAAACATCGACCAGCTGCCTCTTGCACACCCCCTACCGGGGATGTGCCCGCAACCAAGGTACATGCCCTTGACCGGAATCGAACCCGGGACCATTCAGTCCTCAGACCGACGCTCTACCACTGAGCCAAACCGGTTTTGGCCACACTAGTCTCTTTTAAGTCATAATAAAGAAGGAGATCCTGTCATTTGCAACAACATGATGGTCATTATGCTAAGTGAAATCAGTCAAGTAGAGAAAAATAAATGCTATATGATCTCACTATAATACTATGCGAAATCATAAAAATTGTAACTCATAGAAACAGAGATCAGAAGGAAAATAATCTTTTGTGCAAATATTCTTAGAAAGCATGCATCCCAACTACAAAGTCATCATGTTTGTTAGTTTATCCCAGTGTGAGCTGGACCAGATTTCAAGAGGGTTAGAACAAGAATGAGATGATTGAAGACAAGTCCTTCAAGTACAGGGTCAGATCTTATATTTAGTTAAATTTTTGACATTTTGTTCACCATGATTCTTTGCATTAATTTTGAAATTTTAGCAATATTGCTTTTAAATAGTTTTTATTTTGATTGTTGAGGTGTTGGTATCCCCTCAAATTTTGTGCCTGAGGTAAATGCTTCACTTGCTCCATACCCTTTTCCATTCTGTTTCAGGCTTTTGTGTTATCAAACTTTAGTCACCTTCTGATCAATGCCACAATATCTTTAGCATTGATTCTGTACTCACTTCTAGGCATTATATTCTAGTGACATTACCAAAAATGGGGGGCAAGTGATGACAAGAGCAAAACTCTATTGTAGCACTCAGCTATTCCAGGAGGGCCAGAGGCGGTGTGATTAACTGGTGTCTGGACACTGTTTTCTGCAGATAGTATTTCTATTCAGTGTTCATGAATAGGGGAGGTTCTGCTACATAATCTTGTGAATAGATCTAAGACTACTATTCACACTCAACTAATATTAATACTCAGTGTTTGAGCTGTTTAAAGTAGTTTCTGAGGATATATGTTCATAGCAGCTCAATTTACCATAGCTAAGATTTGGAAACCATCTAAGTGCCCATCAGCAGATGAGTGAATTAAAAAACTATGGCACATCTACACAATGGAATATTATGCCCCTATGAAAAAGAAGGAACTTATCATTTGCAACAGCATGGATGGAATTGAAGAGCATTATGCTAAATGAAATAAGCCAGTCAGAGAAAGATAAATATCACATGATCTCACTGATGTGGGATATAATGATCAATATAATTTGATGAACAAAAATAGACCCAGAGACAAATGGCAAGGGAGGTGGAGGGGGGGTGGTTAGAAGCAACCAAAGGACTTGTATGCATGCATATTAGCATAATCATGGACACAGACACTGGGGTAGTGGGCGCTTGCCTCTCTCTGTGTGTAATTCTCTCATTTAAAAAGATGGTAAATGCAAGCAAAGTATTTGAACTGCCAACTATCTGCCTTTTCTAAACATTCTCACTAAAAGAAAAACAAAACATTATATAGAAAACACCTTTTTAAAAGACTCTAAAGATTTCCTGGGTAGGATTCTCAAAGCAAGATTTCTAGGTAGGAAAACACTGCAGCCATAGTAAAAAATTGCCTGTTGGAAAAGGAGGGTAAAACAAAGTAGTCTTTGCCACTGCTTTTTGGGAACCCAGTAAAAAGTCCATGGAAATAATTAGTAACATATATATCTGTGAAACAAATAACTTGATAATATGGAGTATGCTTGCCTTTCAAGTTTTTCACGACACTCACTTCTTTTTAGTAGAGAATAATGTTACAGGGTGGTATCAATGGGCCATGGTGTCACATGTCCCCCCCCCCCTTCTAAGCCTTAATGAGATTCATTGTATTCCGGCAATATCTGTGTTGGAAAAGAATAGAATGAAAGCAAAATGCTAATTTGAATGCAACAATTTATTCATATAAACCAGGTAAAAAGTCACTATCACTATATCAACAAATGTCAAAGAAAAAAAGGGACAATGAAGCATTGGCACTCCCAGACAAGACCGACATCACCTTACCTGGCTTCCAAGAGTCTTTGAAGGATTGATGGTTTTCTTTTTTTAAAATATGTTTTTATTGATTTGAGAGAGAGTGGGAGGGAGAGCGACAGGGAGATAGAAACATCAATGAAAGAGAAAACATCATCCTGAATGACCCCACTGGGGATCCAGCCTGCAACCCTAGCATGTGCCCTAACCGGGAATTGAACTGTGACCTTCTGGTTCATGGATTGATGCTCAACCACTGAGCTATCCAGGCCATACTGGATGGTTTTCTTATTTAAACACACACACACACACACACACACACACACACACACACACAAAAAAACAAAAAAACAAAAACAAAAAAAACAACCCTCCACTTTGGAGACTGGTCTCTTTCTATTTCTATCTGTCTGTCGGTCTGTCTGTTTGTCTGTCTGTCTTTGTCTGCCTCTGTCTCCCTCCTTTCTTTCTCCCTCCTTCTCTTCCCTCAGGGTCACACTATTGCCTGTGCCTGTATTCCCATTATGTATTTAACTTGAAGGCAGCCACTCTCATGATTCAAGCCTACTTATTCTTCTTGGCTTTAGGAGAGGGGAATGAGTTGGGCAGCAAGAGTACTCAGACAGATTTTCTTTGTAGTTTATCACAACTGTCCATGTGGCTTCAGTTGAGTGCTGGAAAGGATGAGTCTTCCGTGCGTGATGCTCTGCAACACAGCAGAAGGCTGGCTTCAGAGAGCCATGCGCCATTCTCTGTGGGCTTGGAAGCATGCAGAGAAAAATACCAAGACGCAATGCCAAATCCATGACCAGAAATATTAAAGGAGTCTGAAGCAGCAGCAGCATAGCTGGAGTACAAATTCTGTCTGGAATTTGTCTCTGACATCAACAGAAGAAAAATACTGTAACTACTTTTCTGATTGGAAAGGAGTCTAGAAATGTATAGTAAAATATGCCAGGGTGTTTTTTGTTTTGTTTTGTTTTTAAAGCAGATTTTGATTTCTTCTTGTTCTCTAAAGCATACAGAGCAATGCCAAAATGAGAATTTCCATTCAGCAGAAGCCCTCTGTTTATGTGGTTCCTTTCATTCCCAGTGTCTGTGGTCACAAAAATTTAATAGATAAAATGCACTAATGGTTGAATAAATACCAGGTTACCTCCTCATTGGTATTTGTTATGATCTTGATTTGATGGATGAGTGCTCCCCTGCAAGTAATTGTTATGTGGGGCAGGCAAGATAATTTTCCTTCTACCTTTTTAGGTTCTTCTGATTGGTCTAACAATCAAACTGACATGAGCCAGATTAACAGGAGAAAATGAACAAATTTATTAAATATATACATATGGGGATACTGTAAGAATATGGGACCTGAGGATAAATTGGGAAGTTGAGGCTTATGTGCCCTTCTGGACTAAAGAGACAGAGGCAAGGGTCTGGGACTTTAAAAGGAAAGTAGGCATCCACAGGTAGAGGAAAAAGAGTAAACATTTGGTAAATAAATTCTGCTGGGCCACGCAGAAATGAGACACAAAGGGTAGTCTAACAGACTTTGCTAGGGTTCCTCCCTGTTTGACACACTTAGATTATAGTATGATGCTAAAATGATAGCTTCTTCCTTTAAGCAGATTTTTCTATTTTAATTCCTTTAGGCAGACAAGGTCAGGCTTCTTTCTGATTCTTGTTTCTCCAAAATAACCTGCTTAAAATAATATTCCCAGGAGGTCTATTTTGGGGTGGTAAATTCTGCTTCCCCTCAGTTAACAAAGAAAACTTTCAGAGAATCCCACATGCTCACTCTGGCTATACTTATCCTTGGCTGCCTCTGAATTTTTTTCCAATGGTTGTTTTAGTTTAATACAGCTGCACTATAATTGTTGATAGGAATGTAAAATGGTGCAGCTACTATGGAAAGTAGTCTGAAGATTTTTAAAAAAATTAAATATATATATTTTATATGACCCAGCAATCCAACTTCTGGGTATATATTAAAAAAATTGAAATCAGGGTCTCTAAGAGATATTTATACTTTCATATTCATTGCAGAATGATTCACAATATTCAAAAGGGGAAGCAACTCAAATGTTCATTGCAGGGTGAATGGATAAACAAAATGAGGTATTTGCATAACATGAAATATATTATTCAGCCTTAAAAAAAGAAGGAAATCCTGCTGCATGCTGCAATATAGATGAAGTTTGGGGACACTTTGCTAAGTAAAGTGAGGCAGCCACAAAAAGGCAAATACTGTATGATTCCAATTGTATGAGGTGTAGTCAAGCGCTCAAACAGGAATTAGAATTTCCAGGGATAGAAGAGAGTGGCAAATAAGGAGTAGCTAATGGGTATAGATTTTCCAGATCTCAGTGACCACATACAATGAACCTGAGGCTATGTTAATTTACTGTAGATATGATACTGTATTTGGCACAGTAGCTACAGTTAGAGCTAGTATTTAGTTGAGTTTATAGTAGCCCAATATAATTTTTCATGATCTGATTTTTTTGTGGTGTCCAGTCTGGTGAATTAAATTGGGGTATGATGGCAATAACCACCCCTACATCAGTTAGGCACTGATTCCTGCCATTCATTCAGAGAATTTTAATATACTATTCTTCTGAAGGTTAGAAGGCAGTTTTAGCAAGGCATGTTGTCCTTTTTTTATTTTTGTTTAGCTTTTTATTTAGAAATAATTTCAAATTTACAGAAATGCTGCAAGAATAATAATAGAGAGAGCTTCCATATACTCTTTACCCAGATTTATTAATTTTTAACATTTTTCTATGTTTGCTTTATCATTCTTTACTTATTTATAAACATAATTTTACTACTTATTTTCCATTTGATAATAGGTTGAAGTTTTCATGCCCTTTTATTTCTGAATACTTTTTTGTACAATTCTTATGAATAAAGATATTGTCTTACATAAATAAAGTGAAGTTATTAAACTCATCAAATTTAACACTGATATATTTATCTAATTGGCAGCCAATATTCCAACTGTATTATTCAATGCTTCCTTTTGTAACCTATCCTCCCTCTAGTTCAAGGTCCAGTCCTGGATTCTGCACTGCAACTAATTGTCCTGCTTTCTAGAAACTCATTCATTTCCTCCAATCTGGAACATTAATAGGTGATCGAAAGATATGTTTTATAACACAGGGGCATCTTCATTGTATGCAAGCAATGGAGGGAGGGCACTAGCTTTTCACAGAGAAGAGTGGGTGACTCTGTAGGCCTGGAGAATTCAGAAGAATCTGGGGAGTCAAGAATTTTTATTGTATCAATCAGATTCATCAGCCCACCTCTTAGGGTCCCACCCCTTCCTAAGCAGGGTCCAACCTCAGCATAGCAGACCTGCTGGGAATGAGGAGTTAACCTTTTCTGAAGAACTGCTACTCTCCTAATTAAGTATTGGGCCTGGTATTTAGTAGCTGCTTTTCACATTAGAAAGAGCAAAATGCACAACCTCTGGCACCTTAATGTAAGTTAATTTAACTATAGCATCATCCTAATTGAATTGTAGTATGATTCAGAACAGCATGAGAATTATGAATTTAGGATTATTGGAAATAAATACTCAAAGTAGGGATGAAGATAAAGAAAGAGGAAGCAATGAGAAGATAGCGAACAGAAAGTACAGAAAGTACACCGAAGAGAAACTTCGCAAACTTAGCAATTTTGTTTTGTTTTGTTGCAGTATTAGACTCCATCTGCAGCTGTGTGCTAATGATCTAGACTATCACAAAGCTCCAACCTTGATGGGTGAAGAAACACCAATTTTCAGCCCTGTCAGGGGCCCTGTGGGATGAAGCTTTGTTTACTGAGCAGTCTGCTTAAAAGGGAATCATATCTTCCCTAGCAGGATTCTTGGCCTGAAAACCTGAGTTGTAAGTGCAGTGAGTCTCTGACTCTAGTGCAATCATAATGAGTCATTTACTTTAAATTGCTTTTTAAAAATATTCATATATGAATATTACTCTAGAACTCTGGTCAAACTCCTGGTCAAGGAGACAATTTTCATATTACACTTTTATTATTTAAGATTATATAAACGAGGCAGCTAAAACTCAGAAAGTTAAGAAACATGAGCCTGGCCCTAGATTGTATGCAGTAACCACTATGCATCGCTGTCTTTCCAAAAGAGAGAAACAGAAGTGGGAGTGAAGGAGGGGAAACTAATTTTGAAGACTTGGCTGGTTATATTTAGGATTTCTTTTTCTTTCAAGGTTAGATTTGAGGTTTAAGCAAGGTTTTAATAACCTTGAAAGAAAAAGAAATAGGGAAAAGAAGACTAGACAATTTTGCATCTTTTTCTCAAACCCAGAATCTCCAAGAGCACAAAAGGTAGAACCAAAGCTCAGCAAAGCCAGCAAGAAGCAGTAGGAGGGAGAATGTAGTAGTCCCCCTTATCTAGTGGATGCCTGAAACTGCAGCTAGTACTGAACCTTATATCTTGTTGTTGTTTTTTTTCCTATACATCTATACCTACGATAAAGTTTAATTTATAAATTAAGCACTGTACTAAGTTAACAACAAAATCTAATAAGAAAATAGAACAATTACAGCAATATACTATAATAAAAGTTATTTGAATGTGGCATGACTAAGTAAAATAGGGGTTACTTGAACACAAGCTCTAAGATACCAAATGGTCGATCTGATACTTAGTTGGCAACTAAGTGACTAAAAGGTGGGGGAAGTGTATATAGCATGCACATGCTGGACAAAGAGATGTTTCACATCCAGGAACGAACGGAGCAGGACAACAAAACATTTCACCACACTGCTCAGAATGGTGCACAATTTGAAATTTCTCCGTTGCTTATTTTTGGACTTTTAATATTTTCAGGCCAGTTGACTGCGGATAACTGAAACCCTGGAAAGTGAAACCACGAATCAAGGTGAGTGGCTACTTATACTAAAGCTCTAACAGGGAAGTAGAAGACTCAAACCTGAATTTTTCTTCCCTCTCCTGCCCCAGGCAGTGACTAGCAGGTACTATCTCCTTTATGTCCACTCTTTACCTCTTGTCAGGACAGTAACCCTTCCATGTTTGGAATCTCCAAACAGAAAAACAAGTATGTAAAGGTCAGGCTGGTATGTATTGTGGGAGAGTTGAGTCAGAAAAGCAATGAAGCAGAACATACCCATGAGTGACAGTTTCCTATTCATTAAATTATCAACTCCTTGACTGAACAGATTGAGTCAAAGTAAATCCTTATTAGACCTGAACTGGACTGCTTTAGCTCTGGCACTTTGCTCTATAAATTATTCTTTATTTCTTTACCAGATATAATTCTACACCAAATAGCAAGGAGTAATCTTTTTATTACTTTTCTGTGAAGTGGTAGTTTCAGGTGCAGGAAAATATATAGGGCTAAATTATGCATTGTGATCTCTCAACTGCCTTCTAAGTTAAATAGAAAGTCAGAATTATGGTAAATTGCCAACTTCGTTTCACCCTTGGAGACTACATTTTTACTTTTATGGAAAAGAATCAACAATTTAATGGAGGTATATAAAAAATTATGTCCTCGGAGAGAATGAAAACTCTGTCAAACTCCTTGACCAGCCTGCTGACACAAAATGGATGTGTGGGCTGACAATGCATTCAGGCAACACCCTGGAGTCTGGGGGCACCGGGGGTGGGATTCTGAAGCTCTGAGTTACAATGACTCCTAGGAGAATTACCATTGAGAGACAAAACAACTTCCTTCAGTGTTTTTCAACCTGCTGCCTACTTTCCTTTCTCACATCAAAATAGTTTACAGAGTCTTGAATTTAATGGAGGAAATAAAGTACAGTGGAGAGCCCTTTTGTTTGGATGAATTGTTAAAAGGTTTTCATGAAGAAGAATTTAGAAATTTCAATCTAGTATAATGGTTAAGTAACTTAATCAGGTGACCAGATCGTCCCGCGGGCAGTCCCGATTTTTAATAATTTTCTCCGCGTCCCGCGGCGTTTTTAAAAAGTCCCGGTTTTTAAAAAGTCCCGATTTTAAAAATCGGGACTTTTTAAAAATGCTGCGGGACGCGGGAAAAATTTTTAAAAATCGGGACTGTCCAACCAAAAGCGGGACGCTCTGGTCACCTTTTAGGATCAAGTCCTGGTGCTTGCATTCACTAGCTATGCAACCATGGACAAGGCACACAATCTCTTTGCACCTCAGTTTTCCTATCTATACATGAAGATAATAAAAGTACACATAACCTTATTGTTATTATGAGGATTAAGTGAATTAAAATTTGGGAAGTGCTTAGAACAGTGTCTAGCATATAGTAAGCATTATATAAGTATAAAATAAACTCATATTTATTCGCTTCCTGCTAGGTCTTATGATGTAAGCCTTATGAAACACAAATACTCTTATTCTCAATTTATTGATATGAAAATTGAGCCTAAAACAGGTTATATGACTTCCCCAAAGTTATACAGGTTGTATGTTTCAGACCAAGATTCAAAATGGAATGTATCACATCCAGAAGTGAAGATTCCTTCCATCACACCTCAATAACTTTCTCTTTGTAGCTCTATAATACTTTGCTTCCCTCTTCTTTTTTTTAAAAAAAATATTTTATTGAATTTTTTACAGAGAGGAAGAGAGAGAGGGATAGAGAGTTAGAAACATCGATGAGAGAGAACCATCGACCAGCTGCCTCTTGCACAACCCCTACCAGGGATGTGCCCGCAACCCACGTACATGCCCCTGACCGGAATCGAACCTGGGACCTTTCAGTCCGCAGGCCGATGCTCTATCCACTGAGCCAAACCGGTTTTGGCTGCTTCCCTCTTCTTAAAGGATATGAACCTTGAACAAACTTCTCCTAATATCAGCCTTTCTAGTTCCCCTGGAGCAGTGGCTGAAGAGGCTTCTAAATGCCACATAGCTCAGTATAGGTAGTCTCTGGATTTGTTGTTTCTCATTTAAGAAATATACTTCTGGAAAGTTGTAAACACACATAAATGAACTGATCATATATTCTCTTATCCCATGAAATAACTTGGGTGGTTGAGTGTTATTTGATTTTTTTCTCAGAGAAACCATGTCGTCTTCTTCAAACAAGCAGCATTTAATTATAAGCTCATCTTTTATACATACTAAAACCTAGCCGAAACCGGTTTGGCTCAGTGGATAGAGCGTCGGCCTGAGGACTGAAAGGTCCTGGGTTCGATTCCGGTCAAGAGCACGTACTCTGATTGCAGGCACATCCCCAGTGGGGGAGTGCAAGAGGCAGCTGGTTGATGTTTCTCTCTCATTGATGTTTCTAACTCTCCTTCTCAATTCCTTTCTGTGTAAAATCAATAAAATATATTTAAAATATATATTTAAAAAAACCAAAACCCTAAGCAACTGGTCGACGTTTGACCAGTCCCTATGATGAACACTGACCATCAGGGGGCAGATGCTTAACACAGGAGCTGCCCCTTGGTGGTCAGGCTCACACCTGGCAAGAGCAGCTGTGGTGGTGCGAGTCCCTCCCACCTTTGCAGCAGCCACAGAAGGTACAGTGGGGCCGGATGAGTGCAAGCCACCCAGCCCAGGCTCGGGCACCTCCCTGGCCGCCTGCTGCTTAATGCACTACTACATCCTGGATTGCAAGAGGGTGCAGGCTAAGCTGAGAACCTCACTGGTGCATGAATCAGTGCAACAGGCCTCTAGTAGCTTTTATAAAATTTTCTAGCCAGCCTGATATTCAGCAACCTGAATAATCCCAATTTTCATTGTAGACCTATGAATCCTTGATTTCTTAGACATCCGCAACTGGGACCCTTATCCTGGGCCCTGCACTTTAGATAACCCCTCTCTGTGCCCGCTCAGACTTCACGTTTTCTAATGGGGAAAAATTCTGTGAGGGCACACTTTGAGTAACAAGATTGTAGTGGACATTGGAGGGGTTTTGGAGAGAATGACCCCTGGACATACCTGAATTTTCAGACTAAATTCAGCTATTCCATAGCTGTAAATAGTTGGGCAAGTTAACATAATCTTTTCCTTTTATTTTTTATTTAATCACCATACTAATGTCTGTGCCTATGAGGTTATTTTCTTTGCTTAATACCCTCACCTCTTTCACTAAGCTCTCTTACTGAGGCTCAGTTTCCTCATCTGGAGAATGGAGAGAATAATACAGGCCTCAAAGTGGTGTGAAAATTAAATGAAGTAATGGATGTATAATACTCAGAATGCTTCCTAGCACAAAAACACTTAAGGAAATGAACTCCTTTTTGCATAGTATTCTCCTAGAATTGCAGACTTCATATTTTAACAAACATCATCATTGTTTCTTCTTTGAGTTTCTTAAAATCCTCAGATAGATATTGCCTGTTCCTGTTCTCTTTGCTGGATCTATACTGACATAGTGTGTGAATTAGGATCAGAATATCTGTGCTCTTATATTCTAATCCTGTACAACTTGGTGATCTGTTTAAATATCCAATATAAAAGGGCAAAGAGAATAAAAACAGGAAAGGAAAAAGTAAAAGACACATTTCTTGATTATAATGGAAGTTTTTCCGAAGCTGGTTGCAAAATTGTTTCCAACCCACATGCTCTCTTTCAATGTGGTCTTGCCATTTCTCTCTTTGAGAGGAGAACTTGGACTGGCCCTGTGACTTGTTCTGACCAACAGGAGATAGCAGTGGTAACAGTTAAAACTTGAGACAGCTTCCGTTTCCGTCTTCCTGAATGGAATACATCTTGTGACCTAGCCATCACACTGTGAGAAAGCCCAAGAAATCTCACAAAAGGCTCATATGAAAGAAAAATCAAGGTCTCAGGAGCTTCAGCAGAACCCCCAGACAGGAGCCAGCACCAACTGATAGCCCCGTGAAGAACGCTATGCTGGACCCTGCAGCCATCCCACAGACACAACCAACAGCACAGGAAGTAGATAAATCATCCAATCAACCCCATAACAAACAACAAGTTGATGTTGTTTTAAGCCATGAAGTTCCCCTCCCTTTTTTTATTGTTTGAAGGATTACAAATAGTACATATGTTTCCTTTTTTCCCTCTTGACCTCTCCCCAGCTTCCCCTACCCCCTCTCCGCATATGCCTTCACCTACTCCCCCCCCCCCCCTCGTGTCTTGTATCCATTGGTTATGTTTATATGCATGCATACGTCGATCTCTTGCAGCCTCCCGCCCATCTCCATTGCCTTTCAGCTATAGTTTGACAGTCTGGAAAAATAGTTACAGAGATAAAGCCATGAAGTTTTAAATTGTTTGTTATATGGCAATAGGCAACTGACATTGAAATATTTAGTCATTGTGTTGTGTTCATGTACACTGTTTACTTGAAAGCAAGTTGATGAAAACACAGGCAGAAGGAAACACATCACATTACCTTGAAACAAATTTGAGGATCCCCTTAGGAAAATTAATGACACTTTTATATTAGTAATACATAGATCTTTTCTTCATATCTATAGAAGTGACCTTTTTAAGATTTTGTTTTAGTGTTTTAAGCAGACATGCAGAGTGGTCAAATTTAAGAATATATATCTAGTTCCTAATACTAGGAATTGCTAACACAATTTTGAATTGCTAACACAATGTCTGTGCGATATGCAGATGATATATTATAGAATTATACACTTGAAACCTGTATAATTTTATTAACTAATGTATGCCCAATAAATTCAATATTTAAAAAGCCTGTAGAAGTGGGAATATTGAGTTCCCAGAGTCACTTTCATATAGAGAGACAGAAAACAGCTGGGAGACAATGTATGTTTTGCTGTGCCATGACTTTGGATGCCGTGATTGATTTTTCTTACCTTGCATCATGTTATTTCCTGTTCTGTTTTGCGTATGAGCAAGGATATGAGGCTGACCAAAGAAACATTTATATAATAATCCTAACATGAATAGCAAGTGTGCAGTGTCATTCTTCATTTATTCATTTAAAAGTAAGTGCCCCCAACTCCTGCCAGGCATGGGCTTCAAATGCCAAACAAGTTATTCTCCCTGTCTCAGGTTTCCAATTCTTTTTTGGTGTGAAAGCCCTAAAATATTAATATACTATCTTTAGAAGAACAAAGTTGGAGGGATCACAATACCAGATATCAAGTTATACTATAGAGTCACTGTTCTCAAAATTGCCTGGTACTGGCACAAGAACATATAGACCAATGGAACAGAGAACCCAGAAATTGACCCAAGCCATTATGCTCAATTAATATTTGACAAAGGAAGCAAGAGCATACAATGGAGTCAAGACAGTCTCTTCAATAAATGGTGTAGGGAAAATTGGACAGATACATGCAAAAAAAATTAACTTAGACCACCAACTTACACTATACACAATAATAAAGTCAAAATGCATAAAGAACTTAAATGTAAGATTGGAAACCATAAAAATCTTAGAAGAATCCATAGACAGCAAAATGACAGACATTTGTCGTAGCAATATTTTTACCAATACAGGTCCTAGGGCAATGGAAAATAAGAAGAAAATAAACAAATGGGACTACATCAAAATAAAAAGCTTCTGCACAGCAAAAGAAACCATCAACAAAACAACAAGAAAGTCCACTGCATTGTAGAACATATTTGCCAATGTTATCTCCAATAAGGGTCTAAACTCCAAAATTTACAGGGAATTCATACAATTTAACAGAAAGAAGATAAATAATCCAATAAAAAAGTGGGCAAAGGACCTAAATAGACACTTTTCAAAAGAGGACATACAGAAGGCCAAGAGATATATGAAAACATCCTTAAAGTAACTAATCATCTTAGAGATGCAAATCAAAACAACAATGGGGTACCTCACACCTGTCAGAATGGCAATCATCACCAAATCAACAAATGACAAGTTCTGGCGAGGTTGTGGAGAAAAAGGAACCTTCATGCATTGCTGGTGGGAATGCAGACTGGTGTAGCCACTTTGGCACAGTATGGAGTTTCCTCAAAAGTTAAAAATGGAACTCCTATTCTACCCATTAATCCCACTTCTAGGAATATATCCCAAGAAATCAGAAACACCATCAGAAATGACATTTACACTCCTATGTTCATAGCAGCAGAATTTACAATAGCTAAGATTTGAAAATCAGCCCATTAGCAGATGAGTGGATTAAAAATTGTGGTACATCTATACAATGAAATACTACACTGCTGTAAAAAAAAAAAAAAAAAAAAAAAAAAGGAACTTTTACCATTTGCAACAGCATGGATGGACCTGGAGAGCATTATGCTAAGTGAAATAAGTCAGTCAGAAAAAGATAAATGTCACATGATCTCACTCCTATGTGGAATATAATGAACACCATAAACTGATGAACAAAACTAGATCAACCAAAGGATTTGTATGCATGCATAGTAGCATAACCAATGGACAAAGACCCTGGGGTGGTGGTGACTTGTCCTGGGAGTGTGAGTGGTCGGAGAGGGGTCAATGGGAGAAAAAGGAGACATATATAACACTTTAAACAATATATAATTTGTTTTCATATATACTAAGTTTATATACACTGGATATATCTGGTAAGACTAGATATTTCTTTCTTGTTCCACCACTCTGGGAGATCTCAATCTATGGTTTCATTGTCTTGAATATATTATTGTATAAATGTAATCCAGCATCTTGCACAATTAACGTAAGACCTTCCACAGCAGAAATCATCATTTGGCACTGAAGTCTGTGGCAATCTAGATAAGAGTCCTTCTTCTTAACTATAGCATCTATTATATCTGCCTAAACCTCTAATTCTGCATCCAGCAACTAAGATGCACAAAAGGAGATGAAAATAGTATTTTGTAGACCTACCTTAATTGAAAACCTTATTTTGAAAAATCCAGTCCTAATTACCAATTGTTGTTCAGTTCATTGTATTTGTATGGGGAAGATAGCCAGAATTTTCCATTACTGTTAATAGTTAAATTCTGAAAAGAGTAAATTTGTTCAAAGCAAAGGAGTAAACGCTCAGTTGCTTAATTGTAGCAAAGAAATAATTAGAAAATTGTACTGGAAAGTAAAGGATCCACAATGAAAAGGTAGTTAAATACTGACCTACTTCTTTTCCTCAAAAGGACATTTTCTCCAAATGACAGTACTCAAAGTTTAGATAATGCAAATCTGTGATGCAGGCAATTGCATCCTGATTTCATTTTTTAAAAAAAATATATTTTATTGATTTTTTACAGAGAGGAGGAGAGAGGGATAGAGAGCTAGAAATATCGATGAGAGAGAAACATCGACCAGCTGCCTCTTGCACACCCCCTACCGGGGATGTGCCTGCAACCAAGGTACATGCCCTTGACCAGAATCAAACCTGGGACCTTTCAGTCCGCAGACCGACGCTCTACCACTGAGCCAAACCGGTTTCGGCTGCATTCTGATTTCATTTAAACTACAGTTCTTTCTTTCTATTTATACCTATTCAACAATGCATTGTTCATTAGTCTTTCATGTCTCTGTGATTAGAACAATTTGTATGTGTCCCTTTTGCATTGACCAAATACTGAAATAATCATTTGTGTATAGTATTTTACACATATTGCTCACAGTCTAATGAACTTTATAAAGTCTTTTTCTCATTCTATAACAAGGAGGGCATACTCTGAGGCATCTGGTCATTGGGAGAGTTCGTTTATTTATTTAAAAAATATTTATTGGACACCTATTCTGTGCTAGGCATTCTTCTCGGCTCTGTAAAAACAGACACATCCTTGTCTTCATGGAGCTTATGTTCTAAAGAGGAGAGACAGGTAATAAACAACTAAAGAAGTAAAATATGTATGAAAGTAATAAGTGCTATAGAAAAGATCTTTCCAGTCAGGGAGAACAATAAACACAAAGAACCTGAGACAGTGTGTGTTTTGAAGTGTTTGGAAACAATTTAAAAAGTACTTTATCTAGAATTGAGATAGGGAGAGGAAGGAAGGGTGGGGAATAAGGTCACATAGATAAGGGCTTCTTCTTTTAGAGGATTAAAGCCTAAAGCTTACTATAGTCTAAAATTTTAATAGAATCACTGTTTGCTGTATTGAGAATTGATCAGTAACAGGAAGATTACTTTAGAACTTAATGCAATCCGGCCAGTGTGGTTCAGTGGTTGAGTGTCAACCTATGAACCAGGAAGTCACGGTTGGATTCCTGGTCAGGGCACATTCCTAGGTTGCCAGCCTGATCCCCAGTATGGAACTTGCAAGAAGCAGCTGATCAATGAGTCTCTCTTATCAGTCATGGTTCTATCTCTCCCTCCCTCTCCCTTCCTCTCTAAAGTCAATTTTGTATATATTTAAACTTATTGCAGTAATCTAGATGAGAGATGATGATTGTTTGGGCCAAGGTGGTAGCAGTGTGCGTGGTGAGAAATTATGGTATTCCATATATACAGGGTGGGGCAAAAGTAGATTTACAGTTGTTTGTATGGAAAATAATACAATAATTAATAAATAATAATGCAAGAATAAATTCTGTGTTTTGCATACTCACAGCTATACTAGTAAACCTATTTTTGTCCCAACCTGTATTTTATAAGTAGGAACTTCTGTATCGCCAATAGATTGATTGGAGGGTGTGAGAGAAAGTGAAGTTAACTATGCCTCCAAGTATTTAGTTGCTGCTTACTAAGATAAGAAGATTGATAGAGGAGCTAGTTTTGAACAACTTTGAGGAAAAGACATGGAAGATATTTTGGATATGTTAAGTTTGAGGTGGCTATCAGGCTCTCAAGAAGAGATGTCTAATAGGTAGTACAATATATATGACAGGAGTATGGAGGAGAGTTCTGGCCTGGGGAGGTATATTATAGAGTTATAGGTGGCAGTTAGGCCATGAAAGCAGCAGCGATTACTACAGGGGTAATAGTACATAAAAAGAAACTCAAGGCCTGAGCTTTGTGCACTGTAAGGGAGAATCAGAAACTAGCAGGGATTTTTGTTGTTGTTGTTGTTTTTGTTTTTGTTTTAAAGTGCTGCTAGTTGCAGCCTTTTGAATTTTGCCACTTGTGAATTGACTTAAGTTTTTATGATTAGACTAGAGGCCCAGTTCACAGATTCATGCATGTTGAAAGGAAATTAATTAGTAGGTGGCTGGAGGGACAGACTGGGCAAGACAGGCCAGACATGCCCTGGAGCCAACCTCCTGCAGTCTGTTCCTGGCTGGCCACACCTGGGGTGTCTGCGAAGTGAATATGGTCCCTCCAGCAGGTGGGGTTTCTTGGCCTGGCCAGTAGGGATTGGGCAGAAACTGGCTCTCCGATATTCCCTAAGGGGTCCCTGAGTGCAAGAGGTTACTCTGGAAAATTGCTGTGGCTCAGCAGCTCCTGCATTGAGCATCTTCCCCCTGGTGGTCAGTGCACATCATACCTACCAGCCAGTTGGCCAGTCATCCAGTCATTTAGGCTTTTATATATATAAACTAGAGGCCTGGTGCAGAATTCAAGCATCAGTGGGGTCCCTCCACCCTCTCTCATTCTGAGACCCCTCAGGGGATGTTGTACTTCCAGCAGTCTGACATCCCCCAAGGAATGTAGTAGTGTGTGAAGTGGCAGGCAGCTGCTGGGGAGGAACCCAAGGCCAGGCTGGGTGCTGCACCGCTCTTGCTCATCCTGGCTGCCACTGGGTAAGTTCGATGAGCAGTGCCCCCATTGTGGGAGTGCACTGATAACCAGGGGGAATCTTCTGCATTGAGCTTCTGCCCCCTAATGGTCAGTGCACATAATAGCTACCAGTCGACTGGTCGTTCGGTTGCTTAGGCATATATATATATATATATATATTCTCTTGGTAAATCTAGCTGAAGATCTACCAAAAACCCCAAAGGAAGGGAAATGAAAGAAGGTAAGCAAAGTACTTAAAGCACAAGAATTATTGAATATTTAAACTCAAAGGAGACCTTAGAGATAATCTAATTCAACTTCTTCAGTGTGTACCTGGGGAAACTGAGGTCAAAGTGACAGATCTGTTAGTTGTACAGTTAAAACTCAAGCTAAAGTCTCTGGGCATTCTGGCACATGCTGTTCAGTATAAAGCTAGTTCCCTCAGAGCACCATCGGTGAGAATGTTCAAATATTATAGATGCAAACTTTGAGGAAGCAACAAAGATTTCCTCTCAGTGTCAAGCAGTGAGATAAATAAAAGAATGATTATAACATCAGGGAGAAAAATTACTAGTTGGTGTTTCCATTTCCTTTATATTAATATGTTTCTAATCAAATAATTAAAAAATATATCTATTTGGCTTTCCAAATATCACACATTAGTATGTAAAGGCAAGTTTAGAGAGCATTTAGAAAAGATCATAACCTGCAATTCAATGCTATACCGAGCTATTATTTCCCTCAGATTTTGTTTTACTAATCCAGCTCTTAGGATGTTAAATGGCTTCTGGGTCCCAAGACTGCATGTCATTGTATGCTAAGAAATCGCTTAAGGATGATGGGGTGTCAATTTACATGTGTCCTTATTTATTTATTTTTTATTTTGGTGTAAAAAATAAGAAGGAGTTAGCTGTAATTCCTATGCTCACACCAAATTGCTAGCCTATTGTCCTAGGAAATTTATTAATAAACTATCTTTCTCCCTCACATTTAAAACTATATAACAATCCATTTGTTCAATATGCATTTGGGCCCATTTGGAGAATTTTTTTCATGTTCCATTAGTTAGTCTGTCCTGCAATGCATAGTATTTATAACTGTATCCTTTTAATGCATTTTAATATATAATGGTGCTAGACCATCTAATTTCTCTTGTTCAAAATGATTTTGGCAGTTTCTCACGCTTATTTTCCAGATGAATTTTAGAGTTATATATTCAAGTTCCAAAGTAAAATATTATATTAATGTATTTGTTGGGATTTTGAATATTTAGATTATTATCATTGGTTTAAAAAAAACCAATTTATGCATTTTTACATAAGAATAAAGTATAGGCATTCCAAGAAGATAAGTTTGGTTTCAAATCATCACAATAAAGTGAGTATCACAATAAATTGAGTTGTAATCTTTTTGTTAGGGGAGGAGGATCTTGTCTTCAATTTGTGATAAACAACATCTGTGAAGCACAATAAAGCAAAGTGCAATAAAACGAGGTATGCCTATATGTCTTTTCATTTACTAGTCTTCTTTTATGGTTATCAGCAGAGTTTTCCAATTTTGCTTTTTTATATAGGTCTTGTACATAGCTTGCTAAATTTATTTTTAGAAAATCAATCTTTAGTATTACTTATATTAGAGGCCCAATGCACAAAATTTGTGCATTGGGGGTGGGGGTGTCCCTCAGCCCAGCCTGCACCCTCTCCAATCTGGGACACCTGAGAGGATGTCTGACTGCCAGTTTAGGCCCAACCCCTGTGGAATCAGGCCTAAACCAGCAGTCTGACATCCATCTCACAATCTGGGATTGCTGGCTCCCAACTGCTCACCTGCCTACAAGCCTGATCACCCCCTAACCACTCCCCTGCCAGCCTGATCAATGCCTAACTGCTCCGCTGCCAGCCCGATTGTCCCCAACTGCCCTCCCCTGCTGGCCTGGTCACCCCTAGCTGCACTCCCCTGCCGACCTGGTTGCCTCTAATTGCCCTCTCCTGCATGCCTGGTCTCCCCTCCACTACCTTCCCCTGCTGGCCTGGTCGCCCCTAACCGCCCTCCCCTGTTGTCCTGCTTGCCCACAACTATCCTTCTTTGCCAGCCATCTTGTGATGGCCATCTTTGACCACATGTGGGCATCCATCTTGTGTGAGGGCATGAGGGTCAATTTGCATATTACCTCTTTATTATATCAGATAAATAAGATATGTTCTTATATTGAGTGTATTTTAATATAAGTGTTATGAAATTCTTATTAATTCTAATCAAGTACATTGCAAATTGTCTTCTAATAATTTAAATAACTTTTTTTAGTTTTTAAATTATATGTAATCATTTTACATGTTGATAATTTTCTATTTTTCCTCTTTTATATATCTTGTTTTCTTTATTTCTGTAAACATAATGTCTAATACTTCCAGAACAATATTCAGTAATAGTCAACACAGTATGTTCCTTGTCTTATATTTTATGTTAATGGAATGCTTCTTTTGTTTCAAAATTAATAACCTTTTCTTTGACATAGGGTTAAGGAACTATCCATCTATTCCATATTTTATTAAGCACGAAAAATCAGATATCAATAAGTTTTATCTATATATTTCAGTATTTATTGAGATAATCACATGCTGAGTCTTTTTTTATTTATTAAGATATTGAATAATATATAATTAATACTTGAATACTTTTTTTCCTTTAGGGAAAAAAAATTTCACTTGGTTATAATGTGTTAATGTTTTAATTTGAGTGAAGAGGGATTCAATATTCAGAGAATTTAGGGTGCTTATATCAATATTCAGAGATGGGATGTATCTGCATTTTTTAAAATTTTGTCCTAATTGTCTGGCTTTGGGATTAATACTGTCTTTTTCTAATCACCCCTGCCTCACAACACATGCAAATGCACATACACTTTTTAAAAGTAGATAATTAAGGATGGCCTAATTTTTCCCAAAATAACCACCTTTCATTTTGTTTTACTCTATAAATATTTGTTTAATGAAAAAAAAAAATAGGAAAAAGTTTGCCTACTTCAGAAACTCTTGGACAGGTTGCTATGAGTCTTAAGGTACAGAAAGTTGGTGTCCTTTTTGTATTTATCTTTACCTTTGACCCTCTTAACTCATCCCTCCACTCCCCAACACCCACCATTTTATGCTTATTCTCTTGATAGTTGTTGTGGGAGGTGATTCAGGCTTTCTACCTCCATGAAAATGAATTTCCCTTGGCAAGCCCAAGCTGACATCTCAGAAAACAAGCAGTAACCAGGATAGTGCTCTCACTGTTATCCCTTCCTTTAGAATAGCACTTGATTCTAAAATAGGAAGAGAACTTTGATGTTCAGAAATAGACTTGGGCTTAGGTAAGGTCCCAGTGTTTAGCAATCCAGAACTATACTGAGCTCAGAAAGGCAATCATATGAGACCAGGGATTTACATATGGTTTTTGCTTTCTTCCCATATAATGTTGATATAGTCATGAGTAGTCCCAAACAATTCTGAAACAGACTGTCTTGAAGTCACCGAATTTCCCCTACTAATGGTATTAGATTGAGCTGGTTATTGCCTCTCCATCCCTATCTCCCCTAAAAAAGGGGTTTATTAGCTTGAATTCCTCAGGAAATTATTTCTATGACTTCCTTGTCAGAGTTAGGTCAGAGCTGACTGAGCCTCCGCTGGCTAGTCTTCACCTAGTCAACAGTAACAGACACTGGAATAGGCCAGATGAGGGCAGCAAAGGGCTAATCATGCAGCATGATTTGTGTCTAGTGTCAATTAGCAAAGCGGTGCATGCTTGACCCGATGTCTTTATTAGGAAAGCCAAGGTTGCAATGATTAGATGAGAATGGTAGGGAATGGAGGATGTTCCAGAGATAAATGAGAGCAATTCAGGAGTACAAGAAGGGAAGAAAACTACACATAAATACATGGAAGCCAAACTAAGATTAAGAAAGGAGTGAAGGAATTTTCTGGCACCTATTTTGAGCCAGATACTGTATCTGTAAAATATCATTTTTCAAGTAGTTACTATATGTTAGGTATTGTTCTAGGTGGCTAAATGTTTATATACATGTATATAAATATATATGCACACATATACACACATATATTATATAAATATATATATTTTATATGTAACATATAAGATAGAAATCAATACCTGGGTAAGGGTAGGCAGATAAGAGTCTCAAGGCCTGAGCCCCAGGCACTCTGTTGCTTAGAAGTGAGAGATAGAACCAGCAAGAAGCCCTTTAAAGGAACAGCTAATCGCCAAAGTAAAAATAAATAATGAAATTATATAATATATTTTAAATTATCTATATATATAAAAAGGCAGTGTCTGTCACGACCAGGACAACCAAAGGACTGTTGAGCTGCAGCAGGTGGCAAGCAGCGAGCAGCTCAAATTGGGCCAGCCCCTACATTCCCCCCATAGGCGGCGCAGCAAAGCCTGTGCCAGGTAGATGCAGGAGAGACACATTCACACCCTACCAGGTTCTCAGACTCTTCTGCCAACATCGAGGCCTCAGATGCCAGAGCTTTGTTATCCTCCACAACTCCGAGGCCCTGGTGCCGCCCAGGCAGAAGTTTTGCTTGCCTCACCTATCTGGTCTGGGGTTAGTTTCTCGTCTACTCTTGTCACCTGCTGTCCACCAGCTGCTCAGACACCCGAGCCAGGGATTCACTTATGGGTGGACCCAGATGCTCCTTCCCGCCCTCAATGGTCTAGCAGCCTCAGCAGCACCTGAGCCCAAGACCTGTCTCTGGGAGGGTGGGTCTGGGCTAGGGATCCACAGCTGCATCTCCTCAAAGTCCCACCCAGCACTGGGGAAGGGGGAAGCCTCCCTCCTTTCCAGTTACATCATAGCACAGAGGCTGTGGAGCATCTCTGCCCCCAACACCCTCTGAAACCCTGGGAAGAAATGCCCACTGGCCCACCTGGGACCGACGCCTCAGGCTCCCCACCCTTGCGATCCCACACCTGGCCTCATCAGTTGCTGCAGCTACACTCAGCCATCAGCCTGCCAGCACAGGAGGAGAGGAAAGGAGAGGAGGAGGGAAGCTGTAAGTGGGACTCTGTTGGGTTCAGCCAGCCTGTCTGAAAGATCTCCCTGTGTGCCTCCCTGCTCCGCCTCTGCCTAGGGACCCTGCCTCTGACTCACTGTCCTCAGAGTTTCCGCCATCTTGGGAAGGTCAACACCCAGCTGACTGCCAAGACCTCAGGCAGTAGATACTGCAAGGTCGCCATGACAAAGAGGTCATGGAGGGGCAAGATACTACCTCTGGTTGAAGCAAGTGCTGTGGGAGCAAAGGGACCAAAAAACTGGTTATGTCCAACAGCCATCGAACTCGACACATGGTATTCGAATTAGTAATTGTTAGAGCTGAATTTAGAACAGGTGTGCCCCATTTTAAGCAACCCCCCCCAAATAAACTTACCAAGTTAATAATTCAGTAATCCCACTCCTAGGAATATATCCTAAGAAACTAGAAACATCAATCAGAAAGGATATATGCACTCCTGTGTTCATAGCAGCATAATTTACAATAGCTAAGATTTGGAAACAGCCTAGGTGTCTGTCAGCAGATGAGTGGATCAGAAAACTATGGTGCATCTACACAATGGAATATTATGCTGCCTTGAAAAAGAAGGAATTCTTACCATTTGCAGCAACCTGGATGGAACTGGAGAACATTATGCTAAGTCAAATAAGCCAGTCAATGAAAGAAAAATTCTACATGATCTCACTCATTTATGGATAATAAAGAACATTATAAACCAATGCACAAAAAGATTGATACAGAGGCAGTAAAGCATCAAACAGAATGTCAAATTACAGCGGGAAGGTTAACTTGCTGCTGTGTTCTGGCCCATTAGGATTGAGGGAGATGGGCTGGACACTCCCTGGAGTCCTCCTATGGTCCCTCCCAGGCTGGCCAACCTCCTGCATCTCTCCCAGCTCCAATCGTGCACTGGTGGGGTCCCTCAGCCTCCTCTGTGCCCTCTCACAATCCAGGACCTTTTGGGGGATGTCAGAGAGCCAGTTTTGGCCCAATCCCACAGGGCAGGCCAAGGGACCCCACTGGTGCTTGAATTCATGCACCAGGCCTCTAGTAGGGGGATAAATAGTGATGAACAGACACTTGATTTGGGGTGGTGAACACACAATACAATGTACAGATGACATATTATAGAATTGTACACCTGAAACCTGTATAATTTTGTTAACCAGTGTCACCTCAATACAATTAATAAAAGGGAAAAAATTAAAATAAATGATAACCAGAAATTTCTTGTTTTGTCCACTTGACAAAAGGATATGTACTACTAACTGTAAGTGATTATCTTTAGAAAGACAGACAGCAAGAAAAAATATCGCTAAATGAGCTGAAAGTTCAGAGTTATGGAATTTATGTATGGGCTTCAGCAAAGGGTCAGATATTAAATGGTTATCTTTTATATCTTTCTTTAATTTATCACTCAAAATTGTTACAAAAGCTAATTCAGTCTTGTTTGTAAATTTTGAATTTCTCGGACTTCAAGATTCTACTAAAAATAAAATATGAATGGGTTCCATTAAAAAAAAGGATTTTCTTCCTGGCCATGGTAGCTCAATGGTTGGGCATCAATCTAGGATCCAGGAGGTCACTGTTCGATTTCTGATTAGAGCACATGCTCATCTTGTGGGATTGATCCCCAGTAGGGGTGTACAGAAGGCATTAAGTTTGGTAGTATTTTGCTGAAGATTTTTTATTTATACTTTTGAGATATTTTTCTGTAGTTTTTTCCCCCCTCTTGTGATATGTTTAATAGGTTTTAATATCAGGATAACACTGGCCTCATAGAATGAATTTGGAAGTGTTTGCTCCATTTATACTTTTTCTAAAAGTTTGTGAAGGATTGGTGTTAGATATTTTTTCCTAAATATATTTTATTGATTTTTTACAGAGAGGGAGAGAGAGGGATAGAGTTAGAAACATCGATGAGAGAGACATGGATCAGCTGCCTCCTGCACACCCTCCACTGGGGATAGGCCCACAACTAATGTACATGCCCTTGACCGGAATCGAACCTGGGACCCTTCAGTCCGCAGGTTGACGCTCTATCCACTGAGCCAAACCAGTTTCGGCCATTTCCTAATTCTTAATATAAACATTTGTAATCCAAATTTCTCTCTAAACACTGTTTTCCTGCATTCCATAAGTTTTCATTCACCTCAGAGTTTTCTAATTTCCCTTGTGATTTCTTTCTCTTTACACCATTGATTATTAGGTGTGTGTATTAATTTTCACATATTTGTGAGCTCACAAAATTTCCTCTTTCCAAATTTTAGATTATGTGTTTGTTGCCTAAGCCAACACTCCCAAATGTAGTGGCTAGGTGGTGGTGGTGATAAGGATGGAGGTGGGGATGGGAATGGGGTTAAGGGTGATGGCAAATTCCTTGCTACGACCAATCAGGTACTTGACTTGCTTTTGACCCAAAAAGCAGAAATGGCAGGGAAGAACTTTCTCTAAGCAAGCAATGATATACAAAACTGAAAATGGCGATTGAAGAATTGTTTGAATTCATTGCTGGGAACAATTAGGGAAATACTCATATGCATTACTATGTGGTTCGTTTATTCTGCATTTCCCACAGTTCCTGCAACCCCCGCCCCCGCCCCCCAACTCAAATACAAACATGTTCAAAACCTTCCCATCAATATTGTGCCAACTTCTGGGACATGGGCGGGTTTTCCATGTATAAAGAGTGAGTAGATACTAGCCCTGTCAATCATTCTCACCCCAACCAGTCAGGATATATGAAGGGCATGCAATAGGCTGGTATAAAAAGGAGCACTACTTGGGGTGTACAGGGACACTAAGTTCTCCTCAGCACCACAGGGATGAGAGAATGTGGTGACCGCTTCCACACACAATGACAAAGTGTAAGGTTAATTTTAATAATCTACTTCCATGGTCTGGAGGTCTTTGGATTTGGGATCAGGTTTTACCTTAGCTGAATCTGGACTCAGTGTTATGCTTTATGTTACTTCATGGTGACTTGAAATGTGGCTGCCAGAAAGTTGATTTTGTCTTTTATTTTTAAATCCTTAGATGATAATTGTCTTGTATATTTGTTTAATTCTTGATCTTGGCGCTTCTGTTTCTTTTATTTTAAAAAAATATATATTTTATTGAGTTTTTACAGAGAGGAAGAGGGATAGAGAGCTAGAAACATCGATGAGAGAGAAACATCGATCAGCTGCCCCCTGCACACCCCCCACTGGGGATGTGCCCGCAACCAAGGTACATGCCCTTGACCTGAATCGAACCCAGGACCCTTCAGTCCGAAGGCCTACACTCTATCCACTGAACCAAACCGGTTTCAGCCCCTCTGTTTCTGTTCTTTTCTACCTGAAAAGAAGAAATTTCACACACTGAGCTATTGCCCCTGGATTCGGACTGTGGCTTTGGGCTGCCTTCAAAGCGTAGTTTTGTGTAACTTTCCTCCCCCCCCCCCCCCCCCTTTCCCTAAATATAATTGATGTGGTTAATTTTTTGGAATCAATTCTCTCATATTCTGACATAATTTAAAAAGAAAAAATGATTTCTTGGTATTTTCAACTTGAAAGCAAGGAAAATGACTATCTACTACATGCAGGACTTGTTCACTGATGACCTTACATTTAAATAGTTTTCAGTCTGTTGAAGCCATTTTGCATTTTAGTGCAATATATTTGTGTATTAATATTCTATTCAACCAAATGTGTTCCTGACACTTTCCATGCATTTTCCTTTAAAAGATTAGTCTAATTTACACTTAGTATTTTAGAAACACTGCAGATGTCCTAGGTCTCTCTTCCATCAATATTGGAGGCATTTTTGGCATTTAATTTTACAAACTAATTGTTTGCTCATCCTCACTGTGTTCAGTTTCATTTTGTTATTGAGGGTTTCATAGGTTTTTCATGGAAGATTTGTACAAATTTCAGTTTACAGTAGAGGAAATAAACTATTGGATTGACTGCCTTTATTTTATATTATAATATAATAATGTATTTGGTATACATTTACTTGTCTACATGCTGGTCTTGTTCCCGTTATATAAATGTGCCTAATGATAAACATTTTGATGCATTCTGGATTTACAAATGCAGGATTTAATCATCTGACTGAATCCTCAATGTTTTATGACAATGACTGCACTTAGTGGCTGTAATTTTACTGTATGGCGCTCTTTTACAGAGGCATTTTGCATTTGGCAACATTTCATTCTATTTCACGTAGGACTTGGTTCTTGTCATAAGCTTTGAGTAGAAAAAAATTGTGTTATCTTCAATTAACAAATAAGGAAAAGAAATTTGTAATTGGAAAAAAAAGTTCTGTGGTATTTTTAGTGTAGAGATGCATACATTGACGATCTGAGTGACTGAGATCTTATTTTAGGTCAGTGAATGACCGAAAGCACTCGTCACAGGCCACCACTGAACATCGTTTGTGATTTCATTACCTGTAAAAATTGGATGTTGGATATCAGGTTATTTAATTCAATTCTGTCCCTAGTCTTTTGCATACATTTCCTTTGAAAAGTGTGGGACATTTCAATGTGTAAATTAGGAAAATAACAGTGAGATTGAGTGCTTTGTATCTTCTGTCACGGTTGTGTAGTTATGAATTTTATTTTACAGTGTAGTTGTGCATTTAACATAATAGTCATTTAAAATTTTTGGTCTAGGTCCTCTTTCCCCGGTGTTTTTCCACCGAAAAAAATTATTTGTATGGTTCCTATTTACAAACAAGGACAGCAGTGGTCAGTCACAACAGATAATGCCGTAAATATGATGCTCCTCCCCCACCCTTCCGCATGCTGGTGCTGCCTCTTCTCATGCTCCGCCCCAATCCATCCTGTGCTGGCCCTGCCCCTTCCCATACTCCTCTCCCATCCCGGCCTCCACTGGATGTGCAACATTTCCCATGAGCCTCCACCATGCCTGCATGTGCTGGCACCTCCCATTCTCAAGCTCCTCCCTCGTTCTAGCACTTGCTGGCCCGGCCCCTTCGGCTAAGCACTCCGATTGTGCCATTGTATGCATGGGTGTTGTTAAGGGCAGGCATTTGAAATTTGCAGGGATTACGTTATGTGACATCTAACGTGTATTCGAGGGGAGAATTAAATTTTTTAAAAACACCTCTTTTGCTTCTTAAAAACCTGAGGACCATAATCACCCAGAGGAACCTGATCCTTGCTTTGAGGTAAAATGGTGCTGGTTGAATTTGTCTAGTTCATTCTTGATGTTGACGTGATTTATGTATATTGTTTAGTATCTAAGTGATTTATTGAAACTTTTATTGATTAAACATTGATGTTTTCCAAATATTATCATTTTGGATTATATTTACAAATCAGAAAGATCTGTTGTTGGTTGGGTTGAAAACTGTCTCTGCCTTTGTTACTATGAGATATCGAGGTTTTAGGAATCAGTACATTAACTAATCAGGATACTAACATTTTAAGCAGAGCCCTAAACCTTGAACAATTTCTAACAATGGGATTTAGGTCCAGGTGTCAAGCTTGATGGCATTTTTATTGCAGCCTTTTTGCTCACAGAATCCTATGGGGGATATTTTCCAGGCCTTAGCTACAGAAGCCAATATTAACAACTGTCAAATTCTTTTATTATTACTTCCTTGAAGATCTACGCTGTGTCAGAGAGTAGCAATGTTATTTAATGATTGGAATTATTCATGAAATTAACCTAAATGATATTAGCGTTTTTCTGATGTCCATGATTTTCTAACTTATTGTGGTACTGATTACTGACACTAATACACTTTAAATGCTGTTGAATAATCTGGTGAACAACTCATCCCCCCATTTCACAGGTTTATTACCCATAATCCTGCCTGAATCTTTAGCTATGGCATTGAATGGGATAAACAGATGTGTTTAAGACTCCTTCTTATAGTAATTGGAGACATTGCCTTTCAACTTAATATTTCATGATTTCCTTATGATGTTTGGTTAAAGCAGAATGAACTAGGGTTCATTTTGAACAGGCAGCCAAACTTCTTTGGCAGCAGCCTTGTCTGATCTTGTGATCCCGAGATTAGTGCAGTAGCTGCCTTATATTATCTTTCATTCTGCGTGATTGGGTACCCTGGCTCCACCAACCATATTTAGAAGTTCCTCTGGATAAGGGAAAGAGAATGTTTATCCCAGCCAACCCCCCACCCCCCAAACGAGTGCAACTTCCCTGCAGTGGTGCTAAGTTTTTTACCCAGGGCAAGCCATCTTGCAGATTTGTACGATTAGCTTCTTTAGGACCTGTGATGGAAAAGTCCAATATTGTTTAGTCTGTGAGCCTATAATGTGAAGAAAATGAAACTGGAACCAGTAGTGAGAGCCAGCCAGATAAATAAATGCATCTCTCTGTAGTGTGAAGTGAGGGGCTTGAACAGAGGGCAGCACCCATCTCGTATCCCCTGGTACTGTAATTAAAGATGATGTTGAAACCCCTTCCCTGAGTCTCTAAGAGACAGGGACTACCAGTAGTGGTAGGGTCACGCCTGGGCAGCGCTGATTAGCTCCGTGTTAGAGACCTTGTTTTTACAGCCTGTTCCTTTCATTAAGCAGGAGCATCTTTTCCCGTACACATTTGTGTTGCTCTGTACACTGCCACTGTTATAGACATGTTGACATAGACTGTTCTGATTTCAGAGAAACATCGCTTTGCCTTTTTAACACCAAAGTTCTGATTTTCCTTTTCTTTTCTTTCTTTCTTTTTTTTTTTTTTTTTTTTTTTTTTTTTTTTTTTTTTTTTTTTTGTAAAGCTAGTAGCAGATAGCAGATGGATGGAATGGACTAGATTGGCTTAGAAGAAAAAACAAAAACAAAAACAAACAAACAAAAAAAAAAAACTACAGAAGCCTAAGGAGTGCAGAGTGCTGCTCAGGCTTTGTTTCAACAGGTATGAGAACCCGGATGTGAAAGTAATTATAAAACCTCGATCTGTCTATGGAAAAGGGAGAGAGATGATATCCATATACCAAGTGTGTGTTTGTGAGGGGGGTGGGGGGTTAGTCTGGCAGCCTAATTTCCCTGTAGCATTTTTTTTTGATAGAGGTCCTGAAAGCATAGGCCAGAAATTAAAGTAATAATAGATGAATACTCCTCCAAATCTTTACCCTTTAATACATTCTTAGCAATTTCTCTGTGATGCAGAGATTGCTGGTGCCACATGTCATGTTGAAAATACAGTAAGCTTCCATTTTGAGTGAAATACACCCATCATTCTAAGGCAATAGTCTGACAGCTCAGCTAGCTTCTAACATATTATTTCAATGCTCTGTGCCACTGTTGAAAATTTTCAATGAATTCAGATATTAGAATCTGCAGGCAAGTTTTGAGAGTTGCATACCAAGGGTCCCTGACCCCTGTGTATAAAACAAGTACTGTGTGATGAATAGATTTGAGTAGTTTATCATGACAAAAAGTGAGAATGTTGATTAGGTTATACTTAATGCTCCTGTATAATAAATGCTCTCTCTTGTTTCTTTTCAGATCATAGTCTCTGTCAATACAGTGGCCAAATCATAAGGCTTGATTGGTAAGCATTCCCCATAGTTGGTACCATTTCCCCCAGATTGCTGTCTGATGCAGAGGTCCTGTGTCTGAACTTAATTTTACCTTTGCTAACTGTCAATTTTCTGGCAAGGTATGCAGTAACTGGTTAATTTACAGTTTGCATTCAATATTATTTTGTATTAGTTTCAGGTGCTCAGCACAGTGGTTAGACAATTATAAACTTTACAAAGTGTTCCCCCTGCCTGCTATTCCCAATACCCACCTGGCAATATTATTGACTATATTTCCTATGCTGTACTTCACATCCCCAAGACTATTTTGTAATAACTATTTTGTACTTCTCAATCTCTTCACCTTTTTCAGCCAAACCCCCAACCCCTCTCTTCTGGTAGCATCAGTCTGTTCTCAGAATATGTTTCTGTTTTGTTTGTTGATTTATATTATTATTTAGATTCCACGTATAAGTTAATTATATGGTATTTGTCTTTCTTGAACTGACTTACTTCACTTAGCATAATACCCTCTTGGTCTATCCGTGCTGTTGCAAATGGTAAGATTTCATTCTTTTTTATGGCTGAATAATATTCCATTGAATATAGCTACATATTCATTTGTATATTGATGCACACTTGGGTTGCTTCCATATCTTAGCTACTGTAAATAATGCAGCAATGAATAATGCATATACTAGCATTCTTTCTAATTAGTGTTTAGGTTTTCTTTGAATATATACCCAGGAATAAAATCACTGTATCATAATGGAGTTTAATTTTTAAGTTTTTGAGGGCACTCCACACTGTTTTCCATAGTGACTGCACCAGCCTGCATTTCTACCAACAATGCAGGAGTTTTTCCTTTTCTCCATATCCCGCCAGCACTTGTTGTTTGTCGATTTATTGATGATAGTCATTCTGACAGGTGTGAGGTGATATCTCACTGCGGTTTAATTTTGCATCAGTGAAATTGAGCATCTTTATATATGTCTATTGTACATCTGTATATCCTCTTTGGATAAGTGTATATTCACATATTTGCCCATTTTTAATTGGATTGTTTGCTTTTTTGTTGTTGAGTTGTATGAGTTCTTTATAAAATTTGGATATTAACCCCTTACATATATATCATTGGCAAATATGTTCTGTCATTCAGTGGCTGTCTTTTCATTTTGTTGATGATTTACTTTGCTGTGAAATTTTTTTTTTAGTTTGATGTAGTTCCATGTGTTTTCCTTGCTGAGGAGATCCTGGTATATCAGGAAAATATTACTAAGAGAAATGTCTGCGATTTGGCCTATGCTTTCTTCTATGAATTTTATTGTTTTGTATCTTACATTTAAATCTAATTTAAATTTATTATTAAATACAATTTAAGAAGATGGTCTAGTTTAAATTTATGCATGTATCTGTCTATTTTCTCAACACCATTTATTGAATAAAGTCTTTATTTCTGTTGATTTTCCACAACACCATTTATGGCACAGATCATAGCAGGCCCATCATAGTCATTGATTTAGTCTCCTGCCTGTCCCTTTCCTTAATTTTCTTTCCTTTCTCAGGTACAGCAAATTCTCATAGGTTTCATGGGTTTCTCTTGGAAAACCACATTTCTATAAATTTTATCCTCATTTGAGAATTATTGATTTGGGAGGGAGAAAGAAGAGAGGGTGGGGGGGGGAGAGATTATGTATGTTTAATTAGTTGTCTCCCATACATGCCCCAACCAGGAATCCAACCAGCAACCTAGGCATGTGTCCTGACCAAGAATCAAAACTGAAACTTTTTTTTTTTAATTTAATGATTTTTTACAGAGAGGAAGGGAGAGGGATAGAGAGCTAGAAACGTCGATGAGAGAGAAACATCCACCAGTTGCCTCTTGCACACCCCCTACCGGGGATGCACCCGCAACCAATGTACATGCCCTTGACCGGAATCGAACCTGGGACCTTTCAGTCCACAGACCGACGCTCTACCATTGAGCCAAACCGGTTTTGGCAAAACTGAAACCTTTTGGATGACACTTCAACCAACCGAGTCACCCAGCTAGGGTAGTTCTGTAATTTTGTTGTACAGCAAGAGGTGGCCCAGGGACCGAGAGCTGGGTTCTATTCTAGCCAGCATGGATAACTTACACAGAGGCTATCATAGCTAAGCCTCCAGTGGGACATTTTAAGATTTGTCAAGTTCTGCAGGCTGGAGGGTGTCTCTTAACTAGCCGTCCTAGAAAATTCTCATCTCCTTGCTTATAACAAGTAACTTCTGGGGCTGTGGTTAGTTCATTTAAGATAGCTAAAAACAAGATCAACAACAACAAAAGCTTAGGTAAAAAACTTTGACAATATCAATGCTAAAACTAAATATGCACTATCCCAAGATATTTTAAAAGAGACTTTTAACCTTTAGTCTCAAAAGATACCTCTGGTTGATCTAGTTTTATATTAACATTAGAGGCCCAATGCATGAAATTCATGCATGGCGGTGGTCCCCTCAGCCCAGCCTGCATCCTCCCCAGTCCGGGACTCCTCAGGGATGTCCAACTGTCAGGGATCTGGCATAAATTGGCAGTCAGACATCATTCTCAAAATCCAGATCTGCTGGCTCCTAACTGCTCACCTGCCTGCTGCCTGACTGCCCCAACTGTCCCCCGTGCCAGCCTGGTCGCCCCAAATGCCCGCCCCCCTACTGGCCTGGTCACACCTCACTGCCATCCTTGCTGGCCTGGTCACCCCCAACTCCCTCTCCTACCCCTGCCAGCTGGGTTGCCCCCAACTTCCCCCCCTTCCGGCCTGGTCACCCACGCAGCCTGCTGTTCAGTCATTTGGTCGTCCCTCACTAACCCCCCTGCTGTCCTGGTCACCCCACGCAGCCTGTTTGTTTGTTACTGGGATGGTGCCCTGGACAATTTGCATATTCCTCTACTATTAGTATAGATAGGTTTTATTCTTAGTGGAACCTAAAGTTCACCCCACACAAGGTAAAAATAAAATGCACATTTCTTTTTTATTTGAAACTAAGTTGTCAACGTTGACATTTCAAAGCTTTTCCCTGTAATAGGTTAAATTAGTTTAAAGCCTTGGATGGTGTGTATGTGTGTGGGAGGTAGGGTGGGGTGGGGTGGGGAGGTTATTGCTATTTCCCATTAAGTGAAAAACTGTGGCAGGAGTTATTTAGAAAAAGCTTCACTTAAAACCACTTAGTGGAGCTGCCGCAGCCAAATCTCTTTACCAAGTAACATGATGGTGAGCATAACTTACTTGCTAGTCCAAAAAAAGGTATAAAACTTACCTGTTCCTCTGCCCACCCCCGTTCCACATATGCTTGTAACCATTGCTCAGTGCTGTCATTTTTGATCTACGTAAGGCAAAATGTGGGGAAGGACTAAATGAACTGGTTGGTGGGTAATTTTACTCAGTATTGGCATTTTAAATGTGGTGATAAGGCAGACGAATCTAAAAGTTACTATGTATTTGGCTGGATATTCACAAAATTCAAAAACATAGGAAAGATGAAAGTGGCCCTGTTCAGAAGTTAAGGTAGAACCTGGTTTCTTGAATCCTAGCGAGTTCAGCCCGTTGACTCAACTGAGGTCTGATCTGTGAACAGTTACTAATTATTTGTATTTTAATCGGGCTCTACATTCTTGGTTTGGTTTTCTATACGAAACTCATGTTTGGATTAAATGTGTTTTCATACTTCTTATTTATATGGAAACTGGAGAGAGATTAGATTCTAATGGACATTTAAGGGCAAGTTTATATGGATTAGGGTTCTTTTATGTAGGAAAAATAATCGTTTTTAGTACTTGATGAAAAAGCACCATGTACACAAAAGGTAATATGCTTAGATGTTTTCTTAGAAAATAACTTCACATTGTAATTATAATATGTGGTCACTAAGAAGGTCTACAGATTAAAACAGTAGTAAGCTAGTGAATTTTAGCAGCCAGCTCTCTAACACCCTAATATATAGCATTTGCCAATTTCTGAGGTGAACATTTTCACAGCTTGCATCACGTGTTAATTAGATCCAGTTAGAAGCCTTGGTTGTTAGAGGTGTCTGTTTAATATAGATATCTGTGCAGAGAAACTAGTATTTAATCAGTTAAAGCCAAGGCTGCCAACCAGCCACAGAGAAACTTCAAAACCCATTTGTTCCCTTGGACTTTTGACCAAAATGAAATCACCCACACATAACTAGTTTGTACTGTATGAGCATAGATCATTTATGTACTTTAACACAGTGGAAATTTTGATTCATCTATTAAGTAAAAAACACTTTCCAGCTACCTATTGTCAGCATCTCTCATCTTAATATTTTTCCTTTATTGATTAAGGTATTACAAATGTGTCATTATCCTCCCATTATCTCCTACCCCCCAATCCTGCCCTCACTCTCACCCCGTGTTGTCTGCATCCTTTGCTTATTCTTATATGCATGCATACAAGTCCTTTGATTGATCTCCCCTCCTTACCCCCACTCTCGCCTACCATCCCTATGAAGTTTGAGCATCTGATCGATGCTTCTCTGTTTTTGTTCATCTGTTTATATTGTTAATTTTATAATCCACAAATGAATGAGATCATGTGATTTTTTTTTTCTTTCTCTGACTTACTTATTTCACTTAGCATAATGTTCTCTAGCTTCATCCATGCTGTTGCAAATGTTAGGAGGTCCTTACTCTTTACAGCAGCGTAATATTCCATTGTGTAGATATAACACAGTTTTTTTAATCCACTCATCTGCTAACAGGCACTTAGGCTATTTCCACATCTGAGCTATTGTAAATTATGCTGCTATCAACATAGGGGTGCATATATCCTTTCTGATTGTTGTTTCTAGTTTCTTGGGATATATTCCTAGGAGTGGGATCACTGGGTCAAATAGAAGTTCCATTTTTAGTTTTTTGAGGAAACTCCATACTGTTCTCCATAGTGGCTGCACCAGTCTGCATTCCCACCAGCAGTACATGAGAGTTCCTTTTTCTCCACATCTTAACCAGCACTTGTCTTGTTGATTTGTTGATGATCGCCATTCTGACAGATGTGAGATGGTACCTCATTGTCACTTTGATTTGCATCTCTCGGATGATTAGTGACTTTAAGCATGTTTTCATGTGTCTCTTGGCCTTCCTTAGGTCAAGAAGAAAAAAAATAAAAGGCATCCAAATTTGAAAAGAAGTAAAATTGTAATTATTCGTAGATGACATGATAGTGTACATTCATTTGTGGATTATAATTAACAATATGAACGGATGAACAAAAGTTTCAATTATAGAAAATACGTAAGTCCCAACAGAAATGGCTGCTGCCACAGAACAAGCAGGAGGCTTGGCTCCGCTGCAGGCTACAAAGTTTCCATAGTAGAAGATAAATAAACCCCAGATACTAGGACCTCTGCTTGGGTATCCATAGGGTGTGGCCATCTTGCAAACCACCACAGAATCCTCATCCAGGCTTCCCAATGCCCCATGGGAACCCTCACCCTGATCTGGGACACCTTTCAGGGCAAACCAGCTGGTCCCCACCCATGCACCAGGCCTCTATCCTATCTATTATAATAAAAGAATAATATGCAGATTGACCATCACTCCAACACAAGATCAAGATAGCTGCCCCCATGTGGTCAAAGATTCTGCCCCCATGTGGACACAAGATGGCCATCACAAGATGGCCAACAGGGCAGGGCAGTTGAGAGGCACCAGGCCTGCAAGGGAGGCAGTTGGGAGGGACCAGGCCTACAAGGGAGGGCAGTTGGGGGCAATCAAGCCTGTAGGGGAGGGCAGTTAGGGATGACCAAGCTGTCAGAGGAGGGAAGTTGGGGGCAGACAGGCTGGCAGGGGAGCAGTTAGACATCAATCAGGTTGGCACTGGAGTGGCTAGGGTTGATCAGGCTGGCAGGCAGAAGTGGTTAGGGGCAATCAGGAAGGCAGGCAGTTGAGCAGTTGGGAGCCAGTAGTCATGGATTATGAGAGGGATAGCAGTGCTCATTCTATGTATATACTAGTAAGAGAGTACTTCCCTTTGGTAAAGTTTGAGAAATTATTAATAGATATGGTTCTTTTTTTAAATTAAAAAAAAAATTTATTGCCTTTCTGCTATAAAAATCAATGTATGTACATTTCAACCCACTCTTCCTTTTACTAATAAGCACAGAAATTTTAGTACAATTTGTTTTTTTTTCCAATTTTGTTTTAAATTTCTCTTTTTTAAAATTTTTAAAATATATTTTATTGATTTATTTTAAATTGATTATGGTCTCACATGATTGTCCTTATTCCTCCATTCCCATCCCAAACCCCTCCCTAGATATGCCTCCCCCCAACCCCCATTGTCCATGGCCACTGGCTAGGCCCATATGTATGCATACAAGTCCTTTGGTTGATCTCTTCCCCTTACCCCCCTCTTCTCTTACTTTCCCTCTGAGGTTTGAGAGTCTGATCGTTGGTTCTCTTTCTCTGGGTCTGTTTATGTTGTTCATTATTTCCTCTAGATGTGGGAGATCATATGATCCAAGAAATACCCTTGTAAGAACCTAAACTGCAACAAGCCATAATGGTTATGCTGAGAGGCAAATGAATCAGTCTGTAGTGAGTTCCTTTCTGGGCCAACAGTTCTTTTGCGTCCCAATTTCAATGCCAGATAGTTCCTTATGTGTACATGCCAGCCATGATATTTCAGATCTGGTTGGTGGACAAATGGTGGTAATGCAGGTCCGCCCGTCTCTGGTTTGGTCCTGGGCATCCTTTAGCAACCCGCAGCTGCTGTCTGCTGGTATGCTGAGGCGTCGTCAGCATCTTCCATCTCTGAATTGTGTATCTTCTGTCTTCATGGCTGGAGCACTTCTGTCTATTCCTCTCTATTACAGGATTCCAGATGGTCTCAGAGTTGTTTTCTGAAAATATACAAACATATTCTTGACCAAAAGTTAATAGAGGGATATTTTCTTTAAATTTGATTTGGGATTCTTTTCCATAGATATAGTTCTTTACAATTTTCCCTATGAATTCTGTTTTTTTGGCTTTGCTTCCCCTGCCTCTTGGAGATTTTTCTTGGGCCTGTGAAAAATGGCCTGGGAATAGGTGGCCTATCAACTTCTCATTTGTTTAGAGAGTTGAGTTATCTGGGAAAAACTTTGTACATGAGTTGGTGTTTGAGGATAAGGTTTTTCCAATATATTCCTCAAACACTGTCATTTTCTTAAAATTTTCCATATTCCATCTTTCTACTGAACCTTGCCTGCAGTCCTGATTGCTGCTAGTAATATTCCATTTTCCTAATTGCTATTTCAGGAGTACTCTGCTAAATTTCTAAGTTTTAACTTCTTATATTGGTCAGTTTCTTTTTTTTTTTTTTTCTTATTTTGGGCTAGTTCTGTATGCTGGGCTTTGGTGCTCTTTTTTTCTGATTTCTCTTGTTTTCTCATTCAGAGCTTGTTTTCCCAACATATTCTTGTTTGTGGGGTCTCATTGTACTGACATTTCTGAAACAAATGTATATTGTGCCTGCCAAAAAGCATCCATTCTTCAACTGAATTCTGTCTCTTTTCCATGAATGCCATCAGGATATCTAAAATTTACTCTACACTTTGATTTTCTCAGTCTTGTCTTGATTGGCTATACTTTATTATGTTTAATCTTTGATGACCCTTTCCTCATTCCATAAATCTCTCTGCCATGTGCCCCTAGGAAACAAGCAGCTTCTTTATGCCAACTCACCTATGGAAAATCATCCAATACATGTATTAGTATTTTATGCTGATATTACTATACTTTACTTCTGATCAATTAGATTATTTTCATCTTAATCAAGAGATATTTTCTTAATTGCTATTACTGCATACTTTGAACTTCTTAATAACTTCCTGTCTTTTGGCTCCTTCAGTGGGTGGGGATGGGAGCCATCTCACTCTGACTATTGAAGTTCTTGTCTCTTATCAGTTCTTAGATTGTTGGATCCTGGTCAATCTTTGTGATCTTTAAAACCTTAAATATATTTCCCTATATAATACACCCCTGAAGAGGATGTAGACCTGAGACCTGGGTGTTTTGGATTTTGAAGCTGGTTGTTTGAGTATGGGAGCTTATTTATGATAGGGAAAGGATCATGATATAATAGTTTAGGATTTGTGGACGCAACAATGAAAGGCATTTGGGACAAGGACTTTTATTTTATTTTATTTTATTTTATTATTTTTTAAAATAAATCTTTATTTTTCAGATTATTACAAATGTGATCCTCTTCCCCCCCTCAATTGCTCTCCTTCACCAGGTTCCCACCCCACCCTCTGTCCTTTCCCCATCCCCCATTGTCCTCATCCATAGGTGCACAGTTTTTGTTCAGTCTCTTCCCGCACCCCCACTCCCCTTTTCTGAGAATCGTCAGTCCACTCCCCCTCCATACCTCTGATTCTATTATATTCACCAGTCAATATTGTTCATCAGATTTTTTAATTCCCTTGGTTTTTAGATTCACTTGTTGATAGCTACGTATTTGTTGATCATAATTTTTATCTTTATCTTCTTCCTCTTCCTAAAGAACCCCCTTCAGCAATTCATATAATTCTGGTTTGGTGGTGATGAACTCTTTTAGCTTTTTTTTATTTGTGAAGCTCTTTATCTGTCCTTTGATTCTGAGTGATAGCTTTGCTGGGTAGAGTATTTTTGGATATAGGTTCTTGCTATTCATCACCTTGAATATTTCTTGCCATTCCCGTCTGGCCTGCATGGTTTCTGTTGAGAAATCAGCTGACAATCTTATGGGTGCTCCTTTATAGGTCACTACCTGCTTTTCTCTTGCTGCTTTTAATATTCTCTCTTTGTCTTTTGCTCTTGGAATTTTAATTATGATATGTCTTGGTGTGGTCCTCCTTGGATTCCTTTTGTTTGGGGTTCTGCGGACTTCCTGGACTTGTAAGTTTATTTCTTTCCCCAGGTGGGGGAAGTTTTTTCTGTCACTATTTTTTCTAGTATTCTTTCGGTATCTTGCTCTCTCTCTCTTCTGGAATCCCCATAATTCTGATGTTGGTTCGCTTGAAATTGTCCCAGAGGTTTCTTACACTATCTTCAACTTTCTGGATTCTCTTATCTTCTCCCTTCTGCAGAGGAGTGTCCTCTGGCTCTTTTTGTTCTAAATCTTTGTCTTGATTCTTGCGATATTCCAGTCTGTTTTTAGGACTTTGTATAATATTTTTTATTTCAGACAATGTTTTCTTCATTTCTTGTTGATCCCTTATTATTTCTAGTTGCTCCCTTTTCATATCCTCATAGGTCTCATTTATTTTATCGGCCTTTTTTAGGATATTATTGAATAACCTTATAACTGTAGTTTTGAACTCAATGTCCAATCTTTTCTTTTCCTCCATCTCCTTCCTTTGTGTCCTTCTTCTTGTCTGCATTTTAGTTGTTTCCCTGATTTGATGGAATAGCTTTGTGTGCTAGGTGTTCTGGTAGAGCCCAGTAGCACAGCCTTCCCAGTTACCTGCGGTGGACAGTCTTGGTGTAGCCCTTTGTGGGCTGTGTGTGCAGTCTTGTTGTTAAGCCTTGCTTATTGTTGGTATCACTGGGAAGCGTTGATCTCCAAGCCAATTGGCTATGAGGATCAGCAGTGTCTCAGCTAGGAGGGTTTCCATAGTTTGCTTGAATAGGACGGGGTCTCGGGGTGGCGCAGACAATCTTTGGTTCCCTGTCAGTCTCGCCTTAGAAAAGTCCTGTTCGTGGAGAGTTTTGGAAGATCGGTTGCAGGCGCACGCACCTCTTTGGTAAAGGCACAGACAAGCTTTGGGTTCCGGCCAGTCCCTCCTTAGAGAAAGCCAGCCTCTGGGAGAGCTTCTGTGCTCAACCACAGATAGGGCGGAGTCTCGGGTTGGTGCAGACAAACTTTGTTTTCCCTTCGGCTCCTCCCCAAGTCCCGCAGTAATGGCCTCTGGCTTCACACACCTCCAAGAGATCTCTGCCCGCTGCCTGACAGTCTCTCCTCTCCCTGTCTGGGGCCGTCTATCAGAGCAATAGGGTGATTCTGTTTTCCTCTATAACAAGAAAGCCAGCCGAGTTAGCTGTTTGCCCTCTTCACGCGCCAGGAGTAAGCCAGTAGCGAACTCAGCCCGGCCCGCCCTCTCTGCGTGCAGGGAGTAAGCCAGCAGCAATCTTGGTCCGGCCCTTCCTCTCCGCGCCAGGAGTAAGCCAGCGCCTTTTTGCGCAAACAGTTCTCCGTACCTTCACAGTTCCTGAGGTTCAGCGTGCCTTCTTTCTCCTTCCCAGATGGCAGAGCCTCCTCTCAGCTAGCTGTCTGGCGCTTCAGGGCAATGCCTCCCCTGTTTTTCAGTTCTAAATTCAAATTTGTTGTGGTAGGCTGCATTCGGGTGTCTACCCTATGCCGCCATCTTGGTTTCTCAAGGGCTTTGATTTTAATCTCACCTGCTTAAAGTCTGCTTGCTGTTTATTTGAATATTTTCCCAGATGTTTCTGGGATGAACAACAGAGTCATTTACAAAGTTTTTCTTCATGAGCAAGAGTTTACCTGGAATAGTAAAGTCATGTTAATGAATACAATAGAATAGTAAAATTATGTTTGATAAGACAGCCAAAGAGTAAAATCACATTAATGTAGGCAGTGAGCCGTATAGGGTGGGTAGATGCTTTTAGTTCTAAGTTTATAAAAGCAATTTGTAATTGATAAGTACTACCTAACTTGTAATGGTTGTGTTAATAAATACTTTACTTGTTTCTTATTCTTATGCCTTTTTTTTTTTTTTTTTTTTTTTTTTTTACCTAAATGCAGTGTTTTTCCACCTAAACTCAGTAGGAAGGGGAATCTTTATTCAAAACTAAAGGCCCGGTGCATGAAATTCATGCACAGGGGAGGGGTGTCCCTCAGCCCAGCCTGTACTCTCTCCAATCTGGGACATCCCTCTCACAATCCAGGACTGCTGGCTACTAACTGCTCCCGGATCAGGGTGGGGTTTCCCTTGGGGCCTGGGGTGGCCTGGGGGAAGGGCCTATGGTGGTCTGCAGGATGGCCATGCCCCCTGGCAACCCAAGCAGAGTCCCTGGTATGTGGGTATATTTACCTTCTACAACTGAAACTTTGTAGCCTAGAGTGAAGCCAAGCCTTCTGCTTGCTCCATGGCGGCAGCCATTTCTGTTGGGGTTTATTCACCTTCTATAATTGAAGCCTTATAGCCTGGAGTGAATGCCTAGGCTCTCCAGGCAGGTGGAAAGCTTGGCTTCTTCTGTTGCTGGGGGCAACCCTAGCCTGCTCTCTCAAGCTCCGTGGCTGCCGCCATTTTTCTTGGGATTTATCTTCTATAATTGAAACTCTGTATCCTGGAGTGGAGGCCTGGGCCAGCCAGGATGTGTGGAAAGCTTGGCTTCCTCCATTGCCAGAGAAACCCAAGCCTCCCTCCTACTCTCTGTGGCAGCAGCCATCTTGGTTGGGGTTAATTTGCATACTCCCTCTGATTGGCTGGTGAGCATGGCTTGCAGGTGTAGTGGAGTGATGATTAATTTTCATATTACTCTTTTACTAGGTAGGATGACTAAGCATCTGAAATGTCATTTAGCTTTTTTCAATGCCTGGGCTCAACCTAGATGAAAAAATTAATTATGTAATCACTACACAATTTTCCTCTACTATTTTAGAAAGTGGTCAATAATGAGAGATAATAAAGGTTAAATTCATGGGAGATTTCATTCAGGTTAGTCCTTCATAATGAGATAAAATATTTGGGGCAAATATACTCTAAGATACTGATTAAAACAAAACTCCTCAGCTGGCCAACCAGAAGCAGCCTTCTACCTTCTTTATGTAGAAATGAAATCTTGGTTCTTTCCTTTCTAGCTCTCATTCTGGCCTTGATGCTGGTTCACTAGTTAACTTTAGCTTATTTAAAACAAAACAAACAAACAAACAAACAAACTCATAGGCCATAAACTGGAGAATAGCTTGCTTAACCCATAAACTAATGTATGTTAAATATCATAGGAAGATTACATTTTGGACCAAAAAGTAAAATTTAGTACTCCAAAGATAAATAGTTTATATTATCCTTAGGCTGTATCAACTTTAAATTAGTATTATCGATTAATCCTCTTTTAATTGGATAGTCAGGTGTGATTTTTCTCCTAATGGCTCTGACATTATTGTAGAAAATAAATGAACACAGAAGAAGGAGCAATGTCCGTTGGCTTCTTAGTAATGTAGAAATTGTGTATTAGCTTGTGCACTTTGAAGAGCCTTTGGGAGTTTGGAGTGGAGGGCAAAATGGCTACAAGAAGCTGTTCTTAGTGCTTACGATAGGTTATTCTTCCAAACGGATGCCTATAATACATACATACACACACACACACACACACACACACACACACACACACACAAAACACACAGATATATTTATATATAAAATTTTCATATATATGAAAATATATAACAAACATAACATAAATATACTATATATTGTATAAATTTTTCATATATATGGATTTGCTTCAATAATTAGCAGCCTAAAACATATTATTTGAAAGTCTCTTTGAGTAAAGAATATGGGTATCACTTTACACTTTACTGAATGTTTCTGTATTAGGGTCTTTGACAAAGTTCTGATTAAGTTTTTGGCTGTAGCTATATTTTCTCTAAGGTTAAACTTGAGGAAGATCTACTTCCAATCTCACTCATATGGTTGTTGGCAGAAGAAAGAACAATGGAGAGAAAAGTTATTTTTTTTAAATCTTAATAGGCAGTCAAAACTATTTGAGTATCTTTACATATGTTATCTTGCCTTTTTTTAAAAAAAAATCTCACTTGAGGATATGTTTATTGATTTTACTAAAAGAGAAACATTGATGTGAGAGGGAAACATCAATTGGTTGCCTCCAGTACATGTCTGACAACTGCCATTTTGTGAGTTGTGATACTGAAAATCTAAGTGGCAAAAAAATCTAATGTCTCCATTCAAGAGCTATTGAGAATGTGTGACACTATAGCTAAGTCACACTCAGTCATAGGACTTGACAATATAATGATAATCTATTTTTGTGTTCTCGTGAATATTTAATTCCTGATAAGAACAGTTAGGCCACATTCAGGAATTTTTTTTAATACTCTTCCCTAATACTTAGTCCCCAGTCTACGACTGTAAAGAGATCACTCTCTACTGTGTAAGTGAGGAATGGAAACTTAGCAATATAATGACCACACAAATTGTGATTGAGCTGACACTGCAATCTTTATATTTTTGTTTCCATTTCACTGTGCACTGTTCTCTGCAGAACTCAAAACTCACATTTACCAGAAGTTGATAGTTACACAAAGGCAGTAAGCTAGCCCTTCTGCAGATGGAGGAAGGGAACACAATGACCTTAAATAATTTATCCATAGACACATGGCCTGAGAAAGGACCAGGTTAACAATCTGTGTCACCATGATTTGGCCACACACCTAATTTATAAATGCATCAATGTTTAGGAAGAAATGCCATTACTTAGAGCAACTATTATGTACTGCATGTGACATTCATCCATTAGAAATACTTTGTTATTCTTCTAGAATCTAAATTTATATAGTGAGTTTTTATATGCTTGTGTCCATAGTTGGATTAAGGTTAGGGGTGGAAAGGAGATAGTGATGTGATATACATAGTTGAAGTTCATAGGAGTCTAGCTGTCCAAGAGCTCATTAGCAGGCTTTAAACATATATATATATATATATATATATATATATATATATATATATATATGTGTGTGTGTGTGTGTGTGTGTGTGTGTGTGTGTGTATATGTGTGTGTGTGTGTTTAACACATATATATACATACATATATATATATATATATATATATATATATATATATATCAATATATGCCTAAGCAAACGTTACAACTGAACGACTGGAATGACTGGTTGACCAGTCACTATGATTCGAACTGACCACCAGGAGGCAGATGCTCAGTGCACTCCCATGGCCAACCTCTCACAGCCAGCCAACCTCCCCCAGTTCCTCCCCCCTGGCTGGCAAATCTTCCACAGTCCCTCTTCCCGTCCTTCACACCCTGTCTGGCAGGCCCCAGCTGGCAGCTGGCAGGCCCCAACAGGCCCAGCCCTGATAAGGACTGGGTGAGATGGCCCTAATATGCCCTGATTGCTGATCAGGCCTAGGGACCCCACCAATTCATAAATTTCGTGCACTGGGCCTCTAGCATTTAATAATTACGTGCTTCTGATTTCTTTATAAGCATATAATTAGAAGATAGAAGTAAGTAATACAATTGAGGTCTGGATCTGGATATAATGCTTTAAATCAGCACTCAGAAGTGTTACTATACGGCATAGACAAAAGGGAGTGTCTTTCTTAGGCACATGTTTTCTATGAAGTTGGGGAAATCATTGGACAAGATAGGAAATAAATAGAACCATTAGATATACTTACTTCTTTAGATCCCATGAAGCAGGTTTGGACAACCATCACTCCTTCCTTCATGAGCTCAACAAACAAGTGTTCAGTTAGTTCTATTATATTAAGAGAATAGATTGGAGACATTTAATCAATCAATATTCAGCTTATGTATTCAAATGAGCGACGAGAGTGAAGTACAAACCAGTGTTAACTCTTGTGGATGAACTATCAGTTTGCTACTTAGAGATTCCAATCTCAGCTTTCTCACTAAAACCTACATTAGATTAAATGTCATACACTGAAGATCATACTGCTTATAGTAAAATACCAAATACCATTCTCCCTTAATTGCAATTTCTTTGACTGTCTTCATTTGAATTATCCTAGTTTTGAAGGAACTCTATGCAAATCAACAATGTAATAAATGCTTGTATTACTTTTTCAGAAAACCATTTCAAATCATTTTTATGAGGTGATGTGAAAATAATCATATGGCCAACTTGGCTGTCTGTCATTGGAACTGGTTTCTAAATCAGGCCAGTTTGTGTTCACAGGCTGTCAAGAAAGTGCCTCTTGAAGAGGGTTGGGGAGGATGTCCCAGGTGACCTAAAAAGTCTCTTACAGCTCAGGAGTGTATGATTCAGTAAAAGGCTAAATTGGTGGTAGGTCAGATAGAAGCCATCTGCAAATGACTTTTAAAGGGGTTTGGATTTTTTCTTAGAGCTTGATAAGGACCAAAATTCTTCTTGTCAAAGGTCACAGTTTACCTTCTTGTTTATGATCATCATTATTCATTTGTCACACAGTTTGAAATAAAGTACTATGTTTAACTTCATAATGATATTGCTTTAAAATGTCATATTTTTTTCTTTCTGTGCCATTTACAGAATGCTGTCATACCTAACCCTGTGTTATTAAAGGGCAAAAGTAGGCAAGGTCTTCACAGAGCTCCTGTATACATGTATGCACATATTTGAAATGGCTGCAGAGGGAGCCAAGGGAGCTGTGATAGTGCCTGTTTGTGGGGAATGCTCTTCCCCATCCAGTGCACGCACAGGTACCCATGCACATACACCGCAGGGTAACCATTTGGCAGCTTGTACTGTCTATAAGACCATGAGTTCAATTTTCAGGGGTACATTTTATTTGTTCTAAAGCAGTGGGTTCCTAAAGTTCTTTTGGTCATGCATCAATTTGATAAACTATTGACATCATACCCCATCTCCTAGGGAAATAGGCTTTTGAAGATCTCCAGAGTGTTATAATTTTTAGAGGTTCAAGAACTATTTCAGGAGTACAACATATTACTTTGGATAAAAAGATCCTGCTAATGGTATCTATTCCATTCTTTAATTATTTGGTCATCAGACATTTGATTGTCTACCAGGTATTCTAGACCTATCCTTGATGCAATTATTACAGCTAGCATCAGTTCCATACAAACTGGCCACATGAGTTGGGGCCATCCCTTGACCTCCTCAAGTCTGAATTTTCTGTAATATAAAATTAGAATTTTCTAATAGGATGATCCCTAAAGTCCCTCATAGTGTTTTACTTACTCAGCCTTGTTCTAGGCACAGAGGAAATGCACAGTCCAGCAAGGTAAAACGTTGACCAGAACTAGTCAAAAACAAGAAACAAAGGGAGCAAAACCTCCTAGTAGGTCATTCAAAGCACAGATACTTAGGCAAAGAAACTGTGTCTCACTTATTTGAGAGTGCTGCAGCATCAAGTCTGCCTCCATATGTGGCACTTGATTTAGAATATAATTAATTATTATGTCATTAATTCTTTGGGCTATTGCATGGTTGTTTTACTTTATTGATGGGTTGCTTTTAAACTTTTTAATATTGAGTCCTTTTTAACCAAGTATTTAATGGGTCAAGTTATTGTTATTGGACTGCGGGAGGTCAGGGAGATGGTACCCTATGTGAGAAAGCTGAATGGAGTGTCACACAAACCATTTCAACTAAAATACATCTTAAATGTTTATGTTATTACAGGCTCCATTGAAAACATTTTGAAAGCTCTTAACAAATTTGTTCCTACGTTGCTGTCAGTCTTTATTTATTTATTTGTTTGTTTACAAAGAGTTTTATTGAGTGCTTAGTTGACATGCAAAAACTGCACATATTCGAAGCATGCAATTTGATAAGTTTTGACATATCTACACCTGTAAAACCAAAATCAAGAAAATGCCCCTTTGTAGTTCTCATTTCTGCCCATTCCTGTTCTCTCCCCTAATAATCTGCTTTCTGTCACTGTACATTAGTGTACATTTTGAGAAATATATATAGTATATATGGACTCAAACAGTACATACTCATTTAAAAAAATTATTGTAAAAATATATGACACAGAATTTTACCATTTTAACCATTTTAAATGTACAGTTTGTGGCATTAAGTACATGCACATTGTTGTGCAACCATCACCACCACCTATCTTCAGAACTCTTTTCATCTTGCAAAACTGAAACTCTATACTCATTAATCAATAACTCATTATCTCCCACTTTCTACAGTCCTAGCAACCACTGTTCTACTTTTTGTCTTTAATATTTTAATTATTCTAAGTATCTCATATATTTGCATTTTTGTAATAGACTTCTGCTATGTCTGTATTTATTTAGCCTTCAAATATTCATTTGCTCATGTCGTGATGTGTGTTTTCATTTTCATCCAATACGACTTAATTTTATTTTTATTTTATTTTATACTCAAGGTTTGTATAACTGATGCTTTAAATATCAGGATGTCCAAATAAGTTCATTATATTTGGCAGATTTTCTCCTAACAAGTAGAAATTCATCAATATCAAATAATGACATATTAAACCTATTAAATTGAAAATATCTTTATATTCATCCTAGAGCTTAAATATATTAACCAATAATAATGAAATGCCACCCAAACACTCAAAATTTTCTGAGAAGAAAAAATTAGCTGGTTTTAATATGTCTGGAAGATAAATTAGACCATCAATATTCTGTCATTCATAAAACAATTTCTATAACTCATATTAAACACATTAGATCAACTGGAAAATTAGAGTAATTAAATGTTATAGGGGACAGAATTTTATTAGGAGAGTAACAAAGACACTGTTGACATGCTAGGAGTGCTGACAAGACTCTTAAAGACTCACAAGACTGCTGGGCTAAAGGGTGTGAGGAATGAGTAGATTCTCAGGAATCCTTAGAATAAAGAGGAAGAGCCCAAGGTATTTGTATTCATAACAAGTGGGTGGCTAGGCCTAGACTATGCCACCATACTGGAGAAGAAAAAGGATACCATAAGGGTTTTACTTCTTTTTATTTAAAATAAAACATTTTTAAGTAAATAACAAAAATGCTTTAATACATATGGATGACCTTGTGATGAAGATCAAGAGACTTCTTTCCCATGTTTCTTTACTTCTCCTCCCTAATAACTGTTTTTACTAGTAGATCTTATGGCTATTTCGTTATGTACATACTAGAGGCCTGGTGCACGAAATTTGTGCATGGCCGGGGGGGGGGGGGTGTCCTCAGCCCAGCCTGCACACTCTCCAATCTTAGACCCCTTGAGGATGATGTTAAACTGCCCATTTTAGACCCGATCCCACTGGGATTGGGACTAAAAGGGCAGTCAGACATCTTCTCACAATCCAGGACTGCTGGCTCCCAACTGCTTGCCTGGCTGCCTTCCTGATTGCCCCTAACCACTTATGCCTACTAGCCTGATCACCTCCTAACCAATCTCCTTCCAGCCTGTTTGCCCCCAACTTCCCTCCTCTGCCGGCCTGGTCACCCCTAACTGCCCTCCCCTGCAGGGTTGATCACCTCCAACTGCCCTCTCTTGCAGGCCTGGTGCCTCCCAACTGTCCTCCCCTGCTGGCCATCTTGTGTCCACATGGGAGCAGGATCTTTGACCACATCGGGACAGCCATATTGTGTGTTGGAATGATGGTCAATCTTCATATTACTCTTTTATTAGATAGGAGAGAGGCCTGGTGCACGGGTGGGGGCCAGCTGGTTTGCCCTGAAAGGTGTCTGGGATCAAGGTGGGGGTTCCCTTGGGGCATAGGGTGGCCTGAGCAAGGGGCCTGTGGTGGTTTGCAGGCCAGCCACACCCCCTGGCAACCCAAGTGGAGGCGCTGGTATCTGGAATTCATTTACCTTCTACAATTGAAACTTTGTAGACTTGAGTGGAGGCTTAGGCGGGGTAGGGCAGGTGGAAAGCTTGGCTTCCTCCATTGCCTGGGAAACCCAAGCCTCCCTCCTAGTCTCTGTGGCTGTAGCCATCTTGGTTGGGTTTATTTGCATACTCACTCTGATTGGCTGGTGGATGTAGCTAACAGGCATGGCTTGTGGGTGTAGCAGAGTGATGGTTAATTTGCATATTACTCTTTTATTAGGTAGGATACTACCTTTTTCATTGTTTTATTTTTTAAATTTCTTTATTGATTATGGTATCACATAATTGTCCCCATCCCCCAATTCCCATCCCAAACCCCTCTTCACACATGCTCACCCCCTGTTTCCATGACCACTGGTTAGTCTTATATGCATGTACACAAGTCCTTTGGTTGATCTCTCCTCTTTTCCCCCACCCTCCCCTACCATCCCTCTGAGGTTTGACAGTCTGATCGATGCTTCTCTGTCTCTAGGTCTGTTTCTGTTCATCAATTTATGTTGTTCATTATTTCCCCTAGATGCATTAGATCATGTGATACAAAGAATTCACTTATAAGAACTGAAACTGAGACAAGCCATAATGGTTATGCTGAGAGGCAAATAAATCAGTCTATAGTGAGTTAAAGCATTACTAATAATAGTACATATGTCTCCTTTTCTACCCTCGCCCCCCGTTGATCTCCCTCTGGCCTCCCCTATCCCCAAGCTCATGCCTTAACTGTCTCCCCTGTGTCTTTGTCCATTTGTTATGCTTATATGCATGCACACAAGTCCTTCAGTTGATCTCTTACCTCCCCAACCCTCTCCAGCCTTTCCACTGAAGTTTGACAGTCGTTTCAATGCTTCTTTGTCTCTGTCTCTATTTTTATTCATCAGTTTATAATGTTCTTTATATTCCACAAATGAGTGAGATCATCTGATATTTATTTTTCTCTGACTGGCTTATTTCGCTTAGCACAATTCTCTCCAGTTCCATCCATGCTGTTGTAAATTGTAAGAATTCCTCCTTTTTTATAGCAGCATAGTGTTCCATTGTGTAGATATACCATAGTTCTAATCCATTCATCTGCTGATGGGCATTTAGGCTGTTTCCAAATATTAGCTATGGTAAATTGTGCTTCTATGAACATAGGAGAGCATATATCCTTTCTGATTGATGTTTCTGTGCTCTTGGGATATATTCCTAGAAGTGGGATTACTGAGTCAAATGGCAGTTCCATTTTTAATTTTTTTGAGGAAACTCCATACTGTTTTCCACAGTGGCTGCACCAATCTGCATTCCCACCAGCAGTGAAGAAGGGTTCCTTTTTCTCCACATCCTCACCAGTACTTGTCATTGATTTGTTGATGATAGCCATTCTGACAGGTATAAGATGGTACCTTATTGTTGTTTTGATTTGCATCTCTCGGATAATTAGTGACTTTGAGCGTGTTTTCATATGTCTCTTGGCCTTCCTTCTGTCTTCTTTCTAAAAATATCTATTTAGGTCCTTTGCCCATTTTCTGATTGTATTGTTGATCTTCCTTTTGTTAAGTTGTATGAGCTCCCTATAAATTTTGCAGATTAAACACTTACTAGAGATAACATTGCCAAATAGGTTCTCCCATGCAGTAGGCTTTCTTATTGTTTTGTTGATGGCTTCTTTTGTTGTTCAGAAGTTTTTAATTTGACGTAGTCCCATTTGTTTATTTTTTCCTTAGTTTCCATTGCCCTAGGAGTAGTATCAGTAAAGATATTGCTATGGCAAATGTCTGCTATTTTGCTACCTATGAATTCTTCTAAGATTTTTATAGTTTCCCTTCTTAGATTTAAATCCTTTATCCATTTGAGTTTATTTTTTTGTATGGTGTATACTGTCTTAATAATTATTGTTTAAAATTTTATCTTAGGAGATTGTCTGTGGTCTTCTGCACTAATAGATCATTTAACCCATCATCACCTTTTTTTCTCTTGTTTCTTTCCTCCAAATTTACATCACTCTTAATTTCTCTGCTAGCTGCCTCTGCAACTTCATCCCATCTCTTTGCATCAAAACTCCATGCTTGACAAGACAATTATTTTGCTCTTCTATTTCTTCATTTCTTTCCCTTTTATATACTACACTTTGTCGAGCATACCTTTGCTTTTACATTATCAAGGTTGTTAAAGCCTTCTTTCCTTTTTATAATCACCTTGTTTTGCTTGAATAAATCTCAAGTAAGCTCCTAAGAAATGTGTATTTAAGATATAGTTTCTGCACTGTTAATTCTCTGAAAATATCTTTATTTGGGCCTCACACTTGATTGATACTTTTTGGTGTAGAATTCTATGTCCAAAACCATGGTACCCCAGGGTTAGTTATTCGTTTCTCTTCTATTTTCTTTCTTCTATGCTTTTTGGATCTTTTATTGGTCACATAGGTATTGGGTCTCCTCGACCAATACTCCATAACATTTATATTTCTTCTTATATCTGTATTTTTGGGCTCTTTGCTCTATACTTTATGAACACGTTATTAATATTACGAAACCCATGATTAATTTAAAACCCTGTTCTAGGCCACAGTTGGCTACTGTCTCCTTTCCCATTCCAGGAATCATTTTAAGATCCCATTCTTTATAGACCTTTGTGAGTTCTTCATTCATAACTGTGACTCCAAGCATAATGGTAATAGATACAAATATCATTATTTCTAATCTTTAGGTGCATTCTCTAATAAATAAGGAACAATCCTTTTTTTTTCTCCCTGTCCTCCTCCTTAATTTCTCATGAAAATGTACTTTCTTCCTTTTGCAACATAAGAGACATTGTGACATTATGCAACGTAAGAGACCAATCATATACTTCATTATTTGTCAAAAACATCTTGAAGGTTGCCTTTCACAATACCATGACCAGGCTTTTAATGGAATTTATTTTGTCAATTTGTTTCACAGCTCATTTGTATACTCCATCCACTACTTGAATCTGAGTAAATAAAAATAGTACAAGGCCATGCATTGAGATATTTGAAAACATCACAAGTAACAAATGGAGGAGGTTACTTGTGTAGAAGTCTCCTTGTCCAAAAGAATTTTAAATTTAAAGATGTACAAAAAGCACTCTATTCATGAGTTGCTAATGTACTCAGTTTTTATCTTTATTGTTGAAAGTATTACAGATGTCCCCTTTTACCCCCAACTGTCCTCATCACATCGCTCTTGCCCCTACCCTAGGCCTTCACTGAACTATTGTATGTGTCCATGGGTTATACATATATGCATATAATTTCTTTGAATAATCTCTCCCCATCCCCACCTCCATTACCTCCGGAATTCAACAATCTGTTGCATACTTCCATGTCTCTGGATCTATTTTTTTTTTCATTAGTTCATTTTGTTCATAACATTCCACATATAAGTGAGATTATATACTTGTCTTTCTCTGACTCGCTTGTTTTGCTTAGCATAATACTCTTCAGGTTATTCATTCTTAATTGTCAGAAAGCCCCCAAAATGCCTTCATGAACCTAACAGTTTTTAATTTAATATATATCAACTAGTCATTTAGTTTAAGCTCTTAACTTTACTCCTTGAAATATATAGCATCCCACATGAAAACATGCTCAAAGTCACTAATTATCCGAGAAATGCAAATCAAAACAACAATGCGGTACCATCTCACACCTGTCAGAATGGCCAACATCAACAAATCAACAAACGACAAGTGTTGGCGAGGTTGTGGAGAAAAAGGAACCCTCGTGCACTGCTGGTGGGAATGCAGACTGGTGCAACCACTGTGGAGAACAGTGTGGAGTTTCCTCAAAAAACTGAAAATGGAACTCCCATTTGACCCAGTAATCCCACTCGTAGGAATATATCCCAAGAAACTAGAAACACCAATCAGAAAGGATATATGCACCCCTATATTCATAGCAGCACAATCTACAATAGCTAGAATCTGGAAACAGCCTAGGTGCCCATCAGCAGATGATTGGATCCAAAAACAATGGTACATCTACACAATGGAATACTATGCTGCCATAAAAAAGAAGGAATTCTCATCATTTGCAGCAACCTGGATAGAACTAGAGAACATCATGCTGAGTGAAATAAGCCAGTCAATGAAAGAGAAATACCACATGGCCTCACTCATTTATGGATATTAAAGAACATTATAAACTGACAACTCAAAAGTCAGATATAAAGACAGTAAAGCAATAAGCAGACTGTAAAATTACAGCGGGGAGAGTAGGGAGATCTGGGGGAGATAAGAGATCAACCGAAGGACTTGTATACATGCATATAAGTACAACCAATGGACACAAAACTCTGGGGAGGGGGGATACGCATGGGAGTGGGGGGCAATGTTAAAATATGTACACAGATAATAATTTAATAAAAAAAATTTAAAAAGAGAAATATATAGCATCCCTTTTGTCACTTAAATTCTTGATAATTTTCCTGCAATGATGTTTTGTTTTGTGCTAAGCTACAAACTTTGCAGCTAATGGGCTTATTCAGACTCCCACTTTCTTTCTTTTTAAAAAAAATATATTTTATTGATTTTTTATAGAGAGGAAGGGAGAGAGATAGAGAGCCAGAAACATCAATGAGAGAGAAACATCGACCAGTTGCCTCTTGCACACCCCCTACCGGGGATGTGCCCGCAACCAAGGTACATGCCCTTGACCGGAATCAAACCCGGGACCTTTCAGTCCACAGACCGACACTCTACCATTGAGCCAAACTGGTTTTGGCTCAGACTCCCACTTTCTACAAGATTCCAGCACACTTAGCTTTACCTGTCTGGTAATCAACCAAATCCCTCCATTTGAACAGAAAGTCCATATTGTCAGTGCATACAGGAAATGGTAAATTAAAAGTTTCACTTTTTAACACAAACTACTTCAAGATGCCCAAAGCAAAATTGGGAGATAAGGGTGAGGCTTCTGATCTTATATCTTGATCTTAGAATTTGGAGCTAGAAGGCACTATTTCTCGCAGAACTCTTTCCTGCATTTTCCTTCCCATTCATTGCTCATTTAGACTACTCTTACTAGGGCAAAAGTTTCACATGCCATTCTTTACTTCACAATCTGTGAAAGCATACACAGATTGTAATTTTGAAATTTGGATGTTACAGTTGAGAGCAAGTCTTTCATACTTAGAAGTGTACTGAGGGATATAAGACCCTCAACAGACTTTACTGTTCATTCTGCTTCATTGGAGCATTTATGAACAACATGTATACACTGTGTCTTCATATATCTGGATTTATGAAGCAGAGAGGGTATTCCAGAGGACTGTATATTAGGACTTGGGAAATCATCAATTCCAACAAATTCATAAATTCCTTCTGTAGTCTCTTTTTAACATGTGTCAAGGTTATTAATAGAGCAAACTTTTTGTTGTGCTTAATATTTAGAAAGCCCACCACCATAATTATCTATCTATACTGTATTCTGAAGCTGAATATTAAACCATCCTAATAATGCTAAGATAAACTTAGCTTGTATAGTGTTTGGAAATGGTTTGCTTTTAAGATTACCCCAGTACATTTATTAGTGATTGATGCAACTTTTAAAACATCATTGTTTTTTACTTCTAACTGTAATTATAGTGTAAAAATATACCCGTTTTTTATATCTGATGTTTTTAAGCACTTGCAGCAACTGTAAGAAGAAAGATTTTTTTTACAATCCAAAATAAAAAAAGAAAAATTTAAATCATTACCATTAGGAAAATAACAATTAAAATGTCTGTGCCACACAGTCTCTTGTCACAGCAGAAGAGTGCTTCAAGCTCTTAGAGAAATGCTTTCATAAAATCTCAAACCTCTCATACACTGAATCTCTGTTTCGCTGCAGTAGTGAATTCCATTTTGATTCATGCCACTTTCTGTCATTCAGCATTCAGCATCTTGAACTTGGGAAATGCTGGATCATAAAGAAGGGACTGGAGATGATCCATTGCCATTCTTCTGTACTTTTACACTAATCTGCTGAGCAAGATGTATTTCCAAAGAGCAGAATGATAGAGTATTAGGAATCACTAGGACACCAAAGACCTGCTTTTTATATTTTACATCTTGGATTATTCTTTTCTTTTTAACAATCTCTTGGAGGTTGTTGTCAGTACTTTTAAGGAAGAGGCGAAATGGAGGGCAAGCAAGTAGATGTCCATATACTTCTGTGGAGAGGAGTCCTGAACCTATTTGTGGAGAAGTCTTGGCTCTTGTGGCTTTAGGGCACTCAAAAAAGTGGCAGTCTCAGAGCTTTGCTTTAGGGGGAGGAAAGTTATAGAAGCTAGACTGAAACTATCCTGGTGATCTCAATGAGTCTCCAGATCCACGATGCTTGGATTATTATTTTTGTCATTGTTAATTTGCCCTCAGATTTTGGTTCTGTGAATAGTGGCACCCACAACAATAACAATTTGTATTTATTGAGTGTTTACTATGTGCCAGCTAAAGTATGAATAAAATTAAATTTTAAATACTACTTGATGAAGTGAGCACTAATTCTCAACTGTATAAGAATACTGAGCCTTAAAGCAGTTCAGTTCTTGCTCATTTCGTGGGGTTTAGATTCAAACCAGTCATTTGCAAATGCTCTGAAATGCTGGGTGAGTCATAATACCTCCTGCTAAAATGCAATGCATGAGACTCAACTTATACTAGTATAAGTAAGTCTGAGAAGTTGCTTAATTTCTTAGTCCCATTTTGCTAGCTGACCTGCCCTGTAGAGAATATTAAAAGAAATTCTTCAGGAATAATGAAAATGATTTAAGTAGAAAATCAGATTTACATAAAAAAGGAAGAGTACGGAAAAGGAATAAATGAAGGTAAAGTAGTTTTTAAAATTATTTATGTATTTAATAAGTAACTGTTCATATAAAAGTGAAGAATATTACATAATTACAGATAAGGGAAACCATTGACAACAATATAGTAAAGGATGAGAGTTTGGAATTGGGAATTCTCTAGAATAAAGTACTTATACCATGTTTCCCCGAAAATAAGACCTAGCGCATGGAAAATAAGACTTAGCGCAACTTTGGGAGAAAAAATTAATATAAGACACTGTCTTATTTTTGGGGGAAACAAGGTACTACTTGTGAAGCAGCATAGTGTTATTAGAAGGTGAAATTAGCCCAGCTGATGTGGCTTAGTAGTTGAGCATCAATTCATGCACCAAGAGGTCACTGGTTTCATAGCTCAGCACATATGCTCAGGTTTTAGGCTCTTTCCCCAGGAAGGGGCATGCAGGAGGTAGCCAATCAATGTTTCTATATCTTCCTTTTTCTTCTATCTCTAAAAATCAATAAAAATATATATATTTTTTAGAAAAGAAGGTGAAATTAGATTGGTTATAAACCAATTGCTAAGTTTTCTTTTAGGCATTGTTGATATGCAAAGAGAAGAGATAAAATGGAATCATAAACTGCTCAATTAAAACCAGAGAAGGCAGAAATAGAGAAGAAGAAAAAAAGAATAAAAACAGTGAATAGAAATCCATCAATATCAATACTTTAAATGTAAATGATCTAAATATATCAATTCAGGAGGATCCAAGATGGCTGCACAGGTAAATACCTAACCGCAGCCACACACAACAATTTTAATAAAATACAACTAAAATACAAAATGGACATTACCCAGAACTACAGGAAAGTTGACTGACTGGAAATTCTACAACGAGAAGGAAAACCAGAAGGAAAAGCAGAGGAGCTGTAAAAGCTGTAGGTATGGAGACACGCTGCGCACATGGAGAAGACGGAGCCGGAGAGGAGGGGATGCTGAGTGCCTGGCTGGTGTTCCCTAGCAGGAAGGAGATAAAAGCTCCAGACTGTGCTGAACTCCAGACCCAACAGCCCTGATCCCCAGTTCTAGGCCAGACCCTGGTAGCCTGGGCTGTAAGGCGGAATATTAAGGGAGCAGCTAAAGGCAGAGCCCCCGGAGGCGCGCACATTGCGCGCAGAGTATGGACTGTTGACTTTGCTTTTAGATTGCCTTAGCGGGAAGGAGACAAAAGCTCCAGACTGTGCTGAGCCCCAGTTCTGCCTGCACTGAACCCCAGTTCTAGACCAGACCCTGGGGACCCAGGCTCATACAGAGGTAGCCTGGGCTGTAAGGCGGAAACCTGGAAGATCGCCAAAAGGAGGTCCCAGAGGCTCACACATTGCACTCAGAGAACTGGTGGTTGACTGTGCCGCTGATTGCCTTGCGGGAAGGAGACAAAAGCTCCAGATTGCTCTGAACCCCACTTCCAATCCCACTTCCCAACTGAACTGAACCCCAGTTCCGGGCTCATTGCGGGAGAGCCTAGACTGTTTGGTAGCAGGTGAAACTCAAGGGCGCCTTTCTCTCAGAGGTGCTTGCAGCGAGTACCAAAGCAGCGAGTACCAAAGGACAATGAGGAACAATGAGACCCAGGAGCCTCATAAGGCGTGGCTGACGGAAGCCAAAGCTGTAGGCTCCACCCTGAAACTCCGCCCCATCCAAGCTGAAGACAGAGACTTTTAAGGCTACCAACTCAAGGAAGCTGCGAAAATGCCCAGACAAGGAAACAGATCACAAACAAAAGAAATGGAGGACAAAGAGTGACTGGATATAGAGTTCAAAACCACGCTTATAAGGTTTTTCAAGAATTTCCTAGAAAAGGCCGATAAGACCTATGAGGATATGAAAAGGGATCAACTAGAAATAAAGAATACATTGTCTAAAATAAAAAATATTATATAGAGTCCTAAAAACAGAATGGAAAGTCGCAAGAATCAAGTAAAAGATTTGGAACATAAAGAGCCAAAAGGCACTCCTCCGCAAAAGCAAGAAGACAAGAGAATCCAGAAAGTTGGAAATAATGTAAGAAACCTCTGGGACAACTTCAAGCAAACCAACATCAGAATTATGGGGGTCCCAGAAGATGAGAGAGAGCAAGATATCAAAATTATACTGAAAGAAATAGTGACAGAAAACTTCTCCCACCTGGTGAAAGAATTAGACTTACAAGTCCAGGAAGCGCACAGAACCCCAAACAAAAGGAATTCAAAGAGGACCACACCAAGACAAATCATAATTAAAATTCCAAGAGCAAAAGACAGAGAATATTAAAAGCAGCAAGAGCAAAGCAGGTAGTTTCCTATAAAGGAGCACCTATACGATTGTCAGCTGATTTCTCAACAGAAACCATGCAGGTCAGACGGGAATGGCAAGAAATATTCAAGGTGATGAATAGCAAGAACCTAAAGCCAAAAATAATCTATGAAGCAAAGCTATCACTCAGAATCGAAGGCCAGATAAAGAGGTTCACTAATAATAATAAATAAATAAAAAAGCTAAAGGAGTTCATCACCACCAAACCAGAATTATATGAATTGCTGAAAGGGGTTCTTTTGGAAGAGAAAGTAAATAAAGATAAAAACTATAAACAACAAATATGTAACTATCAACAAGTGAATCTAAAAGCCAAGGGAATTAAAAAACCTGATGAACAATATTAACTGGTGAATATAATAGAATCAGAGGTATGGAAGGGGAGTGAACTGACTATTCTCGGGGAAAAGGGGAAAGGAGGGTGTGGGAAGAGACTGAACATAAACTGTGCACCTATGAGGACAATGGGGGGTGGGGAAAAGGCAGAGGGTGGGGTGGGAACCTGGTGTAGGGGAGCAATGGGGGGGGGGGGGAAATGAGGAACATTTGTAATAATATGAACAATAAAGATTTATTTAAAAAAACATATATATATATATAATTTCAAAACATTTTCAGAGAGCATGAAAATGTACTATCCAGCTATATGTTTTTTATGAGACAGCCACTTAAAATATAAATATTCAATTAGTTCATAAGTAAAGGAATAGAGAAAGGTGCTAACACCAAACAAAAGAAAGATGAAGTAACTGTATTATTTTTTTTATAAATATAGTTTTTCTTGATTTGAGAGAGAAAGAAAAAAAACATTGATGTGAGAAACATTAATTGACTGCCTCCCACACTCGCTCTAACCAGGGTTCAAACCCACAACCCAAGCATGTGCCCTGACTGGGAATCGAACCCTCCACCTTCTGGTGTATGGGACAACGCTCCAACAACACAGGGTGGTATTATTTTCAGACTAAGTAGACTTAAGAACAAGAAAAATTATCAGAGATAAAAGGGAGTACTCCAGCCCAGCCAGTGTGGCTTAGTGGATGAACATCAACGTATGAACCAGGAGGTCACGGTTCAATTCTCAGTCAAGACTCTGCCCCCAGTGTAGGGCATGCAGGAGACAATCGATCAATGATTCTCATCATTGATGTTTCTATCTCTCTCCCTTCCTCTCTGAAATCAATAAAAAAATATTTTTAAAAACACACGGAGTATTCCATAATGATAAAAAGGAGTCAGTGCTATCCAAGAAGATACCACAATCCTTAACACACTTGCACCTAACAACCACCTGTCATAGTGTATACGACAAAACTGATAGAACTTCAAGGAGAAATAGATAAATCCACTATTATAATTGATGGCTTCAATGTCCCTCTTTCATTAATTGATAGATTAAGCAGGTAGGAAATCAGAAAGGGTATAGTTGACCAGAAAAATAGCATCAGTCAATTTGATCTAATTGATAGATTACTCCATCCAACAACAGCAGAGTTCATATTCTCAAACTCACATGAAACATTCACCAACATAGATAACAATCTGAACCATAAAACTCACCTAAACAAATTTAAATGAATAGAAATCATATAAAGTATGTACTTGGGCCACATAATATACAATAAAAATCAGTAATAGAAAAATAGCTGGAAAGTCCCAAAATATTTGGAGATTAATCAACATATTTCCAAATAACATATAGATCAAAGAAGATGTCCCACGTGAAATTAAAAATATATTTAAACTAAACAAAAAAGGAAATACAACTTATCAGAATTGGTGAAGATGCAGCAGGAACAGTAATTAAAGGAAAAATATAGAATTAAATGCATATAATAGAAAAGAAGATAGATTTAATATCATTTCATCTAAGCTTACACCTTAGGAAACTAGTGAAAAGAATATTTTTGGACTAAAGCAAACATAAGAAAAAATAGAGAGAATAAAAATTAGAGAAGAAATCAGTAAAATTAAAAACAGGAAAATAATAGAGGGAAAAAAATAAAGGAAACCAAAATCCAGTTCTCTGAAAAGTGCAATAAAATTAACAAGTAGCCAGAGTAATCAAGATATAAAAAGAAAAGCCACAAATTACTAATATCAGAAATAAAAGCAGAGTATCACTATTGATTCAATGGGAATTAACTCTAAAAGTTTGTAAAATAAAGTTTATTTAAAATATAAACACTTAAATGAATCGTGATTAGGGGTTCATTGAAGATTACTGGCTTCTCTGCAAATACAGGCATCTCTGTAGAGCCAAGGTCACGCTCATGAGAAGTCTCAGTAAGTTTAGGGATCAGTTTCCAGTCTGGTATGATTGCAATAGAAAGTGGGACAAAGATGATAGAAAGCATGGCTTAGCCAGACCAGTGGATGCACTTGAAAGCTATATTTAATTGTCACTCACTAATATTGGGAACATTGTTGAATTAATATGGGTGTTCAAAAGAACGGAGGCAAAATTTATCGAGATTGAAACCAACTTGCCTTTTATTTTCCCTTAAGGGAAATCAGTCTTGGTGGTGAGTAAAAAATAGAAGAGTTGCATATAATCATAACAATCATAATAGTGTCTAATAATACAGTGCATCCCAAGTACAAAAAAGAAAATCACTTCTGGGTGGTTTTTTTTTAAATTTACAATAAAAATGACTCACCTGATTCAAACCTTATGATTATATGCGGTTTAAAATACCACATTCTGATTGCTAACCTCTGCCTCTGAGTCACTGGGCTGCTAATCTAGTGCTGATAAAAAGAAATTCCTTATTTGTCTCTTCCTAGGAATCTCAGAAAATAAGTTAATATGAACCAGAAAGGAGTGAGGGTGTGGAATGGTAAGAGGTTCAGGCAGAAAGGAAAAAAAGACCCAAACCAATCGCTACCACACCTTCCTTATTGGCAGCAAGGGATGTAGGAGAGAAGAGGTAGAAAATGGGAGTACTCAGATATTTGGGAAGGAGAGCATATGTGTCTACAGTTTAATGGCACCTGAATTCTACTGCCAGCATTTATTAGCCATACTCTAAAAATTGCTACCAGATATTACTGATTGCTTACTCATTTTTCTTCTGCATGGACTATGTCTTTCATGCATAGCTACAGAACTCCAATTATGGTACATTTGCTTATTAGATTCTGTTGATTATTCCCATGTACAGAGAACAGAATATATATATATATATATATATATATATATATATATATGAATCATGCTCACATCTTCAAAGGACAAAACCTTTGATAGGGACTTAATTGTGTCCACCACAAAAAAAAAATACACTGAATTCCCCCCCCCCCCCAATTTGACTGTATTTGGTGATAGGGCTTTTAAGGAGGTAATATCTATATTATCAAAACCCAATGGCCCTAACGCCATAACAACCTGCTCAGCAGGTGGGCAGAGCTGAGCACGCATGTGGGTTGGTGGGGCCACTCGATTTTGCACACTGGACTTCTAGTAGTTTAAATAAAGTCATAAGGGTGAGGTCCTAATCAGATAGGATTGGTAGCCTTATAAGAAGAGAAAAAGAAAGAGATCTCTTTCCCTCCCTCCCTCTCTCTCTCTCTCTCTCTCCCTCTCTCTCTCTCTCTCTCTCTCTCTTTCTCTCTCCAAACACTCACCCTGAGGAAAGGCCCGTGAGAACACAGTGATAAGGCAACCATCTGCAAGCCAGGAAGAGAGAAGTCTCACCAGAAGCCAAGCTGTGCTTCCAGAACTGTGAGAAAATAAATTTCAGGCTTTTAAGCCACCCGGTTTATGGTATTTGTTATGGCAGCCTGAGCCTAATAAGACATTCTCCATTTGTCTTTCCCTAACCATGGGGAGGATCAGTGGGAGCAATAGCTGGAGTATTGCCTGCATGTAAAGCACAGATAAAGAAATTCTCTGTGTGGAAGCTTGGCATTTAAAATTGTTGAAAGACCAATTTGGCTTGTCTCTTTGTTTTAATAGCAGATAAGCATTTCACATAATAATTCAACTCCGTGGCTGACTCTAATCTTGGTCTGAGGGTGAGGATTTGCATTCTTTGTTGTGATTTACATCGCTTGACACCTAATGTAATGACTGCCGCTGCAAAGGCCATTGCTGCATCATCTGTACCACCATAATCGGTCACTGGCAACGTTCTCAGAGCTAGGGCACCCCTGATTCAGTCAAGAGACCAGTGCTATATGTAAGTAATTCTGTCCTTTCCCCCAAACCCCCCAAACTACTACACATCATTTCTTTTAAAAACTTAGTGAAAGCAGTATTTTCCCATGTCTTCTCCCCTGTTCAGTAAATGCAAATTTGGCTGTGCAATCAATCATTGAGACTTTAGACTTTTTTTTTTTCATTTCCAAGTTTTCATAAGCATGTCTCTTGAAAATTTCAAATGCATTCTTTTAAGGATGTCATTAGTATCCTAGCTCCCTAACTAGCTACTACTGTACTTGAAGACCACCTTTGAAGCTGGAACTTTAGCCACCTGTATGGCAACAGCAGCCATCTCTGTGACTGTTTTCTAGGACTGTAACAGATGTATTCACTGATAAGTAACACCTGTAATTTTATTGTTAACATTGTAGTTCAATGACAATTGCTAGGAACCAGTTATTCTGTGGGCAAGGTTGAATGGAGTAGCATGTGGGACTAGGGTAAGGATTTCAAGGGTAAGGTTTTCAAGGGTAAGATTTGATATGATTATTTAGGTTATATCACTAGGCATTATAAACCAAATTATTTATCCAAATAGATGATCTTTAATTCATAAATCATTCAGATTCTGAGTAATAAATTAAGAGAATAAGGTTCGTTATGGGCAATAAGAAGGAAAAAGTGCATCAGAAGTTTGGCAAAGAACAGAATCTTAAAACAAGCTGCTACACCAATAGTGCTTTCCAGTGAATTGTTAAGATGGTATTATTATGTTAAGATGTTCTCTGCTTTCCTATAAAGGTTTCTGATAGTATTTTCTGTTGGCCATTAAAACAGAGCATGTCAAATCTGATAGCAATTGTGGCTTGAATGCTAAGTGCTGTACAATTATTACATGAATCTATTGCAGTTTAGGTATGGAAGATGATATGGTACCTCAGTGCTGTTTGCATCATTAAAACTCAGGAGGGAAAATGGAAAGGAAGTGAAAAAGAGGGAGGTGAAAAAAATTAATTTGGGCTATGAGACCAATGACACTCCCATCCTTTCAGCCCTATCTATAGTTCAAGAATTAATTGGTATCTCAAGAAATCTAAATGAATCACTACTTTTGAATCCCTGGAAGGTTGTTAATCGCTTGCCCACATGTAAGAAACGTAGCACCTGGAACAAACCCTAATCCTATCTAATAAAAGAGTAATATGCAAATTTACCATACCTCCTCTACACCCACAAGCCACACCCACCAGCCAATCAGAGCAAGTATGCAAATAAACCAAATCAAGATGGCTACAGCCACAGAGAACAGGAGAGAGGCTTAAGTTTCCTGGCAATGAAGGAAGCCAAGCTTTCTGCCTGCCCTTGCAGGCCTAAGCCTCCACTCAGGGGTACAAAGTTTTAATTATAGAAGGTAAACAAATTCCAACAGAAATGGCTGCAGTCACAGAGCAAGCAGGAGGCTTGGCTCTGCTCCAGGCTAAAAAGTTTCAATTGTAGAAGATACATAAATCCCAGATACTAGGGCCTCCACTTGGGTTGTCAGGGGGTGTGGCCAGCCTGAAAACCACCACAGGTCCCTCGCCCAGGCCACCCCAAACCTCAAGGGAACCCCCACCCTGATCCGGGAAACCCTTCAGGGCAAACCAGCAGGCCCCCACCCATGCACTAGGCCTCTATCCTATCTAATAAAAGAGTAATATACATACAGATTGACTATCACTCCAATACACAAGATGGCTGCCCCTATGTGGTCAAAGATCCTGCCCCCATGTGGATACAAGATGGCCAGCAGGGGAGGGCAGCTGGGAGGGACCAGGCCTGCAAGAGAGGGCAGTTGGGGGCAATTAAGCCTGTGGGGGAGGGCAGTTAGGGGTGACTAGGCTGACAGAGGAGGGAAGTTGGGGGTGACCGGGCCTGCAGGGAAGGGCAGCTGGGCAGGACCCAGGCCTGCAGGGGAGAACAATTGGCGGGGGGGGGGGGGGTGGAGGGGGGAACCAGGCCTGCAGGGCAGGGCAGTTAGGGGTGACCAGGCCTAAAAAGGAGGGCAGTTAGGGGCAAACAGGCTGGCAGGGGAGCAGTTAGGCATCAATCAGGCTGGCAGCAGAATGGTTAAGGGGTGATTAGGCTGGCAGGCAAAAGCAGTTAGGGGCAATCAGGAAGGCAGGCAGGTGAGAAGTTGGGAGCCAGCAGTCCTGGATTGTGAGATGGATGTCCAACTTCCCGTTTAGGACATCCCTTGAGGAGTCCCAGATTGGAGAGAATGCAGACTGGGCTAAGGGACACCCCCCCTCCATGCACGAATTTGTGCACCGGACCTCAAGTTCTGTATATTAGAAAACAGAAATGAGGATAAGAAGGGGAGGCTGGGGAAAGGTCAATGGGGAAAAATAGGAGATATATGTACTACTATATATAATACTTTAAACAATAAAATAATTAAAAAAAAAATTCTTGGAGTTTATCCAGCAGTGTTTAGTTACTAAAATAACAAATATCTTCATTACCCCAACTCTCTCCTCCACCCTAACATGACTCCTTGGACGCTGGGACTTTGTACTCATTCTCATCCCTGGAATGTACCTTTTCCTTTCATTGAATGAATAGATTGGAAAGGAAGAGTGTAATTATTTATTAGTTAGGAGACTGCATTTAGGTAAGTACCTAGAGGTAGGAGCTTTGGGTTCTAATCTTGGATGAGAAATTTAAAACCTCTCTGACCTGCTTGTTCTTATCTGACAAACTTGGCTATGAGGTTAAGGATCTTTTATGTCTCATCCACACCAAGAGTTCTTATGTTCTTGCATTTACCAACCTCAGAGAAGTTCACTGGCATGCAGATGGAGGTGAGATGGAGGTGAGATTTATTTACATTCAGAAAGGATCATTGACCTGATTGACCTGGCTCCTGGATTTTCACATGAGATTAATCTTACTTTTTGCTCATCTCAGGTATGAGTCTGTTTTATATCAGCACTAGAAAATAGTAGCCCTCTACCCAGAAAATAAGATAACTACCAGGTAATAAAAGGGTTTCTGGAAGTCCCCCCCCCCCATCACCACCATGTAGAAGTATGATATAGAGTGTAATGGGAGTATTCACAGCTGGTGTTTTCCGAGCAACCCCTGTACTGTGGGCACTGAACTAACTCATGTCCCTTAGGCTCAAGAGCTCCAGAGGAAGCTTATTCTTTCTTAAAGTTAGGACTCACAAGTGACTTTTTTTTTTCATTTAAAGAGAAAAACACAACTCCACCTGTAGTATCTGCTTTGTTGCCATCCCTGTTTTCTCCTAATGGTAATATGCTGTTTTATGTAATTAGTGTATGCACTCTTGTTTATAAAAGCCTGATTAAAAATAAGAAAATATTAGCCTTCTATATTTTTCTATGCATATTTTAAGATGTGAATCCATACTAGATTCATGGCTATTATTTTACTTTCTTAACATACCCATGTTATGGGTCTCTTACAGTGACCATATATTCTGAATCAAGTATTATACACACATTAGTGGAATTGCTTTCAATTGGAGGTGTCAGAAAGAAAAGCTATTCAAAGTAGTTTTTAAGCAAGAAAGAAAATGTATGTCATGTCACTGAGAAATCATGTGATGGCACTTAATTTCACATATAGTATTCTCTTGCATTCTATTTCACAGATCAACTTTTTCTAGTTTTTTGAGTCTTGGCTCTTCCTTGACACAAAAAGGCCCACTTTATGTGGCCAGAGGAGACAGTTACCAGTCCTTCCCTTTGTCCACATTGTAAGGAGAGATGTTTAGACTCAGGGTTATCTGATTTTCTCCACATGGTTCTTGTATGCATTCCCTGCACCATTCTTGGGCTGTCATGGAACCGGGGTTATGGGTTACCATGATTGGCAAGCAGTGCTCTGATTGCCTGCGTGCTGACAAATCAGTTATTGTTCATTACATCCTATTCTTGGTCTGCTCAGCACTCTCACTGAAATGCACATGGCTGTCTTCCTTCTTTTCCTGGAAATTTTTGTATAAATAACCTCTGTGCTAGAATCACATACTCATTCACTTTCAAACTGAAAATAATCCAAAGACAATCAAGTCAAAGTTCCCAGTGATATCTGTGGAGGGACTTCTTTCCCAAATCATAAAATTCATTTTGTGATGTCTTTAACAGGAATAAACATCATTTTCCCCCATATTTTTGGTAATCGCAGAAACATTCACTCCCTTTTCTGCACTTTCAAGTGAGCTCTTCAAGTCCTTCTGAAGCTCTATAAACATTTAGACCTACTGTGTTCAGTCGGTCACACATATGGCATCAGCTACCACTTGTGATAATGAAAGTCATCCGAATTTCCTCCCATGTGTGTTATCTGAGCTCCATAAATACATAACCAATTGTCTAGTGCAATCTCTCTTGAACTCAAGCTCTGTCCTCATAGCATTTTTTCATTCCCCATCCTGATACCACACTGTGGTCCATCCTAGTGAGTCATAGCACCAAACTCTCCATCCAATGGGGTATTAACTGCTCTTGCAACTTGCTCTATGCTTTCCCACTGCTAACCCTTGTTGACGCTGATTACTCATTTCTACAATTTCATCTCTCTATTTTTACTACTCTATCATTGACTATCAAAATCCTATCTATTTCATATTAAAAACAAACATGAATGTAAAATAGAGACAAACAACACCAGGAAACCATTTACTGGAAGTATCTCTAGTGGCTTAAATAAGCAGAAGTTTAATTATTTCAGTCTTAACATAATATTATATCTTGGGCTGTCAAAATTTCCATTTAAAGCTTCTTCCCAATATGAATATGGAACTAGTGATTAAACCTAAATATAATTTAGACATGTTTGATTATATGTAACAAAAAGTTTTGCTGCATACAATCCCAGTTACAAAGTCACATCACAAAAAGTTTGTTGGTGGTAAATTCACTTCTTGTGTAAGTAGCTTCAGATGATTAAAGATCCATTCTTTTATGATCTGTATTTTATTCTGCCATCTTGGACTTTTAGCTTTCTAATCAACTAATCTAAAACAACTTTTCCTCTTTCAACCTTTGGACTTAAACCTCAGGGTATTTAATATCCAGTGGTCCTGGGCTTTCAACTGCAAGTAACAAAGCAGAACTACATTAGCTTAAATAAATATGATGGTTATTACAGTGGCTCAATAACATCTTCAAGGAACCATGTTCTTAAGAAATCTTTCCACTCTTCAATTCTTGCTTCTATTTCATATTCAGACTTGTCTCCTGGAACTAAATAAAGCTTTATTGCAGTGTTCATCTTCATATTGTTGTCTCATGAGATAGGAAGGCTTCCTTATTCCAGCTGTCATATTTGTATCGATAATCAAATGGTGAAAAGGAAAAGAGTGAATGTTGAATAGCAAAACAAATCTTATCAGGTATCTCTCTTCTTTATAAGGCTCACAAACTCAGTAGACTCCTGCTGCTATCTATTGACAGCTGTGTCAAATGTCCTCAACACTATGGAAGTGGAGTTTGAAAGGGAAATGTTGTGGCTGGAAGTTGGGTTAGCCAACCTACAGTATGAGCCACATAGAAGTAGACATCACAATATAATTTCCAGAACTGGCAAGATATTTAGCTATGCCTACAACCACATATTTATAGATCTAAGCTGTCCAATATGGTAGCTAATAGCTACTTGCAGCTATTGAAATTAAGTTAAATGCAATTAAAATTTTGGTTCTCAGTCTCATAAGCTGTATTCAAGTGTTCAATAATCACATGTGGCTACTATATTAGACAGCACAGATATAGTACATTTCTATCTCTTCAGCAAGTTCTATTGCACAGTGATGTACTAGATGAAATGGGTTCAGTAAAGGAAAAAAAGGTAGTTCCCAATTCTCAGAGTTGGCTAGTAGGGAAGCAGTCACCAGACACCTTGTCTTCTAATGTTAAGTAGAAGAGCATGGCTTTCTATATGTTTCTATCTTTCTCTTAATATTTCTTCTCATCTTTTTCTAGCCTCACCTGAGGACAATCCCATTGATTTTAGAGAGAGGAGAATGAGAGAGAGAGAGAGAGAGAGAGAGAGAGGGAGGGGGAGGGGGAGGGGAGGGGGAGGGGGAGGGGGAGGGGGAGGGGGAGGGGGGAGGGGGAGGGGGAGGGGGAGGGGGAGGGGGAGAGGGAGAGGGAGAGGGAGAGGGAGAGGGAGAGGGAGAGGGAGAGGGAGAGGGACACGAGAGAACATCAATTGATAGCCTTTCATGTGTGCCCTGACTGGGAATCAAGCCCAAGACTTAGGTATGTTCCCTGACCAGGAATTGAATTTACAACCTTTTGGTGTACCAGAAGACTCTCCAACCAACTGAGTCACACTTGTCAGGGCTTGATTCTCAGTTCAAAAAATTATACCTATATTTTGTTATTCATTTAGTATATCTGACTGGCAGAAAATGGTGGCATGGGTAACCCAAGGTATTTTTACTCAATGCATTAACACTTAACACAACAATATGGCAAGGGCCTAAAAGACTATCAGTTGGTAATAATTGTGATGACATTGAAGGAACACATTTTAACGTTAATTCTGCTTTACTTTATGTGATGGCTAAAAGGCATTGCCTCTTTCAGAAGCTAGATGGTAATTGCTTGCTTCTGAGGCTTAAATGAGTGAATGAGGAATTGCTAAAGGCAAACAATGTCGCATGCACCCTAAAATGTTTTAGAAAAGCTAGAGTGAAAGAGAAAAGTGCAGAAACAAGATGTTATAAAAGTAACAAAGGGGAGATAGGCTATGATCACCTAGATTTTAGGTAATAGCTATGTATGTATAGAAACACCTGGTTTAAACATATGTAAGTAGCCTTAGGCAAGATGGGGGCTGGGGACAAAAAAGAAGGCATTAGTTTAAAAAATGTGGATTATTTGAAATAATTAAGAGATAAGAGTAGCCATGCATTTGAATTTCCTTTTTTGTTGTTGTTGTTATCACTTATTTAACTGGGCTATTCTACAAATAATAAATGGAATATGTCAAACTGATTGTTATCTATTTAAAAGTTTATGAGCACATTATCTGTTTTATTGCTGTCTTTCTTGATTTCTTTTTTTTTTTTTGAAATATATTGTTATTGATTTCAGAGAGAGGAAGGGAGAAGGAAAGAGAGAAACATCAATGATGAGAATCATTGATCAGCTGCCTCCTGCACCCCTCCATCACCCCCACCTCAACCCCCTACTGGGGATTGAACCACAACCTAGGCATGTGATCTGACTGGGAATCAAACTGCTAGCTCCTGGTTCATAGATTGATGCTCAACTGCTTAGCCATACTGGCTGGACTGTCATTCTCGATTTCTTAATATAAATTAAGTTGGTTTGCCTGTGCTGTCTCAATTAATCATCATTAATGACCTTGTGGCTACAGCCAGAGATGAAAGTATCTCAGAAGAGTATACATATCCTTTTGGTAGCTGCCATCATTTCTAACCCCCTTTTCATAATAAAAAAACAAAACAAAGCCATAGCACTGAATATTAATTCCTTGGTAGCAACCCACTGTAGTGCATTAGTTAGGACATGCCTACTATTCTTGAGCATAGCCTCATTTTATCCACACCAAAGAAATTCTACTTTTCCCATAACTCATTCTGCTGGTTAATTCAGTCTATGTTCATGTTTTTCCAGTCCTCAGCAAGGAAGTAAGTAGCCAGCATAAGTATCGATAAGTTGAGAACTTATTGGTTCCTTCCAGATATGTGCTTTGTTTGTTTTCACATATCCAGAAGACATTAATGGAAATTCTCATTGTGCCTTGGAAAAATTCCACCTAGAATATGAGTTCAGGTCTTAGCCATTAGAATGTGTGCTTTGACAGTATGTACATTGTCATTTCTCCATGGGCTTATTTTCTTCATTTGGAAATGAGGAGCTTGGACAAGTATTTTGTGGTGCAAATTTCATGATTCTCTATGGGAAATATCCCTCTCCCTCAGTGTTTGGAAATTGCTAAATATGTCATCCCTCAGCATAAATGAAAAAAATGCACTGGAAATTACCGAAAACAGCTGCAGTAGAAAATGCCTAATACAACTCAAAATCTCTGTCAGTGAGAAAATTGCAAGTTCCCAAGGAAATTCTCATGAATTCTGACCTTTGTCAGGAGACACTCAGTAAATCAATGTATTATTGATGGACCTGCTGTCATGAATCTATTTTTCTTTCCTCCTCTATACTTACATTGTGTCTGACACGCCCAGCTGAGGCCTGCACAGTTACCCTACAACTTCTCAGAGAAGCAAACATAGGTGGGTCCCCAAATTACACAAGTGTTTAGCTTATTGAGCAGAAACAAGTAGACTCTAAGGAAAAGAAAGCAGCAATTCCACTGTAGTGTTGGCTCTAAATTAGCCCCTGCACTAAGGTATGTGCGCCCTGTCACATGTACTCTCATGTGTCCAGTCAAATGCATGGATAAGTGAAAGGCATATAAGTGTAATCATGAAATAGGGACATAAAAACAATCAAATTCAAATCCCTTTCAGTGGCTTCAAATTCAACCTCAAAGTAAGAACTTTTTAAAAAATAATTACCCTATTGCTCCCAAATCCAAACCAACCCATCATTTCACTCCATGAATTCATTATTTAATGTAACATGCATAGAATGGGCATGTGGAATACAGGCTCCCCAAAATATCACTGGGACAACATGTTGCCAAGAAAAAACTCTCTGAGTTTATTGCTTACCACTGTAAGGGAGAATTCCATATTGACAGAATCTAACAGTTTTAGGAGAGAATGGGGAAACCTGGGATATTGGGACTTAGAGGATTTCCCCAGTGGGAAGTGGGGATTTGATTAGGGATGTGTTAAGATCATGATGTGAAATGGGTTTGAACAGGTAAGAATGGCAGGACAGAGATTTGGAGGCAAGAAGTTCAAAAAGTCTAAGGATATAAACTGTCAGTGGATGCTTTCTATTGAAGTGTTACTGAAATAGACAGTAAAACTATTTACAACTTGGATCTTTGTGGGCAAGGATCTTTGCAAATGGTAAAGTCATATTGATGAAAATGGAGGAATAGTAGACTCAAGTTAATGTAGACAGGAAGCTGTATGGGGTATATGTACTGGGGGAATACATGTGTCCTGCTGCTCTTCAGGTGCTATGTATTTTAAAATGCACAGAGACAAGAAACAAAAATTAAGGGGAGAGGAATAGCACTAGATTGAGAGAATGATGAACAACTTCATGAAGGAGGTAACATTTGAGATAGGCCCTGGTCATTGTTTTTTGTTTTTTGTTTTTTAATATATTTTATTGATTTTTTTTACAGAGAGGAAGAGAGAGGGATAGAGAGTTAGAAATATCGATGAGAGAGAATTATTGATCAGCTGCCTCTTGCACACCCCCTACTGGGAATGTGCCCGCAACCAAGGTACATGCCCTTGACTGGAATCAAATCCAGGACCTTTCAGTCCTCAGGCCAACGCTCTATCCACTGAGCCAAACCAGTTTCCGCTGGTCATTGGTTTTAAGTTTAGAGAGTCTGCATGGTAACCTAGTATTTCTTTTTAAAGACTACTATTGCTTGGCCACTCATTGCTTCTTTTATTCTTTAAGTGTTCATTCATGGCAAGTTAAAGACTCCCATTTTGCCATAGTTCTGTGGAAGGAAAAAGAAGTAAAGTCCTTGGATGAGGTTCAGCATATATTTCTTTAAGGTTTCTGAGCCCTCTGAAGCAAGGTGGCATGTTGCCTTATATATAAATGTAGCTCAAAACTTGAGATGAGCTTTTTAGATCCTTGCCTGCTATACTTTGTGAATGGCCTCTATTAGCAGTACCACATAAAAATCTCCAAAATATCAGCAGGGGGACAAGAGGTGTGAGGTGGTTTGTTTGACTCTGAGGGACTCTGTTGAAGGATGCAAGTCCAAGCAGCTGCTCATTTTCTCATTTGAGCTTTGTGAGTTCCTTTTCTTATCAAAATGACCAAACTGAGAGCAGAACCATGTTTTTTATCAAGTGGTGGGTTAGAGACCTCAGAATCAGGAGCTGCAAAGCTTCAGATAACTGAGGACACACTGACTTTCTTTGATTTGATCTCTCTCTCTCTCTCTCTCTCTCTCTCTCTCTCTCACACACACACACACACACACACTTCACACTATTATTTTAATGGCAGCAAAAAGGAAAAGGATGTAGTATGTAGAATGAAGGACCTTAAGTAGAAAGATGAATGAGAATCCTTTTTTTAGGGGTTAGAGGTATGATTTAAGTTTTGGGAATCTGTTCTTAAGGATATATCAGGACAAGTTTTAAAAAACACAATGAACAAATTAAGGCAACTTTGTATTTCTTCTGGTCAGGCAACTGATACTTCAGATAAGAAAGATTGGTATTTTGAAGGCATAATAAGGGATTTTCATTTGTGGCATTTAATACATTTTCCAGTTAATTTTTTCCAAAAGTGGTTCAAGTTCCCTCACAGCTCTTACTAAGCTGTGTCATTTATCTTTTTTTAAAAATTTCTTTGTTGATTAAGGTATCACATAATTGTCCTCATCCCCACATTCTCATCCAAAACCCCTCTCCACGTATGCCCCCACCTCCCTGTTGTCCATGACCACTGGTTAGGCTTATATGCATGGATACAAGTCCTTTGGTTGATCTTTCCCCATACCCCCCACCCTCCCCTACCTTCCCTCTGAAGTTTGACAGTCTGATCGATGCTTCCCTGCCTCCGGGTCTGTTTTGGTTCATCAGTTTATCTTGTTGATTATTTCTCCTAGATGCATGAGATCATGTGATACAAGAAATACACATATATGAACTGAAACTGAGATAAGCCATAATGGTTATACAGAGAGGCAAATGAATCAGTCTGTAGTGAGTTTCTTTCTGGGCCAACAGTTCATTTGAGTGCCAATTTCAATGTCAAACAGTTCCTTATGTGTACTTGTCAGCCATGATATTTCAGTTCTGGATGGTGGAGATGGAAGATGCTGCCTTGCCACACTGGCAGGCAGCAGCTGTGCGTTGCTGAAGATTGCCCAGGACCAAACCAGAGAGGGTCGGACCTGCATTACTACCATGTGTCATATATCTTTAACCAAGCTGAAGATGCATTGAATTGCTGCCCTCCTTACCTTGGAAAGGAAAATGCTATAGCTCTCCCTTGTGTTGTTTGAGACCAAAAACATCCCTGACTTATCCAGAGCTACAGAATTCACTCCTTTAGTATTTTCAAAGTATCTCCTCAAACTTGTTTTTTTTTTTTTTTGGGGGGGGGGGATGGGAACTTTGCTATAGAGGAAAGTACCAGTGATCTAACTAATCTTTTATAACATACCCCTTATTTCTCATTCTCCTGATATGTATCTAAGAGCCTCTTTCTTGGAAGGTCACCCTTTTCTAGCAAACAGTTCCTTTGGGATGATTTTTTTCCATGAAGTTATGGTCTTGTCATCTTCCACTTAGTATATCAAATCTTGTACCATTTTCTCTCCAAATAAGGGAATGGAACTTGTGTTCACTATTACCTCATCTTGCCCTCTCATGGGGCCACTTAATTCTGCATCATGACTTCTCAATTTAAAAAGACACCTGTTTCTTTATTTGTCCACCTCCAGAGTAAACATGTCAAGTTCCCCCAAGTCTCTCAAACTCTGGTACATGAGTTTGGACTTAAACATGTTGTCTACTAAATAAGTATGTAGACAGGGTGTGAGTTGCAATCACACATCTCTTTTTGAAACAATACCCCAATCTCAACCCCACAGTTGACTTGAATATAGGTGCAGGGGAAATGTCACAGTGCTCCCTATTAATGAATTTTCTTACTTCAAATAATCTTTGAAAGTGATCAGTTGTCTTCTAATGTGTACCTATTTTTATATAATGTGGTTCTAGTTTCTGTTTTGGCTCCTTTGCCGATATTTCAAGACAAAGGGAAAAGTCTCATTTTATAGGTCATTTTTAAATTATGTAAATTAAATGCCAATTGTTATACAGATTTACACAGTTTTGCAATTATATCTATAGGACAAAATCTTAACGGAATGGCTTCATTAGCTTTGTATGCATTTTAAATGTGACAGATAGTAGTCTTCACCTAGTCAGTCACCTGTCTTATGTCACCTGGTCTTGGTGTCATGTTCAGTTTGATGTTCCAGTAACAGTTCCATCCCATTTAATTTCACCATTTCCTGTCCTGACACCCCATATTTTAAATCTTTGGACAGTATTTTCTTAAGGAAAAAGAAATTATTTGAGCCCAACCATTGAAGAACTCCTACTTGTCTGACTTTATGTTTCCTTAACAAAGGAAAGTTTCACTCCACACAGACTGAAAACAAACTAATTGTTTTCTGATATCTATGAAGTTTGTGGTTGGATCATATGAAGCAGCAATGCAAGGTAGCACAGGCTAAGTGACAGTCTTACAAAAAGTGAATGCTTTGTGAATTTTGAGGCAGGAAAAATCAGGCCTGGCAATCTTCTGAATGAAGTGGGACTCAGATGCAATAATAAAGGAAGAGTAAAACTAATACAGAAGTAGGGAGATTATTAGGGCATTACCTGTAGAGAGAAATTGCTACAAGAGTCCATAAAATATCTGGTCTCTTAAATAACACTAGTTAAATTTTACATAATATGATTTTCCATGTACTGCCATTTTTTGTATTTTTGTTTTACAATTTATCTGAGGTCAGAAATATTCTATTGATTCATCTTCAGATCTTGTTCATAGTCAGTAGCAATAATTGACTAGGTATCATCAAATATTTTGGTTATAAGTGAATAAACAAATAAATGCAATACTTAACAGAAAATGTGAAAAAAAATACTAGGAGGGTTGCAATTTGAGAAAAGGAACTGATTTCCACAAAGCCTCATTTATCATGATTTGAATGTAACAAGTATGCACTTTCTCATGAAAGCTCAATCTTTCTTAATGAAATAATTTTTAACTTCTGGAAAATAATTTGCATTCTGGTCTCTTAATCAACTATGTCTCATAAATAGTACTAACAAAATACTTAAGAATAATTTAAAAGAATGAAAAACAAACCAAAAAAAGCTCTGCCAAAACTGTCTCTCAGAAAAGGCTGAAAGCTTAAATAACTCCTGGGAACAATTTGCTAGCCTAGAGAATTCTTCCCATCTTGGTTGGGGCCTCCTATGGAGAGATTTATGTGCAGTGTATGTCAAGAGGCAAAGTAATGGCATTTCCCCTGCTATACAATGACTCTGACATTTGCTGAGTGCAGAAATGCACCTTTAAACCAGAGAAAGAAGCAGAGTCTGCCCTGATCCAATCATTTGGAAAAGCCATGCGCACTAAAGCTGGGACCAAACATAATGACAGGATTTAATTACTAATGCTCTAGAAGCAATGCACCTCTTTATGTGTCGACCTTTGACCCAGACTTGGGAGAGTGAAAACAAAGAGTGGATAGTTTTCTTCCCCCTCCTCCATCTGATCATGCTTGTCTCTAACCCTGTCTACATACTCCTAACATTCAACTTTCCACTCTCATTCTTTTTTTCTTTCTTACCAATTTAATCTTTTTTTAATTGTATTTTATTGCTTAAATTATTACAAAGAGTAGTACACATGTTTCCGTTATTTCCCCATTGACCTTCCTCTGGTCTCCCCTACCCCCCAGTATCTTGTGTCCATTGGTTATGCTTATATGCATGCATATAAGTCCTTCGGTTGATCTCTCACCTCCCTACCAATCCTCCCCAGCCTTTCTACTGTATTTTGACAATCTGTTCAATGCTGCTCTGTCTCTGTATCTATTTTTGTTCATCAGTTTATATTATTTATTATCCATAACGGAGTGAGATCATGTGGTATTTTTCTTTGATTGACTGGCTTATTTTAGGTACTTAGTATAATGCTTTCCAGTTCTATCCATACTGTTGCAAATGGTAAGAATTCCTTCTTTACAGCAGCATAGTATACCATTATGTAGATGTACCACTGTTTTCTAATCCACTCGTCTGATGATGGGCATTTAATCTGTTTCCAAATCTTAGCTATGGTAAATTGTGCTGCTATGAGCATAGGGGTGCATATATCCTTTATGATTTGTGTTTCTGGTTTCTTGAAATATAGTCCTAGAAGGGATTACTGGGTCAAATGGGAGTTCCATTTTTAATTTTTTGAGGAAACTCCATACTGCATTTCACAGTGGCTGCACCAGTCTGTATTCCCACCAGCAATGCAAGAGAGTTCCTTTTTCTCTACATCCTTACCAGAACTTGTCATTTGTTGATTTGTTGATGATAGCCATTCTCACAAGTGTGAGATGATACCTCATTGTTGTTTTGATTTGCATCTCTCCGATAATTAGTGACTTTGAGCATGTTTTCAAATGTCTCTTGGTTTTCTGAATATCCTCTTTAAAAAAGTGTCTATTTAGGTCCTTTGCCCATTTTTTATTGGATTATTTATTTTCCTTTTGTTAAGTTGTATGAGTTCCCTGTAAATGTTGGAGATTAAACCCTTATAGGGGATAACATTGGCAAATATGTTCTCCCAGTCAGTGGGCTTTCTTGTTTTTTTGTTGATGGTTTCTTTTCTATGCAGAAGCTTTTTATTTGAGTGTAGTCCCATTTGTTTATTTTCTCCTTAGTTTCCATTGCTCTGGGAGCTGTATCAATAAAGATATTGCTACAACAAATGTCTGCTATTTTGCTGCCATAGCTTCTTCTAAAATTTTTATGACTTCCCATCTTACATTTAAGTCCTTTATTTTGAGTTTATTTTGTGTATGCTGTAAGTTAGTGGTCTAGTTTCATTTTTTTTTTTGCATGTATCTGTCCAGTTTTCCCAACACCATTTATTGAAGAGACTGTCTTGACTCTATTGTATGCTCTTGCCTCCTTTGTCAAATATTAATTGAGCATCCTGGCTTGTGTCGATTTCTGGGTTCTCTGTTCTATTCCACTGGTATATATGTCTGTTCTGGTGCCAGTACCAGGCATTTTTTAGAACAGTGACTTTGTAGTTTAGCTTTATATCTGGTATTGTGATCCCTGCTACATTGTTCTACTTCATGTGATACGTATCTTTTTCTGAGTGGCTTATTTCCCTTAGTGTAATACTCTCCAGGTCTCTCTCCATGCTGTCTCAAAGAGTAAGAATACTTTCTTTTCTTTTCTTTTTTTTTTTTTACAGCTGCATAGTATATAATAAAAGTTTTATGAGAACAAATATTTTCCTGTCTTTTTATTCTTCTATACATAAGCTTAACACAATGCTTGCCAGTATGCTATACATATTTGTTTAGGGAATGAATGGATAGATGAATGCCTTTTGGGGTTTCAGAATCACCTTTTCCCATTTGCCAAACCCAGCATATTCAGCTACTCCCTCTAATATTTTTATATGGTTACTGTAATTTCCAAGCACAAATTTAATACACGTCATCTAATTGGTGAATAAAATAACTTTTGTTTGGACTGTCTTGGGAAATCCAATGTGCTTTTTTCAAGTCATATATCATTAATCTGAAGGATCAAAAACATTTACAACTTGAATAAACAGTATTGAAATTTAGTCAATAAAAATCACATATTGTTAGTATATTATTCTACATAGAATCAGACTTATAGAATGGAATCCTAAAAGGAAGCACAGATGATTATTTTCCAGTTAGTTTAATAGGCTCTGAAAGTAGAATTGGCTTATCCAATGCCACTATGTTAATTTGAAAATAAATGTTATTGTGAGCCTGTTTGAATGGCTACCATCAATAAATAAACAAATAAGTTTTGTGAAGATGTAGAGAAAAGTAACCCCTGTGCACTATTGGTGGGAATGCAAACTGGTGCAGCCACTATGGATAACAATATGGATTTTCCTTAAAAAATTAAAAATAGAACTGCCTTTTGACCTAGCAATCAGGGTATATATCCTAAGAATTGGAAAATATAAATCATAAAGAATATATGCACACCTATGTCCATAGCAGCATTATTTACAATAGCCAAGATCTAGAAACAGCCCAAGTACCTATTAGTAGATGGGTAGATAAAAAAAAAAGTTGTGATACATTTACATAATGGAATACTATGCATCTATAAAAATTATGGAACTCTGACAGAGGAAACCAAAATAGCAGCATAGGTAAACACCTATACTGCTGCCTTGCACAACAATTTCAAAACTACAACTAAATGACAAAATTTCTATCACCCAGAACCACGGGAAAGCTGGCTGAGAGGAAGTTCTACAACTAGAAGGAAAGAGAAAAGAGCATTGAGACATACACAAGCACTGAAAAGCTGAGGTACAGAGGCATGCAAATCAGGCTGATGGTGGGCTACTGAGTGCCCTGCTTTTTTCAGCCTGAAGGGAGACAAGCTCCCGATTACTCTGAACTCCAGTTTCTTGGAAGATGCTGGGGACTCAAACTCTTACGGGGAGAAGCTGGACTGTCAGCCACCAGATCAGAAAGTGAGGGTGACTTTCTTGCAGAGACGCGCACAGCAATCATTGTTTACTGCCCTGGGGCATGGGGTGCGGGGCCTTGGAAACATGGAAATGCAGAAAAGGCTGACTGGCAGCCATCGCTGTTTGCCATACTCTAGCCTAGTGACTCCCTGAGACTCCACCCCACACAATTTACATACCCACCCAAACTCCATGCAGTGGCTTTTGCATATAAATGGCCTGCCCTATAGCAACTTAACTAAACAAACTGTAGCTCCAAAAACATCCAAACCCCAAGTAAAGAGGAGAAAACTGTAGTTCTCACTGTAGCTCCTGCTTGGTGGCCTCAGACAATAGCTGACCTACACCCCATTGGAGATCCAGAATCTAGTGTATCTAGTGGTCTGTGTGAGATGACACCAGATTTCAACTACTCACATCCATAAATGACACATTCAAGAGGCAGACTCAGTGAGCACCAAAGCCCCACTGAAACAAGTCCTGCCCTATAAACGTGTCTCCAGCACAGCAGTTCTTCCATTATAGACACAGCGGGTCCTCACAACCAACTGGCCTGAAGGTCAATTACTCTCAGTAACACCAAAAACATCAAGACTTAACTACAACTAGTCTGTACACACAGTCCACAAAAGGGTGCACCAAGAATGTCCACTGGGAAGCTGATCCATTGGACCATATAGGACACCTAGCACACAAAGCCAACCTAACAACTCAGGGAAGCAGCAAAAATGAGGAAACAAGGAAACAGATCATTAATGAAAGAAATAGACAAAAACAAATGTATATAGAGTTCAAAACCATGGTTATAAGGTTTTTTAAAAGAATTTCCTAGAAAAGGCCCATAAATTTAACAAGACCCTTGAGGATGTGAAAAAGGACCAACTAGAAATTAAACATACACTGAGTGAAATAAAAAATATTATACAGAGACCCAACAGCAGACTAGAGGAATGCAAGAATCAAGTCAAAGATTTGAAGTACAAAGAAGCAAAACAAAACAAAACAAACAAACAAACAAACAAAAACCACAACTCAACCAGTTAAACAAAAAGAAAAAAAGAATCCAAAAATTTGAAGATCGTGTAAGGAGCCTCTAGGACAACTTCAAGTGTACCAATATCAGAATTATGGGGGTCCCAGAAGGAGAGAGAGCAAGATACTGAAAACCAATTTGAAGAAATAATGACCAAAAACTTCCCTCACCTATGAACGAATTATACTTACAAGTTCAGGAAGCACTTAGAACCCCAAACAAAAGGAATCCAAAGAGGACCACACCAAGACACATCATAATTAAAATGCCAAGGGCAAAAGACAAAGAGAATATTAAAAGCAGCAAGAGAAAAAATAGTTAATAACCTACAAGGAAGCACCCATATGATTTCCAGCTGGTTTCTGAACAGAAACTATGCAGGCCAGGCAGGAGTGGCAAGAAATATTCAAAGTGATGAATAGCAAGAACCTACAATCAAGATTGCTCTACCCAACAAAGTCATCATTCATAATTGAAGGGCAGATAAAGAGCTTCACAGATAAGAAAAAGCTAAAGAAGTTTATCACCGCCAAACCAGTATTATATGAAATGCTGAAAGGTATTCTTTAAAAAGAGGAAGAAGAAGAAAAAAGTAAAGATAAAAATTATGAACAACAAATACATATCTATCAACAAGTGAATCTAAAAATCAAGTGAATTAAAAATCAGAGGAACTGAATAAACTGATGAATGTAATAGAAACAGGGGCATAGAAAGGGAGTGGACTGATAATTATCAAGGGGGAAGGGGTGTGTGGGGTGTGGAAGAGACTGGACAAAAATGGTACCTATGGATAAGGACAGTGCAGGGGAGGTAAAGGAAGAAGGTGGGGTGGGAACTGGCTGTAGGGAAGCTATGAGGGGTAAAGGAGAAACAATTGTAATAATCTGAACAATAAAGTTTTATTAAATTAAAATATAAAATAAAAATACAGGACTCTTTTTGAGATAGCATGGATAGACCCGGAGATTATCATGCTAAGAAAAATAAGCCAAAGAAAGAAAATACCAAGTGATCTCACTTATATGTGAAAATAATGAACAAATAAACTGACGAGCAATATAGAACCAGAGGCATAAAAGCATGGAACAGATTGACAGAAGGAGGAGGATGAGTGGGGAGACTGAATGAAAGGTGAAGAGATTAGCCAAAGCACATATATGTATGGCCCATGGACCCAGACACCAGTGTGGTGATGACCAGAGGGAGAGAGTGGGACCTGGGTGGAGGTTGCTAAAGGGGGGGAAACATAGGGGACATCTGTAATTGTGTCAACAATAAACAAATAAAAATAAATGTTAATTGGAGTTTTTTTGTTTTTCAGAGCTCTTCCTTATGATTATTGGGAATACCCAGAAGTTATTGGAAACTTCTACAGTAAGTATATGACCAGTCTTTTTTATTTACTGCCTACAGGGCCTTCTAGAGTTTATTTGTCTACCTTCAAATGTTCTGCTTTTGTGATAAATGTCTTCGGAGTGAGAAATGTATGTTCAGATTTAAAAGGTATGTTATTATTGGTTCTCAAGTGTTTCTTGCTCTTGAAATTATGAAAGCACAAAATGGTGAGAAATACAAATACAGGTTACAGAGGGTAAATACTACAAAAACCTGAAAAGTTCTCATTAATTGGTCTTAATATAGAATTGATATTCTGTATTTTTGGGTTCTTGAGCTGTTAGGCATTCTTCCCAAGGGCCAATTTCGCATTTGCTCTATAAATATGAGGCTAAGCCTCATCATTTTGAAGTAAGTCTGAGAAATCTCACTCCTAGAGATCTTCTTTTTTACCAAACACTGTTCCCACCCTCAGTATGTGTCAAGCTCCAGAAAATGGCAGTGAAAGGACATTCCTGCAGATCCTTAGTCCCCACTAGAAGCAAAGCCTTTTTTATTTTTTAAATTAAATTATTATCTTTGTACATATACCATTGCCCCCCCCCCCATACATGTCCTCCATCCCCAGAGTTTTGTGTCCATTGGTTGTACTTATATGCAGTTACATAAGTCCTTTGGTTCATCTCTTATCTCCCCCAGATCTCCCTAACCTCCCGGCTGTAATTTGACAGTCTGCTTGTTGCTTTACTGTCTCTATATCTATCTTTTGGTTCTTCAGTTTATAATGTTCTTTAGCACCCATAAATAAGTGAGGTCATGTGGTGTTTCTCTTTCATTGACTGGCTTGTTTCACTCAGCATGATGTTCTCCAATTCCATCCAGGTTGCTGCAAATGATGAGAATTTCTTCTTTTTTATGGCAGCATAATATTCCATTGTGCAGCTGTACCATAGTTCTTAGATCCAATCATCCGCTGATGGGCACCTAGGCTGTTTCTAAATCCTAGCTATTGTAAATTGTGCTGCTATGAACATAGCGGTGCATATATCGTTTCTGATTGGTGTTTCTAGCTTCTTGGGATATATTCCTAGCAAGGCCTTTTTTATTGTGATGTTTCCACTTGATATTTAGAGTCAAATGTTGTTTAGGTACTGTAAGTGCTCACATCCTTTTTGTCCCTGAGAGCACTGGCCACAATACCCAGCATGGATCAGACACTCAGGAAATCATAATACACAGCATAGAGCAAAATTTTAGCAAATACTAAATGACCAAGAAGATTATGTAAAGTGGATTCGTAAATTAACAGTGAAGCAGACCATTTGTATCAGAACTTTTTTGTTTGTTTGTCTTTAAATATTTTTATTGATTTTTTTCACAGAGAGGAAGGGAGAGGGATAGAGAGCTAGAAACGTCGATGAGAGAAACATCGACCAGCAGCCTCCTGCACACCCCCTACTGGGGATGTGCCCGCAACCAAGGTACATGCCCTTGACCAGAATCGAACCTGGGACCTTTCAGTCTGCAGGCTGATCCACTGAGCCAAACCGGTTTCAGCTGTACCAGAAGTTTTTATCCATACAACCAGCTTATTGACACCGTAGGTCATGGCTCCAGATTTCATAGGAATAGTGCAGCTTTATGAGTTTCTGGCTATGTTTTGAGATCAGCAGCTAGCCCAGTGAGTTGCACTAGTAGTAGATCAGTCAAATATAATGGACTGAGTTTATAGGTAAAATGAAAGAAAGGCACTTTGGCTCTTATAACTTTTTAAAAATATATTTTATTGATTTTTTACAGAGAGGAAGGGAGAGGGAAAGAGAGTTAGAAACATCGATCAGCTGCCTCTTGCACACCTCCAACCAAGGTACATGCCTTTGACGGGAATCGAACCTGGGACCTTTCAGTCCACAGGCTGACGCTCTATCCACTAAGCCAAACCAGTTAGGGCAGCTTTCATAACTTTAAAAAAAAGTTTTTGTAATTAATTTTTAATTTTAGAGAGAAGAAGGGAGAGAGAGAGAGAGAGAGAGAGAGAGAGAGAGAGAGAGAGAGAGAGAGAGAGAGAGAGATATCAGTGTGAGATAAAAACATCCATAAACTGCCTCCTACACTGTGGATCAAAACGGCAACCTGGGTATGCACCCCAACTGGCAATCAAACCCACCACCTTTTGATGCACGGTCCGACACTCCAAACCAACTGAGCAGCTACATTTGGCCTGGGCTGACTTTTGAATATGTCTGTCATCCATATATTTTGAATTTGGTGTGGGAGTGGCAAGGGAAGAGGGAATTCACTACTGCTGAAGTTTATTTTAGGCTGTATAGAAGAGTCACAAAATGCTCTTCAGTGGAGTCTTATGGAACTGATACATTTTAGTTTAAACCCTTCTTAAAAAGAACAATCAAAGGAAGCCCCCCAAAACTTTGGGCGATGAAGAAGAATCAAGCAGGTGATTTAAGCTTAAAATGTGCTAGGGAAAGTGAGCAATGATTAGATCCCTCAGCTCTGCATCAACAAGATGTGGGTTTTTTTTTTAAATTTCTTTATTGATTAAGGTGTTACATATGTGTCTTTATTCCGCCATTCCTCCCCCCCCCCCCCCCCCCCCCCCGAGCAAGATGTTTCTTAACCTTAATGCTCAGTGGGCTCAAAGAAGTCTCCTTTATTCTGGATTGGAATGTAAGCAAGTTGAACTGTGAAGAATGAGTGAACAGAAACATCATTTTTTGATACATGTGTCTCTTAAATATGTTTTTGAAGGCAGGGAATGGAAATGTCAAGAGGGTCTTAAATTATTTCAGCTATCATTAGAAATTAAAATTCCTGATAAATGCAGATCAGCTGAGATTAAAACTTTTGAATGCAGGCTAGAAGTGGTTCTTGGATTACATGTTCATTTTCTCAAGTGGTTAAAATTGGAACAATTAATACTTTTTTGTGTGTGGAGAAGAAATAGTTTAAACTATTACTAACCATTAAAGTAGGACAATGAGAACTATATATAAATAATACAGATTACTTGATTTTGCAGTTAAGCTTGAATGTTTTTGCAGCACCATTTCCACCATGATAAATATGATTGTCTTCTCACCTTGATTCATGTGCACTTTTGTATATGGATGGGTGCAATCCCACTCCTCTGAACATAGGTTAATAGATAAAATATTTGATGAAATAAAAATCTCATTAATTGATTCCACGAATTTTAATTTTTCATAATTTGGACAGAGACTGAGCAGAAGTTTCCTTTGGTATTACTCAGATTTGCTGAGCAAGTTAATAACATAATATAATAGAAAAAATTTAAGAAGATATTTAAACTATGTAGAGTAGCCAAAGCCGGTTTGGCTCAGTGGTAGAGCGTTGGTCTGCGGACTGAAAAGTCCCAGATTCGATTCCGGTCAAGGGCATGTACAGTGGTTGCGGGCACATCCCCGGTGGGGGGTGTGCAGGGGGCAGCTGGTCGATGTTTCTCTCTCATCGACGTTTCTAGCTCTCTATCTCTCTCCCTTCCTCTCTGTAAAAAAAAACAATAAAAATATATTTAAAAAAAATAAATAAACTATGTAGAGTAAACATAACTTCCAATCAATTGTTGGTCATAGCTTTGTGATATAAGCATTTGTTGTGCTATGTGCTGACCTATTTATTAACTCAGATTGGTCTACTACTTAGTTATCCAGAAATTTTTAATTTTGAGTGATTGAGTATATCTGAACCTCCCCCACTGGTTTGAGTATAGGGATTTTGCTCAAGTTATGTGGGCCCTATTGCCAGAGTTAGCTATAGGAACCTATCTATATATGATGGGCAAGAAATTGCTATTTATACTTTTTTTTTCTCAATGAGTTAGATACTCTAGAGTTGACTATGGTGTCTGTGGGATATTAGTCACTAATATAACTTTTTTTTGAGTCACTAAGGTGTCCTATAGAGGGTTAAGTGTGGAAGAAGCAGGCAGTGGGGGGCATTGATTTTGATACTAAATAGACTAAATTTTTGTTGGATCACTAAACAGTGTCTTTTTAACATATGTGTTCCGTGCTCAATACAAATGGGCTTATTTTTGTGGCTATTGGAAGGAGCCATTGCACAGAGAAATATTCATCACCAACAGGGTGATATATTAGTCGTTAGGGACAGCAGTATATCAGACATCCATTTTAATATCTTCCTAGAAAATGCAGGGCTTTGGAAATAATTTCTTTACTTACTTCATACTCAAAAGTCTGTCCTTGTCTTAAACACCTTGTCACATATGATGTTTTTGGAAAGCTGGGATATTTAGCTGAAAGTTTTCTGTATATTTTTTTTACCATTTGACCATGTTGACCATTTGAAAAGCAGTTAGTTAATCATTTGGAGGCCTTTTTTTCATACCCTTTTCTGGAACACTTAGTGGTTCTACTTTGACATGTAGGATGCAGTGATCATATGCAGTGTCATGGTGCTGTTCCTCATAATCTGATTGGACTTTCTCTTTCCTTACATCAGTGGCTTGCTGTCTTACTGTTTCCTTTTACTTACTTTCTGTTAGAGTAATGTTAGGGACCCCCACCAAATACTGAGCAGAATTGTCAGATGCATCTGGCTTGCCCTGAAGCAGGCAGTGTACATAGAAATGTTAATATGCAAAGAATTGAGGTTACAGCCAAAACCGGTTTGGCTCAGTGGTAGAGCGTGGGTCTGCGGACTGAAAGGTCCCAGGTTTGATTCCGGTCAGGGGCATGTACATTGGTTGCGGGCACACCCAGTAGGGGGTGTGCAAGAGGCAACTGGTTGATGTTTCTCATCGACGTTTCTGGCTCTCTCCCTTCCTCTCTGTAAAAAAATCAATAAAATATATATATTTTTAAATTGAGGTTACAGATTTATCACTTAGTTAGACTAATTAAAGGTTTCTAAGGAGAAGATGAGTGGTGTGTGTTCAAACCTAAGAACTTGTTTGGAGAGTTCTTGGACTGAAGTTCAGAATGCTGCAAGTTCTCATGCCAGAAATGATCCAACTTAGGCAAATTTGATACAACCAACTTGTCGACATATGTCTCACTGGTGGTTTAAAAGGGAAGGCAACTGGGGAGTAGAGAAATAGGATTACTTCAAGAAATTGATCTACTCTACCTTGTGGAAGGTGAATACTAGGCACTTTATGTTATATACAAAATGTTATTAATTGGTGTAGAATGTGGAAGCAATTTTAGCCAATCAGAAGAACAATGTTAAAGTCTGATTATGAAAATGGATACTTTACATTTGAATTCCATGTTTTGTGAAGCACAAAATGGATCTCACACTTGCTTGCCCAGGTTCTGGGTAAAATACCTTGTATTTACTTGTCCATGGATGGCTAAGTATGTCTGATGGTGTCCACATAATAATTTCTGGAAAAGAGATTATGAGACCTAAGACCTGCTAGAAGTTGTTTCATATGATTTTCCCATTTGCTTATGTTTGAGGTCCAGGTTTACTATATGGCTTCATGACAGTATTCCTGAGCCCAGCTGACCCTGGAATCTACTGATGATTCTACTTTAGACAGGTGAATATGAACATGCTTGCAGGTATGATAAAAGCAGGACCAAAGATCCTGGAGATGGTCTGTTTAATACACCCATGGTCTGTTTAATATTGCACCCATGTTGAGCACAACCAGTTTACTTCTAGGCCATATGGTGATGCATTAAGGAACAGAAAGTAGAAATATGTTAATTAGGACTTAGTAAGAAATTTATTGAGTGCTAACTTGGTTTTGCCCCTGTTATAATGACCAAAAGGACCCAGGCCATTGACTTATTTCCTTTATTAACATGGGGAATTCTTCACTCTACATGGATTATACTGACCTTGAAACTTTGGACATGCCTCCATAGGAACAGTAAAGGCAACATTGGAACCAATAAGAAATTCTCCACTCATCACATCCTGTTTTTATAAATCTTTTATACTTGTGTTTGTTTATTCAGGAGTAAAGCACATTAAACACAATCTTGAACTGATTCTCTGTCATCATTTTAACAAACTTTCAAAATTGTGATGAGTTTTTCATGGTCTTGCTCAACATGACTTCACATTTTTAATTACCCGGTACTTATCATGAAAATGTAGATATCTTAGACCATGCCAGGTCATCTTAGCTTGTGGAAGCTAAAGATAGCCTGTTCTCTGATACCTGCTTTAAGCAGTGATAATTTAGAATCCCACATGGGGCAGAGTGTGTAGATTTTCCCCAGTTCCATGTGAAAGAAAGGAACATAACTGCATTTTGAAGGAGGTAGATTGATTAACTATTAGTGGCCCATGTATAAAGTCCTCTAGCTTTCTGGATATCAAGAGATATTCATCTGGCCCTGGTCAGTGTGGCTCAATTGGTTGGAGTGTCATCCAGTAAACTGAAAGGTTTTGGATTTGATTACTGGTCAGGGATGTACCTAGATTACAGGTTCAATTCCCTGTCAGGGGCTATATGGGAGACAACCAATCGATGTTTCTCTCTCATCTCATTTCATATCTATTTATATCTATCTCTATCTCTATCTCTATCTCTATCTCTATCTCTATCTCTATCCATTCCTTTCTCTCTAAAATCAATAAACCTATCCTTGGGTGAGGATTAAAAATAAAATAGAGATATTCATCTGTTATTGGGCTGAGGGCCACATAGTACCTTCTACTTTCTTATTCACACATTGTGGTTACCCTGTGGGGTCATTCTATGACAGGAGGATTAATATATTATATACATGCACTTGAGACACTGTTCATTATGTTCTTCACCCAAGTATTGAAAGCCTTCCAAGTGTTTAATTATATCAGTTGAAGTGGGGAAATTAATACAGAATTTATTATTTTGCAGTGGAAAAGAGATTTAGTGTATGGGAGTAGAATTTGAATTCTAGCCAAACATTTCTCTGATAGCTTAAATAATTTTTCTTAATTGTTTTTCAATAGTGGCTCTACTTTGGGAATCAAGATTCTGCCCTCATGCCCTCAACACTAAATATGTGGGTATCCAGAACCTGAAGAGGCTCTAGTATAAAACCAACACTGGAAAATAGAATCACTCTGTATAGAGAACTAAAGTACCATTGCTTTAGTGTTGTCTCCAGAGGTGAATTTGCAAAACAATTTGGAACTTCAAGGTTATCAATAATTCAGGATACATATATTTTATTTATAAAGAAAATATGGCTGCTATAAAAGTACAAGGTTTTGTTCAAATATGGAACATGGAGACTGGGATGTCTAAATCGAAAGAAGCATTTATTGAAACAATGAAAAGAAAGAAGAAAATTAGATTGATAATAAATTTCAGCACTGGAGAATATGCAACTTTTCAGCTAAGTAATAATGTTAAAAATGTAGTCTTTAGATCCTATGGAGAAAATAAAAATTACCTGCATTTAACTTTCCAAAATAATAGCTTCTTGTTTATTAAAAAATTATCCTCTAGAGATGCTGAAAAATTGACAAAGTTCCTAGATAGAGTCCATCAAAAAAATCTTCAATCACCCATGAGAACTGATAGGGGTGGAGATGTCTTTGCCAGCATAAAAACACAGAAGAAAATCAATAAAACTTTATTTCACAAAATCTATCAGAAGTTAATAAGTGGATTTCTTGAACTAGGAGAAGGAAGTATAACACCTGACCTTCAGAAGTTGCCTTTGGATACATCAGAATTATCAATGCTTACTTGTAAAGAGTTATCAAAAGAGGGATTGGGGAAGAGAAAAAGGATGTCCTCACCTGATTCAGAGATACATGAGAAATTTCGGAAAAAGAGTAAATCTGTAAGAAACAAGAAATCCAAGAGAAATACTTTGAAGTATATAATTAAAGAAATGTGGTTGAAAGAGTTAAAAGAAAGTAAGTATTTGGATTATTTAGTAGAAACCAATTCTACTGGAAACCCTTACCTAGATGCCGCTTGTTTTCTTAAAACTCTCTCTGAGAAAATATATTTGACACTTCTGTTGAAATTATTGTGTAGTAAGGATGATCCAGAGTGGGAGAGACTCAAGATGGCCTTTGACTTTTACCCAGATAAACTATGTCAAGGCCTCCCCAATTTGGGAAATACCTGTTACATGAATGCAGTTTTACAGTGCCTATTTTCTGTTCCATGCTTTGCTTATGATTTACTCTATCAGGGTTTCCCATGGAGTAAAATTCCCCTTGATGCTCTTAGCATGTTCCTGTCACATTTGCTTATTTTGAAAGACATTTACAGCATAAAAACCAAGGTGAAATTACTTGTCAATATTAAAAATGCCATTTCAACAGTTGCAGAGGTATTCTCTGACGACACACAGAATGATGCTCATGAGTTTTTAGGTCAATGTTTAGATCAGATGAAAGACAACATGGAAAAAATAAATACAATTTGGAAGACTAAAATTGAATCTGAGGAAGAAGATTCAGCCCAGCAGTTTTTTCCTGGCAGTGCTGTCACCAAAAGGCTTGTTTGTCCTGTCATCACTAATTTTGAGGTTGAGTTGCTGCACTCTATTACTTGTAAAGCCTGTGGTCAGGTTGTTCTCAAGACAGAAGTTAGTAATTATCTCTCCATCAACCTCCCCCAAGGAAGAAAAACACATCCTTTGTCTATTCAATCTACTCTTGATCTTTTCTTTGGAGAAGAAGAGATTGAGTATAAATGTGGGAAGTGTAACCACAAGACTTCTGTTTCAATGCATAAATTCAGTAAGCTACCCAGGGTCCTTATTATTCATCTGAAACGCTATAACTTTAATAAGTTTTGGTCGTTAAGGAAGGATGACCAAGAAGTCACTGTTTCTAAATATTTAAAATTGTCTTCTCATTGCACTGAAAGTACCAAACCACCTTTTCCCTTGAACAAAAATGTACGTATTAGGGATTTAAAATTCTTAAAATTCTCCCAAAGGATTAATTTTGAAATCCTTAGGTCATTGACATCTTCATTAAAATTGATCTCAAAATCCAAGGATTGCCTGGCTCTACACAGTGAATCAGACAAAGAGTCTGAATCACAAAAGTACCAGATTTTTGGGTTAAGCAAAGAACAGAAGCAAAACAATATAGGAAAACACTCTCAACTGACTGCAACAGAGTCCATATTGGTAAACTTAGGATATGGTGCAGCCATTGATAAAGACCTAATAGTACCAGGCTTAATGAGGAATCTGAAAAATACCAACCTTACTGTGGCCCATGAAGATGAAGGTAAACCCACCAGTGGCCCAGACACATCTGCAGAAGTTCATCTTCAAGAAGTCCCTAGAGATCCAAAACTAAAGAAATATGAGAAAGCAGCTGTTGATAGTATCACGGAGACTACTAAAGATTTTTATGAAGATAAAAAAACCAGAATTTCAGAAGAGTTCTCAAATGTACCTGGACAGACTCAGCAGTGTGAAAAGGTAAGAATCTATGAAGAAGCCCTTTGGCAGGCACTATTTCAAAGCCTTCCAAATACAGATGCCCAGATGTATACAGATAACCTTACAAGACCTGCAGAACCAAGTCTCCAGGAGGCCAATAAGAATTCACCAGGTGCATCGTGTTCCAACAAAAACCTGGAACCCAAAGACTTTTTAGCTAAGAAAAACGCAGGAGCTAAGGCCAAGAAACCAAATCCCAAGATAAAAGATGCTTATGCTTATCGGCTCATTGGTGTTATTAGCCATCTTGGGAATACCCTAAATTCAGGCCATTATATCAGTGATGCCTATGATTTTGAAAGGAAAGTGTGGTTCACTTATAATGATATGGATGTGTCAAGTATCCAGGAAGTTCTCATGAGGGAGACTAGGATTAGCACTGGGTACATCTTCTTTTACATGCACAATACGATTTTTGAAGAGCTGTTGGAAACGGAAGAGAACTCCCAGCCTCAAAGCACAAAGGCAGGGAAAAACCATTAGAAAGAATAAGAAGGAAAAACTCCTAGTTGCACAAATCTGCTTGACTGCTACACTAGCTACCACTACTTCCATGGAAAGAAAATTATGAGCTTTAGCTGAAGATGCAGAAGCAGTTAACATCTAGGACCAAAGTTCAAGCAGAAACACTTATAGAAAAATCTCCATTCTAACCCTGATATAGACACCTCAATCCCACAGTTCCAGTTTCTCAACGTCCTTTTCTGCTAGTGGACTAGAATTGTGCTTTCCATATTCTAATGCAGTGGATTCCAAGTGTGGTCCTTGAACCAACAGCATCAAAAGCAGGAGGAACTTGCTAAAATTAAAATTCTTTTTCTATTATAGAGCTACTTATTCAGAACCTCTGGAGGATGGGATGGGTAGCAATTTCATGTTGATCCTGATGCTTGAGCAAGTATGAGAACCACTACTGTAGTGTGTACAGTGTATTGGTGAGCTTTGATGTATATTTTAAATGTTTACATTTTGTAATGGTGTTTGATTACATCTTTTCTGTATTATATTCATGTATGTATTTTCTTTGTAAACCTGTTAATATCAAAACACAAAAATTACTCTTCTTCTGATCATACTTAGCAATTTGATAGAAAAGTTGATTCTGAATTCTTGGCAAAACAAGATAAAACAGTTGTTGACGTCCCAGCAATAAAAATGTAGTTGCTGGGATCCTGGCAATAAATAATAGATAAAGAGGTGAAATTATGAATCTTTTGGTCAGATATAGATGAGATTGAACACCAAATCAAGTCTCCAGATTATTTGCTGAAGATCTCCTTTTCCTCTATTCCAAATGGGTTTTATATCACTAAACTTAAAACTTGAGGATGAAGAAGTTGAACTGCCCTCAAGAAATTGACCAACTTTTCCTATTTGTTTGCTAGCAAGCTGTTCTTTGTTAACCGAGCCCACTTTGCCATTTTGGTCTTCTTAGAGGGATGCTTGCATGGCCTCAAAGAAACATTGATTACCAAAAATTTAACTGAAGCCTTGAATAATCCTCTTCATTTAACACTATAATACCGGTTGCATATTTCTCTTACTTCTCTGTACCTTATAACATGGTGGCCTTCTTCCTTCAATGAGTAAGAAGTAAATGCTTTATTTTAATAAAAATGTTTTTACTGATTTCAGAGAGAGGAAGGGAGAGGGAGCGAGAGATAGAAACATTGCCAGACATCAATACATGCTTTAAAATGGGTTTGTGGGATTTGACACAATATTAAAAATGTGCACCTGAATATGATCTGCTTCTGAGTAAAAGTCTCATGGATCCTGGGTTGACCATATTCTGTTAGCATTCCCTGTGATTCAGAGATTTAATCATTCTGATATTAAACATGTATCATCTCTGTAACCCAGACTTCACCTCCCTTTCAAGCAGTAGATCTTTAACAACTTGTACCTGTGTTATGAACAAAATATTTGTACTAAGGGGTTATCTCACACCACAGTGAGGGATTGAATTTTGATCCTACCATTACCAACATGGGTATCCCTCCTTGTGTATGGGATATGGTCTTTATTAAGCCAAAAGCTTGTTGATTTTTTTAGTCATAAAGGACTTTAAAGGGGTGGACTGGAATTTAATGGTATGAGAAAGTTAGAAAATGCCCTCTGAGGGAACACCAGATTCCAAAGTTTAGGAATTCTGATCAGAGCTTGTATCTAGAAGGTATGAATGGAACATTAAGATTGTTGAGGTAAATAGGAGTTTCCTAATAGATTGAATTAATCACTCTCATGGAAGAAGATGTTGTAGACACAATAATGAGAGATTAGTTCAACCTGTGCAATACTTCATCAGCTGGACTGGTTGAAGGATAAGACTGAAGTTATATTTAGAGGAGTGGAGTAACAGTTTTGTTTCTTAAATTTAAGCTTTTGACTTCTCTAGAATAGTTAAATCTGAGCCCTGTTACATAGGCATCAAAGTAGAAGTTTTGATAAGAGTGAGGGAAAAGTCATTCTGTTTTGAAAGGAAAATGAAAATGCCAATATTTTTAAGAGGCTTAAAATTTTTTGGTGTGGCATATAGAGTACAATACATATTGAACATGCTGCTCTTCAGTGTGTAGCACTTCTGAAAGTAGGGCAAATCAAAAGGTGAAGAAGATGGTTGGGATACCCATGAGAAGGAGGATCTATCCTGGACAGATGGCTTGGACGAAATCTATCATTGCCCCTTAAGAAGAAATTGTGACTGCACACTGAGTGGCTATATACTATCTGTTGGTTTTGTTGTTATTTCAAATAAAACATTAAAATAATTCTTCAATGACTCAGTGGTTGTTATTTATTGTGGATTGTAATTGGTTCTCTAATTTACAGATCAGGTTTCTAGGTGATCCATCGCTATAAAAAACTTCCTTTGTCATTCAGTGTATTAGTTTTCTGTTCCATCTGTAACAAATTACAACAAACTTAATGGCTTAAAACAATATAAGCTTATCTTATAATTCTGGAGGTCAGGACTTCCAGATGGGTGTTACTGGGTTAAAATCAAGGTATTGGAAGGGCTACAATCCTCCTGGGTTCTCTAATGAGACAATTTACCTCCTAGTATTTCCTAGCTCTAGAAACTGCCCTCATTTATAGCTTCATTTCTCCACCATCATAACCAGTAATGTCAGGATGAGTCCTCAAACTGCTACCTCTGGGTCTCCTTCTTCTGTCTTCCACTTTTAAGAAGCATAGTGAGAGTTGGTTCACCCACATAATCCAGGATAATCTTTAATATGCTGATTGGATAGCAATAAGAACCAGCAGATGGTTTTAGGGGATGATAGCAGTTCAGATAGGTTCACACCAGGACCGTGGTCCAGATCACTCTCTAGTGTCTATATCCATTCTCTACCAACCTGGTCATACTTCTGCTCCCCATGTTGACTCTAAGAGTAAAAAAAAATGTTTCAAAAGAGAAGTCTTAGCAAAATATGTTTCTGTAACCTAGCAGAGTAGATTATTTCCCCCACTGAAAGTTTCAGCAGCAGCTGGCAAACAGCAGTGGGAATGTGACTCCCAGGTGACCCTGTTTGCCACTTCAATTCAGAAGCAATGCATGAGGGGTACAAAGGGATTCACACCTGGTGCCAGGCACTGGGCATCACTTTGCTAGGCAGCAACAGCACTGTGTCCATGCAGGACAAGGCCTCCTCCCATTGCAAGATAGAGTTCTAGCCTAAGTAATCTACTCATATAAAGAAGTTATACCTGATATACAGGTTACTATTTCAAACTTAATGTGTTATATGTACACACATATAACACATTAAGTTTGAAATAAAACCCTAATATGCAAATTGACCGAACAGCAGAACAACCTGCAGAATGACAGGTTGCGATGACATATACTGACCACCAGGGAGCAGACACTCAATGCAGGATCTGCCCCCTGGTGGTCAGTGCACTCCCACAGGGGGAGTACTGCTGAGTCAGAAGCTAGACTCAGCTGGCAAACATAGCAGAGGTGGGAGTGGGAGACTGTCCCACCTCTGTTGCAGGTGGGTGGTAAGGAACAAGGTGTCCCAGACTGCGAGAGGGCACAGGTCAGGCTGAGGGACAAGCCCCCCATCAGTGCATGATTTTTGTGCACCAGGCCTCTAGTATACATATTTATTTCTATTTATGAATAGAGAGATTTATTTTAAGGAATTGGCCATGCAATTTAGTGCTGGCCAGACTGAATTCCGTATTGCATGTCTGCCAACTGGTAACACAGGCAGAAGTCAATGTTACAATCTTGAGTCTAAAATCCATAGGGAAAGATGACAGCCTGCACTGCTGCAGTCTTGAGGCAGAATTTCATCTTTGGGAAACTTAAAATTGCTCTTAAGGCCTTCAACTAATTGAATAAGGCCCACCCACACTATCAAAAGTAACATTTACTTAAATTCAACTGACTATAAAATACACATCTACAAAATGCATTCACAACAACACATGTTATTGTTTGATTAAATAACTGGCAACTATAACCCACCAAATTGACACATAAAACTAAACATCACATGTATTACCTAAGCCCTCAAACTCAGTGAGCCATAAGAAAAGCAAGAGTGAATTTCCAAGATGGCAGCAGAGTAGGTGGAAGTTACACTCACCTCCTGTCAGGACAAAACCAGAATTACAAGTACATTATAGCACAATCAACTCAAATCATCAACTGAAGTCTAGCTATATAGAAGTCTTGTGATCAAGATTTACAGAAGAAGCCACATCTGGATTGCCTGATGAAAATCTACTGGCCTCATGCTGATGACTCCCTGAGACTCTACCCTATCACAACGGCCCATAGTTTCAGGCAAGTGGCACCTGGCCTTGGTGTACCTTGAGAATTTTGCTGAGTACCACAGACTTTACACTGGAGCTGACAGTTAATCTCTGTCAACCTGGTGAACATCACTTTCCCCTATCTTGTAACTCACTGAGAACCTACATCATACAACTAGCATAGCTTTTTCAGTGGCTGAGACTATCATGAAGCTGGTAGGAATAAGCTGATCTCAGGGTGCCTTGGGTTTTACTCACCTGCTGCCAAGCTAGGTACTTGTGGAAGCTGGCCTTGGTATGCAGCTTGTTCCTCCCCAACACACCCAGGCCCAGCAGAGGTAGTCACAAACTGTGGATTGTTTTGTAGCTCCTAACAGGTAACCCAGGAACAGTCACAGGCAGTGTCTGACATTGATCTGCAGCAGAGGCCCTCCCAATAGCACTAAGAACCAACAAACTCAGTGGAAGGCTTTAGACTACATCACAGCATGAGACAGCTCCACAAGCAGTACAACAATAGACACCAAAACGTGCTGGAGAAAATTCCACTTTGTGTGGTCAGCACCTGCACAGCAGCTCATATACTGTTGTTGGGGTGAATTCTCATAGTCAGCCAGCATGATGATCAATACTACACACAAATGGGCAAGCAGCAATCAAGACAACTGCAACAGAAGGGATCTAACAGCTCACACAAGGGACCTTCCTAGAGTACCTAACTCAGGTGATCAGGAAGACTACCCTTGAGTCCCTTAAGGTCACCTTATCAAGACAGGAAGATAAAGCCAATCTATCTAATACATGGAAACAAATATAGAGATGCAACCAAAATGGGTAGACAAAGAAACTGCCCCAAATGAAAGAATAGGAGAAATGCACAAAAAAAAGAATTAATGAAATGGAGGTAAGCAATATTCTAAATACAACATTCAAAACAATGGTTACAAAGATGCTGAAGGCACTTGGAGAAAAAAAATGGATGAACACAATAAGAACTTAACTGAGGAGATAGTTAGTATAAAAAATGACATATATCTGAAAAATAGACCTCAAAGTGAAGGCTATACTGGGATAAGGAAGGACACTTCATAGTACTAAAGGGAGCAATTCAACAAGAGGATATAACTCTGTTAAACATATATGAATCCAATACAGGAGCACTCAAATACATAAAAAAACACACACACTTCTGGAAGATATCAAGAAAGAGATTGACAGCAATATAGTTACAGTAGGGGACTTTAATACCCCTTTGACATCACTGGATAAAGCCTATAAACAAAAAATCAGCAGAGAAACATAAATCCTAAATATTGTAATTCACTAGATCAGATGGAATTAACTGACATCTTCAGAACATTTCACCCCAAAGCTATAGAATATACATTCTTCTCAAGTGCACATGAGACATTTTCAAAGATAATCTCTTCAAATTAAAGAAGATAGAAATCATATCAAGCATCTTCTCAGGTCACAATGGCATAAAATTAGAAGTAAACTACAATAAAAACCATGAAAAAAACACACACACAAACAAACACCAAACACTTGGATGCTAAAAAGCATACTATTAAACAATGATTGGGTTACCAGAGAGATCAAAGAAGAAATAAAAAGCACCCTGGTAATAAATGACAATGAAAACAAAACAATCCAAAATCTATGGGACACAGTAAAAGCAGTCCCAAGAGGGAAGTTCATAGCTCTGAAAGCATGCCAAACTCATAGCCTATCTCAAAAACAAAGAAAAAATGGTAATAAATTATTTAGCCCTACAACTTAAAGAATTAGAAAGAGAGCAACAAGAAAGGCCCAGAGTGAACAGAATGAAAGAAATAATAAAGATCAGAGTGAAATAAACAACATAAAGACACACACACAGGCGCTCCCCCCCGCGCGCGCGCGCACGCACACACACACACACACACACACACACACAAACACACACACACACAGTACAAACAAACGATCAATAAAACTAAGAGGTGGTTCTTTGAAAGGATAAACAACATTGATGAACCTTTATCCACGCTCACCAAGAAACAAAAGGAAAGAACCCAAATAAACAAAATCAGAAATGAAAGAGGTGAAGAAACAATAGACACCATAGAAATATGAAGGATTGTAAAAAATACAATGAACAACTCTACTCCAACAAACTGGACAACCTAGACCAAATGGGCATATTCTTAGAAAAATATAAGCTTACAAAACTAAATCAGGAAGAATAATAAAAACAAAACAAACAAACAAACAAAAAAAACCTGAGTAGACTGATAGCTACTGATTAAATTGAAGCAGTAATAAAAAATCTTCCAGCAAACAAAAGACACGATCTGGAGGCTTTATAGGAGAATTCTACCATTTGAAGAAATAAAACATATCCTCCTAAGACTGTTCCAAAATATTCAAGAGGCAGGAACACTTCAAAGCTTTTTCTATGAAGTCAACATTATCCTAATTCTAAAATCATATAAGGACACTGCAAAGAAAAAGAACTACAGCCCAATATCCTTGATGAACATAGATGCTAAAATCATCAACAAAATTCTAGCAAATCAGATTCAGCATTAGATTCACCATGACAAAGTGGGTTTTACTCCTTGGATACAAGGACAGTAAAATATCTGCAAATCAATAAATGTGATACATCACATAAATAAATTTAGAGACAAAAATCAGGTAATGATATCAATCAATGCAGAAAAAGCATTTGACAAAGTACAATATTTATTTATTTATTTATTTTTATTGTCTAAATAAAAATAAATAAATAAATTTTACATATGTTTCCTTTCCCCCCTATTGACCCCAGCCAATCCCACCCTGGGCAAGCCCCCACCACCCCAGTGTCTGTATTGGTTATGCTAATATGCATGCATACAAGTCCTTTGATTGCTCTCTAACCACCCTCTACCATTTGTCTCTGGATCTATTATTGTTCATCAAATTCTGTTGATCATTATATCTCACATATCAGTGAGATCATGTGATACTTATCTTTCCTCAACTGGCTTATTTCACTTAGCATAATGCTCTCCAGTTTCATCCATGCTCTTGCAAATGGTAAGAGCTCTTTCTTTCATAATGGAATAGTATTCCATTGTGTAGATGTACCATTGTTTTCTAATCCACTCATCTGCTGACTGCTTCCAAGTCATACCTATTCTAAATATTGTTGCTATGATCATAGGGGTGTATATATCTTTTCTGATTGGTGTTTCTAGTTTCTTGGGATATATTCCTAGTAACTTTTTGAGGAAACTGCATATTGCCTTCCTCAGTGGCTGCACCAGTCTGCATTCCCACCAGCAAAAGGGTTCCTATTTCTCATATCCTTGTCAGCATTGTAGCAGGATATACAATTAGCACCCAGAAATCTATGACTTTTTTTTTACAGCAATAATGAACTCATAGAAAGAGAAACAAACAAACAAACAAAACAAAAACAAAACAAAAAAAACCAGCAATCCCATTTACCATTGAAACAAAAAAATAAGATACCTAGGAATAAACTGAACTAAGCACATAAAAGACCTATACTTGAAAAACTATAGGATGTTGAAAAAAGAGATAGAGGGAGAAATTAACAAATGGAAGAATATACCACGTTCATGGATTGGTAGAATCAACATCATTAAAATGTCCATATTACCCAAAGAAAGTTATAGATTCAATGCAAACACCATTAAAATATCAACAACATATTTCACAGAACTAGAAAAAAAAACTCTCCAAGTATACATCTGGAATTAAAAAAGACCTTGAATAACCACAGCAATCCTGAGAAAGAAGAACAAAGCTGGAGGGATCACGATACCAGATATTAAGCTATACTACAATGCCACTGTTCTCAAAACTGCTTGGTATTGGCAAAAGAACAGACATATAGACCAATGGAACAGAAAAGAGAACCCAGAAATTGACCCAATATATTATGCTCAATTAATATTTGACAAAGGAGGCAAGAGAATACAATGGAGGCAAGCCAGTCTCTTCAATAAATGGTGTTGTGAAAATTGGATAGATACATGCAAAAAATGAAACCAGATCACCAACTTACACCATACACAAAAATAAAGTCAAAATGGATAAAGGACTTAAAAGTAAAATGGAAAACCATAAAAATCTTAGAAAAATTCCATAGGCAGCTAAATATCAGACATATGTCATAGCAATATCTTTACCATTACAGCTCCTAGGGAAATAGAAACAAAGGAGAAAATAAATTACTACATCAAAATAAAAAGCTTCTTCACAACAAAAACAAACAAAACCAATCAGCAAAACAACAAGAAAGTCCACTGCATGGGAGAACATATTTGCCAATGTTATTTCTGATAAGTGTTTAATCTCCAAAACGTACAGGGAACTCATACAACTTAACAAAAAGAAGATCAACAATCCAATTAAAAAATGTGCAAAGGACATAAGTAGACACTTTTCAAAAGAGGACATACAGAAGGCCAAGAGATATATGAAAACATGTTCAAAGTCACTAATCATCGGAGAGATGCAAATCAAAACAACAATGAGGTACTATCTCGCACCTGTCAGAATGGCTATCATCAACAAATCAACAAATGACAAGTGCTGGAGAGGATGCGGAGAAAAAGGAATCCTCTTGCACTGCTGGTGGGAATGCAGACTGGTACAGCCCCTGTGGAAGACAGTATGGAATTTCCTCAAAAAGTTAAAAATGGAACTCCCATTTGACCCAGTGATCCCACTTTTACGACTATATATCCCAAGAAACCAAAAACACCAATTGGAAAGGATATATGAACCCCTATGTTTATAGCAGTGCAACTTACCATAGCTAAGGTTTCTAAACAGCCTAAGTGCCCATCAGCAGATGAGTGGATTAGAAAACAGTGGTACATCTACACACTGGAATACTATGGTGCTATAAAAAAGAAGAAACTTTTACCATTTGCAAAGACATGGATGTACTTGAAAAGCATTATGCTAAGTGAAATAAACCAGTTGGAGAAAGATAAATACCACATGATCTCACTCATACATGAGATATAATAAACTGATGAACAAAACTAGATTCAAAGACAAAGAAACACCAAAGCACAAAGTTCTAAACAAGATGAACCCAAAGATGCCTACACCAAGACATATCATTGTAAAAATGACAAAAGTTAAACATGAAGAGCAAATCTTAAAATCATCAAGAGAAATATAGTTACCTACAGGGAAGTGCCCATAAGACTGTCAGCTAATTACTCAACAGAAATATTTCAGGCCAGAATGGATTGGCACAGAATATTAAACGTGATGAAAATCAAAGACCTCCAACCAAGAGTGCTCTTCTCAGCAAGGCTATCATTTAAATATGAAATGAAATGATAAGCTTCCCAGACAAAAAAAAAAAATCTAAAGGAGTTCATCACCACCAAACCAACATTATAAGAAATGGTAAAGGGACTTAAGAAGAAGGCAGAAAAGAACAAGAACATAATTATAAAAAATAAAATGATGGCATGACTAGTGTTGCTCAGTTGGTTGGGCATCAACCCTTGCACCTAAAGTTTAATGGTTTGATTCCCATTTGGCCACATGCCTGGATTAATTATGGGCTTGATCCCTGGTAGGGCAAGTGGGAGGCAATCAATTGTTTCACTCTCACATTGATGTTCTCTCTCTCTCTCTCTCTCTCTCTCTCTCTCTCTCTCTCTCTCTCTCTCTCCCTCTAATGCCAATTTGTTCAGTGGCACAAGGAGACCAAAATATCCAATGCTCAGCATTCAGTTCAGTCAAACATTTATGTGACCCCAGGTGGAAGCATTCCTCCCTTGGAAACTATTATCTTCAAACCAGTAGAGCTAAAAATTCCTGGAATTGGAAGTGAAAATATAGGAAGTGTGTTAGTAGGTGTAATAGTGAGAAGCCATTCCTGTTACAACTCCTTGATTCCTAAACCCATATAGTCTGAGTATGGGGATAGAGTACCACATGACCAGTGATTTATAGCATAAATGGCATCCCGTGAAACTGAACCCTAACCTAGCAAGGAGTTTTCTCTCTATTTGCCCGATAACCGAGTCTTCAATAATTCATTCCACCTTTCTATTAAGCCAGCTACTTGTGAGTAATGATGGATGCTGTAAGATCAGTTATTTCCATGGTATGAGGCCTTTGCTACACTTCCTTGCTGGGACATGAGTTTCCTGATGAGATGCAAGGCTGTGTGGATTGCCACGATGATCAGGTGTTCTGTAAGTCTATGGATGGTGGTGCTGGCAGAAGCATTATTCACAGAAGATAAACCCATACTCAGAACATATACCTATTTCAGTAAGGACAAATATTTGCTCTTTCTATCCTGGAAGAAATCCATGCAATCAACTTGGCAACAAGTGGCTGGCTGGTCTGCAAAGAAATGTTGCCATATCCAGGAATAAGTGTTGATCTGTGCCATCAGTTGGTTACACACTGAGCTGTAGATACAGTCAGGACAACCTTTCTAAGGGGAACTCTGTGCTATTTTACCCATGCACAGCCTTCAATTCAATAAACTACTTGAACAAACAGTCAAGTGGCTGGAGGAAAAAGCTGACTAAAATTCACAGAGTGCATCATTTTGTTCACCTGATTTCTTCAGATTTTATACCCATTTGAATTTGAAATAATCTTACCCAGACTTTCTTACATCCACAGTGCTGACCCACTGCACAACTGCCTGAAATAAGGGAGAGTCCCTTTCCTTCTGCAATGATTCTCCACCGCCCTCTACTGGCAAGCTCAACTTTGTGCCCACTGTGAAGGAGAAATGTTTAAATGAATTATATTTGTTATAGTAGAGCTTGTATTTGGAGCTAAGAAACACTCTATAATAATAAAAGCATAATATGCTAATTAGACTGGACAGCTGAATGACCCTCCGGGTGAAGCAAAGGCTGCAATTCTGAGCCCCTTGGACAAATTTCATGCATCAGGCCTCTAGTACATCAATAATTGGCAGATTCCTCACTTTAGTATCATCAGGCCTCTGCTTATTTGGATTATAATCCTGTGTGATTATTGAGCTAGTAAAATTTTGAACCTCAATTTTCTGAACACTTTAACATAGCTCAAAGTGTATATTGCCCAACTCTGAATCCATCTGTAGTGTTAAGGGCTTAATAATTGTATGTTTTCAGCAGTATAATTCCCAAATACCTGGAAGTAAATAGGTTCCTTCAGAGGCTTATCTAATCCTTGATCATCTTGCCTAATATTAATATTAGACTTGTTTAAAATCCTTGATCACTTCTTTACATATCCTACAGAACACTTGCTTCACTTGAAAGTTAAAAACAGGCTATACATTCATTCCACAGTCATGCTTGCTCCAGAATGGCAATTCAGATAGTTTATCTGAAAACCTAAGGCTTCAAAGTTCTACTGAAGAAAGGAATTGAGAATTTTTATAATAATATGCCACTCCCTTCTTTTTCTTAATCCTCACGTGAGAAAATCTTTTCCATTGATTTTTAGAAAAAGTGGAAGAGAGAGAGGCAAAGATGGAGGGAGAGATGCAGAGAGGCAGAGAGAGAGAGAGAGAGAGAGAGAGAGAGAGAGAGAGAGAGAGAGAGAGAGAGAGATGTGAGAGAGACACATGGATTGGTTGCCTCCCACATACACCCTGACTCAGGGCCAGGGATTGAACCTACAACCCAGGTAGGTGCTCTTGACTAGGAATGAAACCTGTGATGCTTTGGTGCATAGGCTGGGTAGGCAATGCCACTCCCTTTTGCTTACAGTCTTTTTGGTGTAGAGGAGGTTGACTGATTTGCATTAGGAAAAAAATAGTTGGTGGTAATGAAAGTATCAGCAAATGGCCCTATGTAACAATGGCTTTCTATACCTTAGATTTTACTGCTACTACAGAGTATTGAGCATCATGGCAACAAGTATCTCCTCAGGTATTATAGCTCAGGCCATCAGTAGTTCCTCTGGTACATAGTGAGTATTCTTGTGCATAATTGATGTCTTTTCATCAGGGTATACCCAGAGAGCCTAGGAAAGCAGCAAAATGAACATAGAATTGTCCCTGATTCCCATAATCCTTTGTAAGGTTTTGAGGCAGATATTTTTCCACTCTGCCGAATCAAAAATGTAAGCCCATTGTTCTGTAGCCCCTCTATGTAGAACCTTAGTTCACAGGTACCATTACATAATGGATCATTTTTGCTTTGGATTAATTCCTCTCATCTTTCATAGCCTACCTTTATGTCTACTCTCACTTCACGCAGTATTCAATGCCTCTGCATTTATTAGTAACCTCCATTTATTAGTAACCTCCGTTATCTCCCAGACTGCCATTTCCCATAATATCACATTCTAATGGCCTCTCACTAGTTTTAGCTTCTTTCTCCATCCTCTTAACCATCTCTTCTAACCTATGAAAACTTTCTTTTTCTTTGCAGGCTGGTCTGCCCCAAGTGTTGTGGTAATAGCAACTTAATTGTCAAGATGAAATCCTTACTTACTAAAGCTCCACTTCCCTCTCACTGGTGGCAGTTGAGGTCTTATACTGAGGAGATGGAAACTGGATTCTGAATTCACTCCTACACCTTTCACCATGTAATGGTTAAGACCTGGACCCTGAAATCACTCCTGCATCTGCTAGGAATAAAGCATATTTTATTTAGTCACATTGACCACTTAGATTTTTGCTTTAATGACCACATATGTTTATCTATTTCAGATCATATTCATAATTCTTAGGAAGAATTTGAAGTTCAGCAGAGAGAATTATAAGTAGGAAACAAAAAGTTTATTAAGCAGAGACTATGTTTTAGCAATAATTATGACCAATTTGAAAGTGATTATCGTCTCTATAGGATTTTCAGTTGCATCTTTTAGAAGCTTATAATTTTCTTTCTGCCCTTTTCATTTTACAAGCAATTATTTAGAAGTACAACTGAAGTTCCAAGGATTTGAACCATTATTCTTAAAATTGACAACTATAATATGAAGTCTAAAGAATAAAATGTGAAAATTACTAATAACTTCTATATGATGTCTCTGTGGGTTTTGTTCTTGTTTGTGCTAGATTGCCCAGTTTCTATAAAGAAAAAAATAAGTTACCATGTTTGTACTTATTGTAAAACACCATACTAACCATTTTTTTTCATAAGTAGAGATTCTACAATCAAATAGAAATCTTCCCTTTTTCTGTAACTCTACTTATATAAAGGGTAAATTCTAAAGCTCACTTACCTTCAACAAGCTATTTTATATTTAAGCCTCAGTTTCATAATCTGTCCAGGAATGATAACGGTGATTAAATTAAATAACCTGTGTGAAAATATTATGTATACTCTTAACTGTTAAGTGCTAAACATGGAGGCACCAGTACTTTAGGGTTATATGATGGTTATAAAATCAAATTTAAGAGTCATGTGAAATAACCAAAGAGCACAAGGCATTTCCTTCCCAAGTTGCTGATACGTTAAAATTCTAAAGCTCTTGATATCCAAGGAAAGCTAGAATTCAAAATTAACGTTTTCCAGTTTGTTAAGTAATTACTAATTCTAAAACAAAAAATACATTTCCCATTGTCCCTCCTTCCTGTTCTTTTCCCCTGTGTTACACTGTTTTCTCCCCATTTCCAACATTTATAAGACCACTTCTCTCTCTCTCTCTCTCTCTCTCTCTCTCTCTCTCTCTCTCTCTCTCTCTCTTAATCCTAGACTAATGATACTTTTGCATTGATTATTTATTAGGGAGAGTGGAAGAGAGGAAATACAGAGATAAATATTGCTTGTGCTGGGTAGGACCCCGCAACCAAGGTATGTGCCCATGACCAGAATTGAACCCAGGACCCTTTGATCCGCAGGCTGACACTGTATCCATTGAGAAAAACCATTCAGGGCTCCAAGACCATTTCTATAAGGAGTAACAGGCAGTTTCTAAGCTATTTGATTGAGTCTGGATTTCTGTGAAGTCTAGATAGGGCATATCCAGTGGTGTGCTGGAGCCAGTTCCTACTAATACCAGATGTTTATCCACATTTCTTTCCAAGACACAGATAGTGGTATCCATTGATAGCTTAAATTGGCCATGGTGGGATTGTTTACTCCATAGGAAATGGAAAAACCTACAAATCAGGTATTTTCTTTTTGCCTTTCAGAGAGCCCATTGCTAAACATTTCCCAGCACACATATCCCTTTTGGGTTCTTATCTACTTAGAGAGCCATTGCTTCTCTTCCTGAACCAAATAAGAGTATATTTGGCTGCATATAACAAAAATCCCAATTGAACAATATTGTAACCTTCTATGTCTCGTAGCAGGTATCACTGAGGGGCCTTCAGCTTTGCCTTCCTTAGCATGTTGGCCTGCTGGTTCCTCCTTTTAATCCAGATATTGTATCCCCAGACAACACACTTTGCACATAGCCACCAATATCTGCAGGAGGTCCTGGTAAATGTGTGTTTATCTTTTTAACTTTTGCAATAGAGAAAAGCAAAAGAAAAGGTGGATGGGTTTGTATTTAGAGGGGAGGGGGAGGGGAGGAGGGGGGGCGGGCGGGAAATCAGTCCCAAATCATTCATGATTATTTGTCCCCTAATTTAGCCAGATTCAAAGTCAGTACAAAGAATGAGTTAAAGCATAAAATGGGAGATCAAGATGGCGACCAGCAGAAAGGTAGGGAGGGAGAGGGTATGAGAGAGTGAGGAACCCATAGAGGAGAGTATAGATGTGGGGTGTGTGTGTGTGTGTGTGTGTGTGTGTGTGTGTGTGTATGAACTAGGGACAGTTAGATTCTGCAGGTCCTCCAAGGGGCTGCCAAACCGGGCAGTCTTAGATGACTTAACTACAACAAGGCTGTACACACAGTACACAAAGGGGACCACCAAGAGTGTCTACCTCAGGTAACTGGGGAGGCTGACCAACTGGTCCATATACGACACCAAACACACAAAGCTACCCTACCAACTCAGGGAAGCAGGGAAAATGACAATAAAAGGAAATAGATCTCAAATGAAAGAAATGGAGAACAAAGGACTGGGTATAGAGTTCAAAACCACAGTTATAAGGTTTTTCAAGAATTTCCTAGAAAAGGTGGATAAATTTAATGAGACCCTCGAGGACATATGAAAGGACCAATTAGAAATTAATCATAGCCTGACTGAAATAAAAAAATATTATACAGAGACCCAACAGCAGACTAGAGGAACGCAAGAATCAAGTCAAAGATTTGGAATACAAAGAGGCAAAGAACACTCCTTCGGGGAAGCAAGAAGAGAAGAGGATCCACAAAGTTGAAGATAGTGTAAGGAGCCTCTGGGACAACTTCAAGTGTACCAACATCAGAATTATGGGGTGCCAGAAGAAGAGAGAGAGCAAGATATCGAAAACCTATTTGAAGAAATAATGTCAGAAAACTTCCCCCACCTTGTGAAAGAATTAGACTTACAAACCCAGGAAGCACACATAACCCCAAACAAAAGGAATCCAAAGAGGCCCATACCAAGACACATCATAATTAAAATGCCAAGGGCAAAAGACAAAGAGAGAATCTTATAAGCAGCAACGAGAAAAAACAGTTAGTTATCTATAAGAGAGCACTCATACAATTATCAGTTGATTTTTCAACAGAAACTATGCAGGCCAGAAGGGAGTGGCAAGAAATATTCAAAGTGATTAATAGTAAGAACCTACAACCAAGATTACTCTACCAGCAAAGTTATCATTCAGAATTGAAGAGCAGATAAAGAGCTTCACAGATAAGAAAAAGCTAAAGGAGTTCATCACCACCAAACCAGTATTATATGAAATGCTGAAAGGTATTCTTTAAGAAGAGGAAGAAGAAGAAAAAAAGTAAAGATAAAAATTATGATCGAGGGTATGTATGGGAGGGGGGGCAATGTTAAAATATGTACACAGATAATAATTTAATTAAAAATGTAAAAAATATATGATTAACAAATATATATATATATATATATATATATATATATATATATATATATATATATAAATGAATAAGTGAATCTAAAGATCAAGTAAATTAAAAAACTGAGGAACTGCCGAAACTGGTTTGGCTCAGTGGTAGAGTGTAGGTCTGTGGACTGAAAGGTCCCAAGTTCGATTCCAGTCAAGGGCATGAACATTGTGGGCACATCCCCAGTAGGGGGTGTGCAGGAAGCAGCTGGTCGATGTTTCTCTCTCATCAATGTTTCTAGCTCTCTATCTCTCTCCCTTCCTCTCTGTAAAAAATCAATAAAATATATTAAAAAATTAAAAAAATAAAAAACAAAAAACTGAGGAACAGAACAAACTGGTGAATATAATAGAATCAGGGGCAAAAAAAGAAAGTGGATTGATAATTATCAGGGGGAAAGGGGTGTGGGGGTGCAGAAAGAGACTGGACTAAAATCGTACACCTATGGATGAGGACAATGGTGGGGGGAGGTAAGAGCAGAGGGTGAGGTGGGAACCGGGTGGAAGGGAGCTATGGGGGAAAAAAGGAGAAACAATTGTAATAATCTGAGTAATAAAGAATAATAATTTTAAAAAAATGAAACACACACACACACACACACACACACACACACACACACACAAAGAAAAGCCTAGAGTGAGCAGAAAGGAGATAATAAGGATCAGAGCAGAAATAAATGACATAGAGACAAAGAAAATACAAAAGGTCAATGAAAACAAGAAATGGTTCGTTGAAAGGTAAACAATATTGAGGAACCTCTAGCTAGGCTCACCAAGAAGCAAAGAGAGAGGACTCAAATAAACAAAATCAGAAATGAGAGAGGTGTAATAACAACAGACCCTACTGAAATACAAAGGATTGTTAAAAAATACTATGAACAACTCTACTCCAACAAACTAGACAACCTAGAGGAAATGGACATATTCTTAGAAAAAAAACAACCTTCTAAAACTCAATCGGGAAGATTCTAAAAATCTCAATAGGCTGATAACTATGGAAAAAATTGAAGCAGTCATCAAAAAGCTCCCAGCATGCCGAAACCGGTTTGGCTCAGTGGATACAGCCTCGGTCTGCGGACTGCGGGGTCCCAGGTTCGATTCCAGTTGGGGGCATGTACATTGGTTGAGGGCACATACCCAGTAGGGGGTGTGCAGGAGGCAACTGATCGATGTCTTTCTCTCATCAATGTTTCTAGCTCTCTATCCCTCTCCCTTCCTCTCTGTAAAAAATCAATAAAATATATTTTTTAAAAAAACAAAAAACCTCCCAGCAAACAAAAGCTCGAGGCCAAATGGCTTCACAGGAGACTTATACCAGACATTCAAGGAAGATCTAAAACCTATCCTCCTCAGACTATTCCAAAAAATTCAAGAGGAAGGAACACTTCCAAGCTCCTTCTATGAAGCCAGCATCACTCTAATACCAAAACCAGATAAAGACAACACAATGAAAGAGAATTACAGGCCAATATCCCTCATGAACATAGATGCCAAAATCCTCAACAAAATTCTAGCAAATCGGATCCAGCAATACATCAGAAAGATCACACACCATGACCAAGTATTATTCCAGGGATGCAAGGAAGGTACAATATCTGCAAATCAATAAATGTGATACATCACATAAACAAATTGAAAGATAAAAATCACATATCAATTGATGCAGATAAAGCATTTGACAAAATCCAACACCCCTTCTTGATCAAAACACTCAGCAAGGTGGGAATAGAAGGATCATACCTCAACATAATAAAAGCCATATATGAAAAACCCACAGCCAACATCATACTCAATGGACAAAAACTAAAACCATTTCCCCTAAGAAAAGGAACAAGATAGGATGCCCACTCTTACCACTCCTATTCAACATAGTTCTGGAAGTACTAGTCATTGCAATCAGACAAGAAAAAGAAATGAAAGGCATCCAAAATGGAAAAGAAGTAAAACTGTCCTTATTTTCAGATGACATGATATTGTACATAGAAAACTCTAAAGACTTCATAAAAAATTATTAGACTTAATAAATGAATTTGGCAATATAGCAGGATACAAAATTAACACCAGGAAATCTGGCATTTATTTACACCAATAGTGAACTTACAGAAAGAGAGACTAATAAAACAATCCCATTTACCTTCGCACCAAAAAAATTAAGATATCTACGAATAAACTTAACTAAGGAGATAAAATACATATATGTGAAAAACCAAAGGACACTGAAAAAAGAGATAGAGGAAGACATATACAGGTGGAAGAACATAGTATGTTCATGGATTGGTAGACTCAACATAATCAAAATGTCCATACTACCCAAAAAAATCTACTGATTCAATGCAATCCTCATTAAAATAGTGATGGCATATTTCACAGACCTTGAAAGAACTTTCCAAAAATTCATCTGGAATATAAAAAAAAGACCCTGAATAGCTGCAGCAATCCTGAGAAAGAAGAACAAAGTAAGTGGGATCTCAGTACCAGACATCAAGCTCTATTACAAGGCGACTGTTCTCAAAACAGCCTGGTACTGGCACAAGAACAGACATATAGATCAATGAAATATAATAGAAAGCCCAGAAATCGACCCAAACCATTATGCCCAATTAATAGTTGACAACGAAGGCATGAACATAAAATGGAGTCAAGACAGTCTCTTCAACTAATGGCATTGGGAAAATTGGACAGATACATGCAAAAAAAAAATGAAATTAGACCACCAACTTACACTATACACAATAATAAAGTCAAAATGGATAAAGGACTTAAACATAATAAGGGAAACCATAACAATACTAGAGGAATCCACAGGCAGAAAAATCTCGGACATATGCCAAAAGAACTTCTTCAATGATACTGCTTCTAGAACAATGGAAACTAAAGAGAAAATAAACAAATGGGACTACATTCAAATAAAAAGCTTCTGCACAGCAAATGAAACTTGAAATCAATAAAGCAACAAGAAAGCCCAAAGTATGTGAGAACATAATTGTAAATGTTATCACTGATAAAGGTTTAATCTCCAACATTTACAGGGAACTCATACAACTTAACAAAAAGAAGATAAACAACTCAATCAAAAAATGGGCAATGGACCTAAATAGACACTTTTGGAAGGAGGACAGAAGAAAGACTAAGAGACATATGAAAACATGATCAAAGTCACTAATTATCTGAGAGATGCAAATCAAAACAAAAATATGGTATCATCTCATACTCGTGAGATTGTCTATCATCAACAAATCAACAAACGACAAGTGTTGGTGAGGATGCAGAGAAAAAGGAACTCTTGCACTGTGGAGAACAGTATGGATTTTCTTCAAAAAACTAAAAATGGAACTCCCATTTGACTGAGTGGTCCCACTTCAGGAATATATCCCAAGAAACTAGAAACATAAATCAGAAAGGATATATGCACCCCTATGTTCATAGCAGCACAATTCACCATAGCTAAGATTTGGAAACAGCCTAAGTGCCTATCAGCAGATGAGTGGATTAAAAAACTGTGGTACTTCTACTCAATAGAATATTATGCTGCAGTAAAAAAAAAAAAGAGTTCTTATCATTTGCAACAGCATGGATGGAACTAGAGATCATTATGCTAAGCGAAATAAACCAGTCAGAAAAAGATAAATACCACATGATCTCACTCATATGTGGAATATAATGAACAACATAAACTGATGAACAGGGACAGATCCAGAGGCAGAGAAGCATCGATCAGACTGCCAGACCTCAGAGGGAAGATAGGGGAGGTGGGGGAAAGGAGGAGAGATCAACCAAAGGACTTATATACACTAATATAAGCCTAACCAATGGACATGAGCACCAGAGGGTGAGGGCATGAGTGGGGGTGGGTGGGTTGGGGTGTTAATGGAGGGATGAGGACACATATGTAATACCTTAATCAACAAAGAAATTAAAAAATAAAATAAAATAAAATAAAATAATAATCCTTTTTTAAAAAGCATAAAATTGGCAGATTATTTTATTTGTTTCTTCTAGAAATAATCATCCCAAGTTTGTCCCATACCTTTATTCCCTGTAATGCCATCTTCTATTGGTTGGCATTAGCGGCAGGTAATGATTTTGTTTCACATTTGTGATTGGGGATGCAAGTCTTTGTAGAGGTTATCAAGGGGCCACTAGACTTGCCTTTGTTACTCACATTCAGATGCTTTTATAACCTTTGTGGGGACCCTTGGTCTGAAGTCTCCTGTCAATAATCATCTGATCTGTAGTTCTAGCCAGATGGTGACAAGTCTGGTGAGACACATCTCCAGAGCCTCTGACCCCTTCTTTCTGAGTCCACCTTCCAATGCACACTGTGCTGGATTCAATTTGGTTTCCTGCTTTCCAGAGGAGAGCAAATGTGAGAAAGCACTTATTGTTCATGATGATCGGCATTTGAGGTTGCTTTCCAAGCAGATTACAATTCATAGATTTATCAGGGAAATGTTCAAACACAAAAGTTGAAAAGTAATACAAATAAATATTTTTAAACTAATTAAAAATAAACTAATTTTAAAATGTTTTTATTTATTGGTTTGAGAAAAATAATGGGATAGAGTGAGAGAGGTAAACATAGATTTGTTCTTCCACTTTCACATTCATTGGTTTCTTCTTGTATGTGCCCTGACTTGGGAATCAAACCTGCAACCTTGGCATATTGGGATGATGCTCTAATCAACTGAGATGTCCAGCTAGGGCCAAGGACACTTTGTGTTCCCATCATCTAAGCTTTTATTTTTATTTTTTAGTATATTTGTATTGATTTTAGAGAGGAAGGTAGAGGGAGAGAGAGAAAGAAGCATCAATGATGAGAGAAAATCATTGATTGCCTGCCTCCTGCATGCCCCAAATTGAGGATAAAGTCCACAACCTGAGCATGTGCCCTGACTGAGAATATAACCATGACCTCTTGGTTAATAGGTCAACACTCAACCATTAAGCCATGCTGTCCAAGTTGTTCCCATCATCTATATACTATAAGTATCAACCTATGGTTGGTTAGGTTTGATCTCTCCCCCTTACTTGTTCCTACCACCATGGGATTATTTTGAAGCAAAATCCAAACATCATAACATTTCACTCAAGCATATGTGAACATGTACAGAGAGTGCTTTTCATAAGAGGGAGCAGAAACCTTTATAAATAGTTTTCAATGAATATGCAATTCACAGTGAGTAGCTGACTAAGGAAGAAATGTTTTCCTTCTTTGTAGGAGTAGGGAGGGTGGAGGTACAGAAAGAAGAATGGAGACTGGTTCTTCCTCTAATATTTTATAGAAGGCATTGTCCTTTCTTTTTGTCATACATATTTGTCATCTTGATTATAAATTCTGTAAGGAGACAGAGTGCTTATTTTATTCATGTTGTAACTTTAACTTTGCAAGAATGTTTGGTTGTTTTTCAGTAGTTCCAGGCCTGTGTCATTTCTTGCTTATTACATTTTTCTGTGGTGTTAGCCTCACAAATAGTTTAGTTTCACTTATTTGTTTGTTATATACCAGTGTTTCAAAATGGTGTTAGTTCCTGGGCTTCAGTACTGGAAAATGAATTGTAAGTATGGAATCCTTATTTTTAATTCTAACTTTATATTCTGCCCTTTTACCAAACTATGATAGATTTGAGTATTTGGTACTAACTTCCCTTCTTTGTGAAGAAAAAAAGGCAATATATTGCTAGTGGTGTTTTTCCAGGTGAAACAAATGGATTAAATCCGCTTTTACTTTATTATGAAGTTTATTTTGAACAATAAATGGGGGTCATGAGATCCCAAGAACTGGGTGTCTTCAGGAAAAATATAATGACCTGGTTTCATTTGAGATGAAACAGCTCCCACGAAAGTCACTTTGTTCTCTATGACCTAATCCATAACTGGGGGCTGTGCTGGTGACGTCTAGCATTTGCCTTCCTTCCAGGAAGCTTGTGATAAAGTTGGCTAATTGACAAGTAAAGTATCATCTGCTATTGAGCATTAGAATCATACTTCATGTTTCACAAACTGCTTTCTCATTATTTATTCCTCACAACCTACCTATGTGATCTTCTGGCTGTCTTATCTCCCATATTGTGGCTGAAATATGACTAACCTATATTCATAAATGCTTCAGGAAGCTGCGATGAATATGGGTATTTGCTGACATACAAACACCTAGTATTCAAAATGGTCAGCCTATTCTCCCCTTGGGAGTGGGGAATGCAGCTTCTCTAGAGAGTGGGAAATAATTCCATTTTCCTGTGTGTACAGCAGTCTCTGGGACTGTAGGCATGGATGTTAAGAATGAGAGCAGTGAGGGTGTGTGATTATACTTTTATTTCTGCTCAACATAGGATTCCTAGTTCCATAAATACATTGTTTATTGAGTGCTTCTGCTCTCAGACAAATGCACAATGACCATGAACCCAAGATGCCATTTTGCTTGGACTTCAGTAGGGTCTATCACAGCATTTGTGATTTAGAGTACACTAGACAATTTACAAACCTGGAATCCTGAGTTCGTTGAGCCATATAAACTGCCCACATGAGGGAAGGACATTTGGTGCTTTTGCAGCATGCAAGTTTGGGATGGTTATTTGTTTTGAGTAGCTCCCTTTTTCTTTGTCTCAAACTACTTATGTTGATACTTAATCACATTCTCCTCCAAGGGAGTTTCTAGAATAGACAGTCTTTAGGTAAGGTCTGATTTGGTAACACAGATAACAGATTAAGAACCTTTGTCTACCATTTCTGCCAAGATGATCATAAAAGGGAAATAGAATTTTATTTAGAACCTTTTGTGTTTGGAATGAGTCAGATGCTATCTCCATAGAGCAATGCTGCCATGGCTTCAGACTGCTTGTAGTGCATCGTGTATTCTTTCCATTAGTCCAGCATTTCCTGCTAGTTGGTGCTTACAGATAAGCATAGCCATACTGAAATGTCAAACTAAACAAGGGCATGAAGATAGAAATCCATTAACATTAAATATATACAACAAATTTATGCAAATATGAATTCTCTATTGATTCAGTCTCAGTTAAATACAAATTAGTGCTATTAAGTTTCAGAAGGTAAAATATCTGCTGCCAGAGGGTCATATCTAAAAAGAAATAAATTTTGAATTGATAGTTTTTTCTAATGACGTTATTGACTACACAAGCCATATAAATTTTTTGAGAGGCAGAATTTACAGATAAAGTGCACCAGATTAGATATCAGGAGAGTTGGACCCCACTTACATCTATTTCTGATATTGATTAGGTAGTGGATCATTTGTCAGGCCACCCAACCCCTCCAGACTTGTTTGTTCACATGTTGATAAGGGTGTTGAACTAGACTCCACTGTTGGTTTGTTTTCGTAGCATTGAGACTTTTCTGCCTGGCTGGTGTGGCTCAGTGGTTGGCCTATGAACCAGGAGGTCACAGTTAGACTCCCAGTCAGGGCATATATCCGAGTTGTGGGCTCATTCCCTAGTATGGGGTGTGTGCAGGTGGCAGCCGATCAATGATTCCCTCTCATCATTGATGTTTCTACCTCTCTATCCCTCTACTTCCTTTTTGAAATCAATAAAAATATATATATATTTTTAAAAAACTTTTCTGCTCTATCCCAAAAGAAGATAGACATTAACAGGCCTACTAGGTACACATATAGTTTACTTCCAGAAAGCAGGCAGAGAATCTTATTTTAAAGGGTGACACTGGAACCTGTTCCTTTCTATTATTTTTTTCTTTGTCTCCCAGCAACTCATCCCTATTTGTATACTAGTTTTCTTCTCAAGATATGGACATGCCAATCTATTGTAGATCAAGTGCCTTAACAACAATGTATTCCAGGCTTTTTTCATATTTTGCAGCTCATCCCTATTTCCCATCTAATTACCCAACTTTGTCCAGATAACACTGAAACTCTTACCCAGACTTTCCATTTGAAAGCTGATTAGTTGACTGTGACCTGGGTTACTAAGAACAGTCTCTTCGTGGCTTTGATTCCAGTTCACATACATAGGTGTTTGTTTTGTATTGCCAGCATCTCCTTATTGAAGCTAGTTCTTTGAAAACAAAACCACTTGCAAGTCTTTCCTAGAAAGAACTTATGTGATACTTATTTTCTAGAGCCATGAAGCATAGTAACTACCTTTCTTAAAGGTACTTGATAAAACTAGAAAAGCCCAGTCAAGCCGAAGCAGGTTTGGCTCAGTGGTAGAGCGTCGGTCTGCGGACTGAAAGGTCTCAGGTTCGATTCCAGTCAAGGGCATGTACCTTGGTTGTGGGCACATCCCCAGTAGGGGGTGTGCAAGAGGCAGCTGGTCAATGTTTCTCTCTCATCGACGTTTCTAGCTCTCTATCTCTCTCCCTTCCTCTCTGTGAAAAATCAATAAAATATTAATTTTTTTTAAAAAAAAGTCCAGTCAAGATAGGGGTTTAAAACATTATCTGTTTCATGATTAGAGTTGTACATATATAGTTTGATTTTACTCAAGTTTAAACTCTTCAAAGGAGAGAATGAATGGATTATCAGATGATACCAAAAATAGTACTATGTACAGAATAAATGGCATCCTACTTGTCCTTGAAAGAAAGTAGATCCTCTAGGTGCAGGTTGCTCCATGTTAGGGCATGAGGACTGTATCTGAGATGTGCTCCATGTCTAGAGATGATAATAAACCCTTTGGCATTGCCTAGGCCAGAAGCCCAAATCAGAAGTTAGGCAGATAGTGCATCCATGATAAAAATATAAAGGGGGCCAAAACCAGTTTTGCTCAGTGGTTAGAGCATCAGCTTGCAGACTGAAAGGTCCCAGGTTCGATTCTGGTCAAGGCATGTACCTTGGTTGAGGGCACATCCCCAGTAGGGGGTGAGCAGGAGGCAGCTGATCCATGTTTCTCTCTCATCGATGTTTCTAACTCTCTATCTCTCCCCCTTCCTCTCTGCAAAAAATCAATAAAATATATATTTTTAAAAAATATGAAGGGACCCATTCAAGGTACAAAATTCAGATAATTAACATCTAGGATTGATAACCAAACCATAGCAATAAGAATCAGTTTGAACAGTGTGTGGGGTGGCATGTTATATAGACACCTGGTTGGCTCAGATATCTAAGATAGTTGTTTAATTGCTTCTAATAAATAAGGTAATGGAGTACTCTGTTTAGTTGTGTTATTATTATGCAGTTTGCAGCAATTTTGCAATCATCAGTACATTTATGTGCTTACCAACTTTCCTTCATAGTAGAGAGATGATAGGGACTAAGGAGATACATATAAAGGCACTAAGCTTAGGAAGAAACATTCTTCCTCCTTACTGTGGAGGAGAGGAAAGCATGTCATTGTGATGCTTTTCTGTAAAATAAAATTGGCCAGGTCTCTTTCAGTTCAGAGTATTTGGCATGTACAACAAAGCACTTTCGAGTAAGAGAATAATTGAGATTTATGGGAAAAGGACTATAGAAGAGTGGATGACAGGAATATAATAATGTAGGTTTCAAAAATATCTGAAGGGTAAGAAAGAAAAGGTGATATACCACAGACTGGAGAGAGTTTGGAGTTATGTTCAAGGCTGGTAAAATGCTTTGATTGCCTTCAACATTAGAAATGATTTAGCTTCTGAAATAACAAACTTGTTGGTACTTCTTGGGCTCTAGCTGCTTGCACCCATCCTGGAATTATTTGCAGCTACATCCATTTCAGTACAGCCAAGAAAAGGAAAATTTAACTTTGTGGTTAGAATTGAAGCAAAACTATATCTAAAGTTACCAAAAAATATTTAAGGAATATGAAAACAGGAATTTGCAAAACAGCTAGTATTGGGTGATCTCATTGTAATAAAAACTAGTATATGTGTAGAAAACAATCTGGAAAAGAACACAGTAATATAACAACAGCAGCCATTTCTGGGAGATATTTGTACTTCCTTTTGTACTTCATTTTGTGGTAACATGACTTTGCATAACCATTGTGAAATCATATTAGTACTATTTGGAAATCAACTTGACTAAATTTAGGATTTTTAACATTTAAAAGTATTGAAAAATTCCAAAATTTGAAAGAAATTTAAAATATCGAAGTTGAGGCAGCCCACAGTGCGCCCTTCTGCGCAGGAGTGAGGGCTCTGCCTGCAGCCGGGCTCCCAGGTAAGTGCACAAAAATAAATAAATAAATAAATTAAATAAAATAAAATAAAATATCGAAGTTGAGCTATGAAACAGTTCATGCTCTTTCTTTTGAGTGCATCAGCTGAAGTTTTTATAATCAGTCACTTTGTTTTAAATTCAAACCTTTAATTTTTTATCAGCAACATTTTCATATTCTCTTGGGGATAATAGCTTGCATCAGCATGTAATGTAAATGTTGGGAAATTGGCATGTGGTTTTAATCTATGCAAAGAATTTGGACACCATGCATATAACCAGTAATAAAGATTTATTGAAAGAGGATTTTAAAAAATCACTTTTTTGTGTGTTTTCTTATTTCATTTATTTCAAGGAAGAGGATTTATACACAGTTCCTAAAATTTATCATAGTGAGGGATATAGAAATGTATGGACTGTGCAGTTTCTAGATCTTGGGCTCTTATTCTGGAGTTTATACCATATATGCAATTGTTTGTGTTTGTGAAATTTCTGGGTTTAAGTTCTTTTTATATCTATCTGACTGTCAAGGAAAATAAGACACAAAGCACATTTAGAATCATTTACATGGAGAGATTTTGAGGCTTCTCCAAATATTTTTTTATATTTGTTGTAATCTTGTTCTTTGATATAATCTAAAGCATAATAGAAAAAAAAGTGACTGCATATTAAGCATTTGTCTAAATTTACCCTGGCTTCCTGACACATGAACAAAAGCCACCATGATTAGGAGGTCAAGCAGAAGCCAAAGGAGCCCTCTATACCCCTGAAATGCAAGTACAGGTTCTTCATCTAAAGCAGCAGTTTGGCCTGGCCAGTGTGGCTCCATGGTTGAACATGGAGCTATGAACCAAGAGGTCGTGGTTCGATTCCCAGTCCGGGCACCCCAGGTTGTGGGTTATATCCTCAGTGGAGAATGTATAGGAGATAGCTGATCAATAATTCTTTCTCATCATTGATGTTTCTATCTCTCCCTCTCTTTTCCTCTCTGAAATCAATAAAAATACATTAAAAAAAGTTTTAAAGTGGGCAGCATGACCGTTATGTTATTGTTTGTTGGTTATTTATTTTGATGTTCCTTCTTAGAAGAGGCCAATTTTCTTGTTTGTCAGACTGCCTATGATGGCGGGCTGCCTGTGTGTGTGGTGGGAGCACCTGGATATCTTTACATTCCTGAGTTAATTTCAGGGTGCTTGTGTCAGTAGTTAGAAGGAAAGAAGTGGGATCACCTATGATTTTGATATATAATTTGTTATTCCATTAACTCATATCTACACATGAACTACTTCAAATTTTTCTCAAACCTTTACCTGGCTGATGAAATAAATATGGCATAATTTCATGGGATTCTGCTAGGCAGAATTTGTTGTTTTTGTGCATTTTATTGAATTGTGGCCTAATACAAATATCACTGAAGTCCTTAGTGTTTTGTAGGATGCCTGATGTGAGGTAATTTAATTAATTTCCCTATATGTGTGATATATAAAACATGCATGAGACATATAATGGCAATTTGAATGATCTCTAGATGCCTCTGGATTTAGGGTTTCCTTCTCAGCCCATTGTGCTTACCCCAGTAGCACAGCATAAAAATTAGTGACTGCTGCCAGGAAAGCCACCTAATATTTTGAATTTGGGTTGTATATCTTGGCTCTTCTTTTAAATAATATTTACTTCTTATTAACTTGTTGCCTCTTATCAACTTGAAATATTGATAAGATATGTACTGCTTCTTATCAACTTAACCAAAGACCAGCAGTGGCTTGATGCCCATGAGATTCACTGATTTTTTCAATCTCCTTTTTTTAATCAGCCTTTTAGAATGCTGTAAAGGCCTGTTGTAGACTCTATTCTACAATAGTATCAATTTGGAGACTACAGGATATAGAATACAGTTTTATCCAACATCCAAGTACCTGTGCTTCTCCTTTAGTATGCAGAATGAATGGATTTTGGCACCTAAGATTAGATGTAACAATGGAAAGAACCTTTAATTGTATAAGCAGTTAGTCTAAATGATTTTAGATTGAAGAACTCAAAGGGAAGAATGATTATAATTGAGAAAATGGAAAATGCCATTTATAGCTTCTGCATAATTGTTTTCATTTTTCGATTTGTATTGTTTTGCCTTGTATTTTCTATTTGTAACATTTTGCATTGGTTGTGTTTAAGGTTAATTTTCGTCCATATAGTTTTCTGAATATCAAAGAGTAACAGCAGTTTTACATAAACCATGGATTTCACCTAGAAGAATCCAACTCAAGGAGGTCAGATACATTAGTTCTTGGAGTGCTATGCCTTTGTATTTGACTTTGTCTTGGACATTGGCTGTTTTACCACTTATGTGTACTTGGTCTTACAGAAAGATGCTTGGAATTTTACATATGAGAAGATATCAAAATATGTATATAATGTATTTGTGTCCTGTACTGTGGAAGGCAGTAGTCTTAAGCTGAACTTTTAGCAGGCACCTGTTCTCTGAGAACTTCCCACACTCTTCTGTTTTCTGTGTCACTGAATCCCTTTTTGTAGCTACTTGGTTTGATATTTGTCACTTTACCTTAGTTTAACCAATCTCAGTATTTGTCCTATTAATTTTGGAGATTGAAACTAGACCACAAGACTAAGTGATCGCCTGCTAAGTCTCATTAATGCTCTTTCATTAGAGAGAACACTATTTAGAAGATCTACTATTGAGTTCTCCCGAGCTACCCTTGTTTCTGTGACTGAAGCATGACTGTTGCTTTGTTTTCTTTTGAAAATATGTTTATATTGATTTTAAAAAAGATAGGAAGGGAGATGTATAGAGAGAAATACCAATGATAGAGATACATGGATTGACTGCCTCCTACACACCCCCTACTGGAGATTGAGCTCACAACCTGGGCATTGAATTAGGGACCTCTTGGTTCATTTGTCCACACTCAGCCTCTGAGCCACACTGGCTGGGTGGTTTCTAATATTTTATAAAATAATTATGTTTCCCAATGATTTGTGGTTTTAAAGCTCCCATCTGTAGACTTATTATTCACAGTGGTTATAAGGATGATGAAGGAGGTTTGTGGTTCTACCAAGTGCATCGTCCAATGTTCCAGGGCAGAGCTCTGAAGTTTGTAAACTGATGAATTAAGGACAGAGATTTGGAGGCAAGGTATGGAGTCTCTGGGGCAAGGTGTGAGGTCTCCAGACCAGGGTTATCTCCTTTGTTAAGGTAAAAAAGGTAGTAAGTAATCTAATACCTCCCTATAAGAAATAGTCCTTTTGGCCAATTTATGAAGGTCACAAATGCCTATTTGGGACTCTGGGGGTAGTAGGGACATCTGCTGTCCCTGCTCCTGCTCATGAAATGGCCAACGCACAATGGCACTGCAGAAGATTAGTCCAGAACTCGTGAGAATGTGGACTGGAAGCATGTACACACAATTGCCTCCTGGTCAAACCTGCACGTTTCTTGTTATACCATACTACCTGGTCTGATAAAGTCATAGTACAGTCAAAATCCAAAGAGGTAAATTAGAGGAAGACCATTTTTAGAATTATTTGTTCTTTAAAAATTTAATACTCTTTCTGTGGCTTGCATAAAATTTCTAGTTAACTAAAATTGCATGTTCTCTGTATAACTTACCATGGTTTACACTTTCACCAGTCATGGTCATTAAAATTTCCCCCCATTGGAAAGGAGAACAAAACTGCCAGTCCTGTGCGAAGATGTGCCACAATGACTAGTTGAGTATAGGTCTCTCCTGAGGAGTCATAAATATTTTGGGCTGCAGGTGTCAGTAACTCTAGTCTTGCTATTCAGTCAAGAGGGGCCCAAAATGCAATGTCTCATGTCCTGGTGTTCCATAGCAGCTGCACTTTATTTATATATTTACTAGTGGTCTGGTGCATGAAATTCATGCATGGGGGGTGTTCCTCAGCCTGGCCTAAACTGTCTCCAATCTGGGACCCCTGTGGGATTGGGCCTAAACTGGCAATCGGACATCTCTCTCACAATCCAGGACTGCTGGCTCATAACTGCTTGCAGCCTGCCTGCCTGACCACCCCTAACCACTTTGCATGCTGGCCTGATTGCCCGCAACTGCCCCTCCTGCCATCACCCCCAACTATGCCCCCTGCCAGCCTGCTTGCCCTCAACAGCCCCCCTGCTGGTTTGATACCCCCCAACTGCCCCTCCTGCCGGCCTGCTCACCCTCTATTTCCCCAGCTGCCAGACTACTCACCCCTAATGACCTCCTAGGCCCTACCACAGTGGCTTTGTCCGGAAGGAAATCTGGAAGGTCTCTCAGAAGTTCTCCTGATCTAATTAGAATATTACACTCTTATTAGTATAGATTCTTACCTTCTCTGTTTTAAGAAATTGGTCACTCTTTGAGCTAACTCTTATTATTGGTCACTCCTACCAAGCTACACTCACCTACGTACCACTCAGCATAGTGTCCCCATAGTGTGTGCCTCTCTTCCCAGAAATTCCCTTAAATATTGTTATAGTTAGTGAGGATTTTGTAAGGTAGTGAAGGATTAGGTGAACAGATGGCTCGTGACAATTAACCTGACTCCATTTCAGAATACCTCAAGCTTGTAATGAGAGTCTGATAATGAATCTTTGTCACAGTTCAGATAAATTTATAATGCCCAGTTTCACTGACTCCAAGAACATAGGAAAAGTTGGCCAAGTGTATGGTGTCTTCTCATGATTTGACTCTATAAGAGTTATGTGAGTTAAGGTAACTATATTCTAAGAAAGCCTGGGGCACTACTGAGATAGGAATTGCTGCTGCTGGTATTTCTATGCACTGTCAACTTCCACAGATAAAGATGTTTGTGTCTTTGTTTTCTATCACAGCAAAGAGTTTTGGAACTGGAGAAGGTTTTAAGAATATGAATGGCTGAAACTGTAGATAGAGCATCAGCCTGCGGACTCAAGGGTCCCAGCTTCGATTCCGGTCAAGGGCACATACTTTGGTTTCGGGCACATCCCCAGTAGGGAGTGTGCAGGAGGCAGATGATGGATGTTTCTAATTCTCTATCCCTCTCCCTTCTTCTCTGTAAAAAATCAATAAAATATAGTTTTTTTTAAAAAATAATATGAATGACTTCAAAGAACAAAATAATAATTATTCCCATTTATTGAGGGCTTTTTTTGGAACTGGCTATGTGCTGATTATTATTTGTAGTATATCATCTTATCATTATATTTCTGTTGGTAAAAGACATCATCATCTGAAGTCATATCCTTTGAGGTTCCAAATAAAGATACAATTCTGACGTGGAACCCATGTGTGATTGATGAGGACTCCATGTCCTGAATGACTAGTTTCCACTATATTCTAAAAATAAGATGATGTTTCAGTAAAGAAGGCCTGTGCCTCTGGGCCATTTTAGAGCTGAATGCAATGAATGCCAGGGTAGCTGCTCTTCACCACCACAATACTGAGCAGTTTCCTTGTGTTCCTTACCTCTTTACTTTTTTACTCTACACTTAGGCTACACTCAGTCAGGTGTCCCAAATTTTGAAAATATTTTTTGTTTTCACAAGTCATTTTACCTTAGACCTTAATCCCAGGTGTCTGCTTAGAGTAAATTTCTAAAAAAAAAATAATAATGCCATTAGTATGTCACTGAGTTTAAGAATATACATATACTCCATTTTAGGAGAGTGTGAAGTCGACCCAAAGGATTAAATTTAATTATGAACCATCAGATAGCAGGGAATGCCAGCAGAAAGATATTGGAGGTCATCCCTGTGAGTGTCTATGTGTGTGCCTCTCCATGACCTGTCTGAGCACCCATCATTATTTCTTAAAGTCATGTCTATACAGAAGAAAAGCAGTCATTGATAAAAGCAAACAAACAAATACATCTTTGAGTTGAAATTTAATAACTAGAGGTTGAGTACACTAACAAAAGTGGGATTCCTTGGAGGAGATCTATCAACTATGGAGACATTCATTGCAAGTTAGATTATTAGCAAGACAGGGAAGAACACATATTCCTCCAAGTGTTCCCGTCCACACTGTTGATTATTTTCCTTATGTTACACACGGTGTCCAGAAGACCTGCCAAATTTACCTCCACCTTTCTGAGGCCTGGCAAAATGAGACCAAGAGTGAAGCTAAAGACATTCTAGCGAAATTCCTAAACTCATGTTCCTTACTCTCATGGCCATAAAGCCTTTTTTTTTTTTTTTTTTTTTTTTTTTTTTTGAGACTGATGCGCTCAATTGATAAACAGTCAGCATCCATTATCTCCCTTCATGCTTGCAGTAATCTAAGGAGCTAGACACTATGTTATTTCTCAGAGAAGTTAAGCTATTTGCCTAAGGAGACACAGCAAGTAAATTTCAAAGTCAAAATTGGTGTGTAGATGTGTCTGATTATATAGCTTGTGTGCTCTTACCCACACAGCACCTTCTGTGGTCATGGGATTTATTGGGGGCAGGGAGATGGAGGAAGTTTTGGACATTATTTTTTAAACCATGGTAATTAATGAGATTTTGAAAATAAAAAAAAGAGAAGAAATCCACTTCATTTAAAAAAATTCTAAACACAAATGCTTTTTATATTTTGCTGTATTTCTCATCTGGCCCTTTCTTTACAGTTATATTTAAATATTTACATATGTATTTTCATAAGCTTTATTGCATATGCAATTTTTCTGGTTTTACTTGACATATCATAGCATTTCCTGTTATTTATTTTTGTAATCTGAATTTTTCATTTCTGTTTAAAAAAAAAATAGCACCGATTTCTTTCTGATTATAAAAGTGATTTTTTCCTACTAAAGAGAACTTGAAATTCAGAAGATTACAAAGAAGATAATAAAGGATGATCTCTAATTTCACCAAGCAAAGAGAACTACTTTAATGGCTTTTCCATTTTTAAGACACTTTAAATATGTTGATGTATTTCTTTTTCAGTCTTGTTTTTCTGTAAAAAATAATTATCATAATTTTACACAATTTTTTATCATTATTTTTAGTTACAATATTGTAAAGTTTCCTATGTCGTTAAAACACCAATTTTAATGCTTGTGTGACACCATAGCATATAAAGAACCATAATTTATTTAAGTTATTATCATATTTTGAACTTTTAGTTTTGTTACAGTTTTTAAGTACTATTTCAATAAGTACTTTTTAAAATAAGCCTTTTTTCCCAAGTTTCTGATTATTGCCTTAGGACAAGATCCTAGACTGTGAAGTACTGGGCCAAAGAGTATGAACTTTGGGAAGATACTTAATAAATATTTGCTAAATTACTTTCAGGAATTGTTGTATCAACTTATTTTCCTATCAGCAGGATATGTGTGTCTGTACATTTTAATGACTACATACAATAGGTCATTTAAGCATTTTTCTACTAGTTCCAATCCATTCCTGTTATAAATAAAGCTTCCAGGAAAATCTTTGTTTGTTTGTTTAAACATATTTTATTGATTTTGGAAAAGAAGGGAGAGAGAGAGAAACATCAATGATGAGAGAGAATCATTGATTAGCTGCCTCCTGCACACACCCCAGTGGGGATGATTGAGCCTGCAGTCCAGGCATGTGCCCTTGACCAGAATCAAACTGGGACCCTTTAGTCCTCAGGCCAATACTCTATCCATTGAGCAGAACCAGCCTGGGCCCATGAACATCTTTGAAGCATGGCTTTGGAGACCTCACCTTTGATTTGAATACCTGTTTCATCTACTAGTTGTGTGTGACCTTGCACATTTGAGCCTAAGTTTCTTCACCAGTAAATTGTAGGAAGATTGGGCGTCTCAAATGTTTGTGATATGAATTGACTAATCATTAATTTTGTAAAAATGTCACATGTCATTGCTCAGTTATTGGCACCTTTACTTTTTTGAGTTTCCTCCATTTAATAAAAATTTGATCAATAATCTGTTTGCTTCCCTGATCACTAAATTTTGTGTGTTTTTTTCAGTTCTGAGTTTCTAAGAATTAAAATGGAGAAAGTTGCAGCAATTCCAGGGAAAATCAACTCACTATTATTTTCTTACTCTGTTTTAGCTATCAAAGTAACTTAGAGGATTTCTTAAAAGGCAGAGGACAAATAAAGTAAGTGGATTAATTTACTGTATTATGTGAAACAATTTCCTTTTTATTTTGCTGCACTCCCAGGAAAAGAATAGAAAGTAATCAAATCAGAAACTTTTAATATAGCAAAGATAAGTTGTCATTTACTAAAATGTTAATGTCTTTGTAAAACGACAATCTTGCCTTCTTTAGTTACTTTCCCAAAAATTGAATTTAAATAGAATGAGTAAAAAGCCAATACTTTGGCCCTAACTGGTTTAGCTCAGTGGATAGAGCATCAGCCTGTGGGCTGAAGGTTCCCGGGTTCAATTCTGGTCAAGGCACATGTCCCAGTGGGGGGCATGCAGGAGGCAGCCTATCAATGATTCTCTCACATCGTTAATGTTTCTCTCTCTCTCTCTCTCTCTCTCTCTCTCTCTCTCTCTCTCTCTCTCTCCCTTTCTCTCTGAAATCAATAAAAATATATTTTTTAGAAGCCAATACTTTTACTGTGCATGCTAAATATGCATTACACAATGAATGCCCAGGTAGAATTCAACAGAAACCTAGGAAATGGGGAGTGTTCTCTTAACTAGATGGTCTTGGAAGTCCCAGGAAACACAGACCTGCTTCCACAAAGAGTCTAATCCCTTTTCGTGTCCTCCTGTTAGAGGACACTTTCTAGTGTTCTTTATTTTGCCTCTGAACCCAAGGAAGTATGAAGCTTATTTATCCCAATGTGTCTCAGACCCTGCTATGCATCCATATCACCTGGTGTGTGTGTGTGTGTGTGTGTGTGTGTGTGTGTGTGTGTGTGTGTGTGTTCCTTAGGCCCAACTGCCTAGATATTTATATCTGATATGACCAGCACTTGGCAGCCATTAACAACCCAAAAATTGTGCAGATGGGGAAAGTGAGGCCAAGAGAGGCGGATGAACTTGTTCAAAGTCACACAGTTGTGTTTCCAGTGAGAATTAAAACAATTATTTGTTTCTTTCAATTTGATAATGAGTGAGGTAACTAAAGAATAGTCAAACCTTGCCTGTGGAGATGCAACCAGAAGAGGGAGAGACCAAACCAGAAAAAGCTTTTGTATGGGGGAAGTGGAAGAAGCAAAATGTTTAACATATCACTTTGGCATTATCTGAAAATGTTTTCAACTAATTTTGCTTATTTGGATGACTGGCCTAAATTCCATTTTGGCCAGCTTTCTCCACCCCACTTTGAATTTCTCAGGTTTTATATACTGCTATAGCTCAGAGAACCTTTTGACAATAAGTATTTTGTGTTACTCATTACAGTGGGACATTTATTAAAATGGCATGATGACTAAATGCAATATGGTATCCTGAATTAGATCCTGGAATAGAAAAAAAAAAAAAAAGGAAAATGGTAAGGCAATAAAATCTGAATGTCTGTAATTTAATTAAGAGTAATTTGCCAATGTTAATTTCTCAATTTTGACAAATGTACCACTGATATATAATATGTTTACTTTAGGGACAAGTAGATGACAGGTGTACAACAACTCCGCAACTTCTCTGTAAATGTAAAATGATTGCAAATTAAAAAGTTTGTTTAAAAAATAGCTTTGGGTAAAAACACCAGAGCAGTCAATAAAGCAAAGACAAATTGCTAATCAAAGTACTGATTTCCTCTCCCCCTGAAAAATCCATTAGGGAGAAGACTAGTTGATTTGTATAAGAAAGTTACTTAGAAGAAAAAGCCTGTTTTATTCAAGAAGATAACCTGGCTGAGTTAGGGAAGAGATTGCTTTAATTTCAACAGAATCAAATGGTGATTTTTCTTCTTTGATGGTACATTTTGTTTGTGCAGTTTTCACTGAGATAATTGTTTTCCATTTAAGTAATCAACAAAAACTGGCATAATCTCATAATGGTGTTTATACACAGTAGGTTAAAATGGATAAATAGCTTAAGCTGAAATATAACTATATTACTTATATGCTTTCTGTAACAGCAAATATTTTTAAAGTAATATTTTGTAAGGTTAGTCATCTTCATTGGGTTGCATTGGCCTATTTAGAAGAGGTGCCTGCACTCCATGTTGTAGAATGTGAGGGGGCTCAAAGCTCTTCATATCTTATGTTCCTTTCCAACCTTCACACTATACAGTGCCTAAGGCATTCCCATAGTTCATGCCTTCATTCAATAAACACTTATTACCAGCTGAAACCTAAGGAATAATTATTATAGACCAGGGGCTTTTTATAGATTTAGTTAATTATCATAACCTCATGAAACAAGAATAAGTTATAATCTGTAATTCTACAAAAGAGGAAACTAAGGCTCAGACTGTTTAAGAGATTTATTCAAGGCCACACAAGAAAGATGAGTTTGAGCTGGATGTTGATCCTGATTCTACCCCGTTTTCCCCCAAATAAGACAGTGTCTTATATTAATTTTTTCTCCCAAAGTTGTGCTAGGTCTTATTTTCAGGGGATGTCTTAACTTTCCATGCGCTAGGTCTTATTTTTGGAGGATGTCTTATTTTCGGGGAAACACAGTATCTGACTCTCTTAAATTTAGATCACAATGGTAAAATGCTTGCCACTACAGTGCACAATGCCACAGGGACAGAGGACAAGTGGTGAAGAGGGAATTTTGTCTGTGTGACAGTAAGAATGGGAGCAAGGGACAGAATGGTTGCTGGAGTCATAGATTTGAGATTCAGCCACAGGGCTATGGTCATCCAAATCATGGGGAAAGAAGAATCTATGAGTGGGAGGAGAGAAAATGTGAGGACAGTGTTGAAATGCTCACATGTAGGTGACAAGTTTATTAGTGAAGGCCAGGAGATGTAAATATTGGGGATATTAAGTGGGAAGAGAATTTTAAGAAGTCATCAAATGATTCTGAGAGGTCAGATGTGATAGAGAATCAAGATAGAGATGTTCATTTCTGTCCTTTGAAAGCAAACTAGTATAATTGGGGCATCATATCCACTCAGGAGTAAGGAGTCAGGGGTGATGAGGAAGGAGAGAGAACAAGGGTATAGTGTATTTCCTATCAGTTTTGCTAGAAAGGTAAAAAGAGAGGAATTGTGCTGCCATTTAGAAGATTTTTTTTTTCAAGTTGAGAAGCTCTGAGAGGTGGAGAATCTGTTGAGTGCAGTGAGAAAGGGGTGCTATGCCAGACCAAAGAGATCATTGATGCCAAATAACCAGATAAAGTGGGGCAAGGCAGGATCAAGGGCACAATAAACAAAGGAAGGAGGAAGCAGTTATTCCATTTGGGGCTTGGAATATCTGTGGAAAAGTGTGCCCAACGGAGCTGTCCCTGCCTGACTGACCATTCTTCCATGTTTCTGTTGTGTGCTCCCTTCTGTCTCCCGGTTTCTGAATAAGACATGTGGCCCCAGACTTGTCCCTGAAGTCTGGAGTAGTGTGGACTCTCAGCAGCTGAGGCAGCCTGTTTACCTGGGGGCTGTTTCAGTGGGTAGAGTCAAAGACAAATTTCCTCTTGGTCATCATTCAGGGCCTATTTCAGAGCGGCAGGTACTATTTCACCAATGACTTCTGTTTTAAATCTTATACAATGTCACAAAATTACAATATCCCACTGGTCATCGGATTACTTTAACATCATAATGACAGTTGCATACCCACATATATGTCACTATTCACTTAGGGTAATCAGTTTTAATGACACTTGTTTCAGTTTCTTTAATAAATCATGTGCTTTTATGAGATAATGAAGGAGAAGCATCTAATTTTGATCTAAGACAAATGGACAATGAAGGCATGTGTTTGAAATGTATTTTGTTGGCTCACCATGTCCACTTAAAGGGGAAAGAATATTTCCTGACTTATCTTTCAAAACTAAATGAGGCAAAAGTAAGATGGATTTTGAATACCAAAGCATTTGCTGTAATGTAGTGTAAACTACATTGATAAACATAACTTCCTTTGAGTAACTTTTGCACAAATCTCAATTGAATAGAAATAATTGCCTGTGAACAGCATGTGTGATGTTCTCCCAAAGCGCTAAGGAAGAAAATCTGAACACTAAACATTCTCTTTGCAGGAGCAAAATCAAAATATGAGACTGCTATTTTGACTGTAGAAATAGAACAGCAATTTCTTTCATCTGACAAATATACATTTCATTCCTACTATGTGCTAGGCAATGTACAGAGATGGATAACACATTTTCTGCTCTTGAGCATATGGCATGTTCTAGCTTATGAATCAGGCATGTATATGAATAGTTCATTCACTGGAGTGGGCTAGGTGCCAGAATAAAGGCAATTAAAAGGCGAAATGTGAACATTGAGGAGGAAGTATTATCTGTGAAACATGCATGGGTGAGTCTCTCTCTCTCTCTCTCTCTCTCTCTCTCTCTCTCTCTCTCTCTCTCTCTCTCTCTCCCTGTGTGTGTGTGTGTGTGTGTGTGTGTGTGTGTGCGCGCGTGTGTGCAGAATGGTGAGGAGATTGGACAGAGAATCTAAGAGATGATGTGGCAGTGGTGATTGAACTAGGTCCATACTGATGAATTTGAATCCCCCAAGGGGAAAAAATGAGAAAGGACATCTCTCAATCTTTCCACATTTATACTATTATATTGTTCTCACTGCTCTTGGATTTTTCTCTAAATCTAAATCCAAGCTTAGGGTGGATTTAGGAATGTCTTTAAAATATGGTTGGAGGCTTCCTATGGAACCCTTTTGATCACATACTCTTTGTTCCACTGAATTTCTCTTACTATTTTCAGAACACACGCTTTCACAGTTCCTTTCCTTTGCATGCTCCCACCATCTGCAACACTGTTTTTAGCTTAGCAAGGTGACCTTTGCCAAGCCTGTATCCAGAGCAAGAAAGAAGACCTTAGCAGCATCCCACAGAGCTCTCTGCAACTGCTACCGTACTATTTCCCTTGGTGCAGACACATTGGTGAGCTCAGTGAGCATGGGCCTTTCTCTGTCTTCTGACTGACTTGATGAGATATGTTCCTGCTGCCCAGTTCCTCATATTCCATGGAGAAATAGCTACTGAACAAGCACTCACTTCCATCTGTAGGAATTTTTAATTTCTTTGTCTTCAGACTTTCAACACCAACCACTGTGGGGTAACTGCGATAGAATAGCATTTTACTCTGGTCTCATTATAGGGAAGCATACGATCATTTTCCTGTTAAGGTTTCCCAAAACCTTAAACCCTACATTTGTGTCTTTCTTTATCAAAAGTGCCTTCAAATTATTAAGGCAATATTTGGCTTTTGTTAATCTTGACTATTATGCCTCTCCTGAATGAGTACAAACCTTTGGAATAAGGTCTATTGTCTCATTCATTTCAACTTTAATCCTAGGTGCCTAATTATGTCTTCCTCCGGCTTTCCTGCAGTAGAATTCCAGCAAAAATATGTTCATTGTTATGGAATTGATATGATGGGCCTAGAAAAAAGAAGGCTGGAATAAAACCTTTTGAAGGAATATTATTCCCTATCATAACATATTTTACTACTATTAAAAATTAGTATGCAATGGTGCCCACAATCGAACAAATTACATAAATTCTTTTATCAACATCAAACATCATTTAGAAGAGATATGGAGAAACATTTTCTGTTTCTAAGTGTCAAAAACAATTTCTTATCCATCAGCTAGTAATTTTTCTATTTTCTTTTCACAAATTTAGTATATTGTCAGCGCTATTGAAGTCATAATTGATTTTGCAGATATGAAACTATGGGACGCCAAAGAACCTTCATTAGAAGATAAAACTTAAAAACATAATAAGACACCACTTCCCCAAGAACCACAAGATCGATAGATGGCTGCAGCTCACAGAGCTAAAGCATACATTTACAACATACTCTTAGCCTCAGATGAGTGCCAGCTGGCAGTGAAGTAGGTCTTAAGTGACCATCAAGGGCTCAAATGGGTTATTTAGTAAAAAACATGGTGCTTTCAATTAAATGTCAAGGACAATTACATGGAAAACATCAGAGCACCAGAAGTAGGGCAGAAAGATTACATTTCACTAACCTAACACTCCCGTCCTTTGTAGAAACTTGTTCCATGAAAGCTTGACTTTCCAAATACATGAAATGGCACAATAAAAGGGCTTTGGAGGAAATGTCACTTTCCAGGAAATATGTGGGTGGTTGAACCTACAATTTAGGTATATGCTCTGACTAGGAATCAAACCCATGACCTTTCAGTTTATGGGATGGCACTCCAACCATTGAGCCACACTGACCAGGGCTGCCATTTTCCTTGGCTCTGTTTCTCTTTTCCCCAGTCTCATCAACCATTGATTATTGGCAAAGTGCCTAGGAGCTGTGACAAATTCAGGCTACTGTCCTTGGACATTATGCAAATGACTACAGAATTGACAAAACCTTCCTTTGCCTTTCTTTCTTTCTTTCTTTCTTTCTTTCTTTCTTTCTTTCTTTCTTTCTTTCTTTCTTTCTTTCTTTCTTTCTTTCTTTCTTTCTTTCTTTCCTTCTTTCTTTCCTTCCTTCCTTCCCTCCCTCCTTCCTTCCTTCCTTCCTTCCTTCCTTCCTTCCTTCCTTCCTTCCTTCCTTCCTTCTTTCCCTCTCTCTCTCTCTCTCTCTCTCTCTCTCTCTCTCTCTCTCTCTCTCTCTCTCTCTCTCTCTCTTCTTTCTTTTTTTCTTCTTTCTTAATCCTCACCTGAAAATTGTTAGGAAATCCCAGTTGTGTGCACTCTGAATTCATTCTAGATGTGTTGGCCTAGACCCAGAATAATCCTTGTTCACAGGTAGAGCTGTTGAAAAGAGGCTATACATATGTAGGATCTCATAGGTTTGTCCAATACCCTCAGATAAACCAAGAATTGGGTTCTTACCATGACCAATCCAAGGCCAGTCAAGATAAATATAAGAAGAAAAAAAGCTTGTATTTTGAGTTCCTCTGCCCACCTTTTAGTTCCTCTGCTTCATCTTTTCTCTTCCATATCCTTGAACCAGATACCCTAAAAATCACCTTAAATTACTGAGCCATATTTTCCAAATTCTTTCAGGAAATACTACATCAATCAATTTTGTGATCAATGCACTCACTGACAAGTATGTTTGGGAAACTGTAATGTGCTATGTTCCTCTATGGGAGATGTATAACTTCAATCAGCATAAAAGAGTCCAAGAAGCCCTGCCATTACAACTACATATTTATTTTATCTAACTCAGCTTTTTCCTACATTAATTTGACCATGGATAACTGCTTTTCATGTAATCTACATTATAAAAGGCCAGAGGCTGTCACAACCTAAATGACCAGATGGATGACCAGTCACCAGGAAGTGCCTGGAGCACCTCTTGGTCCCTCCCCTGCAGCCCACAGGCTCCTATCACAGCAAAGCTGGTGGATGGCAGGCAGGCAGGTGGGGCGGCAGGGGTGGGGGTGGGGCGAGGCAGATTCGGTGAAGTCATTAGCCTCTGGCCTGGGGTGGCCAGAGGCCTAATGACCTCACCGCTACCAAGGTGGCTGCGGATCAGGCCGAGAGAGAGAGAGAGAGAGAGAGAGAGAGAGAGAGAGAGAGAGAGAGACAGAGACAGAGAGACAGAGACAGAGAGAGACAGAGAGAGAGAGATGGGGCCTGATTCACAGCTGCTATGGTTTTCGGATGAGGCTTAGAGATAGGCCTGGAGATGCTGACTGGTATGGAAACCGACCTTTCAGAACCTAATCTGGGTGAACTGTGAGGAGCCAATGGCTGCCTAGAAAGTGGAGCTTTTGATGCTCACTGGCATAGAAATTGACAAATCAGAACCTAATCTGGGTGAACTACCAGGCAGAACCTCAGGTTGGGGCTAAGGAGGCATTTTAAGGACAACAGCTGTTTTGTAAGGTGTAGGGAAGTAGTTCAATTTTTAAATGACTGGTTCAGCAATATAGTGCATATGGCTGGCTCTCAGTACATAATATAGGGATTATGTACTTTTGTCTGCCAAGAGCATCTTCTCCTGCTGAAAAAGCCTTTCTCCCCTGCCCATTTAAGCAATCCTATTCTATATATCTATCTATATTAATAAAAGGGTAATATGCTAATTAGACTGGGTCGACTGGCCATCTTTTGGATGTCTGACTTCCTTCAGGACAAAGCCATGGTGGTGGGGGCTGAGGCAGAGGCAGTTAGGCCAGCAGGAGAGGGCAGTTGGGGGCAAGATCAAGCCTGCAGGGGAAGGCAGTTGGGGGTGAGATCAGGTTGGCCAGGGAGGGTAGTTGGTGGTGATCAGTCTGGCAGGGGAGGGCAGTTGGGGGCAATCAGGCCAGCACGGGGGAGCAATTGGGGGCAATCAGGCCAGTAGGGGTGCAGTTATGGGTGAACAGGCAGGCAGGCAGAAGTGATTAGGGGCAAACAAGTAGGCAGGCAGAGGCAGTTAGGGAATATCAGGCAGGCAAGCAGAGAGGTTAGGGGCAATCAGGCAGGCAGGCAGGTGAGCAGTTAGAAACCAATGGTCCCAGATTGTGAGAGGGATGTTCAACTGTTGGTTTAGGCCTGATACCACAGTCAGATATCCAATAAGGGGTCCCTGATTGGAGAGAGTGTAGGCTGGGATGAGGAAACCCCCCCCCCTCAATACATGAATTTTGTGCACCAGGCCTCTAGTATCTGATAATATATTGTAAAATAACTATTCTATGGAGTTTAGCTATCAATTAAGAGGAATCTCCTAAAGGACATGCAACCATTTTGAAGCCACTTGGACATTTTGTGGGAGTTGGCACCTTCTATAGATTTGTGATTTCATTTGTCTCATCTAGCCAGGAGTGTAGCTTTCTTATTTCTCTATTAACTCACCTCAACCTGCTTGTGGGCCCTGGTAGTGAGGCATTGTGTTGTTGGATAATTCATTACTCATTTGCTTCTGCATTTCAAATAAGTTCATTTAAAATTCCATATTTCAACTCTCAAGAATTTTCTCCCACACCCCTCTTTGTCCTCTTTTTTCTTCCTTCATGTCTTCTTCTTTCTCCTCCTTCTTTCCCTCCCTCGTTGCTCCTCCTCCACTTTTTCCTCCTCTTTTCCCTTTATCTTCCCTTCCTACTTCTTCTCCCCGCGCCCCCCCCCCCCTTCAGTCTCCTCTTAAGGAATGTGCTGTCTTTCAGGAAGCAACACCCTTGTAATTTACAGTACTTTTTACCATGTTACATGCCAGAGCAGAGTGTCATTGTGAGACCATTTTATTCACCAGAAACATGTGGATAAATCGTGTTAAATCTGTTAGCTAAAATAACAGAGTTGATGACTGGATAGTCATTCCAGGTAGCTGTAAGAAAATGTTTAAAAGACTTTTACAAGTGTGCTTTAATACAGGGAACACAGCAAAACTCAGCACATTGGGTATTTCATGGACATCAGTTAAATTGGATACCATGCCATTCCAAGGAAGTTGAGAAAATAAAACATTTTAAATTATTTTTAATTTTATTGTAGGCAGTTTTAATTCTATTTATTTATAAAGTTGGTGGAAAGCCCAATATATCTCAGATGGCAGCAGATTGAACAAGAGGGACAGTACCTGATTTTTGTATAAAGACAAGTTAAATTAACCAACAGGAATCTGTTATTTATGTGCTGCAATGTCTGAGTTTATTATTCTGTAAAATGTCTGCTATTTATGATCATATCTCTTTTATGTTCCGTGAGATTGTTCAAAAGGTTAATAAATGAGATGTTTTAAATGTTTAAGAGAATTGATTTTTATAGGCTACTATACCAAGTATTGAACCCAAGAATAATTGTTACCTTTTCACACAATCTCCTCATAGATCCAAACCTCTGTCATCAATTGGGAAGGAAGCTGCCCCACACCACTGGTGACTCTGATTTTCTTTCCTAAAATATAATTCCTCTTTCAAAAGACATACCTTATTAACTAAAATCTAAGAGAACATAAAAATAAATGATTGAAAAAAAACCACATTTCTACAAAACCAACAAGTTGTATGCATTTCTGTAGTAGAAATGATTTTGTACTCAAAAACCTGTGTAGTTGCCCAGGGGGTCATGTGTTTAAAGAAGCAGCATGTGAACTGATGGAATACAAAAGGTGAGCACCACAGGTGGATTTCCCACTTGCCTACCCAAATATTCGACAATGATTCCAACAGCTGGAATCTTCACTATCTACCAGAAAAGCAAACTTAAAATCAAACGTTTGAACACCTTTCTTACCCAAAACAATGATTAAATGTTGCTCTAAATGTCCAGGCTGAATCTAATCATCTGCATAGAAAATGTTGACTACCCAGACTTCAGGCTCTGTCACTGGCTGTCTCTATGAACATGGGCAAATAGTTTAACTTCAGTTTTGTCATATATTAATATAAAATGGGGATAATAAGAGTATATGTTTGTTGTTTTGAGACCAGATTTAGGCAAGGAATATAAAGTTTTTAGCACTTATGAGTCTCTCAATACGTTAGTTAGTGGATAGAGATAGAAAGTAACAGGGGAGCTCTCAAATCTTATATATAGATCCTTAATAAATTCCAGAGGCCAAGGCTATTTTGGGATTGTTTAGAACCAATACAAACATGAGTCATTCAGAAGACAGGCCCAGGCCCCTTCCCAATCCCAGGTCTACACATTCAAGAGGATAGGAAACTTTAATGACTGAATAGCTTCACTTTTACCATCTCTGATCACCTAGATTAATTTTGGACCTAGAGTCCATGCATGGGTTTGGGGTGGGAGCTGAAAACTCCGAGTTTGATTGTAAAATTCATGCTTGTGTTGACTTTTCTCCAGAGAAGGCCCTTGGGTTTCATCAGATTTTCAAACCTGGGTGCTTTCATAACCCACAAAAGGTAGTGAAGGGCTGTTCTAGTCTCTTAAAAATCATTTGCTTCCCCCCTAAAGACTTTATTTGCAAATCCAGATTTCTTTATCATTCTCTATCCCAGTTCAAACCCTGTTTGTTCAAGCCTAGACCTATTCCTCCAGTTCTTTTCATTCTTTTGGTGTCAACCTTGCTTCTATCTCTAACCTGCCTTCTCACAAAAACCTCTCTTCAAACTGAAGCATTTTATTCTGTCACACTTATTTTATACCAATGACTGACAAATTGCTCTCTGCCACCCCCACTTCTTCAAACTGACAGGGACCTAGAAGGATTTCTTTCCTGTGTATAATAACTTTGGGAATCTCCATTAAGAAAATAGTTGGCCATGACCATGGTTCAAGAAGGTATTGTAGTGTTGGTTCATCCTTATGGCATTTAATTACATGGATTTATTTTCAAAACAGAAAAGGTCTTTGAAATGAATATTCACTCACTATTAATGCCTGAGATTTTATACTCAGAGAACAATACATTTTAACTGAAGATTCTGAACTGTGTGCAAATATACATGGAGCAAGGAGGATTATCATTCACCTACACTATAATCTGAATGAAGGATCTGAGGGTGGGTTTTGGGGGGGTGTGAGAAGAATACTGAGCCATGAGAATTGGGGAATAGATCCACAGGGGTGTGGGTGTGGGGAATGGAGTGAAACAAATGAAGATAAACTTCTGACTTTTGATTTTTCACAGGGCCCATTTCGACCTAGGTCATCATTGTAAGCATGTTGTGATTATGAGTGCTTCTTGCTTTGTGCCTTCATTTTATCCCTGGCAACAGAGGGCAGGGTTAAGAACAAGGGGCTGCTGTTTGACATCCAGTTCTAGCTGCTTTGCTGAGAACAGAGGGGAGGGAGGAACAAATTCATGTTTATTGAGTGCCTGCTACCTGCCAGTTACCTACCATGTCCACATCAAATCAGCATTCATTGTTGGAGAGGGTTGAAATATTTCACTGAGCAGAACCATGGCATGCTGGGAGAGAAGGGAAACTAAGTCAGCCATCCTGTGCCTTTCATTAGTATCTTCTTTTTAACAATTGTAGAAGCTGAGAATCAGGAAAATTAACTTCCCTAAGATTCCACAACTAATTTATGGTAGAGCTAGATATGGATTCTCTTCTGTCCAAGAGAAGAGACATACCTTCTTGCACCAGCATGGCATGCAAAAAAGAGAAAATGGGATGTTTGACCTTTTTTTGTTCATGTCTATAGGTACTTTGGGTATTAACGTACATGGACATATATTTACAGAGTAACTCAAATTAGAAGGGAAACACCATGAGGTAGAGTGTCCCATTCTTCTTTGGCAGCTGCCAATATGGGGGGAAAAAGGCAAAGGAAAGAAAAAGAAAGAAACCAAGGCTGCTGAATACCACACATTCTGATGAGCTCAAAAGACAAAAATGATATTCTAGCTTAGAATTTTTCTTAATGAGCAACAGTCAAGCACTAGAAAATGACAGATGGTATAATTTAAAGTTCAAATTTTCTTCTTGTTTCTTTGTATAAAAGAAAACCAACTTTTTGATCATTTTTTGCTCAGCTGTAATATTTTGCTGCATAAAGAAGACTGAACACCGAATACCACATTAATATGTTATTGGCATCTTTCTATTTTCATATCCTACATGTTGATTGTAAAATAATCCAGAAACTGATAGGTGTAATATATTACAGTCTCTCAACTTCAAATTAATTTTACAACAGCACAGTACAGTCAGATATTCTCTGCTCCAAGAAGTAACTCAAAGCAGGTAATATTCTTTTTCTTTGCTTTTGTGAAACCTCAAGTTTATTTTTAAAATTTATTAGATAACCTATCTTTACCTCCATATACTCCATTACCTGCTTCAGTAATTACTATCCCCTCTGAAATATCCAGTTCTCCAACAGGTGGACAGAGTACCTCTCTGCATGTGCCCCCAGGGTGAGCTACACAAACCATAGTATGAGCTGTGAAACCCATGTCTCCAAAATTCTTATTTTATGCCCTGACCTGTTTGGTTCGGTGGATAGAGCATCAGCCTGCAGATTGGTCCAGGATTCGATTCCAGTCAAGGGCATATGATCGGGTTACTGGCTCCATCCCCAGTAGGAGGTGTACAGGAGACAGGCGATCAATGATCCTCTCTCATCATTGTCATTCCTGTCTCTCTCTCCCTCTACCTTCCTCCCTGAAATTATATATATATTCCCATTTCACATCCAGAGTTCAAACTGCAGTCAGTGGGCCTGCATAATCACAGCCTAAGCCAATGATCACATGGAAAAACAAGTCAAGGCTATGTCTAATGACTATAAGAGCATGAGTCCTTCTGTCCCCCAGACCAAGCTCCCCTACATGAGAAGAGAGAGTTAAGAACACTTTGTTCATCTTTCTCCATCACTTTTGGGAAGAGGTTGTGAAGAAAATGACTTGGCACCTTCTTCTCTCATCTGAGTCTCGGGATCCCTCTAGCTGCCACAATCCAAGGATAGAAAATGGCTTTCACTCCTCTATATCTTTCCTCTGAGTTGTGCTGTTCAATATGTTCGCTATTAGTCACATGTGGCCATCTAAATTTAACTTACTTAAAATTAAATTGAATAAAAATGACTTGTAATTAAGTTGGATTAAAATGTAGTTCCTCAGCCCTATCCAGTTTGGCGCAATGGATAGATTGTCAGTATGTGGACTGAAGGGTCCCAGGTTCAATTCTGGTCAAGGGCATGTACCTTGGTTGCAGGCACATTCCCAGTAGGGAGTGTACAGGAGGCAGTTGATGGATGTTTCTCTCTCATCCATGTTTCTAACTCTTTATCCCTCTCTCTTCCTCCCTGTAAAAAATCAATAAAAAATATATTTTTTAAAATGTAGTTCCTCAGTCACTCTAACCTTATTTCAAGTGCTCACTAGCCACAAGTAGCTAGAGGCTATGGTATCAGAGAGTACAAATGAAGAATATTTCCATTGTTGCAGCAAGTTCTTTTTGACAGCTCTGCTCTGGATCCCAACTGACTCTGATCTTGAAGGAGGAGCAGCATATTGATTAGTCGCAGTGAGAAGGAAAGCTATTTCAGGATGGAATTTGCAGGGATAAATGTTTACTGTATTGGTATGGTACAATGCTCTATGAAGAGAACATCTCTAAATCTGGTTTTCTGCAATAGTCTCAATTTTATAGGCATATCCAAAAAGAATTTAGAGTTTATTTTTAAGTTCCTTAACACAAGCAGGTAAAGTAAAAAACTAGATAGATAAAGCAAGGCAAAGGAATTTCAAAGGATATAAATACATAATTAAAACTTTTCCCACATTTAAATCCAGAAAACCCCTTTTTTGGAGAGTAACTTAATTGTCTGATTTAGAAAGTATGATCACAGAACTGTAAAATTAATCCTACCTAATAAAAGAGTAATATGAAAATTAACAAACAATCCACTACACCCACAAGCTGTGCCCACAAGCCATGCCCACCAGCCAATCAGTGAGAGTATGCAAATTAATCCCAACCAAGATGGCTGCTGCCACAGAGAGTAGGAGGGAGGCTTGTGTTTCCCCAGCAATAGAGGAAGCCAAGCTTCCAACCTGCCCTGGCCAGCCTAGGCCTCCACTCCAGGTTATAAAATTTCAATTATAGAAGGTGAATAAACTCCAACAGAAATGGCTGCCACCATGGAGCGAGCAGGAAGCTTGGCTTCACTCTAGGCTACTAAGTTTCAATTGCAAAGATATATATATCCCAGTTACCAGATGCTTGGGTCACCAGGGGGCATGGCCAGCCTGCAAACCACCACAGGACCCTCCTCGCCCAGGCTGCCCCATACCCCAAGGGAACCCCCACCCTGATCTGGGATTTACCCTTCAGGGCAAACCAGCTGCCCCCCACCCATGCACCAGGCCTCTATCCTATCTAATAAAAGAGTAATATGCAGATTGACCATCACTCCAACACACAAGATCAAGATAGCTGCCCCCATGTGGTCAAAGATGGCTGCCCCCATGTGGACACAAGAAGGCCACCAGAAGATGGACAGCAGGGGAGGGCAGTTGGTAGGGACAAGGCCTGTAAGGGAGGGCAGTTGGAGGCAATCAACCCTGCAGGGGAGGGCAGTTAGGGGTGACCAGGCCAGCAAGCATTAATCAGGCTGGCAGGGCAGTGGTTGGGGGTGATTAGGCTGGCAGGCAGAAGTGATTAGGGGCAATCAGGAAGGCAGGCAAGTGAGCAGTTGGGACTGTGAGAGAGAGAGGAAGTCCTGGATTGTGAGAGGGATGTCCTAAATGGGCAGTGGGACATCACTCAAGGAGTCCCAGATTGGAGAGAATGCAGGCTGGGCTGAGGGACTCACAACCCCCCCACCCCCACATGAATTTCATGCACCAGGCCTCTAGTTTATTATAATTAATAATTATGATCTAAAGTTCACATATTAGGTAAAATTTATTTCTTCAATTTGGCAAATATTTTTAAGCACTTACTATATGTTAAGCACTCTTTTAGACCTTTAGGATATAGCAATAAAGCAACAAAAGTCCTTGCTCTGCAGAAGCTTATATCTTAATGAGTGGGGATAACAAACAATAAACATCATAAATTAGTAAATACATGAAATATTTGGGAGTTATATATGTCATGAAAAAATAGAGCACAGTAAAGATCACCCACAGTGCTTGGTGGTAATAGCAGTGGTTCAGGCAGGCAATGGGGTTATGCATGCTTTTCCAGATCCTCACACAGGGTAAAATCCTTATTATATAAGTGTACAAAATAAAGTCCTGGCTGGCCAAAATTTATACATGCACACAGATTTCTATCATAAGGATGAGGCAAACAAGGCACTCTTATACAATATTCATGGTACTGCCTTATTGGAGGGGAATATGGCAATATCTATTGCCCTTGATCATAGCAATTCCACTTCCAAATTTCTGTATTGGTCAGGATAGGCTGGATTATTTTGGTAACAAAGAATTCCAAATTCTCAGTGCCTTGCAACAAAAATGTTTATTTCCATATGTGTGCATGTTCACCAAAAGGCCTGTTCCTCACACTATTGATGGATTGCACAAACTTCATAATGAGTGAAAGAAACCAGACATGAAAGAGTAAATACTGCATGTGGTAGGCAGAATTCTGGAGCCTAGCGTACACATACCTTCCACTAGTTATGCAGTTAAACACTTAGCTAACTACTGCTATACAGGAATTTTGCTGAATCAGTGAACCTTAAAATAGGCTGGTTATCCAGGTATGTTTGACCTAATCAAATGAGTTTTGGGTTGTTTTTCGTGTGTGTGTGTGTGTGTGTGTGTGTGTGTGTGTGTGTGTGTATTTTTTAAAGCAGAGCATGTTCTCTGCTTGCTTGCAGAAGAGGAAATAAGAGAGTTGAAGCACAAGGGAGGTTAACATGAGTAAGTTCTGTGTTGCTGGCTTTAACATAGAGGGGGCCTTGTGACTAGAAATGTGAGTGGCCTGTAGTTGCTGAGAATGACCCCCTGTTGACAGCCAGCAAGAAAATGAGATCTCAGTCCTGAAACCACAAGGAAATTTCTTTCAACAACCAGAGAGCCTGGAAGAGGACTTAAGCTCTAGAGGAGAGTGCAACCCTGGCAGACACTGTAAGACCCAGAGAAGAGAATCCAGCTACAATGAGCCTGGATTTTTGAACTACAGAATCTGGGATGATAGTTATGTGTTTTAAGCTGTGGAGTTTGTGGTAATTTGTTAAACAGCAACATAAAACTAATCTACTGTATGTTTCAATTTATATCAAGTACAAAAGCAGGCAAAACTAATTTATTCTGATATAAGTCAAAATAGTGGCCACTGTCCCTGGCCGAGTGGTTCGATTTGTTGAGGCATCCTCCTGTGTAGTGGGAGGATGCCGGTTCAATTCCCAGTCAGCTCACATACCTAGGCTGCAGGTTTGATCTCTGGCCTTGGAGCTTACAAGAGATCAATGTTTCTCTCTCTCTTCCTCTCTCTCTCTCTTTTCCCTGTCCTCTTTCTCTAAAGTAAATAGAAACATAAAATAAAATATCTCCAGTGAAGATAAAAAAGAATAGTGGCTACTGTTGGGGGTTTATTGATTGGAAGGGAGCAGAAAAGAGGCTTCTGGGGTGATGGTTCATTTTTTACATAAGTGCTGATTGCATGCATGTTCAGTTTGAAAATTCATCAAGCTGTACACTTATCTCATGTTCACATGCATATTATACTTCAATAAAGTATTAAAACATACATCTGAAACATACATTTTATTTAAAAAAACACACACACACAAAACAACACTATTTTTATATGGGTGTTCTTAAGTGCACTTTCTTACAAAAATGCCACCAACCTACAAAACAAATGGAAAACTGTGATTGCCCAGGGGAAGGGAATAAAATTGTATGGAGGCTAAAAGTATTATTGTTTTCTATGATTATTGAAATCTTATAGAGCTGCAGTCATAAGTTCATTTGAAACAGTAATTAAAAACGTGAAGTTAGAAGAAATAGTAAAACATATGTATGCTGAAACCGGTTTGGCTCAATGGATGATAGAGCATTGGACTGCGGACTGAAGGGTCCGGGTTCGATTCCGGTCAAGGGCATGTGCCTTGGTTGCGGGCACAACCCCAGTAGGGGGCGTGCAAGAGGCAGCTGATCGATGACTCTTTGATGTTTCTAACTCTCTCTCTCTCTCTCTCTCTCTCCCTTCCTCTCTGTAAAAAATCAATAAAATGTATATTAAAAAAAGAAATAGACATTTAAAACATATGTATCTATCCAATAACTTATCTGAAAAAAAGTAATTCTTGGCCAGAGCGGATGCACTCAGGATTTGAAGGACACTAAGAAGGACCCAGCCACCTCTCCTATCTTGTTCAATAACAAGAGCTGCCATTTTTTGTATACCGATCATCTGCCAGTTCCTATAAAAGGTATATTATCTCTCTAATTTTTCCTGAATACCATACTAGATAGCACATTATTATCACCTCTATTAGACTGAGGAAGAAACTGAGACTCAGGAAGGCTATGTACTTGCCTATATCCATATAGCTGGTAAGGAGTAGGGCTGAGATCCAAATCCTGGTCTGACTCCAGAGAGTGTGTTTTTTCCACTACAGCTATGTACTCTCCAACAGTCTTATTGATTCTTAGACTGGTCTAAGTCACAATCTTTCCCCCGCCAAATTTTATTTATATTTTAAATATACAGTTCAGTGATTCTCCCCCCCTTCCTCATGCATGTTTTTCCATTTCCATTTTTATTTTCCAATTACAGTGGACTTTCAGTCTTATACTAGTTTCAGGTGAACAGCATAGTGGTTAGACATTTAAATAACTTACGAAGTGATTAACCACCCCCCACACACAAATCTAATCTGGCACCATACATAGTTATTACAATACTAGAGGCCCAGTTCACAAAATTCATGCACAGAGGTGTGTGTCCCTTAGCCTAGCCTCCTCTCCAATCTGGGACCTCTTGAGGAATGTCCGAATGCCCATTCAGGCCCGATCCAGGTAGGATCAGTCCTAAACAGGCATTCAAACATCCCTCTCACAATCCAGGACTGCTGGCTCCCAACTGCTTGCCTGCCTGCCTTCCTGATTGCCCCTAACCACTTCTGCCTGCCAGCCTGATCATCCCCTGACCACTCCCCTGCCAGCCTGATTGATGCCTAACTGCTCCCCTGCCAGCCTGATTGATGCCTAACTACCATCCCCTGTAGGCCTGGTCCCTCCCACACACACACACTCCCAACTGCCCTTCCCTGCAGGCCTGGTTCTCCAGTTCCATCCAGGTTGCTGAAATGGTAAGAATTCCTTCTTTTTTATGGCAGCATAGTCTTCCATTGTGTGGATGTACCATATTTAACTGCATTTTAGAAAAGGAGACCCTCTGGGTCCCTAACACCTTTTTGGAGGTAACACCTGAGGTGTTCCTCAGGTTTCTTTCTTCCCCTTTGGGCTGTGAAACACACTTCCATATGTGAGTGGAAAGTCTGGAAGAGACGGGCTGATATAGAAAGGAAGATGCTTTGTCCTAGACAGAGTTGACTTGGACACATATCAAAGTTTCCCGGGGGTGGCTATCTGCTTAGGGTGACTGGATGTCTTCCTGGGAGCTTGGCTAAGCTTAGTTTCAGGCTGCAGGCTTTTTGGTGTGGATTCCAGCTTGCTCTCAATATGATATCCCTGTATAGAATATTATTAATAACCTTGGTACAAACACTGTAGACATGGAAATTGAAATCCAATCCCTGCCTAGGAGATTCCAAGGCCTCAAGACATAAGGGCCAAGCCATCCATTCAATTGCAAAAGACTTACAATGGAGGCAGCTGACTGGAGCCTGAATACTGGAGAGTGAGCCTGACACTTGACCAGTGTCAAAGACACTAAGGTTACACAGATAAAAGAGCAGCCTGTAGCACTGACCAAGAGCCTTTGCTGCACCCTTCTGAGACAGGAAGGGCAGGAAAAGGACCTGCTCAAAGCATTTTATTTCTTTGGCTTTGGGGAAGTTCTTATGTTCTTTTACATGAAGAATGGTCTGTAAATACTCCTTAGAAGGATTCCAGCTTTGTCATTTCAGATTAGTTTTGGGAATATTGGCAGGGGGCATGATTCAATTCGAATTGCTTACTCTCAGTTTTAATTTGCGTATTAGGCTATGAACTCTAGTGTATAACAGAGAATAAAGGAGGCTTGGAGAATAGAATAACTCCTTTAAAGTACATTTTCTATATTTTGCTAAGTCTTCCTCATTTGTTGAAATCTGGCTGTATTAGGTATCCATTTTTTTATGAAGTTAGTGTTGAATAAAAAATTTACTACTCAGCCATAGAAAGATGGAATATTGCCATTTGGGACAGCATGGATGGACCTTGAAGGTATTATGCTATGTGAAATAAGTCAGATGGAAAAGGATGAAATCTGTATGATTTATTTCTTTTTAAAAAAATGTTTTTTATTGATTTCAGAGAGGAAGGAAGAGGGAGAAAGAGAAACATTATTTTGTTTGTTTGAAGGATGAGAGAGAATCTTGGATTGACTGCCTCCTGCAAGCCCCTCAATAGGGATTGAGCCTACAACCCAGGAATGTGCTCTTGACCAGAATCGAACCTGGGACCTTTCACGCTCTATCCACTGAGCCAAACTGGCTAGGGTGAAACCTGTATGATTTCACTCATGTGAAATAAAACAAGAACAAAAACAGCCTGTCCAGTGTGGCTCAATGGTTGAGCATCAACTGATATGGTTCATAGGTCAATGGTTCAGTTCCTGGACAGGGTACATGCCTGAATGTGGGCTCAATCCCCAGTGTGGGGCATGCAGGAGGCAGCCAATCGACAATTCTCTCATCATTGAAGTTTCTATCTCTTTCTCCCTCTCCCTTCCTCTCTGAAATCAATAAAAAGCAGTTTATGTCAACGAAAGTTCCTCTTTCTGGGACCAAGACAGAAGGGAGGGGGGAAATTTATCGATTAGCTATTCCAGACCCCTCCAATATTTGCTGGGGAACCTCTAACCATTCCAGCCCATTCTGAGATATCATTGCATTATAGCCAGTGCAGCAGATTAGTCAGTCATTCACTATCCTCATGTCCATGCATGTTAGCTGTATTTCCTTACATGGATGTAAGTTCTCTGAGAACATGGACCAGTTTCTAGTAAAGAGATTGGCATTTCCGGTAGGATGTATTTAGTAGAAAGAAAACAAAATTTTTTAGTTATAAGTTGTCAAGTAGGGGAAAACTAACATCTCTTGAGCATCTACTCAGTGTTAGATCCTTTGTAAGGTGCTTTGGTCATTACTTTGTGATAGTGTATGTTCTCGTGGGGAGGTTAAAGGAATAGTCAATAGTGGCAACTCCACACAATCTGTGTGCCCTCTGCCAAGTTTCTTCCCGGCCCCAGAGAGACTATTTCCTCACATATAATATAATGTGAGGACAATAACATCTGTTTTGCCAAGTGGTTAAGGTCCAGCTAGTGTTTGTGAAAGTATTTGGTAAACTGAAAGGCTCTAGACCAAATATTATTGTTGCCAGGTACTATGGAGAATTTCTTTAAATGAAGAAGCCAAGGTCCTAGCCTTCTAGAAGGTTATTGCATAGTAAACCGGACAAAGTTCCTTCTGACACTTCCAAAAAATAACAGTATCATGCAAATGTGGGTAATGTCCCAAAGCTATGTATGCATCAAATGATCCAATCAGCAGTGTTTAGATCTCTGCTCTCTCTTCCTAAAATTTAGGCTCTGGGCTCCTGCTTTCTATGTCCTTCAGTCTCCTCAGAACATGAGAATGAGTGTGTGGGTGCGCGTGTGTCGCGCGCGCGCACACACACACACACACACACACACACACACACACACACTGATCTCTCTTTGCCAGCTCTTTGGCTTACAATGATGCCTCTAAGTCTTCTGATATTTCATTTTGGACAGGATACTTCATACCCTCCAGTTCATGTCCAGACACCCTTAAGCTGGATGAGTATCATTCGAGCAATAGTTATTACAGGCTGTGGAATTAGACAGATTTTGGGTTCAAGTCTCAGCTCCACTATTTCCCTAGCTGAGTGGTTGTAACTCTGAATGCCAATTTACTCATCTGTAAAATAAGTCTAAAAGTAATTATCTCATGGGTTTGCTCGGAAAATTATTTGAGAGAAGGCATGTAAAGTGTCCAGTAGAGAGCCAGACATAGTTTTCAGTACAGCAGCTATTATTCACATAGTTTGCTAAGCATTATTGGCATAGTTTGCTAAGCTTACAAGAGGCATCATCAAATCCAGCCATAACTTATCACTAGGCAGAGCACTGGAGCTGGCATCCTTGACATATTGCCTTCCCCTGCCTAGACCATCCCGCTACATTTCTAACCCTTCATTTAGCCCTATCAACTGCATTTTGTCTCTTCATGAGGGGTTTGAATATTGTTTTCTACTTCAGGTAAATCTTCCACAAGATGATTCCCACTAAGGCAACTTTATCCAGGGAAGATTGTTAGGATGTACTACCCTTAACTCTCTTGTTTGGACATGTTTTCTGAAATATATTGTTATTTTTCCTATAGCTTGAAGCAAATGGCCTGCACCTGAAGAAGTTAAAATACACTCCCCAACTGACTCAGGTGCTCCCCTCTGACGACTTGGTTGCTCCCACCAAACATCCTGATATATTCCAAGGACGTCCTATTGTTCAGGCAGCTATCCCAGATGGCTAGTACAACCCTGACCCAGGCCCTATATAAGAAAACATAAACACCCCCTCGATGCTGACACAGACATACTGGTCTCAGCCTTCTGTGAGATAATATAATAAAATTTATTAAACTCTCACAATGTCTCTTGGCCTGGCTCCTGTTGGAGTGGACCTAACGAAGATAAATGTTCAGTGTCTTTTAAAATTTGTATTGAATTTAGTGGGGTGACATTGATTCATAAATTACATAGGTTTAAGGTGTACAATTCTATCATACATATTGTATTGTGTGATAACCACTCCAAGTCAAATATTCTTCTATCGCCATTTATTACCCAATTCTACCCCCCACCTCCATTTCCCTCTGGTAATCACCATGCTGTTGTCTGTGTTAATGAGTTTTTTCTTTGCTTAATTTCTTCACCTCTTTCATCCAGCCTTCCTAAGATCCCTCCCCTCTGGCAGCTGTCAGTCTGTTCTCAGTATTTATGAGTCCATTTCTATTTTTATTTAATAGTTTATTTTGTTCATTAGATTTCATATATAAGTGAAATCATATGGTGCTTGTCTTTCTCTGACTGGCTTATTTCATTTCAGGTCCATTCATGCTATTGCAAAAGGTAAGATTTCCTTCTTTTTTATGATTGCCTAATATTCCATTGTGTAAATGTACCACCACTTTTTTATCCACTCCTCTACTGATGCATACTTGGGCTGCTTCCAAGATTTTGACAATTGTAAATAATGCTGCAGTGAAAATAGGGGTGTGTATAGTCTTCAGAATTAGTGTTTCAGGTTCTTCTGATATATTCCCAGAAATGAAATAGCTGGGTCATAAGTCAGTTCCATTTAAAAAATTTTAAAAATAAATCTTTATTGTTCAGATTATAGTTGTCCCTCTCCTCCCCCCCCCCATACCTCCCTTCCACTCTATGCTTTGCCCTTACCCATCCCCCACAGTCCTCATCCATAGGTGTATGATTTTTGTCCAGTCTCTTCTGGCACCGCCTGCACCCCTTTCCCTCTGAAAATTGTCAGTCCACTCCCTTTCTATGACCCTGATTCTATTATATTCAGCAGTTTATTCTGTTCAGATTTTTTATTCACTTGAATTTTATTTTTTAATTTTTTTTCTTAAATAAATTTTTATTGTTCATATTATTACAAATGTTCCTTTCCTCCCCCTTCCCACCCCACCCTCTGCCCTTTCCCCACCCCCCATTGTCCTCATCCATAGGTGCACAGTTTATGTTCAGTCTCTTCCCACATCCCCCTCTCCCCTTTTCCCCAAGAATCATCAGTTCACTCCCCTTCCATACCTCTGATTCTATTATATTCAACAGTTAATATTGTTCCTCAGATTTTTTTTTAATTTCCTTGGTTTTTAGATTCACTTGTTGATAGTTATGTATTTGTTGTTCATAATTTTTATCTTTATTTACTTTCTCTTCTGAAAGAACCCCCTTCAGCAATTCATATAATTCTGGTTTGGTGGTGATGAACTCCTTTAGCTTTTTTTTTTATTAGTGAAGCTCTTTATCTGACCTTTGATTCTGAGTGATAGCTTTGCTGGATAGATTATCTTTGGCTGTAGGTTCTTACTATTCATCACCTTGAATATTTCTTGCCATTCCAGTCTGGCCTGCATGGTTTCTGTTGAGAAATCAGCTGACAATCGTATAGGTGCTCCTTTATAGGTAACTACCTGCTTAGCTCTTGCTGCTTTTAATATTCTCTCTTTGTCTTTTGCTCTTGGAATCTTAATTATGATTTGTCTTGGTGTGGTCCTCTTTGCATTCCTTTTATTTGGAGTTCTGTGTACTTCCTGGACTTGTAAGTCCAATTCTTTCACCAGGTGGGGGAAGTTTTCTGTCACTATTTCTTTCAGTATGTTTTCTATATCTTGCTCTCTCTCATCTTCTGGGACCCCCATAATTCTGATGTTGGATCGTTTGAAGTTGTCCCAGAGGTTTCTTACATCATCTTCAATTTTCTGGATTCTCTTGCCTTCTAGCTTCTGCAGAGGAGTGTCTTCTGGCTCGTTATGTTCCAAATCTTTGACTTGATTCTTGCGATCTTCTATTCTGTTTTTAGGACTCTGTATAATATTTTTTATTTCAGACAATGTATTCTTTATTTCTTGTTGATCCCTTTTCATATCCTCATAGGTCTCATTTATTTTATCGACCTTTTCTAGGAAACTCTTGAAAAACCTTATAAGTGTGGTTTTGAACTCTATATCCAGTGGCTTTTTGTCCTCCATTTCTTTCCTTTTTGATCTATTTGGTTTAGGCATTTTCGCAGGCAGCTTTCCTGATGGGATGGGGTTTCAGAGTGGAGCCTACAGCTTTGGCTTCCATCAGCCCCGCCCTATGCGACTCCTGAGACTCAGGGTCCTTCAGAACTGGTTGCAAGCACCTCTGAGAGAAAGGTGCCCACAATCGCCTGCTACCAAACAGTCTAGTCTCTCCTCCAATGGGTCCAGAACTGGAGTTCAGTTCAGTTGGAAGTGGAGTTGGAGGTGGCGTTCAGAGCAGTCTGGAGCCCCTGTCTCCTTCCTGCCAGGGCAATCTCGTGGCACAGCCGGCCATCCCTTCTCTGCGCTCAATGTGCGCGCCTCCGGGACCTCCTTTCGCCGCTCCCCTGGGGTTCTGCCTTATAGCCTAGCTCCCTCTGGATGAGCCTGGGTCCCCGGGGTCTGGCCCAGAACTGAGGTTCATAGCAGTCAGAACTGGGGCCCAGCACAGTTGAAGCTTTTATCTCCTTCCAGCTAGGGAACACCAGCCAGGCACTCAGCCTCCCTCCTCTCTGGCTCCGTCCTCTCCGTGTGCGCCACGTGTCTCCGTACCTTAGGCTCTTACACTCCTCCTCTCTTCCTTCTGGTTTTCTCCTTGCTTCTTGTTGTAGAATTTCCAGTCAGTCGACTTTCCTGTAGTTCTGGGTAATGTCCATTTTATATTTTAGTTGTATTTTATTGAAATTGTTGTGTGCGGCTGCGGCTAGGTGCCCACCCGAGCAGCCATCTTGGATTCAATCTTCTTTATTCACTTGAATTTTAGATTCACTTGTTGATAGATATGTATTTGTTGTTCATTATTTTTTATTTACCTTTTTCTTCTTATTCCTCTTCTTAAAGAATACCCTTTAGCATTATATATAATACAGGTTTGGCAGTGATGAACTCCTTTAGCTTTTTCTTGTCTGTGAAGCTCTTTATCTGCCCTTCAATTCTGAATGATAGCTTTGCTGTGTAGAGTAATCTTGGTGGTAGGTTCTTGCTATTCATCACTTTGAATATTTCTTGCCACTCCCTTCTGGCCTACATAGTTTCCGATGAGAAATCAGATGACAATCCTATGAGTGCTCCCTTGTAGGTAACTAACTGTTTCTCTCTGGTGGCTGTTAATATTCTCTATTTGTCTTTTGCCCTTGGCATTTTAATTATGATGTGTCTTGGTGTGATCGCTTTGGATTCTTTTTGTTTGGGGTTCTGTGTACTTCCTGGACTTGTAAGTCTATTTCTTTCACCAGGTGGGGGAAGTTTTCTGTTATTATTTCTTTGAATAGGTTTTCAATATCTTGTTCTCTCTCTTCTTCAGGTACCCCCATAATTCAGATGTTGGTAGGCTTGAAGTTGTCCCAGAGGCTCTTTACACTATATTCACATTTTTGGATTCTTTTTTCTTTTTTCTTTTCTGGTTAGGTGTTTTTTGTTTCTTTGCATTTCAAATCTTTGACCTGATTCTTGGGATCCTCTGGTCTGCTATTTGATCTCTGTATATTGTACTTTATTTTAGTCAGTGTATGCTTAATTTCTAGTTGCTCCTTTTTCATATCCTCGAGGGTCTCACTAAATTTATTGGTGGTTTCTAGAAAAATTCTTGAAAAATCTTATAACTGTGGTTTTGTACTCTATTGCTGTCCTCCATTTCTGTCATTTGTGACCTGTTTCTTTGTCTCCGCATTTTGGCTGCTTCCTTGTGTTGATAAAGTGACTTTATGTGCTAAGTGTCCTATAGGGGCCAGTGGCTCAGCCTCCCCAATTATCTGAGGTGGACACTCTTGGTGAACCCCTTTGTGGGCTGTGTACACAGTATTATTGTAGTTAAGCCTTGATTGCTGTTTGTATCACTGTGAGGAATTGACTTCCAGGCCAATTGGCTGTGAGGATCAACTATGTCTACGATGAGAGAACTTCTGTGCTGGAGATACCCTTATAAGGCACGACTTGCTTTAGTGGGGCTTTGGTGCTCACTGAGTCTGGTCCTTGAGTGTGTCCCTTATGGATCTGAGGAGTTGTAATATGGATGGTCCAACTCTGACTACTGGGTACACTGGCTCTTGGATCTCCAAGGAGGTGCAAATTTAGGCCACCCAGCAGGAGATATGGAGATATATGCAGATTCTTTTTCTTTGTTTGGGGTCTGGAGGTTCCAAGATGAGACCCAACTGTGAAGCAATGCAAGCTGCTATGGGGACTTGGGCCTTCTTTTGGATGTTCTGGTGCTCTCTGACCCAGCTGCAGTATATTAGGTAATTTTAGATTACAAAGGGCCAGGCCATTTATATGGAAAAGCCTCTGCACACAGCTTGGATGGGGAAGGGTCTCAGGGGGTCAACAGGGTGGATCAAACAGCTATGGCTGATCCTCAGCCATGCTCTAAGAGGCACTTATGTCTCAGTGTCCTACAGTAATGGCTGCAAGCCCCTCTAAGAGAAAGCCACCCTCGAGTTCCATCCTAAGCCAGACAATCCAGTTTCTCCCCATATGAGTCTGGGTCCCCAGAGTCTCACCCAGAACTGAAGTTCAGAGCAGTCTGGAGCTTTTGTCTTCCTCCCAATTGAAAAAGACAACAGCTTCCTCAGTTGCCAACCTTTTCCTTTCATGTGCGCCTCTGTACCTCTGCATTTTACTTCAGCACCTCCTCTGAGTCTCAGTGTGCCTTTCTCTTTCCTTCTAGTTGTAGAATTTCCACTCAGTCAGCCTTCCTGTGGTTCTGGATGATATCCATTTTGTCTTTTAGCTGTAGTTTTGAAGCGGTTGTGCAAGGAAGCAATTTCAGGTGTTTACCTATGCCACCATCTTGGTTTCTCCCCATTTTTAATATTTTGAGGTAACTCAATACTGCTTTCCACAATGGCTGCACCAATATGCATTCCCATTACCAAGTTCATACCCCCCACACACACACTGCTTTAATATAGTTTTATGCATCCTAAAGCCATTTGATAAAGTGTGAATCTTGAAAATATGTACATTAAAAGTAAATCTAGGTTTTGTTGAGAAGCCCAGTTAAGGTCTTTATTAGCCTCTGGTCTTCCTCTTATCAAAAATTAATTTTCATTTAGTCTGTGACATGTATAATTTCTCTAAATTAATTTACTTCTTTTACTGGGTTATTTTTATGACATTCCCTTTCAAGCCCATTTTAGTGATAAATAAATCCTTTTCCTGTGAGCAACTTTGGCCTCGAGGCTAGCTTCCTTCAAATCCTTCATGTTGCTCTGAAATATAATTTTCAGCTCTTATATTTTATTATTCAAAATTAGACCTCCCCAGGAGGCCAGTCAGAAGATCAGCAATGAGTCTGCTCTTCTGCCAAGATTCCATAGTACCAAAACAAATGGGAGACAGTGGGCCAGACAAGGCAATTCTTATTGTTATTATTCTCATTATTAAAACCTACCTAGGGCTTTTGTGTCAGTTAGAGGTCAATTCTCAATTCTTTTTCCCAGTCTTTCAGTTTTGACTTTCACCCAAGTCAGTAGAAGCCCAGAAGGCTTATTTCGAATTTCTGTCTTACCCACGTGATCTAAGAATGTTTCCTCCTCAGTTAAGTCCTTCTACTTTTCTGACTCAGCTACTAGCTGGAGGGTTATCTTTGGTAGTGGGTTTTTTGCCGACATTGCCCCCACAAAAGCTAAATTTGAGTGGTGTTTTTTCCCAACTGTTCTCATTAGCTATTAGCATAGCTTAGATCACAGAAAGCTCTTGCTGGGATGAACCTTCAGGGTAACCTAATGCAGTCCCTTAGTTTACCAAGATCAGCAAGTAAATCCCAGAGACATTAAGCAACTGTTCAAGGTTCACACAATGATATAGAGGCAAAGCTAAGACTTCAAACACTGTTTTCATGGCATTCAGCTTGGTGCTCTTTTATTCTGTCACTGTGAGCTGGTGCTGCTGGCCCAGGGCTGAGTGGATAATGGGCTTGCTCAGCTCTGGCTCATGCAGGATGAACAAAAAACTGATCCTGTTTTTCAATCTAACTGTTGTGGTTTGACCAGCTGATCAAATTGAAAGTGCCCTGGCCAGATGAACTACTAACTTTGTAACAATTTTATTTATTTTTAAAAATCCTATCAGAGGACATGTTTAGAGACAGGAAGAGAGAAAGAGAGAGAGAGAGAGAGAGAGAGAGAGAGAGAGAGAGAGAGAGAGAGAGAGAGAGAGATTGACTTGAGAGAGAAATATTCATGGTTGCCTTCTGTATGTGCCCCGACCAGGGACTGAACCCAGGTATATGCCCTGACCTGGAGTCAAGTCAATCTGGCAACCTTTTGATGCATAAGACAGCACTCAACCAATTGAGTCACACCAGCTAGGGTCAGATCCAATTATTAATTTTGAAGTGAGTGAACCTGAAAATTAGTGTCCATAGTTTATAGTGGAGCTGGCATTATAAGTTCTCCACTTCTAACGCTTCTACTCTGCATTTCAGCATGTCAATCATCTCCTCCATTGCTCTTTATACAGGTTTCAGAGTATTTCATTGCAACAATCCTTCACATTGTCCTCTACCTCCTCTCTTATAGATATATCCTGGTAGGGGTCATGTGTACATGTTTCACTTCTCAGTGTGATTCAATGAATGAGGTTATCCACCCCACGGGAAACTAGCCAGGAGCGTACTGGATAGGTCTGAAGGGCTGGTGAGAAATGACAGCAGATAAAGAAATGACAGATAAAAAAATCCAGTCTAGGTCACAATTAGGCCAGCTACCTGTGATTAAATATGTGTATATTACTACTGTGAGAAATATATCAAAGGGCTCAAATCAAAGCTATTGTCAGCCAAAAGGGAAGAGAAATGAAGTTATAGAAGGTCTACTTTCTCAGGAATTAGACTAAGTGCTCTCACTAGATTATTTTAGTTAACTCGCATGACAACCCAGTGAGGGAGCTATCATTAACCCCATTTTCGTGGATGAGAAAACTGAGGCTCAAGAAGACCTCAGTGAGTGCTGACTAAATTCCAAGGTAATGGGCTCTCCAAGCTTATGGTCTCTCCTTAAAAAAACAAAAAAACAAAAAAAACAACAACAAAAAAAACACCTCATTTGAGATTGGATTCCTCTTTACCCTACTACTAAACCAGCTTTTTGAAGTTATCTGGTCGGCTATTTTATAGAGCAGAAACTAAGGCCCAAAGAGGTGAAGGGACTCACGGAAGCAAAGTGTCCTACTGCCAGTGGTAGCAGGCCTTGTGTTACCATAATTTTAAGACCCCTACATGAACAGACTCTTCCATTCACTGTCAGAATATCAGAGGGAAGGGGAGGGGTGGGAAGAGATTAACCAAATAAGTTATATGCATATATTCATTGCCCATGAGCACAAGCCAATAGAGTGGTGAAGGCCTGGGGTAGTGTGGGAAGACCTGGGGTGATTGGGGCAAAGGAGAGAAAAAAAAAAGGGACATCTGTAATACTCTCAACAATAAATAAATAAAAACTTGTAATGTCCATGAAATGGTTGGAATTCCGCATCAGGAGAAGGATGGTCATTGGTCTGCATGCTCAGGATCTTCCATGACCGCATTCCATGTCTTATCTTGCCTTTGCAACATACAATCATTTAGCATACACATCATCTCCTCTTTAAATTTCCAAGTCCCATGGTTTGTAAAGCTAAACAAATAAAACTCAGTGTTTTCTGGGAGGAATATAGATGACTGTAGAAAGTGATATATATACCCAACCTGTCTGCAATGTGGAAACATGAATTTCAGAACAGCGTTTTCATTAAGTACTGCTGCTCATTAAATTTGGAGAGACTCATAAAAACAGAAACAAACTGACTCAATACTTTGCAAACCTTCCAGTTCTGTGACAAAAAAATCACCTATTATTGATAGTATGAACATTATTAAAAAATTAGTGACAGCTGGAAAGACAACGTTGAGCAAAATGCTCAGGATAAGGGGGAATCCATATTTCATTAGTGTTTTATGCTAAACTCCAAAGAGTGCCAACACTTTCTTTGACATTAAGTTTTCACTGTTTCTCTTCCTATTTGAACAGGAGACCCTGATGGCAGTCCTTTTACAAGGTCCAGAATAAGTTCAGCTGCTGATTGCCTGGTGGGACCCAACAAAATGTCACAGAAACTATTGAGGACAAGGCCTACGCTTTCCTTGGAGATAAGACTCAGAGTTTGGCAGCCCTTTGGCCCTTGAGGAAGACAAGAATGCATGTGGCCTTGAATGTTAGAGCAAGAAAGTGCCCACCGAATCACAATATTTATTTTGCCTTCTTACACATAGGGAAGCTGAGCCCAAGAGCAAGCAAGTGGCTTCTTCGTCGTCATAAAGATCTCATTAGTGGCGGAGTCAAGACAAGAACCCAGGTCTCTGGATTCCCAGGCCTCTGCTCTTTCAAATGCCTCTTGCTATCTTTTCAGATTACAGCAACCAAATAAAAGTCTGGAGGTACACTGCTTAGTATGCAAGGCAAGCTGACCTTTACTCTCACTCCCAGAATCATCAACCTTTTGTGGAGACAACCAGAAGCCCTGCTCAGACTGCAGAGTTCTCATCTTTCGAGTTCTGAATTCCATATATACAGGGTGTCCCCCCAAAATATATACACACTTGAACAGCTGATAGCTCAATGTTGAAAATAAAATGTATTTTAATAAGCAATACTTTTATAAGTATTCAAAGTGTGTGTATACATTTTTGGACACCCAATAGACACACACAACAACAACTCAGGTGGGTCTAAGAAATAAGGAGTTGGAAAACCAAAGTGCTGACAGTTCAAGAAGACAATTCTCTTTCTCTTTTGCATCCCAGCCCAATCTTCAACATAAGGCTGATTTCTGAGTATCAGGACCTTTGTTATTCAGTTCCTGAGAGGAAGCAGTCCAGGGTGGCAAGAAGCATTGCAACTTCCTGCCAAGGCTTAACCTGGTCTAAAGAAAACACAGTTTTTGGGACATATACAGGAAGAATTCCCTCTTCTACTTAACAGGAAGCTTCTTTACCCCAGAAGGAGTCCTCTCAGACTTTTGGGATCCCTGTTGCCCCAAAAGACAATTTTCTTCCCCTTTAAGGAGCCCTGATAGATGAAATCTACAATGAGAGAAGCATTTCTTTGTTTTCCTTAGAACATGAAGAAAGGCTTGAAAATGCAAAGATGTTCCAGTGAGCTGCTGTATACATTCACACTAGAATGTTAGTGACATTAGTTATCAGAAACTGGACAGCACAATGTTGTCCCTTCTTTGCCCTGCAATTACCAGCCTGACTGCCCTTTTCTCTGAGAGTCAGACTGTAAGTGTGTGTGTATGTGCTCCTTTTACCATCTAAATGAGTAAATCCAGATTTTTTTTCTCATACTATCTACCACCCCCTCACCCTCACCTCCACCCAAGGCATGTTCTAATCCTACAAATCTCTCTTAGAGTAGAATCTCCAGAGTAAGTTGCTGGAGACATGAAGGCATCACCCACCTGCTTCAGAAGTGTTTTCCTAGGAATCTCACTTAATGCCATGATAATGGTGTAATGGCAGAGGGGTCCCCAAATGACACCGCGATGAGAGCCATTTATTAGATGGACTAAACAGGTTGACCATGTGGTTGGTCAAAGAGAAGGTGGGGACAGTTAGTAAGCAGAGCTCCTGCGCTACTCCCATAGCTTCTCACTTCCCTGACTCTTACCCTCACTGGCCCTCAGGGGGAATAGGCATGTCCTACAGCCTGGGGAATCAGGGGAGCTCTCTGGAAAGCCAAGTTGCTGCACCTGGCTCCTCAGAGTGTCCCTCTGGAACCTGGTGAACCGTCTGAAATATAGGATTCCCAAGTTTTATCCTACAGGTGGACAAAGGGATCGTCACTGTTCCCAGTAGGTTTGGGGGCACATGAGAGGACTGGGAAGATCTGAAGGAAGTTAAGGGGGGGCACAGCCATAAAACCGCCCAACAAGGGCCCCTTCCTAATTGGCCCGTGGGCACATTTGAGCATAGAGTGTCAGGTAAACATAGCCTCACACTTGGAATTGCCCAAAGGTAATCAATCATCACAGTGACCCAAATGGTCCAAAAGGAGGAATGAATTTTATTTTCCAGAAGAGGAAACTGAGGCTCAGTAGGAGCAAATGATTATTCCAGGGCTGCCCAGCCAGGAAGTGACATCTTTTCAGGACCCCTAGACCAGTGTTTGCTGCTTCATTACACAGAAAGAACAGGAGGGATGGAGCAGAGTTCAGCGAGGGACCAAATGTTCCTGGGGAGATACAGGGAGAGCCTGTCTCTGAAGGGACTTGCTCCCACCCCAGGACTCAGATGACTGACCTTCACCCCCAGCCAACAGCATTGTTCTGAAACACTGTTGCCAACCTGTGCCACTTCTGCAGCCTTGGGACTGAATAGAGTGGCCATTCATTCACAGAAACACCAGTTCCCTATATACAGCAAGCTCCACCTGATCAGTCATATGGGGATAGTCTGAGTCCTGAGGATCTAGTTCTGGGAACATCTCTTCTTTCCTTGCTAATCCTTACATTGCTTGTCCTGTGGGTGAAAAGAGCCTTTTGGACACCTGGGCTTGAGGATGTACCTATTTATTTATTTAAATATATTTTATTGTTTTTTTACAGAGAGGAAGGGAGAGAAATAGAGAGTTAGAAACATCGATGAGAGAGAAACATCCATCAGCTGCCTCCTGCACACACCCGCTCCTGGAGATGTGCCCATAACCAAGGTACATGCCCTTGACTGTAATCGAACCAGGGACCTTTCAGTCTGCAGGCTGATGCTCTATCCACTGAGCCAAACCGGTTTGGGCAGGATGTACCTATTTATTAGAGGGATGGGTTGACGGTTTCTAGTTTCCTTGTTTCAAACCCTGCAGCTCTGCCCTGTGACCCTGGGCACATTTCTTCCTCTCTCTAAGTCTCAGTTTCCTCATTTGTCACATCATACAGGATTAGATGTCTCCACTCAATGTAGTATTTAGCCATGTATCTTTCCTTCAATAAACCTTATATAAGTGAAGCCTTTCTGTAGGCACGCGCTTGATGCTAGGGATTCAGTAGTAAGAGAGCGGTTTGTCTCTGCTCTGCAAAAATCTCACATTCCCATTCTGTAATGTTTTTTTGGTAGTGATTCTCCCTTCATGTTGACGTACCTTTTCAGAAAATGCCCCCGCTTCTGTTGTAGAAAGGAAATTGGCAAAGAGAGAGAGAGGGAAAGGGTCCAATGGGCGCCTTGGCTATTTTAGGGGACTTTGAAATAGCAAGCCAAAGTGGAGTGATGCGCTCACTGTAATGATCGCCCTTACTAAGCAAGACAAGAGGAAACCCAAGCCCCCTGCTTGTGAAGTGGCTCAAAGCTGTTAGGCGCGAGGCGGTATTACATAAATTCAAGCTCGCTCCAGATCCTTAGTACCCTGAGTTGCCTGAAGGGGGGAATGGCACTGCCTGCGTGTGCAGCCGGGGTGCTCCAGCCGTCACTGCAACCGGAGCGAGGAGCGCCCGCCCGCACCACCTGTCCCTGCCGGCATTCCAGAGGGGAGGCTGAATTGGCAGAGAGCCGGCCCCGATCAGTCGCCGCCTCAGCCCGCGAGGACCCTCCTAGGGGTGTGTCTCGCGGATTCAACTCCCAGCCGCCGACGGAGGAGCCCCTAAAGGCGTCTTCCTCTCTGGCGGGAGCCGCGCGTGCCCCACTCTTCCCGCTGTTGCCCCGAGGCCGCCGCGGGCGGATGCACGACCTCCGGAGACGCTGGGACCTGGGCTCCCTCTGCCGGGCCCTGCTCACTCGGGGCCTGGCAGCGCTGGGCCACTCTCTGAAGCACGTGCTCGGTGCGATCTTCTCCAAGATCTTCGGCCCCCTGGCCAGGTACGTTATGGGCGAAAGTCGGACTCGCAAGCCCGGGCTCCGGTGAGCGGGAACCGTGCGGGGAGGGGAGGGCAGCTGCGAGGAGAAGAGAAAGGAGAAAAGTTCCAGGTGGCCCTTGGCGAAGGGGCTGGGGCGCTCCGAAGGGACAAGGGACACAGCGCGCTTTTGGCTTTGCTGCTGCTCCCTCCCCGGTCACCACCGGCACGGCGGCGCGGAGTCTGCCTGCAAGTCTGGCTGCCGGCAGACTCCCTCCCCCCGGGGGGAACTCGGCTTGCCCGGCTGCGATCTCACTCCAGGCGCCCTCCTAGGTGGGCTCCCGGGTGCGGGAAAGAGCTCAGGCTTTGGGGTCTCGGGGAGGAAGACCGCCGAGGCGGGCTAAGAGGCGGCTGTTTGAGCGCCTAGAGGACCGGGAAGAAAGAAGCTCTGGAGAGTCCCGGTGGGTGAAGCGGGATGGTGATGGGGAGCCACGGGGCCCCCGAAAGTGGAGGGGGACACGCAGGGGCTCAGACTGGGGTGTGTGTGAGTTGGAAAGCGAGGCAACTGGGGTCCTGGGGGGGTACTAAACCCCGCGAAACGGCTCCGGCTCGGGGAGAGGGCGAGCGCGGGGAGAGGGCAGGCGAGCAGCGGGAAGGAGTTGGGGGTGGAGGTGGGGGAGGCTGTGCGGCAGAAGCCACAGCGCTGAGCCTGCCGGGAAGGAAGGAAGGAAGCGGGGAAGGGCGCCACTGCTGCTGCCTCGGCGGTAGAACACTCCGGGTGGAGGGGAGGGGGGAGAGGGGCTCCACGGTGGCGCCAGGGGGTGGGGGATCGCGGGCGCGCGGCGGGTGCGGGCTAAGCTGCGGGATTGACGTAACGAGCTTGGGTTTCCCTCAGCGTCGGGAATATGGATGAGAAATCCAACAAGCTGCTGCTGGCTTTGGTGATGCTCTTCCTCTTCGCCGTGATCGTCCTCCAGTACGTGTGCCCCGGCACAGAATGTCAGCTCCTCCGCCTGCAGGCTTTCAGCTCCCCGATGCCGGACCCGTACCGCTCTGAGGATGAGAGCTCCGCCCGGTTCGTGCCCCATTACAATTTCAGCCGCAGCGATCTCCTGCGCAAGGTAGACTTCGACATCAAGGGCGATGACCTGATCGTGTTCCTGCACATCCAGAAGACCGGAGGGACCACGTTTGGCCGCCACCTCGTGCGCAACATCCAACTGGAGCAGCCGTGCGAGTGCCGCGTGGGTCAGAAGAAATGCACTTGCCACCGGCCCGGTAAGCGGGAGACCTGGCTCTTCTCCAGGTTCTCCACTGGCTGGAGCTGCGGGCTGCACGCCGACTGGACCGAGCTCACCAGCTGCGTGCCTGCCGTGGTCGATGGCAAACGCGATGCCAAGCTGAGACCATCCAGGTGAGTGCGCGCCCACATTGACATGGTGCTCTGCAGCGCCAGAGTGCTGGAGACCCCAGTGCTCACCTTGAGCCCTCGGGGTGGCGCCCCTGCTGGGCAGGCGCCAGATGTCCTGGCGCGGCGATCTAGGCGCCTTGGCAGCAAGGGAAGCCTATGCACTGTCCGAGGGTTGGCCAGCTTGGTGGCTGGGAGCGGGTGCAGGAAAGCCCACAACAAGCGTCCTTCCCCTCTCCCCCCCTCTCCTCCCTTCCCCACTCCACCACTCTGATGTTGGGACAGGGTAGGGCACATAGGAAAGAACCATGATGTGTGTAATATCCCTGAATCCCACCTGTCCTAGCTCTTCTCCACACCCCGTTCTGAAGAAGTCTCCTTTAAACTTTTCCCCCCTCTTTTCCACTCCCGAATTCTTTCCCCCTTTTATTCTCACTTCTGTTTACCTTCCCTCTTTCTAATGCTCCCCATCTTGTTTTGATCTTGCCTTCTCCATCGAAATCTCTTCTCTCACTTTGTTCCTCCTTTTCCTATTTCACCATTTTCTGTTTTCTTTTCTTCTTTTATTTTATTTTTTTTTCTCTTCCTGGCTGACTTTTGTCCCCTTTTCCTACTCCTTTTTTCTCTTGTGGCTCTAGTCTCCCAGGAGAGTGGGTTTCCCTCTGCCGCTTTCTGAGGACACAGGAGAGAGCTTGTGTATCCAGCTTGTGCCCCTCTCTAGTGGCTGCATGCCAGGCATCCTAGGCCGTTTACAGTGCAAGAGTGATCCTCAAGGCCTGTGGGCGGGCTGGGACGCTGCCCCGACTCCACCTGGGGTTTATCCTTGAGAAACTGCTTGTGATTTACAAACCCTGAGCCCCAATCTCCACGCGCAGCCTGCCCATTTGCTGCAATTTGGGACTGGTGCGAAAAAACCTGATCTATGAAGAGCTAGTAGCCACTTGCTTTTGAAGTGAGCACATTTTCCTCTGTCCATCTGCAATGCCGGGTTGGTGGAGGTCATGGAGTACCATAAGGTGGTTCTGGGGAGGGTGCGTTGGAGTGCAAGTGCTCCAGCAAGAGCTCCCATTCTTCCCAAAACAAATAAGCTGAGCAGGTAAGGGAATGGGCAAGGTAAGTCTAGTTGCCAGGGAGCCTCTGGACTGGGTCTCTGGGCAGGTAAAGTCCTGGCTGTACTCTTTGTTTCCCTTTTAAGCGACAACAGGGGCTCTTGAGGATGCTGCTGCTTCAGTGGTTGCCTGTCTGGACCCTCTCTCAACACTCCCTGCTAACCCTCCATGGGTGATACTCAGTACCAGGTGCTCTGGACTAGGCATTGGTCTGGATTAGGAGGTGCTCTGGACTAGACAGAGCCCTGGACTAAGCAGTGCTTTGCAGGTGTCACTTGGAATGCTATAACCAGTGCAGTTTCTTCTGTCCAGCTTCAGGCAAATGGAGCCCTCTGACTTTCTGGTGGCCACTGAGATTCAGAGGCATCATCACTCCCTACTCTCCCTTCCCTCAGTTTACAGTGCCCTTTCTTGAAAGCTGAAATTCTGGCAGAATCTGTTGAATTATCCTCTCCTTTCCAGTGCTAACAGATTTTTTTTTTTTGTCATCTTAAGAGAATCTTGGCCTCGGGAAATTTGCTGTCTCAGTCCAATGAGAATTGTGTAAGTCACGGTCACCACAATATTCTGGTGTTTAAGAAGATTGCAAACAATTTGGAATATTGCAAATAATTTATCTTGCTGATGAAACTTGTAGGTGTAATGAGTGGTGGTGATATAAAAAGTTTTTTAGGGCAAAAATAAAATTCCACAGCTGTGACTGTGTCAGAGAAGTAAAATTGAGTTCCACAGGACACATATGCTTTTTAAAATCCTTTTGGACATGTAGGTCAAGGTGTTGTATAGACACACCTCCTAGATTGCTGCAAATCAAAGTAAAATCATTTGGGGGAAATGAAATTTTCTTTTTTATAAATTAAAAAATATTTTTATATTGACTTCAGAGAGGAAGGGAGAGAGAGGGAGAGATAGAAACATCAATGATGGAGAGAATCATCAATTGGCTTTCTCCTGCATGCCCCCACTGGGGATTGAGCCCTCAAACTGGACAAGTGCCCTGATTAGGACTCAAACCTTGACCCCTTGGTTCATAAGTGGATGCTTAACCACTGAGCAGCACTGTCCAGGTAGAATGAGATTTTCTTGGTCATAAAATGGGTGATACCACAGTGCCATCTAGTCTAATCAAAGAAGAACCACTTTTTAGAGTTCCTGAATCTTACAATATTTGCAAAAATGAAATTTTGCTAAAGAAACATCATAATATCCAAAGGGCACCTTTTTATTTCATTAATTCTTACCCATCTCCAGAAATATTCATTTTGAGGAATAGTGAGAGCCTGAGAGTTCCAGAACTTCCCAGGATGTTAACAAATCCATGCTTGCAGGACCAGTTCTGTGAGTTCTGATAATATATGAGCCAAGAGATGTATAAGTGAGATATGTGTGTGTGTGTGTGTGTGTGTGTGTGTGTGTGTGTGTACGCGCATGTAGTGAAAATTAGAGACAGAGGTAACTGTACTAGCACTGATGTGTGAGGGTTAGGAACTAGTCTCAAGAGATGAGAGAGTCAACCATTGGGAGTTCCTGCGTCCAGAAGTCTACTGTGCTGAACCGAGGTGAACAACAGCTTAGCCTGTTTGGCCTATGAGCTCCGACACCTGGGTCTTAGTTCCAGGCCAGCCATGAATCAGCTGTGTGACCTTGGACCACAGCCTGTCCAAGCCTGATATGTGTGAAGAGCACATTCCAGTTTCTGATGAGCTTTCACATTTCTTATATCTGGTATCTCTTTGTAAACATGCACTATTTTTGGGAAGAGGGCAGTGGGCAAAAGTATCCCCATTTATCAAATAACTGTGAAGCCCAGAGGGGCTGAATGACTTTCTCAACTGAGCACTTTAGTGGCACAAAAGGAATCTTACTCCAATTCTGTTTGACTTCATAGATGTGTTGGTCTTTTCACTGTGCCTTGATGAGTACAGTGAGATATTTCATGTTAGCAAATATCACAAAATAAACACTCAACAAATGTTAACTGATATCGTTGTCACCTATATCATCACCGTTTTTAGTAACTTTACACATGTGAGTTTGGATGAGAGATTGGACCAGGCTTGCCACACCCGTCGGAAGAAGATATTTCCATCTCTTTGAGGCGTTATGCTCACTAGGATTAGTTCTCTTGGCTAAGTTGTAGAGAGACTTTTGATTGTTATGTTGAAAATCACTACAAAACAGAAAAGAATAAAAGGATGCTGGGAACCTGGTAAATAAATGTCAGAGGAGCCTTCACCAGTGACAAGGCCCACATTCTGAGTCATAACCACCCATCAGCATTAGTAGGGCATGAGAGGCCTGAATCCTGTCTCAGCATATAGTAAAGTGTTTGGGTGATATATAACTGCTCAATAAAAACGACTATGGCCTTGTTGCCTAGAGAGGGCAAAGAGAGATGCTTGGTTGGCAAAAGGCACAAGTTGTTTATTAAGAATAACATTTCTTTTTTAAAAAAAACAACTTGGAATTTCATTTCATGCATCTGTTTGCCAATATGTTGTTTGGGAAGAGAGAAGAGTCCTGCTCAGTCTAGAATTTCTAAGACTATTTTTGAAAATGTAATAAAACACTGTTGCTTACTAGCTGTCAAAACTCGTAAATTCTGCAGGCTTTTTTTTTTTTTTAAAGCCAAATTCCTTCTGTTTGTAGTCAATTCTAGTCCATCTCTTGATGTGGGAGGAATTGAGAATTGGACACCAAGAAATTGTCGTAGTGTTATTCTTCTTCACAAGGTGTGGTGCTGGCCTGCACACACAGTGTGGGTGGGAGGAGGAGGAGGTCAGTATCGATACAATTTAAAGTATCTGATCATCATATTCATGCTGCATCCTAGACTTTTAGCATCTCTAAATTTTCCAGTAGCTGCATGGGAGAGTAATTAGTTGTTATCTAAAATTCAGTAGGTAATCACTAATATGAAAGGACTAAAAGGCATTTATATGGAGAAAAGCTTTCTTTTTTTCCTTTTTAAATATTGTAAATGTTTGAATTTTTTTCATTTCTTTTTAAAAGGTAGCTCTATTTTGAAAGAGCTATGTTTTATTTAATTTTTTTAAAAATTTAACCCTAGCCGGTTTGGCTCAGTGGATAGAGCATTGACCTGCAGACTGAAGGGTTCCAGGGTGGATTCTGGCCAAGGGCACATGCCCGGTTAAGGTTTCAGGCTCCATCCCCAGAAGGGGGCATGTAGGGGGCAGCCAGTCAATGAGTCTCTCTCATTATTGATGTTTCTATCTCTCTCTTACACTCTGAAATCAATAAAGTATTATTTTAATTTTTTAAAATTACAGTTTAGAGTCAATATTGTTTTGTATTTGTTTCAGGTGGACAGTATAATAAACACTCACAAAGTTTATGAAGTGTTCCCTTGGTATTTCTGGTACCCACCTGGCACCCTGTGTAGTTATTATAATATCATTTACTATATTTTCTGTGTTATACTTTTACATCCCTGTGACTCTTTTGTAATTGCCAATTTGCACTTCTTAAAAATACTTTTTTATTGATTTGAGAGATGAAGGGAGAGGGAGAGAGAGATAGAAACATCAATGATGAGAAAGAATTATTGATTGGCTGCTTCCTGTATGCTCCACACTGAGGATAAACCTTGCAATTTGGGCATGTGCCCTGACCAGGAATTGAACAGTGACCTCCTGGTTCACAGGTTGACACTCAACCACTGAGCCACATGATGGGCCAATTTGTACTTTTTAATCCCTTCACCTTTTCCACCTAATCTCCCAATGCTCCTCTCCTCTGGCAACCATCAGTCTGTTCTCTGTATTTGAGTCTGTTTCAATTTAGTTTGTTCTTATTTTGTTATTCAGATTTTTTCATAAAGTGAAATCATATGGTATTTGGAAAATGCTATGTCTTAATAATAACTCTATAGTGCATGTGCCTGCTCAGACCTCACACACCCATGCTCCAACTCCTTTGCTTTTTAGATTTTGCAATAAAACATGATGAATTGACATGCTTGCGGTATAGGAAGAGGCAGTGAGTGAATGCACTGTTACAACCAGCAATGTTGTCCATCAGGCTGAAGGCCACTTGGCTCTCCCAGGACAGCTTTACATACTGAGGATGAAATTCCTGAGTTATCGTTGATAAAAGCTGTTATACCCTTCCACTATTTCACAGGAGAGGGAGAGACATTCACCATGATAACATCTGTAGAACTTCAACAGTATTAGTTAGCATCTTTGTATGAAGGGCAAATATGTTATTTGGAGTCCCAACAAAGCTCTGAGTTCTTAAGGAAGTAAAAAAAAGTCCTTTAGAGTTAGCATTTCTTAGTATAATTTTATATTATTGCTGTTATGTGGCAATAACGATTTTAGAGTGTCTTTTATAGATATCTGTTCTCAACCTGGGTAATATGAAATGTCGTTAAAGATAGTCATCTCTTATATCTGTTAGTCATTAGGCAACATTTTTGTAACAATGCCCATTATATTCCAGGAAAGACATGTCATTCTTTCTCTCACAAATATTACAATAGAACAGAACACTTTGGTATTTTAGATATTTAATAAAGAAGAATTTTGTTTGAACATGATTTGAATATCAATAATGTATTTAAAATGGCATACCTTTACTAGAATATATTTAAAAACAGAGTTAAGTCCATCTGTTTATGTTACAGTTTAGATCGAATCAGCAAACTTTGTGGAGTAAGTACTAAGAACTAGCAGTGCTAACAGCAATTTGGGAAGATAAGAGGCAAGACAAAGTAAAAAAAACCAAAGTTGCCATCTTCAGCCTCAAGTCCATAAAGACTAGTGAGTGAATTGCAGAACACTGTAGTATAGATAGATCAGTGGTGAGGAGGAACTTGTGATTTGGGTCAAGTTCATACCTGTCTGTAAAAATGAGATATTTAAATGAGATACTTTCTAAGACCCTTTGCTTTATAAACTATGAGCAACAGGCCAGATAAAGGAGAAATCTGTTTTTCAAGACTTCTGGGAATAGGTAGGGAATATTTAGAAGACATAGGGTAGCAGAATTGGTAACAAAACAAAGACCCATCTATATGCTGCTTACAAGAGGCTGACCTAAGATTGAAATATACATGCAGACTAAAGAGATGGAAAAAGAAATTTCATTCAAATGACAAAGAAAATAATGTGGGTTAGAAATATATTAGACAAAATAGACTCAAAACAAAGGCCATAAAAGAGACAAGGAAATACATTACATAATGCTAAAGAAATTTATTTGACCAAAGGATATAATTCTTGTAAACCTTTATGTATCCGACATAGGAGCACCTAAAAAAGTAAAGCAAATCTGATGGACATAAAGGGAGACACTGATAGTAATACAGTCATAGGGGATTTTAACACCCCATTGAGATCAATGGATAGCCCTTCCAGATGGAAAATAAACAAGGAGTTAGTGGATTTAAATCACAAACCAGATCAGATGGATTTAATTGATATCTTCAGAGCATTTCACCCCAAAGCAGAATATACATTCTTTTCAAGTGCACATGGAACATTTTCTAGGATAGACCACATGTTAGGATGCAAAACAAATATCACTAAATGTAAGAGGTTTTAAATCATATCAAGCAAGCATCTTCTTTAACCATAATGGTATGAAACTTGAAATCAGTTACAAGAAAGTAAACTGAAAAACAGACAAAGACATGGACACTAACATGTATGGGTTAACAATGAGATCAAGGAAGAAATTTAAAAAATACTTTGAAATAGATTAAAATGACTATACAACAGCCCCAAATCTATGAGACACAGCAAAAGCAGTCTTAAGAGAGAATGTCATAGCATTAGAGTTCTATCTGAAGAAACAATAAAAATCTCAACTAAACAATATAACTTTACATTTAAAGGAATTAGAAAAAGAACAACAAACAAAGCCCAAAGTGAGGTAATAAAGATCAGAATGGAAACAGGAGTCTAGAAAAACATTACAATGAAACCAAGTACTGGTTCTTTGAAAAGATAAAATGGATTGACAAACTTTCAACCATACTTACCAAGAAAAAAGGACAGAGAACCTAAAAAATTAGAACTGAAAGAAGTAAGAACTGACTCCGCAGAAATACATGGAATTGCAAGAAAATATTATGAACAACGATAAGCTAACAATTTGGACAATTTGGATGAAATGGGTAAAATTTTTAAAGTACACTATTTATAAAACTGAATCAGAGCAATTAGAAATTCTGAATAGATTAATTACAACTAAATAAATTGAAACATTTATTAAGAAAGTGCTCCTAACAAACAAAAGTCTTGAACCAGATGGTTTCACAGGTAAATTTTACCAAACATTCAAAAAAAAAAAAAATTCAAGAGGAGTGAAGATTCCCAAGCTCCTTTTACCAGGCCATCATTATCCTAATTCGAAAACCAGATTAAAGACACTATAAAGAAAGTAAATTATGGGCCAATATTCCTGATGAACACTGATGTTAAAATCCTTAATAGAATATTAGCAAACCGGATCCAGCAATACATTAGAACAATCAAATATGATGATCAAGTGGGGTTTATTCCGGGGATGTAAGGTCAGTACAATATTTGTGTACATAAACAAAATGATGGAATAAAATCACGTGGTTATATCAACGGATTTAAAAATCATTTGATAAAATCCAGCACCCATTTATGATGAGAATTCTCAGCAAAGTGGCAATAGAGGGTACATACCTCAGCTTAATAAAGGCCGTATATGACAAACCCACAGCTGACTTAATAATCACTGGGCAGAAACTAAAACTGTTTTCCTTAAGATAGGGAACAAGACAGGGATGTCTGCTTTCACCACTCATATTCAACATACCGTGTTTCCCCGAAAATAAAACATCCTCCGAAAATAAGATCTACTTACAGGTTTCCTTCTGAGTGAAATATAAGGCATCCACCCGAAAATAAGGTCCCCCTAGGCTCTGTCTCAGAATGAAAATTAATTTACCATAAACTGGTCGCTAGGGCCGCCCGGACTGGCATATAGTTTGGTATGCATCATTTAAAGACAGTGCTATTGCTAAACATGAGAGATTTGGTGTACTGATTCTGAAAGAAATGGAGTCTCAAGAAATTCACCAGGAAATTCAGGAATTGGATTGTTATGATGATGTTCCAGATGATGACATGATTGTCATTGAATAAATGAATAAATTCTTGATACTGTAGGATTCACAGTTTGTCTGGTTTGTGTTGACAACTACCATACTACCATACCGTATACAGGTAATAAATTTCCTTTATTTTCATTTAATAATAAATGTGTACCGTATTCTTCTTCATAGAAAAATAAGACATCCCCTGAAAATAAGACCTAGCGCATCTTTGGGAGCAAAAATTAATATAAGACACTGTCTTATTTTCGGGGAAACGGTAGTACTGGAAATCCTAGCCACAGTAATCAGATAGGAAGAATAAATAAAAGGTACTCAAATGGGAAAGGAGTAAGTAAAACTGTCACTGTTCTCAGATGACATAATATTGTACATAGAAAATCCTAAAGGTACCTTACATTTTTGGGATCTCCCCTCAGGTTGGCTTACTGGAAGGCTCAACCCCAACCATGTAATGCTAGCTGTTGTGCAGGTTCTGACAGAACAAAACAAAACACAACAAAACAAAAAATAAAAACATACAAAAGACAGTAACAGCAACAACAATAGAGAAAGAAAAGATAATTAGGAAAGAGAATAAGAATAATAAAAGGAAAAAAACATCTGAGGAAAAAAGGGGGAAGACTATGAAAAAGAAAGAAGGCAGAGAAAAGAATAAGAATAAAGAATAGGGAAAGGAAAACAGTATTTAAAAAAAGAGGAAGGACAGAAATTATATAAAGGAAAAGAAAAAGAGGAGAAAGATAAAATAGAGTAAGAACAGGAAATAGAGAAATAATGAAAGAAAAAGATAATAAAGCAATACATAGAAAAATTAAGAGACAAAAGCAAAGTGGAGTTTGTCTCTGTAGAGTTTAGTGCTTGCTAGGATCTCCCTTTGGGTCCTATTCTTTTGTTGACTGAGGCTGACATTTGCAAGTTGATTCCTGGCCCTCTGGGAGGTACTTTAGTGCTAGGCACCATCAGAAGATGACAATGTTTGGCTCTTGCAACCTGTTGGAAGCTTCATGCGATACACAAGTTTGTGGCTGCCTCTACAGGGCTGTGCATGGGAGGGGCCGAGCTACATTGTAAGGCGGGCTATTAGCACTGGGCCAGGGAAGTCAACAAACATCCCAAGGCACCTAGGGATCAGCCTCAACCCAGGATTTGCCTCCATCTGCAGGTCAGCTGTCAGACTTAGTCATTGACAGGGCATTTGTGGGAGTCTGGAGAATGAGACCTCTGGAACTCCTGGGAACAGGAGGCACTATTCATATTCTAGGGAAGATGGTGGCTGTGCTCTGCCATTCCAGAGCCACACGTCTGAGTCTGTCCCAGAATATTTCCTTGACATCGGCATAGTGGAGCCCCTTGTACATACTGTGGTGTGGTCTACTGGAAGCTGGAAGCTTCTAGCAGTTCTCACATGAGGGGCAAGCACCAGTCAGGTTTCCAGAAAAGAGGGAGGAATAGCTCTACCCCAAAGCCAGTCACTGATGCCCCTTCAGTCTGCTCAGACCCATAGGCTTGGCCTCTGCTGTTGCCTTCGCAGCAGGGATCCTGTGTGGGATCAGGCAAGCAGGATTCCCAAGGGTGGGGGGAGCAGGATTCCTGAGGGTGGGGCAAACTATCCCAGATGGCAGGGTAATTGCCTTTCCCAGGGTTGTTACTGCTGGGAGGGGTTTGGCATCTCAGGAAAAATGGCTCTGCCATAGCAGGGTTGTGGTGATGACCTCGCATGCATGGGTATCCTGGCTGTTGCTCTTCCACATCTCCCCCTAAGGCCTACCACCCAGACTCTCCTCAGGCAACTTCCACCAAAGCCTTGGGTGAGTGACTGCAAAGAAAAGAAAAATCCTGTGCTGTGTTTTTTTTGTTATTGTTTGTTGTAAATGAACTTTTTAAAAAAACTCACTTATTATATTGCTATTAGTCTTTATACATGGCTTCTTTCACAGGAGTTTAGTAGTATTGAAGGTACCATTGAGTTTGGTAGTATTGAGTTGAATGCTTTTTTTTTTTTTTGGTATTTTACTTTGTATTCTTTGATTTTAACCTTCAGATACATGTTAAAAACCACCGATTTGGGCTTTTACTAAGTTAAATAAAGTTATAATACAGTTGTAAAGAAAAAAAAGTGCATTTCTCAATGACAGGCTCCATTTCTCTCTGGCTATACAAGTCTCAGTTGCCTTTCACAGCTGGATATTATGTGGGCTGCTGTTCTAGCTCTGGTGCTCCAGGCTGGGGAGCCCAATTTGGGGTCCAGGCTTCACTCCTCTCAGGGGGAACTCCTCCCCTGCAGCTTAGAGATCCCTCCTCACCCTAGGCCTGCTGCTCCTGGGAACTGTCAGCACCTCTTTTAACCCTGCCCTTCTACCCAAGTGGTTTCTGCCCTTCCTGTTAAAAGTCTCTTCTTCAGCTAGTCTTCAGTTGGAAATTCAGGGTGAAAGTTCCCCAATTTAGTTTTTATTTATAGTTTGGTGTTCTGAGAGGAAGTGCAAGAAAGAGCCATCTACTCTGCCACCATCTTTGATGTTTTATCAAAGCCAGTTAATCTTAATTCACAATTAGCATTATTTAAATGATGACTGCAATTCACACATGGGACTCTTAGTCAGGAAAAGAGATTATCCAGCCCGTGTGATTCAGTGGTTGAGCTTAGACCTATGAACCAGGAGATCATGGTTCATATCCTGGTTGTGAGCTTCATCCCCATTGGAGGGTGTGCAGGAGGCAGCCAATCAATGATTCTCTCTCACCATTGATGTTTCTATCTTTCTTTATCTGAAATCAATAATAATAATAAAAGGTTTGAATAGAAGATAAATATATTTATGATTACATAAAATTGAGAAATGTTTATGAGTCAAAAAATAGCCAAAATGAAAAGGCACATATCAAACTGATTCAAATATGCACAACAAATAAAAAAAACAAAATAATGACATATTTCCTGTATAAAGAACTCCTATGAACCAATTAGATAAACAAAGGGTATGAACACACAGTTTAAAATATGGGGACCACAATTAGTTTACTAACATAGAAAAACTGTTTTAATCTCACTGGTATTAAAGAAATGCAGATTTAAATAATTAAATGTAGGAAACCTTTTGCCCCTTTAAATAACCCTGATTTAAAGAAATCAAAACAAAACCAAAAACTCAATGTACATTACCATCACTACCAAACAAAAAATGTTGACAAGTTGTATATATCATAATTTTCATACATTGTTGGTGGCAAATATAAGTTTAAATGATTCTTTTGGAATAAATGAGATAATACAAACAGAATATTAAAATATTTCTTTCTTTGAGTCATGATTTCTGGGGTTTTATTGAAAAACATAGTCTTATACATGTTTTTCATTCTATTTATTCATTAATTTATTCAACAAATATTCCTTGAATATTTCCTATCACTGTACGATATGCTTGGGGACACTGAGAAATCAGGGACGTGGTCCCTACTCTCATGGAGTGGGAAAGATAGACATGAAACAACTTAATTAATTGCATAAAATTGTGCCAAGTGCCATTGGGGAAACGCATATGGTTTTATAAGGATATACTAGGAAGGTAATGAGTTATTTATGAATGCAACAAATTGAAAATCTGAACATCCACATGATTCAAAAAAACTCAGTGCATTTACTTGATGAATTATTACAATACCATTTAAATGTCCTTTTATAGAGTATTTAAAATTGTTAGTGATTTAATGCTGAAGGAAAAAGATAATTATGGATGCAGTATAACTATAATTATGTTAAGAGAGGGGGGAAGTAAAGAGGAGCTACTCAAATCATCTTCCTGCCCCTCCCAAATCTAAGCATAAAGAATATAAATAAAATATGATATTAATAGATTGACTAGTGACTTATTTTCTTATTCTGCTTCTTTGAAGGTTCTAAATTTCCTTTATAAGAATGCACTACTTGGATAATAAAAGTGAACACGAACAATTTAAAAAATGATGTTTTATTACGACGGTGATAAATTACACTCGTGTACTTTTAGTTTCCTGGAGACTATGGATGGTTAGTTCATTAGTTTCTTGATATCCTGGGAGTCCTTAATGAGGAAAGCAGCCTCAGCTAAATAAACTTTCAGGCTGAAAGGCAGAGGTGACTAGTCAGGCATTGTCTGTTGATTTTTCTGATGATTGCCTGTTGTATTCCAAAGTTATTTGAGTGGGTTTCTTATTTTCTTCTATGTTTAAAAGTTAAATGGAACAGGAAATTAATACTGGCACACAGTTGGAAGTATAAGGCTTATTCTATTCAGCCAGAGACATCCACGACTGCCTGGATTTTGAGTCTTCATGTGCCTCTTTCCAAACAAGCTGATATCAAAGTTAATGGTCTGGGTAGAAGAGTGCAGTCTTGGGGCTGGTGAAGGTCTCTAGTTCTAAATCTCCACAACTGAGAGCTTAGAGCACTTAATAGTACGCGCATTGCCTTCTAGGACAGTTTCACTTCATAAAGAGCATCACCCTCAATTAACTATAAATTAAGTTGGTTAAATACTTAATTACCCAATTGCTCTGGATATCTTAGGGGTTACTATAATATCTTAGGAGTTGCATAATAATGTTGAAACTCCATTCAAACTACATTCTGGGTACAAGTTATTTTGATATTGTAAAGAATGTGCTTCACAGTTGAAAAGCTGGTATTACCATTTTGTGATAAATTGAGATATTTAGTCACTGAATTTGGGGGGAAAGGTGTGAATGGTAATGTTCCCTCTTAAAGCATAGTGTGAATCCAATTAATGGTATATTTTTTTCTAATAAAATGCCATTCATTGTAAGCTCGGAGAAATATTTGTCTAAACTTGAGTCAAAATTATTTATTGTCAAAAGGACTTCTTTAGTTTTACTAAATATTGGACTTTATGGATTATTCAGTTGGTCTTATTGCCTCCCATTTTTTTCTCTGCCATTTTGTCTTGAAGAACAGTGTTGAAGACTTTGACACATTTCAGAGCATAACACTAAATAAATCTGTCTGGTACATTCCACTGTGCTTTTCCTGGAATATTATAAATATTCAAATATAGGCACATGTAAATTCAAAATAAAACTCAATACATGCAAATTCTGCATAAATTCTATATTTATACCTTAGCAATAGTTTTGAACTTGCTACCCTATAATATAAATGTATCACATATGATCACATAGGAATTACCAATAAATACATATTTCTGATTAAACTGTTGGTTCTCTTTTAAGTCACAATTTAAGCTTCAATTCTGAGAAACATTATAAGAGAATAATTTGCACTACATTTACTCTGAATTGTCAAGAATCATTTTCTATCCCAATGTAAATGTCTATGAAAAGGATTTCTTATTCAGTTTGATTGTTTTTTAAATTTTACTAGCAGAAATGTCCTAGTGAGCCTAAGAGAATTGGTCTGTTTCTTATGAAGAGTTTAGTCCTAATTAATCCCTTCCATCAACTTTTCTGAAAGAAATGCAAAGCACTTGAAATGTGCAAAGCATTGATTTGCATCAAATGGATTACGCCTGTGTGCAGCATTTCTTGCATTAATTGACTTTCTTCCATAACTGTGCTTTAAAAAAAAAAAAAGAAAAAATCTTCAGTATAGTGTGTCAGTTCCAATCCACTCATGGAGATCATTGGATTTTTGTTAACTTCCTACAGCAGTCAATGGAAGCAAATAGTGTTTAGAAATTGACTAGTGTGACCAGGAAACACGGAGATAGTTTTAAATGGTCCTTTGATCTTGGCAGTCAACTCCTCAGTTATTACAATAAATAATAGTTGACTAAATTCACCAGTTGGAAGACATGGATTATCACAATTGGTGAAAATATGAAATCTAACTATATGGTATATATGAGACAAAGCTAAAACATATGTAGATAGGATTGGAATATATATACTACACAAATATAATACTAAGCAGAAGAAAGCTGGTATAGGCAAATTGATATGAGGCCAAATAGACTAATGACAAAAACCTTTATTTGGGATAAAAACCATCACTTAATAATGATGAAAAAGTTCAATTCTTCAGATAACAATTCTAAACTTGTATGCACTTAATACCATGGTTCTGAAATATATGAAACCAGATTTGACAGGTCTATAAGAAGAAATTGTAAAATCTACTAACCTCTTTCTGAAATTGATAGATGAATGGACAAAAAATGAGTAAAGATACAGAAAATTTGATCAACATGGTTAACGAGCTCAATGTAATGGTCCTGCACCCAAGTAGAAGAATATACATTCTTCTCAAACACACATGGAACATTTCTGAAAATAAACTATCTATTACTAAGGCATAAAGTCTGGCATAAAGATGAAGCAATATCTGAGCACGAGAAAGACTATTAGTGGTCTGAATTATTTGGAAGTATTGCCAATCCTTCACTTACCACATCAAGTTTTTTTTTTTTTTTTTTGGTTTGTTTTGTTTTGTTTTAAATTCACATGCAACAGTGAATTAAAGACTTAGGAAAAGGGAATTACTGTAAGGTGATTGTTTGACCCAGGTAGCATGGCCAGACTTTCCATGAAGATCTATTCATGTTTAGGGGTATTAGGGACATAATATTTTTTCTCATTTAATCCTCAATATAACCTTCTGAGGTAGATGTTTAAAAAAACAAAAACAAAACTAAAAGAGAAAACAGAATTGAACAAAATATATAACACACCTAAATCTGCACAGCCAGTCAATACTGGAGCTGACATTTAAAACCTGTTAGGCCTCATGGCCTGTTTGGTATGTTTTAATAGCCTCTAAATTCCCAGACAAATCTCCCAAAGCCTTTACCCTCTTTTTTGATGTATCTATACAAGCTGAGTGGAATGGAGTCTGGGAGTGACTATCTGAAGATATCAGGATCCAACATGTTAACTGATTTTTTAAAAGCATCTTTGAAAAATGTTTAAGCCTGGCTGATGTGGCTCAGCGGTTGAGTGTTGACCCAGGAACCAATAGATCATTGGTTCAATTCCCAGACAAGGCACATGCCCAGGTTGTGGGCTTGATCCCTGGTAGGGGCCGAGCAGGAGGCAGCCAATTGATGATGTTCTTCTCTCATGATGTTTCTATCTCTCTATCCCTCTCTTTATTTCTCTCTCTATCTAAAAAAAAATCAATAAAAACATATGTAAAAAGGAAAAAAAGTTTAATAAAAATCACTCTTTAAAGGTGAATCCTGAAGATCTTTTTTACTCTCTCTTACAAAAAGAGTTAGATATCCAAGGTATTGCAAATGCTTTCAAACACTAATTTACACAGAAGAATTATGTTTTAGAATTTTAAAGAATTATATTAGAGAAAAGATTCATTGTTTTTCAGGTAAGGAAAATAAAAACCTTAACTGTATTTTACTTTTTACCCTATGTGGACTTAACGTGATGTACACACTTTATAAGATCTGTAAGAGGCCAAACTATCTTGTTGTGGAATATTGGCGGTGGGCTCATTAGCAATATCAGTTACTCTACTCTGAGTGTGGCCTGTTTCTATAAGTGACAGTTTTCTTTTGTTTGTTTTTGCTCCATTTGGTCTGTGTAGACTTTTGGAGGGCAGCTTGAATCAGTTCACCCAGGGCAGCTCATGTAATCTTGAAGCACGAGGAGTCAGTGCAATAAAGATGTTTGCTCTCAAAACTCAGTGAGTGGTCTCAGAGAAAATGAATTCTGAAGCCTGCTTTTATCCCAGGGGCTCACCATGAAAAGAATAAAAGTATATTTTATTACTGGAATAACTAAATAAGGGTAGTAAATTCCCTTAGGAGTGACCTCTGTCTTTTGGAAGAGGCAGCTTAGAAGAGTGCCATTAAAGAGAATATGAAAATGAGGATGAGCTTATCAGGCTGGCTGACTTTAGTGTGGGCAGCAAAGAAATTAGATTGAAGGCATGGAAGAATGGTAAAAACATGCCCAATACAACTAGACCTATTATGACCTTGGGATGATGGCTAGCTCATATATGCTTTATGACAGACTTTGCTAAGTAGCAGATTAACGGGCACAATATCTTGAAGGTTGAAAAACTATCTTAACCTATTTTCTGGATTCACTAGAGGCAAAAATACTTATTAGTTTTGTGTTTGGTTTTGCTGAGCATGGTACAGTACATTGTAACTATAATAGGTCAACTCCAACTCATTAAAGCATGTTGAAATGAAGCATATTGGGTGAATGATGTATTGTAGGATATTTACATAAAATAGTAACAATTGTAATGGGCATGTGGAAATGATTTTACGCATAAACAAGCTGTAAGATTAATGAAATATAATTAGACTGTAAGAGCTGAAACTGGTTTGGCTCAGTGGTAGAGCGTCGGTCTGCGGACTGAAAGGTCCCGGGTTCGATTCTGGTCAAGGGCATGTACGTTGGCTGTGGGCACATCCCCGTTAGGGGATGTGTAGGAGGCGGCTGGTCGATGTTTCTCTCTCATCGACGTTTCTGTCTCTCTGTCTCTCTCCCTTCCTCTCTGTAAAAAATCAATAAAATATATTAATTAGACTGTAAGAGAATATGGAGCTGAAGCAAGGTATTTATTGATAAAATTATTTTAAATTTTTAGACAAAACCGTTTGTGTGTATTTCTCCTTTTAGGTAAGAATCCATGCTTAACTTCTACCACCCTCAACTTGTTCTTTGTGACTTGGAATCAAAGCAAAAGAAAAAAGAGAAGGTACCATTTGGTATTAGTATGGCATTTTGCAATCTTATGGCAGTTTTTGTATTTATCGCCATATGGGTATACATTAAATCTGCATCTTCTCATTTATATGTTTATGAAGTTATAAAGATATGCACATACACACACAAAATAATTAAGCAAGTGATATGTGTTTGACAATGTTTGGTGACTTAATGCCAATTAGAGGGTTTTTTGTTTTTGTTTTTTTAAACCCTTGCTTTTCTAATCCAATTGCTCCCATGCTTTCTGGTTTATGCACTTAAGGAAAGAATCCATTTAAAGTGCCAGAATTTGCATATATGCTGCTTTGAGTGAGACTTCTATTTATTTCAGATGGCCTTGAAAAATTATTATTGAAGGGTTTAGAGACCTGGATGTCACAAGATCCATTTAGGGTAAGACTGAAATCACACTTTTTGGTTTCCAGCAGTTCCTTCTGTACATGAGGGGATAGGCTTTTGACCTGTGGGGAGCTCAAGGTATGTGGCTTAGCTAGACTGCTTAATGTAGCCAGATTAGTCAGCTCATCTCAGTGAGAGTTCAGCATTGCAGACACTTCACCTAATGCTGTTGTACGAAAGTGGCTCATAATTTTGCAGAGCTCAGCAGAATGCTAAGTTCAAGGCTGCATAAGGGATTTGTATGCATCAAAGTAAGCAGTTAAGTTGACAATCTCTCCCCTTTTGAGATTGGAATGACCAAGGCTGTGATGCTCTGTTGAATGTCATGTTTGTTTTTCTTTTAAACCACAGTGATGCAACCATTATTCATTGTAGGAAGGTATCAGTGGACTGGGTGAGGGGTCATAGGTTGTGACATTTGTGTCAGAATATCTTCTCTAGTGAATGTCACAGAAGTCAGGTTTCCATGCTGACAGCAAACAAGCCAGGGGCCACAGAAATCCAGCTCTTCTGGTTTACTGGGGTCTGACTCCAACATGCAGCCCTTTGTGGTTAACTGAGAGGAGCTCTTATATGCAGTAAATCTGCTAAGTCAGAAAGCCCACAGTATGCACAATTATAACATCATTTGGCTCTTGGTTATATACCTCGATGTTCTCCAAATTTAGCTTAGCAACAGAAACCTAAAAGGAAGAAAACAAATAGTCTTCCAGAACTTTAAGCAGGTAAAAATATTCAATAAATAGTAGGAATTTCAAATTGAAATGTAAAAAGCTTAAGTTTGGTATGAAAAAGAAATACCATTGAGAAAAAGACAAATTATTGCCATAATAAAATGGCAGATTGCCTATTAGTGATTCTCACGTCTCCCTCCCAGATGCAGTTTTGGGGATAATCATTGTACCCACATCTGCTTCAGGGCTCAGGGGTCTGCAATGGCCACCTCCAAACTTGCAGTTTGGTTTCAGAGCCACTGGTTCCCAGTCTTACAGAGAGTTCAGCATTCTGGAGAAAGGGGCTGCACAAAGATGATTAAAGAGTCTGGAGACAAAAGATATTTTTGAAAGGCACTGGGGGTCAGAGGAGCTTCAGCTAAATGAACTAAAGACTCTCCCTTGACCGAGGACCCGTGCTTTTATTCAACACGATTTATCCTACTAGGGCAAGGTGGAAATATACACTTCAAAGGGTAAGGTATCAAAGGATACAGAAGCATTATCAGTCTGGGGAATAGCCTACAGCTGTTCAGGTGTTTGGCCAACAGGAGAAAATAAAATTCCCTGAGCTGTCTGGCAGTTAACAATCCTATTTAGGTTTGGGGGAAGTGCCGTTCAGCCATTTCCAACAGGTAAACTATATAGGTGTGGCTCTCCCTTGTTGAGTTGCCCAAGTCACATCAACCTTTTGATGGAACTCTTGTAATTATTACATGCTGGAATTGGTTTCTGGCAACTGGTGACCTTCATATTAAGTACTGGGGCATCATGTTTCTGCTGTATTAGGAGTGAGAGCTGGTTTGGGGCACCTCTTATGATTCAGCATAATTTATTCACGATTCATCCAAGCTGCTTCTTGTAGCCACAGTTCAGTCTTTTTTGTTGAAGCTTATTCCATGGTAATAGTTTAACTATTGACCAATTCAAGGACATCTGGGCTGATTATAGTTTTGGGGTACTATGAATAAAATTGCTATGAAATTCATGTATAGGCTTTTGTGGGGCAATAAATGTTTATTTTTCCAGGATAAATGCTCAAGAATGCAATTGCTGGGTCATTTGGTAAATGCATGTTTAACTTTATAAGAAACTACCTGTCTTTTCCAGAATGGCTTTACATCATTTCACATTTCTACCAGCAATATATGAGGGATCCAGTTTCTCCACATCATTTGGTGTTTTCACTATTTTTTAATTTATTTTAGCCATTCTGATAAGTGTTTAGTAACATCTCACTGTGGCTTTAAATTGCATTTTTTCTGATACCTAGAGATGTTTAACACCCTTTTAGCCATCTATCTGCCTTCTTTGGTGGAATGTCTGTTCATGCCATTTGCCCATTTTCTGAGGGAATTCTTTGTTTTTTCAGCTGTTGAGTTTTGAGTGTTATTTATATATCTGCATATTAGTCTATTGTCAGATATATTGTTTGCAATATTTTCTCTTAGTTCCTTGCCTGTCTTTTCATCTTATTTACTTAGTAGTTGCCATAGCAAAATTTATGATTTTGATGATATACAATCTATCATTTTTTTTTTATGGAATATGATTTGGTGCCTCGTCTAAGAATTCTCTGCCTCGCCCTGATTCTTGAAGACTTTCACCTGTTTTTTTGTGAAACTTTTATAGTTTTAACTTACATTTAAGTCTATGATACATTTTAAGATTTGATGCATTTGAGTGTGTCCCATAAAGATTCCTGGTTTCCAATCTGAGCTGGTTATTTTGGGAAGAGATGAAATTTAGCTAATAGGTCATATCCAAAGGATTTGAAGATATTTTTAGCTTACCTCTGATGATGTGGAACAACTGAAGAGTAAGAATTTATCCAGTTAAGACTTTTAACTAGGGAATAGTTATTGTAAGGAGTCATGTCATCTTTATAAGATACTCAATCTAGTGTTGGATGCTACAGGGGAAAATAACATTTTTGTAGAAATTTAGACACTGCAAAAGTTTTATGGAGCTTTAAGGACATTTCCTGATACCGCTGAGGCTGACCAGCAGACCCTGAGTGGCGGATGAATGATTACTCTGACACACATTTCTGTGAAAGAGAGGGCTAAGGGAATGCTTGGTTATAGGAAACAAACAGCCCCATTCACCTGCCTACTCCGGCTTTTATTGAAACAACAGCTTGAACTAAAATTAATTATTAGATATTATCAGTAGGGTGAGCATCCTTGAAAAGACACGTGCATCTACAGTGTCCTTTAAGCAAGGACGTCTAAAGACTAAGCATAAAGATTCCAGTAAACACCTGGGGGCTCAGACTTGTTTGGAAAAATCAAGGCAGGGGTGAATGCCTTCAGCCAACTCCCCCTGCAGGTTTACTCCTTACAGACTTTGTAGTTAAGTCCCGTGCTTTCGCACATGATACCCAGAGATTTATTTTTAATTGCACACCTGAGTAATGTATTTACAGATGCTGTTATATATGAGGAAGGCTTGCAGAGGGACGGCACTAAAGGTTCCAAGGTTCAATTCTAAGGCCAACACAATGACTCTGGACTAAGCCCCTTAGTGTTCACTACTCCAGTTTCCTTAATGGAGAGGCAAAAAATGAATGGTTGCTATCACTGAGCTCAAGAGGATGCTGGACTGATAATTAGATCATGCTTTCAAACCATTTTGAGTTCTATTGAGAAATATGTTATCAAATTAAGTAGATGTGTAAATATACTGTCGATTAATGAATCATTGGAGGAGCAGAACATGTAGACAAAATGGCAGGGGTTAGTAACACCAGTAAACAGAGATGGGAAATATGAGATTAAAGAAAGCAAAGAGGAGTTAAAATGCTGTTCTGCCAGCAGAAGGGAGCCACTGAAATGCCAGTCAGATTCAGATAAGGACCAAGGCCTAGTGGTCCTTTTGCTTACTTGTTTGCAATGAATTAAACTGAAGGGGTGGGATAAATGGATGCAGCCATTTGTGAATGGAAGAAAGCCTTTCCATCTAATAAGTTTTTGAAAGAGTATTTAATTGTGAAAATGCCACTGTTGTTTTATGTCTACACCTTTCTGACTTTGCTCCTTTCAAAGATTTAATCTGTAAGGCAGCAGATATGAATGACAGCTCATCAGCATTATTTACTCTATAAAACATTCTCCTACCTCCAACTACACAATTAGAAGGAAAGAAGCCCAGGGGTCCTAAGTCATTGACATTTCTGGCTGAAGGATTATGTGCAATTTTCATTGGCTGAGCAACTTCAAAGAGTGGTCTTTTCTGTTTAACTTGAGCCTAACCAGGCAAGTCCTGGCTGACTCTTGATTCCAAGGATGGAAATGGGAAGGTGAGCAGTATTTTGGATAGTGTACCAAACCTGTAGCCTGGGAATGCCTCAAACCTGGCACTCTCTGCTCTGTAGTGCCAGTGCCTTATTGATTGATTGATTGATTGATTGAGTGAGTGAGTGATTTACTTACTTACCAGATGTGAGCTCTCTAAGGCCTGGGACTTTTTATCCATTGTAGTCAGCATCTGTTGAATAAGCAAAATAACTTTCCAGAATCAAAACTCCAACCTTCTTAAAACCAAATCCAATTTTATCTTTCATTGGATGTTACCTTAGCTAGCTTCCCAAGGAGCCTGACTCACTCCCTAAACCAGTACTTCTTAAACTTTACTGTGCACAGGAGTCACCTAGGATACTTGCTAAAATGCAGATTCTGATTTAGAAGGTCTGGATGGTGGGCTAAAATTCTGAATTTTTAACAAGCTCCCAGGTGGTGCTGATGCTGTTGGTCTGTATATTCCACTTTAAGTATCAAGGGTGGAACCTGGTCTCTGCCTCATCTTGAAAATTTAATTCATCTTCAAGATTAGTTGCAGGGATTATTGTGATAGGTTTCATCTGGTTTCCCTGACTCTTTCCCGTCCATTCAATTGTCTACATAGCAACCAAGGTGATATTTCTCAAATACTTTTTTTTTTAATGTAAGATAAAGCAACAACCATTTGTTGCTAGATTGTCTTCATATTAGGAGCAGCGGCAGGGGCAAAGCAATGTGACAAGTGAGAAGCCAAGGGCTTAGAGTGGTGGTGACAAGTCATAGGGGCTAACTCATGCAGACAGAGCTCCTTGCAGAAGCCCGCCCTCCCTCCCTCCCTTCCTTATTTCATCCATCTATCCATTCATCCATTCATCCACTTATCCATCCAATCATCAATTTTGCCAGCCAGTCAGTTAGCTAGCCTGACAGTTGGCCATCCATCCATCCATCCATCCAGTCAAATAAAGTTTTTCATGTAATTTATGGTAAAACTCCAGCAACTTGATATTCCTTATTTCAGTTTCTCTGGCAGATGAGACACCTCAATGTTTTCTAGGAAAAATATTTTCTGTTCTAGCCCAGTCAATCCAAAATCTTTTTCTCACATTCTTTTTTTTTTTAAATTGAATTACTGAAGATTTTATTGTACATTGAATAACAACTTGTTATAAATCTCATACGTAAAAGATGGTTTGCCATGTTCTTTTTCTTTCAAATCTTTCTTGCTGTGCTTGCATCCCGGGTATGGTAGATGGTTGCTGTGTGTAGATTTTAAGTGAGGTATGAGCATTTCTGAAATCGAACCTGTGATATAGCTGGCCCTGCCAGGCACAGCACATAGTGTGGCTGCTGCTACAGCAGAATGTCACACTTCCAGGATTAGGTTTGTTTTGGCCTTAACAAAGGAGCCCACTGTCCTTGGTGAGCAGGAGAAAAAAAGGCATCCCCCTCTTTTTTTGGTGGATGAATTGGTGGGAGGGATCTCTCTCAGGAATTCTTAGCTCCCTGCAACTCTCCAGTCTTCACTTTGAACCCCCTTTTCCTTCTGGCTCTTACCTCTAGAGTGTGGCCACATTTAGGAGAGAACACAGCTATGCTGATGTTTGGCAGTGTTTGTTTTCTTTCCCATTTAATTCAGCCACTCATTGCAGGGGTTGTTCGTTGTTCATATTTTCAAGGTTTTCCATACACCAACTAATGCTTACAGCTGGCTTTCTCTAGAGGGAAGTGCTGGGAAGATCAATCAGATGTGATCTAAAAGGGTAAATCAGGTTTTCAAATGTGTTCAGGCAGCTTCTATTCAGTTAAGTGAGAAGTGCTTCCAAGGGTAGAAATTTGCCCAGTGAAATGCCTCCCAAATGGCAGCAGAGCAATCATGCTTCAGATGGATGTTTTGCAGCCTGAGCATCCGGTTCTGCTTAGATTTCAAATGGCCATTTAAAACTGGAGAGCGAGGGGGAGGGGGGAATGAAGTGCATTTTACTTGAAGGAATTTGCTAATGGAAGATCAAAGTTGTAAAAAAAAGACACACAAAAAAAAACACACCACAGTACCTTCACATGCATTATTGGAAGGTTGTGAGGGGAGGATGGGAAATGGAAGCTGCACAAAACACTTTCCCCCAAGTTTTTCAACTCCTATAAGACTCAGGAAATAAGGAACATGAAAGTTACATTATATTTCAGGGGAAACTCAAGAGAATGTTGCTTAGGCTTTTAGTGCTCAGTGCTGCTGCTCTCTGTGCTTTAGAAGTCTTAAATTGAAAAATTTTATCATGAAAATCTATTCATTCAGAGAGTTTATATGACTATAGTGTAGCAACTTTGAAAGCCACATCTCATCTTTTATCCTCTCTTGTGATATTAAACTCTGGCTGTGTTTATGGGATGAAGTGAATATTCTAACCAGTTGAAGAGATTAGCCTGTCTTTATACTGTGAACTTTAACCTTGGGGGATTGGTTAGGGGAATCCTTCCCCCTATTCCACACATCTTAAAGACTACCACTGCCAAAGCAGGAAAAGCAAGTTATTTCCATGATCCTTTAAAGGAAACATAATTAGGAAAATGATTTTGTAAAACATCACTCAACGTATTACCCCATCTATTATGACTTGTCCCTTCGTTACATCCTCTTCTACACGGCCCTTGATATTGTTCCTCTCTGTTAGCTTGAAAATTAAGGACTGATTCTAGCCACACTGTGCGCTGTGGCAGGACCAACTATATCCCAGGTTCAGTTTCAGAAAGGCTCATACCTCACTTAGAATCTACATGGGTTTAGGGCAACATGAAAGTGTGATCTGAAGCCTTAACAAGGCTTTCTTGCCTCAAGCAGTTCATTTGTTCTGAAGTACTCTTGTCTTTTGCATCCACAACAGGGATCTTTAAGCTGGGGGTGACTAGCTGTCTGTCAGCAGGAGGAGGGGTGTTTGGCAGAGTAAACAGAGCAGCCAACAGAGCTTCCCTGAAGACCACACAGTAAGAGAGACCCTGTCTTACCTGACCACATTCCAAGAAGGTGGCAAAGGGGCTTCAATTAGAATGCACTAATGTGGACATACGATGCTATATGCAAATTTTGTAACTTAGAAATTCACACAGGAAACCTATATGTTCATGTTGACCAGTGTCACCCCAATAAAATGTAATTTAAAAAATGTGCTTATGAAGGCTTACTTTAGAGCAGTGTTTCCCAAACTTTTGACATATGTGTACCCCTTCTATAATTTTTGTAACTCTGAGTACCTCTTGTACTCATGAGAACATAGCTAAGCACGGTGCAGTGCATATCCTCACCAAACTCCGGGGCAACGTGTACCCCCACCAAACTCTTCCCATACCCTTGGGGGTACACGTACCACACTTTGGGAAACATTGCTTTAGAGAAAAGGATGACAGAAAATGCCTCCTACCATGAAAATTATAGCTCTTTGGAAATCATTAGCTCTCAGCACCAAGTGTTCTACTAGCCATTTGGCCATCTATCGCTGTCAGATAAGCTTGGTCTTTCTGGCAATTCTGCCTCTTAGGGTCCATGCCACCATTGTTCCTCGGCTGAATCTGGCTGTCAATTATGTCTCTGTCATCTGATTCTTCTAGAATGGACAGTTTGGACAATCCTCAGGGTTCCTGATGATATCAAAGGAGGAGATACAGGCCTAAGGAATTAAGTCCTCCATTCCTGGCATGTACATTACAACCAAATGAAACTTCTTTGCTGTTAAAATAAACCTGATCCCAAGCTGAGCTAACATTGCTTTGGGACTCCATGTTTTAAGGTCTATGTATGACAGGCAGGTGTGACTGAACCTAGGTGTTTATAGTAACAGAGATTGATAGCTAAGGTTTGACAATGGGTTAATGACTGTCCTGCACCATCAGTGAGAGCTTCAAGCCAAGGAGGAGCTGAGGCTGGCCCCAAAGGGCAACTGTGAGAAGGTCCAATGGCTAATATGAGGATTTTCTGTTTCTTTGGGTGATCGTTCTCCAATTCAGGCTGGTTACAGGATAGCCTGAGGGACTTTTTACACTCGGCTGCTTCTTGGTTTGCTGCAATTTCCCCTTCTTTAAGTACATTTTCCTTTTAGAAATTTAACGGGACATTGCCATTTTCTAAAGTTTTAAACGGATGATCATTTCTGTTGTGGGGTTGAATCCTGGGTTCAAAATAAGATCACTGGAGGCTGATGATTAATTAAAAAAAGCAAGCAAGGATTTATTGAAATATCTGGCCAGGACAGCTGCGAGAGCACCACAAGAAGGTGGTCTCCACATGACTACGCTGCTTTAGGGGCAGGTAGTTAATTTTAAAGGTTCTGAGACGGAAAACCCCCATTCTGCAACAAACTGTTGTTTGGAATTTTCTGCTGTTCTTCCTAGATAAAATGTTGCTTTCTAGTTTGCTTAGCCCGTTTGAAGAATGATGAAGATAAACTTAGCTGTCTGACCTTGTAGGCCAGAGACCAGATATGCCCACAATCTCAATACCATGCCAGGTGTACCTTCTCAATTGGATAGAACAGCATTGTTTTTCAAGGCCAGCATCAAGATAACCACATAGGGCTGGCTCTTTAATAAAAAGAAAGAAAGAAAGAAAGAAAGAAAGGAAGAAAGAAAGGAAGAAAGAAAGGAAGAAAGAAAGGAAGGAAGGAAGGAAGGAAGGAAGGAAGGAAGGAAGGAAGGAAGGAAGGAAAGAAGAAAGAAAGAAAGAAAGAAAGAAAGAAAGAAAGAAAGAAAGAAAGAAAGAAAGAAAAGAAAGAAAGAAAGAAAGAAAGAAAGAAAGAAAGAAAGAAAGAAAGAAAGTTCTGCCTGTAACCTTGCCCAGAACTTGAACTCATCCTCCCTAAGCCCATCTCTCTATGAACAAAGCAAGTCTCTTCAAATTCTCCCCCTGCACCGTCCGACCGCTCGGGAACTCTGCAACAGTTCAAACCACAGGAATTTTCCTTTGTTCTAAATTCTAAATCCTAAAGATTATATTCTAAAAACTGGGGTCAGCCTGCAGGGTCATTTCCAGTCACATCCTGCTGGACATTGGAATGTGGCCCTATCTTGCAGAAGCAGAACTCAGTGGTTAATCTCCAAAGGTTATGGTCCCAGGCACAGGAAAATTGCCTTAGCAGGTTTTAAAAATTCAAACAGCAGTTTTACCTGAGTTGTATATTCTTAATTTCTTATTTCAATTTCAAAGTGGCAGAGAAATGTTTATAAAATGTTAACACAAAATAAATTATGCAAAAGAAGAAAAAACCCCATCCATGCGTTTGATCCCCTTTGTGAGTGGAGTCAGTGCCAGGTCTGCATTTGGGAGTGCAAGCCCTATTCAGCAGGCTTTTTGAATGTGCTTGAGGATGAGAAGACAAAGATCTGGTCGCACCAAGAAATAGAACCTGCTGGCCATGGTTCCTCTAGTCAGGGCCAGTGTTGAAGAGTTGGCTGTTGCCACTCCTCCTTGTTCCCTTTGTGGATGAATAGAAAGTTTCCATCTACAAAGCTCTATGATGTTAATTTCTCTTAAAGGATCTTGAAAGCCAAATACACAATCATAAATAAACTTAGTTGCAAACATTAGTCACCCTAAATAACATTTGGTGGTTAGCCTGAAAATTTACAGACTCTGATTTCCTTCAATTATGAACATACGCTTCAGAGCCAGAAATGAGTTAACTGATTTGGTGCTTCTCACATATGGGCCCCTCTTTGCCTTGCTTTGCTAAGGTATATTGTCAGTGTAGTAATTGTTAGCAGATTTCATAACTCCCTGGTCAATTTAAGTACTTGTATGTGCGTGGGTGAAGCGATGATATCATACAGAAAGCACAGTCAGGGTAGTAAATGTTAGCAACATGATGGTACTTTCATCATTTTTTTCTATGCCTTTGAGATAGTAGAATAAAAGTTAACATACAGATTTGCTTTTATTGAAACAAATATTCACATTTTCTCTAAGATAAGATGTTTAGTCAAGGAGTTTTATTGAATTAAATTGAAATCATTCTATGATGACTTGAATCAAAATTTAAAAGTGTGGGTAAAAGAACAGCATTTTAGACTAGGCAATATAAAAAATCCGAGGGGAGAAGATAGGCAGAGAGAGGGGACATAATCAACCATTTGTTAGGACAGACTATAATTGTACTTGATTTGATGGAACATGCTTTTTTTGAGTAACATCTTTCTCAATCCCTAATCATGGGTTATTAGGTTGTTTTAATTAACTATATCCTAAGATGCATATCCTATACATGACCTGACATAGGTTTGGGGTCATAAGTTGACTGACTATGGTGACCTGAGCTGTGGAAGTTGCTACCTAAGGATAGTAGGGACTAGCTATTTATCAGGAAAGGCAGGAGAACACAGAGGCAGGAAGAGAAGCCATGGGTTGAAGTTTCCATAATGGGGCAGTGGAGGGGACAAAGTTCAGTAAATGGAAGCCACAAAGATTGACATTTGGATTTGGCAAGAAGATTCCAAGAGAAATATTAGTGCAATTTTAGAAGGTTAAATTCTGAGCCACAAACCACAGATTTGTTGGTAGTAAAATAAACATCTTTCCAGAGCCACACACAGTGGGGTGCTACAGACTGTTCTCATTAAACAATGCACTGTATTGAGTTGAGTTGAATGTTGTCTGGGAGAGGGGAGGTATATAGCCCAAGTGATAGCCAGAAATGCTAACCTGGGCTCAACCTCAAGGCAGCTGTGAACTGGAGATAGGAGTGTGAAAATGCAGGGTATCTAGATGGAGAATAGGCCACTCTCAGAGCTGGGATGGATCTCATTGAGTCCATTCCCTACAATGAACAGATGAGGGTGCAGAGATCCTGTAAGGGGAAGTGACTTGTCTCAGGTCACCACTGGTTTAGTTGCACAATCAACATTAAAGTGGATGTTCCCTAATTCTCAACCTAGAATTTGTTTCCCTTTACACTTTACTGTGCCTTCTTCCTGATCCAGATGAGAGTCAGGAGACTCGCAGAATTAAGTGACTTGCCCATGGTCACCCTAGTGAGGGGCAGACGCCATAGTCTGCTTGACTGTACTAGGGGTGTCCAACTCAATCAGAGAAGGGGCCAAAATCTAAAATCCAGCCTAAATCGCGGGCCGAATGGTTTACTGAACAGTCATAAACTGTCATTGTGATGGAAACGCAGCGGAGTGCAATGATGACAGTGCGGTGCGGGCCACATTGCAAGGCCTGGCGGGACGGATTTGGCCCGCGGGCCTTGTGTTTGACACGTGATACTATGAACATAACTAGAGGGTTAGAGGGTTTTGTGGTAAGAGGAAAGAACGCCTTAAGAGGGATGCTCAGGAATAACTGCAACAAGGAGGTTACAAGAGCATTTGAGCTGAAATTCCGGAGATATAGAAGGGAACTAGCCATGGGAAACTGAAGGTTGTTCAGGCTAAAAGAACTGCAAATGCAAAGACCCTGAAATTGGTTCCCCAAGAGCTGTTGATAAGATCTTTCCTTAGGCCTTTTTTGGAGGTAATTCTTTGACAGACCCATTGGGCAAGTGTTACTTTGCTGGTGTATTTAAAGTAAGACTTTGTTACCAGATGCCATTTAAAACTTGTTTGTTTACCTACTGAGTTTTTGGTAAGAGGAGGTTGGATCAATGGAGTGTAAAAAGGAGCCAGGAGCAGTGAGAAAAAAATTAAGATAGGCCTTTTAAGTGCCTGTAGGATCAGGTTATTGGTAAAATACTGACAAATATTTCCACTCTAAGACTGTTAACATACATCATACCACAGGATTCCTAGAAGTATTTTTTCCCCCTGCATTCATCAGATGCTTATATTTACAGAGGCAAATGGATCAAAGGCAAGGAACCACTTGCTGCTAGAAACATAAAACCATCCCCTGTGTGGGCTAGGCCCTGGAACAAAGCAAAACAAGGCCAGGATTTCACTTCCTGTTCTGGAACTAACTTGCTTTTGATTTTGCAAGTTTTATTTTTCTGTTTTATGTGTGGTATGCACAGGCATAAAATGTTTATTCATCACTATTTTAACGCAATTGTAATTTCACCCATGGGATTCATGTAAGCATCAACAAAATCCAAGTCCTCCATATAATGGATCTTAAGGGTGTTCATTGATAGTGATTTAATTAAAATGTGTTTTTTTAGAAGAGTTTATTATAAGTTGTCTCACACATTGCCAAGGAAAAAGATAATGGAGCCCAAATCAAAGCTATTTGTTTCCTCCTCCTTTTTTTTATGGTATAATGATTTTCAAGGCTACATTCTTTGATACTCACAAAAGTTGGCCACACAAAACACTTAAACAAGAATCAATCGCAAAATGAATAAAGCCTGAAGATCTAATGTATAATACGGTGACTTTGTTGATAATACTATATTATATAATTAAAATTTGCTAAAAGAGAAGAGCTTAAATGTTCTCATCAAAAGAGAAAAGAAAGGTAACTATGTGAGTCAATGAATATGCTAATTACTTGATGGTGGGAATCCTTTAACAATGTATATGTGTATCAAATCTTTTTGCTATATATTTTATTTTAATAATCAATTATGCCTCAAAAAGCTGAAGAATGTATTTAAAAATAAGAATTGGTTCTGAGATTTGGGTTAATTCCCCCAGTTACAAAGCAGAATGCATTTTACTAAAATAGGATCCTTAGATTTGTTTGGCTATGCGGTTTAATCCTGATTCCAAGAAAGGCTGGTGACAGTCAAGATTCATAGCAAACTGTTTTTACAAGTTGTAGAAAGTAAAGAGTAAAATTCTCATATTATGAAGCTTAAGTCCACATTTGAAGGCTTTCAGGATTCCGGGATGGCAAATGGTGGAGTGATGAATACATTAGGAACTTACGTTCATATCATCATCTTATAGTCACTTAAGAATGGTATTTGGGCTGGACGGGTGCGGGTTTCTGATTTCCTCATTTACTACCTCCTCTGCAGCTATATAAGTGATGGCCATCCTTGGTGGTGGTAAAATTATGCTGCATGAAATACTGCTTCCCTAAGGATCTCACTACAGGCCAGAGGTGGGTTACAAGAAATTATTGTTGCTGCTGTAATGCTCCATATACCAAGACTAAACCACAAGATGATGTAATGCACATTTTTGCTTTTGAAAAATGGTTGGAGGGAAACCAGGATGTGAACTATTGCCAAGTGAAATATAATGCCACAGAAAAAAAAAGAAGATGCTGTAAACTTAAAATCATTACAAAACTGACCATCTGGGTTATATATTAAACCACAGCTCTCAATTTGTTATGGTTTGAGGAAGGCTTCACAACATATGCCTCCATATGCCTCTTCCCCCTACCTTTCTCAGCCTCAGGAAAACATTCTATTTTCATAAATGCAGTTAGCAAAATTTTTCCTTAACAAGAGTTGTGTGTGTGTGTGTGTTTAAATCAAAACAATAGTTCTTAGCAAAGGCATTGTGTTTGCTTACTTCATTTCATTTGACCTTACTATATGGTCTTCTGTTGCTAATTTCATTTCAGCTGCAGGAAATACACCAGCGTGGTGGCCACTGGGCCAAGAGATAAATCAATTTAATGCCGAGTTGACAGTTGAAAGACCTCTCAGTAGAGCACATTTAACGAACTTTGGAAAAACCTCAGGCAACAAAATCCTGGCATTTCCTTGTTTTGAGACCACTGAGTAGTAGCCCTGTTTTGATAAACATTTTAAAGTATTTTACTTAATTAGCAGGATTTACTCTGGCAGAAAATCACATTGACATGTTCACCTGGCTTTAGCACCTCATAGCTACCCATTGTCTCTAATCAGAAGAAACAGCTTGGTGACTGGCTTCATGATAGTTGGGGTAAACTGCAGGCTTTGGAAGTTCCTAATCCCAAACCTGGGGTTCCAGTGGGGTTTTACTATGGATCTGGCTTTTAAGCATATGCTCTCATTCTAATTTAAGAAAGCTGGATGAAAAGGGGCCATATGCTAACCTGACAAGCTCAGGGAAGGGTTGTGTGGTGGCCTACAAACTCAAAGACCTAAAGTAACTATATACAAAGGATGATCTGAAATTAAATCTTTTTATTTTATTTTAAATATATATTTTTATTGATTTCAGAGAGGAAGGGAGAGGGAGAGAGAGAGAAAAACATCCATGATGAGTGAGAATCATGGATCAGCTGCCTCTTGTAAGTCCCCCACTGGGGATCAAGCCCACAACCCAGGCATGTGCCCTTGACAGGAATCGAACCTGGGTCCTTTCAGTTTGCAGGCTGACGCTCTATCCACTGAGCCAAACTGGCTAGGGCTGAAATGAAAACTTTTTAAACTAAAAGCAGTTATGGCAAGTAGTCATGTCCTATGCTAGAATCCTCCCTGATAAAAGCCAATCAATCTCTACTTTAATTCAGCCTGTCTATTGTCTTTTTGCATCTACCATCACATATCTTTGGAAGTCAGAGTAACTAACTTCCCTTTTTCTGGACCTCTGGGCATAACAACCCAACCTGAGCAGAGACCCATAAATCCTCTCATTGTTATTATCATGTTAATTGTTGACTCTTCATCAGCCAGTACCCATCTATGTAAAAGGTGTCTGTTGTGCTGCTCAAGCACAGCCAAGGGGAAGTTCCGCGAGGCTGAGGGAGGGCGGTGAAGGATGAAGAAAAAGACAGACAAGAGAATAAGCTGGGTCTGGGTGGATCTTCTGTGCCTTGCTGAGGCCACAGAATAGATCCAGCTGCAACACTGATGCTTTATTTATAGTCAGGGGCAAATAAGGTAATTTACAATGTTCTTGTAAGTTTCACTTGTTTTGGCAGCACTTGCTGCCCCTCCCACAGCCCATAAGCTACCCAGGAAAGATCTAGGGAGTGGTTAGAAGATCAAACTTAATTATGCTTAGAGGACCACTCCCTACAGTCTATGTCTCTAATTTTACCTTTTTTATCCAATCCTAGAGGTTTCACAGCTTTGCCTTCTACCCTCTCCCCCAATCTATCACCAAAGGATTTCATATAGCCCGCTTACATCTTTTATTTTGATTATAATGTAGAAAATAAAGCGCAAAACTGCCATTCTCTGTACCGTTTTCTCAATCCTTTAAGATTTTGCTTCCCAGCAATTGATAGTTTAGCTCAAATAAACTCACAAAAATTCTCAAGAAGTTTGAATGTTTCTTATGTTGACAAAACAATGGCACACATAACCCATGTACTATTCAGTTACTTTGATAGAATTCTCAAGCTTTCTCCTAGTTCTTTAAAAAAACAAACAAAACTGTTTTGGGTGTTACAGAAACCAAGAAGAACCAAGCAATGCTTAGAGAGAGAAAAATGTCTCTCAAATTCTGGACCCCAACATGGGGGAACTTTCCCTATTTATATGTTTTCACCTTCTTTGTCTCTAAAATTAGGGTGTTTCTTGCTCCTTTTGCAAATTCTTAAAGAGCCCCGATGTGCTGCAGCTTTGAGATCTCAACCAAAGGCCTGGCCTGGTGCCAACACTGATAACTTCACTCAGGGAAGGTTTAATGGCCTCACTGAAGTGGGAGTAGTCTTATTTTTCTTATTATTTAAGCAAGAAAGCATTTACAGAAGCCAAATAGCAGGGTTAAAATTTCAAACAGAAGTTTTTATATAAGATGGATGCTTCATGGGTACATAATTTATATGCCATACCATACAATTCACCCATTTAAAGGGTATAATTCAGTGGTTTTATTATATTCGCAAAGTTGTGCATCCAAAGCCACAATAAATTTTAAGCTATTTTTATTAAAGAAAGAAACTCCATACTCTTTAGCCTTCACCCCCCAACCTCAGTCTTTCCATTTCTCACAGCCTTAGGAACTACGAATCAATCTACTGTATTTGAGTATCATGGACATTCATGTAAGTGGGAAAATACAATATGTGATTCTTTGTGACTAGTTTCTTGGTTTATCTATGTGTGGCATCAATCAGTACTTCATTTAATTTTATTGCTGAATTATATTTTGTCAGCATAAGAAACATCTAAACCTGTAGAACCTTTTGTGAATTTATTTGAGCAAGATTGATGACAATTGCCGGGGAAGCAAAATCTCAATGGATTGAGAAAATGCTCCAGCGGATGGCAGTTTTGCACCTTATTTTATACATTACAATCAAAAGAAGAAGTATAGGCATTCAATGAAATCTATTGGTGATAGATTAGGAGTTGATAGAAAGCAAAGTGGTGGTGGTGTGGAGGAGGTTCAAGTGGAAGAAACTTTGGGATTGGATAAAAAGGTAAAATTAATAGACTCATGTCGGGACCGGTTTGGCTCAATGGATAGAGTGTCGGTTTGGGGACTGAAGGGTCCCGGGTTCGATTCCGGTCAAGGGCATGTACCTTGGTTGCGGGCATATCCCCAGTAGGGGGTGTGCAAGAGGCAGCTGATGGATGACTCTCTCTCATCGATGTTTCTAACTCTCTATCTCTCTCCTTTCCTCTCTGTACAAATCAATAAAATATATTAAAAAATTAATAGAGTCATACATTTAAAAATATATATTTTCTATTTATTTCAGAGAAGAAGAGAGAGGGAAAAGGAGAGGGAGAGGGAGAGAGAGAGAAACATCAATGATGAGAGGGAATCATTGATGGATCTAACCCACAACTCAGGCATGTGTCCTTGCCCAGACCTCCTGGTTCATAGGTTGATGTCCAACCACTGAGTGAGGGGCAGGACTCATACTTTTTACATTTGTGGGTTTAGGATAGTTAGCAGTTAACAATTAACATGATAATAATAACAATGAGGGGATCTGTGGTTTTCACTCTGGTGCAGTGGTTGTGCTCCAAGGGTCTGGAAAAAAAGAAATTACTTTGATATCCCAAAGGTTTGTTATCATAGATTAAAAAAAAAAAAAGACACAGGCTCAGTTAAGGTAAAGGTTGACCTTGGTTAGGGAAAAATACCAGCTTAGGACATGACTACTCACCAAAAACTGCTTTTAGCTAGAAAGTCTTAATTTCAGACCATCCTATGTGGTTACTTTCAGTCTCTAAGTTTATAAGGTCATCATGTAGGAATCCTCTGAGATTGCCAAGTTTAGTATGTGGCTCTGTTTTCACCCACAGTTCCATTTTATGGGTTGTACCGCATTATTTATTTATCAGTTGGGGGACATTTGAGATGTTTCTACTTTTTGACTAGTGAATTTGGCTGCTATGAACATTTGTGTAGAGCTCTTTGTGTGGACATATATCTTCATTTCTCTTGGGTGTATACCTTGGAGTGGAATTGCTGGGTCATATGGTAACTCTGTTTTAGCTTTTGCAGAACTCCCAAGTTTTTTTTTTTTAAAGTAACTGCATCATTTTATATTCCCTTCAGCAAACTATGAGGGTTTTAGTTTCTTAGTATCCTTGCCAACACTTCTGACTATTTGTCTTTACATCATAGCCATTCACTCTAATGGGTGTGAAGTGATCCCTCATAGTAATTATGACTTGCATTTCCTAATGACTAATTATATTGATCATCTTTTCATCTGCTCAAAAGCCATTTGTATCTTTTCCTTGAAGAAATGTTTATTCAGAATCTTTGTTCATTTTTAAATTGGATTATTTGACTTTTTAGAAGTCAGTTATAAAATAGTTTTTTATAAAGTCCAATCCAAGTCTCTTATCAGTTATTACATTTGTAAAACTTTTTACCCATTCTGTGAAATGTTTTTTCACCTTCTTGATGATGTTCTTTGGAACACCGATGTTTTTAAATTTGATGATGTCCAGTTCATTTTGTTTCTTTTTGTTGTAGGTGTTTTTGTTATCAGATCCAAAAAGTTATTGCCTATCTAAGGCCTTAAATATTTACAGCTATGTTTTCGCCACAGTTTTATATCTTATAGTTCTGTCTGGACCATTTTGAGTTAATTTTTGTATATGGTATGAAGTAGGATTCCACGTTAAAAAGTTTTTTTGCACGTGAATATTGACTTGACTCAAAACCATTTGCTGAAAAGGCTATTGTTGGCAGTTCCCTACTCTCTCCTGGAACATTCTCACTCTGGCAACTTCAAGCAGAGAAGACATTGAGGTGAGCTGGCTTTGGTGGCAGCAACACAATAACCACACTCCAAGTCTTTACCCGTGATGAGCTGTTATATCTCAACAACTGTAACGTGGAGCCACTTACAAAAAATTATGGGATTCCATAGTCAGAGGATTTCGTTATTGCATTGGAAGGTGTTAAGAGAGCTAATGGCTTACAGTTTGGGTAAAGGAGAAAACTCAGTGTCTACGAACGAATGGCATGACCAAATCACAGTTCTATCTGTTGCCTCAGAATATTGATGCCTTGTTTTGGCTGCTAGAGTTTTGGAGTTATTACAGAAGATTTAAGAAAGGGATAAGACAAGGATGTCTACATTCAGTTCCTCATCAGTAATTCACTGGAAGTCCTAGACAGCACAGTAAAGCAAGAAAAATAAAAAGGTATGAGAAGTGAGAAGGAAGAAAAAAAAATGTTATTTTGCGCAGATATGATTGTACAAATAGAAAATCTATAGTAACCTTCAATAAATATTTGGAATTTGTAAAAGTTAAACAAAATTGTTAGATATAAAATTAGTATAAAAGCCAATTATGTTTCAATATATAAATAATAAAGTTTAGAAAAAGATGCCATTTGGCATAACACCAAAGATTGTTAAATGCTTAGGAAAGGTATCAAAACTGTGCAAGAACTTTCTGAAGTTTATAAACTTTACTGCGAAACATTAAATATGACCTACCTAAGTGGAGGCAAAAACTACATATATGGATTAGAGGATTTCATATTATAAAATGTAATTCTTGCCCTAGCTGGCTTGGCTTAGCAGATAGAGCGTTGGACTGCAGACTGAAGGGTCCCAGGTTGGGTTTCCAGACAAGGGCACATGACTGGGTTGAGGGCTCAATACCCTGTGTGGGGTGTGCAGGAGGCAGCCAATCAATGAATCTATCTCATCATTGATGTTTCTATCTCTCTCCCTCTCACCCTTCCTCTCTAAAATCAAATATATTAAAATATATTAAAAAAACACAGATATCATAAGGATAATAATAAGACAAGGCACAAATTGGAAGAAGACATTTGCAAAAACATTACACAGAGTTGAATATCCAGAATACAGAGAAGTACAGTTGGAGGAAAAAAAGAAAGAAAAAATATGTGAAAGACCAATAAGCAGAGAAAACTAAATGTCTAATAAATTAAAATTTATCCAGCCTCAGTAATAATCATAAGTGCAAATTAAAATTACACCTAGACACCATTATGCCATAAAATTAGCAAAAATAAAGTTATCTGATACACAAGCTTTGGTACTGTGGGAATGGAGTCTTTTCTGGAAGTGTAAGGTGTACACATGGGTTGGAAAACAATTTGATATCCTATATAATAAAGAGATAATATGCAAATTGTCATCATGCCCCCACGCCATCACATAGTAATGTTCAGACACTCAACACTGGGGAGAGAGGAATGAGGACCAGCCAAGCACAAATGAGCTCGCCAGAGAGGAATGGGGACTAACTAGGCTGTGGCCCAGGAGAGGGACAAGCTGCCCACTCCCGGTCCTGATTGACAGTGCCTGTGGCCTTGGCAAAGCTGCCCTCCCATGGTCACCTGAGGTTGTGGCTGGCCTGGGCTAAGCCTGCCTGGGTCCTGGGGGCTTGCAGCTGGGCATGAGGAGGGAAGCCAGGGTCCTGGTTGCCTGCCACCAGCCAGGTGTGGGGCAAGGCAGAGGCAGTTAGGAGTGATCGGGCCAGCAGGGGAGCAGTTAGGGGCAATCAGGCCTGTAGGGGAGCAATTAGGGGTGATAAGGCAGGCAGGCAGAGATGGTTAGGGGTCATCAGGCAGGCAGGCATGTGAACAGTTAGAAGCCAGTGGTCCTGGATTGCTAGAGGCAGTCAGACATCCTCCAGGGGTCTCGGATTAGAGAGGGTTCAGGCCGGGCTGAGCCCCCCCCCCCCTGCCCCCTGCACAAATTTTGTGCACCAGGCCTTTAGTTATCTAATAAAATTCAAAATATGCATACCCTTGTGACTCAGCAGTGACACTTATAACTATAGAAATTTGGTATTGCATTATAAGACACACACCAAAAATATCAATAGCAGCATAATTGGCAATATTAAAAACCAGAAATGTTTATCAGTAGGACCATGGGAAACTTGTGGTATATTCATACAATGGAGTGCTAAATAACAGTGAAAATGAACAAGCTCCAGCTACACAAAAAGCTGAATCACACATTATTGACAGAGAGGGAAATTAGACCCAAAGCATGGAGGCATGGAACAGACTGACATACTTTGATGTGGGGATGAGAAGAGATAAACCAAAGAACCTATATGCTTACTAGAGGCCTGGTGCACAAAATTCATGCACAGGATGGGGGTGTCCCTATGACCAGGCAACACCCTTACCAGTCTGGGAACCCTCAGGGCCTAAACCAGAACTTGGGCCTAAACCGGCAGTTGGGCACCCCTCTCACAATCTGGGACTGCTAGCCCCTAACCAGTCACCTGCCTGCCTGCCTGATTGCCACTAACCACTTCTGCCTGCCAGCCTGTTCACCCCCTAACTACTCCCCTGCTGGCTTGATGACCTCCAACTGCTCTCCCCTTCTAGCCTGTTCGCCCACATCTGCCTTACCCTGCTGGCCATCTTGTCACAATCTGGGGATGGCCATCTTGTGATAATGTGGGGGTGGCCATCTTGTGATGGCCATCTTGTGATGACATGGGGGCAGCCATCCTGTGATGACATGAGGGTGCAAGGGCCACCTACTTAGGCTTTTATTAGTATAGCTATGCATAGCCCATGGACATGGGCAATAGAGTAAGTGAAGCCCTGGGGGTGGGAGGAAGGGGAGTAGAGGGAAGGAAATGGGCAATATCTGTAATACTATCAACAAAAAATATATTTTAAAAAACAGATTTTAAGAAAAGAATATAAACAAGAGAAACTAAATTCTAATAGATCAGATAGCCAGAAGCAAGGAGATAATGGTCACAGGAACAGATGTGGAGACATCTGGGCACACAAGTGATGTTGCTTAATCAAGGAACCAGAGGGCCACTGAACTGTGACCGTTATCCAGTAGATAAACTTGGACCATGGTCACATGAGGTGTTAGCTTCATAATCTTTAATTTGTATATATGGGTGAAAATGTATGCTAGGATTAATCTGTAAATTGAGCATATCAATTACCATGACATAAAATACACAGTAATGTTTTTAAGCCAACAAGCAGAATTGTGGTAAAAATGCTTAATTTTTAATTTTATCTTTTAAGACAACCTGTAGGTTTTGAAATATTGGCATGCAAACAGAAAGTCATATTTTAGTACTGCTACATTAGTCATAAATCCTGTCATAGAATTGATATTATGATGTTAAAAAAGGCTATTGTTTTCCCATTGGCTTAGCATCCATGTTGAAAATCAATTGACCATAAATATGAGGGTTTATTTTTTGGAATCTCAATTCTGTTTCATTGATCTATATGTCTATTTTTATGTCACTATTACACTGTATTGATCAATGTTTTGAAATAGGGAAATATGAGTACTCCAACTTTGTCCTTTTTCCCCATGATTGTTTTGGAAATTCTAGGTCTCTTCAATTTCCATGTGAATTTTAGGATCAGCTTCTCTATGCAAAGAAAGGTAGGAATTTAATGGGAAATGCACTGAATATGTAAATCAATTTGGAGAGTATTGTCATCCTGACTGAATCAAGTCTTCTGATTTATGAACATTGGATGTTTTAGTCCTTTTAATTTCTTTACATAATGTATTTTAGTTTCCAGAGCATATATTTTGCACTTCTTTTATTAAATTTATTTCTACATACTTTATTTTTAGTAATGCTATTATAATTGGAATGGTTTCCTTAATTTTAGTTTCATTTTGTTCATTGGTACTGTGTAGAAATAGAATTGATTTTTATACATTAATCATGTATTTTGCAATTTTCATATGCTTGTCAGTTCTAACAAAATTTTAGTGTATTCCATATAACTTTCTATATACAAGATCACATTATCTGCAAATAGAAATAGTTTTACTTCTTTCCTTCCAATCAGGATACCCTTTATTTCATTGTCTTGCCTATTTGCCCTGCCTAAAATTTCCAGTACAATGCTGAATAAAAGTGGCTATAACACCATATGATTTCACTTATATATGGAATCTAAGGAATAAAATAAACTAAGAAAATAGAAACAGACTCATAGACACAGAAAACAGACTGACAGCTGTGAGAAGACAGAGGGGTTATGTGGGGGCTGGGCTGGGTGAAAAAGGTTAAAGGATTAAGCAAACAAAAAAACAAAAAAACAAACAAACAAACAAAAAAAAAACCCAACACCCCAAACTCAAACACAGATAGCAGTATAGTGATTAACAGAAGGAAAGAGATAGGGCGAGATAGAAGAGGGTAACATGGTGATGGAATGAGACTTGTTGGGGTGGTAAACACATTCTCTACAGTGTACAGATGATTTGTTGTGCATCTTAAATATGTATAATTTGATAACCAATGTCACCCCAATAAATTTAATAAAAATAATTTTTTTAAAAAGTGGCTAGAAAAGATATTCTTGTCTTTTTCTGAAAGAAAAAACATTCCGTTCAAGTATAATGTTAATGCTGAAATTTTTCCTACATGCTCTATTTAAATTTTTTTACTTACCTTTATTGTTGAAAGTATTGCAGATGTCTCTTCTCCCCTCCCTTCCATTGCCTTTCTCCACAGGTTCTACCTTACCCCAGGCCCTCATTGCACTATTGTCTATGACAATAGGCTTTAGGTATCCTATATAATAAAAAGACAATATGTAAATTAACCCTCACCCCATAACACCATCACAAGATGGCATATTTAAAAAGATTAATGACAAATGAGGATTCTGACAGTAAAAATATTATAGAAAATATTCATTCCATAAATAGTTCTTTTGCTTTTGCTTCAATGGGGAAAATACTGCATTGCCATCAGGATATGGGCCATACTGTTTTAAGATACACAGACAAGTTTATCACCATACTGGAATTTTATATCCTTTAGATGGTGTTTCTAAGAATTTTGCTCAACTCTATATTTTAGATAGGCCAAAGTGACAAGTAAAATATTAGCAATGCCAGAAAATCAGGGCTGCTCACAAAAACTCATGATCAACATGAACAGTCTCATGCATGAAATAAACGAATTAACAAAATTGTACAAGATGCTACAGGAGGTGGAAAAGGAAGCCCAATCTGAAGCAGCAGCAAAAGTATTGCTCCCATGAAGTAACAGTGGCGATGAAATATGATGGCAATAGTGATCTGGGTAGACATAATTCTCCTTGTATAACCAAGGTTGTGTTATAGTGAGAAACAAAGATGGAGAACCTCCTTTTGAAAGATACTTGCTCATTCATTGTAAAACAGATCCGAATAATCTGAATACCACTAAAATGAAACAAATCAGTATCCTGTTTCCTACATTAGAAGCAATTATATATCCTATCCATTTTTCCACATGGTGAAAAAGGCTGGGGAATGGATATTGCATTAAGACTCAGAGATGACAGTGTAATTGACAATGATACTAGACAAAATGTAAGGACACAAGTCACACAAATGCAGTAATATAGATTTCATATCTCTGTGCAGGACACTTCAATCCTATTTTAAATGCAGGAAAATTAACTCAACAGTTTTGTGTATTCATATTTAAAAATGGAGGCCAATTGAATAAATTTTATTAAAGCAAACCAATCTAAGTTGAGAGTTGAAAAATATAGTGGTTTGATGGATTGTCTCACACCTAGATCTGAAAATGACAATATGCCATTGGTAAAATGATAATACTTCCATCATCCTTTGAGGGTAGTCCCAGAAATATGCAGCAGAGATATCAGCATGCTATGGCCATTGTAACAAAGTCTGGCAAGCTTGATTTATTCATAACCATAACATGCAATTCCAAATGGGCATATATTACAAACAATTTACAATGCTGGCAAAAAAAAAAGTAAATAAATCTGACTTGGTAGCCAGAGTTTTTAATATTAAGCTGAATGCTCTTTTAAATACATGTAAATTCCATTTATTTGGCAAAGTAATAGCTAAAATTCATGTCATTGAATTTCAGAAACTCGGACTGCCTCACACTCGCATATTATTGATATTAGATAGTGAATCCAAATTATGTATGGAAGATGATATTGACCTATAGTTAAGGCAGAAATTCTAGATGAAGACCGGTGTCCAAATTTAAAAATCAAATCTGGTACATGAACCATGTGGAATACAGAATACAAATAGTCCATGTAGTGGTCACCGAAGGGTCCCAGGGGTCCCTGAGGGGTCCAAGACTCGAGAGGGTGCAGACTGGGCTGAGGGACATTCCTCCCCCACCCCTGTGATGAATTTCCTGCACTGGTCCACTAGTATGTATATAAGTTCTTTGGCTAATCTCTTTGTGCCCCATCTCCCCTTCCTATGTGCTCTTTATCAGGTGGAGAATATAAGTTCTCCCTTTAGAAAAAAAACATTGATTAACAGGGTGGATTTAGGAGGTCTTGCTACTTGGAAAACTAGATTTTTCCTTCTTTTAAAAAACAATTATTTTAAAATTATATTTGACATAGACAATATTATATTAGTTTCAGGTGTATGACCTGAAACTAATATTATATATATATATATATATATATATTTTCTATACTTTATTGATTTTTTACAGATAGGAAGGGATAAGGATAGAGAGCTAGAAACATTGATGAGAGAGAAACATCGATCAGCTGCCTCCTGCACATCCCCCACAGGGGATGTGCCCACAACCAAGGTACATGCCCTTGACTGGAATCGAACTCTGGACCCCTCAGTCCGCAAGTCGACATTCTATCCACTGAGCCAAACCTGTTTTGGCACTAATATAATATTAATTCAACATTTTATTTACCTTACCAAGTGGTCACTATGAAAAATGACCACTAGTAACCATCTGTCACCATGTATAGTTATTACAATGTCTGTACATTATCCCATCTCTGTAACTTTTCTAACTGAAAGTTTGTACCTCTTGATTCCCTTCCCCTTTTCTGCCCAATCCTGCATCCCCCTTCTCTCTGGCAACCATCAATTTGTTTTCTGTTTCTGTCAGTTTCTGTCTAATTTTATTTGTTCCATTATTATTATTATTATTATTATTATTATTATTATTTTGGATTCCATATATAAGTGAAATTATACAGCTGTCTGTCTTATTCCATCTGACTTATTTCACTTCACATAATACCCTCTAGGTCTATCCATGTTGTTGGAAATGGCAAGATTTCATTTTATTTTATTTTATCAGCCTTCTTTATTACAGGAAGACCTGTTTTTTTTTTTTGTTTTTTTTTTTTCCTTTTCAGTCTACACGTAATGACCCTTCATAGTGTGTAGAGAGCTCCTGCAAAGGCACATGAGCATTTCTTTAATTATTGTCAGCTGAATCCAATGACATTGGCAGAGCCAAGTCCTGGAAACACACCTTGCCAGAGGCAGGGGTGTTGTTAGCTTAACCTTTAGCCCAGGTGCCAGGGCATGGGTTACCTTAACTAAATCCAGCCAAGCACCTAGAATGAATATGACTTGGGCCCACCCAAGAATGTGTATAATCTGCTTTGTCTTGACCTTTAGTAAAACTTCCTGGTTTTTGCAATATAAAATAAACACACTGTATTGGCTCTGGGTCACTGTCTCTCCTTCAGAGAATAGCTATCCCACCTGGCCCCATCTTTTTCCTTCTATCTCTCTCTGTGTCTGTCTCTTTCTTTCATTTTCTCAATCCCTAGCAGTTCCTACTCAGGAACCGGACCACTCTACCTGCCCTGAACACAGAGAAAAGAGAAATATTTACAATAGTGGATGCCAAAATAAGCTCCTTAGATCCTTCATTCTCTACAGACCAGGCTTCTTAAATTATTAGGTCACAGGTGACAGATACATTATATTTTCTATGCCAATTCTGATGTCTTGGTAGTAGCTTCCTAAAGCACTGTGTGGAGGAGGAATCTGAGGCTATGTACAGTCTCATTCTGTCATTAATTCATGATGAGTAGTCTCTGCCTGTGCCTCAGTCAATTCCAGGTTCAGTTTTCAGTCTTTGTCCTTGCTCCCTCTCCATAATTTGGTCTTGTAGCCCCATCCTCCTTTATACATCCTTCTTTTTTCTAGATCAGGTATTTTTAAAGTTTTTCATCTCATGGAACACATAAATTATCAAAATTCTGTAGCACACCAAAATATTACATTTTTTGCCCATCTGACAAAAAAGTTATAATTTTGACTGATTTACAAAAAAGCAGTAATTAGCTACCTTTTGGCTCCAAAGTGACTTAAAAAAATAAGGTACCTATGTTTGTATAAAGGGATTTCTGGTACCATGAATTAACCAAATAGATGTAACCTTATTATGTGATAAGAATAGTAAGATGCAACTCTATTATATGACCTATATATTTATGCTTCAAGGTAGGGTATTCACAACAAAAGGCTCTTGTATTGGCTGTTACCATTTTTTTTTTTTTGACAATCTAAGGGAAAAGAGGTTAGTGAGCCTGACTAAATAGTCAGATGTTGCATGTTTTAAAAATTCTTGCCTTGGCTGGTGTGGCTCCGTTGGTTGACCTTTGTCCTGTGAACCAAGGTCACTGGTTTGGTCCTGGTCAGGGCCCATGCCCAGATTGTAGGTTCAATCATGCATACAAGAGGCAACTGATCAATGTTTCTCTCTCACTCTCCCTTTCTCTCTCTCTAAAATCAGTAAAAATATATATTTTTAAAAATTGTTATAGAACACTGGTTGAAAATTACTGCTCTGGATCTATTAAAACCAGTATTCCAGGTCTGCTATAAAATCTCTTGCCTTCCATCCTCTGGCTCTCTCCTTCAAAAGATACACAACTAGCTTTCTAAACTAATCCTTTGAGTCTGTTTACTGTTTGCTTAGAATGTTTTGCCTGTCTCCCACATCTCTGCTTGCTGAAATTTTAGCCATCTTCAAGGCTCATCTCAAATCTACTTCCCTGGTTTCTCCTGTACCTGATAGATTATTCTGCCCATAAACTACCAAGGCATAGGATGTTTGGGTACCTTAACCAGAATTGTCCTCCATAGTGTACTTTTTTTGACTGAGTTCCTGCCCCCAAAGGAGAATGCAAAATTTCTTAAAGTCAGGTAGGGATTCCATATTCTTAGCAGTAGACCCTTTTTCTTTAGTATGTTTGATGCCCAATAAATGTTTCATCATTTTCAATTCTAATCTTGTTATCATTTGAGATAGTATATATTTAAGATTCCATTTTATTTCTATTAAGAGCTCATTAGTTATACTTTTCAATTTGTTTTTACCCCAGTGGTCATAGAGTGTACAACTTATAACTATGCTAGCTATGTGTAGATGCCTAACAAAATTGACCACACATTTGGTAACTAAAGCAACAAATACTTATTTCACCATTTATGTGAGTTAGGAATCCCAGAATGGCTTAGCTGGGTTCTCTGACTCAAGGTTTCACACAAGATGCCAATCAAGGTATTGGCTGAGGCTGCAGTCACCTTATCTGAAGGCTTGAGTGAGGGAGGATATACTTCCAAGATCACTCATGTGGTTGTTGGCAAGATTCAGTTTCTAGTATTCTGTTGGACTGAGGGCCTTAATTCCTCACTGACTGTTGGCCAGAAGCCACTCTCAGTTCCTTTCCCCATAGACCTCTATGAATGGCAGCTTACCACATGGTAGGTGCTTCCATCAGAGTAAATAAGAGATTATAAGAGAGGTTAAACATGAGAGAAGTGTGAGTTTTTTGTAGCATAATCTTGGCAGTGACATCCCAGAAAATTTTTTATTTTTATTTTTATTTATTTTTATTTTTTATTTTTTAATATATTTTATTGATTTTTTTTGCCCCCCTCCCTCCCTCCCTCCCACATCCCAGAAATTTTACTCTGTTCTGTTTGTTTGAATTGAGTCACTAAGTCCATTCCACACTTAAAGAGAAGGAATTACAAAAAGGCACAGATGACAGAGTGGACTATGGAAGCCATTTTAGAAGCTGCCATTCATAACATATTTCTAACTTTTAACATTCTACTATTATACTTTAAAATTCTACTATTATACTATTTCACATGCAATATGAAAATATTACAATATAATATTTTAAATTTCTTTCAGCTTTTGTGTATTTTCTATATACATGATACAGAATATAATGTAATATAATGCTATTAGTTTTGTTTTAAATAGTTATTTTTGAAAGAAATAGTTATTTTTGAAAGGTATTTTAAATATATTTTATATTTCCTCACATGTTTATCAATTCCATTGCTCTCCATTCCTTTTTATATCTCCGTTATTCCATGTGGTATTTCTCCCATGATGAAATAATTTTGTTTATTATTTCTTATAGTGATGAAGTTTTGGCAACGAATTGTCTTTCTCCTTTTTCTTCTTGTTCATTGAAATGTTAAGAGTTGTGCATTTATAGTTTTTATAAAATTTTCAAACATTTTTGGTCTTTATTTCTTCAAATCTTCTGGGACTTCATTAGACCTCTTGGTATTTTCCCACAGCTACTGATACTTTATTTCTTCCCCAGTCTTTTTCTTCTTTTTCATTTTGTGTAGTTTATGTTGCTTTGTCTTTAAATTTACTAATCTTTTCTTCTACTAGTGCACTAGTAATCCCAGCCCATGTATTTTATATTTCATATGATATACATTTTATTATTTCTAGATGTTTACTATGGGCCTTTTCTACATCTTCCATGTTTATACTTAGCATACCCAATCTTTCCTCTAGTTTCTCATCAAATGGAATTATATTTGTGACTGGTTTAGTGTTCTTATATGCTAATTTTATGATTTTTGTCATTGCTGAGTTTATTTCTATTGATTGTGCTTTTAAGAGTTGTACTTTACTGATTCATTATATGTCTAATACTTTTTCTTAGATTTTGGATATTAAGAATTTTATATTGGGTGCTGGATTTTGTATTACTTCAAATATTATTGAATTTTGAACTTGGATAAGAGTTTGTTGAAATCAGTTTGATTCCTTTGAAGCGTGCTTTATGCTTTGTTGGGATATTATCAGTGCAGCTTTTAGCCTAGGGCTGATTTTATCCCACTACTGAAGCAATACATTTATGAGGGCTCTAATCAATACCTCATGTTATTACAAGGTCTTTCTACTCTGCTCCTGCCCCTTTGTGAGCTTCTGGGAATTGTTCTTTCTACTTTATTTTTTAATGATTCTTTCCTTGGTCCTGAGTGTTCCTCACCATGCATGAGCTGATTAAAATTCAATTAAAGACACAAGGAGACCTCTCTTGTGGAATTTTCTCCTGTGAAGCTCTCTCCTCTCTGGCATTTCCCCTGCCACAAGTTTTAACTGCTTTGGCCTCCTCACCCTCTGATCTCTGTCTGTTCAACACACACAATTCATTGGGCTGTTTGCATTCCCCCTCCTTATGGGGCAGCATGGAAAACCACTCCAGGCAATAAGATAGGGCAGTAGCAGTATTTACCTTATTTGTTCCCTTCCCTCAAGGATCACATTTCTGCATGGCCTGTTTTCCAATGTTTGTGAACCATGTTTTCCCCCCTTATATTTTGTCCAGTTTTCTAGTTGTTTGATTCTTTTTCCTCCATATGGTTGGAAGAAGGAATTAATACATATTTCAGAAGTCAGATTAAACTTACATGGTTTGGCCTTTCCAGTGCTGATTCTTCAGCATATTAAAATTAAGAGCAGCATATATATTTTTCCTCTAAGTCAATAAAGACAGTACCATGAAAAGTATACCTTTTTTGAACCTAGGAGTTAGTAAAGATACACTGTTTCCCAGAAAATAAGATAGTGTCTTATATTAATATTTGCTCCCAAAGATGTTCTAGGTCTTATTTTCAGGGGATCTCTTATTTTTCCATGAAGAAGAATACGGTACACATTTATTGTTAAATGAAAATAAAGGAAATTTATTACTTGTATACGGTACGGTAATAGGGTAGTTGTCAACACAAATCAGACAAACTGTGAATCCTACAGTATCAAGAATGTACTCATTTATTCAATGACAAGCATGTCATCATCTTCTGGAACATCATCATAACAATCCAATTCCTGAATTTCCTGGTGAATTTCTTGTGACTCCATTTCTTTCAGAATCAGTGGACCAAATCTCTCATGTTTAGCCTAGGGGGGCCTTATTTTCGGGGGGATGCCTTATATTTCACTTAGAAGGAAACCTGTAAGTAGGTCTTATTTTTGGAGGATGTCTTATTTTTGGGGAAACACGGTATTTAGAAGATAAAACATCTTGCTTTCTAAACTCTTGGGGAAATGTAAAGTCATTTGCAGCACTCACTCAAAGCAACAACATCCTGCTTAAGATGATATTTAGCAGCTGAAGTGACTCATCTGAAACTGTAATGAATCCAGTCACCTCAGGATCAAACTGGTAGGAAATTCATCTGTCACTAGGGTTGTAAATAGAATAGGGTAGAAGGAAGTGGTGAACATTAGCATAGGCTGAGAGGCCTCACATCCCCATTTTTTGGTATGTTCTCTACTTCTGCAGCTGCCTTCCCTTTTTGTTTCTGTGTGTTTAGAGACGAGGTATCAAGTATCTCAATAATAAGAGCTGCCATTCATAGAAGATATTTTATCTTCTTTTAAAAAATATATTTTATTGATTTTTTACAGAGAGAAAGAGAGAGGGACAGAGAGATAGAAACATTAATGAGAGAGAATCATTAATCAGCTGCCTCCTGCACCCCCCCCACTGGGGACATATCCACAACCAAGGTACATGCCCTTGACCAGGATGGAACCTGGGACCTTTCAGTCTGAAGGCCGACTCTTTATCCACTGAGCCAAACCAGTCTTGGCAGATGTTTTATCTTCTAAATATCTTTACTATGCTGAATACTTTATATATTCTTTTCACAAAATCTTAACATTGTGCTATTATTATTACTGTTTTATATATGAGGAATTCAGATTCAGAGAGGTTTAATTATGTGCTTTTAGAACATGCAGTTAGTAATTGGCTGAGCTAGGACCAGAACCCAGGCCTTTTGGATGCCATACTCTGTACTTTGGCCTTCATATCTCCATCTGAATTTTAAGGAGAGCTAGAGCTTTCCTGTACTTCTACAATAATTTCTACACCAATGGGTACTCTTTGTATCCTCCCCACCCAATATCTGTTTTAGGTTATCCTTGACCCAGGAAGAGCCTGCATGTTAATCAACAACAGGTATCTATCAACCTCTAAAATGATTCACATTCTTATTGAGTAGCATCTTATAGTTTTGTCAAGTTTGCTTCCTTCTGCTTTCAGTGGTAGGTTTTCTTATAGTCCCCTGCGTAGACCTTGATAATTGCTGCCTTTGAAGCTCATGTTCAAGACTTTAGCTCTCGCTGAAACCGATTTGGCTCAGTGGATAGAGCGTCGGTCTGCGGACTGAAGGGTCTCGGGTTCAGTTCTGGTCAAGGGCATGTACCTTGGTTGCAGGCACATCCCCAGTAGAGGGTGTGCAGGAGGCAGCTGTTCGATGTTTCTCTCTCATTGATGTTTCTAGCTCTCTATCCCTCTCCCTTTCTCTCTAAAAAAAAAAAAAAAAAAAAAAAAAAAAAAAAAAAAAAAAAAAAAAAAAAAAAAAATCAATAAAATATATTTAAAAAAAAAAAGACCTTAGCTCTTTATGTCATCTTTCTTGATGGACAGCATTCTGCAGAAATCTTCCTGATACATAAATTATCAGTACTTGATTTGGATTTGGCTACATCACCTTTCTGACTTTCACATATGGTACATTGAATCTCTTTCGAGTTGTTATGACATAAGACCCCTATATTTATATTATAACCTGTCCAAAATACCAATCACAAAATATTCATTGAGTCACTAATTTAAGCAAATGCTGAATTAATATGACCCTTTTCCTTCAAGGCTATTAGGTTTTCCACTTTTTTTTGTTATTCATTTTAGAGAGAGGAAGGGAGAGGGACAGAGAGATAGAAACATCTATGATGAGAGAGAAACACTGGTTAGCTGTTGCATGACCCCTACTGAGGATTGAGCCTACAACCCAGGAATTGAACCATGACCGCCTGGTTCATGAGTCAATGCTCAACCACTGAGCCACACTGGCCTGGCAGTTTTCCACTGCTTTTTTTTTTTTTTAATCTGTCTTTAAAATAATTTATCTTTATTTTTGAAAGCATTACAGATGTCCCTCTGTTTGTGGGTTTTTTAACCATAGACACCCTCCACCCTATAATTACCCCCCCAAGTCTTTTACCACTCTATTGTCTGTGTCCATGGGTTATGCATATAAGTTCCCTAGCTAATCACTCCCCTCCCACTCTCACCCCTACTCCCACCTTCCCTTTGACATTCCTCAGTCTGTTCCATGCTTCTATATCTCTGGATCTATTTTATTCATTAGGTTATTTTACTCATTAGAATCCACATATGAGTGAGATCATGTGATACTTATATTTCTCTGACTGGCTTATTTAGTTTAGTATAACACTCTCCAGGTCCGTCCATGCTGTTGCAAATGGTAAGAGTTCTGTCTTTTTTTTATGGCTGTGTAGTATTACATTGTGTAAATGTACCACAGCTTTAAAAAATATATATTTTTAAATTTATTTTAGAGAAGAAGGGAGAGGGAGAGAAACATCCATGATGAGAGAGAATCACCCATTTGCTGCCTCCTGCATGCATCCCCCTCCCCCGGGGACCAAGCCTGCAACCTGGCTGGGCATGTGCCCTGACCAAAAATGGAACTATGATGTCCTGGCTCATAGGTCAATGCTCCACTGAACCCCATCAGTCTGGCTGTAACACAGCGTTTTTATCCACTCCTCTGCTGATGGACACTTGAACTGTTTCCAAATCTTAGCTATTGTAAATTGTGCAGCTATGAACATAAAGGTGCATTTATTCTTTCTGATTGGAATTTCTGATTTCTTAACATATATTTATAGTACTGGGATCACTGTGTCAAACAGGAGTTCCATTTTAAATTTTTTTAGGAAAGTTCATACTGTTTTCCACAGTGGCTGCACCAGTCTGCATTCTTACCAGTGATGTACTAGGGTTGTTTTTCTACTCTAATGTTTATCCTTTCTCCAAATTTTTAGTATGCGGATCTGCAAGGTGACAATATTAGAATGGTGCTCTTGTAGAAGCAAAGAGATACTTGAGTTGTGTAAATAGTTTCCATTTAGTTCATGCACTCTACACTGTAGACATGCAGAATCCCTCGCAGTCTATTGATAAGATCTAAGGCAATACATTGGAAACCATAGGTCAGTGTCTGTAGGCAGAAGGGACAGTTGATAGGAGAAAGAAGAAACAGATGAATCTAACAAGTACAACAAGCTACTAGATAGTTGTTTCCATGCTGCTATCATTATTGAGTATCCTAGAACAGTAATCTATATTCCTATAGGCATTGAGACAAAATGTAGTTCTATCAAATGCCTACCGCATATGAACCACAAAATAAAGTATGTGCATATACTTTATACACACATATGAAAAAGATGAATTATAATCATTTTATATGAATGTCGTTTATATTTTGAATAAGTCAGAGAAATATATGACATTTTAGAACGATTTCTATGGATGTAGTTAGAACTTAAAAATAATTTAAGCTCATTGAGATGTAACTTCAGTCATCGCAGTGATCACTACTTTCTCCAAAGAGGCTAGAAAAATGAGGAGCCATTATATGCAGTAAAATAAGAATTTCTTCTTTCTCCATGCTCAGATTAATAAACACACTTAAAATTTAAATGCAATTTCTACCTCTTTCTTGGTGGCACGATCTCTGTACAAAATTTAAGTGACAGTAAAAAGTAATGGGTTAGAGGAAGAAAACTTTAATTTCTTACATTATTGGAGTAGTTAAACCCAAGAGATCAGTGATGGAATTCGAGCTGAGTGACAAGTAGAAGGAAGAGATTTTGGTTTTATAGGTAAAATAAAGTTCGCTGCATTTGAAGTGAAATTTAAAAATATAACATTCACTTCATTTTCTTGGCAATATTCTACTTCTCACATTAAACTGGAATTCTTGTCATCCAGCCATTTATATTATCCCTTGGAAACTATATCATTCTTTGAAATGAAGTACGTGACTTTCCTAATAATATTTTCCATTACAAAATTGGTCTTAACATTTTAAAGTATGTTTTTATTGATTTCAGAGATGAAGGTTAAGGAAGAGAGAGATAGAAACATCAATGATAAGAGAGAATCATTAATTTTGTATGCCCCATCCTGGGGATTGGGGTATGTGCCCTGACCAGGAATCGAACTGTGACCTCCCAGGTCATAGGTCAATGCTCAACCACTGAGCAAAATTGGTTGGGCTCTAATTTTTTTTTTTAAATGTAAAACTGTTGGGACTGTGTTGTGATGACATACCCTCAAAATGGACTTCACAAATATAACCTGCAGTTGCTTCTGAAGCACTCCAGTGTTGACCTGCTGGGTGCCAAAGGTGGATTTGAACATGCTCATATTATGTGAAACTCCAAGCACATTATATAGAGAACCTAGGTTACTGGTAATTTCTGAATGAAGCTCCTGCAATGTAGTGGAAAGAACTGGATATGGAATTTAAAGACTTGGGTTCTGGACCTGGTTCTTTCCCTTGCCATTTGCATTCTTTTTAGCCATCCTATGATCATTACTCTGAATTCTTGCTCTGGTAGGTTGCTTGCCTCTAACTCGTTTACTTCCTTTTCTGGTGATGCCTGCTTTTCTTTCATGTGCGGCCTATTTCTTTGTCTCCCCATGGTTTCTCTTTTCAGGATGTCTGGTTATGTGGTGTTCCTTCTCCTTTCCGTGGTTCCTTCTCCTTTCTGTGGTTCCTTCTCCTTTCTGATCAAAGAACTCCCTTGAATCCACGTGTTTGCTCTGATTGGGGCGTCACAGCTGCTCGTTGGTCTCCTCTGCTGTGGGATTTTCCAGGCCTCAGAGAAGATCCTCCTTTCCTGGTAAGATGGCGCAGCCTTCCCTCTGAGCCCGTAGCTCCGGGAGAGGTCTCTGCCGCCGCAGCGCTGGTTGCTTGGTCAGGAAATCCTGTCCAGTGGACCCTTCCTTACCTTCCTTTAGAGTTCCGCTGCCCCTTAGCTGCCAATCAATATTCCCTGAGTGACTTAGATGCTGCTTTTATCTGTTCTGGGACCAGGGTCAGAAAAAGTCCGTCTGTTAGGTCGCCATCTTGTCTCCTTCCTCTGTCCCTTGCCATTTGGAAATTAGTCTCAGGACTGTGTAAGTAGGAAACACAGTAACCTGTATCCCCATAATAAATGGGCACTGGCTTTAGCCGAGGCCGGTTTGGCTCAGTGGATAGAGCGTCAGCCTGCGGACTGAAGGGTCCCGGGTTTGATTCTGGTAAAGGGCATGTACCTGGGTTGCGGGCACATCCCCAGTGGGGGTTGTGCAGGAGGCAGCTGATCAATGATTCTCTCTCATTGATGTTTCTAACTATCCATCTCCTTTCCTCTCTGTAAAAAATCAATAAAATATATTAAAATTAAAAAAACTTTAAATGGACACTGACTTTAGTTGTATTTGATAGACACCCAATACCATTTTCAGTCTTTTTCACTCTTGTCTTTCTCAGCTTCAGTTAGACTTTCTTTGTTTATGTCCCATCTTCCTTCCCTCTGCCACCCAGCCCCTGGGTGTCTCCTGATCTGGGAAGAACTCTGATGGGCTTCTTGGGCAATATTATCTTCTAGCACTTGAGCTTATACCCCGAGCCTTTATTTTAGTTATTCCCTTTATTTCTAGAGGAATACATTTGACAACTGGTCAGTAGAGCTGCAGACCCTTAATTTTGCTTGCATAAGACCCGTAAGTCATCTGGGCCACTAATCCCACTTAGAGCAGTTGCACACTACTTCCTCTCATTTCCTTCCACTTACAACTACTACACACAATTTTTTTAAGTTTACTTAAGCACTGACATGTGACAGTTGTTAAGATGTAATAAAAATTCTAATAGTAAGAACATTAAGCACTATTTGCCAAGTGATTACTCTAAGTAGGGTACAAAAACCTTTTTGAGTATGGATAGAGTTCAGGAAGTATGCTCAGAGAATTTAGTGATTTGTTTAAGGTCATGTGCTACCAAATGGTAGAGCTTGGTCTCAGAGCCCAGGTCCTCATTTTCATTCTAGCACATCTCACTGCCTCTTTATTCCCTGATGTTTCTACTGTGTACATCAATGCTTCTCAAATGTGATGAGGCTATATACAACACGTGGGAATCTTACAAAATGCTGATTCTGATACAGTACCTCTGCAATGAGATTTGGGATTCTGTGTTTCCACCAGGTTTCCAGATGATGCCAATGAACCACGTTATAAAATTTTTTATCTCACTTGCTGACATTGGTATCATTCTAAGCTAATGATACCTTGAATGTGCTTCAGGAAGTTTTTACACTTCCCGTGTCCAATATGACTGGTAAATGCAGAATCATTCACGTATGTGCATTTTCTGAGGAAAGAATCTGGAGCTCTTCTTCACATACTCCTTGGACCCATTAAGCCAAATAAGTTAAGGACCACTTTTCTAGCATAAATATGCAGTCCTTCAACTGGTTCTGGAACTTCCCTATTATCACACCCTTGACCAAGAAGAGTACATGGTAATATAAGCAATTTATTTGTTTCAGATGTTGTGAGTTCCCAAGCAGATAATTACATAATTGAAGCCCTTTGTAAATGCTAGTTGATAGGTATAATTAGGTAAAAATAAAAGCACTATGACCTATATAGATAACTTTCCCAAATGATTGTCAGCCAACCTCCAAGCAGAAGTATATACCAGCTTCCCTGGAGTTCAAAACCAGTGACCTTCAGCTTCCCTTCCATGTTCTCATGACTGCCATTAGATTGTAAAAGGAACAGTCTCAGCAGCATGGTGAAGTGAGGCTCATATTTGCCAATGTTATACCGATAAGGGTTTAATCTCAAACATTTTCCGGGTAGTCATCAACAAAAGGAAGATAAACAACTGAACCAAAAATTGGGCAATGGACTTAAATAGATACTTTCCAAAAGAAGACATAAGGAAGGCCAAGAGACATATGAAAACATGCTGAAAGCATACTCTAAGCTGATCGCTTAATGTTCCTTCTAGCCGGAAAATACAGATTCCTCTGATTTGAACCATGACAGCTTTGGCTAATAAGCTTCCTGGAGGGAAACCCTGTGTTCCCTTTGTTTTAACTACTTCTTTGTGGTTGAATAGTGTAGGCTTTCAATCAAGTCCTGAGAAGGTGTCAATTTCCTGTTGTACTTACCAGGATGTGGTAGGATTTAAAATATGATCCAAACAGTATGTTTTCAGGAGTGAGATATAGCCACACATTCTATGCATACCAGGGTCTGAAAATGTGTTACTCTTTAGAACAGGCAGTCTTCTTTATGATGCACAGGATTTATTCGTGGGGTGGCTGTTAGGCAGTGGGGGAGGAGGAGGTTTCAAAGTTCATCCTGCCTTAGTAGGACTCAATTTACAAGGTGGAATTACTCAAGGGATTAGTCCTTGCACAATTAGTAACTTTGCATGTGGTTTAAGCCAGGACCTTAGAACTCACTATTCTGCCTTGGCAGAAGAGGTTGAAAGCCCTTGAAATTGGGTTTTACATTACAATTTGATAATTTAGTATAGATGTTAATTCCTTAAATGTTCGTAATTAGTAATTCTTGTGATTTGTATTAGTTTTTGTAAAGCAGTCTCTTTGGGGATCTTGAAGCAAATGAGGTGTTGCTGGCTTTGGTAAAGTTTAATTTATTTTTTAAAAAACATATTTTTATTGCCGAAACCGGTTTGGCTCAGTGGATAGAATGTCAGCCTGTGGACTGAAGGGTCCCAGGTTCGATTCCAGACAAGGGCATGTACCTTGGTTGCGGGCACATCCCCAGTAGGGGGCATGCAAGAGGCAGCTGATCGATGACTCTCATCTGTTTCTAACTCTCTATCCCTCTCTCTTCCTCTCTGTAAAAAATCAATAAAATATATTTAAAAATTTTTTTTTATTGATTTCAAAGAGGATGGGAAAGGGTTAGAGAAAATCATTGATTGGTGGCCTCCTGCACTCCCCCTACTGGGGATCAAGCCTACAACTCAGGCATGTGCCCTTAACTGAAATGGACCCTGGGACCCTTCATTCCACAGGCCGATGCTCTATCCACTGAGCCAAACCAGCCAGGCTATTTAATTTCTTTTTACAATGTTCTTCACCTTGGAAGTGGAGTTTTCAAATATTGCTATCCTGGTCATCATTACTGATTTTCTAGTTTTTATTTCAGAATCCAGACTGTCTCAGGGTGTCAGGGAAGCATTTTGGAGTGCTCTGTATTAAAATTATAATATCCAAGAAAATTGACTATATGTGGTGTGTAGGATGTGGTACCTTATTGGGCATGTTCCAGATTTTGACAATGTGATAGGTTTATTATCCTTGAGGTATATTCCAAATGATCTTATTTTCTTTAAAATAATGTTCTGTATGATATTTGAGAGTCTATTTTGCTTTCTAGTGTAATTTAGATGCATTTCATTGCATTTCTTATCATTTATAGTCCTCGAGCATTAAAAAAACACACAAACACATTCTCTGTGTAGCATAGAATCTTCATTTAAAAATTCACATTGAATATGAACTGAATCAATTGTACAGTCTTGATTGAAAGCAGTAATTTTTACAACTGCTTATTACTTGGAGGAATATATCTTGCTAGAGGGTTTTTAAAAAATCCTATTTCTCCAAATGGCACTTTCCCTCTCTTCTTTTTAAATATTATTACTTCTGTGATTCCTGTGGAATGTTACTGAATTCCATCTCTTACTGGGTCTTCAAGTCCATCTCGACTAAGAAACATCTTCAACTTCACCTCCGTCCACATTTGAAATTGATATCTTTGTCACTTTTGGTACTGTGGGGTTTCATCTATGACTCTCTTATCCTCTATTCAAGGTGTGGCTTCTTGTAGAGTTCAATGAGCTCCTTTCCACTGTTCCCATGAGACTGCAGATACTTGAGAAAAGTCAGAATGCAGTTTGAATCTGATCCTGGGATTGCACAGTGCCTGACTCATGAGCCTATCCTTTTGGGGAGCTTTGATAGAGCCAAATGGCCTCCAACCATAAGTGGACAGAGCTGAAGGGTTAGAGTAGAAGGGAATTGTTTAAACCCAGACCTGCTAGTGATTAGCAGTGTGAGCTTTACGTATTTCTGTAAGGTTTGAGGTGCAGGAAACTGACCACCAAGACATATTAAATTAAAGTTTATTACCCAGTAATGAGCGGGACTCATTACGGAGGTAGAGAAATCAGAATTGAAGGAGTGGGGACAGGAGAAAGGACCCAGCTGGGCTGCCTCCACAGATGGAGATGGAGCAATGAGCAGCACTTGGAGGGTTGGGGGAACCTTTTGAGGGGAGGAACAGGAAAGGGTTGGACCCAGTGGGGACAGGAAGGAGTGGGCTCCAGGGCACTCTGGCATGCTCTGATTGGTGGCTCAATGTCTTGGGGATGCCTCTGTGGCAGATGCCAGTAATGTCATAACTCTGCCCACCAGTTGGGGGGAGGGAGGATCTCACAATTTCATTTTATCTCAGTTTCCTCAACTAATACATTGTAAATATTAATAATATGTGATGTGCATAATTTGAAAAGGTGCTGTGAAGATTAAAAGATTGGAACTTTAATAAGAAGCATAACTGCAGAGGAAACCTTAAATGAGAAGCATAATGATTTTAATAAGAATCTTTCCCTTATTTAGTGCATAGAGTTTTCCATTTTTAGAGCCTAATTTTTCTTCATTTGTAAAATAAAGATGCTAATACCTTCCTTATTAGGTTCTTGTGAGGATTAAATAAGGTAACATATGTGGAAGTGCTTAGCAAATAGAAGATATTTAATAAATATGACCTGGATAGGAATTCTCTTCTGTGGACTATCTTAATGTAGAGCTTTCTCAGGACTTGGGGAATGTGTGTTGTAGTCAAGTTGCTTGAATCTTGAATTAGACAACAAGTTTTTTTTTTTTTAGCCTTGCTAGCTCCAACTTCTCAGCTATAAAATGAAAAGTAATTAAATTTGCTAGTAAATGTTTCCAGGTCTTTGAATGGCAGCCAATAAAAGAAGCTAAATATTATTCTTTTAGAATCCATGTCCTTCATGCTGAGGAAATATTATATTTACTTGCACAGACTCCCACTGTGGATTTTGAGAAGAAAACAAAGAAAAACGTTTCCTCCTTCGAATTCCCCACTTGATGGTCGTGTTATCTATATTGAAACAGTGATGGCAGCTGCCAGCAAAGGAGTGTGATTTTCCTTTGGCACGGTAAACCAAGGGTTAAAATCAAAGAGTAATCAGGCCTCTGCTGGTGGGTTGGAATGAGAGCTGATTTCTTAGCAGTCACTCAATCCTCAGCCCCCTCAAGCTGTCTCTCATTTCCCTCCCACCATAAAAGAGTAGGTAGGAGTCCCTTCAGGACTGGGCACTCCCCTCCTTTGCTGTATCCCTCTTTTCCCCACCCACACATACTTCCCAGAACCTCCCTTACCCTTTGGCTCATTTTTTCTTTCTTCAGACCAAAGGCAATCAAGCCTCAAAAAACTAGGGAAAACTTGCAAGGAAAGGCAATCCTAGATGTAAACACCCCCCCCCCCCATCATGTCAATTACTTGAAAATAAGCTGTTATTCTGTCTGCAGATCACTTAAAGCTCTACCCCTGAAATAATTGTTGACAGAGAAAGAAAGTTCACCAGATCCAGATCCCAATTAATTTAGCACCTGATGCCTGTGGAATTCTGGATAGGTCTCAGTTCTTTAGTAAATGGGGACTGGTGTCCCAGAGGTTAATGAAGTTTGCCTAAAGTAGCGGTGGATTAGGGCCTTCCTTTCTTTCATAAATTGCCCATCATCCAGTCTTCTTTGTCCCTTGAATTTTCACCATAATGGGCTGGGAGCGCTCAGAGGATTACCTAAGCAAGCCCATATTTGTCACCGGACACGATTATAGATTTGCATTTTGGAAAAGCTGTATTTCAGGATTTTCTCATTCTTGAGAAATGCAGGGTTTTCCCACAGTAGGACTGATTGTTTTTCAAATCTCCTGCATTAAAATGACCAACTGGCAAAACCTGTCAGTTACAGCATCTTTTCCAAGGAAGTTAAGTTTTTCTTTTGATGACTCTCTCTTTTGATTTTCACTTCACATCCTTTTGAATACCCTGAGGCAGTATTTTTGAGGACTAACTGAAAACAGAATGTTGGTGTAAAACCAAGGGACCCCTCGCTACCTCCACCTTGCTCGAGAAATTTTGTGATTTTTAAAAGTGTACTGGATTTTTAAATTGGACATCCACTTCTCGTCCAAGTCTTGCACTGTAGACTTTGGCCTTAAGTGAGTTTTTCTACAGATGTGTTAACCCCCTGCTGTATCTATCAGCTAAAGAAAACAAATTCATTCAAGGTTACCTCTGCCATTCATAAAGGGCCCCTAAGAGGAGTTTTTCCAGAAAGGTCTGTGTTAATTGCAAGCTCACCAGTTCCTCAGTCCATAATAAAGTGCTCAGACATCATGGGTGCCATTGACACAGACAAAGATAAAGGAAGCAACTGGCTGTTTTTCCTGACATTTTTCACATCAGCCTGGTAGCCTTAGCAGATGCTGGACATGGAAACAGTTCATTACAGTCTCAAACAGGGCTGCCCCTGCACATAACAGGGCTCGATTTCCAGGAAGTTGGCCTGTAATTCAAGGTCTTCAAACCCTTTAAATCTTGAATTTGAACCTTGAACTGAAGAGAGCATTCATTGTAAACTCCATGTTTCGATTCAATTTAACTTCTCTAGAACTGTCTACTTTTCCCAGGGACACCTTAGCACCTTGTAGTCCTTTGATTACTGACAAGTTGGTCATGCATGCCCCACCTGCGACCATATTCTCCAACCTGAATTCCCACTCCGGCCACCTTCTGTCACCCCAGGCTTTGGCACCTTTTTCAGTTTCATGACTTTGTGAATTATGCTTCTTCTTAGAGAAGAGTCACCAGGTTTCTTTTCACAAGGAAGTGGATTTTACTCCCTTTATTCTTGGGCTTCTGCTCTGAAGTATGTCCCTGACTCTCTGGTGCCCCGGTTTTGCATGGGTTTCCCTTCTGAAAGAGGGGATGTGAGCCTAAACCGGTTTAGCTCAGTGGATAGAGCGTCCCAGGTTTGATTCCAGTCAAGGGCATGTACCTTGGTTGCGGGCACATCCCCCGTGGGGGGTGTGCAAGAGGCAGCTGATAGATGATTCTCTCTCATCGATGTTTCTAACTCTCTATCCCTCTCTCTTCTTCTCTGTAAAAAAAAATCGTGTGTGTGTGTGTGTGTGTGTGTGTGTGTGTGTGTATATATATATATATATATATATATATATATATATATATATATATTTATATATATATGATGTGGAAGAACTTCTCCAACATGGTAGGTAGAACACTCAGCCAAGTCCAGGGAGGCCTTTGGTAGTCACCTTGGCCGGATATTGTGTTGGACCAAGGACTGAGCTGGGATTTGGTTTTTCCATTCTCACATTGCTGGTTTGAAGGGGTGGAAACACAGGAAGGGTTGTGAGGACTCTTGAGTGGAGTAGTTGTCCTAGCTTCAGTAGCATTAGGGGTAAAGGAAGTATTTGGTCTGGATCTTGAGAGAGTGCCCATCAGTACCTCTGAGTTTAGCTGGGCTGTTTGTGTGGAGAGTTTTACTATGACCAGTGTCTTCAGCTCCTCTTGTGTCCTAAGGAATTACAGTAAATTTTCCTGCACCTTTACTGTGTTCATTTATTAGTCCTATTTTTTTTTTTTTTGGTGAAGACTTAGTCAATAACATTATAATAATTTTGCAAATGATAGATGGTTACCAGACTTAGTGGAGTGATCACATCATCAGGTATATACCAATGTCAAATCACTATATTATATGCCTGGAACTAATATAATATTGTATGTCAATTATATTGCAATAAAACACATGTTTAAAAAATAGCAAAATTGAAATGAAGTTGCATAGATAGTTCTGCTTATCTATTAAAACTCTTCCTTATTCAAGGGCAACTCCAGGATAAATTCTTCTTGACAGTTTTTATGGATCACTTGTTTGTCCAGAAGTATACACAGAGAATTCCCAAGGCCAGAGGTAGGCTGTTGGGGAAGTGCCCTCTTGGACCTAGAGCAAGTCTGCAGCTTCAGGGTTATTGATAAACCTGGAAGAAGGCAGTGTCTTCTGGCTTCTTGAGAAATCTGTGTGCAGAGCTATTCTCAGGAAGTAGGAGGGAATTGTTGAAAGCCGTCAAATGGATAAAGAGGATGCCTCATCACTCCAGGAGTCAATTTGTCTACTGCTAGGACAGTGAAGCTTTGGCTTCATTTTATAGGTGCCTGAATTGTGAGCTGCTCACAATTTCACTCAATCCAAGTCAACTCTATACTCTTCAAGTCCCACATTGAGTAGATTGATACTTCTACTCTTAACCAGTTCATATGTTTTTTTATCTGATGGTTGCTCTAGTCATTCATTCATTCTCTTACTCTCTTGTTCCATCAACAAACGTGTTTTGAAATTAAGTCTATGCTGGGCATATAGTTTCTATGAGTATGACTGGATACTTTAATCAAAAGCATCTTAATTAAGTTTACACTGAGGCTTCCAGTTCTCAAATATTTTAATATCCTTTTATAACCACAGGTCTCATGATAAGGAAAACCTTGAGAATGAGAGTTCTGGAATAATAAAATATTTAGATACATAAGCAGGACCCAGGATCTTTCATTATTATCCATAAATAATTTAGTTTCTTGTCTTTCCTGAGAGAAAATTGAGAGGATGAGTGGGGATAGAAAGAGCAGCAAGCTTATATCACCATTATAGTAGAAAGAGTGACCTGGAGTATCCTGCACTGACCATATGGTTTTGCAGTATCAGCAAGACAGCAAAACAGAGAAATTGGTACCTTATGTGGACTTTCCACTGAGTACCCAGTCACAGAATGTCCATGTTACATGTTTCAGTGCTTATCAGTGCCAAAGCTTCCCCCTTCTTGCTAATTTTTAAAATTCATGAAACGTTTAATTGACCTCAGTGTAGTTTTGGAAGATTTCAGAAGGTGATGGGCTGGGTTGGGAAATAGCTTGACTTTCCACAAGACTCAGACACATAGCTCTTCAGTACATTGCCTTTACTTTTGAGAATTTGCAGAAGGAAGTTCTGGGCCTCTGCAGAACTTGTCCTTTGATCAACTTGTCCAGAACAAAATAATTTTATTAATTGTTTCATGGTGATCTTTTTATTGTTAAAGGTATATAGGCTGTAGAGCCTCATTGTGTAATATAATTGTGAAATGATCTCATTTAAGTTTATTTTTCTTACTTAAAAAAACATATAGTGAACTTGGTAGTTTCTTACTATCTCAATTGTTCAGTGAGTGAGTTTCTGTCTTAGTCTGTTCAGGCTGCTATAACAGATAGACTGGGTGGCTTATAAACACAGGTATATATTTACCACAGTTTTGGAGGTTGGGTTGTGTGAGATCAAGGCAACAGTAAGTTAAGTGTTGAGAACATGCTTCCTGGTTCATAGACAGCCATCCTTAATGTGCCTTTGAATTGACACAAATCCTATAATAGTCAAATCACCCAACAAAAGCACCACTTCAAAATGCCATCATATTAGTGGTTAGAATTTAGTCTATATCAGCTTCTCAGTGAACTTACTTTGGTTGTGAGCACTCTATATAATAAAAGGGTAATATGCAAATTAACCACCACTCCATCACATAGTGGCCAGGGTGCTGGATGTTGGTGGCATCGCCCCAGTGATGAGCCCCAGCATCCCACACACCCCAGCCCATGGAAGAAGGGCAGGTGGGTGGGCGGGCCTCTGGCCCTGGTCTGCGGAGGGAGAGAGGTTGGGCCTCTGGTCAGAGGTTGCCCAGGCACGGGACTCTGGCATCATTGCAGAGGGAACCCCCGTCTCCATGCATGAATTTTGTGCACCAGGCCTCTAGTTAAATATATTAAATAATCAACAAACATCCTGAGTTAACATCATATTAAGGGATTCTGTTAAACTATAAGACTTCCTGTAATGCGTGCAAAATTCTACCATGGCCACTGATTTGTTTCATAGGCACCCATTAGAGATTGGGAATGAGTGGACATGGGTTCTAGTGACACTAATGAGCTGAGACCTTGAGTAAGTCACTTCTCTTCTCTTCCCACTCTATGCCTTAATCTGTAAAATTAAGAGTCACTTAGTTCTCATCAAGTCTTTCACTAGCAGTAACATGGTAAGGTTTTAAAAAGCTCATAGAAGACAGCTCATTACTTTAAATCTTTCCCACATAGGTTGTTTAACAAATGGAGAGTGAGTTGATAGACTAGCTTTCAAAATCCAGTACAAAGACCAGGGTTTAACACATTTATTGACAAAGGGTGCACCTCTATGCTGCTGGTAATGTAAGAAATATTAGGCTTACTGAAAGTATATGAAACTTTGAAAGAATGTTTTTAACCGAAGTTATAAGACTCTGACCAGTAACTATAAAGTTCAGTTTCATGGATTTACTTATAACTGTCAGCTGACCCTGACTGTGCAGACCCATCAGATATACCTTTTACTGGGTATTCCATTCAGAGCACCAAGTTCTAGACTAGTGCATGCTCCATGGAAAAGAGAGTTGAAATATTTGCATAAGTATGATCTCTTTTCCAGTAGAGCTTGTTCTGTTGAGATGCAAAATCTTAATCCTAAAGAATCACAACACATTTTTGAGTTGTCTTCCAAGGTTGAGGCCTTGTCTGTCTACCTTAATTAGACTCTTGTGTTTCTTTTGCTTCCTCAGCTGTTGATTTCTAAATGTTGTCTTAATGTGAGGTACAACTATTACTTCTTGATGAAAACCCTTTCCATTTTTCTAGTGGGTGCATTCATATTTATTTGCAAACACTTGTATATTACCCTTTCCTTACTACAGCTACAGTTACCCTAAATGCTTACTATGTGCCAAGGAGTATGCTGAGTGCTTTTCATGAAGTATCTTATTTTGTCATCACATCAACACTGTGCAGGTCTGTCCAATAGAAATTGCTGCAGTGATGGAATGTTCTATAATATCAGCACTATCTAACTCTGGTAGCCACATGTAAATGTTAAGCACTTTAAATATTTCTAGTGCAACCAAGAAGCTGATGTTTAATTTGGATTGGTTGTGGTTAAATTAAAATGTAAATAGCCTATGTGGTCAGTAACTTCCATATTGGATGGCACAGTTATTAAGTATAAGTACTTTTATTATACTTTTTTTTTTTTACATGTAAAGAAGCTGTGGATCTAAAGAGGCAAATAATTTTCTCAAAAGTCACAGAACTAGTAAATGGCAGGGCTGAGATTTGATTCTGAAGCCAGTGTCCATATCACTTGACTCTATGGCCACCACTTAGACTGTACCTGCTCCTGTTGTGTCCAAATTTATAAAGAAACACCTCCTGTACATTTGCAGTTAACCATATGTATCAATAGAAAGAAAGCTGATAAATACCCACCAAAGGGGCAACAGTCATTAAAACAGCGTGTCTCTCATCCCAAAATAGTATTATGGCTAATGAAATGAAAGGAAATGTATGAAAATAGATAACACTATACTGTGTAACTGAAATTTTATAAGTGAGTAGAACTTAATTGTTCTCCCTCCCAAAAAAATAAAAGAAGAGATAAGTATGTGATGGTTGTGTTAATTAACTAGGTAGGGGAATCCTTTCACAATTATGCATATATCAAATCATCATGATGTACATTTTAATTATAGAATTTTGTTTGTCAATTATACCTTAATAAAGCTGTAAAAAGAAAAAAGAAAAAGAATATATATTTATTTGTGATATTTCTATTTATATACTTATAGATATTGAATATGATCATCACAAAAGAATAAGGAAAGAAAAAGCTTTAACTAATGGCTTGGGAAAACTGGTTGTCAAATAAATTAAACATAAGCTCCTAACCTGATATATTATACAAAAATAGATTTCAAGTAGCTATGATTTAAACATTAAAGAATACAGTTATTAAAAAATCAAATTATAAGGAAAAGCCAGCTGAAAAATCACTTGAGAAACCATCTGTTATATGGTAAGTTATGAAGAAATCATGAAGGAAAAAAATTACAGATTTGACTTTTTAAGAAATAAAGACATGAAAAATAAAAATATACTTAGAATAAAAGGAAAACAGATATTGGGAATATTTGCAACAAATAAGAGAGAAAATTTGGTAATTGCATTATCCATAAGAAAAACCTTTAGGATACCCAGGTAAGTTAATGAGAAAGAATGTGACTACACAATTTACACAACAGGAGATACAAGTAGTGTGTAAAATATATGCGGGATAGTTGAGTGGGGCTTTTCAAAGAGGTACAAAATAAGTGAAAAAAGAACATTTTATACCCTTTGAATTACTAAAACTTTAAGAAAATAATAATTCTTTGTGTTAGAGCAGTCATTTTCAATCTTTTTCATCTCATAGGACACATTAATTACTAAAATTCTGCAGCACAGTAAAATATATATTTTTGCCTATCTGACAAAAATAGGTATAATTTTGATTGCTTAAAAAATAATAGTAATTACTTGTTCCTTTTGCTTTATAGTTGACTTTTAAAAATTCAGGTACTTATACTCGTATATAAGGATTTCTAGTACCAAGAATAAACACCCGTGGTGTTGATCTGGCATCTAGAAGGGTTCAGGAAACCTGGAGAAGGGGTTGTGCGTAAATTAAATAAGAGTACCAGAGATAAAACATTATTTTGAAAGACATATGGGGGAGAGGGGACAGAGGAGCCTGGCTAAAGAAACCAAGTTCTTGTCTCAGGAACCCTTGCTTTTTATTAAGGTGGAGATATACACACCAAAGTGTAAAATTTCCTATACAATCCATTGTCAGATTGGGGAATAGCCTATGGCTGTTCAGGTGTTTGGCCATCAGGAGGCAATAACATGTAGATTAAGATGCCCTGAACTGTCTGGCAGTAAACAATCAATTTAATGCATCCTTTTCAAGTTTGGGGAAATGCCTTTAGCCATTCCAGCAGGTGGTAACATATGTGACTCAGCCCTTGTTGAGTCCCCAAGTTCTATCAACCTTTCAATGAAACTCTTGCAATTATAATATGACATGCTGGAATGGGCTTCCAGCAAAGAATTAGCCATATAGATGCAACCGTATTATATGATGTGACCAATAAGATGCAAATTAATTATGTGACCTAAATTTTTATATTCAAGAGAGGGCATTCACACTTGATGATTATCCTTGTGTTGGTTGTTGTCATTTTTAAAATTTGACAATCTAAGGGAAGAGAGGTCAGTGCCCATTATTAAATAATCAGGTATTGCATGTTTTAAAAATTCTTGTGGCATACCTACACATTGGTTGAAAATTTCTGGGTTAGGGTGAAGGTGGTAAAACTGGTGTATTCATGTTGGTTGTGGCAGTTGGAATTTCTCCAATTTAGAAAGCAAATGTGATGAAGTAATCAAGAACCATAAAAACGCACATTTCCTTTGACTTAATAATCACTTCCTGAAAATTTGTCTGAAGGAAAAAACCTAAGGAAAAAATGCACCTCCTTCTACCACCAAATCTTTAATATGGAAAACATGCTATTGAATTTTGAAGACTGAAATTTATAGCATTAGCCCTAATAAGTAAAGAAAGGAAAGCCATGTAAAATATCCAGTCATTAGTTGGGATGGTTAAGTAAATTATGCTACATACACAATGTGGAATATTACACATCTCTTAAAATGATTATTATGACCTCTATGTAGCAACATAAAGACTCATGAAAAACAGCTAGATGAAGTGTTGTATGTCGGCTAAAATTTCAACCATGTCCAAAGATACACATGCATATGGAACCAGACTACAAGGGGAGCTCAGGAAAATTAAAACAGTTGGTATATTATAGTCATGGGGTTGTGGGTGATTTATTTTTATTTTTATTTACCTATGTCTATTTTGCAATAAACAAAAACTGAAATGAAGACATGAACAGAAAGTCACAGACATGAATTATATTCATTTATTATTGTTGCTTATTGGAAGCTGCCCATTTTTCTCTCTTTGCCCTCGGCCACCTACTCCTAGTTTAGGTGAGCTGCAAGTAACCAGAATTATCCAGCCTCCAGTGAAATATACCCAGTAAAAGAAACTACTGCTTTATGCTCAGAGATTTATTATGTGATGATTGTCAAGAGAGAACTATGTATTGTACGATGTCTCTGTGTCTTCAGAGTCTGCGAGTTAATGGGAATGAATGAAGAGGTCATCTGGTAGAATGTGCTGTGGCAAATTAAACTGTACATTATGAACATGAAATACTAGAAGAAAATACAAAAGCCAGCTAAAGCACCATAAAACAAATCAGCTACAGACTGATAATATGGCACCTATATGCTCAGATATACCCATTACTATGGCCATTTTGCAGACCATAAAAAGTCAACAAACTACACCTTCACACAGATTGCTCAGACAGAGCTACTATTGAAATTAATATGATAAATGCAGAATGAATAGGAAGGTGTTGGGTTTGATTTCTCTAGAGTCACTCTTAATGGTAAACTTCAACACCGTAACCAGACAACCAGATCTATGCAAATGGATATAAACAATTATTCCTTCCATCCCTCCCTCCATCATTCCCTTCCTTATATAATTCTTTCCCTCATCCAACCCCCAACATTTTCTTCCTTTCTTTTAAAAAATATTTTTATTGATTTCAGAGAGGAAGGAAGAGGGAGAGAAACATAGAAACATCAATGATGAGAGAGAATCACAGACCAGCTGCCTTCTGCATGCCCCCACTGAGGATTGAGCCCCCAACCCCAGCATGTGCCCTGCCTGAGAATTGAACTGTGACCTCCTGGTTCAGAGGTCTATGCTCAACCACTGAACCACACTGGCTGGGCTTTTTTCTTCTTTTCCTAAGCAATTCTAGTCACTTAAGCTAACATGTCTGAAAATCTTTATAATTTACTAAATTTCTGTCAGTGTTTCTTCAATTCTTCTCCATTTCCTTTTTATTCTTACTCTTACGGTTCTTTAAAGGTTATGTATTTTGCATATTCAGAGACTTCTGCTTTTCCCACCTTTCATGATTAGCATTTGATAAATGAATCATGAATTTTGTCTGTATAGAGTTGTTCTGGCATGTCAAGACCCTTTTGGGTGCTTTTGATGACACCATAGTTTGGCTGTGGCTGGCTGGTTTGGTTTTCTTTCCAAGGAAATAGCTACATGTGATGGGTTGATTGAATAGGGCACAAAAGCAGTACATGTGTTTGAAATGAAAGGCTGTCACTGGGAAGAGAGACTTAGTTATTTCCTTTGTGGCTAGAAAAAAACTCAACAAATCCCAGCAGGAGCTGGACTTGGATTCTATAAAAGGAAGCACCTTCTAATACAGCAGATCAAATACAGGATGGGCTTTGTCCAGAGCCAGTATATGTGGGAGTACAGTTTGTACATTATACAAAATCACCTGGCCACGGAAATGAGTGGTAGCTGAAATGTAGCTTTGCTTTGCTCACCAATCCCTGTACTTTTGAATAAGGCTATGTTAGCAAAGTGGGAGGCTTTTAGTCTTTCACATAAAGGCACTGTATGTGCTATCGGTAGCCTTGGGTATCCCAGGAGGAGAGTGACTTTTCTCCAGATCACTTGTTACAGAACAAGGGAGAGAATGGCTCAACTTGTGCAGGAGAGGCAGTGCCTACTTTTTCTCCATTATCTCTATATTTCCTGGTTGTGCTTTGATCTATTGTACTACCGAATAATCCCTTTGACTTAAGGAGTCTGTGGCCAACTTGAATCTCCTCTCATAGATGCTAACAGCATTCACATTCAGACTCCCAACTTCTTGGAGATGGATAGGTGCCTCCACTTACAGTGCTGGGTTGAATTCTCTTTTCAGAGAATGTGACCTCTCTCTTCTTTACAGTAGAGATCAGCACTGCATTCTGCCCAGCACCTATCTAGTGCTTTGTGAGGACCATAGGAGATTATGTAAACTGAATGCACTTTGAAAAATGTGAAGAAACGTCATTAATAATTAGGTAGTCAACAAACTTGGAGTTACAGTCATAGTAAGGTCTTTATTGGCGACTACTACTCTGTTTCCCCGAAAATAAGACAGTGTCTTATATTAATTTTTTCTCCCAAAGTTGCTCTAGGCCCTATTTTCAGGGGATGTCTTATCTTTCCATGAGCTAGGTTTTATTGTCGGAGGATGTCTTATTTTAGGGGAAACACGGTAAGGCTTGTTTCACCATGAAGAATTTCCTGACTGCTGCCCTAACTGGTTTGCTCAGTGGATAGAGTGTAGGCCCATGGACTGAAAGGTCTCAAGTTCGATTCCAGTCAAGGGCATGTACCTTGGTTGCGGGCACATCCCCAGAAAGAGGTGTGCAGCATCAGTGTTTCTAACTCTCTATCCCTCTTTGTAAAAAAAGTCAACAAAATATATTTTAAAAAAACACACAGCAAAATTCCCTTACTCCTGCAGCTTATCAACTTCCTTGCACTGTGGGTATGCACAGCACTCATTTGCCTATCAGCATATAACATTTGATAGTTTAGTCACCCTTTCATGCCTACCATTTGTTTTCCTCAAATAGACTGCAAACTCCTGGAGCTGTGTGTTATACCCTCACCTTAATGAAACTCCCAATAAAACATAATAGACATACTGTTTGAATTAACTTGAATTGATCCTTCCTTCTAATTTCTCTCCCTCCCTTGCTTCAATAGACATTATTTGAACATCTAGTATGTTTCAGTCTCTGTTCTAATCAGCAAAACAGACAAAAGCCTCTGCCTTCATGGAGCTTTCTGTGCTTGCCCAAATGTGCCTGTAATTAGCTGTGTGACCTCAACCAAATCACTTTTCTCTCTGGGACTAAGGGGGTCCTCCTGTGTACACTGAAGGTTTTACAAACATTCTCATCTTTCTTTCCTATTATTTTTTCTTCAACTATCTTCTCCACCTTTGATTGTTTTCTTTGTTATGTGTTTATCACATTCAAAATATTAAGTGCTGTAAGGAAAACAAGGATGCCCTTTTTTAAATGACTCATATTTTGGGTATTTCACAACAATGTTTTTAACCTAGATCATTCTTTTTTTTTTTTTCTATCATAGATTTGTTTAGCCCAAAGACAATGCATGTTTTATTTCCACCTTGAGTATCCAGCTCACAATGAGCTATTATTCAGTTTTTGAAGTATTACTTTAGATTTTCTCCCATTACAGCATCAACCTTCTTTTGTTCATTTCCTTTAGTCCTCTGTCCCAAAAGAAGCTCCCAGGGTTACAGCCTTGGATTCTTGAGCTGCAGGAGATTGCCTGCTTAACCACAATAAATACTCAGGAGAAAATTGGCTATTTTTCTTCTGTAATTTTATTTGTTTAAATCTTGATTGCTGATAGTAAATACACTCTCAAAGATAATTTAATTTCCAAATAATTTGGTATCTGATTTGATGCAGTTTGAGTGTTTTGTGGATTTGGGGGATATTGTTTTTCTTTTGTAATGAGTTTTGCACAATAGCTTTGTTTAATGTTACATTGTCTTGCCTGGCTACCAGAAGGGTTGTGGTTAGTTTATTAATAGTAATTAGCTCTCAAAAAACTTATTTGCTACTCAGTAGGCAAAAACTAAACTCATTTCCCCTAAGAAGAGGAACAAGACAAGGATACCCACTTTCACCACTCCTATTTGACATAGTACTAGAAGTACTAGCCATAGTGATCAGACAAGAAGAAATAAAATGCATTCAAACTGGAAAAGAAGAAGTAAAACTGCCCTTATTCCCAGATGACATGATACTATACATAGAAAACCCCAAATACTCCATCAAAAAACTAATAGACCTAATAAATGAATTTGGCAATGTAGCAGGATACAAAATCAACACCCAGAAATCTATGGATTGCCTTTTTATACACCAAAAATGAACTTACAGAAAGATAAATAAAAACAAAACAAAAACAAGAACAATCCCGTTTACCAGTGCACCAAAAAAAATTAAGATACCTAGGAATAAACTGAACTAAGCATGTAAAAGACCCGTACTCAGAAAACTACAGGTAATTGAAAAAAGAGATAGAGGAAGACATAAACAAATGGAGGAACATACCATGTGCATGGATTAGTAGAATTAACATCACTAAAATGTCCATATTACCTAAAGTAATCTATAGATTCAATGCAATACCTATTAAAATACCAATAGCATATTTCAAAGAAATAGAACAAACTCTACAAAGATTAATCTGGAATAAAAAACAAGAGACCCCAAATAGCCACAACTATCCTGAAAAGAACAAAGTTGTAGGGATCACAATACCAGACATCAAGCTTTATTACCAAGCCACAGTTCTCAAAACTGCCTGGTAATGGCATAAGAATAGACATATAGACCAATGGAAGAGAATAGAGAATCCAGAAATTGACCCAAGCCATTATACTCAATTAATATTTGACAAAGGAGGCAAGAGCATACAATGGAGTGAAAACAGTCTCTTTAATAAATGGTACTGAGAAATTTGGTCAGATACATGCAAAAAAAATTAAACTAGACCACCAACTTACACCATACACAAAAACAAACTCAAAATGGCTAAAGGACTTGAATGTAAGATGGGAAACCATAAAAATCCTAGTAGGATTAAATTAATACAAAAAATAGGCAGCAAAATTGCAGACATATTTCATAGCAATACCTTTACAGACACAGATCCTAGGGCAAGAGAGACTAAGGAGAAAATAAACAAATGGGAATAAATCAAAATAAAAAGCTATTGCATAGCAAAAGAAACTGTCAACAAAACAATAAGAAAGCCTGCTGCATGGGAAAACATACAGTATTTGCCAATGTTATCTCTGATAAGGGTTTAATCTCCAACATTTATAGGGAACTCATACAACTTAACAAAAGGAAGATAAATGATCTAATAAAAAAAATTGGCAATGGACCTAAATAGACACTTTTCAAAAGAGGACATTCAGAAAGCCAAGAGACACATGAAAACATGGTCAAAGTCACTAATCATCCAAGAGATGCAAATCAAAACAACAATGGGATAGCACCTCACACCTGTCAGAATGGTTATCATCAACAAATCAACAAATGACAAGTGCTAGAGAGGATGGGGAGAAAAAGAACTCTCCTTCACTGTTGGTGGGAATGCAGACTGGTGCAGCCATTGTGGGAAACAGTATTGGCGTTTCCTCAAAAATGTAAAAATAGAACTTTCACTTGACCCAGTAATTCCTTCTAGGATTATATCCCAAGAAACCAGAAACACCAATCAGAAAGGAATATGCACCACTATGTTCATAGCAGCACAATTTACAATAGATAAGATTTATAAACAGCCTAAGTGAACATCACCAGATGAGTGGATTAGAAAACTGTGATACATCTACACCCTGGAATACTATGCTGCTATAAATAAGAAGGAATTTTTACCATTTGCAGCAACATGGATTCAACTGAAGAGCATTATGCTAAGTGAAATAAGCCACTCAGTGAAAGAAAAATATCACATAATCTCACTCATTGATGGATAATAAAGAACATTATAACCCCATGAACAAAAAATATAGATACAGAGTCAGAGAAGAATTGAACAGACTGTCGAATTACAGCGGGAAGGCTGGGGAGGGTGTGAGGAGTAAGAGATCAACTGAAGGACTTGTATGCATGCATATAAGCATAACCAGTGGATGCATGACACTGGGGTGGGGTGGGGTAAGGGCATGTGCCAGGGTGGGAGGGTTAGGGGAGGCTGAGGGAAGGTCAATGGGGGGAAAATAGAGACATATGTACTACTATTTGTAATACTTTAAACAAACAAACAAAAAAAGAATTAAAGAACAAAAAAAAAGAAGGAAACTTCCTTGTTGTAGCATTTAGTCTTTATTGAAAAAACACAGTTGTGTTTTTTTTTTAAAGAATGGATTAATTTGTAAAGTATTAAGAAAATATGGAAAATTTTAATCTTGTATAATTTGTATGATGTGTGCAGTAAAGTGATCATTTTTATATTATTTAATATTCAGTTTTAAGATATTAAGGTATGACTGATATTAATATATTGCCTAAGTAAGGCAACTAAATGTGTTCTAACTAAATTAATTCAGATTTAATTATTAAATGAGGTTGGTCTAGAGCAGTGATCCTCAACCTTTTTAATGCCGCGACCCTTTAATACAGTTCCTCATGTTGTGGTGACCCCCAACCATAAAATTATTTTCGTTGCTACTTCAAAACTGTAATTTTGCTACTGGTATGAATTTTAACATAAATATCTGTGTTTTCCAATGGTCTTAGGCAACCCTGCGATCTTGCAACCTCTGCTGTAGAGCCTAAGACCATCGGAAAATACAGATATTTACATTATGATTCATAACAGTAGCAAAATTACAGTTATGAAGTAGCAACGAAAATAATTTTATGGTTGGGGGTCACCACAACATGAGGAACTGTATTAAAGGGCCGCGGTATTAGAAAGGTTGAGAACCCCACTGGTCTAGAGAGATGAAGATTATATGTTTGATCCATAATTACATGTGAAGTTTGAATTTTCATGAAAACTCTAATGATGTCCTGTCTTTGTGGTTATTTTTGAGATGCTGTGAGCATTATAAATAGCAATGAACAAAGCACTGAACAACTCAGGGTTTCATATACTAGGTTGCCTGAATTAGAAAGGAAAAACTTAATTCACAAAACCAGTTCTCTCCCTAACCAAGGAACAGTAAAAGTTACTTTAAACTGTTTTGAACAAATTCCTTATGGAAACTGGGATGGGTGTCACGATTTAGGCCATATTAATTTGCAGCACCTAGTAGAAGAGAGTTGAAGCCAGTCCAACAACTTCACAAATTTGTAGTTAGTGCACAACTGGGAACGGCTTATCACCATTATTTAAAAATTATTTATCTTTATAATTCCATATATCATTTGTTTTTCTACCCCCTGGCTGGTTACATTTTGTATGTTGATGTAACCATTTGTTCATAGTGTCATTGCATTCCACCAGTAAATAAATATTTATGGCATTCCTACTATTTTCCAGATACTATATTAAGCACTGGGAATATGTTGGTATACAAAACAGACATGATCCCTCCTCTCATGAAACTTACTGGTCTCCTTAAGCAATTAGGGAAATTGCATACTAAGTCATTTAATTTCTCTGAGTCTCAATGTCATCATTCTTTTTACCTTGAAGGATTGTTGTATGAATGAAAGGAGTTCTGTAAAGCACCTCCATGATATTTGGGACACTGTGGAACCTCAGTACGTGGTAGCTCTTATCATCATTGAGATTCCTGAAGAATTTAACCTTAATAAGTGGATTGAGGAGCTATTGAAGATCTTCTGAGTGAAAATTCACCCCATGGAATATCTTTAGTCAACCCATTGGGTGGGGAGAGTTGAAGGTTGCAGGCTACCAAATTTGAACTTTTACCACATGAGTGTTAAAACTCAGTCCAAATACATTTTAATGAGAGATCAAAGTACATTAACTATGACATTTTTTGATCTACCCATGGAAAATGTAAATTTGGCTCTTTCCTCTAGCATTTCAGAAATTATCAAAAGGCCATTCAGAATGAGCAATATAATTCTTGGATGCCAGGAGTGAGGGAGAACATAGGTGATTTTTGAGGGATTTGAAAATCATTTCCTGTCTATTAGAACATATCAAAACATTCTGGCTGCTAATTTTAGTCAGTTGATTGCAGAATAAATGGTAACATTTTATAAAGGGCATAACAAAACAATGCTGTTTGTTTTCTATAATGAGCACTTTTAGGTAGAACTTTTTGAAGCATGTCTGTAATTTAAAAGAAAGTCTTCCTACAGTTTTTAAAAATGGAAGTTTCCCTGTGTCCATTTTAATTTTTACTTATTATCATATCATCATAGAGTAGAAGAGGCCAAAAGTTCATTATGTCTTTGTCTTCATCCATTCAGGCAGCTATAACAGAAATACCACAGACTGGGGTGGCTTATAAACAACAGATATTTATTTTTCACAGTCTGGAGGCTCAGAAGTCCAAGGTCAAGACACAGGTAGATTTAGAACCTGATGAAAGCCCAATTCTTGGTTGATAGACAATCTTCTCACTTTTATCCTCACATTGTGGAAGGGGCAAGGGATCTCCCCAGGGACTCATTTATAAGGGCCCTCACCCTCATGACCTAATCACCTCTGCCAGGACTTAACAAGCTCCTAAAGCCCCACCCCCAAATCCCATCACATTGGAGATTAGGTTTTGTCATATGATTTTTTTTTTTTTTTATCTTTGGAACGGGGGAGCCACACAAACATTAAATCTATGGCTGTTTTACTTCCTATTCATGGGCCTGGAAATAAGTTATACACATGTAATAGTCTGTGTTCTTTAAAATGCTTTTGTACTTATTTTATTCTGCCTAGGGGGCAGGAATTATTATCTCAATTTCATAAGTGAGGACATTGAAGTGCAGAGATTTACTCAATATCGCACTGTTTGTTAGAGACAGACCCAAGACTAGAAGCTGTTTTTCTTTTTCCACAACACTAGGCCATACCAAGTACTTTTTGCTGTTTCAATTACATTGACATGAGTAGGTTAGTACCAAAATCCTTGAAGACAGATGAGAAGTAATTAAGTTTGAGTATCCTCAAACAAGATATCCCTTTATTTAAAAAAAGATGAATGTTGTAGGACGGTGAGGATGGCAGTCTTTAAAAAATCTCAGTAGAGAGTAGTGCTGTGACTAGTGATGGAAGGAAAGCTGTGACTATTGCACAGATTTCAAAATGCTGTAAAACTGGGCTGCTGGTCCTCTTTCTAAATGGAGAGTACAGTAGTATGGTTTGTGAGTGTTTGCACTTAAAAATATTTTAATTATTTCAGAGAGGAAGGGAAAGGGAGAGAGAGTAACACCAATGGTGAGAGAGAATCACTGATCCCATACTTCCTGCACTCCCCACTCTGGAGATCCAGCCCACAACCCTGGCATGTGCCCTGATCAGGAATCGAACCGTGACCTCCTGGTTCATTAGTAAATGCTCAACCACTGAGCCTTGATGGCTGGGTAATTGTATTAATATACACGTGTGCGAGCGTGTGGGCGCGCGCACACACACACACACACACACACACACACACACACACACACTGACTGAGTGGCCAGATTATTATGATCTCTTAATGCATAATAATCTGGCCACTTAGTGTATATCTTATATAATAAAAGGCTAATATGCAAATTGTCCCCCCAAACAGAAGTTCGACCAGCAGGCAGGCTGGCCAACTGCCCACGTCCTCTCCCCCTGACCAGGCTGGCCTGCCCCCACCCAGGCACCAATTAATGCACTGGGCCTCTAGTGTGTGTGTGTGTGTGTGTGTGTGTGTGTGTGTGTGTGTGTGTGTATTGATTGGCTGCCTCCTTCATGCCACCTACCGAGGTCAAGCGTGAAACCCGGGCATGTGCCCTTATCCGGGAATTGAACCTGACACCCTTCAGTCCACAGACCATCGCTCAATCCATTGAGCCAAACCAGTTAATGCTGTTTGTACTTTTGATGTTTATAAGTCCCTAAGTGGCTCCCGTTTTCTTGCCTCCTACAGTCACAGGCCAAGGCTCACAATGCTTTACCTCCCAGGACACAATTCACTCACAATCACATGTAACATTTTAGAAAACTTGGTGCTTCTGGGAAACAATGAGTCCAGTTCTTGATTATTTATAGCCTGCTAATCATTATTGGGGAATATTCTGCTTCGTTTTGCTTCTTGCTGTCTACGTGCTTACCTTTTATTCTTGTAAACTCTGGATTCAACATCTGTATAGGATTGGAGTGGGGAGTGAGCAGAAGGAAAAGAAAAATTTTACTTTTCATCTTACAGCTCTTGCAAGTGAAATAGCTAAACGAGGAAAGGGCTGACACTCTTTGCCATGGTGTTTTGGGAGATTGTGGATTTCAATTATCCATGCTCATGCTGTCCCCCAGGACTACAAATTATGGGCAGCTGGCCATAAGTGAAAGGCTAAATAAATCTTGAGCTGAAGCTACTTAATGTCTCAAAGATTGCAGGGAAGATCTCAGACTGGCAGTAGAGCCCGAGGCTATCAGCTACTAGTATGTGTTGGCCTTCCATTTGGAACCCGTCTCTCACTTTAATGAGAACCCTGATATTTAAGAGAAAGAATGGCTGTGGCTTCCATTTTATCCATTTTATAGAATGGCTCTAGGTAACTACAGGATCATAATCTAAATCCTATACTGGGATGGGTCCCCAGGCCCATTAATTGATGACAAAATAGGAGAAGACTCTTGACACCTACAGATTCATGAGAGATAGCTGGATGGATTTATATGAAGGAGATCACAATTGGATGGATAGTCATACGAATAGGCAAGCATGAAGCTTTAGATTGAATCTGCATCTTTTCCAAGACTGTTTTTATATAGTAGTACTGCTTATCCCAAGTCCTGATGAAAAGGAAAGCTAGTAATATGTTGATATTTTCCTGTAATGAATTAGAAATAGGACTGAATTAGAATAAGATGAAGAGATTAGCTAAAGAACATATACACATAGCCCATGCTCACAGACAACAGTGTGGTGAAGGTCAGGGGAGGGCGGGCAGGGGATGGGGAGGAGGTGGACAGAGAAGGGGAAAATGTGAAACATCTGTAATAGTGTCAACAATAAAAATAAATGTAAAATATATTAAAACATAAAATCAATAAAAAATTTAAAAAGGGTAGATTGTATATAGTATGGTACGTAAATTTTATTCTCAATAAATATATTAATTTAAAAAATAAATAAGGCTGGAAATTAGAAGGTCAAAAGAGGGACATACAAAGATTTATAAAGATAGAGCCTAATAAAATTTGCTATTATTATATTGAAACAATGCAATATATTTATGTAACATATTTTTATACATATTAAAGCCCCTCTGTGGTTATTCCTACCCCTTACCTATTGTAGGAAGTAAGATGGAAATATCCAAGAGTGCATCTTTTCTTTTCAATCTTTATTGTTGAGATTAAAACAGATGTCCTCCCTACATCTGGTTCTCGCCCTGCCCAAGGCCTTCACCACCTTATTGTCTGTGTCCATAGGTAATGCATATATGCTTCTAAGATCTTTGCTTAACCTCTTCCTACCTCTTTACGCCCCTTCTCTCTGAGAATCTTCAGTTTGTTCCATTTCCATGCCTCTGATTCTTTTTTATTCTCCAGTTTATTTTGTTCATTAGATTTCTTATTAATTTATTTTGATTTTTAGATTCAGTTGTTGATATGTATATATTTGTTGCCATTTTGTTGTTCATATTTTTTATCTTTTTCTTCTTCCTCTCTTTAAAGAATACTCTTTAACATTTCATGTAATACTGGGTTGATCTTGTTTGTGAAACACTTTATCTGACCTTTAATTCTAAGTGTTAGCTTTTCTTGGTAGAGGGATAATGGTTGAAGGTCTTTGCTATTTATCACTTTGAATATTACTTGCCACTCCCTTGTGGCCTGCATAGTTTCTGTTGAGAAACTAGCTGACTGTTGTATGGGCATTCCTTTGTAGGTAACTAACTTCTTTTCTCTTGCTGCCTTTAAGATTCTCTCTTTGTCTTTAGCCCTTGGCATTTTATTTATTTATTATTATTTTTTATATTTATTGTTTTATTAAGGTATTATATGTGTACATATCTTTCCATTGCCCTCCCACGCCCATACATGCCCCCCCCCCCGAGTTTTTTGTCCATTGGTTTTGCTTATATGCATGCATACAAGTCCTTCGGTTGGTCTGCCCTTGGCATTTTAATTATGATGTGTCTTGGGGTGTTCCTCTTTGGGTTTCTCTTGTTTGGGACTCTCTGTGCTTCCTAGACTTATAAGTCTATTTCTTTCACCAGGTGGAGGAAGTTTCCTGTCATTATTTCTTCAAATAGGTTTTCAGTATCTTGCTCTCCATCTTCTTCTGGCACAACTATAATTTGAATGTTAGTATGGTTGATGTTGTCCCAAAGGCTATTTACATTATCTTCATATTTTTGGATTCATTTCTTTTTTGTTCTTCTGGTTGGATGAATTTTGCTTCCTCATAGTTTAAATCATTGATTTGATTCTAGGAAACCTCTACTCTTCTGTTGAATCCCTGTATATTATTCTTGTATTTCATTCAGTGTATGTTTAATTTCTGACTGGTCCTTTTCCATGTGATTGGGATTCTCACAAAGATCCTTGAAAGTCTCACTTAAGTCCCTTGGAGGTTTCCAGAAGATCCTTGAGTAACCTTATAACTGTGGTTTTGTACTTTATATCTAGTAGTTTGCTTTCTTCCAGTTCTTTCATTTGTGACATGTTTCTTTGTCTCCATATTTTGGCTGATTCCCTCTGTTTGTGTCTATGTATTGGGTAGAGCTGCTATGTCTCCTTCAGTTGTTAGAGTAACCTTGTGTAGTAGGTGTCCTATAGGGCCCAGTGTATTAGCCTCCCTAGTCACTTGAGCTGGGAATTTTAGGTGAACCCCTTTGTGGGCTGTGGGCACAGTCTTGTAGTTGAGACATGATTGCTGTTGGTGTCACTGGGAGGAATTGACCTCCAGACCAATTTGCTGTGAGAACCAGCTGTGGCTACAGTGGGAGAGCTGCTATGAAGGAGACACCCCTATGGAGCTGGATTTGCTGCAGTGGGGCTTTGGTGCTCACTGAGTCTGCCCCTTGAGTGTGTTGCTTATGGATATGTAGAGTTGTAATCTGGTATGGCATAACACTAACCACTAGGTAGACTAACTTTTCGGTTTCCAGGGAGGTGCAAAGTCAGCCACTGCCTGGGGCCAACCAGGAGAGCTACAGAGATATCTGCAGATTCCTCCTCTTTGTATTGGGTTTGGAAGTGCCCAGGTTTGGAAGTGTCCAGACAAGGCCCAGCTATGAAGCAAGGCAGGCTGCTGGTGGTGTTGGGTCTTGGGCCTTTTATTAATAGGTTTGGGGCTCCTTGATTCAACTGCAGTTTGTGTGAGAGTTGCAAGGATAGGCCATTCAAATGCAGAAGCCACCATAGGCAGCTTAAGTGGGGTTGTAAATTGGATGAGAATTATCATGGAGGAACAAACAGAAATGGCTGCCAGTCAGCGTTGTGACCAGGGAGGTCCCAGGACATAAACAATGATTCCTGCAAGCACCTCTGTCTGGGAGAAAGCCACACCCAAGTTCCTACCCCAATGCCTCACCGTCATGTTATGTCCCCTTGGTTCTGGAGCTCAGAGGAAGCAGGACCTTGTAAGTTCAGTTCGTGGCACTGACCCTTTAAGAGGAATAGCTGGCTCTCCTGCAGGCTCTGTGTCACGGAGCTCCAATCTGTACTAGGTTTTACAGCCCGTAGTTATGGGCAATTCTTTTCCGAGCTCTGGGACCCTGGGCTCGGGATCTGATGTGGGGCTGGGACCCCTTGCTTCTCCAGGCAGCCTGCACAGAGAGAATCTCCCTCCCAATTAAAAATGTGGCACAAGTGGGTGCTGGACCAGCAAGTTCCGTGTCTCTACACCTCCTACCAGTCTCTGCTTTCTTCTTCTCTAGTTGTAGTACTTCCACTCAGCCAGCTTTCTGGTTTTGGAGGATGGTTATTCTGTATTTTAGTTGTAATTTTGATGTGGTTATGGAAGGGGGCAATTACAGGCATTTATCTATGCCACCATCTTCCCATCTCCCCATCTTTTCAGTAATGCAAAGAATATAGACCATTTATTCTCAAACTTTTTTTCATTATCATCCTTGAAAGGAGGAAGTTTAATTCTATTTAACTTATCTCTAACAACAGAAATTAAATACTAAGAATTAGATTTTTAGAGGGAGAAGGGTAGGGTGAGATTACGAAAGGCCACAAACCAATGTAATACCTAAAGTTATTTTGACCCTTCCTAGAAACCAATTTTCTTCCCTTTGTGGGTTATGTTGTCCTTGTTGAAGAAGCTGTGAAACCAGACAATTTATGAAGGAATATTTAATTGTCTTGGGCTATGAATGTTATTTCTGTTGCCCACATTAGTAACCTCCAACAGGAGTGTAGTAATGTTAGTTAAGTTCTTACTATCTGTTAGATATTTTCCATGCATTGCTTAATTTAATCATCACAACAGGCCTGAAGTTGAGAGCTGAAACTACTTCCCCACACTCACATAGCAGCAGTTTGAACCCAGGTTTTTCTGATGTTAGAAAGTGTGATCTTTGGAATGCTTTTTTTTTTTAAGGGACATTGCAAGTTGTAACTGTGTAAAAAAATATACAGAGGTTAGTGTTTATTTCTAAAGTTGATTTTGGAATCTCTGGTAGGAATTTTGGGTATTTTTGGGTAAAATAGAGCAATCTGACTAGAACTGGATTTTCTCCCTCTCCCTGGCACATCCTCATAGTTTGAAATGTGTTCCTTAGTATCATATGGAAATAATTGTAGCTTCTTGATATTTGCTGAGATCATAGGAACTCAGTGGGTATGACTAATAATATATTCTTAACACAGATTTTATGTGTATACTAATCTCAACACAGATTAATAGCTCTTAATTTTGCCAAAAATAGGTTTCCAATTGTGTGCTTGTGTATGATAATAAATGGCAGAGAATATTAGGCAAGTAGAAAAGCAGTGGCCATTTGTACAAGATTGATTTTTAAAAAAGGGGAAAATAAACCAATTTTCAACATGCAATGCCTGAGAAGTAGATATGTACACAAAACCAAGCCAGCATACTTTGACCTACTAGTGGGGAGAAAATACAGAAAGTCCTCAGTTAACTTTGTAGCTTCTGCAACTCTGAAGTACCTATTTTATCATTTTTACCAGAGGCTAATTGATATAAGTAAGAACTAGGTTCCTGCCACATCTCATCAAGGCTATAACGAAACTACATTGAATGAAATGAAGTTATTCAAGGACCTGCAGTATTCCATGCTGATGTTTATGATGTCGGGGTGTGTGTGTGTGTGTGTGTGTAGATGTATAAACATAGCCATTTCTTAATCTAGACTTTAGCCTTTACATTTAATGTAAATTATGTCCATACATATGAATATGTAGGTTTCCCATATGTGCTTTCACAGACGTTTTCTCTTTAATAAGCCCACCTCCATCCCTCTCTCCACTTGGCAGTGGTGCAAGTCAACAAAATTAGGAATTAGATCCCAGAATAGTTAGTAACTGATTGGTAGATGTTTGTTTCATTTTAAAGATGAAGAAATTGAGGTCCTCAGAAGCCACACAAATTGGAATTCAGACTGCTTAGCATATTGCATTGTCTATCTGTGGTCATTGTTCCTGAGTCTTTGTTTTTTTATAAAAAGAGAGAATGCAAAAATATGTTGGTAGTTTCATATGGTGGCCAGAGAAGTATTCTGAGCCAGAGGTAAACTTTAAAGAGAATAAAAAGTGGGGGAAGTTGGCTTATCAGCATGTCATTATTTTTGCATATTAACACATTGGTTGGAAAATAGATTGAAAGAAAATGAAGTTCTTTCTTGCAAATTTATCTTAAAATATAACAGTTGAGAATATTTTAAAATCATAGACTATACTTTTCTGAAAACACAAAATCTCACTGAAATTAAACATTTGTTTTTTCATGGACATGCTGAGTGACCATGGTCAAGTCAAGTAACTTTTCTGGACTTCGTATCTTAAATAATTTCTAAAACATCTCAGTCCTATATATTTCAGCATATGGGAAGACAAATTGTGTGTAGTCTTAGTATGTTTAGATGTATAACACAGTTCTTTTCTAAAAGTTTTCCGATTTGTGCTAGGTAGTTTGTTTACAAAGTGCATTTGACAGATAATAAAATATCCTGTGTTGACAGAAGATATGTACAATAAATATTTATCAAACTCTATTATTTGCATGTTAGCTAAACCAGATCTGATATTTGTAGTGTCACCAAATAAATAATATATAAAGTCAATGTGCCCATTGAACCCTTCCATCTTTTCCCAGATATTTTACTTTATTGAATAGTTGGGTTCTGCTGAGGGTGGAAGCTGAAACTATTGTTTTCTCAGTGCTAATATTTGCATTACGTTGAGGTTCCCACAGGTAGGAAAGATTGTCTAATTGTTACCATAACCCCTATAGTCTAATGTAGGCTTTTGTGATTATAATAATTTTGCTTTGAAAAGGCATTAGTGTTTTTGCTGTCAACTCCCCATTTCATTTTTTCCATATTCAGTTCAATGTTTGGCTCCTTGGAAGCCATGAAGTACATACAGTATATGTAGCTAGAATACCTTCTGCTCTTTGCATCCAGATTTTGACTGCTTCTTTGCATTGTCTGGGAGGAGGACTGGAGGGTTCATATGCTGTGTTCCCTAAAGAAAGAAAAGCATAAATTATTTATGCAATCAAAAATCACCAGAAGGAATGTGTTATAAAATAAAACAAAGGGAAAAGCAGACATTAAAAGGAGATTTTTATCCATCTTTGCTTTTTGTTTCAGTGGCTTGCTGAACTCTGTCATTATTTGTTGAAGAAGGAAAAAGAAGACCTTCAAATCAGTGTTTGAATTTTTTCTAGTTACCAAGATTCTCCCACTCTTTTTTCCTAGCTCAAGGAGATTTCTCATTTTACTTTTTAATATATGCTGTATTGGAACTTGGGCACATTTGAGAGTGTGAAATGCAGCTATGTTCACCTGCATTATTTAGAAAGAATAGAGAACTCTGCAAGCATATACATTTCTAATCACATTTGGTTCTTCTATCAGTTAGCTTTTGACTGATTTTTGCAGTTGCTGAAATGTTGGTATTTTAGGAGGGTGGTGTTTCCAGAGTTGGAAAACCCTGTGCTCCCACTACTTTAGGCTTGTTTTTTGTTTGTTTGTATGTTTTTTACTACAATGCTGTTCACTTTTAGTTATAGGTATGAGTAAGGATGCTCTTGGTGTCTGCACAGAATTTTCTTGACAGTCCCTGCTGTATAATTGCAAGCTATATATTTTGGCCTTCTTACCATACTTCTTATGTTCGGGGAGTGAAGAGACCTCCCATTTGTAATCCCCAAGAGTCCATGACACACATTTATGAAAATGGCCCAGTGACAGCAAGACGAATGTATGCTGAGCGCCTCTGAGGCTCTGTGCCAGGAAAGTGGATGGTACCACCCTGTGGAAGAGGGCCAGGAATGCTAAAGGGCACTATTCCTTTGAACAGCAGGATCTGGCAATATATTTTCTTTGTGTTTCCATTTGCATATGTGTTGGGCATGTGCTGATGACAAGCAGGCTCACCACCCTGGAGGGGCAACCACCCTGGAGGGGCCCATCTCCAGGCACCGAGGTAGTGCTGAGGGAGGCAGAGTGGAGGCCCTGCTCACTGGTGCTTCCTTTTTTATTATCAGACATACCAATATTCCTTCCAAAAGTACAATGAAAGCAGGTGATCTTTTGATTCTGCGTTAAACACGGTACTGGGTAAAGGTAGGCATCTTCAGTACATGTGATTTATGTGTGCTTTCTTAGCCTGATCTGAAAAGAGCACAGTGTTGGCAGCATTTTGTTCGCATACTTGTTAGAATCTCCGGGCTGGAAGCACTCCGAAAATTCATCTACTCCACCCGCCCACCCACATCTGATGCACCAGCTGCTTCTACAACTAAGTTGTCATCCTTGCTTATGCATGATGCTTTCAGAGACGGGAGTCTCTGAACCCATTCCATGTATGGAGTTGAAATTTTCTTCCCAATTGCTCCCATTCATCCAAGCAAGCTGGGCTTCTTGCCACCACATAGAAGATGTCAAATTGTTCTGCAGTAGGCCAGCCTTTCAGAGATTTTTATGGTATCCCACTCCCACTCTTCCTGATCTGGTTTGGGTTCTTTCCAGGGTCCTCTAATGCACTAGAGTGAAGTAATGAAGAATGAAATGATGCCTTTGAGATAACAGAAGGATCCCTCCCAATCGTAGTGTGGTTGGTTCATTAGATAAGGTGGTAGGATGTTGCACAACCATTCCTCTGATAATGTGGTTTTCATATTCTCCCTCCCTTTTATCCCTCAGATTGAAATAGGCTCCAATTCTTTCATATCTCCCTTAACAATATTCAGATATGGTCTCATTTGCACTGATTTCTCTTTATACTCTACATTGTTTCAACAATACAACCCAAGATCCTGCTAGTTCTATTGAAGGCCTCATCATATTTGACATCCCTCTAAGCCACATGTGTCCATATTCTTTCCAATTCCCTTTACTGTACTTGTGAAGGTAGTTTTGTTGTTCTGAGCCTGGACCTTACATTTATTCTTATTTAATTTCCTCTGGTTAAAAATCATATCACTATAGCATGTTGAGATCTTTATGTACTGGCCAGATTGGCACATACCATCAGCCAGCCAAATCTTTAAAACTTCCACCTTCATGCATGAGCCTCTGTTGCTTCTGATGTATAGTTATTACCAAATTCAGGGAAATTTCTTCTTAGAAAATTGTTTTTTTAGACAGACACAGTATTCTTTGGCAGTGTCATTGGGAAGTGCTGTGCGTAGTCTCTTTACTTTTTTGCTACTTCAAACTTCTCTAATAGAGAACTAGTGTGGTCTAGAATTCCCATTTGGAGTAACTAGAGAGTTTAGCTAAACACCACTGCTCTGCAAATGGAATATCCAAATGCTACACCAGCAGAAGGAAAAATATTGACCTCCACAGAGCTTGGGGAAGAGGGGCAAGTATGACTAGATTGTTGCTTAGCAAAGTCCATTCACTCCAGGTACCATTCCAGTGCTATTGGTTCCACATGCCTAGACAGAGATGGAGACTGACTGTTGGCAGATCCTACTGCCTCTATTGTGATCTGTTTTAAGGATCACTTTCTTGCAGCTATCCTCATTTCTGCATCAGGTTGAGTAATGTTCCAGTTGCTAAGCTTTATGACAAAATTGTCTTCACATGTGATCAAGATCATCAGATTTTCATTTCAGCTTTCAATTATATTATATCCCACAAACAAAATCTCAATACATGAGCTTAGTATAAGAATCATACTAAGGCAGTTCTGATGTCTCATTTATTGGACATTGCTCAGGAATAAGATCTTCAACTTGAGTGAAATTAACAGATACTGGAAATGTTTTTATTCCAAGGGCCAAATGTGTACTTTGTCATTCTAAGTTATAGAGTAGAGGTCAGCAAACTACAGTTGGCATGCCATATCCAATCTGTTTCCTATCTTTCTATGATAGGCAAAATAAGAATGGGTTGTACATTTTTATATGGTTGAAAAATTAAAAAAGAATATTTTGTCCCAGGTAAAACTTAAATGAAGTTTAAATTTCAGTGTCTATAAATAAAGGATTATTAGAAAACTTATTTGTTTACATTTTGCCTACCCTATTTTCTTGAAAAAAACAAACAAACACAAAACAAACCAAACCAAAACAAAACAAAACAAAACAGCAGAGTCAAATAGTTTGAATAGGGACAGGCCTACAAAGCCCAGAATATTTATTTGGCCCTTTATAAGTAAAACTTTCCAACCCATGGTGTATAGCATAATTTTTGTAAAGGGCTCTTCATTTTGTTACTTTTAATTTGTTGGGGGCTGAGAAAATAAATTTTATGAATAATATGTTTAATAAGATATTTTTGGTATCTGACTGTGGACTCAAGGAAGGCATTTTAGAGAGTTTTGAGACTACTAAATATAGCATCTATTACTATATATAAAATCACAGGCCTGGAGTTGGAAGGAGTATTTCAAGAAGCTCACAAAAGTTGTTGGGCTGGGTGTTTCTGGATTCTTTATTTTTTTTCTCTCCATTTTTCTTTTTATTAAGGTATTATATGGGTACATATCTTACTATTGCCCCTCCACCCCACTCCCATACATGCCCTCACCCCCCAGTGATTTGGGTCTATTGTTATGCTTATATGCATGCATAAAATTCCTTCCATTGATCTTTTATCTCTCCCACATACCCAAACTTCCCGCTGTAATTTGACAGTCTGTTTGATGCTTTACTATCTCTGTATTTATCTTTTTGTTCATAAGTTTATAATGTTCTTTATTATCCACAAATGAGTGATATCATGTGGAACTTTTCTTTCATTGACTGTTCTCCAGTTACATCTAGGTTGCTGCAAATGGTAAGAATTCCTTCTTTATTATGGCAGCATAGTATTCCATTGTGTAGATATACCATAGTTTTCTGATCCAGTTATCTGCTGATGGGCACTTAGGCTGTTTTCAAATCTTAGCGATTGTAAATTGTGCTGCTATGAACATAAGATATATTCCTAGGAGTGGGATTACTGGGTCAAATAGGAACTCCATTTTTAGTTTTTTGAGGAAACTCCATACTGTTCTCCACAGTTGCTTCACCTGTCTTCATTCCCACCAGCAGTGAAGGAGGGTTCCTTTTTCTCCTCATCCTCCACAACACTTGTCGTTTGTTGATTTGTTGATAATAGTCATTCTGACAGGTGTGAGATGGTACCACATTGTCATTTTGGTTTGCATCTCTGGGATAATTAGTGACTTTGAGCATGTTTTCATGTGTCTCTTGGCCTTCCTTCTTTCTTCTTTTGAAAATATTCTATTTACGTCCATTGTCCATTTTTTTTATTGGATCATTTGTCTTCCTTTTATTAAGTTGTATAAGTTCCCTATAGATGTTGGAGATTAAACCTTTATCAGTGATAACATTTGCAAATATGTTCTCCCATACAGTGGGCTTTCTTGTTGCTTTGTTGATGGCTCGTTTGCTGTGAAAAAGCTTTTTATTTTTATGTAGTTCCATTTGCTTATTTTCTCTTTAGTTTCCATTGCCCTAGGGGCAGTATCAGTGAAGAAGTTCTTTTGGCATATGTCTGAGATTTTGCTCTAGAATTTTTATGGTTTTCCATCTTAGGTTTAAGCCCTGTATCTATTTTGAGTTTATTTTTGTGTATGGTGTAAGTTGGTGATCTAGTTTCATTTTTTTTGCACATATCTGTCCAATTTTCCCAACACCATTTATTGAAGAGACTGTCTTGACTCCATTGTATGATCTTGCCTCCTTTGTCAAATACTAATTGAGCATAGTGGTTTGGGTCAATATCTGGACTCTCAGTTCTATTCCATTGGTTTATATGTCTGTTCTTGTGCTAGTGCCAGGCTGTTTTGAGAACAGTGGCTTTGTAATACAGCTTGAAATTTGGTATTGAGATCCCTCCTACTTTATTCTTCTTTCTCAGGATAGCTGTGGCTATTCAGGGTCTTTTTATATTCCAGATGAATATTTGGAGAGTTCTAGGTCTGTGAAATATGCCATTGGTATTTTAATGGGGAGTGCATTGAATCTCCAGATTGCTTTGGGAAGTATGGACATTTTAATGATGTTGATTCTACTAATCCATGAACACGGTATGTTCTTCCATCTGTTTATGTCTTCCTCTATATATTTTTTCACTGTCCTTTAGTTTTCACATATAGGTCTTTTACCTTTTTGGTTAAGTTTATTCCTAGGTATCTTAATTTTTTTGGTGTGATGGTAAATGAAATTTCTTTTTTAGTCTCTCTCTCTATAAGTTCAAAATTGGTATATAGAAATGCCATAGATTTCCTGGCATTAATATTGTATCTTGCTAAATCGCCGAATTCATTTATTAAGTCTGTTGGTTTTTTTATGGAGTCTTGTGGGGTTTTTATGTATTGTATAATATCATGTCATCTACAAATAAGGATAACTTTATTTCTTCTTTTCCAATTTGGATGCCTTTTATTTCCTCTTCTTGTTTAATTGCAATGGCTAGTACTTCCTGTACTATGTCAAACAGGAATGGTGAGAGTGGGCATCCCTGTCTTGTTCCTGTTATTAGAAGGAATGGTTTTAGTTTTTGCCCATTGAGTATGATGTTGGCTGTGGGTTTATCATATATAGTTTTTATTATGTTGAGGTATGGCTCTTCTATTCCCACCTTGCTAAGAGTTTTTATAAAAAAAAGTGTTGGATTTTGTCAAATGCTTTTTCTACATCAATTGATATGACTATGTGATTTTTATCTCTCAATTTGTTTATGTGATACCACGTTTATTGATTTGCAGATATTGTACCTTGCTTGCATTCCTGGAATAAACCCTACTTGGTCATGGTGTATGATCTTTCTGATGTACTGCTGGAGCCAATTTGCTAGAATTTTGGCATCTGTGTTCATGAGGGATTTTGGCCTGTAATTCTCTTTATTGTGTTGTCTTTATCTGGTTTTGGTATTAGGGTGATGCTGGCTTCATAGAAGGAGTTGGGAAGTGTTCCTTCCTCTTGAATTTTTTGGAATAGTCTGAGGAGGATAGGTTTTATTTCTTCTTTTTTTTTTAAAAATATATTTTATTGATTTTTTTACAGAGAGGAAGGGAGAGAGATAGAGAGCCAGAAACATCGATGAGAGAGAAAAACGCCAACCAGCCGCCTCCTGCACACCCCCCACTGTGGATGTGCCCGCAACCAAGGTACATGCCCCTGACCAGAATCGAACCCGGGACCCTTCAGTCCACAGACGGACGCTCTACCACTGAGCCAAACCGGTTTCGGCAGGTTTTATTTCTTCTTGAATGTTTGGAACAACTCTCCTGTGAAGCCATCTGGCCCTGGGCTTTTGTTTGCTGGAAGCTTTTTGATGACCACTTCAATTTCTTCTATAGTTATTGGCCTATTGATATTTTTAGATTCTTATTGATTGTGTTTTTGAAGGTTATATTTTTCTAGGAATATGTCCATTTCCTCCAAGTTATTTAGTTTGTTGGAATAAAGTTTTTCATAGTATTTTTAAACAATCATTTATATTACTGTGGGGTCTGTTGTTATTTCACCTCTTTCATTTCTGATTTTGTTTATTTGGGTCCTCTCTCTTTGTTTCTTTGTTAGCCTGGCTAGAGGTTCATCAATCTTGTTTATGCTTTCAAAGAACCAGCCCTTGGTTTTGTTGATCTTTTGTATTGTTTCTTTGGTCTCTATGTCATTTATCTCCTCTGTGATCTTTATTATTTTCTTCCTTCTGATTACACTGGGGTTTTCTTCTTGCTCTCTTTCTAACTCTTTGAGTTGTAGGGCAAGGTTGTTTATTATCATTGTTTCTTATTTTTTTGCAGTAGGCTTGTAGAGCTATGAACTTCCCTCTCAGGACTGCTTTCATTGTGTCCCATAGATTTTTGGATTGTTGTATTTTCAATGTAATTTATTGCTGTGATGTTTTTTACTTCTTCCTTGATGTCTCTGGTAACCCAGTCATTGCTTAATAGCTTGCTGTTTAGTCTCCATGTGTTTGATTTTTTTTTGATTGTTTTTATTGTAGTTGATTTACAGTTTTATGCCACTGTGATCTGAGAAGATACTTGGTATGATTTCTATCTTCTTAAATTTGAAGAGACTTTGCCTATGTCCCTGCATATGAACTATCTTAGAAAATGACCCATATGCTCTTGAAAAGAATGTATATTCTGTGTATTTGGGGTGAAATGTTCTTAAACTGTCAATTCCATCTGGTGTAGTGAATCATTTAGGATTGATGTTTCTTTGCTAATTTTTTGTTTTGAGGATTTATCCAATGGTGATAGTTGGGTATTAAAGTAACTATGACTGTATTGCTGTCAAACTCTCCCTTGATATCCTCCAAGAGGTTTTTTGTTTTTTTTTTTTAATGCATTTGGGTTCTCCTGTGTTGGATGCGTATATGTTTACCAGAGTTATTTCTTCTTCTTGGTTCACTCTCTTTAGTATAATGAAGTGGCCTTCCTTATCTCTTGTTATGTCCTTTACTTTGAGATCTAATTTGTCAGATATAAGTATTGTTACTCCAGCTTTTTTTTCATTTACATTTGCATGGAAAACCTTTTTTCATCCCTTCACCCTCAATCTCTGTGTGTCTTTTTTCTGAGGTGGGTTTCTTGTAGACAGGAAATATATGGGTCTTGTTTTCTTATCCAATCTGTTACCCTGTGTCTTTTGATTGGGGAATTTAATCCATTTACATTTAAAGTTATTATTGATAGATACTTATTTGTTGCCATTTTTATTTTTTACCCATGTGTTCCTTTTTCGCTTCCTGTATTCTTTATTACAGCAGACCCTTTAGCATTTGTTGCATTGCTGGTTTGGTGGTGATAAATTCCCTTAGTCCTTTTTTGTCTGTGAAGCTCCTGATTTCACCTTCAATTTTGATTGATAACCTTGTTGGGTATAGTATTCTTGGATGCCAACCCTTCATTTGCATGACTTTGTGTATTTCATTCCAATCCCTTCTGGCCTGATGAGTTTTTGTTGAGAAATAATTTGCTAATCTGATGGGGGTTACTTTGTATGTAACTTTCTGTCTCACTCTGGCCACTTTTAAGACTCCTACTTTGTCATTGGTGTTTGCCAATTTAATTATAATGTGCCTTGTTGTCAGTCTTTTGTGGTTCATTTTGATTGGGACTCTGAGCTTCTTGGATTTGTGTGGGTCTTTTCTTCCCTATATCAGGGAAGTTTTCTGTCATTATTTCTTCAAACAGGTTTTCTATTCCTTGCTCAGTTTCCTCTCCTTCTGGAAACCCCAATTATGTGGATGTTTTGTTTTGTCCTGACCCAAAGTTCCCTTAGGCTCTCTTCCTGCTTTTCATTTTTTTTCTTTTTCTAAAGCTGTGCTACTTGGGTATTTTTTCCCATCTTGTCTTCTGTCTCACTGATGCGGACCTCTGTTTCTTATAGTCTACTCTTGATGCTTTCTATTGAGTTCTTTACAGCAGTGATATCATTTTCTGTTTTTTCTTTGTTCTTCTTCATCTCCTCTAGGTTCATACTCATATTGTCAAATTTGTCTTCCATTCTTTTCAGCCACCTTATGACCATTTCTCTGAATTCTTTCTCTCACATGTTCCTTGCCTCTATTTGATTTATTTCCTTTTCTGGTGCCTTTCTTTAATATTTGGGTTCTTTCTTTGTCTCCCCATGATCTCTCTTCTCCGTAGGTCTTGTTATGCAGTTCTGTCTCTCCTGCGTTGATTTAAAGGCACAAAGTACAACACAATCTCGTACAAAACACAAGGCACTGAATGGAGATACATTCACAATATTAATAATCCCCAATAAAGGTTACCACTAGAGACAAGCAAATTAGGGATTAGGAGAGAAAGTAGAAGAGGAAAAATAAAAAATAAAAATAAAAAAAGCAGTGCCCCTTCCAGCTGTCCCCCACCTTCTCTTTGAGTTTAGCCATCCCTTAACTTGCCAACAAATACTCCCTGTGCAACTCTCAGCTGTTCTTTCTTTCTGCTCCAGGACAAGGCTTGGGACCCATCTGTCTATCCTGCTGCCATTTTTCTATTCCTCCCCCAAATCATCACTTTTAAAGCATTTAAACCAGTGTTCACAGTATCTTGATATGGAGCATGTTCACCATAAGCTTCATGAAGTATATGATAACTTTTTCTTCAAAATAAAGTAATGAATTAAAACTTCCCGCAAATGCTCTTTTCTTGGCACAAATTTCGACATTTTTAAGTGTGAAAATATCTATGATGTTAACACCGTTCGAAAATATGACATATGAAGTTTTGAAGCTTTCTGTCAATACAACAAAATAGCATACATATGAAATCAAAAATATATATTTATAACTACATCTATTGAAAAAAAAAACCCACATTATTAACTGGCACAACTAGTATGTCATCCTCAAGATGACTTTTCCAAGCACAATCGCCTTCCAAACTTTTTTCATATATCTGTGACTTCAGGCTCTTCTTCATGTTGGTTGTTTTTGTATAGTTTGCCATTGTCCCTTTTAAGGCCATAACAACTAGAAGTGAAGATAGGATTCCAGTAGTATTCTGACCAGCCCAAATTAATACACCATCATCAACCTGTTGTTCTTGGAAATATAGTTGTATTAATGCCTAATTAATTAGTTTTTCCCACTTCACAGTACTGATTCATATGAGCTGATTATTGATTTGTCAGTAGGTCCTTCAACCAGCTTACAAATTTAGGTTATAGAACTATTTCTACCCACTGTCTTAAGTTTTTAAGAAAGGCATTGCAGCCCTAGGTGGTTTGGCTCAGTGGATAGAGTGTTGGGCAGGGGACTGAAGGCCAGATTTGATTCCTATCAAGGGCACATATCCAGGTTATGGGCTCGATCCCTTGTTGGGGGGTTTCAGGAGGCAGCCTGTCAATAATTGGCTCTCATCATTGATGTTTCTATCTCTCTCTCTCTCTTCCTTCCTCTCAGAAATCAATAGAGATATATTTAAAGTAAGGCATTGCGTTGGCACACAGTTCCAGTAGTTGTGCACATGTATATGTATGTAGATGAGTAAGTCTCCCTTCAAAAATAAAAAATAAAAACCATTACCATTTTACTGTTGTTATTGTTTCTTTACAAAACGCTAAAGCATTTCTTACATTTTCAGAGCACACACTAAAACCCATGTTCATGGTACAGTATTTAGCAGGTATGTCAGCAATGGAAATACATACATGAGTTATTTATCTTATGATAAGTTATTTGTTTTTGAAGAAAAGTTTAGCTTTTTTTACTTAAAAGGCAAAAAAATACAGTGTTAAACATGAGTTTAAGTAGCATTCAGGCCCTTGAAAAAATGTTCAGTTACTTTGTCAGCCAAATGTTCTTTATAGCTTTTTAAAAATCATTTAGGACGTTTAATGAATATAAGAATTATGAAGAATCTATTTGTAGTAAAAAAAAAAAGTGGTTGCTTGTCATTTACATGATGAGGAAGATAGGTGAGCCAAGTAAGAGTTGGATATACCTCCTGTGTACAGATACAAAAAAAGCTTGACTGCCTGGAATGGAACTGAGTCAAGCAGCTTATTTTGTGGCATGTGCATAGAAATGGCTGTAAGTACAGAGCAAGAGTAACTTTATTTCTGTGTGTGGTGACCCTGCCTGCTCCTTAGAGAAATAGAATGTTTTCTTAATACCATTTTATCATAAGTACATTGCTGTTAGATCATTAGCTATAGATCAGGGTACTTGAAATGGAGCTACACACCCCCCTCTGGTTCCATGTATATCATAAATTTCAGGTAAGGATTGGGCAGGTTTAATTATCCCAAGTGTGACAGGACCCTCGCGTGGGAATAGAGTCACCAGGACCTGAATCCTGCAGAGGCCGCTCCTGTTGCATGCACCAATGAGAGTATTCTACTGTGCTTGTTAATAACAGAAAGGCTACCATCTTCATTAGCAGAGCTGTCATAATCCAGTTTAGGGGGAGAAGGGAGGAAGAAAGCAGGACAGCCTCTGAATATCATTTCCTCTCTGTCCTTCTCTCTCTGAGTTTGCTGGGAATAAAAAAAAATATATTTTTCTGATAGTTTGACAAAATATTTAATTAGAGATGGTAATAAAATGTCCTCACAACAGCACAGTGCATTCATATTATGAGTTAGATTTAACATTTAAGGGTACTACTCACAAGCTGTTTGGTGATTAGAGACCAAATTACTGAGCATGGTAAGTAAGTGAATAAGCAAACAAGCAAAGAAAACTATTGCAAGAAAAATGAATGTGCTGAAGTTAGGCTGCATAGACCTGCTTTAAAACCAAAATTGAACACATATGACCACCACAGAGGGGTGATAAACCTTGTCAAGGAGCATTTGCCACCTTATGCTGTTGTTAGTAGCCACTGGCAAGCAGTAGAGTGAGGTTTTTTTTTTTTTTGTTAGTTAAAACTGGTCGATGTAGTGACCAAATTTCTTGTGTTTTTATTTATTTGTTCTTTCTCCCTTTCATATAGACAAAACCTCTACATTCATTGGGTTGAATTTTTCTAACCCTTTAATCACTTATGTTTGGTATCATGTCTTCATAGTTGGTTACCTGCTTACTTTCTTTCATCTTCAATCTTCTTAGACTTTAAGAGTTATGGTCACTTCATATTTCCTTTGATCTTCACCTGATGGGTGTGTCAGTTCTGTCTATCAGTTTCATCAGTACATTTCTATGAAAATACTAGATAATATATTTAACTGATTGTTGTAGGCCTATCTGTAATAATAAATATGCTACTTAGAACAAACATCCTTCCAAACATCATTCTGGATGTCATTCTGGATGTCCTTCCCAACAAAGCCAGGGCTGGAGTGAAGCAACTGGGTCCCGGGTGCCTGAGGGAAGCCATTGCTGGCAGCGGGTTGTGGGGAAGGAAGGCCTATTCTTTCACGAATTTTCAAGCATCAGGCCTCTAGTATATTATAAAAGAACTAGAGAAACGATGCATCAAATTTGTGCACAGGGGCGTGTCCCTCAGCCTAGTCTGCACCCTCTCCAATCTGGGATCCCTCAAAGGATCAGTGCTAAATGGGCAGTTGGACATCCCTCTCAAAATCCAAGACTGCCGACTCCCAATTGCTCTCCTGCCTGCCTTCCTGATTGCCCCTAACTATTTCTTCCTGCTGGCCTGATCACCCCCTAGACTCCTCTGCCAGCCTGATTGATGCCTAAATGCCTCCCTGCCAGCCTGTTGGCCCCTAAGTGCCCTCACCTGCAGGCTTGATCACCCCCAACTGCCCTTCCTTGCAGATCTGGTCCCTCCCAACTGCCCTCCACTGCTAACCATCTTGTGTCCACATGGGGGCAGCCATCTTTGACCACATGGGGGCAGCAATCTTGTGTGTTGGAGTGATAGTCAATTTGCATATTACTCTTTTATTAGATAGGATAGAGGCCTGTTGCACTGGTGGGGGGCAGCTGGTTTGCCCTGAAGGGTGTCCCAGATCAAGATGGAGAGTTCCCTTGGGGCATGGGGTGGCCTGGGCCAGGGCCCTGTGGTGGTTTTCAGGCTGGCCATGCCCCCCCTGGCAACCCAAGCAGAGGCCCTGATATCTGGGATTTATTTATCTCCTATAATTGAAACTTTGTAACCTTGAGTAGAGCCAAGCCTCCTGCTTGCTCTGTGGCCAGAGCCATTTTTGTTGGAATTTATTTATCTTCTATAACTGAAACTTTGTAGCCTTGAGTGGAGGCCTGGACTGGCCAGGATGTGCAGAAAGCTTGGCTTCCTCCATTACTGGGGAAACCAAGCCTCCTGCTCTCTCCATGGCCGCAGACATCTTGGTTGGGTTAATTTGCATACTTGCTCCTAATTGGCTGGTGAGCATGGCTTGTGGGTGTAGTGGACTGATGGTTAATTTGCATTTACTCTTTTATTAAATAGCATAGTCTGATTTATTTTGAAAATAAATTGCAAAACTCATTCAATAAAGATGGTTTTTATCTTCATAAAACATGACACATGGTTGCTTGCCTTTTAAACTTTCAATGGGCGATTTGAACATCTAGTTAGCCCAGCCTGTGTAGCTTAGTGGTTAAACATCCACCCATGAACCTATAGGTCACTGGTTTGATTCCCAGTGAGGAAACAGCATGCCTTGCTTGTGGGCTTGATCCTTAGTAGAGAGCATGATGGAGGCAAACAATAAATGATGTTTCTATCTCTCTATCCTTCTCCCTTACTCTCCCTCTAAAATCAATAAAAACATTTTTTTAAATTAAACTTAACCTTACTTCTGAGAATCATCGTTATTGGGGCTCCCCCCCCCCTTTTTTTTGGTAGATTACCAAATTACTGCAACCAGCTGTTAGTTTTATTGAGAGTCTCATTGCTAGCAAAAGTCTTTTTGGCAAATTCTGATAATGAGCTTCATTCCAGGCAATGCCGCCTTGCCGTTAACGCCATAATCAGTATCATGCCTGTGGTTGTTTCCAACAGAAAAATCAGTAGTACCTTTCTTGCTCAGTTTGATATCCATTAAGTATATTTGCAAGGTACATAGGGTCTGAAAATCCAAAGATGGAATAAGTAAGCAGTATTTATACTGATAAGATACTTTCTTGATTTGGGAAAAAGACAAACTGCAGATAAGAGGAGCAATCTCATTGGAGACCTTTGGAGAAATGAACACTAAATCTGACAGACCCCTTTGGAACTCTTGAAAAATATGAGTTTCTACTACATCTCAGCATAATAGCACTAGCTAATTATTTATCATAAAAATAACTTGGAGGCTGAATTTCTTTTAAGTATGAAATTTAGAGAGATGAAGGGAGAGAGAGAAACATCGATTGATAACCTTCTGCCCACACCCTGACCAGGGATTGAACTTGCAACCTGGGTATGAGCCCTGATAGGGAATCAAACCCACCACCTTTTGATATATGGGATGGATACTCCAACCAACTGAACTATACCAGCCAGCCTCCCCCCGCCCCCCAACATCTATAACTAGAACCTAAAAGGAACTTTGTTGCACTTAAAAAAAATGAAGCTCTGTAAAAATGTTTTCTACTGATCTGCTGCAGTTTTAAAATTGTTTTTGGTATTTTTGTGAAATATCACTGTGAAGTTAATAAAAAAAACATGATTCATAAACTTTATATATGAGAGGAAAATATAAAAAGTTCAACATTTCCATTTTTATTATTAAGAACAAGGAGCATAAACTTTCATTTAAGAATAAGACCTTATATTTATGCTTTTTTTTTTAACCTGCATGTATAAATTAGAATTGCCTTCAGTTCCCAGTTATGGCTGGATAAGGGAACAGTGTTTATAGAAAAAGTGAAGTAGGAAGATGGGGGAAAGGAAGGGAAGAGAAAAAGAAGGTAAAATAAATATTTCATAAGCATCCCCAACTTGTTAAGCATTGTGCTAGACATTTTTTGCATGCACACAATTTCAATTAATCCTAACAGTATCCTTGCAATATTAATTTTAATAATATTAAAAATTTTTAGTAATAATAATTTTAAAAATGTGTCAGGAACCTCTAAAAATATATATTTTATTGATTTCAGAGAGGAAGAGAGAGAAAGAAACATCAGTGATGAGAGAGAACCACCCATTGGTTGCCTCCTTGAGCCCACAGCCTCCTGGGCATATGCCCTGACCAGGAATTTGAAAATTGTCTTCCTGGTTCATAGACCAATGCTCATCCATTGAGCCATGTCAGCTAGGCATGTCAGGTACTTTTTAAAGAAAGAGAAAAGAGGCAGAGAAAAAAGAGGATGAAGAAGAGAGGGAGTAAGAGAGGAAGGAAAAGGATAAAAGAAACAGGGAGTAGAGGAGAATGGAGGTGGAGACACAAAACCTGCCTCATTTGAAAATGTTTGAAATTTTTGGAACCTGCATTATTTATCTCGTTATTCTGAGTCCCCCCACCCCCACCCAACTAAATATAGTTGTTAATATAATCGAATTCTTTTTGGCATAAGTGGATTAGAACAAAAAGGGGCTTGATTCAGTCAGGAGCATTTTACAGGTCTTCAGCTGCTTTTCTTAGTTCTTCTGAGGTTACCTTCTGAAGAGGATACTCCACTTCAATGTTGATCTACCTTTTACCCTCCTGTTCTGGCTCCAGAATGTCATTACTTTGAACAACTCTTGCTATAGGCAACAAATTTAATGGTGGTGGAAGATGGGATGTTCTTTACCCTTGTCATCTACACCTGCATTTTTTGAGTGTAATGATGTCAAAATCCAGAATCAGTTTTTCCGCATTCAAGTGTGATTCAGCAAAAAGAAAACTTTCTTGCATTAGTAATACACGTAAATTCGGAATTTCTGTTTAAGTCCGTTAGTAGAGGGAAAATATAAAATCTAAGTTGAAATGATAAAATATTAAATTCAGCATTGCCAAGTGGAGTCTAATTTTAATTCACATATTATAATTTATAATTCAAGGTCCTAGGAGACAAAAGCCCCCTTGGACAACTTCTTAATACAGGCCTATCCTTTAGATTTCTCTTAGCTCCCATGTCTGTAAACACCATCTGCTGCTCAAGATACATTGCTAATAACCTACATGCTTTTGGATACACGGGAACCAGGCGCAGTTCTTAGAATCTCATTCGATGAATGACGTCTTTGAAACAGAACCCATGACTCTTTCTGGCAGGAAAAGGGTGGGGAAGGTAGGGGAGATATGTGTGGAGGGAGAAAGGGAAAGTGTGTGTTATGAAGCTTTGCTGCAGGATTGCCAGTGTGGTGAAATGTAGCGGGTGGCAGTAGGGGGAGAGTTGAAGCCAGTGTTAACAGAAGAGTTAGATGGTTAAAGAACTTATAATAATTAAAATGTCGTTTTTGTGTAAGTGGAGAATATAACCATAAAAACACAATGGCTGTAAAATACAATGCAGAGAATAGATAGCCATTGGATGACTGCAACTCTGCCTGTGCTATTAAGAAAACAGTTCTTTCCTGAGGAGAAAAAAACGTGGATATTATGTCTATTTGCATACTCGAGTTAATTATTTACAGAAATCCATTCAGTAAACAATGCATTCTTACAGGATAGGGCTGGATCAAATATTGCAGAGTATGGCAAACAGTTGGCGAGATGAGAGGACGATTCTGGGGAACAGGGTCAAGCTGAGAATTCTCAGAACTCTCCATTGGGCACGGTTCTGTTTCAATGAGAGATTATATCTGAGTTTATGGGTTTTCTTTTCCCAACTGTTACTCTGTACAGGATGGCTTGCCTGGATATATGAGACAAGTGCTAATGAATGGAAAGGACAAGGAACGTTCAGGTGAGCCTGCTGTGAAGGGTCCTCATTTGATTTTGGGATTTAGTGATACTACCAGGTGCTCAATTACAGTGAAGCCAAGCTTACTGCATTTTATTTTAACTTTACTGCCATTTGTGGCCAGTGGGGCACCATGGGTCCCACAGTGGCAAGGAGTCAATATGCAGTTAGGAAAACCTGTATAAGCAGTCATGGGGCCATTTTTTATTAGTCGTCCCAATTCTGGACATAACGAATCAGAATCAGGTAGGTGTATGAATGGCATCTATTTACACACAAATAGAGCTTTGCTGTTGTACTAGACAATCATTTCCCCCTCATTTCCTGGAGGAACTACTGGGATAAGAAATCACAATTTGTGCCTTGCCCTGGGTAATGAGTCATTGGATGGAATTTCATTTGGTAGATTTAAAGAGAGTTAGTGTTGCTCTATGAAGCCAGATGATTTAAGAAATTGAGGCAGTAACAAGTAAATTGCTTTTCTCTTATACTGCAGAATGCTTTCGAGGCGTTTTTGGCTTTTCTTTTTAAAATGGATTTATAATACCATTTTTCTCCACCTCAAGGCTCAAGTAAACCTCTTTGCTCTGACGAATCCTAAATGGCTCCTCATTTCCCACAAACAGATTGTCCAACAAAGTTTTAATATCACATTTTAGACTGTGGGAGCTAGAATTTTTAATTCTATAGGAAAAAAATGAATCTATAGTTCCTTTTAGATGCTTTATTTCTTCTGAATCACCTCATAAAAAAGCTATGCACAACCAAGTTCAAATTCCTTAGTCTTATAATTGAGGCTTGCCATTAAGCAATTCAATACTCACTTGCCTTTATTTTTTTAAATATATTTTATTGATTTTTTACAGAGAGGAAGAGAGAGGGATAGAGAGTTAGAAACATCGATGAGAGTGAATCATCGATCAGCTGCCTCTTGCACACCCCCTGCTGGGGATGTGCCTGCAACCAAGGTACATGCCCTTGACCAGAATCAAACCTGGGACATTTCAGTCTGCAGGCCGATGCTCTATCCACTGAGCCAAACGGGTTTCATCATCACTTGCCTTTATTTATTTGTTCATGTTACAAGCAATTGGGAGAGTGTAGGATGTGCCATGCAATGTGTTAGATGCTGGAGGGGATAGAAAAGACAATAGTAAGCTCAGTTGCTTCCTTCAAAGCAACTCACCAGCCATTGGGCAGAACAGGGATGCAAGATGGCACACAAAATACATTGGACCTGTGTGAAAAGTGTGTACAAACTGTTGTGCGTTGGCGTATGGGGCTGGTCTTGCCTCTCACAGCAAACAGGACACCGAGGAAGGCTGGAAAAGAGAATGTCTTGGCTTGGGAGGTGGAGAGACCCAAGAGGCTTCAAAATGGCCTTTTTGTCTTCATCATTTGTCTTTTCATCCTCCTTGTAGCCTCACTCTCCTTCACCCAGAAACTTCAGAGTACTGGGTTGCCTGGACCCTTGAGAGTCAGTCACTGTTAGGGAAAGAATTCAAGTCACATGTGGAAAAGGTCTCTGCATCAACATCACAGGAACTCCACAGACCTGTGATCAACTTGGTCTTGAGCTCATTGAGAGCATGGACTTTAGGACAACCCTAAAGCCCAGCACTAAGTGTTGCAAATGGCTGATGCTCAATAAGTTTTCAGCTGCCTCCCCAGAAGTGCCATGGGAGCCTGGAGGAGAGAACAGCTGGTCCAACATAGGGGACTCTGGTGCCACGCAGAAGAATGTATATGGTTTAATAAGAACTCAGTTTGAAAGAGTGGTCGGGACAGGCCATGTATGGTCTTTGCTACCAGAATATGAGGCATTGAAACAGGAGAGTGAAATGAATCCAGCAGATTTCTTATCAGTTTGGTCCTCTCAACTACAGGGACCACTTGTAAGCCAGGAGTTTGGTGGCTATGAGGAGAGACAAATGTATGAGAATTAAATGCATACAGTAACTATTAGATAAGAACTTCCAGGAAGATGCTGAGATGAGGAATCTCAGGGAGTACTGTTTTAGCTAGCAGCTGCCATTACTGGGTTATGGTCAGAGATGGGGGTGGGGGTGAGCTTTGCAGGTTGTGTTTGGTATAATTGGTGCTGAATGTACTCCTTCTGTTACACTGTTCATCCACGCAGCTTTACATCTCATATGTGCTTTCCACCCTGGCGGCCTTTGTAAGACATAAGGTGAACAAACTGCTTATTAAGGTAAGACAATGGAGGCCCCATTTTAAAAAGGTTAAGACGTACTGGAAAGTCTCAGCACATCCCGGGTATCATTAACAGCGTATGGAATGCACAGTCTGGTATTTTCCAAAGGCCACACTAACCTTTTTAAACATGGAGCCTGCTAAAAAGGCATGGATTTCCTCACCATTTGATGAGAGAAGAAATCTTTTAAGTGCTTATTTTTATTTGATCCCTGAAAATCACCTCCGCGGAGCTCCACATGGTTAAATGAATCGCGAACATTTTAGCAACTCACTTAAAATACCATTAGGAAGCACTTGGGTTGCTAAAAGCTGAAAACAAAGGATGAGGAGCCCTCCTGTGCTAATAACACCTGGAGAGGAAGCAAGAGCCACCTATGTCTTAGAATTTAAACTCTTCATTGTTAAAGACAGAAGCTTAAGTTTTGCCAAACCCCTTTTCCCATTAAGTACACCCACTTTTCCATGTAATTGGCTCAACAGTGCTTTTTGCATAATTGTCATATTTCGCTGTTTCCCAAGAGGGTTGTTAAGTGTAAAGGTGAACTATGAAGCTTTTGACAAAGTACAGTTATGTGTGCTGTGCAATTCTCAAATAATGAAAAAGATAATAGCATTTCTGTTGAGTTTATCTTACATTTGGGAACAAAGTATTCAAAAAGTATTGCCCACTGAGCTAAGCTTAACCTGTTTTCCTTTACTGGCCAAAAAGAAATTTCTCGATATTTGGACCGTCAAATAATGTTGTTGCCATGGGCCCTGACTTTATCAATGACTGAAAGCCAAGTCATTTTTCTTTAAATTTTGGTTTAAAAGTAAGATTGTTTTTTAGTTGGAATCAGGGATTTCATCACAGCTGGGCCATGTTTTAGCTATAAAGTCCCAGACAAAATAATTTAACCTCTTTAAAATATTTTTATTGATTTCAGAGAGTAAGGGAGAGGGAGAGAGAGATAGAAATGTCAATGATGAGAGAGAATCATGCATGTTTCCTACTGGGGATCAAGCCCACAACACTGGCATGTACCCTGACTGGGAATGGAACCTTGACCTCCTGGTTCTAGGTTGATGCTCAACCACTGAGCCATGCCAGCTGGACTGACTTCTTAAAGTCTCAATTTGTTGAACTGTAAAATGGAGATATCTTTAACTCACAGTGGTTTGGAATAGTTCTATATAAGGACGTATGTTATCCAGGTCTTGGTACATAATAGGTCTAATAAAGAAAGACATGATTCTGCCTTTTTCCTCTTATGTAGCAAGTAAATGATATTTAAAGGAATCAGAGGGCTTGCACTTTGGCATGGAGAAGGCATGAATTTGAGTTCTGTCTATGCCACATTTTTTTGGGAGAGGGACTTAGGAAGGACACAGAGGTCTGAGTAATCTTGGGCAGGTTACTTAGCCTGGGAACCTTCATTTCTTTATCTGTCAAATGGGGATAGATAGAAAATAGAAATATGTACCTCCAAGTTTTCATTGTATGGATTAAATGAGATAGCATATAAAAGCATGCAAATGCTCAATGAATGTTTTCAATAGTTAGAATTGTTATGACCTTAACAGTAGTCATTATTAGTTTTGGATTACTGCAAATAGTGATCTGAAAACTCATGGTCCATCCAGATTTGCTGGGTTTTCTCTGTTTTTATATAATTTTTATTGTTGACCCTATTGCAGATGTCCCCCTTTCTCTCTATGCAAACCACTCTCTAGCCCCTCCCCTCTCCTTCGCTGCTCTCCACATTATTGTCTGTGTACATGAGCTATGCATATACACTGGGTGGCCAGATTATTATGATCTCTGAACGCATAATAATCTGGCCACTCAGTGTGTGTGTGTGTGTGTGTGTGTGTGTGTGTGTGTGTGTGTGTATGTATGTATGTATGTATGAGACCCGGTGCATGAATTGGTGCATGGGTGAGGTCTGGCCAGTCTGGCCAGGGGGAGGGGACATGGGTGATTGGTCAGCCTGGCTGCTGGTCAAACTCCTGTTTGAGGGGACAATTTGCATATTAGCCTTTTATTATCTAGGATATACACTGAGTGGCCAGATTACTATGCATTCAGAGAGCATAATAATCTGGCCACTCAGTGTATATTCTTCAGTTAATCCTTTCATGTTCCTTTATCTAGTTTTCTACACCCTTCCTCCTCTCTACCATTTATCAATCTGTTCCATGTATGAATGCTTCTGGTTCTATTTTTTTCATCAGTTTATTTTATTCATTAGATTTCATGAAGAAGTGAGGTCATATGGTATTTGTGTTTCTCTGACTGGTTTATATCGCTTAGCATAATAATCTCCAGGTTTTTCCATGCCATTGAAAAGGGTAAGAATGCCTTCTTTCTTTACAGTTGGGTAGTATTCCATGGTGTAAATATGTAGCACAAGTTTTTTGTTTTTTTTATCCATTTATCTACTGATGGGCATCTGAGTTGTTTCTGGTCTTGGCTATTGTAAATAATGCTGCTATGAACATAAAGGTGCATATTTTCTTTCTGATTGGTGTTTTGGGATTCTTACCAAATACCCAGAAGTGGAATTGCTGGGGCAAAAGGCAGTGCAATTTTTAAAAATTTTTTTGAGGAAATTCCATACTGCTTTCCAGTCTGCATTCCCACCAGCAGTGCACTAGGGTTCCCTTTTCCCTACATCCTCGCCAGTACTTGTCATTTGTTGATTTGTTGATTTGTTGATTGTAGCCTTTCTGACAGGTGTAAGGTGATACCTCATTGTAGTTTTAATATGCATTTCCCTGATGATTATTGACCTTGAGCATTTTTTCATATGCCTCTTGGTCATCTGTATGTCCTCTTTGGAAAAATGTCTATTTAGGTCCTTTGCTCATATGTTAATTGGATTGCTTGTATTCTTGGTGTTGAGTTGTATTAGTTCTATATATTTTTTGGAGATTAAGCCCTTATCAGATGTCTTGTTGGCAAAAATGTTTTTCCATATGGTAAGTTCCCTTTTCGTGTTGTTGATGGTTTCTTTTGCTGTACAGAAGCTCTCTAGTTTGATGTAGTCCCATTTGTTTTCCATCATTTTTTGTTGTTGTTTTTGAAATGTTTTTATTGAGTTTACAGAGAGAGGAAGAGAAGTCAGAGAAAGAGAAAAAACATAGATGTGAGAGAGATACATTGATCCATTGCCTCTCATAGGCATCTTGAGCTGGGCTGAACCTACAACGTAGGCAGGTGCCCTGAACCGTAATCAAATGTGCAATCTTTTGGTGCATGACATGATGCTCACCCAACTGAGCAACAGTGGCTAGGGCTGTTGTCCATCATTTTTTATATTCAGAGAGGGAGGAATGTATAACTTCCCTTTCTGTGAATGTCTATGGAAGCCTCTTGAGACTTCCTTCCTGAATGAGGACTAGATTCTTGCAGGTTTCCTAATTGCCATGTGCTTCTGGTTGAAGTCTAGGGCATCAGATTGCAGGGGGAAATGGAGGAAGGTATTCTGTGTGTGATAGTGATCAGATCAGGAAGATAACAAGGCATCTGGCATCTGACAGCTTGTCACATGGGTCAGTTTGGAGTCTTAGTTTCTCCTTGACAAGGTTAGCCACTCATGCCATAGGTTCCATGGGCAGAATTCTAGCTGAGCACTAGAAAGGGATAAATATAGGCTGACAGGAATGCTGGTGTTACCCTATTGTCACAGGCCTGGACTTTCATTCACATAATTGAATCTCTCATGAATTGTTTTTGTACTACACCCAAAACAACTTATACTGATCAGAATAAAGGGGAGTTGGAAAGTATCTAAGTTTCCAATAACAAGTGGTTAAATATTTTACCCTAAATCAACTGCAATATTTTTAATGTATACTTGATAGTTAACATGAAATGCTTGTTATAATTTATGCTGAAAAAATGACAAAAACACATAATATAATTAGAAATTTAGAACAACAATATAGAAACAGAAAGGAGATTGGTAGTTGCCTAGGACTGGGGGTTGATGGCTCAGGGGCATGGGATTTCTTTTTTGGAGTGATGAAAATGTTCTAAAATTGTGGTGAAGGTTGCACAAATTTGTGAATACACTAAAGAATATCAAATGGTACATTTAAATGGGTTAGTTGTATGTTATATGAATTTTATCGCAAGAAAGTTGTTAAACCAAATACAACCACAAAACATTTATACATAGAAAAGTAGAAGGAAATAAAATTTGCCAGAGAGCTAGCAGTGGATATAATTTGAGGTTACTTTTGAATTTTTCTTTTCTGTTTATTATTGTTAACCCTCACCTGAGGATATGTTTTTATTGAATTGAGAGCGAGAACAAGAGCTCAATGGGAGAAAGAAAAATGCTGTGCCTGATCAGGGAGTGATCTAGAAACCTAGGGATATGCCCTGACCCAGAAGGAAACTCACAACCTTTCTGTTTACAGGACAATACTCCAAACAACTGAGCCACTTGGCCAGGACTCTTTTTTTTTTTCTTTTCGCTATTTTCCTATATTTTCAACAGTGATCACATATGTACTTAATATTTTATAATGAAATGGTATTTAAAAGGCAAATAAGTAAAAGTGAATTTATGTGAATGTTTTTAAAAACTCACAGAATTTAAAATGTAAATCATAAAATAGAAGGGATAAAATTATTTTTACACTAAACAAAAATTTAGCATAAAGTGTGTTCTGGATGAAATATCAATATTCAGCCTTTTTATTAACATTTTAGCTTTAACAAGAATTGTCAAACATGGTAAATACAAGACAAAAATATCAGAAAGTTATAAATATCATAATCTTAACAAGTTTTTTCCCCCTCAAAACTGATGTTCTCCGTGGTTTAGATTTAGAGCTTTTCAAAGTTTCAGAATGTGAAAGAAAAATATTTTTTGGAATTGTAGGGGAAAAAAACATTCTTTTCCTTTACCTTCTGAGGTCATGCAGGTGGCATCTGAAAATTTCATGGACAAAAGACAGGTTAATGGGAGCAAAGACATAAACATTTTATTTAATGTTAATAGTTTACAGTTTACCCAAAGGAGGCCTTCATAGAAAAGATATAAAGACTCAAATGGGTGGTTAAACCTGGGGCTTACATCGCATTTTAACGAAGGATGATATATTTGTGGGGAAGTGACAAGACAAAGGAAAAGGGGTTTGTGGCTTCTAGGGGTGGAAAATAATGGGAAGGTAAATATAGGGCAAACTAATGGAAGATAAAGGTTATTTTGGTAAGGTCTGTTGTGCAGGCCCATCTTTGTGCTGACTTTCTGTCTCTAGTGATAATATTTGTCTTCTCTTCCTAGTACGGGAGAGTGGAGGGAGGATAGCTTCACAACAGGAAACTGATGCCAGGCTTTTTTAGGCAGAAAGAGGAAGGGCAGAGAGTTCTTGCTGTATCTACTGTTTCTCAATTTCCATTAGCTCAATTTAATCCCTATGCCGAAGTGACATAATTTGGGTGCCATATTCTGATCCCCTTCAGAATCATCATGCGTTCCCATTTACATGTCTTGATTTAAATCCATTTTATAAATTGAAGCAGGCATGAGATTAGCCTTTATTAAAATATTCAGGTAAGTGGGAAGATGAATTCTTTCAAGTGAGTCATTTGATAAAATGTAGTCTTTTCACTGAAGTTTAATTTTGAAGCTCAGAGATTGCCTAGCTGTTCTCCTTCCTTTAGTAACAGTTATTATTCTCATTTGTCTCCTATTATTTTGTCTTCTTCTGTCTATCACATATAAAAGTTTCGGTTGTTCTACAATTTTTACAGTTAAATTTCTTAAGTCCTAAAAACTGCCAGAGAGAAGAGAATGTGCAAAGTGATCATATTTATACACCGGCAGACCCTTTTCAACATGACTGTCATGCTTTTTATACTGAAAGGCAAGGAACAGCTGCCTTGGTCTACTTTGGTGTCCAACTCAGCTGTTTCATATTCATCCTGTTGCTTTAAGCATCTGTTAACAGGTGGGAAAACTCACTGTGAAGAGAGGCGTTGTTGCCTTGGGTGGCTTCTGCCTGAGACAGGCCTGACTCCTTTGTTTGCTTCTGGAACAGAATGTGTGTGTTCCTCTAAGTCTTCATTAAGTACAGCTGTTGAGTACATTTTAGTAGAAAAGAACCATTTCCGAAGCATTACCATTCTGAGAACTGAGGGACAGTATCCAAAATGTAGTTGGATAAGGCCTGTGTGCTATGGAATGTCTATAAGTGGCTGGGCCTGAGGAGAAGCCGCTATGTTATTAGGCTTCCTTATCTTAGAAATAGAGCCTTTCACTTAAATTCACTCTTAGGCTCCCATTTTATACCAGAGAACCTGAAAACTGACAAACTCCTTGGTCGGAACCATTCATTTTAAAGATGAGGAGACCGATGTCTGGGTTAGTTAAGTGTTTTGCCTTTGCTAGTAACAAAGTCAGTTAGTGGCATTTTGTCTCTGCATATAATAACATCACAGTATTTCAGAGTTGTTTCCTTTTTCTGGAAAACCTCTTTCTTCTCATGTTTATGACTTGGGTCTTAATCCACTGTATTGAAAGTATAGACTGGCCACCATATGTACAGTTACGTTTTTGAGACGTCAAAGGAAGAAAAGTTTTGTAAAAATGAAATTCCTGAGCCAGCTTTTTGATACTTGTTCCTTTTTTGAATTCTTTAAAACAAAGCAACCCCCATGCTCCCCCATCCTGCTCCCACTACCTTCTCTTCTATTCTGCATTTGTAACCATTTCCCAGCCTGGGAAATTACATGCAAATTAATGGCATTTATGTTTTCACGGTGGGGGTGGGGGTAAAATGCCCTGGAAATTTCTGCTTTGAGTGTAAAAACTTGGGCCTGGGGACCTCACTAATGACTTTTCAAGAGCAGTTCTTTACAGCGCCCAAGTCTTCAATCTTGTAACCAGACCATCAACCCCAGTGACAGCCCACTTTGAAGGAGGCCTCATAAAGACAAGGTTCAGGTCTTTCTAATGGCTTTAGCTAATGGAAAACCTGGAGGGGGGAAGTGAAATCATCCTCAAATTTCCTACAGGTAGAAAGGAGGAAATCTCTAGAAGTCCTGAGAAGTGACAGGAATTTTAAAAATTTTGGTTCAAAATGGGAGAAGTCCAGGAGATGATGAAAAACACTTGAAAAATGCTTGCTTTTATGATAGGCAGTGAAAAAATATATGTCTCACTTTTCTTATCTCTACCTAGCAAAATAAATCAAGAGCAGATAAAAATTTCTTAGAGATGGAAGGGATCTAAAGAACAGACTTGGTCATGTGAAGCTTTATCTCTGACCACTTCCCCACTTCCCATTTTTAGCCACTAAACCAGTGGCTAAAAATGGGAAGTGGCCAGATATATCTCCTAAGGTGGCCTATATTTCCTAAGGTGGCCTATGCGATCCCAGCGATTCAGAGGCATCATTACATTTGCATTTTTATCATTGCCTTTTTCTCTGAATTTGATGTATTTATGTAAAAGTGCTCTGGAAAATACTTTAAAAACATATTTTATTGATTTTTTACAGAGAGGAAGGGAGAGGGATATAGTGAGAAACATCATGAGAGTAAGAAACACTGGTCAGCTGCCTCCTGCATGCCCTCTATTGGGGATTGAGCCTGCAACCAAGGAACATGCTGTTGACCAGAATCGAACCAAGGACCCTTTAGTCCGCAAGCCAATGCTCTATCCATTGAGCCAAACCAGTTAATGGTGGAAAATATTGAGATATTTAAAATATGGTACTAATCAGAGAAAATCTATATAGGGTGTGGTATCACTTTGAGAAGTATCATTTTTTTTTAAGCTGATGTTCATTTTACTGGCTTCATACCAATGACCTTGGTACAATTGTTAAAGAGTAGGCCCATCCTGCCCAGCCAGTGTGCTGTGGTTGAATGTCAACCTGTGAACCAGGAGGACACAGATTTGATTCCCACTCAGGGCAAAAGCCTGTGTTGTGGGCTCAATCCCCTGGGGAAAGAGGCGGCATGCAGGAGGCAGCCAATCAATGATTCTCTCTCATCATTGATGTTTCTATCTCTCTTTCCCTCTCCCTTCCTCTCTGGAATCAATTTAAAAAAATCACACACACACACACACACACACACACACACACAATGTATATTTTATGATGAGACTGAGGCGCTACCTATTGCGCTAACGAGGCACCTTACACAATGTATATTTTAAAAGAATGAATAGGCCCATCCTAAGACCCCTTTTTAGAAACTAATATAATTATATTTAATGGAAAATGCAGAAAATGGATGTGTTGTGCACATACACAAAGTAACCCTTAAAAATTTTTTTTTATTGATTAAAGTAATACATATGTGTTCATATCCCTCAGGCCCCCCCCCCCCCCCACCCTACTCCCATACATGCCCTCACCCCCCAGTGTCTTGTATCCATTGATTATGTTTATATGCATGCATACAAGTCCTTTGGTTGATCTCTTACCTCCCCCCACCCCAGCCTTCCTGCTGCAATTTGACAGTCTGTTCCATGCTTCTCTGCCTCTATATCTATCTTTGTTCATCAGGTTATAATGTTCTTTATTATTCATAAATGAGTGAGATCATGTGGTATTTTCTTTCACTGACTGGCTTATATTCCAAAAAGTAGAATCACTGGACCAAATGGGAAATCCATTTTTGAGGAAACTCCATAGTGTTCTCCACAGTGGCTACACCAGTCTGCATTCCCACCAGCAGTGCACGAGGGTTCCTTTTTCTCCACATCCTCTCCATCACTTTTCATTTGTTGATTATTTGTTGATTTATTGATGATAGCCATTCTGACAGGTCTGAGATCATACCTCATTGTCATTTTGATTTGTATCTCTCAGATGATTAGTGACTTTGAACATTTTTTCATATGTCTCTTGGCCTTCCTTATGTCCTCTTTTGAAAAAGTATCTATTTAGGTCCATTGCCCATATTTTGATTGGGTTGTTTATTTTCCTTTTGTTAAGTTGTATGAGTTCCGTGTAAATGTTGGAGATTAAACCCTTATTGATGATAACATTGACAAATATGTTCTCCCATGCAGTGGGCTTTCTTGTTGTTTTGTTGATGGTTGCTTTTGCTGTGCAGAAGCTTTTTACTTTGATGTGGTCCCATTGTTTATTTTCTCTTTAGTTTCTATTGCCCTAGGAGCTGTATCAGTGAAGATATTGCTTCAGCATATGTCTGAGATTTTGCTGCCTGTGGATTCCTCTAACATTTTTATGGTTTCCCGTCTTACATTTAAGTCCTTTTTCCATTTTGAGTTTATTTTTGTGTATGGTGTAAGTTGGTGGTCTAGTTTAAATTTTTTGCATGTATCTGTCCAATTTACCCATTTATTGAAGAGACTGTCTTGACTCCACTGTATGCTCTTGCCTCCTTTGTCAGATATTAATTGAGCTTAGTGGTTTGGGTCAATTTCTGCATTCTCTATTCTATCTCCTTGGTTTATATGTCTGTTCTTATACCAGTACCAGGCAGTTTTGAGTATAGTGACTTTGTAATACAGCTTGATATCTGGTATTGAGATTCCCTCCTATGTTGCTCTTCTTTCTCAGGATTGTTTCAGCTATTTGAGATTTTTTTTATCCCAGCATTACATTAGAAAGATCATACACTATGACCAAGAAGGATTTATTCCAGGAATGCAAGGCTTGTACAATATCTGCAAACCAATAAATGTGATACATCACATAAAGAAAGTGGGAGGCAAAAATCACATAATTATATCAATTGATGCAGAAAAAGGCATGTGACAAAATCCAACACCATTTTCTTATAAAAAAGCTCAGAAAATTGGGAATAGAGGGATCATATCTCAACATAATAAAAGCCTTATGTGACAAACTTACAGCCAACATCATACTCAATGGGCAAAAACTAAAATCATTTCCACTAACATCAGGAACAAGACAGAGATGCCCACTTTCACCACTTCTGTTAAACATAGTACTGGAAGTGCTAGCCCTAGCAATTAGAAGAGAAGAAGAAATAAAGGGCATCCAAATTGGAAAAGAAGAAGTAAAATTGTCATTATTTGCAGATGACATGATACTGTACATAGAAAACTCTAAAGACTCCATCAAAAAATATTAGACTTAATGAATTTGGCAATGTAGCAGGATATAAAATTAACACCAAGAAATCTATGGCATTTCTATGCACCAACAGTGAACTCACAGATAGAGAGACTAAGAAAACAATCCCATTTACCGTCACAAACACACACACACACACAAAAAAAAATTAAGATACCTAGGAATAAACTTAAATAAGGAGGTAAAAGACCTCTACTCAGAAAACTATAGGACATTGAAAAAAGGAGACAGATGAAGATATAAATAGATGGAAGAGCATACTGTGGTCAAGGATTGGTAGCATCAACATGATTAAAATGTCCATACTACACAAAGTAATCTATAGATTCAATGCAATCCCCATTAAAATACCAACAGCATATTTCACAGACCTAGAACAAACTCTCCACAGTGTGACTCTTAAGACAACAATAGGACAGAAACTCATAATAGAAACCACCTGAAATTCTATCTTTATGGAGTAAACATTTTTGAAATTGTGTGGTATTTTCCATCATTTTTATTTTCTATATTTCTTTAGTCAGAAAAAATCATAATGCACACAAAAGGTTTTGTATCCTGCTTTTTTAACCTGACGTTCACAGAACATACTCACTTACAAGCAAGTACATCTTCTATTTAGTTATTTGACCATCATCCTGAACATAGTTTTTCTCATGTTTCAGATTAATTACTTAGAAGAGACACCCGGAAATGAGATTACTAAGTCAAAGATTCTAAAGCTATTTTAAGGCTCTTGATGCATGGTGGCAAATTGCTTTCTAAAAGAGCTGTGCCAGTTGACATGGCTGGCAGTGTCTAGTCCTGAGGCTTCCTTTATGCCTGTACATTGGTACAGTTAATTATTTAAAAATACTTTAAAATGTGATATAAATTAGAGTAAAGTTCACATATTTTTATTGTATTAGCTTGGTGAATTGTTACATCTGTGAATCTGTGCAAATGCTACCCAGATCAAAATAAAACTTGAATATATATGATAATTCCATCATCCCCAGAAGGTTCCCTTCTGCCCCAGTAAGTTTCTACCTCCTCTCTGAGGTAACCATTGTCCTGAAAGTGTCTCAATTTTGAATGATTTTTAAAAATGTTTTTCATCTAAAATGATTTGACAGGAAATCTCTGAGGGAAGATCTTCATGTCCTTGGCACCACCCAGACTTCTGCCACCTCACATTGGCAGAGCTGAGTAGATCTGCATGGTCTTTATTTCATTTGAGCCCAGCTGCCTATACTGTGCTAAGCTTATTCTATGCTCATATTGTCTTAGTATCGCTTTCGGACTAGGTACAACATAACCACTGCTTTTCCTCCCCAAGAATTAAAATGACTGCCATCTGTTCTGAACCATGTGAGGTAACATGGCGGTGTGATGAAGAAGGTGTGTTGCAGAAATAAAGCAAGAGTGATGCTGACTTTAAAAAGAAATAACCTCCCCAAGGCTCATGACTGTTTTCTTTCTGTAGATGAGTTAAAATGCTTGGTTTGCAGATCTTACAATACTTTGCCAGAGAAGAATTGCATGTTAGTACTGAAGTCCTGCGTAACTAGATTTATAATGATATATCCTAGTCCAATGTATGGGAAAACACATTTGCCAATGATACATCTGAAAAAGGGTTTAATATCTAAAATATATAAGGAACTCAAACAATTAACAAAAGGAAGATAAACAATCCAATTTAAAAATGGGCAAAGTATCTAAATTGACACTTGGTGAAAGTGACATACAAATGGCCAAGAGACACACGAAAAAATTCTCAAGATCACTGATTATCAGAAAGATGTAAATTAAAACAACAATGAGGTATCACTCACACCTGTCAGAATGGCTATCATTAACAAATTAACAAATGATAAGTGCTGGCTAGAATGTGGAGAAAAGGGAACTCCAATACATTGCTGGTGGGAATGTAGACTGGTGCGGCTACTGTGGAAAACAATGTGGAGTTCCTTCAAAAAATTAAATATGGAACTTCCATTTGACCCAGTGATCCCACTTCTAGAAATATATTGTAAGTAACCCAAAACAACAATCAAGAAGAATGTATGCACCCCTATATTTACAGCAGTGAAATTTACAACAGCTAATGTCTAGAAATAGTCCAAGTTCCCATCAGTAGATGAATTGATAAAAAACAAAACTGTGGTACATTTACACTGTGAATACTATGCAGCAGAAAAAAAGAAGGATCTCTTACCCTTCGAGATAGCATGGAGGGACCTGGAGAGTATCATGTTAAATGAAATAAGCCAGTCAGAGAAAGATAAGTATCATATGATCTCACTCATATGAGGAATCTGAAGAATAAAATAAACTGATAAACAAAATAGATCCAGAGACATAGAAACATGGAACAGACTGATGAATATTAGAGAGAAGGAAGCTGGGTGGGAAGAGATTAGCCAAAGAACTTACATGCATATATGCATAAACCATGGACACAATAGTGGACTGAAGGCCTGGGGTGGGCTAGAAGGGATCAACAAGAGAAAAAGAGCATATCTATTACATTCACAAATACAAATACATTTTAAAAATCTTTCAAAAGATGTCTCATAGAGTGAGGAAGATTGGGCTGAGTAATGGTGTGTTTGTTTTGGTCAGTCATTTTAAAATGTGGGTTCAGAGAGTGAATACACTCTTGCTGAGACAAATTGGTTATTTTGCTGTTGATTTTTGTGAAAGTCATAGCTCCTAATTTTTCATAGGAGCTTTACTCAGCTTCCTTCATGGTTTTTCCACAGATTTTTTTATTGATCTTAAATTTAATCCAGTTACAGTCAGAAAATATACTGTGAATTATTTAAATCATTTTACATGTGACAAGACTTATTTCACATCTCAGAATGTGGTCTGTTTTGATGAATTGACCATGTACTCTTGATAAAAATGTGCATTCTGCCATTATTGGTTAGACTTTCCTATCAATGTCAATTAGGTCAAATTGGTTGATCTTTTTTTCAATTCCTCTATATCCCTATGTTTTTTTGTCTATTTGTTTCATCTGTGAGAGAGGGGGTTATTCTTATTATGTCTCATGTATTTGATACTTTGTTATTAGAGGCATACATATCAGAATGAATTAAGCTATCTTCATCTTTATTGAGATGGACTGGCTCTTCCTAGGTTTAAAAGCATCTTAAGTCCTTTCTTGTAATAAATCAGAGATCTAAATCAAGGATAGGAATGTCATGGGCAAGAATGTAGAGCTCAGCAGTGGTTGCAGGTTTAAAATTCAGGTGTCCATTATAGAAATCAAGAAAGAGATCTAAGCACAAAATGAAAGATGAGGGAGGGAATTAAAAATGGAGTGTCAATATGTACACAGATAATAATTTAATAAAAAAAATTAAAAAATGGAGTGTCTACAATATGCCAAAATGAGTGTTAGGTGATTTCATATTCTATAACTTAATTAATATTCACAGAAGGATAGTGAGGACATTATCTCCCTTTGCTGATGGAAAATTGAAACATGCCCAAAGTCTCAAGGCTACATTTCCTCTTTGCTGTTCTCTCTTTCCCTGGTAGTGTTACATTCCAAGAGGTGCATCCACTTCCTGTTTTCCTTTTCTTTCTCATCCTTCTTGTCCTTTGCTGTAACATCTTGCACCCTAAAAAAATGGTCTCTTAGCCAGTGAAGCTTGCACATGAGGGTCAGCATGAGCCTGGATTCTCCTGTGAAGTCTTCCCAGAGACTGTAGGCTATAGTAAGCATATTAGCATATGACCTTTGAATGCTGGAGCACTAGCAGATATCTTTTGCAGCTTCCACAGCACATGTAGAAGTTGCATGCACAGAGCAATCAACAATTCCTAGGCTTGAGTAATACTGCAACAAAGATAAGTTTCTGATTAAGAAAACTGGCTTCTGTACACTAAACTGTCAACATAAATGTACAAATGGTCTTTGTGAATATAGGAAGAGCTGATGAAGGATATCTCATCAATAGAAGCTCTGTAGTTTCCCAACTACTGCCTTAAAGTCAATATAATTACCCAACACTAATCACTCAGTTTGTTTCTTTTCCACCCTTCCCACTCATATGCATAAACCACTTGACCATATTTTAATTTAGTATTTCTCTAGGGAGCTTTCAATCTTCTTAATAACAAAAATCACCAAGCTGGTACAAGATGGACTGACCATTGCTTATTCTTTCTCCAACTTCTGTGAAGACAGGCCCCCATCTGGTACACCCACCAGGGGCTCCCATTCTCTCCAATATCCTGTGAACAGTCTGCATCTATAGTGCTAGATCAGAACAGACATGCAATTCAAACACCAGCATGTTGTTATAGGCGTTCTCTGAAAAGAAGAGTGGGAAAATAATTATTGCATCTAATTATCAGTGTGTTCACATGCTTTATCTTTTCAAAGGGCATTGCAGTGACATACAGTAGAGCTATAATGTGTTCCACAGATATAATTTAAAATTTTCTAGTAGTCAAATTAAAAATGGAAAACACACACACAGGAAATTAATTTTAATGCTATATTTTATTTAATCTAATATATCCAAAATATCATTTTAGCACATAATATGAGATATTACAAATTTTTGTACTAAGTAATGGAAATCAGGTTGTAATGTATACTTATAGCACATCTTGTTTTGGACTGGCCACATTTCAAGTGCTTGCTAGCCATATGTAGCTACTGGTTACCATCCTGGATAGCAGAAGCCTAAAGAAAATTATACTGCAACTTTTCCTATAAAGATGGAGCTAGGTTTGTTCACAGGCAAATAAAAAAATCAGTGTTTATTGGACGCCTGCTCTCTACTAGCCACTGAAGAGGAATACAAAACTGTTCAGTAGAGCCTCTCCCTCAAAGCAATCACACATGGAGAGTGAAGACATTCTGGTTGTAATTTATGATGTGTCCAACTACAAGACATTTATTGTGATTCTCAAGCAAGTGATTTAGGTAGTAAAGGATTGTGTGTTTAGAGGAAAAGTAGTCCTTGCTAGTTGAAGTGGTCAAGGATAGTTTGTGGAGCATAATGAACATTAGGTAAATACAATATTTATCTGAGATGGAGAAAGGGGAGAACAAATAGTTCATGCAATCTGTATGAAGCAAAGTGTAGGACCCATTAACTATCAGAAGCCTTGTAAGGAAGTGAGATTAGTTTGGCTGTAGCAGAGTTCACATAAAGGAATTGTAGAAAGAAAGGTGGAATTTCTTTTGCCTTGCTCTTTGTTTTAATTTATTATATTTTACTGGAGGCCTGGTGCACAAAATTGATGCACACAGTGTGTGTGTGTGTGTCCCTCAACCCAGCCTGCACACTCTCCAATCTGGGACATCCCTCTCACAACCCAGGACTGCTGGCTCCCAACTGCTCGCCTGCCTGCCTGCCTGATTGCCCCTAACTGCTTCTGCCTGCCAGCCTGATCACCCCCTAACCACTTCCCTGCCAGCCTGATAGATGCCTAACTGCTCCCTTGCCACCCTGATTGCCACCAACTGCCCTCCCCTGCTGGCCCAGTTATCCCTAACTTCCCTCCCTTGCCAGTCTGGTCACCCCTAACTTCCCTCCCCTGCTGGCCCGATTGCCCCTAACTGCCCTCCCCTGCCAGCCTGGTCACCCCACAACTGCCTTCCCCTGCAGGCCTGGTCTCCCCAAACTGCCCTTCCTGACAGCCATCTTGTACCCACCTGGGGGTGGCCATCTTGTGTGTTGGAGTGATGGTCAATTTGTATATTACCTCTTTATTAGATTTTTTTCATCACCATTTATCCCCTCTGTACTCTCTTCCATTTACACCCACCTGCTTTCCCCTGAATGCATAATAATCTGGCCACTCAGTGTGTGTATATATATTAGAGGCCCACTGCATGAAATCCTGCATGGGTGGGGTCTGGCCTGCCTGGCCAGGGGGAGGGGACATGGGCGGTTGGCAGGCCTGACAGCTGGTTGAACTCCTGGTCAAGGGAACAATTTGCATATTAGCCTTTTATTATATAGGATATACACTGAGTGGCCAGATTATTATGCATTCAGAGATCATAATAATCTGGCCACTCAGTGTAGATGACAGGTAATCCCTGAATTAAAAGATGGATTTCAGCAGTGATTGCTATGAAATAGCTTTCTGGTACGTGGACTCTGTAGTCTTATGAATCTTGATAAAATCAGATGTCCTTCAAATGGAAAAATATGTTGACCCTGCTGAATAGAACAAAGTTGTGCTTATGAATGCAACAAATCTTTTTAAAACTCATATTTAAAAGAAAAGCATTGGCTTTTGAAATTAAAATCCTACTCTGTATACGGTTCCAAGAGAACAAATCATAGAATAAAAATCATTTTAAAAAAATACTTAGATGACCATAGCATAGTGGTCAGGCATTCTTGCTGGTTATCTAATAAGCTGTTCACTGAACAGGGTCAGGCCCACTATGCCTAGTCTCAAAGGTCCCACCACTTTTAATTCCTTTATGCATTTTCTCCCTGACCTCTGTCATCATTTAACTTTACAACCTTAGCCGACCTAGCCTTCTGTGCCCAATAATATGCTGTCTGTTTTTCTACTTCTCTTTGGAAGAAATAATAACCTAGAAATCTAAGGCCTGAAATAGTTGGTTGCTACTTAATTGCTGCTTAGCTTCATCTCCTGGGAACTGGTGTTGCCATTCACTTATGTACTATACTGCAAGAAAGAACCAAAAGAGGTAAACGCAGGCACTGCTATAGTGAAGCATTGTCATTATGCTAGTATAGTCATTTTTTAGAACAGAATTAAACACATGAAGCAATTAAACAATTCCACAATGGTGTGGTGAATAATATGATGTAGATCTTAGGTGCAACTGGACTACACGGTTTCTGTGTTACATCCATAGGCCCATGTTGACCACCCCGCTTCTGAATTTCTCATGGAGGGACAAGATGGCAGAATTCAGGCCCTCAACTTACCAAAAGTAGGTTCTCTTTAAGCATGAGGAATACTTCTTTTTAGAAAAGTGTTTCTAAAGTGGGTTCTAGTCCCCTGAGATTTGTTCATAAAAAGGCTCTCATCGCATAATTCATTACATGCCTTCCTCTTAGAGATTTAAGAGGCACATTAATGTATTAAAGGCATCTTAGCAGTTCTGCAGCTTTGAAATTTAGACTTTAACCCAGTATTAACCAAATGGATCTGTCTCCAGAACATTTATTTAATTACCCATATCCCATGGACCTTGTGATATCAGCAGAACACCCACTGGAAAATGCTGCCCCACAGTGACTGTCGGTTCCCCCTAATGGCTCAGGGTATGATTTGGTTACAGTTCTGTCAAGCCCTGGCTCTTCCTTTTAAAATCTATGTCAGTCTTTTAAAACATAAATATAATATTGATTTCAGAGAGGAATGGAGAGGGAGAGATAGAAACATCAATGATGAGAGAGAATCATTGGTCAGCTGTATATATGCCTCCCACCCCCACTGGGGTTTGAGCCCGCAACCCAGGCATGTTCCCTGACCTCGAATCAAACGGTAGTCTCCTGGTTCATAGGTCATCACTCAACCACTGAGCCACACTGCCCTGGCCAGATGGAAGTCTTGAGCAGGAAGTGAGAAAAATAAAGTAGCCCAAGTTATTTTAACAACAGGCCTCTGACTGAAACAACCTCCCTGTGTGTGGTTGATAAACATTTCCCCTCTCTTAAGGGGAAAATCATGCACAGAAACAAGCACATGTAAATAATTTACCAAGCTGTAATAAGCTATAAATAACAAGCCTACTGAATAATGAATTAACCCAACTGCTGATTCATAGGTAAACGTCTCTTGTAAAGCAGCGTTTTTATGGATTTTACAGCTTAGTTAATATCCACTCATATTTCATTAGGACGGTTAAGTTGAAGCATTGGGGTAATAATCTGGGTATATTTGAAAGTGATATAGCACATATTAGGAGCTCAGGCAGAGCTTGGGGAGCTGCCAGGATCCCTTCCTTTCAGTCAGAGTCTGACAGGTGCTTGGACTGGGTCTTACTCTTCTCTTTCCTCCAAGGCCTCAGTTTGCCTAGCTCCTATGTGCAAGCGAGATGTTGTCCTTTTTGAAACCATGGATGGATGGAGGTAGAGTTAGCTCTGAACCAGTGGAGGGAAGGGAGGCATAAATCACTTGGTCTACTAGACAGAGCCAGCTTTCCTGAGTTATCATGGCATAAGTATACAGACTCTACAACTGAACTCCTGGTATTTTGATCTCTACTTGATCACTTATTAACTTTATCATTTAAACTCTATGTGGCTGAGTTCTCTCATCTGTAAAACAGGGACAATGATAGTACCTGTGTCCTTGGGTTCTTATGAAGATGAAAAGTTTGTTTTGTCAAGTGTTAGAACGTTGCTTGGCTCATAGCATGTTTTGTAACTGTTAGCTGTTCTAGTCATTAGAAAATGACTCTTTTCAACTCTTCATTTTGGCTTTCTCCAGCCCAAGTGTTGGACTTAGAGATCTCAACTCCTGATGGGTTGGAAGATCTGTGATAGGGACCACTCAAGTGACATCTTTTGTCTCCAAAGAATGAGAATGGGATGGAGAAATTATAATTTCATTAGAGACAAGAAAAATGGCTTTCGACTAACTTTCAAGTTGTTGAAAGTAAGAAATTTTCCCTGCCAAAACTGGTTTGGCTCAGTGGATAGAGCATCAGCCTGCAGACTGAAAGGTCCCGGGTTCGATTACAGTCAAGGGCATGTACCTTGGTTGCAGGCACATCCCCAGTACAGGGTGTACAAGAGGCAGCTGAGTGATGATTCTCTCTCATCAATGTTTCTAACTCTCTATCCCTCTCTCTTCCTCTCTGTAAGAAATCAATAAAATATATTTTTTTAAAAAGAAATTTTCCCATATTTAAAAAGGGTTTTTGGCAGGGAGGTGGCAAGCATTATTAGTCAAGTCACATTAAAAAGAAGGAGGTTTGCATTCCATAATCAAAGCTTATTTGTTAATGGGAGCTGAGGCAAAAGAGATGCTTTTGTTTCCTACTTGCAGTGACACTGGGTGACCAGGGACAAGGAGATTAGATACAGGGCATCCCTATTGTTCTGGCTCTGACAGGAGGTAAGTGAAAGTAAGCATCTTACCCTTTATGCTCTCACACCAATGCTATAAACGCTACCACCAGCCTAATAGCCACTCAATTGGGGCTGAATGGAAGAGCAGCTCAGGCCTTTGCTCCAACTGTGGCTGATTATAGGCCAGTGACCATGCCCCATTACCCCTGATATCCCTATCACTTATCAGAGCAGGCATTCATGCTTACAGCACCATAGAGTTAGCTCATTACATTGATTCTTGATAGCAACCAGCTGAAGCTCCATTTGCTCCCCCTCCCCTGGATAGCTCTGCCATTTCTCTACATGGTAGCCTTGTGGTTTGGTCTTCATCCTGCTCTGTGCATATTTCCCACATGTTACATGGACTTCCTTAGGTGCCTACAAGGAAGGTCACTTTTCCATTCTCCCTTTCTCTTTCCCCTGGGTTTAAACATCTACATGGATCTTTCCTGGTCCTATGGCTGCTCCCTGCCCTACCATCTACCCTATCTTTAGGCTGGATCCATAGCAGTGACCAACTTTTTGCACTTTAAGGAAGGTATGATCACTTTGGCTTGGGCCCTGTGTGTTGAGGTCTTTCATCTCTCTGTTTTGTCCAAAGACAGTAGCAAGGAAGCAGGGGCACTTTGGATGGACAGGATTGGACTTTCTCAAATATTTTCTTTTTTAAAAATATATTTTATTGATTTTTTTACAGAGAGGAAGGGAGAAGAATACAGAGTTAGAAACATCGATGAGAGAGAAACATCAATCAGCTGCCTCCCACACACCCCCAAGAAGGGATGTGCCCGCAACCAAGGTACATGCCCTTGACCGGAATTGAACCTGGGACCTTTCAGTTCGCAGGCCGACACTCTATCGACTGAGCCAAGCCAGTTTTGGCTCAAATATTTTCTTAAAAGCCTGACACTAAAGAGAGAGAGTCTGCTTTCCTTCAGTACTCCTCCGGCTGCGGAGAGTCAAGATGCCTTCCAGGATAGCCTTTTAAAGAAGAGAAGAGCCACCACTGCTGGCTTGCAGCCTTCCCCCTTTTGGCCTTTGAAGAGAAGGCTTCACAGCTCACAATCACCATTTAGCCAGACCGCCTTCTCACTTCCACTGCCATGAAAGAAATACAGTAGTGGTAGCGTGACATTCACTTTGACAAAGCTCTTTTTATTTTTTCTACTTCTCTGAAAAAAAAAAAGCCTAAAGAAATAAAAACAGTTGCTAAGCTACTGGGTGGGCTTATCAATGTGTTTTGTTGCCATCCTCGCTTTAAAGACCTTTAAAGACGTGTGTTATCACGCATTCAGCAGCTTAAACTAAAGGGGAGAGGGAAGCGGGTATTGGAGAGGGCTCCTATGTAAGTCCCCTTGTCAGGTCAAGTGTTTGGCTCTGGGAACGAAGGTTACCTGGAGCGTGTCAGCTACAATTATGTCTCCAGGTGGGAACGTAGGAAGGAGGATTTTCCTTCCCAATTTCCAAAATGGCCCAAAAGACAATGTTGATGGGGCCTTGCCTTTCTTTTACATTTGTTCCAGGAAAGTTAGCTGTCAAGGAAGTTCAGGTTATGCTTGTTCTTAGTTAATTTTGTCCATATCACATACAGATGGTACTATGGATGGGGCCTTGGCCCCTCCATCTCTTCCCCCAGATCAATGTTTCAGAAAGCCTTCCAAGCCAGACCTTTTGTACATTTTGCCAGACCGTTATATGGCTTTATACTTTGCTTTTTTGGCTCCAGCATTTTCTTTTCAACACTTGGTGAATTCCAGGTTTAGCAAGTCTTCATTTAATGATATTTACTTAACCTGTAATTCAGCATGTTTAGGACTTGTTGCTGTATATAAATGCCATACCCCAGTTGGTACGAAGGAACACTTCTCCACTCCTAGTCCAAAGGCATTAACACCAACAATGATGGAAAAAGAGGCTATTTTTCAACACCGCTTTGCAACAGTCTAAATGGCCTAATCCACCCATCATGCATTGGTTCTCAGTATGCGGACAATGGGAGCGTTACTGACGTTAGGCTTGTTTTCATCAACTAGCTCATTCTGTGTAAAGTTGTGTTTAGAAATAACTCATAAAAACAAGAGCAGCCTTGGGACATGCTTTGTGGAGGATACATTGAAAATACATCTTAAATAAAAACCCAGGAAATTGCCCCTTCTGCCTTTCACTTGTCATAATAAGCAATAGAATTCTATAACCCATTCAGTGGCATATTTAATTAAGCAACCTATCTGCTGAATGTACTGGAGGTTGGCCGACAGTGCCTTTCACTGCTGATTTGGATGACAAAGGATGTGGTGAGATATTCAACAGTCTGGCGGAATGGGAAAAAACTCTCAATTGGTCACACCTACCTATTTCTCCTGGCATGTTATATTAGCTCTGATAATACAGAAAGTACACTCTCTTTGTATTTATTGAAAAAGCCATTAAATACCAACCTCTTGCCTTTGGTCTCCCACAGCTATTCCTGACTGAGTTTTGCATGCATTCCCATTATAGACGAATAGCGATTTAGTTGTACCAGGTAGGAGGGATGTTTTAGTTTATAATTTTCAAAAGAAAATGCATTCAGATGCTCGTTTTAATTCCCATGTAGAGCCATTCCTGACCATTATTCTTTGTTTTGGTGGAGTTTTTGCCTATCCGTAATAGCTATCATTAGTTTCAGTGACCACTGTGAAATGTTGACCAGTCACAACCAAAATATTATGTTTATTACTTTTTCCGGCCATTCTATAGGGTAGATACTATTTTGTAGATGAGGAAATTGAGGCTCAGAAAACTTAAGGAACCTGCCTATAGTTACACAACAGTTAAGTGGTAAGGGCAGGCTTGCAATCAGGATGTCCTCTACCTACAGCCCATGTTCTTAATCACTACTTTCCTTTGTTTCTCTAGAAAGTTAAAATGGTTTGTAATCCTAATATCAGGTCTATAGACCATAAGAGTATTGGGGTTTTAAACTTTTTTGAGGTCTCTCCCACGAAATCAGAGTTTTTTCACATAGGTCTCTGGTGAAGTCATAAGGTTTTTCAAATCATATATGAATGTACATGTCTGTATTCTGGGAAGATGGGCCAGTCTTGTTGATGACACAAAGATGGTTAATAATTTCCATATATAATCAAACTCCTTTCATTCTTACCATAGCCATAGGAGGTAGGTATGATGATCATGTCCATTTTACAAAGCAGAAACAGACTAAGAGAGACAACTTACCCAGAGTTATAAAGCTAGTAAATGACCACACTGGGACAACATTAGAAGACAAGCACTCTGGCTCCTGAATCTTTGCTTTTAATCACTTTGGACTACGAGTTCCTTTTTACTCACTTCTGTGTCTCCTAGCACAGTGGCTGATACATAGTGTGTTTTATGGATATTTGTTGAATGGAATTGATTTGCATACTGCCAACTCCATGTAGACTGTATCTTAGGAATCATTCTCAAAGGTCTGAGGCCCATGGTAGGGATTTAATAAATCCTGACTGGATGAGTGAGGATAATTAATATGGTCAAAATATAATTTATCAGAGTTTGTCAAGATGGGTGACGTGACAAATCTTGGGCACTTTGCATTCACTGAGGGCTCTATGGAGGGCTGTTGTACAGATCCCCAAGTCCATTCTTCCCCCCAAAGGCAGGCTACATTGTTCAAAGTGGTTATAAGGTACCTGTCAGTATGTACTATAGAACTTCATAGATGCCATGAATCTATGTGTTGTCTTGATTACTATGTCTTGATTACTATGCATAATTTCCCCTGCCTCTTATTTCCAAGTTACTAAGCAGAAGCTATCCAAACACTTTGCATATTGGCATGATTCAAACATGGGTATCTGTATTATATGTCTGCATTATCGAGGGGAGGTTGTAGGCAGACACAATCTTGTTCCAACTGCCCCACTGCAAATTTGACTGTCATTGAATTTCTAAGGTGAAGAGTTCTTAAAAATCAGAAAAATCTGTAGTGATTATGAAGCTTGCATAGTGAGTTTGCAAGCTGGTGAGTAACAAGGTGGAGCAGCTTGAGTTTTTAATCACCTTGATTACATATTCCAGGGTTAACTTTGTGGCCTCCACTGTTCCCCTAATTTTGCCTGCTGCGATCTTACTTTACTTTTCATTTTCTTCTCTGATCACTGCCAATTATAGGCCGAGTGCATGTGCTTTTGTTGCCTACCTACTGACTTGATGGGCTTCTTTGTACTGAGGCACAGAACTCAGCTGGTGGTTGGACTGCTTAGGGCCAGGAAGTTTCATTACTCTGTTCTGGCAGGGAAGTCCAAAGTTACTGGTTTTGGAGCTGCCTTTTATCAAGTATAATAGCTTAACAGTTGGTTTCAAAGTTGAAGGTTTTATAAATTGATAACTTAATCAGATGCATGAGCTAATTATAAGCCAGCAAATATTTTAAGAAAACTGCCCTCCAGTAGAGACCATTGCACAAATTGCAGACTACTTTCCCAGTAAATAATATGCTTCTTTTACTTCCTTTGTGGTACAAAACCAGTTAGTGACAAAGAGTCCGTTCTCTTTGGATCAAATAACTAATTTTGTATTGAAAGGACTAATGACAGTAGTGACAACATTTTTTTCTATTAGGTCTCTCACTTGAGGAACTCAAAGCAATTTATAATTTTAAATATTGGGGCCTAGTTTAATCAGTCCATGTGTAGTATAAAAGTGAACATTGTGATCAGAAATACAGTTAAACCTTTTTCATCGAGTCTCGATTAATACAAACGGTAACAATTCAGACTGTGTGAAGAAAATATTTGGTTAAGTTTAGGAAAAGAAGAAATTAAGTTGGCAAGGAGGTTATTTAAACTGCCAAGTAGAACACACCATTAGAAGTGCCAGTTCACATGCAAAGGTTAGCTGTGGACTTGAGCACTTCCTCTGAAATGGGATTAAGTATGTATAAGTCATTCCTTTAATAGACTCTTAGAATCAGAAGGTTGAAAGCCATATAGTACAATTATGCAATATTAAAAATAAATCTGTTGAGCAGACTTATCCTGGGAATCCAATTTTTTTGGTAACAACTTTATTGAAATGCTATAGGCCTGATGCACGAAAATTCATGCAAGAGTAGGCCTTCCTTCCCTCAGCTGCAGGCGCCAGCTTCCCTCTGGCACCTGCACCAGGGACCGGGCTGGCTTCCCTCTGGCCGTGGCTTCTTCAGGAAGGACATCCAGCCTAATTAGCATATTATTATATTATTATTATAGATATAGATAATAAACATAAAATAATTTATCCATTTAAAATGTACAATTCAATAGTTTTTAGTATATTAATGGAGTTTTGTAACAATCTCTACAGTCAGTTTTAGAAGATTTTTAATCAGCGCAGAAAGAACCCTCACATCTCTTAGCCATCACTCTCTAATCAACCCCTCTCCCTCAACCCTAGGCAACCACTGTGGGGATACAAATTAAACAAAACAGAAGACATACTTTGAGGGGTTCACAAGTTACCAAGTGACATCAAGCAGATAAAGCATACCTATCAAAGCATCATAGAATGTTGATGCTGAGAGGGACCAGGCAGATTATTGGATACAAACTTTTCACTTGGCATATAAGAAAGTGAGGCTTAGAGAAGGGAAATGATTTGCCCAAGGATACGCAGCAAAGCCAAGATTATGTATCCTGCTATTTTAGCATGCTTCCATGTTAATTACAATACTGGATTGTATTGCTAGACTACCTAGATTTGACTATCAGTTCCACTTTTATGGGCTGTGTAACCTCAGGCAAGTTACTAAAACTTTCTGGGCCTCAGTTTCCTTTTTTGTTAAACTGTAGTAATTGCACCTACCTTACTGGTCTGTTTTCAAGATTAGATAAGTCAAAGTAGTATATAAAATACATAGAATATTGATAATGTTTGTAGCAGAATATGCACTACTTAACTTGGCTGGATGGTTCTGTTGATCTGAGCCAGGCTTGGGTGATCATAGTTGTACTTAGTTAAAGGTTATTATTTTATTACCTATATGAAATATGAAAAGGCATATATCATTAGATACTAAAATGTTTTTTAAGTAAATCTTTATGGTTCAGATTACTACAGTTGTTCCTTCCCCCCCCATAGCTCCCCTCCATCTAGTTCCCACCCCAACCCCTCCCCTTACACCCCCACACACACACTGTCCTCGTCCATAGGTGTGCGATTTTTGTCCAGGCTCTTCCCACACATCCCAAACCTCCTCCCCCACCCAAAATTGTCAGTTCACTCCCTTTCTATGCCCCTGATTCTATTATATTCACCAGTTTATTTTATTTATCAGATTTTTTTATTCACTTGATTTTTAGGTTCACTTGCTGATAGATATGTATTTGTTGTTACTTTCTTGTTCATAATTTTTTAAAAATATATTTTATTGAATTTTTACAGAGAGGAAGGGAGAGAGATAGAGAGCTAGAAACGTCGATGAGAGATAAACATAGACCAGCTGCCTCCTGCACAACCCCCGCCGGGGATGTGCCTGCAACCAATGTACATGCCCTTGACTGGAATCGAACCTGGGACCTTTCAGTCCACAGACCGACGCTCTACCACTGAGCCAAACCAGCTTCGGCTCTTGTTCATAATTTTTATCTTTACCTTTTCCTTCTTCTTCTTATTCTTAAGGAATATCCTTCAGCTTTTCATATACTACTGATTTGGTGGTTATGAACTCCTTTAGCTTTTTCTTGTCTGTGAAGTTCTTTATCTAACCTTCAATTCAAAATGATAGCTGTGCTGAGTAGAGCAATCTTGGTTGAAGTTCTTGCTATTTATCACTTTGAATATTTCTTGCCACTTCCTTCTGGCTTGCATAGTTTCTGCTGAAAAAATCAGCTGACAGTTGTATGGGTACTCCTTTGTAGGTAACTAACTGTTTTTCTCTTGCTGCTTTTAATATTCTCTTTGTCTTTTGCCCTTGGCATTTTAATTATGATATGACTTGATGTGGTCCTCTTTGGATTCTTTTTGTTTGGGGTTCTGTGTGCTTCCTGGACTTGTAAGTCTATTTCTTTCACCAGGTGGGTGAAGTTTTCTGTTATTATTTCTTTGAATAGGTTTTCAATATCTTGCTCTCTCTTTTCTTCTGGCACCCCCATAATTTGGATGCTGGTACACTTGAAGTTGTCCCAGAGGCTCCTTACACACTATCTTCATATTTCTGGATTCTTTTTTCTTTTTCTTTTTCTGGTTGAGTGTGTTTTGCTTCTTCATATTTCAAATCTTTGACTTGATTCTTGGGATCCTCTAGTCTGCTGTTGGATCTCTATATATTATTCTTTATTTCAGTCAATGTATGCTTAATTTCTGATTGGTCCTTTTTCTTATCCTTGAGGGTCTCGCTAAATTTCTCGGAGGTTTTTTGAATAACCTTATGACTGTGGTTTTGAACTCTATATCCATTAGTTTGTTTTCCTCCATTTCTTTCGTTCATGACCAGTTTCTTTGTCTGCATTTTGGCTGATTCCTTGTGTTGACAGAGTGGACTTGTGTGTAGGTGTCCTTTTGGGCCCAGTGGCTCAGCCTCCCTAATTACCTGAGGTGGATACCCTTGGTGCACCCTTTTGTGGTCTGTATGCACAGCAGTGTGTGTGTGTGTGTGTGTGTGTGTGTGTGTGTGTGTGTTTTAATTAAATGCTTATTTATTGAGCAATTTTGCTAGGTCATTTCACATACTGTCGGATTGGATTTTTTTTATTTAATTTTTTAAAAATTACTTTATTGATTAAGGTATCATATATTTGTCATCATCTCCCCCATTTCATCCCAAATCCCTCCCCACGTATGCCCTCACCCCCTTGTTGTCCATGATCAATGGTTAGGCTCATATGCATGCACACAAGTCCTTTGGTTGCTTTCTCTCCCTTTTCCCACCCTCCCCTATCTTCCCTCTGAAGTCCGACTGTCTGATCAATGCTGGTCTTGTTCATTGGTCTATGTTGTTCGTCATTTCACCTAGATGAGTGAGCTCCTGTGATACTAGAAATATACTTATAAGAACTGAAAATGAGACAAGCAATAATGGTTATGCTGAGAGGCAAATGAATCAGTCTATAGTGAGTTTCTTTCTGGGCCAACAGTCCTTTTGAGTCTCAATTTCTATGTCAAACAGTTCCTTATGAGTACATATCACCAATGATATTTCAGCTCTGGATGGTGGGCAAATGGTGGTAATGCCGGTCCAACCCTCTCTGGCTTGGTCCTGGGCAACCTGCAGTGATGCACAGCTGCTTACTGCTAGTATGGCAAGGCATCGTCAGCATCTTCCATCTCTGGATTGTTTCTCTTCTGTCTTCATGGCTGGAACACTCCTATGAATTCCTCTCTGTTATGGGAATCCATATGGTCTCGGAGTTGTTTTCTGAAAATATACAAACATATTCTCTACCGAAAATTAATAAATGAATCTTTTCTATAAATTTGACTTGTGATCCTTTTTCATTTTTTGCCCAAACGATTTAGTTAAGCCTTGAGTGCTGTTGCTATCACTGGGTGGAATTGACCTCCAGGACAATTGGCTGTGAGAACCAGTTATCTCTACAGTGGGAGAACTGTGCTGGAGACACCCTTATGGGGCATGACTTGCTTTAGTAGGGCTTTGGTGCTCACTGAGTCTTCCCCCTTAGTGTGTCTCTTATGGATCTGTGGAATTGTAATCTGATGGTCCCACTCTGACCACTGGGTACACTGGCTCTTGGATCTCCAAGGAGGAGCAAAGTCAGCCACTGCCTGAGGCCACCCAGCAGAAGCTACAGAGAGATTTGCAGATTCCTTCTCTTTGTTTGGGGTTTCGAGGTGCCCAGATGAGGCCCAGCTGTGAAGCAATGCAAACTGTTGTCAGCCTTGTGGTTTTTTTGTTTTGTTTTGTTTTTTAATCTCTGGGGCTTTCTGACCCAGCTGCAGTTTGTTAGGTTTTAGATTGCAAAGGCCAGGCAATTCATATGTAAAAGCCTCTGTGCACAGCTTGGTTGGGGTTGTAAATTGTGTGGGGCAGGGTCTCAGGTAATCACTAGGGTGAAGCAAACAACAATGGTCTCTGTGTCCCTCAGCACCATGCAGGAACAATGAGTGCTGCAAGCACCTCTGAGAGAAAACCTCCCTTGTGTTCTGGCCGGATGCCAGACAAACAAGTTTCTCCCCATATGAGTTTGAGTTCCCAGAGTCTTGCCTGGAACTGGAGTTCAGAGCAGACAAGAGCTTGCATCTCCCTCCTGATTAAAAAATACAACAGCATATCCAGTTGCCAGCCTGTTTCCACGTATGCCTCTGTATCTCCACACTTCCTCACCTCCGCACCTCCTCCCAGTCTCAGTGCGCTTTTCTCTTTCCTTCTAGTTTTATAACTTGCACTCAGTCAGCCTTCCCATGGTTCTGAATGATATCTGTTTTGTCTTTTAGTTGTAGTTTAATGTGGTTGTTCAAGGCAGCAAGTTCAGGTATTTACCTATGCTGCCATCTTGGTTCCTCCTCTCCAAGAAGTTTTAAAATTTGTTTTTCCTAATTATAAATCCCGACTGTACTCATACATAATTTCTATTTAGTTTGTTCCAACATATATTTATTTTTTCATTATTAAGGTATTATCCCCCCATTGCCCTCTCCAACACATATTTTTGATTGTTAGGTGCTGGGTATAAAAATATTTAAGAAACAGTCTTTATACTTAGGGAATTCACAGTCAAGTGAACAGATATGGCAGGTGAACAGATATGTAGCCATAAATCAAGGCAAGCAACAGGAACTGACCCAAATTAATTATACATGATACATAGAGGGTATCAGAAAGGCTTCATGAGGGTTTTGAAATCTGTGTTGGATTTTATCAGGCTGAATGGGATGCAAGAAGTCATTCCAGGCTAGGATAAAACAGAAGTGGGGAAAGGAAGTATTTGCCATGGTTGGGGAAAAGGCAAAGTGTTGTATGTGTCTAGAGTAGGGGTGTCGAACTCAATCAGAGAAGGGGCCAAAATCTAAAATCCAGCCTAAATCGCAGGCCGAATGGTTTACTGAACAGTCATAAACTGTCATTGTGATGGAAATGCAGCGGAGTGCAGTGATGACAGCGCGGTGCGGGCCACATTGCAAGGCCTGGCAGGACGGATTTGGCCCGCGGGCCTTGTGTTTGACACATGTGGTCTAGAGCATAGAGTTTTGGGAGACTTCTTAGGAGGTGGGCCTGAAAACATAGATTGGGACTGTAGTCAGTATTAAAAAGGAAAGAGAATTGATATTTATGTGCACCTACTATATACCAAGCTCTGTGAAGTTATAAGTACTGAATAGGTTTAAGGTAACTTATCTTGAGGAAGCAGGTACAGAGAGGTGGAGTAAATGAATTGAGATCACACCTAACAAATGGCAGAGTCTAGATTCAAACCGAGGTCTCTTTCTCATTCTAAGGCCCACATTTTTCCTACATACACATAAATCTCGGACTATTGCACCATTTTAGATATTTTGGAAAGTAGGAGCTTTTAATGTTTTTGATCATGGAGGAAACATGTTTTCACTATAGCTTATTTATTTACTAGTTCATTCGTTTGCTTGCTTTTTGTGGTAGTAGCATAAAAGACTACTTAAGTGGAGGAGAGATCAGAGGTCAAAAATAATAAACTGTGGCACATTTGTAATAGGTAAAATGTAGTAATGACATGAACTAGGGCCATGGAAATGGAGAGGAGGGGATACATACAAGATAGAAGCTGACTAGTTAGGACATATGATCAATCTGATGTGGTCAGGGAGAGGGTGAAGGAGACTCAGAAATGAAGCCATGGTTTTCCATCCTGCATAATGTGTTGGTTTGTACTGTTATTCAATAAGATAGGGAATCTGGGAATAGGCATGGATTTAGAGAAGGAAGGGAAGTCAGTTCAGTATTGTTGCAGATGAACCTTCTCTAAGAATTCCAGATTTAAGTGTCCAATAATCAAATGGTTACATGGCTCATAAACTTGAGGGAGAACAGAGATATAACACTGGAGAATGTCTACATGTTGTAAATATGTGATCTGAGAAGAAGAAATGTAGCATACATCTGAAACTAAGAGGAACCAGCTGAAGAAGACCAAGACTGAGAGACAGAGATCATCAAAATCATGGGAGAAGGGAATTTCAGTAAGGAAAGGGTGGTTGACATTGTCAGATACTACAAGGTGGCCAAGTCAGAGAGACTGAAAACTATCCCTTGGATTTAGCAATTAAAGAAGTTATTGAGGGAAGCAGATCAAGACTATTAGGAGTGTAAATCATGTGGCAGCAATTTGAAAATTGAATGTGAAATGGATATCTGGAGATACTGATAAGAGACTACTTTTTATAGAAACTTGCCTAGTAAGGTATAGAGTGATGGTAGACTCTTAAGTACAAAACAGATCCAAGGGGAAATTATCTTTGGGATGATCAAATTTGAGCACATATTTTGAGAAAAATTAGTCAGTAAAGAGACAGTTAAAATTGGGAGAAATTTGCCCTATCTGGTGTTGAGCATTGGCCTGTGCAACAAAGGGTCTCAAGTTCAATTCCCAGTCAAAGGCATGTACCTGGGTTCTATAGTTCACTCCCTGCCTCAAGTTGGGGCATGTGTGGGAGGCAACCAGTCAATGTGTCTTTCTCACATCAATGTTTCTCTCCCCTCCACACCTCACTTCTTCCCTTCCACTCTTTCTGTGAGGATAAAAAGATACCCTCATATGAGGATTAACAAAACTAGGAGAATTGAAGGATAACTAATAAAGATGCAACAAAGCATGGAAGCCAGACCATAGAGAGAAGGTTAGCTGTGGACTCGAGCCCTTCCTCTGAAATGGGGTTAGGAAGAAAGGATGCACAGATAAACTAAGAATTTGAGGCATTCATGATTATGTTTCTCTTTTAACTTAGAATTCTCTACTTGTCTAAGGAACCTTGCTCCATTTACAGCATACAAAATCCACATGGGAACGACAACAACAAAAACAACTCCATAAAAAAATGGGCAAAGGACTTCAATAGATATTTCTCCCTAAAAAAGATGTACATACTGCCAATAAGCACAGAAAAAATGTTTAATGTCATTAATTATTAGGGAAATGCAGATCAAAACCACATTTTATAGCCAATTGCATGGTTAAAAGCAAGCAAGCAAACAAAATACAACCTGAAAATAATAAGTGTTGGTGAAGATGTGGAGAAACTGAACTCTTGTACATTGCTGGGGTAAACATTGTCTGGATGGTTCTGTTGATCTGAGCCAGGCTTGGCTGATCATAGCTGTACTCAGTTACAGTCAGCTGATGGGTCAGCTATGGATTGACTTTTCCAGGAATGACATGTATTTACTCCATGTGTCCTCTCATCCTTGAGAAAACTAGCCCAGGCTTGTTCTTGTGGTCTAAGCAAGCAAGCCTATCAAGTGGAAATACACTTGAGCTTTTCAACTCTGTTGCATCCTGTTTGCTAACATGCCATCTGCCAAAGCAAAACACATAACTGAATTCAGATATAAAGTGGGAAGGGTCTACAAAATTACAGGGTAATGGACAGGAATACAGAGAGGCCATGAATTGGAGTCATAAGGCAGTTAATCTATTCCAGAATGGATTATGCATATTTAACAAGCATTTCAAAGTGATGCTGATGGCCCTGGCTGGTTTGGCTCAGTGCATAGAACATAGATTTTTGGATTGAAGGGTCCTGGGCTCGGTTCTAGTCAAGGGCACATGCCCATGGTGTGGGCTTGATCCCCAGGAAGGAGCTTGCAGGAGGCCAGCCAATCAATGATTCTCTCTTATCATTGATATTCCTAACTCTCTCCTTCTTCCTCCCTCTCTGAAATCAATAAAATATATATTTTTAATAAGTGATGCTGATGCAAGTGATCCATTGACAACATTTCAAAAAAATTAGTATCTCTTAGATGAGAAATATTAGTCTAGTAACAAGATTGAAACGACCATCATGAAAGGTTCAGAAAACAGGGTTGTGAATCCGAGAGCACATATATTTTTTCTTAACTTTAGTTTAGGATTCAGGCTGCTTGGTTTTACAAAGCTGTTTTTACAAAGCTGTTTTTCAGACAACCTTGTATAGTCATTTAATTTTCACAAAGAAAAATGCAGTTGGATTAAAGTTGATAACATTACTTTTCAATGCAGGGCAGGAAGGCATTGTTGGTTTGTTTTTTGTTGTTCATTATAATATTTATTTCTGTCCCATGAAAGCTGATAGTAATGGAAATGAAGCATCAAGGTGGTTTATGGGGCATGTGATAGGATCATAAAGTTGATACTATTGCTTGGATGAGACCTTTCTTAGAATAGTAATCCAAGCAAGAAAAACATGAAGGGGAAAGAAAATAAACCATAAGAAGAAACTAGAAATATTTAGCTAATTGTATGAGGTTTTTGTTCTTCAGACCCTTTGCCACATTGTGTGGCATTAGAGACATACTTTAAGATGTCTGGGGTATCCATGATGGTGAAAGGTGGATTTTACACTCACCTTCTCCCAAAACCATCCTAGAATTTTGTTTTAAAATAGAGAGAAATCAACCTGAATAATCAACCAGACTTTAACCAGACTCTTCAAGATAAAAAGAGAGAGGATCCAAACTTTTAAATTAAAAATGAAAGAGAAGTAACAACTGACAGGAAGGAAATGAAAATGATTATAAGAAATTGTTACAAATATCTATATGCCAACAAATTACACAATCTGGAAGAAATGAATAAATTCCTAGAAATATCCCAATCTTCCACAACTGAATTAGAAAGAATCAGCAAATTTGAATAGAAAAATCACAACAAATGAAATTAAAACAATGATAAAAACAACAACAACAACAACAACAAAACAAATCTCCCAGGTGGTTTCACAGATAAATTTTACCAAACATTCAAAGAAGAACCACCACCTGTCTTTTTTCAAACTATTCCAAAACATTCAAGAGGAGGAAGACAGCACCTCCCATGCTCATTTTATGAGCCAGCATTATCCTATTAATAATTCCAAAACCAGATAAAGTTACTACAAAAACGTAATTATAGGCCAATATTCCTGATGAACATACATGCTAAAATCCTCAACAAAATATTAGCAAACCAGATCCAGCAATACATTTAAAATCTAATATACCTCCCTTTGCTGGTATGGCTAAGTGCAGCATTGGCCCTCAGACTGAGGGGTCCTGGGTTTGATTCTGGTAAAGGGCACGTACCTTGTTGGGATGCATGTGGGACGCAGCCAATAGATTTGTCTCTCTTACATACATGATTCTCTCTCTCTCTCTGCCTCTCTCCCTACCTTCCACTCTCTCTAAAATCCAGTGGACAAAATATCCTCATGTGAGGGTTAACAACACCAAAAAAGAAAAAGAAAAAAGAAGAAGATATGCCATGATCAAGTGCAATTTATTTCAGGGCTGCAAAGTTGTTAAGTCAACAACATGATACACCATGTAAATAAAATGGATAAAAATCATGTGATCATATTATAGATGCAGAAGAAGCATTTGGTAAAATCCAGCACCTATTTGTGATTAAAAATAATCCTCTCAGCCGAAACCGGTTTAGCTCAGTGGTAGAGTGTCGGTCTGCGGACTGAAAGGTCCCAGGTTTGATTCCGGTCAAGGGCATGTAGATTGGTTGCGGGCACATCCCCGGTGGAGGATGTGCAAGAGGCAGCTGGTCGATGTTTCTCTCTCATCGACGTTTCTGGCTCTCTATCTCTCTCCCTTCCTCCTCTCTGTAAAATATCAATAAAATATATTTTAAAAAAATCCTCTCAGCAAAGTGGGAATAGAGGGAACATACCTCAAGGTAATGAAGGCCATGTATAATAAACCCATAGCCATCATCATACTCAATGGGCAAAAACTAAAAGCATTTTCCTTAAGGCCAGGAACAAGACAGGGATGTCCGCTTTTACCACTCTTATTCAACACAATGGGCCCAATGCATGAATTTGTGCACCTTGAAAGGAACTGGGTGCCATGAGGCTACAGTGGACACAGGGGTGGGTCTCAGTCTATCCTCTGTGCCCCTTCCCAGCCCCTCCTATCATGGCTCCTAGTCCCTCTTTGCCTGCAGCCCTGCTCCCACTGCCACCGCTTCGTGCTGATAGTGCTAGCCCATTAACACCTGCTGATGACATGGAGTGATTGGGGATGATTTGGGCCAGCAGCTGCTGCTTGCACCTATTGATGGTGCCAAGCGATCGGGACTGGTACTGGATGCCAGCAGCGGGTGTGAGTGGTGGCTTCAGTGCTGGCTGCATGGCAGTGGGTGTGAGCAGTGGCTCCAGTGCTGGCAGTAAGTGCAAGCACTGGGTGGGACCACGGTATGCGGGAGCAAAGAATTTTCAGTAACAAGCAGAGGCTCCCCAGATGACAGCTACCGGTGTCCTGCCTGGGTCTGGAGCCCCTGCTTACCTGCTCCACCATTCTGCTGCAGCCAACGCCTGCCATGTTCCACAAACGCCCCCTGGTGGTCAGCATACATCATAGCCACCAGTTGTTACATGTTCGGTCTATTTGCATATTAGCCTTTTATTATATAGGATAGTACTGGAAGTCCTACCACAACAATCAGACAAGAAGAAATAAAAGGCATCCAGTCATTGTTACAGCATTGGCCTGTGCACCAAAGGGTTGTTGGTTCAGTTCCTGGTCAAGGGCATGTACCAGGGTTGCAGGTTTGAACCCTTGCCCTGGTAGGGGCATGTGCAAGAGGCAACCAATTAATGTGTATCTTTCACATTGATATTTTTCTCCCTCCCCCCTTCCTTCTTCCTTCCCTCTCTGCCTTCCACTCTCCCTTCCACTAGCTCTTAAAATAAATGGAAAAAAATATCTTCAGGCAAGAATTTACAATAGCAACAACAAAGAAATAAAGGCATCAAAATCAGAAAAGAAGACGTAAAACTGTCATTTCTTGCAGATGACATGATACTGTATTTAGAAAAGCCTAAAGATTCCACATAAAAAACTACTAGAGGTAATATATGAATTCAATATGAAACATGATATAACATAAATATCCAGAATTCAATTGTATTTTTATAAACCAATAATTAAGGACCAGAAGAGGAATCAAGAAAACATTCCATTTATAATTGCATCAACAAGAATACCTAGGAATAAATTTAGCCAAGGATTTTAAAAACTTGTACTCAAAAAATTGTAAGACACTGAAGAAGGAAATTGAAGAAGATGCAGAAACATATACCATGTTCATGGGTTGGAAGAATTAGCATAATTAAAATGTTCATACTACCCAAAGCAATCTATAGAGTCAACACAATTCATACCAAGATAACAATGGTGTGGTTCACAGAGCTAGAATTTATATGGAACTAGTATGACAGACTTTGAATAGTCACAGCCATCTTGAGAAAAAAGAACAAAGCTGGAGGAATCACACAACCTGATATCCAACTATAATAGAAAGCTATAGTAATCAAATGGTACAGGTAGTCCTTGGGTGTATATCATTTTGTGGTTACATCATCATCTCCCATTTAAAAAAAAAAAGTTTGATCATTTCAATGTAGGTACTTATGTGCTTTATGTATTTTATTATTTACCACAAGTAAAGGTCAGGAATTGTTCTTTTATTTATTTTTTACTGTTTCACTTCATTACTGCTATGTATGTGCTCCATTTGAGTGACATAGGAGCTTATGTAGGTGGGTTCCGACTTACAGCGAAAATCACATTACGTTGCACCATAGGAACGGATATCCAACATGACTCAAGGACCTACTGTATTGGCATAAAAAAAGACATATTGATCAATAGAACAGAATTGAGAGCTCAGAAATACACTCATGCTTTCTGGTAAATTAATATTTGATCAAGGATGCAATAACATATAATGGGGCAAAGGTAGCCCATTCAATAAATGGTGTTGGGGAAATTAGACAGATGCACATAAAAAAAAGAAACTAGGCCTCCTTCTTACACCATATAGAAAAATAAACTGAAAATGAGTTAAAGTCTTAAATGTAAAGCTCAAAACCATAAAATCCTAGAAGAAAACATAGCAGTAAAATCATGGTCATTTCTTATAACAATATATTTTTTTTCTGATACGTGTCTTCAGACAAAGGAAACAAACAAACAAAAAAAAGTAACAAATGGGACTACATCAAACCAAATAGTTTTTGCACAGCAAAGGAAACCATCTACAAAATGAAAAGGCAACCCACTGAATGAGAGAACATATTTGCCAGTGATACATCTGATAAGAGGTTAATATCTAAAATTTATAGAGAACTTATAAAATTCCACCCCCCCCCAAAAAAAAGAGCAATCTACTTTAAAAATGGCCAAAGAACCCAAATAGATATTTATCCAAAGAGGACACACAGATTAGCCAATTGACATAGGAAATGATGCTCAACATCACTAATTAATCACTTGAGAAATGCAAATTAAAACCACAGTGAGATATCACCTCACACCTGTCAGAATGGCTATCATCAATATGTTAACAAACAAGTGTTAGTGAGGATGTGGAAAAGAGGGAACCCTAGGGCATTGTTGGTTAGAATGAAGATCAGTGCAGTGACTGTGGAAAACAGTATGGCATTACTTCAAAAAATTAAAATTGGATATTCTTTATGACCAGTTATTACACTTCGGGAAATATATTTGAAGAAACCCAAAACATTAATTTGAAATGCAGCATTATTTACAACTAGTGGTCCGATGCATGGATTTGTGCACATTGAAAGGAAATTAATTAGAAGAATCATGTGGTAATTATGTGTGGTAATTATGTAGACTGCAAAAAGTTACATGTCAAAATAGTATATAATATAGTATTATAAATTAAAGCATACTTGTGATTGGTGCCAGCCAGAGCTTTATATCTATTGCACATGTGCGAGTCAACGTTTATTTTTAAATTGCCAGTGTGCAGCATATGTACTGGCCAGTTGGTTGGTTGGATGGTCGGATGGGCATACGGTTGGTCACTTAGCCTTTTATATAGATAGACAGCCAAGATTTGGAATCAGTCCAAGTGCTCACCAGTAGATAAGTGGATAAAAATGTATTGGTACTTTTATTCAATGAAATACTACTAGGCCATAAAAAAGTAGGAAGTCTTACTTTTTGCTACTGTATGGATGGATCTGAAGATTACTATGCTAAGCCAGTGGTCGGCAAACTGTAGCCCGTGAGCCACATGCGGCTCTTTGGCTCCTTGGGTTTTTAGAAAAGGCCAGCTTAGGAGTACCCTAATTAAGTTAATAATAATGTACCTACCTATATAGTTTAAGTTTAAAAAATTTAACTCTCAAAATAAATTTCAATCGTTGTCCTGTTGATATTTGGCTCTGTTGACTAATGAGTTTGCCGACCACTGTGCTAAGTGAATTAATAAGCCAGTAAGAGAAAAACAAATACCATATGATTTCACTTATATGTGGAATCTCATGAACAAAATGAACTAGCAAAAAAATAGAAACAGATTCATAGCTACAGAGAATAGACTGGCAGCTGTCAGAGGGAAAGGCTGTTGGGGGACTGTGTGAAAAAGGTTAAAGGGTTAAGCAAAACAATAAAATAAAACCTCATAAATACAGACAATGGTATGGGAATTACTAGAGAGAAAGGGGTGGGAGGAGGTAGAAGAGGGTGTATCAAGGATTAATGGTGATGGAAAGAGACTTTACTTTGGGTGATGGACATGCAGTACAATACACAGATGATGTATTATAGAAGATTACACCCGAAACCTGTATAATTATTAACCAATGTATTAACCAATACATTTATTAAAAAATAATTTTTTTAGGATCCGGGACACCAGACACAGTGCCTACCACATAATCAGTGCTCAAAATACATTTGTTGAATAAATCTCTGCATATTTCTGGTATCTACTCAAGAGATTTTGATTCAATAAAGAGTGTTCCATGCAGTGTGGTTCTCAGCCATCTAAATCAGAATCACCCATACTGTTATTTTAAAATCTGATCCCCAGTTCCAATCCTCCATTTTATGTTTGATACATAAGAACTCCTGCCTTACATGTTTTTGAAATCCATAATTGCAGCCAATGCAATCTTGTTTGGGGATAGTGGTGCGATTTTCATTCTCTGTTCTCCACCCAGCGGAGAGAGCTGAGAGAGAGAAGGCAATGATCCAGAGCATTGGTTTGAGAATCAACTCCATTCCAGTTCTGTTTATGTGGAATTGCGGGCCGTGATTTAGCATCCTTTCACTATTTAGTTTCAGTTTCCTCATGTTTGCCATTCTGTGGACTTTTTCTCTGGGGAGCGCGAATTTAAACTTGCCCTGTATTGTCATCTTCCTTGTTTCAGGGGATATTAGCTGGATCTTAACTCCCAAAGCAACTATAGGATCCTAGATTTCTGAGCTGTAAAGTATCAGTTGGCTCAAAAAGGCTTTTTTTCCTATTGTCTTTGACAGTGTAGATTTTCCAAGTGCTGGAAAAAATGAAGCAATAATCCTTGGACAGTGAAGTGAGTGGATAATGCCCTCCTAGGTAAACAGGGTCTGGAGTGTAAGGAACTGCAGAGTTTCAAGATAAAAATCTCCTTTATCCCAGACCCTTCAGTTACAGGAATCACATATCACAGACACATATAAAATACCAAAACAAATTGGACTCTTTTCCCCTCTGTTCAGAGAAAGGAATGTTAATTTAAGTGTGGAATGTGACAACTCGAAATGTGGAAAAGATGTTTATGGGGAGTAGTTGGAGGTTGGAGTGGAACAACTCCCTTTTTTGCATTTCTCTTTGGCTTTTCTTCATTCTTGGTCTTGTTCAGAGGGAGATTTTAATTTACAGACCTGATCTTCAGGGGCAAGGATGAGAGATGCAAAAAGGGAGTTGTTCCACTCAAACCTCCAACTACTAGTAGGGAGAGCCATTTTCTTAGCAGCTCCATGAGGGTAAAATTTGTAAAGGGGCAAGGAAAGACTGCATGGACACTTCCAGGCTGAAAGTGAATGCACCAGGCTAGGCGAGCTTGAAATGTCCTCTGGGCTGGGGAGCCTCAAATGCAGTTGCCTAAGAGGGTTCAGTAGCCTCCCCACTGGGAGCAAATGGCCAGACACTGATTCTGAGTTTCTCTGAGCCCTCTTGAGGGAGTGAAAGCAATCGTACTCTCTTCCCTTGCATTACCTTCCCATGAGGTTTTTACACTAGTGCTGTTTGGCACTGTTACCCAGAACACCCTCCGCTAATTTCTTTAAAAAAAATATTTTTATTGATTTCAGAGAAGAAGGGAGAGGGGAGAGATAGAAACATCAATGAGGAGAGAGAATCATTGATTGGCTGCCTCCTGCACACCCCCTACTGGGGATTTAGCCTGCAACCTGGGCATGTGTCTGGAATCAACCCCGGGATTGATTCTGCAGGCTGATCTTCTATCTATTGAGCAAAAGCAGGTAGGGTCCGTCACTTTCTTAGTATCCTTTTGCATTGCCTGCATTTCAGCCAATCATGCCCTGTGGATTTTTTAAAATTAAATTTATTGAGGTGACAGTTATTAAAATTATATAGGTTTCAGGTATACTATTCTATAATAGTTCATCTGCATATTGTATTGCAGCGTGCTTGCTCCTCACAGCAGAGTTGATCAGCTGTTTCTTGAATCATTTAGTGTCTTTTAGGCGTTAACATTTTCAATTTTGCCATTCAGCAATTTTTCCTGTTCTGGCATGAACTCAATAAAGAGCTACGGAAATTGAGAAAAGAGAGAAGCATGTCTCTATAACCATGGGCCCTGATGCTGTCCACTTCTTTCTCTCCAGCCTCCACCGTGCTGACACTCACCTTCATTCCAGTATCTCTGGCCCCTTTCTCTTTAGGTTACCTTTATTATTTTATCTCAGTCATCTCTAGAAAGAATCAACCATTTTAAATATTTTTTGAAAATGTAATGAAAGTCAAGTTTCAACTCCTTAGCTTTTTAAAAATATTTTTTATTTATTTCAGAGAGGAAGGGAGAGGGAGAGAGAGAGTGATGGAAACATCAATAATGAGAGAGAATCATTGATTGGCTGCTTCCTGCATGCCCCACATTGGGGATCAAGCCTGCAACCCAGGCATGTGCCTTGACTGGTAATCAAATAGTCTGTGACTATTTTCGCTCTGCAACAGCAGAATTCACTATTTTTAATAGTGACTTTATGGCCTGGAAAGCTAAAAATTTACTACCTGCCAATTTCTAAAACATTTTACTGTCTGAAACAGCATCAAATAGTTTGAGAATTACTTGAAGATCATCGCCACTATCATCCCCAAACTCTGTATGCATTTGTGTATGGAGAGTGATTTAAAAGAGAAGAAATGACATAAGTCCATGAAGGACAACTGGGAATTAGGCTTTGTGACATTTTTAGCTAAGGGTTTACTTTAGTGCCTTTGAGGTATCAGGAAGAATTCAGAAGTAGTGGCAGCATTGTTAGATGAATTTATAGATTCCCTCATTTTCCTTTTCTCAGTCAGAAACATTTCTGTAAGGTGGAGTTATTGGATGATTAGTTTCTCTTCGTAAGATGGATTGAGTTGCTTTTATTTGTTATACTGCACTTCCCTGGAGTTGGTTTTGAATGTGGCACACAGAGGCAAGGTCTGATCTCAGCAAACACCACCTTAGCACCTAGTTCTCCCTAAAAATGAAATTTCTATAGAGAAGTGCAGAATCTTTGAAAATCCAGGTTAGGAGCAGCCTTGGAGATCTACAAGTTGATACTAATATTAATAATCATCTGCTGACTTGGGTACAATATTCTGTTTGAAGATGAAATATTATATACTAAATATGCCCCAGTCTATTCAGTATGTTCAACCAAGGTGACCTTTAATAGCTGTTTGTGTCCTGAAAATTGATTTGAATACCTATAAGATACTAAATTTAATATGCTTTCCAAATTGTGTTATTATCAAGACACATAAATGTAACACCCAATTTTGAATTGTGGGAGTGAGTATGGGAATGCTTCCAGTTTAGGAACTGATCTTCAGGCCTGTCTGGCCTGTGGCCTTAATGAAATGTCATTTCAATATGGATGAGGTATGGCATGGGGCTGGGGAAGGGCCCCTTGAGATCTGGAGGTCTGGTTTCCTAGATGAAAGGTATGTGTTTATCTGAGCTATGCAGACATAACAACCTGGGTCTCTCTGTCAGGGAGGGGTACTAAGCTGGGAAAGCTGAAGGAAGGAGGGGCAAATCTGACTTGCCACAAGAGGAAGGTGGAAGGCAGGGAGGAAGTGCGGAGAGAAGCTGTTGATACAGATCTTCTGGGAAGATCCCTGAACCTCTGACTTCTCCCCTCTTCTTGCTTTCTGCACTTTGGGCTTTTGCACTTTAAGACTGGTGCTAAGGGAGATGTGTTTATTTTATTTTATTTTTTAACTTTATTGAGGAATAACTGACAAATATAATTATTATACTTGCAGTGTACAGCATGATAATTTGAAATACATATACATTGTAGAATGGTTATCAAGATCAAGATAATTGGCCGAAACCGGTTTGGCTCAGTGGTAGAGCGTTGGTCTGCGGACTGAAAGGTCCCAGGTTCGATTCCGGTCAGGGGCATGTACTTTGGTTGCAGGCTCATCCCCGGTAAGGGGTGTGTAAGAGGCAGGTGGTCGGTGTTTCTCTCTCATCGATGTTTCTAGCTCTCTATTTCTCTCCCTTCCTCTCTGTAAAAAAATCAATAAAAATATATTTTAAAAAAAGAGATCAAGATAATTGACATAAACATCACCTCACATAGTTAAAATGGATAATTTGTGTGTGTGTGTGTGTGTGTGTGTGTCTGTTGAGAATGGTTAAAATCTATTGTCAGCAATTTTCAAGTGTAAAATACTGTATTAACTATAGTTGGGATGCTCTAAATTTGATCCTCAAAACTTATTATTCTTTGTAATATTTCATTTCCCTGGGTATATCCCATTCTTCTGTGTACAACCAGTAGGCCAAGCTGAAAAGGCCAGTGAAGATCAAACATGACCACACGTGTATAAAACTCATGCTCCAAGTTCATCAGTCTTACCTTACACCTTGAAGTTTCATATCAGAGCCTTCTTTATAGAACTGGGCCTATACCCTTTTGCTGTCTAGTTCTCCTTCCTTTCTTATTGTTCCCTGGGAGGCACACTGAATATCTGTGGACAGTGACAATCAGTAGTTATATATACACACCAGAATTTTCTCTTTGTCCATGGTACTGATGGACTTCCATTTTGAAGAGGTTTGGAGACAGGGTAGAAATCTGTCTATCTCAACAAGCTCTTTTAAAGAGGAATCACTTTGATGCCAAAACTACCAGTCTGTAGAACAAAGCTGATGTCTCTGTCTTATGAATGGGTTAAGTATGAGACCAGCAATAGGCATGGCTAACGATGTTGGCATCAGGCAGTGTAATGACTTCAGCCTCTTTCCTTATGAGGCCCAGAAGGGCTTCCAGCCTATGATTCCTGTGTTATTGTGTTTGGGCCAGGTGGTGGTCAGTGTCCATGTATCTGTACCACTGCTTAGCATAAGATTCTAAGTAATGGGTGTGGGAATGGACAGGGCTGACATGGGGCAATTATGACAGTTTTGTGCTGGAATGCTGAGAACTACTGAAAAGGCAGGGCGGGGCTAACTCATCGGAATGAGAGGGCAGGGCGGAACTCCTGATCCTCCATTTTGTTTAACTGGAACCTAGCCCTTACACAACCAATCAGCGTCAGCCAAAGCAGTGACATCACCACCCCTATAAAACCCTTTGATCTGTTGAAGCTCACGCTCTTCTGCCATGGTGCTGTCAGTGTAAGTGGGACAGAGCCCATGCTAGCATGGAATACAGGCTTTCTGCTATTGCATCAGACTCGGCTCCCTGGTGGTCCTTGGGGATCATGAAATCTGGGCATAGCACTACCACATAATCAGTCAGTCTCCTAATCTTAGGCATGAAGCCTGAGTAAGAAAAGCAGGTTTTAGCAATCCTTTTGTTTTATTTATTCACTGGAATCACACTTTTATAACAGGCATAGGCACAAAGGTGTAAATAAAGCCAGTGATTTTAGTTTGTCATTGATTTTCATATATAAATTATCAATAAGGTTTTGATTTAATAATAAAAATCATGGCCTGGAGTTTTATGCCCTGCAAGGGAAGTTGTGCAGTTGGCCAGCAAGAACCCTCTACTCTTAGGCTGTGTCTTTGTACAGGAAACAATATTTTAAAGTCATGCCTGCTGATTAAGGAAAACTAGCAATTTTTTGAGTACTTACCATTGCCAGGTATTTGCAAAGTATTCACAGACATTTTCTCATTTCATACCATCAATCATTCTATGAGGTAGATCACTGTTTTTATACAGATGGGGAAACTGAGGCTAGGGAGTCCCTTGTCCAAGACATCAGCTGGGAATTCTAAGGAATTCTTGTAACCCCAAGGCAAATCTGCCTGACTTCCTATACCATCTCTTTGCACCATGTTTGTGACTAGGGCATTTCTCTTGGAGGAATATCCATTAAGCGATATTCTGCAGACTTGGCATTACTAGGGACTTGAAACTAAGCAGAAAACTAGGAAAAGAGATAAAGGAGAGCAATTTCTTGGGAGACTAAGAAAACATAAAAGGAAGTTCTAGCTTAGAGGGGCCAATGAAGGAAAAACTAAGGAGAGAAACTGGCTGCTTAGCTCATCAAGTAGAGACAGGCTTCAGCCTCCTAGGACCTTGGTAGTACATCCATAACTGGGAGAGGCTGTTCATGGGCCTGTCCTGCCTTCCTCTAAAAGGCCCTTTTACTACCCTAGCTGATTTGGCTCAGTAGATAGAGCACTGACCTGTGGACTGGAAGGTCCCAGGTTCAATTCCAGTCAAGGGTACATGCTTGGGTTTGGGTTTCTATCTCCATTAGGGGTCATGCAGGAGGCAGCCAATCAATGATGATATGCAACTCTGTTTTCTACGTGCTCTGGGAATATGGGTGCTAGGGACATCACGGCTAGATTGTGGTAGCTTATTAGAAGATCTGGAAGGCTATCCACTTTGGACTTGATATCAGCCTAAGCAAAAAAATTGTCTTCTAAAATGATTTCATTTTAACAGAATCCATTTTTTATTATGCTAACTCAAATGATATATTCTCTAAAGGCTCACTGAACCATTTTCCCCTTTAAGTAATTACATATTTAGACATATTTCAGGAGATACTTTTATAAAGTAACATGCATAAGGCAATACTGGAGTACATCAATGTGCTGTGCAGACTGAATTAGTATAATAATACACAAACAACTGCACCTTAAAAATATAAAAAAAGAAAAATTCTAATATAATTACAAAGAGGCAGCAGGACACCAGGGACAAATAATTACTTGCAAACAGAAGGACAAAGATCACTGCTGGCTATTCTATTGAGTGACCAGGACTAGGAGGTCCCATTTCCTATCTGGACCTCAATTTCCTCTTTGATAGAATGGGTGATAAATGAGAATCACAATCTCAATCTTAATCCCTAAATTTAATTTACAAATTGTTAAAATCCTGGACTTCTATTAAAATGCTGCGTCACTGTGAGGTTCTATGCTGTAGCATGCAGTAGGAATCCTTTTTGCTTCCTTCCTTGCATGTGTCTGAGCCGTGCTTCCTGGGAGCATCCAGCACTGAGAAGTGGGGGTGAAATGAAGAGAAAAGCAACCTTACTCTACTGAGTGAGGCTTCCACTCTCCATTTCAGTCAGCTTAATGGTCTTCCCTTTCTGGGCCTTCCCTCCAGATTGCCAATTAGAATTCAATACTGGGATCAGCTCCTCTTTCATAGGAATTAATGATAATGTTCTTCTTCCCTTTCGATCAGTTCTTTCTCACAAGTAGACACATTCCACCAGCATACTCGAGAGAAAGAACTGGGCCCAAATTCTTACTTTCATCTGAAGAGTCTCAAAATGGCAGCTGTAATTTTACACAGTTAGGTATTAAAGGGGATTCCCCTCTCCTAGTCAAGTTTCAGACAGGGGAAAGAGCCCAGAATTCCGATAGTGAGGGTATTCTTGGCAGACACTTTTTACAGGGTGGTGAAGTGATCAATCTGCAGTTAGGCAGTCTCTGAAGACTTTAGTTTTCATGTGACTTTGAAAACATAAGGGGCTTGATATTATGGCTTCTATCCAATCAACGTTGCTTTAAGGTTACCACTTTTAAAAATTAATGTGGCTCTCTTTAAAAAAATATTTTTTTATTGATTTCAGAGAGGAAGGGAGTAGGAGAGAGAGATTGAAAGATCAATGATGAGAGAGAATCATTGACCCAGTTCCTCCTGCACAACCCACACTGGGGTATCGAGCCCATAACCTGGGCATGTGCCCTGACCAGGAGTCGAACCATCACCTCTTGGTTAATAGGTCAATGTTCAACCACTGAGCATCACTGGCCAGGCTCTTTACTTAACAAGTACCCATTGCAATCAAGGAGAAAGGACATCGCTTAATTGAATCTTTGTGTCTTTTTAGCATTGGTGGACTTGTTGGAATCAGAGTTACTTTTATTACTTTGAATTCAGCCCAGTACCTCCTTCAGTCAAAATGAATTTACCTTCCCAGAATCCACTTTTTAAGGACAAGCAGATGGGCTATTCAGGGACTACTAAATTATTCTAGCTCAAAGACGGTAATGCAAATTATTTACAAATCTACCCCTTACTTCTCTATATTTTCCTTTCCCTACTATGATTGTAGCACTTTGGGTTTACAGTAAGCTCTCAGTTCCTAATGTAGGATCCATGCCTCTTGTCCCTTTCAGGCACCTGAACAACTCTGTCGCCTTTGTTCCACAGGTTGGGCCTGCATTTATAGACTTGTTGCCATACATAGAGAGAATGGATAATGGTGGTTCTCATAGCTCAGTGCTCTGTTTCCATGGAAACCATATTGACTTTAATTGTGACCATCTGTCTGGACGGCTCAGAATATATCTCAGTTAAGGCCTATTTCATGAATGGAGCTTTGTTTGTTTCAAAGCCACACTACTATCCAAACTTGAGCATTGAATTTTATGTGATGAGCACTGTAAATACAAATGAAAAAGTTCTTTGGAAAACATCCTTGTTAAGTTTACCAGTCCATATATAATTGCCACTTTCAACACATTCGGGGAACAGTCATTCCCTTTCTATTGAAAGTATATGGTGGATACTTTAAATATACCCTAGGCCAGACCCAGTCATAGTGCCATCAAAAAAAAAGGGGGGGAGATTAAAAAGGGGAAAATGGTATTCAGGTGGCAGGCGGAATCCCATAGGTGGAATGGGAAATATCACTAATGACCTTTCATAAGGAGAACAGAAACAAATTATATGTGATTTGCAGATTCATTGGCCAGCAGTATCTGCCAAGTAGAGGAGAAACTAGGATAAGAATGTCAGAAATGTACCTCCCACTTTACTCAAACCATCCTTTTGTACCCCCACTTCACTCAACCATGCTTAATACAATAAATATCATTCAGCTTTGAGAATTTATTTAAAGTATCTGCCAATGGTCAGTGAGTGCTACATGCCAGGCACCACATTGAGTTTTACTTTCATTATTTCATGCCATCTTCATAAGGATCGTACGTATGAGGTATAGGATATTATCCTCATGTTACAGATGAGAAAATGAGGGGCCCAGACACTAAGTTGATCAAGGTCACATAACTTGGAAGTCACAGAGCTGAAACTTAATTCCTGGTATTTCTGACTTCAGAGCCCTTGCTCTTTACTATTTGGAAGTTCAGCAAGAGAGCACTTGCAAATTTGACAAAAGGATCACAGCTTCTCTGGTGGAGGGTTTTGAGTACATCTGCTGTGGCTCCTGTGCAGCCAGCAAGATCTGCCTAAGCTGCCCTGGAAACCTCTCTTCCAGGGAGGTTTCCAATCAGTCCTTATTATTTCAGCCCCCAGTAGTGCAGTCAAGGAGAGGTAAGAAGAATGCAAGAGATGGCTTTGAAATACCTGCATAAAATCATCATCACCATCTCTTCCCTCCCAGACTCTGGGGAGTGGAAGGGAAGGAGTGGTCCCACCTAAGGGGGATAGGGTAGGACAAGAAGCTGAAAATACTTCTATTCTCCTTGTCTCTATATGAATTCCACCACTTACAGGATTTTATGGACTCTCAAACTGAGACTTCAGTCGGGCTGTGGAAAGGACCTTGTGCTAGGTTTGAGAAGGTATGACATCAAAGTTAGCTTTACAGTTTATGAAGCATGTGACTGTGGGCGAGTCACTTAACTATAACTTCTGCATCTATACATTAAATATTAAAATCTTTCCCCATTATGTATTACTGGGCCATTGTAAAGATTAAATGAGGAGATATATGTGAAAGTATTTAAAAGTCTAAATCTCCACATACATATAAGTGATTATGAGAAACTTAAGAAAGAATAGTTAGGTTGCCCAGCTGGCATGCCTCAGTGGTTGAGCATCAGTCTTTGAACCAGGAGGTCACTGATCCATTCCTGATCAAGGCACATGCCAGGGTTGCCAGCTCAATCCCCAGGAGGGGGCAGGCAGGAGAGAGCCAATCAATGATTCTCTGTTACACTGATGTTTCTATCTCTCCCTCTCTCTTCCTCTCTGAAATAAATACAAATATATTTTTAAAAGGAATATTCAAGTAGCTGACATTGTCCTTTAGATAAGAGAAAAGTAGTGGTGTCCTCTCCCTTGGTGATAAACTTCCTTGTCCTTTAGAAGGAAGCCTTCATCCAAGCTCAAATACCACATTTCTGATACAGGGGCTCTTTTCAGATTTAAATGAACCCTGCTTCTCAAGACACAACTTTGTATCCATTTTGAATTCAAATTTATTTATCTTGAGAAAAAAATTGTGTATTCTTTAATTCTACACACAGCATATGCAAGCAGATTAAATGAAGCACTGATCCAGCAAAATGGCAAGTAGCCTTTTGCTTCCTTGAAATAGCTAATTTTACAAATGGCAGAGTGTGGAAACATGGCACAGAATATCTATTTTACTAGAATCTGGGAACATATGGTCTTCTCAAGAATGACTCAAACACAATTCAAGGATTATAATTAAGTAGTTGAACTCCCAAAAGGAATAACTTAACACAAACAAAGGCAAATTTTAGATTGCTTTTGATTAGCTTTCTCGTTGGCTCTTTCCTTGGCATATTAGGCAACATAGCTACTTTGATTTCTTATTCTGAAAAATGTTTAATTTTAAAACATCAGACATATTTTTTTCTGACTCAAATTGTGCTTCATTTAACATCTGTATACCATGCCTAGAGTACTATATATAAAAAAAATGTATGAAGTCCAAATGTAGAGTTCAAGCCAAATCCTATATAATAAAAGCTTAATATGCAAATCATCCTCTCAACCGGGAATGCAACCCGGGGACAGGGCCCACCAACCACCCACAGCCTCTCCCCCTGGCTGCTCCCCCCTTAAATCCCTCAATCGGGGACAGGGCCAGCCAGCCAACCTCCCGTGTCTCAACCCCACCTGTGCACAAATTCATGCACCAGGCCTCTAGTGTTCCTATATAAATACAGATGGGCAAAAAGAGGTTTGTAATTGTGAGTACTCGAAACAATGTTTATTCTTGTACTATTATTTATTAATTATTATATTCTTTTTTTATATAAATAACTGTAAACCTACTTTTGCTCCACCCTGTATTTAGGGTGATGCCTTTTCCTACCAAATCTGATTTCTGATCAACACTTTAGGAGGCAAAACAAGATAATAAAGGAAGATGGACCATCATAAAAGGAAACTATATCTGTCTCTGTTTCTATTTCAGTCTCTTTCTCTGAATACTCTTTCTACTTGAATGAAGGCTCCATGATCCATTTTTGTCAGTAAGCCCAGAATCTAGCAGAGGGCCTGGAATGTATAAAGAATTAATTTGGAGATTTGCGACTTGTCTCCAGGATACATTCCAGGGATTCCCCTGTACTTGTTGTGGACCTTATTTTGAGTCCTAATTGATAACTTAACATTTATACCTTAAAACCTCATGTGAACCAATGGGTAGAAATCCAACTGATGAATGGATAAAAAACCTGTTGTATATCCATACAATGTTGTATTATCTATAATAATAAAACCATAATATCCTAATGAAGCTGGACTGCTGACTTTTCAGACAAAGCTGGGGCTGCAAGGGCTGAGGCAAGCTGCCCCAGCTGTGAGAGACAAGCCCCTTGCATGAATTTTGTGCATTGGGCCTCTAGTTAAGCCATAAAAACAAATGAAGGACTGACACATACTACAACATGGATGAATCTTGAAATTATGCTAAGTGAAAGAAGTAATCAGACACAAAAGGCCACATATTGTTTGATTCCATTTATATGAAATATCCAGAATAGTCAAATTCATGTAAACAAAAAGCAGATCAGTGGTTACTAGGGAAAGGTGGAGAGATGATAACTAAAGAATATGGAATTTATTTCTGGAGTGGTGAAGATGTTCTTAAATTGTGGTAATGGTTGCATAACTCTGTGAATACACAAAACTCATTGAACTCTGTCATTTAAATGGGCAAATTGTATGGTATATGAATGATCAGTAAATCTGTGATAAAAAATTAACTCTTTCCATGTAGATCAGTACCAAATTATTCCCATCCTCATGTTTTCCCAGGGCCTTGCAAAGCCCGGATCAGGTTACTTCCCTGTGAGTTTGAAATAGGCTGGATATTTTCCCCCCACCAGAATACAATGATTCTATTAATGAAAAAAGTTGCTACAAGGTAATCTTTTATGTTACATACTAGAGGCCCGGTGCACAAAATTCATGCAGAGGGGGTGTCCCTCAGCCCAGCCTGCACCCTCTCCAATCTGGGACCTTTTGAGGGATGTCTGACTGGGACATCCCTCTCACAATCCAGGACTGCTGGCTCCCAACTGCTCACCTGCCTGCCTTCCTGATTGCCCGCAACCGCTTCAGACTGACAGCCTGATCATCCCCTAACCACTCCCCTGTCAGCCTGATTAATTCCTAACTGCTCCCCTGACAGCCTGTTTGCCCCTAACTGTCCTCTCCTGCAGGCCTGGTCCCCTCCCAACTGCTCTTCCCTGTAGGCTTGACTGCTCCCAACTGCCATCCATCGCAGGCCTGGCCTTCCCAACTGCCCTCCCCTGCTGGCCATCTTGTTGTAGCCATCTTGTGTCCACATGGGGGCAGCCATCTTGTGTGTTGAAGTGATAGTCAATCTGCATATTACTCTTTTATTAAATAGGATAGAGGCCTGGTGCCTGGATGGGGGCCAGCTGGTTTGCCCTGAAGGGTATTCTGGGTCAGGGTGGGGTTCCCTTGGGCCATGGGACAGCCTGGGCCAGGGTCCTGGGTGGTTTTCAGGTTGATCTCACCCCCCAGTGACCCAAGCAGAGACCCTGGTATCTGGGGTTTATTTATCTTCTGTAATTAAAACTTTGTAGCCTTGAGAGGAGACCAAGGCAAGCCAAGGTTGCAGACACTTGGCTTCCTCCATCACCTGGGACAACCCTAGCCTCCTGCTCTCTGCAGCTCTGTGGCTGCTGCCATTTCTGTTGGAATTTATTTATCTTCTATATTGAAACTTTGTACCCTTGAGTGGAGGCCTTGGCCCTCCAGGGTGTGTGGAAAGCTTGGCTTCTTCCATTGTCAGGGAAACTCAAGCCTTCCTCCTGCTTTCTGTGGCTGCAGCCACCTTGGTTGGGGTTAATTTGTATACCTGCTCCTGATTGGCTGATGGGTGTGGTCTGTGGATATAGCAGAGTGGTGGTTAATTTGCATATTACTCTTTTATTAGATAGGACAGGAAATTGTAACTTTCAAGAAAAAAAGTTTTTTTTCACTCTGCTTTATCATGAAAAACCTAAAACATTGAACTATACCCTTTACTCATGATCATCTTTTTCTGCTTATTTAAAGAAAGGAAAATTAAAGCATTTTTGTCTGTTCAATCTACAAGATACTTCCAATTTCTGACTTTAAGGGGAACTATCTCAAAATAAGGTAGTATTATTTGGACACCTGAAAAAATATTCTTCTTTATAAACTGGATGGTGATTTCTAACCATTGTTGATGAATACAAAATATTTTTATGTTAAAACCTCATCAATGAGCACATATTTTCTAGGAATATTACTTTGTGATTGAAATTATGAAGGGGCTGCTAACAGTATGCCTCTAATTCTACTAAAAATATCTATTTAATAGTTACAGCATAACAGTGTTATCAGGTGTTTAAAATTTTGGTAAAAATTAAGGCTTTTGTCTCACTAGGCCATGGTCTGTCTATTCGCAACATTTTTTTCATAGAGGGGTTCCCTGAATATATTACCAAAAATACTTATATAATGAGAACTAGTTGTCACTTTCTATGTTTTTGAATTGAATATATCTTAACATATGATTTCTTTGAAGAGGGTTTTAATAATTATTTAAATATGCTTTTAAAAATCAGTATAGGTTTTAAAGTTTCTTCTTAGCTATTCTCTCAGCATCTCCAGAAGTGATCATTTTAGATATATGTACCTATTTCCTTAAGTAATTTTTGTTTGCAAACAATGATTCTGTAAACATCATGAAAAAGAGTCATCTACTCAGGTAGAGCCATCTACTCAGGCAGAGATCATTGTATTTCCCATTTTATAGATCAAGGACTAAGGAACAGAGAAGTTAAGTGACTTGCATGTAGTCACATTGCTCCTGAGTCTTGCATAGACCTTTGACATAATCACTTGTCTGTATCTCTCAAAATTATATATCTGGTTAGTGGCAAGATTCAAGAATGGAGCCCAGGTCTTCTGACTCCAGTTAACCAAATTGACCAAATAACATTATAATCCAACAATTACAACAAGTGTGAAAGCAAACTCTTCTCTCTCTTTCTCTACTTTTTAAAAATACTACTAGTTCTACATCTGAGAGGGGGTGAACCCAACCTACCTCTGGAAGTGGGCTGCCCAGAATTCGGTTCTCCATTATGGTGCTGCTATTTGAGCAAGGAGTGTTTTGGAGCTGGCAGAAGGTATTTCTGCACTTCAGTTCAATTCAGCAGTCATGTTAGAAGCCATCCTCCAAGTGTCCTATATTGTTTATGTGTGTCTCTTTGTGAGTGACATAAAGGTAAATGGGCTTCATTATAAGCTGATGTGCTGAACAGGAGACCAAGGTGTGAAAAAAATGCTAGAGACTAGATTTCAAGGGTGTTGAGTAAACTTGCTGTCAGTATTTCCAGAGAAGATTTGATTGGGAAGAAAAATTCATCTTTATCTCACCATTTCAAAGCAATTTCATGCTTCATTTCTTTATATTTTGATCTTCTGAACACTTCCGAGGGCCACATCTTGGCCTCAGCATCAGCCTTGTGAGATGGAGTCACCATGTGAGGGCTCTCTGAGAGTTATGAGTAAAGCTAAACAGCAATACTTGATTTTGATAGAACATTTAATCATTTTCTGCCTCAATTAAGTTGAAAAGACTCAAATGCAGCTTAAAATTGAAAGTATAACTGAATGAGGTTTACACCAAATATTGAGAGGCTAAGAGAGAGCTAACAAATGTATTAACAGTAACTGTTACAATTGGGGCCTGTAATTGAGTGGCTCAGGGGTCCATAGCTGTGGACAAAAATTTCCAGTTTTCTGAACTGAACCAGGGAGGAGGTGATGGTAGGTGGTGGATGGAAAAGGACAGATACCAGAATGCTTTCTCTAGGGGTGTCTGGTACCTTATAGGTGGTTGAGTGTATTATGCAAAGATTTCAAATACTATCTAGTTATTTTTTTAGGATCTTGTTTGTCTGTGGGGACATTTCCTTTTTGTTTCCAGCTTTATTAAGATTAATTGACAAACAATACTGTATACATTTAAGGTGTACAAATTCAATAACAATTCAAAGTGTTTAAGGTGTACAACCTGATGATTTAAAATATGTATATCTTGTAAGTGTATTTCTAGTAGTACATGATCTCACTCATCTAGGGGAAATAATGAACAACATAAACTGATGAACAAGAACAGACCCAGAGACAAGGAAGCATAGATCAGACTGTCTGACCTCAAAGGAAAGAAAGGTAGGGGAGGTTGGGGATAAGGGGGAGAGATCAATCAAAGGTCTTACGTGCATGCAAATGAGCCTAACCAGTGCTCATGGACAACAGGGGGTGGGGGCATGCATGGGGAGGGGTTTGGTATGGGAATGGGGAGATAAGGACAAATATGTGATACCTTAATCAATAAAGAAATTAAAAATAAATAAAATATGTATATATTGTGAAATTATTACAGATCAGTTAACACATCCATTAACTCACATAATTATAATTTGTGCATGTACTGAGAACTTAAAATCTACACTCTTAGCAGTTTTCAAGAATATAATACAATATTGTTAGTTAATTATGATCACCATGATATACATAAGATCCACAGAACTAATTCCTCTTAAAACTTGAAGACTGAACCCTTTGACCAATATCTTCTCATTCGCCACATTTATCCCACACCACAGTTTTTGGTATCCACCAATCTACTCTCTCTTCCTATGACATTGGCATTTTTTTTTTTTTTTTACGCTTCCACATATAAGTGAGAACATATGGTATTAGTTTTCCTTTGTCTGACTTACTTCACTTAGTATAATGTCCTTAAGGTCACATGCAGTATCTGACTAGTTGTGCCGTGCCAGCAGAGCCAATGATTCAGTGAGCCTGAGGGGGAAGCGGGGGGAGGCGGTGAAGGATTGAAGAAAAGGAAGACAAAGAGAATAAGCTAGGTCTAGGTGTATCTCCTGTGCCTGGTTAAGGCCACAGAGAAAAATCCAGAAGACAAGCTGAGCCTTTATTTTATAGCCAGAGGTAAACAAGATAGTGGTCACCATAGTTACAGTGTATTTGTGAGTTTCACTTGTTTTGGCAGCACTTGCTGCACCTCCCACAGCCCATTAGCTACCCGGATAAGATCTAGGGAGCATCATAAGGTCAAGCTTAATTATGCTAAGAGGGCTGTGCCCTCTAAGCTGGGACTTGTTTGTGGCTTTGTCAACAGGTCAGTCCAAGGCTTAACCTTATAGCCACTCCCTACATTTAGTCGTGGGCACTGACCTCTTTTCCCTTAGATTGTCAAATAAAAAGATGACAACAGCCAACAGAGTAGCCATTTGGTGTCAGTGTCCTGTCTTGAGCTGTAAATATATAGGTTAGAATTGCATTTTATTGGTCACATCACATAATAAGGTTGTGTCTGATTGGATAATTTTTGGTACCATAAATCCTTATATGCAAGTATAGGCACTTGATTTTTTTAAACGTCACGTTGGAGCAAAAGAGGTAATTATTATTACTATTTTTTTTTTGTAAATCAATAAAAAATATAAGTTTTTTGTCAAATTGGCTAAAAATGTAATATTTTTTGTGTGTGAGGCAGAATTTTAGTAGTTTATGTGTGCCATGAGATTTAGAAGGGTTGAAAGTTGCTGGTCTAGAGCACAACTAAATCCAGTGTGCTTGCTAATTAGTTCAGCTATATAGCATGTGCCACTGTGTGCTGCCTCTCCCAGGTCGTGCAGTGATAGGCTTGACAGTAGGTATAAGAATAGTAGCACTTTGGTGCAAAGATGAAACCCAGAGTCAATTGAACCCCTACTTCTGAGAGAGTAGTTCAAGACTCTGTCCCAGTTCATTAGCCTGGATCTTTCTTCTGTCATGTTGAGGCTGAGACCTGTGAAAAGCAGCTCATCCCATGAGGCCTACTTATCAGAAAGGAAAGGAAAATATCCATTGTTGAAGGTTTATATTGTGTAGATATTACACAGAGATTTTGCATGCAATTTTTAATTTCATCCTCATAACAACCCCATTAAGTAGGGGCTCTTATTTCCTTCAGTGAGTCTCTCCAAAGTGAAATGACCCAGTCAACATTGGTCTTGCAGCTCCAGTTCCTAATGCTGGCTATGGAACTTCCTTGCTGAGTTATTTGGGCAAATTAGTTAATCAAGCTGCTTCTCAATTTCCTCACAATAGGAATGATACTAGTGCCTACTTCATGAAATGGTTGTAAAGTTTCAATGATAGGATTTATGCAAAGTGCTTAGCCTGGTACCTGGCACATGTTAAGCCCTCTATAAATGGTAGCTATTGTGGGCTGAGATCAGATACATTGTTTTCAGCCAAGATGAAAGAAATATGAGGACAAATTTTGTGTTAAAGGAGAGTCTGGGTCCAGAAATTATTTGGACTATTGATAGGGAGGTTTTCTTCTCCAAATGCATGATGGACATTCGTCTCAAGGAGCCAAAAGGAAGCTCCAGCTTAAGGACAGTGGGGAAAATGGCAGCCAGGCACAAGAGATCTTGATGGGAGAAGGGTTGGCTTCGTGGAGACTGAAAAAAGATCAATAAAGTTTTGCTCCAATGTCCGTCAGAGATGGGCTTGGCATGTTCTCCATGCAGCTGACTTTACATGTGCATGATTTCTAATGCCTTCCCCATAATGCTAGAAGCAGTCACTCCTGCAGGAATTTCAGCTGACAGATATAGAGGACCATATGGGGAAGAAATGCAAGTGGAAGTGGGTAGCTGACAGCTGACTGAGAGTAGAGCTACAGCAGTGAAGTGGACTTTGGAGTTAGACTGCCTGACTGGAATTGTGACACTGCCATTTGGCTAGTTATGTGGCTTTAGTCCACTTACTGCCTCTTTGAGCCTCACTTTTCTCATTTGTAAACTGGAGATAGTAAGAGTACCAATATTATAGGTAGATTAAGGGAATTTATCCATGTAAAGTACTTAATACAGACCAGGATATGGTAAAGTCTCAAGACATAACCGTTATTGCCATCATTATTGTGTGTGCTGTGTGTGGCAAGGAGAAGATGGGGAGGGGATCTGTGTGGATGATCATAGAACATGCAAAAAAAAAAATCCCAAATGAATCAACCCCAAATCAACTTCTGCAGATACTGCATTTGCCTCAATTTAAAGAAACTTTGGAATCGTTTCGAGTTTATTTTATGGCTCAGATCCTGATGAGCTTTTTATTAAAAGACTATAGAGGTTTTGATCCAATTAAAAATTGCTCTCTAAGATATGAGCATCTAACAGTTATACTGTACTCTTTTGGGCATTTTCCTTGAAATGCTTGTAATGTGATATTTGTACCCAGTAAAAATTATGAGTTTTTACTACTTCTTAAATTAGTTTTTACTAATTCTTGAAGTTTTACCTGCTAGGATGCAGCCCACTCATTTAATCTACTTCAGAGCAGCTTCATTTACTGCATGGTCCTCCATGGGTTTGAGGAAAGGGTGTAAAGTATCATTAATGAGGTATGAAGCAATTTTCAAAGATTAAGTCTCTTGTTTTCAGAATGGACTGTTGTAAAATTAAAGCTACTGCCCAGCTACACAGAGTATTTATCCTAGACTGAGTTGCAACAGCCTATTCCTCTGGACTTGATTCAGCCCTTGTTTCCATGGTGGTTGCTTTTTTGCCCCCTTTACTCTATGCTGTTGGGGTAAGTGGGCGTGGCTTAAGTTACCACCCACACAGCAACTTTCTCTGTGTTCATTTCTAAGTTTTAGGGAACTCTCTTATCTCTGCTTTAATGATTTTTTGAAAAAAAGTGTTTTGAGGCACCTTTAATAAAACTAGTGCTGATGATCATCTAAATGTTTTTATATAGCTTTTCTAGAAGTGTAAAGTGTTTTGATAGCTGCCAAGTGCCAAGAAGGTCCTGGAGAAAACAAAAGGCCTACTATAACTTCTTTAATACAAGTTTTTTTCTAAAAATATCTATGGCTTGATGCCCTGGCTGGTATAGCTCTGTTGGTTGGGCATCATGCTATGCACCAAGTGGTTGTTGGTTCAATTCCTGGTCCCGGCACATGCCTTGGTTGCAGGCTTGTGGATGCAGGAGGCAGCAGTTCAGTGATTTGCTCTCATATTGATGTTTCTCTCTTCTCCCATCCTCTCTCTCTCAAAATCAACAAACTATTCTTTAAAAAAAAATCTATGGCTTTAAATTCAGTTTTGCACTCCACTCCCCAAGTATTTCCAAAGTAGTAAACGGTAAATACATTTATTGCTCAATCTAGTATTTGATAGTTATTTTTCTGGCTGCTGTATTAGGTTTGAGTTGAATTTATAAATTATTAGAGTTGTATTTTGCATGTTGAGTATATACACCATTGTAGCCAGAGACCAGTGTTTACTTAAAGAGAAACTATATTGTAATTTTGTTATGATTGTATGTCCCTTGCATGATCATATCTGTGATATAATTGATGGCTAACCAATGATAAAGATTGCAGCATTGCTTCAAGAGAAAATGTATGCTATGACAGTGACATGGCTTTTCCCAGTGACACCAAAATTTGAGAACTGAGACTAGCCCAGTGTTTGCTATACAATAGGAGTTCATTAGATGTCTGATGAATGGCTGAATTAATTGTCTATAATCTGTTCAGCCACAACTGAGTGGAAGATAAAAGATTGAGATTAGTCTAAAATGACATTCCTTAAGTGTGGTATTTAAGTTCCATTAGATAAAAGTGGGATAAAACTAGCCTATGGTTTTTAGATTACATTTTATTCTCTTTACTCAACCAGATAAATGGTGACATATAATAAACAGATTTTCCGCAAGAATGTTGTCATAGATATTCAGCACTGTGTTAGACACTGAATGACTATTTTAATCCAGTTGAGTAGACAACACTTGTGTTTGTGAAAATCAGGGGTTCTCAACTTTGGTACTATTGACATTCTGGGTAGGTTAATTCTTTGTTGTAGGAAGTTGTCCTCTGGACATTTTAAGGTCAACATTATAGGATGTGTAGCACCCCTTTCCAGTTATGACAACCATCTTAGAAACTATACTCTTTTCCATTTCTTCTGGGTTGCAAAATCACCTCCCTTTTGAAATCCACAGGCACTCCTTTGCTCAGTTAGCTAAATGACCATTGTTCCAGAGGGAAAAAAAGGAAAAGATGGTTATTGAGAACTATAACAGATTGAAGACTTCTGGGTGGGTAGCATAATTCACATAGCTCCATTCACTTGATTGATGAGGAACAGAAAAAAATAAGATCCCAGAGGTGTTCTCAGCAGTTCAAAAAATTCATTAACAGATCATTGCTGTATGAAATTAGTTGAGGACTGAGTTTAGGTTTGGGGCAAACAATTCTAAAGGCCTGCATAATTAAGAGGGAATTTTTAAAAATGCTTTTTCATGAAGGAGGGAGGTGGTGAGCAAGAGAGGACAAAAGGAAATCACTGGTGTTAAGTGATCTGTTATACAAGTTAGTACGCCACTGTCAAATGAGTAAGTAAGTGTGGGGGGTTCACTGGAATGAATGGGCTGTAGTGGTCAGAGACTTAAACTGGACCTTCAGAAAAATTAAGTGGTATTTTAATAAGCAGAGAGGTCCACATTCCAGGTGGAGAAAAGGGCCAAAGCTGTGGTTCCAGACAGTAACACATTTGGTGGGTTTGTGGGAAGTTCTAGTGAATGGATTGCTTGGCTTGAATGGAGGAAAAGGCAGATAGTAGAAGATGAGGCTAATAAAATAGGTTGGTTGCTTGAATGCCAGACTAATAGGTGAGAAATATTCGATTTCTGAGCAAAATAGTGACTAGATGCAAGGAGTACTTTGATAGTGATTCTGAGTATAGTTTCTAAGATGGGTCAAAAGGAGGATGGACTGAAGAGGGCTGTAAGCTACTATATCCCTGCTTTTACAAAGAGAGAGGGTAAAATCTGTGGCATAGCACAGATTCCTAATCTATTGATAGCTATGCCATTTGTTAGTTGTGTGTGCACTAGACATCATCACATCATAGTATGTATGGGCTCTATGGATTTGTTTGTCTTCTTTGCTTGAGTTTTGGAGATGAGAAGATGTATATGCTGCAGATTTTTCTTTGAAAGTAATTGTCTTGTTCTTCAAATTAATATGCTTCATTAAATCTTTTAGATTAGCTCTTGGGGCTAAAATCCATATTCTTCTGACACTCTTCTTTTCAGCAATGTGTCTTCCAACAGTTCTCTTTTCAGCTATGTTCTCTATTATCTTTCAGTATTTCTCAGTCAATTTTCCTACATTATCCTCCAACAATATGGTAACAAATTTTTTTTTTAAATATAGTATTTTTTTTATTGATTTCAGAGAGGAAAGGAGAGAGCTAGAGAGATAGAAACATCAATGATGAGAGAGAATCATTATTGGCTGCTTCATGTACTTCCCCTATTGGGGGTGGGGGGAATCAAGCCCACAACCCAGGCATATGCCCTTGGCTGGAATCAAACATGGGACCCTTTAGTTTGCAGGCCAACGCTCTATCCATTGAGCCAAACATGGTAGGGTGATAATAAATTATTTGATTATCCACCCATCCTTATCTCAAACGATTGTAAAACACACTTGAAGAACACTTTTATTTCAGAGTTTCTTTTTATAAAAAATGTATAATATCCATGTTGATTAGATTAACAAGTTTATGGCACGTAAGGTATTCATAAAGCACATCATGGGCACTTTTACATTTTAATAATTTAGGGGTTAATCTGGCAAACCATCTATATGTAACCAGTAGTTAAATGTAAATATATGAAAGTTTAGGGCAGCAACATAATCCCAGGACTTTTTGTTTTTAATCTTTACCGGAGGACACACCTATTGACTTTAAAGAGAGGGGAAAGGAGAAGGAGAGAAAAACATAAAAAGGAGAAGGAGAGAAACATCGATAAGTTGCCTTCCTGTATGCATCCCAGCGAGGGATTGAGCCAGCAACCTAGGTATGTGCCCTGACTGGGAATCGAACCTGCAACCTTTCAGTGCACAGGACAATGCTCAACCAAGTGAACCACACCGCCAGGTCCCAGTACATTTTATTCATGATCTGAGACCAATGGAAATGGCTGTAAAACAATGAATCCTGTACTATGACAGATATAATTGAATCACATGATAGCTGAAGGAGGAAAATCCACTTGGTTTGTTAGCCGAAATAACAATAGATATTATTTCTATCATAGCTAACTCTCAAAGTTATTAAAATTTGAAAGTTAAAATAGAAAATGTCATGGGGAAGTGTAAAGCCATACAGTTGCTAAGATGTATCTGAGTCTAATCAGCCTGCCATTTAATAATGGAATGATGTGGCCTCAGTAGATGGTGAGTCATTGAAGATCTCGAGGCTATTCAAGCTCAGTTTACTTAGGAAAGAAGAGGAACCTATATCCATTTTCTTTTATTGTCTCCCATAAAGAAATATTTTTAATAATTTCTCTTAGAAAAGAAAATCCCTAATATGCTCTTTTCATATATCTGAAGTAGAATAAGTTTTTAGAATCAGTACTGGCCCTTACCAATTATTTGACTTCTAATGTGCTAAGGGAGGTGGGAGAAGAATGACAATCATATGATACCTACCCTCAAGGAGGCCATCCTTGAATTGGGATTTTTGAGAAGTTCTGTGTGGAACAGCCCAAGGCCAATATGGGTTGAAAGGCTGTGGAGAGTTTCCTGGAGGAAGTCAAACTTACACTGGGCCTTGAAAAGTAACATAGAGAGAAAGGTGTGGGCATTTTGAGTAGCATGGGAAGAGAACTAGCATGGTGTCTATAAGGAAATCCTGGATGCTCTCCCTGGTTGGATCATAAAGCAGTACCTTTAGAGGAAGATTGAGAACTAAGTTTGGATGGACAAGATGCTCTTGGTTCTGAAATCAGGGCCTTGAAAACTGCTAAGTGTTATAAGCAATAGTAACCATTGTAGACCATGGAGGCAGAGATGGACCATGAGAAAATACTAAATTGTGGGGGATACTCCTTTTAAACAGTTCTAAAGAGTTCTATTACCCAAGTTAAATAAAATGCATTGTGTTTGTAGCTATAACTCATGCTGATCAGTTCACCGAAGGTTTTTTAAATTAACCTCAAGTTCAGTTGTCCATGTCTTTCATGACCCATTCTATGGCTTTCTCCGAATAGATAAGGTGTCCTTGCATGAGGACTGGAATTTAGCTTCGTAACAGTTTTGAGCTACCGTATGTAGGAGCTTATTTTCTGGAAGCAGGAATATTCGCACTTGGTAGTAATAAGAAATGTGTGGGGAGAACAGAAAAGAGCAAATAGCACTTCTTGTAAGTGAACAAGATTGTTTAGGAGCTCTTCTCCCAGCTCCTAAAGCCTTCTCATTGGGAGTTCCTATAAACCTAAAGTGGAAACCATCTGCCAGCACTTACAAAGCTGGGTCATTAGAATGTCCTCTCTCTCAGGGCATGGACTTTGTTATGGTCACTTGTGTACTCTCAGGACAAAGAATAGTGTCTGGCATACAATAGGCCATCAACATTTTCTTCTTTGAATAATGTGCTGTTGAATTAATACATTCTAAACTCTTGGCACATATTATTTGAGTAATTACCTTTATTTTCAGCTTGTTTGTTTAATATTGTTTTTTTTAAATAACCGCTTTATTGAGATGTAAAATTTGCATAACATATAATCCACCCTTTTAAAGCATATAGTTGACATTATTCTTGGAATGCAGATTGGTGCAACCACCATGGAAACCAGTGTAGAGGTTACTAAAAAAGTTTAAAAATGCAACTGCCTATGACCCAGCAATTCTACTTCAAGGAATATATCCTAAGAAAACCTAAATGATGATTTAAAAGAATATATACACCAATATGTTCATAGCAGCATTATTTACAATAGCCAAGATATGGAACAGCCCAAGTGTCCATCAATAGATGAGTGTATAAAACAACAACTGTGGTACATAAATACAATGGAATACTTGTTGGTCATAAAAAGAATGAAATATTACCCTTAGCAATAGCATGCAATAAGTCAGGAAAAGATATATACCATATCATATCACTTATATATGTAATCTAAAGAAGAAAATAAATAAAATAGAAATAGACTTATCAATATGGAGAATTGATAGTTATCAGAGGGAAGGGGAGTTGGGGAGTTGGATGAAAAGATGAAGAAATTAACAAGTACAAATTCATACTTACAGAATAGTTATAGAGATATAGATTACAGCATACAGAATCCTAATATATACACTGAGTGGCCAGATTATTATTATCTCTGAATGCATATAGGAGGCCTGGTGCATAAATTCGTGCATGGGTGGGGTCCTGCTAGCCGAGCCAGGGGGTTGGAACTTGGGCAGTTGGCCGTCTGCCTGCTGGTCGAACTCCTGGTTGAAGGAACAATTTGCATATAAGCCTTTTATTATGTAGGCTATACACTAAGTGGCCAGATTATCATGCATTCAGAGATCATAATAATCTGGCCACTCTGCGTATATAAAGAGCTAGATGGCATCACGACTGAACGGGTGACTGGTCACCATTAAATGCGTGGAGCACCTCTTGGTACCCCCTTTTCCCCAGCCCCCAAGTCGCTCAACATGAAGGGGGGCTAGTCTGGGGTGGGACTGGGGACTGTTGAGCAGTGGTGGGACAATCAGGTCAGCAAGCAGAGGTGATTAGGGGCAATCAGGCTGGCAGGGAAGGGCAATTAGGGGGTGATCAGGCTGGCATGGGAGGGCAGTTACGGGCAATCAGTCTGGCAGGGGGGAGCAGTTAGGGGACCATCAGGCCAGCAGGCAGAGGTGGTTAGGGGTGATCAGGCCAGCGGGGAAGCAGTTAGGGACATCAGGCCAGCAGGCAGAGTGGTTAGGGATAATCAGGCAGGCAGGGAGGAAGGTGAGCAGTTAGGAGCCAGTGGTCCCAGTTTACGAGTTGTACATCCCCCAAGGAATTTCGGATTGGAGAGGGTGCAGACCAGGCTGAGGGACCTCACTCCCCCCATGCACAAATTTTGTGCACTGGGCCTCTAGTATTGAATATTTCCAGAATTGTCCGATATGTACTTTTTTGTGCCTGATTTATTTTATTTAGCTAAATGTTTTCAAGGTTTGTCAGTGTTGTAGCAGTATCAGTCCTTCATCTTTTTATGGTTTACTAATATTCCATTGTATGAATATGTCACAGTTTGTTTACTCATCCATTCATTGATAGAGATATTTAAGTTGTTTCCACATATTTTACTATTGTGAATAGTGCTACCCTGCATGTTTGTGCACAAGTTTTTTGGTGGGCATGTGTTTTTATTTATCTTGGGTATATACCTAGGTGTGAAATTGCTAGCTTATATGGTGATTTTATGTTTAATTTTTTTGAGGAACGGTCTGTTTTCCAAAGTGCCTGCAATATTTTAACCAGCATGGTTAAGGGTTCCAATTGCTCTACATTTTTGCCAATGACAAACTTGTAATTGCCTATCTTTTTTTTCCATCCCCTTCCCCATTTTTTCCCCATTATAGTTCACATTCAGTATTATTTTATATTAGTTTCAGGTGCACAACATAGTGGTTAGATAATCATATCCTTTACAGAGTGGTCCCCCTAATATTTCAAGTACCTCAATGGCATGTACATAGCTATTACAATATTATTATTTTTTCCTCCATTGACCTCTCTCCATCCACTTCTATCCCCCTGAACATGCCCTCACCCACCTAGTGACTGTGTACATTGGTAATGCTTATATGCATGCATACAAGTCCTTCGGTTGACCTCTTACCCTCTACCCTCCCCTGCCTTCCATCTGAGGTTTGATAGTGTGTTTGATGATTCTCTGTCTCTGGACCTATTTTTGTCCATTGGTTTATGTTGTTCACTATATTCCACAAATGAGTGAGATCATGTGGTATTTATCTTTCTCCTATTGGCTTATTTCACTCAGCATAATGCTCTCCAGTTCCATTTATGCTGTTGCAAATGGTAAGAGTTCTTTCTTTTTTAAAGAAGAGTAGTATTCCATTGTGTAGATGAACCACAGGTTTTTTTTAAATTTCTTTATTGATTAAGGTATCACATATTTGTCTTAACTCCCCATGCCAATCACCCCACCCCCAACTCGTGCCCCCACGTCCCACTGGTTAGGCTCATATGTATGCACATAAGTCCTTCGGTTGATTTAATTGACTCATTTGCTGATGGGCACTTAGGCTGTTTCCAAATCTTAACTATTGTAAATTGTGCTGCTATAAATAGAGGGGTACATACATTCTTTCTGATTGGTGTTTCTGGTTTCTTAGGATATATTCCTAGAAGTGGGATTACTGGATCAAATGGCAGTTCCATTTTGAAATTTTTTTGAGGAAACTCCATACTGTTTTCCACAGTGGCTGCACCAGTCTGCATTCCCACCAGCAGTGAAGGAGGGTTCCTTTTTCTTTGCATCATCACCAGCACTTGTCATTTGTTGATTTGCTGATGATAGCCATTCTGACAGGTGGAGAAGGTACCCCATAGTTGTTTTGATTTGCATCTCTCAGATGATTAGTGACTTTGAGTATGTTTTTATATATCTCTTGGCCTGTCGTTTTTAGTATAGCCAAAATAGTGGGTTCGTGTTGAATTTTGTATTTTAAATTTATGATATAAATATATCAATGGAACACAAGTGTGAAAGGCTTATAGTGTTATTCCTTTGTGTCAGAAATGGCTCTGCTAGTACAATATTTCCCTTCTTGCATCTTTAGTTTGAGGTGATGGTGTTTTGTTTCCTCATAGAGGAAATAACAAAGAGGGATTAGGAATCAGTTAAACCAGATTTTTGCATTTTTTCTGATCCAGAGTGTGGTCATCATAAGACAACACACACTGGGAAAATTATAGAAATATGTCATTTCACAATGTGTGTTTTGAAACTGCTTCTGAGCCATTGTATTACATTTGAAACCACATTTTGTATGTGCTCAACTTTCACACAGATGCTGAGAAAATGAAATTGAATTTTATGCCTTTTAAATTTGATTTGAGACCATGACCATGCCATTCCTTTATAATAATTACAAGAATGTAGCCAATATATGACATTCATCTTATAGTAATTACAGCCATTTACCATTTATAGAACACATAGTTTAGGACACAGTAAGTCACATTTTATGCTAATTGCTTTTCTGAAATTAAAGTGTTCTGTTGTACCAATTCATGAATAATGATAGCGAAAAATAAAATCAATTGCTAAGTTACATCAAAAGGAAATCAAAATGAAGTAGTTAAATACATGCTAAAGGCTCTTATAAATTACAAATTGTGAACTCACCCCCAAATTTATTTTTATGCTAATAAAATATCTTGAAGTCTCCTTACAAAACTACTTCAAAATGATTTGGTGACATTACTTTCCCCAAAGCTTTGCCAGTTTTACATGCCAAAGGCTTTCAGTGTGAGCAGGGCTCCATAGAATCCAAGCCCAAGCAGCCAGCTTAGACTTTGAGATATGATCCTCCACTCAGGACAGTAAACACATATTTGTGATCTTATTCCCATTTCCTTCTTGTGAGACTAACTGAAGAATTACAAGTTCTTTTCCTTTCTGAAGTTATATGCAGAGCCCAAAGAAAGAGTTTCAACAGCTGCTGCTTGTCATTCTATGGAAAAAAAAAAACTTCTGATCTGAGAAATACCCCCAAGGACCTCCAAATAGTTTGTACACTTCTTATATGTTTTTTTTCTTTCACACTAATAGATTTAGCCCTTGGCCCTTTATAGATAATATCTCTTCAAGCTATTTCTTCAGATATTAAAAGTAATATATTAGAAAACAAATTTAAGAGCCCAAAAGATGTTACAAAAGAAAATGAAAATCACTTGCAGTCTCATACCCCAGAGAGCACCATTTTGACTTTCTTACACTCTTTGTTTACATTCATTCATTTATTCATTCATTCTTTATTTCAATCAAAATATATTCACTGAACAACTACTATATGCCATGCACTGTGTTAGTATGTGGATTGTGCATACACACTTGGTCATAGTTTTCTTTATAATAATTACAATTATAGTTGTTGGTACAATATCTGTCTCTCCTCATAAACTCTACACTCCAGGCCTATCTTTGTGTCAGAAATTCACTAAGCATCATACCATGACCACTTACCAGTCATTATTCTTTGAAAATAATATTTTAATATTTTCATAACATTTCTAATACAACTTACTATTTCTCTACTGATACTTACTTAAGATATTTTATATTTTTATTATTCTAATTAACAGTTTTGGACATCATGTCAAGAGATATAGACATCATATAGCTCTTGTTATATTAGCCAAACTGCCTTCCAGAAAAGCTGTACAAATTTAAGCACCTACCAGCAGTGTATGAGTTTTTCTCAGAAACAAGGAGTTATTACCAAATGGCAGACTCAAGGAAGTGAAAGACTTACCAACCCATATCTTTGCCTGAAAGAGAGTCAGAATGACCACCATAACTGGGGTGGGGGAGAGATTCAATAGAAGAATTAAATAACATTTAGGAGAACAGTTTTGTAGTATTATGATTTGGGGCCAACAATAGTCAATGGTGCAGGTTGTTTATTTATTTAAAATATTTTTATTGATTTCAGAAAGGAAAGGAGAGGGGGAGAGTGAGAGAGAATCATTTTATTGTCTGCCTCCTGCATGCCCCCTACTGGGGATTGAGTCTGCAACCGGGGCATGTGCCCTTGACTGGAATCAACCCAGGACTCTTAAGTACACAGGCTGACGCTCTGTCCACTGAGCCAAACCAGTTAAGTTAGGGCCAGGTTGATTATTTATATAAATTTATGAATTATCTTTACAGAGCTAAGAGTGCTCTGAAGAAATGGTGTTGAAATGAATTCAGAAAGGCAATCCAAATACTTATTGACTCTCTACTATATGTTAGAGCCTGTTTGGTGCTATGAGTGATACAAAGACGAGCTAAACATAGTTATTGTACTCGAAGAGATAAAATCCAGTAGCAGGGAAAAGTGTGGGCATTGGTATATCTTCTAAGGATTTTGTGGGGATCAAATGACATAATAAATGCAGAACTACACTATGCCAACATCAAGTTAAGATGTGATAATGATGATATTGAGCACCCTTTTAGAGAAGAATAAGAAAATATTTCATGGGTGAGTTTTAGCACTCATGAAAGAGCAACAGAAGAGTATCTGTCCTCATCACAGAAAAGGTGAAGTTAGGAATATGTTGCTATGAATACAGTATTGGCTGCCTAAATTCTTTGACACCAAGACTTAGGAAAATCAGTTTCTCAGGACCATTGCAGGTTCTGATCTACTGAGCTGCTTGCAGCCATTTCGTTCCGGGTACCTGGAGTTCATTCTGTCTCCATGGAATTGTGAGTGCATGCCTATTGCTGGCCTGGAATTGCCTATCAAGCCCAAAGTTTTTAGGAGTGGATGTTATTTGTCCCTTGTGCCATCACTGAATAATGACTATTGTAGTTGGTGTGGTGTTTTTGTTTTGTCTTGTCTTGTTTTGTTTTGTTTTGTTATCATCCCCTGGATGATATGTTTATTGATTTTATAGAGAGAGGGAGGGAGAGAAAGAGATAAACTTAGATGTAAGAGAGAAACATCCTCCCTTTGCATCCCGACCAGGGATCAAACTTGATACCTAGTAATGTGCCCTGAAAAGGAATCAAACCTGAAAACTTTTTTTAAAAAAATATATTTTATTGATTTTTTTACAGAGAGGAAGGGAGAGAGATAAAGAGTAGAGAGTTAGAAACATCAATGAGAGTCATCGATCAGCTGCCTCTTGCACGCCCCCTATTGGGGATGTGCCTGCAACCAAGGTACATGCCCTTGACCTGAATCAAACCCTGGACCTTTCAGTCCGCAGGTCAATGCTCTATCCACTGAGCCAAACCGGTTTCGGCCAAACCTGAAAACTTTTGGTGTGTGCCATGATGCTCCAACCAACTGAGCCACTTGACCAGGGCACCTTACATTATTTGAAATTAGATAGGGCATTCAAGATTTCTTAAATGTCTTGCAAAGGAAGTCAGTGGCTGGAAAAGCTGCAGTGGATAGCTCTGAGATGCAATTGATGAACCCGCTTTCCCCAGAGACACTTTCCTGTTACAGGATGGAAGTTGGTTTATTTCTGTGATGGGTGCTGACTTCTCTCCTCCTGAGACACACATATTCAGTGCCCCCAGGTTTAAAAAGAATGAGGATAAATTAACTCTTCTTTTAAAGTACTAATGCTGCAGGCCTTTGTGAGCGAAAACCTTTGCTGAATGGAGAATATTATTGTCTTCTCACTTTCAAAACTTACTTGTTTATCTGTTACTCATAAAGCACAGGGTAATTTGTGGTTGGAAAAAGGTATTTTTTTGTCTAATGGGTTTCATTTCAGCACCATAGACTTTCTTGAAGATTGCAAAGCTATTCTGTTGCTACACATTTATAGAGCTCACCCTGAGGAAAAAGAATCAGTGTCTGGTAATACCTTCCTGCCTGCCAATTTTACCTCACTGATTCAATTTTTGAAACTGATTTAATCAATGGATCAGTACTTTATTCAAAGGGGGAATGCTATAACAGAAAAGCTTTCATGAAATTTGATGATTCATATAGACACTATTCAGGACTTTTAATCATCTACACTAATAAAAGAGAAATATGCAAATTGATTGTACCTCTACAACATCCACAATACAATCAGGAGTGAGTATGCAAATTAACCCAGCAAAGATGGTGGGTTAATTTGCATACACAGGTGCAGAATGAAGACTGAAAATGACTGAAGACTCAAGACTGAAGACTCAAGACTGAAAAGGCTTGGCTTCTCTGCTGTGCCAGAGAAAAGGCCTGGGTCCCAGGTGCAGGAGGAAAACCGGTGCTAGCAGCCAAGGGAAGGAAGGTCTGTTGCATGAATCTTCATGCAATGGGCCTCTAGTATTACGTAAAAGAAGCAAATTTGAATGTTATTTATGCCTAGAATTTTGATGAAAACTAAAACATTAAAAAATGCTTAGGAGAAGCCCACAACTTAGATTTATGTATGCAAACAAATCTTCTTAGAAAGAAAACTTAAGAGTGTTCATCATTGATGTTTCTATCTCTCTCTCCCTCTTCTTTCCTCACTAAAACAAAACAAAACAAAACAAAAAAAAAAAATATATATATATATATATATATATATATATATATATATATATTTTAAAGAAAGTGAGATAAATGAGAAGTTGAACATGATAAGAAAGCTGAAGTGCTGTGCCTTGTTCTGGATGGTCAGTATACTCCAGTGGAAGAAGTTCCACCTTTGGTGGCAGAGTTCCGGGTATGCATAGTTCAGTTGTTGGTTGAGTGAATATCTCTGATTTCCATTTTCCTCATCTGTCAAATGGGTTAATAATATTTCTAAAGATGTTTGTCAGGATTGAAATAGTAAGGATTATATCTGTTTTTATTTTCCTTATAAAATTTACCAGCATGCGTGCTATATATAGGGTGTCCCCCAAAATGTACACACACACTTTGAGTAATTACAAATCAGTGTTCTTTAAAATAATTTTTTTTTCAAAATTGAGCTATCATCTGTTAAAGTGTGTATACATCTTTTGGGGACACAGTGTATTTTTTATTTTTATTTTTTAAAAATATTATTATTGAAGAAGGGAGAGAAAGAGAGAGAGAGAGAGAGAGAGAGAGAGAGAGAGAGAGAGAGAGAGAGAGAGAGAGAGAGATATCAATGATGAGAAAGAATCATTGATCGGCTGCCTGCTACATGCTCCCCATTAGGGATTGAGCCCACAATCTGAGTATGTGCCCTGACTTGGAATTGAACTGTGACCTCCTGGTTCATAGGACAACACTCAACTACTAAGCCATGCCAGCCAGGCCACACTGTATTTTTTAAATTATTCATGTCTTCAAACTATAAGCTAAGTTCCATTGGTATGGTGGGTCTGATAAAGTATTTGACATCTCTTTTATCAGGCAGAGCACATTTACTCTGAGGCTTGATCTATTGGAGCCCACTCTAAACATGTATGCCTTGGGGAATTACCAAAGCCTTCTAGATAAAGAGGAGGGCATTTTATCTCCAAAAGAGCCTGGATGGGTCTATTCAGTTAAGTGGAAAGCCCATACATCACAGTTAAAAAAACAAGGTTTCATGTTCAGCCATGAATAATTTTGAATCCCATATCTTCTGCTTATTAACTGTATAATCTTGGGCAATTTGCTTAACCTCTCTGTGCTTATTTCATCATTTGGAAAGTAAGAATAAAAAGGGGAACAGTGAGGATTAAATGAGATGAAGTATGCAATGCATAGAGCACTAACTTGGTATGGAGGCTCATGAAAGGGCAGTTGGGAGGAGTGGCTGCTGTGACAACAATGGAAGCATTGCTCCTTGAGGACACAAGTTCTTGGCCATATTGAATTTGCTGGAGCCATAGCTCCATTGGCACTCTCTTTGAGGGAGGACAAGTGGTTTTTTGTTTGTTTGTTTGTTTGTTTTTCTGGGACAGATGATCTCATTAGTGGCAGGACCAGATTAGACTGATGTGGCCATAGGATTCTACTTTCTGACACTGTCCTCCATAGCCATGGCCTTTGAAATCCAATCTGCTTCCCTTTCTATTATCTGGCATCCATTTATTACTGTTTTCCTCCTTCAAATCCCAGATGGCCAGCTTTTTAGTGCTGCCTTTGTTAGATATGATAGAAGCCATACCAAGGCAAATATGAATGACTTAGCAAGTTAATAATGAAAAAAAATTATCAATAATATTGAAGTTCTTGATGTATTTTATAGTAATACTAGTGACCTGGTGCAAATATTGGTGCACATTGAAAATAAATTAATTAGAAGGTGGCTTGTAGTGTGGGATTAGGCAAGATGGGCCTGGCATGCCCTGGAGCTAACCTCCCATGGTCCCTCCCAGGCATCTGTGGAGTGAGCAGGATTGTTCCAGCGGGTGGGAACCCTCAGCCTGGCCTTTGGGGACCTGACCTGTGAGGTTTGGCTGAAACAAGCTCTCTGACATCCCCTGAGGGATCTTGGAGTGCGAGAGGGTACTATGCAAAGTTGCTGTTTTACAGGGTGTGGAAAGCATATGCAAATGTGCAATAAACCAGATTCCGGTGACAGTGCCCCAGCAACAACATAACCCACTGCTGTATGTGGAATAGTGTGGCCCTGTGAGGAATTGGGCCCCCTCCTCTCTGGTTTTGGGGTGTGTCACTTGAGAACCTCTGTTGCCAAGTCACTGCAGCTCAGCAGTTCCTGCATTGAGCTTCTGCCCCCTGATGATCAGTGCATGTCATAGTGACCGGTCAGACAATCAGACACATAGAAAAAAAAAAAGAGAGAGAGAAAAAAATATATATATATATATAATTTTTTTCCCTTTGTGCAAGTGGATGCTCTATACTGCAGTGGTTTTTCACCTGGGTAATACTATGTAATAAAAGAGTAATATGCAAATTGATTGCACCTCTGCTATACCCACAAGCCATGCCCACTAGCCAATCAGAAGTGGGTATTCAAATTAACCAACCAAGATGGCTGTGCTTACAGAGAGAACAGGAGGCTTGGGTTTCCCTGGTAATGGAAGAAGTCAAGTTTCCACAGCCCTGGCTTGCCTTTGCCTCCACTTAGGCTACAAAGTTTCAATTATAGAAGATAAATCAATCCCAGATACCAGGGCCTCCACTTGGGTCACTGGGGGGCATGGCCAGCCTGCAAACCACCACAGGCCCATCACTCAGGCTGCTCTACACCCTAAGGGAACCCCTACCCTGATCTGAGACACTTTTCAGAGCAAACCAACTGGCCTCCACCTGTGTACTATGCCTCTATCCTATCTAATGAAAGAGTAAATGCAAATTGACCATAACTCCAACACACAATATGGCTGCTCCATGTGATCAAAGATGACTGCCCTCATGTGGATGCAAGATGGCCAGCAGGGGAGGGAAGTTGGGGGTGATCAACCCTGCAGGGGAGGGCAGTTAGGGTGACCAGGCTGGCAGAGGAGGGAAGTTGGGGGCTACCAGGCCTGCAGGGAAGGGCAGTTGGAGGGGAGTTAGGGGCAAACAGGCTGGCAGAGGAGCAGTTAGGCATCATTGAGGCTGGCAGGTGAGTGGTTAGGAGGTGATCAGGCTGGCAGGCAGAAGCAGTTAGGGATAATCAGGAAGGCAGGCAGGCGAGCAGTTGGGAGCCAGCAGTCCTGGATTGTGAGAGGGATCCCAGATTGGAGAGGGTGCAGGCTGGGCTGAGGGACACCCTCCCACCCCCTGTGCATGAATTTTGTGCACTGGGCCTCTAGTCTTGTATAAAATACAGATAGATTCTTAGGCTTCGTATATGGGGATTCTGATTCCTGACCTGGGGTTGGACTCAGGATCTGTGCTTTAAACAAGCTTCACCAAGTGATTGTAAGTTATGCAGACCACACTTTTAGAAAATTGTTTGGCTTTGGAATCAGCCTGCTTGGCTTCAAATCCAGGCTGTGCCACTAACTAGCTAGAAGTCCTTGGGCCCTAATTTCTTCAAGGAATAACAATAACTATCAGTCAACACAAGGTTGTTAGGATGATTACATGAGATAATGTGAAACAAACATAGTGCTGAACCTACATTTAGTGCTCAACAAATGTTAGCTAGCATTATTTTTTAAATTATTCCTGCATTAACACACATGTATTTCCAATTAAATTGAATCACCCTTTAAATCTTACTATGACCGTCTCTTGTCATTGAGGTATGTCTGATTTTTTTCAGCTGGAATAATTGTTCCTTTCATAGACTTCCCATCTGTGCCTCCCATAGAAGACATTTTGCATAAGAAGTTTGCATCTCTCTCTTCTCAATCTGCAAGCTCCTTTTGGACATGGGTGCTAGTGTAGGCATTTTACATCCCTAATCTCATTTCTCATAGTGCTTAGTACTCAAAAATACATTTGCTATACTGACTTGAATTTTTTAATTGATTTTTTGAGAGGGGGCAGGAGAAGAGAGAAAAATAATAGATGCAAGAAGCATCGACTGCTTGCTCCCTCCATACACACCAAGACAGGGTACCAAACCTGCAATCTGGATGTGTGTCCTGACTGGGAGTTGAACCGGCAACCTTTCCATGCACTTGACGATACTCAAACCAACTTAGCCACATTGGCTAGAGATGACCTGAAATTCTTGGAATTAGAAAAGCTTGAACTGAAATATACCAGACTAGATCCTCTTTATTCATTTAAGCCAGAGGAAGTGAGAGGTGACAGAATAAAATGAGGAGATTTTGGGTGACTTCTGACTTGTTCATTGGGTGGAAATGTCCACAAGAAGTGGAATTGGGAGGAACATCACGAAAATTACCCCGATAATTACTATTGTTTTTAAAAAATATATTTAACCCACATGGAAGACATTCCCTGAAATTGCACCATTATTTCTTAGAGGAAGAAAAAGCCAATCTCTGTGAGTCGGGGTCCATTAACTTGGTGGGTAGAGAAAACTCAACTTAGCCTGCAAGGATTTCTGCAAGGGCACTCAACAGACAAATAAGGAGAGCTATTTCCCTACAGAATATGTAAAAAAAAGAGGTCCATTGAATTTTATGCTTTTCAACTGGCTGCTTGAGGGTACATAGACAATTTGTACCTCTAAATCTTAAATTTTATTGAACCAGGACTTGATGCCTGATAGATACAATGCAGACATCACAGCACAAACTCTTGAACTGCCAATATTGAAAAGATATTAACAATCATATAGAATAAGAAACAGCACACACCCTTGTTTTTTTTTTAGTGTTTGTATAAGAATATCAATTATTAAGTGCCTTTAATTGCTGGTTTCCTGTATTATGTCCCATTCTACAATGTTTAGTATGTCTTGGATTCAAACTGTAGCTCTGCCATTACTGGCTGTGTGACCTTGGGTATGTTACTTGCCCTCTTGTTTCCTCTGTTCCCTTTATAAAAGGATAAAACTTGGAAGATCTTTATGTCTCTTTTTGCTCTGAATACAAGAGATTCTCCCATAAATAGAATTGTGCTATTTCTTCTTATGGAAAATCCATTGTTTCTTAATGTTGAAATGCTAGCAGTCCAGTGAATCAAGTAACCAGGCTATAAGAATTGTCTCACAGGATCTAGAAAGCAAGGATGTATTATGAAGTATGTATAATTCTATTTTGGTATTCTAAGGGACATTTGTTCCTGCACAGCTCACATTCCACACCATCATGCTATCTGGAAGGACATGCACTGAATATGAATTATTTCAAGAAAGCATATTTTCTCTGATTGATATGCAAGTGTATTGACTGTTTTATCTCTATCAGAGATTGCTTTCTATTTGTTGATGAATGTCAACTCTTCCCACCACTTCATCTGCCAAATGAAAAGAGGGATGACACAGGTAGCTTCCAAGTCTTGTGGGCTTAGCCATTAGCTGTGACAGTCAGATTCCAAATCCTCAGTCACAGCGTCCTTACCCTAGCATGGTCACAGTGGACAAGGTTAGACATATCACAGCTGTAAGATGGTTCCTAAAGTGATGGCCTGGTGGTAAGATCCATTCAAAGTGGCAGGCCCATCTAAAAACATCTGTACAGGGTGGGACTTAGAGAGATTTAAGAGCAGATCAGAGGGTCTTGCAAAGAGGACATCTGGGGTCTGAACTGTGTGCTACTTACTCTGCACTCTAGCATAACAGCAGAAAAGCCCAGAAGATTAAAACCTAAGTATTTATAGCCAAGGCCGGTTTAGCTCAGTGAATAGAGCATTGGCCTGTGGACTGAAAGGTTCCAGGTTTGATTCCTGTCAGGGGCATGTACCTTGGTTGCGGGCACATCCCCAGTGGTGGGTGTGCAGGAAGCAGTGGATTGATGTTTCTCTCTCATCGAAATTTCTAACTCTCTATAATTCTTCCTTCCTCTCTGTAAAAAATCAATAAAAATATATTAAAAGAAAAACTAAGTATTTGTGAACTAAATATAATTTTTCCCCCTCTGGAAATGCCCAATGAGAATACCACTTACATTTGCACAGAATGCTTGCATTTCCCAAAGTAATTTTATTTGCATGTGCTCATTTGATTCCTAAAATTTTAATCATGGGACACAGAGAGAGAGCCTATGCTTTTATCATGTTACAAATGAAGAATAAATCATGCCCTTTAATGTCTGACTGCTGGCCCCACAACCCACTCTTCAAGGCTTAAAACCATGCCTGCTCTCCAGGGTTTTTCCTTGTATTTTAAGCTGTTCAATTATCCAAGCCTAGAGCTAATTCCTACATAGCAGTTCACATTTATTGAGTTCTTACTATGGCCCAGGAACTTTACATAATTCTCATTATATATATTATATTGATCTTTCTCTCCCTCCCCTCCCCCATCCCTCCCCCTCCCTCTCTCCCTCCTCCTCTTCCCTTCCCCTTCTCCCTCTCCCTCTCCCCTCTCTCCTTTCCCTCTCCCTCTCCCTCTCCTTTCCTCTCTAAAATCAATAAAAATATATTGTAAAAGCAAACAAACATAGCTCTTGTCCTCAAGGAGCTCAAAATCTAGTAATATTAGAATGATCACTGCACTTGAGCATTCAATTGTCTTTGTATTCAAGCAAAGACAGTAAGTGGAATGTGATGGATTATCTCGTACTTCTCTAATAAATGGAGTTGTGTATTTTATTCAGAAGAGATAAGCTTTTAAAAAATGCTGAATAACAATGATAAATTATTTTATTTCAATAATAGTCAATATTCTTGAGAGCTCAGCATGTTCCAGTTCCTGTGCCAAGAACTTTGCATGCATTAACCCATTTAATCCTAACTAGTATCCCTGTGATATATGCATAATTACCCGCATTTTACAGATGGGGAAATTAAGGTGAGTTTTAATTAGCATGTCGACTCCTATAAGAGTGATATTTTTAATAGAGGTTTTGGAGAGGATTCAGACACTTTTTTTTTTTTATAAGGCCAATGATGCATTGCTCTGCCATTTCTGTGTTCCCTGTCATTTAGCAGGAAGTGGCTATAAATATACTGTCTTCAAAGGCAGTGACTGTAGCCATTGTTTTTTGATATTGCCATTTGGGACCTAACAGTTCAGAAGATGCAATAACTTTCCTCACATGGACCAATTGCGGAGAAACTCCCTTTGTCAAGCAGCAGCATGAGCCAAACAAGCACTTCATTATCCACTTCTACCCACAGGGAAGTAGAGATGCTGATTGAGAGGGTGATTGGCCTGGGAAATGGCAGGGTTTGGAATCCCCACTTTCAGGGTCAAAGAACTTCATGCCCACTTCCAGGATTGGTTTCCCAGAAAGCTCTAGTGCTGGCTGGGCCCCTGCCCCAGTGGGCTCCTGGGGTTTCTCTCTCAGTGGGATCCTATTGGCAACCTCTCCCCTCCCACAGCAGCCTATTGACTTTGGGCAGTCATTTCCCAGGGCCCCTTTCAGTCTCCAAGAACCATAAGTTCTTTTTACTCTGGGAGTTTGCTGATGTGGTCGCACCAAGGAGAACAGACGTACTTTCCCTTTGGAGCTCTTCAATCTAGTGAATTACGCTTAGATAGGTGAAGGGTAATTTTCTTTCTTTTCCTGCATCTTTCTGGAAGTTTCTAGGGTCAGTTACCCAGGGCTCTGCAGGCTTCCCAACGCCAAAGCAGAGGCAAGAGTCATTTCTTTCCCTTTATTCTTTGTGTAAGATAGAAGATTCATAGAAAGTGATTTTTCACTTTTATCATATCCCATGAAACAGTGCTCTCTTTGTAGGTAAGGTGAATTGAATACCAACCACATCACTCCAAATGGAGTACTTGCAAGTCTTGGTTAGTGATCAAAGTTTTATTATTTTATTGCTGTGGGTTACAAATGGAACAGATGGTTAAAAAAGGCAGTGCCTTTCTCCTGAGCTTCAAATTCCTTTTCCCTCAGGCGAGAACACTGACAAATGAGGGATGCCCAGGCTCCAAGGGTGAATGACTTATGTGTGTTGAGAGCAAAGTAGAAAAGTGGGCATATACCAACCCCGCTCTCTTCCATTGAATCAAACAGTTCTCATTCTCCCTCAAACATTCTTTCCCTCTCCCTCTCCCTCTCCCTCTCCCTCTCCCCCGCCCTCTCCCTCTCCCTTCCCCTCTTCCTCCCCCAGCCACAAACAATATTTTCTTCACTTTGAGTACATATTCTCCTTCTTTTCTTGCCCCTACCGGCCCCACATCACTGCTTCTGGTTGCCGGTGCTACTGTCTGCCTAACTCTGCTTTTTGTGGTATGTGCCATTCCTTCCTATGAGCTCAGTTTTTACTTAAACTGTGTTTTATGGGCAGAAAGAACTCTTTTCTTTCTGTGTATAAATATACAGGTAATATATTACCCCAGGAGATGTCAGCTGTGAAAGAATGTACTCTGGATTCATAGCCCAGATAGCCATGAGTGGAAGCCAACACTTTCCTCATTAGGTATGTGACTTTGAGCATATTACTTAACTTCTCTGAGCCTCACTCAGGTTCCTCATGACTTATAAAGAGAACCTAACTTATAGGCTTGTAATTTAGCATAGTGCCAGGCCCCAGGTAATCAACAATTACTGGCTATTATCACCCAGTATTGTGATCTTTCCTGTTTGTGTTGTGGAGTATTTTGTATTGTCTTGGTTCTCTTTCTTGGCTGCTTAGGACCACAGAGATAGCTTTAACATCACCAAATTACTTGCCCTTTTTTATCGAGGTAAAATCACATAATATAAAATTCACCATTTTAAAATTGTACTACTCAGTGGAATTAGGTATACTCTCAATTTTGTGAAATTATCAGCACTATCTAGTTCAAAATATTTTTATCACCCCAAAGGAAACCATGTACCCATTAAGCGCTAACTCCCTACTCTCACTCCCAACCCACCCCATCCTCTCCAGCTAAATTATTTGTTTTTAAATCTATTTCTTTGAGATGATAAGCCATTCCAGAAATCAGAGGATTTCAGGAAGGTAAATTCTACATAGTAAGAGTTTGCCAAAAAACAATCAGAAATGCATTCCTAACTAGAAGAAATATCTCTCTGATATCATAGGACTAACTTATCAGAGAACAGAATGAAAAAATCAGAAGCTTTGCTCTCACTCTGCACAACCCAGCAATGGTTTCTTTGATGTCTGTCTGTCATACTTCACATTATTTTCTTTGTCTTGTGGAGAAAGGGGCCTTGAGACTTTGAGTGAGGGGAGGAGTAGATTTTCTAAGCCCCCTGTAAACAAATTATGGGAAAGCCCAGGAAGAAGGTTAGCAGGTCAGCCTCTTTGCATTCCAAGAGAGGAATTTTAGTCTCTTGGGAGGTATGTTCCAGATAACCCTCAGGGAAAATTCGACCCTTTGAAGTTTCTGGTTGTTTCTGCAGCTGCTGAATTCTTCACACCACCTAGGGTGGAGGGCCCCAGTTCATTGGCACTCAGGTGCCCTGTAGCTGGCTGCTTCTTTGCAGTGGGACAATGTATAGGCTTCCCATCCCAGGCTGTGTGTGGAGGGGACAAGACTGATAAGTCAGCAGCAGTAGGCTCAGCACTCAAGTAAGAAATGGGAAGAAGGATACACATTTAAGAAGGTACTTTAGTGAAAATGCCCTTAGATTTGGCAAATGTCCATGAAGGGCCCTGTATGTTGGCCAGTTTGCCTTAAGGAGTTGTGGACTTGCTTGAGAAGGCACTCCTGGGCAAGCTTTTTGGCATAGTTTTCTCTCTTTTGGGCAGGTTTTATGTCTCTTTGGGGTTCAAGATTGTGGGTTTTTTGTTGTTGTTGTTGTTTGTTTGTTTTTATAAAAATTTATTCTAGTCAGGCCTCATTGGTTGCTATGTCTTTTTAAAAAATGTTTCTAGTTTTATTGGGATATAGTTGACATATAATACTCTACATGAGAGAAACACATCAATTGGTTGTCTCTCAGACCAGGATCTGGGATTGAACCTACAACAGAGGCACGTGCCCTTGACCAAGAATCAAACCCATGACCCTTCAGTTTGCAAGTTAATGTTCTAACCACTGAACCAAACTGACCAGGGCATGATTTGATTTTATATTTGTGTGCATCGTGAGATAGTACCAAAATAAGTTCAGTTAAAACCCATCACCTCACATAATTACATTTTTTTCCTAGTGATGAAAACCTTTAAGATGCATTCTCTTAACATCTTTCAAATATATAATACAGTATTAACTATAGTCATTATGATGCACATATATCCAAATTTATTAATCTCATTACTGGAAGTTTCTACCTTTTGATTACCTTCACCACTATCCCCACCTCTGGCTACCACCAATTTGATCTCTATTTCTTTGAGCTTGGATTTCTTTAGCTTCCACATATGAGTTCCTGCAGTATTTGTCTTTCCTTTTCTGACTTTTGCAAAAGGTAGGATTTTCTTCCTTTTAGTGGCTGAATAGTATCCTATTGTGTGTCCGTGTGTATCATATTTTCTTTATTCATTTGTTGATGGACACATATATAAGAGCAGTTGCTTCCTGAGAAACCATGTACCTGCCTTGGGCAGCTTAATTCTAGAACTAGATACATTATGGAGATCTGTCTTTTGAACTGTGCTTCAGCTGTTGGGTTTTGCTCTGTCTGTGATTCTTACAATTTAGCTTGACTCAAAAATTCCAAGTGTGCCTGTTCAAAATTCAGATTTTTGGACCTCATTCCTTTAGAATAAGAATCATGGTAGGACCAGAGAAACAACTCCTGTGCAAGCAACACCAAATGATTCTGTTGTAATTGGTTTTGGAACTGAACGTGGAGAAACACTGCTTTCAGGAATCATATGGAAGGAGGGATCAGAATAGTATGATTTTTTTTTATTTATTTATTTTTTTTTTACAAAAGTTGTATCAGGAAGGAGTAATTGAAAAGTAGTAACTCTGAAGTAGGGCCTGTCACTCACTCATTTCTATTTATGCATAGTTTCCACTTTACTGAGAGAGTTTTAACTGAGTGGCCATTATATTTTATTGAAAATACATTGTGTTATTATAGGACTAATTTTTAATAGTTTTAGTTCTAAATTTCATCCATGAGATTATTTTGAAAAGTGTTCTTGAAAACCCATATCTAGAGTTTAATAAATAGAAATTTCTGAAGGTTTTATGCTCAGAGGTATTTTGTTTTCTCGTGTTTGTTCATTTGGGGAATAATGAATTTTGTCTCCTATTCACATGGTAGGAGGTTTAGTGGCGCCCACAGAATTAATCCTTTCTGTTCCTGGAGGAAAGAGCTTAATAAAAATCAGACTGCATTCTGGAAATTGAATGCTTTTTTTTTTTAATGTTGCTGCAGTTAGATGGATTCCTATAAATGTGCTCCAAACAGACTTTGGAATCTCTCTTAAAAAGAAAATATTTCAAATAAGGAGGAAAGTTTCTGAATAGTACAAGTTTTATTTTAGCCCATGGTATGTTTTTGTCTCAAAAAGACTTTTAGGATTATCATAAAAACACTGAAGAGCTGACTAAATCTCTTCTTCCTAAGACTAGATCTTTATTTAACTTTTCCTTTATGGAAAAGAGAAGGAGGAGAGAGAAGGAAAGGGGAGGTGGGGAGGAAGGGGGAGACACTCCAGTGGGCCAGCCTTTACCAGGTACTCTCTTCTTTTCTCCCATTTTGCTGTTCAGGATGCCCCCACCCATCTGATTCTGCAGCATTTGCCTGAGTGCCACAAACCATGCTTCATCTCTGCTCTCTGGCTGAGAGTGGCCCAGAGAGAAAGTGATTAAGTGATCCTCCTCCCAGCCTGTCTTGGTGCCAGAAATCAAAAGCTTATCCAGTGACTCTATCCTTGAGGCTTTTGTCTGAAATACTATAGCAACTCTACATAAGGCTCTGCCCTCTGCTGGCTGCTTCCCAGGGATGCTGGCTTTAGTAGAAAGTTCTTTTGCTGGTGACACATTTGAGGTGAATTAACAAGTCTTCCTCCCTCAGCCTTAGCATCCTGTTCCTATGGGTGAGTTAGACAATTAGTCTCAAAGAGCTCCAGCTTTTAGGACTTCCCAGGGGACACTCCTGCTGCTTGTGAAGTGGTTTTCCCCTTTGGTAGTTTTGATTGTTCCTAATGAAGCTGTCTGCTTTATTTGTGATAGACAATGCTGGATTACACATCTATATCCTTACAGCACCTTTGCCTCAAGGGTTTTAAGAGTTTTCTGAGATCACTCTTGAGGGTCTTGGACCTAGTGGCATTTTTCTTGTTGTGGGGGGAAAAACCTTTCATGTCTATTCTTCTGCTCTGAGGTACTTTGTGTATTTAGGTAAATGACTCTGTCTCTGAAAATGGACACACACACGCACGCACATGCAAAAGAGAATGGAAGAGCAAGAATGTAAGAAAGGGAGCAACATGGGGAGCAGATAAAGGGAATGAGAGAGGGAGAAAACGAAAGATCACAACCATGTGTGAGAACAAGACAGCAAGAGCATGTGGGAGCATACTAGAGGGATAGACAAGGGGCTCCTTGGAGAAATTACTGATTCTAGGCCTGGGGCAGAAAATAGATGAGCCTGGAGCATTTTGTAGTGCTAGAATGTAAAGAAGTGCTGGAACAAACAAACAAACAAACCAGCAAAAAGTAAAACAACCCTGAGAGTATTGGCACCAGAACCAACGGAAAGATCTCCCGATGGCCAATGTTGAAATTACTTGAGAAACAAACTAAAGTAGTATCTGAACATAATCCAAAGTATAATATCTGAGCCCATATTGATACAAATAAATGATTAACATATAGTAAGAGAAGAAAAATCTCCCCTGTAGGACAATCACAAATAATTTGTGTAGATACTCTTCCCTTAAGGAGATGGAGCATAAATTTTCCACTCTTAAGTGTGAGCTATGAATAGTGACTTTCTTTCAGAGAATAAAATGTGGAAAAGGAAAGACTGGTAACCTTACAGTGAATGAACATGACAAACACTATCTCAGTCAGGTGATCAAGGACAACATCAATAGTCATAAATCATGTTGATAGTGTGTACCCTGTACCCTTCATATGATGAGATGAGAATCACATTTTGCCTCTGTGATCTTCCATTAATTCAAAGTCCCTGTCTAATCTTGAGAAAAACATCAGGAAACATTCAATAGAAGGATATCCTCCCAAATACCTAATCAGTACTCCTCAAAATTGTCAAGGTTATTAAAATTCAGGAAAGTCTGAGAAACTGTCACAGCTAAGAGCAGCCTAAGGAGATGTGACAATTACATGCAATGTGTGGTCCTAGGACGGAAGAGAAATCTAAATAAAGCATATACTTCAGTTACTAATAACAATAATATTAGCTCATTAATTGTTAGAAAGGTGTATTACTGATATAGGATGTTAATAATTGGGGAAACTGGGTATGGAGAATATGGGGACTTTCAATACTATCATCACACATTTTCTGTAAATCTGAAACTATTCTAAAATACAGATATTTATTTTAAAAACGATCTTGATTACTTAGTGGTTTGAGACACCCCCCCCCTTACATTTTACACCCAAGTCAGTTGCATCACTTGCCTCGCCTTAGTCCTGCCCAACTCTCTAAACGCAAAACAGATTCCCAGAGCTCTGTTTCCTGGGACAGATCCATACACACTGACTTTTTTGGCCTGCATTCTCTTTATTTGTATATAAATAAAACCGTAGTAGTGTTTCCCCATGAGCTTCTTAGAATAAGCTGAGTTACATTCCTTGGCTTCTGACAAGGAATAGTTTTAGAATAAGGTGACCAGACGTCCCGCTTTTGGCAGGACAGTCCCGATTTTTAACAATTTGTCCTGTGTCCCGCTGTGTTTTAAAAATCGGGATTTTTTTTTTTTAAAAAAACGCCGTGTGACGTGGGACAAATTGTTAAGAATCTGGACTGTCCCGCCAAAAGCGGGATGTCTGGTCACCTTATTTTAGAAACACCTTAGTGTGTATTTCCAAAAGTTGCAGCCATACAGCCTTGTGGCGAGGACACAGACACAGGGCACAATCCGAGAAAGGTTGTCACTCTGTGCCCAGCTAGCTGGAGCTTCTCCGGAGGCTGCTTTATGCCAGCAAAGGAAAGCTTTGCAAAAAGAATAGGCTCTTTGCTGTCTGAGTCTGCCCCTCAGATAGAGCTCTAGAAGCCTGGACCTTTATCTCAGAAGCTCATGAGACTGAAGTCCGTTTTGTCCTTCCTGTTGCTCTGGTTCCTCTTTTCACACCAGTGCTGATAAGCGAGGACAAATATCCATTTAAGGCAAAATGTCATAGGTATAGATCTATCCCCCATCTCTCCCTCTCCCCTACCCTGTTCCTAGGACTGGAGAGGCTGTCACACTGTGACAGAAAGCTGGGTAAAGACACTGCTTTCACTTTATTCTCTCAAGTGAAACTGCAGCAGTGAAAGCACAATCGTTAAGCTGACTTGAGTTTTTCCGGTTGCTGACAACTTTTGTGGAAGGATTTGTTTTGGGGGAATTAGGATCCAGGAGTAGATAGCTCTGACACTAACTCAGAGTGTATCATCTCATCTCTCATGTGCATCTGGGTAAGAAGATCCTTCAAAGCCAGGCAGTGTGCTTTCCGTTGGAATAAGTGGCTGAATCTGATGTCTGTTTTTTAACAGCTCTGCCATTTGGGGGTTATAATAGAGGAAGTTGTAGAAAGTCAATGCCACATACTCCATCCGGTATCACATACAAGAACTTTGGCTCTTGCTTCAGACAGATTTGGGTTTGGATCCCAACTCAAGCATTCCTTAACTGAGACATCTGGGCAAGATACCTAGCCCCATAAAAACCTCAGTTTCTTAATTTATAAAATGGGAGGGCTCGTAGAGTTGCTATAAGGTTAGAGGAGCTCATTGGGACTCCGAGCCAATGCTTGGCATAGGAGAGGTGTCTAATGAATGATAGCGATTATTGCCCAAACTCTGTAGCTTGGGGCTGACATGGGGGTGTGTCCACTCGAGTACAGACCCAGGAATTACTCTGGAAACATGTTGCAGGAAGCCTGCCAGTTGCGGACTAGAAAATGAGAAATGGCTCAGGAGCAAGATGTTGCCTTTGGGAACATCCTGGAAGATGCAGCACAAAACATGATAGTTTTCCAAGGTGATATCCCACAGGACCACGGTTTCTTGTCCTTCCTCTTCTGGGCCCACAAGAAGGAGGCTCCTTGGTCAAGAAGGGGTTTCCAGAGGAGAGCGGCTAGGGGCTTGCTTCCTCTTTCACACCTGTCTCCTCAAGCTGCATATTGGCATTCTTTGGATTTGGAATGTGTGGGGACTCCTGTCTGGGCTTTGTACTCAGGTTCCTAGGAGCCAGGGGCAGCCCTGGGAACGGGCAGCATCATGTATCTGCCTTCCCAGGTGCAGTCCTGAGAAAGTGCTGATGGAGTTTAGTGTTCATAGCAATCATAACTCAAGAGGCCTCCTCTTTAATTTTTTTGATTGTGCAGCTGAAGGTTGGATGACCTCATTGAGAACTGGGCCATAGACAGGGGATAGAAGCAGCTGTTGTCACAGGAAACAACCCCTCCCCCCTTGTGGAGCACACTGCTTCTAAGGGCTCTTGGAGGGTAGAGTGGATTGAAAATGGCAGCTGTTCTCTACCCAGCTATTTCTTTATGTACCCAGAGGTTGAGCTGAGCTATTGTCCTGTGCCCCAAAAGATTGTGGGTTTGATTCCCGGTCAGGGCACATGTCTAGATTGTAGGTTCTATCCACTGTTGGGGCATGCACAGGAGTCAACCAATTGATATTTCTCTCTCACATCAGTGTTTCTCTCTCTAAACATATATTTGGGTGAGGATTTTTTTTTAAAAGAAAGAAACTGCTGAAATCGGTTTGGCTCAGTGGATAGAGCGTCGGCCTGCAGACTGAAGGGTCCCGGGTTCGATTCCGGTCAAGGGCATGTACCCTGGTTGCAGGCACATCCCCAGTAGGGGGTGTGCAAGAGGCAGCTGATCGATGATTCTCTCTCATCGATGTTTCTAACTATCCCTCTCTCTTCCTCTCTGTAAAACAAAACAAAACAAAACAAAACAAAACATCAATTACATATATATATATATATATATATATATATATATATTTTTTTTTTAAATAAAGAAACTGTTTAGAGTGTTTCTAAAACAAATCCTTGGCCTGTGAAATATCCATCTGCCTTTCTCTACTAGGACCCATGTGCCTATCATATGTCTCCTTTCCTCTTTCAGATTAGTGACCATGTCCTGGACCTTATCTTCTGGTCAGTTCACCATTCCTTGCACAGCCTGCCTGGTCTGGTTGCCATGCTATCAAGGAGCTGAGTAGCAAAATATGATGCAACTTGATGTTTATAGTTTATTGTATATTCTACTAATAAAAATTCAAAAGATATGTATTAAGCCTTCAAACGCATGGGCGAATACTTAAGCCAAATGCTTGATGGGTTAATGGTATAATTTTAGATACCAGATGCAGGTTCAGAGTGGTGGTGGGTGGGAATTTGGGGCCAGGGGAGTTTTCCTGGGTACTTGTTAAAAATCCTTTTGATAGCTTCATCCCCTTCTGAAGACAATGTTATGCCTGAGTTGGGAGCTACACATATACATGCAAGTTATTTTACCCAATTCCCAGACCCCTGGTCCATCACATCACAGAAACAAAGTACCAGAGTCAAAGAAACCCCAAACAGATGTCTGTAGACAAAAACAAAGCTAGCAGCACTACTGTACAGCCCACATAGTGTCATACTTTTAAAAATAGATTGTTGTGGCTAGTGGTTATTTTTCATTCCCTAACCCATTTCCTCTTGATTTAGTACCAACCATGCAAGGTGGCTTGTAGGCTTTCCATGATGGTTGGCAGCTTTCCTTTTTAAAAAATGAAACATAAGCCAAAACTGGTTTGGCTCAGTGGATAGAGCATTGGCCTGTGGACTGAAAGGTTCTAGGTTTGATTCCCATCAAGGGCATGTACCTTGGTTTCGGGCACATCCCCTGTGGGGGTTGTGCAGGAGGTGGCTGATAGATATTTCTCTCTCATTGATGTTTCTAGTTCTCTCTCCCTCTCCCTCTCCCTTCCTCTCTGTAAAAAAATCAATAAAATATATTTATAAAAAAATGAAACAAAACACCTCCTTCAGAACATCAAGCTAATCAACATCTATATCTATTTAACACCTACCAGGTTCACAGGCTTCTTCCTGGAATTGGGAATGTTATAAGTACACATGCCCAGATTGAACCTTGCCCAGTTCAGACACAAGGCTGTCTCCACAGATTGCAGCAGAGGCTGTTGGCTTCTGCTGTTTTACAGGAAATTTCAAGGAGGGAGTTGGAAAATGTAGCTTCCTAGGCTCCCTACCCTGGTTAATTTGCTTTGTTTCTGCAACACACTGACGAGTATCCAACTGGGCCTAGCTCACGTTCAAGACTGTGCTAAAACTTCACTAGTTCTTTTCAAAGCCCTTTCCTTCTACCTCTGCCAGTTTCCTTGAAAGTTTTGTCAGCTGCTCCTGAGAGAATCGCTTCAAATTAAAATGCTTTGTTCCAAGGGATATTTTACAGCCCAGCAACTGTAACCAGTGGCACTCCCCCCACTACGCTGCCATGGCTGTAGATCTTCAATGCTGCAGAATGACCCTGCCAAGGGTTCTAATTTGCTTTTACACAAGTGAATCTCCCAATTCAAAATAAATGTACCTAGACTGTCTTGCTCTCCTGCCCCCACTGTTGTCTTTCCTCTTAGGCATGTACCCCACAGTTCAGGGCTGGCAGTCATCTGCCAGCCTATCAGAAATGCATTATGTGGGTCCACCTGACAAGTGCTTAATATCTGGTCTGTTTAGTTGAGGGAATAGTTATTTCTTTTCTTCTCCTCCTCCTCCCCCCTCCTCCTCCTCCTCCTCCTCCTCCTCCTCCTCCTCCTCCTCCTCCTCCTCTTTCTCCTCCTCTTCCTCCTCCTCCTCCTCTTCCTCCTCCTCCTCCTTCTTCTTTCTTTTTTTAAAAAATCCTCACCAGAAGATATTTTTCCATCGATTTTTAGAGAGAGTGGAAGAGAGAGGGAAAGACAAAGAAATATCAATGTGAGAAACACATTGATTGGTTGCCTCCTGCACAAACCCTGATGGTGCCCGAGTTGGGGAGGAGCCTGCAACCCAGGCTCCTATGTGCCCTTGACCCTGGACCCTTTGGTCTGCAAGCTGACGTTCCATCCACTGAACCAAACTAGCTGTGGTGGAAATGGTTATTTCTATACCAGGTTCTTAAGGCCAGAATATGTTCCTTCTCAAGCCCCAAATGCAGTGTGTCTGTGGGACCACATTTCATTTTTAAATATTTTATTACAGAGAGGAAGAGAGAGGGAAAGAGAGCTAGAAACGTTGATGAGAGAGAAACATCGACCAGCTGCCTCTTGCACGCCCCCTACTGGGGATGTGCCTGGAACCAAGGTACATGCCCTTGACCGGAATCGAACCCAGAACCTTTCAGTCCGCAGACCGAAGCTCTACCACTGAGCCAAACCGGTTTTGGCCACATTTCATTTTTAGAGTCACCTAATTTTATAGCCATAAAGGACCTATTTAGGACTTCGCTCTGTAGACTGCATTTACCACCCCCTCCCCATGCAGTTCAAGTTCCAAAACTTTTTTATGGGCTGAGCCCAAGGTTAAGTGTTCTCATATTAGCTGTAGCCACTGTCCTCAAGAAGCTCACAGTCTCTCAGGGTTGACAGACAGGTCACCAACTGGCTCTCATGTAATGTAATAAGTACCATGATAGCGGTAAGAACAAAGTGTGCCATGTGAACCCAGAGGAAGGAAGGATTACTTCTGCTTGGGAGGGGAGAGGGTCAGGAAACCCTGCTTTCAGGAGCTGATATTTGAGCTGGCTCAGATGGGAAAGCTATTCCAAGTGTGTGAGTAAAGGCCTGCACACAGTCGGTGTATTTTGGAGCCATAGTTAGGAGACGAGTGGCCTCCCGTAGAGAGTGGTTTTCCAGGAAATGCACTAAATAAAGAGCTTCTTGCTGTAGAAAGGCTCTTTTCAACTGTGACCCATTAAGATACAGCTCTGACCTGGTCAGCATTTGTAGATGGGCAAGTATGCGTAATTGTGGGCAGCTCCTCCTTGGACACCAAAGGTTGGTATGTAGCTACCTTCCCTTAAATGGTGTCAATGGTGGTGACAGCCAAGGAAAGCAACTTTATGGGAGAGAGGAGTTAAATCTGAGAAGATTTATTTTGGTTCCATTACCGGCGATCCTTTTCTGAGCAAGTCTTAACAAGAGGCAAACTCCTAATGAACTCCTGAATATCACCAAAGTGTTCAGGATTGGCTTGAAAAGCCAAAAAAAGATGAAAAGACAGAAAGAAATCAAAGCGTCATTCCAAAGAGGTAGACCGTAATGGTCAGAGGATTTTGAATCACTTTTTTTTTTTTTTTTTTTTTTTTTTTTTTGTCTGATTGGCAGGTTTGAATTGCGGCTTAGCTGCATTGCAGGGTAGTTCCCCTTTAATGCTATTATTGATACTAGACTCTGTTCCCACAGAGAGAGCTCTGTTGAGGAAGAAAGAAAATATTTGATGTCTGATTTATGGGTGTGCTGATTGGTCCATGCACTGTGGCAGAGAAGCAGCAGCTTTATTTTGAAAAAAAAAAGTCAACTGTTTTTTCTATTTTTTTTAAACTAGAGAAAATAATGAATGACTTGCCACTAATAGTATGCCTTTCATGTAGCTTTATTTTCCAAATCTTGCAAGCTTACTGTTTTTTCTTACCCCAGTGAGAAGCAGAACATTAACCTCCAATGAGGTGGTGAGGGGGGGTGGAACCTTGAGGATTAGCATCCTATAGTGCAGTGTTTTTCAACCTTTTTTGGGCAAAGGCACACTTGTTTCATGAAAAAAATCACGAGGCACACCACCATTAGAAAATGTTAAAAAATTTAACTCTGTGCCTATATTGACTATATATAAAGTAATTCTCTTGAATAGGAATCAAATAAACACAAAGTATTTTATAATTACTTTATTATGAAATATTAAGTAAACAAAATAGTGAAAAATTATAAAATTCTTGTCTTGTCTGCACCTACGGCACACCAGGCAACATCTCGCGGCACACTAGTGTGCCGCGGAACAGCGGTTGAAAAACGCTGCTATAGTGAACCCCAACATCTACAAAGATATGACAGAGCGACTGTACTGATTGACTGTTGTGTGTGTGTGTGTGTGTGTGTGTGTGTGTGTGTGTGTGTGTTGCCACATGCCTACGGTATCTATCCTTAGTCAAGCCAAGAATCCAGAAGAATCAGAAGTGGAGGGTGTCTTGGAGAGTGCTGAGCCCAACCCCTCCTTGTACAAATGGGAAAACAGATGCTCAGAGAGAGGAAGGGACATATTCATGGTCACACAGCTCATGGAGACAGATCCAGAAGTAGAATTCAGGGTTATTTCTTCTAGTCCCACTTGTATCAATCACATGCTTCAGTTGCTCTCTCAGAAGCAGTCCAGAGCAGCACATTTTCTCTGGGAGGGGCAAGGCAGTGCTTTAATTGCTTCCAACTGGGAAAAGAACGAAGGAAAGGAACAAGCTTACTTGGTGCTTCCCCTTCCCCAGATAAACTGCCTCATTTATTTCTAGCGATAGTTCCCTAACAGTGAGAATATTGCCGTTTCATACGCCCTGAGAATCAATAAACTTCCTCAGTTTCAGAGAATAGTCAGGTAGACAAAGTCCTTTTAGTGACCTAATCCCCTTGGTTTTGTCCTCTAATTGCCATAGTGGAAGGAAGTGTTCTACCTATTTTAGGATCACCTCCTCCAGTAAACCTTTTCTGATTTCTAAGACTGAGCTACACAACCCCTCCCCACCTTAATCTTTATCACATTGTATGTCATCGTTTACATATCTGTCTTCCTCACTGGACTGTGAGGTACTTGAGGACAAGGACCATGTCCTTACAATGTCCCCAGTGCATAGCACAGGGTCTGGCCCATAGTAGATTATAAATGTTTCTTTTTAAAAATATATATATTTTATTGACTTTTTCAGAGAGGAAGGGAGAGGGATAGAAAGCTAGAAACATCGATGAGAGAGAAACATTGACCAGCTGCCTCCTGCACACCCCCCCCACCAGGGATGTGCCCACAACCAAGGTACATGCCCTTGACCGGAATCAAACCCGGGATCCTTCAGTCCACAGGCCAATGCTCTATCCACCGAGCCAAACCAGTTTTGGCAATAAATGTTTCTTGAATGACCCAGGACACAGGTGACCATGGTAACAAAGGTTGACTCTTGTTTCTGCAGCAAATTAAAAATCTAACAACTCCAGAGGGGAGAAATGGGAAATTCAAATGAGCTCTTTGTTACTTATTGGGCATGGTACTTCCCAAGACTTTGCTAGCTCAAATTCTGAATAGCCTTCTCTGTCAAGATATGTCTCCTAGGGGCATACTAGTACAATCCTATGGTGTGTTTCTTTTGGGTGCCTCTGATTGTAGACTTCAGGAAATGCGATGGGAGTTGTTCAATAGTACATAGTTATACCAGCAGACTATGGCTGAATTTTATCATCCTTTGTGGAACAGCATGGGCGAAGTATCTTCCAAGCAGAAGTGGTAGGGCAGGGATGGGTTGTTTATGAGGATACCAGAGTTTCAGGTCAGAATATGTTTTGCCTCTCTTAACTAAAAGGTTTGGCATTGGTTCCCTGTCTGACCTTCTAGTGAGCTCTGCAGGTTTGCACTTACTGTTATTCCTGTTCCTGAAAGCCTGGGTCATTGGAGGCAGTGTTTTTGGCTTAGACTCATTTGCTCCAGGAAAGTGGACCAGGCATCTTCTTTCTGCAGAGCCAAAGCTGTAGGAGGGACAGCTGATGATGGGCCACAAGGGGCTAATAGCATGCTGTTCAATTTGTCCTAGCCTGTGTCTGTCATTCTCAACAGTTATGGCACATTTCAAGCCTTTTCTAAAAAAATGGAAAATTAATCAAAGGTTTTAGGGAAGACAAAGTAAAAATACCAGAGGAAATAGGGGAAAAATTATGCTCAGGCCCTATCCAGAGCAATTGATGGTTCAGGCCTGGGCATCAGTATTTTTAAAACTTTCCATATGGAGAGAAACCAAGATGGCAGCAAAGGTAAACACCTAAACTGCTGCCTTGCACAACAATTTCAAAAGTACAACTAAAAAACAAAACGTCTATCGCCCAGAACCATGGGAAAGCTGGCTGAGTAGAAGTTCTACAACTAGAAGAGAAAAGAGCATTGAGATGTGCACAAGAGCTGAAAAGTTGAGGTATGGAGGGGTGCGAACCAGGCTGGTGGCGGGCGTTGATTTTTACAACCCAAAGGGAGACAAGCTTCTGATTACTCTGAAACCAGTTTCTGGGGAGATGCTGGAGTTCCAAACTCCTATGAGGAGAAGCTCGACTGTCTGCCATCAGGTCGGAAAGTGAGGGTGACTTTCTTGCAGAGCTGCGCCCAGGAATTATTGTTTACTGTGCTGGGGTGGGAGACACAGAGACGGGGTGAGGGGGTGCAGAAACTCAGAGATACAGAGATGGTTGACTGGCAGCCATCGCTGTTTGCCACGCCCTAGCCGAGTGACTCCCTGAGATCCCACACCGCACAATATACAAACCCACTCAAGCTCCACGCAGCAGCTTTTACATATGAATGGCCTCTCCTATCTCAGCTTAACCTAACAAACTGCAGCTCTGGTTAGACAGCTCTAAAACCTCCAAACCCCAAGCAAAGAGGAGAAAATTCTAGTCCTTGCAATAGCTCCTGCTGGGTGGCCTCAGACAGTAGCTAACCTGCATCCCATTGGAGATCCAGAAGCCAGTGTAGCTAATGGTCAGTATGAGATGAAACCAGATTTCAACTCCTCACATCCATAAGTGACACATTCAAGACGCAGACTCAATGAGCACCAAAGCCCCACTGAAACAAGTCCTGCTCCATAATCTTGTCTCCAGTGCAGCAGTTCTTCCATTATAGACACAGCAGGTCCTCACAGCCAGTTGACCTGGAGTTCAATTCCTACCAACAGCAATCAAGGCTTAACTACACCAAGACTTTGCACTCAGCCCACAAAGGGGTGCACCAAGAGCATTCACCTCAGGTGATTAGGGAGGCTGAGCCACTGGCCTCTAGAGGTCACCTAACACATAAAGCCAGTCTATCAACACAGGGAAGCAGCTGAAATGCGGAGACAAAGAAACATGTCACAAATCAAAGAAATGAAGGAAAGCAAACTACTGGACATATAGTTCAAAATCACATTTATAAGGTTACTCAAGAATCTTCTAAAAACTGCCGAGAAACTTGATGAGACCTCCGAGGAGCATAGTGAGACCTTCAAGGACCTTAATGAGAATGCAAAAAAAAATAAAAATAAAAATAAAAATGAAAAAGGACCAATCAGAAACTAAGTATACACTGTCTGAAATAAAAATATATAGAAATTCAACTGTAGATCAATGTACCCCAAGAATCAAACCAAAGATCTGAAATATGAGGAAACAAAAAACACCCAACCAGAAAAACAAGAAAAAAGAATCCAAAAATATGAAGATAGTGTAAGGAGCAATATAAAAATTATGAACAAAATGACAACAAATACATACCTATAAACAAATGAATCTAAAAATCAAGTGAATAAAAAAATCTGATGAACAGAAAGGACTGATGAATATAATAGAATCGGGGACGTAGAAAGGGAGTGGAGTGATAATTCTCAGAAGGAAATGGGTGTGAGGGGTGCAGGAAGAGATTGGACAAAAATCTTACACTGATGAACACAGTGGCGAGGGTTAAGGGCATGGGGTGGGGTGGGAATCAGGTGGAGGGGAGCTAAAGTGGGGAGAGGAACACCTGTAATAATCTGAACAATAAAGATTTATTAAAAAAAAAAAACTCTCCATGTGGTTCTAATGTGCTGCCAGAATTGAGAACCACTGACCTAAGTAGAAGGTGACAATATGTTCATTCCTTGTTCTCAGTTACTTTCAGGGTTCAAAAAATGGGCAATTCTTTAAACCAGAAATTTTAGGATTTCCCCCAAGTCTGTAAAGGTTCAAGACACTATAGATTTTGAGAGTAATATTAATTCTTCTCTCACCTGGAGCTTTGCTTCAGTCTGAGTTGTGTTTCAGTCTATAATCAAGCATGTGGGTAAGGGTAAAAGGACCTGGTTGAGATGCTCTCTTCTCACCATGCTTTATAAGGCCAAATGATTTTGTTTTTTACTTTATTGGCCAGCCACAGCAACTGGTACTTCCTTGGAGATTACAGAATTTCACATATAGTTAAAAAAATTCCTTCTAAAGTATATTCAGAATAGTATGACAAAAGCAGTTGTAATGAAAAGTTTAAGTAATTTTAAACTGCAAGAGTGTATCTGTTGCCTGCCCTCCATTCATTTATATCTTTGCTCTGAATGTGTGGTGGGTGCATGGTGAAATAAAGTATTTGACTTGGGGGCTTTTAAGGTTTGGGGCTTACAGAGAGAGTTCTTGGTGGAATGGGGCTTGTGTTTACATAACTGTGAGGCAGCTTGTCAATATATTCTGTGCAGTCAAAGAGGTCAGTGGAGTGAAAAACCAATCCAGCCAACCAACTGTAGGACTGACAAGTTATTTGATTGACTGGGCCAGTGGAGTTACTCAGGAAGGCTGAACTGCAGCATTGTAGCTTGGGGGGCTAGACACCCAATCAATGCCAAAAGCATCTTTAACAATCACTGGGGCCCAGTTGTTTCAAGCCATTGGAACCAGATTTGAGTAAAGACATCAATTGTACTGGGACACCACGGGGATGGATAAGTCTTTCCTCATCATATTTCATTTCTTTTCATATTTCTGGGGCTCTGCAACTTATTACTGCACAAAGTTTTCTCTTTAGCAAGGAGAGAGGAAATAACCCTGGAATCAGACTCTGCATCTTCTTAGCTGTGTGAACTTAGGTGAATGACTTGACGTATCTGAGTTCCAGTGATTCCCTCTATCCATTTAAGCATTTCATAGGGTTGTTGAGAGGGTTCAATGAAATTACACATGGAAAATACTTAGAATAATATCCTTGATACATACACATAGAAATCATCCAATAAATAGTAACCCTGATGATTTAAAAAAAATAATGCTGCAAACAAACTTGGGTGTCTGATTGCCTGGGTTTGAATTTGGCTCTACCACTTCCTGACAAATGGCTTGAGCAAGTCTAGTTAAAATATCTCAGTGAGTCCCATTTTCCTCATCATCTGTCATAGCTGAAGAGTGAGATGATGAAAACATTTAGCACAGTGCTTGATATCTAAGTGGTGGTGATTATTGTGAGTATCAGTCACCATCATTATCCTGGTAGTTGCTAGAAAATTGCCTTAGTTTTCAGCCACTTCTCAGTATGATATCTTTTACTTACTCCTTGCCACCATTCCAGTCCCTTTTATTCAGTTGTGCTTTAGCTTGCCATTTTCTCCAGCAGGGAGTGTGAGATACAAAATGTATCTGTACAGCACCAGACCTGTACTGCTCTGGAGCCTGGCCTTCTCATAACACTGCCCCATGCATCCCTCTGTTGCTGATGCTGAGCTTCCTATCAGCTAAAACCTTAAAATACAATGGGAGGGGGGGCACCATTGAAACCAGGTCTCCCACATGTTCTGCCTATTTGCTCTTCCAAACCTCATCCTGCAGCTTTACCTTCTTCCTTATCAAAGATCCCTGGGTTTTGGCTCATGAGAACAGCCAGTTACCAACTCTTTGTAATCTGCTTTCCTGATAATTTTGGTTGAGGATTTGAGTAGGCGAGTATGTTGATATTTATTTTTAAAGGATTGGGTCTGGCAGAGGCTGGCTATCGTGATATTCATGCCACCATCTTTCCCATTGAACTTGTTGTGTTTCTGTGAATCTTGAATTGATATGCTACCCTTCTCACTTGGCTTTTTGAGAAACCTGATTCGACTGTTGGATCTATACCCTCAAACAGGCATTGTTATCCATGTGGAGGCATTTACCTGAAATAATACCTCTAGACAGCACTCTCCTGCCCTGTACTCCTAAATCTTTTTAGTGTTGGGGAATGTGAAAAATGTGGATGATTTTAAATATTGACCTGGGCTTCGTGAAATTAGGAACATTATTTAGTGCCATGGAAAACCACATGTCCATGCATGATTTTTGAATTAGCCATATCATTGTGTCCTTAAATTGATGCATGAAAAGTGAGACTCAAGCTTTGAATTAAGAAAAGCACAAATAAAACCCATATTTGCAGCTGTTGTTCGGGGAAATTTTGGCCGGTTACTTTAAGGCTAGATATACAGAATCCTTGTTTGTCCTTTATGTAATAGGCTCTATAAAAGACCAGCCATGTGGTGGCTTTCCTAGAGGTCAGGCTACAGAGAGCAGAACTCCCCTTGATAGCCTTGGAACCATTTGCTGATATTCATCTGATTCTTTTTGTGACTCCAGCAAGCCATTGCCTATCCTCTTAGTTCTCAGTTTCCAGAGGAGTTTGGCTTCAACGTTCCCTTCAGATTTAACCTTTGACTATGCTAGTGACTTCAAGAGAACAAACTGAATTCGTGGGAGAACTATCTCAAACTTGATCCTTAAAAAATGAGAAAGAAAAACACACTGTAGGCAAATGGCACTTGGTTTGAAATAACAGATACCATCTTTGGATTGTGTTCTGTGCTGACTCCTGCAGACAATTGTTCTGCCCGATTCCATTTACTGACAGACCACACAAGACCATTTCCTCTTACTACTAGATGTACTAGAAGTATAAGTCCTTTCTCTACTTTGTTTTCCAAAGACTGATAAGAAACTTTTATATAAGACTATAACTACCACTCCCAGTGGCACTTACCAATGACTGAATGTGTGTCAGACACTGTGCTGTGTACCTTATGTACATTTTCTGTTTTAAAACTTTTACTGTCCTGCAGAATAGGTATTATTATTATCCTCTTTTTACAGAACAGAGGGGTGGCTTATTGACGGTAACATACAACTAATAAGGTGCAGGCCCATATTATGACTCAAGACTGTCTGATAGAAATCTTAATAACTATTATATGTACTGCTTTTTGCATCCTTGTGTGGGACTGGGACATTATCATCATCATAGTAGTAGTTTTTTTGTGTGTGTGTTTTTTGTCTGCTGTTAGGTAATTATTATCTTCTATTGTATAGAGGAAGACAGAGGTTCAAAGAAATGCAGTCACTTGCTCAAGATCACACACGTATGATCATCCAAGCTGAAACAAAACCAAGATTGGTTGCCTCAAAAGTTGTGCTGTTTCTTTTACAACATGCTGCCTTTGGGTTTAGAGGGCCTTGTTAACTTGCTTTCCACTCTGCTCCCAGGAAATTTGCCCCTGCTTTCCTGAACAGCTCTACCAGCACAGTCTGCCAGGCTGGGGCAATGCCAGTTCCTACAATGCAGCAGCAACTACCCCTTCACAGCCCCCTCTGCCCCCACAGTTTCCACAGCCCCAAAGAAATGGATTCCCTCTTCTCTAATCCTCCTCAGCCAATGTCCACAGTCTCATAGTCTATAATACATGGTCCTTGCTTTTCATCTCCTTGCACATCAATGGTCCACGTTTCTGGTGATATCTATGGGCCACCTGTATTTAACTGTTAGCTGCCTTGATGTATCTGTCTTTCAATTTTAGCAGCTGCTTCCTCAGTTTCCCTAGCCTTGAGAAAACTCAGCTAAGTGCCTAACCAATGGAGGATTGCCATCAAGTGGTACATACTGGGAACTGCACAGCTTTAAACATGATTTTCCCTTTTCTGAAGGCAAATCTGTCCATTTCTCAAGCCTAGTTAAGGGATTAACCATTCTCTCATTTTTCTTCTTCTTCAGTTTTGCTACTCATTAGCTCTTATGCAAGAAGCAGAGAAAAAATAAACACAGGGAAACAGAAATCATGAACAGATTGCAGTATACACACCAACCTGTGCTCCCCTTCCCTCACTCCCCTCCCCCTGCCATTGTGTGTGGTTTGCAAGGAGAGAAGATCTAAGAGCTTCTGATGGGGTTGGGTTGGGCTCATTCAGGAGACCTCTGTTCTTATTTGGTATTGATGACTTAGAGCTGACTACACCTGAAGAGCATAGTGGATTGTAGGTTTTAGAGGGGCTAATATAAAAGGCAATTCTCAATAGATTAAGTACAAAAATAGCTGATAAAAGGCAAAATATCAACTTAACTACCAATCAATGAACTATAAATTAAAACTAACAATGAAATTATTTTCCATATAAAATTGGCTGAGAAATGTTAAAATCCAAATTTCCAGGCTTGAGGATGCAGTGAAATAGTTGTTTTTATACAATGCTGGTAAGAGTCATAAATTAATCATAGCCTTTCTGAGGAACATGCTGGCAATGTGATCAGGAAACTTAACAATGTTCATATACTTTGACTCTACAGCTGTGCAGCTAGATATTTTACTAAAAGAAAAAAAATAATAGGAATATTTATGTATAAGGGTCTCTATTGAAACATTTCCAGTATGAAAAGCTATAGGATTCTGTGTCTAAAATTTAAGGTATAATTATAGACTAGTATATTACTTAGCTATTAATAAAAACTTTGTTTTTTAGGGACTATTTAAGAACTTAAAGTTATAGGAAAATAGTTATGGCATAATATTTTTAAAAATACTGCCAGGGCACAAAACTAATACCTTCATTTTATAAAATATCCCAATTTTGAAAAAGAATAAAATGCATAGAAAAATTACTGGATGTAAATATACCCTGTAAACAGTGATCAATTCCAAGACAGGATTATTGGCAATTTTTTCTTCTTTATATGTTTCTGTATTATCCACGTTTTTTTTATAATCAGAAAATCCTGGTAGAAGTAAAGAAAATGAGGCTTGGGGAACTCAAACACATCGACAACACTGAGACAATTACTAAAAAGCCTATTCATTCCTGACTCACAGAGTTAGAGCTTAAAAAGACCTTGGAGTGCATCTGGTGTCAACCCTTCCGATGCCACAGCCATGCCCTCAGTGACTTCCTGGCACATGCCTCTCCTCTAATATTGTGCATAAGTAACTCACTCGCTACCTTAGGTAGCTGCATCTGAAAAGTATAACAATAGTGATAATACCTGACATGCATCTAGTGATTTATAGTCTATGAAGCTTTTAAATGTACCATTTTATCTCAAAACCCTGGCAGGTGGGAAGGGCAAGTGCAATTATCTTCATTTTTCAAATGAGCATCCTGAGTTGAAGTGACACTCAATGGTAAAGTGACTTGTTGCATAGCTAGTCAATAGCAAAGACAAGACTGAAATGTAGGTGTCCTGCCTCCTGCTCAGAGAGAGGCTTGTTCCATTCCTCCAAACTCTTACCAAGGCCAGCATTATCCTAATTCCAAAGTCAAATAAAGATACTACAAGGAAAGAAAATTACAGGCCCATATTCCTGATGAACATAGATGCTAAAATCCTCAACAAAATATTAGCAAATCGGATCCAGCAGTACATTAAGAAGATCACAACCAAGTGGGATTTATTCTGGAAATGCAAGGCTGATATAATATTTACAAATCAATAAATGTGATACATCACATAAACAAAATGAGAGATAAAAATCACATGATTATATCAATAAATGCAGAAAAAGCATTTGCAATATCCAGTACCCATTTTTGTTAAAAACTCTCAGTAAAGTGGGAATAGAAGGAACATACTTAATTCAGCATTCCTCCATAGTATCCAGTGTTTAGTTTCCTACAAGTATTTCCTTTGTTTGAGTTTATGTTGGTCTTGCTATAGCTTGAAGCCTTCTCCATGGGCCTCTTATATAGTATCTTGGGCCCTGGAAGTTGGGCTTGGATGTGGTGCTATACACTACCTAAGGCCCAGAGTAGGATGAATATGGAAAGAGTTTAGGGGAAAGAATAAGAAAGCAGATGATTCTCCCTTGCTGCAAATTCTGGCAGTCTCCATTCAGGAACCTGCAGCCATATTTACAAAATGTTGTTTTCATAGACTTCTCATTGTTGAAGAAGGCATACAATGGCCAGTATAAGATTGATTTGCCCTACAAAATTATTTTTGAAACAAGTTTTCAATGTCTTAGCAGTCACTACATTTAGTTTAGTTTCCTAAAAGATGTGACACAGTAGATTAACTGTTGATATCAAAATGCAGAGGTTCCCTTATTGTTTGTCAACAATCTTATTCTATTCTCTCCCACAGCTCTGCATCCCGCCTTGGGAAAGCATTTGAACACTTCTGCAAGGTCTAGTCACAGATCTATTTGGATTTGTCATGAGAAAGTAACAGGCAGGAAGTCAACTTTCTCTGACCTTGGGAGGGTGTCTGTGAGTTGAGCAAAGCAAACTGATATTGGGTCTATTATAGGTTGTTCCATGTACACAAATGGTCTCCATCTCAGGGGCTATAAGAAAGGATAAACAAGACACAGAGTATAGACCGACTTTTTGCCGTGTAATGAGCGTTCAAGAGGAAGTTGACACACTGAGGGATGTTGGCACAGGTCAGAATTAGGTCAGAAACCTGCTCTGGCCTTAACTCAAGGGTTGTTGAATAACAGAACCAGCTTAGTGTGTCTTAGTATAGGAACTGGCCATGGGAGCTAACAGAGTGAGGTCCTGCTCAAACCTGGCTGGAGTCTTGCCTAGTGCAGAGGAGCCCACTTCCAGGAACTCAATCTCAGAACTCAGCGGGAGACTCCACCAGCCCTCCCATGACTAATCTGTTGGCTACCACCACTGACACTTCCCTGCCCTAGTCTACGGCCTACAGTTTACCCTAGGGAGAGAGGGCATGTTTTAGCCAGAGAAATGCCCTAACAGCTGTGCCTGTCCCTTCCGCTGGTCTGACTTTTCCCAGAATTGACCTGAAGGTTCAGCGAAATGGTTCAGAAAAACAATTGGTTGCTTCAGTTAGAAATTTAGTCACACTGGTGTTTAGGCTGAATGTATTATGGAACATAAGTTTGGAGGGTCAGGCCTGTGCCACAGTGCCTGACCATCTCTTCTACCATGTTGCTAAAGGTAGGGGAGCTAGAGTGAAAGGAAGGTCTTCAGTTGACAAAATGGAGACAGAAAGAGTCTAGTGTGCATATTTGCTACCACCCAGCTGCTAACTAATGTCTCAACTCCACATTAGCCCAACCCTGCCCAAAAAGTTGTCATGACAGCAATGCGTGTCCATTCTTAAGAACATGAGAAACAGTATTCTAACAGATGTTGGGGTGTGTAAGGGCCAAGCAATTTACAAATGAGAGGTTCACAGGCCAATGCATGGACACAGAGATTAACTTTGGAGTCATTTTTCACTATGTTCCTTAGCTTGTTGAGGTTCCTGGAACCCAAATTATCCTCAGTCTAAGATTCTTTTGCTTGGCTCCTCAGAGCCTAGCTATTTGATTTTTGCCAATGAGCACCTCCATTTTAGGCCTCAGTGTTTCTATCTGTAAAATGAAAGAGTTAAGTCAGATGAGCTCTGTGGTATCTTTCAGCTCAAATAATCATTCTGTGAGTTTAAGTTTGCCACATTTTGGTCCAAAATGAAATTTCTTTCTTTGTATGCCCCAAGAGTTTTGTCTCCTTATGTTCTTATAAAATCAATTCTTCTATCTTCATATGTCCAATCTGGACATATGGGTCAAAGTCAGTTTTACATTTTGAAGATTATTTTTAAAAAGGGCAAGGAGGAATCTTGTATTTATCCAAGATACTCAGACCCATCACATGATACCACTCTTCCATGTTAGGTTTGTTTGAGTATTTATTCTGTAAGTAATATCATTGGCTTAATGTTTGGTTAGGCAATGTGTATGCATAAAAATATGCAACACAATCAGCTTTGTAAGATGGGAGGTGATTTGCAATGAACCCTGTTGGAGTCTGCACTATTACTTACCAGCCCTGTCCAGGAACCCTGCAACTTGCAGCATATCATTAGGAATATAGTCAGCTACCTGTATATAAGAATACTAGAGACCCAGTGCATGGATTCATACACAGGTAGGGTCCCTCAACCTGGCCTGCAGGAATCTGGCCAGAACTGGCCCTCTGACATCCCCTGAAGGGTCCCAGATTGAGAGAGGGTGGTTCTCAGGTGATGCATCCCAGAATCAGGCTCCCTCCTCTCTGGTTCTTGGTGCATCACCCAAGAACTGCAGATGCCAAGTCACTGAAGCTCTGAAGCTCTTGCATTGAGGGTCTGCCCCCTGGTGGTCAGTGCATGACATAGCTACCAGTTGGACAGTAGAATGGTTGGCCAGTTGCTTGAGTTTTTATACATATTCTAGTGGCCATGTGCATGAAATTCGTGTGTGTGTGTGTGGGGGGGGGGCATGGATTATCCCTCAGCCCTGCCTGAACAATGTCCAATCTGGGACCCCTCAGGGGTCCTAACTTCTGGCTCCTAATTGCTCACCTACCTGATTGCCCCTAACCACTCTGCCTGCCAGCCTGATTGTCCCCAATTCCCACCCCCCTCCTTGCCGGCCTGATCACCCTCAACTGCCCCTCCAAGCTGGCCTGCTAGTCCCCACCTGCCCCCATGACAGCCTGATCACCCCAACTGCCTTCCTCTGCCTACCTAATAGCCTGTAACCACCTCTGCCTCAGCCCTGCCACCATAGCTTTGTGAGGAAGGTCTCACTTTGTCTGAAACTTCTCCCAGGGTAATTAGCATATTACCCTTTTATTAGTATAGATAGATTGGTAATGAGTAATTTATAGGCTAAGCAAACTAAAACAGAGATTACTCAAAGGATGTTTAACTTTAAAAATAGGCAAAAGTGTGCAAATAAGCTATAGAAGCTGGTGTGTATTTTTTTTTCATTCTCATGGTGTGATATTAAAAGATGTTTCTCACTTAGGAGACTGGGTATTGACCTAGTATTATTAATAGGATTATTCTTAAGTCTTTGGATCAAACATAGAGTAAATAACTATCAATGATATTCTCATTGAGTTCCCACCCTTTACCCATTTTAGAGAAAGGGAAATTGAAGACTACTATGGCCTTTATTATGGTGTTTAGTTGCTCAGATCATAATTGAAATGTTGCAAAGCCCTCTTTTTATGGAGATGGTGAATGGTGTTCAAACCTGAATTATCATGAAAAACCATGGTACTCTCACTCTTCAGCTCCAACTGCTAATTCTCTGTAGTGTCCTCAAGCTCAAGTCCAACCATACCCAATCTCCATTGGGATTTCCATAGGAAGTATAAACAGAGGTAGACCTTGGTAGTGGGTTTTTCTCTTTAAACCCTGATAATTGGTGTGAAGAACTTCCCTCAAACCACTTTATTTTAGATTGCTTGTGTGCTCAGACTGTTCGAACTTGCTTGATCCCAAATGCATGATTAATTGCATGAATTCCTTGTTGCAGACTAGATTCTGCAACTTGGTATCTTAGACACCTTTTTCTTTGTAACTTCCTAGAATTTGTACACGTTCTTAACACCTGTTTTGACTTTCTAAATTCTTGACCTTTTGCTCCAGAGGCTCTCTAACAGGTGTCTTGCTTATAGAGCCTACTTCCTACCCTTACATACTTCTGCTGCCTTGATGTTGATCATCTCTCTTCAGTATGATAAAGGTAATTCTGGGCACATACAAGCCTCCCTTCTGGGAAGTTGGTACACCAAATGACATCTGTATATGAGCAGTGACTCAGTTGACAACTGATTCTATATATTGACAGGATCTCATTATTTTTTGTTCTTGTGTTTGCATTTTTCAAGTCTGTTTGAAAAATCAAGAAATAATACAATACAAATTGAAATGAAATTAAAATTAAATTCCTTCTTTATTTAGTTTTTGTTCTTATCTTTTCTTATGTCCCTCCTCCCTGGATATAATAGGCACTCAATGTTCTTATCATTGTGCCCTAACCTCATCACCCCACCAACTTTCTCTCTGTAAAAGATATAACTCCTTCTTGCTCTCCTGATGTCCTCTCACATACTGTATCTTTCTAGGTCTTTCTGCCACTGTTCTCATTCATAGATATGACACAGCTAATGATGATACCCAGGCCTATACAGGTTTTGTTAAAAGGCCAATGTGGCATATTCTTTTCATAAAAATTGTGCATTCGTTTGCAACTGCTTTTGATCCTGTTCCTATGCTTTTAAGGCATTCTATTGCCTTTGCTTGTGAAGAGACAACCCTTAAGACTGTGATTATTCAAACAGGTCAGTGCAGTATGATTCAGTCCAGTAAAAACATTGAGTGCCTACTATAGGGAAAAGCAGAGCTTCGCCATTACCTTGAGAACTCTTGGGGGAAAGACATGTCTTAAGAGAAGGGAAAGGGCCATGAGGGAGTGACTAATCTCTCAGCTAAGTTTTACTACCTTTTACTCCCTCTCTTTACCTCCCATTTTTAATTCCTGTCTTCTCTTGTATTGATTAACAGCATGCCATTTTCTCTGTTTTGTTGTTGTTGTTGTTATTGTTTGTTCTTTTGTTGTTAGGTCTTTCTTCTACATACCTCTAACTGGAATTTCTTAGAGACCTAGTCCTCTGCTCTTCGCCTTTCTCTCTACATTCACTTTAACATCTCACTCACTATCATTGCTGTGAGGAAAGCCATAGTGTCTCCAGCCCAGACCTATCTCTTAAGTTCCAGTTGAAAGGCTGCATGGATATATATTAGGCATACTGGTTAATAATGTGGATTTTTTAATAGATGAGGTACACATATGTTGATATACTAGTATATGTACTACCAAACTTCCAGTTCTACTCATCTAAAACCAAAATCATCATACCTTCACTTTTTTAAAGTTAGAAGTTTCAATATCATCTTGGACTACTCCATCACCATCATCTCTTTGCCATCTGCATATCTAATCAGTTGGCAATTTTATGGATTCCATTGATGATAAAGAAATTTAACCTTAGAAGTTATCTAGCATGATAAGACTGAGACTAGAACCCAAGTTTAAATATCTTTAGGCCTTTCCTTTCTTTCTTTCTTTCTTTCTTTCTTTCTTTCTTTCTTTCTTTCTTTCTTTCTTTCTTTCTTTCTTTCTTTCTTTCTTTCTTTCTTTCTTTTTTTGACATCATTCTACCTTTAAAGCATAGGTAAAATTCATAGACTCTAGAAACAAATGACTGGGTTCAAATCTCCACTCTGCCATATAATTTGTTAGCTTTGACCTTGCATGCATAGCTTAATCTCTCTGTGGCTTATGGAAAAATGGAAATAATAATAATACCTTATCTTAAGGTATTGTTAGAATTAAATGAAAAAAAATCATAAAATAATTATAATTGGCTTGAGTGAATCACCTCAGATCCAGATTCACTGCAGCTCTTCTAAAAGTTTCCACACACTGTTAAATTTTATCCAGTCTTTCTAATGTAGAATATTTTAGACTCAGAAGACTTTTCTTGCTCTGAATACTATTATCACAACCACACAAGGAATTTGAATAAAACCAGTGTTTCAACACATTTTGGAAAACAGTGTTTCTGTAAATGTTAATACCTTCAATTAGAGCAAAGAAAGATAAAACAGAGAACCCATTAGTAAGTACTTATATTGTAACTTCCAAAATTCCCTTTTTTTTTTTTAACTCTCAGAGGGAAGTGAAACACATCCTAGTTTAGATTTATGCCATATCATTAAAAAATGGGATGCTTGGTTTACTTAGGAGCAATAGGATCATACTAGATACACTATTTAACGACCTGTACTTATTTTTATTTAACAAAATGTATTGATCATGTATTGATTAATATTCCCTTTACGAGCCCTGGTATATGTGCATGCTTACAAGAGGAACCCTAAGAAATGGGAGAATGCATGGGAAGAATAGATTTCTGGAACTAGAGAGTTTTCTAAAGGAGTGGGAATAATCTTGGAGTCATTGAGAAAGGAGCTGGGACAGTTGACATTGTTCTAAATGAGGAGAGGACAGAGGGAAGAAAGAACCGAACCCATGTGTCAAATTTCCCTGCTGATTGCTTAACTTAAATAACTTCAAACTTTATAAACTGCTTTCTAAGACAGTTTATATCACTTCTAGGGATAACCTTTGTGTGTCTGATTACCTTCTACTATTAGATCTGAAAGAACTTCAGAGATATCCTTATATATATATGAGGAAACTGAGGCCTAGAGGGTAGAAGGAATTGTTCAGTCCTCCAAATGCTTTAATCCATAATGGCATAATGAGAACTTTATCTGACTTTGTGTGTGGGGAGAGCAAAAATATATCACTCATGCTATCATACCCATACCAAAAGAAATTAAGACATTTCGTACTTAAGACAGAGAACCAAAAGCTTGATTTTTCTCCTTTAAGGGCTGTCTAAACTAGAGTAGCAAATCTACTTTGGCTGACCATTTTAGTTTTTATAAAGGCAACTTTGATTCATGATGCATGAGCCTGGGTCTTTTAAACTGATAAGAAATGGTTTGTTCATTGAACATGCAATCAAATTACTTTCCAAGGACTGAAATTTAAACTGACATTAAGCTTCAAGAACATCTATACTTAATTATATATAAAGGCCAGAAAATAATTTGTAACCTTAAGATAGCAAAATTCAAAGAGGAGTTCCACCTATGTAAATAATTTATTTCATTGCAACACTACCTTTTATTTTTGGCAATCAGGAAGGCAGGTGGGAGAGCAGTTGGGAGCCAGCAGTCCTGGATTATGAGAGGATGCCCGACTGCCCATTTAGGCCCGATCCTGGTGGGCAGTTGGACATCCCTCGAGGGGTCCTTATTGGAGACTGTGCAGGCTGAGTTGATGGACACCCTCCCCCACCCCATGCATGAATTTTATGCATCGGGCCTCTAGTAGTAACATTTTTTTTTTCAGAATAGGGGTAAAGGGTCAAGATGTAAAGGAATGAACATAGGCAAAAAAGCACAGGGATACAGGTTCTAAATCTGACCAAGGGCAGATTTTTACCCTTCTTGACTCTGGCCCTCAGGATACTCACCTATAAGGTAGAAGAAAGAGGGAAAATGTGAAATGAATCAGATAGAAGGCGTTTTGGTTATTTCTAAATGGCCTTTAACACTTCCCATCACACACACAATACACACACACACACACACACACACACACACCCTAGTTTTCCCCTTCAACTGAGCAGAGTCTGGAATTGTGTGTGTGGGGGGGTGCTGGACTAAGGGTCAGGTTATCTGGATTCTCATCCCAGCTTTTTCTTGAACTCTGTGTGTTCTAGTTAAAGCTCTTTCTCTCTCCATCTCTCAGTTTCTGCATCTGCTAACTGAGGCAATTGGCTTCTGATTGGTTTCCACCAGGAGTGCCCAGAAACAGGATCCATTCCTGAGTTACTAAAACAGAATTTTCCCTGGAGCATGGTGCTGCAGTCCTGTCTGTTTCAAACAGCTTCTCTGGTGATTCTGATGTGTGCTCCTACTTTAGCACTTTGGTTAGCCTGTCTCTGTGGGCCCTTGCAGCCCTGCCATTTGGGGAGATGATTGAGAATTTGGGGAGGCTCTTTTCTGACACTGTGTGCCCTGCTGCTGCCACTCCTATGGTAAAGAAATTAACTCAACTGTACAGGATTGGGCAAAGTAGGTTTACAGTTGTGAATACACAAGACACAGTTTATTCTTGTAACGTTATTTATTACTAGAGGCCTGGTGCACAAAATTCGAGCACGGGGGTGGGGGTGTCTCTCAGCCCAGCCTGCACTGTCTCCAATCTGGGACCCCTTGAGGGATGTCCAACTGCCCACCGGGATTGGGCCTAAACAGGCAGTCGGACATCCCTCTCACAATCCAGGACTGCTCGCTCCCAACTGCTCATCTGCCTGCCTTCCTGATTGCCCCTAACTACTTCTGCCTACCAGTCTGATCACCCCCTAACCACGCCCCTATCAGCTTGATTGATGTATAACTGCTCCCCTGCCAGCTTGTTTGCCCCCAACTTCCCTCCTCTGCTAGCCTGGTTACCCCTAACTGCCCTCCCCTGCAGGGTTGATTGCCTCCAACTTCTCTCCCTTGCAGGCCTGGTACCTCCCAACTGCCCTCTCCTACTTGCCTGATTGCCCATAACTGCCCCCCTTGCAGGCCTGGTGCCTCCCAACTGCTCTCCCCTGCTGGCCATCTAGTGGCCGTCATCTTGTGTCCACATAGGGGCAGGATCTTTAACCATATGGGGGCAGCCATCTTGTGTGTTGGACTGATGGTCAATCTGCATATTACTCTTTTATTAGATAGGATTATATTATTTATTTGTATTACAACCAAAAACCTACTTTTGTGCACCCCCCTTTCCTGTATATTCAGCTCACCACCTCCCAGCAGAGTTTTTTTTTTTTTTTTTTAAAGGATTGGAGGTGCTTGTTGGGCAGGAAGCACAAAGGCATATTCTTTGGAATCACTACTTGACAATCCACCAAGGTGGTGCTCTGAGCTTCCCATTTGTTGCCCCTGTGGACCTTTTCCTTGAACTATACAAGAACCTGATTAATTGATTTCTTTGTTTTTAAAAATCTCCTCTCTGGTGGGTTGTATGCTGCTTATCAAGATGTGCTGAGGAAACAGGTGCCAGCTTCAATTATTTGTAATGAGAAGGCCGAGGCTAGCTTGATTCAGAGGAGAATATGGTGGAGGAAGGAGGACAGACTGTTACTTACTTTTTCTTTTACTGTTGCTTTAATAAACAGAGTGTTACAAAGAAAATATGCTTGCAAAGTGAAAACAAAGAGGCACTGCTGGTGGCTTAACCCGAATTTTATAAAGTGCTTAGCACAGTGCCAGGCACAAAAAGAGTGGAACAAATGATAGCTGTTATTTCTATTTTGGTGGCAGCCCAGAATAAAGGAAGAAAATCTGAATGTTGAACCATGGGCAGAGTTATGAATGTGACCCCAACTGTTCTTGAACTTTAGCTTGAGGAGCTTCTTGGTTTCTAAAATGAAGAGGCCAGGCTGATCAGTTATATTTTTATGCAGTTGTAAATATGATTGTTTTCTTAGTTTCCCTTTTGATAGATAGTTCATTATTAGCGTATAAAAATGCAGCTGACTTCTGGATATTTATTTTGTATCCTGCTATTTTAACTGAATTCATTTATCAGTTCTAGTAATTTTTGCTGGAATCTTTAGGGTTCTCTATATACAGTACCATGTCATCTACAAATAATTACAGTTTTATTGGTACTTCTTCCTTTATAAATGGAATGACTTTAAAAAATTATTTTCTGATTGCTGGGGTTAGGAGTTTCCTACTATTTTGATGTGTTGTTCCCAATCTTAAGGAAAATGCTTTTAATTTTTGCCTGTTGAGTATGTTGACTGTGAGTTTTTCATATATGGTCTTTCTTATGTTGAGGTTTATTTCCTCAATTCCCTCTTTGCTGAGAATTTTTATCATAAATGGGAGCTGGATTTTATGAAATGACTTTTCTGCATCTACAGTATTAATATGATCATGTGATTTTTACCCTTCATTTTGTTTATGTGATATATCATGCTAAATGATTTGTAAATATTGTACCAACCTTGCATCCCCAGAATAAATTTCACTTGATCATGGTGTGTGATCTTCTACCAATGTATTGCTGGATCTGCTTTGCTAATATTTTGTTGAGGATTTGGTATCTATATTCATCAGGTATATTTGCCTATAATTTTCTTTCTTTGCAGTGTCTTTATCTGATTTTGGAATTAGAATAATGCTGGCCTCATACAAAGAACTTTCGAGTTTTCTCTTCTCTTGAATTTTTTTGTAATAGCTTGAGAAGGATAAGTGTTAGTTCTTTTGAGTATTTGGTAAATTCTCCTGTGAAGCCATCCAGTCCAAAACTTTTGTTTGCTAGGAGTTTTGTAGTTCGTCTAAAGTATATTTTTATTGATTTCAGAGAGGAAGGGAGAGGCAGAGAGAGATAAGAACATCAGTGATGAGAGAGAATTACTGATTGGCTGCCTCCTGCCTCCCCCTTCGCCACCTACTGGGGATCGAGCCCACAACTGGGCATGTGCTCTTGACTGGAATTGAACCTGGGACCCTTCAGTCTGCAAGCTGATGCTCTACCACTGAACCAAACTGGGTAGGGCACTAGGAGGGTTTTTTGGGTATTTTTCTGCTTCAATTTTATTTGTTGTAATGCATCTATTCAGATTTTCTGATTCTTCCTGATTCAGTGTGGAAGATTGTATGTTTCTACGAATTTATTCATTTTTTAAAGGTTATTCAATTTATTGTATATAGTTGTTCATAATATTTCCTTACAATCATTTTTTATTTCTGTGATGTCAGTTGTTACTTTTCTTCCATTTCTGATTTTATCTATTTCGATCTTCTCTCTTTATATTGATGCACTTTTGCCTTTCTTCTGTATTTGAATTTTAAACTGAGAAAATTTCAAAACCACATTTGAACTCATTTAAATAACAATATAAAACATTTTAATGAAAAGTAACTGATTTCAAAAGCAAAAAAAAAAATAATGGCAATGCTTTCTATTTTGTAAATTTCTTTGACATGTGGCTTCAAAGAACACAGATGGGTTCTCATATCAGCTTCTGCATTCTATTTATTCTATTATTTGACTGAAGTATATGAATAAAATGCAGCTTTACATAAACATGTATTTGGAAAAAGAGGATCTCGAAAAGCCTTTAAATGGGTCTTGGGTACCACCATTGTCATTATGCCACACTTTGAGAATGGCTGTTATATGTGAAGGATGCTCCCAGAGTTGTACAGTACCTAATCTGTGGGGCAATGAATGGCAGCTCTGCTCCAACCCCCTCTCTTTTACCCCATCCCCACTTCAAATAGAGCATTTAAGTTTTGTTTGTTTTTAACCCTCACCCAAGGATATGAATTTATTGATTTTTAGAGAGGGAAAAGGGGGGGGGGGAGAGAGAGAGAGAGAGAGAGAGAGAGAGAGAGACAGACAGACAGACAGACATCTTTTGGTTATTTCTTGTACACACCCCAACCAGAGATCAAACCCACAATCTAAGTATGTGCCCTGACCAGGAATCAAACCCACAACCTTTTGGTGTATGGGATGATGCTCCAACCAACTGAACCACAAAGCCAGGGTAAAGCAATTCAGTTTTTATGATTTTTATATAATGGAGTTATTGGAAAATTTATTAAAAAGAGGTCCAGCCTCTAAAAGTGTTTGATAGCCACCCACCAAAATCTTAGGTTAATGAAGAGCTAAGGATTTGAGATGTGATTGGTATCATTGAGTCTAGAGATTGCCTGGGAAGGCATGTGAGCATTTATTTAATTATTGTCAGCTGACTTGGCAGAAACACATCCTGGAAACACACTTTGCCAGAGGCAGATGTGTTGTCAATCTGACCTTCAGCTCAGGCATCAGGGGGTGGGTTTTATTATCTATCGATAAATCCAACCAAACACCAGTAACAAACATGATTATCCAGGCCCACCCTGAAGTGACAATGACAAAGAAGCCACAAGAATGCACACGATCTCCATTGTCTTGGGCTTTAGTAAAACTTCCTGGTTTTTGCTGTATAAAATAAACATGCTGTATTGGCTCTAGGTCACTGTGTCTCCATCAGAGGACAGCTGTCCCACCTGGCCCCAGCTTTTTCCTTCTATCTCTGGGTCTGACTATTTCATTTTCTTTCTTTTTTTTATATTTTATATATTTTATTGATTTTTTACAGAGAGGAAGAGAGAGGGATAGAGAGTTAAAAACATCCATGAGGGAGAATCATTAATCAGCTGCCTCTTGCACACACCCCACTGGGGATGTGCCCGCAACCAAGGTATATGCCCTTGACCGGAATCAAACCTGGGACCTTTCAGTCCGCAGACTGAAGCTCTATCCACTGAGTCAAACCGGTTTCGGCTGGACTGCTCTCTAGCTGCACTGGATACAGAAAAGAGAGAAATATTTACAATTGAGATCCTTTTCCTGGTCTTCTTCTTTCCTAATAATGTGGACTCACTGGCTTTTAGTAGAGGGTTATGAGATCATGCCTCAACTTTTCCCAGATAGTTGCAGTTCAGGAAAATGGCATCATATGACTTGAAAGACTAAATGCCACTTCTGAGTGGTGCTCACCTGCCCAAGGTGTGATAAAGGCTAGAGGAAGAGTGGATTCAATATTTGTTAAGCTGTCTGTTCACTGGGGGCAAGAGATAGGCCATAAGGGCAGATTTCAGTGATATATATTGTCATCTTTAGAGCTGAATATTAATCATTATTACTTGTTTCTAAGATTTATGTCAGATCTTTAGTCTCAGGGACAGGAGCCAATGTAAAATATTATGGAATTCAAGTATCCTCAGCCCATTGATGCTTCTTTCAACTTATTGTCTAATAGGGAAAGCTGTGATGTTATTTTCCCTTACTGGCAATGTCATTATTGATTTCATGTCTTTTTTCCCCCCTTTTTTCAAAAAATCTTCTCCTGGGTTTTGCTAGGCTTGGCATATAGCTGAGAATGCTTTCCTCCCACTTCTCTGGCAGGCAAGATGCCGTGAATCCTATTGGCATGGATCACAGGAGATTATGACCAATCTTGCTGACCTGCCCACTTTCTCCTTCAGGTTGTGAGCATGAGCAGAAGAACTCCCAGAGTAGTCTTGTTGTTGTTGTTATTTTTGCTGCTGTTGGTCATGGTGGTGGTGGATCTTACCTCTGTCCTCATTTTCTTTGTTTCTCATTAATTAAGTGGCCCAGCCCCTAATGCCCAGCATAAGTGTCTGTCATTTTGGTTCATTTTGTCTCCATTTTAATATAACTCTTTTCTGGAAGTAAAAAATAAAACTGAATCTCTGGGCAAAATTGAAACCCTTGCCATTGTTGTTGGGAATATAAAATGATACATATGCTGTGGAAATGGTATGCCAATTCCTCAAAAAGTCAAATATAGAATTAACACATGAGTAGCAATTCTACTCCTAGGTATATCCTGAGAGAAATGAAAACATATTTCCACACAAAAACTTGGACATTGCAACATTAATAGAGACAATGAAAAAGTGAAGTAAACCCAAATACCTAACAATGGATCCATGGATAAGCAAAATGAGATGTATGCATAAGATTGCAGATTGTTCAGCCTTAAAAAAAAGAAAAAAATTGAAGTGATGTTACATGCTACAACATAGATGAACCTCAAAAACTTTGTTACATGAAAGAAGACAGACTGAAAAGCCTATGCATTATATGACTCCAATTATATGAATTATCCAAATAGGAAATCCATAGAGACAAAAGCAAATTGGTGGTTGTTAGGAGTTGAGGGGATGGGGGAAGAAGGAGTGACTTCTTAATGGGTATATTGTGTGTGTGTGTGTGTGTGTGTGTGTGTGTGTGTTGAAAATGTTTTGGAACTAGATAAAGGTGGTTGTTGCACATATGTGAGTGTACTAAATTACATTGAACTGTATGATTAAAAATAGTTAATTTTATGAATTTCACCTTAATTTTTTTTAAAAGCGAACAACACCCCACCCCTCAAACCCAAAATACCTGAATTTTTGGCTGCTGCCCTCTGTTGGGCTAGTTCTGTTATGAATGTTTCTTCTCTTTGAGGCCATTTCCTTACCTGTACAAGGAGTTAGGAAGAGCACCTTACAATGTTATTTTTCTAATTAAAAGACAAAGCCGAGTCTTCATGCCTGGATCCCTGTTGCTGGCTCCCAACTGGTCTTTTCACGCCCATCCTTGTAGCATTAATTTTCTTATAGAAGACACTGGTACTTTTAAAACTCCTAAACTGTAAGTCATGAGGTTTAGGATATGGCTATAACCCTATTATGAACTGAATTTGTGACCTTGGAAAAGTCCCTTTTTCTCTTGGGGCCTGAAAAAATGCAGAGATTATGTGTGGTGGTCTCTAAGGGTAACTTCCAATTTTGATCAATTTTTTAAAATATATATATTTTATTGATTTTTTTACAGAGAGGAAGAGAGATGATAGAGAGTTAGAAACATCGATGAGAGAGAATCATCGATCAGCTGCTTCTTGCACCCCCACCACCACCCACTGGGGATGTGCCCGCAACCAAGGTACCTGAACTTGACCGGAATCGAACCTGGGACCTTTCAGTCCGCAGGCTGACGCTCTATCCACTGAACCAAACTGGTTTCGGCTTTGACAATTTTTTAATAAATTGATTTTAGAGAAAGGAAGGAAGAGACATTGATGTGAGAAACATATTTTTTACAGTTATGTCAAGATCAAATTGTGAACAGCCTAGCTCACTATGCTTGAGATGGACTCCATTATTTTGCAATCACATCCCTTTCCCAAGGCAACAATTTTCCTCTTACCACTGTAATTACATGGGTCTTGGAATGAAGCATGTGCATTGTAGCTTTTTCCACTTTTTTTTCTTGGTCATCTTGTGTTGGACTTTCTGGCTTTAACCCCTATGTAATTCAATCACATTTTCCTAAAGATAAATATATATAAAACTGCAAGAAGCCTCCCTCCCTGGGAGAGAGACAGACAGACAGACAGACAGACACCCGGTCTGCCTGCCAACTTCCTTTTCCCTATAGACTCCTAGCCCACCCACTGCCACCTGATTTATGTCCCAGGGAAGCAGCATAGCTGAGGTGAAGATTTACAGCAGCTTTTCATCTTCAAATGAGCTACTACCCCTCTTCCTTGCGTATTCAAGTGCTTGGCACTCACAGCCTGTAAGTTTATCCTGGAATTCACAATGAAATATGGTCCCATGAGAACCTTGAAGAGAAGCACACAAGGAATTATTTCAAAGCAGTTTGCAGGCGTGTACAGTAACTAACGAGAGTGCAACCCCAGCTGTCAGTGCAGGTGTGATATGCACAGAGCGATTATATCCAGTGACTTCTTCCACATTCGGGCCTCTGAGACATGGAGGAAGGCATACTATTCAGAGTCATGGAATATTGAATATTCCCATCTTAGCACCTTCACTTACTAGTTGTGTGACCTTGAGCAAGTTGTTCTCTGATCCTTACCTGACATAGCTGTAAAATGAGCAGAATGATACCTACCTCACAGGAACAATACAGCTTACTTGATAATGGCTTTGAGTGCTGGCATCCTACAACAATGGATTTGAATTATTAGTTTGCGTTTCTCTGAGCCTCAGTTTTCTCATCTATGCAAAGAGTACAGACTTTTTTGTTCAGGATGAAATGAGATCATTTATATAAAGTGCATGATCCCTGGCATATAGTAAGCTATATGTTAGCTAATAGTATGATTGTTATTGTTTGTCATTTGGGTATAATTCCCATAATTCTAGAAAAGTGATTCTGTGCACTCTTCCAGATAATTTAGTAAACTTGTCCTGTAATTTGGTACCTGGTTTTGAACCCTCAGGTAAGACATGAATCTGAGAATCCTGCAAAAGTAAGACCTTTTTCCTCGAGAAAACAAAGGCTTTGCCCTAACAATGGTATGACATCTTCACATCGAATGATATCCAAAGCTGACAAATATGTTGAGCTGGTCATGGATTTTTAAAGAGCACATCCATCAATAGCAGCAAAGTAAATTCAATTATGAATGTTATATCCGCAAAAACAAACAAACAAAATAAAACAAAACAACAACAAAAAAAACTAGCCAGGGGTCTTAAGCACAGTGCTGGGCCTTCTGATCTGTCACATTGTCAGAGACTCACAGGGTATATGAGGGCAACAACAGCAGTGGCTTTAAGTCTTTAAGACAGGTTTTTAACAATGAAGTCATTATATAGGTGCTTCATTTACTTGCTCAGGCACTTAGATCTTTGGGGATATCCAGACAATGAAGGGAAGTTTTCATTTTTTTTTTAAACTGAAATTGTGGGAGTGTATTGAATTCAGCAGGTTTTATAAAACACCCAGTTTGTGTCCTCTATTACATATTATTGGATATCACAGGGAGTTCTCAATTTTATGGACAAAAATGAGACTCACAGGTTAAAAAACGAAGTGACCTAAGAAAAGTAGAGTAGCTGAGATTCAGACAGTTCTGTCAACTCCAAAGCCTGGGCCCTTTCCATTCAAAAATGTTGCCTCTTCACAGACCTGTCAATTCACTCATTTTGGGGCTGACTTGAGGGAAGTCTCAGACCCAGTCCAGTGGCTTCTGTGATACTTTGACTTCAGCAGAGATGGAAGCTTCTTGCCAAAAGCAAGTGATATGTATCCAAAATGGACCATTACATGTATCTCTACTGTCTGATCCTCTTAGTAACTTGGCTGAGTATTTTCTGACAACAATCTCTATCCTTATTTTAGCACTTGCCAAACCATTACATATTAGAGATTTTTTTTAAGTTTTTGTGTTTTAAACATGTGAGAAAGTGAATGAAGCCATTATATCTTAAATTGTTAGTTTACCATCCTTTGTATTAGCATAAAATACTTGGGATTCAGTAGAGTAGCAGCCCATTGTGAAACTCAATGTAAAATTTGCAGAGGAAATCTTCTGCTGATTTGAACCAGAGCTGAAAAAGCATTCACTGTAGAACTTTCATACCCTAAAATCTGAAATATGCAAACAATGTAGAATAAAATAAACCACACACACACACACTTATAAGTGAAACTTTTTCAGGCCCTTTTAGACAGAAACCAAGCCTTGTTATACCCATATTTCTAAGGAATTCTTAATGGTCTATTGTTCCTTCAAAGCAAAAGAATTTATATGATCAAATTGAGGAAACACATTGCTGAAATCTAATATACAAATACAGATCTTTGCCCCTGGGGAACTCTAAAACACATTCAAAATTCAAACTCACTGTCACCTTTCAACTGATGGAGTCGGCCTGCATCTGTATGTCTTTATTTTACAATTCAAGCAGCGCCCCCGCATCATGAGTGGAAATGGTTCTCATGAAGAAGGACAAGCCAGATTTTCTTTTATGGACTTTGTTTTGTTTTGTTTTTGCTTTGTTTATTCAATCACAAAACACTCCTTTCACTGCTTTCAGAAAGAATGTATCTTGACATAGCCAAGGACAAGTTATAGCTAAACCCATTTCCCATGAAAACAGGAACCACTATCTTCAGATTACTTTTTTCCTCTTTTTATTGAATTTATTGGAGGGACACTGGCTAACAAAATTACACAGGTTTCGGGTGCACAATTCCACAACACATCATCTCTGCACTGTATTGTGTGTTCACCATCTCAAGTCAAGTCTTCCATCACAAAAAGATACTCAATGTCACTAATCATCAGAGACATGCAAATTAAAACCATAATGAAACTTCACATCTATCAGAATGGCTACCATCAATAAATCCACAAACAACAAGTGTTGGCAAGGATGTGAAGGAAAAGGGAACCCTCATGCATGGTTGGTGGGAATGTAGATTGGTATCTCCAGATTCTTAATTAGATCAGCACTAGAGGGCACTCTTATGATGCCAAAATGGACGAGTTTTACTAAAACTGGTGGGCGCGGGTAGGTGTGAGCTGAGGGGGTTCAATAATGAGTGCAGACAACAGACAAGACTTAGAGAAGATATGTGCAACTGAGAATTGACTGGATCACCAACCGATAAAAAAACACTATTTGAAAAGGGCTATTTAGCCATTTTCCTCAGCAGATCCACATGGTTTTCAAAACGTGATTGGTGTTTTGGCAATACAGGGCATTAGGCATCATTTCTCAGAGTAAAATGAATGTAAGAATCACAGATTGTTACCATGGGATGTAGTAAAAGTGCATTAAGGCAGAAAATAAAATGTGAGAGAGACGTTTAGGGAAATGTATTTACAATTTAACAGCTACTAGAAAGGAAGAATTTAACATCCTTGGGGTCTTTTATGGCTGTTTTCCAAGACTTTTGCAGCCATTGTTCACTGAGTTCTTTTGAATGGCTGTGTCTGGAGGCTCAGATGCCTGTCTGCCTGCTGCCCCTCAACAAACTCTGGTGGATACAGAGTAGGTAGCGTGTTGCCTTGGCTCTGCCACCGATGGCATTCATTCAGTGATCTGTGGCACATCCTTGCTCCCATAGTGTCTCGGGAAGTGGCTGCGGAACACTAATTAATTACCTCTAGAAGAATACAAAATGATATCTCTCAGCCACTGAGTCTGTGGTTGATGACTGCAGAAAGAATTTTCAATATCAGTTGTGACTCCTGTTTGCATGCTGGGCACTGGCCAGAATGACTCAGTTGTGTCTATGTGCAATTCCCTGAGGAGCCAGTATGGGAACTCAATATCTAATTGGAAGAGTGGGCCGCTGAAGACAAAATTGTCTATTCTGCCTTTGGCCCCCAAATCTCTTAGAGCAGCACTGCAAAAACATTTTTTTTTCTCCAGGCCTCACTTTGTAAGGATCCAGGCTACATTTCATAGGAAATGCTCCTGACTAAGTCAAGTTCTTATAAAGTCTTAGAACATTAAATGAACGGGCACTTTTGGGAAAGCAATGTTCCAACACCCTGTCTGTGTGGCTAGGGAAACTGAGTGCCATCTTCCCCCTGGAGAATGGGCCTGCCCAACGTCTCACCAGTGTTGTTGGCAGGAGGACCTCAGTCTTTTGACTTCTAGTCCAGGCCACTTTCTCTTACCTTGTGTTGCATTTGTCTTTCCTCAATCACAGTAATTCTAAGGAACAAGAAACCAGTAGCTAACTATTAGCCAAATGGTTTTGACATAGCTAAAATAGCTCTGTGTTATATATTGTATTGTATACAGTATATTGTATTTAGGTGGTATAGATGGAGAGATGGAGAAGAAAATCCGTAGCCCAATATGTCACCTCTAATTGCCATGGGATTGGATATTGAACCATTATAGTAGGGGTGTCGAACTCAATCAGAGAAGAGGCCAAAATCTAAAATCCAGCCTAAATCGCGGGCCGAATGGTTTACTGAACAGTCATAAACTGTCATTGTGATGGAAATGCAGCGGAGTGCAGTGATGACAGCGCGGTGCGGGCCACATTGCAAGGCCTGGCGGGACGGATTTGGCCCGAGGGCCTTGTGTTTGACACATGTGCATTAGAGGGTCATTTCTGTGGGTCTAGAAGACTCTGTAGTCTCAGCTCTTGCCCAAAGATAAGATAGAATTGAAAATTCTTACCACCTGCCGAAACCGGTTTGGCTCAGAGGTAGAGCGTCGGTCTGTGGACTGAAAGGTCCCAGGTTCGATTCCGGTCAAGGGCATGTACATTGGTTGTGGGCACATCCCCAGTGGGGGGTGTGCAAGAGGCAGCTGGATGATGTTTCTCTTTCATCGACATTTCTAGCTCTCTATCTCTCTCCCTTCCTCTCTGTAAATATTTAAAAATAAACAAATAAATAAATAAAATTCTTACTACCTGGCAGGGAAAGTAGGCCAGGAGAATGGGTCAAGAAGCCAGATTTAGTATCTTGAGGAAAAGGGGAACTTTGAGAGGAGCAGTCAAGACAAACTTAGGAAACTTCACAGTTGTGCCAATGGGGATTAAAATGAATACCCTTAGAAAAAAAGTTGGAAAGGATGTTGTGGATTTCAGTATTCTCAGGCAGACCATGAGAAGCTCCCTATCTCAGAACATGCATCATTTCTGTCAGGCTTAAAATAATACAAGGAAGAAAGCAGACCAAGTAATAGAACATAGATGTTGAGAGACACCCCTCCCCATATCAATAAAAGTCGATGCTTTCAGTGTGGCCTTTTCTATGCAAGTATGCCTGACTACTGGCTTTACAAAGCTAGTTCTGTTCTCAGAGTAGGACAATGGCTCAGCAACAGGGGGTTGTGAGCCCTGACCTAGGCCTGCCATAGGTTCACTATACTTATGGACAGTTCTTTTACTCATCTTCTTCTTTAGATAAAAATAATTATGGATATGCTCTGGCCAGCTGGCTCAGTTGGTTGGAGCATCATCCTGTGCTCCAAGTTTGCAGGTTCAATTCCTGTCAGGGCATATACTTAATTTGCAGGTTCAATCCCCAGTCAGGGCTTGTATGGAGGCAAATCTCTCTCTCTCTCTCTCTCTCTCTCTCTCTCTCTCTCTCTCTCTCTCTCTCTCTCAACATTCCCTCAAGTAAGGATTAAACAAAGTTATTGAGCCTAACCCATGACCTGATAGTTGGCTATAGGTTTTCTGTGCATGGTCTCATCTAACTCTCAAAACAATCTTGTGAGGCACACATTGGCAAGTATAGATAGGTTGTTTACATTTGGTTTCTCTTCTGATTGAGCAGGCTTCTGTTTTCACTCGTTGGTGCCCATGCCATATTGGTTGGTCCTATACTTGTTCCCAATTTGTAGCTGAGAAAATCAAGGTTGAGAGGTTATGGGACCTGAGCAGTGTCACACAGTAAGTTAAAGAGCCTGGACTAGAACCCAATCTGTGTGACTTCAGGGCTTATTCCATGAACCCATACCACTTCTCAGGCTTGTGCATGAGCAAAAAGCAGAGGCCAAGCATTTTTACACTGCAAGTAGCAAAGCATTTTAACACTTTGCAAGTAGCAATTTTTCTTGGGGCCTTAAGAATCATCTAGTTTTTAGTCTGGCCTCTCTCCCCCGCCCCCCAGTTTGAACAACAATCCTTTACCAGGGATTTGTAGGCATGAAACCCCTTACTATTTAGGGGAGCAGATTAAACACGCAGAATAAGTTTTCAGTAGGATATCCTGTATTTTTCTTCAGAAACCAAAAGAAAATATGACCTGAGATTCAAAAGGTAGTGACAGGTAATTAAGCAGTAGTATAGTAAGTTAGAAAATGACAAGGGTGGAAAGCATCCTAACTGGGGAGAGGGGTGGTCAGTCAAGGGTACAGTAACTCTTAGTGTGGGAGTTGGGTGGAGGGTGAGCAAACCCGCCTAGTGTCAGAAACCCGAGAAGATGAATGAGCCATTTGCTTGGCAGCTCTGGAACAGTGATAGGTAATTGACTACCACAGAATGTATTATCATCTACCACAGATTTGCAATCAGATCAAAACAGTGTTTATGGGTACTTTTTTGTTTTGTTTTATTTTTTAAAATATATTTTATTGATTTTGTACAGAGAGAAAGGGAGAGAGATACAAAATTAGAAACATCGATGAGAGAGAGTCATTGATTAGCTGCCTCGTGCACACCTCCTACTGGGGATATTCCCCTCAACCAAGGTACATGCCCTTGACCAGAATCGAACCCGGGACACTTCAGTCCCCAAGCCGACGCTCTATCCATCAAGCCAAACCGGTTTCGGCTGTTTTGTTTTATTTTTAAGCACCCTCTGCAAAATCTGAACAGCTATGTAGCCTCTATCTGGGAGTGTGTAGCTATGGAGGTCTCTTTTGATTGACAGCAATCACCAACATGGCAGATGAAGAAACTGCATGAGCAGAAAGAAAAAATGGGGGCGGGGCAACAATTATTGATCAATTAGATTTTTCTTGTTACAGTATTCTTAGTTAAGTTTCCTTGTGTACCTTTTCCATACTAAAGAACCAGCCACTCTATAGTTCAAATAAACAAAGCTGTTGCCCTGGAAAGAATGATGATTGGCTACATTTCAACTTGGTGATTATTGTTTTGGCCATGTTCTTATAAGCTCAGAATGTTGGGCTCTGAGCTCTCTGAACTTCTAATGACATGTTTTACTGAGAAAATGACTAGAGATGGCTGTATTTTTCACTAACTTGGCACCAAAATAAAAGATAAAGCTGTTAGAGAATTACAAAATATTGGAACTGGAGGATTTTTAGAAATCTCTCATTTCATATGGTTCCCTGGGAGAATGGAGAAGGGAATTTGCCTGAGATAAAATGAATCATTGGTAAAACCATGAATAGAAACCATGGATTCTGATTTTTAGGCAGGGACGTTTGAGGTATCGAAAAATGGCAAGCCCGATTTATTTATAACCATGACATACAACCCCAAATGGGCAGATATTACAAACAATTTACAACACTGGCAAAAAGTTGAAAACAGACCTGACTTGGTAGCCAGAGTTTTTAATATTAAACTGAACTCTCTTTTAAATGATGTATGTAAATTCCATTTATTTGGCAAAGTAATAGCTAAGATTCATGTGATTGAATTTCAGAAACGAGGACTGCCTCATGCTCACATATTATTGATATTAGATAATGAGTCCAAATTACATTCAGAAGATGACATTGGCCACATAGTTAAGGCAGAAATTCCAGATGAAGACCAGTGTCCTCGACTTCTTCAAATTGTAAAATCAAATATGGTACAGGGACCATGTGGAATACAAAATCCAAATAGTCCATGTATGGAAAATGGAAAATGTTCAAAGGGATATCCAAAAGCATTTCAAAATGTGACCATTGGAAATATTGATGGATATCCCAAATACAAACCAAGATCTGGTAGTACCATTTCTATTGAAAATAAAATTGTCTATAATATTTGGATTGTCCTTTATAACCCGTATTTGGACCTCAAATATAACTGTCATATAAATGTTGAAGTCTGTGCATCAATTAGAAGTGTCAAATATTTATTTAAATACTTCTATAAAGGTCATGATTGTGCAAATATTCAAATTTCTGGGAAAAAATGTTATCAATCATGACGAAGTACAGGGCTTCATTGACTCCAGGTATGTGAACACTTCTGAGGCTATTTGGAGACTTTTTTGGGGATGTGAATGCATGACCAATCTCATGCAATCACAAGATTAGCTATTCATTTGCCAAATGATCAAAATTTGTATTTTCATGCAAATGATTTTGCTCAAGTTTTAAATAGGGCTAAAAGACATAACTCAACTTTGATGGTTTGATTCTTACTGAATAGAGAAGACTCTGATGCAGAGAATTATTATTATTGGGAGATGCCACAGCATTATGTGTTTAATAATTCTTTGTGGACAAAAATCCGAAAGGATGGAATGAAGTATTAGGTAGACTGTTCACTGTGAGCTTTAGAGAACCAGAACGATATTACCTTAGACTTTTGCTTCTGCATGTAAAAGGTGCAAAAATTTTTGAGGATATGTGAACTGTAGGAGGTGTAACTTATGATACATTTCATGAAGCTGCTAAACAGTGAGTATTATTACTTGACGACACTATCTGGAAAGATACAATTGACGATGCAATCATGTGCCTCATGCTATGTGATTGGCCATAATACAAATGAGTTTAAGGTACTGTGATGTTTGGGGATGTTTCAGAAAGTTGTCTCTTAAAACAAATATGAGATCAGAGTATTCTGCTTATAGCATATGGTTTGTAAAACGTGGAGATGGCAAACTTCATAGCAATTTTCATTTAGGAAAGGATATTATTGAAATTTCCCATGAAATGATTTGTAATGGATCTATTATTGAAGCCACCTTTGGAAATAGTATATCTATAGATAACATTAAAATATATATAAATGTGAGATTCTTTGTCCAAAAATGAGCATGTTCAAAAATTAAATGAAGAAATTTTGGATATACTTGATGGAGATTTTCACACCTATTTGAGTGATGATTCCATTGACTCAACAGATAATGCTGAAAAGAAAAATGTTCCCATTGAATTTCTTAATGGTATCACTCCTTCAGGAATGCCGTGTCATAAATTAAAATTGAAAGTGGGTGCAATCATCATGCTACTGAGAAATCTTAATACTAAATGGGGTCTTTGTAATGGTACCAGATTTATTATCAAAAGATTATGATCTAACATTATTGAAGCTGAAGTATTAACAGGATCTGCAGAAGGAGAGGTTGTTCTGATTCCAAGAATTGGTTTGTCCCCATCTGACACTGGTCTCCCATTTAAATTAATTTGACGACAGTTTCCCATGATGCCAGCATTTGTGATGACTATTAATAAATCACAAGGACAAACTCTAGACAAAGTAGGAACATTCCTACCTGAACCCGTTTTCAGACATGGTCAGTTATATGTTGCTTTCTCTCTAGTTCGAAGAGCATGTGACATTAAAGTTGTAAATACTTCAGCACAAGGGAAATTAGTCAAGCACTCTGAAAGTGTTTTCACTCTTAATGTGGTATACAGAGAGATATTAGAATAAGTTGAATCATTTTATCAGTCATTATTTGCATCAATGTTGTTTTTATATCATGAATTTGTTGTTGTTACATCATTTTGTTTATGTATTATTTTCATATACATTGAACTCATTTCCTTTATCTCTCACACTTTTATATAGAGAAAGGGCAAATAGCAATATTAAAATATTTCCTCTAATTAATTCCCTCATGAATTTTGTGCACCAAAATTTTGTGTTATTTATAATACAAATGTTGAATCTTATGCCATAGGATATGTTCTCCATACATTAATAGAGACATAAGTAAAATGAGGAGAAAATCTTTCTGAGCATTAATAACATACATTATATTTCTATGGAACTCTTTTCCTATCAGCTGGCCTAAAAAGCTTTCATAAGATTGTAAGCTCTGTGAAGGCAGGGGTTTGTGTCTGTTCTGTTCACTGCTACAACTCAGTAACTCTAACAATGCATGCTGCATAATAAATAATCAATATTTTGGGGGCTGATTTTTATTGAATATATTTGATGTATGACGTATAAATTTAAGGTGTACAATGTGTTAATTTGATACATTCATTTGAATATGATTGCCATTGTAGTGCTATTTAGAACCCCTGTTACATTACATAAATGTCATATCTTTTTATTAAAGGGTATTTTTAAAAGATTCCATTTAAGAGCCTTACTAAAGTGTGTGTGTGTATATATATATATAAAATGAGTTCATAAAGTTAATTCATTTTTTCTAATCAGTATGCTTCTCCCTCTTTTTTGCTTTTCATGCATGGTCTTTGATTCACTTCCAATGCCTTCCTGCCCTTTCAATTGATGCACCTATAACATCTTCCCGTATCACCACTGAATACTCTGCCTGGATAACCAGGTAAGACATTGAACTTCTAAAAGTCTCCTCAGTGCAATCACTGAACAAACTTTAATAGACAGTTGAGAAGTATACATATAAATTAAAAAGTAATCTCGAGATGCAATAGTTCGTAAATCAATTCTGCACATATTTATATTATTTGAAGATTTCTGTTAGTGCAGCATAATTAAAATTACAGTTTTAGAAAGTGCTACGTATGTGACTTTGGAATTTTATAGTACTAAGAATCAACATAGAGCTTCATCTTTTTTATTTTTGTCTTGCATCTTTTTATCCCAAATTATGTTACTTTGTTGTTGTTCCTGAAACCGAGTATAGTGGAAGGGGTATTAGCCTCTCTTTACTGTGTAGGGAAACTAAGTCTTGGGGTAAATTAAAAAAAAAACAAAACTTTTGATTACTTCTTTCTCATGGTTGGAATAGAAGAAGAGCATATATAAGGCCCTGGATGGTAAGTCAGCTAATAGGGGGATTATATCTAACAGATCTGGCATCAGGAGTCACCATCACTTTAGTTTTTCATAACACTTGCTTCTGTGGCCCTCTTACCAACTGACAGAACCAGGGAAAATAAGGCTTAGCCACAGTGGGAACTGATAATAATAGTCTTCTGTTGCTTCTCAAATGATGATGCAAGGCTCTGTTGCTCATAATGCTATCAAAAATCTCTCTTACCTCACTTCTAAAGCCTCCAGACAAATTTAATATAAAGAAACTATTCTCTCAAGAAAATGTATAGGCCATGTAACTCGTTTTGGGTACAAAAGTGTTATATTATCTTTTGCTCAATATAATACAAAAGCTAACTGAACCCATTTGAACCCTCAAACTAGCAATTGACCCATGCACAACTTCACAGTCCCTGCCAATATCAGAAATTCACATAGTAGAATTGGAATTTTGTGACTCTTAAGACATATTATGAAAAGAGCTAAAAAAAATTTTTATGGAGAGACACATTGTTTACTTTGATGGATGTTTTGCATTTGAGTAGAAAGGATTAGAGTAATGCTTTATGTATCACTGTGTGCTTGGAATTTCATCATTTTTTGGAGAACAACAGCAAAGTTTAATCTTTTTTTTATTCTTTTCCTTTGTTATTTGTGTTTTATATATTCCTGATTATATGAAAAATTACCACCATTACCTACAGGGTCCTATCAATCATGCATTTCCATGTTAGTGATACCATAGCATTTGGTTTGGTTTATTGACTTTTGTGTTTTGCTTAGATGGCCATCGCTTTTGTGAAAGGGAATAGAATTAGCAGGATTGAATGGTAGATCTGTCATTCTCAGTCCATAAGGTTCCATTGATCTGGCTCTTAGGGCTCAGCATTTCAGCACTCTGATTCATAATTCCCCCACTATTTGAGAATAGCTAAATGAGGACCAAAGTGAAAGAGGCATCCATGAACTGGTTCCTTGTGGGTTTGAAAGCTGAAAAAAGAAACCATGCTATCAAAGCAAACAGGAAAACTTACTATTTTAACTTATTTCTTACCAAGCTCTTGCTAGCACCTGGTTTCACTGTTCCTTTAACAGGTGGAGGATTTTTCAGATTCTAGATGCAATGAGGTAAGTGACAATGCATCTTTAGTCTAACTGAACCCAAGTAAGCTAGAATAGACTCTGTAGTTGCTTATCAGGTTAATTTCAATACAATAAGTAGGTTAGGAGCTTGGGACAAATTCTTTTCAGGACTATTTTCTTTAGCTTAAAACAGCTGAAACTACCCAGACATGAATGTAGTCTTAGACATGTAGACCTAGTGCAGACTGGATGAATGTTTAGGACCAGCATCCCAGACAGTTTGGCAGTAGATTATTAGCTCTTTTTTTTTTTCCTTTCCGTTGACAGAAAGGATGACACTGTGGAGTGTTTTGTGAAGAAGGCCCCATCACCCACCAACATTATATTTTTCACAGTTCTCAAGCACATCTGCCTGTTGCTAGGCTGGATGGTGATTTATGGACTAAGTTAGATTTTTATTGAAGGGAAATCAATTGTTTGAAAATATCAGGGCTTTTAAAGTATGTAAATACAGGGCTGGGCAAAAGTAGATTTACAGTCGTTCATATGGGAAATAATATAATAATTAATAAATAATGATACCTGTCTGGCCAGTGTTGCTCAGTGGTTGAGCATCAACCTATGAACCAGGAGTTCATGATTCAATTATGGGTTAGGGTATATGCCCCAGTTGCGAACTAGATCCCCAGTAGGGGGCATGCATGAAACAGCCAATCAATGATTCTTTCTCATCATTAATGTTTCTACCTCTCTCTCCTCCCTTCCTCTGTGAAATCAATAAAAGTATAAAAAGTAATAATAAATAAATAATAACACAAGAATAACAGTATTTTGCATCTCACATCTATAAACCTACTTTTGCCCCTCCCTGTATGCAGACTTGCAGGATAGAGTAATCCCATAGTCCAGAGACCTTTATGACATGAGCTCTACAGCAGAGCAGATCTGATTAAACACAGGAAAATTTCTAATTGTGAGGTCGGTGGGGTATTGAGAATGCTTCAGGTTAGTGCCTTTGTAGACAACAACTGTGTGCCACAGTTGTACAATCATATCACCTCCAGTGCTGAAGAGGCTGTGAGAATCATAAGCCATTTATAAATGTGTGCTGTAGTTGCTTGGCACATTGTTTTCTAAGATCATGATCTTTACCAGTACTGTGAAGATTTGGCCTATTGTAGGCTTATTGGCTCCAGAAATATTTACCATTGTCTACTTTCTCTTCTACCCACCTATATTCCATCCTATGCTCCCTGGCCCAATAGGTAAGCAAGAGCAAAGGTTGGAGCCTTGGGACTCCTCCACTAGGGCAGACTCTCATTCAAATAGAACAGGTAGACCATTTATTAGATGTCCAATTTAGCTTTCAATAGCTGGGCTTCCATATTCCTACAAGGACCTCAGTTGGTTTATTTCATAGCTGAGATTAGTAAATTCAGTGTTTAGTTCTATAGTCAGACTATAATTCTATTGAGGCAAATGATATAGACACACGAACACCTAGTAACACAATATTAGTATGGGAATGTGTTTAAAGATCATAGATCGAGTGTATCATGGTGGCAAGAGTACTATGTTCTGCTAGTAACCAGTAGGGTGATTTTGCTTAAGTCTTATCTATGCTGTGAGCCTTGATTTCCTCATTTGTAAAATAAAACAGAGTGGATGATCATTAAGATAATGGAAACTGTTATCTCAAAATTTGCTTTCATGGGGAACATGTTAAGAATTTAGTTTTATTTTTGCTTTAAAATTTGCTGCATGATACAACCATCTCTCTACAACTGTTTTACTACATAACAGAGCAAATCTTGAATACTCTATTTTTATTATGATAATGATTGATTTGACCAGACGTTATTATCAGAGTAATTTATACCTGGTCTTTGTGAGAAAGGAAGAGAGAAGTACCAATGCAATAGAAAAGAAATGGCTTTGGTAAATTTTGATGGGGCCATTTTTAATTCTGGTGGACTGAATGATATATGAAAACTATTTCCAAGGCTAGCACAGTTTCAACCACTAGTAAAATAATAAAGTAACAATTCATTTGGTAATGTCTATTGGTCATGCAATTTTATAAATATACAGGATAATGATAATCTCTGCCTCATAATTAAAATTTGCATAAATACTTGCTGTAATTTAGCTGTCTGAATGGATTTTTTAATCCAGAGAGAGAAGGGAACAATCAGTGGAAGCCATCCCAATTGCCTTGTTATTGCTATATGGATGCAAAATTCACAGTGATACTAATTGTTTGAAAGAGAGCGTTGTGCTGTTATTGGGGTTTTTTTTTTCCTGTAAACAGCAAATAATAATAATAATAATAATAATAATAATAATAATTGCCAGAGTTTTTGTCTTTCCTATACCCTGCTGTACCATAAGGTCTGCAGTTAGTTGTAAGCAAATTATTTGGCTGAATTTTCAGTGTATCGTTTTGTGATGGAGTTTCCAAACTTCTGTTTAAGTTATCAATCAATATCTTGAACAGTCAAAATCTAGTTTTTATAATACTTTAACTATAGGGAATAAAAGGATGCTGACATACCAACCAGTTCTGCTGCTGCATTTACATTCTACTTCATATTCTATATCTTTAAAATTATTGGTATTTCTTCATATGAGAGTCATAGAATGTCAAGGCGAGAAGCGTTTAAGATCATTCTGTCGAATCCCCTCATTTTTGAGATGAGTTTGATTATCAGTATTTTGAATATCAGTAACAACCACCAAATTAATGACACCACACTTGTGTGTGTTTTTTTAATCTTTCAAACCATTGGGAACAATTATAGTAAATACATTTGAATTATAACTAGTTGTTTTGGAATCATATAGCTTTGAGTTATTTTCCAAAAACTTGAATCAGATTTCTTAAAATATGACTTCATGAAGTTTACCTAAACATAGCCATAATGTTGATGGTATACATGTGATAGGAGATGTCCTACACAAAACACTTGACAATTTGAGACAACCAATATTAGTTAGTTACTTTCCCTTCATGCATAGATTACCTAGCTAACATCCACTTAGTGAGTGACTGAGAGTATGTGCTTTGGTTCAATCTTGGTGCTGCCACTTTGTAGCAGTGTGACCTTGAGTAATTTATTTTACTTCTGTGGGTTTTCAGTTTCTTCACATGTTAAGTGTAACCACCTTCAAGATTATGCAAGGATTACATTGAGATCAGGGATATTGTATACTTAGCACTGTTTTGGCACATAGTAAACAGGCAATAAATAGTAGTGGTTATTACTGCCATTATCTGGTACACCCAGGACCAGTCTCATTCAATACTAATATTTAATCTTATGGCGCTTTGGAGTACATGCATTGTGTATACCTGTACACATAAACATATGGACACTCTCTGAGTCCATAAGAATGACATTGGGAAGACTGTTCTCCCAAATGTCATGTGTGACCACCATGTTTTAAAATCTAATGGCTCCTTTTATGGTTTCAGTCTTCTTGAACCCTTTGAAGGTTCTTGCACTTCTTCACTTTTTCTCTTTCTTGAAAGCATTAATAATTTATCTTGGTTCATCTTCTGTCTTCTTCTCAACACTTAAGTTTCTTTTGTTGGGGTCTCTTTTACACACACACACACACACACACACACACACACACACACAGCCTCTCTCTCCCCTTCACTGTTTAAATGGAGCAGTTCCCAAGGTTCTGTCATTGATCTGCTTCTCTTCTCTTTTTATGTTCTCATTCTGGGTAATTTCATCTCCTCACATAACTCACCTTTCACCTTGACACGACTGATTCTCAAATTGACCTCTTCAATTCTTAACTCATTCCGGAGCTCCAGGCTAACTCCAATTTCCAATTGCCTGCTGAGCATCTCCAGGGTAGGATCTCTGAGGAGACTGGATTGTAGTCTGGTTTTTGTCATCCTGTGTCAGGAATGCAGATGGGGCAATGTAGCTTCAAGTAGTGCTCAGAGTTGAAAACAAAGAAGTGCTGGGCATTAGTCCAAGCACAAGTAAAAGTAGTTTAAATTAAGCAAGTGATTTCAAATGAGCTTTCCAGGGAAACCATCACAAGTTCACTGTGAATTTATGTTATTATGAACTAGAGACATAAATTGGCACTTGCAACTTTAAAAGGTGTGTGTTTTCTAAGAAGGAGTAAACAGCTTTCCTAATGAAAATTGAGTTCAGTTTTTAGGTGTTGGAAAGTTGGCGAGTTTCAGGAGAATGTTAATTAAAATTAATTTTCCTGGGACTATTTGTGTGGTTAATCTTGTTTCAGTGTTTTGTTATACAAACACACCTGCCAAGAGGAAGGATATATTCAACCTGAAGGATGAGCATGTGGGAATTTTGAGAGCACATGCATGCATAGACACGAACACACATAGTGCGAGAGCTATGCCTAAGATTTTGAATGTGTGAAAATACTTCAGAGGGTAGATATTTTTTTCTTTCATTCATTCTGCATATATTTACTGAATACCTACTAGGAACTCCTCTCTCTGGTGCAATGGGCTGTAAATGAAGAACACAAAGTATATTTGTCCATGAGTGTCTTATGTATTTGTATTTTTCTTTAGTTATATATAGGTACATTGAGCATTGAATTTGGTCTAGAAATACCTGCAGCATGTGAAAAATTATTCAATGACTATAACCTTGCTGACAATCTTATTTATTTGTTTGTTTGTTTGTTTATTCATTTATTTTTGTCTAAGGTTTTAAATATGTCTCCTTTTTCTCCAATTGATCCCTCCACCCAGTCATTCCCACTCCAGGCAAGTCTCTACCTCCCCAGGGTCTGTGTCCATTGGTTTTGCTAATATGAATGCATACAAGTGCTTTGATTACTCTCTAACCTCCCCTCTACCATTTGTCTCTGGATCTATTCTTACTCATCAAATTATGTTAATCATTACATCCCACATATGAGTGAGATCATGTGATACTTATCTTTCTCCGACTGACTTATTTTGCTTAGCACAATACTCTCCAGTTACATCTATGCTGTTGCAAATGGTAAAGGTTTTTTTTTTTCTTTTTTATAACAGCATAGTATTCCATTGTGTAGATGCACCACAGTTTTTCGGTGGGCACTTAGGCTAATTCCAAACCTTAGCTATTATAAATTGTGCTGCTCTGAACATAGGGATGCAGATATTCTTTCCGATTGGTGTTTCTGGTTTCTTGGGATATAGTCCTAGAAGTGAGATTACTGGGTCAAATGGGAGTTCCATTTTTAACTTTTTGAGACAACTTCATACTGTTTTCCACAATGGCTGCACCAGTCTGCCTTCCCACCAGCAGTGTAAGAGGGTTACTTTTTCTTCTCATCCTCTCCAGCACTTGTCATTTGTTGATTTGTTGATGATAGCCATCCTGACAGGTGTGAGATGGTGTCTCGTTGTTTTGATTTGCATTTCTTGGATTATTAGTGACTTTGAGCATGTTTTCATATGACTTTGGGCCTTCTCTATGTCCTCTTTCTTTCTTTTTTAAAAAAAATATATTTTATTGATTTTGTACAGAGAGAAAGGGAGAGAGATACAGTTAGAAACATCAATGAGAGAGAGTCATCAATCAGCTGCCTCTTGCACACCCCCTACTGGGGATATGCCCACAACCAAGGTACATGCCCTTGACTGGAATCGAACCCGGGTCCCTTTAGTCCCCAAGCTGATGCTATATCCATTGAGCCAAACTGGTCTTGGCTCTATGTATGTCCTCTTTCAAAAAGTGTCTATTTAAGTCTTTTGCCCATTTTTTGATTGAGTTGTTTATCATTCTTTTGTTAAGTTGTATGAGTTCTCTGTAAATTTTGGAGATTAAACCATTATCCAAAATATTGGCAAATATGTTATACATAAATTGGTTACTTTCTTTAAATTTAGTAAATATTGAATTACTTTGGTACTGTACATTTCTAGCTGGCTCTCAGTGTTTCTCACCAGACTAAGAATAATTGTCTAACCCTGAAACTTAATTAGAGCAAAGGGATAAGCAAATCTTGACTAATGTGTATAGCATTGTTAAGAGAATTCTTTGTAAATACACTACTTGTATGGAAACTACAGACCTAGCTTATAGCTTTAGCACAGGGAACGATATTGTTTTTGAAGATGGGTGAGCCATTTCCCACCTTCAAAAATGAAGTAAATCCATTCTAGTTGAGTCCCTGCCCAATGAAGTATTCTGAGGTTGTCTTACCCTACAAAATGCAATGGCCTAATAAATCAGATGAGTTTCTAGCCTTCATTGGTGCACCCCAACTTCTTTAAAAATTTAGAATGGTTATTTGATTGCAACTCCTAAATCCAAGTGTTCTTCCACCCGATTGTCAATTTTAAAGTACCTTTCATGGTCACTCTGGGGATGCAAAGATCCCTCATTACATTTGTAATCCTGAAAACATAACCTGATGCCCCAGAGCTCCTGCTATGGATATGTAGATGGCACACCCTCTTTCTAACACCCCCTTGAGGATCTTCAAGGAACAAGCTTTCAGCATAATGGTGCATATATTGATCAGTGTTCTTAATTCCTTTGTCCTAAATGAGTTGAAACATTGGTATACTTCTCTTGTTCTGACAGGAAATAAGAATAATAAAAACAACCTTGAGTTTGTAATCTTAGATGTCTTTATTCTCCTGGTTTGTATTAACTATAGTCTAACTTGTTTTACCTTTCTCAAATTTATTTACTCTGTATCCCCTGAGCACTTAGGACTTTTCAAGCACTGTTCTATACACTGGGGACAATAAGACAGTGTCCTGGTTCTTCTGTTTCCTAGAGGGTGTGTGTGTGGGGGGGTGGTGCCCGTACACACACATTGGAGGGATGTGGAACATAAACAAGTATAAAACTAAATGAACAAGCTAATCTCAGAGGGTGGGGAGTGGTAAAGTAAATTTTGCTTTTTGTTTGTGTGTTGTTGTTCTTTTGGTTTTGTACAAACTTTACTAACAATTTGTCTTAAGCTTTTTGGTTTCCTCTACTAGTTTTTTATACATTCTTAGACTTGATACCAATTCTAATTTTGGTACTTCTGATCATGTTTTCATTAGGATAACCTTTCATTAGCTAGTCCTAAAGTATAACCCAACACACCCTTCTTATTAGACTTCTGTTCCACACTTTTCTTGTCCTTGTCACCATTAGGATTTGTCAAGTTCATCCTCTTCCCTGTGGTAGAATATAAAGGGGCCTACTTATTCCTTAGGGATATTTTAGTTGATTATTCAAAGCATTTTTGCTACGCAAAGCAAACTACCTGTTAAGAAAAAAACCAAAGCAAAAAAGTTAGCAATTGTGGTGGCATTTAGTTTTGTCTACTTCTGGAGAAGGAAGAGCCCTGGACAGGGAGTAGGGAAACCTGGTCCCAGACTCCGCTGCTACAAATAAGCTGTAGGACCTGTGATGTGCTGCTTCCTCTTTCTCAGCCTGCTTCATCTCTAGTTTATTCATCTCTAAAACCAGAGTTCCAAGTAGAGGCTCCCTAAGGTTCTTTCTAGCTCTAAAGTGGTACAATTCGTCGTTTTCAGAGTCATGGGCCAAGATTTCTTTCCAACATTCTGTTTAATTTTATAAAGTGGCGATGTAGGAACATTTTCCAGTGATTCAGAGCTGCTTAGATAAAGCATAAGTTTTCCGGCAAAAGCCAGTTTTCCAATTCTTGTAAATGTCACAAGAAGTTAAAACATTGCTTCTTGTTCTAACCTCCACCAGCTAGAGCAACAATTTAACACCACAGATGCAATTGTCAGCTTCTTATATATGAACATCTGGAAGTCCGCTGTCTTTTCAGCTTGCCCACAGGAAATCTTCAAAAAGAACCAAATACCACTAAAACAAAGGAAGTTTTTATAAGTTGGCTTCAAAATGACAGTCTTCCTCCGCACCTAGCCAAAGCCCAGTTAGGAACTGGAGTAAGAGTCAGAAAGCTTGCCTTCCCTAACTTCCCCACCCCCTTCCTACATCTGCTGCACTGGGGTTTGTGGAATAAGATGTGGAAGCAGGCAAGGTGGGCATAGATAAAGTGGAACAGGTAGAAATTTACCAACATTCAAAGTACCTCTGGTGACTCCCTTCTTTGTTTCCACTATTCCACTTACTAGCCAGATATTTGATCATGTTCTAAACAAAAGAATCAGCCACATGTCTAGATTTTAAGAATGCAAACTTTTACAAATCCAGAGAAAACCTGGGCATGATTCTGTGCTAAGAAAACCTGAAAGGGAAGAGAACTCAAGAGAGTTTGGAAATTCTGGAATGCGCATGTCTGATGCAGAGTCACAGAATTTTGACTTAGACAATGAGTAGGAAAGAGGTGAGGGAGACAGCCCAGGGAGTTCCTGTATGGAACCCGCAAAGACCAATAAACACAACCAGTTAGTGGTAGACTTGAGGCAAGAACTCAGGCCAACTGCATCTTGTTCAGTGCCTTGATTTGCAATTACCTATGCTAGTTGCTTTTTTTTTTTTTTTTTTTTTTTTTTTTTTTTTTTTTTTTTTTTGCTTACTTGTTTGCTGCTTTTGCAGTTTATTTCTTGCTACTACTTCTGTTCACAGCACTTGAATTCATTATTCTCAAGGAACTTTATCAATGAAGGTGGGCCAAATCCTTTAGGAATATGTAAAGTGCATTTTTTTGGAAGGTTTAGGGCCAGATGATAGGTAATACCAGGTCACACAGATAAGAGTGTCTAGATTGAAAATAGAGCCCAAAATGCAAGATTCCATTGAAATGAATGGAGAAAAGCATGATTGTGCCTATAGACTGGAGAGCCACAGTTAAATGTATACATCATCTCTTTAAAGATCATTCTTAATTACAGCTATAGCCCATTCTTCATCAAAATATTTAAATGCCTTTTATTTTAGTTTCTCAGTACTTTGAATCCTTTTCTAGGTATATTTGTTGCCTCTGCTTTATCTTTCTATTTCGCTATTCTAGATGGTTTTTGTCTGCAATGTTTTCTATTAGTTTGGTCTCATTGTCTTGTCCAGGGTATTTATAGTACAACTATGGATCACAGGAGATCTTATGTGCATGTAAAATGGAGAATACTATTTCAAAGTTAGAAATTACTAGATGATTTCAGTTCCGCTTCCAGAGTTGAAAGATTTCCTATTTGGCAAATGGCTCTGCTTTGAAATCCTAAAATTACACCTAGGGAAAAATATGACTGTCACTGTGGCACCATAGGGCTTCCTGTACCTTCAATTTCATTGGCTTACTGTCCAATTTGCTCCATCGATTTTCCAGACAGCTCAGCATCGCCTTGTCAGGTAGACACTGGAATTATAAAGGAGCTTCATCAAAGCCCTATGCGGTTTGAAAACTTTTCAACTTTCATAATTTTGGCCACAAGTACGCTAGAAACCCCGTGTAAATGGCATTTGTTGACACATTGGTATTTCTTCTCATGGCTTCTACAATTTCAGACTTGATTTCTGCTCGGGTACAGTTTACCTTCTCTTCTCTGGGAGCTCTTATTCATTTGTCAGGAGTCCTAGAAGAAGGCTGCTCCTGTGCAACCCTGGAATGTCAGAGTTATCATAAACTGGCATAAATGAGCCTTTCATTGGCCTTTACTGATGGTTTCTATATTAAAATGTAAATGCACATAAGGGGCCTGAGAGTATGCTTTCTCCCATTTTTTCATATGAGTTGATTTGACAGTGTCATGGATGATGCATGAGATAAAATGTAGAGCTTAAGCCCATTATACCTTGTTTGCATGAGAGGGAACAAAAGCTACAGAGAAGAAATGAACATTTTGTGATGCTTTAGGCAAGAGCCATTTTCTGACTCACATATTAGTATACCTTTTAGTCATTAGCCTACCTCTGAGTCTAACGCAAAGGAAAGTGGTCACTGTGATTTCTTTTGCTTAAATAACTTTCTTGACTAATTACTGAGAATTAATTTCTGGTTATATAGGAAACACTAAAGGTTTTTGGAAAGTCATAAGGAGTGAAATAAAGTGAGAGAGCCTCAAAATTAGTTATAAATGCTGGTATCTTTTATGAGAAAATGAAATGAGATGGGAGGGATGTTGGGAGCTTTCTGAGGAAGTTTCTCTGAAAACCATGCAATGGTATATCACTAAAGAGCCATGTGATTTAATAACTGAGTGATCATAAAATCTCATGTAAAGCCACCATGAGGAAACTTCTAGAAGCCTCGTTTATTCCTTTCTATATAAGCTCCTTCAGTGTCTCCTTTAGTATATTTAGTAAAATATTTATAAATAAAATAATACTCTTTAGGCAGATTTTAAATTCAAAGCAGAAAAATTCAATGCACATGAACCATGTATTAATAGTTTAATGTGAGTACTGATCACTGCATTTCTATTCTGAGTGCAAAATGAAATCAAGATAATTAGGGGATGGTCCTCTTTCTCAGCCTTCTGTCCTATGGTCTCAAGCACAAGATCTCTAATTTCCCCTTCTCATGGAGGAGCTATTTCCCATCATGGCAATATATTAATCTTCACATCTTCTTTTACCCTTCAATCTAGCAGGTGAGTTGGCACTGACTCATATAGAAACTGGAGAAAACAGGTGATGGCCTTCAGTAGATTTGGGGAAACCAGGAAAAAACCTCCAACTTTGTGACTTCCAGTACTGTGATCAGCGACTTACTTACTATTAATTCATTCAATCATTACAGATGTATTTATTAAGCATCTGCCATAGCCCAGTACTGCTCTTAGTGCTCGGGATTTGACAATTGAATAAGATAGGTAAAGTTTCTGCTTTCAGGGAGCTTACATTCTACCCTGTTTCCCCGAAAATAAGACAGTGTCTTATATTAATTTTTGCTCCCAAAGATGAGCTAGGTCTTATTTTCAGGGGATGTCTTATTTTTCCATGTGCTAGGTCTTATTTTCGGAGGATGTCTTATTTTCGGGGAAACACGGAAGTGGTGGATATAGATCATACAAAGCAAGTCAGTAAAGCATGCTTTTATGGTACTCACAGTCTAATTAGGGAGATCAAAAAATGTGATGGAATAGGGAGCATGCTAATAGTAAACAATTTGTGGCACCAAGATTCTGCAGGAGGTTGAGGTTGTTTGGTTAAAAGCTACTGAGGGATTTATTCTGTAAGTTGCTATAGAAAATGATGGAGCAGGTATACTCATTTTCTTTACCTCAAATCTCTTTGCAGCCTTGGTATGATTTACATGTATACATATTACATTTATTTTCAGTTTTTAAAGGCAGGTAGAATGGTGAAATCCAGCTTCAAATGAAGGTTTTATAGGGAGTATTCTAAAGTTTCTCCTTAAATGTAGAATCAGACTGGGTCTGAATAACTCTAAGCTGACCTGTTGTGTAGAGCCAGCCTTGATTTTCTTTTCTTTTTGCAACACATTTCTATTTCTGGCAGCAACTGCAGCTGAGCAAAAAGCACTGATTCGTTGCCTCAGGCACTAAATAGGCACTGAGCAGAGGATTAAAGGAGTCCTGTCTTCTGGGAGCTTATAATCTAAAACAGACAACAAACTGGAAAGACCAGCCATCACAGCTGATATGTTCATTTCCCTTCCCACATAAAGTCAAAGAAAACAGAAAGTGGCAAGTCACATTCTACAGGATTTGCAAAACCACTGGAGAGTTTTCTCTCTCTCTTTGAGACTTTTCAAGTTGAAATCTATTTTGTATATAATATGCAGCAGATTATAGTACTATTTTTAAAAACTGGGAATGAGAGAACAATCAATATTCAACAGGTTACATTGGAAAGTATGGATCAAATTAAAAGTGGATTCTCAATTTGTCATGGGGAAATATGAATAGTATTTATTTCAACTACTCTAAGGTCAGGTCAATTTAGGGGTAGAAGAAGTATCAAAAAATGAATTTAAGAAACTAGCCTTGAGATATTTCCTAATTGTAATAATCCCACAGGTGAAAGCAATGTCTGTGGAATAACAAATATACTCTGTTTGACCTTTTTGGCCAAAGGAGGTATTACCAAAACATGACCAAAGCTTGGAGCTGAGGCAGTGCAGTAAAGTAATGGGGGTTGACTAATTATTTATGTGATAGGGATGTGATCATTTTATTTTTTTTAAATGATGAAAAAGTAGGACACATACCAAACCAAGATTAATGTCCCAAAGTTTGTGTATGTGAGAGACAGAGACAAACATACAGAGAGGAGCAGAAATAAAGACAAATTAGCAAGAGGCTTAGCCATAGAAGTACAGAGACCAAAAATTGAAAAACAACCAAGGATCACATTCCAACTCTATTAAATTCATGGTGAGACCTTGGTTAAGTCACTCCTCTCTGGGCCTCGGTTTCTCCAACTGTAAAAAGAAGGGGTGTGCTAGAAGACACCCCTCTATAGAACTTACCAGCTCTCTAGCTTTACTCTTGGTAAATGAAAAGGCAGACAGGTAGGAAGGCATGCAAACGGATACATCAGCCACATATATGGATATGCTAGCTGAACAAGAGAAGTACAAAATTATGGTGGGCCAGTGGACTATGAATCATAAAGAGCAACAGCCAGACACAGAAAATCATCTAATTTCTTTTGCTATTGCCATGGTGACCTGAGAAATTGGTACCTTTCCTTTGCCTGGCACTGGCACAGCTTTCCGGGGCCACTGTTGAGGCATTTTCTGAGTGGCCTGGCCATCTCTCTTTCCTCCACAGGCTCAGAAGAGCATGGTGTGAAGATCTCTAATGGCCTCTGATGCCCAGATGGAAGGAGACATTAGATGTCAGGCTTTGTACATATGACCATAACCTCAGCTCCCCCAATCAAATATCCTCTCTAAGAAAGTGGTAGAGAGAAACTACTCTTACCACTTGTGGATGAGGAACCTCAAAGGGGTTTGTTGTTGTTTTTTGTGTTTGTTTGTTTGTTTAGCCTAGCATTTAGTCTGGATATCTGTCTGTGTTTCTAAAGCTATATAGATATTTTTGAGCATACTATGTTTTCCAGGCTTTCAAATTTTACTACTTTTTTTAAACTTTTGTGAATTTTGCCAGCAGGGTCTGGGAATTGATGAGGATAATTAGTGCTTGTCAAGTTTCCGGCCAGGGAATGACTTTAGTAAGGAGCTCCCGAGTAGACAAATTGTGTGCAACAAAAAGATTGAGTCTTCAGACAGGTTTTAGTATCTGGTTTATTTCACTTTCTTCGGCCTGAGTAAGAAACAAAACACTATGATTTTTATTGCTTTGCTTACAATTTACCATCTCCCTCCAAAATAATAGCACAAGACTTTAGCTTGAGTGTGCATGGCCTGATAGTAGGTTGACCTCCAGTTGAATTTTATTGAGATTGTTTCTCCAGAAACTTCTAGGGTATTTAGGATGTCATTTTGAATGTATGTAGCTCTTCACATTATGCTGTTAAAAATACATCTTAGAAGAAAAGTAAATCCATAAAAAAACATGTTCCCTCAGTGCAGCATAGTTCATCAGGATAACATGTTCTATAATACATCACACTTGTCCCTATATTACTTCATTAATTGGCTTTTGTCATCACAAAAACTCCAACTTTTGTGGGCCAAGTGAGTCCTGAGACAAGACCAGGGTGAGTGTGATATGTAAGGAAGGTGAGGAGGCCAAGCTGACTACAGGAAAGTTTGTTTTTATACCAAGTAGTTGATGGTGTGGATTGAATAATATGGAGTCTGCTTGGAGAGGATGCTGAAAGGCTGGGTCCAGCCTGCCTTCCATGTGCATCTCCAACCTGAACTCTCCCCTGGGCTTCAGACACTGATACCCAACATCCCACACCATGTTTTTACTGAGGACCTTAATTTATATCTCAAACTTGACCTGCCTCCAACAGACTTCTGACTTTTCCCCAAAATTTATTCCTCTCACGATCTTTCCCATGTCAGTAAATGGAAACTCTACCCTTTCAGTAGCTCAGGCCAAAATTCTCAGCATGTCTTTCACGTTTCTCTTCTTCTCCTAGGCCACGTCTAATCCATTAGCAAATTCCTTCTACTTTTCCTTCTTAAACTATTTAGAACCCGACCATCTCTCAACCCCATCTACTTGTCTATCCTTGTCTAAGCCACTATCATTTCTTGCATGAGCTGCTTTAAAAGGCAGCAAGCTGGTTCCAGTTTCCATCATAGGTCCCCTATAGCCTGTTCTCTACTCAGTAATCAGGCTGGGGATCCTTTTAAAATGTTAATTCAGCCTACCTGGGTGTGGCTCAGTTGTTGAGCATTGCCCCAAAAACCAAGAGGTCATCAGTTAGATTCCTTGTCAGGGCACATTCCTGGATTCCTTGCTCAATCTTTGATGATTCTCTCTCATCACTGAGGTTTCTATCTATCTCTGAAAGCAAATACACACACACACACACACACACACACACACACACACACACACACACACACTGGCCAGATTATTATGATCTCTAAGCGCATAATAATCTGGCCACTCAGTGCATATCCTATATAATAAAAGGCTAATATGCAAATTGTCCCCTCAACCCGGAGTTCGACCAGCAGGCAGGCCAGTCAACTGCCCATGTCTCCTCCCCCTTGCCAGGCTGGCTGAACCCCACCCATCCATGAATTCATGCACCAGGCCTCTAATATATATACTGAGTGGCCAGATTATTATGTATTCAGAGATCATAATAATCCGGTTACTCAGTGTATTTGTATCTCAAATGGGTACCAAAAGTATTCTAGACTTTTGCTGGAGATCAACAACCTGTTTACCCTGAGCTTTCTATCAGCCAGTGCAAAGGAGAAAACTGATCAGTTACACAATTTATAGTATCTTTGATATCAAATAAATGAGGTATTTAAGAGAAATACACTGAGTGGCCAGATTATTATGCATTCAGAGATCATAATAATCTGGCCACTCAGAGTGTGTGTGTGTGTGTGTGTGTGTGTGTGTGTGTGTGTGTGTTTAAAGATAAAATATTCTGATCTTGTCATTCCTCTATTCAAACCTTATAATGGCACCCCTTTCTCATGAAGAATATAAGACTGAGGCCTCCCCATGGCCTGCAAGTCCCTGCACACTCTGGCTCCTATTTTTTCTCCAACATCATATTTTATTGTTCTGCCTTGTGCCCATTCTTCTCTAATCACACCTGTCTCCTTGGCCTACTTTAAATATACTAGGCCTGCTGCTACTTTGGGCCATTTGCACTTGCTCCTTTCCCTGCCTGGGAAGCTTTCCCCTTTATATTTGCAGAACTTGGCTCTTAAATTCAATCAAGTCTTTCCTCAAATGTCACAGGAATAAGATTGCCAAGAAGTCTTCTTTTTGAAAAAAAAATACATTTTCATTGGTTTCAGAGAGGAAAGAAGAGGAAGAGAGAGATAGAAATATCAATGATGAGAGAGAATAATTGATTGGCTGCCTCCTGCATGCCCCCTACTGGGGATTGATCCTGCAACTGGGAATGTGCCCTTGACCAGAATCTAATCTGGGACCCTTCAGTCCACAGTCTGATGCTCTATCCACTGTGCCAAACCAGCTAAGGCAAGAAGTCTGATTCTTAAGAAGAGGTCACTGGACTTGGCCAGTGGGCAGACATTGATGACCTTTGAGAGAGCAGGTGCAATCAGTAGTGGAAGAGGAGACAGGTTGTTTTCTAACCCTCCACCCCCCTTATTAGACTTATTGTTGCTTTAGGTCAGTGCTGTTGTCTCATTCACTCTTGTGTCTCCAGCATTAGGCTTAGAGCCTGAAACCCAATGGTTTCTCAGTAGATGTTTGTGGAATGAAGGCGGGAATCTTATTTTTAAACTAGAGGCCCAGTGCACAAAATCGTGCATGGGTAGGGTCCCTAGGCCTAGCTTGCAATCAGGGCCATCTTCTGTTCGCTTGCCAGTCCGGCTCCACCACCACCTACCCCGGTTCCCTGTTTGCCATCTTGTGATCACAGCCTGCAGGCCTGGGGGATTGGGTGGGGATGGGGGGCTTGAGAGGTGGTCAGTGTACCTCATAGCGACTGGTCGATTGGTCATTCTGGTCGTTATGCCATTATAGTCACAGCTTTTATTATATAAGATAATTTGTTATATTAGAACACATTAAATTGCTGAATGTTGTGATAGCTGCCTCAGGCTTTTTTCAGGAAATATGGTTGTAAAATAAGACACCTGTGTATTCATTGCAGACCCATTTCCTCAGTACTGATATGTGACATGGTATTAAATCTGTGATTTAGATGGTTTTGGTTCACACAGGGTTGGGGAGATGGAGGCACAGACCATCCTAGGCCTCTTAAGGAGATGAGACAATCTTTAATTGTGTATTAACTAGCTCACTTTCTTTTTGAAATTCTTTTTTTAGGGGCACTTAAATGCTTATTTAAATTCAAAAGCTATCATTGTGGTTAAGCAAAATCTTAATGACTTAAGGAGTGTTTATATAGTTAACACTCAGTGGTAAAAGTACATTCCCCCAATAATTTTAATTGGGTCTAACCTTCTTATCCTTTATTTATCTTCCTTTATTTGATGCTGATGCTGAAGTTTGAACACAAGCATAGATGGCTTTTCTTTTTATATGTTGTTCCTTCTTTCAGACTCTGACCTCTGAAATCTTTCCCTAAACACCAGGTGGAGAAGGTTAGACTCCCTTGCAACCCTTTACTCCTAGAATCTTTTGGCACCAGTGGTAAATGCTGTTTTCCTTTGCTGTCTGAGAACTGTATGATGGTCACTTCTGCAGCATGGGCTTGGAGGAACTTCTAAGCCAATGGGTGGGAAGTCTTGGCAGGCCTCTGTTCCCATTCCTAGCATTGCTCTTAAGCCCCCCTCTGCTTACAAAAGTCAATTATAGACTTCAAACCACCTTTTCTAAAAGTGATTATGATTCATAACTTATTCCTGGCCCTGCCTATCCAGGTGTCTACCATGCTTATTTTGTGTGACATTTATTTACCTATATGGGAAGAGAGACAGGATCATACATGTGGCCAAGAACAGGTAGTCACTCTACCATCCTTTGAGGTTGTTTCATACTCCTACAAAAGAGGTTCTTTCTGTGACTCCCTATGCATTCTATACAGTTATAGGTCATCCAGATTCATTCAACAAATATTTGCTGAGTGTTAATTGGCCTAGGTATAAAAGAGGTAGAGGAAATGCAAAGATGAAACATAGTTCACATACCCTCAAAAAGCCCACAATCTGCAAAAGGTGGAAGTAAAGATAAAAGCATAGGTAAATGTTATGATTCAATGTGATATAATAATATCTGAACAAAATGGAGCCAAGAGGGTTTAATGTTGTCTGTATAGAAGCCCACATAGCCAAAACCGGTTTGGCTCAGTGGATAGAGCGTTGGCCTGCAGACTGAAAGGTCCAAGGTTCAATTCCAGTCAAGGGCATGTACCTTGGTTGCAGGCACATCCCCAGTGCGGGGTGTGCAAGAGGCAGCTGATCGATGATTCTCTCTCATCGATGTTTCTAACTCTCTATCCCTCTCTCTTCCTCTCTGTAAGAAATCAATAAAATATTTTTTAAAAAGAAGCCCACACAATAGAAAATGCAACAACTGTAGATTTTTAAAGGGAAACAGGAGTTTGCTGAGTGGAGAAGATGCTCTACAGGCAGAGGAAGCAGCTTTGTAAAGGCCCAGAAGCAAGGACTACCACAGATGACATGGAAAGGGCGGTGGCATGGCATTTAGAAGATGTGTAAAATTGGGTTTCATCATGAAGGACCTTAGAGGTCGTGCTGAGAGGCAGACCTGATTGGTAAGCAAAAAGGAGTCATGTAAGTTGATCAAGCAGGGAGCGGTGAAATAGCTGTGTGTCCAAAGAATACAGTGAAAGGAAGAAGGGAGTGGGCTGATGTTGCAATAGTTACTACTTTACTGTTACCATAACTGCATTGAGCACACAGAGACAACTACCAGTGGGAAAGGGGCACAGTTCTAGGCCAAAGGCCTGTGTTGTCTGGGCAGAAGAGCTGCAACCCCATCACTTGTCCTGATCCCTGATACCCTGAGCCTAGGATGGGAGCTCCTTGTTTCAAGGCAAAAGCCCTCAGTAAGAGACTGTAATCATGTACAAAATGACTTCTTTAAAAAGAAATCATTTGTTTTTTTTTCTTATTAATTTATATAAATAAAATAAATATTTATTGTTCAGATTATTACAATTTTTCTCCTCCCCCCCATAGCTTCCCTCCACCTGGTCCCCCCCCCCGCTGCCCTTACGCCCCCTCCCCCCAGCTGTTCTCATCCATAGGTATATGATTTTTGTCCAGTCTCTCCCCGTACCCCCCACACAGACACCCCTTATAGTCATTGGAACCTGTGTTTGATCTGTGATTAGAAGCTGGATTAAGAAATCCAGTAATCAACTATCGAAATTGCAACCATAAATTGTTCTATAAACAACCAGCCTCCTTGTCTCCCCCAGCCCAAGTAACAAACCTGAAAACAGATGCTCTTTTTGTTGTTTATTCCCCCCGAGGGGTTTTAGCCAGTGTTTTTTTTGTTTTGTTTTTGGTTGTTGTTTTTTGTTTTTTGTTTTTTGTTTTTTTTGTTTTTTTTTTTTTTTTTTTTTTTTTGAGCTGTGCACAAGTCAGAGAACAATGTGTGCCAGCCACAATGCCCCTTAATCCCTCACATATGGATCACTCATGTTGTATGTACCTTGCCAGACTAAGACAAGACACCCAGGGAGTGAGGGACTGTTAAAAATATGTAACTCTTTAAGATTTACCAAGTGAAGGGGAAGAGGTTTACTTTGAACAGAACAGAGGAGAATTTGCCTGAAGTTCAAGATAAAGAACAGTTAAAGAGAAAACCCTTGGAGACTATTGTTTGAATGATTTGTTGGAAGTATTTTTGGTCCCATGGTTTCTTCTAGGCCAAAGGCATTTGAATACCACAGCCCATAGAGATACCAGTTTCTGGAAAACCTTATGATTTATTGACTTTTTCTTGTTTGGAACTGTGCTGTGCTTACTTACCCTCCTGGACATGCAATAAATAGTAATAAATTACAAGATCTAGACTTCATTTTGGAAAGACTGACAGCAATAGAGCAACAATGTCACATGAAGCAACTGACTGTGTAGGGAAAGTGCAACTATATAGCCTACTCTGTTCCCATAATGCCTAGGGACTACCAAATAAGAGTAGCTTGAGGTGTTTGTTTCACCACTTTCCTAACATTAAGAAGTAGGTAGCAATCCCCTCCCATTCTATGTCCCTTGATTGATAATTCTCAGGGGGAAAGGGGTGTCTGTGTGGGGGGTACGGGGAGAGACTGGACAAAAATCATATACCTATGGATGAGAACAGCTGGGGGGAGGGGGCGTAAGGGCAGCGGGGGGGGGGGGGACCAGGTGGAGGGAAGCTATGGGGGGGAGGAGAAAAATTGTAATAATCTGAACAATAAATATTTATTTTAAAAATAAATAAAATAAGAAAAAAAAACAAATGAAAAAATAAAAATAATAAAATAATAAAAACGAGGTAGGTAGCAAGCTTCACTTTCCTGTTGCCATTGTTTCCAATAGAAAACACTTAGAAATTATAACATGGAAGAGTCCTTAAGGATCTTTACAAACCATTCCATTGTACAAAATGAAGGTTCACAGAAGATAGGTGACTTGTCCGTTGTCCTTGGTTAGTCATCAGTAGTAACATAGCTATCAATGGGTCTATAACCCAGGTGTTCTGCTCGTGGTGAACAACGCAGCCAGTGGCCCAGTAATAACACTGGCACTTTCACAAAAATTCATTCTGACAAGTTTGCATCCTTGACACTTGGCATAGTATCTACCACCAATTCTGGCTAACATTTGCATAGTACTTTGCAGTTTGCCCATTGCCTTTCACCATAAATTTTAATGAAACTGTCAGTGTTGTCACTGGCTTTTCCAGTGGAATTTTAAATGGCACTGTATTGTACATAGGGGCTGCTTTTTTAAAGAGCAGCTTAAATTCCTTTTTTTCCAAAAGAGGATTGAGTAGGGTTTTTATGTTCTTGTCATTTCCAAAAGGATTTGTGAGGAAAAGCATTAAAATATTTTGTGTGTGACATAAAACTACTTCAGAATTGGAATGGACTTATGAGAGGGTGAGCAGTTCTAAAAGACACATCAGTGGAAGACTCTAGGTCAGGAATAAATACTGATAATGGGTTTCCAGAGACTTCTCTTAAATGCTATACACTGTGGTTATTGAAAAACTTGGAAGAGAGAAGGTAAAGACAGGAAGTTTAGAAAGGGAAAAGGGACCACATTAAGGAGAAACCTCTGTATGAGATAAGAATTAAAAGAAGGTAATGTTTCCTTTTTACAAATGTATCCATTCACTAGAGTAAACAGCTGATACTTGCACTTAAAGCACCCGAATCTCCCAGGATTTCTGCTTGGAAGATAGTACCTTGGGAAACGGAAGACATTTTCCATTTCCTAGGGCTGTTACTGATTTGAGTTTTCCTTTAGAAGTCAGCAAATTACAGCCCCCAGGCCAAACCCAGTCCATTGCATGTTTTTTTGCATGGCCTGTCAGCTAAGAATGTTTTCTTTTTCAAATTTTTTTTAAATTAAAATATTTGTGATATTTCAAAATTAAATGAAATTTCAATTTCAATGTGAATACATAAACTTTGTTGGAACTAAGCCACCCATTTATATATTGTCTGTGGCTGCTTTTGTGCTGCAGCAGCAGAGTCTGACAATCTGAAAATATTTACTATCTGGCTTTTTACATTCAAAACTCACCAGATCCTGCTTTAAGTGGAAGTATCTTCATGATCTTAAAAGATTTAAATAACTTTTTCTGAGCTGGGGGGATTCTGGTTCAGTACACCTAAATCAATGACTTGCATGCACATTTACCAACCATACTTTTATAATCAAATTAGAAAAATGGGATTTTATAATTATAGTCTAACTATGAATTGTATTCTATAGAGGTTGAAATTTTCTAATGTAATATTAAGTTTCCTAATAATTCCAAATGAGATTAAAACTGAAATTTTGTCATTTCCCCCTTTTAATGACCGGCTTCCTATAACCAGAATCAAGCAACTTGGGCTCTGTAGGTTGGGTAAGGACACATTTTGTATTAATTAGCTATGGTTTAAGCATGAATAGTTAAGTCAGCAACTTGGAAAAAAACACTTTTTCACAAGTACATGTACATCTACAGCAACATCTTTTGCTATTGGGCAGGTTGTGGGGACAGGTAGTTATTTTGTTTGTACTGATTTCTGACTAATTACTAATATATTCACTATGACATCACCCAGCAATGCCATACACCGCTGGGCTTTCCAAGGACGTTTTTTAAATAATGGAATTCATGCAAGAATTTAAATACTACCCTAAAATGATTTTCTCTGGACATCTTCACTAAGCATGAAGGAAGGTTGATCCTGACTGGGGATAGAAGCTCAAGAGATAAATGAGACTGATGATTAGCACTGTGAGGTTGGGAAGGCACATTTTGCATGTTGGGACATTCAACCTATGAATCATGTGTCATGCAATTTAAAGACATACTTTGCATTGATTAGCTGTCATTTATGCCCATACAATGAAGGCAATTTTCTGCTTTCTACCTCTTCCCCCAAGTACCCATATTAGCTGCAGCTTAGATCTTAGAGAAAAGGATGGATTCAGTGCCTAGTTGGGATTTATTCTCCTAGCTAAGAGGGTCAAGAGCCTTTTAGCTTCATATGTCCATCACTGCCTCTTTGAACTAGATTAATGAGTACTCTGCTTCGTAATTTATCCATTAGTTTCTTATATTTCAAATCAATAGCTTCATACAATTATGACCTTTCATTTCCAATTATGTTTTATTTTTGGATATCTTGCCATTGTCTATAGATTTCTATAGCTCTCTTGCTTTTGGCTCTTGTGAAGTCTAAGAAAAAGGTTTTCCCCACCCTCACCCCCTGGCTTTTAAGCTTGGCTAAAATCATCAGAACAAGCTTGAATTTGGCTTTCAGGAGTTTTCTTCTTTGAAATAAAAACACAGCCATATGCTGTTGGGTCTGCTTACTTGACTGAAGATTGGTGTGAGGATTATCGGAAATGTGGACTGGTGTCTTCTGTGCGGGCAGTTTACAAACAATGCAGCTTTCTTGTGCTTTCTTGTATTACCATTGATTTAAATTTCAACTGATCACCTGAACATTCTAGATATTGTTGTTCAGTTGATAACCTTGAATGATTTCCAGTCAGCCCCTTCCTTATCCCAAAGGAGTGTCACTTATGATGAAATTCATTCAGAGAAGTATTGATCCCTCAGCCATCACACTCTATTGATTTCCCCCTTTCTTAACAGAAGGGTGTCCTTCATGAGCCTAGAATGTTTATATTGCCTCTAAGTTCAAAGGTTTATTCAGCAAGGGCTTTTACTGAGCCAGGCAATACTAGAAGATAACGAAGCTTGCTTTAACAAACATAGTATAATAGAATGTATCCCTGGCTCCCTGGCTCTCCTTTTTCATCATCCTGCTTCTTCCCAAGATAAAGTAATAAGCCAGAGGGTCCATTCAAACCCTCGTCCCCTCTACTACTGTTGGGTTCCCCAAGAGACTGTCATCAATTCCTATTCTAGATGACCCATGAGGAGAGATGAAAATTGAATAGAGGTTATCCAGGCATTAGGGCAAACATGCCCAAGACTGGCAGAGAATGGAAAACCCTCAAATGCAGTGGGCACAACAGAGAAATTCTAGTGGTGTATAAGAGATGCATAAAACCAGACCATTTTGAACAAATTATTTCTTTACTAGGGCCCAATGCATGAATTTGTGCATCTTGAAAGGAACTGTGGGCCACGAGGCTGCTGTGGGCACAGGGGAGGGTCTTGGCCCATCTTCTGCACCCTCACCTGGCCCCTCCTGCCACAGCCCTTGGTCTGTCAGCAGCTCTGCTCCTGCTGCTACTGCTGCCATGCACTAAGGCTGCTGGCCCCACTCTCACCCACTGATGGTGCAGAGTGATTGGGGCTGGTGCCAGCAGCAGGTGCGAGCAGAGGCTGCTGCCCTGATGACCCCTCAGGAGCAGGGGGAAGTGGAGAAGCCCTCAGGGGAGATCAGGGTCAGTAGCCACTGCTCACACCTGCTGATAGTATCCAGCAATTGGGGCCAGCGCCAGGTGCCAGCAGTGGGTGCAAGCACCAGGCAGGATCATGGTGTGTGGGGACAAAGAATTTTCAGTAACCATCAGAGGCTCACCCTGATGAGAGCAACCAGAACCCTGCTTTGGTCTGGCGCCTCTGCTCACCTGCTCCACCATCCCATTGTGGCCAATGCCTGCCACATTCTGCACTCTGCTGCATGCTGCCAACTATTATACTTTCATGTTCTGCATGCACCCTCTGGTGGTCAGTGCATGTCATAGCGACTGGTTGTTTGGTTATTCCGCCATTCAGTCTATTTGCACATTAGGGTCATATGTATATTGTTCCTAAATGTACCATGATTGAGCTTTAAGTGGGAAGGAAAGGGCTCATTTGAGTGTCCTAGAATTTTTTTTTAAATATATTTTATTGATTTTGTACAGAGAGGAAGGGAGAGAGATAGAGAGTTAGAAACATTGATGAGAGAGAGTCATCAATCAGCTGCCTCCTGCACACCCCTTACTGGGGATATGCCCGCAACCAAGGTACATGCCCTTGACCGGAATCGAACCCGGGACCCTTCAGTCCCCAAGCCGACACTCTATCCATTGAGCCAAACCAGTTTCGGCAGTCCTAGAATTTAATAGTACAAATCCGTAATGTCTTTTAGAATCAGTAGAGCATAAAATACATTCTTATATCACTGGACCTTTGTCCATAGCAGGTGGTAAGTGGGTTGTTGTTGAAACAATAGTAGCTTAGAGCTGTGAACTTGTACACATTGACTTATACTAATAAAATCAGAATCATCCCATATATTAATTATAAAATAATTAAATTATTATAATCTTCCATTTACCAGGTATTACCATTGTTATTCTTTGAAGTGATGAGATTGCCTTGTTTTTACCCCCCTGTTTTTCACTTGTGTGAACAAAGGCATGCCAATCAATCAAGGGACTGGTGTGTTGACTTAGAACGAGGATTCTAGTTCTCCAATTCCCCATATGGTGCTCCTCAACAGTCTGGATGAAATCAGGAGCTAGCATCATTCGCAATTGCTATTTACCAAAGTCTAATTTATACCTTGCACTCCTCAGTGAGATACTTCAGCTTACTCCACAGCCAAGCAGAGCCAAGCAAGTGAAGTCAGAATGCCAGAGTGAATTATTGGGCTTGTGTCAGCCCAGGCAGGGATGAAAAATCGCCACACTGAACTTAATCCAGGAGCAATCAAAAGGTCGAAGTTTTAATTAGTGAGAATTGTGATTTACATTCTCATTTGGCATCCTAAAACTCTACATTAGTTTGCAAACTTCTGTACCTCCCTGGTTGTTGTTTTACACTGGTTAGGATAGTTAATGTGCTTTTAAATAACATTATGTTTAATGGACCTTTGAAGGCACTGACATATGGATGTTTCCTCACGTATCAGCAGAACTATTTCCATTAGAGAAGTCAGTGAAAAAGCACATGTTGGGAGGAGCTTTAAGATGGGGAGCATGTTAGCATGATATTGGTTCTTTCACCTTTACCCACTAAAAAAGCTCACAAAAAGTTATCTAGGACTACAAATATAAGGATTTATTTCTAATTAGAAAAAATTATATCAAAGCACTATAGTGAATAAGAGAATGGAATGAACTTATTTTTAACAAGCATAGCATAAATAAATGTGGAAATGGGTGCAGACTTTCCATGTCACTGCATCGGTTACTACATTCAACTGCTGTAGCGTGTGCTCTTGACTCTGCTCAGAGGGGAGACATCTTTGTCCATTGAGGGTGGATTAGGTTTTTGGAATCAGTCAAATATCATCAGAAGGTAGCTTTGATGTACTAATTGGATGACCAACCTGGGTCCCATAGTTGGGACCAAAGGTGAGATGTGACTACACAGACATGAATGATACTTATCATGTGTTTCATAGCTGTTTGTGAAAAGGGTTCTAGGGAAGAGCTCTAGAATGTTGTAAATGCCAGCAGCATCATTGGAATATGTATACAGTCTCTTTAGGTGACAACTTTAAGAGGATCAGTAAGCCATGGTGTGCTTGCTAAACATTTGTTTTACCTATCTATATATATTGGTAATCCATTTGCCACATAACTCTGAGCCTGGTTCTTCTAAAAATCTGGATGAAACCAGCATCTTTCATGAGTATCCATTTACAAAAGTCTAATTAATTCCTCTTACTTGCTAATGACTTACTCCTTTTGACTCCATAGACAAGCAGGGCTAAATGCATTATGTCAGAATTCCCTAAGTGAATTATTGAGCCTGCAACAACCTGGACTGGAATGAAAAATCATCCCAGTATATTTAATACAGAAACAATTAAAGGTCCAAAGAATTAATTAATTTGGATTTTAATTTGTTGAGGTCTTGAAAGAGGGAGCCTTTTATTTGCTCAAGTGCCTTTTTTGTGTCCTGTTTGATTACAAGTGAATATGCCTTTGGGGAAAGATATATATTTCTTTACTCTGTTCCTTGGAAACTTATGGGCAAGAAAGAAACAAAAAGGCCTCTAAACTTCCAAATAATTAGATTTGCAGTTCAGGTGATGAGCCACTGCCTTGCCCTGAGGAATTGATAAGAAGCATAGAAGAATTGTCAATACACGGGGCAGATTCTGATAAGAGAATAGATGGTAGAGTTTGACGAGAGTTCTATGTCCCAAGAGTCCTGAACAGAGAATTAGAAAGAGACCCAAGGAAAATGAAGAGAAGTGCTTTCTGAGGTTTTGGGCCACATAACTAGGTCCCAAAAGGATGTTGACAGGAGATATAACTGCTAATGTGGAACAGGATCCAGACAGATGAGCTGTGCTGGGGAAGGAAACTCTCAAATCCATTGACACAGATGACTCAATGGGAGCATTTCTTTCTTTCTTTTTTAAAAAAATAAATATATTTTATTGATTTTTTTACAGAGAGGAAGGGAGAGAGATAGTTAGAAACACCGATGAGAGAGAAACATTGATCAGCTGCTTCCTGCACACCCCATACTGGGGATGTGTCCACAAACAAGGTACATACCCTTGACCGGAATCGAACCTGGGACCCTTCAGTCCTCAGGCTGACACTCTATCCACTGAGCCAAACCAGTCTTGGCAATGGGAGCATTTCTTATTACTGTCCAAGGAGCAAGTGGTTTGTGGAACCATTGGTCCAAGGTCTATGCTCCCCATTGTCAAGTTAGATCACCAGGAAGGATGAAACCAGCAACTTTCATGCACCCACACCACATGAGCTTAGCTGCCTACTCTAATACCGTTTCCTCAGCTACTAAATAAACATGGGTGAATTTGGCAGTGTGGAAATTATACTCCACTCTACCTTTTAAAAAGTCTGTGTAAGACTCTGCCCCATGGAAAATGCTTCGTATTTCAAAAAAAAAAAAAAAAATCCTTTGTTTAGACTTGGTACCAGGAATACGTTTGACTCCCTGACAGAATGATACCCTTCCTTTTTATCACAAGTTCAGAATGCTGTTACCCAGTATGTTTCTCTATGGCCTTGGTTGCTAGGAAATTCAGAGCTTGCCTTAGCACTCAATTTCACTTACCATGTAGTCCAAAAGTTTGATAATGGATTTCGCTTTTAAAAATATTTTCATTGATCTTGATCTTTATCCTGGGTCATATTATAGGTAGATTTTAATATATATATATTTATGTGGCCTAGTCTGTGATGGTTTAACACCATCCTGCCTTCTCACTGGTCCATGATATTTGACTCTGTACCTTGAGCTCCTTGGGATTAACTGTGTTTCTGTTAGTTATAGCCCCCATTTTCCCACTAGATTTGATGCTTTTACTTATATAAATCTTTAATTATAACTTTTATATTTCTAAGTATCAGAAAAAGTGACATGTGGCATAGAGTAGTATGAACCTCCCTGTTTTTTATTATCTCTGGAGCCAGTTGGATAAAACTACCAAGAAGGGCATTTCCATTTAAATAAAAAAATTTCTAGTGTGAGGATTGGCTGAGCTGTGGCAATTACTGATTCTAAGATTGTTTTATTTTTTTAATTTTTTAAAAAAATATTTTATTGATTTTTTACAGAGAGGAAGGGAGAGAGATAGAGAGCTAGAAACATCAATGAGAGAGAAACATCGACCAGCTGCCTCTTGCACACCTCCTACTGGGGATGTGCCCGCAACCAAGGTACATGCCCTTGACCAGAATCGAACCTGGGACCTTTCAGTCCGCAGACCGACGCTCTACCACTGAGCCAAACCGGTTTCGGCTGATTCTAAGATTGTTTTAGTTGGTGCTTTATTGGACATTCAGTTTGTAGCAATCACCTGATAGAATTAATTGCTCTATCTACTAATTTTTTGAAAGAGAAAGCCTATTCCAGAACAGATATTCAGGGAGAAAAACTTCTACTGTGCCCAGAAACAAACTGGAGGGGGTCAGGCTCCAAGCTGCAGCTTATGGTCTTGCATAGACTATGGGTAACCTATCTCTGGAACCATGGGCAGTTGGTCAATGTACAAGATATGGCTGAAGCTTGACAATAGGGCAAGTAGGAAGTAAAGGACATGTGCCATTAATTTAAATAAAACTCCCACCCAGGCCTACAAAGGATGAGTAGAGCAAGAACTCCTCAGGGAAATTCAAAGAAAGAAACAACAACAAAACTTGTTCAGAGCAATAGGGTCACATTTTCCTTCTGGGATTTCATCTCCTTTTGAGTTTCTGCAAATTTAATGCTGAACTGCTTTTCCCATAAGCCTTAGACAAGCTGAGAATGTCAAAGGTGACTTTAGTAAAGTAAACCATGCTCAAAAAAGAAGGAAAACCATAATTAGCATACAATAGACCAGGCCACACAATTTATAATTTTAAGTATGCCTGGAGAAACATTGAAGAGCTTTTAAAAGCACATTTCTTATGCTCCCAAGCCACAATTGTGTCCCTTTTAGGCAGTTTTCTGGTTGTCTCTCCTCCCAATTCTTGTTTTCCCTGATTAGAATTTTCAGTTCTACTTTCTGGGCAATCTGAAGAACTGGTCATGCCCAAGGTCTTGATGATTAGCTGACATTCTTGAGTCTCAATGGGTTCTGCCCCTTTACAGCTTAAGTTATGTGCCTATATGACTTAGAGTAATTCTTTACAATTCAGCACTGGGGTGTCCTGACTCATATGTCCCCCATTGAGAGGAATCTGGAAATGGTTAAATATTCATGGCATCCTTTCATAGCAGAGTTAAGACAATCATTTTATTACAAAGGTTGAGAGAAGTAAGGAATAGGGAAGGCTCTTTCCACAGTAGGATCTACTCCTGGCCAGTAATATGGACATTTTCCACAAAGACTTAGTTCTTTACTTCATTCAGACTTTTACAGTAATAAGCTTCATTTCTGTCTTTCATCTTTTTATCACTGATTATAGTTTTCTGTATTTCTATTTTTTCATTTCCCAAGAAGTACCCTCAGACAATGAGATCATGCATTGTGATTTCATTGTTTGCTACTGAGAAAAAATGCATGGATATCCAGTTTGTACAGAATTTTAAAAAGTTAAGTAGGAAATTGATTGTTTATAGATAGGAGGAACCATAGGGCTGTCTTTTTCAAAGCATAGAACCGATCTTACAAAGAGGTAATATCATGACTGTTAGGACAATCAGCCCTCCCAAGGGTGCAAAATAAGTTGGTCATGTCAAATGACTGACTAAAATTCTAATTATTCCCGAGCCAAGATTTTCTGGAAGTTTTAAAGGCAAGCAGAGAACAATAAGGCCTGTTTCTGATTTTGCACACAATAGAGGAAGCAAACAACAGGAACAATAATGAAAAGCAGACCAATGGTTTATTTGGGAGATGATAGCAACCATATTTGCATAAACTTTAGTACAGTTCTTTCATTTTTTTAGATACTATTACAGTTTATTGTTTTATTGATCTTTGTTAAAATAAATAAAGCCAGACTGGGGAAAAAATATATCCAAAGCCTATAATATGGATTTGTTTGGTGCATGATGCTTCCTTCAGCATATTTCAGGTCATCCTTTCCAGGAATTGATGAGAACAAGTTGTATATGATCAAGAGGCTTGTTGTCTATCAAATACTCTTGGCACTATAAAGGACAGCAGGACTGATGAAAGACTACAACTAATCAAAAGTAACATGAGAAAGTAACTATGGGAAAAGAAACATGCAGTAGCTAGAAACCAAGACACAAAACTGGCTTATAATCAGCAAATGAGTCTCTTATGATTGCAACACTCATGCCCCCAGATCCAGTGTCTCCTTTGGCTTGCGGGAGACCAGTTTCTCCACTCTAGTTTATTCTTAACTTTTTTCCCAGGCCATTCTTTTCTCATTCTACACACTCTTTTTGTGTAATCTCTTCTATTATACAGTTTTCAACTACCACCAATATTCTAAAGATGCCTCAGTCTCTGTAGACCATTTTCAACTGAGATATCTATACCCAGCTTAGTTGTGCATCCATTTTTCCAATTGTCAATGAAACATGTTGCTTGGGCATCCTACAGGCACACAAAACTCAATATAACCACAAAGTGAACTTGCCATTTCCTTCTACATACTCACCCCTCACAATAAATAATAAATAATTAAAAAAGGAAAAGAGATGCTTGTTCACCATTTTTTTTGTTTGTTTTTACTACTAACTTTGCAAATGGAAGCATAATTTATTAATGTTACCTCATCTTTGGTCCTACACCTTCCTTCCTTGCTCTGTACTCTGTGGGAGCTCTGGCTCTTTTTGCTAGGTGCCTGCCAAGTTCTATTTTTAACTTAATGTTGCATCCTTGTGTATATCTTTTCTCCTCTCCAGACTTTACTAACTCTAAGGACACTTATGCTCAGTAGTTCTATAACATCTTCCTTTGAATGGGGTTGGGTATATTCAACAGAGAGCCTCAGTCTTTGGCTAGAGTCTTGTTTTAGACTATACTGTTACTAAAAACTCAGTCATGGATATAAGTATATTGTTATAAATTATACAAGATATATCATTTTTTTTTAAATCCTCACCCAAAGATATGTGTCCTGATATTTTTTAGAGAGAGAGAGAAATCAGTGTGAGAAACATTGATCACTTGTCTCCCATAAGAGCCCCTACTGAGATGGAACCTGAAAATTTTTGAGTATACAGGACAACGCTCCAACCAACTAAGCCACCCAGCCAGGGCCAAAGTCTAGCATTCACTATCAACAGTGATTAGTGGAAGAGATACAACAAGAAATGTTTTGCTCCCATGAACTGTTAGAATTTAATCTTTTATGAACACGCACAGTAAAATAATTCTTAGTTTTCCAAATTTTAAGACAACAGAGAGAAGACAACTATTGGGTTTAATTCAAAAAGGAAAATTAGAAGTAGTCTGTACACATCATGGAACAGATAGCATTTGCAAATGAGACCCTACTTAGAAATAACATGCATTTAAATAAATGTACGATATCTAAATGAGTGAAGCTTGAGCAGTTTAAAAATTAAAACACTTTCAATTTTAAGATAAAAGTGTAGTAATCACCTTTGGTGTAGAGACTTGGGGCTGTTAAGAGACCCATTGGAGCATGGTTGAGAGAAAATTTCTGCTTCTTTAGAAAGTATTTTCAACACCTTGCTGACATGGCCCTTATACTTGACTTCTAAGGAGCCATTATATTTTCAATACATTCATCTCCATAGAAAAGCACTTAAGATGCTGAGTTCAGCAACAAAGATATATTTTAACACTCCTGGCTTTGGACACCAACATGTAGCTAGAGAATTGTGTCCTGATACCCCAATCTTAAGTTCAGAGGCCTTTGTTAGGCAAGACCAACCTGCCTCAGTGACTCAACTTCTCCAAGTCACTCCAGTTCTGACAAAGACAGAATAACCTCAGCTCTGACTGATTCCAGTGTCTATACTCATTTCACAATCTCAAAGGTATCTCCAATTAATAGTTTGGCAACACCATTATCCAAAGTTTCTAACTCTCACTGGTTTTTCCCTACTTGAGTTTCATATCTGTGGTCACTGATCTGAGAAATGGTACCAGGATAGCTTTCACCTTTTTAGGCATACAGTGTTTTCTGACATAAGTCATTTGAACAAAAAAATCAAAGTCACATGAATATGTTACTAAACCTAAACTCTAATATGTGTTAGTTCAGTTGCTCAAATATGTTAGAAGCCAAATGTATCAGGATGATGGTCAGTCAACAGTTACTGAATAACTTCTGTATGACAGGTGTTATAAGAAACTTTATAAGAACACAATTTGCCCTGTCCTTAAAGATATAATATATATTAGAAGCCCAGTGCATGGATTCATGCACCGGTGGGGTCTCTCGGCCTGCCCTGATCAGATGAAACTGGTTCTCTGACATCCCCTGAGTGGTCCCAGATTGCAAGAGGGCACAAGCTAGGCAGAGGGACCCTGCCAGTGCGCGATCGGGGCCAGGGAGGGACTGCAAGAGGGCTCCAGGGTGGATCTGGCCTGTCTCTCCCAGTCTTTATCCGCTGGACCCCAACATCCAGCTAACTTACTGGTCGGAGTGTCTGCCCTCTGGTGGTCAGTGCACATTATAGCTAACAGTTGAAAGGTTGCTTAAGCTTTTAGATAGATAGATGATAGATAGATGTAGATAATGTGCAGCAGAGTGGATATTCTTGAAAATCCCATAAGAAAATATTTAGTAGAAAGTAAATGGAAAGTGACTTCACCAGGGAAAAGGAAATGAATAAATGATCAGTCCCCCATCTCCACTGTGACTCCTAATGCCCTTGGTTCATATCATCCTGCAGTGCAATGTCAGTATCTCACTTCTAAATAAGTGGTCTAACTAACTTGTCTTGTTTCTCTGTTTTAATTCCTGCCACATCAGTGGCCTCTTTGGCTTTTCCTTAAAGGGTTCACTGAGATTTTTCTGACTTACTCTAGGGATTCCCTAATGTACCGTGTTTACCAACTGGGCTCCAGTTGTGAATTTTTAATTATGCCAGAACATTATCAGTAAATAGAACTTCAAGTTCAATTAATGCTGCCAAATCCAATGTTGTCTCACCTGCTATTGAGCTCCATTCTGTGGTGTTTGCAGTAATTGCCACTTCCGGTGGAAAGAGGAGCTTCTCTAGAGCAGGATGTCTATTGGCAGTCCATTGCGATCTCCTCTTTCTGACTCAGGAGTAGTATAGCGAGGGCACTTTATCCAGCAGATTCTCATTGCCTTGTCTGGAAAGCAGGGACTATGGATAGGGCTCTTTGTTATCTTGCTACTGAGTATGGCTGTCTCATGCTTCTTTTGAGGCAGCGGTTCGCAAAGTGTGCTTCATGGTTCAGCAGCATAGACATCCCTGGGAACTTGTTAGAAGTGTAAATGCTCAGGCCCTATCCTAGACCTGCTGAATCAGAAACTCTGCCCACCTTCTGCATGTATAAGTTCTCTAGGTGATTGCAACATATGATTAAGTCTATGAGCCACTGTTGGGAGAAAAGTGTTTCAAACTAAGGATGGGAATAATTTCACTGTATCTTGTGAAAACACTCAAAACCTGGATTTTATATTCTAATTTACACTTTTTTTATGGGAACTCATACTCGTAATTTTTATTAGTAACTCAGCTTTACTTCTGATTTTCCTGATTTCCCTAACTATAGGTGGCCACTTCAATTTAGTTCTCTAGCACTTTCTAACACTGGCTTTATCACATTTGTTGCATTGTGTTGTGTACCTTTTAACATACTCACCTCCTCCACTAGTCTTTGGGTCACTTGAGGGGAGGAACCTTGTCACACTTATCATGGTGTTTCCAAGGCCCCAAACAAATAAAGCATTTTTGCTTGAATACATTGTTCAGCATTTTATACTTTTCAAAACTATGCTATCGTCCTAAGAAATAGGACTGGCAGATGAGGAAACTGAAACCTAGAGATGTTAAGTGATTCATTGGCTAAGTTGCAGACCCAGGGCTAATTAAAGGCCAAAGCTTGCCTCACTTTAGGAAAAGTAATGGCCATATAGTATAGTTCCTTAACCACTGCCCTCTTGAACTAAGGTCAACTCAAGAAGCCTAGGATACTTTGGCTTTCCAAGGGCAAAGTCCTTGATTTGCTCAAAGACAGGCTGTCCCCACCCACAAGTGTGGTGATGCTACTAGCTGTGACATTCTTGTTCCACCCCGAATGCTTAAAAAGGTGACTGAGGGTGCCAGTTAATGAGAAACAGTGAAAAGACTGAGAACAGGAAACAGGAAGGGGATCATGCAGAAAAATAGGAGTGGAATTTAGTGCCATTAAAGGTATAGTCCCTGACATATGTTTAGTTCTTGGTAAAGGGGAGCAAAATGGAAAAGATGTGAGCTGCAAGTAAAGCCAGAGTTTACAGCTCAGTTTTATTCATCTGTCAGTCTGCCCAACTTACACCACAATGACAGCAGCATTGAATATACATTGTGAGGTGTTTTTGTCATGGGAATGGGTTGACAATGATTGACACCCAACTCACCTCTTGGCACCCAGCTCCTCTCGACATCTGTAAGTAATCCGGCTGGACTAGGAGAATGGGGAGAAGTAGGCTATGGGCATGGGATGAAGAAAATCACTGGCCCACACAAGGATCAAGGCCTGGGATTTCCTTCATTAATCTTACCACTGAACTTTACAAACTAACTTAACTAGGTCAGACTCTTTTACTTGGCCCCCTGGGATATAAGCCTTTGTAAATCCTCATACACTGGGTTGAAAAAAAGCATATTCTGGCATATGCTGTCCCAACCATGAAGTATTTACTTGTTAATCACAATGGATGGCTGTCCCATCAGGCCTCATTGTTTTTCTTACTTTGACTACCACTTTGGAGCAATGACTATACATCTGACCCTGTCTTTCTTCTTGAGCTGCAGTGCTATCTCTCTAATTGCCTGCTGGTCACTGTCCATCAACACCCTAACTTACCCATATTTCCCGGCCTATAAGACGACTTTTGAAACAAAAAAAAGTCAAACAAAAATCGGGGGCAAAAGACCAAAATTGCACAAAAATTACCTGCAGATCTTGACGGCAAAGTAAGTCTTTTCTTTGAAGTGGGGGGTAGTCTTATACAGCTAATATAGGCCTAAACCTATTTTTTAACTGTAAAATTAGGAGATCGTCTTATACACCGGAATGTGTTTGAAACCAAATCTGTCATCTTCTATAGTCCAGGTTCCCTTCCCAACTAATCTGTCTCTTTCAAAACCTTCTCAGCCGCTTTCATTAGGCTTTATTCTCATCCTCCATATGTAGTCAATTTTGAAGTTCAGTTATTTCCTACTAGAGGCCTGGTGCACTGACGGGAGGGGGGGGGTCAGCCAGGGAGGGGGGAAGTCCCTCAGCCCAGCCTGTGCCCTCTCTCATTCCAAGACGTCTCAGGGGCTTGTGGCTGGATGGCCTTCTGCTGCTGCACAGCCTGCTGCTTAAGCTTCAGCAGCTACTGCCTGTGCACAGGCTGGGCCACGGTTGTCTGTTCTGCAAACACCATTGAGTGGATGAGTCAAGCTTAGAGGCAAGCTCACCTTAAGTGCCCTGTACTTCCTGAGTCACTGACTTGTTTAGACTGACTGTCTTCTACAGAGAACGGCACTGGTATTGGGCCTAAGCCGACAGTCAGACATCCCTCTCACAGTCCAGGACCCCTCGGGGGATGTAGCAGTGTGCCAAGTGGCAGAAGGCCAGGGCGGAGCCCGAATTGGGATTGGGAGCTATGCCACTCTTGCTCATCCTGGCCCGCTGTGCCTGCAGCCTGCCACGCAGTAGCGTTGCCACAGAGTTGGGAGAAGCCCCTGCCATGGCAGCTGCATTCGCCATCCATGAGCCATTTTCTGGCTGAGCAGCACTCCCCCATGGGAGCTCTCTGACCACCAGAGGGGGGTGCTCCTGCATTGAGTGTCCCCTGGTGGTCAGTGCATATCATAGCGACCAGTCATTCCACCTTAATAGTTGCTTAGGCTTTTATAGATAGATAGATAGATAGATAGATAGATAGATAGATAGATAGATAGATATGATTTCCTTCTTTCCACCTCTATAACAACCATTCCAGTTCATGCTCCCAATATATTTCATGTTTTAATCACCTCAAACTATGTAATACCAAAACCATGATTTTCTCCTCTTCAATCCCCTATCTGATGGAGGAGCCCAGAGCTATATGTGAATGCAATAGTAGTAACATACAATTCCAGTGGCCCCTGATTGTTTGTAACCTAGCGTCCAAATTCTTGGTAAAGACGTAAGTGAACAGGCAGCATAAATGACAAAAGGTATAATTTAAGAACTGATTCATTTTCGTTCTTGATCCCAGTGAAGCATTCAGGGATATGCTTGCCTTCCCTGGGCAGAAACAGCATGTGTCAAGAGGTGAAGAGACCAAAATAGCAACAATAACTCAATAAGCTTATTGCTCCAGTCCCTGATGCCTCTGTGGTGAGTTGTTAGAGTGAAAAGTTAATGGAAGGAAGGGGAGAGGGCAAGTTAATGCAAGTGTCTCACTTGCACTTTCCAAAAATTCTGAGCTTATGTGTGAATGGTTTACTTCATCAGTTTAATGTACTCAGCTTTATAGATGAGAATACTAATACAGAAAAAAATTGTATGCTTGCTGTCAGTGAATAAGAACTCAAGATTCCTGAATAAATATTTTGATCAGAGGAGGTTGCTTCCGAGAGATCAGTTACATTGGACTTCATAGCAATAAAGATGAACTTTTCTCTTCTCATGAAAACCTCAGTCATTATCCACAGTTAAGCAAAGGAAAGTAGGGGAGGAAGCTAAACAAAAGCACAGTTTAATGAACTGAACATTCTTTGCTTGGTGATGAAGAAAAAAATACATAATGGTACAGGACACTTAAAGGGGCATAGACTCTAACTTAGACACTTAGGGTACAAGAAAATGAAAAAGTTTGGAGCAAAGAAAGAAACCACTCAGGATATAACCTAGCTAGATAGAAAAATGAAATAAAGAAATCTCATCAGCTCTAATTAAAGGAAATCAATATTTGAAGAGCTGTCTTGCTCAATAATAGCACCAGGGCAAAAATACTTCAAAATGTGAGCCCATTAGAACATAGAAAAGCAAGATTTTTTGGGGGAAACAATTATGAGTTTAAAAAGCCTCTCAAGAGATGACCACTGGTAGATAAGTTGTAGAAACATCTGTTTGGGGAAACATATTAGATGAGCTTCTATCTCTGGTAGGGTTTTTGTATTTTAAATGTATTTTCTCATCCTGGCAGCTTGATGGAGTCGAGAGTCATCTCTAGGGAGCACAGAGTAGCTACTATTTCCCCAGAGACACTTGAAATAACCCCTTAACAATAGCTTGGGTTTCATTTTTAGTTACAACTTACAAGAAAACACACTGGAAAACATCAAGAGCTATACAAGATTGTTGTTATTCAGAGACACTAGCCAACTATACAAGAAAGCTTGCTTGAGAATCCCTTCTAAGCTCTCTGTCTTTGTGATCCACATGTTGATCAACCATCAGTAACTAGAATCCAGTCCTCTCAGACCATTCTTCTTCAGGGGTGGAAAATATGTGACATGTGTCATCACTTCTTTCTCTCACACAGTGCCAGACACTGATAATCAGTCCTTTTCAACTGTACCCAAATGCAGCTTTTTTGTTTATCTGTTCAAATATTTTGGGCACCCTCATTCGAGCTATTTGGAAAGAAAGATAAATATAAACAATGCTACAAGCACCACATGCTAAGTGCCAAATAAAAGACTTGTAGACAGTAAGTCTTATAGACAAACTCTCTCTTCTGAAATACAATTTCAACTTCCTAGGAACCTGAAAATTAATTTTTAAAATGTCAGTACTATTGTAGTTAGAGAACCACAACTATTTTTTCATGGATTTGATATAAATTAATTTCAAAAGAGCTTATAAAGTATTATGGGAAATGCAGAAGTTTCTGTATGCCCCCCATCAAGAAAGGGAGTGGGGTGTGTTTGAAATCACCAGGTTCTTTTCCCTTAAGTACCTCTCTGACATAATAGAAAATTCTAGATTGGAGTGGATGTGATTGGCATTTTAGGTTAAGCACACTGAATACCATTTCAGCATCAAATTATTTAATCAGAAACACTTTGAAAATGCTGAAGAGTTAGGTTAGCCACAGATTCCCCACCTGAATACAATGTACAGAATACTGCAGATTTCTCCCCACTTTTCTGGTGTTGGTTGGGCCTGAGGAAAAGAGCTCACTTGATAGATGGTGGCAGACAGCTGAGCAGGCAGACAGAAGTGCTGGTACTCATTAACTTTTCCTATGAGGACCTGTCCTGGAATTGTTTTTCTAGACTTTTGATGAGGCAGGAAGGGAGGAAAGAATCTTTTTTCCCCATTTTTTTTTTATTGATTAAGGTATTACATATGTGTCCATATCCTCCCATTACCACCCCCACCCCACTCCCATACATGCCCTTACCCCTTGCTGTCTCTGTCCATTGGTTATGCTTATCTGTATGCATACAAATCTTTTGGTTGATCTCTCTCCCTTACCCCATCCTCCCCTACCTTCCCTCTGAGGTTTGAGCATCTGTTTTATACTTCTTTGTCTCTAGATCTGTTTTTGTTCATCAGTTTATGTTGTTCATTATAATCAGCAAATGAATGAGATAAGGTGATATTTATCTTTCTCTGACTGACTTATTTCACTTAGCATAATGCTGTCCAGTTCCATCCATGCTGTTGCAGATGGTAGGAGTTCCTTCCTTTTTACAGCAGCATAGTATTCCATTGTATAGATGTACCACTGTTTTCTAATACATTCATCTGCTGATGGGCACTTAGGCTGTTTCAAAATCTTAGCTATTGTAAATTGTGCTGCTATTGAATACAAGGATGCATATATCCTTTCTGATTGGTGTTTCTAGTTTCTTGGAATATATTCCTCAAAGTGGGATCACTGGGTCAAATGGCAGTTCCATTTTTAGTCTTTTTGAGGAAACTCCATACTGTTCTCCACAGTAGATGCACCAGTCTGCATACTCACCAGCAGTGTATGAGGGTTACTTTTTCTCCGCATCCTCTCCAGCACTAGTGGTTTGTTGATTTGCTGTTGATAGCCATTTTGAAAAATTTGAGATGGTACTGCATTGTTGTTTTGATTTGCATCTCTGGGATGATTAGTGACTTTGAGCAAGTTTTCTTATGTTTTCTGGCTGGAATTATGTCCTCTTTTGAAAAGTATCTATTTAGATCCGTTGCCCATTTTTTGATTAGGTTGTTTATCTTCCTTTTGTTAAGTTGTATGAGTTCTCTGTAAATGTTGGAGGTTAAAACCCCTTATCTGAGATAGAATTGACAAATATGTTCTCCCATTCAATGGGCTTTCTTGTTGTTTTGTTGGTAGTTTCTTTTGCTGTGAAGAAGCTTTTGATTTTTATGTAGTTTTATTTGTTTATTTTCTCTTTAGTTTCTATTGCCCTAGGACAGTGGTTCTCAACCTGTGGGTCATGAACCGACAGGTTGAGAACCACTATCAGGGTCACCTAAGACCATCGGAAAACACAGATATTTACATTATGATTCATTAATAGTAGCAAAATTACAGCTATGAAGTATCAACGAAAAAAAATTATGGTTGTGGTCCACCACAACATGAGGAACTGTATAAAAGGGTCTTGGCACTAAAAATGTTGAGAACCACTGTCCTAGGAGCTGTATCAGTGAATATATTGTTTTAGCATATGTCTGATATTTTGCTTCCTGTGTATTCCTCTAATATTTTTATGGTTTCCTGTCTTACTTTAAGTCCTTTATCCATTTTGAGTTTATTTTCGTATATGGACTAAGTTGGTAGTCTAGTTTCTTTTTTTTTTTTTGTATGTATCTGTCCAATTTTCCCAGCACCATGTATTGAAGAGACTGTCTTGACTTTGTTGTATGCTTTTGCCTCCTTTGTCAAATATTAATTGAGCATAGTGGCTTGGGTCAATTTATGGGTTCTCTATTCTATTTCATTGGTCTATATGTCTGTTCATATACAGACAGTTTTGAGAATAGTGGCTTTGTAATACAGCTTGATATCTGGTATTGAGAGGAGGAAAGAATCTTAACCTTAGAAGAGGATAGCTATTCAGGAGTAATGGAAGAAGCCTGGAGCCATGCCCTCAGGGATTTCAGGCCACAGCCTTTCAGATTGCAATCCAAAGAGGAGATGAAAGTAAAGAGGACTGATAGAGAAAGATAAAGTGATGACAACTTGGGTTGGTCTGCTTTAGATGGTTGAAAACTAGCTCTCATTCAAGGAAATCCCATTACCCATCTCATATACTCCAAATTACCACCCATGTAACCTAAAAGCAGACAGGGGTTATTCTTTTAAGTCACTGGGATTGCTGGATGTTTTAGTGGCCAGAGTCCTTGGTAGTATCTTAATGTTTGGGTCTTCAACCAGTGTTTTCCTAAGACTCCCAGAGAGTCTGCAGCTCCGGGGTTATCTCCTACACTTCATGGGGCACTTCTGGAAAACTCAAGGATCTTCTCTCTCATCTTGTCATTATTAAGGCATCTTGTCCATACTTACGCTACACAGCCTGGAACAATGCTTCTTTTTTCTTCAAACCTTTCTATATAATAGTTATGTATACAAAGTTAAACTCCTAGGATCCAAGCCTGCTACAAGTTGTGCTTGGCCCCTCCCTTCATTCATATACATTTTGCCACTGTGAATGGATCTGCTGTTTGCACGGTAAAAACATTTTGATTTGATTTTGTTCACCCCCACTCTTGGTGCCATACCTTCTGTATGTGATTTTTCTCTGAGAACAATTTTTCTTCTTCATTCCCTTCAGATCAGCGCTTGCAGGATTTGCCAGTAGGTCATTGACTTCCTCATTTGCATCTTTGAAGGACCACCCCCCTCCAGAACAGCAGTTAACAATAATAAGACTGCCACTGCCAGCTGACAGCTTTCCCTGATGTCCTGTTGTGCCCTGCATTGAGCTTAAACAGGATCACTTGTCATGCAGATGATAAAGGACCCTTGCGCCCAAGGCACAGACATGGGAAGTTAGCAGTGGGGATGAAAGTTCTTTAATTCAAAAGAATCTGAATGCCTGAACTTAGTGACTCTGTGGAGTGCTAGATGACCACCTACTCTGAACCTAGTAGCAGGCAGGATCAAAAGACCAGACCCATTTTTTTTTTTTTTTCAGAATGCTTCCAGTAAAGTTTCCCGCCACCTCCAGTTCTATTGAGGGGCTAGGAGAAGGAAGACTCAGTGGCCAGTGACCAGGGTATGGAAGTGAGGAAACTGAGACTTGCTCACATTTGGAACATATACCAGAGTGTGCCCTTTGCATTAGACTGCATTGACCTTCTGAAAGAGATAGTTTTGAATTCTTCTGAGTTACAAGTCTTTTATCCACTTATTCAATATTATTCCTTAGTTTCTGAGCTTGGTGCTGAAGGAGCAGGAGAGCTGGTATGGTGCCAGGTACGATTAAAGAATTATTTCCCAGGAAGTCATAATGGATGCAGTCCATTATGAGTGGAGATTATAGAACTCACACTGTAATCTCCACTCAGAATGTAGCCATATTCTTTCAGAAAAGTGCAGAATCCCACCACTTTGTATCAGTGGACTTCTCACACCTCTTTTGTGATAAAAGGTATGTCAACATTCTCAAGAGTCACCCACCCCAGCACAAGTATCAAAGCTCATCTTGCTGTCTCTCACTTCAAAGAACTGCTTTTGGGACCTCCTGCACATTGAATCCTACCTGCTGGGGCTCTTGCTACCTGCCTGATTAGCTCTTGTATGTGCCCACACACATCTGTATCTGTATAACCAGGAATCCATGATTTTCTCTTGTTCCAATCACATCCATGCACACTTAAAGCTGAGTGGTACAGGGCAGAATATCTTTTGTGAGGCCCGCCTTACATATAAAGACAGCTACTTGCAGGAACCTAGTTCTGAGGTACTTAAAAGAGCCATAAACATCTGGTAAGCTCTTTAGCATTCTCTGAGACAATATTCTATGCCCTTGGATGGCTCTGTTATACTCACTGAAAGCTAATATGTGCATTTTTCTTTTTCTCTGCACTTTTCATAAAAGGTTATGCTGACGTAGATCTTACTAACAAAAGAAATCTTTCCGATTAAGTCAGGATAAATAATTCCACACATCATCAAATGCTTTGAATTGGTTTCCATGGAAATCCAAAGATGAAATAAAGCATTAATTTCAAGGCAAAGCAGCTGAATTGAAGATAATAGTAAAAAAAATAGTTTGATAAAGGAAATAGAATAAAGTAATCAAGAAGACTCCACTCAATTATTCCTTTTTGTTTACTTTCAAGTGATTAATTTGTCTGCATTTATTAACTTGATGAGATTAAGCAGGCCATCCTAGTGATTTATTTTGTAATTGTTTCCAAGGTTTGACATAAGCTGTGGAGTTATTGAAGGTGGAGATTTAAATCCAATTACTCATGAAGCAGGTGATGCTTCTCCTGAAAGAAAAACTGAATTCATGGCCTTCCTGTGTTAACATTATGAATGAAAATTATTAATGCATCTGATAGTATCTCCCAAAGACTTTTAGAAGTCAATTGGCATCCTTATACTTCACTAACAGCAGCTTCAGAACTGAACTTATAATACAGAGGATCCAGACTGAAAATAACGGATTTTATGTTTAAGACCAGTATTGCTAGAGTCTCCCTTGGAGCCCAGGCTGTGGTGCCATCATTAATGGAATCCGCTAGCTCAAGCTTTGAATGCCAAAATGATAGCTTTCTTTGAACTTGAACAATGATTCCCATTCTCTTTACCTTTGGATGACATCATTCAATAAGATCATGCTTTATTTTGAGAAGAAAGAAATTAAGAAAAAGGAGAGGTGAGAGAGAGAGACCTTTAGAGTCTTTAATTGAAATGACTAATTGCTTTCTGTCTCTGTGTTCATTGTTGTATATAATTTTTATTCTTTCTGTGGGTATAGTAAGGATAGACGGGGTTCTCCAAACACTAATCCAGATGCCAACTCTCCATCATCCAAAAAGGCGCGGAACACATCTAAGAGTGGGAAGTAAGTGAAAAATGCCATTGTACAACTAACATAGCTATCACAAAGCTGTGTGCTGTCCTCATTTTGTCATTCATTCATATTCATTCAAAAGAGATTTGCGGAATGACTCCTGTGTGCCTCTCACTGAGCTAGTCATTGGGAAATTTAAATGAGTGAGGCAAGAGTAAGGAATATTGGATGTGGGAAGAACTAAAGAAAGAGAAGGAGAGAGAGAGGAAAGTTAAGAGATGGCTTTGGAAAGATAGCTTTGAGGGCTGACTACAAAGGGCAAGGACTTATATCAATGCAAGATTTAGACTATGAGTTTAAAAAATTAAGGAAAAAAGCAGCACTTATAAATCACTTTATAATTTGCAAAACCTATGAAAATTTGTATTTGATCAATATATGAAGATATAGGATTGATTTAGAAGAATCTCTAAAGCCATTCCATAAATGTCCTGGTTTAAATACAATGTGCATGTACATTGTAACCATATTTCTGATTTACATTATTTTTTTCTTGTAACTAGCATGTACCATGTCCTACCTGAAACTGTCTTTTTGGTATCACCAAAACTTGTATTCATTGAATATTTGCAATGTTGTATTTACTGCTTTGGGCTAATTCCAGAAAACAACATTGGCTGATCGCTCTCACTCTTTGGATTCAACAGAGCATGGCAATCTGAAATGGTGTCATCCCTGCAGATGAAATATCTCCAATTAGGCACTTCCCTTTCAAAGTGGCCACAGCCCTTTGGTGAATGACTCTGGTTGTCTGTAAGCTGTCTCTCTCTAGGGTGTGGGAAATTGTGACAGGCAGAAATAAAGCTCAGAACAAGCACCCAGGACACATCTAGGAGAAGGTGAAAGATGCCTTCATAATGCTAAAAGCCCTAATCTAGCAATAAGATATGTCACTACAAGAGCATGGCTTTGTTACTAAAGGTGAACCTGTAATGGTCATAATTTTTATGTATTCAGCTTTGGACCATAAATGCTGCACTTTTAATGTGATTTTATATTCAATCCCCAAAGTGAAAGATATATTGGTTGCCTCCCAGCCCCTTCTTTTTCTCTTCCTGAATACCACTTCAGGTTTGCATATAAAGTTGAATGTGGGCTATCCTGGAGAATATAAAAAGCAGTGGTGAAGACAAAAGACTAAATCTTAGAGATCATTTAGAAGTCACTTCAGTAATTTATCACTGAGCACCACAATCAAAATGCTGTCTGAATTACGAAGGCATCCCTTCCTTTGGATTGATGTACACATTCCCAAGCAGATGAATGTTGGTGCATTAGCCCCAATGCATCATCAGCTTGCACTCTCAGTTAATAGAGACAGCATTGGAGAATCAGATTTAACAACCCCATGCTTGCAGAAATGACAGGCCCTGTCCAGGTACCTTGTACACAGTCGTGACACTGACAAGGCAGGATGCAACCTCCCATTTATTAGACCCTGATGTATTATATAATTATGACTGCTGTTGAATTTTGAAAGGGGCATTGTTTTGTTTCTTTTGGCTTTGTAGGAACCTAGCCTCATACTTTTTGAGTGCAGAATCTCAGCGTGAGCCACAAAAGAAACAGTTGGTAACATTTGAGTTAAAATGACATAGAGAATGCATACCTAATACCATATCCAGGTTGTTAACAGTGGGAGGCCAGCATAAATGCATTCTTAAGTAGATAAACACAATCTTCTATTGCACTTGCTGCATTTGGACACATCCCAAGCTTATACCAGGGTGAGGGCCTCCCTCTTCACACATTGAGAGCTAGGTGTCCCTTATTTGCCGTGTACATAACTCAGATTTTTAGTTCTTTTTAATTCTTCGTTATTTTTGTTGACTATTGATGTAAAATAAAAAGTTTTCCCATATCCAATATACCCTTCATGGGTATGTATGCAAGCTATCTTTTTTTCTTACTTATCTCCCATTGGTTTTCAGAGGGATAAAAAAAAAATTCTGTCTCTGCACATTTTCTCCTTCCAAGGATATTTTTGTCAACAGGAGCAGTACTGATCTTCCATGAACATGGGGAAATTATTGGGGGAAGGGCATTTTCACATTTTCTAGAACATTATCTGTAAATTGATTCACAGGCATCACTTTTATAATTCAAAGTGGTTATTTCCTATGTATTTTCTGTTTGTTTGTTTGTTTGTTTGGGAGTGCGAGGTGGTGGGATGGAAACAGGTAGATTTCCATACCCCGGGACATATTCCAGTGGTGTATTTTCACACTAGTCAGCATTGAGGTTGCTGCTCAGCTGGATTTTCTTGTGTTATTTGACTTAATAACAGTGGGATATGGAGCAGACTTTAAGAGTTCCTCAGTTATTCTGAGACCAGATAAAGCTGGGAGATAGAGTGTTCTTTTTTTCTCTGAAAAGAAATTGGGTCTCCTGTTTTTTTCAAAGAAAAAAATTCAAAAGTCAAGGTGCCTCAAATATACATCATGGCTAAAAATAATATCTAATATGTGGTGAGGGAGTGCTGTAGGTCAACCTCTTGATACATTTTGTCTCATAAATCCTAACCCACCAAAAGCTCATGAAATAAGCACCATTATTATTTCTATTATACTATGAGGAAATTGAAGTTTAGAGAGGATATTGTGAGCCTACATGGGGTCTTCAAATGAAAAATTTTGGGAAAACCCTATTTTAACATTAATATTTATTATAATAATAATAACTACAGAATATTGAGCTTTTTTGTGCTTTTGTGCTAGACCCTGGGACAAAATAGAGAAAAACAAGATGCAATAAGTGTTTTTAAGGAGTTCACAGTCTTATTAGAGGAGAGATGGAGGGTTGTGATGAGGTGAAACAATCATATGGTGCTATTTTAGAGGCAATGCAAGGATTGAGGTGGGGAAGACATCATGTGGGAAAGTCAATGAACTATTCTGAGAAATGACCCCTAAACTCTCTAATTATCTCCACTTACCAGGTAGCAAGTCTAGGTCAGAAGTGGAAAATGCAAATTAGTCACTAAGTTGAGCAGAATCCTTGGGTGTTGATAAGAACAAGTTGGAGTTGTGGATTAGGTCAAAGTTAAAACTGAATGGCCAATTATGCCTTGTGTTTTCTGACTTCAATCTATTTGGGGCAACTGACATGCAGTGTAGCATGCTGAGTAGCTTAAGAAGCCTACAGCTCGAAAGTTGTGGCAGTTCTGCTTGCTTTTTCATTGCCTGGACCTTAAACTGGAGAGCCAACCCTCTGTTTTGGGGAGGAAGGGATGGAATAGGATGTGTCTGAGAGGCAGAGCCACCTAATCTGGAAATGACTTTGAGGGAGGTATACCCAATTGCTTCTCTGCCAACAGTGAACCAAATTGACAGAACAGAAAAACAAACAAACAAAAAAAACAAACAAAAAACCCACAAACACCTACCAGTGCAGAACCATACCTCTGAGAACAGGAAGTATAGGTTTTGCCAAGGTTGACCCATGACCAACCAGGCCAGGTCACTGCATTTAACCTCACATTTGGTTCTCTTTGGTAATGTGATTCTCTTCTGCCCAACATATCAGGCTACAGACAATCCACTCACTGACCAATTGCATCGTTCCCAGCAAGCACTTAAATGGTGAAGGCTGAGCATATGAGGTGGCCACAAGAGCCATTACAAATTTGCATTTTGTATCAAAATGTACTTTACATGAGACCAACTCTCTTGCTGAAAGATAAGTATATGAAGATTTAAGAAGGGTTGGACACTTCCCACAGTCACATATCTAGTTAGTCACAGAGGTCAGCCTAGAATTTCAATCTTCTCATAATTGTCCTATGCTTTTTCTACAATGTATGCCACCGTTCTTCTCCCAGATAGCAAGATACTACTTCAACTAACCGTGCCAAAGGAGGCTGGGAGCCTTGTCTCAGGATGTCTGGTTGAGTGCACTGTCCTCCATATACCCTGATATCTGTGTGGGTTGGTTCTATTAGCCGCTGCGTAAATGGAGACTTTGGGGGAGAAATTCGAATCATTATACTTTTAAAAAATGTATCAGTAATAATGAAAAAAAGGAAATAGTATGCAATTTTTAGATGCTTTACTTTTCTCTAAAAGACCATCATTTTAATTGTGTTTGGACAGTCACTTTTTCTCAACATGTTTGTTGAGTGATCTCAAGCTTTTAACACACCACTTCATTCAGGAAACAATAAAGAGAACTTGTAGATCACTACAGCTGGTCTCCCTCAAATCAGCCAACCAAGGTTGAGGTGGTGTGTGTGTGTGTGTGTGTGTGTGTGTGTGTGTGTGTGTAAATTGATTCACAGGCATCAATTTAAACATTAGATTGCAGACAGTTGCTGCGGTTGATGTAAATCAATCACTCCTCTCAGCCTGAAATGTTTTTCACATAGAATCAGGCTATGGAATGACAAAGACCTCGTTCAGTTTTCAAATACTAGTGAATGCCATGCATATTACAGGTCTAGACAGACCACCCAAGCAAAGCGCCTTGTAAATGATACCGTAAATGTTGAACTAAATACCATAAATGCTGGCTAAATGAATCAGGCTAGAGAGAGAGAAAGATGCTAAAATGGAGAAAAAGCAATACAAAAGGGAAATATGAGATAGCCAAGTCAAATCTTGTTCACTTCACCGATCTACCCAGAGCCTACACTGGTAGCAGAAGCCACAGGAAAACTGACTCTAACTTGGCTTTGCTAAAATTGTCTCATAACAAACGGACCTCTTTATCTATTCAGCAGTCTCTAGATGAAAGTAGTCAGGAGCATATACCTTTATAAATAAACTAAACACATTTTTGGTTTTGGTTGGCGGGAGCCAAAATAAAAACTTTCCTGCTTTAGTAAAGAAGAGGTAAGGTCTCTTTTCTTTAGTGTGAACTCAGAGTGGTACAGTTTTATGTTCAGATTTAGCTGTTTATATATACATCAAGAGAATCTAGTCCTGCATACTATGATCTCATGATTATGCTATTTCCTCTCATTGAGATCTTTATATTACTTCTAAGACTAAAGGCTGTGACTACCACTGAAATACCTAGCTTTGCCTCTGTGTATGAAACGGTGTGTGTGTGTGTGTGTTTGTGTGTGTGTGTGTGTGTGTGTACATGTGCACTTTCACTTCACAATGTATGTTGTATGAACATAGCAATCAATGGCTAAGTATTGAACTTTTCAAATAACTATTGTAATTTTATGTGATGATGATGTCAGTAGTATCTTATTTTACCTATTAGATTAAGTCTAATATCACAAAGGCTTGTGACATACCAAAGCATTAAACTGATACCTGTTTATCTCCATGCCTTCCTATTTTTTTTAACTCTCCCCTTTGTTCCCTCCTGCAATTGCTTCCTTATAGAAAAAGACAAATGACAAAATTATAAACTGATATCATAATGTATTACTAGCCAAGCCGGCATGGCTCAGTGGTTGAGTGCCCACCTATAAACCAGGAAGTCATGGTTCAATTCCCGGTTGAGGCACATGCTCAGATTGCAGGTTCGATCTTCAGTGTGGGGCATGCAGGAGGTAGTCTATCAATGATCCTCCCTCTTCATCAATCTCTCTCTCTCTCTCTCTCTCTCTCTCTCTCTCTCTCTCTCTCTCTCTCTCTTTCTCTCTTTCTCTCCCTCTCTGTTTCATTTCCCCTCTTCCTGAATCACTGAAAAGTAAATTGTGGCTTCTAATGGATGAAGGGCTAAAAGAGGTTTAAAAACTACCTGGTCTCCTTGAGCCATTGAAAATACCCTTACCATGTTCTTTTTTTGAGTAGACCAGTAGTTTTCTGTCTATATTCTGTACAGTTCCTTGGTTCTGAGGCAGGATCTTTAAACCTGCTGAAAGTGGGAGTGATGGGGAGCCTAAAGTAGCAAATAGATGGGGCTCCAGGCATCTACTCCACCTCTTCCTGAGTGAGTCCATTTTCATGTTCTTTTCTAGTAGGGTCTGACTATATAAAGGCCTGCTGCTTCAGATGAGTTTGATAATGACAGGTATAGATTCAGCCTGAGAATACCCAGTGAGCAGAATATGGGATAACAGCTTTTATTTGCCATGCCTTAGCTCTCCCCAATTACAGCAGCTCTGGCTATTGGGAAATCATGCAGTCCCGTTACTTAATTCTGCAAGGTCTTAAAAACAAGACAAAATAAATAAGCAAAGAAAATAAGGAAGAAGAAGAAACAAAAACAAACTAAATTTCCCTTCATATGGCCAAATTACTCTGAACAAATGAAAGGAACGAGACTGACAAGTAATTGTTCCCTGAGATTACAGTCTAAATCTATGCTGGACGTGAAATATGTGGAGGGGAAAAGTTTTGCTCTAAAGATTAAATGAATATACACTGTTTCCATTTTATTTCCTCAAACTGGCCTCTGTTCTAGGCAATAATGAAACCTTTAGGGGAAGAAAAGACTATTAGCTAGGAGAGAGGATTATTTTAGTTGCTAAAGTTATCCTCTCCCAGAAAATATCCAGTCAGGTGTTTAGGCCAAAGTCTCCATTGTTAACTTGAATGCCATTACAAAACACACATTTTTTCCCCCTAATTTTTAGTCGTTGTAGGTATCCTATATAATAAAGAGATAATATGCAAATGGTTATCACACCCTCATGCCATCATGCTGTAATGGCTTAGACACTCAACACTCACTCAGAAGAGAGGAATGGGGACCAGCTAGGCACAAATGAGCTTGCAAGAGATGAATGGGGGCCAGCTAGGCTGCCACCTAGGAGAGGGACAAGGTTTGCCTCCCCCGAGGTCCCAGAGCCACAGGGAACTGTAGGTGGCTTGTGTCCAGCCAGAGAGAGGGAATCCCAGGTTCTGGGTGCCTGTGACCGGCCAGAGGAGGGATCTTTGGTCCCAGGTATGGGATGAGACAGGGGTGGTTAGGGGTGATCAGGCCAGCAGGGGAGCAGTTAGGGGTGATCAGGCAGGTAGGGGAGCAATTATGGGACAATCAGACAGGCAGTCAGGTGAGCAGTTAGGAGCCAGTGGCCCTGAATTGTGAGAGGCAATCAGACATCCCTGAGGGGTCCAGATTGGAGAGGGTGCAGACTGGGCTAAGGGACCCCCCCCTCATGCATGAATTTCATGCACTGGGCCTCTAGTTTTATATAATCCTATACACACCTTTGTTAGAAATTTAAACTCTCCATTGTTTCATGTTCACTGACTAACTCAACCTTATTAATAACTAGTGTTATCAGCCTCAATGCTCCTCTTGGTTATGCTGTCTCCTCCTTGTCTCCCAAATGCCTTTTTTTCCTCATACCTTGCACATATCTTGAATGATATATTTCAACTAAACCTGTTTAAATTCTAGTTTATTGGAGCCCTCGCTTGTTTGACTTAGTGGATAGGGTGTTGGCCTCTAGACTGAAGAAGGGTCTTGGGTTTGATTCCAGGTTGTGGGCTAGATACTTGATGGAGGGGGGTGCAGGAGGCAACTGATCCATGATTCTCTCTCATCATTGATATTTCTATCTATCTCCCTTCCTCTCTATAGCCAATAAAATGTATTTAAAAATAAATCTTAGTTTATTGGTAAGAGTTTTTTAAGTTAGATATATATGGGTTTGTATTCCAGATCTAGCACCTTGGATAAGTTACTTAACTTATTTGAGCCTCAGTTTCTTCATCTGTAAAATGGGGATATTCAGTGGACCTCTCTCTATTAGAGATTTTTTGAGGATTTAGTGAGATAACATGCAAATTTTCTGGTTCATATTGGTGCTCATTAAATGGAATTACTGGCCTAGGTGGCATGACTCAGTGGTTGAGCACTGACCTATGAACCAGGAAGTCACGATTCAATTCCTGGTCAGAGCACATGCCAGGGTTGTGTGCTGGATCCTCAGTGTGAGGCGTGCAAAGCCAATCAATGATTCCATCTCATCATTGATGTTTCTCTACCTCTCCCTTCCTCTCTGAAATAAATAAAAAAGTATTTTTAATGGAACTATTATTACTACTCATATTGCAAAACACAATATTCCTCTTTAATGTCTCTCCTAATACAGCCTGAGAGCATCTCTCCCTTCTCTTGAACAATATCCATTTAGAATTTAATCAGGCAGTAAAGTGTGTATATTAATTCAATAAGCAAATTTTGTACATCTAGTATGTGATGAGCACAGTATTAGAGGCTGAGGTGGGGTGGGAATATGTTGGTAGAAATGAGAGGAGGGGAGGAAATGGAGATAGCAGGGTTAAAAGAGGCACAAATTCAGTCTTCTCAGTTTCTAGTAGTAATATACACAGATAAATAGAATCCAAGAAACAAAGTGGTGTATTCTGCAAGGAAAGTACAACTGAAGATGCTGCTGGAAGACTGGGTGCTGGATAATACAAGACAGAGTTCTGGAAATAATAGCTCTCTCATTCTTATTGTTAACTTTCCCATTTACTGATCTCTCCAGCTAACATATGGCTATGGCTCCATAAGGAAGAGTTGGTATAATTCTTTCTTTTTATTTTAATCTCCCACAGAGTGTACCAGAGTACATCATGGCCTTTCAGTATATTCACTGATATAAGACACTTTTGTAAATTGTTTTTAGTAAACAGAATATAATGCCTTCAATACGCCCTGGGGGGAAAACACGTATTCTCTTGTTTCATCTTATTGCTAGGGCAGAAATTGAATGCACTGTAACTCAATATGTGACAATGTTAAGATGACTTTGGCCTATTTTTAAATAAATAGATTAATAAATGAGTGAATCCTTCTCTTTGAGCCTTAAATATTCTTGAGCTTATTTTAAGCAAAGAGCATTGGGTTGGGGTTTTTGGTTTTGAACCAAGTGGAGGACTCAACAGGTGTCAGGAGTACTTGTAGAATGCCCTTACCCTGCAGACCTTTATATTTCAAACCATCATTTGTCCTTGCCTAGTAACTGGGAAATAGTGCTTGATAGTGCTTTTGGTGGAAATTAGAATCATCTTGCCTTAGCAGGCTGCTAAGGGATCTGTTGGAAGTCAGATCCCTCACCCCATCTCAGCACATAATCTCCCTCATCCTGTTTGTGTTCCTCCCTCTCCTCCACTCTTGTCCTTAACTTCATTAACTGAGTCACTTGTTCAATAGTATATCATACTTTAAGGCATATTCCAATGATTTGGAATGTTTCATAATTGAGACTGAGCTAAACACAAGAAGAACGAGGGACAAGCCCTGAGTATGGAAAGACTGGGATTCTAAAGCCAGACCTTATCCTTAATATTATAATTCTACCATCTTGATTCTCTGAATCACTGTTTTCTCTGCTGTTAAATGTAGGTATTGGCTTTGCTGACTAAAGTAGAAATAAGTAGCTAGACAGCTTCCCCCACCGCACCCCCCCCCACTCCCTATTTACACAAATAATAGAGCTAGAAGCATAAGATCCTTCCCAGGTAATTTACTACTGCTGCATTTTCAGAGAAGTGCACTGGGAAGAATAGTTTTGAAAAGGGTGGGATATAATTCACATCTCTGAAACTACTGTTTATCATGGTCTATTAATAACACATTTAGAAGAAATGGCATAATTCTATAGTCTTCTACTCAGAACAGGACAGTTTAGCCAAAGTAATTTTTGAATAGGGCCATAAGCAAAGCCCTTTCAAGGAAACCTAGAAAACGTTTGCAGAAAGCATAAAAGTGGAGTTTCTCCCTAATACATGTAAAAATGGTCACTGCCAAATTTGGAAGTGGTTGAGCATTGACCTATGAATCAGGAGGTCATGGTTAAATTCCCAGTTAGGCCATATGCCCTGGTTGCAGGCTCAATGTGTGTAGGAGGCGGCCTGTTAATGATTCTTTCTCATCATGTTTCTCTCTCTCCCTCTCCTTTCCTCTCTGAAATCAATAAAAATATTTTAAATACATAAAAATGGTCACTTCCCTATTGCCAAATTTTATTACCATTCCTAAGAGCTAACACTTCAAGATAAATAACCCTAATCCCAGAGAGAAGGCAGGGACTCTTAAAGGGGAAAAAATCAGCAACACATGCTATTAACTATTCTGCATTCTTTGAGAATCAATGTCAATAACACTGTTGCAACATTTTTCAAAATAAAGGATGGAGTTTTTTAATTGTCTAGTTAAAAAAAAAGTGCCAAGGCTGAATCCCTAGAGGGGGAAACAGAGTTTAAATCATTAACACCACAAATCTCTGTTAATTGTGAAGTGATTGCAAGTGCCTTAATCAGGATGGCATGTCTGAATGGCCCATTTAATTTTATCACACTGATTAAGTTTCTGTAAGCTAATATATGTTACATTTCCAATTCAGATAAATGAGAATTTACTGCCCTTACTAGATATTACCAAAATGCCCTGATGTGTGAAGACTAGCCTTGATATTTTCAATTGCTACTGACTTCCTATTATATAAACTTTGTATTAAATAAAATCAATGTAAGGTCAAATTAAATTCAGGAAACTTTAAGGACTAAATATGGTTTCCCCATACTTTCAGTATATTTTCACCTGGAGGTATGGAACGTATTAGTTGAAACTCATTGATTACCTTTAGTGATAAATTTTGCAAGGCTCTCTTCCCTCATATACCAATTTCTAGAACAGTCTGTACTGTTGGAAAGTACTGTAAATGTGGATGATGAATAGGCACTCTTTATTATATATGTATTATAGTTGTGCCTCTTTCAGCTGTTGATAAGAGCTCTGTTATGTAAATACAATTGCTTTGTAAATGTAAATGCTATTGGGTCATTGATCACCCAGGAGTTGGAGGAAAGAGAACAATAAAGGGAGGTGTGAGTGAAACTAGGGACAGGAATGAAGAAAATTGCTAAGTGGGAAAGGGATTGAATTGATGAAGCTACAGAACTTTTTGGAGGGGGCTAGGATGGAAAGAACAGCTGGGAAATTACGGGGAGAGAGGAGTGCTGGAGCTGCCCCTCTGTGACTGGTGTCTGAAGAGTCTCACAAGGGCCTTGCTTTCTTGAGGTCCTGAAGACTGATCACTGAGAGAAATGGGCATAGTTGGTATATGTTTGAAGCAGGAGGGACTGAAAAGAAAAGTGCTACTTAATTAAGTGGGACCAGGACATTATGGGTGCATTTCTTTTGCCCATCTCTCAACTACTCACGGAGTTTGTGAAATTCTTATCAGAAAGCAGCCCCTGAGAGGTTACAGTCACTTGCCTTCCTCATCCTGGATGATGAGGGTGCTGACTAGAACTGATGCTGCTAGTTCCAAAACCTCAGCAGCATCCTCAGTACCTTGAGTGGTATCAGGAGGTAGGCGAGGTGATAGGCAAGCTCAGCACAGTGAACACAGAAACCATCTAGATGAGAATTCCCTTGAATTTTCTCACAATACTAAATCCTTTTTATGGATTTTGGGTTTCAAAACCTGCTGTAAGTCAAATGTGTGACTAACAGAACAATAAAGCCTTCTAAATCAATTTGTAAGACATCTTGAAGATAAACAAAAAGAAAGGCTTTATAATTTCCTCCCACTATGGTTTTTTATATTCTGCCTACTTCCAAAGGCTTTCTTACTCATTCCTAGAAGTATTTAAGAACTGCTTTTTAAAGTTGAGTTTATATATGTTATATAAATGAGAAGAATGACTGTATAAGGACATGAATAGATTGGTGGTTTCTCATTTTAGCCAATAAACTCTGGGGGAATTGTTAAGTGAGTGAAGTATTTTGGGCACTTGCCTGGGTTCTTCTCCCATCATTAGGAAGGGTTCTGCAGTCTGGATAAAGGGGCTGATGCATAGATTAAGATGGAGTCCAAAGATGAAAGATAATTTTGAAAGGCATTTGGGGTCAGAGGAGCTTCAGCTAAAGGAACTGAAGACTACCCTTTGTCCAAGGGCCTTGTGCTATTTATTAACACAATTTGTCCTAAGGCAAGATGGAGTTATACACTTCAAAGGGTAAGGTTTACAGAAGCATTGTCAGAGTGGGGAATAGCCTACAGCTGTTCAGGTGTAACATGTAGATTTAAGATGCCCTGAACTGTCTAGCAGCAGACAATAATATATACAAATCTTTAGGTTTGGGGAAATTTCCTGAAACCATTTTCTAACAGGTAATTACATTTGTGGCTCAGCCCTTGTTGAACCTCCCAAGCCTCACCAACATTTTGGTGAAACTCTTGCAATTATATGACATGCTGGAATTGGTGTCCAGCAGGCACTGACTCTGTTCTTCCCTTGGGTGTCCTCTCAGTTCCTTTCCCTGGCATCTGCAACATCCAAACAGCCTTTCTTTTCAAGTAAAAGTTTCCTATTTCATATTCAATACTTATACTTGTAGGATATTTTTATTGGAGAGAGAGAGAGAGAGAGAGAGAGGAGAATCGATGTGAGGAAGAAATATCAATTGCTTGGCTGCCTCCAGTATGCCCCCGACCAGGAAAGAAGCAAACCTGCAACCTTTTGGTGTAAGGGAGGATGCTTCAACCAACTGAGCCACTTGGCCAGGGTCAAGGATATATTGTTTTTTTACTGTCTAAGAAGTTTTGTGCTTACCCTATATAATAAAGAGATAATATGCAAATTGCCCCTCATGCCCTCACACAAGATAGCTGACCCCCATGTGGTCAAAGACGGCCACCACAAGATGGCCAGCAGGAGAGGGAGGGTAGTTGTGGGCAATCAGGCTAACAGAGGAGGGATGTTAGGGGCAACCAAGCAAGCAGGGGAGGGCAGTTGGGGGCAATCGGGCTGGCAGGGGAGCAGTTAGGCATCGATCAAGCTGGCAAGGGAGTGGTTAGTGAGTGATCAGGCTGGTAAGCAGGCGAGCGGTTGGGAGCCAACAGTCCCAGATTGTGAGAGGAATGTCCGACTGGTGATTTAGGCTTGATCCCACAGTGATTGGGCCTAAACTGACAGTCAGAAATCCCCCAAGGGGTCCCAGATTGGAGAGGGTGTAGGCTGGGCTGAAGAATACCCCCCCTCCCTAGTGCACAAATTTTGAACTAATAATTATAAGTCACCTAAGATGTCAGTCATACTAGTGCTTAAATGATCCCCTTTAATGGTTTTGCTATTGGTGCAAGTGGAGTTCTTGCAGTGCCCCAAAGAAATGAATTTTATGAGGACCCCCATGGGAGGATGCAGTTTTGTGGAAAGCTTTATTAATGATGTAAAATTAAGGGGGTTCCCCTCTAAGGTCCTATCTCTCTCTGTCCTGCAGCAACTGGTTAGTTTAGCTACTGTTCCAAGATGGAGTCCATTGCATGTGAGCTCTACATAGCCATAGGCCATGCAGCTGCTTAAAACAACATGACTGTGAAGAGAGAACATGCAAACATACCATTGGTGAGTGCTATTCACAGAGCAAGAGAGAGCAAGAGCACAAGAGCAAACAAAAGATGGGACTCTTTTGTAATTATTTTTTATTACTGATTTCAGAGAGGAAAGAAAAGGTAGAGATAGAAACATCAATGATGAGAGAGAATCATTGATCAGCTGCCTCCTTTACGCCCCCTACTGGGGATTGAGCATGTGCCCTTGATTGGAATTGAACCCAGGACCCTTTATTCCATAGGCTGACCCTCTATCCACTGAGCCAAACTGGCTAGGGTTTTGGAGATTTTAACCAGGAGCTTCTTCAAACTAACCAACCACCTTTCCAAGATTTCACATGCTTCTGATGGGGCCCAACCCCTAGCCAATCCACTGTTCTTCAGGCTATACTGACAGGCAAGCATCCACCCTACACCATTCAGACTTCTATTGAGTGTGTGCCTATCTCTCCCCACCCCACCCCCACCCCGGTCTCCTCACAGTCCAGGTTGGGGCACATATGGGAGGCAGCCAACTGAAGTGCCTCTCTCTCTCTCTCTCTCTCTCTCTCTCTCTCTCTCTCTCTCTCTCTCTCTCTCCCCCCCCCCTTTCCTTCCCCTCTCTCTCAAATCAATTTTAAAAACCGGCATATTCTCAGATGAGTATTTAAAAATAAGAATCCAGGCAATAGGACTGAGTAAACAAGTCTTTCAAAACCAAATTTAAGCAAGGCAGTGAAGCATAGCCATTAAGAGCATGAGTTCTATTTCCACCCTTTTGGGAAGTTTGAATCCCAGCTCGATCTCTTACTACCTGTGTGACTTTGGTAAAGTTGCTTTACTTTTCGGTACCTCAGTTTTCTCATCCATAAAAAGAGGATGACAATAATCTTACTTGCCTCGTGAATGGTGGTAATAATGAAATGAATTACTGCATGTTAATTACTTAGATTCATGTCTGACTTATAGCTTAAGGTCAGTGAGCACTCGCTATAATTGTTTGAGTGTGGGAGCATGCTGGACTTCCCTGAGGATTTTAAGACTGCTTGATCCATGAGTCAGATCTACTCACATGTTTTGGGCAGGATGTGTTCCTCAGTACCTGAAAAAGGCAACCTGGGATCAGGTAGAGATCATCACTCTAAGCCATTTTCAAAACCAAGGGCAGTGTCACTTGTACCTTTACCCCCATAACCACATAATGTGCATGTGTACTTTCTATGGGTCTAAATGGATGTAGGCCAAGTAAAAACTCCCCATAACCTTGCTAAAGCTGACTCTGAGTGGATAGCTCTCTCAGTAAGGCCATAAAGGTCACCCATACTCCTCAGCTAAATTGATGGAATTCATCATTCTGAAACCATATGTTGAACAAGTGGATAGATCCAGAAACTTAGGCTTCTGATACCATTTAACACTGAAAATTATACCTGGAAAGACACAAAGAGATGCTTGGATGTAAAATTATAGAGAGAGCAAATTTAAAATGTAAGAAAAATAGAGAACAGTCTAATTTCTTCTTTGTAAACCTTCAACTTCTAGTTCTAATATAAACCTGCTTCTTTTGTGACTGCCTAAGTATTCCACCGTGGGGGTGGAATTTTTTAACTCATGTTCCTGATTCCCTTTCATATCTTTAACCTGGTGGTATGGAAATAAAGAATGCCAGCCTCGAACTTAAGACCAAGTTAAAATATGTGTTCGGCCACAGCTTTGTATTGGCACCTGAGTCTGGGCTGGGGCAGTGGACATATCCTTGTGAATGGCGAACAGCCCACTGGCACAACCTTTACAGGCCTGGAGTCTTGGGAGGGGTTCTCAGAGCTAACGAATGTTTTCTTAAAAGATCCCAAAATGTGTGTGGGGTAACACATGTTTTATCATAGTTATTCTGGCTCTGCGAGTGCAATGAAAATGTTAGCCTTGGCATATCAATCGTGTTTTACAGATGACTGTAATTTCCTGAATGTCAAAACTCCAAATTTTTCTGCTAAGCAAACTTTTCAGTGGCAAAACAGATTGCCTCCATAATGTATCACTGTGGGCAGGAAAAATGAAATCTTTATGCAGTGTATTATGAATCAATGAGGCATTGAGATTCTTGGAAGGGTGAGTGGACTCCGGAAAATGAAAAACTGCCGCTATTCCATCTCTACAACCGCCGCCCAGGGAGTGGAGGCTTTGACGGTAGTCAGCATGTGGGCTACAGAAATATCGGATTCAAGTTGAAACCAGTTCCTGCCTTTCCCTCATGTTGATGGGATAAATGTCACTGTAAATACAGTGGTAGGGCATTTAACAAACCTCCTAACATGACTCCCTTTGCTTCTAAGATAATGGCTCTTAGTTATTGATAAAGAAAACATGAGAGGACTGCACATGTTATTAAGAGAAAAGTAATATGGATAACAGATAATTGTGGGATACTTACCAGATGTCCTGCATCATGATAAGCACTCTACGTGGGTTATTTCATTTTATAAATCAAGACAGTGCGAAATGGGCGCTCACAGATAAAACCAATACTTAGAGGGTTAAATAATTTGCATAAGGTTACATAAGCTAGGGCTTGTTTCCAGAATTGTGTGACTTCAGAGGCAGATCTTAACTACAAAGCATTTATCAATGGCTGGCCTTTTCTCATGACTGTGGGCCAGCTAGTCCATGAGAGAGAGGAGAAGAGATATAAAAGGGACATGGCCTTGCCCTCTTTCCAAGATGCCCATAGCCTCGGACGGAAGAGAAAACTTAGACATGAATACCTTACATTACAAAGTCAAATGAACAAGGTCCCCTAAGAGAAGTCAGGATAACCCTTCCTGGAGGTTCAAAGGAAGGTATGTTTGCCTCAGCTGTGGACATCACCAGGAAGGGAGCCTTGAGAAGACAGTCCTATTTGAACAGACAGGTAGAGAGGAGCAGACAGTGTTGTGACTGGGGGACAAGCATAAGCAAAAGCAGAAAGCAGCAAAATGAAGATAGGGAGGAAGAGTTTGGTTTGGTTAGAATGTGGGAGTCCATGTGCAGAGGATCAGAGATAGGATGGAAGATAAGACTGGACCAGTAACTTAGTGATAAATCATGAATATTATTCATCTAAAATCAGCCTGGTAATATTCTCTGCAAAGCCTTGTTCTTCTTCATTTACACCATTGCTTTTACATTTATTTTTTAAATATATTTTATTGATGTTTTATAGAGAAGAAGGGAGAAGGACAGAGAGTTAGAAACATCAATGAGAGAGAAACATCGATCAGCTGCCTCTTGCACACCTCCTACTGGGGATGTGCTCACAACCAAGGTACATGCCTTTGACCAGAATCGAACCTGGGACCCTTCAGCCCGCAGGCCGACGCTCTATCCACTGAGCCGAACGGTTAGGGCTACATTTATTTTGAAACCAGATATTTCTTTTGAACATTATATATATATTTCAGAGAGGAAAGCAGAGGAAGAGAGTGAGAGAAACATCAATAATGAGAGAGAATCATTGTTTGACTGCCTTCTACACACCCCTTACTGGGGATTGAACCCACAACCTGGGCATGTGCCCTTGACCAGAATCGAACCCAGGACCCTTCAGTCTCCAGGCCAAAACTCTATCCACTGAGCCAAACCAGCTAGGGCTAAACCAAAGATTTTTGACAGGATCTTAGCCCCAGCAAAATTCTAAGGGAATCAAGCTTGACTTAGGTGTCCTTAATTTTTCTTCTCAGTCTTATTTTCTTCCTTGAAACTCAGTGACCATCTCTGTAATGCCCTGCACACACCCTTCCTCCTCATCAATGTGGCTCCTGATTATTAAATCCATAGGCGGGCTATCTTAGAGGTCATTTACACTCCCCCCATCTAAGTGCCTGGTAACTCTTCATGGCTTATGACTTTCTACCCTTTATCCCCTGCCCCCTCCAGACACACGTGAGGTAGATGCTAAAACCAAAGGAATAAACCTCCTATTGTGGTTTTTCTAGCCATCCATGAGAGGGAGGGGCTGTGCTCCCAGCACCCCTGAAAATCATGCCACCCCACAGGCTGGCCCTGGTTGCAGGTCCTATTTTAGGGTCTTGCGGAAAGCTCTGAACTGTTTTATGCTAAATGCCTTTCATTCTCAAATAAATGAGCCAAGTGTCACAGGGTAGCAGAATGAGTCTGAATGTCTAGACATGGGTTTCAGACTTATGTAACTTGATGACTTATGAGCTGTGTGATCTTTCACCTTTCTGTGCACTAATATCTGCACCTATGAAATGGATTGGGCCTATTTGTTTCACAGGCATATGAGGATCTAATGAGAGAAGAAAAAAATGTGCCTTGCTAAAAAAAAAAAAAAAAATTACCATAGATACATTTTTAGAAGAGGACAAAGAGGGTGTTGTCCCTTCAAGAAGATTTGGAATCATAGATCTTTAACCCTTGAAAAGGAAATTAGAAATATAAATATTTCACATTTAAGAGCCTCAAAGGTGAATCATTCATCACCAGACGTTTGCTTGGTACAATGAAATGCAGCAACACCAGCCACTCCAAAATGTACCTGCCCATATTTCAACTGTCAACACATTCTTCCCACCACACAGAAGGTGAAGGTCGATGTATTCTCCCCACACATATTTCTATTCACACTTTGACTCTTGAACGTTAAATGGAAAGAGGTAGGGTAGGGGAACAACAGGACTTCAAAAGTACATCTAGGGAGATAAATCTTGTTTTCACTTAGTGTGTTCATGACTGATTCATGATTCTGAAAAGGAAAAGAGGTTTGATCAAAACTGTCACCAAATGTCCTCATTTTAAATTGCTGTGCTTTGTTTGAGCAGAAAGGGACAGGCTTCCTGAATGTGACTATTGAAGCAGCCTTTCAGCTGAATGCAATGGCCAGTCACTTACAGGCTATGATTTCAGGAAGGCCTCCGACTTCATAGTATTTGCCTTGCTGCTGCCAGAAATTCTCTAAGTGCAGAGGGCACAGCATTGCTCCTCAGCGGGATGCCTCTGCAAAATGGAAATCCTTCTGGTGTTGCTAAGTACATGACACCTTGATGAAAAGAATTTTTCTAATCTCTGTTCCTTCTAGAGCTAAGATTTTGAGTAGCCTAAGCTGAGAGAGTCCAGCAGGGATAAAGCAAAAGGCATAGGACAGGGGATAGAGAAGATTGAAGGACAATATCTTCTGGCCAAAATGAAGGAAAAAAATAAATATTAACTAAGCATGACATATCAGTGGAGAAATGTTTGAGGTAAAGGGACCTTCTTCACCCTGTCAGGTGGTATTTTGCGTACAACAGTCTCTTCTGACTGGGGAATTCCAAAATTGTGGCCTGAGGAACTGTAGGAAGCCAGAGAAAATGTAATGTTGGCAATAAGGGGCGTGTGTGACTTGCAGAGTAATGCACCCAGGCTCTGATTAATGGTGAATGAGCTGGGAAGAGGAGCTGATGATGTACAGTGGGAGAGGCAGAAAGGGCCATCCTGGGCAATTCAAGGCTTCATGGTACACATTCAGTCAACGTGACCCACCAGTCTGCAATCCCATCAAGTGCTGGTCCTGTGCTGAGAGATAGGAGATGTGCCTAGTCATCTTGACTTTTAGAAATGTACAGCCTGGTTTAAAAGACAAAATGCTATATATGTTCATGTACAACAGAAGATAGTGAGGAAAACACTGAATTGGGAGTTAGGAGACTTGTGTTCTCATCCTAAAGCCACTGCTGACTAGTTGTGTGTCCTTGGGCAAATCACTTCCTTTGAGGCTCAATCAAGTTTCTCTTCTGAAAAACTGTAATTCTATGTGTTGTCCTATGTACTTTAAGGGAGTGTGTAGGAAACTAAAGCAATAAGAGCCGAAACCGGTTTGGCTCAGTGGATAGAGCATCAGCCTGCGGACTGAAAGGTCCCAGGTTCGATTCCAGTCAAGGGCATGTACCTTGGTTGCGGGCACATTCCCAGTAGGGAGTGTGCAGGAGGCAGCTGATCAATGATTCTCTCTCATCGATATTTCTAACTCTCTATCCCTCTCTCTTCCTCTCTGTAAAAAAATCAATAAATATATTTTTTTTTTAAAAAGAAATAAGAATGGTGAGCCATTCACCTTTTCTCATGAAACTTCTGATTGTTATTCACCTGGCTTGCCTCCCTTCCCTATTTTTCTCTCTCCCTCCTCCTTCCTTCTCCCAGGCACTGATATCAATGGATTTTCTTCAGATGACCTTTCTGAAAAACCATTGTGGGAAGGGGGATGTCATTTAGAGTAATCATCTGTGGCTTTAAATCCAACTTGCTGCGAGTCACTATCTCAGAGAATTAACCTCAATTGCATAGAGAAAAGCCAAGCCAGGAGGCAAATCTCTGTAGGTGGTTCATGTGGCATGTAAGTGAATCTGACTCCCCACTGACATCTTCAAAGGGAATGATTAATGGAAGAGTCCGAGGGTGGTGCCACACTCTAGCATTTGCCTTAGGTTAGAAAATCAGTCAGATATCTCTGTCAGTGGGAGCATTGACTTTTAGTCCTTCTTTATGGCTTTCGAATCTTGCACTGGAGAATAAGGGAGCTTCTACTAAACAAGGGGGCTCCATTTTCCTGAAGCTGATGATTGTCAGTCGCCTTGAGCATGATATTCTTTTGTTTTGTTAAGCCTCATGTGAGGACACTTTTTTCATTGATTTTTAGGGAGAGTGGAAGAGAGAGGGAAAGATAGAGGGAAACCTATGTGAGGGAAACATCGATTGGTTGCCTCCTGCATGTGCCCTAACTAGGGCCTGGGAAGGGGAGGAGTCTGCAACTAAGGTACATGCCCTTGACTGGAATTGAACCCGGAACTGTTTGGTCTGAAGGCCGGCGCTCTATCCACTGAGCAAAACCAGCATGATATTCTGAAACCTGGGGAAGGAGTTACACTGTGGGTTTTGGTTCATGACTCTGCCAAGAACAGGCCATGTGACCCCAGAAAAGCCCTTATCATTTATTTCTGGGCATCGGTGTGCTCCTTGGTAAAGGGATTGGACCGATTGACTTCCAAAGGGCCTGCCAGCCCCACTACCCTATAAAATATGCATCTGTTGTCTGGCTCCCATCAGTTCCCTTCACAGAGGCTTTGTGTATCAGCAGGTGGGACAGCTTACACACCTAGAACATGGCTCTCCACCATCTAGAGAGCAGCCATGAGCTCAGCCTATGCATGGAGGGAGCTATGGAGTACTCTCAGGCTTCTTGCTCACTGAACTGCTCCTCACTGTGACTATAGGATGACCACACCCCTCCTCAGTAACAGAGAGTCCCCTTCTGCACAAGAAGGTGCTTATAAAATGCCATTAAAAAAAGAATTTACACTCTGTCAAAAATCGTGAGATGTTTATGTGTTCACCAACCAAATGGAACCGTGACATATTTCACAAAATACATAGCTGTCTGGTTTCACGTCCTGTAAGCTTGCCCACACTGGCACATTTTGGACAGGAACAAAAATACCTTTTTTCTCTAGGACTCAAGACATTACAGTGTGATATTCACTTGCAACCTGGAGGAGCACTCTTGACTGGGGAGGGGCTGGAAAGGGTGCTTGGCCCCCTAAACTTCCCACTGCAAACGAAATGATTTCAGGATAGGTTCTCTTTTTTGCCTTAAATGTTAAACACAGGCAGCCAGAGTCTTTTATCTATGCCTTGAAAAGTAACCTCTGACACGCAGAAGTTGCAGAATTCTTGTACGCTTTTAGCGCTAACAGACCCTTCAAAATAATTCCTTCTGCACAAGCAGGATCCTCTTGTCTTTGGTGACCTTTCCTATACTCACTCAAATGTGACATCTGTTTTTTTTTTTGTTTTTTTTTTTAGGTAGAGAGATTGGGCGGGGGGTGAGTGAGGTTTCTTTCCATTCACAAAGTTATCACTGTAAAGAAACACGCTGTACCTGGTACTGTATACAGTATAATGCTTATTTCCACACACATACAGCATAACCTTGTTACCCAGTATGTGTACCTTTTGCAGCCTCAGTATCTGCAGAAAAAAATCTCTCCCAGGGGAAAGGAGGCACAGCCCTGCCAGCCCTTGAAATCCTGAATGGTTACAATTCCTTACAGTTTAAGTGATTAACAAGGTCTGCTTCCCACACAAAAACCAGGGCTTTCACTTCATCTCTCTCATCACCTTAAAACAGTATTAGAGCTCATTAAAATCAACCCTCGACTCAAGAAAGGCAGCCTTCATTTAGGGGATAACATTTCCCCTGTGCTGTTCTGGAAAATAGCACAATGCTGAGAGCAGGCATTTATCTTGACTAGTTTTCTTCTAACGATTTCTCCCAAGTGCACTCAAGGTGCCTGCTTCCCAGACAGCAGGCCCAAGTGAATGAGTGCAACCGGCTACAGCCTGCTCAGAATTACCTTAAATGATATTTATTGACTGCCTACCATATGAAAAAGCCCTGTTACCTGATTCCTTGTCTTTATGGAGGTCCCTAAAGAAATGATTCCATGTGTCTCTGGATTTCTCACAGTCTGCAGATGGCAAGGGAGCCTGCTATCTGGTTTCCTCGTCTGTGGAATGTGAAGCTTAAGCTAAAATGGTTGCCAACTGCATCCCTCTGCTGGCCCCAGCACTGATGTGCCCAGATCCCATTCCTAAGGCTCTCTCGTGGGTACACCAAAACCACAGAATCAGCCACTTTTTTCACAATTTGGCATATTCAACTACATCCTACTTTAAATGTCTACTCTGACCAGACTAGTTGTGCCCTTGGGCTGTGCAAAGCAAGCACTCACACTCTGGAGGCTCAGATGTGCCTGGTAATGAGGATCCAAAAACCAAATAGAGCATCAGCCAGCGCAGTGGGCAAGAGTTGTGTTCAGCAGTTACGCAGACCTGACAGACATTCACTAGCTGTGGTTTTAGATGGTTAAATAAAGTATTATAGCTAAATACCATTATCTGTTTAAATAGCAACAACAATAATAGTAACTGGTATTTATTGTTATATCCCAAAACAGACCTAAGTATGTATATGTGTGTTTGTGTACACACACCCACACATGCACTTAACAGCTGATAGTTGAATTGATGTTTTCTGTCCTTAACACATTGGAATTAATAATTATTCAAAGTGTATATATATTTTGGGGGTACACACACACACACACACACACACACACACACACACACTAGAGGCCTGGTGCATGAGAATTCATACACTGGAGGGGGGGGTCCTCAGCCTGGCTTGCCCCCTCTCATAGTCTGGTAGCACTCAGGGGTGGGAGGCAACCCAGCGATCAGGGAAAGGCAACACCCCTATCACATGTCTGCTGCCAGCAGAGCAAGCCTTGGCCACCCCTGGTTACCTGAGCCTTGGGCGGCCCTGAGGGGCTTGGCAGCCACCATCCGAGGCTTGCCTGTGCCTCAGGCCATTTCTGGCCTGCTAGGGAGCTGAGGGAACTGGGCGTACTTTCCTGTGGTGGCACTTAGACATTTCCCAAGCCTCCCTTCATGGGGCCCTAACTTCCTTATCTACACACCCAAGTGGGATTTCTGTAGAAGTTCTTTCCACCTCAAAAAGCACACTGAGTATTAATGAACCGAGACTCACAAAATAATTTTAGAATGCAAAAAAAAAATTCAGGAGGCATTGTAAGCTGCAAAACTTTTCATGCCGCCAAGCAATTGAATGAACTCTGGATAAAGCCTGATAACTACGGGTCATAAAGCTTGGAATTTCACATCTTGTTGAAGAAATCGGCTTTTTCACTGTTTGCAAGTCCATACTAGATTTATGTACTTTGGAGCCTACTGTGCTTTGGGAAGGAAGAGAGCTAGATTTATTTCAAAAGAAGTAAATATCACCGGGACTTATTATGTGAAGAATTCCACATTAGGTTTGAATTTACAGACATTAGAAATCCTGCTTCCTTTTCAAGGAAGAAGAAAACATAATTTTCCTACTTTGTAAGAGAAAGAAGAATGGCATAGAAAAATGTCCTTTTGTTTAATGTAAACACATTTGTGCTCTGTTTACTGTCCCCCCACAATACACAAGATAGGTTAGAGGGGGGAAATCAATTAACTAAGCTGTTAATAAAGTTATTAGCTTATAAACACAAAACTATTCCTTTGGGTGAGGTGTAAAGAATAGCAAAAAGCTGAAACCGGTTTGGCTCAGTGGATAGAGCATCAGCCTGCTGACTGAAAGGTCCCAGGTTCAATTCTGGTCAAGGGTACCTTGGTTGTGGGCACATCTCCAGTAGGGGTTGTGCAAGAGGCAGCTAATTGATGTTTCTCTGTCATCGATGTTTCTAGCTCTCTGTCACTCCCCCTTCCTCTCTGTAAAGAGTCAATAAAATATATTTTTTAAAAAGAATAGCAAAAAATATCTGCAAGAAGAACTGAATAACTTGTTTGGTGTGTACAAGACCTGTAACCTCTTCCAACTTGGTTTTATATCCTGGAAGGATTATGTCTTGCTAAGGACTGTAGGCAACCCATTCCAGTGAAAATTTTGTTTCTCTTATAGATCAGTGGGCTCCAAAGAGTTGGTCCTTCTCCTCACATCTCTTGGGTTGACCAAGAGATCCTGACCATAACATCAACTTGAGGAGGAAAGGGAGAGGTTCAGTGTCCAGATCATTTGGGTTTTCCTAGTGTTGTAAAGACAATCAAATCAAATCATGGATGCTGCTGCTCTAAGTAACCCATTCTATGGGAAGGTGATAGCTTAGATAAAGCATGACTAGATAAAGCATGACTAAGCCACAAGACTGTTGACAAATGTACCAAAAAACAATCATGCAGTGAGTATCCACCCATTTCAAAATAGTCCCCTCTCAAAGTCCTACACTTCTTTTACAAGACTGCTGTCTCTGCTGATCACAATGCTTATGGAACTCTTCTTTGGAGACTGCCAGTATTTGAGTCACACAAGAGCAGCAGTTAAAGTGGCAACTCCAGGGCTTGAAGGATCCATTCCCACCAGAGGCATATTTCCTTTTGATTTACTTACATGTGCTTTTATTTATTCTGTGCTCATATATTAATGTCGTTTGATCTGACATTCATATTCCTTGATTTGACCAAGTCATTTACATGCAGTGGAGATTCCATGTGGTTGGTTCAGACATCATTAATCGAGGAAGGAGACCAGACCTTCAGCATTAATGACTCAATGTCATGCAGAACTCCTACTGTTTGGAGACTTATGACAACAGACCACAGTTCTTATTTTTCTACCACTCATCCTTGATCCAAAAACAAGATGTGCAAAGGTTGAACTTAAAAAAATCCAACACAAAGCAACTAAGCTACGGATATAATAAAATCTTTATTTCTATTGATTTGGGCTACAGATTTGTTCCCTTTCTTAAATTAACTTTTCATTGATCACTCCTATGACCTTAAGTGGTATAGTTTTGCTGGCATTCTTCCATTAAAAAAAAAAGGCTTTGGTACTTATTCCCCTTTGAGTAGCACAAGAAAAATCTTACTGTAGCCTTTCGTTAAACAGTGGCCTTAAAGTAAGTGTTCCAGCATAATCCTCATAACTTTTCTCAGGCAAAGTTCCCTGGGCAGAAAAGGGCATCCGTAGAGCTTGTCTAAGGAGTACAGTGAGGAGCTCAGACTTGCTCTTGGGAGGAAATTCGGTTTACTCACACTCTGGGTATTCCCTGGAATCTCTGAGAGACTTTTGATCTCTGAGGCCACATGTGTGGGACAGTGGTTCTCATGCATATGCATCAGAATTTCCTGATGGGATTATTAAAACAGGATGCCAGGCTCAACCCCCTAGTTTCTGCTTCAGTTAATGGATTCAAGAATGTGCATTTCTCACAAGTTTACAAGTGATGCTGATGGCTGCTGGTCTGGGACCACAATTTGAGAACCACTTCGGTAGTTTGTCTGTAGAGGCAGAACTAACAGGTTTGTGTCCCAATACTGGAATGGGAAGAATACATGTTCTGGAGTCAGAGAGAACTAGGTTCAAGTTTAAGTACCCCTACTTGTAGCATGGCCCTGAGTCTATTCATTCCCTGAGTCTCAGTTTCTTCATCCTTTGAAATGGGAGTGATATTATCTAATTCACAGTATTGTTGGGAGTTAATGTGTGTTAGGCACAAGCGCCCCCAGCTCCTAGATATGCAATTGGTATAAGGACTAATGTGTGTTAGGCACAAGCGCCCCCAGCTCCTAGATATGCAATTGGTATAAGTGCTGTCTCTCACGAGCCTAATATTTTCCCTTCATGAGGATTAGTGAGGTCTTTCAGGCTTGGTTTATTTGCTGTCCTAGGTAATTAACAAACACAAAGACAGAATCTATCAAAATACAGGCCTTCAGCCCAGCAATATTCCTTGCACTTAGACTGATTCCCACAGGCTACTTGCCACTTGTGACTTGTGGGCAAATTCTTGCCTCTCTCAGGACCCTGAGTTCCTCACCTCAAAAGATAAGGGTTTGACCTAAGTGTTTTGTTATCTCAAAGGTTCCTTCTTGTTCTGAAAGTCTAGGATTGCATGACTTAGTACTCAGGTACTCATTGCAGGATAATCTGTAAAAAAAAAAATATATGGTTCATGTTTTTGTCCATTTCCTTACATTTAATATTCTTAAATTCCCCAGCCTTCTTAAATAGTGAGATACTGCACAGAAAATCAGGGGAAGCTGTTAAATATTACCAGATGTCCTTTGTAGCTAGATCTCTTTAAAATATTCCATCACAGACATAAAATGGTATATCTGTTATTTAATACTGACATCTAGTGGCTTTTCCTTATCAAAGAAAAATGTATGTATTTTCCTAGTTGATCCTAAGCTCTGCTGCAGACTTTCATTCAACAATCTTTTATTAATCACTTATTTGATGCCAAACATTGTGCTTGGTTCAGAGGAGATAATGTTGATAAATGATACCTGGTCCCTGTCCTCCCAGAGCTCATAGTACAATGGGAGAAGCAGACAAATTGCTACATAACCTCAGCACATTGTGATAAATGCTACAATGGGAGAATACCAGTGCAGTGGGAACAGAGGAACATCAGGGCAGTGAATTCTGCCAAGAAAGGCCAAGGAAGGTTTCAAGGAAGAGTCAATCTTTGAGTTGAGTTCTAAGGGCTTTTCCAGATAACCTCCAAAATTACAGATACAAACTATCACAGAGTGGGCCCTCCATATGCAAAGGAAAGAGACCTGTAGAATCATTGCCTGTGACCAATTTGGAAAATTAACATTACTTTTACATACCTGGGGCATAGAATATTGAACAGAGCTTCTCAACCTTGACACTATTGATATCTGGTTGGATAATTCTTTGTGCATTGTCACATGTTTAGCAGCATCCTGACACTCGACCTACTAGATGCCAGTAGCATCTGCCCCCAGTTGTGACAAGCAAATGTCTCCAGATATTGCCAAATACCTGGGATTCAGAGGAGGGGAGGGAGATGTAAAATCACACAGGAAAAGGAGGAAAATGTCTGATAGAAACAAGAGAGAGAAAGGTGGTTGCCAGGTCCCATGGGGAGGAGCTTAGACTTCATGTCATAGATCACATGTGTCAAACACAAGGCCCGCGGGCCAAATCCGTCCCGCCAGGCCTTGCAATGTGGCCCGCACCGCGCTGTCATCACTGCACTCCGCTGCGTTTCCATCACAATGACAGTTTATGACTGTTCAGTAAACCATTCGGCCCGCGATTTAGGCTGGATTTTAGATTTTGGCCCCTTCTCTGATTGAGTTTGACACCCCTATCATAGATGATATGGAGCCATTGAGAGGTCTTAACTAGGGAATGACAGGTCAGATGTATGCTATAGGGGTGTGTGAAATGAATGTGACACTGGAAGTGGGGAGGTGGACCAGAATGCTACTACAGTGATCTAGTAAAGAAGTGATGAGGGTGTGACACTGGGCATTGGAAAGGATGGACTGAAAAGCTATTAAAGAACTAGAGTCAGGTTCGGCCAGCATGGCTCAGTGGTTGAGGTCGACCTATGAACCACTAGGTTATGGTTCAATTCCTAGTCAGGGCACATGCCTGGGTTACAAGCTTAATGCCCAGTAGAGGAGTGTGCAGGAAGCAGCCAATCAATGATTCTTTCTCATCGTTGATGCTTCTATCGCTTTCTCTCTCCCTCTCTTCCTCTCTGAAATCAATAAAAATGTTTTGTTTTGTTTTGTTTTTTAATTAGAGTCAACAGGACTTGGGGGAAAGTTCATATGTTAGTGATGGGCAAGACAGAGGAGGCAGGGTGTCCCCTAGGTTTCTTGCTGGGACAACTCTTTCATTGGTTGCTGCTGTTTCCTCAGTTACTTATCAATGACAGGAAAAAGTTGGCCTAGACTTGTGCAGGATAGCTCATTTCACTGTGCTCTGCCTGCAAAGCCATACAGAGTAAAAAAACAATGGCCATTAACCCAGGTAACTGATTGGGAGTCATGTCTCCAATTTAAAGATGTGATTCCTGGTCATCTAAATTAAATGACACTTTTAGTCACAAGATATTTCCATCCAAATACTATTAAATGAAACAGACTGAGTGTGATTTTCTTATGACTGAACTTGGCTCACTGATTTAAAATGAAATCAATCCATTCAGCAACAACCTTTGGGGTTATGTCAATCTGAAAGGAGATTTCCAGCAACTACCCCAGACCTGCTTTCACTTGCATCTTGTTTTGTTTTCATCAGTGCCTGGATATGGGCATTGCCAAAAGGAATGACAAGATATGGTGATGTTATTGTGGGGTACAGTCAAAATCCGGATACATTTTGACAGGCTTAGACTTACGGTATTCTAACAAAAAGAAATGGGACCATAAATAAACGGCGTCAGGCTAGGATAAGGTAGTTTGGGTTTCAAAATGGTATATGTGTAAATGAATGAAATAATTTAGTTGACTGTGTGTCAGTGGTATGGCATGTCTGCTAACAAGGCCAATGTGATATGAGGCCACATTTAGAAAAATGGTGTCAAGAGTGAGAGGGAGGTTATACTGTCCCTATGTGTTATTTGTCAGACTATGCCTGGAGGGCATATTGCAATAAAGTGGGATATATTCACAGGCAAAGAAGAGGACAGAAAGGGCAGTAGAAACTGGGTAGAGAATAGTTGAGAACCATATTTAGCACAAAGAAGAAAAACCTCTGGGTATTACATGTTTTCTTTTAAATATCTGGAGCCATATGTGTGGAATTAAAAACCAGTCTCTAGCCCTGACAGTTGGCCCATGCACTGAAGGATTGTGGGTTCGATTCTTGGTCAAGGGAACATACTTGGGTTGCAGGCTCACTCCTAAACATATCTGGGTTGGCGCGTGTGGAAGGCAACTAGTGGATTTGTCTGTGTGTCTCTCACATCGATGTCTCTCTCTCTGTCTGTCTCTCTCTCTAAAAATCAATGGGAAAAACATACTAGGGCGAGGATTAAGAAAGAAATAAAGAAAGAAAGAGAGAGGGAGGAAGAGAAGGAGAGAAGAAGGGTGGGAGGGAGAGAGGGAAGAAGGGTGGGAGGAAGGAAGAAAAGAAAGGAGGGAGGGAGGGAGGGAGGGAGGGTAGAGGGAGGGAGGGAGAAAAAAGGAAGGAAAGAAAGAAAGGTTCCTAAACAGGTCCTCACATCCTGAAACTACCACATCTTGCAGACAACACATCATTATTTTAAGCTCATATCACTCTCTGAGTACTAGATCCGTCCATTCAACTCTCTTTTTAAATGTTCTGCAGTCACTTCAGACATTTTTCAAGAGATCTGGGAAGCATCATTAATCCCTTCTTCCTTTCACCTTCATTTTGTCACAAGTCTTGTTAATTCTATCTTTCAAATATTTTTCTAGTCTGCCTCCCTTTCTTGGTCTTGTTTTCTACAGTAACCTAAGTTAATTTCTCTAATTCCATCTTCACACACCATACATAGTGATTGTTTTAAAACACAGATCTCATCATGACACTTCCCTGCTTAAAACCTTTTAAGAGCCTCTTTGTCACCCACAAAAGTCTAATTTTTTAAATATGGCATCTGAGGCCTTCCACAACCAGGTTTATTGCTACATCTTCACCCTCAATTCCTGCCACCATCTTGGAATTCCCAATAAGATTTTTTAATGCACTTCTTCCACACACAACATGGTAGTTTATATATCTGTACCTTTGCTCATGCTGATCTTTTTGTCTCGTACTCCATTTCTCTCTTCTTGCCTCATCTAATTCTTACTTGTTTTTCAAAATAAGTTACACAAACTCTTCTTCTTTCATCAGTTTAGGCTAAAAATCATTGCAAGTTGCCTTCTTTGTGCCTTGTACTTGCTCTAACATTATATTGAAACTAGAGGCCTGGTGCATGAATTCATGCACAAGTAGGATCCCTCTGCCTGGCTGGTGATTGAGGTCTATTGGGAGGCCAGCTGGGGAGGGATCTCAGAAAGTTGGCCAGCAGGCTCCCCCATCAGAGCCAATTGGGTGGGGTGCAGGCTGGCTGTTCAGGAGGTTGGCCAGCCAGCTGGGCAGGGGGGGGGGGCATGGGAGGTTGGCTGTGGGAGCACACTGACCACCGTGGTGCAGCTCCTGCATTGAGCGTCTGTCCTGTGATGGTCAGTGTGCATCATAGCAACTGGTTAACTGGTCGTTCTGGTTGTAATGGTTGCTAGGCTTTTATATATATAGATATTCTGCTTAGATTCCCACCTCTTACTCTTGTCATTGTCCCCCATGCCTGTCTCAATGCCAGGCACACATTAGGTGCTTAAACTGAACTAACCAGTGGAAAAGTGCCACCCATGTCCCTGAGCTTATTTGATTCCCAATATATTCCCATAAGGTTGGGCTTGGATATCATTATTTGCTGTGGGTGGGAAGACCACTTCGCTAATGTTCCCTTAACAACTCTTCACTCTGAGGAATTGGTATCCTGGATCCTTTGCCCAGCTAAACCTCCCAGATTTTATTCTTACCTGCCTTCTCAGTACCAACACATTATGCAACTCTGGAGGCCACTGGACAATCCTGGAGACCTGCCCTTTAGCAGATCTTCCTTTTAATTTATGAGATTATTTTTCAAGTAGCATTAAGTGTTTCCAGTTATGGCAAGCTGTGCCTCTGGGCCTGTTTTCCCTGGAGGAAGTGGGCCATTGGCAATCACTGAATCTCCAGATCTATTGCCATCTGAATGTAGGGTGGCTATTATCACAGAGAAGTGTGTATGCATGCACACCTGCATGTATGCCTATGTGGAGGGTCCTTTAATTCCTTTTGCCTCCATGATATTCCCTACAGTGTAGAGACTCAGGCTGCCCACATTGGTCTGTGCTCATCTAATGCAGACACTAGGGACCTGAGAGTGAAAGGAGTCATACAGCCAGAACATGAAGACTCTTGGAATGTCTGTCTCTGCCTTTCTGTGATGTCTTCTCTCTCTCTCTCCATGTGGGAATGGTACTTAGAAATCTCTGTTCCTGACACTAACCCTGTTGATTGTCATTAATCTGCTCTGAAAGGTAAGGGAGAGTTGTTAGAAAGGAGCATCTCAGACTGGAACTGAGGTGCACTCTAGAATTTACCAGAAGATGTCACTGTAGGCTTAAATCAGGAAAACATACTAGGGAAGGACTGTCAACTAAGCATGGAGGTGACTCCACTATGGTGGTTCAAAACACCCAGCAGCCCCCATTTTAATGCATGCCTGGAAAAGCAGGTTGAAAGATTAATCCAAATGTGTCACTGAACTTCATAAATTTCATTTTTTCCCAAATGATCATACTAATTGTCACTAAGTTATCTCCTAACGCCTAACATAAAGGCTTGATAACTATGTACTGAATGAATGAATGAATACCAAATCTTGGAGTGGAAGGAGGAAGCCCTTGAGAATAGTCACCTTTGTTGTTAAAGGCTGCTTGGGAACAAGAACTGCCATTCATTAACAGTGTGTCTTCACTGAGATGAATTTTAGTGGCAGCCACTAAGTCAGGTCCTAGGAAAAGCAGTGAGAATATGTGAAGGTGGTCTTGGCCCCCTCTTCATCTTCACTCCAAGATGCTTCTGTGTTCATGCTTGTTTATTCTAGAAAAATATTGAAAGTGATTAAATTTTTTTTTATGTAATTTTTGCAAGGCACTTAGAAGATTTGCCAAAGTTTTTATATGATCAGGCATATCCTTCTTAGTTTCCAATTTTTCCAGAATAGTAAATTAAATAAGCAATTGAAGGAGTTACTGAGATTCTGCTTTGTACCAGGTGTAAAGGCCAAGGTACAAAGGTGGAATGGATAGTGTGAGAGTTATAGAAGGACTAGAAGCACAGTGCATGAAATTTGTGAACTGGGGGGAGGGGGGTGTATCCATGAGCCCAGCCTGCACCTTCTCCAATCTGGGACCCCTTGGGGGATGTATGACTGCCGGTTTAGACCCAATCCTGTGGAACTGCCAGCCTGATCACCACCTAGCCACTCCCCTGCCAGCCTTATCAACACCTAATTGCTCCCAGTGAGGCCACCTGGTCAAGGGTCATTCTAGAATTAGTTTAGATAACTTGAATGTTCTAATAACTTGTCCATTTTACCTACATTATCTAAATTTTGACATACAATTGTTCTTATACTTTACTAAAGGCCCAGTGCATGAAATTTGTGCATGAGGAGGTCTCTTAGTCCCACTTGCACCCTCTCCAATCTTGGACCCCTAGGAGGATGTCCAACTGTGGGGTCAGACCTAAACCAGCAGTCAGACATCCCTCTCACAATCCGGGACTGCTGTCTCCTAACTGCTCACCTGCCTGCCTGCCTGATCACTCCCTAACCACTCTCCTGCTGGCCTGATTAACACCTAACTGCTCCTCTGCCAGCCCAATCACCCCAACTGTCCTCCCCTGCCTGCTTGATCACCCCAACTGCCCTACCCTGCTGGCCTGATTGCCCCTAACTGCCTCTGTCTGCCCGATCACCCCTAATTGCCCTCCCCTGCTGGCCTGATCTCACTCCCAACTGCCCTCCTCTGCAGGCCAATTTGATTCTGATTGGTTGGTTTCTATTCCAGTCAGCGACAAAAGCTCCATTTCCTAGGCAGCCATTGGCTCCTCATAGTTGACCCAGATTTGGTTCTGATTGGTCAGTTTTTACCCCAGTCAGCATCAAAAGCTCCACCTCCTAAGCAGCCATTAGTTCCTCACAGTTCACCCAGATTTGGTTCTGATTGGATGGTTTCTATGCCAGTCAGCATCTCTGGGCTTATTAACAGGGCCTGATCAGAAAGGCAGGGCTGATCAGCAGCCCCAGTAAAGACCTGGAGAGAAATGGAGGTGCAGCTGCTGACCAGGCCCAGGAAGAAAAAGGCAAGTGCTGATCAACAGCTGCCACAGAGGCTACAGATAAGACCCTGCTTCTCTCTTCATGCCTTTCTTCGGGCCTGGTTCACAGCCCCCCTCAGCAGTCAGTGGTGGGTCACCACGGTAACCCAGCCCTGACTTCTGGACTGACTTCTGGTTGCTTGAGTCTCTTGGTTATTGAGGATGTAACAGACCCAGGGTTTTTATAAATAAGATGGCACAGAGCTCCTGTCCTAGAAAACATAGTTTAAGCAGAAATACAAACAAGTAATTGCAATTTAGTATCAAAAGTGTTCCAGTACAGGCTAAGTGTGGAACTGCTATGTGACACAGGGAAGAGGTGATGGCTGGCAGCAAGGGTTGCAGTAATTTTTCCCAGAAGAAATATAGTACTTGGATGGGACTTGAAAGATGAGTAGAATTTTCCAGTCAAAGAAGGAAGGTCATACCAGGTAGAGGAAACACTCAATGTGGGAGCTGCTCTCTGGTGGTCAGTGCGCTCCCACAACCAACCTCCCATGCCTACAGCATAGGTCCCAGGGTGCCCGAGTTGCTCAAAAGCCAAGACTAGGAAGAAACATTTCCCAGGTTTAGTTAGTTGGGTGATGGAGTTGGTTCCTTTTGGCTCCTTGTGCATGTGTGTAGAGCCACCAGCCTTTCACATGGGAATGAATAAATTTCAAAAAACTGTAAGCCATTCCCCAGGCTATTTTAAGGAACTAAATGCTAATATTCAGTGTTTATTTTTGTTTTCCTCCCACAATATGCCCTCCTATCTCCTCTTCTTTTATGCATTGCAACTGAGTGGAAATTTATTTTAATATATTTCTTTATTGATTTCAGAGAAGAAGGGAGAGGGATAGATAGATAGAAACATCAATGATGAGAGAGAATCACCGATCGGCTGCCTCCTGCATGCCCCCCACTAAGGATCGAGCCTACAACACGGGCATGTGCTCCTGGTTGGAATCAAATCCGGAATCCTTCAGTCTGTAGGCCGAAGCTCTATCCACTGAACCAAACCGGCTAGGGTGGAAATTAATTTCTTATTAAAAGCCCACCCCCTTGTTGTTTCTCCCCTTGAGCATACCTGATCACATACAGGCTTAATGTTTTGGAATGTGTGTGTGTGTGTGTGTGTGTGTGTGTGTGTGTGTGTGTTCATGTGTGTGCGCGCGCACGTGCGTGGTTTTAATGTTTGTTATTTGAACAAAGAATTTTATCAGTTTTCAGCTTTAAAGTGAAGAGAATCACACAGCTAAGCCTGTGCTCTTGCTGACATCGAGTTGTCCTTTCAGTGGGTAAAGAAAGGGAGCATTTTGATACCTGCAGAGTTAATTTTCCTACCGGGAAAAGTATCATCTGAGTGAAGACTGAAACCAAGGTAGTAGCTTGCATATATGCCATTGGCAGATACCATGTTTATTTCAGTCAGTAATTAGTCACAATGTTTATTTCTGGAGGCCCTGGACTGCTTCCTATCTATGCATTCCACTTCCATGATGTATAAGCCATGATGTTTATGCAACCAAAATCAAAGATATCATATCAGACAATCTTTCAGTGAGGTTTTGTTTTTTGATAAGATATTCTCAACCAAAGGACTTACATGTAAGCCTAACAAATGGACACAGACACCGGGGGGTGAGGGTATGAGTGGGGGGGAGGGGCAAAAAGGGGGATAAATCAATAAAGAAAAAAATAAGGTATTCTGATTAAGCCCTAGCCAGTTTGCCTCAATGGATAGAGTGTTGGCCTGCAGACTAAAGGATCTCAAGTTCAATTCTGGTCAAGGGCACATGCTCAGGTTGTGGGCTCAGTCCCCAGTAGGGGTCGTGCAGGAAGCCGACAATCAATGGTTCTCATCATTGATGATGTTTCTATCCCTCTCTCCCTTTCCCTTTCTCTCTGAAATCAATAAAAATATTTTTTAAATGAGATGATTTTCTGATTATATTGGATATTGAGAAAAAAAAGCATTTGTGTATTTAGCAAGAAAGATTAGAATTTATATTCACTTATCAATTCCATAACACTTCAATAAAATCACTTCCACTGAGTCTCCATTTCATGATTATTTAATGGGAGTTTGCCGGTAGTGTTTTGAAATAAAATGGTTGCCTACTTAGCAAATGGGGCCACTGAAAGGATTTTGTCATTGTTTGGAGAGAGAAACAGAGAGCATGTGAAGCATGACAAAACTGATGTCCTAGGCCTAAACTTTTAATACCAGCTAATTAGTTGAAAGAATTAGCTTTCTTGAACAGGCTAGTGAAACTCAAGAGAGGAGACTACAGCACAGTTCACAGGGCAAATGCCACCAATTCTCCATTATTCCCCTTTTGCCTTCCTTACCAGCCAGTGAACATCACATACACCTCCCTGAGGCCACTATGTTACCCATATCCTTGACTGTTGGTCTTTGTGCTTTTTCCATAGGAATTTCCACTATATCACCATCCTCCGAGACCCAGTGTCGCGGTACTTGAGTGAATGGAGGCATGTCCAGAGAGGGGCGACATGGAAAGCATCGCTGCATGTCTGTGATGGAAGGCCCCCAACCTCCGAAGAGCTACCCAGCTGCTACACTGGTGATGACTGGTCTGGCTGCCCTCTGAAAGAGTTCATGGACTGTCCCTATAATCTGGCCAACAACCGCCAGGTGCGCATGCTCTCTGACCTGACCCTCGTAGGCTGCTACAACCTCTCTGTCATGCCAGAAAAGCAAAGAAACAAGGTCCTCCTAGAAAGTGCCAAATCAAATCTGAAGCACATGGCATTCTTCGGCCTAACTGAATTTCAGCGGAAGACCCAATATCTGTTTGAGAAAACCTTCAACATGAACTTTATTTCGCCGTTTACCCAATATAATACCACTAGGGCCTCTAGTGTAGAAATCAGTGAGGAAACCCAAAAGCGAATTGAGGGACTGAATTTTCTGGATATGGAATTGTACAGCTTTGCGAAAGATCTTTTTCTGCAAAGGTATCAGTTTATGAGGCAGAAAGATCATCAAGATGCTAGGCGGAAGCGTCAGGAACAACGCAAATTCCTGAAGGGAAGGTTCCTTCAGACCCATTTCCAGAGCCAGGGTCAGGGCCAGAGCCAGAATCCGAGTCAGAATCAGAGTCAGAGCCCAAATGTGAATGCAAATCAGAACGTGACTCAGAATCTGATTCAGAATCTGCTTCAGAATCTGACTCAGAATTCAAGTCAGAATTCAATCCAGAAAGAGAACCGGGAAAGCCCGAAGCAGGACCCAGGCCAAGAGCAGAGCGATAGCAACACCAGCAATGGCACTAATGACTACATAGGCAGTGTAGAGAAATGGCGTTAAATGGCTCACGAAGTCTTTTGCTCACTCATCCCAAAGCGCCAGTAAAAATATGGCATATCTGAAAAGAAGAGTGTCCAAACACATCTTGCTTCCTTCAATTTGGAAGCTAGTAAGAGTTAAGATGTTGCCTTTACAGTTGTCTTTCAATTAAATGTTATACTGTGTGTGGGTAGAAAAACATTCAATATGTAATTAAATTGTCCCCCCACTTATTTTTGGTTTGTTGGAGTATTTACACAATCCAAAAGCCAAATCAGAATCAAGAGAAATTGCTCTTTAGCTGTTGTAAGAAGTTCTTAAATTTGTTATAAAGACAAAATGAAAACAAAATGTGACAACTTATCGCTTAAAAAATGGACTTTAAATTATTTATGGTACGCTATTAAAATTCAGTCTTAGAAGCATTTTTTCAGGCGTTAGCATAAATATAAACATTAAAAGCCTAAAATTAAACACACAACCTTTCATTTTCTACATTTTACCAAAATGTGCAAAATGAAAAATTTCTCTCCAAACATGGGTAATTGTATGTAAAAGTATTGGCTTTTCAAGTAGAACAAGACACTATCTTGTTATGTAAGAGATGTTTAAAATTTAAAACTTTTTCTACCTTCTACTCTCAAAGGTTTTAAACAGGGTGTATCTCATATTAACAAGACACTTTTTATTCTAAATGGAATACCAATGTAAAGACCTAATTTCCAGATAACTTTCTGGGCACTGTAATGTCAACAATTCTGGAATCTTTTGGCGCTGCTTCTCATTCATTTTAAGGCTTCTGAGTTGTGCTCATTCCAAACTAACACATTTATAGAATCTTCCTTTGTCATTTAAATGGTGTGTTGCTGAATTTATTGTGATATATAATCCTGGATAAAAGTCAGGATTTTCTATAGAATTGTCTTATCAATATTTGTGTAGTGGAGTCCTTATCAAGAAGTTCTTGAATAGGATAATGTGTCTAAAAATATTGCTGAAGTTATTCTTGATCAAATAGAATTGAACCTGAATGTGAATGAATTGTTATTTACTTTTGTACATTTTAATTGTAATGTTTCCATTTGGGCTGGCTATTTTTAGCCCATTATTTCTTTTTTGTGTTGACAGATAGTAGACAATTACACAAGAAAAACAATGGTAGACTAAGCATTAGGATAGCCAGTTTTTCAATAACACCAAATGCTGTACCTTGATTCTTTGAGGTTAACCCTCTACCAGGTTTTGCTTTAAGAAAGAACCAAAGGAGACAGTGTTCTGCCATGAAGTTAAGCATCAGCATATAAGTTGAGGAAAGTTAGTCTACAAATAAATACTTTAGGGTATTGATTATGAATTGAGCAGGGAGTACATAACCCAATGTTCTATGAAGCATTTTACAGATTTTGTTGTACTTTTGTAAGAACTTAAACTAACCCCCTTGCTGTTGATCAAACAAGGCAACTGGAAGTGGCATTTGTTTTCAGAAGGGCCATGCTTAGAAGTGTGACCATAGACCCATCTTGTACAATCTGCTCATTTGCATGATCTAGTTTCATCTGTAATAATATGGCCACAAGCTGGACAAGAAGTTGAGTATTTGAGTTGAAAATAAATTTTCTTGACTCTGAGCTTGTGCCAAAATTCCTAAATTTTGCTTTATCTGACAGTATTGTAGTCCTGGGAATTCTAAGAACAGAAAAACTGAAAAGAGTTTGAGAAAATAAAACATACCTTCAAGTCAAAGTATTTTAGAGTGAAACTATTTTGTGTACATTGTGTTTTTAAAATAAAGACTCTGTAGATCACTGTGGTATTTCAAATTTGTTTCATTTTAATTGATAATGTTTGCTTTTAAAACTGATAGTTACTGTTAGAAAGTAAGATGAAGCCTGAGCCAGTGGAAAAGCTTGTTTCAGAAAATCATTTTGTGTTGTTGCTGTGGTGTGCATGGTTTGCAGAGATTAAGTGCATTTTTTTCTGTCTGTATTGATTATTGTATATAGGGTATGTTATAAATATACTTTTTTTGTCAGCATTATGATTTCAACTGTAAACATCTGTCCAAATGGTGTAGCTTTACAAACCATTCACTAATTTTGTGTAATTTAACAGTAGGTATGAAATAAAGTTTAAATTGCAGACTCTGAGTAATTTCTTTTTTATAGTTGAGGTATGTAGCCTCTAGACATTATGACGTCACAGACAGAATTCTCTTTTCTCAAGGAACTTCCTTTTTTTCCTTTTGGCCACCTCACATGGAAATGAGATGATCCATTCTAATCTAAATGGCCTTTACTTTGGTCACTTTCCTCTGCGAATCCACACTCTTTCCTCTTTTGAGTAAAACAGAGTTGTTCATGAAAGACAAGGTTTACTATCATATTTTAGTCAGCTCAGACTGCTATAACAAAATACTCTAAAGTGGGTGGCTTAATAACATAAATTTATTTCCCGCAGTTCTATAGGCTGAAAGTCTGAGATCGAGGTGCCAGCATGGTCAGGTTCTGGTAAGGATCCTTTTATCAGTTGCAGAATGCCATTTTGTGTTTCCTCACATGGCAGAAACAACTAACTAGCTATATGGCCTCTTTTTATAAGGGGACTAATCCCATCTATGAGGTCTTCACAGTCATAACCTAATTACCTCCCAAAAGCCCTACATACACCACCACATTGGGATTAGGGTTTCAACAGATGAAATTCGGAGAGGGGGCACATTCAACCCATTATACTATGCAAATGAATGCATGTTTGAATTTAAAATTCATTAAACTAGATATGTGCATGTCTTAGAACATGCAGGAAGGAAAAATAGCACTTCTTATTTCTTATCTATCCCCTGTGTCCACAGGAGAAAGGTTAAAAGTAAGCAATAAAGTGTTGATTTTTAAACTTATGGAACACAAGGTACTCTAATAATAGCCAATGCATATTTTTCTTCAGCCTTATGGTTAAAATTATTGATGGGAATTGTTTGTCCTTGCCCTTTTCAAAAAAGAACTTAGGTATTATTTCCATGGGATTGAAGGGGGATTTAACTATATTCAGCATGTAAACTATTTATACTTAGAAAATTGTGCCCATCAGCTGTTTATCTACACTAATAAAAGAAAAAGATGCAAATTGGTTGTACCTTCACTATGCCCACCAGCCAATTGGGAGTGAGTATGCAAATTAACCGAACAAAGATGGTGAGTTAATTTGCATATGTGTGCTGAGTGGCCCGGGGTGGGGAGGGAAGCAGGTGTTCTGTACCCCTCCACCCCCAGCAGCTCTGAGCATCTGGGTAGTGTGGAAAGGTGGAAAGGTGGCTCCAGGATGGAGTGAAGGCAGAAAGGCAGCTCCAGCTGGAGCGAAGGTGGTGCCGGCAGCCAGGGGAAGGAAGGCCCATCGTTGCACGAATCTTTGTGCATCAGGCTTCTAGTTGAGTAATAATTGAGTGACCAATGGCCCTGATTGTATAAGGGTCCCACAACCTCTTGGGAGGAATGGTTAACAGAAATATACAATATTTAGAAAATAAAGACTTTTTCCCTTGAAGAGGGCAGCCTTGGAGATCTGGGCACTATTACTGAAGTGGGAACAGGTAGAAGACCTGTACTATGCTTCAGATCACAAGTTCAGGGTTGGCTATTAAGGAAATTGGCTATTGAGGTAGCCCAGAGGGGAGCTATAATGAATAATTAATTCATTAGCCAAGTATCTAAGGACTTAGGATTCTCCATAGGAGTTATAACCAAATAAGAGCAGGGCTATCTTGGAGGGATGGGAAGTCTACAAAATCAGTACATGCACAGAGATGATTTCCTTCCATGGGTGGTGGTGTAAAGAAACAAAATCATCACATGACAGGTTTGAGACAATTACAATTTTCCCATACCTGAAACACAGAAGAGACCAACAGAGTAGTCCAGGGTGATGTGACGTGCAACCCACAGATTTATTGCCCTGTCTTAAGGGGGAATTTCTATCAGTTTTACTAAGGATCAAACTATGCAAACAAACAAAAAACAAATATTTGTAAATCATCTAACAAGATTACATTCTGAGTCCAAATGTAACCTCATGGGATTGTGGAATAAGGTAATACTAATTAGATCAACACCTTAACAATTCTAAAGTAAATTTATAATATATCAATCAGACCTTCACAAATGTTTAAAACCCTTGAAACTGCCTGAGAATAGTATATTGTTGTCAAAGCAAATCAGTTGTTTTTCAGTACAAGAGACACTGTTCTGAGTAGCTAGAGCAGGGGTTCAAAAAATATGGACCTGGGCCAAATGCAGCCCTCCACCTGCTTTTGTAAATAAATTTTTTGGAACTCAGTCATGCACATTCTTTACATATTTCCTCTGGCTATTCTCACACTACAGAGGCAAAAGTAGTTGCAACAGAGATCTTATGACTTGAAAAGCCTAAAATATTTACTTTCTTGCCCTGGAAAGAAAAAAAAAAATTGGTCAACTTTTGAGTTGGAGAGCCAATTAAAACTTCCTAAACAGTGAAATCTTTGCAGAATTTATAATGATCCCAGAGTCTGAGAGAATACAGAGGTGTGATTCAAACAACATACTTCCCAAAACCACAACATTTACTAAATTTACACTGAATGGCCAGATTATTATGATCTCTGAATGCATAATAATCTGGCCACTCAGTTGTATATATTAGAGGCCTGGTGCATGAATTCCTGCATGGGTGGGGTCCAGCCAGCCTGGCCAGAGAGAGGGGGACATGGGCAGTTGGCCAGCCTGCCTGCTGGTCGAACTCCTGGTCAAGGGGACAATTTGCAGATTAGCCTTTTATTATATAGGATATACACTGAATGGCCAGATTATTATGCATTCAGAGATCATAATAATCTGGCCATTTGGTGTATATTACATGAAAGTCAGTGCATTAAGCTTGAGAACAAGGAAGAATCTGATCTTTTCTCTCAGGATTATGGACGTCTAAACCAAATGGTGTGTCACAGAGTATAGTTAAAAGCTTAATTAATTTTTCAGTGTGTTTTTTATCACATGCTTCTAAAAAATTAAAACATAGAAGTATGTAAATTAAAAAGTGAAATTACCTACACAACTCTCATTATCCCAAAATATTGAGTGTAATTATGTGATTTCTTCCAGACTTCCTTATCTTATGCACATTCAAATCTAATATTCCTCCTAGTCCCCAACTCTCCTCTCTCTCTCTCTCTCTCTCTCTCTCTCTCTCTCTCTCTCTCTCCCTCTCTCTCACACACACACATCATGTTGATAGGAAAAATGAAACCATGTTGTTGTCATTGTTACTCAATTTCCAATTTTTAAAAAAAAGTTCAAAAGTATATCACGGTTTTCCTATTATATAAAACTGGAATATAATGGATAGTTTGCCCTAAGCCCCCAAACTGAGTACTGCTGATGTTATAGGTTGCAAGTGAAGGCCTTGGATCCATATTGCCAGGTTTGAATCCCAATCTCACCACTTACTAGTTTTGTGACCTTAGGGAAGTCACTAATCTCTCCATGCCTTAGTTTCTTCACCTGTAAATAAAGAAAATAATAGTTCCAACTTCAGAGGGATGTTGTGAGAATTAAATGAGTTCATATTTGTAAAGCACTTGGAACAGTACTTGACACAGAATAAGCCTTGTATGTGTTTGATAGTATTATGATGATAGTTATTATTAGTATTGAAGGCTAGATGCCTAATGAGTGCCTATGTGGTTAATAGCTAAAGACTGACTCTGAGATCAAGAATTGAAAATGTTGGCAAGATAAGAAGCAAAAGGTAGTATATGTCCTATTGTAATCAATTAAAGAACTTGTCTAAAAATAACTATATATATTACCAAATGTTACAGAATTAAATGTATAAATACCCATTTGAATGTAGCCAGTGATGAGTATTCTGAAAGATCTACAAAATGCCAAGTGAGTCACCAATTCTCTCTTCAGCAATGAAAATGCATTATCTGACGTCCCTGGATAATTTGGAATCTATTTTATTGCACTTAGCCAAAGATGACTCACCGCCATCCTCCTTCATTTCCAACCCAACTCTCAACCCAGCATTGCCAGAGTATGGGCCTCTTTGTACAGTGAGATCTGAGAGAGGCCCAAAGGTTGAACTGCCCCCATCACAGGTCTAGGTTGGTGTCTGGAATTCCCACACTCCAAGTCTGTACTCTAGGTGAAAGCAGCCTGTCCAGAAGACCCTATTAAAATGCATATATGCTGCTGCCTAGGAGGTAAGAAGGAGAGTAACCCATTAAAAATTAGCACATAATAATTTATCAGATTCACAGTTCCGAAGAACCCTCAGGGAAGGGGATACCCAAGGCTTGTAAATTCAGGTAGCTCACTTCACTTAAAAAAAAAAAGAAAGAAAAAGAATATTTTTCTCCTATGCTATTTGAATTTTAAAATGTTGATGTTGTTGCCTTAAGGGCAGGATACGGTTCAATAATCCTCATCAAGTCTCATTAAGTTGTATAAATGCAATGATCATTATGCCCGGTTAAATCTTGTGACTTCACTAAACTTGGTAAGATTTAATGGTGCCTAACTGGGCTTAAGAAAAGTTTAACAGTTTTTGTGATTTAAAAATGCTCCACTGAATTTCATGTGACTTGAGAGAACATGAGAGGATATGTCTAGTGTAAAAAGAGATTGCTATACCATAGGCAGGACTGAAACAGCCAGCTGGAGCCAATCCTAACCGACCTTTTCACGGATTAATTAAAACACACGACTGGTTTTTTCCTCAGGCCTGAAAGAGGTCTTCTCTCCTTGAAACTAGCTAGAGCAGGATCCTCTGTCCATCAATGTCCTTGGCATTACATGGCAACTACTCCTTAATTTGGTTCAAGAGGCAGATTTAGGCTTCACAAAGCTACACAGGTAGGAAGGAAAATTAAGTAAGATGCCTCAGCATTAAGTAGTCAAGAGGAATACAGTTTATTGAGAATGAGCTTGACATAACAAACATCAGTAGTTTCCCAATGTTCCACAGAGCCCAATGCAGTTGAAACCATGCTTTCCTCAAACTCCCAGGAACTTGGTAGGGTGGACATTGTTTTGATTTCCCAGCACTTCCACTGTAAGTCAGGTTTCTCTGTTGCCCACCTGGATGGTCATAATACCTTCTTAACCACTCTCAAATGATCAGCCTCTTTATTAACCACCACACCTTCCTAAAACTGTCTTGAAATCTAATTTATGGACTTGTAGCCTCAGAATACTCCCTGATGTATTTGTTTAAAGATGCAGATTTCACAGGCCCCACAGATCTTCTGAATCAAAATCTCAGGTGTAAAATGAGGTTCTTTTTTGTTGTGAGATTCTAAAATGCTTAGTAAAATTTGAGAGCTACTTGCTTAAATGATAGGTCTGATTATCACAGTCCTCCTCAGAAAGCATTGGGGGCTCTCTACTATCTGCAAATGAAGGCCCAGACTCAGCTAAATGCACTAAATTCTCTATGATCTGAACCCAATGCTCTTCCCAGACTTGATGTTGAATGCCACCCTGCTTGAACCTTTGTTTCAGGTTAGAGTTCTTTACTCCCTTTTCAGGACTGGGTCTTCCAAAATGAATTTCAATTGGATTTTTTGAGATATCATTGATTCTAACAGGTTATATGTAAAATCTTACATAGGCTGATTGCCATCTTAATAGAGTTTTAATGAACTCTAATAAGCTTTAGATCAAATGCAAGTAGCTACCAATCAGAGCAAGCAAGTAGAGCAGGTGAAAGTTTCCACTTTGAATGTGTCTGTACAGAACATAGGAAGCCGACCTAAGGTAGGAACATTTCAAGCTGATGGAATCTCCATAAGGCATGACTACAAATTGGTCATTCAGATCACACTAGAAGCTCTACTCTCATTCCCTGTTTGATTCCCATAGCTTTAGCCACCATGCTCCATGTAGTGGCTTGACCAGATTTAGACTCTGGAAACACTCCCATCCTGAGTCTGGAGGCTTTTCTTTTTCACCAGCTTTACTTATGAACCCAGTGCCAGCTTCTGGTAATTTATGTTCTATAGTCCATTCATTTGACAAACCTGATTTAAGCACTTTAATGTGAGTTAGGCCCAATAAAGCAGAAAGCCAGGAGGGAGGTCAGAAAAGGTTCTTTTATGAAAGTGATTCCCACTGTGTCTCTTTCAGGCCGAGAGCCCTGCTCCAACCCCCCATGAATAAAGCTCACTGGTAGAACTACATATCTCCAACTGTCTTTAATCTGCAACTGTCTCTTATTCACAGACGCTCTGTAGAGGAGGTTTTGACAGCTCAACTTGAGGTACTTAGTTGGACTTGCTCCTGGAGGGACATTTCTGAACTTAAGCTGCTGGCTAAAGTTATAACAGCCCCACTCCTCTAAGGAAAAACAGTTCTTATTCAGCCAGGAGACTTTACTGCTCATATCTACCAACATTCTGGTGAGATTAAGAGCTCAGCTTAAAGGTGCATTCTGACCAGATGTGAAGAGTTCAACTGCTGGTGATGCTGAAGATAATTAGGATGATGATCAATACTATCTATTAAACATCTACTGCATACCAACTGCTCTTCTGGGTCCTTAATATAATACTAATACTAATACCACTACTAATAATAAATATATAAAAGCCTAAGCAACCATTATGACTGGATGGCAAGCCAGTAGCTATGATGCACACTGACCACCAGGGGGCAGATGCTCAATGCAGGAGCTGCCTCCTGTTGATCAGTGTGCTCCCACAGCCAACCTCCTGTGGCCAGCCAGCCTGGGGGAGGGACCGTGAGAGGTTGGACTGGGCGAGACAACCCTGATCATCCTGATTGCCAGTCAGGCTGAGGGAACCCATCCATTCACAAATTCGTACACCGGGCCTCTAGTAATATAATAATAATCCTATATTAAAAAGATATAATATGCAAATAGTCATTACACCTTGACACATAACAACCGACCACATAAAGACTGGATCACGGATCAGCAGTAGGATGGGTCAGCTAGCTACAAGCAGGCAGCAGAGAGCTACAAGAGGGGGAAAGGCAGCAAGCTATAAGGGGAGTGGGGACAGTGGGGTGGGGGGAGCTACAGGAGTGCAGGGCAGCGGCAGAGAACTACTGGAGGGTGGCAGTGAGCTACTGGCGCACGTATTCATGCTCAGGGCTACTACTACTACTAATCTACACTAATAAAAGATAAACATGCAAATTAACCATCACTCTACTACACCCACAAGCCATGCCCATCAGCTAATCAGGAGCAAGTATATAAATTAACCCAACCAAGATGACAGCCAGCCACAGAGCTGGAGCAAGCAGGAAGCTTGGGTTGCCTGGCCAATGGAGGAAGCCAAGCTTCCTGCCCACCCTTGCCTGCCTTGACCTTTGCTCAAGGCTATAAAGTTTCAATTATAGAAGATAAATGAATTCTAGATACTTATTTCCAGCAGACCCTGCTCTCCACTCAAGGAGGCACTGAAAAAAGAAAAAAGAAAAAGAAAAAAAGGAAGGGCTGGGACCTTGGGTAGCTGGGGGGTGATCAGGCCAGGATGGCACTGCAGGGACTATTGGGGGTAAGCAGACCAGCCAGGGAGCCAGTTGGGGATGAGCAAGGCCATCAATGGGGGTCAGTTGGAGGTGACCTGGACAGTGGGAGGGGGCAGTTTGGAGTGAGCAGGCCAGCAGGGGGGCAGTTGGGGATAAGCAGGCTGGCATGGGGAGAAGTTGGGGTGATCTGGCTGGGGGGTGGGGCATTTGAGGACAAGCAGGCCAGCAGGCAGAGTAGTTAGTAGCAATCAGGCAGGCAGGCAGGTGAGCAGTTGGAGCCAGCAGTCCCAAATTGTGAGATGGATTCCAACTGCCGGTTTAGGTCTGATCCCTGTAAACCAGCAGTAGGACATCCTTTGAGGGGTCCCAGATTGGAGAGGGTGCAGGCCAGGCTGAGGAACAGCCCTCCCCCCCCCACACACACACACTCACAAATTTTGTGCACCAGATTACTAGTATTAATAATAGACAAGGACAATAGCAACAGATAGTATTTTTTGAAATTGTATTATATCTCCAGTGCAGTACTAAGTCCTTTACATGCATAATTTCATTTAATCTTCACAACCACCCTATGAAAGAGGAATAATTACTTTCCATGTTTTAAAAAAGGAATATGTTGAGAACCAGATGAGCTTAATTAACTTGCCCAATAATTCAGTTAGTTAGAGGCAGGAACGCATAGCAAACCTAGTTAAAACTGCAGAGCTCAATCTCTTCATTTTATGCATTATTTAAAACATTTATTGTAGGATGATTCAAACCTCTATAAAAGTCAAGAAAATATCACAATGGACCCCCATTTCTTTGTCACTCAATTTCAGCAGTTATCAACTTTTTGCCAATCTTGGTTAATCTATGTCCTCATTTATTTCCCTATAGTCTACAATATTAGAAAGTAACTAGAGGCCCAGTGAACGAAATTCATGCACGGGGCTGGGGGGGGGGGCGTCCCTCAGCCCACTCTGCACACTCTCCAATCTTGGACCCCTTGAGGGATGTCCGACTACCCTCTTACAATCCAGGACTGCTGGCTCCCAACTGTTTGCCTACCTGCCTTCCTGATTGCCCCCAACCGCTTCTGCCTGCCAGCTTGATCACCCCTTAACCACTCCCATGACAGCCTGATTGATGTCTAACTGCTCCCCTGCCAGCCTGTTTGCTCCCAACTTCTCCTCTCTGCTGGCCTGGTCACCCCTAACTGCCCTCCCCTTCAGGCTTGATCACCTTCAACTGCCCTTCCTTGCAGGCCTGGTCCCTCTCAACTGCCCTCCCTTGCAGGTCTGGTGACTTTCAACTGCCTTCCCTTGCTGGCCATCTTGTGGTGGCCATCTTGTGTCACATGGGGCAGCCATCTTTGACCACAAGGGGGAAGCCATCTTGTGTGTTGGAAAATGGTCAATCTGCATATTACTCTTTTATTAGATAGGATAGAGGCCTGGTGCATGGGTGGGGGCCAGCTGGTTTGCCCTGAAGGGTGTTCTGGATCAGGGTGGGGGTTCCCTTGAGGTGTGGGGCAGCCTGGGCAAAGGTCCTATGGTGGTTTGCAGGCCAGCCTCACTGCCTGGTGACCCAAGTGGAGGCCCTGGTATCTGGAATTTATTTACCTTCTACAATTAAAACTTTGTTGCCTTGAGAGGAGGGGTAGGGCAGCAAGGGCAGGTGGAAAGCTTGGCTTCCTCCTTTGCCTGGAAAACCCAAGCTGCCCTCCTGCTCTCTGACTGTAGCCATCTTGGTTGGGTTTATTTGCATACTTTCTCTGATTGGATGTTGGGCGTGACTGGTGGGCATGGCTTTTGGGTGTGGCTGAGTGATGGTTAATTTGCATAATACTCTTTTATTATGTAAGATTCTTAGACATCCTCTGTAAATGTTTCATTATGTATGTATCTCTTTAAGAAGCTTTATCTCATTATTTATAAAAATGCTGAAGAGTAAGTTTTATTAGTTCTTTTATATAGAGAAGTAAATTGAGGTTCAGAAAGGTGTGTCCCAGGCCACACAACTAGTAAATGGAGAGTCTAAGTTTTACAACCAAGTCTGTCTGATTCCAAAGCCTTTGCTTTATCCCAAATGGAGTTCTCTTTTATAATAGAAGCTTCCTCTGGAATAACATATACTCATAGAAGGCCTTGAGCTCCTGATATAGACAAACTAGGAAACCATTTCTGGCTTCTTTGAAATTTAATTACAAATGGCTTATTTCCCAATTAGGAATATTTACAAAATAATTGTCTTCCTTCTGGAACTTTGGATTTCACCTTGCTCAACACTTGTTGCTGACACACAGACATCCAGGCCACATTCTTGGAAGGGAATTGCTTGGTACCTTTGCCCTTCGAGAGGTAGCCTGAGATCATCTGATCCTTGAGCCCAGTATTATTAGCCCCATAAATATTCTTCTAGGCCTCAAAAATGAAAGCAGTCAACCTTGGCCCTTGATGTCAGGATTTTTGATCAATAGCTCTGTGTGTTGGTTTTTTTTTCCCCCCAAAAGGCATTATTCCTGGTTCAAATCTAGGGCATTAGAGAATATTTTTAATATTCAACAAAATGGTTTTGCTCATCAGTCTGAGTTGGGCCCTTGGAACTTGATATATTGCATTTCTTATTAGAGACTGATCTATTTATACACTCTACTTCTCTAAATTAAAGGAGTTATGGTCTCTGTACTTGGTGGGTAAGATGTGTCTAGAGTAGCAACAAGTCTTTGGAAATTATCTGAAAACATTTTTTAAAACTTCTTTCAGCTCTGACAACTCTGACCCTCCATTTACTACAGTAGTTGTATGACCTGGGACGCACCTATCTTATAATGCCATACCACGCAAACCCATATCACATTTCTGCCCTCCTTCCCTCATTTTATAGGTTTACCTTGATACACAGAAAGGGCAAGTGACTTGCTTAAGATCACACAGGGAATTATTTGCAGAATTAAGATCCTATTTCCGATCTCTCTTGGTCTTTACTATATTAATCCTCTATAATAAAGAGCTAATTTGTTAATTAGACTGAACAGCTTAATGACTGTCCAGACAACCTTCTGGATGAAGCCAGGTTTGTGAGGGCCAGCTGAGGCTGCGAGGGAGGCTGAGGCAGCTGGGGCTGCAAGGATCAAGCCCCTTGCATGAATTTCGTGAATTGGACCTCTAGTGTTTTAATAAAATATTTTTAGCACATCCATTTATTTTGCACTCTCTTCATTCCATGGACTGTTGACCTTCAGCCCAAAGTAGAACTTTCTCTGGTATTCCCACTATAATAATAATACTCCCTGGGATCATAATCCTGGCTGAACCCCTTATTAACTGTATCACTTAGGGTAAATGACCTCATCTTTCCAAGCCTAACTTTCCTCATTTGTAAAACTGAAATTATAATAGTACTTACCCAATGGATTTGTGGTAATGATTAAATGAGTTAAGACATGCAAAGTGTTTTTAGAACAGAGTTCTGGTACTTTGCAATTTTATTGGATTAATATAGGTAAACATTTATAGCCCAGAAAGAATTGATTATTTTTTTTTACTAATATGTTTTATTTATTCATTACATTTTATGGAACACCTACACTGTTTTTCTTGGTAATGTTTTACATTCTTCTCCATTCCATTCATTGTATTCTGATAAGTTACCGAGTAATTGGATTCTTTGTCATTAAAAGGAAAATATATATATTTTTTACCTAAAACCCCTGCAGAAACTATTTTTTTTCCTTTTCTTTCTTTTTTTTATTTCTATTTTTCTCCCACTCTTCCTTCATGGGGTCTAGAGCTGTATTTCATACATGGTAGGCACTTTGTTGGACATAGTAACATCTGTGAAAGTAGGCAGATACCCTTTTTTGATAGATGAAACCAGTGTCTATTTTCAATAATTATAGGAATTACTATTTAGCAGATGCACATTGTATACTTAGCTCTGTACTCATAATTTCTGTTATTCTATATCATTATCAGTCCATATGTTTCCATTTTTGATATGAAAATTGTGATTATCTTTAGTATTAGTACTAAATTTTAGCATTATTTCATGTATTCAATTTTAATCACTTGTGGTATATAACCAACAAAGTGGAATCTTTCTAAATAAAGCACACTCAGTGAACATCTTTGACTGTCATTCCAAATGCCTTTCATGATCTGACCCCTGCTGACTTTACTGTGTTATCTCTCAACACTTTCTCCTCACACTCCATTCACAAGCCAAGAAGAGCAATTTGAGTTTCCCAATCATCCTTCATTTCACCTCTAGGTATTTTGCACATGCTGTTCTCTTTGCCTTCAATGCTATTCTTTATCCTCCTCACTTTTGCCTTCTCTATTATCACTACATGCTCTCCCACCCAATCACACATGCACACACACATACACACACACAAAATGCATTCTCTTATCACGGTTAATCCCTGCTCATTTATCAGACTCTACTTCTGTCAAGTCTTCCCTTACCTCCAAATTGGATGTAGTCACCTCTCCTCTGTGCTCCCCTCAGCCCTGTATCAATCAATGCTCATCCCAGAACTTACCCCAGCACAGTAGTCTTTTCTGTGAATGCTTAATATCTTGTCATCCTTTGATTTATATACACTTTTGAAAATTTGATAGGGTTAGGCACATTTGGGGGAGATAGCGAGTAACGCTGTCTGAGGTCATTTCTATCACTCATTCTTTTAAAAAATTTCTTTATTGTTGAAAGTATTAGAGATGTCCCTCCTTTTCCCTTAGTGTCCCCTTCCCCCCACTCCACATCAGGCTTTCACCACACTATTGTCTGTGTCCATGGGCTATACATATGTGCATATACTAGTAAGTTCTTTGGTTAATCTCTTCCTGCTCCTCCACCCCATGGAAAACTGTATGGGGTTTCTAAAAAAAAAATTAAAATGGATAAGCCACAAGATGTGTGAACTGCTACATGTTTGCTGCTTCATTTTTGCCCTCCACATCTCCCATGAGAATGTCTCTTGTGAATAACTCCAACAAAAACACACAGGGAAGGGTATACTGGAAATTTAGTTCAGCCTAGGCAAGTGGGCCCATTAAGCCAACACAATGAACTTGACTCAGCCCTCACTCTTTGGAGCCTAGAAGCTATCAAATACTCCTTAGTCTTTATAGTAGAAGATAATAATGAGCTTCAGTCAAAGCTGCTTGAGTGTGTTGGAGTTGCCTGTTGAACTGAATCAGCCTCAGTGTGCTTTGGTCCAAACATTTAAATATTTCACATCATCACATTCCTCAGAGAGATGCCATTCTACTGACCTGATAAGGTAATTTTTTTCTGCAGTGATTAAGCTGATTTTTTTTGTTTATTAGGGTCTTTTTGCTGATGAAACAAAATGTATATAGTTACATGTGCTTTTTAATAATTTCTCAGGGGCTATATAGTATTATAGCAGAATTGTTCAAAAATCAAACATAGACCTGCTATTCAGGGTAGGTAATATTGGTGATTAAAGAAAATAGTACCTTTGTGAATAATTTATTTTGAAAGTCCCTTTATCTGACTTTAAAATTTTCTGATTGAGGTTAGGGCATTGAGACAGTTTTGACAAGAGATATTTGGACAGAGGAAAGAGAGAGAGAGAGAGAGAGAGAGAGAGAGAGAGAGAGAGAGAGAGAGAGAGAGAGAGAGAGAGAGAGATTTGGACATTGGGTAAGACTTGCTAGCATAGCTAGCATAGTTTTTCCTTTCCAATTATGGAATTATGGCTGAGATGAGAACAAGAGAAGAGAAGATGGTAACAGACCTTTTACAAAATTTTAGCAGAGAGGATCTTGACAAGTTGTGTGCAGTTTACAGGCATGGCCACATGATGGTGCAGTGACTGTGCACATGGTATACACTCTACTTGTAATAGGGGGAATCCTGGTCCTCTAAATATTACAACTTTCTTGTTTTTCCAGATGGGACCTAAGCACTGGAAAGATAGCAAATGTGGAAGAGAGCCAGGGAATTTGTACGTTTTACCAAAATGTTATCTGCAGCGTTTGAGAATGAATAAAACCTATTTGTAGTCATACTTGGCTCTGAAATCCTGGTGATGTGTATCAGGTATACAATCTGTAAATCTGTCAGCTAGTTATGAGTTCTTCGCTTTGTTACTTATGCAGTAAGCTATTAAACTGTGGTGTAAATTGACACTTTTTATATAACAGATTCTGCTGCCACTGGATATGCTCAGTGGGTTGATGGGTGGAATGGAATACAGAGCTTTATCCCTCTAACCATGAACTTTTCTCTTGAGGCTCATTTACTTTATGCCACTTAAGTTTTGTACAGGACAGTAAAATAACAGCAGATTAAGATGGCTCAAGAGTCTCAATTCAAGTAAGTGTTGTCTCAGCTGTTTGGGGTTTGAATGTTGTAGATGGATTCACAGTACCTGTTAGCAGCATGAAGGACATTTTTTTTTAGCCTCTTTTGTTGCCTTAACTAATTGAAGAATAGTTTACTCTTTACCTTTTGTGTCTTTTCTTACGTTAGGGCTTTCCAAATTGCACTTACACATAGTCATATACATTTTTGTACTTGTCATTGTGATCTGGCTAGATATGAACTTTTGTAAAATAATTCCAACTTGCTTTCCAGAGATCTGGGGAATTGTCACTTTAGCCAACCCTATTTCTTGCTCCCTTCCTTCTTCATAAGGACTGCTAATGACATGATCCATTCCTGTATCCATAGAATTGCCCACACTTCCGTTATGACCCCCTGGGGCCTTCTATCTTGGTTTTTAATTTGTTAAAAGCATCCGTCTTATACTACATTTTGTTTAATGTTCATCATTTATGAGTATCCTATATGTTCTTGCATGTTAGTGCCCATCAAAGGTCAATCCACATTTGATTCCTTAACTATAATATTTACACTCAGAGGAAAAATCGCCATGATGAATGATAACCATTTTAGCTGATTATTTTATTTTCTTCACTGAGCAGTTGCCTTAAACACACTCCTAAGACATATTTAGCAATTTGCGGTCTGGTGTACTTTTTCCCAACAGGCATATAGATTGCCCGTCATACATTGCCATGAGATTCTGACCTGTAGTTATATTTGTAAATGACTTTACAGCCTTTTCCACTAGCTACCCTGATCTGTGTATCTATAAATAACTCCTTCTCTGAGATTCCCATAATTTATTTGCTCTCCCACCTTAACTCTCCAGGACCTCCTTTTATACTTATCCTAAAAGATAGTATGTGTTAAAGACTAGTGCCTTATCTTCCTCTGCCCATCAATCTATATTCTTCTAGATCTATTTTCTTTTGCTTTTGCAGGTGAAGGTTAAAAATCGCTACCATCTATCATGTAAGTTCTTATCTCTGGCTTAAAATTGTTCATTATTATATTTTTCTATAATTAACAGGCATATTTTGTTTTCCACCCAATGAAGTATTGATTAACATATTAAGTAGCATCAGCTTTAGGTCACTATCTTGAGAAAAACAACAGTGTGCTTCCCTGCCTCTGGTTCTTATTGAATTATCAAAAACGAGTTTGTCAATATCATCCTCTAGTGCCAATTGTATATGATCTGAATCATATTTTTCAAGGTAGTTAATGAGTAGGTCATAGCCAGGAGCAGAATAAAAAGCCTTTGTAAATTCAATACATATTATGCTGTTTGCTACCCCAAATCCATTAAGCTTGTCGTCTATTACCAATAAAAATTACATTGGATCAACAGGATTTTTTTCTTCATAATGTAGTGTTGATTGTTACTCAATACACTGTGCTGTTCTTACCTTTATTTTTATTTCTGAATTATTTTTTATGTTACCCTATAAAATTAGATTTATCTTTTATGTCTACATTGATCCTTTACCCTTTCTGAAAAGGTAGGTGGTAACTATATCTTTTTTAAATTTATATAAACTCTAGATTCCAAGAATTTCCAAACATGGTATAGTCATTCTTCAAAGAATCTATATGGTTCTTTAAATACTTTAGGATGAAAGTCCTAAGAGAGCCGAAACCGGTTTGGCCCTGTGGATAGAGAGTCAGCCTGAGGACTGAGAGGTCCCAGGTTCAATTCCGGTCAAAGGCATGTACCTTGGTTGTGGGCACATCCCCAGTGGGGGGTGCGCAGGAGGCAGCTGATTGATGTCTCTCTCTCATCAATGTTTCTATCTCTCTCCCCTCCTTCTGTAAAAAATTAATAAAATATATATATATATATTTTTTTTTTAAAAGAAAGTCCTAAGAGATATTTTTAATGCCCAGTAGCAATTAAGATTGTTCAATATCTATTATGTGCCTATGGAAGTTTAGGCAGCCCATGTTGCCTGCTATGATTATGTGTGTGTGTGTGTGAGAGGAGAGAGAGAGAGAGAGAGAGAGAGAGAGAGAGAGAGAGAGAGAGAGAGAGAAGAGAGAGAGAGAGATTTTCAGCACTGATTTCCCACACAATGAAAGAACCTCACTATTTCTACTTCCTTTGATACAACATATATAACATTTTTCTCAAATTCTGTTGTTAGCAGAATCTTATTCATTGATTTGGCTCTCTCCATTTTATCTTTAAACGTAGCTATTTCAAATCTTTTGTGGGCAGGGGAAAAGTGTAAAGATATAATCTATTTCTTAAGTGTTCAAATAGGTAGTTTGTTATAATCCACTTATGCCAAGAAATGCAATTGTTAGTTCCTGAATATAGTGCTAGGTAGGAGGATAATGCCTGAGAAGCCCCTTCTAATCCTACAGTGGGGCGTGGTATCCAGAGTTTAAATGACTAATCTCCAATTGCATAAACACTGTGCTTTTTCTCTACATAGAACAGTAAGTCTTTTTACAATAAATACACAGTCAGAACCTGTTCTCTGGTCTTTGATAGTCAGAGCTCCTCCTCCTTCATATCATGATTTTATTTTCATTAATGTAAGTAAAGTGTAAAATTAGAGAAGTGAAGCTATGGATGTAGACATACATCCAACCCATCTTCATGTTTGGACAGACCCCCCCAAAAAAACACAGTCCAAAACAAAAATAAAAAATCTCTTGTAAGTTTTTTCTACATAAATCAAGGGAAAACTTAATAATATTATTACAACCAATAATAACCAACTTACTATGAGACAGGCTTTGCGCTAAATTTTATTATACAATTAACCTCTGTTTTCACTTGGAGTAAACAGTAAATAGAAGTTCAGAAAAGTTAAGTGACTTATTCAACTTAAGTAAAAGTGGCAGAGTTGACCATCTTTAGGTCACTCTTTAGTAAGACTGAAGTTGGGTAGTCTGAGATAACTTATTGACATTTTTAATGTTCACAAAATGAGCATCCATCTCATAATTTATGGCATATTGAATTCTGTTAGAGTATTTTATATAATAGTGTAATTTCTGTTATAAAACAACTATATTCTTATATTAAAATATTCATACTCAGGTCCCACTTATTATATTTTCTTTCTATCTTTTATGCATAATTTTCTTATGATTTGTTTATTTTACATAGATGTGAGGATATTCTACATGTAATTTTTATATTTTAACATTTTTTATCTTAATAGCATAAACATTTTCCTCTGCTGTTATTTTTTAAAGGCAACTTGATAATCAAATAAGTGAAATATACAGTTTAAGTAAACTTTTCAACATGATTTAGCATTTAAGTTGCTTCTGTTTTTAGTATTATAAATATCACTATATTTAAAGTTTTCATTCATAAAGTTTGCTGTGTTTTTAATGATTTTACAGAAATGAGATTACTAGATCAAAGAATGTGAACGTATTTAAGTTTTTTATAAATGTCAAAATTTATTTCTGAGTTCATTGTACCAATCAACAATTTCAGGTCACGAAAGATGGTTTATCAAGCAAGAACTATTTTTATAGCTATCTAACGGTGCCCCTGAATTTTCACTATTTGATTCACTTGTAGAATCAGAGAAGGTTAAAGCCAAAAGGAGACCTGGGAATTATGTATCATAATATGTCTTTTAATAGAAAGAAACACGGGTTGTGATTCATGAAAGTTCTCCATAGGAGTTAGAAAACCCAGGAATTGAAACTCTGACACTTGACTTTTTGTTACATGTTTTTCCCCCACTACTCTTTCACATATTCCCATCCTGAATCCTGCTACATTTTTCATCTTATAAGGATCCTATGAATATTTACATTTTTCAAAAGAGTTCTAGAAAGAGGACAAAACTTAGGGCATAGACATAGATTAGTGATGTTGGAGTGCCTTGCCCTAGTAAGGGAAATATTTTGGACAAGGAGATCTTCTTGAACATGTCCAGTTGCACCATGTAGACTGACACTACTTCTGTTAGCACACAAGGCTAACTGTAGTCAGAAATGATTCTGAGAAAACTCAACTCTTGCTCTTCTGATATCAACTAATTATTCAGTTCTTTTCGTAGGCTTACTGTGGGGCATCTCAGAAATAGAAAACCCACTGCTGCCCTCAGAGATATAACAGTGGAGTGGGGAGGCAATAATTGCATTCATGACAAAATTAAAGAGGTTTTAGAATATATACCACAAATAATTCAGCTATAAGAAAATTTTAGGGTGGCTAGGGTATGTGGAGCAGGATCTGCACAGGAGGTGGGTAGAGCAAGCATGTGGATGGGCTGTAAGAGAGGAGGCATCTTAAGTGTGGGCATGGAGCCAGAGGTCATACAATAGTTAAGAGAGTATGGGTGTCCTATAAGGACAATCTAGCCAGGGTCGGGGAGAGGCTCAGGTTAGAAGAAAGGAGGACTCTAGAAATGCTTCAGAACTTTGGGTCCATTTGCTTCTTTGACTAGATGTTAATAATACCCACCGTGAACATTTATATCACATTTACCAAGTACTGTCTTAAGTTCTTTGCAGATAATAAATAATTTAATTTTTATAACAACTCTGCAAACATCCGCACTTTGCTGATGAGGAAATTCAGACATGGGGAGATCAAATAACTAGCCCAGGGTCACACAGCTAGTAAGTGGTGGTGTTGTACTTGAACCCAAGCAGTCTGGCCAGAAAGTCTATGTTTCTAATGCCAACATTGTGCTGCCTTACATGCAGAGGAAACATTTGAGGCCCTGAAAATGTGGATGACCTATCTGCTGGAGATCATTCAATAAGTTAGTATAAGAATTTTTATTAATGTCAGTGTTAGTGAGCTTTCCCCTTTCCTCATTGTAGCTTAAGCCATTTAGTGCATTCAAGTGGCTAAAGTGGAATCAAAGTGCTGTCAGGTAACCAACCAGAACATATATAATCCTCCTATTAAAGTGAAGCGGGCCACTCTGTTACCCAAGGCTTCCTCATTGCTTGTCAAGAATCCAAATAAAATATATAGAACTGAGAAGTATTCCCTGTCCAATGACTTGAAAGACCATATGGCCTCGTTTGGTGGAACTTGCAGAATCACTGCTTGCTGCCACCACTCTTCTATTTTACCTCCACCATCATCTAAGCATATGTTTCCTTACTGCCCATAGCTTTGTTGAGACATATTTCCATTAATAAATAATAGCTTTCTATTGCATTATGATCTCCTTCCTAGATAGCTCCCTGTTTGTGGAATCTTGAATCATACAGATGGTTAAAAACAGGGAAGTAAAAGAAAGAATGGACACAGCAGCAGATGCTTTGTAAAGATTCTGGAGACAAGTTACTCAGATTTCTGAAATTTTTATAAGCCCATTCACCCAAACAGTAAATACTGCAATGCTTTATGTCCCTGTTCTAGAGCTTTACCACTGAGCTGCTATAACAGCTTTCTAACTATCCTCCATATTTCTAATCTTCATCTCCAAATTTAACCCCCATACTTTTTGCAAAATAGATATTCCTATAATATGGAATTGATCATATCACTCCCCCACCATAAGTACCTTCAGAACTCTCCGTTCTGTCAGGATGAAGTCTAAACAATTGATCGTGGTCTTCAAAGCCTTGTGGGACTTGAGACCTACTTATTCCTCTAGCCTATTTTCTTTCACTACCCACACATATTTCTGCCAAAGTGAATAGTCCATGGTTCCCAAAACTCATCATTATTTTTCACATCTCAAGGAACTTGGGCTTTGGATTCACCATGCCTGGGCTCTCTAGTTCCAACCTTCCCACTTACATGGCTCTACTAACCTATAAAGTCTCAGTTTGCACATCTATAAAATGTGCATAATAATATCTACCTTACATGGATGTGTGTAGTTTTGAAATAAGATAGAAAGCATCTACTGCAGTGCCTATAACATAGCAGGTACTTTTCTTCTATACCTATTTTATTTAGTGTTTTAAGCACAAATGGATATTGTATCTTGTCAAATGCTTATTCTGTTTTTATTGATGTGATCATATTATTTTTATCCTATATTTAGTTAATGTGGTGTATAAAATTGATTGATATGTATATGTTGAATTATCCTAGTGTCCCTGGAATGAACCTCAGTTCATTGTGATAGGTTGCTTTTTTAATGTATTAGATTTGCTAGTATTTTGTTTAGGATTTTTGCATCTGTTTTCATCAGAGATCTTGGTAGTTTACTTTGTTGTGTGTATTATCCTTGTCAGGTTTTGGTATCAGTGTTATGTTGGCTTCATAAAATGTGCTTGTAAGTATTGCCCCTTCTTCAACTTTTTGGAGGAGTTTGAGAAGGACAGGTATCAACTCTTCTTGGAATGTTTGGTAGAATTCATTAGTGAATATATCTAGCAATATTTTTCTCTTTTAAAATTGCAAGTGTCCTAGCTCACTTATAGTCTATGAAACTAGCCAATTCTCCTTAAAAACCAGCCTGATTGAGCAGCTACAAGCTCATCTACATGATAGCATTAGTACAACTAGAGTACAACTAACTGTGTGGTCAGAGCCATTACTCTCAATATCAGCACTGCCCCTGCCAATAATTATGATAAGGATTAACATTTATTATTATTAAACAATTAGTTTGTGCCAGGCATGCCAAATACCATGTATGCATGATCTTATTTGATTCTCATAAGTACTCTATAATGTAGATCCTGTCTCTTTCCCCAGAGAAGTTAAATGTTTGCTGAAAGCCAATAACCAATAAGTGGCAAAATTCAATCTCATTTCACAACTTATGCTCTTAACTACTAGAATGAGCATATCTGGAATACATTCAAGAACTGCTTTTCCTGCCAGTGTTATGTCTAGGCCAGGATCTCAGGCTTTACTCACTCAATCTGATTGTTCAGTAGTGATCTTCCCCAGCCTTAAATCTCACTCTGGCATGGGTAGTGATGCTGGATTGGGTGGACTAGGATAAGGTATTAGGTGTAAATTATCATGCAGGGAAGTTTGTATCTGTGACCACAGTAGGTGTACTCTAAACCCAATGAGGCAGCTGATAGAGGAGCCAGAATTAGAGGAAAAGCCTGCCTATTTTATGCTTTACATTTGGAGACACGAAGCTCATGCCTGATTTAACTGAATACCCATTTTATGCTTTACATTTGGAGACACAATGCTCATGCCTGATTTAACTGAGTAATCAGGAGCTACTGCACAAAAAGTAAACAGAATTGTTTAGGCAAGGCTTTTTCACCCCCAAAGTTCAGATTGATTTTTACTCGGAGACAGAGTTCTCATTTGTTCTGTTAATACCACTCCATGGCATTGTGATTGCCTTAATTTCTGCCATTGTTGCCCTCACAGATGAAGTATCAGTTGATTTATGACCCAGGTGATGCACACAATTTAGTGTAATAGCATTGTTTACACTCCCAGTGACAGCTCAGCCAGTACCCAGGCAACACACAGATCATCATTTGAGTCAATTAGGAAACTACTGAGTGAGTGTCTCTTTAGTCACTCAGGCCACACTAATGCTAGGTGCTTGTTAGTTCAATAATAGTGCCATGGCTGTAATTGATGGCTGTGTCACGGCACAGGCGGCTCCTGCTCCTGCTGCTTTCTTCTGTCTGGCTTCTCCACTTCAGCAGTGTGATGGCTTAGCTGGTTGTGTTTCAGGCTTCCCCCCTGTTGACAATGAAATAAAAGTAGGCTGGAGGCTGGGTGTTCACACTGGTGGCAAACAAGCAAGAGGCATCAAGCCTGCAGCATTTTAGGAGTGGGAATCTTTGAGAAGTTCAGTGAGTCTTTATTAGGCCCTTATTATGTACCCTTAAGTGGGCTAAGTACTGAAGGGAAAGATATAGAAAGAAGGAGGAAATAATCCTTTATCATCATCATCATCATCACTGCCATCCTATATAATAAAGAAGTAATATGCAAATTAATCCTCATGCCCTCACAAGATGGCTGCCTATGAACAGACCCACAGGGAGATTAGTGAGGGACAACCAAAGGACTGAACAGCAGGCTGCATGGGGCAACCAGGCCAGCAGGGAGGTGGGGGGACATGAGGGGCAACTAGGCTGGAAAAAGGGAAGTTAGGGGAGACAAGGTCTGCAGGGGGGGCAGTAAGGAATGACCAGACTAGCAGGGTAGGGCAATTAGGGGAGATTGGGGAAACAGGGGTAACCAGGCAGGCAGGCAGGTAAATGATTAAGAGCCAGCAGTACAGGATTGTAAGAGGGATGTCTGACTGCTGGTTTAGGCTAGAACCCCAGCAGTCAGATATCGGTCCCAGATTGGAGAGGATGCAGGCTGGGCTGAAGGGACCCTCCTCCCCTGTGCATGAATTTCATGCACCAAGCCTCTAATATGAATATAAATTCCTCTGTTAATCTCTCCCACCCACCCACTCTCCCATCCCCATCTTGCCCCTAAAGTCTATCAGTCTGTTCCATGCTTCTATGTCTCTGGATCTATTTTGTTCATCAGTTTATTTTGTTCATTATATTCCACATATGAGTAAGACCAGTCTAGCTCCTTCAACACACTTGTGGCTTTCTGACTTGGATAAGTGGCTAGAAATAGAGAAGGAATGCAGAATTATTTCCATTCACAAAATGGGAGAACTAGAGTAAGATGTGGAATTGTGTGGAGCTTAGGAGGGAGATTTGGCTACATAATTTAGATTTTTTCATTATCATATACATTGATAGTAATAGAAATATTAGGAGAAGATGAATCTATCCATGTCAAATGTAAAAAGTGATAAAAATAAAAAGAAGCTAGGAAAATTTTCTTAGAAATTTCAATATCTATTCAATTGAGGAACAACAATTTGACAAAGAGACTAACAAAGAATGGTCAGACAGAAGAAAAGACAAGAGATATTTTTCAGTAGTCAAAAGGAAAAGGAGTTTCAAAAAGAAGAAAATGATAATAGTACCAAATACCTGAGAAGATTCATTGAAGATGAGGACTAGTAAGAGGCCATAAAACTGGGGAAAGTAGATCAACATCTAGTTGATTTTTATCAGATCAATTAGGCATTGATCAAGCTGTCAGGGGAGTGGTTAGGGGGTAATCAGGCTGGCAGGCAGACAAGCGGTTAGGAGCCAGAAGTCCCGGATTGTGAGAGGGATGTCCTGTAGGATTGGGCCTAACCAGCAGTTGGACATCCCCCGAAGGGTCCCAGATTGGAGAGGGTTCAGGCTGGACTGAGGGAACTCCTGACCCATGCACGAATTTCATGCACCTGACCTCTAGTCATCATATAATTATCACTGCTGTTTACCAAGTACTTACCACATGGTACTGGCATACATTATTTTAGCAGCCTTATGACAGAGATACTTCCCATATATAACCTTACTCTCAAAGCAGCCAAATCATTTATTCAAGCTCAAATATAGCTAATAAATGGTTTGGCTATAAAAAGAACCAATGCCTCTCCACAGGTAATTTATGTTTTATTTGGGATTAAAAACATGCAATGATAGAACAATTTTAAGTAACATTACAAAAGAGCATATGGCAAATTACAAAATGTAATAAAAGCAGGGTTAAAATGTACACAGTTGATAAATATTGGTGGGGGCAGGGAATAATTAGAATGTAAAGAAATCAAAGAACAGCAGATATGTCATGGAAGACTCCTGAAGAAGATGGGATTTCGACAAAGTTTGGGAAGATGTATAGAATGAACAGAGGAAGAATGAAGGAGTTCCAGGTGGGAAGAACTTCAGAAATAAAGGCATGTGGCCAACAAGGAGCCCTGGCAGAGAAATGACTGTGAGCAGAGAATGTGTAATACAGAGCAATGACTGTCATTTTACCCTATTTACCATTCAATTCAATTCAACTCAACGTTTATTTCTGGCCTATATGTGCTAGGCAGTGGACTAGATAGGTGGAATATTCCAGTGAGCAAAACATTAACAAAAAAGAACTCCTGTTTTCTTGAAGCTTCTATTCTATTATTATTGTCATAGCATTAGCATTATTTCAAACTATCTTATTTATATATTTATTTGTTTACTTACTTATTCTCTGACTTCCCCACCCCTCCCAATAATGTGTGCTCCATGACAGTGGGAACTGTAAGAATGATTTTATTGGCCTTTCTAACTTCCATTCCTCCTCCTTGCAATAGCCCCCTGATTCATGATTTGGGAAACACTCCAAATACAATTTTTAAAAAATTCTTTATTGATTAAGGTATTACATATGTGTCCTTATTCCAAATACAATTTTTAGCTATGTGCTTGGAATTACTAAATTGACTCCATTGCCTACTCAAAGCCTAAATGCATAATTTAACGCACACGCACACACACACACACACACACACACACACAAAGTTCTGCTAATTTTTTCAGAGCTGGGAATATAATCCAGGCTTAAAATGGTGCAATAAAGGTAAACTGCAGGGCATTTGCTGTGAATGTCTAGAATGCTTCTTTCTTCCACAGGGCTTGTGGTGCTATAGCTATTTATGATCAGGAGTGGAACATATGCTATGGAGGGCATAATGTGGAAATCTTAAGATAAAGCCAACATTGCGGTGGACAGGACAGAGGGACAGGAACAATCTTGGTAATATTTTTGAGCTGCTAGATCAAACTTCATTTGAGATTAAATCTGCCTCAAGACATTTGAGGGACATGGGCTAGTTTGAGTTTGATTTTTTATCATTTGTAACACAAAAGGTTTGAGACAAGGATTTTGTCTTCCTTATTCCTGCATCTCCACTGTCTTCTCTAGAACAGGACCTGGCACATAGTAAGAACTTAATATCTGTTTAGTAAATCCTTGATGAATGTGTGAAAAAGTAAGTTAAAGAGGAAGTGACCCCCTTCTTTTCTCTATTTAAAAAATTAATATATTTTTAATTTTACAAAATACATCACACACACAGAAGTGCATGTGTGACAGGCATACTTTAAACAATAATTAGAGAACACCTGTGCAACTTTCACCCCAGTTAAAAATAGAATAGTGCCAACATCTTGGAAGTTTTGCTTCTTCCTGAACCACATTCTTCTTTCTCAGCCTTCCAGAAACCACAATGCTGACTTTGTTTTAATGATTCCTTGTTTATCTTTCCATTAGTACCACCTGGGTATATACCTTTAAAGTTTAATCTGCCTGCTTTTTAAAAACTTTATGTAAATGGAATTATACAGTCTGCTTTTATGAATAGCATAGTATACTCTGCATTTGTGAGATTGATCCATATTCCTGCATGTAGCAGTATTTTATTCACTTAAATTTCTATGCAGCATTCCATTTAAAAATATTCCATAGTTTATTCATCCAAAATTATTATTGTTATTAACATTATTATATCTATGTTATTATTACCAACATTGGAGCTGCTTCCCATTTTGAGCAATTACATGCAATAGTACTATGAACTTTCCTGTGCATGTATCCTGGGACACATGTGCAAAAGTCTCTAGGGCATATACTTATAAAATCACTGGATCATAAAGTATGCAAATGTTCATCTAGGTAACCATTTTTTTCCATTGTTGTACATTTTAATCAGCAGCATAGGAGAGTTCTCATTGCTCCACAGACTCATCAATGTTTGGTGTTGTCAGACTGCTTAATTCTTGCCAGTCTTGTGGGAATGTTGTAGTCTCTTAGTGTGGTTTTCATTAACTTTCAGTTCACATTAATTTCTAATTTGCCTTATAATTTATTTCACCCATTCAAAATGTTTCTTAATTTACAAATATATTTTCCAGTTTCCTTTTGGTTATTGATTTCTAGTTTTATTGCATTGCTGTAAGACAAAATTAATTGCATAGTTTTGAAGATTAAAAATATATTGAAGCTTTAATTTTATAAAATATTCTATGTATGCTTGGAAAATTTTGCAGTTTGGGGGTATTAAAATATCTACCTCTTAGGACGATTTGTTATATGTGTTATTTAAATCTTTTATATTTCCTTTCCCCCCTGCTCCTCCTGTGGATTACTGAAAGAAGTGTGCATAGAATCTTCCACTACTGTGGAATTTTCTATTTCTTTTTATAGGCCATTTGTATTTTGAGACTATGATACCAAGAAATACAAATTTAGAATTTTCATATTTGTGAGATTGATCCATGTTCCTGCATGTACCAGTATTTTATTCACTTCAATTTCTGTGTAGTATTCCATTTAAAAATATACTAAGCTTATTGTCATTACAAAGTGATCCTCTTCATCTTTAGAAATACTTTTTGACTCAAAGTAAATTTTAACAGCTATAATCTAGTAATGATGTATTTCTCTTCTTTAGCATGTTCATGAAATATCTATCTTCATCTGCTATTTTACTTTCACCCTTCCATATCTTTATTCATCTGATGAGCCTCTTACTAGATTAGTAAAATGATCAACATTTAGTTGATCATTTTACTAATCTAGTCAGAACATCTTTGTTATTACCTAGAGCTTTAAATCTATGTACACTTGATATAATTAATGACCTTTTTGGATTTATATCTACCATAATATTTTATGCTTTCAAATTGTCTCAGCTCTCCTGTTTTTATTTGTACTACCTGTTGTTAGATGGATTTAAGGTGTATAAGTATTCCATTTCCTCCTCTTCTAATTTGAAAGTTATAGACTCAACTTCAATGCTTTCAATGGCTATCTTTGAAATGAAAACATGCATGCTTAATATATCAAAAACATTTTGATCATATTCTTACTATCCTTTCTAGCAATGATTAGACATTATAGAACTAGCCTCATGTATTCTTTTCATGATATAAACAGACATTTGCTATATGTTTCAGTCCTATTCTGTTCTTTTGGCTTCACAAGACATTACAATTAAATAATCAGTATTAGACTCCTTACCTTTTGTGGCTCTGAGTTTAAACTTCTATCACACATATCTAAGGAGTCCATAAAAATTCAAATTGAGATTCTCCCTGTTTAGTAAATGCCCTTAGTTCAAAAAAACTATTAATGCTCAGCTTAGCTCTCTAAGTTCCAGCCCTCACATTTTGGTTTGGTAACTACTAATTCTTTTTTCTAGCTTAATGAAACTTTTAAAATGTTTGGAATATTTCATTCAACATTTTCAGCTTTTAAAAATATTTTTATTGATTTCAGAAAGGAAGGGAGAGGGAGAGGGAGATAGAAACATTAATAATGAGAGAGCATCACTAATCTACTGTCTCCTGCAAGCCCCACACTGGGGATTGAGCCCACAACCAAGGCATGTTCCCTGACCAAGAACAGAACTGTGTCCTCCAGGTTCATAGGTCGATGCTTAACCACTGAGCAACACTAGCAGGCCTTGGTTTTCTTAAAGGCAGGAACATCAATCAACATATTTATTTTGCTAGATCTTCAGAAATAAGCATGGCCTTGTCTTTATATTTATACAATTTTATTGCAGTCCCTCTCTTAAAATTTCCAGCTTCAACCACCTTTAGTTTTTCTTTCTCTATTCAGATTACCTTATGGAAAAAAAAAATTTTTCTTTCCCACTGTACTCATCTCATTAGTGTGTCACAAAGAATAAAAAAATCACCTAATCATGTCTGAAATGCCTAAGAGTAATGATAGTGATGCACTTGAATCAAGGAGAAATTCATACATTATAGTATGAAATTATACAAAGAACCAGTGCCTTAAACTGTGAAAGTCCTTGAAAATATCCAAAGACCCCTTCATAATCTTAACACAAGTCCCTGCCCACGTTTCTCATCTTCCTCTAATTATACTGCTTTTCCTAAGTACCATCAGTGTTCAAAAGAAGTAAAAAATGGCCTTTTTTATTTTATTGCAACAATATAGTTTTATACTGCTTTTCTTTCTTTTTCTTTTAAAACTTTACTTTTATTATAAATGACATTTAATATTAATTTATGTTAGTTTTTTTTGTGTGAAGTAATTGATTAGACAATTACATAATTTATGAAGTGATCCCCCAGATAATTCAACCCACCTGTAATACATAGTTATTACAATATTATTGACTATTTTTCCCTATGCTGTACTTTACATTCCTATGAGTATTTGTAACTACCATTTGTACATCTTAAACCTTTCCCTTTTTCACCCAGCCCCCCAAAACCCTCCTATCTGGCAGCCATCAATTTGTTCTTTGCATCTATGATTCTGTTTCTAATTTGTTATGTTTATTTTGTTCTTTAGATTCTGTATATAACATGGTATTTGTCTTTCTCCGACTTATTTCACTTAGCATAATACTCTATAGGTTCATTCATGTTGTCATAAATGGTAGGGTTTTATTTGCTTTTATGACCAAATAATATTCCATTGTACATATGCACCACTTCTTTATTTACTTGTCTATTGATGGGCACTTAGGTTGCTTCCATATCTTGGCTATCTATATTAATAAAAGGGTAATATGCTAATTACACCAGATAGACTGGACATCTTCTGGATGTCATTCTGGGACATCCTTCCTGACAAAGCCGGGGGTGTAGCCAGACTGCAAACCACCCATGGCCCCTTGCCCAGGCAGGCCCTGCCTCCCAATGGGGACTCTCCCAACCCAATCCAGGGCCCCCTTCAGAGCAGGCTAGCTGGCTCCCACCCATGTACCAGGCTTCTATCTTATATAATAAAAGGGTAATATGCAAATTGACCTTAACTGCATAGCAGCCAGAATGATCTCTAGACCAGTCACTATGAGGTGCACTCACCATCTTTTGGTCCCTTTCCCTGGCTGGCAGGCTCTGATCGCCTGATGGCCACCAGCGACAGTTTCAGGGCTGGCAAATGGTTGGGAACAGCCGATTTCTTGGTCTCTTCCACTGGCTGTCAGGCACCAATCACCTGATGGGGAACAGGGAACAGGCGGTGGGTGGTGGTGCGGGTCAGGGCTGGCTGAGGGCAGCTGGGGAAGATGGCTCTGATTGCAGGCCAGGCCTAGGGACCATACCCGCATATGAATTTCATGCGCCAGGCTTCTAGTAGTAAATAATGCTGCAATGATCACAGAGGTGCACGTATCTTTTTGAATTGGTGTTTTGTGTTTTTTTTGTATATATACCCAGATATGGAATTTCTGGGTCATAAGGTAGTTTTCTTTTTTGAGGAATCTTCCAACTCTTTTCTATGTTGGCCTCACCAATCTACAATCCCACCAGCAATTCATGAAGGTTCCCTTTTCTCCACATTTTCACCACTTGTTTGTTGATTTATTGATAATAGTCATTCTGACAGGTGTGAGGTGATATCTCATGGTGGTTTTAATTTGCATCTCACTGATTAGTAATGTTGAGCATCTTTTCATATGTCTATTCAGGTCCTTTGTCCATTTTTAATTGGATTGTTTTTTGTGCTTTTTTTGGTGTTGGGTTGTATGAGTTCTTCACATATTTTGGATATTAACGTCCTATCAAATATACTGATTTTCCATTGGAAACTCACACTGTTTGAGCTATAATTGTTGTGGAGAGGACTCAAATGAATGACTACTGGAGTTCAGACCAAATTAAAATTTAGGGAGCCTTTAATAGCCGGCCAGTAACTGTTCTCTCTCCATGCAGGGAGTTCAGAGAGCATCCCTGACCCTTTGTGCAAGACCACTTTTAAGCACATTAAACACATCCTGTTTTGGCAGAGAAAGCAACCCAAAACAAAACAGTTTTTCCAAATACTGTTAGGTTCATGCTGTTGAAGAACATGTTATTTACAGGGTTATCCTGTTCTTTAGAAAGCTGACAGTGTTCTATCTTGCAAGGCTATTTTGTGAGGTGCAAGGGAAAGGAGCCATGAGACCATATCTCAAGGTCTGGCCTTGTGTCAGCACTGAAAACTATCTGGGGCATAGTCCACGACTTCTCTGGAGTGCTCAAAAACTCCCACAATCTCTAACAATAATTGGCTAACTCCAGTAGGATAGTTTCAAATCACTTGACACTCCCCAAAAGCACCGTGCATGTTATTTCAGTGTACCAGACATCTAACTTATAAATGAATCTCAGGACCATAATCTGCTTTACAGATAAGATCCACTTATAATTTAGCTTTCAAAATTTTGTTTAAAATGTTATGATCACATTAAAGGACATGCTGACCAGTGTGGCTCAGTGGTTGAGCATTAACCTATGCACCAGGAGGTCACGGTTTGATTCCTGGTCAGGGCACATGCCCGATTGTGGACTGATCCCCACTGTGGGTTGTGCAGGAGGGAGCTGATTAATAATTCTCTCTCATCATTGATGCTTCTATCTCTCTCTCCTTCTCCCTTCCTCTCTGAAATCAATAACATTATATTTTTAAAAAATAATAAAAATGTTTTCAACCTTTACCAACTAATTATGAATTTTCATTTCTCCTCATTACTTCCCAAATTGTATTTATATACTTTAATAACTTAATTGTAATCATGGTAATTTGAATCCTTCCAGTGTTTCACAAATATTAATATTACTCCCTGTTACATGATTTCTTATCTTTCATTTTCAATGGCTGCTTAATATTCCCCCAAACTAAAATAATTTTCTGAATAATTTCCCTATTGTTGGACTTTTAAGCCACTTCAGCATTCATCTCATTATACTACTAAAATGTGTTTGTGCAAATATGCATTGATAAATTTTTAGAAGTGAGTTTACTGGTTTTGAGGCTATCATTTTATGTTTGTTTTTTATACAGTTGGGTCATAAAATATTGTATCAATGTATACTGATTCCAGTAGCTAATGGGTATGCTTGTTTCCATTGAAAGCAGTCTAGAAATTATTATTTTTTTCATTTTTTAGTTGAATAACATATATAAATGGTGCATGTATTCAACATATGTTTACTGAACTTGTATTGTGTCAGGTACTGTGGACACAGAGATAAAATTTGGGCACTTCCTAGGAGGAATTCATCATCCTGTGTGTAGATAAGGAGAAGAGAACATGGCAAGTGCTATAACAGAGGCCCACATATATTTCCATAGGAATGCAAAGGAGAACTAGATTAAATATATTTTACTACATTTTTTTCTGCAACATGGGCAAATTTAGCATGAAAGTAGGAGTTCCCCAAACAGAAAAGGGGCACCTCATTTTTGTTTTAATTTATATTTCCTTGTTTATTACACCAATTCCAAATATGTTTGCTTGCTTTTTAGAATGTCTCTTATATGAATTACATGTTTGGTTTATTGTATTTTAAGCTTTATTAGTAGTAATATTTGGGGTACCTTAGTATCACAATTAAGCAAAGCTAACAAAGATAATAATGTCATAGCAACAATTTACTGAAAGAAAAAAGAAGAATGGTCATCATGCTGAGTTGAGTTGTAGGAGAACATGGTTCTCTATCTCTGAGAGAAAAATTAGCTTCCAAGACAGGAAGAGTATTTGTCAGTGACTTTTTGAATAAGACATATACAATTTTTTCATGAATACAAATACAAATGTAAATACATATTCATATGTATAATGATATGTATAATATGAATACTATTTAGTTGTAGTACTTGGTTTAAAAATCATTTTATAATTCATTTATCTTTGAATTGTGGCACAATTCTTCCCAAGCTTTAGGCAAGGCTTGTGAATGGGTACATTATATTTTAATGATAATAAATATAATGTAGTAGAAAGAGCATGGACTTTGGAGTAAAATAACCTGGATTTAAGTTCTGGTTTGATCACACATAAACTGTATTAACTTTTTTATGTTTCTACTTTCTCATCTGTTATGTGCGGGTTAATTATACATACCCTTTAGAGATGATGTTAGGGTTAAATTAGATAATAGGTATAAAGCACAGTCATGCTACATAGCAGAATTCAATTAATTCTAGTCTTGTTACTGTCACTGCATTGGGGAGGTAAGACATAATTCTAGGAAGGACTAATTCTATTCCTCCTTGTTGATTATAACATGAATTAAAGTATCCTGGAAGGAAGACTCCCCACACCACAAAGATGATGAAAATTATGTTATGAAAACATGATTAATCAAATAAGAGAGTGGAGATGTAGCAGCTCTCAAATACTTTTAAGGCAAGAAGAGTGCTATGGTGCTATTCCCACATTCTGGCATGCTGAATAAGTACAGAAACCAGAAAGCCTGCAAAGTATATGCTTTCAATCAACTGATCTATTATTAGGGGTGTCGAACTCAATCAGAGAAGGGGCCAAAATCTAAAATCCAGCCTAAATCGCGGGCCGAATGGTTTACTGAACAGTCATAAACTGTCATTGTGATGGAAACGCAGCGGAGTGCAGTGATGACAGCGCGGTGCGGGCCACATTGCAAGGCCTGGCGGGAAGGATTTGGCCCGCGGGCCTTGTGTTTGACACATGTGTATTATATGTTTCAAGTGTTCTCTTAAGTAATATCACTTTTCCATTTCCAAACTGAGCAGAAACTTGGCAACATTTAGAACCTGATCTCCAAGAACTGAACTTTAAGGCTGTTGAGCCCAAGCCTCTCATTTTCTTGACAGTGACACAGATGTCATCATTGCCATCATCCTGCCTTTTAGTGCAGATTTGATTCAGAGGGAAAAAAATTAGATGTCCCTACTTTCTGGTCTGTTTCCATTAGATCAATGGTCTCCAACCTATAGAACCATAAATTGGAAGTACCATGAAGCATTCAAAAAATGGACTGAAAGCAATTTCTGGGAGCATTTTGTAGTAGTTGCTGCCAGGTGGGTGAGTCATTTTTATTTAGGTTTTTCTCAAGTGCGTATGATCTAACAAAGGCCAGCACAAAAAGGAACACGCACGTAGAGATCCACTTAGCATCCCTCTTCTTGCTGCAGTGAGACAGCCATTACTTTTCATTAAATACATAATATTCTGAGCAATCCACTTACTCATTATTAGGGGCTATTAGTAGCTACTCTTTGTCACACATTATTCCAAATGGAGCTCTATCAAGGGTTTTACTAGAGAGCTGCTAATTTTCAAAGAGAAAATCAGTAATGCTGGAAGCAGAATTTAGATTTTCCTCTAAAGCTCTTTTAACTATTCTCCCCTCTACTCTCTGCCCTGAAAAATAAAGCATCCCACATAGTAAGTATGGTGAGGCTTTAGCAGAAACAGTCTCTGCTTTGGGTCTACGGCACAGTGGCTTCAGTTTGGGCTTTGGTCACAGGGGAGCACACTGATTTCTGAATTGAAAACTTGCAAAATACTTTCCAACTTCTCTGGTCTTTTTAGACCTTAATCTGTCTAATTTGAGGACCAGGACATTTAGTGCAGCCAGGAGGCCACAGAGGAGTCCTCTTCAAGCCAAATAGATGGCAATTCTTCTACCTTTCAATATATCAATAGGAGATATTTTCCTAGGCTAATTCATAAATGCAACTGTTCAATGAATGGATTTAGGTTGGCTATAACAAGTTGTTATATATAAATATATATATATATATATATATATATATATATATATATATATATGTATATATATAATTTTTTTTATAGAGAGTAAGGGAGAGGGATGAAAAGCTAGAAACATCGATGAGAGAGAAACATCGATCAGCTGCCTCCTGTACACCTCCCACTGGGGATGTGCCCGCAACCAATGTACATGCCCTTGACCGGAATCGAACCTGGGACCTTTTAGTACAAAGGCTGACGCTCTACCAGGCGTCTTCAAACTACGGCCCGCGGGCCACATGCGGCCCGCAGAGGAGTCTGATCCGGCCCGCCAGGTTTTTTGGGCAGTGAGCGCAGCCGAGGTGTTACAGTAGGAATTAGTAGTTCATATAGTCCGGCCCTCCAGCTCTCTGAGGGACCGTGATCTGGCCCCCACTTTAAAAAGTTTGAGGACCCCTGCAGGCTAAGCCAAACCGGTTTCAGCTGTTTTTATATCTTGATGGTAAATCTATTTAGTGAGGCTAGACAGGTTCTAGTTAGTAGGCATGGCAGAGGTAGGGTGGCCTAGCTACCTGACCTCTAAGTGAGATCCATGAGAATTTTCTTTCCACCTCCACTTTCTCCACACTCATCTTCTTTCTGATCCATCTTGTTATTTTAATTAGTATTCGTTTTCAAAATGGAAATTCCCCTAGATTTTCATAGCTTGGTGTAAATTATTTGAGCAGATCATTCTCAAAGTGCTAGCCTGGGCATCAGTGCTATTACTTAGCTAGATATTCAGAGATAAGTAGGAACAAGGAATAAGAAACCAGAGGAAATTGGGGCAGAAAAGCTTAAAGGTTATTTTCATTAGAAAAGTGTACTTGGTTTTCTTGGCCATCTGGCTATTCATCAATTTAATTTTTGGTTTTGAAATAATAAATAACAGACCAGTGGTGACATTGGATAGATCTTATTTCCTTTGCTGGATTCAGGATTAGGAGATAATCCTGGGACTGTTCACCGTATATTCTCAAAACATGTAAACATCAAACCCATCAAGAAGCAGGCACTTTGTGTTAGAAGACAGTTCCAATTGCAAAACCTTTTTAATTAACAGGGGCTTTGTATCAGCTTTCCTATCTACAAAGCTAAGTCCCCATGTCTGGGCAGGTGCATCCTGTTGTGTATTAAAGAAGAACAAAGGGCAGAACAAGGGCAGGACACTTAAGAGAACTATGCCTGAATGAATTCATGCTTTCCTGCTCTCTGCCTCCTGCTGTTTCCATTGTTTCTCCTGCTGACTTCCCCAAAGAAATTTCCTCTAAGCATACTGTAGCTCCAATTGCTTGACTCATTAATTAGTTCATTCATACATTCACCAAATATTTACTGAACAATTGCTCTGCGCTATGTGCTATGGTGGGCCTTGGGTATATAAACTAGTATAGTGCTGAAGAAGGAGGACTCAACTAAAATAGAAGGCAAAATTCATTACATCATACAGGTAAAGTCAAATGAGTATATATTTTGTTCGTTTGTTTGTTTTTGTTAATACTTACCCAAGGATATTTTTCCATTGATTATTTTTTTTAGAGAGAATGGAAGGGGGAGAGACACATCAATGTGAGAAAGGACAGTATTTAAATATATATATATATATATATATATATATATATATATATATATATATATATTAATTTCTTACAGAGAGGAAGAGAGAGCGATAGAGAGTTAGAAACATCGATGAGTGAGAATCATAGATAAGCTGCCTCTTGCACACCCCCTACTAAAGATGTGCCCACAACCAAGGTACATTCCCTCGACCGGAATCGAACCTGGGACCTTTCAATACATAGACTGACGCTCTATCCACTGAGCCAAACCGGTTTTGGCTGAAATTAATATTTTATTGGCAGAAGTCTTGGAGAAAATTTCCACATGGATTGTCCATTTTTTCTCCTCAACGGTGTTTCTTTCTCTGCTTTTAAGAACCTGCCTCTGATGAAAACGGACTATGATGCCATGATATCCCAGAGAGACTGTTACTGTAAACTTGTTCCACCAATTTGACATAGCAAGGAGGTCTACCAAAGCCAAGAGCTGATAATATCATAGAACCCAGAGTCAGGACTACTGACATACATGTTATATACAGCACAGAAACAATGGAGTCAGGCTGGGGAAATGATCTTCCTAGTTCCCAATTTTACCTACATGGCCTCACAGCAGACTCATCAAAACCTGATATATTGGGCTGATCATGACTTAGAGTGAGGAGACAGAGGGTTGGGGACATAGTAATTATACCGGTACATTAGGATCATAGAATTTCAGAGCTTGTATGATCCTCAATATACTTGATACTCATGGTGTGGCCCATGGACCAGCAACAGCGACATCATCTGGAGGCTTTTTGGAAATGCAGAACCTCAGATTCCACCCCAGACTCACTGAATCTGAATCTACTTTTAACAAGATCCATGGGTGATTTGGAAACATATTAAATTTTGAGAAACAGTGCCCAAGATAAGTAAGTTTTAAACTTTTCCTCTGATACCTACACATGTATGAGTTTTCTCTGCAGGATACATTTCTCTAAGTGTGGCAAAGGTCGTTAAAATTTCTTTCCTATGAATGACATATGATAAGCCATACCATGGTTTAAATCAATTGATCTAGCTTAATCCCTTCATTCTGTAAATCAGTGAATTGCCTAGGCTCCATAAATCAGCTTATAACAAAGTTGGGACCAAGAATGCAGAACTTCAGCTGTCTTTGGATTAGTTTTGAGTTGAAGGGGATTCTTGTTCTTCCCTTTAAGACCCAGTTCCTCATGGTCTATGTTTCTGTCATTTGTGTCTCAGGTTTAAGATTATAGCTCCTAATGTCTATAAGTAGTGTACCCACATTTCTTTGAACAGCTTGGCAATCTTATTATTGTTGGTCACCATAGGCATTTTCTGGCCTGGTATACCCTTTCATCTATAAAAACCATTCTTACTGACCTTGACCTTCCAGTATGCTACATGGAACTATTGTACCTTGGGCTTTATACCTTGACATCTGTGAAGAGCACACATTGTCCAGATTTTTGCTTTGAACTTGCTGTGTGAACTCATATCTCCATGAGAACATCTACCACAAAGCAGATTCCACAATGAAGGACCCATATTTAGGCTTTTCCATCCTCTAGAGCTGGAAAAATTATTGAGCTCTGAATTCTGCATCCATATTTTTTTCTGTTTGATCCTATACAATCTCTATCTGACATTACTAAGGTCATATCCCGACCATCCTCTCTTTTTATTTCCAAAGAATGTGATAAGAATAAGAGAGTCTGGAAAGCAAATGCTAATTTTTTAATTAACAAAGGGATAATGAAAGTTCAAGAGAGTAGCTTTCTTTGCCTAAGGAGGAAAATAAGAGGGTGTCCTTTCTATGTTAAGGGTATAATTGAATGTCACCCAGACTGATTCAGTATTGAAACACTTTAGATTTTCCAAAGGTCAACATTTTAAAAAGAAAAGATGGCAAGTAAATAGTATCTTAATTTTAAGGCAATTTAGTTCCTCTTCAATGTTGGTATTTTTGCTATTAATGAGGAATGTGTCCCTGAACACAGTTCTAATCAATATGGCAAAGTCCCTGAAACACCACATCTGCACTTGGGGACCAGAGCTTGCTCCAGGTAACATGAAAAAATAGGTGAAGCTGACATAAAACATCCCTTTTCCATAGTCACTACTTTTGGGTCTATTGCCTCTTTGGGTAATGCTCCCTCTTTACTTAGTTTTCAGTGCTCTTTTACTGCATGTTCTCTCCCCTATAGCAAATGAGACCACCTGCTAAAAATATCCAATGCCATGTAAGCCATAGCTAGAATATCTGCACATGAAAAGAGACACGGAGAGGACACAACTTAACCCCAAGAAATGATTGCTAAAGCTGGAACTTGAGGCATTAAAGATGGGAGAGGTCTATTGGTAGTGGGGACTTAAGAAAACTCATACATGTGCTGGTTTTCTCCTCCCACAAATAAGGTCAGATTTGAGGAGAATGACACCTGCCCCCACTTTACTTCATAAGGGGATTAGTAAGGAAAAATTAGGTCAGAGATGTTAAAGTGCTTTTGACACAAATCAAATCAGGGCTTTGATTTTTCCCAATCTAATATAGCCCTGCCTTAGGGTCAGTTTCTGTCTCAATCTCTCAATCTTTAAAAATGAGAATAATGTACTCATGCTCTTTTCCTCAAGGCTGCTGGATGAAAAGGAAACAATCGTGTTTATGGTAATGCCCATCTGTTCCACTTCATTTTAAAGACAAAGCCCTCAATCTCCCCATTGCCATTTAGGTTTCTTTTCTCAAAGATAAGCCAGGTACCTTCAGAGAACAAAGGCAGTGGCTCCTTTTATTTATTTATTTTTTTTCAGGTGTGGTCTTTTGATCTACTGCAACAGAATCACATGCTTCTACAACTGCAGATTCTTAGCTCAAGCATTTGTCAAACCCACGGATTCAAGATGTTTTGGAGTGGGAGCAAGAAAGCTATTTAACCAAAACTGGTTTGGCTCAATGGGTAGAGCGTCGGCCTGCCTGCGGACTTAAGGGTCCCGGGTTCGATTCAGGTCAAGGGCATGTACCTGGGTTGTGGGCACATCCCCAGTGGGGGGTGTGCAGGAGGCAGCTGATCGATGTTTCTCTCTCATCGATGTTTCTAACTTTCTATCCCTCTCCCTTCCTCTCTGTAAAAAATCAATAAAATATATTTTTTAAAAGCCATTTGTTAAACAAAAAGATGATTCTCTGGCAAACTAACGTGAGACCCACACTCACCAGTGGATTGAATTCCTCAAATATTACTATAGGGCAGTGCTTCTTAACCTGGCCATGCACTAGGATCACCTGGACAACTAGTAAAAAGCACCAATGGCCAGCCCTAGCCCTGACAAATTAAATGAGTTTTTCAGGGGACTAAGCCTTCCATTTGCATTTTGAAAGCTCTTTCAGTAATGTTAAGTGTTCAGTCAGGGTTGGGCCATCTTAGGATTCACTTCTCCACTCCCCCTTGTGTTGCAAGGGAACGAGTCAAGGTTACTCACAGACAGGTACATTGATTCCTAGCCCTACTCAAGCTTCTTTTATGTGGATACATTAGGAATCTGAAGAGCACCTACTACTGTGTGCTACCTATACTGAGGAGTCAGCATTAAACCAAACAGAAATAGACTGCTCTCAAGGAGTCCGCAGTTTAATGGAAAAGATAGACCCAGTCACAAAAAAAGTGATTAGATGAAGAATTGATCCCTCTAGTTTCCCCCATTCACCTCCTGAGTCCTTGAAATAAGAATCCTGGTCTCCCCCACACCAGAAAATTACTTGCTTATGAGGAACTCTTGCTTTATTTTCCCATCTCCTTGTTCCAAACATCTTTTAAAACACCTGATTTTGAGAGTTCCTAGAAAGCATTGTAGTTCTTAAGTTATTTTGGACCTGTGTGAGTTTCTACCCAGATCCTGAAGATTACCTCAGGTGTGAGTTACAAACCGTCTCATCCTTTCAGCACTTGTCCGTTAGCACATGAACATTGTAGCATCATGGTAGACTGAGCTGCTCTTCCCTCAGCCTAAAACATGCCTTTATGTTTGAATTCAGTGCCTGAGAAAATCTATTTCTTAAACTAATTTGTTGGATTATAAGCGAGATAACACAGCTTTTAGGCAGCTATTCTAGTTCAGGCTACCGTATGGATTAAGGGAGTAATTAAAGTTAGGATTTTTCTATTTAATCACCTAATGCATGGCCATTAGACAGCTGAAATGATCAAAATGTGATGTCTTTAAACAGCCTAGTTTTTAAAATGTTAGCTTTTGCTTCTTTCTTTTCCTGTAACAAATTTACTTTTTATAATTAATCAGCTGAAAAATTATTTGTGAAATGTCATGTCCTATATTACAACAAAATGTCTTCTTTTCATAAAAAGAGAGAAGAAAGTTTTTGGCAATGATGACCTGGTTTAATTTGACATTTAAAGGAGTCATAAATGAACCTTTCCCATTTTATTTACTATATTCATATGTCCACAGTCTTACTCTGATTTGGTATACCTTTCTGAAATCTAGTTTTGTGAGAAAAATATATTTTTTTAAAGTTTACCCTAACTTGGAAATGGAGAATGCTTGCCTGGAACAGATTATTTAGAGCACATCTCTTTTATTTATACTCATTTAGAGAATGATTACAGTTTCAATTAGCAACAATTTGAAATTTAATATCAAACACCTATTCTATGTGGTAATGTACCATGGGAATAGTCACGAAGTTTCAACATTTCCACATATAAGTTACATCTCTCATATTTGATCTCATATTTAGAAGTAGCTCACAGTATTTCCTCTCCTCTCCTCTCCTCTCCTCTCCTCTCCTCTCCTCTCCTCTCCTCTCCTCTCCTCTCCTCTCCTCTCCTCTCCTCTCCTCTTCTCTCCTCCCCTCTCTCCCTCTCTTTTTCTCTCTCTTTCTCTCCCTTTCTCTCTTCCTTTCTAAAATCAACTTTTAAAAAATAACCTCTGGTAAGAATAAAACAAACAAAACATTAGTGTGACCATCTGCAAGTCTGGAAATACTAACGACATTGCACCCTGGATGTTAGGACTTCTAGCTAATTTCTAAGAGTTCAATCATGATAAACTAAATTTATAAAGGTTAGTAGCAAAGTGAAAGAAAGAAAGGTTCTAAGAAAAAAATGTAATCTTGGGAATATTTCATTACTTTTCAACTAAAAAGTATTTATATAATTAGTTTAAGCCTCCATTTTACTGCAAATGCATTTAAAAGTGATAATAAAAAGATGGCATTAATAATACTCTCTCATGTACTTTGACAATAGTTGTAAATATAACTAGAAGTAGATCTCGATTTCAGAAAATCTGAGATAATAAAACCTGAATTTATAAAATGAACAAATTTGAATCAGCAATTATTTGTATTAAAGAAATATTCTTCACTTACACTAGAGGGTTGCTGATCTCATACTTTTCTATGCTTTGCCAGTATATTTACCTTTATCTTTAAATAACCTGTATTATTTGAAGTATTAGTTAAGTTTCATATCAGATAAAATTTTTGATTCTTGTGAGTCTTAATTGACATCTAATACTTTGTGTTGGCTCAAGGTCATATGAAAGCTTTTGCTGTTAATAAGGAATGGCTCATTGAGCGATTTTTAAATACAACCCCAAATCTCTTCTTCTTATATTTTCTGGCTCAGTAAATGGTACCACCATCCACCCAATTGCCCCAGCCAGAAACCAAGGAGTCTTATTGAGCACCTCCCTCTCCTCCTTCTCCCCTCCCACACATCTAGTTGATCATCAAATCCTGCTGATTCCCTAACCTAATATCTTTCTCCACTCTTCATTTATCTACATATTTAATTGCATCCTCTCTGAACCATTGTAATACCCTGATAATCAATCTTCCTGCATTTGCTCTTGCCATCCTATCCACTTCCCACCAATTTCTTTGACACACAGCCAGTTATCTCATAACTTCATTTCCCTTCTTATAACCCACGAATGCTGTCCTGTTGCCCTAAAATAAGCCCAACTTCATTACCTGGAAAGTCTTCCCTAAACTTCAGAATCAGCCTGGGTCAGGGGTCCCTTTGTGTTCTTTTAGTACTCTCTGATCAGTTACCCTCTTGAAACAGTCTCAGCTTCGATTGAAAATTTGCCACTTCATGTGTCTCTTCCTATCTATACTGAAGATTTGGAGGACAGGGATTCTATTTATCATGTATTTCCAGGACCCAACTCAGTACTGCTAAATTATTGTTGAATGAAGTAACTTCTACAGTTGTTTGTACTTAATGTTTCTGTTTGTGATACTGCTTTGGACTTTAGGTACTTATTAGTGGACTTTAGGTACTTATTGATAATAAGTCTTTAGGTACTTATTAGTGATGAAGTCTGAGTAGGCAAATAAATGGTTGGTGCTTCTGAACTGCTTAAAATTACTAGTAATTGGAGAAGAACGAAGAAGGAAGAAGAGATTGTTCTTTGTTTTTAAGTATATTTTTATTGATTTCAGAGAGGAAGGGTGAGGGAGAGAGCTATAGAAACATCAATGATGATAGAGCATCATTAATCCACTGCCTCCTGCACACTCCATAATGGGGATGAAGCCCACAACCCTGGCATGTGCCCTGACTAAGAATCAAACCATGACCTCCTGGTTCATAGGTTGATGCTCAGCCACTGAGCCATGCCAGCTGAGCAGGAGAAAATTGTTTCAACCTCAAGAATGGAGGGACTACTACAGCCAGTTCAGAGGGTATACTTAATGTGGGGAATTGTACTGTATGAAATCTTGAATTAGAAGAAGTGAGCAGTGAAAAATCTCCCCTGCTCCTCTTCTCCCAAACTAAAGTCTTCCAGCTTCTCCAGCAAGATGCCAGATATATAGAAAAAGCAAAAAATCGTTTTGTAAAGGACAAAAATAGAAGTGTAGGAAAACAACTTCTATATTAGAAGTGTAGGAAAACAACCTCCAAAAAACAACATCCAATAGCATAATTCAAGTTGTAGAAAATTGAAGCTTTCCCCATAGAGCTTTATCATGACCATGCCAATGCAGTCTTATAGCTGGGATATGCCAATGTGAAGAAATAATTGATAAATTATTTCAGTTGCAGTGATGAGGGGTGCATTCGCTTGTCACTTACTATTAAGGTTCAAGGTAGAGTGAATATGGGTGTATTTTCACACTCAAAACTAACTGAAAATTAAATCAATTATTAGAATAATTCAAGCCTCAATGTCCTAAGATTTGTTTCAATTAGATAATTGATGCAATTAGTGAAAGGTTTTGAGGTAAAATTTTCTGGTCTGAATTATCTCAAATTACTTTAATTCTCCACTTCACTTTGATTACATAGACCCAGCTCGTGCTTTTGTGTGAGTGAAATTAGTAAATATTATGGCACTAGTTTAGATATTAGTGTTTTTTCCCATAAAATGTGCTCTGCATTAGTGTATTAGCTAGTAGCATAGTGTATTAGCTAATTTCATTGACAAAATCAAACCACTGTTTTACAAAATAAAAGTGTAGGACTTGCTGTTTAAAATATAATGGGAATCAATTACTGATAAGGAATAGTTTAATAAAATCTTCTGTTCAGGAGTGGATATCTCTGCCTCTAATATTTGCCTCTTTTTATTATAGAGGCTAAGCATGGGGACAAAGTTGAGGCAAGACAAATAAAATAAATTTTATGAACAGTCAGACTTAATTGAAATTACTTTATATTGATAAGAATTTATTACACTGTGGTAGAACCATCTAGATTATCTTCAGGTCAGATTATTACAAATCCCAAACAACTGTACACAGATATCAACTGAGAAGTCAGTGTCAAATGTGAAATGCACATATCGTTTGACAACTCAATTTCCACTCTAGGCATTTATCTCATAAAATTTTTACCCAAATTAAAACAACAACAACAACAAAAAACTACATGAATTTTATTTATCTTTTTTTATTAGAGAAAAAATGTAAAAACACTAATGTTCAAACTTATGGAATTGATCATAAAAATTATAATTGATCCATAGAACAGACACTAAAGGGCCATTGAACATGACTTGTGATACTCAAGAAAATATTTATGATCTATATTAAAGTAAAATTTTTAAAAATTGCAGAAGAACATGTAAAGTATGATCTCATTTTTGTATATGCATATTTGTGTGTGTGTGTGTGTGTGTGTGTGTGTGTGTGTGTGTGTGTGATATAGAAAGGTATTTACAAACACATCTCCACTATGGTTAAAATATGGTGGCTTCAATTATTGAATCTAATGGTAGATATATGAGTGTTCTTTCAACCTTTCTGTATGTTTGAAAAATCTAACAATAAGAAACAAAAAGAAAGAAAATGTAGACTCACACCACTAGGATTTGGTGTGGATTATGTGTCATATCACAGGCTTTGCTGATTTGTGAGGAAACTGACAACATCCCAACTGTGATTAAGTATCAAGTATTATTGTAGCACTGTCAATGTCAGTCTGTCCAAGTACCATTGGGAGAAATTTCACAATTCCATGCCAGCTCTCCATCTCCCAATGAGGACATGGCTTTGTGGATATGCACAGTGCAGATGAACTGAAGTTACAGACTTTTAAAATACAGGTGTATCTCTTATTTAACTCTACACAGTATCATGGGACTTAGAAATAATCACAGCACTTAATTTTTTAAACACCCCAGAAGGGCTTCAGTTGATCTGATAGCTAGCTGTTTATGAAAAGTAAAATTACAATGATGACATCTATGACAACAGAACCCAAATAATGTTTTCTCTTTCCAAACCTAAGTGTTTCAAAATATACACAAACTAACATTGTTATTTCTTAGGGGGAAAAAAAAGCTTCCCTTTTTCCCCAAGTCTTTAATTATTAGTTAAATTGTCATTTCATGCATAACGCTGGACATTTATATATCTTTTTTTCCTGGATTGTTATTTATGTTGTTTCCCTAGTTTTTACAAAAAAGGACTAAAAAAGTTTATTGCCACCAAACCAGCAATGCAAGAAATGCTAAAAGGTCTGCTGTGAAAAGAAGAAATTGGAAAGGAAAAAGGAACAAAGGCATAAAAAATAAAGGTGACAAGCAAGTACCTATCAATAATAACTTTAAATGTAAATGGATTAAATGTCCCAATCAAAAGACATAGGCTAGCTAAGTGGATAAAATCCATGACCCATATATCTGCTGTCTACAGAAAAATCACCTCAGAAAAAAAGTACTCACATAGACTAATGGTGAAGGGATTGAAAAAGGTTTTTCAGGTGAATGGAAATGAACAAAAAAAGCTGGGGTAGCAATACTTATATCTGACAAATTATATTTCAAAGTGAAGGACATAACAAGAGATTAAAAAAGGCTAAAATAGCAATCCATCAAGAATAAATGACTCTGTTAAACATATACAACCAATACAGGAGCACCCAAATACATTAAACACACACACACACACACACAAAAAAAAAACAACTTCTGGAAGATATCAAGGGAGAGATTCACAGCAATACAGCCATAATAGGGGACTTTAGTATTCTACTATCACCATTGGACAAATCCTCTGAACAAAAAATCAGCAAAGAAACATCAATCTTAAATGACTCACTATATCAGATAGACTTAATTGACATCTTCAATACATTTCACCCCAAAGTCACAGAATATACATTCTTCTGAAGTGCACATGGGACATTTTCAAAGATAGAACATATATTGGGTCACAGTCAAAGTCTCTTCAAATTTAAAAAAAAATGGAAATCATATCAAGCATCTTCTCAGATCATAGTGCCATAAAACTAGAAATCAACTACAATAAAAACAATTTAAAAAATCAAACACCTGAAGGCTAAACAGCATGCTATTAAACAATGACTGGGTTAGAAGAGAGGCAAAGAAGAAGTAAAAAAACATCATGGCAACAAACGACAATGAAAACACAACAATCCAAAGTCTTTAGACACAATGAAAGCACTCTTGAGTGGGAAGTTCATAGGTCTACAAGCCTACCACAAAATAAAAGAAACAAATAGTAATAAATTACCTAATCCTACAACTCAAAGATTTAGAAAGAGAGCAACAAGAAAAGCCCAGCATAAACATAAGCAGAAAGAATGAAATAATAAAGATCAGAGCAGAGATAAATGAAATAGAGACCAAAACAAAACAATACAAAAGATCAACAAAACCAAGAGCTGGTTCTTTGAAAGGATAAACAAGATTGATGAACCTCTAGCCAGGGTTACCAAAAAGCAAAGAGAGAGAGGACACAAATAAACAAAATCAGAAATAAAAGAGGTGAAATAACAACTGATCCCATAGAAATACAATTCAGAAAAAAATAATATGAACAACTCTATTCCAACAAAAAGGACAACCTAGATAAAACAGACAGATTCTTAGAAAAATACAAGCTCCAAAACTCAACCAAGAAGAATAAAGAAACCCATAGAAGCCAATAGCTACTGAAGAAATTGTAACAGTGATCAAAACTGTTCCAGCAAACAAAAGCTCTGGGTCTAGACAGCTTTACAGGGGAGTTCTATCAAGCATTCAAAGAACTAAAACCTATCCTCCTCAGACTATTCAAAAAAATTTAAGAGGAAGGCACACTTCCAAGCTCTTTCTATAAAGCCAGCATTACCATAATCCCAAAACCAGATAAAGATACCACAAAAAGAGAACTACAGGCCAATATCCTTGCTGAACATAGATGCTAAAATACTCAACAAAATTCTAGCAAATTGGATTCAGCAATACATTAGAAAGATCATACACCATGACCAAGTGGGATTTATTCCAGGGATGCAAGTGTGGTGCAATATCTGCAAATCAATAAATGTGATACATCGCATAAATAAACTGAGGACAAAAATCAGATAATCATATCAATCAATGCAGAAAAAGCATTTGACAAAAATCCAACACCTTTTCTTGATAAAAACTCTGAGCAAAGAGGGAATAGAGGTATCATACCTCAATATCATAAAAGCCCTATATGACAAAACTACACTGAGTGGCCAGATTATTATTATTATTATGATCTCTGAATGCATAATAATCTGGACACTCAGTATATATATATATGCTAATTAGACTGGGAGACCTTCCAGGAAGGTCTTTATCTGGTTTTGGGATTAGGGTAATGTTGGCTTCATAGAAAGAGATTGTATTTATTATATATAATATATAATGTGTATATATATATTAGTGGCCCGATGCGTAAAATTCATGCAGGGTGGGGTGTCCCTCAGCCCAGCCTGTACCCTCTCCAATCTAGGACCCCTTGAAGGGTGTCCTTTTGCTGGTTTACAGGGATTGAGCCTAAACTTGCAGTCAGACATCCTTTTAGCAATCCAGGATGGCTGGCTCCTAACCTCTCACCTGCCTGGTTGCCTTCCTGATTGCCCCTAACCACTCTGCCTCCTGGCCTGCTTGCCCTCAGATGCCCCCCTTCCTGTTTGCTCACCCCCAACTTCCTCTCCTGCTGGCCTTCTCGCTCCACCTTCCCTCCCCATTGGCCTGCATGCCCCAAATGCACCCCTGCTGGCCTGCTCACTCCAAATTGTCGTCCCCTCCCCCTGCTGTCCTGATCACCTCGAAATGACCCCCACTGATGTCCTACTCACCCCAAACTGGCCCCCTGCTGGTATACTTACCCTCAATGGCACTGCCTCTCACCAGCCTGATCACTCACAATTGCTGTCCCATCCTGGCCTGATTACCCACAACTGCCCTCCCCTTTTTGTCTCTAAATGCCTCTACCTCAGCTGGGCCAGAAGAACCTCCGGAAGGTCTCCTGGAAGGTCTCCCAGTCTAATTAGCACATTGCCCTTTTATTAGTATAGATAGAGGCCTGGTGCATGGGTGGAGGCTGGCTGGTTTTCCCTGAAGAGTATTCTGGATCAAGGTGGGGGTTCCCTTGGGGCATGGTGTGGCCTGGGCAAAGGGTCTGTGGTGGTTTGCAGGCTGGCCATGACCCATTGGGTGTGGGTCCCTGCTGGGGATGTGTGGACAGTGTGGGTAAGGGGCTGAGGGTTGTTTTCAAGCTGGTCACACCCCCTTCAGGGTGAGGGTCCCCACTGGTGTGCCTGGCCAGAGTGGGTGAGGGTCTGATGGTTGTTTTCAATTTGGCCATGCCCCCCAGTGAGAACCCTTACTCCATGGAGGCATGGCCAACCTGGGTAAGGGGCTGAAGGCTGTTTTCAGGGTGGCTCTAGACCCTTCAGGGTAAGGGTCCTTGCTGGGATGCCTAGACAGCCTGAGTGAGGTGCTGATGACTGTTTGCAGGCTGGCCACAGCCCCTTCAGGGTGGAGGGGCTCCCATTAGGGTTCCTGGCCAGCCAGGGGGAGGGGCTGAGGGCCATTTTCAGGCTGGCCACCCTGGGTGAGGGATTGAGGGCTATTTTCATGATGGCCACGGCCCCTGGTGACCCAGGCTCCCAGCCTCTCCTTTTTTTCTATTTTTAAGCGCCTCCTTGAGCAGAGGCCAGGGCCGGCTGGAAGCAGGTATCTGAGATTTAGTTATCTTCTATAATTGAAACTTTGTAGCCTTGATCAAAGGCCAGGCCCAGCCAGGGCAGGTGTGAAGCTTGGCTTCTTCCATTGCCAGGGGCAACCCAAGCCTTGTGCTTGCTCAGCTCCATGGCAGCCAGCACCTTCATTGGATTAATTTGCATACTCATTCCTTATTGGCTGGTGGGTGTAGTGGAGGTATAATCCATTTGCCTGTTTCTTTTTTATTAGTGTAGATTAGAGCCCTAATGCATGACTTTAGGCATGGGTAAGGTGGCCAGGCTGGCTAGCGGTAGGGGACGTGAATGGTTGGCCAGCCTGCCTGCTGGTTGAACTCCTGGTTGAGGGGACAACTTCCATATTAGCTTTTTATTATATAGAATAGATACTGAGTGGCCAGATTATTATGTGTTCAGAGATTATAATAATCTGGCCACTCAGTGTATAGCTAACATCATACTCAATGGGCAAAAACTAAACTCATTTCCCATAAGAACAGGAACAACATAAGCATGCCCACTTTCACTACTCCTATTTGACATAGGACTAGAAGTACTAGCCATAGCGATCACACAAGAAGAAGATATAAAAGGCATCCAAATTTAAAAAGAAGTAAATCTTTCCTTATTTGCAGATGATATGATACTATACATAGAAAACCCCAAAGACTCCATAAAAAAAAACACAAAAAAAACCTACTAGACCTAATAAATTAATTTGGCCATGTAGCAGAATACAAAATTAACATCCAGAAATCTATGGCCTTTATATAAGCCAATAATGAATGTGCAGAAAAAGAAATGGGGGAAAATAAAAACAATCCAATTTATCATTGCACACAAAAAAATTAAGATACCTAGGAATAAACCTAACTAAGGATGTAAAAGACCTGTACTCAGAAAACTACAGGACATTGAAAAAAGAGAGATATGAAGACATAAACAAATGGAAGAAGATACTGTGTTCATGAACTGGTAGAATCATTATCATTAAAATGTCTATACTACCTAAAGCAATCTATAGATTCAAAGCAATACCTATTAAAATACCAATGGCATATTTCAAAGATCTGAAACAAACTCTCCAAACATTCATCTGGAATAAAAAATAAAAAATAAAAGACTCAGAATAACCATAGCTAACCTGAGAAAAAAGAACATAGTTGGAGGGATCACAATAACCAGATATCAAGCTGTATTACAAAGCCATGGTTCTCAAAACTGCCCGGTACTGGCACAAGAACAGACATAATACCAATGGAACAGAATAGAGAACCCAGGAATTGACCCAAGCTATTATACTCAGTTAATATCTGACAAAGGAGGCAAGAGCATACAACAGAGTTAAAACAGTCTCTTTAATAAATGACGCTGGGAAACTTGGTCAGATACATGCAAAAAAATGAAAGTATATCACTAACTTACACCACACACACACACACACACACACACACACACACACACACACAAACAAACAAACAAAAAAACTCAAAATGGCTAAAGAACTTGATATAAGGTGGGAAACTGCAAAATTCTACAAGACTCCGTAGGCAGCAAAATTGCAGACATATGTCATAGCAATATCTTTACAGACACAGATCCTAAGGAGAAAATAAATAAATGGGGCTACATCAAAATAAAAAGCTTCTGTAGAGCAAAAGAAACCATCAACAGAACAACAATAAAGCCCATTGCACGGGAGAACATATTTGCTAATGTTATCTCTGATAAAGGTTTAATCTCTAACATTTACAGGGAAATCATACAACTTAACAAAAGGAAGTTAAACAATCCAATCAAAAAATGAGCAAAGGACCTAAATAAACACTTTTTGAAAAAGGACATTCAGAAAGCCAAGAGGCATATGAAAACATGCTCAAAGTCATTAATCATCTGAGAGATGCAAATCAAAACAACAATGAGGTACCACTTCACACCTGTCAGAAAGGCTATCATAAACAAATCAACAAATGACAAGTGTTGGAGAGGATGCAGAGAAAAAGGAACTTTCATACACTGCTGGTGGGAATGCAGACTGGTGCAGCCACTGTGGAAAACAGTATGGCGTTTCATCAAAAATTTAAAAATAGAACTGCCATTTGACCCAGTAATATCACTTCTAGAAATATATCCCAGAAAACAGAAACACCAATCAGAAAGAATATATGCACACCTATTGTAACTGCCCAACTTACAATAACTAAGATTTGGAAACAGCCTAAATGCCCAGTTTGACAGCTCCACTCAGCAGATGAGTGGATTAAAAAACGTGGTACATCTATCATACATAATGGAATACTATGCTGCTCTACAAAAGAAGGAATTTTTACCATTTGCAGCAGCATGTATGAAACTGGAGAGCATTATGCTAAGAGAAATAAGACAGTCAACGAAAGAAAACTACCACACGATCTCACTCATTTATGGATACTAAAGAGCATTGTAACCTGATAAACAAAAAGATAGATACAGAGGCAGAGAAGCATCAAACAGACTTTCAAATTACAGTGAGAAGGCTGTGGAGGTTTGGCAGGGAGGGAAGTAAGAGATCAACCAAAAGACTTGTATGCATGCATATAAGCATAACCAATTGATGCAAGATACTGGAATGGTGGGATGAGGGGAAGGTCAATGGGGGGAAAAAGGAGACATTAGTACTACTATTTGTAATACTTTAAACAATGAAATAAAATAAAAAAATAACAATATATAAATCAATGTATAATTTTTGATGTGCCCAAGTTTCATAAATGATCATCCTGGGAAAACAGTCAGCAATGTGGCTTTATCCTATTTCTCAATATGAATATATTATAGTCACCAATAATTTGCAAATCATTTGGCCAAGTTATCTTTACTATCTTTCAAAGTTTACTTTTTCCTTATTTAGTAGTAATCAAGAATATGAGTATAAAAACTCAATGTCAATGACCAATTAGAAAAATGTAGTCTAGCATGCTATAAGATTCAAAAACTCACCTGAGCCTGATACTAATAACTAAACTTGGTAGCCCTTATAAGAACTGTCAGACATTTTCCCTCTATCCTCAAGGTTCTTGTTGACACTTTTGAGGTTGCTTCTTGGCAGATATGCCATAACAATGCTATCTTTTTTTTATTTCTGGGAAATGTTACAGGATATAAAATGTTTATGTCTGTTATTGACTTCAAACATTGTGTCATGACTTGGCCCATTCATGCAGCCTACACATAAGAATGAGCACTGACTTGGGAAAATGGCTGAATTCCAGCAAGGCTCTACTTCTTTCTAGCTTATTCTGTGTTTTGAGGCGACTCAGCCCCAACTTATGGCCTCCTTTTTTTTCATCTCCAAAATGAAGATGTTGCTTATGTGAGTTTAAAATTTCTCTCAGTTTTAAAAGTACAAATTTAAGTTCACTGATACAGTTGAAAAGGTTTATTTCTTTTTTTAAAGTTTGTTTCTTCACAGAAACTGCCTACAGGTGGAATCTGACAGGTATCGCCATGCACATTAAGTAGAGCAAGCACACACAGGTATGGATTATGTACTATCATGCCCAAACATGACTTGAGAGCTGGTACATAATTTTCTATGTCAATTAAATAATAACTGATTGATTGTTATAGAGTTTGACAGCTCCACACAAAACAAGCCAAGGATATTCCCAAAAGGTTTGGCTCTTTCTTTTGCTTTAAAAGTGCACAAAGTACAGGCTGCATGCATGCTGTGTCACCAGGCTTATATCCAACTAACTCAACAAAAAGCCAAAATGTTATCTTCAGATACAATCCAGATAGTAATTACTAAATCAGACAAAACCAACATTTCAAAAAACTTTACTATTTATACCGTATTTTCCGGCTTATAAGACGACTTTTGAAACGAAAAAAAGTCAAACGAAAATCGGGGGCAAAAGACCATTATTGCACAAAAATTACCTGCAGATCTTGACGGCAAAGTAAGTCTTTTCTTTGAAGAGGGGAGTAGTCTTATACAGCGAATATAGGCCTAAACCTATGTTTTAACTGTAAAATTAGGGGGTCGTCTTATACGCCGGAAAATACGCTACTTAATTTCAAGGTGTTGAATTATATTTTTACAGATGGAGAACCATGTATTAGTTTAAGAATTTTTGAGCCAACACTTCCTATGAAAAATGCACAAGAATAGGATGAGAAAATTGACTCGCTTGATTTACTTCATTTGGAAAAGAATGTGTGTGGTAGGCTTGAGGATTGACCAGGAACCAAACAGGGCTGCAAAAGTTAAATTACATGTCTCTATCTCCATTACTTCTTCATTTCCTCCATACTACACTTCTTGCTTGGTACAATACTTCAAAAAGAAATGTCCATAATTAATTCACAAAGGAGAGAACAATCCTGGATATTACAAATAATATTATATCATCGGCTTTATAAATTGAAAACTTACATATTAAGCTCTAAGTAGATCCTTGTAAATCAAAGTAGCAATTTTGTAACTAGAATGTGTGACCATTAACAAAAGAATACCTCTAAAAAACTTCTGAGCCATAGAATTTTTTCTATTTTTTATTTAATAAATACTTACTGTTCAGATTATTACAATTATTCCTCTTTTTTCCCCTCATAGCTCCCCTCCACCCGGTTCCCACCCCAACCTCTGCCCTTATCCCCCCCCCTCCACTGTTCCAGCACCCCCACACCTCTTTACCTCCAAGAATTGTCAGTCCACTCTCTTTCTATGCCCCTGATTCTATTATATTCACCAGTTTATTCTGTTCAGAGTCTCTCTCTGATGGGAAGAAAATGTGTGTATCAATATAATTTTATTACAATATTCAAAAGCATTTACAGTTAACTGAGGAGGGGAATAGGCAGCTCAGATAGTTGGTAATATTCTTTATCATCTTAAAGTTCTATGAAACAACAGTACCTTATCATTTTGTTTAACTATCTGCACATGATTTTTCACATAGTAAGTACACAATTAATATTTTAGCAATGAATAAAATATACTTACATCAAAATGCTTTTTAGTCAGGAAAGACTTAGAATTTTGAACCAGGGATAATGATAATGGCTGGCATTTATTGTGTACTTGCTATGAGCCAGACCCTATTCTAAGCATGTTTCCCTATATAATTTCTGAAGGTCTCTATAATAGGCATATTTTAAAAGTTCATAGTCAGCTAAATATCAAGTCCTGAAGTGGTGAGCAAGAGTTTAACAGACCAAGGGCTACAAAATCTGACTATCTTATGTCCTAGTTGATTAATTCAAGGAATAATAGAACATGGAGTACCTAGTAGACATGTTTTGGGAAGACTGAAAAAGATAAACCTGATCCCAGCTCTAGACATAACAGAAAACTGCTAAATGTGCAGACCCATCCTCTCACCAACTGTGTTAGTGAACACTAAAAATTTAAGAAGCAAGGCAAATTCCTAAAACTCATAAAATATCAAACTCAAATCCACTTTGTTTTTCATTTCTGCATAGGAAAGAAGGAAGGAAGAAGGAAATGTAAGACTAATTTCTGTTAATATTTTTTTAAAAAAACAACATTACATGCCTTTGTGGAAATAACAGATACACAAATTTAATTAAAGTTTGTCAGGCTTAGGGTGATTCATGCTTCTGAGGATTTAGTACTCTGAAGTCCAGATTATATGATACTCTTGTGAAACATAAGTTGCTTAAAAATAAAACAACAAAATAAAACAACAAAAAACCTACACAAAGGATACTGTGGAATTCTTTGTACTTCTGCCCCACCCCCCAACCCACCACTTTGAAAGACATACTTTGGCCACCCATCAAATATTTTAAATTATTTTTATTGAATTTGCTAAAAGCTTCAAAGAATACACAGTATTTATTTATTCCCTCATTACATAAATCATGATTGAATGCTTAACATGCCAAACACTGTTCTTGATGATGGGGATACAGCATGAAACAAAAGTGATAAAAATTCCAGTTCTTCCAGAGCTTGCCTCTAGCAGGGGGAGATAAGAAATAAAATAGATAAATGAGCAAAGCAAATCTCAGTTATGCGACATACAGGTATGAGAAAAATTGGCAAGCTTCTCCAGATAGGTGAGAAAAGGATGTGTTCCCCACATATTAGCAATTTTTGTCCCATCACCCTAAAAAAAGGAGAATGGAACTAATAATGGTTCCCTCTTTTTCACTTTGCTCTACATCTTTACTCTTAACAGACTCTATCTGTAATAGCAAACCTTCTATTTGAGGGATGCTTTCAAAGATTCAACTATTCATCAACATATCTATTTATGGGATGCCACTGCTGCTGCTGCTATGACTGCCTATTCACAATGCAGATTTTAATAATTAAGGCCTCAACAACATGACTGTGCGATGAGAGACATGGCCATCCTCAAAGAATTCCAAGATGGCTGCAGAGTAGCCAGAAGCTCCGTCTGCTTGCTCCCAAAACTTGACTGAATTTGTGGCTAAACTGCAAAGCAATTGGATTGTAAAAGCAGTAAAAATGTAGCTGGCCTGAAATAGAGAGAGCTGGGAACATGGAGGAAGGATAGGAAGAGAGGTAGAAAGTGCTGTTCTGTCAGCATCTGTAGAATGTTGGCATGATGTAGTTGTGGTTGAGCCTCATAGTTAGCCAGCCCAAGGGCTGAGCCCACCCAATTAAAACATGAGAGCCACTTACCCCACACAAGGGACATTCTTAGAGCACTCAGATCAGAAGGTAAAGGAGAATACACCACTGAGTCTCACTTCAGAAGGCCACTCCACCAAGATTGGGAGTCATAGCGGTCTGATCCAACACATAGAAACAAACACAGGAAACAGCAAAAATGGAGAAACAAAGAAACGGGCCTCAAATAGAAAAATAGCTAAATGAAATGGAGCCAAGCAATTTATCAGAAAAAAAAGCATAAAGTAATGTATTTTAAAGTGCTCAACAGCATGAAAAAAAAGGACATAGAAACCATGAAAATCTATGGTCAGAAATGAAGAATGACATCTGAAATAAAGAATACACTGGAGGAAAAAAATAATACGTTAGAGGAAGCAGAAGATTAGATAACAAGGTAGGAAAAATTACTTAATCAGAAAGAATGAAGGTAGTTTATTTCACATAACATAATGCTTTCCAGATCCATCCATGCTGTTACAAAGGTTAGAATTCCTTCTTCTTCTTTTTTTTGTTTTTTTATTTTTTTATAGCTGAGTAGTACATACATTTTTAATATGATTTCCGTTTTAGAGCCACTGGCCTTGGCAACTCAGTCAACTTCAAAATCAGGAGCAGTGGGGTCTGTAATGGAAAGAAATGAGAAGGTTTGTAGGTACAGTCCATGGTCTAAGATGATAGGTTGTAAAGAGAACCAAAGTCCATATGCAGACGTCACTAGGTGAGACCAAGTTACAAATTGAGAAGATAGCTAAAATATAAAAAGTCTGAATTGAGGATCAGAAACTAGGAGAAACAACCAAGTCATTTTTTATCCCATGGCCATTTTGAAGAGGCCATTAGTTTCCCTATGGGTATTGTTCTGATGCCTCTTAAAAACATACCTAGCAACTAAAATAAGGTCTTGTATAACCTTAAGATTCTCTGATGATTGAACTCTTAGATTTCTATGGATAATAATGCTTTTTATTTTGTTTCAAGCTTATGATAAGCACTTAAAGTGTTAAAGGAGCTATATAATTCTAAGTTTAGAAATCATAAGATAAACATAAGAATACACACTTAAAGTAGTGAGTCAGTCTCTAGAATAAAATCTTATGAGTTGAAACCAGTTTGGCTCAGTGGTTTCTCTCTCATCGAGTTTCTAGCTCTCTCTCTCTCTCTCTCCCTCCCTCTCTGTAAAAAATCAATAAAATAGATTTTTTTAAAAATCTTATGAGTTGAAAAGATGCTGAATAACAAGGGCAGGCACCTATAGGAGGAAATACATTAAATATAGAATATTGTTTGTGAACATGCTCAGTTTCAAATTGGCATCTCCTGATTACAAAGGTGCATGTGACAATTTCCTTCGAAGCTTAAACAAGCACACAGAAGGCAGTATTTCAATCAATGTAAGTGTCCCAGAGCCTGTGGAATTGTTGGCAACACAGCTACAGGATGTGGGGGAGCCGGAGGATCAGGTGGAGAGGAGACCAGTAAAACAACAGGAGGGTTAGAAACTCTCCCAGATTCTTCTGGATAGGAAATTCCATGGCCAGTCCCATCAGACTTTTCTTTTCTTTTCTTTTCTTTTCTTTTCTTTTCTTTTCTTTTCTTTTCTTTTCTTTTCTTTTCTTTTCTTTTCTTTTCTTTTCTTTTCTTTTCTTTTCTTTTCTTTTTTACATTTCTTTTTATAAGTAAAGGCCCAATCTTCCTATATTTCCAAAGCATTATGCAATTAGGAGGAGCCACATCCCTCCCACAAAGAGAAGTAGTGTCTGTTCATAGAACAGGGGCAGGGCCAACAGAGTAATTGGAAGAATATTTTTCTTTCATTGCTCAGGAAATGAGTTTAAGGTAAGAGTTTAATAAAAAAACAAAATGGAACAGAAGTTTTCCTGGACTCCTGCTGGTTCCTCATCCTACTATCTTTGTTAGTGCCTAACACTGGCTAAATAAATAAAGGGTGGAGAAATTTTCTACTGGCCATTGACCCACAGGGGGGGGGGGGGGGAAATCAAGATCACTTAAGTAAAAAGCAATCTTGTTTTTCATCTTGTTTTTAAACTAAAAGGTTATATTATATTTGCATGTTATCTTTTTTAAAAACATTGTTCTATATTATAACCAATTAATGGAGGGCGAAGAAAGAAGGTTAGAGGTAACTAAAAAAGATAATATTAAAACAATGATTGGGTAAGAAAGAAATAGATATTCACAGGGTAACAAAAGCATGAAGTGAAAAGATAGGGATAGAGATTGGCTTTTGAAAAGTTGAGCATTTTAGCAATCTAAAAAAAACAAACTCTTTCACATTATAAGATCATATTACTGCCTTTATTTTCAAATTTCAAAGTTGAATTTTCAAAGAATCATTTCTTTCTTTCTTTCTTTCTTTCTTTCTTTCTTTCTTTCTTTCTTTATTTATTTTTTACAGGATTTTAAAGTCTTTGCATGCATGAAAAAGAATGTGTTGGTTGTTTCTTTGGAATCTTGGAGGTATTTTAAATTTACTATCTAGGCCTCCAAAGTCTTGTTTTGGGGAAAATAAATTGCCTGGTTATCTTATTAGCTTGTTCTCTATTTCAATTTCTTTATTTGCTTGCTTTGTTTATTTTCTAGTTGGACATTAACGGGGAAATATTGTGACACAAAGATGAACTAAAACTCAATGTAATTACACTTAAGACCAAGTAGGCATTTTTCATGACTGGTTCCATGAATTGAAAATCTTCATTCTGATAAAGCTTCACCAGATCAGGTGACACTTGTGGAACACACAACAGTTTAGAGATAGGTTAGCATCTCCTTACTACCATATCTGTCATTTAGATTAACATCTGCCATTTAGGTCACTGCCCTATTACTGACTCCTGTCAGTATAACATAGGTCCTCATAGTTCATCTCTCAGCAGGGTTTACAGAATTGAGGAGCAAATTAAAAAAACAATTTTAATTTTATTAAAAATTAAAAAGCAACCAAATGGTATTCCTTTTATTTTATTTTATTTGTTTTTTTAAACCACCACAAAAGTACAATATGGCAGTTATCTTTAGAAGTTGTGTCCATATAAAAATGTAAACATGAATTTGAAGATACAAAAGATATAGGTAACAATTTATATTTTTTTAGTCTCAAATATTGAACTAATTCTACGCTGGTTTTCTTTCCTTGGCCAAGCAATAGCTCCATTAATCTTACCTTGGACTTAAACTCAGTTAATCCTCACAGTCCTGTCACTGTTAATACAAATTCTAGTGTTTCTATTTAAACAGAGAAAAAACTTTGCCCAACTGTGGAGCTTTATAACCTTATAAATGCCTACTTCATCTCAGAGCATTATTTCTTAAATTGCCAGCTCACGCTCTCTATTCCTTGGGTCTACTATGTGCTAATTTAGACCCCTTAGGTTTTATGCTGTCATAAAATTCCCTTTTAACCCCAAAGAGTTACAGAAATTTTTAGAGAAAGTCCTGGTTTACTGATCTGCACTACATGAAAAATATAAAATTTATCTGTTACCAGAAAACATATGTCATAAAAGAGCTTTATCTATTTTATTTTTCAGAAATGTGAAATTATTTAAACACACCAAAATATTAAAAACTATACTTTCTAGTTAATATATTCACAATTAGCATATGCTATTCTGCCTATTTGTACTTACTCTTCTGGTTGATAAAATTAAGTTAACACTTGGATTTAATATTTGTCTTGCAATTTTTGCTCATTTATTTGTCTTTCAATACTTTGCCTTTATTGTATAATACTTCTCATTAAATATCTATACTAATAAAAGGGTAATATGTTAATTAGACCTGACATCTTTTGGACATCCATTGAATGTCCTTATGGACAAAGCCATGGTGACAGGGGCTGAGGCAGAGGTGGTTAGGGGTAACCAGGTTGGAAGGGGAGGGCAGTTAGGGACATCAGGTAGGCCTGCAGAGTGGTTAGGAAAATCAGGTGGGCAGGCAGGTGAGCAGTAAGGAGCCAGTGATCCAAGATTGTGAGAAGGTGCAGGCCAGGCTGAGACAACACCCCTCCGATGAACAAATTTTGTGCTCCAGGCCTCTAATATATATATGTGTGTGTGTGTGTGTGTGTGTGTGTGTGTGTGTGTGTGTGTATGTATTAGTATATATTGCTATGACAACTTTAGTGACCCATCTAAAAAGTTGGAATAAAGATTGACAAAAATCTCTCTTTGCATCATTTTGGTGGTATCTGATGAACCTGTGCAGACAGGAAATCTTCCTCAGTACTGTCAGTTTCTACTCATGAGTCAATATTTGCAGAGAACAGATATATTAGCCTAAACCTTAATGTGAACATCATAACTGATTGTGATTTTTAAAGAGAATTTCAAAGTTTCTTTATTTCCAAGGACATTATTTCCAGTTCAGGAGGGAACACTCTCTGATCTATCTCAAACCCATCTTACCCATCCCATCTCATTCTTCAACTAAGAGTGCATCACCCAAAAAGATAGAATAATTTGCTGCCTCCCTCAATCTCAATCTGTAAAAAAAGAAATAAAGAACAATTAACCCCTTTCAACTTGTTGTTAATAGACATGTAGCTGCTTACATTTCCATGAATTTTTGAGTTGCAGGTGTTCTGAGATGGAATCTGAAATCTTTTCTTGCTCTTTAATTGACCTGGAAGCTCATATCCCAAGGTGTTGGCTGTTGTTTTCATCAAATTTGCAAAATCTAGTTGTCAAAAGAAGAATAAGGAGAAAAAGGGGAAGCAGGATGAAAAGTATAGGGAGGGGGAAGGTGGTGCAGGAGCAGGAATCTATTATCTATCCATTTATTGATCTTAAAATCTAGGAAAATTATTAATTGTTGCTACTTTTTTTTGTAAACAGAATTAACTGATGCTCAGATTTTGTTTATTTTTTTGTTTTGTTTCTATTTTGGTCTTTAAATTTCTGACAAAAAAAAATCCCCAATATAATGAAAACTGATGTTCTTTGGCATAGAAAAGAATAGGGAGTGGGGGTTAGTAGAGGAAAGAGGTGAGAACCCATATGTGGTGAATGCTTGGTGTGTACCAGCCACTGTGCTAACCACTTTTAAAAGCAATTTAATTTAAATATAATTGACACACAAAAAGCTATTCATAATTAAAATGTACATTTTGATAAATTTTGGCATACTTATATACCCATGATTAAACTATCACCTCAATTGATATTACCCTATATAATAAAGACATAATATGCAAATTGACCATCACACCCTTGCACAAGATGACCATCCCCATTTGATCACAAGATGGCCACCACAAGATGGCTGGCAGGGGAGGGCAGTAGGAGGGACCAGGCCTGCAGGGGAGGGCAGTTGGGAGCAACCAGGTTGGCAGGGGAGGACAGTTAGGGGTGATTGGCTGGCATGAGAGGGCAGTTAGGGGTGACTAGGCCAGCAGGGGAGGGCAGTTAGGGGTGATCAGGCCAGTGGAGGATGGCAGTTAGGGGCAACCAGGCTGGCAGGGAAGGGCAGTTAGGGGTGACTGGGCTGGCAAGGGAGGGTGGTGGTTGGGGGTGACCAGGCCAGCAGGGCAGAGCAGTTAGAGGTGACCAGGCTGGCAGGAAAGAGCAGTTAGGGATGACCAGGCTGGCAGGAGAGAGCAGTTGGGGGCGATCAGACTGGCAGGCAGAAACAGTTAGGGGCAATCAGGCAGGCAGGTGAGCAGTTGAGAACCAGCAATCCCGGATGGTGAGAGGGATGTCTGACTACTGTTTAAGGCCCAATCCCTTGAGGAATCCCATATTGGAGAGGGTACAGGTTGGGCTGAGGGACACCCTCTCCAGTGCATGAATTTTGTGCACCTGGTCTCTATTATGCATATAAGTTCTTTGATTGATCTCTTCCCTCCCCCTGCCCCATCATTTCCTCTGAGGATCCTCAGTCTATTGCATGCTTCCATGTCTCTGGATATATTTTGTTTCAGTTTATTTTGTTCATAAGATTTCACATATAAGTGAGATCATGTGATACTTGTCTTTTTCTGACTTACTTATTTAACTTAGCATAATACTCTCCAGGCCTCTAGTATTTAATATTGTTCAGCCCAAAAATTTATTCGTGCACTGTTGAAATCCTTGCCTCCTGTACCTTCTCCCATCTCCTTTTGCTGAAGGCAATCACTCTTCTGCCTTCTATCACTACAGATTAATTTGTATTTTCTTTACTTTTATATAGATACTAGAGGACTGGTACACGAAATTTGTGCACTCCTCAGCCCAGCTTGTGCTGTCTCACAGTCTGGGAGCCCTGGGGGGATGTCCAACTGATGGCTTTAGTGCTGCCATGGAGACAGGAGAGGCTCCCACCACCACTGCTGTGCTCGCCAGACATGATCCAGGCTTCTGGCTGAGTAGTGCTCCCCCCTGTGGGAGCGACTTGACTACCAGGGGGCAGCTCCTGCATTGAGTGTTTGCCCCCTCATGGTTAGTGAGCATCATAGCTACCAGTCATTCCACCATTCAGTTGATCTGCATATTAGCCTTTTATTATATAGGATATTCATTCAATATGTGCTTTCATTTGTCTGCATTTTTTTTGTTCAACATAATTATTTTGAGATTATCTAGGTTGTTGCATGTATCAGTATTTAATTATTTTTTTATTACTGAGTAGTGTTCTGTCATAATTTATTTAGTCATTTACCTCCTGATGGATATTAGAGTACTTTCCAGATTTGGGCCATACAAACAGAGCTTCTATAAACATTCTTATAAAGTCTTTGTGTGGAAATATACTTTTACTTTTCTTAGATAAATACCGTTGAGTTGAGTGGATGGCTAATATAATAAGTTCAGATTTGACTTTTTAACTAAATGTCAAAATATTTTCTAAGGTTGCACCTTTTTAAATTGCTACCAGCAGCATGTAAGTGTCCCAATTCTTCTACATTCTCACTAACATTTGATATGGTCAGACTTTTTAACTTTACTGGGTGTGCAGTGGGATCTTATTATGGTTAAAATCATTTACCAGCCCTGGCTGGTTGGCTTAGTGGATAGGGCATTGGTTTGTGGACTAAAGGGTTCTGGGTTGTGGGCTCAGTCTCTAGTAAGGGGCATGCAGGAGGCAGCCAATCAATGATTCTCTCTCATCATTGATGCTTCTCCCTCTCTCCCTTTCTTTCTGAAATCAATAAAAATATTTTAAAAAAATAATTTACCAAATAATGAGTTTGGTCATCTTTTCATGTACTTATTAGCTATGTGTATATCTTCTTTGATGGGATATCTGTTCAACTATTTTTTTCTATTTTTATTGGTTTATTTTTTGTTTTATTTAGTAGTGAGAGTTCCTTTCTCTATTTCTAACATTCTGCATTTTCTGCCATTATCTTCATTGCCTTAGTTCCCTTACTTGGAGAATGGTGTTAGCAGTATTTATTACTTTGCAAATCATTCTGAATTTTGGATTCAAGTCTTTTATTTGTACACAAGCCTTTCATATTGTTTGCCAAAATTTTTCCTAGTCTATGGTTTGTTTTTTCATTCTCTTCACAATGAATGTATACGTTTTTATATTTGATGAAGTCCAATTTACCAATTAAGCCTAGTATGTTTATGGATTATGTTTTGGGGTGTTGTATTTAAGAAATATTTGACTACTTAAAGTTTTTTGTACCTTTTTATTTGGTAATAATTTCAAACATACAGAAATGTTGCAAAAGTTTGATAGTTTAAAGTATATGGGTATAACTTTACCTAGCTTTAACTTTCCTAAACATTTTACCACCTTTATGTTTCTCTCTCTCTCTCTCTCTTTCTCTCTCTCATTTTCCCTAATTTCCTCTTTTCCTGAATCACTTAAACATAAATTCTATACATCACATTCCTTTACCTTTAAATATATCATTGTATGGTTCTATAGGGAATTTATAGACCACAAATTTTCATTGATAGATACTACTTTAATTTAATATCAATATTAAACCATTTTTAGTTTGCTTAATAGAATCCTTTATAACATTTCTCTCCCACCAGGACAGAATTTAGTCTAGGATTAAGTATTGCATTTAGTTGTCATATCTGTTTAGTCCTTTTTATTCTAGAACATTCTACAGCCGTACTATGTGTGTGTGTGTGTGTGTGTGTGTGTGTGTGTGTGTGTGTGTGTGTTATTTCAGAGAGGAGAGAAAGGTAAAAACATCAATAATGAAATAGAATCATTGATTAGCTGCCTTCTGCAAACCACCTACTGAGAATCAAGCCCGCAACCCAGGCATGTGTCCTTGACCAGAATCAAAGCCAAGACCCTTCAGTCTGCAGGCAGATACTCTATCCACTGAAACAAACTGGCTAGGGCTTAACAAAAAGATATTGACATTTCCAATGTTCCTTTTTGAGAGGTTAGTCTGATTCATGATCATATTCAGGCTATGCATGCTAGTCTAGAATATTACATAGGTGTTGTGATCTCAGAGTATTACATCTGAAGGTTCACAATATTCATGTGTCCATGATTAATGATGTTAATGTTGGTCACCTGGCCAAATGGTTGTCCAATTTCTCCCATATATAATTACTCCACCCTTGCAACAAATAAGTAGTCTATAGGAAGACACAAACTTCATGCAAATATCTTGCTCTTCTTTAGAATTTATACCGAGATTTAACATCCATTGATTTTTATTTTACCAAACCTTTATTTTGCTTGCAAAATACTGACCTTTTAACTACAGCAATTCCTCTTCATTTACTAGTTAGCATTCAGCATTGGATTATAGGCAAGAATTTTTTGTTCCTCCCTAGTTATTTATTATTGATATGACCTCATAATTTTCTACTTTTTCCACAAGAGTTTATAATTATTACTTAATTATACTAATGCTCAAGTTGTCCTGGATTTAGCCAGTGAGCATTCCTCCAAGTTAGTTCCTGAGTCCAGTGACATACCCTTTTTTTTTTTTTTTTGCACTGAATTGCTTTCTGATATAACAAGATGTCCCAGGCTTATCTTGTACTTTCCTTGTTCTATCCCTGGAATTAGCTGTTTCTCTGTTTCCTTAGTTCATTTAGGTGGAGAATGATGTTAGAGACCTTCAAGGTCTTGGCTCAGATTTTAAAAATTTTCCAGTATTTATCATTTTGCAAATCATGAGTTTACAGTTGGTAAGTATAAAATAGCTGTTTAGATACTTACTAGCCTACTATGATTGTATCATTTTTGTCACAAATTATGTTAAACATATGTTTTCTAAAATAATGTAATTTGTCTCAATTGACTGCAATGTGATCTGCAAATAGAATCTGAGAAAGCAGAGTTGTAGGGGTTTTTTATTTTTTAAAATATATCTTATTGATTTTTTACAGAGAGGAAGAGAGAGGGATAGAGATTTAGAAACATCGATGAGAGAGAATCATTCTGCCTCTTGCACACGCCCCACCTGGGATGTGCCTGCAACCAAGGTACATGCCCTTGACCCGAATCGAACCCGGGACCTTTCAGTCCGCAGGCCGACACTCTATCTACTGAGCCAAACTGATTTTGGCTGTATGGGCTTTTTAAATCTGCTACTCCATCTCTTCATTTCATAGATGAAGAAACAGGCTCTGACAAGTTGAGTGTTATCTAAGATAATAAAACCAGTCAATAGCAGATATCTCATTTATGTCTAGTGCTATTTTCATGATAATCTACTATCAGCTATATTTTTCTTAACAAAAAATACAATATCTTAAAAATAAAATATTTTAATAAAAAAAAAAACCCTGTGAATACTAAAGTTCCATAAAGACTATAATCGTAATTAATAGCTACACATGTTGATTTTAGTTTTGGTATAACTCTCCATCAAAGGGTCAGCACTGAGCACAATTTCTTTACTAACTTTATTAATGATTTTAAATAAGACAATTGTTTATCAGGCTCACAGTCTTTAGAAAACATAAGGTCAGAGCCAGAATTTTAATTACCTAAGCTCCACAGCATAATGTCAACTACAATACTTCCATCTCCATTTACTGAACAAGGTTATAAAAAATCAGAGAGCCTTGGCCAGTGTGGCTCAGCTGATTGGAGTATCTATTATATCATCCATGCACTGATGAAAGGTTTGAGGATTCCCTTCTTGGTCAGAGCATATAGCCAGGTTAAGGGTTTGAGGCCCAGTCAGAGCACGTACAGCAAGCAACGGATAGATGTTTCTCTCATATCTCTCTCTCGCTCTCTCTCTCTCTCTCCCCCTTTCTCTTCCTCTGTCTCTGTAATTAATTAACAATGAAAACTCGAGAACTTAGGCAACTTGTCCAAGATCAACAGGCAAAATGACAATAAATGACATATGATGTGAGACTTGGTATCTCTTAATCCATATCCCTATAACTGGCTCCCTGCTGTTCACCTCTGAAGCATGAAGGTGGGGAATAGAAGTCACCCCGAAAATGATTGTATATATTGACTCGGGAAAGAGCAGGGCTGGAAAAATAAAATAAAATCTGCCTTGGGTTACTGCCTTTGGATGTCTGAGGCAGGCAGGGAGTCTAAAATGAAATTATTAAGTGCTGCCACAATAGCTTATGGAATGGGAAGTGTAAGCCTATGGACTTTCCTTTGCTGGGGGTGTTTAGGATGGGTTACATCACCCTCTCTTTGGAGTTACTTATGTATAACTTACTTGTAACCAGGGATTAGTCTAAATAACAATTTTGCTAAATTTCTGATCAAAGATCTCTTGAAGGGCAGTGAGTGGGATGGTGGTATGGTGTTGGAGAAGCTTCCTACAGTTATATGACCTATAAAAGTTTTCTGGTTAAATAGTACATCACATTTATATGCTTTTATTCTTCAAATGTATCTAGATGTTATTGATACAATTGTTATTACACTCACTGTGTCACTGTGTATTTTCTTATTCAAAAGATAGCAATAGTTCAAAATGTTATTAAGAAGAGTCCACAACTTTTCACACTCTAAATGGTCAAAGTCCTCTGGATTCTACAATAACCAAATTTTCTTATGAAAAAATATTCTTTCACTCATAAATTAATTTCTGGATAATTTTACAGGATCCACTCCCACTTCTAATACAGCAAATACATTGTTTGGGAACCTTCAGATCTGAAAAGATAAAACAATTTAAAGGGATCTCTGAAAAGTACAATGGCATGATTAAATAAGAAATGAATTACAAAGACTTCTTATAAAGAAAATTGAATTGGACATGACATTGAAAAAGGATCAGCAAGGGGATAATCAAGGAGGGGGCGAGAACATTGTGATTACCTGGGAGATGTACATGCCAGGGATACAAAAGTATTATTTTGCTGCATATGAGCTAGAAGTAGGCTATGTAGGATTAAAGTAAGGAAGAGCAAGAAGTTTGCATTTCCCACAGGTACTTTCTATTTCACAATGAAATTCAGAAAAGGCAAACAAAGAAATAAATTATTTGTGCACTCAATATTTGGAAAGGGGAACCATGGGACAACTGTGGATGTCAAGAAAATACTGAAAAAGAAGAGTTTATAAATTTAATAGCTTACAGGATTCTGGACTATTTTAAAACAAGTTATTGGAAGCTCAGAACAAATGCATGCCAGAGTTCAAAATTATTACATACTTGGAAGAGAAATTTCTGTATGGCTTGATGGTGGTGAGAGATAGCCAATGTTTTCTTTTTGAAATTGTGGTTTTAAAAAACCTTGCATGAGATAAAATCTACCAGCTTAATAATTTTTTTTATCTTTCATAGTGTTTAGTATATCTTCAGCATTGTGAAACAGATCTCTGGAATATTTTCATTTTGAAGCTCTATACCCTTTAAAAATCAACTTCCATTTTTCCTCTCCCCTCAGACCCTGGCAACCACCATTATAATCTCTGTTTCTATGAATTTGACTACTCTAAGTATTTCATATAACTGGAATCATACAGTATTTGTATTTTTATAACTAACTTTATTTAGCATAGTCTCCTCAATGTTCATTCATGTTGTAGCATGTGACAGGAATTCCTTCCTATTTAAGGCTGCATACAATTCCATTGTGTGTATTTACCACAGTTTGACTATCCATTTACCCATTGATGGACATTTGGGTTGTTTCTACCTTTTAGTTGCTTCCACCTTTTAGCTATTGTAAATGAAAGCTGCCAGTATATTTACTTGTATTTTTCATAATTGTAATTTGTTTACTGTATATGAACACATATACTATTTCCTATTCTTTCTGAACTCAAGGGATGGAGGATTAACTATTCAAATCTGGTCTTTTCCCCTGCTAAGCAAATAAGCCAAAAAACAAAATAAGCAAAACACCTCCCACCACCAACAGCCAATCAAGCAAGCAAGCAAACAAACAACAACAAAAAAAGAAAAGAAAATAAGAAAAAATAATACTGAATATTTAAGTGTTCTATCACCAAACAGAAGTAGATCTACTGGGTACTTGTTTAGATATAGGGTCTTTATTTTAAAATATTTTTTTAATATTTTAAATTTAGGAGAGAGAGAGAGAGAGAGAGAGAGAGAGAGAGAGAGAGAGAGAGAGAGAGAGAGATTCTTATAAATTCCTTGACCTGGGATCAAACTTGCAACCTTGGTGTATTGGGATGACAACTGAGCTACCCAGCCAGGGCTATAGGTCTTAAAGTTATACTTTTTTAAAAAGAAAGGGACCTGTCTGATAAAATATAACATATTAAAAATAATAATTACCTTAAAAATCTGTATTTATTATATCACTTTTTTCAAAACACGGGGATAATATAGCTTAGGTTGTTTTGGAAATTATGTGTGTCTAAAATGGCAGTTGGCAAGGCTGGTCAAGTACCATAATCTGCTAAAGACCTTAATACTATATTTATGATTCCCACCTATAGCTACTAAATTAAACAAACAAACAAACAAACAAAAAACCTGCAACTCCAGGATCAGGAACCACAGCTTTCATTTGATCTATAGGCTCTGATTAGAATGTTAAACCATCTAGTCATTTTGTTATCTTGGAATCTAAAGCCCGTCCAAAAATCCTCTGGTTTCTTCTTTATCAGCCATGGATATAGATAGCTATTTATTTTCTTGTGGCTCTAATGCATTTCTGGGACTTCTACCATGTTAGCATTCCATCATTCTGGGCTTCCCTTCCATGTCCATTCCCCATTGCTCTCCACAGCCATCTCTGACTTATCATGTTACTACACCCAATGCAAAGTCCTCTGTTCCTTTCTCTGAGCCACAGCCTCTGTGATTTTCAAGATGGCAATTATATATTTTCAAGATTTTCAAGATGGCATCCTTTAGAGCAGCGTTTTTCAACCGCTGTTCCGCGGCCGTGTGCCGCGAGATGTTGCCTGGTGTGCCGTAGGTGCAGACAAGACAAGAATTTTATAATTTTTCACTATTTTGTTTACTTAATATTTCATAATAAAGTAATTATAAAATACTTTCTTTGTGTTTGATTCCTATTCAAGAGAATTACTTTATATATAGTCAATATAGGCACAGAGTTAAATTTTTTAACATTTTCTAATGGTGGTGTGCCTCGTGATTTTTTTCATGAAACAAGTGTGCCTTTGCCCAAAAAAGGTTGAAAAACACTGCTTTAGAGTCTCTCTCTCTCTCTCTCTCTCTCTCTCTCTCTCTCTCTCTCTCTCTCTCTCTCTCTCTAAACCAGTACCATTTTTTGTTGCCTCATCTATGCACATTTTAGAATAAATGAAAAAGGGGAGGAGAGAATGATTTAATGTATTACTTAGTATGCTTTAAATAATCAAATCCCTGGCCTACACACACCCATACCCAGCTACAGATGTTCTCTAAATTGTCACATTTGTCTGTTCTCCCCTCTCCCTCAAATGTTCCCAAACTAATAGGACATTAAATGAAAAAATGTCTTTCCATAAAATTTGCTTATTTTACTATTTGTCTCATTCAGTATAGCATCCTTCTCATCATCTGTAATGTGCAATCAATCACATACTTCACGCCCCTGGGAAGGTTGTTTATTGGTCATTTACATGATTAAAGAATGGAGAAAATAAGACATGTCAAAGAATAGAGGTGTTTCAATAACCTCCAATTTGAATCTTTTCTTACTATCTACCCCCTACTGACATAATATAGCAAATATCATTACCTTCAACATCTCTGAAAGGAGATTACAGATTTCCCCCTATATGATGAGGTAATTAATATATTAAGGATGCTAGAAATATGCTAAACTATTAGGCCCCATGGGAATCCTTATTTTGGCTGAAACAATAAGATCACCATGGATATATCTCTGCTCTACTGGGTGGTCAGCAACAGCTGTTGAGCTAAGCCTTGGGAGCCCTTTCAGACTGCTTATCACACAAATTGCATTAGGTAAAACCATAAATGCCACATCTCACTTAGAGTTGTAAGAATTAGATATCCTCCAATAGCTTTGCTTGAAAGTAGACTAGTCAATAATTTCTATAATCTCCCCCACCTATTTGAAATTCCCTAACCTTCAATCACTACCCTGTTATCAATTATTAGTAGATGGATGGAATTCCTCTGTAATCTATCTTCACCTATAAGTTCACCCCAAGCCTTGAGTTTAGCAGGTGAAGGAATGCAAAAAGGTGGGGGGAATTACCTTCAGCAGACAGCTTAGAAGCTTTGCTTCTTTGATATAATATCACACATATGTATGGCTTCTGCCAAATATGCTTTGAACTTTATAAGAGTGTTGGACTTGCTTTATGATTGTTGTGACCCACTTGCTTTCCAAAAGTATGGTGAACCTTGCAAAATCTGAGCTGAGTTGACAATCAGCAGAGAAGAAAAAGAGGTTTAGTGTCTTGTAGAGTTTGATAAGTAATGAATTGTGGCTACATAACATTGACAGGGATCCGTAACCCCAGGATAATTTATTGTATTTACAGACCTCACTATTTCTGCTGTGCTTTGTTTTCCACATTTGTGATCAGCAGCCCGAGTTCTACCATAAGTCAGAGTTTCCTCTGATGGTGAGGAGAAGTGTTGGGAAGTGAAAGTGATGGAGTTCATCTCATGAATACCAATGAGTGACATTCTACTTTAAAGTAATGATTAACTCTTCAGTAGTAAAGAGTGTGGTCTAAGAGTGGAGCAAAGGTGGAATATGTGCTCTTTGCTAAGAAGTCAAAGAAGGACAAGAAAATCTGATCTTCTTGTAAGTAGTGCTCCTGTAAAAGGCCTTTATTAAGAACATTACTGCATAATTTAAGAATACCTTAAAAGAAATTTTCCCAGAGAAATCTCTACATGTGTAGCTTTGTGCTAGACACTTCTACAAATAAGACTTAAAAACCAAAAGTTTCAGGGATATTAAGATACATAATGGGGCAGTGTTTATGGAAATAGCAAAAGGGTTGAAAATAGTAAATAAAACAAAATTATTTAAAAAAAAATCCATAAAAGAAGAGGTCTATTAAAAAACACATCAGTAGGGAAATCAGGAATACTCCTATTATTTTTTTCTATAAACAATGCAATCTGAATCTACTACAAGTGGATACACCAATGCTGAAAAATCTGTTTCAAGTGCACAACCTTGTTGAAGATTTTCAACTAAGCCAATCTGTTAGATCAAAAGTTTAGCAGATGCTCAATCCAATTACTGAGTAATTGATGAAAATCAACTCAAAACTTGGGGCTATAACAACAAAAGAAAATAATGCTATGTATAGAGATAGGATTAGTATAAAAAGGAAGTAACTACCGTATTTTTCGGACCATAAGATGCACTTTTTTCCCCCAGAAGTGGGGGGGGAAAAGTCCCTGCATCTTATGGTCCAAATATAGCCTACACATATACTTTAAAAAAAAGTTTTTTTACTTGCCCGGCTCTGTGTGGTCTCTGTGTGCTTGCCCGGCTCTAAAATGGTTCTAAATGCTGCTGTTTACTTTACAGGGTTGATTACATGTGTTTATGACTGTGATGTTGGGTTTTAATGCACATAAAATATTTTAGGACACTATTTGTTTCAGAATCTTTTTTCCTTCATTTCCCTTCTCTAAAAACTGGTGCATCTTATGGTCCGGAGCGTCTTATGGTCCAAAAAATATGGTAGGTTAAAATTGAGAAAAGTGGCTCTAAAATTCAATTTAAAAAACCCATAATCATAAACAAAGGAAGAATTTTATATATTTCTTGATTAGAAAAACAGAGAAAACCTACATGCATTATAATATCAAATTATTTGGCACAAACCTTAAAACTAAGATAAAAAGAAGTCCCAATGAGAGTAAACACCTATGGAGTGGAGGTTTTATCATCAAAGTTCATGTCAGCAAGATTTTTAAATCTGGGTATCAAAGACAAAATCTGAAAGGAAGTAAAGTCTAGACATTCTTACTGTACTAAAATAAACATATTGTTCTTTTCAAGATAAAGTGTAAGAGTCGTTAAGAAAAAAACAAGAGCCCAGCCAGTGTGGCTCAGTGGTTGAGCATTGACCTATGAACCAGGAGGTCAGGGTTCAATTCCCAGTCAGGACATATGCCCAGGTGGCAGGATCAATCCCCATTGTGAACATGCAGGAGACAACTAATCAATGATCCTCTCTCATCGTTGATGTTTCTATCTCTCCTTCTCCCTTCCTCTCTGAAATTATATATATATATATAAAGAGGAGGACAGGAGATGAAAGAGGTAACAGAAATCGTAGTTACTGCAAAGTGTTGAAGATCATTGGACCATTGACTCAACATAAAGGTGGAATTTTATATGCAAAGTTTCCCACTCTGGGATTTTAAAAATCTAGGAACAGGGCCAGCTTTATTGGTCTGTGATATGTATAGTCACATAGGGCTTCACACTTAGAATCCACACCAGAAATGGAAATGGTGAAGACATCCTAGCATAACTAAAATTTTTCAAATGAAAAATCTGATAGTATTACAAAAAATACACAGCAAATTGTTCTCTCAGCCACTACTGAATTATAACTTAAACATCAACTTATTATTTCAGGGAGATCACAAGTAAGAGATGCTACCATTCTAATTGCTTAAAAATTCATATTTGATGTCCAAGGCCTTGAGCCTGATAAGTAATTTTATTTGTCATTTCAATAAATCTTTATTGCTCAGATTATTAAAGTTGTTCCTCTTTCTCCGCCCCCCCATAGCTCCCCTCAACCCAGTTCCCAACCCAACCTCTGCCTTACCCCCCAATAGGTGTACAATTTTTGTCCAGTCTCTTCCCACATCCTTTACACCCTTTTACCCCTGAGAATTGTCAGTCCACTCCTTTTCTATGCCCCTGATTCTATTACATTGACCAATTTATTTTGTCCATCAGATTTTTTATTAACTTGATTTTTAGATTCACTTGTTGATAGATATGTATGTGTTGTTCATAATTTATCTTTACCTTTTTCTTCTTCTTCCTCTTCTTAAAGAATACCTTTCACCATTTTATATAATACAGGTTTGGCAATGATGAACTCCTTTAGATTTTTCTTATCTGTGAAGCTCTTTATCTGACCTTCAATTCTGAATGATAGCTTTTCTGAGTAGAGTAATCTTGGTTGTAGGTTCTTGCTATTCATCACTTTGAATATTTCTTGCCACTCCCTTCTGGCCTGCATAGTTTCTGTTGAGAAATCAGCGGACAATTGTATGGGTGCTCCCTTGTAGGTAACTAACTGTTTTTCTCTTGCTGCTTTTAATATTCTCTCTTTGTCTTTTGCTCTTGGCATTTTAATTATGATGTGTCTTGGTGTGGTCCTCTTTGGATTCTTTTGGTTTGGGGTTCTCTGCATTTCCAGGACTTGTAAGTCTATTTCTTTCACCAGGTGGGGGAAGTTTTCTGTCATTATTTCTTCAAATAGGTTTTCAATATCTTGCTCTCTCTCTCCTTCTGGCACCTCCATAATTCAGTTGTTGATATGCTTGAACTTGTCCCAGAGGTTCCTTACACTATCTTCATATTTCTGGATTTTTTTTTTTTCTTTTCTGGTTGAGTGTTTTTTGCTTCTTCATATTTCAAATCTTTGACTTTATTCTTGTGATCATCTAGTTTGGTGTTAGATCTCTGTATATTATTATTTATTTCAGTCAGTGTATGCTTAATTTCTAGTTGGTCCTTTTTCATATCCTCTAGGGTCTCACTAAATTTATCTGCGCTTTTTAGAAGATTCTTGAAAAACCTTATGACCATGGTTTTGAACTCTATATTCAGTAGTTTGTTTTCCTCCATTTCTTTCATTTGTGGCATGTTTCTTTGTCTCCGCATTTTGGCTGCTTCCCTGAGTTGAAAGAGTGGCTCTGTGTGCTAGATGTCCTATAGGGCCCAGTAGCTCAGCCTCCTCAGTTACCTGAGGTGGACACTCTTGGTGACCCCTTTGTGGGCTGTGTGCACAGTCTTATTGTAGTTAAGCCTTGATTGTTATTGGTATCACTGGGAGGAATTGACCTTTAGGCCAATTGTATGTGAGGATCAACTGTGTCTATGATGGGAGAATTTCTGTGCTGGAGACACCCTTATGTGGCAAGACTTTATTCAGTGGGGTTTTGGTGCTCACTTAGTCTGACCCTTGAGTGTGTCCGTTATTGATCTGAGGAGTTGTAATCTGGATGGTCCCACTCTAACCACTGGGTACACTAGCTCTTATATATCCAAGAAGGTACAAATTTAGCATCTGCCTGAGGCCACCCAGCAGAAGCTATGGAAAGATCTGCAGATCACTCTTCCTTGTTTGGGTTTTGGAGGTTCCCAGATGAGGCCCAGTTCTAAAGCAATGCAAGCTGCTGTGGAGCCTTGGGCCTTATTTTGGAAGTTCTGGGGATCTCTGACCTAGCTGCTGTTTGTTGGGTAATTTTAGATTGATAAGGGCTAGGCCATTCATATGCAAAAGCCTCTGTTATAGCTTGGGTGGGGCGGGGTCTCAGGGAATCAACAGGGTGGAGCCAACAGCTATGGCTGATCCTCAGCCCTCCCTTAAGAAGCCCCTGAGTCTCAGTGTCCCTTGGTAATTGCTGAAAGCACCTCTGAGAGAAAGCAGTCCTCGAGTTCCACCTGATGCCAGAAAGTCCAGTTTCCTTCCATATGATTCTGGGTCCCCAGAGTCTCACCCGGAACTGGAGTTCAGATAAGGCAGGAGCTGTGTCTCCCTCTCAATTGAAAAATACAACAGCGTACTCAGTTGCCAGCCCTTTCTGTTCGTGCATGCCTCCGTACCTCTGTACTTAACTTCTGTACTTCCTCTGAGTCTCAATGTGCTTTTCTCTTTCCTTCTAGTTGTAAAATTTCCACTCAGCCAGCCTTTCTGTGGTTCTGGATGATGTCTGTTTTGTCTTTTAGTTGTAGTTTTGAAGTGGTTGTGTAAGGCAGCAATTTCAGGTGTTTACCTATACCGCCATCTTGGTTTCTCCCAAGGGTAATTTCATTTTAGCTAAAGGCAATCTGCTAATGACTTATCATTATACATGATGATCACTTAATGTGCTGTGTGTATCCACAAGAATTAATTTGTAGCTCAATCCTTGGCAAAATTACATAAAAATTGGTGATGGGCAAAAGTTAATTAGCAGACTGTTTAATGCCTTACTAGATGCAAAGATAAGCCATCTTCCTTTTCTGTCACTAATATGAAAGCAAGACACTAGTGATTCTTACTTTGAAATTTCGACTGCAGAGTACAGAGATCATCTACAGGAGAGTATTTTTTTTTATTCAACCATCAAAAATTACTGAAGATGATATAATATTTAACTTTTTCAGTTTGGGCTTGTATATATATGCTGAGATAGGGGCAATGTTCCTGACAAGCATGGTGTGAGTCTCCTACAAGCATTTTGGAAATAGATATATGAAAAAGACTTTGAGTGGTGACATTATGACTCCATTTCGTGAGGTAACACAGTAATAGTCAAGCTTTCAGCAATAATTTCTTTCTATCTTCATCCCAATTCTACATGTGGGATATGATGTGATATGTTTAAGATGCATTTAATATAATAGTTAAAAGGATCTGTACTATTGCTGCCTCTAAGAAAGTAAAATTTCTGAGAAAAAAAGATCCATTGTTTCTGGCTGAAAAGCAGGAAACTCCCTAGAGCACATGTGTCAAACACAAGGCCCGCGGGCCAAATCCGTCCAGCCAGGCCTTGCAATGTGGCCCGCACCGCACTGTAATCACTGCACTCCGCTGCGTTTCCATCACAATGACAGTTTATGACTGTTCAGTAAACCATTCGGCCTGCGATTTAGGCTGGATTTTAGATTTTGTCCCCTTCTCTGATTGAGTTCGACACCCCTACCCTAGAGAAAGAGAATAGCAGTAGGATTCCCCATAATTTGCCATAATAATAGTAATAATGTCTAACATGTATGTTGTTCTTAACACGTGTCAAATACTTTGCATAGATTATCTTCCTGAATCTTCACAAGATGACTTTACAGATGAGAAAATCAAGGTAGGCCAAGATGCCCCATGAGTAAGTGGTAGAGGCAGATTTTAAAGGAATTCTGTCTGCAGCAATCTGCATTCCTTCAATAGTGCATGAGGGTTCCCTTTACTCCACATCCTCAGCAGCATTTGTTGTTTGTTGATATATTGATGATACCCATTCTGACATGTGTGAAGTGATATCTCATTGGGGTTTTAATTTGCATTTCTCCAGTGATTAGTGATGGTGAACATATTTTTGTATTGGCCATCTGTATGTCCTAAAAGTGGATTTGTCTTATGAACAAGAAATTCTACTTCTGGATATATATATCAATATATATCAATATATATCAATATATATCAATATATATATATATATATATATATATATATATATATATCAATCTTAAACACTAATTCAGAAAATATATGTATCCCTATGTGCATTGCAGCATTATTAATAACTAGAGGCCCGGTGCATGAATTCATGCATGGGTGGGGTTGGGCCAGCTCACCCCAATGGGGGCCGATCATGCTGGACCAGCATGGGGGAGGGATGTGGGAAGTTGTCCAACAAGTCCCACCCCTGATCCAGCTGGGATTAGTCAGGGGGAGTGGCCACCCTCCTCCAACCAGGCCCATGGGCCAGCTGCAGTGAACATCATAGCTACCAGTTGTTCTGGTCATACCAGAGTTCTAATCACTTGGCTTTTATATATATAGACTAGAGGCCTAATGCACAAAATTTGTGCATGGGAGGGTGTCTCTCAGACCAGCCTGAACCATCTCCAATCTGGAACATTCCTGTCACAATTCAGGACTGCTGGCTCCCAACTGCTTCCCTGACTGCCTTACTGATTGCCCTTAACTACTTTTGATTGCCAGCCTGATCACCCCTTAACTACTCCCCTGCCAGCCTGATTGTCCCTAACTGCCCTCTCAGGCAGGCCTGGTCACCCCTAACTGCCCTCCCCTGCAGGTCTAAACCTGCCCAACTGCCCTCCCCTGCAGGCCTTATGGCCCACAACTGCCCTTCACTGCAGGCCTGGTCACCTTCAACATCCCTCCTCTGCTGGCCTGGTCACCCCTAATTGCCCTCCCCTGCAGACTTTATCACCCCAAATGCTCTCCCTTACATACCTGGTCCCTCCCAACTGCCCTCCCGTGCTGGCCATCTTGTGATGGCTATCTTGTGTGCACATGGGGGCAGCCATCTTGTGTGTTAGAGTGATGGTCAATATGCATATTACTCTTTTATTAGGATAGAGTTCTGGTACACGGGTGGGTGCCAGATGGTTTGCCCTGAAGGGTGTTCCAGATCAGGGTGGGGATTCCCTTGGGGCATGGGATGGGCTGAGCAAGGGGCCTGTGGTAGTTTGCAGGCTGGCCACACACCCCAGCCAACCCAAGGGGAGGCCTTGATATCTGGGATTTATTTATCTTCTATAATTGAAACTTTGTAGCCTTGAGTGGAGGCCTAGGTCAGCCAGGGTGTGCCGGAAGTTTGGTTTTCTCCATTGCTGGAGAAACCCAAGCCTCCTGCTCTCTCCATGGCTGCAGCCATCTTGGTTGGGTTAATTTGCATACTCATTCCTGATTAGCTGGTGGGCATGGCTTGTGGGTGTAGTGGAGGTGCAGTCAATTTGCATATTACACTTCTATTCAATAAGATAGCCAAGATATGAAAGCAACCCATGGATAATGTTGATAAGTGATGAGTGGTTAAAGAAGTTTATATGAAAAAAAAGTTTACATGTATAAATGGAATATTACTCAGCCATAAAAATGAATGAAATCTTAGCATTTGCAACAGCATGGATGGACCTAGAGGCTATTATTATGCTAAGTGAAATAAGTCAGTTGGAGAAATACAAATGCCATATGAATTCACTTACATGTGGAATCTAGAGAACAAAATAAATGAACAAACAAAACTGAAAAAGACTTATAAAGAAAACAGACTGATGGTTACCAGAGGGGAGGGAGACTGGGGGACTGAATGAAAAAGGTCAAGGGATTAAGAAATAAAGTTTGGTAATTACAAAATAGTCATGGGGATGTAAAGTACAGTGTAGGGAATATAGACACTAACATTGTAATAATTATGTATGGTGCCAGTTGGGTATTTGAAATATCAGTGGGGGAACACTTTGTGAAATATATGATTGTCTAACCACTATGTTGTATACCTGAAACTAATGCAAAATAAAAATAAAAAAGGAAGTTTGTCTTATTCTAGAGGCTCTGTCCATTCTACTGCCTCTCATCAAATGGCAAGAGATACTGTGATAAGGAAGAAGAAGGTGTATTTCCTACAAGGCAGGTAAGATATTTGAAACATCCACTTAAATACCTGTGAATTTTGTTAGTTTTCTGTTAAAAAAAACTTTTAATTGTCTATCATAATAATAATTTTATCTGGAATTCTAAGCCCCCTATGATCTGGTCGTAATCACATGTCTACATTAATTTATTCTAACTCTCACATATTTTTTTAAAATATATTTTTATTGATTTTACACAGAGAGGAATTGAGAGGGACAGAGAGTTAGAAACGTCGATGAGAGAGAAACATCGACCAGCTGCCTCTTGCACACCCCCCACTGGGGATGTGCCTGCAACCAAGGTACATGCCCTTGACCGGAATCGAACCCGGGACCTTTCAGTCTGCAGGCCGACGCTCTATCCACTGAGCCAAACCGGTCCCGGCTCACATATTTTGTCTCAGTCACCAACCCCTCCCCAGGCCTTCACTATTGTCTGTGTAAGAGCATAAATATATGAAGTACTTAGGGATAAATCTGACACTGGGATTATAGAACATTGGTTAAAGTAATTAAAAAAGACCTAAATACATGGGGAATTATATCCTGTACATAAGTTAGGAGACTCAGTTTTGTAAAGAAGTGAAATTTCTCAAAACTTACCTGTGGATTTAATGAAATCCCACTCAAATTCCCATCAGGCTTTTTGTACAATTTGACAAGTTGTTTTACAATTCACATGACATGTGTATTCAAGACCTAAAATAGTCAAAATAACTTTTAAAAAGAACAACATTGGAGGGTTAAACACTTCCTGTTTTAGGGCTTACTATAAAGCTACAGTGATAAAAGCAGTGTGGTACTTCTGTAAAGATAGACAAACAGACCAATGAAACAGAATAAAGAATCAAGAGATAGATTTTTGACAAAACTACAAAAGCAATACAGTAGAGAAATGATAGACTTCATTTTCCTACTGTATTGCCTTTGTAGTTTTGTCAAAAATCAATTTTAATAAATGATCCTGGAAAATTGTGTATCCATATGCAAAAATATAAACTTTTATCCCTACAATGAAATGTACACAAAAATTAACTCAAAATATTATCCTTGAAAGGAATGTAAAGCCTAAAACATGTATGAGGAAATATAGGAGGAAATTATTGGGTCTTTATTTAGGCAAAGAGTTTCAGATATGATACCAAAAAAAGCACATATAAATCTGATTTCATCAAAACTAAAAACTCTGTTCTTGAAAATAAAATCTTAAGAAAAATAAGAGATAAGCCAGAGAATGGGAAAAAGATTTATAAATCAAACTAGAGGCCCAGTGCATAACATTTGTGCACTGGGGGAGGGTCCCTCATCTTGGCCTGTGCCCTCTAGCAGTCTGAGACCCCAAGGGATCCTTAGTGCTGCCTCAGAGGTGGGAGAGACTCCTGCCACCTCCACTGTGCTCGCCAGCCATGAGCCAGGCTGAGTTATGCTACTCCGGTGAAGGAGTACTGACCACCAGGGACAGCTCCTGTGTTGAGCATCTGGACCCTGGTGGTCAGTGCCTATCATAGTGACCAGTCATTCTGCTGTTTGGTCGATTTGCATATTAACCTTTTATTATGTAGGATATTTGCCAAGGAACTTGTAGTGTGTGTGTGTGTGTGTGTGTGTGTGTGTGTGTGTGTGTGTGTAGAGGAGAGAGAGAGAGAGAGAGAAGAGAGAGACTCTAAAATTCCACCTAAAGGAAGTAAATGACCTGATTAAAGGTTGTGTAGAGAAGGTATAAGAATGGTAAATAAGCCATGGTAATATGTTAAACATTGTTATTCATTAGGGAAATGTAAATTAAATACTGTTAATACAATGACAGGGATAATTTGAAATGTAAATGAGAAGGCAAGGGAAAAGAAAGAAATTGAGATGAGAAAATGAGAACTCAGAGGAAAGTCAAAAAAAGAGAAGAGGAGAAGGAACTGGTTGGGCATAAGAGGAGATGATGTAGGAATGGAAGCACGAGAACAAAAATCCCTATTAGCACAGGGTCAATTTGGCTTCTGCTAACACATATCACAACACAAATAAGGTATAACTCTTCCTTATACTGGGTAGGAGTTGAACAAACTTCTGTGCTCCTTTGTTTCCCCACTGTAATTCCACTGCAGGACAATGGGCCAAAATCTTTTTTGAGATTCTCAACAGATGGGATCTTAAGTCAGTGGCCTCTAGGGTATAGCATCAATCAATCCATGTTGAGCAGTCATTTGCACTTGTTATTTTGTAAGAGGAAATCAATTTGAATATAGACAAGGTATCAAATGCCTTCATTCGATTAGACAAAAAGCTAGATAAGCCTCCTGCTTGAATTAACAATTGAGAATGACATCCTAGATGTGTGTAACTAGCTTATTACACATTATTTTTCACTTTCTCTTAAAGGCATAGGATACAATATACTCTCAGGTAAGACACTCACCAATGGGGACACAAGGGTGTAAAGAAATGGGTAGAAAATATGTCTCCTTGCATCTGTTTTGGTACAACTACTGACTGTTAAATTTTGGATGAATCATCAGAGTTTTTTCCCCTCTCCAACCCTTCCACAATAGAGCAAATGGCAGACGAAAATCATTGGTAGGCAAAAAAATTATCACAATGTGCTTCTGTTAACTCTGACTTCTGTGGTCTTTTAACTAATTTTTAGGTACCTACATCACATGAAAGAAATTCTTTATAAAGTAACAAACAAGCACTAACCTCTAAAATAAAAGATTCAACACAAATATAATGCATCAACACCAGGAAGACAATCCAATTAAAAATGGGCAAATTACCTGAATGGACAGTTCTCCAAAGAGGACATACAGAAGGCTGATAGACATATGAAAAAATGCTAAAAGTCACTAACCATCTGAGAGATAAAATCAAAATGACACTAAGGTATCAGAATGGCTACCATCAACAAATCAACAAACGGCAAGTGCTGGCGAGGATGTGAAGAAAGGGGAACCCTCATGCACTGCTGATGGGAATAGAGACTGGTGCAACAACTATGGAGTTTCCTCAAAAAGTTAAAAATGGAACTCCTATTTGACCCAGTGATCTCACTTCTAGGAATATATCTTAAGAAATCAGAAACTCCAATCAGAAAGAATATATGCACCCCTCTATTCATAGCAACACAATTTACAAGATCTGGAAACAGCCCAAGTACCCATCAGTAGAGTGAATAAAAATGCTATGGTACATTTGCACTATGGAATACTGTGCAGCTGTAAAATAGAAGGATCTCTCACCATTTGGACAGCATGGGTGGACCTGGAGAGTATTATGCTAAGTGAAATAAGCCAGTTAGAATAAGACAAATATTGCATGACCTCACTTATAAATGAAATCTAAAGAACAAAATAAACTGATGAATGAAATACGGCCAGAATTTGAATGCATGGAACAGAATAACAGGTTTTGGGGAAGAGGGTTGAGGGAGAGGAAACAGGAAGAGATTAACCAAAGAACATATATGCATCTATGCAAATTTATAGACATAGACAATAAATAGCATGAAGAAAACCTAGGATGGGGGGTTGGTGGAGGGATGCAAAAAGGGAGAAAATGGGAGACATCTGTAAGACTATCAACAATAAACACATTTGTAAAACACACAAATAGAATGCATCCTATGCTGACAGACACTGTTTAAATAGGCAAAGAGCATCTAATGATGTCAGCAGCCATATTCTAATGATGTCAAGGACACATGGGCCTCACCAATCAGAGGTTCAGAATCAGGGCAACTCTTGGCATGTGGGTCCTCCCAAGGTTGAGTTCAGATGGAGGAGTTTATCCAGCATCCTGAGTGTCCAGGAAAACTGCCTTTGCTTTCCTTATGAGTTCCCTGTCAGTCTGCTGCAGTAAAAGTGGCAGGAGTCTAATGTAGTGACTTTCAACCTTTTTCATCTCATGGCACACATAAACTAATTATTAAAATTCTGTGGCATCACCAATATATATATATATATATATATATATATATATATATATATATATATATATATATATTTATATATATATATATTTTTTTTTTGCTCATCTGACAAAAAATGGGTATACTTTTTATTCATTTACACTGGACAGCTATTGTGTGTGTTGGCTGCTGTCATTTTTTTAATTTTATTTTACAACCTAAGGGAAAAGAGGTCAGTGCCCCTGACTAAATAGTTGGGTATTGCATATTTTAAAAATTCTTGCAGCACACCTGGTGTGCCGTAGCACACTGGTTGAAAATTACTTCTTTAACGTCTTCTTGGGCTCTAGGAAGAGAGAGAGCTACTCACACACTGACCTGGCCTCAGAGTAGTCCTGGGGGTTTGGGCTTTCCTATGGATATCACTTAGCATTTCTCTGGTAAGCTTCTAAACTATCAGCATGTACTCTGCTTCTTTTCCTGAAAGTGTCATGCAGAAACTCCCCAGATAGCTGTCAAGAGTTAACCTATGTCTGCTGCACCTGCTCCAGCAGCTCCCTCTCAGTGGCCTCTTTATCATCTCTGGGGCTGACAGCATGAGACCCTAGAGTCAGATACACGCATTCTCCTACTTGGATTGAGAGCAGAGCTTCCCAAGATTGAGTGGGAGGCTTCCCCACTGAGCCATGCTGAGGAGGAGTACTCATTGCTATTTGCTCACTTGGTAGCCTTTGTTTACACTACTTGGTTAAAGATTGTGCACCCTAAATATATACATTTTTATTTGCCAATTATTCCTCAATAAAACTGGCAGAGAGAAAGAATAGCTTTAAAAAGAGAAGCAGTTATTTACACTACTGAATTATACACTGAAAAATAGTGAAGTTAATTTTATAATTTTTTTTTACCAAAATAAACATTTTTTGGGGAAAAAAGAATGCAGTTTTAGGAATAATGAAAAGCCATTTGAATGCTTCTTAGTCCACATCATTTTCAAGAGGCAGAATAGTAATTGAAAATGAATTTGAAGTTGGCCATTTTAGTTTCTATGACAACTTTGACCACAGGCAAGTCACTTTTCTGTGTCTCATAATACTCATTTATAAAGCAGGAATAATAATCAAAACTACCTCACAGCATTTTGTGAGCACAAAATGAATGAATAATTATGAACCACTTAAAATAGGGCCTCAAAATTATAAACACAATGTAATTCTTAATTATTATTGTTATTTTTGGTGACTTGTCTTGATATGTTCATGAACCTCCAAGGCCTTGGATATTCCATATCCTCCTCCAAAGCAAGCACACACACATACATATCATTTAACCACTCTGGGAGTTTCATATCAATTTCATTAAAAATTCTGAGGTTAAGAAACAAAATGTTAGCCTCGGACTAAGCAACTATTTTGTTTATCCCTAGTGGACATTAGCCAGTTCCCTTTGGCTGCAGCATAGAATTCTGTATTTCTCTTTTAATGGGAGGAGGTTAATCTAGCCTAGTCATAACACACTTAGACTGGACAGATTTACTAAATTGCTTGTTTGGAAAGATGTGAATCTTGTAAAACACTTACATAAAACAATTGCCCTTAGAACTTTAGACTACTAAGTTAGTGAATTACTTCAGAACTATTTCTAGATTCTCTGATAACTGAGGTTAATGGGATGGCCTTGAAAATAGACAAGAAGCTGGGTGGAAGTAGAAACACCAGATTCACAAACTAAAACAAAATGGATAGAAATTCAGACTATCTCCAAGGATGATCTGCCCTTTGAATATTATATATAGGACTACATTTATTATTAGGTAAAGCACAACATTATGTCAAATACCAAGGACATGCATCAATTGAACAGCATAATATCCAAAAGAGATAGCATCAGGAATAAGAAATTAAGCAATAATCTGCAGAAAGGAACAGTGAGTGAAACCCTAATAATAAATTTCTCTTTAATAGCAATGATACTGAGGATGGAAAGAAGGTGCTGCAGATTAAGTCTCTGGTCCTTGCCAGGCTCTATATACTCCTGACTACAATGATTCTTCACAACATTCTGTAGAATATTATTATTTCCAATTTTCATATACAGAAACTGAGCTTCATAAAAATTGCCCAATATGCTTGAAAATACCCAAACAGGAAATGGATAAGCTATAGTCTTTAACTGAGTTTTCTGTCAAAGCCTAGATTCTACTCACTACAGCAGCATACAAGTTCAAATTTCAATACTCACAGAAAGACTCAAAGCTATGTGTCTCTTCTCAGTAGAATAATTGTTCTAGAAATTTCACCACTGCTCAATAATCTTTCTTTGGTATATGCAAGGTGTGGGTTGGGAGATAAAGTTGGGAAAGGGTGGATCACTGAAGCAGAAAATAATCAAAAGAAAAACAAAGGAAACAGTAAGGTCAACTGACACATTAATTTAATGAACTAATTTTAAACTTGGAATATTGGATCTACCTATGATTCGATCCTTTACATGGATAACATATACTGTACTCAGTAAGTAAACCACTGTTCTTTTTAGTTGACGCACCTGAAATAGTGGAGGGAAAAACATTAGATTTGGATTTTGGTCAAAGCCTCATTGCTATGTAGACAATTTACCATTTCTTTGGACTTCCGTTTCATCCTATTAAAAACAAACGAGCAACAACAACAACAACAAAAACAACAGGGGAGGCCAGAGCAGAAATTCTGGAATGGTGGAATAAGGAATTCAGCAGAGCCCATCTCCAGCAAAACAACAATTGGACTGCTAAAAATTATATAAAACAATCATTTAAAATCTCTGGATATTGTTTTAAGGGCATATAGCAAACAGAGAAATATTCATTAAAGTAAATTTACCAAAACTGTGAAAGAACAGCAAAATACTTGATCACCTCTCACAGTTCTGTGTTATGGAAGCTCTAACTTGAGTATGTGCAACCAAAAAGACAGGAACTCTCCACCATTTCCAGTCTGAGGCCAGGGTTTCAACATGAGAAAATCAGGATTCTAATGTTTCTCATTTCCCCAACATCATGTTGTAGATGCTCTATATCAGGAAGGAGTGGTCAAAAGGACTGCATCCTTCCTCCAACCACGTCCCTTCTTATAGGGTGGAAGCTCTACCCTAAGTGCAGCAAACTAAGAATACTGGCCTAAATTATCCCCACCCTAACTGGCTCACAAGGTAAAATTTCCAAACCTTCAGGGACAACCCGGGAAGATCAGAGATTGCCACAACCTCTCAGTAGCAATCTCATAGGGTGATGTTTTCACTCCAGAAAAAGTAGGTCCTTGGCCCCAGCTCCAATGTGAATAGTGCAAGGACTACGCCTGGGTTGGGAGTAGGGGTTGGTTGGAGGGAGAGGAAGGCCAAGAGAGTGAAGTTCTCCACAATTCTGCCTGCAGGTATTAACTTTATTTGGAACAGAGTATGGAGAACTCTATGCATGAGTGTATTCTGGAAAGCAATGAAGATCTTGGTGGAGAACAATAGTGGCTGGTAACCAAAGATATAAGCAAAATAGCAGAGCAGCTAGTTTAAGAGAGAAAATCAGAGAAACAGTTAAGAAAAGCCTCCTGGCACCATAGTTAAACAAATCAAATGGAAATGCTAGAATTAAAAAATATAATTTGAATGACAAATTCATTATAAGGATTCAATGGTAGGTTTGAGGTACCAAAAGAAAGAATCAGTGAACTTGAATATAGACCAATAGAGATTATACAATGTCTTAGTTCATTTTGGCTGCTATAACAAAACACCATAGAATAAACAACATACATTTACTTCTCCCAATTCTGCAAGCTGGAAAGTGCAAGATCAAAGTTCCAGTAGATTTGGTATCTGTCAAGGGCCTACTTCCTGGTTCATAGACAACCATCTTTGCATTGTCTCCTCACATGGGGAAAAATATGAGGGATCTCTTCATTTTCTCTTTTATAAGGGCACTAATCTCTTCCATGAGGGTTTCACTTTCATGACCCAATCCCTTCCCAAAGGTCCCATTTCCTAATACCAGCACATCAGGGCTAGAATTTCAACATGTGACTTTTTTTAGGGGGGCATTCAGACCACAGCATGCAATCTGAGGAACGGGGGGAATTTTTTTTTAATCAATCTTTATTGTTCATATTATTACAAAGGTTCCTCATTTCTTCCCCCTTCCACCAGGTTCCCACCCCACCCTCCGTCTCCTCCCCACCCTCCATTGTCCTCATCCATAGGTGCACAGTTTATGTTCAGTCTCTTCCTCCCTCTCTTTCCCCAAGAACAGTCAGTCCATTCCAGGGGGAAATTTTTTAAAAATTAAAGAAAATTGAACAAACTTTAGAGAAGTGTGGGGCATCCTTTACTATACCAAACTACTGTTGTTGTTTTTAAATAATTTCTTTACCACTTTCATGTAATGCTAGTTATTTCTTTAAGAGTGAGAAGGAAAATATACAATCACACATCCTAATTTCCTGAAAGAGGAAGAGTTCAAACACAACTGCTTCATGACTGGCTTAAAAGAATGAGTGGATTTGTTTTTTACACATAGATTTGATTGCCTCATATATTTGCAAATTTATGAAAGGAAGAACCAATCCGTTGTGAATGGAGCTAAGTTGTAGATTTCTAAAACTAGTATTTAGGAGTAAATTTGCCAAAATTTAATTCACATTTTGGAATTTTGATAAGTCAAAAATTTAACTGTCAGAGTATCCCTCACAAACTCCAATAGCTATTACATATCTATTGTCACTTTTACAGAAATTATTTACCATGCTTAAATATATAAAGCTGAAAGAATGATTAGAATAATAACCTATCTCTTACCAAAGGAAGCAAACAGTAAAGCATAAGAGAAGCAAATTATTTCTAGACACTCCCCAATCACTTTCAGAGTCCTATTTTAATAGTTTAACCAGAGATAAGATTGCAAGTACCAGTTTCATTCAAGGCAGGCTTCCTAAAAGCTCAGTCATTTTCACAAATGAGACTGGAAACAAAATGGAAACATTATGCTCATTTTCTTGTATAAAATCATTATTCTGTCACATGTAGGCCATTAAGTGCAAGTCTAAGGAAGATTCGGGGGGGGGGGGGGGAGAGAAGTGAAATGAGAAAGTTTCCACATAATTTTATATAAGGAAGGCTACAAGAATCCTATTTAATAAAAGAGTAATATGTAAATTGACTGTACCTTCTCCACGCCCACCAGCCACACCCATTGCCAATCAGGAGCAAATATGCAAATAAACCCAACCAAGATGGCTGAGGCCAAGGAGTGCAGGAGGGAGGCTTGAGTTTCCCTGGTGATGGAGGAAGCAGCTTTCTGCCTGCCCTTGCCTGCCCAGGACTCTGCTGAAGGCTACAAAGTTTCAATTATAGAAGGTAAATAAATCCCAACAGAAATGGCTATGGCCACAGAGCGAGCAGAAGGCTTGGCTCTATCTACTCCAGGCTACAAAATTTCAATTGTAGAATATAAATAAACCCCAGTCGCTGGGGGATGTGCCGAGCCTGCAAACCACCACAGGCCCCTTGCTCAGGCCACCCCATGCCCCAAGAGAACCCCCACCCTGATCTGGGACACTCTTCAGGACAAACCAGTTGGCCCCCACTCATGCACCAGGCCTCTATCCTATCTAATAAAAAAGTAATATGCAGGTTGACCATCATTCTAACACACAAGATGGGTATCCCCATGTGGTCAAAGATCCTGCCCCCATGTAGACACAAGATGGCCACCACAAGATGGCCAGCAGGAGAGGGCAGTTGGAAGGGACCAGGCCTGCAAGGGAGGGAAGTTGGGGGCAATCAGGTCTGTAGGGAAGGGCAGTTGGCAGGGGGACCCAAGTTTGCAGGGGAGAGCAGTTGCAGGGAGGGGGCGGGCAGGCCTGCAGGGGAGGATAGTTAGGGGTGACCAGGCCTGCATGGGAGGGCAGGTAGGGGCAAATAGGCTGGCAGGGGAGCAAATAGGCATCAATCAGTCTGGCAGGGGAGTGGTTAGGGGATGATCAGGCTGGCAATCAGAAGTGGTTAGGTGTAATCAGGAAGGCAGGTAGGCGAGCAGTTGGGAGCCAGCAGTCCTGGATTGTGAGAGGGATGTCCGACTGTCCATTGGGATCAGGACTAAATGGGCAGTCGGACATCCCAAAAGGGGTCCCAGATTGGAGAAGGTACAGTCTGTGCTGAGGAAAACCCCCTTTCCCCAAGGAACACATTTTGTGCACCGTGATTCTAGTAATATATAAAGGAGAAAATAGAAAGGAAGGTATACAAATTATATAAAACCAAAATAGTATTGTGTTAAATAGAGAGCCACCATGGGATTGTAATAAATCCTAAACTATTAACTGTAAATATTCTTAAAATCTGGAGAAGTGTTAGAATATATGAAATTAGCTGAAACCGATTTGGCTCAGTGGTAGAGCGTCCGTCTGCGGACTGAAAGGTCCTGGGTTCGATTCCTGTCAAGGGCATGTACATTGGTTGTGGGCACATCCCCGGTGGGGGGTGTGCAGGAGGCAGCTGGTCAATGTTTCTCTCTCATCTATGTTTCTAGCTCTCTCTCTCTCCCTTCCTCTCTGTAAAAAAATTAATAAAATATATTTTTAAAAAAAGAATATATGAAATTAAAATTAAGTAACAAAAGAAATGACAATCAACACAGCATCATGTTTAAGAATACAATGCTACATTCAGAGAAATCTCACAGCCTGGATCTACAAATTACAAACTGTATGACCTTGGACTTTAGTTTCCTCACCTATAAAATGAGGTGGTAATAGAATCTACCTCAATAGGTTTGCTATGAAGATTAAATAAGTCCACATTGCTAAACAATAAGCATTATTAAATAATTTTAATAATGATTACTTTTTCAGAGAACATTAAGGCACACATACCACATTTGCAAATATTATCTTAGTTAATACCTGGGGGGTACACATAATAGAATATTAGCTATAAAAAAAGACTGAGGTATTACCATTTGTGAGAGCATGGATGGTATTTACATGCCTATATCTATATTAAAATCTATTAGGTTGCAATGATACCTCCAAATTCTATCCAACACTAAAGCGTTCATTCTATTTCCCTCATTTTCTATATTTGTAAGTCTCTTCTCTGACAATGAGAAACCTGGCTGGCCTTATCCACAATTTATCTACATATTTGGTCAATTCTAAAATACACAGAAAGAAATTCAGTATGACTAACTCATGTCTCTGAGGGAAAAAAGCCAGCAAACTAAAGTTCAACATTTTTTGGAGTACTTGTCTTAATCCTGAGATCATATTGTACAAAAATTGTATTCAAAAGTTACTGAAAGGCTAGGGGAGGTCAAGGGCCCAGCATTTCAGCTACCCAGAGGCTCTCTGCAAGCACCCAGATCGAGCCTTCCCTTCTCTAAGGTGCCCCAGAGTAAGGTCAATTAAATTGAAGGGTTGTTGAAGGAAGAATCCAAGAGAGCAATGAGGTTGTCAGGTAACCCTGCTCCTGCAACTGGTGGAAGAAAAGGCCAAAAAGCATTGGGAAAGAAGAATAAGTCCTCAAACAAAAATGGAATACAAAAAGGAAAGGGGGAACAAAGATCAAACAGACTGAAGTGACAAACCAAAAAAGAGAAGTCAAAACAGCAGACTAAAGCCTCTAAAACACATGTGTCAAACACAAGGCCCGCGGGCCAAATCCGTCCCGCCAGGCCTTGCAATGTGGCCTGCACCGCGCTGTCATCACTGCACTCCGCTGCGTTTCCATCACAATGACAGTTTATGACTGTTCAGTAAACCATTCGGCCCACGATTTAGGCTGGATTTTAGATTTTGGCCCCTTCTCTGATTGAGTTCGACACCCCTAAACTAGAAGAAAAGAGAAAAGCACACTGAGACTCAGAGGAGGGGTGGAGGTGCAAAAGTGAAGTGCAGAGGTATGAAGGTGCGTGCACATGGAAAGGGCTGGAAACTGAGCACAGTGTTGTATTTTTCAATTGAGAGAGAGATACAAGCTCCCGACTGCTCTGAACTCCAGTTCCAGGTGAGACTCTGGGGACCCAGAACTATACGGGGAGAAACTAGACTGTCTGGCATTGGGAGGAACTCGAGGGAAGCTTTCTCTCAGAGGTGCTTGCAGCAATCATTGTTCCTGCACAGTGCTGCAGGACCCAGAGACACGGGACCTCTTCCAGGCAGGGCTGATGGTCATCTATTGTTGTTTGCTCCACCCTGGTGATTCCTGGAGACCCCAACCCAACCAATTTGCAGCCCCACCCAAGCTGTGTCCAGATGCTTTTGCATATGAATGGCCTGGCCCTTGACAATCTGAAACCTAACATATTGTCAGCTGATTTCTCAACAGAAACTATGCAGGTCAGAAAGGAGTGGCAAGAAATATTCAAAGTGATGAGTAGCAAGAACCCACAACCAAGATTACTCTACCCAGAAAAGCTATCATTCAGAATTAAAGGTCAGATAAAGAAAAAGCTAAAGGAATTCATCACCACCAAACCAGTAGTATATGAAATGCTGAATAATATTCTTTAAGAAGAGGAAGAAGAAGAAAAAGTTAAAGATAAAAATTATGAACAACAAAGTGACAAGAAATACATATCTATCAACAAGTGAATCTAAAAATCAAGTGAATAACAAGTCTGATGAACAAAATAAACTGGTGAATATAAAAGAATCAGGGACATAGAAAGGGAGTGGACTGACAATTCTCAGGGGGAAAAGGGTGTGGGGTGTGTGGGAAGAGACTGGACAAAAATCGTACATCTATGGATGAGGATAGTGTGGAGGGGTAAAGGCAAAGAGTGGGGTGGGAACCAGGTGGAGGGAGAGAAATATATAATAATCTGAATGATAAAAATTTATTAGTAAAAAATTAAAAGTGTTTAACAATTAAAACAAACAAACAATCTCCAAGTCTGTTCCCTGGTGATCGATGGAGGAAAGGCTGGACAAAGCCAGTGTTGATCCATGCCCAGTAGGGTCTGAATGATATGGGAAGTTGCTTGCTTGTCAGTCACACCTGGAAACAAGTCAGTGGCCAGAATAGGCATGGCTAATGCACGGGTGTGAAACCTGAATATTTAAACTCATGGACAAAAAAAGCACTCTCTCTTGATTCTTGGCTCTTTCTTGCCACTTGTCTGTGCTCCTGAGGGGCACACAATGAACAAATGAACTGTGATTAGCCTTATGCTGTATCCAGCTCTGCCATGGAATGGACAATCTAGACACTGGCCCTTCTTTTGGCTTTGCTGAATCCACAGCTGCCCCTTTTCTAAGACTGGATTAAGGAACATAGAACATTACAACCAAAGGAATGTAACTTCATGTAAGTAAAGTCTTCTGCCACAACTTATTCTCCTCTGGGGGCCTCTGAAAATACTTATTTCAGCAGTGGCCCAATAACTCCACTCCAATTGACAATATAGAAACAAACTCTCTTTGTGTAATCCTCTGATAACATAACACTATATTGTACATCTGAAACTAATCCTAATATATAAAAACCCTGGGTCCATCATGACCAGAGGCTCGACCAACTGACAAACTGTAGGTCAGTCCTGCAGTCAGCCCTGGGTTGATGTGGCAACCCAGCCCTGACTGCTGAGGGGTCTGCGAATCAGGCCAGGAGAGAAGCCTGAAGAGAGAAGCAGAGTCTGATCCATAGCCTGTGTGGCAGCTCTTGATCAGCACTTGCCTCTTCTCTCCGGGCTGGGCCATCAGCTAGGCCTCCATTTCTCTCCAGGCCTCCACTGAGGCTGCTGATCAGCCCTGGCTTTCTGATCAGGCTCTGTTGATAGGCCGAGAGACACTAACTGGCATAGAAACTGACCAATCAGAACCAAATCTGGGTGAACTGTGAAGAACCAATGGCTGCCTAGGTGGCAGAGCTTTGGACACTGATTGGCATAGAAATCAATCAATCAGAATCAAATTGGTTGGCAGGGGAGGGAGGTTGGGGGCAAGATCAGACCTGCAGAGGAGGGCAGCTGGGGGTGAGATCAGGATGGCAGGGTAGGGCAGTTAGGGGTGATCAGGCAGGCAGAGGTAGTTAGGGGTAATCAGGCTGGCAGGGGAGGGTCATTGGGGTCAAGATCAGACTGGCAGGGGAGGGCCATTGGGGTGAGATCAATCTGGCAAGCAAGGGTTATTAGAGACAATATCAGGTCAGCAAGGGAGGACAGCTGGGTGCCAGATCAGGCCATCAGGGGAGGGCAGTTGGTGGTGAGATACGGCTGGCAGGAGAGGTCAGTTGGGGGCAACCAGGCCAACAGGAGAGGGCAGTAGGAGGAAAGATCAGGCTGGAAGGAGAGGGACATTGAGGGAGAGATTAGGACAGCAGGGGAGGTCAGTTGGGAGCAACCAGGACAACAGGGGAGGGCCATTGGGGGCAAGTTCAGGCTGACTAGGTAGGGCCATTGGGGATGAGATCAGGTCAGCAGCAGAGGGTCTTTGGGTGCCAGATCAGGCCATCAGGGGAGGGCAGTCGGGGGCAAGATCAGGTTGGCAGGTGAGGGCAGTTGGGGGCAACCATGCCAGCAGGGTGGGGCAGTTAAGGGCAATCAGGCAGTCAGGCAGAGCCAGTTAGGGGCAATCAGGCAGGCAGGCAGGTTAGAGCCAGTGGTCCAGATTGTGAGAGGGATGTCCAACTGCCCCCCTCTGCCAGCCTGGTTACCACTCACTGCCCCTCTGCTGGACTGATCACCACTCACTGCTCCTTTGCTGGCCTGGTCACCCCCAACTTTCCACCCCCTGCTGGCTTGGTCTCCTCTCACAGCCCTCCCTGTTGGCCTGGTCGACCCTCACTGTTCCCCCTGCTGGCCTGGTCGCCCCATCTAGCCTGCTGTTCAGTCGTTTGGTTGTCCCTCACTAAGTCCCCTGCTGGCCTGATTGCCCCACTCAACCTGTTTGGTTGTTCGTTCGGTTATTTCAAATGCAATGACCCCTGGCACTTTATATATATAGTTATGAACCATTTATTTAAATTCCCCTGCCTTTCCTCATCCTGTCCTCCTTGTTATGCCATTCAAAGTCCATTAAAGGAATCATTTCAGAGAAACCATATTAAGACAAACAATCTTTCCAAATTTCCATCCCTGCCCCCTCTGAAAATCACCTGCATTATGAGGTCTTATATTTGTACTTGAGTGTTTGGACCTTTTAAATGCCAGAAGCATGTAAGAAAACATGTTGATAAATGTACCACTTAAGTATACTACATTTTTTAAAGTTTCTTTTTTCTCTGACCTATATAAAATATGAAAGTTTAAATGTAATTACAGTTACACTCCCACTTAATTGTCACCAGGGCAACTAGAATCTTCAAGCAACTGGCAGCTGTTACAGTTGCAGGTAAAGTCTGAGGAAGCTTACACTGGCCAGGAGACCTTCACTCCAAAGCTGGATGTTAGGTCTTCCCACATAGGGATAAAGCCATTGAAGTTGCCCTGAAATATTTTATATATGTATATTGCAGACATCAATGGTTTTGGAAGTGAAGGGATTCTTTCACTGTGTGACTTTGATTTTCTGGTTGTGGCACATCACTGTGTGTGTTCTTTTTGTATGTGTGTGCATCTGGGAGAAAGGGTGTAGGTTATTATAAAAAGGGTTGCATTTATCAACCATGCCATATACTGTCCCATATATTTATTTTCTCTAAGGAGCTATAATGTTTGTGTTGCTGTTGTTGCTTTTAGAATAAACTTAGATATAGGCTAGTGGAGAAGTGCAAATGTAAATTTTTCTTTCTTTGCCTTAAAAAACGAGGAGAGCAGTTCTTAGGCCATAGGATGAAGGAAACAAACATGGGGGTGGGGAATTGGGAGCGGCTGTATATGAAATGAGATATTTAATGCACTTGTGTATAATTTCCTATGTTCTTCTGAATCATTCTGTTATTTAATCTTGAATCTAAACAAAATTGGGTTTTAACTGGAATGAGGTATTTGACCTGGAGTGGGGAGCTCATTTGTTGTTGTTGTTGTTGTTATTGTTGTTGTTGTTCTTCTTCTTCTTTAATATATTTTATTGATTTTTTACAGAGAGGAAGAGAGAGGGATAGAGAGTTAGAAACATCGATGAGAGAGAATCATCTCATCGATCAGCTGCCTCTTGCACGCCCTTTCCCCCACACTGGGAATGTGCCCCCAATCAAGATACATGCCCTTGACCGAAATTGAACCTGGGACCTTTCAGTCCACAGGCTGATGCTCTATCCACTGAGCCAAACCGGTTTTGGCTGTTCTTTTCTTCGCTCATTTATTCTTCAAACATTTTTTAATGTTCATCAAATTCAAATAACCATAATGCAAATATAAGTAAGACATAGTTTTTGTTCTGAAAGCATTCACCATGAAGGAAGCAGAGATGTAGCAGTGTGTTAGGAGACAGAGGAGAAAGTGAAGTGATTGTACAGTGGAGGCACAAAAGGCAGGATGATCACATTTGGCAAGGTAATTTAAGAAATAATAATCCAGAGTAGGTCACACTATTACTGATGAAGAAAACTAGGCCTGGAGAAGGAAGTAAGCCATATAAGTCCTGTGTGGGAGGCAGAATTGATACCACCTTGCCCTGTCATAAAGGTCTTTGGTGTCCCACCTCAGAAACAGTAACAGGTTGACCTTTCCCAGTTAATACTTAAGGAAACCTTAATCATTTACTAAAAACACTTTACAAAAACAGAATTACATTTTCATGTGGAACCTGAGATGACAGAATGGTTTGAGAAAAGTATTCAGTGCTCTCTCCCCTTTTGCCTCTCCTCAAGGCTATTCTGCTCATCCAGAGCCACCCAAGATACCCTAAATTTTGGAACTTTATGAGCCACATTATAAGTAAAATGCCACCAGGGTTGATGATCTGGGTTGGTGAAGAGTTGTATTGCTAAACATCCATAATTAAGAACTTAGATTAATTAGTACATATGTCACCCTCATCTGGGAGTGAAGAGGAGTTTACTCTGGTGGCACAACATGAGTAGGGAGCAGTTTTATAGCATAAAGAAAAAAAGAATCATTTCTTTTCTCCAATTAACCTGACCACTTCATTCCCCAACCATGCCACCTTCTGAAAATGTTACTGACACAATTCAAGAGGCCCTTTAATCAGAGGGTTTTATTTTATATGGGTTGAACATTAAGAAAAACAACAACAATAACACACTCAATATGATAATCTGTCTTTATTTGTTAACCCATAGACACAGACAATAGGGTGGTGAAGGCCTGGGGGTAGGAGATTGGGAGTTGGCAATGGGTAAAAAAGAGGGGCATATGTAATACTTTCAACAATAAAGATTAAAAAAAAATAAGGGGTAGGATAAAGAGTATTAGTTCATTTCTTTCCTTGAATATTTAAAGTATACTTGTGAATTATCCATATTCTTTTTAGAGAGAAGTTATGTATAGCAGAATGAATATGATGGTGGATAATTTATCAAAGAATATATTAAAAATCAATAGTGCTGGAGGCAATAATACAGAATCTCAAAGCCATGATTTAAATTCTTTCGGGTCATATTACAATTAGAAAGTAAAAAATGTGTGTGGAAAATATGGAAATGAGTATGGGCCATGTGTCTATATTATATAGCTAGCCAATGAGAGTAATGTTGTACCACAAAAATTTATTTTTACAATTCAAGATGGCGGTGGTGTAGGTGGAAGTTGCACTCACATCCACCAAGTATCAAACTGGAATTACAACTAAAATATAGAACAGTCAACATGGATAACCCACTGCTGACTAGCTGAAAAAAGTTTTATTACCAAGGATTTACAGAAGAAGCTACATAGAAACTGGTAAGATGGGAAGAGATGTAAAAAGTGCAGCCCTACTCCCATGGGTGGTGGCTGAGATGCTGGAGAGATATCTCAGCTGCAAAGGTTCCCCCTGAGAAGCATGAGGTCCCAATTCCAAGCCAGCCTCCCTAGCTCAGAGTACCAGAGCCAAGAAAATACATCCACATAACATCAGGCTCTGAAATCAGTGGGGGTGATGCCCACCAGGAAGAGATGGGAGTCCCCTAGAGACACAGGTATTCTCTTAAAAGGCTAATGCACAACATTTTGATTGCAATTGTTAGAGGCACCTCTCTTGGGCACCAGAGAGGTGTTACTAAACACCTCTCTCTATATATTACCAAATACTGCTTTAATATATTGACTTTTCACAATGCAGTCAAAGTCTCTTGTACAAATGAATTTGCACGAGAACCCTTGAGTGCACTGTGAAAAGCCAATATATTAAATCAATTAAAGCATGCACTTTTATTGAAAAAGCAAAGCAAGTAAACCTATACATCTGGCTTATGAAGCACAGATGGGCTCTCAGCGAATCTGAAGAGTGAGTTGAGTGGTGTCTGAAGTGTTATATACCCTCCTGTCTATAGATTTCAAAATTCATTTGCTGAATATTTTGGTACAGATTAATTCTCAAAGTCCCTCTTTTTACTTTGTTGTGGCCTTCCCAGAATTCATGAGAAGCACTTGGCAATTTTATCTTGCCAAGCCTTGAGACTGCTGGCTTCTCTGCTTAGGGAGTAAAACTGCTGCCTTTTCTTTTCCCCCTCCCTTTCTGTATTATCTCATTAGGGGGGTTGTTCACCATTTGCTCTCTAGTGTCCTTGGCTAGGAAAGATAATGGCTTGTTACAAGCTGGCTGCAAATTGCCCTCACTGTTAGGCCTTGTTTTAACTTTCCTGTCTCTGTTTCCCTATTCCACCTGGCTTGGAATCCTGTAACAAACACTCACTCTGGGCTCAGGTGGCTGGAGAGTGGAGCACACTAGAGTTATGTGAGAAGACTGGGGTTTGTGGCTTTGGGGAGAGTTGAAAGGAAAGCTGCCAGAATCCCTAAGCTGAATTCCACTCCCACATCTCATATGCCATATTTCTTGTGTGAACCACTCCCCTTTATATGGCATCAGCCAGAGGGAATGCAAAACCCCGACCCTCTGGACTCCCTGTCAAGCTTTCTCCCTGCTGGGGAGTCAGCTACCTGGGCCAGGGTGTAGAGTCCTGGGCAGATTTAGAGGGTGCCAGTGTCTGAGTTCTGTGGCTTTGGAGCAGTGGTCACCCCCATCCATTTTTCCTTGAACATAACGTGTGCCTTCCTCTCATGGGAGACTCATTAGCCTCACTCTCTGAGTGCCCTGCCATCCCCCACCTTGTAACTCTTGGAGTGTCCACTTTCCCAAAATCTAGACAAAATCTGGGACAAACTGAATTGTGTGACTCTGGGGTGGAGGCCAGTCCACCACCTCACCCAAGCCTGATCATCACCTCCCAGTAATGGGAGATCTACTAGGCCCATCCTCCTGACCCTCAGAGTCCCATCTCTGTTGAGATTTGGATCCAGGCAGAATATGAGACCCATTGAATTGTGGGGGCCTATGATTGAGGACATTTTCCCCTCGCACATTTGAGTGGAGCAAGTCCTGCTTTCATGTGGACAAATCTGGGTATGTTTGGGCCTAATAAACTCTGCTGGCCTCACCTTACAAATCCCTGAGACCATACCACAAAGGTGTTTAAGCACCCAGCAGGTGGCAGCTAGACTTGGTATTACAGGACATTTGCTGAGTGACCTAGGACACAGCACTGACACCAAGTTTGAAACCTGTATCAGCCTGGTGAATACCACTGGCCCCTACCTGGTGATTCATTGAGAATCTATCTCATGCAACATAAATATAATAAGAGACTCTTTCAGTGACCAAAACAAACAGGCAACCAGCAGACAGAAGCATGGGGAGGCATATTTTGGGGTGACTTGGAACTTTTGTTGACCTGTCTTTAGGATTGGGACTGGTAAAAGCCAGCCATGGTGCACAGGTTAGTCTTGTTTACACACAGGCAGGCCAAGCAAAGGCAACCATAAACTGTGCATGGGTGCAAACAGATTGCCCAGGGCCAGTCACAGGCAGTGTCTGATATTGGCCTGCATGACAGTCCCTCTCTAGTGGCCCCAGAATCAACACACACAGTGACTAGATTCAGACAACATGGGAGTAGGATCCAATTAGCTTCACAAGTGGCACATCCAAAGGGAGAGCTCAGCAGGCACCAGACCAATTCTGCTTCATATCATATGTTGCTACCTGCACAGCAGTTCATACACTATGGTTGAGATCCATCCACATAGCCAAACAGCTGGAGAATTGACGATGCATGAATGGGCCAATAGCAATCAGGACTCACTTGCAACAGGATAGGCCATATAACTGACTCAAGGGACATTTCTGGAACTCCCATCTCAGGTGATCAAGGGGCCAGCACCACTGGACTCCAAAGAAGTTCTACTACAGAAGGCACCCTACCAATATTGGGAATCATAGTAGGGATATCTCATACATAACCACACACACACACACACACACACACACACACACACAACACAAAGAGACAGTCAAAATGGAGAGACAGAGAAACATTCCCCAGGAAGGGATGTACAGGAGGCAGAAGATCAATGATTCTCTCTCATCATTGATGTTTCTATCTCTCTCCTGCTCCCTTCCTCTCTAAAATCAATAAAAATATATTTTAAAATATTTAAAATTAAAATTTGTAAGCACATTTAATCCCCCAACTACCCTTTGAATCATGTAACACTGTATGCTAAATATACAGGTATTAAACAAGTTTATTTTCAAATTAAAATTTGTTAATGAAGGTAAAAACAATTATGTGTTTATCTTCTATAATTATTCAAGTGAGAGAGACTAATTTTTCCAATTAAAATGATTAGAATCCTAATATGTGGAAATTAAGCAATACACTTCTGAACAACATGGCAAGGAGTAAAAGTAGAAATTTAAAAAAAGGGACATTTTTTAAAAATCATGAGACAAATGAAAATGGAAATGCAACACACCAAAACTTATGAGATGCAATAAAAGCTGTTTGTAGATGACATGATTTTATATATTGAAAACTCAAGACTCCACCATAAAACTATTAGAATTCATACACAAATTCAGTAAAATTGCAAGATACATAGTTAACATATAAAAATCATTTGCATGTCTATACACTAAGAACAAAATATATGAAAATTAAATTATTAAATTAATCCCAGTTGAATTAGCATCAAGACAATGAAATATTTGGGAATAAATTTCACTAAGATGGTAAAAGATCTGTACACTAAAAATTATAAAATATTGATGAAAAAGTTAAAATAGATACAAATAAATAGAAAGATACCCTATGTTCATAAAATGAAAAGATTAATATTGTTGCCCATGAGTGTGGTTCAGTGGCTGAGTATTGATCCATGAACCAGGCACAATTCAATTTTCAGTTAGGACAAATGCCTGGGTTGCAGGCTTCAGCTCCAGTGGCTGTGTTCTGGAGGCAGCCAATGGATGATTATCTCTTATCATTGATGTTTCTATCACTCTCTCCCTCTATCTTGAATCAATAAAAACATTTTTAAAAAGGATAAATATTGTTAAAATGTTCATACTTACCCAAAGCATCCTATAAATTTAATGTAATCCTATCAAAATACAAATGGAGCCCAGAACGGTTTGGCTCAGTGGATAGAGCATCGGCCTACAGACTGAAGGGTTTCAAGTTTGATTCTGGTCAAGGACATGTACCTTGGTTGCAGGCACATCTCCAGTATGTGCAGGAGGCAGCTGATCAATGTTTCTCTCTTATCGATGTTTCTAATTCTCTATCCCTCTCTGTAAAATACATATAAAATATATATTTTAAAAAAATTTCAATGGAGTTTTTCACAGAAATAAGAAAAAAAAAATCTTAAAATTTATATGGAACAGCCAAAGATTCCTGAGTAGCCAATGCAATCTCTAGCAAGAAAAACAAAGCTGGAGGTTTTAAAGTTATGAATTATAATTTTAAATTATATTACAAAACTATAGCACTCAAAATAATATGGCACTGACATTTAAAACAGATACAGACATCGATGGAACGGAATAGAGAGCCAAGAAATAGGTTCTACATACATGATCAAAACTGTTCAACAATGTTTTGGGGAAAACTAGATATCCACATGCAACAGAATTAAATCTTATACTACTAGAAGCCCATGCATGAAATTCGGGTAAGGGGCTCAGCCCTTGCAGCCCAGGCTTCATCCAGAAGGTCATCAGGAAGGTCATCCAGAAGGACATGGAAAGGTTATTCAGCTGTCTGGTCTAATTAGCATGTTACACTTTTATTATTATATACACACTAAAGTCAACTCCAAATGGATTAAAGACTTAAACTGAAGACCTGAAACCATTAAACTCCTCGAGGAAAACGTAGGGGTAAAACTCTCAACATTGGTCCTGGCAATAATTTTTTTTAATATAACAGCAAAATAAAATTAAAAAAAAAAACACTTGAGATTGCATTAAAATAAATAGTTCTGGCCGAAACCGGTTTGGCTCCGTGGATAGAGCGTCAGCCTGCGGACTGAAGAGTCCTGGTTCGATTCTGGTCAAGGGCATGTACCTTGGTTGTGGGCACATCCCCAGTAGGGGTGTGCAAGAAGCAGCTGATTGATGACTCTCTCTCATCGATGTTTCTAACTCTCTATCTCTCTCCCTTCCTCTCTGTAAAAAATCAATAAAATATATATTAAAATAAATAAATATAGTTCTTTAAAGCAAAAAATATCAACAAATGAAAAGCAATTTATAAAATATGAGAATGTCTGTGAATCATATATCTAATAGTGGGTTAATATCCAAAATATACAAGGCATTCATAAAACACAGTAGCAAAACAAAACAAAAACTGGATTAAAAATTGATAAAAAGACCTGAGTAAATATTTCTCCAAAGAATACATGTAAATAGCCAACAGATATATGAAAAGTTGCTAACACCACTAATTATCAAAGTAATGAATAATAAAATCTCAACCTGTTAGTATGTGCTGTTATTTTTTTAAATCATCTAAAGATATCATGTTGGTGAAGATGTGGAGAAAAAGAAACCCTTATGTACTGTTGATGAGAATGTAAGTTGGTACAATCACAATAAAAAGAAGTATGAATATTCTCCAAAAAGTTAAAAAAAATAGAACTACAATATGATCCAGTAATCCCATTTCTGGATATAAATCCAAAGGAAATAAAATCAGGATTTTGAAGAGATATTTGCATCACCACATTCATTGAAGCATTATTCACAATAGGTAAGATATGGAAACAACTTAAATGTTTATCTACAGGAGAGTGGATTAAAAAAAAATAAAGGTTTTGCTTTGTGAAATAAGCCAGTGAAAGATGAATACCATATGATTTCACTTATATGTGGAATTTAATGAACAAAATAAACAAACAAAATAAGTCCAGAGGTATTCCTAGAGGAACAGACTAACAACCTGTCACAGGGCATGGGAGTGGGGGGCTGGATGAAAGAAGGTGAAGGGATTAGCCAAAGAAAATTCTATATAATAAAAACTTAATATGCAAATTGACTGAATGTCAGAATGACTGGTCGCTATTACATGCACTGACCACTAGAGGAAAGATGCTCAAAGCAGGAGCTGTCCCCTGGTTGTCAGTGCTCTCCCACAGGGGGATGCAACTCAGCTCAGCCAAATGCCTGGCTCATTTCTGGAGAGCCCAGCGGTGATGGTGGGAACATCTCCTGCCTCTGCTGCAGATGGGCAGTAAGGAGCAAGGGGACCTGGACTGTGAGAGCCCCAGACTGTGTGAGGGATGTCTGCCTGCCTGATCAGGCCTAAGCTGGCAGGCAGACATCCTCTGAGGAGTCCTGGACTGTGAGCGGGTGGAGGCCAGACTGAGGCACCCTAGGCCTCTAGTATATGCATAAGCCACAGACAAACAAAGTGTGGTGTTGGTCAAGCGGGGTGTGTGTGTGTGTGTGTGTGTGTGTGTGTGTGTGTGAGGGAATGTGGGCAAAGAGGGAAAATGGGACATCTGAAATATTGTAAACAATAAGTATAAAGTAAAAATTAAAAAATATAATAAAACATAGATGTCCTGAAACATTTCACAAGGCTTATAATAAAGGTGTATTTAAGAAAACAGTTAAAAAGTTCTAGTATTCTCTCAGTGAATGGGACACATATAGGTCCTGTAATGAATTTAATAAAGTCTTTTTTACAAGGCTTCTGAAAAATATATTTCTGACAAGATAACTAAAAGCAGTTTTATCAGTATCCATTTAAAGAATAAATATAATAATCAATGGAATATTATTCAGCTTTTCAAAAGACAAATCCTGCCATTTATGCCAAAATAAATAGACCTGAAAGACATTATGCTAAGTTAAATAAGCCAGACACCAAAGGACAAATACTATGTGATAACCCATTCCATATATGAGGAGTCTAAAATATTCAAACTTATTGAAGCAAAGACTAAAATGGTGGTTTCAAGGGGCTGGGGAGAGAGGGAAATGGGTATGTCATGGTTACAGGTTACAAAGTTTCAGTGATGCCAAATAAATAATTTCTGAATATGCTATACAGAATAATGCCTATAGCTAATAATACCATATCCTTAAAATTTGCTAAGAGGGAAGATCTTATATTGTTTTCTTACCACCAAACATTAACAACAACAAAGAAGAAAAAAGAAGTGGTGTATATGTTTATGGAATTGATGGTGGTAATGGTCCACAAGTGTACACTTAACTCATCAAATTGCACACATAAAATATATACAGCTTTTTATGTTAATCGTAATTCAATAAGTTGTTTTTATTGAAAAGCAAATATCTCTGTAGCTAGTTTTTCCTCAGTGGTTAGAGCATCAAAATATGGACTGAAGAGTAATGGGTTCTATCCCAGTCAAGAGCATTTAGCTCAGCTATAGGCTTGATCCCAGACCCCTGGTCAGGGCATGTATGGAAGGCAATCAATCGATCTATCTCTCTCAAATCAATGTTTCTCTCTCCATGTCTCTTCCCCTCCCTTCCACTCTTTCTAAAAAGAAAAAAAAAAAACACTGGGAAAATATCATTGGGTGAGGATTAATTTATTTTAAAAAGCAAATCTATATTGTTTTTAAAATAATAAAAGGTTTAAAAACTAATTAAGGAAAATTGGCATTTCTTTTTGGAAATCAATATTTATGGTATGTCCTTGATCTTGACTTATCTCCAACCACACTTTTCTCTCAGATAATCAGTTGGTACTATCATTGCCTTTTTTAAAGAACACCATAACTATGGTGTAATAACAGACTATGACTCAGGAGCAAAGTGGACTTAGGGTGCTTGTTCCATGGCATACTATATCTGAATATTACATACAGCCCTGCATTCTCTTTCCCAAGACTTCTGCTGTCACTTTAGATAAATTTAGCTATGTGAAGGAGGAAAACTGATGAATACAATTGCCAAGGCAGATGGAGTGTGGACATGCAGTGCCAGGTTCATGCCGTAACTGGTGATAACACTTCCATAGAACCTTACAACACTTCTTGGAATCCCTCCTGGGCCTCCCATGAGAAGAGACAGCAATTATATGTAGAGGTTTTTAGATGTAAACAAATGTTCATGGGGGACTGACATAATCAGCTAAGTCATTTCATTTATGGCTTGGATCAAATTGGAATGAAGGTTTATGACCAGGGAAATCATACACATTCATTCACTCTTAGCAAGTGTTTTCAGAACTTAGGTAACTTTCATTTTCCTTTAGTGATATGGCTGTACAGTATATTTAAGGCTCAGAAAGCATGTAAGAACTAAAGTGTATCTTAAAAATAACTCTATAGGCACCCACCCAGAACTGGCGAATTAAACACAGCTACCATTGCCTAAAGAAAGGAGAGAGTTACATAACCAGAAATCCTGAGAGTAGCAATCATAGGGAGACAAAGAAACAGCCCACTTTTGAAAGAAAAGGAAGAATCACCAGAAAATGAAGTAAATGAAATAGAGGTAAGCAATATGAAAGAGAAAGAATTCAGAGAGATGGTCATAAGGTCACTGAAGAGGATGGAAGATGAATTCAAAAATATGTGTAAGAACCAAGAGGAAATGAAGAAGAATCAAGAAAAAATGAAAAATGACTTCATTGCAATAAAGAATTCAATAGAAAGCATCAACAGTAGACTAGAAGAAGTGGAGGACCACATCAGTGAGATATAAGACAAGGTAGGGAAAAATACCCAAGCAGAGCATCATCTAGAAAAAACAAAAACAAACTTAAAACACATGAGGAGAGCCTAAGAGAACTTTGGGACAACATGAAATGAAACAACATATAATATAACAATGAATAATAGGGGTACCAGAAGGAGCGGAAACTGAATAAGGAATAAAAAACTGGTTGGAATAAATAATGGCAGAAAACTTCCCTGATATCAGGAAGAAAAAACTCACTGAATTCCAAGAAGCTCACAGAGTCCCAAACAAGATGAACCCCAAAAGATCAGCACCAAAACACATTATAATTAAATTGGCAAACACCAACAACAAATAAGAATCTTAAAGGCTGCCAGAGAGAGACAGAAAGTTACCTACAAATGATCTCCTATAAGACTATCAACTGATTTCTCAACAGAAACACATCAGGTCAGAAGAGAATAGAATGAAATATACAAAGTCATGCAAAGCAAGAGTATAAATCCAATAATATTGTACCCAGCAAGGCTATCAATCAAAATTGAGGGTGAAATCAGGAGCTTCACAGACAAAAAAAGGATTAAGGCAATTTATTACCACCAAACCAGCAATGCAAGAAATGATAAAGGGTCTTCTATAAAAAGAGGAAATAAGAAGGGAAGAAGGAACACAGTCATAAAGAATAAAAATGGTGACAAATACCTATCAATAATGACTTTAAATGTAAGTGGAGTAAATGCCCCAATCAAAAGGCATAGGGTAGCTGAGTGGATAAAAAAAAAAACATGACCCATATTTCTGATGTCTATAGGAAACCCACCTCAGAACAAAGGAGTCACACAGATTGAAGATGGTTTTTCAGCCCTAATCAGTATGGCTCAGTAGACAGAGCATTGACCTGCAGACTCAAGGGTCTCAGGTTCAATTCCAGTCAAGAGCATATACCTTGGTTGCGGGCACGTCCCCACTGGGGAGTGTGCAGGGGGCAGCTGATTGATGTTTCACTCTCATCGAGGTTTCTGACTCTCTGTCCCTCTCCCTTTCTCTCTGTAAAAAATCAATAAAATATATTTTAAAAAAAAAAGGTTTTTCAGGTGCATGGCGATATAAAAACAAACAAACAAACAAAAAACCAAAAAACTTGAGTAGCAATACTTATATCTTACAAATTAGACCTCAAAGTGAAGCCATAATAAGAAATAAGGAAGGCCACTTCATAATACTAAAATGAACAATTCAACAAGAAGATTTAACTCTGGTAAACACATATGTATCCAATACAGGAGCAACCAAATACATTAAAAAAAAATTCTGGAGGATATCAAGGGAGAGATTTACAGCAATACAGTCATAGTAGGGGACTTTAATAACTCATTAACACCACTGGACAAATCCTCTAAACAAAAAATCAGCAAAGAAACAGCTTTACAGGGGAGTTTTATCAAGCATTCAAAGAAGAACTAAAACCTATCCTCCTCAGACTATTCCAAAAAATTCAAGAGGAAGGCACACTTCCAAGCTCTTTCTATGAAGCCAGCATTACTCTAATTCCAAAACCAGATAAAGACAGCACGACAAAGAGAATTACCTGCCAATGTCCTTGAAGAACATAGATGCTAAAATCCTCCATAAAATTCTAGCAAATCGAACTCAGCATTACGTTAGAAAGATCATACACCATGACCAAGTGGGATTTATTCTGGGGATCAAGGATGGTACCATATGCACAAATCAATAAATGTGATACATCACATAAACAAACTGAAAGACAAAAATCACATAATCATATCAATCAATGCATAAAAAGCATTTGACAAAATCCAACACCCTTTCTTTATAAAAACTCCCAGCAAAGAGGGAATAGAGGGATCATATCTCAACATGATAAAAGCCTTATAAGACAAACTTACAGCCAACATCATACTCATTGGGAAAAAACTAAACTAATTTCCCCCAAGAACGGGAATAAGACAGGGAAGCCACTTTCACCACTCCTGTTTGATATAGTACTGGAAGTACTAGCCATTGCAATCAGACAAGGAGAAGAAATAAAAGGCATCCAAACTGGAAAAGAAGAAGTAAAACTGCCCTTATTCACAGATAACATGATAGTGTACAGAAAAACCCCTAAAGACTCCATAAAAAAAGCTAACACATTTAATAAATGAATTTGGCAATGTAGAGGGATGCAAAATAAATGCCAAGATACCTATGGCATATCTATACACCAATAGTGAACTTACAGAATGAGAGACTAAAAAAGCAATCCCATTTATCATCGCACCAAAAAGATTAAGATACCTAAGAATAAACTTAACTAAGGAGGTAAAAGACCTATATGGGGAAAACTACAGGACACTGAAAAACGATATAGAGGAAGACGTAAACAGATGGAAGAACATACCATGTTCCTGGAGTTGTAGAATCAACATCATTAAAATGTCCATACTACCCAAAGCAATCTATAAATTCAACACAATCCCCATTAAATATCAATGGCATATTTCACAGACCTAGAAAGAACTCTCCAAAATTTCATCTGGAATAGAAAAAGACTCCAAATAGCTGCAGCAATCTTAAAAAAGAAGAACAATGTAGGACGGATCACAATACCAGATATCAAGCTATACTACAAAGCCACTGTTCTCAAAACTGCCTGGTACTGGCAACAGAACAGACATATAGTCCAGTGGAACAGAACAGAGAACCCAGAAATTGACACAAGACAGCTCAATTGACAAAGGAGGTAAGAGCATACAATGGAGACAAGGCAGCTTCTTTAATAAATGGCGTTGGGAAAACTGGACAGATACTTGCAAAAAATGAAACTAGACCACCAACTTACACCATACACAAAAATATATTAAAAATGGATAAAGGACTTAAATATAAGATGGGAAAACATAAAAATCTTAGAAGAAGCCATAGGCAGCAAAATAGCAGACATTTGTAGTAGTAATAACTTTACTGATACAGCTCCTAGGGCAAAGTTAACTAAAGAGAAAATAAACAAATGGGACTACATCAAAATAAAAAGTTTTTGCATAGCAAAAGAAACCATCAACAAAACCACAAAAAAGCCCACTGCACGGAAGAACATATTTGCCAATGTTATCTCTAATAAGAGTTTAATCTCCAACATTTACAGGGAACTCCTACAACTTATCAAAATGAAGATAAACAATCCAATCAAAAAATGGGAAAAGGACCTAAATAGACATTTTTTCAAAAGAGGATATTCAAAAAGCTAAGAGACATATGAAAACATGCTCAAAGTCACTAATCATCTGAGAGATGCAAATCAAAACAACAATGAGGTACTACCTATCAGAATGGTTAACATCCACAAATCACAAAGGACTAGTGCTGGAGAGGATGTGAAGAAAAAGGAATCCTCCTTCACTGCTGGTGGGAATGCAGACTGATGCAGCCACTGTGGAAGACAGTATGAAGTTTTTTCAAAAAGTTAAAAATGGAACTCCCATTTGACCCAGTAATCCCACTTCTAGGACTATATCTCAAGAAACCAGAAACACCAATCAGAAAGGATATATGCACCTCTATGTTTATAGCAGCACTGTTTACCATAGCTAAGGTTTGGTTCTCCCCCCACTCAACTACCCTCCCCTGCAGGCCTGAGTCACCCCCAACTGCCCGCCTCTGCTGGCCTGGTTGCCCCAACTGCTCTCCCCTACAGGCCTGGTCACCTCAACTGTCCTCCCTTGCAGGCCTCGTCCCCCCTAACTGCCCTCCCTTACAGGCCATCTTGTGGTCTCCATCTTGTGTACACATGGGGCAGCCATCTTTGACCACATGGGGGCAGCCATCTGTGTGTTGGAGTGATGGTCAATTTGCATATTATCTCTTTATTATATAGGATTCTAGTTTTTAATTTTTTTAGACTTTTGTTTCCCTATATATTATTTTTAAAATATATTTTATTGATTTTTTACAGAGAGGAAAGGAGAGAGAGCATTAGAAACATTGATGAGAGAGAAACATCAATCAGCTGCCTCTTGCACACTCTCCACTGGGGACATGCCTGCAACCAAGGCACATGCCTCTGACTGGAATCAAACCTGGGACCGTTGAGTTCGCAGGTCAGCACTCTATTTGGTCAGGGCTTGTTTCTCTATGTATTAATGTACAATTGCTACTACAAATTAGTTTGAAATAACATTCATTAGAACTGTTTATATCTCTTCATTTTTATTGTCTACACCTCTAAGTCAACCTGTGAAGAAGTATGTTTCATGCCATTTGTGCTCCCATTCAGAAATGTAATATGACTACATTTATTCAGATTTTTCTTTGTTTCTACCTTTAAGGTTTCATATTATTTATTTTTCCACACTTTTGTGTATATACTTAGTTATTTCCAAACACTTTAATGTCTTTGCTTTATTGTAAATGTTACCTTTTCTCCTTCTGATTAGCTTACTGGTAGATATTTTACTGGTTTTCAAAGACTTATCTTGTATTTTGTAAATTTGCTGTATGCTATAGTTTTATATAATCATTTGAAGTTGATTCTGTGGCTTTTCTAAGTATATACTACTGTGTTGTCGGAAAATTATCTTTCTTTAATTTCTTCCAAATATTTACTTCTAATTTATTTGAATGCCTTACTACTGAAACAAGAAGTTTTAAGTAGCACTAAATTTATAAATGAATAAAAGTTCCTTGTTTTGATCCAGTTTTTATGGGAAATGCCTTTGTTTCCCCAATAGGTCAGAAATTAGTTCTATGGTTTTTGAATATGCATAGTTTATCATGCTAAAGCACATGTGTCAAACCCAAGGCCCGCGGGCCAAATCCATCCTGCCAGGCCTTGCAATGTGGCCCACACCGCGCTGTCATCACTGAACTCCGCTGCGTTTCCATCACAATGACAGTTTATGACTGTTCAGTAAACCATTCGGCCCGCGATTTAGGCTGGATTTTAGATTTTGGCCCCTTCTCTGATTGAGTTTGACACCCCTATGCTAAAGGATAGTTCACTAATGCTATATTTAAAATGTTAGCCATAAAAAGAAGTTGGATTTTATCAAATGCTTTTTTGCAATTTACTAAGATGATTATACATTTGTCTACAATATTGATTGGTATTATTTTGTCTGAAATCATCTTTACATTTCTGGGTTAAAGAACACTTGATCAATACTTAAATTATTTTAATACATTTCTTCATTTTATTTGTAGAATTTGATTAAAATGCCTATGTCAATGAAAGGCAGTATAACATACTAGAAGGACCAAGTGTTTTGAGTTCAAATCCAACTTGACCACATACTACCTGTGTTTAGTATTGTGTAGTAGTTAAAAGCCTGGTCCCTGCCTTCAGAGACAACTAACTTTGAGTCCTGGTTCTGCCACTTAATAGCTTTGTTACTTTGAAAGAGCCTTGCTTTCCTTTTCTTAGCATAAAAACACAATAATAAACACCCTATAAATATCATTGTGAAAATTAAAAATGAGTTAATTTGGGAAACTGCTTTTTAGTACAGTGCCTGACAGGTAGTATTTTCATGGCAGGCATATTCCTAAGAGATAATAGGTCATTTTTAAATCATATTCTTAAGTGATAATAGGTTATGTTTTTATTTTTTAATATATGTTTTTATTGATTTCAGAGAGGAATGGACAGGGAAAGAGAGGCAGAAACATCAATGTGAGAGAAACATCTATTGGTTTGCCTCCTGCAAGTCCCCCACTGGGGATCAAGCCCACAATCTGGGCACATGCCTAGATAAAACCAAACCTGTGACCTCCTGGTACATAGGACAAAGCTCATCAACTAGCCCAAAATACAAGAAGAGAACAAGAGTTAAGTATTCAGAGACTATAAGGTGCATACATTATTTTAAGAACTCATGTAGTGGATCAATCACTATACAACTTAATTTTTTCCTGGGTCATGCCTTCAATCATGTCAAAGCGGGAAAAAAATGTTAACTAGCTTTAACCACTCTAAAGTGGACAGTAATTCCAAGGTAAGTCCACCCCAGAGAGCAAACCAGCCCTTTTAAAATGCCTAGGGGAGGAGACAGCAATTTCCAACCATCTCTGAAAACTCTAATGACCTGTTGTATGGAAATGTTACTTAGCTTCATTTGTTCAGGTCATACTCCCTGGATAAAAGGAGGACATTTACCAGGCTAAAATTTGTTTATAAGGTTCCTCTCTTCTCCAGTGTGAAAAAGAGAAAAATAAAGTCTCATTTGCAACTTTCACTGGTCAGAAATTTCAATCAAGAAACAGTGTTAAGGCTACGCTATTCTGAGAACTAGCCAAGTGGCCTTAAATTTCCTGTTCAAATAATTATCTCAACAATGTGCTAATAAAATTCACCCAGTTTGTATGGGATTAGGGAAACCCAGAGTGTCCCACAGGAGACGGGGTTTGCAGTGGTGGACAGAGGTAAGAGAACTGATGTTGACTCAAGATAGGCTTAGTATAAAGACTCCTTTGTTGACTCACTGTGATAAGACTTCCTCATTTGTTAGATCATTGGGAATAACGTTATATAATTCAGCTTTGCCTTTTTCTCCAGACTACTCTGGTAGCCAACACCTATTTTATATTTTAACTGGTAGTTCCTGGACTTCCAAAGCTACTTCCTGTATATCAGCCAAATTTGACTTTTACAGTAGTGTAGGTAATTTGGCAAGTTTGAAGGGAGGTGGGAGAGGTAGTTTGGAATTAGAGCCTTTTTAATTTTTCTCCCCCCACCCCAATAACCAGAAATTCCTGGCTTCTGTTTGACTTAAACTAAGATTCTACTCAGTAATACGAACATATCAGACACTGTCCTGTGCCCTGTCCTGATTACTTTCACAATATTTGTCAAACACCATGGGGTTTTCGTCTCAATTATTAAATTGTGCCAGTGTTCTCCTTCCAACCATTATGACCCTGCTTCTATTATCTTGAATTTAACAGAGATTGATTTCTTGCCTAAAATTAGCTAGAGAATTCTATTTGGATTAGTCTGGCAGAATGAAAAAATATATAATTAGCCTGAGCATTCACTCCACTCCTCAATCTAACTGCTGCTTAAATATCTCCTGTGATGGCTTTGCTCTTTCTGCAGAGCATCTAGACACTTGTACGAGGATGAAGCAGTTCATTGCAGAAAAGCAGCACATGCACTGCTAAGCTTGTCACTGAGACTCCTGAATACATGTGCAATACTACGATTGTCCTGGTAAAATTAAATAAGAGAGTGCATTTATTATTGTTAGGTTCCAATTAAGAGACAACTGGTGTTCCTATTACATTTTCATTAAGTTGAAACCTGTAATTTAGTTGTCCAGATGCACACTTTTAATCAAAATATAAAATTGCATTTGCATTGCTTATTTCTTACTCAAAAGTATCTGGAACTCTACCTTAGGGCTCCTCATTCCCTTCACACTCTGTTGAAGAAGGGGAACTATTCACACATATCAACATTTCCGTCTGTGAGTTTCTTAAAAGGAAATAAAGGACTGAACAATTTATAGAAGAGAGAGGATCCAGAATAGCAGCTGGTGAGTATTTTCCTTTTCCTTTCCTTTCCTTTCCTTTCCTTTCCTTTCCTTTCCTTTCCTTTCCTTTCCTTTCCTTTCCTTTCCTTTCCTTTCCTTTCCTTTCCTTTCCTTTCCTTTCCTTTCCTTTCCTTTCCTTTCCTTTCCTCCTTCCTTCCTTCCTTCCTCTCTCTCTCTCTCTCTCTCTCTCTCTCTCTCTCTCTCTCTCTCTCTCTCTCTCTCTCTTTTCTTTCTTTCTTTCTTTCTTTCTTTCTTTCTTTCTTTCTTTCTTTCTTTCTTTCTTTCTTTCTTTCTTTCTTTCTTTCTTTCTTTCTTTCTTTCTTTCTTTCTTTTCTGCCTTCAGTGAGTTGATAATATTTATTGACTAAAGCCATTTTAAAAAACAGTTACCTATTTCACCGTACCTGTATCTGAGGGTAGGGAGATATTGGGGGGGGGGGGGAGGGATAAGAGATCGACCTAAAGACTTGTATGCATGCTTTTTATAACCATAACCAATGGACACAAAACTCTGGGGAGGGAGGGCATGTATGGGAGTGGGGTGGGGATTGGTAAGATATGTACACATATAATACCTTAATTTAAAAAAAGTGAAAGAAAAAAAAAAAGACTACAGCTTTGAATCACGCTGCATTTCTTATTGGCATTTTAGTTCCCGAGGCTGTAGAAACTTTGCTGCCCTTTACCCCCACCCTGGGATGTGTGCAAGCTGTTTGTTTTCACTTTTGTAAAACCTGAGCTTATGATTTGCCCCCCTTCCTTTAATAATGAAACGACAAAGAGCATTTGCAGCGGGGGCTGGGCCACCGGGTTGGGGCAGAGGCGCCACACCCCCTGAGAATAAAGCCCGCGCTGCGCTCTCAGGGAACCCTGCACGAATGAACGAATCACACAAAGAATATAGTTGGCTCTGAAACAGCGCCCTACAGGAAGAAAGTGCCTGCTCTAGGAGCGTGATCAGGAGCTCGACTTTTTGGCGCTTTTTTGGGGAGCAACCAGCAGGAGGAGGACGGACAGCCACAGGGTGGGCACTGGTGCCCGGGGTGGCACTAGGCGACTTTGTGCCAGTCCAGCGGCGGGAACCAGGTGAGGGTGGCTGCAAGCTGTGCGGGGCGCACTGGGGCTACCTGGACGGGTGGGGCGGCCTGGGAATCACTCTTTTGACTCCCTGGTTTAATCTACTGGACAGTTTGGCAGGAGTTGTCGTTTTGGCACCCAAAGTCCCCTCGCTAGCGCCGATCCCTGGGCGTGCCCGGTCTGGGGGCATGGGGCACCCGGAGGGCGGACGCGCTGGGCCGAACTGCTGGGGTCGGCGGGCTCCGCCGGGGCACAGCTGGTGGAGGGCACGCCTTTGGTCTGGGCGGGCGGGGTTTGGGCCCGGGTTGCCATGGCAGCCGCTTGCCAGGCGGGAGCCCCAAGCCAGCCTGTAGCCAGGAGGGCGCTGAGGAGCTCCGACGGGTGCTCCGAGCGGACTGAACCAAGAGCATGCAAGAAGAGGGGAGGCCGGCCCGTGGCCCCTCTGCCCCTCAGCACGCCGGATCGGCCCTGGAAAGGGTCCCCGTGTTTTGGAGACAAGAAAATATGACTTCTTCTGGGCCTGAAAGTAGGCTTGCAAATGCACAGCGGGATAGGGGGCGGAGGGGAGCGGAGGGATTAGCACTTCCGTCTGGGTGTCTCTCGGCGTGACATGTTATACCCCGCAGCGGCAGACTGGGAACCGGGTTGCGCGTCCCAGCCGCGGAGTTATGTAGGTGGGGCGGGTTTTAATTTGCTTATATCTACTGATTTCAGAGCCTCGCTTTAAAATGGCGGCATTTGGTATACACCCCCGCTAAGGGCTCTCTGGGCACCTGGGCCACCTCGCGCAGCGCTGCTTCTGCTTCTGTAGCTAACAGATGGCATGTGCCGCTGCCGCCGCTGCCGCTGCCTCTGCGGCTGAGAGCAGGACCTCTTAACCTCAGGGTTCGCTCTCGCTGCATCAGGTAAGGCTGGAGATGAATTGGGGTTTCTGAGAGTGGCTGGCTTCCTAGGACACCAAGGAAATAGAATGCCTTTTCAACTTTATTATTATTATTTTTTCACAATGGCAAAAGAAGGGAAATGAACCCTGCAACTTTGTTGCAGTGTTAAGGCTTTGATCTCTCTTCCTCTTGTTCTTCCTTTCTTTTTTTTTATATTTCTATTTTCTTCTATTTCTACATATGTAATATCTGTTATATATAGTAATTTAAAGAAACTTCTTGCATGGCCTATCCTCAGCAAATGCGTTTAACAACTAATTTCGCTCGCGGTCAGAGCAATGCCACAGATTCCTTGCAGCCCTTGCCTTTTGCCGCTCTAGATCAACGCATTTGGGCAGCTTCCTTGTACTCTCAACATCTGGAGGGCAGGGCGGTAGATTTTAGGAGACTATTCAAACTATTAAACTATGAAAAACTTTACTGTTCATCATTTACGCAATAGGCTTGTATGGTAAGAAAACAAAATTAGAGCAAGACGAGTAATGAAAGTTAACATGAAGTGATTCATTTGTATAGTTTTATCTTTACTGTAGTAGATCTATGTGTTTTTCTGACTACTAACCAATGATTTGGTATAGAGACAACTGTGAGGGTGAATTTATTGTGTTGCTGTTGAATTAAGGGACTATGTTTTCGAAGAGTTCTTTATATTTCTTAGATGTCCTTAAATCGCTAGTGTTTGTGAATGGCACCGGTCCCCTATGTATATTGTGTTCATGGGAAAGCATTAATTAAAACAAATCTATTCCAAGATTTAATGTTGAAATGATTGCTGATTTTTCACTCTGTTGACTCCCTGGTTTAATCAATAAGTCTTTGGCTGATTACTGATATAACTATTGGAAAGCAGGCTGTTTTGAAATACTGATACAAATGATTAGACATCAATGCTTCATATAGTTCATGTATGAGGGGTTTTTCCCCTCTAATGAAATGCATGCTAAAGATAAAGTTTACTCAGATTTCTCTGATTATATTCACATTTTTCTCTTTTGCTTATGCAAATGTTAAATACTTTTAAGGTTGTTTTAAATTTGTTTCCAATATGCAATATTTTGGGGGCCCGCCTTCATATCCATAGACACTTCCCTAAACATTGCCTAAAGGGACATTTGCCCAGAGCCCAGCTAATATACTATGTCTCTCTACTTTTTACTTCTCCCCAAACAATAGAAGCTACTTGGCTAGCATTGTCTTGAAATTAAATTTAGCAAGCTTCTGGGAGGGGGGTGGGGAAAGGTATTGTTTACCACTAGTACAGAACAGTGCAGTTTTCCTACCTACGTGCTAAAATACCTAGAAAGAAAAAAAATAAAGTGAACTGCAGAATTTACTCTATAATAAATGTGGCATCCGTTTTTAGGATGATTGTTGAAAGGAGTGTATGGAGCAATGTATTGCTTCACATCTGAAAGATGAGTTCCCGCAGGTAAAGCAATAGATACTTGCAGTTTTGCAAGGGGTGGAGAGAGAGGTGACCAAAAGCAACTTCTCTCCTTTTTAGTGATTACATATTTAGATCCCAGTTCAGCAAGCTTCGCTTCCTGATGTGCTTGCTGCCTTGTTTGCTGAAATACTTCTGACTAAATGCATCCTTTGGGGGAAAAAGTGAAAATACTAAACTTTGAGGCCAGAAGAGACAAGTTAAACTGGTGTCAGAAACCATAGAAGGAAATTTTGCCAGTTAACATCTGAAGCTTCATATAATGATGGGATGGAAGACCGTGTATGAAAATATAATTGAAGGAGTTCGTAAACTATTTTGAGAGAGAATTGATATAGAGGGTGTCCCCCAAAAGATATATATATACCCTTTACAGCTGATAGATCAATTGATGTTTATTTTATTTTATTTTATATTTTCAAATTTAACCCATTGGAATTAAAAATTATTCAAAGTGTGTATACATTTTGGGGGGCACCCCGCACTATGGGCTCCAGGTAGTAATTGCATGCTTTACTTTACTTCTACGAGCTAATTCATTTCTCTAATTTCCTTCGCTGCTTTTAGCACCCATAATGATTCCCAGGATTATTATAAAGTACCTTTTTTCCCCCTTGACTGTCTACACCAGACATTTCATAGCAGCTGCCTTTTAAGGAGGATAAAACCTCTGGTTATGAGCTGGTATCCAAAATATATTTGGTATTCCCTTGCACCTACCCTTTACCTAAGCAATACTTTGCACAAAGAAGGTGCTTAATAAGTGTTACAGTAAGATGAAAAAAAAAAATCATTTGAAAACTCACAAAGGAGCGGGTTTTGTGCATAGCTTTTAATTTAATCAGAAGACATTTTTGTGTGCTTGCAAGAACCTAAACATTTAAAGTAGATTAGAATGTACAGATCCTAATTGCCTGAATTCTATTCGCCTCAAATTGGTTTTCTTGCTTTTCATTGTACTTCCAGGCACTAGTGTAATTTATCCTTTTGACCAGTAGTTGCATTATTATTGGCCCAGCTCTGCAATATGAAAAAATAATCATAGCAGCTTGGGGGAAAAAAGGTTTTGTCTGTTGAGGCTGTACAGTGCTGCGCTTGTTGGGACGGTGATAGTCTCTTGGTTGCTATACAGATGCTGACAATATAGTTTGAAGTATAATTTTGTTCTTCGCCCACTTGTATTCTTATGTGAGATGGAGTGGAAGGAAGAAAGAGGTGAGAAGATTTTCATTCCTAAAATTTTATACTTTTCCTGCCTATAGCACAATAAATTCAGGAACGTAGCTGAATTTTTCTGTTTTGAGATAAATAATGTTTTCTGATAGGATTACAAACAGGGGTTGGGCAGAACAGACAAGAATAAGTTACAGTACATGTTTGACAAGTAATTTGATGCTGTAATTAAAGTCAGATAATGGTCGCTGCTGTGTTAAAACTATCAAGTGTCTGAAAGAGCATGCAGGCTAAGATCACTTTTACTTCATCAAGGTGCTTCCCTGCTGTTAAGTTTTCTTATAAAAAATGTTTAGTAGGTTGAACAGATGCATTTCCCCTCCCATTATAAATGTATGTGATGTCAAGAAAAGATAAATCAGAAGTCTTGTTTCTTTGTGGGATTTGTATTCTTATCCCAGGTGTGATGTGGTTCTCACTTCAGTACTAGAAAGAAACCTCTGTCTCAGATAAAATGAGGTGGACATTTTTTCCTCTATGAAAATGTGTGGGAGCAAAAGGTTTAATTGCCAACCGACCAAACAACAAACAAACACAAATTATAATCAAAAGGAGAGAAATTAGATTTCTATTAATGTGGGCTTTTAGATATTAAGGAAACCAGCGGTCTCCATGGCATCCTGCTCTTTCAGAATGGTTGTATATTGCCTCGTGATAGCCAAATAACAATGTTGGAAAGGCAACTTTGAGAATTAAGATAAACAAGTTATCAATTACATTGTCAGGTGTTAAATAATATCCATGTGACTTAAAATAGATAGGAAAAGGTAGTTTTTCAGATCATTCTAGTACAGACACAACATAGTATGTCCCCCAAATTTTTATACACATATTTTGTATAATTGTAAAGGCATATTAAAATACATTTCATTTTCAAAATTGAGCTATCAGCTGTTAAAATGTATATACATTTTGGGACACCCTGTATAAATCCATCATTTAGTTCTACTTTGTATTATATTGAGTGACTCTTTTTAAAATACTGATGGGGAAAGTAATATAAACTGAGAAGTAATTTTACTTGAGAAATAAAGGTTTTTCCAATTTGTCTGGGCACATACACACAAGTACACACATGTGCATGCATGAGCAAATTAGTTGTCATGTTAGAACATTTTATACAGCTATGCATTGATTTCTCCCTGGAGGTTTATAGGAAAATACCTATTTTTATAGCATTTTTCCCATTTTAAGAATGAAAGAAAAAAGGTTCACAATAAACTGAACAATTTTTTGTATTAAGTGATGTCTGCCAGGCTCAGTAATAGAGCCAGGACTCTGAATGCTCAACTCCAGGCAGTTAACTTTGACAAAAAGACTACATTGCTCAGAACTAAAAAAGAAGCAGGAATAAAATGAAGCTTAATTTAGCGGTGTGTGTGTGTGTGTGTGTGTGTGTGTGTGTGTTGTATATATGTGAATATACAAAATGTACCTGTATATATATGTATATGTATACTATATATTCATGTATATACATATATATTATGTGTTTATATGAACATGTATATGTAAGTTTGCATACAGAAATACATGACATATATATATATATATATATATATATATATATATATATATATACTCCCTCTATATGTATATGATAAACTCAAGCATGTAATCCCAGAACTCTTTACTCTGTATAACAGCCATGAGAACCAAGTGTTAAGGAAACAAAAAGGATTCTGATTAGAGTTTTAGGAATAAATTAGGCATGTTTGTTAAAATATTATGTCCACTCTCAAGCCCTTCTTCCATCAGCATTAAGTTGGTTCATGAGTAGAAGTGATTTGTTTCTTATTTTAGGCAGGAGTTTTTTGTTTGTTTTTTTAAATGCTCGCAGTGGGTGGACTACAGCAGCTCAGAAAGAAAAGGCTTCCAATTGAGAAAAGCAGTCTAAACAGAAATTCAGGGGGTTGGTACTAGAGCCTTCCTGCAAGCTAATTGATCTCCTTAGAACATGGGCACATCCTAGAGACTGGCAGTTTGCTGGATGTTGTTTTCCATTTTGGATCATTCAAATTGGCTTAAAATGATCCTCATTAGATTCTTTGAATCCTGAACTCCTTGGCATTGCCCAGAATTGGTGTGGAAATTTGAGAAAGGCTTCCCGAAATATAGGAGTATATCCTTATTAGGCAGGTTACTGAGTCTCCTTAGCTCATGGACCCAGTGCCTGGCACATAGTAGATTCTCAGTAAAAGGTTGTTAAATAAATAGAAGAATATTGTAGTTTTGTCTTTCTGATTTTTTTTTTGTTTTTTTTTTTGTTTGTTTGTTTTATTTTTATGAATACCCATCCCATGATTTCAGGCAGCAGTATTTTTATTTTTTATTTTTTTTACAAAAAAAATCAACAACAATAACAACAGCAAAACAGACTAAACACTAGGTTCAGTGTTGTCCTGCTGGAGGCCATAGTAGCAACTATTGTAACTGTCTAACAAGTTCAGGGAAAAGCAAGCAAGAGACCTGGAGGATTGGCCCGAAAGCCAATAGCTATTTTTCTGTCACCTCTACCTCATATTTCTTCTGCATCCAAGGTAAATCAGTCTTTAACTAGAATTCGTATAGAAACAATTCTTTAAACCATTTCAGCAGATAAAAAAGGAACAAAAATAAGAAGTACTTTGACTCAGATGCTTCATGTCATGTATAGTTTAGAAAATGATGAAGTCACAGACAAAAACCAAAAACAATACCGGGTGCTGTCTCTTTTTCAGTCGATCACTGATTGCCCATTTAGAGGTTGAATTTGCATAGCTCTTATTTACCAAGATACAGGTATAAATAGCGCCTCTTTTTTTTTTTTAAACTGTTTCCAGAAAGCAAAGTCTACATAGTAGAAGAGACAAGAACTGCCATTTCAGATCCATCACAATTATCTTTTGTGCCCAGAGGACCATCAGTCTTTAGGTACAGCTTTTACAGTCTACCTGTATGAGGCAGAATGAAGAAAACAAACAAGGTGTTTTTTAGAGGGGTGGCCTGTTAAAAAATGAGAGTGAAAGAACCCGAGAGCTTACATTTCATCTTTTGTAGTTTTCAACTTTTACTTGGGAAAACAAAACAAAGCAAAACAAAAGTATTGTGTACAATATTAGCATGGGTGTGCATTTCATAGTATAGTTCTTAGGTTATTTAATGCTTTACAAACCAAGTAAATGAAATTGTCGCATAATATTAAGGTGGCTGCTTTATTATGATTGGATTCATGAACTGTATAGCGGTTTTTCTGAGTTTTTCTAAAAATATTATAGAGACATTCAATAAGCTACAGCATAGTGATGGAGATCACATTTCACCTCAGTGTCCAAGTGGAGTTTGCATTTATGTTCTGAAAAGCAGGCATTCAATAAGTGGTCTGATTGTGAGTGCTATTTCGTGAAAGGGTGCGTTGCTGTTTCTTTCTTTCTTTTTTTTTCAACAATAATTTATTTATTTTATTTTATGTTTAATTATTTTTTAATAAATCTTTATTGTTCATAGTATTACAAATGTTCCTCATTCCCCCCCCCCTCCATTGCTCCCCTCCACCAGGTTCCCATCCCATCATCCTCTGTCCTTTCCCCACCCCCCATTGTCCTCATCCATAGGTGCACAGTTTATGTTCAGTCTCTTCCCACATCCCCCTCTCCCCTTTTCCCTGAGAATCGTCAGTCCACTCCCCTTCCATACCTCTGATTCTATTATATTCACCAATTAATATTGTTCATCAGATTTTTTTTTAATTCCCTTAGTTTTTAGATTCACTTGTTGATAGTTAGGTATTTGTTGTTCATAGTTTTTATCTTTATTTACTTTCTCTTCCGAAAGAACCCCCTTCAGCAATTCATATAATTCTGGTTTGGCAGTGATGAAGTCCTTTAGCTTTTTTTTATTAGTGAAGCTCTTTATCTGGCCTTCGATTCTGAGTGATAGCTTTGCTGGGTAGATTATCTTTGGCTGTAGGTTCTTGCTATTCATCACCTTGAATATTTCTTGCCATTCTCGTCTAGCCTGCATGGTTTCTATTGAGAAATCAGCTGACAATCGTATGGGTGCTCTTTATAGGTAACTACCTGCTTTTCTCTTGCTGCTTTTTATATTCTCTCTTTGTCTTTTGCTCTTGGAATTTTAATTATGATGTGTCTTGGTGTGGTCTTCTTTGGATTCCTTTTGTTTGGAGTTCTGTGCGCTTCCTGGACTTGCAAGTCTATTTCTTTCACCAGGTGGGGGAAGTTTTCTGTCACTATTTCTTCCAGTATGTTTTCAGTATCTTGTGCTCTCTCTCTTCTTCTGGGACCCCCATAATTCTGATGTTGGTTCGCTTGAAGTCGTCCCAGAGGTTTCTTACATTATCTTCAATTTTCTGTATTCTCTTGTCTTCTTGCTTCTGCAGAGGAGTGTCTTCTGACTCTTTATGTTCCAAATCTTTGACTTGATTCTTGCGATCTTCCATTTTGTTTTTAGGACTCTATATAATATTTTTTATTTCAGACAATGTATTCTTTATTTCTTATTGATCCCTTATTATTTCTTGTTGATCCCTTATTAGTTCTTGTTGACCCCTTTTTATCTCCTCATAGGTCTTATCGACCTTTTCTAGGAAATTCTTGAAAAACCTTATAAGCGTAGTTTTGAACTCTATATCCAGTCTCTTTTTTTCCTCCATTTCTTTTGTTTGTGATCTATTTCCTTGTCTTGGCATTTTTAACAGCTTCCCTGAGTTGGTAGGGTGGCTTTGTGTGCTAAGGTGTCCTATATAGTTCAGTGAGTCAGCCTCCCAGTTACCTGAGGTGGACAGTCTTGGTATAGCCCTTTGTGGGATGTGTGTGCAGTCTTGTTGTTAAGCCTTGCTTGTTGTTGGTATCACTGGGAAGCGTTGATCTCCAAGCCAATTGGCTATGAGGATCAGAAGTGTCTCAGCTAGGAGGGTTTCTGTATTCCGCTTGGATGGGCAGAGTCTCGGGGTGGCACAGACCAGCTTTGTTGACTCCCACAAGATTGGTTGCAGGCGCACGCGCCTCTTTGGTATAGGCGCAGACAAGCTTTAGATTCCTGTCTGCCTCTCCCTAGGAGAGTCCTATTGGCAGCGAATGAGGAAGCTAGCCACTGGAAGGGCCTCTGTGCTCTGCTTGGATGGGGCATAGTCTCGGGTGGTACAGACAAGCTTTATTCAGCCCCTTCCTACGAGGGTCTGGTTTCTGAGTCCTGCAGTAATGGCTGCTGGCTTCACACACCTCGGAGAGATTCCCGCCCACTGCCCGACAGTCTGGCCTCTCCCTGTCTGGGGCCATCTATCAGCGCAATAGGGTGGTTCTGTTTTCCTCCCGAACAAGAAAGCCAGCTGCACATTAGCTGTCCTCCCTCTCCACTCAGGGAATAAGCCGGTAGCAAACTCAGCCTGCTCTCTCCGTGCTCCACAAGCAAGGCAGCAGGGAACTCTGCAGCCGCTTTTTTTGTGCACAGTTTTCCATACCTTCACAGTTCCTGAGGTTCAGCGTGCCTTCTCTCTCCTTCCTAGATGGTAGAGCCTCCCCTCAGCCAGCTGTCCTGCACTTCAGGGTGATGTTTCCCCTGTTTTTCAATTATAAATTCAAACTTGTTGTGGTAGGCTGCATTCTGGTGTCTGCCCTATGCCGCCATCTTGGTTCTCCCCCGCATTGCTGTTTCTTAAATTCTTGGTGTCTGTGATGGATGAGGATCCTTAAGAGGTAGACTGTATTTCTTTTCAGACGTGATTATGGAGAAAATTTGAGCTCCCAACTCGTTTATGTCAGCATTTTTCCCTAAGTAATTGGATAGCTTGAAGAAAATCATTATTAGCTCACCCCAAAGTAAGAAGTGAAAAATAGCACATATTACAGGGTCACATTCTATGTCTAAGGACTTAAAAATACACAAAAACATGGGGAGTCGGCAGGAGGGTTGTGTAATCTGATCTGTTTCATGAATGCCTGGAGCAGTGGCCTCAGCATCCCACAGAGACTGTGTCAGTAGGGTTCTGCTGACTTTCTTAAGCTAGGGTCTGGTCTGGACTCAGATTGACAAGCTCCTCAAGGGAAGGATTATTATTTATTTTATTTTATTTTATTTTATTTTATTTTATTTTATTTTTAGAATCTCCATGGGTTTTGGTGGAACAAGCTGCCCTTCTGCCATTTATTAATCCTCTTTCTTAGAAAGAGAAACTTGGTTTTGCTGGAGGAATCAGTTAGACATACTTAGCGATTCAATGTAGTGATAATATGAGGGCACAGTGCTTTTACTTTCTTTTTTTAAAATATATTTTATTGATTTCTACACAGAGAGGAATTGATAGGAATAGAGAGTTAGAAACGTCGATGGGAGAGATACATCTACCAGCTGCCTCCTGCACACCTCCTACTGGGGATGTGCCCTCAATCAATGTACGTGCCCTTGACCGGAATCGAATCCGGGACCCTTCAGTCCACAGGCCGACGCTCTATCCACTGAGCCAAACCGGTTTCGGCACAGTGTTTTTACTTTCTGACTGAAACTCCCCCTCCAGAGTTCTTTTGTGAGTGAGAATATGACAAACTGGAAAATATGGTATAGGCCTTGACATTTTACAGTTCTGGAAAACATGAGAATACCTCCGTGTGTTGTGGAAACTGTGATGATTATGATGACGATAATAAAAAAGGATCTGAAATGTGATTCCCTTAGAAAGGAATGTGCCATATATGCATACACGTTTAAGTTTCATAAGTTGTGTTATGGGAATGGTGAGAGAGAGAGAGAGAGAGAGAGAGAGAGAGAGAGAGAGAGAGAATGAATCTCTAAGAAGCTAGCTCCTCTTTTCAAGGATATTGTAGTCAGCAGTTTTATCTTACTAATCACATGCATGAAAATTGTGGTTTTGAATATTGATTCTAAATTAGCAGAAAAGTGTCTGAAGAACACATTAGCATTTATTAATGTAGCCTATTTTCCTGTATTTATTAAAATGCAGAAGTTGAACCAACTGGTTGTGTGACCTGTACAAAGTAAAAATTTTTTGTTAAAAGTTACATTTTTCACTTTCAAGCCTAGATCATACAATAGCCTTCCTTATTGCCTTCCATCTATCCCCAAAGAAATTTCCATAAATTGTTTAGCTAAGAAAACAGTTCAGGCAGAGACTCAGAAATGGTGACAAGCAATGAGAGGAAACGCTGGTTGCATTGGTCTCCTTCTTAGGGAAGCCACAGCTGGCAGATTTGCTTTTAGTTTCCTGTTTAGGGGCTGCATGGGTCAAAAGTAGCAGTGCTTTCCATATAGATTTTTTTTTTTTTTTTGCTTTATGCTGCATAGCTACAATAAATCTGTCACTGGACTGCGTGTTTTGTATATTTTATGGACTGTATCATGTGGTTTGAGTTTAATTTGGAAGGCAATGCTTTTACAATCAAGATTCCACCCCACCCCCACACACACACGTGCAGTTTTAGGATCTGGGATTGTACCAGCCTTCCAAAGTTTATAGCTCTATTTACACAATAGTGATTGCTGAGGAGGGCATTTCCTGCCAGTTAATGAGTGGTTGGGAAGGCCAACAGTCCAAATCCAGGGAAAGAGGGCCTTTCATTAAGTGCCACGAGACGGGACCAGGACACTTTTATCATGAAGTGGTGAGGAGAAAGTGAAACCACATTCTGCCTTTTGAAGAGCCCAAAGCAGCATGGACAGAGCTAGACTTAGATGGAGTGCCTCCTGACAGAAAACTGAGCTTCTTTTCATGACAGAGACCAAGTACTATTTCCATAAATTGTCCAATTAGGACTTGAGTGAGATGACTAAGTTGATGAACCCGTGGAAGCGGGACAAATAAAGATGAGGGCCCTGAACTTGAAAGTATGAACTGCCTGAAAATATTCAACTCACAGATGTTACAGCTACTTTAAAAACCTTAAAACTCACATGAATGAGTTTCCCAGTTGTTTGTATGGACAGGAATTGAGGAATGGAATTATCTCTTTTCAAGTTCAGTTTGGCAGGATACAGATGCTCCGTTTTGATTCCCAATACAATGACGGTAACTAATGTACATGGAGGATAGCTTGTTTTTTTTGTGGAAGTACAGTTGAGGGCTGAAATATTAACCATTTAACCTGTGACATTCCCAGGAAACAGTTTTATCCCCCGTATAATTCTTGCCTGCTATAAAGCAGCTGAGGTGTGAAGAGTTTGGCATTGATTTAGAGCAAAAACAGAATAAGGCCAAGATTAGGTTCACTTCCAGGAATTCCTGACTTCCTGGCCTTGTCCTTCACTCCCTTAGCTTCCTAAGCTTTCAATTTGCCAAAACGTTAAATGTTTATAAAAGATAAACATCTGTTTTATGATCTTTAGGAAATACTTCCCCACAAGGAGGTTGCGTGACACCCCCACTCCAGAACTTTTCTTGGTCCTTTACCTTGAAATTTTAATTTCTTTCATATCTCCCAAGACTGATGAGGGATGGCAGGAGTGGCCTGGACTTCTATAATACAAGCAATCATTAGAGTTCAGCACCTGGATTTCTTCAAGGGATTGAGTAATCTGTCACATTCAGAACAAACCAAATATTAAGTTTCATTTTTGGGTCTGGAAAATGTCATTATATGCTTTAAATATCCAATAATCCAAGGATTGCTAGTCAGTACCAGTTCTCAAAATAAAAGCACTTTCTGAAATGTAAAATACTCTACAATTGAATCGTATACTCACTACTGTTGTTATTATTAGGTGATGCCTTGCACAGGTTTAAAAACAATGTAGTGGCTGGATGAACTGAACAAATATTTTAAAACATCATTTTCTTTCTAAGTAATCCTGAATTTGAATATACACTAAAATTTTGCAAGCTCAAATTAAAGACAATGTTCTGAATACAAACGTGTTTTAGAGTAAGAACAAAGAAGGTTTTTTAAATCGATGTCCTATTGGCCTGGATATTAATACTCATTGGAAGTAGCAATGTAGCTGCATTTAAATAATGATCCCCAAACCTTAGAAGTTCTTATTCTAAGAGGTTACATACCATTTCCATCTTCTTGACACTATCATTTTTTTAAACAAACCATTTCTTGATAGATTATCCTAAATATATATATTTCAAGTTGGTTTAGGTTCATTTACCAGTCTGTACTAGTGGCATCAAAATTAATTAAGATATGCTCTACTATATGTGGAGCCAGCAACATTGCTTTGTGATATTACAAAAGCCTATTTTTTCTATCGTTGTAGTTTTCAAGTGATGAGCAACAACTCGTTAGTGCATAATGCATTCCATTTAGTAGGTTTTGCCTGGCATTTATTTGAAACAAAATATAATAAGATAGACAATAAGGAAATATCAGAATACATCCTGCGGTAAGGTTAGGTATTTTTGGTGATGCTTATTTTAGATCTATGCACATGTGTACATATGTACCTAGTGGGGATGTAAAGTGTATTTCTTACTATTTTTGCTGTAAAAGGTTAAAAGCCAATGCTTTAGTGGATATTATTTCAATCTAGGTCAGAAATGTTATTTTTTTTTTAAAGGAAGGGGACAAGGTATGCTGGGTGCTTGGGTGCTTACACACAGATTTGTTGGTTAAGTACCTTGACAGTTATGTGTGTGTTTCTCAAACTGAGAAGAAAGACTTATTTCTGTGCTAAGTATACTATAAGATTTAATGCCTATGGTAATTTGTAGTCCTGAGGGGACATGTACATTATGCAGGTACTATGTATTTACCAAGTGATATTGCTAAATTGCAAGACAGAATATAATATGATCTTGGAAGAGAAGCCAAAAGAGGATGTCTTTGGAAAAACAAACAAACAAACAAACAAAAAAACACAAACAAAAACAACAACAACAACCAAAAATCTTGGAGTGGCTGCATATGAGGTGCTTCCAATAGCAAAAATCCCTCTTTATTTTAGTATGAGTTAAATTTAAGATAAAAGAATTCAAATTTTAGTTTTGCTTTTTACAAAGTAAAAGTGGTCAGACACATGAGAAAATGTTTGCAAGAAGAAAGCTGTTTTTCAAATAAATATAAATGCACCTATTTACCATGCATTGGAAGCAAACCTGTGAGTGGCCTTTTTTCTGTATGGAACAAAGGCACACATTAAAATGAATTTAAAAATTGTGCATGGAAGGCATAAGCCGAGAGGCTGTTAAATATACCTGAGCTATTGATGGGGATGATTATACAAATAAAGAAAATAGTAGCCACATGGTCTTTCTAATTCCTTTTTTGTACTGATGAGACTAAAAGCCCAGTGTTAGTAAAAACAAACAAAACAACAACAAAACATGAACTCACATGAAGTACTGAATATAATCCATTAGGAGATTAGAAATGCCCTTAGAAGTCTGGGTAAATTGTGCATATTCACTTGATTCGAATAATTGTTAGATGGAGGAAAACATTACCTTCTGGAGTACTGTTATGTCTGCAGGAGGACCATTATGTTCTCATGCTCACCCTCCACCCCCAGTTTCCTCCTCGTTCCATTAAATCTCTTTTATCGCTGGACATGTTGACTTCATTCCCAAAGGTCTTTTCCTGTAGACATGCTCCAGACCCTCAAAGCACCACTGCTTTCTCAGCTCTAAGAATATAAAATGCAATTAGACTTTTCATTATAGACATTTAAATGTGAAACTCAAGTTGCTGCTCTGAAAATATAATCTTAGCTCTGATGAGTTGGTAACTAAGCTCTGTCATTGTACATGAATTATTTCCCTCTTCACATTTACTATCTTTAAAACTTTTTAAGACTAGAAAAAAATTTACACGTTTGGTTGTGTAATTTGCAGTCAATTTATGAAATGAGATGTAAAATAAATTAAACACCACAACAATGTGTGACAGCATAACCAAGAAAAGGTATATACCTTGTTATATTTATGATGATAAAAATTTAAAAAATGTTAATAGGTGACCCTGCATATACACTGAGTGGCCATATTATTATGATCTCTGAACGCATAATAATCTGGCCACTCAGTGTATTTGTATCTCAAATGGGTACCAAAAGTATTCTAGACTTTTGCTGGAGATCCTTTGTGTAATACATCTGCCACTTAAAACTTTAAGTAGACATAGGACTCAGTACCTTTGACAGATGAGCTTATTTTGTTTGTTGTGAATAAAAGTTTTCCTCAGAGGACAATGAGACTATGAGGATAAACTCTCCTAAAATGAAGAAGGAGGATGGAAAGGAAGAGATGCTAGATTTGCTAGTATTTTGCTTAATTGTGGTATAACTCTTTATACAATATTTCTTATTTTCATAAAATATTGACCAAAAGATGATGGTATTTCTGTTGACAATTTTTTCCCTAAGTGATCAGGAAAATACCTTGGTCCCAAGAATTGCAACTATTAGCACTTTCAGGAAGCATACAATGATTGGACTCTATAAGGAAAATAAAAGCCTGATGATCTAAGTTTTAGGAAAGGAGCTCTGGCACATACTGTTCCTTATGTTGGGTAATAATTCAAATAAAAAAAAAAACACCTTCTTGAAATGAGAGGTAGATTTGTTTTTAAGTAAAAATTACTTGGGTGTCCTTGAAGGGAATTTAATGACACACACATCCAGACTTCTGAGACTTTATACTTTTAGCTTCCTGGAGAAGGACAGACTTAGGAATTTAAGCACATGATATGTCAAAGTTCTGTGACTTCCCTTGACACTTATGCTAGCAGGCCCAGACAGGATAATATCGGCACTTAGAGTTCTTGTGTGGCAGCTTTTAATATCACCTTCACTTCCAGGAATGTAGTCCTTTCTTTTTTTGGGGGGGGAGGGTTAGTATTATCATTTTTCTTTTGGGGCTTCATCTCTCCAGGGATCACTTTCTGATTTATCTTCCCTTTGTTGTCATTTTGATAACACCATTATAATGGTTTCTGTGCACTGCAGACTCTATTCTCTATATTACTCATTCCATGCTTTTTCTTCTTTTAAAATTTTATCTTATTGTTTGAAGTATTACAGATGTCTCCCCTTTTCCCCATTGAAACCCTCTCCTCAGTACCATCCCTTCTCAAATCTTCACCCCACTAATATCTGTGTCCATGGGTTAGGCCTATATGCATATAAGTTCTTTGATTGATCTCTTCTCCCCCCCCCCACCCTTCCCTCTGAGGATCCTCAGTCTGTTGCATGCTTCCACGTCTCTGAATCTGTTTTCTTTTTGTCAATTATTTTTTGTTCATCAGATTCCACATATAAGTGAGATCATGTGATACTTTTCTTTCTCTGACTTGGCATAATACTCTTAGGTCACTTCATGCTGTCTCAAAGGGTAAGAGATTCTTCTTTTTTATAGTTGAATAGTATTCCATTGTATAAATGTACGACAGCTTTTTTATCCACTCATCTTTTGATGGGCACTTGGACTATTTCCAGATTTCAGCTGTTGTAAATAGTGTTGCTATGAACATAGGAGTTCATATGTTCTTTCTTGCTTCTTAACATATATTCCTAGAAGTGTGGTAACTAGGTCAAATGGCAGTTCCATTTTTAATTTTTTGAGGAAACTCTACCACTAACTTCCATAGTGGCTGTACCAGTCTGCATTCCCATCAGCAGTATATTATGGTTCCTTTTTCTCTACATCCTTTAGTCTCATCAATAAATGGTGCTGGTATGATTGGATAGGTACATGTAAAAAAAATGAAACTAGACCACCACCAACTTACACCATACACAAAAATGAACTCAAAATGGATAAAAGATCTAATGTAAGTTGTGAAACCATAAAGATCCTTGACGAAAACATAAATAGCAAAACATCAGACATCTCAGGTAGCAAAATTTTCACTGACACAATGCTTAGCGCACGAGAAACAAAGGGAAAAATAAACAAATGGGACTGCATCAAATTAAAAGCTTCTGCACAGCAAAAGAAATTAGCATCAAAGTGTAGTCTCTTTTTAAATCAATCTTAATATCTATAGGCAGGCTTTTATATATAGGAATAAAATTTGTACTCCTACTCTTACACCCAATAAAAATGTCCTATAATAGATATGTATTTAGAGTCAACTGACATTTATTGAACAATTACTGTATACTAGGTGCTTTCATTTCGTTATGACAAAATTTCCTTTAATTGTGAAATACAATTGGTGCTAGCCAGGCAAAACTCTCTTTGGCATCTAAGATATCAGGCTAAAACTGCACTTTTAATTCTTTGCTCACGTTTCAGTGCAACCACACCCTTTACACATAATAACTTCTTCATTGTCCACATTATTTTTATCATTTGAGTACTATACCATGACCTCATGACCCATGGCTTGCTTCTCTCATCAGTGAAGATTCTTATTTCCTTGTAGGTCAGGCCAATATTAATCTCTTACTCATCTTGATAGAACGGACTGGCTTAACTATCTGGTAGATGGTGCGGTAGTAGAAAAGGAAATACCAGAGGATGTGTGAAATGATATTGAATGAAAGTGCTGCTGAAACAGTCATGTAGAAAAACGTAGAGCAAATTGTATTAAACTTGTTCAGATTGCAGAGAATATAACAAAGCAAGACCTTGGAAGTCAGTCTCTTACCCCTAGGAATGGCCAAGGAAGCACAAGGGGAGCACCAAAAGAGGAATCTGTGTCACAGAAGCGAAGGAAAAAGTAAGTTTCTAAAAGAGGGGGACAATCAACAACTACCAAGGGGGTTATTAAATTTAGGCCACTGTTGTTGGTATTTTAGAAGTCTTTTGTGACATTTTAGAGATCAGAAGCTAGTTTAAAAGGTTTGAGGAATAAATGGAAAGTTTTGAGATGAAAGTGGTAATGCTTACTTTTTAAAGATATTTGATAATTAATGATGAGACATGTTGGAAGTTCACAAAGAAACAGGATAAAGGGAAGGAAGAGTTTTGTTGCTTTTAGGGTAGGAGTGAGTTAGACACGCTTACTGGCTGACAAGGAGTCAGAAGTGAAGCTGAAGTTGATCATTGACCCTATTTTTGCTCATCAAATGTAGAATATAAGAAGTGTCTCTAAATCACCAAATTTGTATTAAGTGCCTACTATACTTGCCAGTATCTCTATAAATATGCATAGTACTATTGTGCAGTGTGATTATGTAGTCCATGAGGAACTCTGGTATTTATTCTTTTTGCCTTTTAGGCACAGGGTTAGGGTTGTAATAAAAAAAATATATGATAGGTGTGCACCCTCCCCCTAAAAACAGTGGAATTCAGCCAAAATAATAGATAAGATTGTTTTTTATTGCCTTCAGAGATAAGACAGTGCAAGTGAATTAGTGAAAATGTGATTGACATCTTTCCATAGATCAGGCTCAACAAAAATAAAGAGAAGGTGGGAAAAGCTCTTAAAAATAATGAGGATTCAAATGTAACTACCAGCGATGAACTTTTATTCAATGATTTCCCTTTAGACTAAATTTCAGTGTCAGTCCTTCATAATGTTAGAAATTTTTTAACATGGGAAACACCTTCCCTGTGTTACATCAGGCAATTCATTTTTTCACGGATTTTATATTTTAACATGTAATTTAAAAAGTAAACCTCAGGTCCAGATTCACTTCCCCTCATTTCAGACACCCTCCCCATTCTTTCTTCTAGAACATATTTTGTTCTTAGAAGCTGATGATTATTGATACAAAACATCTCTGATATAAGCCTTGTATTTAATGTCTAGGTTGTTGTTGATTCTACTCAAAGATAAAAGTTGGCTGCTTTGAGGTCCTTAGGATCCTTTTTACTCTAAAAAGAAAAAATGAAGCCCTGGGTGGTAACTCAGTTGGTTAGAGTGCTGTCCAGATACCCCAAGGATACAGGTTCAATCTCTGGTCAGGGCACATACAAGAAACAATCAATAAATGCAGAAATAAATGGAATAACAAACCTCTCTCTCTCTCTCTCTCTCTCTCTCTCTCTCTCTCTCTCTCTTTAAAAGTCAATGAATAAATAAATAAAATGATGCAAATTTTAACATGTTGAAAAACTTAAATTTTTGAACTTTTTTGCTTCCTCCCAATTTTATTGAGGTATAATTAACAAATAAGAAATGTATATATTAAGGTGTACAATTTGATGTTTTGATGTATACATACATTGTGGAATGAACTCCATTATCAAGCTAATTAACATATCCATTACTTCACATAGTTAATCATTTCCTCTCTTTTTTTTTTTTTTTTGCAGTACAACACTTAAGATCTACCATCTTAGAAATTTTCAAGTGTACAATTCAGTATTATTAATTATAGTAAAAAGTGCTGTGCATTAGATCTCCAGAATGTATTCAGCTTGCATAATTGAAACTTGATATTCTTTGACTAACATCTCCCCCTGATCCTAACAGCCACATTTTATTCATTCCTTCTGTTGACTATTTTAGATTTCATATATAAGAGATTGTGCAGTTTATATCTTTCTATATATGACTTATTTCACTTAGCATAATGTTGTTAAGAGCCATTCATAATTCACAAATGGAAATATTTCCTTCTTGTCTAACGCTGAGTAATATTTCATGATGTATATACCACATTTACTTTCTTTTCAAATTTTATTTATTTTATTAATATGAGAGAGAGAAGCATTGATGTGTGTGAGAGAGAAACATCGATCAGATGTCTCCTCCATGCACCCTGACTAGGGATCAAACCCACAATCTCGGTATGTGCCCTGATCAGGAATGGAACCTGCCTCCTTTTGGCATACAGGATGAAGCTCTCCAATCAACTGCCAACTGAGCCACACCAGCCAACTGAGCCACACCAGCCAACACCACGTTTTCTTTATTCACTCATCCAGCGATAGAGTGCTAAAAAATTGTTTCCATATCTTGGCCAATGTGAATATTGATATACATGTATTAATATAATCTAAATTAGCATTTTCCAAAGTGTGTTTATTTCACCACATATTCCAGGGAGGAAGTTCTTAGATGGAATGCCTGTGAATTTATGGTTAAAGGGAATATCACATTCTGATAATTAAATTGCATTAAAATTACATTCCCCCCCAATTATTTTTTATTTCAGCTTTTATATTTTTTATTCTGCATTTCAAGCTACTGTGAAAACATTACTGGTTGATAAGAATTTAAGAGTACTCCATCGACAAGAATCAAGATAGTTTAATAATAACATTTTCCTGCCAAGAAAACATTGCACAAAATCAACAGTAACTTACATTAAACAATTACCCCCATTCCAGAGAAAATGTTTAAATTTATTTCTAAAATGACTGAAAATTTTGGTGTTAATTTCTTATTTATGATTTCTAGTTTAAACTTCTTCCTTATCATTTTATACTGGAGAAATTAGATTTCTATGGTACATCAGTGGAGAAGCAAACCAAATGGTTTCACATTTAAGTTACTGAGGATATCTTTTTGCTTTACGTAAGAAACATTCTGTGGAACCAAACTTACAATAATAGCATAAATGGCCTTATTAAATATGTGATCAACAACTTTCAACTTCTTGCATTATAATCAGAAGGATAACAAAAGAAAGCAAGTTCATATGGTTGGTTTAAACTAAGGCTATTGTTTTGAAGGAATTAAATAACTTAATAATCAAAGTTGTGGGTTTCATGTATCTCTTAACTAAATAACTTAGTCTGATATATCTTCAAAGGTCTTGTTCCATGTCACCAATTAACTATACCCTATAGGCATCTCAGGTCCTCTTTCAGGATCTTCTCTCTGGTATATTATTATTACAATTTCTTATAGTATTCAGTAAAGAAATTGAATTTGCAAGTGGATCATTTTGGGGGTTGATTAGTATCAATAATAATACATTCACAGAATCCTTTTGCTTAGGGCAATTACTTTTTTAAAAAAATATATTTTTTAAATATATTTTATTGATTTTGTACAGAGAGGAAGGGAGAGAGATAGAGAGCTAGAAACATCGATGAGAGAGAGTCATCGATCAGCCGCCTCTTGCACACCCCCTACTGGGGATATGCCTGCAACCAAGGTACATGCCCTTGACCGGAATCGAACCCGGGACCTTTCAGTCCCCAAGCCGACGCTCTATCCATTGAGCCAAACTGGTCTTGGCTAGGGCAATTACTTTTTAAAAAGATATATTTTTTATTGATTTAATAGAAGAGGGGAGAGGGAGAGATAGAAATATCAATAATGAGAGAGAATCATTGATTGGCTGCCTACTCCACACCCCCTACTGGGAATAGAGCACCCAACCCAGGAATGTGCCCTTGACTGGACTCTAACTCAGGAGCCTTCCATCCACAGGCCAACACTCTATTCACTGAGCTAAACCAGCTAGAGCAGGGCAATTGCATTTTTAACAACGAGGTTTACACATTGAAATAAAGACTATTAAAATCATTAATTATTAACATTAAAATACATATAGGGGGGAAAAAGTATTTTCCAAAAGTGTTTACTGCATTATCTATGTTTGCATGTGTATGATTAATATGTCATAAATACTGATGAAATGGTGAGTTGTTTGTTGAGCTTCAAATGGAAAAATTCAAGCAAAGAAGACAAAAGTGAGTGATGAGAGAGTATTTCCAAACAAATCTTTCTTAAAATGGCTTTGCAATAAAAGCCTTTGCCTCCACTTCTGCCCAGCTGCATTAGATTGAGAGGAACATTTACTTCAGGATGCCAAGTACCTTGTCTTTTTTCAAGGTCTAGGGAGTCTGGTTTTGTGGGAGTTGGCACCTTTGAGAGATAGATAGGCATTAACTTTTTTTCAGATTCAAATTCTATTATATTTAATTTGTCTTGTGTATATTCATCATCGAAGCTCCCTCTTGTTTCCAAAGGCAAGCTTACATTTGGCTCTCTAGTCTCAGTTCCTAGTACAACATTAATGTTACTGAATACCCATGTTGACATCCAAAGGTCTGTAGCTGCTTTTCTTGGCAGGAATTATATTTTTTCCAATATTCTAATTGAAAATTTTAGCCTCATATGTGCAGACCAGTTGTCAAAATAGGGAAAGGGAGCAAATTTATCTGAATCCAGAAAGCAAGCTACACAATTTCATAGGAAAGGAAAGAAAATTTGCAAAAATACATGGAAAAATGTCAGGTATACCAGTTTTGTGTGACTTTTGCAATTGACTTTTACAGCGTTATCAGCCCTGGCATTCTTCCAAAGCAGCATTTGAATAGGAAATCATGATACCTATAACCTTGGAAAGTTGGTGCAGCAATAAAATGTATTAGATGTTGTGTTTTCTTTTTGTTTGAAAAGCATTTATAGACTACATATTTATTAGAAGTTTGTAATAGGACATCCAAAGTACTAAATGCACAGTCCCAACACATGCATACAAACACACACAGGAATAGTTTTAACGTATAGGTAAACCTGAGTTCTGTACTAGGTTGCATTTGTATTGTAGATATGTAGTGGCTATGGATCTTTTTAAATTGTGTCTTCTCATGTAGTATCTGACCTGCCATACATCAACCATACCTTTCTATTTATTGATAACTAGTTTTTATTATCCAATAAGGTCTAACTCTAGAATAATTGACTAGGGAGAGAAAAGAAAAGTAAAAGGAATATTAAGATTATATTAAGAAGTGATAGGGAGAAGTGCTATAAGTTTGTAGTCTTTTCTAATTAAAACAGCTACTTACTCTGTGCCAAGCACTGTAGTAAGCATTTTACACATATTGTCTCATTTATTTATTTATTTATTTATTATTTTTTAAAAAATATATGTTATATTGATTTTTTCACAGAGAGAAAGAGAGAGGGATAGAGAGTTAGACACATCGATGAGAGAGAATCATCGATCAGCTGCTTCTTGCACCCCCACCACTGGGGATGTTCTCGCAACCAAGGTACATGCCCTTGACTGGAATCGAACCTGGGACCTTTCAGTCCACAGGCCGATGCTCTATCCACTGAGCCAAACCGGTTTCGGCTATTGTCTCATTTAATCCTCACTGCAAACGTGTGAAATTGGTATTACTATTTATCTCTTTTTAAAAGAAAGGGAATATGCAGCTCAGAGAGATTAAGTAGGGCACCCAAAGGCAGTCTGCTAGTATAGAGCAGCGTACTTGCCTCTTTAATTTAATAGTCTATCTTTATAACCCCCATAGTTTTATTATGGAAGTATAAAAAAGTTTTCATTGGGATTTGAGTTTGCTGTCTGTCTCTTTCACTATGTCTTAGAGACATAGCACTGAGCACTGATAAAACATAGTGCTGCTTAAATGAAGTAAACATCTGGAATGACCAGATGCTGCAGACTTTATAATAACTTCTGAGTCATAGAACTATAAATTGTTAGGAGTGGAGGAGAGAATCATTATTAAATTAACAGTACATGTGTGCAGGATAAGTCTGTTCTGCACAATATTGTCAGTAACAGCATCCAGGCTTTTAAAAGTTGTATTAAGGTGGTATATACTATTACTTAATAGTGACAAGTCCTGATATTTTATAGAAATCTCTTGTTTAGGGGATTTTAATGTAAACTATGTTCATTGTGTGAGCTATCGCGTCACATTTTAAATCCTGGGTTGATTTCCCCCTAATATTTGACCTCCCAACTAGCACAATGTCATCCATATAGCAGATGCTCACTGCTTCCATTGGTTTAGCGAGTATTTATTGAGAACTTACTATATATGAGGTATTGAACCAGGCACTGAAGATGAATAAGATGTGCCATTGAGAACCTCAGTGTCAAGCAGAAAAATAAGCTACAGTTCCACTATAATATGACAAGTATTGAGATGGAGATTGGCCAACATGTCCCAGAGGGGTGCTGAAACCCTGAATATAGTTTCGTGTCTGGATCTAATTCAACCACACATCTGATATGCATATCCTATCTGAGTCATTCTCCCCTGCATTTGAACACATCCATTAAGAACGCACTAAATTTCATTTTTCTAATCTAACAAATGCTTATGTATTTTGACATCATAGCTATGAATACAATGCAGTTACATATTTCATTTGAAGATAAAACTTAAGGAGAACAGTGTTAGTATTACTTGGCATCTCCAGAAATCATTTTATATCTTAATAGAAGTTTGAATAATCTTTACAATTAAAAAAATATTGGATTCATTATGTGCTGAAATTGCTAATAATAGCCTATGAATTTTAGGCTGTGTTGGTGCACTTTTGTGCCCATGGGAGGCAGTAGAGTAGTGGTTGACATCAAGCATTCTATCTAGAGCATGCCTGGATTTGATCCTGACTTTTCCACTCATCAACTCTATGACCTTAGTCCCATTTGTTTTAATTTTTCTGTGTCTCAATTTCCTCATCCATAAAACAGGGACAATAATGCTATCTATCTCAAAAGATTGTTATGAGCACTAAATGAATTAATATATGTGAAAATGCTGAGATTAACATTAGGCACACCGTGTTTATATTTGCTATCACATTTTTTGTTCAAGTGAAATTTGATTTTTATTATTCTGTTTATCATATTCATACATACTCACCTTCAAATGGCATTCAAACCATTTGAGATTGATGTGAATCAGCAATTTTCAACCACTGGGCCTCAAGAGGCATATTGATGTGCCACAAGAATGTTTAAAACATGTAATATCTGACTATTTAGTCGGGGACACTGACCTCTTTTCCCCTAGATTGTACCCTTTGCCCCCCCCCCCAAAAAAAAAAATGATAGCAGCTAACACAACAACCATCTGGTGCCAATGAATAAAAATTATATGTATTTTTTTTCTCAGATTGGCAAAAAATGTATTTTTTGGTTTGCCACAGAATGTTAGTAATTAGTTTGTGTGCTGTAAAATGAAAATGTTGAAAATCGCTGATGCAAAGGATTCTTTTACACAGAGAATATAATCCTTTGACTTCGTGCTCTTTTGACCTTTTGTTCTTTCTCTATCAAAAGCCAAGTAGGTTCTCTCTTATCTCTACTTGGAAATGAGAAGCCAACTTGGACATTCCTTTCTGATCCTTTTACATTGACCTCAGAGTTTTAGAATAAGCTATGTGTCTATCTCCTATCAACTTGATAAAATCTCCGTAGCTCCCATATTATCTTCTGCTGAGAGATCAGTACTTTTAGAATGCTTGATGCATAGTTTAAAATCTACAAGAAATACATCAACAACAGAGTTGGATTTACAATTTTTGGTCTCATTGATAGGATGTTTGCCAGCCTTGTGATTTAGATGGGCATACTTTTAGACAACCAGTAAGATCATTGGCCAGTATGCTATTTAGGGGGCCAAAACTTAGTGGTGACTTTATTCTTCTACTAATGATGAACTTTTTCCCCCCAGTGTTTACAAATTCTACTTGGCCAAAAAAACACACAAAAGAACCAAAAAATAACACACAAACAAACAAGAAAAGAAAAAGAAAGAAAGAAAGAAAAAAAACACCTGAGAAACACAATTTTTTTTGCACCCCATTTCCCCTGACAATCACCACACTGCTGTTTGTGTTCCTGACTTTCATATGAGTGAAATAATATAGTTCTTAGCTTTTTCTGACTGACATTTCACTTAGCATAATGTTTCTAAAGTTCATTCATGTTGTTTCATGCAAATGGTGCTATTTCATCCTTTCTTATGGCTGAGTAGTATTCCATCATATATATGTACCACATCTTCTTTATCTAGCCCTCTGTTGAAGGACACTTTGGTTGTTTCCATGTCTTGGCCACTGTGAATAATGCTGCAATTAACATAGGGGAGCATATATATATTTGCCAATACATGATTTCAATTTAGAAAAATAGCAAACCAACATAAGTGTTTTTGCTTTAGTGCAGGTTATTGTTAAGCTTTCATCTTTCTATATTGCTTCACATTTATTTTAGTACAGTGATTATATCATCATTTTCAGTATCAAGCACATTAAAAATGCTAAAAGTTACACAAAGGAGTGAAGTAGCCAGTTTGGCACAGAAAACAGAAACCTAGTGGGACTAGATGTTATAGTAAGTGCAGCTCAGTCCAGGATCCAGGAGAGATCCACTTTGTCCTTTCAATTTTTATGAACCAAGTTGTTACAATGTTTTCATCATTATATTTAAACTAGAGACCTGTTATATGAAATTCTTGCATGGGGGGGGGAGGGGGGAGAGGTGTCCATGAAGCTCAGCCTGCACCTCTCCAATCCAGGACCCCTGGGGGATGTCTGACTGCCAGTTTAGGCCTGATCCCTGGCCCCTAACTGCTCACCGGCCTGCCTTCCTGATTGATCCTAACTACCCCCCAAACCCTCCCAGCCTGATCACCCCTAACCACCTCTGTCTGCCCACCTGATCTCTCCTAACTACCCCCCCACTAGACTGGTCACCCCTTACTGTCCACCCTGCCAGCCTGGTCATCCCCAATTGCCACCCTGCCAGCCTGGTCACCTCTCACTGCCCCCTTGCTGGCCTGGTCGCCACACACCGCCTGCTGCTCAGTCCTTTGGTGATTCATCACTAACACCCCTGCCAACCTTGTTGCCCTATGCAGCCTGCTGTTCGGTCATTACTGTTACTATGATGGCATCCCTGACAATGTGCATATTCCTCTATTATTAGTATATATTATAATTTTATCTTTGTCATTAAATGGATATGTGTTAATGTTGTCCTCACAAAAAAAAAAAAAAAAAAAGCTTCCTCAGTAGCAATAAGTAATGGGTTAATTATAGCTTTCACATGTATGGTTATTGATTTTTGTTCAGAAATTCCCTTAAATAAATATGTAAGCAGTTGTGTTTAGGAATTTACCAAAGAACAGTCTTTACTTACTGCAATTACTTCTAAAAATCATCATGTGTTCAGTGACTAATTCTCTAGAGCTTTCACTAAGATAAATAAACAGAGGCAGCAATAACCAGTTCCCTAGTATTTCTCAATCATTGACATGAATTTTAGTCAGATTTTAGATTTAAAGAAGACTCTGTTTCTCCCTAGGAATCCAAACTATGCTATCTCCTAGTCGGGTCCCTGGAAAATCTAAGCCTCCCTGTTGCTCAATGACTAAAGTCCAATCAAGCTCTTGATAATATCTTTATATTGTGCATGTAATGCTGACAGATTTGAACATGAGTTATGTGTTAACAAGCACCTAGCACAAACTGTCTGATACTTCATTAGTATACTTTAATATGGTAATATATTATTGAAATACTTTTCGGAATACTTCCTTATTGGATGGTCAATAGACACTGACCAGAACACCTTTTCTAATGCTCATTTCTCAGACACCACATGACTCAGCAACAAAAATGTCACTGACATCCGAGCCAGTAATACTCAGTCGATAGAGTATCAACCTATACACTGAAGGGTCTTGGGTTTGATTCCAGTCGAGGATACATACCCCAGTTGCAAACTCAGTCCCTGGCCCCAGTCAGGATGCATACAGGAAGCAACCAATTGAGATGTATCTCTCTCACATTGATATTTCTCTCTCTGTGTCTCTCCCCCTCCTTTCCAGTCTCTCTGAAAATCAATGGAAAAAATAACCTTGGATGAGAATTAACAAAAAACAAAACAAAACAAAAAAAAATGATGATGCCTGGCAGAGTAACTTTAGTTCTGATTGTCACGTGCCCATGTTGTTAGAGTTGTTTAATATTTTGAATATCCTACCTGGCTCATAGCCACTTGTGAGTTTTACCTCTGCCTCCACCACTCATACTTTTGGAGGTCTGTGGCCTTCACAGTCTTTTCCTGAACTATTTTGCTCTGGTTGCAACCTAAATGTTAGCTAGCATCTGAAAGAAGAGTCATATCCCATAAAGAGATGGAGTACTACTTCTAAACCTCACCTTTTAACAGATTTTTAGACCTTATGAAAACTAGGTCCTAAAGCTTCCGAACTGTATTAATAGGTAAACCCTCAGGGCCCTGCCTTAGAGGACTCTCAGAGCCAATGTCATTTGTATTTTACAATATATATCTAGCACAGTTGATTCAGCACACAGAGAAATAGTTTGCTACATTTTATTTGATTGAATCTGGTTTTGTAAACCACAGAACAATTGAATCAGTGTACTTGTGGGGGAAGTAATAGAGGTAGGGACACTCTGAAGTCATAGGCAATAAATAGCTGCCAGTGATGCAGAAGACACACAAACTATAAAAGTGGACATGAGGACTGCAAACACACAAGCATCTGGGACCATTTAATAGTGCCCAACATAACCTTCAATGCATGGTTAATGTTCCTTTATTAAGATGACCTAGAATTATAAATTAAAAAAAAGCATAACTTTTGTTTACTCTCCTATTGTTAAGGAAGCAAAAAGAGTTTTAAAGAGCATTTCAGAATGATTTTTATCCAATTTGTAAAAAGAGACAAATATTGTTTATAACTTTTGATCCCCCCTGACCAGACAGTGTTCCAATAAATAAGGTGTTATTGTAAAAAGATCTTACTGCGAACTTGTGGACTTTCGTAGTTTCTAATGGGACAGTAATATTAACAAAAATTATCCCTCATAGAAATTATGGTGTTGAGAAAATTATTTGAGACCAGAACCAGAATTAAAAAGAGGTACCTGATTTCAGTGAAGGCACTTCTGAGCTCATAGAGTTTGTTTAGGGAGGGAACAAATATAGAATATTAATCCCCCGTGTTCTCTTTTTGATGAAATATAATGATATTATTTTTCCACTAATAATAGAAGTGAGCCTGGCGAAGAATTTGAACTGTTGTCATAATTGAATTTCTGCATGTACACCTTCTTCCCCCATAAGTATGCATTGTTTCTGGAGGGAAAATTATTTCCCCTCATTAAATCATATGTGATCCAAAATATTTGTGCATTGTTTAGAAATAGAATTGTGGACTAAAACAAGAATAAAGATAAAGAACACCTTAAAATGTTTTATGAGGTTCAATTAGCCAGTGGAAATTCTTTCAAATAACAATAAAACTTTGCTTATCACATGAGGATTTTCAAGAACTCTGTGGATGTGAATGCTCACACTACCTTGTATTAGAGGTAGTATTCTCCTGAAAAGAAACTATACAAATGGAAATGCTGCTTATGTGTGCTTGGTGTAACCCATGTGCATTTTCTTCAGAAGCATAGCCTTTAAAGTTAAGTTTGGCTTTGTATTATTCAGTGTCATGAACAACAAATATTCTAACTAATTTTTAAAGAGGTACCTTTTTAATAATAAAATAAATAACACAGTAGCTTACAAGATGTACCCTAAGTAGAGTTTTCTATGTACAAATGTATATACTCAAAGAAATTTACTTGAGAGAGGTTTTTTGATAGACTCTATAGTAGGCTGTGATATTTATGCTGACATGTATTTTTGAAAACCTACTATATGCTTGGCAATAAAAAGCCTGTTTTAGTTATTTACTTCTGTATTACTCCCTTTAAAAAAAATCCTGTTTTATAATTTCAGCTTCCACCTGCTTTTAGAGCAGCATTTGTGTTGCATCAAATGGTTTTTAAAGTATGCTCTTTTAACCCTTGGTTAGCATAAATAGTATTTGGATAGCAATTACAATAGGACATTTTCTTTTGGTAATTTCATCTTTAGCTGATACAATGTCACTCCACTTATCACTAATGGGTATCCTGATTTTTTTTTTATTGGCATGAATAATCTGGTAAAGCAATGGGATATAGAATTGTTATTTTTCTCAGGTTTTAAGTTTTAATTATGGTTCCCACTAGATGTGAGATTGAGAATCTTCCCATTATTTATGTTATCTAATAGACCTTTGCAATTATAAGGCAGATTTTCTTGATTTTAGCTACCATCCTATATAATAAAGATGTAATATGCAAATGGTCATTATGCCGTGAAGCATAATGGCTGACTGCATAAAGACTGGATCATGGATCAGCAGGAGGGTGTATCAGCAAGCTACAAGCAAACAGCAGAGAGCTGCAGGAGAGGGCAGGGCAGCAAGCTATGGGGAGGAGGTGGAGGGAGCTACAGGAGGGCTGGGCAGTGGGTGGAGAGCTATAGGAGAACGACAGTGAGTTACTGGCTACAAGCAGGTGGCAGAGAGTTACAGGAGGGCAGCAGCTAGCTACTGGCTACAAGTGGGCAGACAGAGAGCAACAGGAGGGTGCAGGGCAGCAAGCTGTGGGGGGGGGCGTTAGGAGCTACAGGATGGTGGGGCAGCAGATAGAGAGCTACTGAAGGCAGCAGTGAGCTACTGGCAAGCTATTGGCACATGGATTCATGAGCAGGGCTACTAGTTATAAGATATAATTAATTTTGAGTTCACATTGTAGGATAATATTTTTCCTGTTACTGAGGTGGTTAATACATTATCAAGTACAGTGAAATATTAAGTGGAACTCAACTGCCTGAAACCCCAGTCAATAAATAAGAATTTTACCTGAATTTGATCATTAGGAAAAATAAAATATGAATTTACCAGAGATGAACTGTAAGACAAACAGGAATCTTGTTATAGCCTAAAGTCAATTTATAGTGAAGCAAAACACCCAAAAACTTCTGTTAACCTAATAAGGATTGATGTCCAGGAATGCTGGTTTTAAGGCATTATAATATCTCTATTAATGAGAGAAGGATATAATTAGGTTTAGTTGTGTATTAAGACACACACACACACACACACACACACACACACACACACACACAGGATTGAATTGAAAATACTTCTACCCAAAGAGGTTTCTAGTAACCATAATTTTTTTAAAAAAATCACTCAGTATTTTATTAATTGTATCTATTTTATATGGTGCTGATTTTAGACAGTAGCATACTTTATCTTTACATAAACTTATAAAGAAAAGCTATTTTCTCATGCATCTATTACTTATGTTAATAATTTCATGCCACATTATATCCTCTTATATCTTAAAAAATAGCCAAATCTATTTTAGGTAGAATGATGGCTGAATCTTTGTTAATTTTATTATCATTTCTTTAATTATAAATGGGAAATCCACTAATTTTCTCAATCTTATTCATTGATAGGAACTGCTATGCATTTGATTCAGCTGTAATATATGTATATATTTTAAATAGCACCAAAGTGATAAAACCAGTCCTTGTAAAGGCATGGCTTTAGTTATTTGGTGACCTTTGAGGGAGTACCTATTTCTTAAACTGCTTGCAAAACTAGCCTTATGCAGACAAGCCACTATGCTTGCAATTCTGTCAGCTGCCACTAGGCGGTGGCTGAATCAGATGTTTTTCTATGAAAATCAATTCTTTATTAAAATTGTCAATATATTCAGTTATGAATTATAGACAGAGTAATACACAATTTTAACATTCAAGTAAATGAAAGTGCATAATTATGAGTACCTTTTCCACCAAATTTTGTTATAATATTAATAACTTCAACATACTTTGTGTTTTAAGAAAGTCTATGCCATATCCTATATTACATGTAGCTTCCTGTAGGCTTTCTGCTTATAGCTTTCTCTTCTTCTGCCCTACTTAATCATTGTTCTGCTATATCCAGTTATCCTAAATAACTAAAGTCTGAATTCTTTCGTTTCAAGTGATTATTATTTGTTAGCACTTTTGATAATAGGAAATAACTGTGTCATGCATTCAGTGCAATGTCTCACAGGCTTAGTTCCTTTTCATCCAGCAGTTGTAAGATTTTATCCCTTCTCCCAATAACACACGCGCACACACACACACACACACACACACACACACACTTTAAGTGCATGTATCCCTCCCTCCCCCCATGCACTGGTTTTCTGCAATATAATATAGACACATAGATATGTGCCTGTAACTTCCTTTGGTCTCTGAAAACTCCTGTGATGATCTCTTCCACTGGCTAGCTGCTAGTTTCTGTCACTCATTCTCACTCCTGCTTTCTTTTGGATTTTGATGCCTAGATTGTTTTTAAAAAGATAATCTGTATCAAATAATAAAAATTATCTATTAACTTCCTTAGCATGTTCCTGGCAGTTTTATAGTCTGCTTTGTAAAAGGAGGCCATTACTCTATTTCTTCTTTTGAAAATATTTACTTCAACTTGCAATCAAAATAAATAGAATGGTATTAAGTAAAGACATGTATTCTCATGCCATAAAAACTAAGAATTTAAAAATGAAGGGAAGGGAGGGAAGAGATAGAGAGATTAAAATGTCTCCAAGTTATAGAGTGTGTCTCCATGGTATCGAACATATAGAACAAAGTGTTTAGGTCTGGCTCTTAGCTCTTGTGCTGGCTATGTCACTAAATCCCTTTGTAACTGTGACCAACTCTTTTATCTTTATAGACCTGTTGTTTTTTCAGAAAAATGTGTCTGTAGATCAGCATTCCCCACATTGTGAGTCTGACTCGGGCTCATATTAAAGCAAAAATGTGGAGAATGCATCTTAGTTTTAGGTCTGCTTGAGTTCATGACTGAACAACTCAACTACCAATTAAAAAAAAAACACACAGATTTTTATGCATAATGAAAATATATAGATTTGTAACTTTTCTTTATGGAATTTCTTGACCTGCTGTTATCAATGTATCAAATGCTTTGCATTTGGGAGACATTGGTAAATATATAACACTTTATATTCACAATGAAGCGAAAAAGTAACAATGCAATGGGTATTTCTTTCATTTGTATAGATATATTCATTGTGATTTACAATAAATATTACATTTGAATAAGAGAGAGTATTCTAAAAGGGCACAACTTGTCATTCTGTATTTCTCAGAGTCTGTGGTTATAAAGAAAGTGAGATTCAGAACTTAATCATATGCTACCTCTAACAATTTGTGGATATGAGATTTATCTCTCCAACTCACTGAGGGAAGATAATCTGCCTCATATATGCATTTTGTGTCACTTGAAAACCAAATGCAGTGCTATGCACATAGTACACAAGTTATCAACACGCGTCCTTTCTGATACTATAATAAATTCTAACTCATGGCATTTAGCTGTGTATAATAATTTTTATGTTTCTAATCCAATTTCCCATGTCATGTGTTAGAAACCAGATGAATAGGTTTGTACTGCCTAGTGAAACAGTCCAATGTGTTGTTGAAGAGTCAGCCCTTCACTGTGTTGAACTAAGATGTGTATCTCCATGACTCCGTAGTTTTCACCAACAGAACCTTCTAAAGAAACAGAAAACAAGTCAACTTCTTGCCTTTATTTTTTTCATTCATCTCTAGAGTTTCTCATTTTTAAGTATTTATATAAGGAACTCAATGGCCACAGAGAAAATACATAGAAAAACCTTAAAATTTAATCGTTATAAAATAATGGATAGAGGTTTGTCAGATTCCTATTTCCATATCGAACAAGATTAATTCAGGTGATTTATTTCAGAAGCAGTTAGTGCTAAATTTGTGCCACACACTGTTCTAAGTGCTTTATAAATATTAACACATTCTAAACTACAAAACAACCTTATGCGATAGATACTATTATTGACACCATTTCATGGATGAGGACACTGAAGTACTGATTATTTAGGTAACTTGCCCAAAGTATCTCAACTAGTAGATAAGAGATGAAATTATGAACAAGAGATTTCTGACTCTCTTCTCAACCATTATGCTATGGTGGGATATGTTTCAAGTTTTTTTTGTTTTGTTGTTGTTGTTGTTGTTTTTTTTTTTTTTTAAAGCAGGGATATTTCAAATTTTCCTCCTTTTTTTGTTCTTATAAGTAAATACCTAGTTGTTTAAATTTCCATTTTTCATGAGATGTTATTTATTTATTTTTAAATAGTTTCCCTTTTAAACATCTGAAAAAATAATGCTTAAATATTTGAAGAGACACTGCTTTCATTTACTGTTTTTGCCACCCTGAAGCAATGTACATTTATTTTGATTATATAAAATATTTTTTCCCTAATAATATAACTGATGTTGCTAGTATCTGAGTAAGTTTTACTCTCTAATCTCTAAGAGTGCTGTTAAATCAGCGATTTCCTTCCCCTAGGGAAACTCTTCACTTTTTCACATCTAGGTCCTTTGCACTGTTCCACACTGTATTTATATAAATGTTACAGCCTCAGGCCTCTTATAATATAGATAAACTTGCTTAATGAGACTTGCTTACTGATTTAGCTAAACTTTTTCCAGTCCACTGAAGCATCCCAATTTTTCATTCAGGTAATTGTTAGCAACACCGCAGTAAATATCAACATGAAGCAGATTATTATTGTGGATCACGCAGGGAGAACAAAAGGCAAAATATTTAATTGTAGCAGTGTTTCACTATATCCTGCACATTGAGAAAACCTGAAGTCATTTTCAAGGCCCACTATGTCTTACTTCTTTTCAGTTGGGCCAAGTTTCTAAGCTTTCTAAATCTCCATTACCCAGCTAATGAAAATAAAATAGGATTCCACAGAGTCTCCTATCTACCTACTCCAGGACTTCTGTGAGAATCAAATGAAATGAGGCATGTGAAAACGCTTCATAGATATTTGGTTAAAGTGTAAAATGTCTCCACCTGGCTGTAAAACAAATTGTGTTCCTGGGCTGAAGAAACTCCAAGGAGGCTAGTTGCTAAGGAGAGGAGGCACTCACAGTGACCATTTCTGAGCTAGGCTGGGTTGAGGGCCTCATTTTGCACCATGGGGTCTTGGCAATGTCAGCTGTGTTTTGGTGGGGTGTTGCTCTGGGGTGGTGGCAGGGCCTGTGTCCCACTTAGGGAAAGCCAAGTGTTGCTTTGTGGGCATCAGACCCACAGTGCCATTTCTCTGTAAATGGCCAGTGCATGTCATGGCAGCTCCTGAATTGAGCATTTCCCCCTGGTGGTCAGTGCACTTAATAGCAGACCATTGGACAGTTGGACACTTAGCATATTATCCTTTTATATATATATAGATAATACTCAATTCAGCTAGTATTTATTGAGAACCTGTTTGTATAGGTACTGTGCTGGGTTTATATCTATGATTTTAGTGATATTTAAATCAAATTAGTGTTGTTCTTCAATTCCACTGAGTCTAGGGTAGTTTTAATAGAATGGTGTAGATGGAAGCCATATTGCAGTGCTTACAGGAGTGATTGAGAGTGAGGAAGAGGAGGCATCAGGTGAAAAACATTTCAGAATGAAGGCTTTAGGAAGCCTTCCCTGAGAAAGAGAAAGACCTGACTTATAGAAAAGTCAAGGGATTGTTTTGGGGGAGAGACAGAATTGCAACTTAAGACATACTGGGCAAACACTTGAAGAACATGGCTAGGAAATGGATGAGTTTTTCATGATATGGCTTGACCTCTAAATCAGTAACCTTGTGGCCCTAAACATAATTTTTAAAAAATGAAGTATATATAACATACAGATTCCTAAATTCATGTCATATATCCACCAAGATTATCTTTTAAATTTTTCTTTGAATGTTTAAAAAGGAAATGTAAACATGAGGGGCTGTAGTTTATTAATGTTTTTACATCTTGACATCTAGTTATGTGGTCTTGAGGTAGTCTTCAATAAATGTTTGTTCAAGAAATATATGAGAAATAAATTATAAAGAACTACTATCAGTAATTAAATATGAGGCATTTACCTTGAATGGTTTAGAGTCCATTTATTTGCCTGATGGTAATAAGCTAAATTTGATCTTTCATGATTATTTGCAACTTAGAATTCTCAAAATCCTTACCCTTCAAAGCATCATATTTGACTTTTACAAATTTGATAACCCAATTGTGTTGTTCCAATGATTATTAATATGAAATCTGTTTTGTTGCTTGTGACTTGAATGTTTGTTGTTAAACCACTGTTTAGTAGTACATGTGATTTATAATATTCATATTCAGAGGCTGGGAATTTAAGCTCAGTTTTATGTCTTTGTGAGTTGAAGAAGTTTCTATTTTGCTGAGAACCTTTATGATCCTTTGTGGAGTTATGCTGTTATTTACAATAGAATCAAGGCATTTTGGTCTCCTTCAAATTATACGGCAGTCAAGTTTAGTCAAAGTCATTCAGTACTTGGTTATATAGGTAATGGAATGTTATCCCTATAAGGAGGATATAGGTAACATTTTCCCCTTATCCCTATAAGGTATACTTACATGATTTTAATTTGATGAACACAGCATGGTTACTACAGTATAGCTTTTCATAAGCTTTAAGGTAGAGTCCATCCACCTCTGTATAAATGTAAGTGTTCTCTTTAACACAATATTGAAGCCATTAATTCTTCTCCTCCTCTTTATTTTTTTGCTTGCCCATTTAAGCTGAGGTGTTTTTTTTTTTTTAAATGATCCTTGATCTATAGGTATGTTCTTACTTTCCATATATGTTGGAGCTTACCTTAGTGTACATACTTTTTTGCTAATTAGACTTCAGCAATTTCCTTGAGTTTTACTTTCAAATTCCCGCTTCCTTTTCAGGCTCTTACTCAGATCTTATACTGAAGCCTTCACATGGAGAAATTTTTATTCTATTTTTTCTTCTCTTTATGATTTGCATACTCCAGATTTTGATATAGCAAGCTTACAAATTAGCAACAGAGATGAGTTTTTGAAAGCGCTGGCTACCTTCACAGGATATATATATATATATATATATATATATATATATATATATATATATAATTTATAAATCTTGGTTCAAAGTTTTCACTTGGATTTGGATAACCATTTACTTTCATAAATATTTTTTTTATTATTGGGGGAGGGATTTAGCATTCCCAAAGGCTTTTATGCTTTCCCTCTGCCAGCTGGATGCCAGATTTCTGGACCACATGTTTGCTTGAATAGCAGATTTTAAACCCAATGTGTCAAGCATTTTCTAACTTATTTGCCAGACATGCACGAGATGATATATTCAAAAAATAAGCAGTTCAGAACCCTCTGGCTTCTAGGGATAGGAAGTAATGAACTTCCACATTTCAATTACAAGAAGTTGGAAAGAAAATTGAGTAACTAGAGTGCTTTTTATTAAAATTCATTTTAGAGAGAGGAAAGAAGAGGAATAGAGAGATAGAAACTCAATATGAGAGAGAAACATTGATCAGATGCCTCCTGCATGCCCCATACTGGGGTTTGCATGTGCTCTGACTGGGAATCAAACCAGTAACTTCTAGGTTCATGGGTCGATGCTCAACCACTGAGCCACAGTGACCAGATGAGAAACCGGAGATTTTAAAATTAGTGTTCATGACTCTATTATTATGACATCTGAGCACTTTAAATATTGAAAAACTCAATATTTGGTGACAAGTCTAGAGTTGAGATTTGCAGCAGATTTTTAAAAACATGAGACTTCAACAGTGCTCTTTATTATTATATACTTCATATGGTATTGGAATGATTGAGTGAGATAATCAATATAAAACACAATACAGTGTCTGGAACAAAATAACAGCACCATAAATGTTAACTGTTATTAACATCTAGGAATACCAATTGTTTAATAACCAAGATACCACTTTAGAGCACATCATAGATTGTGCTCAGTAAAGCTAATTTATCCTTATTGTGTTTTAGTTGTTATTCTGTTATTGCTAAACTCACTTTTGGAATTTTTACTCAGTAAAATCCCCAGTATCCCAATTGATTATAAACTTATATAGAGAACTATTTAGTTTCAGTGTACTTGGTATACAATATTATATTATTTATATCTGTTTCAGGTGTACAATATGGTGGTTTAACATTTTATCCCTTACAATGTGATCATGCCAATAATTCTAGTAATCACCTGTCACCATGCAAACTAACCACAATATTATTGACTGTATTCCCCTTCACCTTTTTTTACTCATCCCCCTGAGCCCTCCACTGTGGTAAACATACCTTTGGTCTTTGTTTTTATGGATCTGTTTTTGTTTTGTTTTGTTTTGTTTGTTTGGATTTCATATATAAGTGAAGTTATTTGGTATTTATATTTCTCCATCTGACTTAGTGTAATACTCTTTAAGTCTATTCATGTTGTCACAAATGGCAAGATTTCATTCTTTATTTAATTTCTGTGTAATATTATATTATATATGAAGTATATAATATATAATGGAATATATATATATATTCACATCTTTTCTTTTTTATCTATTCATCTATCAATGAATAGATAGGTTGCTTCCATATCTTAGGTATCCTATATAATAAAAGAGTAATATGCAAATTGATCAATTGGTGGAACGGCTGGTGGCTGTGATGCACACCGACCACCAGGGGGAAGACACTCATTGCAGGAGCTGCCCCCTGGTGGTCAGTGTACTCCCTCAGTGGGGGTGCTGCTCAGCCACAAGCCAGGCTGATGGCTTGCAAATACAGAGGCGATGACTGGAGCCTCTCCCACCTCCACAGTAGCACTGAGGATGTCTATCTGTGGCGCATGCCTAAACCTTCAGTTGGACCTCCCCCGAGGGCTCCCGGACTGCTAAAGGGTTGGGCTGAGGAGACAAACCCCCCTAGTGCACGAATGTTGTGCACCGGGCTTCTAGATGTAAATAATGCTTCAATGCACATAAGGTGCATATATCTTTCAAGTTCGTGTTTTTGTTTTCTTTGGATAAATACCTGGAAGTGGAATTGCTGGGTTCTGTGTTAGATCTATTTTTAGTTTTTTAAGGAAGCTCCGTACTGTTTTCCATAGTGACTGCAGCAATTTGCATTCCCACCCAAAGTGCACAAGAGTCTCTTTTCTTCACATCCTCAACAACACATGTTATTTGTTGGCTTTTGATAATAGCCATTCAGACTAGAGTGAAGTGGTATCTCATTGTGGTTTTGATTTGCATTTCCCTAATGACTATTGATATTTATCATCTTTTCATATGTCTGTTGGCCATCAGTATATCTTCTCTGGAGAAATGTTTGTTTATGTACTTTGCCCATTTTTTAATGGGATGGTTCATTTTTTGTTATTGAGCTGTATGAGTTCCTTGTATTTTTTATATCAACCTCTTATCAGATATGCCTTTTGTGAATATAGTCTCTCATTTCATAGGCGACCTTTTTATTTTGTTGATGGTTTTCTTCACTGTACAGAAACCTTTTAGTTTGATGAAGACCATTTGTTTAATTTTGCTTTCTTCGTCTTCCTTGAGAGAATATATCCAAATAGATATTTCTACATTGATGTAAAATAGTTTAACTATGTTTTGTTCTAGGAATTTTATGGTCTCAGGTATTTTGTTTATAGAATATTTTGTATGCATATATATTCCGACCAAAGGATAGTAGATGAAATGGTCTCACACAAGTAGAAACAGGGAATAAGAGGTCTAAACCCTTGTTAAGATTTGGTCAATGGGAGAAATATTCTCAATTATATGCTTTGGTTAGCAATATGCTTTGGCCTGGAAGGTCAGATTGTTATAAGCCAGTAAGCTGATTCTAAAAGGTTTTCAGAAATTAGAGTAGATCGAGTAGAGTATGGTAGAAAAGCATAGTCCAAAGTTTGGATAATCTCCATTAGAGAAGCAGTTGGGACAAAACCATGCATGCCAAAAAAATGGTGTTTTCTGAAACTGAAAGAGGGGGTCAAGGCAGTTGCAATGAAATTAATGGAAGATACAGACAAATTGGAATAAATAAATCCTTATAATTTCAGAGGCAAGGTATTGCCTTTTTCCAAGGATTCAAAGCTACCCAGAGTGCCCTTTTGATTTTCAGTGTTATGAAATGCCACCTTAGCCAGGAATTAAGCTCCAACATATGAGTTGACAATGAAAAAAATGAATCAGGACAATTGGGTTAAACTTTTGGGACCCTGCCTACACATTCTGAACACAGATTGCTAAGATATCAGATATGATGAAATTTGATCATGAGCTGTTCATATATATATTAACAATGTCAGGCATTTTAGCCAAGTAGATTAACCTTTCTGGGCCTCCGTTCAAGGTCAAAGCAATCAAAAGGATACTTTGTTCACCAATGGCTTTGATAACTCTGTTGTGAGCTCATTTAGAGTTATTTCGACTTTTTTTTTTCTATTTGATGTGGACTGTATTTTCCACACTCACCTTTTTAAAATCTGAAATCTGGACTTAAATTACACACCATACAAAAGTTGGCATATAAGTTATTTCCCCATTTTTTAAAAATTTATTTTTATAGTTGCAAGTATTACAGATGTACGCTTTGTGTGCTTTTTATCCCATTGACCCCCTCCACTCCATACCTACCCCTCCCAGGCTTTCATCACTGTATTGTCTATATCCATGAGTTATGCATATATGCATATAAGTTCCCCAGTTAATCACTCCCCTCCCACAACCTACCCCGCCTTCTTTCTGAAATTCGTCAGTCTTTTCCATGCTTCTATGTCACTGAACCTATTTTATTCATCAGTTTATTTTGTTCATTAGATTCTACATATGAGTGAGATCATGTGATACTTATCTTTCTCTAAATTACTGGCTTATTTTGCTTAACATAATACTCTCCAGGTCCATCCATGCTGTTGCAAATGGTGAAAGTTATTTCTTTTTTATACTTGTGTAGTATTCCATTGCATAAATGTATTGCAGCTTTTTTATCCACTTATCTACTGATGGGGACTTAGGCTGTTTCTGAATCTTAGCTATGTTAAATTGTGCTACTATGAACATAGGGGTGCATATATCCTTTCTGATGGGTGTTTCTAGTTTTTTGGGATATATTCCTAGAAGTGAGATCACTGAGTCAAATGGGAATTCCATTTTCAGTTTTTTTGAGGAAATTCCATACTGTTTTCCACAATGGCTGCACCAGTCTGCATTCCCACCAGCAGTGAAGGAGGGTTCCCTTTTCTCTGCATCCTCGCCAGTACTTGTCATTTGTTGATGGTAGTCATTCTGTTAGGTGTGAGATGGTACCTCATTGTTGTTTTGATTTTCATTTATCAGATAATTAGTGACTGGACTGTTTTTCTTCCTTTTGTTAAGTTGTATAAATTCTTTATATATTTTGGAAATTAACCCTTTATGGAATGGGAATGTATCATTGGCAAATATGTTATTTCATACATATGGCTCTCTTTTCATTTTGTTGATGATTTCTTTTGTTGTGAAGAAGCATTTTTTTTATTTTGTTGATGGTTTATTTTGTTATGAATATGACATGATAGTATACATAGAAAACTCTAAGGACTCTGCAAAAAACTACTAGATTTCATAAATGAATTTGGCAATGAAGCAGGATACAAAATTAACACCCAGAAATCAATGACATTTTTATACACCAATAATGAATTCTCAGAAAGAGAAACTAAAAAACAAAAGCAAACAAACAAACAAAAAAAAACCCACAATCCCATTTATCATTGCAACAACAACAAAAAAATTAAGATACTTAGGAATAAACATAACTAAGGAAGTAAAAGACATGTACTTGGAAAACTGCAGGAAGTTGAAAAAAAAAGATAGAAGGAGATATAGCAAGTGGGAGAATATACCATGTTCATGGATAGGCAGAGTTAACATCATTAAAATATCCATACCATCCAAAGTAATTTATAGATTCAATGCAATCTTTATTAAAATACCAATAACATATTTCACAGACCTAGAACAAATACTCCAAAAATTTATATGGAACCAAAAGACACTGAATAGCTGCAGCAATCTTGAAAAGAAGAACAAAGTTGGAGGGATCACAATATCAGGTATCAAGTTATACTGCAAAGCCACTGTAATCAAAACAGTGTGGTTCTGGGACAAAAACAGGCATATAGATCAATGGGAAAGAACAGAGAACCCAGAAATCAACCCAAGTCATTATGCTCAATTAATATTTAACAAAGGAGGCAAGAACATACAATGGAGTCAAGATAGTCTCTTCAATAAATGGTGTTGGTAAAATTGGACAGGTACATGCAAAAAAATAAAACTAGACCACTAACTTACACCATGCATAATAATAAACTCAAAATGGATAAAAGACTTAAATGTAAGTTGTGAAACCATAAAAATCTTAGAAGAAACCATAGGCAACAAAATATCTCTCATAGCAATATGTTTGCAGATACATCTCCCAGGGCAAAAGAAATTAAGAAGAAAATAAACAAATGGGACTAAATAAAAATATTTCCATATTTTTAAAAGTCAAACCAGAATTGAAATTGATTGATTTAATAGAGTTATTTTTATTGAAGATGACTATTACTTTTCAGGGTTAAGGTTTTGCTTTCTATTCTTATGGTATAATTGAACCAATCTTCTTTCTAGGTCTCTACCACTTTAAGGGCTTTGCAATATTTCCTGTGATAGTTGCTGAGATTGACCTTAAGAGATAGAGTAGAACTATTATATTTGGGCCACGAAGATGAATTTATAATGACTTTACTCGTCCAAAACTTGATGAGATTATGTTTAAAATCTGGTTTATTTTACATTTTCTCTAAATTTCTCTATAAAGAAAGGCCCATCATTTCCAATTCAGCATAAACCACTCTGAAAAATCAAGAGAAAAAAAATGGAATTTTAGAGTTCTCCAATATTTATAAAGGATACTTTGAGGTCTTTATAAATATTGGGAGATGTAGAATTTAAGATTCTATATTGTCTGTGCTCCCATTAATTTATTTTCATCTTTTTAATAAAGCAACCAGCTTTTCAATTAACTATAGGTTATTGGCATATATCTATAATAATAAAAGCATAATATGCTAATTAACCAGACAGCTGAACGACCTTCCAGATATACTTCTAGACGACCTGCTGAATAAAGCTGAGGCTGCAAGGGCCAAGCCCCTTGCATGAATTTTGTGCATGGTGACTCTAGTGTGTGTGTGTGTGTGTGTGTGTGTGTGTCTGTGTGTGTGTGTGTGTGTATTTCAGTCATGTGTATGCTATTAATATGAAATAATGCCTTCCGACACAAAAGGTAGAACTCTTGTGTACACTTACCCAGAAAAATTATTTTCTCAGAAAAATCCCTTTGTTGTTGTTTTTTATAATATTTTTTATTAAATTATTATTTTTGTACATATACCAATGCCCTCCCTCCCGTACATACCCTCCCTCCCCAGAGTTTTGTGTCCATTGGTTGTACTTATATGCATGTATACAAGTCCTTCGGTTGCTCTCTTATCTCCCCCAGATCTCCCCAACCTCCCCGCTGTAATTTGACAGTCTGCTTGTTGCTTTACTGTCTCTATATCTATCTTTTGGTTCTTCAATTTATAATGTTCTTTATCATCTATAAATAAGTGAGGTCATGTGGTGTCTCTCTTTAATTGACTGGCTTGTTTCACTCAGCATGATGTTCTCCAATATGCACCCCTATGTTCATAGCAGCACAATTTACAATAGCTAGGATTTGGACACAGCTTAGGTGCCCATCAGCAGATGATTGGAGCAAAAAACAATGGTACATTTACACAATGGAATATTATGCAGCCATAAAAAAGAAAAAAATTCTCATCGTTTGCAGAAAAATCCCTTTGAGTCCACTAGAAGTATTGGCATTGAAATATTAAACTACTTGGCCTTTGAAATTAATGCATATTTGGTTCTCTCTCAACATTTTCAGCCACAAAGACTTTTCTCTACATGTTCACTAGTTTTTAAGCACTCCTAATAGTAGTAGGGACTTTGAATTGAAACTGATAATCTGATTTTTTTTGTCTATAATAACACTGTTAAATTCATGTAAGGAAGCCCTCATTGAATGCCTACTTGATACAGTGATGAATCCCTGTATACCAGCAATATTCAACAGTTATGCCCCAGAATTTTTAAAACATGCCTTACTAATTAATCAGGGGCACTGATCTTTTTTCTTTAAGATTATCAAATAACAAAATGATAACAGCCAACACAACAATGGCAGTCTTGTATTAGTAAATGAAAATTATACTTATTTTTTGTCAGATTGGCAAACATTTATTTTGCTGTGCCACAGAATTTTAGTACTTTATGTATGAAAAAGGTTGAAAATTACTGCTTTACTCCATTAAATCCATTATATGCTACTTTTGTTTATCTCTTTGGGAAATAATCATCCTTATGTGATTGACAACTTTGATTACATACTTACTTGAGCTGTTTATTAGTATTCTGAGAATAAGCACTTAGTGATAGTTTTTTATTATTGTTTTGCTGTGTGTGTATGTTTGTGTGTGTGTGTGTGTGTGTGTGTGTGTGTGTGTGTGTGTGTGGTTGTATTAGTGAACAGTGAATGCTCAACTAAATCTTATCAATGAAAAAAATCAGCCCAGGAAATTCAGTTGAATTAAATTAAATATGTAATTTTGGAGGACCACGAATACTTCTAAATCACTGGAGTGCTAAAGTCCTGTAATAGGAACTTACGGATGCCATTTTAGTTTAAAAGTTACGTACTATCTTAATTTAACTCATGGCATAAGCTTGTTCTATAACAATCTAACAAGGAAAATCTTTGTTGAAATTTCAACTATATTTTCAAAAGGAATTTTCATGATATACATTAATATTGAAGTGTTTGAGTCAATTCAGAATATAAGAAGAAAATTACAAGTCCTTACTGATTGGGGTCTTTGATAAGTAGTCAGTACCAATACTTCCTAATAACTAATAAATTTGAACCAGTCACTTAAGCTCCTTGGCCTCACTTCCACAAGTGTACAATTGCCTGCTCAGAGGACGCCAATTAAGTTATTCTATAATCCTATTTACATTAATAAAGATGATTTAAAATGCTTTTTAAAGTGCAAACGGGATGCTGCATTTTTCAGTTTGTTTCTCTACCTACTTTTCATTCTGGCCTGACATGAATCACTGCCTGTCCTGGCCTAACAGACTCTGTGAACTGGAGAGAAACACTCTGACCTTCATCCAGGTCCTTTCATCTTTTGTTCTTCCACAAGATCTTGGATACATAAACTTTGTTCTGATTGTGTGTTGTAGGCTACTTAAATAAAAACAATTGTCCAAGGGCTGATTATTGTTACCATGCTACATTTGTGGCCACTAAGTTTCTACTCTGCTTAAAATCTTTGAGAGAGGCTCCCTTTCATAACACAGATACACTCTTTGAGTCACTTTCAAGGTCCTTCAGAAACTACCCACACGTTGTTTCTCTTCCCCAGTATGAAACTGCCATCCCAGTCAGCCCACATCTGCTCACCATCTTACAAATTCCAGAAGCCTCATCTTTTCTTTTTTCCCTCATCCTCATTCTTCTTTTCCAGAATGCTCTCTGCTTCTCCTCTGTCCTCATTCTTTAAGGCCCAGCTCCACTTTCTCTTGTTTGAAAACTTTCTTGACCTCTCCAGGCCTGAATGACATTCTCCTCTCAGAACTCTTGATTTTGTTATTAATATTCCTGAATGTTTCTCTTTTTTTTTTTTTGGTCTAAATTGTTTACTTTTATTTTATATTATGTTGTTCTTGCCTCCTCAATTCAGTAGAGGCTTCTTGAGTGCAGAGGCTGTGTCTTAGAGTTCTTCTGATTCTCCAGAAGCATGTGACATGAGTCTGTGCATATAGTTGGTGTACAATAATGTTTGTTGTTTGATATTTTAGCACGTGAATTTTTCAAAGGCCTAATTTGCACGATTTTAGGGAATGATATTAAATTTTGTTGAATGGATAAAATGAATGATGGATATGTTTTTGTTTATTTTCACCCTCCCTCATTCATATCCATGGCCAACTAAGTGATTGTATGATTCTCAGGACAGGGATTTTATCTTGTTCACTTTTGTATTCCCAGCACCTAGATAAATACCTAGGTCATAGTAAATGCCCAATAAATATCTGTGGAATTAATACAGTAAAATCACCCCGTATACATTAAATGCAATCAGTCTTGAGATTCATTTTGTATTTTACTCATCTAAAATATTTTAACATTAAAAGACATGAATTGCTAAATATGTTAAGTTTCCATTTTCTTCAAGTTTAAATAGCTTTAGGTGAATAAAAATCTTTTAATGGCACTAGGACATCTGCCCCATCCACATAAGCAAGTAACTTGTATTGTTCAATAACAACTGTGTTTAAAATCCAGATTTTAAGTTGCTCTTATATTAAACTAAGTTATTTTAAAGTATTTAAATGGTATTTGGTAACAAGTTCTCATAATTTTGTATACTATTTAAAAAAGATAAACCTTGGCCAGCTGGTGTGATTCAGTACTTGAGTGTTGACCTATAAACCAGGATGTCATGATTCAATTCTCCATTGGGGCATATACCTGGTTTGCTGGTTCAATTTCCCATGGGAGGCATGCAGGAGGAAGCTGATCAATGATTCTTTCTCATCGTGGAAGTTTCTCTCTTTCCCTCTCCCCTCTTCTCAAAAATCAATAAAATATATATTAAAAATAATAAAAAGAGATAAACCTTAAAAAAAAAAGATGAACTTGTTTGACAAAAACCAGTCACATACACTGCTAAAGCTATGTTTGAAAGAGACACTGTAACATCTATTTGTTTTTCTTTCAATTTTATCATATGTATGAACTGTGATTTTAATTGATTTATAAAATAACTGATCTGATTTTTGATGTGTGATTTTTAGAAGATATCAGTTCTTTTTTAATTCTTTATTATTGAAAGTATTACATATAGTATTACACATGTTTCCTTTTTCCCCCAGTGACCTCTCCCCAGCCACTCCCATGCCCCAGCACATGCCCTCACCCTCTAGTGTCTGTGTCCATTGGTTATGCTTATATACATGCATACAAGTCCTTTGGTTGATCTCTTACTCCAGGCCCCTCTCCTGCCTTTCCTCTGAAGTATCACGGTCTGTTTGATGCTTCTATGTATCTGGATCTGTTTTTGATCATCAGTTTATGTTGTTCATTATATTCCACAAATGAGTGAGATCATGTGATATTTATCTTTCTCCAGCTGGCTTATTTCACTTAGCATAATGCTCTCCAATTCATCCAGGGTGTTGCAAATGGTAAGAATTCCTTCCTTTTTACAGCAGTATAGTATTCCATTGTGTAGATGTAACATAGTTTTCTAATCTACTCATCTGCTGATGGGCACTTAGGCTGTTTCCAAATCTTAGCTATTATAAATTGTGCCGCTATGAACATGAGGGTGCATATATCCTTTCTGATTGGTGTTTCTGTTTTCTTGGGATATATTCTTAACAATGATATTATTGGGTCAAAAGACAATTTAATGTTTTGAAGAAATGCTGTACGGTTTTCCACAATGGCTGTACCAGTCTATATTTCCACCAACAGTGAAGGAGGGTTCCTTTTCCACCAAATCCTGTCCAGCACTTGTCATTTGTTAATTTGTTGATGATAGCCATTCTGACAGGTGTGAGGTGGTACCTCATTGTTGTGTGATTTGCATCTTTTGGATTATTTGTGACTTTGAGCATGCTTTCATATGTATCTTGGCTTTCTGGATATCCTTTTTTGAAAAGTATCTATTTCGGTCCTTTGCCCATTTTTTTATTGGATTGTTTATCTTCCTTTTGTTAAGTTGTATAATTTCTCTGTTAATGTTGGAGATTAAACTCTTATCAGAGATTGCATTAGCAAATACGTTCTCCCATGCCTAAAATATATTTTTCCATCCCTTCTCTTTCAGTCTGTGTGAGTCTCTTGTTCTGAGGTGGGTCTACTGTAGACAGCATATATGTTGGTCATGTTTTCTTATCCATTCAGCCACTCTATGTCTTTTGATTGGAGTATTTAGTCCACTTACATTTAAGGTTGTTATTGATAGGTACTTGTTTGTAGTAATTTTTATTCTTTATGCCTGTGTTCCTTCTTCCCTTTCTAGTTCTTCTTTTTACAACAGTCCCTTTATCATTTCTTGCATTGTTGGCTTGGTAGTGATAAACTCCCTTAGCCTGTTTTTGTCTGGGAAGCTCCTGATTTCCCCTTCAATTTTGAATGATATTCTTGCTGGATAGAGTATTCTTGGATTCAGTCCCTTGCTTTGCATCACTTTGTATACTTCATTCCATTCCCTACTGGCTTGATGTGTTTCTGTTGAGAAAATATTTGCTAATCTAATGGGAGATCCCTTGTAGGTTTCTCTCTGTCTCTCTCTTGCAGCCTTTTAAGATTTTCTCTTTGTTGTTAATATTTGCCTTTGTAATTATAAAGTGTCTTGGTGTGGGTCTTTTTTGGGTTGAACTTGTTGGGCACATTCTGTGTTTGTGTGACTTTTTCCTTCTCCATATCAGAGAACTGTCCTGCCATTATTTATTCAAATAGCTTTTCTACTCTTGCTCCTCTTCTTTTCCTTCTGGCACCCCTATTATATATCTTCATTTCATATTGTCTCAAAGCTGCCTTAGGCTCTCCTGCTATCCTCCTGGCTTTTAATATTTTTCTCCAATTGCTATTCAGATTGTGTGTGTTTTCCTGCTCTGTCTTCTAACTCACTAATTCACTCCTCCATTTCTTCTAGTCTACTGTTGAAATCTCCCATTGTACTTTTCATTGTATCTGTATCATTAGTAATTTCCTCTTGATTCTTACATAAGTTGTTGATTTTTCTCATCCATCCTGTTTATGAACTGTCTGACCCTTACTCTGAATTCTTTTTCTGACATATTGCATGCATTTATTTCATTTATTTCCTTTTCTGGCAATTCCTCCTTTTCCTTCTTTAGGGGGTTCTTTCTTTGTCTCCCCATTTTTGCTATCTCTTTTTGGACCTAGGCTCCATGCTTGGGGTTTGAGAGGTTGAAGACCCTATCAGGGCAATGGTCCAGGAATCATTAGCACAGAGGCTGGGTCTTCCCTGAGTCTCACACCTTTATTATCTCTTCTCTGAGTTGTACCCATTCTCCCATAGATCTGGTCCCTCAGTTGTCTGCTTCAGATGCTTGTGTGGGAGCAGGTGCACAGTTCCTCTGATGTGTGACTCCCTGTGAGGACCCAGAGCCCTCTGTTATGCAATTTGCTGTGCAGCCCTGGCACTTGTGGTAGAGTGGCACCCTAGTTTCCTCTGTCAGTGCACTTGCAGCACTGTTTTATGACCTGGCTTACTTCAGGTTGCCCCAGCAGTGCTCTCCTGTGGCCCAGAGTGAGATGTACATTGGATTATTCTGGATGGCCCTGGTAAGACTGTCCTGGGGGCCAGGGTGGAATGGGCATGGGTTATTCTAGGTCACACAGTTAGACCTCCCCTGTGGTCCTGAGTGAGGCATGTGCTGGGTTGCCATGGGTCATGCCACTCAGGCCAGGGTGAAGCAGGTGTGGTTCCTCCAGGTCACCCCAGCAGGGCTGTCCATGGGGCCAGAGTGTGGGAGGGTTGTGGGATTCCCCCTGGCTTGCACTCACTGCGGGATCCTGGAGCTGGATCCTAGGACCCTGGGTCCCAGTAGGCTGGTGAGGAGGCCTGGTGTGGGAGCTCACCCTGTTTGTGCATGCTCTCTGCAGATGTCTGGGAGCCTTACAGGAGGTGTTGTGCCATTCACTGCTGGGCACAGTGGTGGTTCCACGTGGGTTATGGCTGGCAAGTGGCATTTTCTAGGTGTCATCTGCCTTTCCTTATTGGAAGTTGTCTCTTCAGCTGTGTCTAATTAGTTAATTCAGGGTGGATGTTCTCCCATTTAGTCACTTTTCTGACCTGGTCCTAAGAGGAGTTGCACAATACTGCTGCTTATTCAGCCACCATTTTTTTTTTTAATCTTCCCTTATCTGCTTTTTGTAAAAGGTGTCTTAAATTTAGTACTCTGGTAAAATTGTGGGAAAATGCAACTAAGCTTAAAAAAAGCTTAATGAAAAAGCCTACATATAAGCAAAATATCATTATTTTTAGAGTGGTTTTGTTTGTTTTTCTGGATAAAAAACTCAGTTTTCCATAGGATTCCTGTGAAATCATGGTTTTCATCTTCAATGCTAAGCACCTCTCATATACCTTAAAGAACGAGTATTAGTAGACCACTAATGATAACATGTGAGGGAAATAGAACCTGAAGCAAATATGAAAACTTGAAAGCTTTGAAACTTTGTTAGCCTGCCAATTCAAGCAGCATGTGGCAGGTGTGTCATACATTCATAGAGCCAAAATAAATGGCCACAAGAAATTCCAAGGTAATAAAAATGTAAGGAAAGTATAAAATGGAAAGAAAGAAAACTTTGTTTTTGTTGTTTATTCAGGAGTTTGATAAATACATTTAAATACCGTATTTTCCGGCGTATAAGGCAAATTTTGAAACGAAAAAAAGCCTGCTCAGATTGGCCAGAGTCAGAGAGGCGGTCTATTAAGAAAAGAACTGGTGTTGCCTCTGAAGTGGGGGGTAGTCTTATACAGCGAATATAGGCCTAAACCTATGTTTTAACTGTAAAATTAGGGGGGTCGTCTTATATGCCGGAAAATACGGTAAATGTTTCTTTATATATTCTTTTATATGACAAATAGTGTCTTCTAGACCAGGCATTGGCAATGTTTGTGCTATGTGCTGGATTGTGGAAAGAAAGCAAAAGAAAGGAGGAGACAAGGAAAATGTAGGAAATGTGTGCAAAAGTAGCTGCTGGTGGTGGCCTGGCAAAAACTCTGGAATAAGCTATAATACTGTTTCTAGTATATTGGTAGATAATATTTATTTCTTTTGTTTTACCAAGACAACTTCCATGAGAAAACTTGTGAATACTCAAAATGATGTCTTCTCCACCTCCATGCTCACTGGGGCTTCATCACATGGATTGTTGAGCAAATTATTTCAAAGATTAATCTACTATCTAAAGTTATAGGCATAAATCATTTTGGAATCCAAATTTTTTTATTCTAAATCCAGGATTAGATCTTATTGCTGTCAAATGAGCATGGATAGGTATTTCTTATGGAAACTGCATGCTCTACAGATCAAGAATCCCAGGTATTAACATTCCCATTTGAAAGCTAAAATTCTGAGAAAAACGCAACTTTACAGGTCTAATAGATTCAAAATGATAGAGGTGGCCAAAGCTCTGCCAGCCTTGAGGGTGCTTATTTGACAAAACTCCTTGCTAGCATGCTACAGCAGAAGGGGTCATGTTGAATTACCATTTAATCTTCAACTTTTCAAAATAAGAATCCTAGAGAATGCTATAGCACTCTAACTTCCATTGAGAAGATAGTGCTAACAAACCTGAGTAAGACATGATTTCTACCCACAGGGAATTTACAATCTAATAATGGAGAAAAGTTAAGGGCTATAATGAAAGAATATGATACATGCCATGAGAGACACAGTATTTGTGACATGCTTAAGAGGGTGGGCTCTGGACTCAGACTGGCTGGGTTTGAACCATGGTTTGATAACTTACCAGCAACATGAAGTTGTGCAAGTTAAAATTACTAACCCTTTCTCCACCTCTGTTTTCCAATATGTTAAATGGCAGCAGTACCACACTCTTCAAAAGGGATCTCTAATTCCAATGTATTCCTTTTGGTGACTAATTTCTATGCAAAAGTGTTTGAGTATTTAAGAGTGTTCTTATGTCACAGTGCTTGATGTACCATACATGGTGATTTAGAGCCTGAGGTTGAAAATAGAGTATCTAGTGTGTGCTTCTAAAACTTCATTGACTCTCATAATCATTTTGCTTTTCTGTGCCTTAGGTTTCTTCTCTATTTATTTTATGTTTAAATTTTCTTTATTGATTAAGGTGTTACATATGTGTCCTTGTTCCCCCATTACTCCCCTATCCCCCCACTCATGCTCTCACTGCCCTGTTGTCTGTGTCCATTGGTTAGGCTTATATGTAAGCAAACAAGTCCTTTGGTTGATCTATCTCCCTTACCCCCACCCTCTCCTACCTTCTCTCTGAGGTTTGATCGATGTCTCTCTATCTCTGGATCTGTTTTTGTTCATCAGTTTATGTTGTTCACTATATTCCAAAAATGAGCGATATCATGTGATATTTATCTTTCTCTGACTGGCTTATTTCACTTAGCATAATACTCTTCAGTTTCATCCATGCTGTTGCAAATATTAAGAACTCTTCCCCCCCCCCCACCCCCACAGTTTTCTGATCCAGTCATCTGCTGATGGGCACTTAAGCTGTTTCCAAATCTTAAAATCTTAGCTATGGTGAATTGTGCTGCTATGAACATAGGGGTGCATATATTTTTTCTAATTGGTGTTTCTAGTTTCATGGGATATATTCCTAGAAGTGGAATCACTGGGTCAAATGGGAATTCCAGTTTTAGGTTTTTTTTTTTTTTTTTTTTTTTTTTTTTTTTTTTTTTTTTTTTTTTTTTTTTTTTTTTTTTTTTTGTGTGTGTGTGTGTGTGTGTGTGTGTGTGTGTGTGTTTAGCTCAGTGGCTGTGCCAGTCTGCATTCCCACCAGCAATGCACGAGGGTTCCTTTTTCTCCGCATCTTCGCCAGTACTTGTCATTTGTTGATTTGTTGATGATAGCCATTCTGAAAGGTGTGGGATGGTATCACATTGTTGTTTTGATTTGCATCTCTAGGATGATTAGTGACTTTGAGCATGTTTTCATATGTCTCTTGGTCTTCTTTCTGTTTTCTTTCAAAAAGTTGCTATTTAGGTCTGTTGCCATTTTTTATTGGATTATTTATCTTCCTTTTATTAAGTTGTATGAGTTCCCTGTAAATGTTGGAGATTAAACCCTTATTGGTGATAACATTGGCAAATATGTTCTCTCACAGTGGTCTTTCTTGTTTTATTGATGGTTTCTTTTCCTGTGAAAAAGCTTTTTATTTTGATGTAGTCCCATTTGTTTATTTTCTCTTTAGTTTCCATTGCCCTAGGAGCAGTATCAGTGAAGAAATTACTTCAGCATATGTCTGAGATTTTTCTGCCTGTGGATTCCTCTAGTATTTTTATAGATTTCCATCTTATGTTTAAGTCCTTTATCCATTTTTAGTTTATTTTTTTGTATGGTGTAAGTTGGTGGTCTAGTTTCATTTTTTGCAAGAATCTGTTCAATTTTCCCAACACCATTTATTGAAGAAACTGTCTTGACTCCATTGTATGTTCATACCTCCTTTGTAGAATATTAATTGAGCATAGTGGCTTGGGTTGATTCTATTTAAATGAGCAAAGGAGTTTTGTGATAGCAGGGACCTTACCAGTCTTGATCAACATCTAGAACAGTGCCTGGCACATCACAGATGATGGATAAATGTTGGTGCAGCACAACTCAGGGATATTATGAAAATGGTGATACAACAGACATGCACATAATTTTGAGAGTCATGAGTACTACAAAAAGTGACTGGCTTTTCTTGTTTAAGATTCTAAAGTGAGATAAGAGATTAGAAATGATCTCTATTTACAGTTCTCTGCTGATGTTTAAACATGAATTTTGGAGTTAGAAAATAATTTTCTCTACTTGTGGTTCTATCATTTAATGCTTTTTAACTTCAGATAAGTAACCTCTACCAGCTTTATTTTCTTCATTGTTATTTTGGGGATATCACTCTTGCTTTTGAGTATTTTTTAGAGCTCTAATGATGAATGGAATGAAACCACTTGTGAATTCCAAATACTATACAAATACAAATGTGCTAAGCAATGGAAACTTTATGCTCTACATTAGAGGACTAAAAAATATAAACAACCAAAATTGTACTCCTATCACTCAAATCTAAGGCAGTGAAGATAAAACTGAATTGTTTGTAAAAGTTGATCTTATTTAAAATATAGGGGAAATGAACATTCTCCCTGTATTTTATACACAGTCAGATAAGCACAGCTGCAGGAGAGAAATTCTTTCCATCATCACAACAGCTCTTTTTAATTGTTGCATCTAGCTTTTTCTATGCCAGCTCCAAAAATAGTTCCAGTCTGAAGGAAGTGTTTTGAGAATTTGGCTAGGGACCCAGAAGAGGTTACAGGCTGAGTTAAAAAACACACATGAAAATTCCTTCTTCAATTACCCCTATTTTACATGAATTGCATGGCCAGAGTCCATCTTCTGAATGCATTATTCATGTAAAAGTTCAAAATTATTTAGTATCTGTTTCTATACTTCATGGACCCTTATATTCAATAGAAAAAAATATTTCTACATACCCTCACTGTTTATATTCTGAGCAGATTACACACACACACACACACACACACACACACACACACACACACACACTGAGTGGCCAGATTATTATGATCTCTGAAAGCATAATAATCTGGCCACTCAGTGTATATCTTATATAATAAAAGGCTAATATGCAAATTGTCCCTTCAACCAGGAGTTCAACCAGCAGGCAGGCCAGCCAACCTCCCATCCATGTCCCCTCCCCCTGGCCAGGCTGGCCGGCCCAAACCAATGCACGAATTCATGCACCTGGGCTCTAAAATATATATACTGAGTGGCCAGATTATTATGTGCTCAGAGATCATAATAATCTGGCCACTCGGGGTGTATGTGTGTGTGTGTGTGTGTGTGTGTGTGTGTGTGTGTGTAAAATTTGGGGGAGGTATTATTCTTTCAAATGTATTTAGGCAGCCTGTGTACAGTAATTTAGCTGTCAAAATTTTCTTTAAATATAAACTCAAAAACTCACAAAATATATACTTTTATAGTACTTTCCATTATATGCTTAGTCAGTTAAAATATGGAACTTAATGAACTTAGTAGCACTAAATAGAATTTGTGTCCAATGAGAATCTAAGAAAGATTGGTGTAGCCAATTTCAACACTCATGAGGCTTTTTCATGTGTCTGTAGACTTTTAAGAAATACAATAACGTCATCCTATCTCATAAAAGAGTAATATGCAATTTGACCATCACTCCAAGACACAAGATGGCCACTCCCATGTGGTCAAAGATGGCTGTACCCATGTGGACACAAGATGACCGCCACAAGATGGCCTTCAGTGGAAGGCAGTTGTGGCCAGTTAGGGGTGACCAGGCCAGCAAAGGAGGGCGGTTAGGGGGTAACAGGATTGTTGGGGAGGGCAGTTCTGGGTGATCAGGCAAGCAGGGAGGGCAGTTAGGGATGACCAGGTTGGCAGAGGAGGGCAGTTGGGGGAAACCAGGACTGCAGTGGAGGGCAGTTGGGGTGGACCAGGCCTGCAGGGGTGGACAGTTAGGGGCAACTAGACTGTCAGGGGAGAGCAGTTATGGGTGATCAGACCAGCAAGGGTGGACAGTTAGGGGCAATTGGGCTGGCAGGGGAGCAGTTAGGCGTTGATCAGGCTGGCAGGGTAGTGGTTAGGAGGTTATCAGGCTGGCAGGCAGAAGCTATTAGGGGCAATCAGGCAAAGGCAAGCGAGTAGTTTGGAGCAAGCAGTCCTGTGTTGTAAGAAGAATGGTAGTTGGACATCCCTCAAGGGGTCCCAGATTAGAGAAGGTGCTGGCTGGGAACTGAGGGACAACCCCCCCTCCCCCCACACACACACACATGAATTTAATGCACTGGGCCTCTAGTTAATATATAATACACATACTATCCAATTCACTCACTTAAAGTACACAAGGTAGTGAATAGGGTTATCATCACTATCTAATTCCAGAATATTTTCATTATCTCCAAAGGAGATAGCATATACATTAAGTAATTTTTCTTCTTTCTCCCCTTAACTAGGCCTTCACAATCAGTACTTTGCTTTTTTACTCTATGGATATTTAATATAAATTGAACCATGCAATATGTTGCCACTGTGACTGGCTTCTTCCATTTAGCATAATGTTTTTTGAGGTCCATTCATGTTGTAGCATCTATCAGCACTTTATTCCTTTTGATGATGTAATAATATTCCATTTTTTTGGATATATCACATTTTGTATATCCATTCATCTGTTGAGAGACACTTGTTTTTTTCTACCTTTTAACTATTGTGAATAGTGCTGCTATGAACATAAGTGTACACATATTTGAGACCTTACTTTCAATTCTTTTGATGTGTGCCTAGGCATAGAAGTGCTAGGTCGTATGGTAACTGACATTTTGAGGAACTGTCAAAATGCCACAGCAGGTACACATTTTTACATTCCCACCAACAATGTATGACAACTCAAATTTCTTCCCCATTTCTGTTTATATTTTTATTTTTACTTTTATTAATTTCTTTATTGATTAAGGTATCACATATTTGTCCTCAACCCCCCATTCCAATCCCCCAGCCCCCCTACTCATGCCCCCACTCCCCTATTGTCCTTGACCACTGGTTAGGCTCATATGTGTGTACATAAGTCCTTTGGTTGATCTCTCCCTTTTATCCCCACCCTCCCTTTGAAGTCCAACAGTCTGACCCATGGCTCCTTATCTCTGGGTCTGTTATAGCCCTCCTAGTGGGTGTAGAGTAGTCTCACACTGTGGTTTTCACTTGCATTTCCCTTATCTGGCTACTTTCATATATATTTTTCTCTAAAGGTCATTTGCCTGACAACCTTAGCCCTCTAGAGCATGATCCTTTATGGAACATATTGTGAAAGATCCCATACACAAATAAGAGCAGTCATAGATCTTCTACATGAAAGCCCTGCACTTTGCTCCCTGAGGCCCCTCATTGACTGAGTAACTCTTATTCAACATGCATGCTTGGCTGTTATGTTTTACGGAAGGGAACTGGAAGGTCCACTATAGCAGATATTATGGCAAGTAAGAGTAGAATTTTAACCACTACAGTGTACACCAAAAACTAACACAAAAAGATAAAATTGAATGTAAGGTGTGATTGCAAAATAAATTTTAAAATAAATAAATACATTTTCAAGTAAAAAAGTAATAGAAGTGACAAATATCCATCTGCCACCGAAGAAGAACTATATTTCCCAGGACATTTGTGATCCTAAGCATTCAACCAGAGGCCAAATTATGTTCAATATTTTCTAAGAAGCCAAAGCTACATATTATACATTTTAGAAAGATTTCCGTAAAGAATGATTCAAGAAACTCACCCTTTGCTTTTGAATAGATAAGTATACATGGATTTTCTAGATACTTAATTTCCCATTGGCACCTGAAAAATTATGTGATATTGAACTTCATCTTAAATGTGGAAAAAACAAATAGAAAATTTGATTCTACGAAATTATAAAGACATTGTTTTAAAAAAGTAAATTAAAAAAATCTAAAGAATTGATTCTACTTTTTTGATAAAGTTAACAATTAGTTGATTTGTCTCATACTCAGTGCTTACTTTTGCTTTAGAAAATCCTTGTTACTTCAGTATGTGTTCATGGCATACTGCCAGTAAATTAACCTTTCGTCTGCCTTATCAGCGGAATTGCTAGAATTTGTTGCTGTTGTCACTGGGTTAAAATGCAAACCTTAAAGCTGCACAATATTGAATGTATGAATGAACAGTGCTTTCTGCCTCACTTATTTGTACATGCAGAAACCTTTTTCTAAGTTGTTCCAATATCCCTTCATGGAGACTAATAACTAATATACCATACACAGAAAAAACCCAGCATCTTTTTAAAGTATTTCTTTATGTGAAACACATGTTACATTTCTAGCCTTTATCCTGCCTCATTTTCAGTGGGTCTATAGCTAGTTATGTCATGACCATTTTATGTGATCATGAACAATTACATATCAAGTACACACAGAGTTACCTCATAGAGCAACATAAATTTTCTTAACAATTCCTGTTTTCTAGATTTTGAGAGCATATAATCGAGCCTTCCATCAGAATGTAGTAAGGCTAGTTAAAAGACAGGTCTGTGGTAGCCTGTAAAAACTTGAGAGGCACAGGTGCATCATAACTGTGTAAGAGTCTCTCATGTCAGGCTCTGGGATTTTCTGTGCAGTAGACCCAAGAATGAATTTCTTACCCCAAACAGATCAAAATTAAGAATTCTTTTTAAAATTGGGTTGTTGCTTAGTCTTGTATTACAACAGTGATTCTAAGTATTTGCTTCCTTTCACTATGCACAATTCTACACTGGGAAATTCACATTTTATTGACAATGGCTAATTGAAGTGTATTGCACTGTCAGTATTTAGATGCTTCCTGTTTTAAATAGGATATAGTTACTTCTTTTCTAAATCTAGAGTTTAAATCAGAAACATTGTATGATATTTGCTAATTTTATTTTGTTTTCCTTGCAGGTTTCTGAGGTGTCTTTTCTGAAAGCTCTTCCGCTTTGATTCCACTTTAGAGCTGTCTCTTTATAAACTCCTCTCCTTACCACCACCACCACCACTCAGAACCTAGTGTGCTAATTCTTTTTATTTCTTTGATTCTCAGTTTTTCATAGTCAATTTCCCTCATCCTGATTTTGCAGCATTTTTTTTTTACAATTGTAACATCCTTACCAATCTTAGTCATTAAAGCCAAAAAATAGGGAGAAAAGCTTTTCTCCCCCTGAACTGAGACCATTTCACAAATTGAAGGACAGCCAACAGCATATGCTTTTTGCCAAAATAATTGAAAACATCAACTGAAGACCACATAATTCTTTTGAAAGTCCACCAGTTATTTGAAGTAACTTTGGCAGAAGAACAAAATAAAACACTCAATATTTTAACCTTTATGGTTGCCTTCTTAGAAGTTGGTTTCTAATTTGGTTTTTAGTTATTCTGATACAATTTTTGTTGTATGATTGGCTTTTTGTTTGACTGGACCTAATTTTACGGAAATGAAAACCTAAGTGCTAATGAAGAAAGATTTCACCAAAGCAAACTGTGATCTCTTTACATTTAGCTTGAATTCATTTTTAATCTTTTAACAACAGCGGTAATGCTGTGGTAGAGAGGGTGCACTTTATTTTATTTTTGCTTTGATATGACCGCTGTTGATGTTGCTCTGATTCGTGATACCATGTGGCTGACTTTAGAAGTCTGTAGAGAATTTCAGAGAGGAACCTGTTCTCGTGCTGATGTAGACTGCAAGTTTGCCCATCCACCAAGAGATTGCCATGTGGAAAATGGCCGTGTGGTGGCTTGTTTTGATTCTTTAAAGGTGAGTCTCATCTAAATGCGCATAATGTTTAAATTCAATCTGTTTATTTCTATTTTTGAAAGGTGATGTGCTTTGAAATTGATCAAGTTAATAATAGCATGAAAGTGGTTACATTCTTCTTTTGTTTGTTTTTTTAAGACAGGATGTAGACCTTGTGTTTGTACAACTAAGCCAGACTAAAGTTCACCCCATCAAAGGCACTGATAAAGAGAGATAGGTTTAAAGAAAAAAATTTAAGAATTTTTGTAGGAATGAGAAATTTCAGCCTTGCCGTAATTCTTTGTGTACAATTTAGGTTTTGAGTACAAGGATCATAATCCTCATATAATTTAGAGAAGTCCTCTACTGAATTATGTTATCAAAATACACTTGTCAAGGACCAGCCAGCTTTCAGAAAGAATAAGCTGAAAATATTACTAGCCAGAAAAAAAAATGATGACATCTTAATATTTCTTAGTCAAAGTATATTTTGAATGTTTAACATATTGTTGTAAAGCTAAATTCACTTGTTTTATCTTCCTGAACTGCTATTTGACCAATCTCAGTTTTGTCAGTACAATTTGTAAGAAAAGTCCTATCGCCAAGGCCAACAAACCCAAATAATATGTAGAATAAACAAAATATGAAAGCAAAGGAAATAGTATGTAATAATAAAACATATACAATTGCAGAACAAATGTATTGATTTTCATGTTTTACTCAGTTATCCTTAAATTAAGGATAAAGATGTATAAATTAAAGCTTAGCAAGAAAAAAGCTTAAAATTTTTGTATGTCTTTTGACCAAGCATTTCTAAATATAAAATTGTATTCCAAGGAGAAAAAGCATAGAAGTAAAAAAGGAATAGATTCCTGGTTTAATGAGTAAGATTTGCTAGGATACATTAAATATTTTTTTCAAAATGTGTTAAAATGAATTAACCTTAGCAAAAACTTTCCAATGTCTTGATATTATTTTATACTTGTCATGACCAATTTTACCGCATTACCATTTTTATTTATGCATTCACCAATAGAGATGTATTCTTTCATGTGCTCTTTTCTTCAAAAAACATTTGTCAAGTGATATTACTTGAGTAGTTACTTTTACTTATTTTGTAGTTACTAGTTTTTGTTACAAAACATTCCAGTTAAAGAATGAAGCCTTGTTATCATAGATAGAATGGTAATCTCTACCATTAAGAATGTCTGGATTACTCTTATTTGCAGTAATTATTATGACTAAAGGCTTATTCTATTTTCTTTATTTCAGTTTCATTCAAGTTTCCATCTACAGTTATTTTATATATTATTTAAATCTGCTGCAGAACTGGGCAGTGCCATGTAATGGAAGAGCATTGGGTTAGTTGAGGGGAGGGGGTGCTGCGGGGAGGGATATGTCTTTCATCCAGGCCATAAAAAAGATCTTTCACTGCACTAGGAACTTCACATATTTATTTTCAGGAGCTCTGGGTTGCAGTCCCAGCCCCACTATTGACCTCGGCTACTTGAGTTCTGACACAACTTGGGTTCTGACACAACTTGAGTTCTTTCATCTCTAACAGATGTATCTTCTTCTCTACTTATCCTTCATGATATTTGTGGAGATTCCAATAGATAAGATAAATAAAAAATCATCTATTATTATAAAAGTGAATTAAGTGAAAGGTTTTTTTTCTTTTCTTTTCTTTTTTTACTATTAGGAATCTTCAAAAACAGTTCTATTAAGTCAGTGTTTATTATTTAAAAAGATATACCGGTACACGTTTCAAATCTATATGCCCAAATCTAGTTGCCTGAGTGTCATGTTAGTTCTTCAAACTAAGTATCACTGTTTTTATGGTTTACTCTTTGACATAGAGTTCCTTTCAGGTTTTGTAATGTCTATATTCCCAGGCATCTGGTGAAAGGAGACATGTGATGTTCCTAATCATTGTTACAGTTCAAACCAGTTCTTCCACTTAACGGCAATAAAGTGCCACAAAGGAAACATTTTGAGGAAAAGTAATATAGAAAGTGATTGTTAACAAAATGCATACTGTACTATCACTTCAAAGCTTGGAAAATACTTAATTCAGAAACTACATAGATAATAGCCAATAAGTATTAATAAACCTCTTATTTAAAATATACTATCTATTCACTGCATTCAGAGTTTAAAATATAATTTTGCATTATGTTAATACCTGACGACCAGTTACATAGGATATAATTTGCATTATTATTACATTATAAAATTTTAATGAAATCCTTAATGTTTCAAATATACAATACCTTTCAAAAAGTTGCTATTTAGATAGCACATTTGTCACAGTTCCATGTCTGCACAAAAGCTTTGCAATTCTCTTCTTTTATATTATCCTTATTCTAGACATGCTTGAAATGTATGCTAAGTTGAGGGTAATTGATCTATGTGGATTGTACTGTTATCATATCTATAATACACAAATTACACACCTCAATGGTTATTGCAATATTTTCTACCCTCCTCTTGAGTTTGTATAATTAAAGCACCTTCAAAATGCACCTGTTTCTTCTTTTATGACTGGTTAAATAATTGAAGCAATCATTTGATGAGTTTTGGCTGATGCTTTTGTTGCTTTTTGTTTTTATTTTTTATTTTTATAAGGACTCCTTTAACAGTAGGTACTCTACCAGATGATGATGGTTCTTTGCCTTCATAATAGGCAAAATAAATATGTCCTATACTGACTTCATAATGAGAGAATATTGTGAATATAAGGAGGGCAAACTTGATGGCTAATTGTGCATTGCGCTGAAGTGCTCCGCCCATCACTTTGTGAATGTTGAGTGTTCAATGATAAAGGTTTCACTATCTTTAGATAGAGCCCTAGAGAGTGTAGCCCATAGATTATTTTCCAGCTACATAAAAGAGTATTGTGTTACGTTGATATGCAGCTGTTTTTTACTCAATTGCCTAGTCTGCTTGACACAATTTATTTAAAAAAATTCACTCCCAAGTATTGCTTAACTCATTATGCACCAAATTCTTGATATTACAGTTTACCATTGAGTTGGTTTGGTATTTTTAGTGAATGTCCCTGGCAGTTAACAAAGCATCATCATTAAAAATTCCAACATAAAATCTGTGAGATTATTTTAATAGTCAAGAATGTTATCTTCATGTATTTCTGCTTCAACAATGTCATATATTGAGCCTTTCCTTTCATACCTGAAGCAGTGTGATATCAGCCATCTGTTATCCAGAAAGAATATAAATACTATCATTATTTCATTATGACATATCAATACCCATCACATCTGCCCAATACATTCACCACTTTGGGTAGTTTTGTAACAAAAGTTATCGGGAAAGGTCTTACCATCTGGCATAGTCAAAAAACAGTCATGTTAACCCATATATATTCCTAAAGTATTTGGACTGGGTAAGGATCACCCATAAAACAGTCCCACACTATCTTTAAACATCTCATATGATCACAAGCATAATATTTTCACAAGTGAAACCTGTTTTATATGCCTAAGAATGTGAATCTATCCTTGTAGGTCAAATTGTCCTATTGTTACCAGTATATTTTGCGCTTAGTATCACTAGTCACAACAGTTTTCACTAGTTTAAAATTTGATCATCTTTTGACTGAATATTTACCTCATCCCAGTTTGCTAAGGGAAAATTTACAAAGAGCAGAAGACTCTTAGCAACATAATCCCAAGGGTTGCTGGGTTATGCAAGATTTAGTACCATTTTTGATCTCCATCAGAGGTGTGTGCTGCACTATAAAGACATAAAGGCAGCACCTGTCATCCTTAGACTCAAGAAAAATAACATTTTACTTAAGGATCTCTGTCTTTTATGATACTAACCTTAAAAAGGAACTGGTAAAGGTCAATGCTATTTTGGACATTTCAAACAGCACTCGAAAGACTTATGGACAGAGACAACTTTTGTTGCTTTCAGTTTTACATTCCACATATGAGTGAAATCATATGGTTCTTAACTTTTTCTGACTGATTTATTTAGCTTAGCATGACATTCTCAAGATCTATCCATGTTTTCACAACCGGCAGTGTTGCATCTTTTCTATAGCTGAGTAATATTCCATTGTTTATACGTACCACGTCTTCTTTATCCAATCATTGACTGGCCACTGTGAATAATGCCATTTACAATGAACACAGGTGTGCATATATTAATGAATAAATGTTTTCAAATTTTGGGGTAGATACCCTGAAGAACAGTTGTTTGGTCAGATGATAACACTATTCTTAATAGTTTTAGGAATCTCCGTATTGTTTTCCATTGTGGCTGTATCAGTTTCCATTCCCATCAGCAGAGAATGAGGGTTCCCTTTTTACCACAAACTCTCTAACACTTATTACTTGTCTTGTTGATAATAGCCATTTGAACAAGGATCCGGTGGCATCTCATTGAAATATTTTTTTACAGATGTCGTATTTTTCCCCCATTGACCCTGCTCCAGCCCTCACCAGGTCTTCGCTGCACTATTGTCTGTGTCCATGGGTTATGCACACATGCATATAAGTTCTTTGGTTAATCTCTTCCCATCTCTCCTTCCCTCTGAGACTGGTCAGTATGTTGCATGCTTACATGTCTTTGGATTTATTTTGCTTGTCAGTTTCTTTTGCTCATTAGATTCCACATATAAGTGAAATCATGTGCTACTTGTCTGACTAGTTTATTTCACTTAGCATAACACTTTTTCAGGTGCCTCCATGCTCTCTCAAAGGTAAGAGATACTTTTTTACAACATGGTTCTCCATTGTGTAAATGTACCACGGCTTTTTAAGCCACTCATCTAATTGTAGTTTGGATTTGCGTGTCCCTAATACCTAGTCAAGCTGAGTATCTTTTCATATATCTGTTGGTCATTTGTATGTCTTTTTCAGAGAATTTTCTGTTCATATCTTCTCCCCATTTTTTTTTATTTGAATTGTTTGTTTGGTGTTGAATTGTATGAGTTCTTTATATATTTTGGATATTGATCTCTTGTAGGAGATATTTGATGAGAAAAATTTTAAAAAAAACCACCTTTTTTAGAAAACTGCGATATAGAGACAAATTTATTTTTAAAAATATATATACTTCCATTACCCAATCGAAGTCTTCATATATTTTCTTTCAAATTTTCTTTTTAAAAATACATCTTTACTGATTTCAGAGAGGAAGGGAAAGGGAGAGAGAGAGATAGAAATATCAATGATGAGAGAGAATCATTGATTGACTACCTCTTGTATGATCAGGGATCAAGTCCACAGTCCAGGCATATACCCTGACCAGGAATTGAACCATGACCTCCTGGTTCATAGGTCAACACTAAACCCTGAGCCACCAGGGCCAGGCCAAAATTTCTTTCAGTGACAACTGTGTCTTTAAAATAAGATTAATTTGCTTCATGGACTCCCAAAGGATTTTCAACTTGCGAAGGAATAATGTTTTAGAAATATGCTTAATTTAAAATATACCATTCTTTAAAAAATATGTAGCCATCAGAAGTTATGTTTATGATAACTATGTCAGAATAATAATAAACTTTTCCTTCTATTGACTGCCTACTATATACCAGAAACTTTTCACATGCTGACTCTAATCTTTACAACACCCTGTGTAAACTTTACCTTTGGATGGGCCAGGTTTCATCAGCTGTGTGGTCTTGGATAAGTAACCAAACTTTTTGTCCCCAAGTTTCCTCCTTTGTGAAAATATAGAACCTATTTACACCTAACTCTGTAGGTGCATTCAAATGAGATGATCCAAGTAAGGTGCTCAGAACAGATCTTGATTCATCATAAGCACTCAAGCAATATCTTTCAAAAAATAAATTCTGGATGTCCTGAAAATTTAAACATGAAGAACAAAATTAAATCATGACAGTACTATGATAATGTGTAGGTGGACACATAATCATGTGTGGGGAAGATCTTCTAAGCATTCTATCAAAGGTAGAACCAATAAAGGCAAAGGATTATTAAAATGGACCACACAATAAAAATAATTTCTGAATGGCATAAAACACTACAGTTAGAAGATAAGCAATAATTTGGAAAAAAATTGTGACACACATGACAGATTATTTTAATATACAATGAATTTTATGAATAAAAAACACAAACATTAAAGAATATTTTCTTGCTCAGCTGGTATGGCTCAATGGTTGAACGCTGACCTATGAACCAGCAGGTCACAGTTTGATTCCCTGTCAAGGCACATGCCTAGGTTGCAGGCTCAGTTCCCGGTAGGGGGCATGCAGAAGGCAGCCAATCAATAGTTACCTCTCCTCATTGATGTTTCTATTGCTCTCTTTCCTTTCCTCTCTGACATCAATAAAAATGTTTTAAAAATATTTTCTTAGTAAAATAGGCAAAAAACATAAACAGCAGAGCAACAGTTTGATGTGATCAATTTATCTTCTTCAACACCTTGAGGACATTTTATGAGCCCTATTGACACAGCTACTCTGAGGCAGCCACTGTTTCATCTGTCCCTGTTATAATAAGCATGCTCCTCCTCCCTTCTAACCTCCAGTCCAGAGGACCTTCACTTTCTACTGTAGTCCTTTCTGCATTGTTTGTATATTCTTTTACAAATCCATTACTTATTATTATTAATATTAGAGAAAGAGAGAGAGAGAGAGAGAAAGAGAGAGAGAGAGAGAGAGAGAGAGAGAGAGAGAGAGAGAGAGAGAGCGCTTTATTAGACAAGGCTAGCCTCTAAGGAAAATGAAAATCATCTCTGTTAAATAAATTTTATGATATTAAATATAATGTTTGCATACTCAAGTCTTAAAGGTAAGAATTTAGTTGAGCATTTCCTCTACAGCCTGGAGCTGAGAATAGGGAATCTTATTGCAAACCAAATACCTTCCTTCTCCCTCTCCACTCAGTGTCTATATCTATATCTGATTCATTCATTCATTCATTCATTCATTCACTGGATAGGTACATATTGAGTGCCTATTGTGTGCCAGGCATTGTGCTAGTCATGGTATCTAGCAATGAACTAGAAACAGTCCCTGACACCATGGAACAGTCTAACTGGGGGATGGTCAGGCAAAAAAGAAATAACTGTTGAGGTTAATGACATATTATTAGGTGTGAAGGAAAATGAAGCAAGGAAAGAACACAGAGAGCAGCAGCTGCTGTTCTTTCAAATAAAATACTCAGGAAGGCCTCTCTAATGAGGTGATGTTTGAGGAGATGCATAAAGGAAGTGAGGGAGTGAGCTATGAAGATTTCTGAGAACATTCCAGGCAAAGAGAACAGCAACAGCAATAGCCCTGAAGCAAGAATAAACCTGGTGTGTTTGAGGAAATTCAAGATTACTGGGGTGGGAGGAGCAAAGGGATGAAGGGGGAGAGCTGTAGGGGATGAGGTCAGAGAGATCTTGGGTTTAAGGAGATCAGGGAGGAGTGTGTTTATCATGGTAAAACTCAGGGCAGTTAGCCTGTCCTGTGATGAGCTTCTTGGGACTCTCCTGATGTGTATCTTTTTCCTGCTGTTTTTTCTCCTTATCTTTTGCTCTTCATAAATCTTAGCCATTAGTTTAATCTTCTCTGAGTCTTGTGAGTTTTCTGGCAAAGTGCCAACCAAGTTTTTTTCATACATTATTCTTTATACATTATTTACTTGATGATTTTTAAAAATCTTTTTTCCCCTTTTTATTAAGAAGTTGTTTCTTTTTATTTTTTAAAATGTAATTTTTAATTGAAAAATAGTTTAATAATTAAAATTTAAAAACAACTGGTTATTAATTGATGAATATATAAATAAAGTATGGATTTATACAAAATAATATTACTTATTTTAAAAAGGAACAAAGTATGAATATATGGATGAACTATGAAAACATTATGCTAAGTGAAAAAAGCCAGCTCAGAAAGACCACATGTGTGATTTCATCTATGTTAAATATCTAGAATCAACAACTCCATAGAGACAGAAAGAAGATTAGTGGCTGCCAGGGGCATTGGTGGTAGAGGTGAGGGGCAGTGGAAAGTGATTGCTAATGAGTAAAAGGTTTCATTTGGGGGGTAAAAAATATTCTGGAATTAGATAGTGGTAATGGTTGTACAATTTGATGAATGTACTAAAAATCAGTGATCTGTACACTTTAAAAGGTGAACTTTATGGTATATGAATAATATCTCAAGAAAATGTTTTTAAAAATAAGCATGATAAACTGTCAGAGAGGAGGGATTTTGGGGTCTGGATAAAAAAGGTGAAGGTATTAAGCAAAAAAACCCACAAATCATAGACACAGACAACAGTGTGGTGAGTACAAGAGGGGAAAAGGGTAGGGGCAAGTAGAGGAAGGTAAAGGGGGGATAAATGGTGATGGAAAGTGATTTGAATTTGGATGGTGAACACACAATACAGTATACAGATTATATATGACAGAATTGTACAGCTGAAACCTATATAATTTAATTAAGCAATATCACTCCAATACATTCAATAAAAATATTCAAACTTAACTATAAAATGACATGCAGTGAGGTCTCCCTCTCATCTCATTTTTTCAGCTAATTTGTTGATTTCCCAACCAATATATTTAGTCCTACAGATATTTTATGTATATATATGCAAATATATACATACCTACCATTATTAATTTTTTACACAAATAGTAGCATACTGTTCTTCTCCTTGCATCTTTTAGTTAAAAATGTTACAAGTAAAAGGATGAGGAAAGATAATACCATGATGGCATTGGTCAAAAGAAGCCTTGGGATGCTATATTTATATTAAAGATAAACAAAATTGCACACTGATATTGGGCTCTAGTTAGTAACTCTGTTACTCACAGGCAATGTAAATATTCTATGTAGATGTTAGGGTTCAGCAAATAAGTGACTAGATGATAGATAAAGGTAGCAAAGTTTCTTATCATCAGAAAAAATAATTTAAAAAGGAAAAAGGAAGGCTAGAATGAATCAAGATCATGAAAGATAAAGAAAGACTGAGAAACTGTCACACATTGGAGGAAACATAGCAAGTAAATACAATGTGAAATCCTGCAATAGAAAGGATATTAGGGGGAAATTGGTGAAATTCAAATAAGGTTTTTATTTTAGTTAACAATATTGTAATAGAGTTAATTTCCTGGTTTTGATAACGGTGCTATGTATGGTATGTAAGTTGTTGACATTACAGGAACCTGAGTGGAGGGCATGCAGGGACTCTCTATAGTTTCACAATCTTTTGTAAAATTATTTAAAAATAAAATGTTTTTAAAAGTTAGCTTTTTTGGTCTTACACATGTATCTCCTGTCTTAATGCTCAGAAATAGTGCAGTGTTGTGTCTTTTCTTTTTTTTTTTCTCTTCTTTTTTGAAAACTTTGGAGATGGTAAGGAGAAAACTTTCAAACTCATAAAATGACTAATCCTGCAACTGACCCCATCTAACTGGATGAGTCAGATGATTACATTGTTAAGAAAGCAATCATATCCATAACATCATTTCACAAACCTAGCTAGTCAAGAATTTTGACTTTAGAAGGAAGACCTTTCAGTTCAAATGATTGCCATGTAAGAAACGGGAGATAGTAAGGAAGAGGCACTTGCTGCAAGTCACGTAAGCAGTTATCACAAGAGCCTGAGGATGCCTGTGTTCTTTTAGTCATGTTAGTGTGGGTTTCCCCCGCCCCCTGTGAAGAAGGAAATGGTGTAAACAGCAACAGGGCTATTGTTTTATTAAATAAAAAGTGTCTGGCTTTTACACTGCCTGTGAAGTTTTGCTGCTTTCCTTCACATTTTGTACTTCAAAAAGGGTAAAAGCCAACTTTCTCTTTCCTAATCCCTTCTTCGCTTATTCTCTCATGACAGTGTAGTTAGATGGACAATTTAATGTTTCATATTTAGAATTTTGACAATCGTTTGTGCTATTAACTTTGACAAGGAAGAAAAGAGGCAAGGTACTCTTTATTTTTATTCAAAATTATCTAAATGAATGATACTAAGCTTTGTCTGATTGCTGAGAGTCAGGACTCTGAGCTATCTCTACTCCCTTGTCCATTCTTCTTCCTAAACCCTGCTTTGTTGAGTTAGTTAGCCAGAATTGGGGATTCTAACGGGCTGTGGCTCATATACATCTTCATTGCATGAAAGTCTTTGATGTCTGATTTTGTTATATACTCATTAGACTAATGCCATGGTCAGCTCGAGGGGTACCTGTTACAGGTCAGCTGAAAATATTGTAGTAGCAGCATCCTATTATGGGTCAAATATTGTTGTTTTGTGGGAACATAGCTCAAAATATTTTCTCTCCTCCTCCTCCAAGCCAAATTTGCTATTGGCTATCTGGTGAGAAAGGACCGGTGATATGGTCAGTATTAAGATTGATGCTTTGTTATAGGAACCCCATTTAGTATGAGATATCTGAATATCTCAAGTTTGAGAACTGTCTACTATTTGTCAACTCTTTTGCTTCAAAGAAACTCTTACATGTTAGGGAAATATAAGTGATTCTACTTGATCATTAAATAAATTATCTTCATGTTGCATAGCTTTATGAAATAATTATATATATTTATATATATTGTCTTTTTCTTTAGTTTAAGTTTTTGTGAAATGTGGATAAGGTACTTCTGTGCGTATGGAAACGGCAATTAGTTCTTCTAGGGATGTCAATTTATTTATAGAACATCATTTACTTACTGTTCTTTTTGCTCTTACAGATGAGGTTTCTGCTTATAACATCCCAGAGGTTACCCTGTTTTCCTCTATCTGTCTGCTGCTTGATTAGTGACCTATAGGGTTATATATTCCAGGGGAAATTAGTTGTATGTTATTTCCTCATTATCTCTAAACAATCTATTCATTTTATTTTTAATTTAAATTCTTTATTGTTGAAAATATTACATATGTCTTCTTTCCCCCCACTGTCCTTTCCCCAGTTGCTCCCCCCCCCCAGCACATCAGTCTTTGGTTTCTTAAATTTGTTTTATTGTTGCTGCTGCTGTTTAACCCAAATTTGCAATCCTGCTTGGGTTTTCAATGCTTTCCCATGTTTCTTGATATTGTTTTCTTAAAAGCAAGTAAATGATTCCATTTGTTCTTTAACCTTTTATTTTCTAAATAATCTTCACTATTTGGATTTAACCATGTTGTTTCTAGAGTTTATCTTTTCAATGTCTTTTCGTGACGAATGTGCATAATATTGCCTAGTGTCATGTCTTATCTGTTATTTAGTGAAGTAGATATGTCTATAGGATGCATCGGGTCATAGGTATTTAAGTGTATGCTTTAAATTGGATTTATTTTTCTTTTACTACTGGGGATATATTTTTCTATTGAAACTGAAATTTTTATTTACCCACTGGGAATTTGTAGAAAAGAAATTAGCCTTTTATTCTTATCCATGTTCTTGTAGGTAGACATTGGATAGTAAAGACAGTTTCTACATTCTAAAAACCATCCATTTCTTTGAAAATATGGAGTCCACAGTGATATAACTGTTAAATATGGCAAATTCCCTAACCTAAGACATAGGCAATGTGTCAGCCATGATTTACTAGCTAACTGTATTTGCAGTAAATTTTAATGCCTTTCCTTAGCATGCAGAAATGCAAACAAATATTTTTTTTAATCTACGACTTTAAGCCCTTCACCAATCTTTTATGTGTCTAGGTATTATGAGTAGGCTGCATTGTAGTATCAAACATCTCTTACTCATTTTCTAATACTTTTGGAGGCTATATGTTTTTAAAGTGACATATTTTTATGACCACAATGCCTTAAAATTTTTGGTTCATTTTATTTTGGAAAGAGAGTAATACCAAATATTCTCTTTTTGAAGCTGTTTGTATCTTCAAGAGCTCTGTGTTCTTATGCTAAATATTTGATGAACACCTATCCCAGAAGTTGTTTTTCTCTTGTTAATGTTTATGCTTATCACATGTTCCATTAAATGAACTCACAAATTTTCCAGCTCTTATAAAAACATAATCTCTAGTATTTTTGCAATTTCCTGGTTATTTCCCTTTTTATTAGTCAGGAAAGCATTTTATATAGAAACAATTTCATTCTTACCTTAAAAACAAGTGAAAATTTTGTTTTTATTTTGCTAGTACCCACTGGAGAAAGGATTTATTTTCCAAACTTTATTGAAATATAATTGACATGTAATGTTGTATATGTTTAGGATGTACAATGTGATAATTTTATACAAGTATATATTTTTAAATATTACCACAATTAGGTTAGTTAACACCTCTCTCATCTCAAATAATTACCTTTTCTATTTTTGTGGTGATAACATTTAAAATCAACTCTTTTAGCAATTATAAAGTGTATAATACAGTATGATTCACTCTAGCCACCCTGCTATACTAGTACATCTGCTCCCAAGAACTTGTTTTAACTAGAAGTTTGTGCACTCTGACTAATATCTCCCCATTTTCCCATACCCAGCCCCTGGTAACCTCCATTTTACTCTATTTCTAAGTTCAACTGTTTTAGATTCCTCATATAAGTAATGTTATACAGCATTTGCCTTTCAGTGTCTAGCTTATTTCACCTAGTGTAATAGCCCAAGGTCCATCCATGTCAAAAAGGACAAGAATTCCTTCTTTCTTGTGGCAGAATAGTATTCTATTTTATATATTTGAGGTTATTGTATAATTTTTCCAAGAAGCTTTAGAAGTATTCTTGATATATGCCTCTTTCTTGTGTGAAATATAGACATAAACATAAAAATATATGAAATGGAGCGTGGTATCAGCAAGTGGCATAAACATAGCAAATGTTGCCTTGTGAAAATAGCTTTAACAGGGGCTTCTTGTGTGGCCTTGATCAAGTCATGAAAATACTACTACCTCTTCATACAAGGGCAAGAAGCAGTACTCAATTTGTAGGACTATTGGTTATGGATTACTACAAGGATTTTATAAAGTCAATGCTCAAAGTTCTGTTAAATCCATTCAGATTTCTATATATATTCAATTCCCCGAAGAAATGATTCATTCAGCAAACATTTATTAAAATCTATTACTTGTTAGGCACAGGGATCAGTATTATGCAGAATACAACATTATGGAAGACATGGTCCGTGCCTGACCTCTTAGTATGAAACTGTTTGTGTTATTTGCCATAAACCAGGTACAAACTAACTGCTAAAAGAGTCCAAGGGGAGAGGCAGGGGCTGGGATTACATACAGCTGTGGTGATTAACGCTGCAATCGTGCTGTTTGAGGTATTCTTTGAAAGAGGGATAGAAAGATATTCCAGGCAGTTAGAATACGCTAAACAAAGATAGAGGCGGAAATTATTATGTGTATTCTGGATAAAACAGAGCTTTTGTTGGCAGAAAAATAGCCTCAAAAGCTAGGGATAAATTTAAATTTTATTTTGTAGCTTTTAGGAACCTGACAATTTTTTAAAATTTTTTATTGCATTTTTTTTACAGAGTGGAAGAGAGAGGGATAGAGTTAGAAACATCAGTGAGAGAGAAACATTGATCAGCTGCCTCTTGCACACCCCTTCTGGGGATGTGCCCGCAACCAAGGTCCATACCCCTGACCAGAATCGAACCTGGGACCCTTCAGTCCACAGGCCAGTGTTCCATCCACTGAGCCAAACCGGTTAGGGCAACCTGACAATTTTTAAGTGATGACATTATCAATCTATGCAAAATGAATTGGTAGAGCAAAAGAGACTGGCAAAAGGGAGATTTCTGAGAAAGTTGTTTAAGTATTGAAGATATGAAATAAGAATTTAAATTAGGTGGTAATAGTGGGAAGGGAAAGCCAATGATAGAGTTGAGATACTGATAAAGTTAATGTAGTTAAATAAGAGGAGGTTGACATTCTATTCCAGTCTACTGCTATTGTGCTCATCTTTATATCCAATCTACCATACTTGTTTCAGTTTCACATTAGATACTATCTTATTTACTGCTGTATCTTTTGTGTCTAGCACATGTAGCAGATACTAGGATTTTAGAAATTATTTGTTGAATGAAACATGAGCTTAATTAATCATTTTGATAAAGGGAAAATAAATATGGGTTTTCCTGTAAGATGTCCAGTCATCTCTACATCTGCATTTGTACTTCCACTCCAAGTTTAGCTTTTTAAGTAAATATGAATTGAAATTGTATACTCATTTGCTGACTGACATCATTCAACCACATTTTAACCTAGATTTGATGACCACTGATTTTTGTTAATTTAATTCTGTTCCTTAGCATTATAGAAATGTTCTTTGGACAGATGCTGTTGAATATTCTCCAAATGTTGCATTTTGAGTGCTTTTACCCAATATGCGGATTTTTAAAAAATAATTTTTGAGTGGCCATTGTTAAATATTATTTCATAGCAATTAGTATGATAATCTAGTAATATTCAAGCATAATTTTTGTCTTAAAATGTTTAGAATTAAATTTATAGCAGATGGCTAGCGTGCAAATCAAGGTATTCTTGGAAGCCTGGTTAGTGCTAATAAGGTCATTTTGAGTCAAGTATAAAGTTATAATCTTCAGAAAAGGGTTTTGTGTAAAAGGAGACTACCTAGTCCAATAAAAATATTCTTAAAATTTCATTACTAGCTATTGTTCTGAATGCCCAATGAAATTTTCAAGGCCCAATAAATTTAATCATAGAAAGGCAAAGAATAATTCTCATAGAATAATTTCAAAGGCATTAGCATTTATAAATAAACTTAACTAGAACCCTTAATAACTAGAAATTAATCCAAATAATCTGCTTTTAAAAAATGAGGAAATAAGAAATGGGAAAGGAATTTCAAGATGCTGTTTTTAAGTGTCATCTGGACTTATCAGGTATATCTTGGAGTTCATGCAGTCAGATAAATCTCTTATACCTTTTTCATCTTCATCTCCATTTCTGAATAGTGATTTTTGTTTTTCAGAAGAGATTACCTTGAGGCATAGGGTGCAGTCCTTAGTAATCAAGATGTGATTCAGCTTTGGGCAACTGATTCTATTTTCAGACACAGGAAAGGTATCTGGAACATTTTAGAAAAATATTTCCATAAAGAAAGGAACTTAAATTTGACCATTGCAAATAATGCTGCAATGAGCAAAGGAGTGCATATATTCTTTCAAATTAATGTTTTGGGTTCCTTCAGATATATTCCCATCAGTAGATGAATGTATATAAAAGCTGTTGTACATTTATACAATGAAGTACTAGTTGGCCCTAAAAAAGAAGGAAATCTTACCTTTTGCAACAGCATGGATGGACCTGGAGACTATTATGCTAAGTGAAATATTTCAGTCAGAGTAAGATAAATATCACATGATCTCACTCATTTGTGGAATCTAATGAACAAAATAAACTAATAAACAAAAGAGAAACAGACTCATAGATAGAACAGACTGACAACTCAGAGAGGAGGTTTGGAGGGTGGGTGAAAAAGGTGAAGGGACTAAGCAAAAAAACAACACTCAAACACAGACAACAGTATGGTGATTACCAGAGGAAAAGGGGGATGGGCCAGGTTGGAGAGGATAAAGAGGGATAAATGGTGATGCAAAGAGACTTTACTTTAGGTGGTGAACACATAGTGCAATATAAAGATGATATAGAATTGTACATTTGAAACATATAATTTTATTAACCAATGTATCCAAATACATTAATTAAAAATTAGGAAAAGAAACTTAAAATTATTTGAATATTTAGCAGCATTTAACTGATGTCATTAATATTTTTTCTTTATTAAGGTATTACATATGTGTCCTTATCCCCCCCATTGCCTCCACATCCGCTCCCCACTCATGCCCTCACCCCCACACCGTGTCTGTGTCCATTGATTATGCTTATATGCATGCAATAAGTCCTTTGCTTTATCTCTCCCCCTTATCCCTACCCTTTGCCTTTCTTCTGATTGACAGTTCTCTGTCTCAATCTGTTTTTGTTAATCAGTTTATGTTGTTCATTATATTCCACAAGTGAGTGAGATCATGTGATATTTATCTTTTTAATACTGATTTATTTTGCTTAGCATAATGCTCTCCAGTTCCATCCTTGCTGTTGCAAATGGTAGGAATTCCTTCCTTTTTGCAGCAGTATAATATTCCATTGTGTAGATGTACCACAGCTTTTTAATTCACTCATCTGCTGATGGGCACTTAGGCTGTTTCCAAACCTTAGCTATGGTGAATTGTGCTATGAACATAGGGGTGCATACTAGTATATACTTTCTGATTGGTTTTTCTAATTTATTGGGATATATTCCTAGAAGTGGGATCACTGGGTCAAATGGGAGTTCCATTTTTAGGTGTTTTTTGTTTGTTTGTTTTGTGTTTGTTTTTGTTTTTGTTTTTTTTTTTTTTTTAGAAAACTCCATACTGTTCTCCAAAGTGTCTGCACCAGTCTGCATTCCTACCAGCAGTGCATAAGAGTTCCTTTTTCTCTGCATCCTCACCAGAACATGCATTTGTTGATATACTGATATAGTCATTCTGACAGATGTGAGATGGTACCTCATTGTCATTTTGATTTGCATCTCTCTGATGATCAGTGACTTTGAGCATGTTTTCATGTTTCTTGATCTTCTGTATGGCCTCTTTTAGAAAGTATCTATGTAGCTCTATTGCCCATTTTGTGATTGGGTTATTTATCTTCCTTTTGTTAAGTTGTATGAGTTCCCTGCAAATTTGGAGATTAAGGCCTTATCAGAGATAATATTGGCAAATATGTTTTCTCATGCAGTGGGTTTTCTTATTGTTCTGTTGATGGTTTCTTTTGCTGTGCAGAAGCTGTGATGATGATGATGATGATGATGATGATGACAATGATGTCATTAATATTTTTAATCAGTAGCATATGTTTAATAGGATACTGACAGCTAAAACTAAAGCAAGTCTATCTCACTTTTTCCAAATTTTAAAGACCTCACTTGAATGGCATATGACATTTACTCCATCTTTGAAGTATTAGTGATAAAACATACAATTTTCCTACTATAGAAAATAAGGAAAAAATGACATTACTTCTAAGTCAGAGATTGTAGAGAAAAGGAAAGAAATATAGGAAGAGAGGAGAGAAAACCAAAAGAAAGCCAGAAATGAAGGGAAGGGAAGTGAAAAAAAAGGGAAGGAAAGGGAAGGGAAGGGGAGGGGAGAGGAAGGGAGCGGAGGGGAGGGAAGGGGAGAGGAAGGGAAGGGAGGGGAGGGGAGAAAAGAGAAGAGAGAGAGAGAAGGAAGGAAGGAAGGAAGGAAGGAAGGAAAGAAGGAAGGAAGGAAGGAAGGAAGGAAGGAAGGAAGGAAGGAAGGAAGGAAAGGAGTTTGAAAAACACCTATTGAGAAAGTTTTTCATTTTTAAATACTTCAGCTCCAATATTAATGTATTTGAAATGAAATCAGAATGAAAGTGAAATGATTAAAATAACATACTAATGAAAAGGGGGTGTTAAAAGAAAGTAAGACTCTTCAGAGAGAGAATTATTTATGCCATTTTATCACACATTTTCCACTATAAACTCCTCATCTCTTTTTGAAGTGAAAATAAAGATCTGTGATTAATTATAGCTCATAGATATATCATTGTTCCTATCAAACTTGCTTCCCCTCCTCAATAGCACCATTAAACGTACCCCTCGTCATCTTTCATTTTCACCCCATGGTTTTTCTTTTATTTCTGCCACTACTAGTAGGGCAAGTGCTAAAACCCCTTCTAGCAACATTTTTCATGTCTTTGCAATTGCAAGAGATAAGATAGGTAAACTCCTTGGTGCAAGCTCCATATCCTATTCTTCTTTATGTCTTCACAGTATCAATAGTCATTTTATAGAGAGTTACTTATCTATTCTAATAAAAGGGTAATATGCTAATTAGACTGGATTGACCAGCCATCTTCCAATGTTCGACTTACTTCTGCATAAAGCCATGGTGTTGGGGGCCGAAGCAGAGGCAGTTAGGGGAAAGATCGGGCTGGCAGGGGAGGGCAGTTGGGGGCAAACTGGCCTGTAGGGGAGGGCAGTTGGAGGCATTAGGCAGGTAGGCAGGTGAGTGGTTAGGAGTCAGTGGTCCTGGATTGCAAGGGGGATCCCAGATTGGAGAGGGTGCAAGTCGAGCTGAGGGACACCACCCCCTGCATGAATTTCATGCACCAGGTCTCTAATCCTATATAATAAAAGGCTAATATGCAAATCGACCAAACAGCAGAAAAAACAGTTGCTATGACACTCACTGACAACCAGGGGCCAGATCTCAACATAGGAGCTGACCCACAGTGATCAGTGCACTCCCACAGGGGGAGGGCTGCTCAGCCAGAACCTGGGTTCATGACTGGTGAGCACAGCAGCAGTTGTGGGGGCCTCTCCCACCACTACAGCAGCACTAAGGACATTTGACTGCCCACTTAGGCTTATTCCTCATGGGAAGTGGGCTTAAGCCATCAGATGGACATCCCTCGAGGGCTCCTGAACTGCAAGAGGACACAGGCTGGGCTGGGGGACTCCCCCACTTGAGTGCACAATTTTTGTGCACTGGGCCTCTACTTAACCAATATGCTTTCTTTTATCAGGCAATAAGAACAATGCAATTCAATACTATGGTTGCTAGATATCTCAGAGCTAAATTTCCTACCCAGCTGAAGCAATTCACCTTAGTCTAGATTTTTTTAATGTATTTTTTATATATTTGTTGCTGTTGCCCTGCCTTTACCATTATATATCACTCTTACTATTCAGGTTTATGAAAATGATCTTCTTGAAAAGGTATCTTTATTGTACGTTATTTTTTAGCTCTTCTGGAAGAATGTAGTTGCGTAACTAGTGAGAGAGCAAGGGAGCAAGGGAAGGAGATAATTCTATTTCTGAATTTCTTATTTGAAGCTTATTAAGCTGAATTGTGGTGTATGGTTGTTGTTGTTTTTTCTTTCCATTTTGCTGTGTAATTGTATTGCAGGTATTTCAGTAATGCAAGCTGGGGGCTTTGGTGTTTATAGGTATAGCGATACTCAGAAGTAAACAAGTGCTGCTGAGACTACTCTTAATACATAAACAAAATAATAATGAATACTTGGATCTCCTTATATTTAACTGTTTTCTTTACAATTAAAAGGACATAGTGATGTATGAAATGTGTTTTCTTATTGCATCCCTGCAGGGTACAACTGATGAACTTTGGATTCAGTGCTAGCTTTGAGGTTTGGAATCTATCGATACTTCAGCTTCTGTTTGTCCACGCTGAAATGTCATGATCTGCACTGTGTTGTTTGCTTAGTTGATGTGAAAAGCATTTTCCTCTTAGCTTGTCTTTTTCCAGATATTATTTTGGAGAATGAGGAGAAGGGGTAATGCTTACAATTGAGTATGATTTCAATTCAGTGAGTAAAATTATTAATTTATTAGAAAACTGAGGAGACTTTACTACAAAATATTTTATTTGCTTAAATTTGGGCATATAACAATAATTTAGGAAAACACTGGGGAAGTTTATAGAGTAAATATAAGCAACATGTCTTACAAAGCTCTTACATATTTAACTTTATAACTAATACAACTCACTACCATAATTTGTAAACAGAAAATGAATATTTTTGAGGAGTAATAGAATAGAGTTTTGAGAAGCCCTGTCCTTTTTTTTTTTTTTTTTTTTTGGCATAACTTAAATTGGCCTTACTTTATAGCAGTGTCCCAGTGCATAGATGTGTGCACATTCAAAAGAAATTAATTAGAAGATATATTTTAGTATCACTATTCACCCTTTCTCTATAATAGAAGTGTCAACGAAATTCACAATCGACCATGACAGATTGAAGCACACACATGGAATTGATGCTAGTGAGAGCTTTATATGTGTGGCACATGCACCAGTCAACACACACACACACACACACACACACACACACACACACACACCATATTTTCCGGCGTATAAGACGACCCCCTAATTTTACAGTTAAAACATAGGTTTAGGCCTATATTCGCTGTATAAGACTACCCCCCACTTCCGAGGCAACACCAGTTCTTTTTTTAATAGACTGCCTCTCTGACTCTGGCCAATCTGAGCAGGCTTTTAGAACATGTACACTGTGTTCTAGTAAAAAGCCTGCTCAGATTGGCCAGAGTCAGAGAGGCAGTCTATTAAAAAAAGAACTGGTGTTGCCTCGGAAGTGGGGGGTAGTCTTATACAGCGAATATAGGCCTAAACCTATGTTTTAACTGTAAAACTAGGGGGTCGTCTTATAAGCCGGAAAATACGATGTGTGTGTGTGTGTGTGTGTGTGTGTGTGTATGTGTGTGTGTGTATATATATATATATAGAGAGAGAGAGAGAGAGAGAAAGAGAGAGAGAGAGAGAGAATAAATTTGCTTATTTCTTTGAAAATATATTTTGTTTATTTTTTACAGAGAGGGAGAGAGATAGAGAGTTAGAAACATCCATCAGCTGCCTCCTACGCACCCCCCACCGGGGATGTGCCTGCAACCAAGGTACATGCCTTTGACCATAATCAAACCCGGGACCTTTTAGTTAGCAGGCGAACACTCTATCCACTGAGCCAAACCAGTTTTGGCTAAACTTGCTTATTTAGACCTGCTTTCTAATGTTGCTAAACTTTTTCTACCCTATGGAAGCACTCCAACTTCTCTTTCAGATAATTGTTAGCAACACAGCAGTAAATATCAACACGAAGCAGATTATTATTGTAGATCACACAGGGAGAACAAAGGGTAAAAAATTTAACTGTAGCAGTGTTTCACTATATTCTGCGCAGTGATAAAACCTGGACATTTTCAAGGTCCACCTTTTCTTACTCCTTTTTAGTAGGATCAAGTTTCTAAGTTTTCTAAATCTCCATTTCCAGCTAATGAAAATAAAATAGGATCCCACTGAGTCTCATATTTACCTACTCCAGGACTTCTGTAAGGATCAAATGATATGAGGCACTTGAAAATGCTTCACAGACATTTCGTTAAAGTGTAAACTCTTTCTACCTGGCTATAAAGCAAGTTGTGTTCTTGGGCTGAAGAAACTCCAAGGAGGATAGACACTAGGGAGAGGAAGCCAGGCATTGCTACATGATGTCATTACCTGGTGCCCACAGTGACCATTTCTGGGCTGGGCTGGGCTGGACTGTGGGCTTCATTTTGTGCCATGGGGTCTTGGTAGCATTTGCTGCTGGCTGCAATTTGGCTGGGTGTTGCTCCAGGGTGGTGGTGGGGCCTGTGTTCCACTTAGGGGAAGCCAAATGTTGGTTTGTTGGCACCAGGTCCATGGTGTGAGTTTTTTGGCAGCTCCTGAATTGAAAGTCTTTCCCCTGGTGGTCAGTGCATGTCATAGCTACTGGTTGGACAGACACTTAGCACTTTAGCTCTCTCTCTCTCTCTCTCTCTCTCTCTCTATATATATATATATATATATATATATATATATATATATATATGTATAATTACTGAGATTGGAGATGTGGAATTAAGATATCAAAGAAACTTTCCATTTGGATTATCAGTAACATAAAAAACATGCTCAATAAATAGCTAAATCCATTGTTGGATAAGACAGTATTCCCATAGAGCAGAGGTTCTCAAAATAGTTAGCAGACTAGCAGCACCAGCTCTACTTGGGAACTTGTTAGAAATGTCAATTCTCAGGTCAATTCCCTTGAATATCTGAATCAGAAACTCTGGGGGTGGGTCTGTGTTTTAAGAAGCCTTCATGGTGATTCTGCTTAATAAAATTTGAAAATCATTGATTTAGAGAAACCATGCCTATTCAGGAGAATATCAACTAAAGAGGATATTTCTCAGTTTCAGAATTCTCAGCAGTTGGTCCCACAATGCTTCTTCCTTCCTTTTCCTCACTTTTCAATGGCCTTATTCTTGGGTTATTGTTTATGTTCTGATATGGTAGAAAAAAGGTTGTTATGTTTCTCCCCCCAAGGAATACCACAGCCACAATGCTTATTAGCTAATGTGGCTTAATTACAGATAAGGCTCTGAAACATACTGCACAAAAGACAGCAGTTTCCTTTTAACCCAATATTTATCAAAAAATTTTGACCACAGAACCATATTTTTATATAACATATAAAAATTTCTCATAGAACATTACATTACAGATAGTTGGGCAAAATAACATCAGTGTCCAAATGTATGAAACAAACAAAAAAATTATTTTCCTATTATAACCCTTTGGAGACATTAGTGACTTTTTAATAACCCAAGAGCTCTATTGTAGGTGTTTTAAGCTGCTACAAATGGACTTTCATAATTTTATATGCAGCAAGTGTGGTATATAAAAGTGTGTGTGTATATGTGCATACTTATAATATTTATTAGTTCTAGTTAGTTTTTAACAATAGAAATATGTGTATGTCCATATATATCACATATTCAAACATGTTTCACATTTATATGAGTCAATATTGGCATCTAAGAGGTTGGCATAATGATATAAAAATTAAAAAAGGAAAAATTAGTTTAAAAACTTATAAACTACTTTATAATGAAGTTCAATTTTAATCTTATATAAATAATATTTAAAATTTCTTCGCTATAATTAATTATTTGTTTGTTTTTTAAGCACCATTAACATCTTCTCTTATTGTCTCTTATTTGTTTTACTTTATCTTCCTAATTTACCAAGAAAAATGACTTGCCTGATTTCTTTTTATCATTTTAATGCTGTAAATAAAATATAACAGCAGTTTGGCAAATTAAAACATTTAAAATATACCAACCAAAAAGTGTGTTGCTCCAAACCTTTTCATAAAATAAAAATTACTTTAAATGTTTAGTCATTATGATTCTAAAGTGAATTTTCATTATGAGAGACCTTAAAGTAAGAAGCTTGTGATGGTAGACAGGTATCTCTTGATTAGATAAACGGATCTCCCTAAGTAAGCATTGGCTTATTGCCAGTTGAAAAGGGAGCAATAATTCTTTTATCTTTTCAGTTATTTGCAAGGATAAGATTAAAGCCTGAATCGGCTTCTTTATCCTCTGCTATTTCACCTATCATACCACTGAGCTGTGGGAGCAACAACTGTTTAACAATATCCAGTTCTAAGAAGAGAAGTGTCCTTGGCTCTTTAACATTGTATATAAGTTCCCTCTCCAGGCACATGATAATTTACATTACTCACAATATCAAGAATTTCTCATATATAATGCATTACTTTTGTGGAGAGGTAAAGTGGTAAAACATAGTTTGTAATCTGACATATTTTAATACTTAATTCATAGCAACAATTTTATTTCCTTTTAAAAGAATTAATAAAGAGAAATAAGTATTATATTTTTATATTTTGTACTGATTTTATTTTCTAAACATACTAAATTTCCCTTTTTATTTTTCAAAGTACCTCTGAAATATTTAGTGGCTGAAATTATTCCTAGAAAAACTGATGAACAGAATTGGAAATATAACTTAGCAATGATCAAAAGGTAATCAGAATCCAGGGCACTTAAATCCCAGTATAGCACTCTAATAAAATCCTGAAATCATATTAAAATTTAGACTTATTCCCACTTTGTCTAGGAACAAATGCATGAGAAGTCAAAGTATGAATAGCCTGTAACCTGATTCTAAACAGTTGATTCATTTCAACACTGGATTTGTTATTATTGCTATTTTCTCCAGCATATTGTCTTTAAAAATATAAGTACACTTTTGAGTCCTACATGCCCAATTGTCCAGTCACTTATAAAATTCAGGTTTCCAATTATCTTCAGCAAGTATCTCTAACACTTTGTTTTTAAACAGCTGTGGGAAAACACGAATGATGTTATATTGAATAGAATTGATGTGTTTATATTATTATTAAAGTGTTTACTTGATGTATCCAGGTATTGGGTTGTACTTGAAGTCTTTAGATTTATATACTTATCTCCAAATAAATTTGCAATATAGAAAAAAAACTGAACATAACTCTTATTCATATACTACTTTTTAAGTACTGAAAAAGTCAAACCCTAGTTCCCAAGCCTGCAAATCATCACCCTACTTTGCACCATCTCAAAGTATGTACATTCTCTGGTCATTTAAATCAAATCTCCACTACTATTGAGTCTTTTGTGTGTATAGTGTATGTGAATTTTTATTTGCCTGTGATCTTAGTGGAATGAAATGCTTCAGAACAACACTCCTTTCTATTATGTGATACAGTTTAATTTTTTCTTTCTGCTTTGTGATAGCGTGAAGCTACAGCACTCAAGACATTTGAGGTCTGAGTAAATCTGCTTCCAAATGGCACTACTATTGATTTTTTACAGAGAGGAAGAGAGAGGGATAGAGAGTTAGAAACATCGATGAGAGAGAAACATCAATCAGCTGCCTCCTGCACACACCTTACTGGGGATGTGCCCACAACCAAGGTACATGCCCTTGACCGGAATCGAACCCAGGACCTTTCAGTCCACAGGCGGATGCTCTATCCACTGAGCCAAACCGGTTTAGGCAAGCACTACTGTTTGTAAGAGTCTTCTTTTAGAATGGTAATGAGAATCACAAAATGTACACAAACAACTATTTCAATGAGCTTCACTTCCATCTGTTCTCTATGTATATCAGGTTTTGCTGGACTGCTCTTTTGTCAGGTCATGGTTGTTTGTGTTTCAACTCTAGTAACCCAACTCCTAATAATATGACAATGCTTCTCCCAAACCAACTGGCAAAATTCTATTGTGCCAACAGTTAATAAAAAGCTGAGCTAAGAGAGGACAGGTTTGTACTAATTGTTCTGCTTCGGTAAGGATGAAAGTCTTAATACATATAAAGCACTTCGAACAGTGCCCGGCACATGATAAATACACAATAAAGTTACCTGTAATTATTCAGGTGTACATGCTGTAAAAAAAAAAAAAAAGGACATTTAGTTCCCTTGTCTTACTCATTCTCAAGTAACCCAGATCCATAGATACTTAAGAAAACATCTCATTTTCCATAAATGTATCTTAAATAGCTTCTGGACATGCCTAACAGCCACTTGATGTGAAATAATCTTAGAAGGAAACTAGTAGCCCAGACAGTAGAAATATTTGAACTAGTTCATTCCTCAGTCTAGTTAATGTCAAAGTATTGTGAGGTAATTGTGTACTGGTTAGGAATGTGAGCTCCAGATCCAGAGCACCTCTGTTCCAATCCCTTCTCTGCTACATTAGATCTGTCAGTTTGCGTGTGTTTCTTTAATTCTCTATGTCTCAGTTCCTCACTAACACACTGACCACCTAAGGTTGTTTATTGTGAAAATTAAATGAGTTCATGAAAATAAGGCACTTTAAACAATGTCTGGCACATGATAAACACATTCATAATAAAGTCAGTTGCTATTATTCAAGTGGATGTGGTGTGAAGAAAAGGGAAAACCATTTCACAGAGTTCTATAAGGCCCTTAAAGGGATTTTGTCATTATGGCTAGTTTCAAGATAATAATGGAAAATATAATTTTATGGAGGCCTCAACCTGGTCTTTAAATATGTTTCAGCAATTGTCACATGCCAAATACATGTGCTAAAACTGTATATTATTCTTCAGCACACTCATAAATGGTAAGAATTAGTTCATTTCTAAAGGTCATTTGACCTTATATTCTAGAGTCTAGTATTTAAAGTCAATGTAAAACATGAAACAAAATAAAACCAATTACATTCTCGAGCTATACTTAGTAGAAAAATAACTGGAAAAGATTGGCACAGTGATGTTTTATACTACCTAGTTTATTTCACTGTGTCACTTTATTAACTACTAGAGGCCCAGTGCACAAATTTGTGCACCAGTGGGGTCCCTCTGCCTGGACTATGGGATCAGGATGAAACTGGCTGACATCCCTTGAGAGGTCCCAGATTGCGAGAGGGTACAGGCCAGGCCAAGGGACCCAATCAGTGCACAATCCAGGGCTGGGGAAGAATACAGGAGGTTGGCCAGATGGGGAGGGATTGTGGGAGGGCTCCAGGGTGTGTCCAGCCCATCTTGCTCAGTCCCAATCATCTGGACCGCAGCAGCAAGCTAACCTACCAGTTGGAGCGTCTGCCCCCTGGTGGTCTGTACGCATCATAGCTACTGGTCGAGCAGTTGACTGTCTGCCCCCTGGTGGTCAGTTCATATCATAGTGAGTGGTTGAGCAGCCTTAGCATATCATTAGCATATTACACTTTGATTGGTTGAACAGCTGACTGGCAGACGGACTGACTGGACACTTAGCATATTAAGCTTTTATTATCAAGGATTTTTTTTTTCTAGAATTAAATTTTATTTGCTTTATATAAGAGACATAAACTGGACACATTTTATTTTTCAAAAAGACATTTTCTGAAATTTCCTAATTTTCAGGGAAGGCAAATGAAGCTAGAATAAATGTTTTATTTTATTTTTTTTTCTCACTAAAATAAGGAGTCTACCAATAAAAAGATACCTATTAGACTATCACTAATACATTTGAAACCTTTTTTGATTAATATAAAAGGTATATGTTTTCAAAGAACACAACATTTCTACAAGTGCACTATTCTCCCAATAACTCTTGTTCTAACTGTTGAAACTGACTTGAGAAGTTCAAATGGACAGATTTTAAAATTACTAATTAACTTTTTCCTGTTCTTTGCTTTGCTTTATTTTTTTTTCTTGTTTTAGATTTGGAGATAGGCATTCTCTGGTAGAGATCATATTTCATATTTTTCTCTGTAAAGATATGAGACTTTATGGTTGAAGGATTGATTTATTTTAAAATATAAAACCTCCACTTATCATTTTATCTTCTTTAAACTAACCCCATTTCTAGTCACATTGTTTGTGGATAGCCTTGTTTAGGTTCTTTAAATACCAGGAACAGTTTCATCATCATCAAATATTAACTTCTCACTGAGAGCAGGTGAGCTTCACAAGGTTACTATATTTACTAAGTTAGACTGAGACAGGATAATTTTAAAATACAGTACTTTTATCTAGTACTCTGCCAGGTCTGTTCAAATCCCTGAAATACATTCTGGATGAAACTTAATATACTTGGTAGATATTCAGGCCAAGCAGAATAGATCTTTATTTTTAAAAGAAAAAGAATTTGTATCAGTAAATTGCTCTTCTTATGTCTGGAGAACAAAACAAACAGTAATTTGGCCTAATTTTCAGATGCTTTTAAAAAGACTCCCTGGGCTAAAAACACCACTTCACTTTATTTAAATACACAATGCATTTGGAGTTTTGAGCCTTTTTTTGGCGGGGGAAGGGGGGTGGGGGGGGGAGGAGTTAGGGGAAGTTTTCTGATATTCTAAAATGCCTACACTTTTAATAACAAATTAGCACAAAGGTTTCAGTAAGACTTCTGGTAATAAAAATATATTTATCATTAACAAAATGTAGATGTAGTCTGTGCCTCAAAATGTTTTAATGGCAGTCCATATCATCAAGTAAAACGTTTTGCTTAGAAATTGTATATTTAGTGTTGGGTAGGAATGTGAGGAAAACACTTATTTTAAAGTGGATAAATTTTGCTCTGTTTGGGGTTTGAAACATGATTTCACACTAATGAATTTAACCAGATCCTGTACATAGCCATTTTGATATCATGCTTTTAAATTTCTTTATTTGAGAGAAGATTTATGTTTAGCAAAGGGGGGGCTTATTTTCTTCTTTGTGCTTCTAATTTAAAAATGCAGAGGTAAATCAATAACTATATCTGCTCTTTATATAACCTCTGGGTGGAGGGTTATAGATCTGGCTATAGAGTTGTAATTATTTAATTTATTTTTAGCAGCATACTGAGCTCTGCAAAGATAGATTGTTTAAATCTGAAAAATAATCAGTGCCTTTCTCATCTTATACCCTCCTCCTTATAAGTTTGCCAGATATTTTTCTAAATTTAATTCTTCTTTGAAACTTTATTTTTATAGACAGGAAATTTAATTTTGCCAAGTGGAAAACCCAAATGCAAAGCTAAGACCCTTAGGAATTCAGAGGATTGACAAATATGTTACTTCCCAAGTTTCAATACAGTTAGAACTCACTTGAGACCCTTAAGACATGGAAAACCTAAGCTAACTGACTTGGGTTCAAGGGACAGAAGGTCTATTGTAGGAAATCCAGTTAGACAGATAAGACTCAAAGTTGTAACTTCAGAAGTTGCCTAAGAAACATTCAAATAAAAGAAAGCTCCAGCAGTCATATGGAAATAACTGACAAAACACAGCTTTGACAAGGGGTTTTGGGAAGATAATTGTAGCAATCATAGGCAAAATATACATTTTTGTTAACTTTTGGAAAATCAAGTAAGCAGATCTTCAAATAATGTTGTTTTGTTACAAAGTTGATGGGTACAGGGGGAAAGGAGGGAATGATTCCTGGCCAACGCCACTATCTCTTTGGAGTTGGCATGTTTTTCCCAAGTCTGCATGGCTATTCTTTGGGTCCTCTGGTTTCCTTCACATCCCAAAGATGTGCATGCGAGGTGAATTGAGGAAATTGGGATATCTAAATTGTCCCAGTCTGAGTGAGTGGAGGGTGTTAGTGTCCCTGTGATAGAAAGGTGTCCTGTCCAGGGTGAGTACCACCTGTGCCCAGAGTTTCTGGGAGAGGAAGGTCTGTGGTACACACTCTGGCAAATGTTGGACTAAGTGATGTCTAAGAATATTTCCAGCTTTACTATTTAATATTTCTGTGACATGTTGTCTATTATCATATAAACTTCCTCAGTGAAGTACCATTTCATTCTTTCTGATAGAACTAATTCTGAATCTTTGATAATTCCAATAAATGAGTTTGCATTCTTATTGAATAAAAATTAATTTTAGGATTGTCTAGAAACTGATTCTGAAATGTCCAATACATACATTATATATATATGTATATGTATATATATATATATAGTAGAACTATTGTAGATTGCCATTTTTCCTGAATATATTATTTTGCTCACTAGAATTAAGCATGGCCCCCCTACTTCTCTCTGTCTTTCAATATGCATAACCAAAGGTTGACTGGAAAAAAAAATGCGCATAATGGCTATTCAATGTCATCTTACATATTTTGAATAAGTATCTGCATAGACCTTATGTGTGCATAGAGAAACGTAATGCTTAAGCAGTCATTTTCCTGTGCTTCAATAGATGATTGTTGCTTGAATTTGAGTATTCCACAGACAGAGCTGAAGAAAAAAAATGTTAAGTTGCCCTCCTCATCCCCAGACACACATATAAAAACATTAAAAACATAAAAGCCTAATTTTCCTGTAATAATTCATATGTTCAAAACTTTTGTATGGAGTCAGTAGTTAGGCGTGATGGTCACTCACCATGCCTGTCTTCATCCTAACCTAAATGAGGAGCTCTGGCAGGCATCAAAGTCATTTGAATATACACTTGCACCACTGTGGGTGGGAAAGCTGAGCGGCTGACAGGATTGGGAGGGAGCCCTGTGAAGCTTTTGGTGGGAGGAGCCATGGAATCAAAACTGCTTTCCCCAGCAGTCTACTTCCTTAAATTCCTTGTAGCTGGCCAGGTAAGCTGGGACTGAGAGTGCCTTCTGATTTGCTCTGGGCAAGTAGAACCCAGGCTGATTCCATGGAGAGGGCTGTTTACAACTTTAAGGTAAAGGGGGTAGATTGAGTTTTGGAGAATTTGACTCTATTTAACTCAATTCACCAGGGTAGAAGAAATGGGGAAAGGATTGATAGATAATATATTATATTGAGCATACTTACATTAAAAGTTATTTGTTGTTTATATGGAATTCAAATTTGATCGGAGTCCTATATTTTCATTTGATAATTTGGCAACCCTAGATAGGATTCTAAGCAGAAGCCCTAGCTAGGAAGAAAGGGTGCAAGTAGCTGGTGTCCTCTTTGTCCTTGTTCTAAATCGCTGTGGTAGGTGACTGGATGGGGTGTGCAGAAAAGAGAAGTGAGGGAACCCTACTAGCAGATTTGACTGACTTCTGGCTGAGATACCCTTTTATGTTATTTCATATCAAATGCTATATAGTAAGTGGATTTTGAAGTTGCATGATTTTATGTGTATTTTATTTCTTAGAGTAACGCATTGAATGTCATGATTTTTCTCCCCCCCCCTTTTTTTCTTTTTTGCTATATTTTAATGACATTTTATGCTCGCTGCCATCAACTACTTTCAAAATAACTTCCATGAGTACTTAGCATCAGAAATGCCGTCTGACTGTTGGTAACTTAATACAAGTGTAATTCAATTGTCTCTGGGTTTTAATTTGATTCTGGCTGTCTATTTGGAAAGAGATGATGAATTCTTGGGGAGCTTATTATTGAACAGACATTCAGTTAATATTTTTCTAAAGTGATTGAAGGTGTTTGATTAAATCAGGGGAAATTGGATTAAGGGCAGGGAGCATATACGGGGTATTAGTGAGGCAGGCTTGGTTTCACTGTGAACAGCAACTATGATATTTTGTTATTTGTCCTTCAAAATTTTCAAGTGAAAAATGTAAGGTCATGATTATTTGAAAACCAAATGTTTAATATGAATGCAGCTGAATATTGTGTCTTGAAGTACAGGGGAACATATTTCTTTGAAGAAGTCAGTATATGCAATAGAGATACATAAGAAGGCCCCACCTGTGTGATTATCCCCAAACCAGGTATTCACCTTTGTCCAAGTAGCTCATGGGAATTTGACTTGCAACTTGTTCTGAAAAACATGGGGTGGGAGTGGAGCAGTTTGAGAAGGCAGTTTATTCTAAACCAATCCTGGTCTTTCAGTGCTCCCCCTAGGCAGGCCCAGATGCTCTTTAACTATGAATTTTTTGAAGGTGCCTTTATTCAGCTTTGTAGGGTCCTGTTTCCTGGAGGTTCCTGAACTCTGCAATTAGACCAGAGTTGATGTCTGTATACTTTATGGATTCTTGATATTTCTGGTTCAGTTATACTGAATTACCAGAAATTTTCAGCCATATGGTCACATCTCTGAGTATATATTCAGCACACACACACACACACACACACACACACACACACACACACACAAAGAGAGAGATATAAATTAGTTATTTTCTGGGGCTGCATAGGATAACGGTTCATTTGGAACAGACAACCAGGAACAGCCTTGGTCACGTGTTGGCCATGGTTCTCCTCTTGGAGCAAGATAAAAGAACTGATGAAAGGAAATAGCAAGAGAAAGAATTGGGCTTCTAAGGCAGACATAGTGTAAGGCCCTGTGAGATTATTTTTACAAAGTTTATTCATTCAATCAGCAAACTTTTATGGAGTGGTCACTATTAACCAGGCACAGAAACATTCCTGAAGATTCAAAGATGAGGACGATATAGCCCTGCCTTTAGATAAGCTCAAAGTCTAATGGGGAGATAGGCATGCAAACAATTTATCACAGTGTACACAGTGATAAGTACAACCATAAAACTAAGTACAAGGTGCAGCTGGAGTCACAAAAGAGGGAAAGATAAATAGCAATGGGGGTGGGGAGAGGGGCTCAGGAAAATTTTTACAGAGGAAGTGTCATTTGAACAGAAAATCCATATTGGGTAGTGAGAATCTGAAAACTTGGCTTCTGTCCTTAGCACTGCTTGTTAATTAGGACAAGCCACCTAATCTCTTTCTCCGTAAGATAAAGGTGCACAGATGTTACTTAAAAACTGTTTCAGCCCTAAGCGTTGCAATTCTGGTAAACAAGTTATCTTAGTTGGATATTTCAGAACAATGGTGTGATTGTTGAGTCTATTACTCCCTTCATCCTTTGGAGGTCACAATTTGAAATCTGTCTTGAGACAGATAGGCAAGAAAATTATTCTGCTTCTCCCAGCTTCTTACATATTCTAACTTGATTTCTGGTTTGCTCCAGTCATTGCCCTGTATATGTATATCAGTGCTGACTACAGTAGAGGGTGTGTTTATTTGGCTGGCCCTCCCCGTGGGGTCTACGTTTAGCCTCATTTAATTTTGCCTTCAATATATACAGGAAATGGTTTATTTTAGACTTAAAAATTCTTGTCTGCATCCCAAATTTAAATTATAACCTGTATGTAAGATTTTTAAAATGCCGTGTGTGTGTGTGTGTGTGTGTGTGTGTGTGTGTGTTCATAGATAGTAAAATATTGGAGGAAAAAATAATACTGATTACATTTATTTTTATAAAGACAGAACTCTAAAAAGGAGAAAGTGGGGAATTTGCCATTCTCATGCTGACATCTGGCTGATAGTTTATATTGACTCTCTTTTAGCTCTTTGTGATTGTTTCTAGCCTTTTATAGGTCTGCGATGGTTGTAGGAACCCAGCAACCTAGTATGTATGATTTGTAATTTTAAAATTGCTGTACTTCCTCTGAGAGGTCATGTCTATGCATGTAAGTAGTTTTCAGTGGTTTAATATAAAATCAATAGGATTATTTCTTTTAATAGATGATCATTTAAATGGGATAACTTTTTTCATAGAACAAATCATCTGTTTGTTGCCTTTATTTAACATTTAACTTTTAACTCTTGGTAGCCTAGAAGAGCAGTAAGATATCTTTGAAAACGTAATTGAGTTACTGTATTTTAGAGGACTTCCCTCTATAATTCAAAATGTATTAAAAGGCAAGTGATTTTGAAAAGACCTGTTTCTGTTAAGAAACTGATTGACAAGGTGTCATTTTCAGCTTAATAGGGTCCTTTTCTTGTTCTGATAGTAGAATTTTCTGTCATGACCATGAAAATACATTTCTTAGGATTTGTCTACCACCAAGTATATGGGAAAACTTATATCTGACAGAATCTCCTAGTTCCCAAGACTTAGATGGGATGTGAATCTCTATAATGCTACTTTTTTATCTCAGTCAAAGTCTTTGACTGCATTTGTGTAAAGCTTAAAGATAAGAAAGGGAAATAGATTGAATTTTGGAAGTTTTATAAATGCTTTTCAACCTTGTCTTTGTCTGTCATCAACTCTTTTGATAAAGATATATTTTGAAAATTTCATTGGCAATTTTCTCCCCCTGCAGCTTTTTGGATGCATTTTCAAAAAGAGTAGATAAGAGAAGGAAGCTGGAAGATTCATAGGTATAGTAGCACTTATTTCAGCAGAGAATCACTTTCCTATTTAATCACTTTGTTATTTTCTTAACTCAGTTACATAGTCTAGATGACAATGGTTTGTTTTAAAGGCCAAATGAAGTGGAAAAAGTGAAACTGAGGCTAGCATAAATGTTTTCACTCTAATATTTTCAATACTTTTTAAAATTGTGTGTCTATATGTAGGAGAAGAAGGAAAAGATCTGCATGGCTTGACAGGTCTTTGTGCTGTTTCTAGTACATAGTTAGCTCTACCAGTGGATGGTGACTATAGTATAAACCTTTATGACATGGTCTAATATTTTGAACTGAGCACATGGCAGTTCTGAACTTCTTGGTCTTCTACAGGACATGGGACACCATTGACTTGGCTTGGGAAACCTGAGGTATGATTTTTTTTTTCAGACTAAGAACCTTTCTGGGCTGTTATAGACCCAGTGTGAGAAGGTATCTTATGACCTATTCAAAGTGCTTAGCTGGCTTGGACATGATTAAAACCTTTCTTTAAAAAATCCTCATCCAAGGATATTTTCCCATTGATTTTTAGAAAGAGTGGAAGGGAGGGGGAGAAACAGAGAGAGAAACATCTCTTGATAGAGACACATTAACTGGTTGCCTCCTGCACGTGCCCTGAACCAGGGCTGGGGATAGAGCCTGCATAGAGGTACACAACCGAGGTACATGCCCTTGATTGGAGTCAAACCTGGGACCCTTCAGTCTGCAGGCCAACGCTCTATCCATTGAGAAAAACTGGCTTGGGCAACATTGGAACCTTTTTTGTTCATAGAAATTTATTTCCCAAAAGACAAAAACAGTAAGTGATTATATATTGTGCTGGGCAGTCCTTTCCCTGCCTCCAACCTACCCCATTTATACATGCTTACCAAAAAGTCCAATTCCCTACAAGGATTAAAGCAAATGTTAGCCAATGTCAAAAAAGTTTGCCCTTCCTCCATCGAAACTCCAATTAAAATGTTTTGGTGTAAAATTAAGTCTGGGCCTTTTGAAGACTAAATACTATACAGAGGAGATTTATTATCCTGAGTTCTAAAGATGTTTTGGAAAAAAAAAAAAAAACTTAAGAGCCTTGGATTTTTTTGTTTTTGTTTTGTTTTGTTTTTGAAATATTGTGTTCCACAGATAACATTCATATAAATTTATTTGGTCTTCTCATTTACTGTTTGGGTAGAAAATGCAGATATTTTTGTTTTTTATAAACGTTCTTTAACATAAGCAACAGTTTCTGGTAAGGTACTATGGCTATGCATCTGCATTTTATAAAATTAAATTATGGATTCTGTCATTCAACAGATAATAGTTTATAAAACAAATAAAATTTCATAAATAAGTTTTTTAACAAAATATCGTGCTGCCTTATATTCCATAGTTCATTTTTAAAACCCAACTTGATGTACTTTTTAGAGTAATTCTTTCTCTTTTTCTATGTCTGAATACTGTTTTGCTTTGTGGGGAAAAATGCCAGTTTCTCAAGATAAAAGCTTAAGAAACGTTATTATATGTAAAGGAAAATTATATAAAAACACAAAGGCAGGTAGTAATTCTTTATCTGAAGATTGGTAAGACATGCCAGATACCCCTTGTTTTCTCCCTCCTTTCCTTCCTAACCCACCTCTGATTGTATTTAATGGAAATTATGTTAAAACTATAAATTGTAACAAAAGTCAAACTCCTAATTATTTCTTTCCTCTTTTTTTAAAAAAATGATTGCTTGTTTGGAATTTCTGAATATAAGAGACAGTCTTCATTATACAGCTTTTTTTTGGTGGGGGGAGGGGTACAAATTGTGTTCTGTATAAATGTCCATGGTTGTGTTTGCCACTTATCTGGGAAAGCTACCAGGATTGGTTTACAATCCTAAGGCAATCCTGCTCAGCAGGTGCCTAATTTCTTTTTTCATGACTTGCTATGAAACTGCCCTAAAGTATGGGGATTTGAGAAAGGGTCTTAAAAAATATGAATATGCAGGAAAAGAGAAAACAGTCTAAGGAGGAAAAGGTCAGGAGTAAGTTATTTAGACCTGGTTAGGGGGCAGGATTTCCGAATACCGCTGCAATTAGTGATAAAAAGGACTGAAATTCAGAAGAGAAGTCAGAGAGATCGAGATTTAGATCCTAGCAATTACTGTGATACATGAAATTTCACAATAATTTAATTCCCCAAAGAAAAAGAGATTAGAGAGGAGAGAAAATGATTTAGGACCAAAGTTTGGGGAAATCTTTAATGTCAAAGTGTGAGAAGAAGAGAAATGCTGAAGTATAAACTAATGTGCTTGGCTGTGGAAGACATAAGTATCGCTGCTCCCCAGGGCTGTTAATTCTGAGCCAGATTATCTCAGTTATACTGGGTTGAGACTGGAGAATCTAGGGACTAAAATCCTTGTGACCATCTTTGGCTTGGTGCAGGTTGTAGTAAGTGTAAAACAGAGGCTCATGTTATCTGTTGGAAGGCATATTAATGAGGGAGAATCTTCATTATTGTGATATTTAGTGCATATAAAAATTTATTACAGCTGTAATATGTGCTGAAATCATATAGCTATTCTTAGACTACTTTTATGAATTTGGAAAAAATGAGTTAATACCATTGTAAATTCTTACTGCTAATAAATTTTCCTTTTCCAGGATTTGAAACTAAGATATTATTTTATTTTACAAATCACTTAATTTGATTGAAAATAAATTGATCAATGGGAGAAACAAAAGGACAACCCTGACAGAAAACAAAAGTTGAACATCTAATTTCTCAAACTACATTTTAAGTTGTACCCAGCTTCTTGCCAGAGAAAGTAAAATAATAGAGCCAGCTCATCCCAGTGACCTGATATTTAAAAGAGCAGCTGCAGTGATTTGGTTTTGCATTATATGTTTTGAAAGAGATAACTTGATTCTGAGTGAAATTATAGAAAGGCTTTAGTAACAAGATAAATATGGAAATGTGACTGTGAGAATCATTTAGAAATCATAAATAAGGAAAATCACAGCATGTGTTCAAACCAGTTGATGAACTAATTCATTTTCTCCTGGAACAAAAAAATGTTGCCTTTTTATTCACCCATCTCTAGCATTTGTGAGGGTGAAAATTGCTTGCAGTTTTGTTTGCCTTAAACAAATTATGGTGAACCCAGTAATCTAAATGAGATAATAATTAGCTGCTTTATATAATGCTCATGAGCTAAACACAGCAGGTCACATCTGACAATGTAATACATATCTGTCAATTTTGCTACACATAGTAAACACTATATATATTATAGTAGCCGTGTCAACATTTAGGCAACACTAAAGATGCTTGATTTCACAGGATTGATATATTATTCTGTTTGGAAGTGCTTAAACCATCAATAAAACATCCATATAGCTGTGACTCCAAAATAAACTTTGGTATCAATTATCCAAATGATCTAGAGCCATTTTCTCTGGAACCTAAAGAACAACACGGCAACCAGGTAAAGGGATATATTCTATGGTTAAAAGAATGTCAGTGGATTTCAACATTTTTTTCCTCACATTGTACAGGTTTATGGAAAAGAAATTTAGACCCTAAAATGTCCAGCATAATGGGTCTAAAATTTAAAAATATATATTTATGAGTATGTCATATATTTATATATATTTTTTCTCCACCCCTCAATTGAGGGAAAATTAACATTTTCCCTTGGTTTCCTCATTGTTTGAGAATGCACTTTTATTTTTCTTAGCCATATCAGATCCTTAGAAAAAATAATGAAAATTACTCTAATTCTTCATTTTTAGGGTCGGTGTGCTAGAGAGAATTGCAAGTACCTTCACCCTCCTCCACACTTAAAAACCCAGCTGGAAATTAATGGACGGAACAATCTGATTCAACAAAAGACTGCCGCAGCCATGTTTGCCCAGCAGATGCAGTTTATGCTCCAAAATGCTCAAATGCCATCATTTGTAAGTCACAGCATTGTTTTTAAAAAATTGCACATGTGTGCCTTAAAAAAAAAGAATATATATCTACATTGGAATAACCTTGCAGGGCCTTTGGGAAGTTAGTTACAGAGGATTTAGACACAAGCTAATATATTAATTGATACTACAAAGCTGCCCTGCATGTGAACGGAGCAATCAGGTGTATTCAATTTAAAATCTGGGCTATATTTAAACATGAATTCAGTTTATAGAAAAAATATCAGTAGAGGAACAGGAAATTTTAAAATGACGAGGAGGTTTGATCATTATTACATGATGTAAATCTATGAATTCTATGATAACAGTTTTTCATGGTTTTATTGTTACTTATTAATACTTTTTATTTTGAAACAATTTTAAATTTAAAGAGAAGTTGTGAAGATAGTGCAAAAGGTTCCCAAATGATCTCTCACCCAGTTCCTCCCACTGTTAATATTTTTCCATGGTATTTTTGTCAAAATTAAGAAACTGACATTTACACATTGCTATTAACTAAACTCCAGACTTTATTCAGATCTCATCATTCTTTCTGTTCCAAAGTCCAATCCAGGACACCACAGTGCATTTATTTGAATCTGTCCCCCTCTCTCCTCTGGTCTGTGACTGTTTCTGTCTTTCCCTGTTTCCCGTGACCTTGTCAGTCTTGAGGAATGCTGGCCAGATATTTGATGGTGGATTTAATTTAACCTAGCTATAGAGTTTTCCTTTGCAAAAATTAATAAGACTATGGTGTCATTCTAGATCAGTCTCTACTACATTTGTGGATCAGTAAGCTTAGATCCTTTTAAAGCACTTTTTTTTCCTATTGATAATTCATCTTGTTTTGCTACCTTAAAATATCAAGTTGCAATTTGGGTTTCTAGGAGGAATTGAAAACTCCCCTTTCTGCTGAATTTACCGGGTCTTAAACTTAGTTCAGTGATGTCTCATTCTAATTCTAGCTGGCCTGCTTGTTTTAGACCATTAACAAGATACTAACTTGGAAGGGTTATGTTATCTTTATTTGTTACCTATTTCATCAGTGCTGATGAATGGTGATAGTATATAATATTTAGATATAATGAAAATGTGAGTGCAGAGAGGAATTGACTGTCCTATCTAATAAAAGACTAATATGCAAATTACCCACAAGCCATGCTGACCAGCCACTCCCACCAGCCAATCAGTGGCGGGTATGCAAATTAACCTGAACCAAGATGGCTGTGGCCACAGAGCCAGCAGAAGGGAGGCTTAGGTTTCCCAGGTGATGGAGGGAGCCAAGCTTTCCACAAACCCTGGGGGGCCCAGGCCTCCACTCCAGGCTACAAAGTTTCAATTATAGAAGATAAATAAATTCCAACAGAAATGGCTGTAGCCACTGAGCAAGCAGGAGGCTTGGCTTTGCTCCAGGCTACAAAGTTTCAATTGTAGAAGGTAAATAAATCCCAGATACTAAGGCCTCCTCTTGGGTCTCCAGAGGGAATGGTTGGCCTGCAAACCACCACAGGCTCCTCACTCAGGCCGCCCCATGCCCCAAGGGAACCCCCACCCTGATCTGGGACACCCTTCAGGGCAAACCAGCTGGACCCCACCCATGCACCAGGCCTCTATCCTATCTAATAAAAGAGTAATATGCACATTGACCATCACACCAACACACAAGATGGCTGCCCCCATGTGGTCAAAGATTTTACCCCTATGTGGACACAAGATGGCCACCACAAGATGGCCAGCAGGGGAGGGCAGTTAGGGGTGACTAGGCCTGCAGGGGAGGGCAGTTAGGGGGTGATCAGGCAGACAGGCAGAAGCGGTTAGGGGCAATCAGGAAGACAGGCAGGCAAGCATTTGAGAGCCAGCAGTCCTGTACTGTGACAGAGATGCCCAACTGCCTGTTTAGGCCTGATCCCAGGAACATGCCTAAAGGGGCAGTCAGACATCCCTCTAGTCCCATTATAAAGTTGATTCTCAGAATTAAAGGAGATATGTGTAGATAGGACACCCCTTAAGTACTTTATACTTATAGACAATGCACAAAACAGGCGGCAGGGGCATTGATGAGTCACTAAAATTTTGCACTGTGATTTTCATTTCCCAGAACATCTAGACAAATTTAAGTAAAAATATATAAATTTCATGTTATATTAGTTTTCAAAAATATTTGCCTTGTAATTCATTGCTGATTAATTACATTATAAATTAGTTCCCAGAAAGTCACCAGTGAGTTCCTCAGAGCTCCTATTTGGCCTTCAGGGTTGCTTTACATGGTTGAACTCCTTTAAACGAGGTTTTCACGCACTGAAATATCTACATTTTTTCCTACTTCTAAAGGGGCAGGGAAGAGAAAGTCTACTACCGTGTTTCCCTGAAAATAAGACATCCTCTGAAAATAAGACCTACTTACAGGTTTCCTTCTGAGTATATAAGGCATCCCCCGAAAATAACCCCCCCACCTCCAGGCTAAACATGAGAGATTTGGTCCACTGATTCTGAAAGAAATGGAGTCACAAGAAATTCACCAGGAAATTCAGGAATTGATTGTTATGATGTTCCAGAAGATGATGAGATGATTGTCATTGAATAAATGAGTAAATTTTTGATACTGTAGGATTCAGTTTGTCTGGTTTGTGTTGACAACTAACGTAAATACGACCGTACCATATACAGATAATAAATTTTCTTTATTTTCATTTAACAATAAATGTGTACCATATTCTTCTTCATGGAAAAATAAGGCATCCCCTGAAAATAAGACCTAGCGCATCTTTGGGAGCAAAAATTAATATAAGACACTGTCTTGTTTTCGGGGAAACAGGGTAGATACTGAGACAGGATAAACAAATCCACAAAATACTGAATGTGTTTGGTGAGTCCAGAAAATGTGAGTAGATGGGGAATAAAGCAAAGGAGTTTTTCACCCATCCTTACTACTCTCAGGTTCTCGTGGGATGTCCCAATTTCAGACTGAAAAAAGAATAGAGCCAGATTTTATCACACACCTGAGCTCAGCCTTTTCTATAGACTTGGAGTGTATATATTTTCATAACTCAAGAGACAGCATCAGGGCAGCAATAAAATTCCTGTTTCAGGGTATCAGAGCAAGGCCTGCATTAAAGTAGGGGTGGAGACAGAAGGAAGACAATTTATTTTCTATTCAGATTCTAGTAGAGTCTCTCCATTCCAAGTCTCAACTCTTTATGCATTATCGATCATGATGGCTCACACTGGGAAATAGGGGGTGGCTTTTTTAGAGACTAATAAGAGATACATTGAGTTTTCTGGCCTTTTGTGCCTTCTAATTTGATTCTCTGTGGTTTCTATAATGGAATACATTTGCCTTATTTCTTCAGTGAGGGTAATTTTAGATTTCAGGCTGTAGAACATGACTGATATGACTCACAGGAATACAATTTATTTTATAGCATATCACAAGATGTAAGTCATCACTTATTAGACCCCAGGGAACAATTGGAAATTGCATTTCTAACTTGTGGATTATGTATTTAAAAATAGCTGTTGTGATGTCATAAATTGATAAAAGGTTAATTTTTGCAGTTATTACATGTTAAAAATTAGCCCCACAATGGTTAATATGATCCTCTTTTGAGGTCTAGAAAGTTGCTTTGTAGGGATATTGGAATTGAGCTAGTGACAATTTTAAATGACATTTATCATTATGATTCAAAAGAAATGTTCTTCATTATGGATTTTGATATTACTATAAAAGTAACATGATTTTAATTAACTTCTCTGGTACTTACTCTCCCAAAACAATCCTCAATTCCTTTTAACACCTTGCATAACATGATTATTTTCTCCAAAATAGTCAAGTTTTTTAAAATTTTCAGTCATGATGTCTGTATGGTTGTATATTAATACCTATATGATATCATTGGCTTGAACTTCAGGTCTTTCCACAAAACATACTTTAATCTGTTTCTAGAATAACAGAAGAGCATATCTGCTCTTTGGAAAACTTAGTATGGTTTGCTTATTATAAGCCCTCAGATATAGGGAATGTCAGCCTAAATAGGATGGTAGCTAGAAAACATTCTGTTCAGTGCGACTGAACAATGAATGAAAGCCACACCTACTCAAGTGGGATGGAATGCTTGTTGTAGTGGACAAGTTTATTCACTGTATTTAACAGGCCTGAATTTACATCTGATAGTATAAATGTCCACCTCTGAAAGCTTCTGTTAGCCCTATGGAGGAAGTTGAGCAAATGAGAGAAATCGTGTGACTCCCTAATATTTTTCAGTGTTGTTTAAGAGAATTTCTGATGTTCACAGCAAAAAAATTTAAGTTTAAAAACTCCCCTTGATGTCATTAGAGAGGCAAATGAGCACTGTACAAGAATTTTAGGGAAAGTAGACACACTGGACTACTCTCAAACAAACCTAATGGTCTAATATTTTAATTTCACAACTAAGAATTTTCATTACAGAGAGAGTCTTCCTGTTGGATGCAATATATATAAGTATAAAGTGGACATGGTATTGTAAAGCTATTAAAATATTTTTATTTAGACATTTCACTATCTAGATCTGTCCATATCTAGTAAATTTCTTTAGTTTCTCTTCCTGAATGTGTTGATTCACATGGAGGCAGTTATTTACACATAGGTAAACTTGACTCAGTCAAGTATACTCACCTGATGATTTATACAGAGATTATTGCCTTGGCATATTTGGCTCACCATCTAAGGTGTGCCAAATCTGCTCTGCTTTATGCTTTTCATGGCTTGCATTCCTGTGGCCAGGTTGTGGTGTCCCTAACCAAAGAGGTTATAAGCATGGGTTTCATTCCAAGCTTTTCCTTCATCGTAGATAGAATCATCTAATGTCTATCTGGAATTCTCCCCACCTACATTTATCATAAACAAGCTTATATGTTTATATGACATTAATATAGTAAGAAAGGAAGGTTATGTGACACTTCAGAACCAAAAGGGGAAAGATAGGACTTTCCAGTAGATATGAAGAAGGGAGATATACTAATTAATAAATAACATCATTATTGTTAGACTCCAATATTTTTAATGTTCTTCTTTTAAAAATGAGAGCTATAAGGTATGTCTTAGTATATGAAACTTTGTACTAAAGCAGTTTTAATTATCTTGAAAGAAAATTGCAAAATATTTATTTACTTTATAATTTTGAAAGAGTTTAATAGTTAAATAATTTAGTAGTTAATGACAAAAGGATAATATCTTTTTCTCACCAAGGTGCATTATACATTGTGCATATTAGCATAAGAGCACATTTTTTCTAGTTCACATAAACTAATATTATTGACTGAATTCTTTATTCCCTCTTCCTATAGTTATGGTCCTTTTATTTAAAAGTATCATGACAATTAGGAAGAAAGGTGACATCTGTAATGCTTTCAACAATAAAGATAAATTTAAAATAAATAAAATTATCATGAAAAAGATGGCCAAGGTATTTTGTAGATTTCAAGGAAAAGGAAACTATGTCCACATTCCAGATTACTAGTCTTGTGTATTTTAATGGCAGTTCTTCAATGGATTTCTCAGTTTACCCACTTGCAAAATGACAAGTAGCTCTTTCATATGGATGTGGTAACATTGAATGTCTTCTAAAGTGATTTTTGCAAAATGTTCAAGTCAGTAGATTATAAGGGTAATGTGTTCTTAATATAATTATGACTGTCACTATCATGTGAAGTTCCATAAGGACAAGTTGACCAAATCACATCACAGGACAGGATGAAGTAAAACCATAAGATGAGCTCACATTTTATCTGGATTTCACTACGTTCTCTAAAATATTAGAGAAGATTTTATTTACAGATAGCAACTGAAGGCTAACATTATTTATTTGTTCAACAAATTATTTCCAGGGTTATAGTTAACTTCAAGTTAGTGACGTCTCAGGAGCCCTCATTTTCAAGGTCCTTGGAGAAGCCCAAACAATATGTTTACAATAGCTTTGTAAAATTTGCAAAATATATTTCTGTACAAACCTCCCCTCCCCAACTCTACTGAAAGACTTCAGGCCCTACAGGTCCCAGATTCACTTTTGGTCCAAAGTAGAATAGTTATTCAGGTTCTTTCCCAAGGCTATGTATATTATACTGCTTCAAGCTCCTTTTATAGTAAAACAAGATAGATGACACCAGCAGTGGGTTTGCTGCCTTGTGCCAAGTCTGTTATTTCACAATGTGAAATCCTTTTCCCAAAAGTTAAGCAAAAATGCTACAATTTTGCAGACAAACAGAGGGCATTTGTTCATGATATCTTTTATGGATCCCAGTTTCTTTGGTAGTGATAAAGCTCAAAATTCTCCCTTTATCCTCCCTCATACTTTCCCATGAGATACATTAAACATAATCTCCTCTCAGTACATTGTGTGTCCTTTTCCTTTGGGGCTGATTAGTTCAGTTGTTTAGAGCCTGGTGCTAATGAAACCACATGAGCCTGTTAGCGTTCCTGTCTTGGTCACAGTCTAAGCTATAGTCAGCTACCTCAAAAGTGTTTGCTGCTGTTCACCAGTGAGATGAAGGCACGGAGTTGGGAAACCTCTGTGTAAAGCTTTGTCCTTGATGGAAGATAAATAAAATGACAACACTAATAATAAACAAAACCAATGCTTGACAATTTCACCTACTGAGGATAATATTTTTTCTTATCAAAGCTATCTCCTGCCGAAACCTGTTTGGCTCAATGGATAGAGCGTCGGCTTGAGGACTGAAAGGTCCTGGGTTCAATTCCGGTGAAGGACATGTACCTTGGTTGCAGGCCCATTCCCCAGTAGGGGGTGTGCAAGAGGCAGCTGATTGATGACTCTCTCTCATCGATGTTTCTAACTCTCTATCTCTCTCCCTTCCTCTCTGTACAAAAATCAATAAAAAATATATTAAAAAAGAAAAAGAAAAAGCTATCTCCTTGCTCAGATCTCCATCAGGAGACCTAGCATAAATCCTGTGGTTGCCACTGCACATGATACTAATTTTAAAGTTAAGCTGGTCCTCCAAACATTCCTAATTTGTCTTAGTATCCTGTAAGGATCTACTGAATATTTTAAAGCCTTTTTTTTTTACCTAATCTCTCTTAAATCATTCTGTGAATACCAGTAATATTAACAATTCACTACTTCCCTGGAACAAAGACTTTTTGTGATAAGAAGTTACATATGTTGGTCTATAGTATCAACAAGTTGTTTTTCTCAGAACTCTTTATTGAATACATTTTTGTACTTAACTACTGCAATGTAAAAATGCATATATACAAATGTGTGTATGTGTGTATCCATGCACATCCACACACATACAGTATACATATATGAGTGTATAAAATACCCTGAGCTTCTCATACTACTTGATCTAGCATTTCACATTTATATCAAAAGACAATTTGTGAGTGGCATTATGTTTAGTCTCCCTCAGTAGAGAGAAAAACTGATGCATTTGTCCACTGCTTTTGATTCTTGAGTGTCTCTTTTTGTACTGTAATTTTTAAATTGGATTTTTCTAATTGGTAATCATAAAAGTAGTCAATGGCTTAGGAATCCCTTTTTAAAAATATATATTTTATTGATTTTTTACATAGAGGAAGGAAGAGAGATAGCTAGAAACGTCGATGAGAGAGAAACTTCGACCAGTTGCCTCCTGCACACCCCCTACCGGGGATGTGCCCGCAACCAACGTACATGCCCTTGACCCGAATTGAACCCGGGACCTTTCAGTCTGCAGACCGACACTCTATCCACTGAGCCAAACCGGTTTTGGCAGGAATCCCTTTTCACTCAATTCAGTAAACATTTATTGAGCATCTACTCTGTGCCAAACATTTAAGAGGATAAGAGGTGGATAAAAGATGAATTAGAAACAATCTTTACCTTCTAGGAAAGTATGACAATGGTAAGATGGTGAATTAATGTTTTTTTGACCTCATTACTTTTCTGATATATACTCAATCTTCTGTATTTTTATAGCTTTGGGCTTTTATTTTTTTCATATGTAGCTCTCTTGCTATTAACCATGCAAGGTTTTGTTTTTATTTGTGTTATTTTGGTAGTTGTGGTCATTGTTTGTTGAACCCCTGATCATCATAATCCTTGGCATCAATTTATCCTGGAGTCGCACTGAGATATTTAGTCTTCAGCCTCCATGTGGGTTTTTGTTGTTGTTGTTTCTTGTTTGTTTGTTTTTGGCTTTTCTAAGATCTTGCCATTTTTCTCCTCAAAATTTATATTTAGTTTCATAACTTTTGTTTAAATTAAGCAGCCATTTGATTTTATAAAACTACTTTTCCTTTCCTAGTAGCATGCTAAAGTTAATTGAATTGTCATTACTATCACATTGTGGTTTACCAACAAGTAGTTTTAGGTAAGTTCTTGTTCACTTCTTAGGAACAAAGTAAAAAATGCCTTGTCCATATAAGGAAGAAGTCATTTGCCCTCTTCACAGGTCCTTACCTCTAGTCATCTTCAGGTGATATGCTGATCTGTGTGTAAGTTCACAGTTATAACTTCTGGCCTACTTTGTAGCTTGTCCTCCACCCAATACAGGCATTTCCAAACCAGGATTTGTCCTCTCTTGCATGCTATACTTTATATCTTTTATACCCACAATAATCTATTGATCCGTCATCTATATACTTGCCTACCTTTAATGCTTCCTCTTCCTTAGAGACTTCTGTGACTAATAAGGTCACAAAATCCAGGTCTAGGTGAGAATAGCTATCCACTTTTGACCCTTGAACTTATTTTTTTCTTAGTATTCTCTGGAGCCATGGTGACTTATTCATTAACAAGTATGATTAGTACATAAACACCCGTATCTGCTTATGTCTGTTTATAAAGTTAACTCTTAATTACCAAGGAACCAATTAACTATTGGAGGTTATGTGCCTTTTGGCCACTCCAGTCCCTGCAAAAAATTCACACTAAGAGTGTGGAGATGACCAAACAAAAACTATGAAACCAAGATTATTCATTTGTGCTCCATGTGAACAGTTAATAAAGTATGAAAGAAACTAAAATTATACATTTTAATGTGCTTTGGGATAATCTAAGGATAGAAATATGCATGGTGATGGTGAAACAAACTTCCTTTTGTACTATATAAATTCTTGTAAATGAGCAATAAAACTAAGGTATTATGAGTGCTAATAAAAGTTAAGAGGACTATTTTTCTGGTATTAAAATCAAGTCAACAAACTGTTACCAAATGTGTATCATCCTATAAAAAATTTTTTTAGTCATCCACCTCTAAATAGGACCTCAGAGATGAAAAGCCTCAATTATTACATTACTTTCTGGCCAGGATTAGCCAAAGTGACTTTGCATTCATCCAACAATATTTGTAACTGACCTTGGATATTGTTAACACAACTACAAATAGATATAGGCTGTTGGGGAGGCACAAAGATTGATTTAGCATAACATTTACTATTTATTTCTTTATACTAGCTTGATGAATAAACCACTTAAGTATTAAATCGATGTTTCTAAAATGTATGTGTAAACTGGACATATATATTTAAAGCATAGTTTTTCATTGAATTATATTATTATTCAATGGTGCTTCAAAATCCTTTAAGACCAACATGTGGTGACTCCTAACATTTTGCCTGTATAGGATTACATCTATCTTTATTGCTTAGTAGTTATTTTCCTATTAACAAGCAGTTAAGGATTAAAAAACTGTGGTATATCTACACAATGGAATACTACACCATGGTAAAAAAAAAAAAAAATAAGAAGAAATTCTTGCCATTTGCAACAGCATATATGGAACTGGAGAGCATTATGCTATGCTAAGCAAATAAGTCAGTCACAGAAAGATAAATATCACATAATCTCACTCATTTGTGGAATATAATGAACAATATAACCTGATGAACAAAAACAGATCCAGAGACAGATAAGCATCTATAAGTCCGTCAAACCTCAGAGGGAAGGTAGATAAGGGTAGAGGTAAATGGGAGAGATCAACCAAAAGACTTCCAATGGGCACAGTCAACAGGGGGATGAGGGAATGAAGGAGGGAGTGGGGAGGGGGGCAATGGGGCAATAAGGACACATATGTAATATCTTAATAAATAAGGGAAAAAAGGAATACTAATTTTAGTGACTATTTAAAAGAACATTTCAGTGAATAATTCAGTATTTGTTTCTAAAGCCAAGCATTTTCAACTTCTAGAATCTTGCCACAAGTATTAAATTCACATCAATAGGTTTATATATAATTAGTACTTTAATTTAGTAATAAATTGATAGAGTGCTTTATTTTTTGGGGAATCCTCTAGAATGAGGGTCAACAAACTTTCCTGTAAATGACTAAATAGTGAAGATTTTAGGCTTTGTGGGACAATGGGCAAAATTGAGAATATTATATAGGCACTTCTATAGCAAGAGAGAAAACAAGTAGCTACAACTTTTTGTTGTACCAATGGGCACAGTTGACTTTGTTTGTGGACACTAAAATATGAATTTCATATAATTTTAATGCATTATGAAATATTTTTTATCTTTTACTTTTTCAACCATTTAAAAATGTAGGAACCATTGTTACAAAGTTGGCCAAACAAAAACAGGGCAGACAGATCCTTGAACTTCCCTAGAATGCATGCATCTTTGATCTGACTCTCAGAGAAATCTAAGACTAAAAAAGATTAGGGGGCATTGTTCTAGAGACAATTCACTAACTTTTAGGAGGCATTTCCTAAGGCCCTAAGAGTTTCTAGGAAATCTGTGGGAATTCCTTCTCTAGGAACTAATCCTGCTAAAGACAGTGAGGGTAAATTGTCTAGGTGATCTTTTATTAATAGTCAATTGTCTTCACCATTCTTGTTGGTTTTATAAAACTCAGAGAAAATTGAAACTCTAACCCTGGTTTTAAGAGGAAAAGTCTTCTCATATTTTCAAATATTTAGTAAATAATTTAGGTTCAAATGAATATCTGAAACATATTTAAGAGTCTAGACCATTTCAGGCTATAAATAGAAATCACATTCAACCTATTAAGAACTTTTTTCTTTTTATAATATATTTTATTGATTTTTTTGCAGAGAGGAAGAGAGAGGGATAGAGAGTTAGAAACATCCATGAGAGAGAGTCATCGATCAGCTGCTTCCTACACACCCTCCACTGGGGATGTGCCTGCAACCAAGGTACTACATACCCTTGACCAGAATCGAAACCTGGGACTTTTCAGTCTGCAGGCCGACGCTCTATCCACTGAGCCAAACCGGTTTCGGCAAGAACTTTTTTCTTTAAAACAAAGATTACCCCTTGGAACAGTTTATTTTATTTCAACTGACATTTAAGGCTACAATACAGGTATAAGCAGGATTAAATTTACTTATTAAAGTTGAATGTGCAAGATTGTAGGCTTCTTGGCTTACTTAATGAAGGGTGGGGATAGAGGGGACGCTGTTACCCAAATCTGAACCCCTGAATGTTCAAATTCATGAAATGGAGTAGTTACCGTGGGGCAGAGATAATAGTGAGAAAATAGAAATGTCCATTTAAAAATAAATAAAAACCTCAGGAGTTTCTGGAGGTAGAATAATTGCTTCTAATAACAGTTATTATTGAATGAAGTTTGTACTCAAGGAGGAAATTGTTATAAAACATAGTACTCATTTTAAAACCTAAAGACAGAACAGTGTAGTATATGGTGAAAGCCTAAATATTTTTAGCAAGCCCTTTACAGCACTTTTTAGGTAAACCTTTAATTAATTTACAGCTTGTTTTCACAGTTTTTGAACTGTGGAGAATGTAACAAATTTAAGAAGAAGGCAGAAGTTAACCTAAAAAAATCCCCCCCTAAAAAAAAAGGAAAAGAAAAGTTAGTGGAATTTCAGTGCTACTTTAAATAGGATGCATTGCTTATATGTACATTAGGCTTAATTATTATTAATTGATCAGTATCTATTAATCTTCAATGGTGTTTTTAAACTGGAAAACCCACTCATAGGTAGATCTTTTTTTTTTAATTCAGTAGTTTTTAAAATGTAATAATGGTTCTCAGTTCTGTAAAAGACAAAAGCAAAAAGTATTTAGAAGAATGGGATAGTGACTTTAGTTAGAAATTTATTATGAAAGAGAAAATAAGTACAACAAAGCATACTATTGTGTGGTTCAAATATGGAGATTTTATAATGAGAGATTCTTGCTGATTTTGAGAAAATCATACATTATCAAATTGATAAAGTCTGCATTTTTATATAAATATGCCTGAGTGGCTGTCTCCAAGAGATTTTTACTCATTATAAAAGATAATATTTCATCTGCTAATTACTGGACCTTCATGTCTTATTCAATAAAAAGTATGACATGTTTGTATAGCTTCTTACATCATAGAACCTAGTTACTCTGGGTAAGCCCTTGGCTGACTGTACACAAACCTTTTTTAAATTTCTTTATTGATTAAGGTGTTAAATATGTGTTCTTATCCACCCATTATCCCCCCATCCCCCCACTCCTTCCCTCATCTCCCTGATGTCTACGTCCATTGGTTAGGCTTATATGCATGCATACAAGTCCTTTGGTTGACTCCTCCCCCTTACCCACACCCTCCTCTACCTTGCCTCTGAGGCTTGATGATCTGATCAACCTTAAAAGCACCTTTCAGACTGTTCCATCATCTTTCCTTGAACCTGATATTGCCTCTTGTTCCCAATGAAGACAGCAATGAGTGAGGAGGAAAGGGGTAGATTTAAAATGTGGGAGCTCTAACAATTTTATGCCATTTACCTAAAATGAGATAGGTATGATAATTTTTAAAATTTTCAATGTTCTATTTCATAAACTAGACTTTCTACCTCATAAATTATTCTACCTCCTCACTCATTGCTGTGGAACAAAGCAAGCTTACTCACCCAAGTGAGTCTTACCAGTTTGCAGGGGGAAGGTTTTTCCCTGTCCTCAATGTCAAATTAGCTAATTTGATAAACTCATCTAAGGTAGAGTGCTTATGCAGAAGTCCTTCCTTCCAAGTTAAGTGTGGTTTATAAGAGGGACTTTATGGAGAATGCTGTGGTGGTGAAAAGTTCAAGTATATTGCTCTTCACTTCATACTCTACAACCTCTTATTCACTCTATATTTAGAGTTATTCCTATTAATGTGATTTAGCAGAGGTTTGGGCATAGGTTGGTTGTCAATTAACAGTTTCATTATTTTTTTAGTGAAAGAAATAACAAAGTAAGAAGAATACATGCTATCAGTAATACACAGTGAACACTACGAGTTGCACAGCATTATTAACGACTAACGGCTTTATAGAGTCTCTGTTAGAAATGTACTACATTTAAACATGATTTGTTATTAATTAATTTAAAATGTTTACATTTATTTTTAAACTTTATCATTGATTAGATAAGTCAATCAGTCATTCACTAAGTATTGGGTACCACAGGGGAGACAATAGAACTATCAAAGAAATAACTTCATTGAGAAGTAAAGACTTCCACATATGGAATAAACTGGAAACAGCACAGTAAAGTGATAAATTCTGTGATTACCCATAAATAAGGCAATATACACTGAGTGGCTAGATTATTATGATCTCTTAACACATAATAATCTGGCCACTCAGTGTATATCCTATATAATAAAAGGCTAATATGCAAATTGTCCCCTCGACCAGGAGTTCAACCAGCAGATAGGCTGGCCAACCGCCCATGTCCCCTTCCCCTGGCCAGGCTGGCCAGATTCCACCCATGCACGAATTCATGCACTGGGCTTCTAATATATATATATACACACACACACACACTGAGTGGTCAGATTATTATGCATTCAGAGATCACAATAATCTGGCCACTCCAGTGTATATATCAAACTGTTTGAGATGAGAACTTTTTAAAATAAAATAAAAATCTGCAAGAATACTTTGTGTTTGTAAAGATTTTCTTCATAAGCTATACTCCAGTTTATGTACCTTATAATCCTATCTTATTTCTTCCTGCCTAACAGGGATCTTCGTAGTATTTTTAGGGTCTCCTTTTAAACTATAGATATCATCTGGCCCATTAGATAAAGACAAGGCTAGGCAAGTCAAATTATTGATAGTTTATGAAATAGAACATTGAAAATTTTAAAAATTATCATACCTATCTCCTTTTAGGTAAATGGCATGAAATTGTTAGAGCTCCCACATTTTAAATCTACCCCTTTCCTCCTCACTTATTGCTGTCTTCCAAAATTAATAGTGAACCAAGAGAAGTGAGTGTCTAGTAGGGCAGGTGGGAACTGTACTAGGACAAGCAGCCTTAGAACCAAGCAGTACTGATGGGGAAGAGGAAGGAGGAGGGTGGAACAAAGCAAGCTTACAGAAGAACCTTAAATCTACCTGCAAAAGTCATGCTTATGAAAGGAGACAGGGTAGATTGTCTGTATATATGATATCATTGGTGGCATGGTTTTTAGGTAAAAAGAAAAGTGCTGAATAAAACACACTTGGAACAGAATCCATCAATGAGGTGAAATTTGGCTAACTGGTGGTTATTTAAAATTATGTGACTTGTTTTTATCAGTTTACCAATAAATTTGATACTCAAAGATGTTTGTTGGTTAAAGCAACTCTTATATGAAATTAGAATAAGACTCAAAATAAATCTGAGAAACAATGACAAATTTTTATATGCTTAGTCTTTCTAAAAGAATGTCTCCTTGTGTATTAATAGGAATAATCCATTTAACTCTAACACTTTTTTTTTCTTTCAAACATACAGACTTCCTTTCCTATGACTACATCACTTGCAGCTAATCCTCCCATGGCTTTCAATCCTTACTTTACTCATCCTGGAATGGGCCTGGTTCCTGCTGAAATTTTACCAAACACACCTCTTCTGTTTTCTGGAAACCCGGGTCTCACATTGTCAGGAGCTGCTGGTCCCAAACCGATGCGTTCAGATAAACTGGAGGTATTTGTGTAGAAATATATAAATATTATATGGTTTATATTAACTTTATGCATGAAACAACAGCCTAAGAGCCTTTATATTTTGAATGCCTTAAATAAGTGCACCTGGGTTTTTAGCTTATGGAGTATAACCTCAGAACAATGTTAACTGTTTTGCTACTGCAATTATACCCTTTTGTGAAGTGAATTGATTCAGTTGTACAGTAGGTTAAAGCATGTCTTAGTGTTCCTGACCACAAAATGCATCTCCTTTGCTATGCGCAGAAAGTCTAGTGGGAATGCTGCTTCTACCCAAGCTCCAGCTTCATAGATTGGAATTGCTATGTTTGTTGATGAGTTTCTACTTGTTAGAATAATCAAACTGGACAAAAGAAAGGTGGTCTAGTCTATTTGCTAATGCAGAATGTAAATGAGTCTCATAGTATCTAAACCTTTTCTCCAGTTTTTAAAAGAATGATGCATTAGATATTAAATATCCCTTTTGCTAAGAAAAGAAAATGTAAAAAAAATAAGAAACAGCTTTCTAATTTATTGAAGTCCTTCAAACATCTCTTAATTGTCATTCTTCATAAATTAAAATAAACAGCTAGTCAATTTCTTACAAAGTCAGCTTCATCGGCAGCTTCTTAAATGCCTGGCAATGTATTATAATGGAATTTGATTGTACACATAATGTAATTCAAACATGGGCCACAAGTCTGCTCATGGAAAAGCACATTGCTGTGTGATAAAGACTTATTTTGGGCCTTAACAAAATAAATCCCTTTTGCATATGTAGCTAATTACACTTTAGACTGTATTAAATGGAAAATTAAACAATGCTTTTAAGCACTTTTATTTCAACATAAGAAAAACAGACAGTCTTCTTTGGAAAAAATGGAAATTTTTCCTAAGAATCAAAATGTTATCTATGTTTACATCTCAGAGTGAACATGGTTTTACATGATCCTTCAGCTTCTTAGATTTTTCCTAAATACCATAGATGGCTAAGTACCATAATGTATACTATTGCTCTTACATTCACTGGAAAAATAAATAAAACCTAACCGACTTTTAAGTCATCAGTGTGATATTTTTTTTTCCTTAAGATTTGCCGAGAATTTCAGCGTGGAAATTGTACACGTGGTGAAAACGATTGCCGCTATGCTCATCCTACTGATGTTTCTATGATTGAGTCAAGTGATAATACTGTGACCATCTGCATGGATTACATCAAAGGCCGATGCTCCCGGGAGAAATGCAAGTACTTTCATCCTCCCCCACACTTGCAAGCCAAACTCAAGGCAGCTCATCACCAGATGAACCACTCAGCTGCCACTGGCATGGTAAGAGCAGACCAGGATTTATGCACTATTTTTTTTGGGGGGGGTGATTAATATATACCTTAGTGTGTCTATTGTTTTGTAACCATAACCTTGGATAGTCACGAGTGGACCCTAATACGAATAGCCAAGGTGATAAGCTGGAAAAGAGAGAACCTATGTGTTCTACTTCATTCACTAACATTTTCTAAAGGTAACTATTTTAAAAGCTTTACTGATTATTATAACCTACTGTGCTTTTGCTCCCATTTTATAAGGAAAGAGAAAAAATATATAATTTATTTTTTTAAATATACTTTATTGATTTTAAAAAAATGTATTTTATTGATTTTTTAACAGAGAGGAAGGGAGAGGGACAGAAAGTTAGAAACATCAATGAGAGAGAAACATCGATCAGCTGCCTCCTGCACACCCCCTACTGGGGATGTGCCCATAATCCAGGTACATGCCCTTGACCGGAATCAAACCCGGGACCCTTCAGTCCGCAGGCTGACACTCTATCCACTGAGCCAAACCGGTTTCAGCGAGACCCTATTTTATTTGCCAAAATTAGTGAAGTTGAAAAGCTTCTTTTTCTCCTTGTGTGTATTTTTCTGTTCTGAATTAAGTTGTCATTTAGTGAACTGCTTCATCTTTGCAGCTGCTTACCTTGCTCGATGGATATCCTTGTAGAGGGCTCCCAGACCACACCTTATCTAACTGTTGCTTGCTTGGTTTGAGTATATGTTTTTACTTTCTTTGGTACTATTTATTAATCTATCCCTCCCTCACAGGCCCTACAGCCTGGTGCATTTCAGCTGATACCAAAGAGACCGGCACTTGAAAAGACTAATGGTGCCGTTCAGTTCTTTAATCCCAGTGTTTTCCACTGCCAACAGGCTCTGACTAACCTGCAGCTCCCACAGCCAGCCTTCATCCCTCCAGGTGAGAACTGGGCTATGAACACTTTGAGTGTAATGATGATGTGACTATATGCAATGCACACCAGCAACCCAATGACTTTTATGCCAGGACGATCAACAGGTGTTTTGTCTGGAAATAAAACAGGGCAGTTATGTTTGATCTGCTAGTACAGTGGTCGGCAAACAGTGGCTCTCGAGCCACATGTGGCTCTTTGGCCCCTTTAGTGTGGCTCTTCCACCAAATACCACAGTTAGTCTATTTTGAAGAAGTAGCGTTAGAAGAAGATTAAGTTTAAAAAATTTGGCTCTCAAAAGAAATTTCAATCATTGTACTGTTGATATTTGGCTCCGTTGACTAATGAGTTTGCCGCTACTGAGCTAGTATATATTTAAAAATTTGTTTCTGTGATTTCTGAAAATTAATGATTTAAAATCAATCTAGGAAACATTGTCCATATTTTTCTTTTTAACATTTCTTAATTTTTGTTTCCTATCATTGATTCACTTGGTTAGGTCTCAAACTAATTTTTTGACTCTTAGGTATAACATTCAAAGACATTGGCCTGCCCTCAAAAATATCTTTCCCATTTTCAGCATTGCAAAAAAATGAAGCCCATATATCTTTGATATACTGAAGATACTTATAATAAAACTATCTTTAAATTTATAGCATAGTATGATGTACAGGTAATATATAGTATAATATAACAGATAGATCTAGCCTCTAATTATTTTTTATTGTTTAAAGTATTACAAGTAGTAGTACATGTACCTCTTTTCCCACAATTGATCTTCCCCCAGCCTCTCCTACCCCCCATCTCAAGCCAGTTAATATTTAAAAATATAGCAGTTTTCCTGACATATTTTCCGGATACTTTGCAGCACATTTTATCTTTACATTCAACTACATTTAATAGCTTAACAATTTTGTTCCAAATTGAATAAAAATTTTAAGCCAGAATTTTGTATGAAAATACTTTTCTTCTAGTGGTTCAGTACTTTAAGAATTACCATATAGTCTCTTAGGAATAAATTGAAAATATGAATCACGCAGAGTATAGATTTTCTTGCCAGAATTATAAATTCCCACTTTAAAATTATTATTAAATGAAAATGATATGATTTAAAAATTAATTTATAAAGACTTGTTAATTGTATAAACATACTAAATGGGTAGAATTATCTAATTGGACTTGAAAATAATCTCTTGATTACTCAATTAATCAGTAATACATTTTGGAAGAATCTATTAAAAAGTTTTGTCTAGTTACTAACAATAATTTTCATGGTATCATTTAAAAAACACACAATTTTTTTTACTTTTTGCTGGATTTGGATTATTTAAAATCTAGCTTTATAAGCCAAAATATCTGAAGAACACTGTCCCCCTTAAGTAATAAATTAAAAACCTTTCAGGCTGAGCCCCCTTTTGATAAAAAGCCTATTTGCCATATGTTCATAGTCAAGTCCTCAGTTACAAGGTGGAGTAGGTAGTGATAATCGATAAATACTCTAAATAGATTTATTGCACTAGGTTCCAGATCTTGGTGCATATTTTGAAAACAATTTATGTGATAAATAAAATTCTCCCTTTCATGATTAAAGTCACTTAGGATGTATTTGTCCAAAATAAATACAGGATGTAATTTAAGTGAGATAATCTTCTTAAAGAAATTTTTATATTCAAGTTTATACCTAAGCATCCAAGAATTACTTTGATTACCTGGGTTTGTGATTTTAAAACTAAGCTGTAATTATAAGCATAGGAGATTACTTGGGTTTGCATGTGATAATAAATTAATATTGAAAATATGATCTTTTTAAAATTATTTCTATCAGTAAAGCTTAAATAATGAAATATCTCTTTTCTTTACTTTTCACGCTTTTTCTGCACGGTGTACAGGGCAAATACTGTGCATGGCACCTGCTTCAAGTATTGGTAGGTTTTGTACAAAAATTCTCAATTATTCTAATCTGGAAAAAAAGTGACTTTCTGTTGTGACTATGAAAGAACATATGACTGAATGATATGGTTGGACATTATCTAAGTATTTAAGGTTTCATATAGTGCTATTTCACATTTTTAGGGAATCACATTAGTCCTACACTCCCAAGTCCTAGTTTGTTGGCAAATACTGATCCTGCCATTGCTCTATTTTCACCCTATTTTGAAACATTTCCTTATCTAGCCAGAATGGGCAGTTCTGTTCTTAGCTTTATATCTGTTACTAGAACACTATAAAATATTTAAAATGTACAATTTTTAAAGTACAAAATATTCCTCCAAAAAAGTTATCCATAAGATCTAAATTATTCAGCCAAAACCGGTTTGGCTCAATGGATAGAGCGTCAGCTTGGGGACTGAAGGGACCCGGGTTCGATTCCGGTCAAGGGCATGTACCTTGGTTGCGGTCATATCCCCAGTAGGGGGTGTGCAAGAGGGAGCTGATTGATGACTCTCTCTCATCGATGTTTCTAACTCTCTATCTCTCTCCCTTCCTCTCTGAACAAAATCAATAAAATATATATTTTTAAAAAGATCTAAATTATTCAATACTCAGATGTTTAGAGAGAATGAGTTTAGCAAAGCTAGAACATTTTTTAATGTCCTGCGTCAGAAAATATCTGACAAAATATTGTCTTCACAGCAAATGTTACAGCTACATGGCTGGTAGCTATCACGTCTCTTTCTGGGTGTTTTCTCTTTGCCTGTTCTAGTTTCTATCTCATTTAAAAAGCTTTTAAGGTGCTTTTCTCATTTCTAGCTCATTTTGGAAAGCAAACCAAGAACTTAAAGGGTAAATGGCAAGCATTCATATATAATGACTTACATCTACATTGATTGAATTTCAGATTTTCTGAAAGTTTACAGAGAAAATGAATGGCCTGGAGAGAGGAAAATCAACATATCTATTGCCATAGAAACCATAGTTGTACCCCAAATGGTGATTAACAGAAACTGTAGTTTTTCCTTGTTCCTACCATTAGTTATCTATGGCTTAGAGACATTCCTTACTGTACAACATGTCAATTCTAAAAACACTCCTCCCACCTTGGAAACACAGCAACTCTATAGCAAGCAGCACTACTGACGCATGCCGTTTGCATTCCCACACGGAGTTCTTAAGTGAAAGGACAGGAAAGCAGAGTGGCAAAATGTGAAGACACATTTCACAAACTTGCAGAAGTCAGATCGTCATATGCATATAGGGCTCCTGTTATTATCAATGGGATTTTTTTTTAAATTTTTACAGAGGACAGCCAATCCCTCAATAACAGAGGCCGCACTTCCATAGCCAGTGAATTTTATTGTACTACTATGTGGTTGCTGTTTTGACTTTTTTTTTTTTTTATCTCAATAAGCCCCTTAATTCTTTTTGGGCTTTGCATCTACTCTGTTTGACCAACGAGCTAGAGATGAGAAAAGCACCCCAAAAGCTTTTTAAATGAGGTAGAAACTAGAAAAGGCAAAGAAAAAACACTCTGAAAGAGACGTTATAGCTGCTAGCCATGTAGCTGTAACATTTTCCATGAAGACAACATTTTGTCAGATATTTTCTTTAAAGTATCCCATGTGTTTGATAAATAGCTTAAGTTTCAAAAAGTTTGCCAGAGGTGTATTTAAAAACCTGAATATGTAGGCCATTGTATTTTTTTTATTTCTTTATTGATTAAGGTATTACATATGTGTCTTTATTCCCCCATTACCCCCAACCTCCCATTCATGATCCCATCCCCTTGTTGTCTGTGTCCATTGATTAGGGCCTAATCATTAGGCTTATATGCATGCATATAAGTCCTTTGGTTTATCTCTCCCCCTTACCTGCCACTGTCCCCTACCATTGTATTATTCATCTCTGCTCCCCTACCATATACCCACCAACTGAACTACCATATTTTTGCATGTAGATCAGGTAAGTATGTATGTAACTGTTCCTTTGAACCTACAAATCTAGTGAAAGCACTCATATCTATAAATTAATGAACCCAGGCACCAAATCACACTTCCCTACTCCCATTTTGAATGTGCAACCCGGTCACTTGTTTACTTAACTAGCTATTAATACAGATAGTCTTGGTAAAATAAGATTTTACTTTATGCAGCCAATTTAACCCTCTGGAAATATGGCTTTTTAATTCAAATAAAATGTTATTCTACTAAAAAACTAACTAAGTGTTGAAATAATTTTTTCTCAATGCAAACTATAATTGTTTATCCCTTTTCTCTTTTTAAATGTTTCCCCATTCTGTGCTGTGTTGCTTTGCACTGACTGTGATTGCATGTTGCACCCTGGTGTATCCATGATGATGATGTCACATGGCTTGTTGCTGTGATCCCTACCATGCTCCATTTCATCGTTTATGTCATGGTTGCATAAATGGTTCACCCTCCCGTGTGTTGCTTCCATGGTTTCCTACGGAAAGTGCCCATGATGCACGGTGCTACACCTACCACTGTGTCTGCAGCAACAACACCTGCCACCAGTGTTCCCTTCGCTGCAACAGCTACTGGCAATCAGGTTTGGCAATTTACTTCACCTAGATAACTACGGTGTATTGGTAAGACACTGTATATGCTTTCTGAATTGGTGAGAGACATTGTTGCATATTCTTGTGTTTCCCAAGTAGTCGTTACATTTACAGTTTTTATTTTTGTGGTTCTTATAGAGCAGTGGTTCTCATTCTGTGTGCTACGGCACAGTGGTGTACTATAAGAATTTTTAAAACATGCAATACCTGACTACTTAGTTAGGGGCACTGATCTCTTTTCCCTCAGATCGTCAAATGAAAAAATGGCAACAGCCAACACAACAATGTGTGAATGAGTTAAAATTATATATATAGTGAAATTAGCAGAAAATATATTTTTGTTGTGCCACAGAAGTTTCATAATTAGTTTATGTGTGCCATGAGATGAATAAGGTTGAAAGTCTCTGTCCTAGAGGTGTGCATCTGCTTTGCTACTGATCCTGAGCTGAATCAGCAGAGTTATCTCATTTTTAATAAGTTACAAGATCTCTCTCTTTATATGTTATGTAGTATAATGTACAATTGTTGCTACTACACCAATCCTTAAATGTATATACTAAATATTTCTTAAACACTTTTTCATTGTTAAAGAAGTGAATTTGTTTTATTTTACTACTATTTTTGGTTATTGTGTTTAAATGCTCACTAAGTACAATCATCACCTTGACCTTCATATCTGCTGGAAAGAAAGCAAGTTAATACATTTATTTCTAAGGCACAGATATCCCTATACTTATCTAACAATTATGTCAGAGATTTCTTCTCATACTGACATTAAATGTGCTTGTGTTGTTTTGATTTTCATTTGCTTTAGGTATTTACAAGCCGAGTCACAAGGAAAATTATAAATTTGGGGGGAGTCTTGAAACTGTAAGGAGACACAAACAATAGTTACTGTGCAATGTTATGGCCATTTTGCCTTGTTAAAGTGGTAATCATGCTTCATGACTGCAAGTTCCACTGCTGTTTCAATTATAAGTATGATAACCATATAGCACACAAAGCATTAATTAATTGGGAAAATAAATCACATTCTAATCTGTGCTTTGCAAAATTAATTATTAGTAGATATCATTAATATCATCTAAATTTTTCTTTGAAATGATTATGGTATTGATTACCATGTCCAAGCAGTGAACAAAATAAGTGGAATCCTCTCAAGAAACTAGTTTAATCTAAAATCTCTTTTACTATAGATACCAGGATTATCAACAGATGAACTGAACAATAGCATGTTTGTTTCACAGATGTAAAAGTTACCACTATAACAGTAAGTTTCTTTGAGTATTAATATAAATAATATAGGTTTTATTTTTATTTATACATTGCATTTGCTAAAGTTCTGGTAAATACTTTCACTAATAGACATTTCTTATAACTTAGAGCTTGAGTTAAAGCATTCAAAATTTTCAAAATTGAAATGTATATAGCAAATGTGCAATTTTTATATAAAAATTACAGCTGGAATTGTATTTTTCCAAATGAGCTTACAAATTCTGAAATACTTTTCTACCTTTTTTTTGTATAATTTGTTAGACAAAGACAGAGCTCACCTTTCTATTTTAATTCTTTTCAACTTTTCTAGCTTCTTTAAAAAATAAATTTAAGCAAAATAATTTTGTCACAAATTGACTGAGATAATTATCTTAAAGACAGTAATAGGGGGTTAGAGATCAACCAAAGAACTTGTATGCATGCATATGAGCATAACCAATGGACACAGACAGTAGGGGGTGAGGGCATTGTTAGGGCATGGGGGCGCTGGGGAGAGGTCAATGGGGGGAAAAGGAGACTTATGTAATACTTTAAACAATAAATATTTTTTTAAAGACAGTAAGTAATATGTATCTCCTAAGTTATTTTAGAAAATAGTGTTTTTACAGTCTGCTATTTTGCATTGCTTCCCATGTAAGCGTACCAGAATTTCCCCAGCTGTTTTAAATTTTGAGTGACATAATTTAGTAATTTAATCAGTATTTCCATTCAAATCATGGCTTTTTTTTTTGTATGTAGTTCTTATTGCTGCTTTGGATTTTTAACCCCTTAACATTTGATGACCTCTGTCTGATTCAGAGTTTATAATAACACACGCTTAATTTGAGCAATTGTTCACTTGGTACAAGTGACCTTTAAAGCCACTTAACACTTTTAGGTATCTTAATTAGTTAATTATATGCACTTATTAAACAAGTATATCTATTCTGAATTGCATACATTAGTCATTGAAAGCTTGAAGTTCTCAAAACCAGAGTGTGTCATTTGGTTGAAAAAGGCAACAGTCCTATTCTCTTGATGGGCTGGTTCCCCAGAACCTGGCTAGCATTTCTTTCCTGCTGAGAACACACATGCCCAGAGCCTGTAGCTGACTGTACATTAGATAAATAGGTCCCTTCAGTCGTAAAAAATGTTTTTTAAAGATACCTTTGAGTATATGGAATAATTGAAATAGCTGTGAATTGTAATAGTTTTCAGTGGTATCATTTGGGATAGTGGCAACTTGGGAATAGCACCAAATATGAGACTGTGGATTTTGTGAACACTTCCCTGATTCTCATGGGTCGCTTCACATAAAGGTAAACAAAAGTTGTCAAATTAACTTTCTAACAGAACATGTTTGGAAATACTGATTCTTTTTTGTTTGATTCCATTATAAAATGTAGAGGGATTTGGCAGACCATAATCACGTTAATATGCAACAGATGTTGAAAATTTCTTCAAAGTTTAAAAGATGTAATTTTATAAAATACTACATAGTACCTAGATTTCACATTTATTCTCCAATACATTCAGATAAAATGTTTAAAGTTCATTTAATATTTGCATATTTTGAATGTTTGGAATCAAACTTTTTTTTCCAAGTTCAGTTGACATTCCATATTACTTTCTATTAGTTTCAGGTGTAAGCATGATTTTTCAATATGCTTGTTGAAGGAGTGGATGGTTGGATGGATGGATGCTCGTCAAAGGCTTGGCATTGTGATAATGCATAAAACAATTGAGTGCATCTCTGTTAGCTTAGGGCAACTCTGTGCATTAGCACTCAATAAGAATCATACACTTTAGAGATGAGTCTTTAGAGACCATCTCCAAGAGCTCCATTTTTACAGATGTTGAATATAAAATTCAGAGTGGGGAATATCTTGGTATAGTTCATATAAAGAACTGGAACAAAAACAAAGTATCCAGACTCCTGCTTCAATAACCTTTAAATATTTCTCACTCTCTTTTTCCATTTCAGTTGAAATTCTGAACAACAGAGTTAAGGATTATCAGAATCTCTCCATGAGAACCTCCGTAAGGCCTTTCTATATGTAGTACTGTTTGTCCTCTACTACCAACACAACAATGGGCATCATGCAGTCAATATATTAAACAAACAAAATACCAACCAACAAATACAAATTAAAAAGAAAGCATTAAACAATCAATGGAGATGTCAAAACAAAACATGAATAGAAAACTAACTACCATCTATCTTATTTGAATTATTAGGTAGAACACTACCATAACATTTTGTAATTTGTCACACTGTTCTTTGTGATTTTCTAATAACTATTAGGCTAAGTAAATCTTCACAGTGGATTTTTGGCTTACTGTGCATTCTTGGTGGGTAATGTTCGCCTGTTTTGAAGTGCTGTTACCTTACTGTTTTGTTTACACAGTAGCTTATTGGGTTGATTTAAAATGTAAAAATTATATCAAAGTACCATTTTCTTCATTAATGTATTGTACTGTATTGTGATGTACTGTGTTGTGTTAGATTTTTACATACTACAGAGTTTTGCTGTAATATGTGTGGTCTTTTGTTTCAACTAAAATGTTACTAATGGGAAACAGAAATACGTGTGCTTAAAAAATATGACAGGTTAATGTTAATATGCTTTCACTGTTTAGAATATTTCTGTAGGTTTCTCGGGGCAGACATTTTAAAAGCCTTACTTTTGAGTGTTCACAAAACTTGTTCATAATCATGCTTGTGAATAATTTATACCTGCAGATCTGACCTTGTATAATATGATCACATTAGTACATTATTTGTGAGAGAGGCATAATTACCTGCAACAAACAAACAAACAACTGCTTTAAAAATTAACTCGTAATTTCACTCTTTAAATAGCATATAAAACTAGAATTTACCTTTAAATGAATCTTTCAACATTTACACTGAAAAATATGTAAAGCACCCATTACATATCTTATGGCTCAAGGATCCTATCTCCTAGGTTGATTGTCTAAAACAGCCACTTGTCATCTTCAGTTGAAAAATTGTTACTTGGAGACAAAGATATGCTAATTACAGATAATAAATTAAACAGAGATAGGGGGACATGGAGATACTTTTTACACATTGGAGAAAACCCTATAAAAACCATAAGATTGCTATCTTTTACACAAGAGCCACTTCTGAATGCAAATGTCTTATGCTCTTCATAATAAGTAAGGTGCAATCTAGCAAAAGTCTGTCAGGGTGAAAGAGAATTAGTTCCAAGTGAGGCCTTTCCTCCCCAAATGGACAATCTTTTCTATTAATCACAGTTCGAACCTGAGTTTAGAATTAGAGAAATGGCGGGGTGGGAAGGAGGATAGAAAGACATTTAAAATTATTCTTTGATCTATTTAAAATTTCTAGTAAGGATGTCCACAGTTGGTTTTAGCTCCAGTTTAGCTGAGTTTTCAGTTTTATTAAACACTTCAGTGAAGTAGCAAGCGCCTGTAATATATTTTAACTGTTGCTTTCCCCAAACTTTATCAACAAGAGTCTCTCTCATCAAAACCAATGTTGACTTGGATTCGTTTGTTTTTATATGTATTTGAAAATTATAACAGAGAAGTTTTTAAGACCCTTTGGTTGAGACAGAATGACTGAACTTCACGGACCTGAGTTGAATTCACATTACTAATTTTTATGAAATAAATTTATAAGCAAGTAAAATAGTAATTAAGTCCTGCATATGATATGCCTCATCCACCTTACTTATTAAAGTTACTATTATTATACAGTAGTGGAACCATATGATATTTTACATCAACTTAGATTAAATGTTTTCTAGTTCATGAAAATGACAAAGAAAATCTGATTTAGGATACCTTAAACAGACTAATAGTGTTTGAATCACAGATCAAAGGAGTTGGTAAAACCTTTTAACAGAAGATGAAACTGAGGCCCAAGGCATGTGACTTGCCCAAGGTTACCTACCCAGTTGGGCACAGTCAGACACAAATATCTGCAGGCTCCCAGTTGTTCCTCTGTTTCACATCGTTTGTACTTCAGGACATTTGAGACTCCATCCCAAAGCTAATCAAATTGGCTCAGAATAAAAAAGAGCAAAATTAGCTCTTTAATAGTTGATATCCTGTTGATCTTAATTACCAATCCAAATCATGATCATCAGTGATATCTAAATGGTATTGCTTGTATGGAGCCATTGCCATTTATTCGTAGTATTGCCTGGAGTTAAAGAATAAGAGATGTCCTGACTTTTACCTATTGATTCTTTGAACCACTTAATTTCTACTTCCTCAAATCTTAACATTGATAGAGAAGAAAATAGAGTACACCTTTGTTAAATTACATGTGTTTGGAAGTGAGTTTTGTTAAACCTGTGTCAGTGCCTCCCCAGATGTGATCACAGGACTTCAGGAAGGATGCACCTAAGCTAGTCTGGATGTATTCCTAAAGGGGAGAGAGATGTTTCAGGGTAAAGTCAACTTTTTTGTGTAGTGTGATATTTTTGATGCAACATGCTGTCTCATTTAACTTTTTTAAACTTTTAATGAAGATGTGCATAGACAGCAAACCTAGAGTACAGCTGTTTTTATGTTGCTTTAAGCACTGGACAACATTAATAAAGACTTATTTTTTAGTAAGAAGTTTGGTGAGGAATATTCAGGGTAGTTGAATTTTGGGTGCCACAATTTTTTATATTGTTGGCATTTTAAAAATCGCTTTATAAATGAATTTAAAGAAAGAAAAGTAAAGCACTAAAGTTTTGATGCAGATGCGAAAGAATTTTGACAAGATGCTATTTTTAAGATGACATGTTTTAAATGAGTTGTGCAATGAGTTGTGCAACTTATCTTTATTCAAGAAAGGAAGAAAGATTAGTCATTAGACTATAAATTTCAGATAAAAAGAGAAGTCACAAAACTAATCAGTGACTCTAAACAGAAATTTACTGAATGAATTGTATATATAAAATTCTAATCACTTGTGATTCTTAGGTAAGATTTTATAAGCTTTGTAATTTGAAAGGGCCTCTATTTTTAATTATCCAAAATTGTGTCTGTTCATTTCTCTCAGCCTTTTGCAAAAATTTGCAATAGTGCTGACACTTGAATAAGTCATGTATACAGATAAAATAATCTAAAAATTATCTTTTAAGAGGGTTTTAGTAGTGTCAACTTTTTATAAAAAGCACTGTGATCATAAGTATAATTTAAAGAGAGATTAAGATTAAATCAAAATTAAATGGATTCATAAAATTGATATTTAAATACAGTATTTTCTTTTGCAATTGGAGCATGGCTCTGTAACCAGCTATTACATTTCATTTCACTTGCCTAGATTAGTCTTTAATTTGTAATTTATTGTGATGTGAAAAGCCATCTTCTCCCTATTCCATCAATCTTTTCCATCCATTTTTTTTAACATGTTTAAGTACTTTGATTTTGCCAGAAATGTTGTCCTACACCACTGGGCTGCATTCATTAGTTGATAGCCTCACAAGCTCTCAAATTGGGAAAAAGCAAGTACCTCCTCACTACTATCAGTAGGAACCAAATAAAATTAACCTTTACCACTTGAATCAGTTTTTAATAGCATGTCCAGTAAATATAGTAATGCCTGAATAAGGAAAACATTGGCATTAAATTGGATTAAATAATATGTAAAGAAGGCCTGTTGCTACTTGGAATATTATTGGGTTCCTTTCCCATTCCTTTGGAGAGAGTAGATGAGGATGCTCTTAGGTAAAATGCAGCTGCAAGGTTTTCAAGTTATTTTAATTTGTAGGATAGGCTGTTTTGCACAGAACTATTAGAAACTGGAATCCTCTTTTATTGTTTAACTCTTCTACATTTCACACACATTGAAATAGAAATAAGGAAATATGATTTCCTAATTCTGTTGAATAGATTTAGAAAGATAGTGGCCTAATGCTATTTTACCAGTGCCTGTTAAAAGTAATAGAATAAATAGTATGTAAAAGGGTATAACTTTTTTACAAATTTAGTTGCTAACCTAATCAAACTGTAAATATAATGACAAGTTAAAGTTCTTAGCACCAGCTCACTAATTGGTGCCATGTTTTCATTTTTCTTGTTAGTTTTTAAGGTTTTGATTTTATTACTTTTTATATTATTAGGTGACTAATGAATTTACTTTTGAAGGAGAGTTAGAGAAAGTTTAAGATTTTACTACATGTGTTCAACCTTCTTAGATAGGTTCTAAACTGACACTGAAGCATAACAAGATATAGATTATAATCCATAACTATTCTTTACAATTCACAGTTTAAGAACAAACTTTATAAACAAATAATAATTTTAACTAATTATATTTAGTTGCTTTAGCAACAAAACTACAACATGGCTACCTTTAGACACCTTTTTGGTGAAAACTTTACTTTTAAACTATATGTGGTTTTTGACAGTATGAGCATGTGGAAGATACATCTCAAATCTCAGAAAACATATATGGTTGATTTTCTTTTTATCCCAAATTCCCATTTGAAAGCTGAATTTGTGTCCTTGTGTGACTTTTTTCATTAAAAAGTTTACAAGTTGTGGCTTCTAAAATCAGGCTTTGTAGTTTATAGAATTGTTGTGTGTGGGTGGGGTTTTATTCCACAGTATTTGGACTTTAAAACAAAATTGTGGTATTTCCATTACCAGACATTTTATTCATAACTTCATTTATCTAAAATCATTCAAATGGCAAAGTTGTAGCTGCAGAACTTCTCTTTTCTGGAATTATATACTTACACAAATATATCCAAGTGAGGATTAAAGAATGATAAAAGCATACTATGAAATTAATTCACTCACAAAAACATGCATAAAGATACTGTGGAATGACCCCTTATTAATGTTTAAGAGACATATGCTACAGTTAACTGACTGTCTCAGATAGGGTGCGGATGTGTGAGACACACCTTTTTTGCACTTATGTACATAGTCCATGAAAGCAATCCTTGGAGCTTTTTGTTTTTTAATATAAGAAGTCTGTGAGAATAGTGGAAAAGTTAGTAAGAGAGTTATTTCTAAGGCTTTGAGAAGGAGGGATGTTGCTTTGCTGTTTTGAAGGCTTTCTAGTTTGCTACAGCTGACCAAAAGAGTAGACTGGTAACAGGTAGCAGCTCAACTTCAGCTAGCAGCACTGAACAAGAATAAAAGTACTTCACCTTTTAGCAAGATCACTAGCAGAAAGTGTTTGCTTTTTAAATGAATCCTCACTGTAAACATACACACACACACACACACACACACACACACACACACACACCAGGCAGGTACCTAACTGAGGTTTATTCTTTTCCCCAATTGTTGCAAGTAGTGAAATACCCTATAAATTCCAAAATGGACCCATCTATTTACGTGACAATTAATAGTTAATATCTACCACTAATTCTCCTTTAAGATCCAGGACCCAAAACCAAATTGGCAACCATTGAAAGATTTAATTTAACAGTTAAGTATGGCCAGTATGTGGCATTTCATTCCCTTCAAAAAAGGAAAAAATGCACCTGTTACAACTTTATAAATTCCTTTATTTGCTTTATACCTGATCAGTGGAAGCTGTTTTCTGACTTAACCTTTACTGAACTAGAAAGTACTCCATTGTGCCACTTCAGCCTCCCACTATTTTAACTAAACAGGAGAGAATCAGCAAAAAGCTTACATACATAGGAGCTGGAAAAGAATGTTTCAATCAGACTATCGTTGCCAATTTTAGCTCCCATGTCATATCCAGATCACCATTTAATTTTTTGTTGCTTCTAAGCAATGAGGTCCAGAAAAGGCCAACGTTAGAAAAGATTAAGGAGAGATCACCACAGGTATTTTGAGTCCTTCACATCTTGGGACTTGTTGCCCTTGCTCAAAGAAGGAGCCCATCCTGGGGGTGAGGGAGTTATTAGTATTGCTACCCATTTTGATAGTTCTCACAGGGACAGGAAAATAAGCCAAAGCTAGAAAGCAATCCACGCCTTATAGTTGTCCAATAACTCAGGGCCATTTGATTAGAAATTTATTTTTGTCCCTTCCACTCATATCCTTAGAGTCAACCTGTAACTAACAGCCTGACTATCTGACCAGCATTTTCATGCTATAAAATGTAAGCATTCACTTATTCTGCATTTAAGAACTTCAACCTTATCACCAACATATTTTCTAACATTTCTCTATGAGTGTATAGCCACAAGAATATATTTGCATGAAGTCAATAGAAATATAGTAAGATTTTCAGTAAGGAAAAAGAATCTGTAAAATAGTAAGAATGAACCTAGAATCATCACAAAAGATATCCAGTTACCTTCTGGCATGTTGTGCCTGATGACAGCTACTGGGCCACACTCTTTGACATGTAAGCAGAGTAGCTGTGTTTAAAGAACTAAAAGTAGAGGGTGAAGTCTTACCGAATGTGAATAACTTGAGGCCAAAAGAGGACCTCTGTCATTAAGACTAGGAAAAGGTTTAGCTGACTATTTCATATGCTTTCCAGCCTCTCCACTTGTCCTTGCCTGGAAGAGAACTACCCATTTAATAATCTGAAACAGGATTATTCCAGAGAAAGGTTATCTTTAAGTAGGACCCATCCTCAATTATACATAGTGCTAGACCTAAAGAAAGAGAATGTATCACTTTGAGGTAAATCACAGCTATTTGCAAATATTGCAAAAATCCTCACTAGTCATATTCTATATCACATTACTTTAATAACATAAATACCTCTGTAACAAGACATAAAAGTAACCCAGTTCTAAGCAGTGGTTCCCCCCCCCCCCAGAACACACAACCTAAATATTTGTCTTAGAACTTCATGATTTCAAAGTTTTATTTCTGTATCTGATGCTATTTTTAGTGATGGAAAACCAATTAATTTGTTGCTGTCTTTTGTGTCTAGCGGTTGAGAGAATGATATAATATCATATCTATGGATTCTGGAGTTGCCCTTTTCAAAATAAACTTCCTTTTATCGCTTTTACTGCTGCTTTATTAGAAAGTGAACTTTTATTATTATGTCAACTAATTCAATAATTTAAATTAAGGTATTTTGAGAAGTTCTCCACATTTTTGTAACAAAAATCCAGTATAATGTATAAAATGGAAACATGTATTTTGGGTAGAAAATGTCAATTTAAAAATACCTACAGATAAGAAAATTATTAACCCTGTGCAACAATTATAGATTTTAACCACAATGTTTCAAAAATATAAACTACCCATAATATTTTAGGTTATAGTATGAGCTAAAATACAATAGCTCATTCTCTCAACTGCTATCAATAGGGCATCTAGATGTTTTGATTTTAATTTTTTTTCCCTCAAGTTTTAGTGCTGGACTGCTTTTGCTTTTTGTGTTTAAACATGTGCATATACAACTCATTTTAGTGTGCTGAACTGCTTTTGCTTTTTGTGTTTAAAAGTGTGCATTATACAATTCATTTTAGTATGCTATTTCTATGCTCATCTTTTGGTATTTTAATAAAATGTCAAATTTCTTGGTTATGTCTTTTTTTATGAATCCATATTCACACGTTAAGCGTTCACTTAAAAGCTATTCATGTTCTAGCATATTAATCCTCATATTTTGTAATTCTAATGTAAAATTTAAGTTTTCAATTTGATTCAATGTTATATTTTTTCTCAAATCTTCAAATATTTTTTAAATTTTCTTTATTGATTAAGGTATTACATAGGTGTCCTTATCCCTCATTGCCTCATCAATGTTATATTTCATACATAGAATAAATTTATTTCCCAATATACCTTCAGTATTTTGAATGATATAATCATTCATTGTATTAGATGTATTATCCCTATGAAAACATATAACCCCATAGTTACTAACCCCATAAAGATTTACTTATATTTTAGTAAAAGAATATTTAAAATTTTGAGATAATGCTTATTGGTTTCTATTCCATTTCAAAAAAAGAGGCATATTCTAATATATATTATTAGAAGTTTGTAATTTCCAGTTATTCCGTTCTACCCTGCATCTTTAATGTAACATATTAAACCAGTGCTGTTCATTTTATTCTCTACAAGATGGACCTCAATGGTTTCATAATAATGGGATTTATAGATTTTTTTCATTAAAATGTTTTCTCTCACTTAAAATTGTTTTGTCCAATAAATGGCACAGGAATGAAAGGATAATCATTTTAGATTTTTAAGAAAGCAAAATGTAACTTGGATTTTATTCTGTCAGATTTCTAAATACTTAAACACACTAATTGTGAACTTCTCATTGGCCACCATTTGGTAGTGGAGCTGATGGAAAACTGTGGTGAAGAGCCTGTGGATGAGAGGTTGTAACAGAATAAAGTATTACTGTTCACATATCTATAACAGTAAAATGGGACAGGGACGAGGTTGGGTCCCTGTCCAATATAAACTGAATCATACAGAGCTACTAGCTCCAGTGCCCCCTTATGTTTTACTATTTCTAAGTGTGGTTCCCACTATGACATTTTTTGATAAGTCAAATTTGAGCTTTTTGATATATTGTTGTGCATGTTTCTGTGAGTCTGTGATAATCCCAGCACTAAAACCAATTCAGTATATAGACATTTGTAAGAGGTATTTGGCCTCATCAGAATTCAGTTTATGTCTTTCTCTTGAGGCTACTGAGTGATAGGTAAGAATTGAGGGCAGGCATTCCTGATCATCATGACAATGAAATTTCTATAGGCTAGAAGAAAGTTGACCAACAGGCAAAACCAGATGAACACTCATACTCCGATTTTTTACTTGACTCTTTTCTGTACTAGAAATATCAATTTAATTTGGCCTTCCCAAGTTTTCTTTTGGTGCCTGGATTTATACTTTTCCCTTAGGCAGGAGGACAGTCAGGCTGAGGAATAAAAGCCAAGAGCACCAGTGATAAAAAGGTAAGCCACCCAGACATAAGGGTGAAGTTGGGGAGATGAACAGGTCTAATTTTTGTCCTTACAGATGGATGCCAAAAGAAAAAGCACAATATCCTGAAGTAGATGCAGAAATCAGTATAGGAAGGAAGTTCTGGTTAGAGTAGCCCAGTATTCTTATTGTGCATGAAAACGGTACAGTGCAAAGGCAGCCAGGGAACCCAGGCAAAGCACAACATATAAATGAAAGATTATAGGTTTACCTAATAAGGAAAAGGGAGTTTTCTCCATAAAAGATTCAGTACATTTTATGCATGTAAAAGTACAAAGAAAGAGATTGGTAAAAAATCGGAGTAACAGTGGATAAGTAGCAACAACCAGTAGCAGCAGCACCTTTTAAAGCAGTAACAACTGAACTTGAGAGGATGCAGAAGGAATCTGAGGAGACTCTGCAGTCAGCATATTTCTAGAGGTGTTCTGGTTACAGAAGATGATGGTCAACCCGTTTAGGATCAATGTACGTCTTAAAAAGAGAGTGGGAAAGAATAGGATCATGACTGAGACTTTGCTTTAGCCTTCATGACCTGAAGAGTTGAACGATTCTTTGTTGGGGAAATTGGCAGTTAAGAGAGCTTCATATCTGTGTTAAATGTTAGTGGTTATTGTTGTGCTTTTGTTAACTATTTAATAAATGTATGTGTAGTTCATGCACAGTGTCTTGGTTTTTCTCAATTTCTATTTACAAAGTCCCATGTTAAGAAAATCTATGGGTTGTTATACTTGGAAAACCTGAACCCACATGAACCCAGGCACTTAATGGTCACAATTTGGAGGTCCAGATAGAGGTTTCTAATAAGTGAGGCATTTGTGTTAATAATCACACTTGAATTTGTACTGTGTACAGGACCTCACTAAATATCAAGCAATTGTTTACCATAAACTGAACACTAGTCAATGGTAGAAACCACTGTAATAAGCAACTCCTTTCTCCTGATTGACACCATCAGTGATATTCTAGATCCTGAATATGCTTGGGACCTTAAGAGTCATTGGGCTGAGTTCATAGGACCAGAAGAGCACCCAAACCAGTCAGGAAAAGTAGCATGAGGCCACATCCACTATTGTTGTTCTCTGCTCTCTATATCCATGAAAAATGTCCCTGAGGTAAAAATAAAAATATTCGGATCCAAATATTGTTAGGTGACATAGAGAAAGGTTAGCAAAGAAAATTGGGCTAAGAAAATCCTTAAATAGTATTTTAAATTATAATTGTGTCCATATTTAGTGCTTTGCCATTTGTCCCACCCTCCATATTGCATCCTGAGTAATTTTTTCTAAGGTCAAAAATGTATTCACTTTCCTGACTAAAAATCTTTCATAGCCCCTAATAGCCTATGGAATAAACCCTACACTCTAACATAGGATTCTTCTTTGCTTTTTGCCTTATATTTCCCCTCTAGTTTTATCTTTACCCCCAATTTTTATAACCTAAGCACTCCCAACAAACCAAAGCACTGTTGAGGAAATATTATTTAAAATGATATTTTCTGCTGGGCCAGCATGGGTCAGTGGTTGAGTGTTGACCTGTGAACCAGGAGGTCACAGTTCAATTCCCAGTCAGGACACATGCCTGGGTTGTGGGCTCCATCCAATCAATGATTCTCATCATTGATGTTTATCTCTCTCTTCCTTCCTCTCTGAAATCAATAAAAAATATTTTTAAAAATGATATCTTCTTCCAATTCAAAAGTCCTTCCCACAAAGGTGATAGTGGAAGAAAACACTTTTATTACTGAGTAAAGATTAAACCAGAATGAATGTGTATCCCAGGTAATCCTATATAATAAAAGGCTAATATGCAAATAAACTGAACGGTGGAATAACCGAACAACCAACCAAATAAACAAACAACTGGTCAATACCAATACGATGTGTACTGACCACCACGTGGTGCATGCAGGACATGATGGGCACTGGCAGCAGGTGGCAGAGTGCGGAACATGGTGGGTGTTGGCTGCAGCAGGATGGTGGAGCAGGTGAGTGCGGGTGCCAAACCAAGGAGGGGGCACCAGTCGCTGTCATCCGGGCAAGCCTCTAGTGGTTACTGACAATTCTTTGCTCCTGTGTGCTGTGGTCCCGCCCTGTGCTAACACCTGACACCAGCAACAACCCCCCTCACACCTGCTGTTGGCACCAGAGCCACAGCTTGCACCCACTATTGGCATCTGACACCAGCCCTGATCACAGCATCAGTGAGTATGAGGGCAGCTGCTGGCTCTGATTGTCCCTGAGGGCTTCTCCACATCCCCTTGCTCCTGAGGGGCAATCAGAACCAACAGTCACCTCTTGCACCTGCTGCTGGCTCTGGCCCTGCTCACACCTGCTGCTGGTGTCCAGTGCCAGTCCCAATTGCTCAGTGCCATTAGTTGGTGTGAGTGGTGGCTGCCAGGCCCAATTGCTCCTCAGGACTTCTCCACCTCCCCCTGCTCATGTGTGGTGATTGGGGAAGCAGTCATTGCTTGCACCCACTGCTGTTGCTGGCCCCAATTGCTCTGCACCATCAGCACGTGGGAGTGGCAGTGATGGGAGAGGGGCTGCTGGCAGACAAGGGACCAGGGGCCATGGCTGGAGGGGCTGGGCAGGGGCATGGAGGAGGGGCCAAAACCCGTCCCTGTGCCCACTACAGCCTTGCGGCCCACAATTCCTTTCAAAGTGCATGAATTTGTGCACTGGGCCTCTAGTCTACTAATAAATTGCAAAGATAGAAAGGAATCTCACCTCCTTATACAGCCAAGCAGATACAACCCATTATGTACATATTTTCAAAACAAACTATAGCTAGACTTCAATAAGAGGATTTGACAGTACTTTTTGTCATTCATAGTGTGTTCTTAATTTATCATCATAATTAGGGAGACCAACTATGTTGATTTTATCCTTAGGAGAAGTCCACAGTATATTTTGCAAATTGGAGCAAGGTGCTCAGGGAAGTTAAACTGCTCTATCATAGGAAGTAGGGTTCTACCTTCCTTGATATTTACACTTCAAAGAGAATGCTCCCAGGTCCTTGAAGAAACATTCCTGAGTTGTGAGACAAATGAGAGGCTCATTTAGCCCATATAAATATTTAAATACATTTGAAAAGGATGGGGAAGGGAATTTTGAAAGAAAAGAGAAGAGGTGGGGGAGAGGTTTCTTCCCTTATTTTCCACAAAGAGAATTTAGCCTCTTATTTTAAATTTGTATTTGTCTTTATACCCAGATATATACCATAGTTCATATATATTCGTGCTATTTTTCTCTCCACTTGGAGAAACAACTTCTGTTTTTCCTCCTCTTTTTTTTTCAAATCATTCATCATGTCTATCTACCTATGTAACTACCTATATTAAACATCACTCAAGGTATATATGAGCTATTAAATTCCTTCCTCCAGTTCTTCTCTGGCCTTACCAGATATCACTGAGATGCAGCTAATACTCATTTAATGCTTAGCAGATAATCTCAAACTTAGTAACCACCTCTCCAACAGTGCTTCTAACATTGTCTATATAACTTCTTCATTAAACTGGGCTTCAGAAATGTAAGAACCAGTTCTAATTGATCTTGGTATCGTTTTATGGTGTCTCAAACAATAGCCACATAGTGAATGAATAATAATTTTTGGAGAAATAATCAACTAAGAAATCAGGATAATTTATTGTAAAGAAAAAACCTTATTCAAATAAAGGGGATTTATGTGATAATAGAGGGAATTTTTACAAATTCCAATTGCAGGAAGAAGAACTGGATCTAGTGGAACTAGAAAATTATCAAGTAGTCTCTCTCTCTCTCTCTCTCTCTCAAGCTTTCAACTTTCTCTACTTATCAGCACTTATTTGATATGGCCACTTCCAGAATGGTTGTCTTATCCTAAGAGAATATATCAGTGATAGCTTGCACCACAAGTACCTGGGAGGCTTATAAAACAGATTGCTGGGACAACTGTCTCGTTCAATAGATATGGGATGAGGTATGAGAATTTATATTTCTAACAAGCCACCAAATGATTATGGTAATCTTGGGACACAATTTGAAAATGATTAATCCATTTGAGTATCAAGCTTGGTTCCCCACAAATAATTAACTCAGTCACTGAACCCTAATACATGATTCTGAGGAAAGAGAATTTGATCAGTGAATCAAATGTTTTTTTCCTGTTGTATTAAGTTCTGTTCAAAAGGTTGTAGTTAAATGGCATGTAATGAAGGCTGCTTCTTTGAAGCTGTGGACAAAGAAACTTTGAAAAAGGTGAATCTCTAGTATAGTCACTCCAATGACTCCTTTTAATAATATAAGAATTTCCACACTAAACTAGATCCTTAGTCTATGCAATTCAATCTTCATAGCCAATAGAGCCATTAAGGACCTTACCATCTATTGGATATCTCCAGCCAATCATCTAAAAGTAAAATCACTCTTATCCATTCCTAAACTCACAATCTTTCCTCTCAACTATATTGTTTTTCCACCCAGTTGTACGTGCAAGAAGCCTGGGAATCATGTTTTACTCCTCCTTTCCCACCCTCTATATCCAATCTATCAAGGCCTGTCAATTATATCTCCCTGTTATTTTTTCCATTCTTACTATACTTAGTTTAACTTGATACCCTGCCTCCACTGCTTTCTTTCTATCAGTTCTTCACATGGCTGTCAGAATGATCTTTCAAAAACAAGTTTCCAATCTTAGATCTAAGGACAGCTATATTAGGCCTGAGGCAGGTAAAGCCTGGGCCTGTCCTTTCTAGTAGCATGCAGCTGCAAATTCACCTACCTCAGCATGTATATAAAAAATATCATGCTATGTATATACAAGTTTGACTATGTAATTCCTCTCCTTAAAATCATTTAATCATTCCCCATAGCCATCAGGATGAAGCCTAAACACACCTTATGATAGTCCCTGTCTACCTCACCAGTCTCATCTATTGCCACTTCCTGTCTTGGACTTGCTACTTCAACAGCAGGTAAATGAGCGTAGTTTTCTGCAGATGCCCTCTGGTTCATGCCTATATGCCATTGTCCATGATTTATTTTTTGCTTAGAATGTTCACCTCCTCCATTTTAGTATGGCTAACCATCTTTGTAATTCTGTTGAGGCACCATATCCCCCAGGAAACTTCGATGTCTGCTTCCGACCTATAATTGTGTACCCCTCTTTGAAACTCTCCTAATACCTTGGGTGTATATTTGTCATTGGATTTGCCACACCACATTAAAATATTTTTTTGCTGTTCCCACTTGCCTATGAGTTTGTTGAAGATAGGGTCTGTTCCTTATCCATTTCTATATTTCTAACACCTACCATAGTAGTTTTTTTTAAGGTAGTATCATACCACTCAAGAGCAAAATAAAAAAAATTAAAAAATAAAAAATAAAACACCCACCTCAATTCAAAAACAGAAAAAGGAAGGCCTTAGTCAGTATTGCTTAGAGGTTAGAGCCATGCACTGAAGGGTTTTGGATTCTATTACTGGTCAAGGGCAGATACTTGGGTTGCAAGTTTGATCTCTGGCCCTGTTTGGGATGCATGCAGGAGCTAAATAATCTCTCTTCCAGCTCTCTCATTCCTTTGTCCCTCCCTCCTTCCCTTCCACTCTCTCTTAAAAAAAATCAATGGGAAAATATCCTCACTGAGGATTAAAAAAATGGACAAAGGAAGGACTTGACCAGACATTTTTAAAGAAAATATATAAATGGTCAATAAACACATGAAAATATGTTCAGCATCATTAGTCAATAGGGAAATGCAAATAAAATCTACAATACAATATCACTTTATACTCATTAAGATGGTTATAATAAAAATGGAAAATAGTGTTGGGAAGGTTTTGAAGGAAGCAGAACCTTGTGCATTGTTTCTCAGACAGGAAAAAAATGATACATTGTGGAAAACAGTTTGGCAGTCCCTCAAAAAATAAAAAGTAGAATTACCATATAAATAAGCAATTCTACACCTGGGTATATACCCAAAGGAATTGAAAGTAGGAGTTCAAATAGATACATGCCCATCAATGGATAAATAGATTAAAAATGTAGTATATAGCCTGGCTGGCATTGTTCAGTTGATTAGCCTTGTCCCATGTACCAAGAGGTGATCAGGTTTGATTCCTGGTCAGGGCATATGCATAGGTCATGGGCTTGCTCCCCAATGAGGGGCATGCAGGAGGCAGTCAATGTTTCTTTTTCATCGATGTTTCTCTCTCTCTCTCTCTCTCTCTCTCTCTCTCTCTCTCTCTCTCTCTCTCCCCTCTCTCTCTCTCTCTCTCTCTCTCTCTCTCTCTCTCTCTCTCTCTCTCTCTCTTTCTGTTCCTTTCCCTAAAAATCAATAAAAACATTTTTAAAATGTAATATATACATGCAATGGAATATTATTCAACCTTAAAAATGAAGGAAACTCTGACCCATGCTACAACATGAATGGACTTTGAGCACATTATATTATGTGAAATAAGCCAGTCACAAAAGACAATATTTTATTTATTCTACTTATATTAGGTGCCAAAAAGTAGTCAAACTCATAGAAACAGAAAGTAGAATGGTGGTTTCCAGGGAGTTGGAACAGAGGGGAAAGGGAGTTATTCTTTAATGGGCACAGAATTTCAGTTCTGAAACATAAAAAGAGTTTTGGAGGTGAATGGTAGTAATTGTTGCTCAATAATATGAATGAACTTAATGCCTCCAAACTATACACTTAAAAATCGTTAAGAGGATGCAATTTTCCAGCTATATTGAGCTATAACTGACATATAATATGTATCAGTTTAAGGTGTGCAATTTGATAATTTGATACACATATATATTTTTAACTGTTTACCACAATAAGGTTAGTTAACACACCCTTCACCTCACATAATTACTATCTTGTTGTTATTGTTATGGTGAGAACATTAAAGCTCTACTATCAGCACTTTCAAATATACAATACAGTATTGTTAAATACACCCACCATATTGTATGTTACATCTGCAGAACTTATAACTGAAAGTTTGTACCCTTGGACCAACATCTTCCTATTTACCTCAACCCTCAGCTCCTGGCATTCAACAGTCTACTCTTTGTTTCTATGAGCTTATATGTTCCATATATGTGAGATCATACTCATACTGTATCTTTCTCTGACTTATTTCACTTAGAAGAATGCCTTCAAGGTCCATCTATGTTGTTGCAAATGACAGGACTTTAAGCAGATCAGACAAGGAAGAATAAATAATTTACCCTGTGATACTGGAGAAAAATACCTATAGCACATAGAAAACAAAGAAACACATGACTACTAGTACTATCAATAAGTGGTCCTTAGCATAAGTAAAATGGGGGCATGAGTACATTATAAGGATATGGTTGTCTTTTTGTCAGCATTTATTTGGTTATAAGTAACAAAATTAAAAATAAAGCTAGGTTAAGAAAAGAGGACATGTATTAAGTCAAATAGTTGAAAGATCCATAGATGGTTTGACTTCAGGCACAATTGTATGCTGATTCTCAGCTGTGAGGTTGGGAATCTGCTGCTGTCTTTTTTGCGGCTTTAACTTCCTCTGTATATATCATTGGAAGATCAGTGGGGAAGCACGGTACTTGGTTGGAGTGTCTGTAAGGAGGGTTCTCTGAAAGGTTGAGGGCTTCTGAAGGGACCTTGCTGAAGGCAGCAGCCCCTACCTTGACTTTTCCAAACAAGTCCAGTCCCCCGGGGTGTTTTGCTAGAATCTCTATGTTTAGTCTTTAAAGACCTGACCTTGTAGAAGCATATATTTTCTCAAGGATACTTACCCTGCTGATTGAATCTAGAGGTTAATTTAAACTCAAACTGTTGTTACAAAAATAAGCCAATGAGGCAGGCAAACAGGACTGCTTTTACTGCTAAAGTAAAACAGTCCCTTAGCTCCCTCTCTTTCACAGAAACCTGTGTCAAAGTAATCTGTTCATCCATCACTCAGGTCTGCTGGTCAGCCCCAGCAAAGGTCCATACTTACATCTAACTGGATTAGTATCCCATAAGGAAAGAATGCATTGCTGCTAATAGCACTAGCATAATTCCAAGGTCTTATTTGGGGCACATAATTATACCAGCTTATATTATACTAGTAGCCCTGCATATGAATTCATGTGCCAGTAGCTCTCTGTGGGGCCCGCTGCTCTGCACCCGCTGCCCAAAGGGTCTCCACAGCACAGAGGCCCATCGCTGTGGCAACAAGTGCAGAATGCTTGCCTTGTTGCCACAGCGATGAAACAAACATTCCGCCAGGCCACTCATGCTGCCTGGTCTCAGGGGCCACCCCTCCCCCACCGGGACTGGGGAACTCTGGCAGGTCTGAGAGGACTGGGTGTAGCCATCTATGGCTATGGGTGCCAACATATTTGTGGTGCAGTGATGGTTAATTTACATATTACCCTTTTATTAGATAAGCTGCCCATTCCTGAAGCCAGGGGATAGAACATTCTAATTGGTGGGGTTAGAGGTTATGTACCTACTCTTTGAACCAGGGAATAAGACAACTCTGCTCAAACCTTATGGAGAGAGAGAGAGAGAGAGAGAGAGAGAGAGAGAGAGAGAGAGAGAGAGAGAGAGAGAGAGAGAGAGAGAAATTGTCTTTCAAAGGAAAACCAAAGTACTATTCCCAAAACAATTGGGAATTTATGTTAGACAAAAACAACAACAACATATGAACTTGATAGCCCACCCTATTTACAAATGGTTTTCAACTCATATCTCACTATACCATCCATATGCAAATGAAAATATGCTCATGACTCATACACAGAGATAGTCTAAAATCATGTGTCCCAAGTGCACTGAACATCAAGCCCAAGACCTTTAAGTAATCCACAGTCATCTTGGGCAGGTATTAATGTAGCTCCCAAAGATTTCATATCTTTAGATAAATAGTACATTTGATCCCATCCAAAACACCCAATGTTTAGTACTGGAGTGAAAACAGAATGAACTAAATTGCAAATGTGTTATTACAGAAAGAAAAAGTAGCTGATGGAGTAGGCAACTACAATAGAATTCTACATTATACCACAAAAGATTTGATTAAAATTCTATTTCATGGTATGATAGTAAAAGGAAGAAATGTACACTAGTATCCTTAAATATTCACACTGGCCTATCTAGTTCTGTCTTTTAGCAACAGACCTTATGACTGTGCTCAGGCCTCCTAGTCCCTCAATTAAATGATCTGATCTTGGCTTTTTCAGTAGGCTCATTAAAAAAGTTATCTTATGGTGAAGAGGGCACAATTAATCTTTCTTTTAAGATGTATCCAATATATTGGCCCTCTTTGATAGGAGTATATGCTTGAAGGATACCTGGGGGATCTGAATTTTCCCAGGCCCTATTCTTATGTTTCACTGTGCTTCCTTTCTCATCTGTTTTAAAATGCTCCCCTTTTATCTAATTGTCTCTATACCCATTCCCTTAGCACTAAAATATCCTTGGTTAATGAGGCATCACTCATAATTAGTTCATTATCAGTAGGTTTTACCTTTGGTCTGGCAGAGAATTTTTTTTAGCAGAACTTACTTGAGAAATTCCTAGACCCCAATTATATCTTCTGCTATGGCTGCCGGTTCTTTGCCACTGATTGAACCAGTTTTGAGACAGAGAATCTGTTGTTGTTTTTTCAATCCTGTGAGGCTTCAAATTATGTAACAGTCAATTTAGACTATAGTTCATAAGCAGGAAACATCCTTGAAATGCCGTATTTCTTCCTATAATCTACTTGTAGACTTCCTCAGTTCTAGTTTAAGTTAATTCATCTCTTATAGAACCTTAGTGAAAGAAATACAAAGTAGGCAGTAAATGCCAAAGTCCTGATTTTTCCCTCTGTAATATCTCCTAACACTACAGCCATTTCTCTTTGTACATTTGCTTCATTCTTCTTTATTCAGAATAAATTTCTTTGAGTTTTCTGCTGGCCCCAGAAATTCTTGAATTAATATATCAGCAGCTTAATTAAGAGCACCAGGACTTACCAGAATCTCTGAGTCCAAAATTCAACTTCCCTAGGGAAAGAATCTTACTGATTCAATTTGGTTAGTTGTTCACCCACCATCAAATTAGCTATGGTTTTTCTCTGGCAAGGATTTTGTGCTGTGAATATGGCAGATGAAACTCTCCCCTGCTTTTTTGCAGTATTATTCCCAAAGTAGAAATTGAATTTTTTGAGAAGACAACTGGAAAGGTATACACTACAGATGTAATTACAAATAACTATAGTACAAGAAAAACACTATAAGAAATATAAGAATTGAATGTTATAGCAGTACAAAAGAAGAAAAGATTTCTTACAGTGAAGAAGTTTCATAGAAGCGATAATAGAGTCAGAGATTGGGTGTACATATGAGTCAAAAAAATGCCAAAAAGTGCCAGTAAACACTAGAACCTAAAAGAGACAGAGAAACTATCTATCTTATATGTTTCAAAGGAAGCATAATCCTGGTACCTTTATTTTAGACTTCCAGCTCCTAGAACTGTAAGAAAAGATTTTTTTTTTTTGTTTTAAGCTAACATTTGTAATACATTTTTATAGCAGTCTTAAGAAATGAGTATTACTCTACAGTGACAGGTACAGTGTGCTCCAAAGCCTTACCTTACCTCTGAATGACATCTTAATTAATGATTTCACCATTATAAGAAATGATTTTAAGTGGAGTAATTCTTACCACTACCCACTCCACCACTCCAGCATCTCATTCTCTCTAAGCGTCTTTTCTGTGAAATGTTCTTAGCATAAAATTGTATATAATTTAGTCTTTCTAATACTATGAAGAAAAAGACCCCATAAAAAGTAAATTACTTTGGATAATGATAATTTATTGTGCAACTGGTATTAATGCTACTCAACAAAACTTGGGTTGGCAAGAACTATCACATGCCTTTGTTTTCTTTAAATTAAATTTATTTTAACTCAACATATATCTCCTGCCAGACTGACAAAAAATTAAATTCCATTCACATTCTGGAGCTCTTCACACTCTCTAGGATCACACAAACATTCAGTAGGTTTGTGTGGTAACTGTCTAATAGGAAAAGTATCTATAATCCTTAGGCCATCATGCTTTCTAGTCCAAGCCTGCCTGGTACTGTAAAAGCAAGCAGTCACACTTCCTCCATACCTCTGTGAAAGCTCCAGAACCTAGAATCTACCTCGATGTCTAAAGTTGATCACAGATATATTACCCTGGGGCCAGCAAGTGACCCCAGATCCTCACTACTCCAAAAATGTCTACTATCATTCCATTTTAAGGTTTTAAGAAATCTCACTCTTTCTTCTTCCTAGTCCAAAGGCAACAATTTCCTTCACCTCTTTTGAGCATAAATATTATAATATGTTCAGGGTTCCAGGTAAAACAGAAGTGAGGAAGACAGATGTTGGGCTCTGGAACACAACTTACTGTGTCCCCAGAAAAGGAAACAAAAGATACCAGCTTTCAATTTGGAATATAAGAAAGAAAAAAATAGAGAAATAAGAAACACAATAGCTCAATAAATTACCATGCCTCACTTAAGTTATAAAATAATACCAAGAGTTTGTATTTTTTGAGTGCTCACTATGTACCAGTCATTGTTCTAAGTGTTTGACATTTATTAATGTCAGCCTTACAATGTGATCAGGTAGGTACTACCATTCTCCCTGTTTCCCAGATGGAGAAACCAAGGCACAGAGTATTGATGTCACTGGCATAAGGTTGCATAGTTCCTAATTAGCAGAGCTGGTATTCAACCATACGCATATTGTCTCCAAAAACTGCACCCAACCTTTATGCTCTACTTTCAATGGAACATGTTATCTTCTTATCCAGATAGGTATTTTAGATCCCAATAATTGTTAAATTTGGATGATTATCAAGTTTCATTCAGAATCTCAGAGACACCTCCTTTTTCCTAAATGCTTCAATATCTATAGGGCCTCCAAGAGCTGGGTTTCTCAATATGTCACTGCAGGGACAGATAGCCTCCTCCATGTTCATTCTATAGATGTGAACCTTTGGCAGCCATATCTTAAAATATAGAGCACTAGTATAAGCCAGTGTTTCTTAATCAAACAATCTTGGGTAGTTGGCCTTGATCATGTACAAATCTCTGGTTCAACCTATTGTACCTGGAATTAACTATATTCCAAGAGTTAACTGCTCTCGATGCATATGGCATAGGATCTAGCAACTTTATACAGAAAGAACCCTGAGGTTGATTTCTTCAGACATAGGTTATGGGAGTGGTGGTCACTAAAATTGTCAAAGACAGCTGTCAAAGCCCATAGTCATGCTAAATAATAAAAACTGACTAGCTATGACTAGAGGTTGGCAAGTGTTCTAGTGTCATAGGTCAGGCTACACAGTAGGCCAGGCCCTCATTCCATATACCTTACTTACAGTCATGAGCTGCTATTTTTTTTCCAAAAAGTAATACTAGTTTAATAATAGCCTACAGTGATGACCAAATGGTTTAATGTCACTCCTCTCCCTTCAAGTGGTCACTATGGCTTCATGTAAGAGTTCCTTATAATAAATAAACCAATAATTTAAAAAAAAACCACTAAATACAAATATAAAAGACACCTTTGAATATATACAGATACCAACCAGAATGATTCTAGGTTAGAAAGTCAGAGCTTTTGCCTGAAGATATGAAGACATGAAGAGAAATGATCAGCACTTTCATAGCTTTCCTAGTGGGTGAGTATAATCCACCTAAATGGGTCCCTCAGAGCTGTTAGGTGAAGTAATTTAGCAATAAATATAAACTAGCTGAAACCGGTTTGGCTCAGTGGATAAAGTGTCGGTCTGCGGACTGAACGGTCCCAGGTTCGATTCCGGTCAAGGGCATGTACATTGGTTGTGGGCAAATCCCCGGTAGGGGGTGTGCAAGAGGCAGCTGGTCGATGTTTCTCTCTCATCGATGTTTCTAGCTCTCTATCCCTCTCTCTCTTCCTCTCTGTAAAAAATCAATAAAATATATATATAAAAAGGAAATATAAGCTAAACCTTTTATTTTGCTTTCTTAAAAAGATAACTAGAGGCCCAGTGCATGAAATTCATGCACGTGTGTGTGTGTGTGTGTGTGTGTGTGTGTCCCTCAGCCCAGCCTTCATCCTCTCCAATCTGGGACATCCCTTTCATAATCCAGGACTGCTGGCTCCCAACCATTTGCCTGCCTGCCTGCCTGATTGCCTCTAACTGCTTCTGCTTGCCAGGCTGATCACCCCCTAACCACTCTCCTGCCAGCCTGATCAACATCTAGCTGCTCCCCTGTTGGCCCGATTGCCCCTAACTGCCCTCCTCTGCTGGCCTGGTCACCCCTAATTGCCTTCCCTTGCAGGCCTGATTGCCCCCAACTACCGTCCCTTTCAGGCTTGGATCCTCGCTACTTCCCTCCCCTGCTGGCCCAGTCACAAACAACTGCCCTCCCCTGCCAGCTATCTTGTGTCCATATGGGGGTGGCCATCTTTGACCACATGGGGTGACCATCTTGTGTGTTGGAGTGACAGTCAATTTGCATATTACCTATTTATCATATAGGATGATAATCATTGCCTAATAAAAAGCATTATGTTAGTTAGATCTGGAATCAGAATAAAAGATAGATAAGGTCAGAGAAGTCAGACATAACCAATGTCAAACTCATGAAATTAAGTCTAAGGAAAAAAGGATGCTATGTTCGTTGAACACGGAGTCCAAGCAAAAATAGTAATCATAAGTGGTTTAATCAATTATCTCATCCTTTTTCTGTTCTTTAATATTGGAATTATAGAGATTAAAAATATTTCTTGATTTTTTTTATCTTTCTATTTGAAATCTTTATTAAGATCACAGCATAAAACTTCTTAGAGCAGGAGAGGCTTTTTCAAGACATGCATCAGTGAAATTTCTACGTGTAATTATGCCTAAATCCTCAACATCCTTTTATGTGCATAAACTTAAATGCTTGTCAAGGTGAGTCAGTCTGCAAATGCCTGTGCTATACAATCAGCCCTGTCTCTTTCTATTATTCATATTTACCATGCTAACTCTTTCCTTGATGCTTTCATCCATTCTACATTCTCCCTAACTCTTCTCTTCAAAAATCTGAATCATATTTTCTTCAAGATCTGGTTCATTACCCAATAATAATCATGACATATTAGATCTGAACACATCCTTAGAGCTCTCCAAAGCCCACTCACTTGTTTTATAAGTGAGAAAACTGAGTCCCATAAAAGGGAAATAATTTGCCTCCTAGCTTGTCTTGAAATCAAGATTAAATGAGTCCCAGTTTGGTGCACATCTTATCTCTACATACCGTCTCAGAGGTATCAGTTATGGCTCCTTACACATCAACACTTAGAAATATTCGAAAGTTAGATATGGAGTCAGAGACAAAAATATCAGCTTTATTGCTAATAAAACTTTATTGAGGAATGTGACTTCATTTATAGCCATAAATGGGATTCTAATACCTGCCACTTTTCCCCTTCCCAACATCAAAATGAACTGATTTCCCAAGACAAAGAACAAAGAAGCCCACCATAGTGCATTTCCCATGTGACAATATCCTTGTAGGGGAAAGGAGGTTTGTGCTAGATATATTCAATCCCCCTGACCACCATCCCCCTCACCACCTGCCCAGTTTTACCAAATGTATAAGTCACTCCTTCTTTTGTATAGAAACAGTGAGTGGAAAGTAGAAAAAAAGCATAAGCTCTATTCAGTACTTATGAATGGGTGAGAGTCTTTTTTTATAGGCCAAGATTGGAACAAAAACACAAGGAAGAAAATTATTCCTTCCTATAATATTCTGTACTCAAAGAATTTATAAGTGACATAAAGCTAGGGCTATGTTTTGCTGATATTTTAAATAACTGCTATACATAACTTCCCAATATAGTATTCCCATTCTTTAAGTAATAAAATCCTAATTTTCCTTTAGGAAGCCACAACTTCTCTTAATCAATGAAGTTGCAGCAGAGCTCATATCTCTTACCCTACCCTTCACCCCATTTTAGGGGTGGATAGATGACTCAGACTGGACCAAACAGGCACAGTATTACATTCAGAGAATGACAGCTGACACAAACTGCACCAATATGAACCAAAGCTGGGGCTTTGCTGGAATTATAAGGAAAGAAATGGGCTTGTTAAGCCTAAAGTATATAAACCTGGAGTTTCTGATAGCCAAATTTGTTATCACATGAGAAGAGTCTGCCTAAAAATGATGCAAACACAGGAAAAAGTAGGGCTTAGATATAGGCAATGAAAGAGAGAAAAATATGTTGAAAATCTTGATAGTATCATTGAGCCCTAGTTCCCAGTTGTTCTCAGTAACCCAAATTGAACCCCAGACTTTTTCACTATATGAACAAATAAAACACTTTATTCAAATAATGTTTTAGATATCTGGAGTATGGTTTACTATCAATCAAAAGGCTACTGATAAAAATACCTTCTCAGTTGACACATCTACAACCATTCCTCTCACTTTTCTGATGGTTTTCTGATCCCACAGTCTTTGTCTATTTTAAAATCCATTAATTTAGCATTGGGATGACATAAATAAGTCCTTTCTTTTTAAAAAAAAATATATTTTATTGATTTTTTACAGAGAGAAAGGGAGAGAGATAGAGAGCTAGACACGTCGATGAGAGAGAAACATCGACCAGCTGCCTCTTGCACACTCCTTACCGGGGATGTGCCCGCAACCAATGTACATGCCCTTGACCAGAATCGAACCTGGGACCTTTCAGTCCACAGACCGACGCTCTACCACTGAGCCAAACTGGTTTCGGTAAGTCCTTTCTTTTTATTCTTCTTTTCTGATAATGTCCTAAGCATGCATTGCCTTTTCCACTGTTATTCTATAAATATCTGAATGTCAAAAATGTTTTACTTTCTATGGGGCGATAAGGGCACGTATGTAATACCTTCATCAATAAAGAAAAAAAAATGTTTTACTTTCTTTTTTTTCCTCCTTTTTTCCAGATTTATTGAGACATGTTGGACATATAAAATTATGTAAAGTTGCCGAAACCTGTTTGGCTCAGTGGATAGAGCATCAGCCTGTGCACTGAGAGGTACTGGGTTTGATTCAGGTCAAGGATATGTACCTTGGTTGCGGGCACATCCCCGGTAGGGGGTGTGCAAGAGGCAGCTGATCAATGATTCTCTCTTCGATGTTTCTAACTCTCTATCTCTCTCTTCTTCTCTGTAAAAAATCAATAAAATATATATATTTTTTAAAATTTTGTAAAGTTTAGGTGTATACTTGATGATTTGATATATCAATATATTGTGAAATGATTACCACAATAAGATTAGTTAACACATTCCTCTCCATTTCTATGAGTTCAGTTTCTTTTAGATTCTGCATATAAGTGACTTCATACAGTATTCATCTAAACAAAAATGAAAAGGCAACATATAGAATGGAAGAAAACATGTCAAGTCAATTTTAGATTAATAGCCTAAAAATATAAGGAACTCATACAACTCAATAGCAAAGAGTCAAACACAGTAATTCCCCATTAGCTGTAGGATATACATTTAAAGTTCCATAATAGATGCTCAAAACCACAAAGAAGTATGAAATCCTAAATATATTATATATTTTCCTATATATTCATACCTATGATAAAGTTTAATTTGTAAATTAGGCACAGTAAGAGATTAACAACAGCTAATAATAAAATAGAATAATTATAATAATACAGTATAATAAAAGTTATGTGAATGTGGTCTATCTGCTGATAATTGATCTGATAACTAAGATGGAAATAAAGTAACTAATGGCTGAGAGTATACACAGCCTAGAGACACTGAAAAAAATGGATTATTTATGTGTTAGATACTCTCAATAGGCCCTTGTAGATAAGAAAAGTTGATATTTTTTCCTGGCAGATATGTGACCTCATAGGTACCCTTTGACTATCAGAAATAGAGAAATAGATATAAATTAGAGGTGTTTGGCTGCAAATAAAAGGTTTCTTTTTTTTCATCTTACAAGGAGTGTGATAGTTTGTAGCCCAGGATTGGTTTAATTGCTCAAGATTATTCCTTGCTACAATCTTCCAATTCTGTCATTCTTACAATTTATCTTTTTTTTTTTATGTGGTTTAAGATAGCTATTGTAGCACCAGGCACAGCATCCATGTTTCACAGAAGGAAAAGGAGGGAAAGAGCAAAAGCAAAATGTGTGTGATAACTGAGTCTTTATCTTCTAAGAAGGAAAACAGCTTTCCCAGTAGATGAAACTGTTCAACTTCTGTTTACATTTAACTGGCTAGAACTTTGAAATATGACCACCCCTAAGCTGAAGAGGAGACTGCCCTGAGTAAGAAATATCTTAAGAAAAAAGGAAGGAGGAGAGACAAAATTATAGCAGAATAAACAGAAATGTCCTGAGCCTTGTTCTGGAGCAGATAGAAGGAAAAACTGAAATGAATAACATCCGACCCGAATTGGTGACGGAGACTCAGGGGATGAGACAGTTGGTAGCCAGGAAGGGCATAGGATCCATAGAAAGGTAAAATCAAGGATCTGGGCAGGAGAGTTTGCCAGACCTCTGAGCCCAGAGGGTCAGAGGGAATCCGCACACCACCAAGCCACATCCCTGGGAACAGGCACAGTGTCTGACTGTGGAAAGAAGGGCCACAGGATTCTAGAACTGCACTGGATTCTAGAATTGGGTACAGTCACAAAAGGCTGAACCCAGAGGGGCAGCCTGAAGGGCTGGCCAGACAGCGCAGCACTGGCAGGAGAAGAGCACGCAGAGGCCCAGTCTTTCCCCTCTCTGTGGCGTGTGCCTTTCTTCACTGAACCTAGTTCGTATGACCTTTGGGATGCAGACACTTACCCATGGCTGAGGTGAGGGAGAAGATGCAGACTCATGGAGTCTGGGGATAGGAGGGGTTTCAGGAGAAGTGGCAGTGAGTCTGTCACTGAGTCAGACCTGAGCCTGGACCTGGGCAGACATTTTGTCCTGAAGAGATAGTGCCTCCCTCCAGTTTCCAAGCAACCAATACAGCCATATCCAGATCCCACTCTGAATTGTACAAAGGATAAAAAAAAAAATCTAAATAGTCCCCAAGAGTCCAAAGGGACTGGCCCAAAGACAGTACAGAAGACTGAAATCTTTTTTTTAAAATATATTTTATTGATTTTTTACAGAGAGGAAGGGAGAGAGAGAGCTAGAAACATCGATGAGAGAGAAACATCAGCCAGCTGCCTCTTGCATATCCCTACCGAGGATATGCCTGCAACCAATGTACATGCCCTTGATCAGAATTGAACCTGGGACCTTTCAGTCCGCAGACCAACATTCTACCACTGGGGCCAAACTAGTATGGGCAAGAAAACTGAAATCTTAAGCCAGCCAAAAGAATGAGACTTCACTTTTTCATTTTTTTAAATTTTTTATTATTATTTTATCTTTTTTTCTTCTTTTTTCTTTTTCCCGTTTTATTTGTCACCTTATTTTATTTTTTCCACATTATTTTCCATCACTGTATTTTATTTTTATTTGCTATTTTTTAATTTTTATACCATTTTTGGAATAAATTTTTTGTAAATTTATTATTATTTTCTTCTTGTTCTCTTTCTTCTTATCCACTCATCACCTTTTTACTTCCTCTTCACTGAAATGAGGATATCCCCATATTCATCCAATTCTTAACCTTATTTTCTATATATAAACTCAGCCTTTATATATTCTGCCCCCACCCTCTTTGCTGGGTGTTTGTATTTATTTATTTATTTATTTATTTATTTATTTATTTATTTATTTGGTTTAGCTATTGTTTCTGTGGTGTATATATTATCATTTTACTTCCATATATATATAATATATATACATATATATATATTACTTCCTTTTCTTTTCTCTCTTATCTTTTTCTCTTTTTGATATCATTTGTGCTTTTTAAAATATATATTTTATTGATTTTTTAAAATATATTTTATTAATTTTTTACAGAGAGGAAGAGAGAGGGATAGTTAGAAACATCGATGAGAGAGAATCATGGATCAGCTGCCTCTTGCACACCTCCTACTGGAGATGTGCCCGCAACCAAGGTACATTGAATCGAACCCGGGACCTTTCAGTCCACAGGCCGACACTTTATCCATTGAGGCAAACCGGTCTCGGCTTTATTGATTTTTTTATAGAGAGGAAGGGAGAGGGAGACCCTTAGTCCACAGGCTAACGCTCTATCCACTGAGCCAAACCGGTTTCGGCTGTGCTCTCTTTTCTCTCTCTGGACTGAGGAGCAGCAGCCACCTGAGTAGACTTCCCATGTCCGAGGAATGGCAGTTCTGCACAGCCTGCACTGGTCTGAGGAGCAGCAGTCACATACAGCCTGCACTTGACCAATGAGCATTAGCTGGGTGAGCAGCCCACCCCCATCAGAGGAACACCAGCCGCATGTGCAGCTCACTCCCACCTGAGAAGGACCAACCACACAAGCAGCCCATCACTCATTTGAGGAGCAGCAGCTAAGTGCGGAGCCCACACCCATACAAGGAGCACCAACCCAGCAAGCAACATGCCCCTGTCCAGGAAGCAGCAGACTAATGAACAGCCCACCCCATCTGAGGAGCAGCATCAATGTGCAGCCAGACATGATCCAAGGAGCAGCAGTCATGTAAGCAGCCCACCCCCATCCAAGGAACAGTAGCTGTGCGAGCAGCCTCCCCCACCAGCCAGAGGACACACCACTGCTGCAAACAGCACCCACCAGAGGAGCCACTGCCAACTGAGGAGCAGCCATTTCAGCAACTGTCTGAGGAGCAACTGCAACCTGAGGAGTTACTGCCACCCAAGGAGCAACCCCTGTATGACTCAACATCTAGATCAGTTGGTGAGACCAAAAATGGGTAGACAAAGAAACTCCCAAAGTAAAGAAAAGGAGGAACCACCAGAAAAGCAGCTAAGTTAGACAGAGACAAGCAATGTGTTAGAAAAAGAATTCAGAATAAGGGTCATACCATTCATAAACTGGATAGAGGAAAAAAATCAACAACTTATGTAAGAATCAAGAAGAAATGAAGAGTGATATAGCTGTAATAAAAACCACCATGGAAAGTTTCAACAGTAGACTAGGAGAAGCAGAGGACAGAATTAGCAAATTAGAAAACAGTGTTGTAAAACATACCTAAACTAAACTGCAATTGAAGAAAAAAAATTAAGACAGGAGGAGAGCCTAAGGGAACTGTGGGACAACATGAAACGAAGCAACATACGAATAATATGGGTTCCAGAACAACCGGAAGAGGAAAAAAGGTTACAGAACTTATTTGAAAAAATGTCAGGAAACTTCCATGAAGTGGGGAAGAAAAAACTCACACAAGCACAGAGAGGACCAAAAAAGATTAACCCCAAAAGACTCACACCAAGACACATCAGAGAGACTCTTTAAGGCTGCAAGAGAGAGACAGAGTTACATACAAGCGATCTCCCATTAGATTATCAAATGATTTCTCAACAGAAACACATCAGGCCAGAAAAGAATGGATGGAAACTTACAAAGTGATGGAAAGCAAAGTACTGAATCAAAGCATACTCTAACCAACAAGACTATCATTCAAAATTGAAGGGGAAATAAGGAGCTTCAGAGACAAAAAAAACAAAACAAAACAAACAAACAAAAACCCACTACTAAGGGAGTTTATCACTACCAAGACAGCAATGAAAAAAATGCTAAAGGGAGTAGTATAAAAGGAAGAAATAAAAAGGTAAGAAGAAACACAGGCACAAATAAAAAAAAATGGCTACAAACAATTACATTTCAACAACTTTAAACATAAATAGACTAAATGTTCCAATCAAAAGACATCGAGCGAGTGAATAGATAAAAGACATAACCCATATATATGCTGTCTACAAGAGACCCACCTCAGAACAAGGGGCTCACACAGACTGGATGTAAAGGGATGGAAAAATATTTTTCAGTCAAATGGAAATGAAAAAAAAAAAAGCGGTGGTAGCAATACGTATATCTGACAAAATATACCCTCAAAGTCATCATTTAAAAGGGGAGACATTGGGCAAATGTGAAAGCTTTACAGAGACTGCAGAAGTTTCATGGGGTTGGGAGACTACAGAAATGTCCTTGCCTTAGTCCTAGTGTTAGGTGTGGTGTGGTTGAGGCTGAGTGTTGACTTATGAACCAGGAGGCCATGGTTCAATTCCGCATAGGGGCACGGGCTTGGGTTGTAGGCTTGATCCCCAATAGGGGGCATTCATGAAGCAGCAATAGATGATTTTATCATCATTGATGTTTCTCTCTTCTTCTCTGAAAGCAATAAAAATATATTTTTTTTAAAAAAAGAAAAGTCCTATGTTGGTCTAATTTGAAACTTACATCTGAAACTTCAGTATATTAGGTATAGCCAAATGGACTTCAGTTTCTAAGGCCACTTGGTAAAAATAGAAAAAGATATTTAAACACTGAAAAACAATTTATAAAAATACTTTCAATAAGACCTCTGGTAGGAGGATGGAATAGTTTCTTTAAAAGTCAGATCAAGCTTTTCACGAAGATGGCGCCAAAAGCGAAGAAGGAAGCCTCTGCCCCTCTCAAAGCCGAAGCAAAGGAAAGGCTTTGAAGGCAAAGAAAGCAGTGTTGAAAGGCGTCCACAGCCACAAAAAAAAAAAAAAAAAAAAAAAAAAAAAAAAAAAAAAAGATCTGTACGTCACCCACCTTCAGAGGGCCAAAGACACTAAGACACTAAGGCTCTGGAGGCAGCCTAAATATCCTTGGAAGAGCACACTCAGGAGAAACAAGCTTGATCACTATGCTATCATCAAGTTTCCCCTGACTACCAAGTCAGCCATGAAGAAGATAGAAGACAATAATACACTTGTGTTCATTGTGGATGTCAAGGCCAACAAGCACCAGATCAAACAGGCTGTGAAGAAGCTCTATGATATTGATGTGGCCAAGGTCAACACTCTCATCAGGCCTGATGGCGAGAAGAAGGCATATGTTCGACTGGCTCCTGACTATGATGCTTTGGATGTTGCCAACAAAATTGGAATCTTCTAAACTGAGTCCAGCTGCCTAATTCTAAATATAAAAATTTTACACTGAAGAAAAAAAAAAGTCAGATCAAAATAGGTTCAGAAAGTCAAAACATCCTGTACTGTGGTTCCAGGTCAGGAAGGAATAATCTCAGGACAGCATGGAGAGGTGCCACTAAAATGTCTCCACAATGGTTTATGGTCAACTTGTCCAATTTTCCTCAAAAAAGACTATAAAGTTGAAAGTTACTCTTGAGGGTGGGAGGGTGAACAGAAAGAACTTAAATATTGTAATCTCTGGAATGCTAGACAATCTGTATTTGGCCAAGAAGTCTGAGATTGCTAAAATACATTAATTGTCTTCCAACTTTGAGAGTAGTGAAGTAGAACCTTGGAAGTGGAACCCCAGAGTTGAGGACCAGCAGAGCAAGAACAAAACTCCAGAGAGTGATAGTTTGTTCCAATAAAGAGCCCTGTGGATTATAAGGAAAAATGAGAAATCTAGACTGAAGGTAAAGGTTGTAGTTTACTAAACTAAAACCTGTGGGACACAGAGCCAAATATTATCGAGCTTATTAACTGTTCTTGAATCTACATTGCCATGGAGAAGCATACCTTATACTAATTAATTTAACATGAGTCTGTATTTTCAGATTCTATATTCAGCTCCATAGACAAAGTTGCATCATTCACAAAACTATGATTTTTTTGTATGCAACATTTGAAATATTTTTAATGCTCTAATCTATTGATATTTCCCCCTTTGGGTTTCAGTATTTGTGATCCAGGTTTAATGAAAACATCATCTAGAGTTGATTCTATAGAAGCTCTGTGCCAAGATTTCTAAAATCAATTTTTCAGGGACTTCCAACATGATAAAATGGAAATAGAGTTTTTAATTCTTTCTGGCTTTATAACTGCTTAGCTCTTTTAGTTTCGCTCTACCCTGAGAGAAAAAAAATATGAAGTACAAAGAAATATTTGATAAGCCCTTATAGTTTAAATGTAATAGGTCCCTTCAAAAAATAAAAGGATATTTTACAAAAAGTTACTGTTTGGAGATATTTAAACAAATTTGGGGACGGGGAGGAAATGGTGTAGTTGAAAATGATGGTATTGATTCACGAGTTTTACTCTTGGAAGGAAACAATAAAAGAGAGTCCATTTTAAATGAGCTTCTTTTTTTCCCTCCTGAAGGAATCCTAGTGTTAGGTGTGGTGAGTAGACACTTGCTGGCAGTAGAGATATAGAGTTAAAGTAATAAATCTCTTAGATGCTTAGGGAAAATAGCCAAACCATTCAACTCACACACCATACATCTACCTCCCTACAAGGCTATTAGCAAAAACCCAAGACCCACCCACTTGTTTTCCATAGACTGTCTCCCACTGATATTAAATCTCAAAGCACTGACCTTCTGAACTTTTCCATTAGCATTGATTAATTTTCTTGTCTAATGTTCCTTGTGTTACTTCAGATAGAATATCCCATTTCCAGCTTGGGTTATCCAAAAAGCAAATCCCCAAACTAATTCTATCTACACAGACAATCCCTGCTTCTTTTCAGGTATATAGGAAGGAGGATTACAAGAGGTTCAGGATCCATAGTAACCGAGACTAGCAAGTAAATATAGCAAGCATAAAAAACTGTTGAGCCACTCCATTGTCCCATCAGCAAACCTGATCCCAGGATGGTATATGTCTTACAATTAAAAAGTCTAAAGATAGTATTTGTGGTACAAAGGGTGACAAGAAAAGGTGGCCAGAGGTAAAACCTTATTGAACATATTCAGGGATTAGGTAAAAAGTTACCTGGGGAGTTGAGCAATGCTCTTTAGAACCCCAAATGTTTCCTTTTTACTGAAAAAACAGTCTGAGAACCTATTAAATGAATTATGCAGGTGTCTGCATTCTTTGAACATCATTGACATTTTTTTCTGATGAGTGAGGGAACTAAAGATGGAAATTGGAGAGAGGGCAGCGGGGCTAGGAAGTAGAGGTGAGTACCAAACACTTTGGATAAACTTTCTAAACTTTCAGGAATTTCTGTAGACCTGCTCTGCTGAGAAATAGCATTGTTTTCATCAGCCTTATCCAGAAAAGAAAGATAAAATGCTAATAAATGGGGTGAGCAGAGACTGAATAGATGGTAGAAAAAATTGAAATTCTGATACTAAGATGGTCTCATTTTGTTCTTAGAACTCTTCTGCCATTAACAACTTCCCTACAGCTAGCTGCAGCCTCACTTCCCTGTTTATGTTCTCTCTGAAGCAGGAGGTGAGCGACAGGTTTACTTGGGAAATAGGACAAGCCTGAAAAATATACTGTCTCCTGTCAAGTGTCCCCAGGCTGACTTGGAAGAAACTTTGAGGTGGAAAGCTGGAAAAACAAGTTCAGCATTTAAGTGATTGGTAATCTGGAAAAAAAAAATAAAGAAAGAAAAGCCTTTTGCATATGACCTGGATCAATTCTCACTCCAAGGGGGAAAAAAAAGGTTACTATTGGTTTCTTTTTTATTGGGTTTATTGGGGTGATATTGGTTAGTAAAATCATATGGGTCCCAGGTATAAAATTCTATAATACATTATTTGTCAATTATATTGTGTGTTCAACACCCCAATTCAAATCTCCTTCCATCACCATTTATCCTCCCTAAATCCTTATTAGAGGCCTGATGCATGAAATTTGTGCATGGGGGAGGTGTCCCTTAGCCCAGCATGCACCCTCTCCAATCTGGGACCCCTCGAGGAATGTCTGACTGCCCATTTGGGATTGGGCCTAAATGGGCAGTCAGACATCCCTCTCACAATCCAGGACTGCTGGCTCCCAACTGGTCTCCTGTGAGCCTTCCTGATTGCCCCTAACTGCTTCTGCCAGCCTTATCACCCCTAACCACTCCCCTGCCAGCCTGAAAAATGCCTAACTGCTCCCCTTCAGCCTGTTTGTCCCTAAACTTCCCTCCCTTGCAGGCCTAGTCACCCCTAAATGCCCTCCCTGAAGGCCTGGTCCCCCCTAACTGCTCTCCCCTGCAGGCCTGGGTCCCTCCCAACTGCCCTTTGCTGCAGGCCTGGAAGCCACCAACTTTCCTCCTCTGCCTGCCTGGTCACCCCTAACTGCCCTCCCCTGCTGGCCTGATCTCCCCCAACTGCTCTTCCTTGCAGGCCTGGTTCCTCCTAACTGCCTCCCCTGCTGGCCATCTTTTGTCCACATGGGGGCAGCCATCTTATGTGTTGGAGTGATGGTCAATCTGTATATTACTCTTTTATTAGATAGGATGTCCAAAAGGCATTTTCAGATGCTTCTTTACAAAATCTGAGACATTAAATAGAAGTTGAAATGATATAGAACATGGAACAACTCTTCAGTGTTCTTTTCATTTTTCTTCTCTTTAGCTAAAGGCCAGGCCTGGGAAATGCCTCTGTGACCAGGTGCCATTTCTAGTTGTCTTTCTCTTTCCCAGCCATGACTGGGCTTAGGAGAATCTGCTTGAGTCTTTGTGCCAGAGCCAGCTGTCATCCACACTGGGGAACTTTACATTTAGACCCCAAAGGGTCACGATTAAAACCCTCTAAATGGACTGAGGCAATGTAAGTAGGTTATCTAGGACAGCGTTTTTCAACCGCTGTTCCGCGGCACACTAGTGATGTTGCCTGGTGTGCCGTAGGTGCAGACAAGACAAGAATTTTATAATTTTTCACTATTTTGTTTACTTAATATTTCATAATAAAGTAATTATAAAATACTTTCTTTGTGTTTATTTGATTCCTATTCAAGAGAATTACTTTATATATAGTCAATATAGGCACAGAGTTAAATTTTTTAACATTTTCTAATGGTGGTGTGCCTCGTGATTTTTTTCATGAAACAAGTGTGCCTTTGCCCAAAAAAGGTTGAAAAACACTGATCTAGGATATAAAATTCTCCTTGGAATTCAGGAAAAAAAAGTATTAGAGCATATTAAATCTCTTTAAATCTTTAAAGTACTACCAAGAACTTTCTTCCTAGGCTGGAAGATCAACTTGCCAAGTACCTAATATCCAGTTGAGAAAGAGCTACATAGTGAGGAGTAGAAACCAAATAAGTCACTGTCATTAAGTATTCTGGTACAGCGTTAAACAGCCAGATGTAATACAAAAGGGAATGGTTAAGATTATGGCTCACAGTTAAGACATTTTTTTCCCTAAAGGTATTTAAATTCCAATCTTCTTTAAAATTGGCCTGGCCAAGTAAGCTCTTTAGGTAGGCCTCTAGGCCACCATTCTTTTTGAAGTCTTATTTTTAATATACAGATTTATTATCTAAAGTTTTACATATGTCTCCTTTTCTCCCAGCCATGAGGTTACATTGGTTAATAAAATTATATAAATTTAAAGTGTATAATTCTATAATACATCATCTGTATATTGTATTTTTTCTTCACCACACCAAATTAAATTTCCTTCCATCTCAATTTGTTCCCCCTTCACTCCCTTTTACCTGACCCACTCCCCTTTCTCTCTGGTGATCACCATATTATTGTCTATGTCTATAACTGTATTTTTTTTCATTGTTTTTTTCTTAATCCCTTCCTTTATTTCATCCAACCCCCCCAGCTCCCCTCCTCTATGACAGCTGCATTAGAAGCATATAATGACAAACAGTGAAGGAGACAATATTGTGCAGTGGGAGCTCCACCCTCTCATTAATCCTCATTGCCACACTATGTGGTGGTCACTTCCTCACAGGACTGAATTCTTGTATTCCTAGGAAGCATCTCTTGGAACCTAGTTTCCAATGTAAATCTATTTCCTCTTTCAGGGAGAACTAGAATCTCTAGAATCTCTGGCTGCTTGTGTAATTACATTCACAGAATGGATTGCAGACTTGTCTGAACAAGAACTCAAACAAGCAAAAATGCAAGTCTTGGAAAATTAGACCTACCAAATGAGTTATGCCAGACATGTGAGCACAAGCACTTGGATGCAAGAAACAACTTTCTGCTCCCAAAATGCCTAGTGAAGATTTTCCTTGTCATAGATAGTCAGCACCTGTTCTGGCCCCAGGAAATGTTGCATAGAGTGCCAGGATTGGCAGGGCTCTTCATGACAACATAGTTCAGCCTCTCATATTATACATGGAGAAACTAGGTACAATGAGGTCAGATTCAAGGTCAGATTCAAGTGGTAGAACAAAGGTGTGTGCTTTATTTTGATTTTTGAAATATCAGAGCTTTCAAGGTTCTTAGTCATGTAGCCTATCCTTCCCTTCATTTTACAGAAATACATATTGAGGCCCAAGAATTGAAAGGGGTTTGTTCAAGGTCACAATATTCAACTAGGCATTAGAATGCAGTCTCCTAAACCATATACAAATGTTCTTTCCTCTATATCATGGTACTTCTTGGGGTTGGTTTGAGAGCAAAGCAAGAAAATGAAGTTACTGGGATCTTTGATGCCCAGTCTTTTAAACTGTCCCTGAGGTTATCCTAAAGTTCCTAACCCAAAAGAAACTCTAAGACAGATGGCCTGGGGTCAGCAGGGCTGCAATAATGGACCTCTGAAGTCATTTGTTTACCTGTAACTTGCCTCTATGGTTCCACTGCTTTGCTGTTGGCTCCCTTCTGCATGGTTACCAAGTGATAATGCCATCTGATAGTCTGTTTTGATAACATGACTCAGCCTTGGGTCCCTTATATTGTGATTGATGTGATCGAGAGTGACTGAAGGAGGAAAGAAGAAGAAGCTTGGTTGGGGGAGAAACTGAGGGTCACTTGCTAGACTTGTCTGAGCTCCTCCATATACTCTCTGCTGTGTTTCTTCTTTCCGTGGATAGAGCAGAGGGCAATTTAGACATATTCAATAGAACATACCAGAGAAACTACCAAGATATGCACCTCAAGAGAAGAAACAAAAGAGAAACTTGCATGTGGGACTAGATGAGCATTAATGTTCTAAGAAAGTCTGATGGCAAAATATGTATATAGATCATTCTGCAAGCACCAAACGCATCCCTCACTGAAAGTATCTAGCCAAATATTCCCGGTAGACCCCTAAATTTGCTCTGGCTGTGTGCTATTTTGTGCTTGTCATGGCCACACTTTTTCTGAGTAGCTAGCTTTATTCAGGGACCTGCTTCTTTAATCACACAAAATGAAAATCTTGCACCCTTCAAAATAGCAGGGTCTATCACCCAAGGAATTAGATTTATTTTCAACTGAGCAAAAGCATGAGTAACAATCTCTTCTTTGTCCAGAATTAAATACAAAACATTGCATTTTCATGTGCATTCTGTTTCAGGGAATTCTGAAGAGCAAAGACCACATCATCAGCAGTAAAGACTGTAATCTCTATAACTGATGAATAGCAAAGACTTTTTAAATGAGAACAAAGAGCTGCATCTTTCATCTTACTACCAATCTCATCTGTCATCCCACCAACTTTTTAAAACTAAGGAGACTTTCTCTCTCAAAATATATTAGGCATCAATGGCAGAATTTCAGTTTCTGAGCTCTTATTAGTAGAGGACAGAGATTTGGAGGGTTGAAAATCATGCTTGGTACTTCTCTGATCACATCAAGGTAGAACCCTATGTCACTATGTCACTCTTATAATACTTAGCACAATTTATGTAGAATATTGGGGTGATTTGCAAGGAGAGCTCATTTCTGACTAGTAGCCCATCATAAGCACACTCAGATTCAAGAAGATGGTATCCATGGATGTTGCTTTCAATCCAATCAAAGTCCATTTCTGATGGGAGTCTCTTATCTTCCTCTTTTTCTCTCAAAATGTCCCAATTCCATCCTGCAAGCTTATAAATAATCTGAAGATTTTAACCACGGCCAGGGATTGTTCTTTATGGGGGAGGAGTGATGGATCCTTCCATTCAATGCTCCTTACAGTCTCATTCAGAAGCAGCCTTGGATCTTTCAAAGCCTTTAGCATATGACAGTCATGTTAATATTGAACTGTCTTTGCTTCTTGCTAATATTAAACTGTTCTTGATGGCAAGAATTTGATGCATCATTATGCTAACAGCCCTCTTTCCAATAGAAGTAAAGAGGAAAAGAAATGAAGTTAGTTAAAGAGACAAAGAATCCTGCCCCACTATACATATATTAAAGTTATCTGTCTTTTGTAGTAGACATAATTTCCTAGAGGGCAGGGACCATGTCTCCAGTAGTGAAAGCATTAGTAGCTCAACAATATTTGGGCAGAGCATTAATAAGTACATGAATGAATACTCCATGAGCCCACTTCTTTGTGAAGACAGGTTAAAAGAAAAATCATCTTTGTAAATGAACTCACAAAACACCCTCAAATAGAGAATGAAGTAAAGTATTTATTCTTGTCCTCTGTGAAATCTCTAGATGTGGAAAGGCTGGTCTGTGTACCTGCATTTTAAGTCTGTCAAAGCCAATATATGACTTCTGCATTAATTTGAGGGATCAGTTTATGTTTTAATTTTTAGTTGTCCAGATGCATTCCATTTCAGTTGCCAATCTTTGCTATGATAATCTCATGAATCTTTATCATGTGTTTCAATTCTTGCATCAGCCCAGATTTCTTCATAACCCTAGACAAATTCAGCCAACCCCTCTATATCCAACGCTATTAGTTTGCTATTGCCATTATAACAAATTACAACAAACTTGGTGGCTTAAAACTACACAAATTTTCTATTTTATAGTTCTGTATGTCAGAAGTCCAAAATGGGTCTTACTGGTCTAAAATCAAGATGTGGGAAGGATTTTGTTTCTTTTGGATACTCTAGGTAGAGAGTTCATTTTCTTGCTTTTTCCAGATTTTATAAGCTTCCCCTTGCAATTGCATTGACCCTACCCTGACAATCCAGAATAACTCATCATCATCACAAGGTCCTTAGCTTCACCATATCTTCAAAGTCTTTTTTGCCATGTAAGGCAATATATTCACAGATTCAAAAGATTAGGATATTGGACATCAGGAAATAAATAATAATAATAATGTCTGAGGTGTGGAAATTAAATAAAGTGAGCCCTATGACTGCCCCAGTTTACTATCTTGAAAGATGTTTCAGGTCGTGGCACAGGAATGGTTGGACCCAGGCAGAATCGGACCGACTCCTGGAGTTGAGGAGATGGAGCTAATACTATGAAAAGAGTTAAGGAGATTAGAGTTCTCAGAAAAAAGTAGCAGGGAATATAGGATTGATGAGAGAGGGAACTCTAGATGTCTACAGAGAGCTCCTCAATACTACTTGGCTGAATACTAAACAGCATCTGTAAGGAAACTAGCTGATGTTGGAGAAAGTATGACTCTAAATGATCAGAAGTAAGAATTTTTTGGCCTTCACACAGTCAGGATAGTGCCTGTTCCCAATCAGCTTGCTTGAAAAACCTCAGAATTCTTGGACATTGGTTAGAGTACTTATAAAAACCATCCTTCAGTTGTGGGAAATAGACTGAACACTGTTTCAGACCTTCCTTACAGATGATAAAAGCTAGGCCTTGAAATGGTAAAACTGTTTCTATGTAAATTAATTGCATCCCAGAACAAAGGTCTATATTATAGGAACACAAAAAATATCTCACATGCAATGAGATAAAAGTCACAATGGCTACTATCCAATAAAAGAATGCTAGACATATAAAGACAGGAAAGCATGACCCATAATGAGGAGGATAACTGTGAAAGAATTAGCTGAAAAAAGCCATAAGACAGTTACTAGAACTGTGTTTCATATGTTTTAAAAGTTGAATAGAGACATGGAAAATATAAAAAGAGTCAAATTGAACTTCTAGAGATGAAAACTATGTCTAAAATGAAGTGTGTACTGGATTAGACCTAATGGCAGAGTAAACAATGCAGAAGAGAAGATTAGTAAAAGTGAAGACATATCTATAAAAACTGCTCCAAATGAAACAGAAAATAAAAAATTAATGAGCAGAGCATCACTGAGCTTGGGGCTATAACACATGGCCCAATACATATGTAATCAGAGATTCAAGTCTTGGGGCAAAAAATATTTGAAGTACTAGTGGCTGAAATTTTTCCAAATTTGAAGAAAACCAAAAACTACAGATTTAAGAAGCTCTATGAAATTTAAATACATGAAATATGAAAAAAAAACTAGAGCAGGATACATTATAAGCAAATTGCTTAAAAGAAGTAGTAAAGAGAAGATCTTTAGAAACAGAAAATAAGACATGTTATGCTCAAGGAAAGAAAGATTGAGATTTCAGCAGCTTAGAAATTCTGTAAATGGCAAGATGGTGGAGCAACATCTTATTAGGATGGAAAATAAAAATCCAGGGATCTTCTATCTCAGTGAAATTTCTAGGATTTCAGTGATTTGGGACATGTTAGATATCCTTTCTAAGGGGAAGGATAAGATGCTGCATCTGGCCCCTGCCAAAATCCAAAAAAAGGCACAACATCTGGAGGGCCTCTTTAGATATTAGTGGCAGTATAGTCCTCATTTGGGAGCATAACTCCAGTTCATTTACCACGTGGCCTGAAAAGTTGCTGGTAAATATCGGTAAAAGTATCTGCAACAGGTCCAGGCTCTGTGAAAGCTATTCTGCCACTTGGGCCACACGATCCAGCAGATCCAATGGTACTTGAAATGTCAGTAGAGATAGGGATGCTCTCTGGAGACTTTGGCAGGTTTCAATTGGTGAATTACAGAAGGCTCTTAATAGTTTTGGAGTAAAGTCCTGCAGATATCCAGTCTCCTTTTGATAAAGACATCCTGGCCTACTACTTGGCATTAGTAAAGACTGAATGGTTAACTATGTCCTGCTGAGTTACCATGTCACCAGAGCTGTCCATCAGGCCATAAAATTGAGAATACAAAGAAGCACACTCTCACCAAATTGAGGTGATATATACATGATTGGGCCCAAGCAAACCTTGAAGGCACAAGTAAGTTAGATTAAAAAAAAAAAAGTGGCCCAAATGCCCATGGTCCCCACTCCTTCTGTACTATCTTCACTCTCCCAGTCTTTACTCATGTCCCTTTGGGGAGTTTCCTATGACCATTTGATAAAGGAAGAGAAGAATGAAGTCATTTACAGATACTTCTGCATGATACGCAGGCACTACCCAAAAGTGGACAGCTGTAGCACTACAGCCACTTTGGGTAGTTCGTACCTCTGAGTCGAGAAGCAAAGAAGAGAGTTTTATACTGCTTGGGGTGATTGATTCTGACTTCCAAGGGAAAGTTGGACTACTATTCCATAATAGAGGTAAGGAAGGTTATGTCTAAAATACAGTAGATCATTTAGGGTGTCTCAATATTACCATGCCCTGTGATTAAGGTCAGTGGAAAATATATAACAACCTGATCTAAGCATAACTGATAGTGGCCCAGACCATTCAGAAATGAAGATTTGGGTCACCCTGCTGGTAAAGAACCATGACAAAATGAGGTTCTTGCTGAAGGAGAAAAATAGTGATGGAAAATTACTTTTACATTTTAGGTTTAAATATTTAATCTATTCTGAAATGATTTTTGTTCATGGTGAGAGATGAGGGACCAATTTCATTCCTTTGCATGTGGATATCCACTTTTCCCTACAGTATTTACTGAAGAGACTATACTTTCCTCATTGTGTCTTGGCACCCTTGTCACAGATCAGTTGACCATAAATATGCAGATTTATTTCTGATCTCTCTATTCTGATTTCTTAATCTACATGTCTGCTTTTTCATGTCAGTAGCATATTGTGTTTTTTGGTGTGTGTTTTTTTAATTTTATTTTTTGTTTAAAGTATTACATATAGTAGTACATATATCTCCTATTTCCCCCCATTGACCTTCCCCCAGCCTCCCTTACCCCCTGTCAGATGCTCTCATTCCACCCACCACCAGTGTCATGTGTCCATTGGTTGTGCTTATATGCATGCATGCAAGTCCTTTGGTTGATCTCTTCCCCCTTCCCCCAACACTCCTGAGCCTTCCCACTGTAATTTAACAGTCTGTTCGATGCTTTACTGCCTCTGTATCTTTTTGTTCATCAGGTTATAATATTCTTTATTTTCCATAAATGAGTGAGATCATGTGGCATTTTTCTTTCCTTGTCTGCATTATTTCACTTAGCATAATGCTCTCCAGTTCCATCCATGCTGCTGTGAATGATAGGAATTCCTTCTTTTTATAGCAGCGTAGTATTCCATTGTGTAGATGTACCATAGTTTTCTGATACAGTCATCTGCTGGTGGGCACTTAGGTTGTTTCCAAATCTTAGCTATGGTGAATTGTGCTGCTATGAACATATCCTTTCTGATTGGTGTTTCTAGTTTCTTGGGATATATTTCGAGAAGTGAGATTACTGGGTCAAATGGGAGTTCCATTTTTAGTTTTTTGAGGAAACTCCATACTATTTTCCACAGTGGCTGCACCAGTCTGCATTCCCACCAGCAGTGCACAAGGGTTCCTTTTTCTCTGCATCCTCGCCAGCACTTGTCATTTGTTGATTTGCTGATGATAGACATTCTGGCTGGTGTGAGATGATACTGCATTGTCATTTTTATTTGCATCTTTCAAATAATTAGTGACTTTGAGCATGTTTTCATATGTCTCTTGGTCTTCCTTCTGTCTTCTTTCAAAAAGTTGCTATTTAGGTCTGTTACCCATTTTTTCATTGGATTATTTATCTTCCTTTTATTAAGTTGTATGAGTTCCCTGTAAATGTTGGAGATTAAACCTTTATCAGTGATGACATTTGTAAATATGTTCTCCCATACAGTAGGCTTTCTTGTTTTGTTAATGGTTTCTTTTGCTGAAAAAAAAAAGATTTTTATTTTGATGTAGTCCCATTTGTTTATTTTCTCTTTAGTTTCCATTGCCCTAGGAGCAATATCGGTGAAGAAATTGCTTCGACATATGTCTGAGATTTCTCTGCCTGTGGATTCCTCTAGTATTTTTATGGTTTCCCATCTTGTGTTTAAGTCCTGTATCCATTTTGAGTTTATTCCTGTGTATGGTGTAAGTTAGTGATCTAGTTTCATTTTTTTGCATGTATCTGTCCAATTTTCCCAACACCATTTATTGAAGAGACTGTCTTGGCTCCATTGTATGTTCATGCCTCCTTTGTCAAATATTAATTGAGCATAGTGGCTTGGGTAGATAGCTGTTCCATTGGTCTATATGCCTGTTTTTGTGCCAGTACCAGGCAGTTTTTAAAATAGTGGCTTTGTATTTCAGCTTGAAATTTGGTATTGAGAGCCCACCTACTTTGTTCTTCTTTCTCAGGATTGCTGTGGTTATTTGGTGTCTTTTTTTATTCCAGATGAATATTTGAAGAGTTCTTTCTAGGTCTGTGAAATATGCTGTTGGTATTTTCATGGGGATTGCATTGACTCTATAGATTGCCTTGAGTAGTATGGACATTTTAATGATGTTGATTCTACCAATCCATGAACATGGTATGTTCTTCCATCTGTTTATGTCTTCCTCTAGCTCTTTTTTCAGAGTCCTGCAGAGTAGCATATTATTTTGATTACTCTAGTTTTGTAAATGTATTTTGAAATCAAGAAGTGTGATGCCATCAGCTTTTTTCCCCCTCAGAATGTTTTGGCTTTTCAATTCTTTTGTGTTTCCATATTAATTTTAGGATTTTTTCCCCTCCATTTGTGTTTAAAAATGCCATTGGGATTTTGATAGGGATTGCAGTAAATCTGTAGCTCCCTTACGGTAGTATGGAAATTTAACAATATTAAGTATCCTAATCCACAAACATAGATGTCTTTCCATTTATCTTTGTTTTCTTTAACTTCTTTCCTCAATGTTTTATAGTTTTCATTGTACACGTCTTTTCACTTCTTTGGTTAAATTTATTTCTAAGTATTTTATTATTTTTATTGCTATTATAAATGGGATTGCTTTCCTGGCTCTATTTAAAGTGGCTTTGAGCTACATTGACCTCATTTAAAAAATGAAAATATTAGATAATGAGAACATTCCCTTCTCTCTCCAAAACAAAATTTCATCCACAGTCCAAGCTGTAAATCAACATGAAAATAGTTTCTTTTTTTGAATCAGGCTTGGGGTCCTGCAGCCTGCCTGCATCCCAATAACCTGTACCCTCAGTGGCCCATAAAGTGACTCCATGGAATACAATGCTTTAAAATATTTCCAAAGCCCTTTTGAAGGAAGAAAATGCCATTTATTAAGCACCTACTATGTGCTAGATGCTGGAACCAGCAGAAACCAAGATGTAAGCCCTAACATTCCATGGGAAGGGAGGAGTAAATGGCAAATGGCAGAAATAAAACTAGATGGAAGATTCTAAGACAGGGGTATCCACTGTATCCAGGTAGCAAAAAAAACCTCAAATAATTTGGGGATATAAGTGTAGAGTTCATAAGGGGAGAGAGCAACCTTCTATAGCTTTGAAGTGTGGCATGTCAGGCTGCTTGGGAACTGCATGCTCTTAACAATCTAAAACAGCTCCTGAATTGCTTTCATGTTCAGGCTGCTTTTGAAGAGAGCGTAGGGAGGATGAATGGTGATGGGGGGAAATAAATTAAAAACAAGAAGTAATAAAAAAGAGGCTTTCCGTTTGGAATCTTTTTTCATAGTTTATATGAAACCATGCTCACCTCATATAGGTGTTGCTCAGCTGTCAAGAATTCTCCAACTCTCCGGAAGCCGCTTTAAGGCAAAAGGAGCAGAGGGATACAGAGGACTGGTGCTCAGACTCCTTTGAAGGGGTAGGGGATGGAAATGAGTAAATTGGGTTTAAAGCTGGAGAATGACCAGGTTACTCTTGGTTATGTTATTAAGAAACAGATGTAGAGGAAACAAGCACCAACCTATCTATTGGGTTCAACTTCATCTCTGAGGGGCTGAGACTAATGCAGGAAAGTAGGGCAAAGTGAAGAGGCCACCTGGGGAAATAAACTTAGAGGAAAGTTACCTATGAACATGGAAAATATGAAAATTAAAAACACTTAAAATTTCCTACTCAGTATTGTAGGAAATTAGTCTGACATTTAAGAGCCTGAATAGCATGGCCCCAGACCACTACTCTAACTTTGTTTTACTTCTCTTTGACCATCACTTTCTATTTAAGTCAGCCTAGGAATTGACCCCTAAATAATTATAATTATTGAATTTTCCATCTGCAAGTTTCATGTAATTCTTCACCTCTGCACTTCCACCCACATCCCTGTATCCTTTTACAGCTCTTTCTCTTCTGAATCCCTGAGCCACTCACCCACTCTAGCATATTTCTCACACTGTCTTGTCACAAAAGGCATTATCTCTTTTTAATTGTGTATTAGTCTGTCTTCCTAACTATATCCTAAGTGCCTGGAGGACAGGTATCATGTCTTACATTTCTTGCCTCCTTCCCCATCTTCAAACATCTAAGTTGTACTAATGCAATTAGTGGGCCTAAATGATCTCCTGGCTGTATTATTATTGACTATAAGTATATCATGAGACTCTGAATCAGAATTCTGCTTTGAATTCTTCATATTATGTTGAACAAGCTGCTTCTTTTTTTATGTGCCTCAGTTGCACCATCTGAAAATGATGGGGTTAGACTAACAAAGCCTAAGAGCCTTTCAGGCTTTGATTGCACATGATTCTGCAAGTCCATGCACAAAATGAAGAAAACGGATCAGCCCAACTTGCTAAGCAGGCTGGAGAGGGAATATGACTTTATTTTTTTTTATTTTTTTAAATATATTTTATTGATTTTTTACAGAGAGGAAGGGAGAGAGATAGAGAGATAGAAATGTCAGTGAGAGAGAAACATTGACCAGCTGCCTCTTGCACACCCCCTACCAGGGATGTGCCCGCAACCAAAGTACCTGCCCCTGACCAGAATTGAACCTGGGACCTTTCAGTCTGCAGACCGACGCTCTACCACTGAGCCAAACCGGTTTCGGCGGAATATGACTTAAAAAAACAACAACAAATAAACAAATAGCTAATGAGGGGATAAAAAGGAATTTAAGAGGAGATTTATAATAATAAGGAGCATGTGTGAGAATTAATGTAGGGAAACACCAGCTTAGAGAATAGGCTTTTCCAGCCCTGAATATTTTACAAACAAGAATTTCTTTTCCATAATGGGCAAAGGAATTCTGCTAGGTCTAGTGCCTTTTGTTAGCAACTGGTTGCAACAGAATAAAAGGAGAATAACCAAGTAACACTCCTTACCAGTCAATAGTCCTACAGGCATCATTGGCTAAGCCTGATTAGCAAAGTTCCCAGACACTGCCATCTAGTGGTAGTTCAGAGATATAGTAGTATTGGCAATTGGCCTTTGTATTCTTAAAGGCCTCTGCCAGCCATTTGCAGAATCATGGGCCAGTCCAAGTATGAAATATTGAGCTGATGAATAATAAAAACAACTCCTGAGGGAAAGTTGGTAGAGAAACTAAGATAGACGAAGACAAACAGAAATGAAAAGGCAAGATCAACGCAAATAAGGCACAGATACAGATATTCATGAAGATAGATGAAACTTTCATTGAAAATTGGAGTAGGGGAATGTGGAAAACACAATCATTTATTCTAACCCTGCACCCCACACCATTTTTAGAAGGTTAGTGATAAAGGAAGCTTCTGGTATGCCTAATGTGCTTTTTCTTCTTCTCCTGACCTCAATTTCTTCCCTTTTTTATTTCCACCTGGTCATATATGTCCCCTCTCTGCCCAACTTTACCAAAATAAAACAAAAATATCAAACAACAACAAAAACCCTTCCTAGGGTTGTAGATAAGTATAAGAGACTATGGAAGACCAAACGTTGTGTTGGAAAACAGTAACACCTTGAGATGTCTTCAGATTTCTAGACACATCTGTACCTAGATATTAATATTAAAAGTCTTTTTTCATGTTGCATTTGTAGGCTTTCTTTGATTCTGAGCTTCAGATCTAAATCTCCAGCTACCTATTGTGAATTTCGGATTGGATGTCATCATAGCTTTTCAAAACTATTTTTTTCCCCCCAAATTGTCTTCTTTTTCTTTTCCCACCACAGCTTGTCCCCATCATTTGTTCTTTATTTCTGTGCCTGGTGCTTTCATACTCCCAGCTATCTAGACTCAGACTCTCTCATTCTTTCATTCTTTACACACTTTAATTTTCCCATTATGTCCTTGCAACTCCGCCAAAGTAATATCTCTTTAAAATATTACTTACTTTTCAGTTCTATTTGCAATATTCTATACTACATATGATCTTTTTATTTTTTTAAATTACAGATTACACTAAATATTATTTTGTACTAGTTTCAAGTGTACAGCATAGTGGTTAGACAATAATATACATTACAAAGTATTTCCCCTGATATTTCCAGTACCCAACTGGCACTATACCTCTCAACTGGCCTACTTAAATGGCTTGTGATTTCAAATTTTATATAGATGCCCAATTCATCTACTTTATTCACTGGCAACAACCCTTTCAAATCCCCCATCATTATTTTTACCTGTGGTACTTCAATAGTCTTTTAACTCTTTTCTGCTTTCAAAATTGTCCTACAAAAGCGTTCCACCATATATTGGCTAGGCTGATTTTTCTCCCCTTCTAAACATTGCATGTCACTTTCCTGTTTTAAACTCTTCTATATTATTGACAAGTAAAGAGATGTTCCAATCTTCTCCCTAAAAAGCCACTATACAGCCGTGACCAGTTTGGCCCCATGAATAGAGCATCCCCACCTGCGAAATGAAGGGCCCCAGGTTCGATTCCAGTCAGGGGCACATGCCCAGGTTGTGAGCTTGATCTCCAGTGGGAGACTTGTGGGAGGCAGCCAACCCATGATTCTCTCTCATCATGGATGTATTTATCTCTCTCTCCCTCTTCCTTCTTCTCTGAAATCAATAAAAATATATTTTTTTTAAAAAGCCACTATACAGGTGGACAAAATTCACACACAACATAATAGGTAAGTTTAAAACTCTGGAGATCAAAAAAAGGCACACAACAATCTGAGAAGTATTTAGAGTTGAGAAAATGACCTTTAGGTAAGAACAATGGAAATCTGTCATTCTGGCCTGGAGCTGCTCCCATTTCTCATCTAGCTCAGTCAGCATCAAGGTTCTGCAAGATAGAGTAGATCAGGAGAATTAGAAGTTTCTTAGCTGAGGTCAAAAGAGTGGCTGGAAGCCCAGCCAGTGTGATTCAGTGGTTGAGCATCAACCAATGAACCAGGAGATCACAGTTTGATTCCGGTTCAGGGCAACATGCTCAGGTTGTGGGCTCAATCCCCAATGTGGGGTGTGCAGTAGGCACCTGATAAATGATTCTCTCTCATCATTGATGCCTCTCTCTCTCCCTCTTTCTTCCTCTCTGAAATCAACAAAAATACCCTATATAATAAAACTCTAATATGCAAATAGACCAAACAGTGGAATGACAGGTTGCTGTGACTCTCTCTGACCACCAGGGGGCAGATGCTCAATGCAGGAGCTGCCCTCAAGGCTCATGGCTGGTGAGTGCAGTGGTGGTGGTGGGAACCTCTCCACCTCTGCTGCAGGCTGCCAGGAAGGGGCACGTTGTTCTGGACTGCGAGAGCCCAGGACCACAAGAGAGATGTCTGACTGCCCTCAGGGATTGGGCCTAAGCCAGCAGTTAGACATCCCCTGAGGGTTCCCAGACTATGAGAGGGTGCAGGCCAGGCTGAGGAACTCCTCCCCGCCCCCCGCCCCAGTGCATGAGCCTCTAGTATTTTTATAAAGGGTGGTGGATAATGTTTATGCTTAACAATTTTGTTGGTACAAGTAACAGTTATAGAGAATACAAGCAGCCAGCGTATAAGGAAAACCAACATCTCTACTAGTCAGATGTTGTATATTTGGGACAAGCCTATACCTGACTGCAGTGGTATACATGTGCATATGAGACTTGAGTAGATCCATTGTCAGCCACACACTTCTGGCTAAGCATGAAGCTGCACACATGTGTAGAGAAGATATGAAAAGGCCCAACCAAAAGAAAAAATAGAGGCATACTTGAAAGCAGCCTAAAGATTTACTGTGTTCCCTTACCCGCACACAGATTTATCAGCTGCAGTAGAGTACAATTGCTATCCAAATATTGATTGACCACTAAACTATGCAGATACAAGGGAGACCCTAAGGAAGCCAGGTTTAATTGCAGAAACAAGGATGTTTGAAAAACTAAAGAGGCATTAGCAATCACAAATAGGTGGAGGACACAGATTTCATAAATTAAGCCCAGGCAAATTACTAAGCAAAGAAACAATCAAACAAAATTCAGTAACAATAATTCTCTTCAGATTATTATAATAAACTGATTATTATAAAACATCAGAATTTAGAGTTGATATAATATGTTAATTAAGATTTCCAGTTACCAAGAAACAATTTTGAGACAAAGAAAGTCAGACTCATAGGGGAAAAAGCACAGAACAGAAATTTTTTAGTGTCCTAAGATGTTGAATTTATCAAACAAAAATGATAAGACTGCTATTATAAATATGTTCAAAGAACTAAAGTAAAGCAGATTTAAAGATTTAAGAAAGTATGACAACAATGAAACAACAAATATATATTCTCAATAGCAGAATAAATTCTAAAAAAAAATAAACACTAAATGAAAATGCTGGATTTTCAAGGAAATTCTGAAAATTTGAGGTGGCAGAAGAAAGAAACAGTCAACTAGAAAATATAACAACAGAAATTATATGCTCCAAAGGAAAAAGAGAAAAAAAATTAATAGAAGGTTAGATAACTTGAAGTATAGGACAAAAATAGAGTAAGTATTTAAGCAAATAATGGCTGAAAACTTACCAAATTTTTTAAAGGAATTATTAGGCTACACATCCAAGAAGCTTAGTGAATTACAAGTAGGGTAAACTCTGAGAATCACATCTAGACACATCATATTTCACATTTGTGAAAGATAAAGCTAATATCTTAAAGGCAGCAAAAGAAAAATGATTGGTCACATATAGTAACAATCAGTACATTTAATGTCTGACTTTTCATCTTAAACATCTTAAAAAAGGCAGTGGAATGACATATTTAAAGTGCTTAAAGAAGAAAAACAACTGTCAATCAAGAATTCCAAAACAACAAAACTGTCCCATAAAAATTAAAGTACAATAAAGACATTCCAACATAAAAAAGGCTGAGAGTATCTGTTGCAATCAGTCTTGCCTTATATGAAACTAGAGGCATAGTACACGAAAATCTGTGCACTTGGTGTGTGTGTGGGGGGGGAGGTACCCTCAGTCTGGCCTGTGCCCTCTCACAAACCAGGTGCCCTCAGAGGATATCTGACTGATGGCTCCCGGGAGTGGGCCTACGCTGCTGTCTGGCCTCCTTCTGTGGGAAGTGACCCTCAGGCCAATTGGGGAACAGCCTCAGCTGCATGTGGGTGGCCCTGCCCCCCATCACCTCTATGCCACCACTGGCCACCACTCCATCACCATCCCCGCCCTCTGACTACTGGCACCCATTTAGGCTGGCCTGGTACTGCCTGCTCACTGCTTTCCCCACCCTTCACCCCCCTATCAGTAGACCTGTTGTTTCACCATTTGGTCGATTTGCATATTAGGCTTTTATTATATAGGATAGTAAAGGTTGTTCTTTTGGCTGAGAGGAGATGACTTCAGTGACTTAAATCCAGAGGGAGAAATAATGAGTACCAGAAATGGCAGGTTAAATATAAAATACCTTTAGACATCTTTTTATATCTTCTCTTAACTTATTTAAAAGACAATATTTTATAAAGCATTTTATAAATAATATTAACAATTAAAAGACTATGCTAAGTTTATAACATATTTAGAAGTCTAATACTTATAACAATAAAATCATAAAACCAGAAGAGAAGAAATGGAGCTATCTTGGAGCAAAGTATCTATATTTAGGTGTAACTAGATTAATATTAATCTGAAGTTAACTGTGATAAATTTAAATCTTATAATCATAATATTGAGAGAAGCCATAAATAAACTCACTAAAAATACAGGATTTAAAAACTGGAGGAATTATAATGGTATATTAAATATTCTGTATTTAACATGACAGAATGCAAATAGGGAAAACAGATTGGTAAATACAGGAGACATAAAATACAAATATCAAAGTGTTAAAATCCAACTATATCACTAATTACATTAAATTTAAAAGTTAAGCATCCCACTCAAAAGACAGATATTGTCAGGCAAGATACAAGAGCAAGACTCAACTGTGTGCTTTCTATAATAAAAACACCTTAAATTTAAATGTGCAAATAATTTTAAAGAAAAATGATAAGAAAAGATCTACCATACAAATAGCAATCTTAATAGAGCTGAAGTGCTACATTAATATCATACAAAATAGACATTCAAACAGGAAATATAACTACTGACTAATGAGTTTTCATATAACAAAATAATAAATTAAGTCAGGAAATTATAATAATTATAAATGTATACACTACTCATAACAAGACATTAAAATACATGTAGCAAAAGCTGATAGAACTGAAAAGAAAAATCGGCAATCCACCAATAATAGTTGTAGATTTTATTCCCCTAATCTTAATAATTGGTAGAACAACTAGGTAGCAAATAAGCAAAGTTATGTAAAACTTGAATAACACTATCAAATAATTCAACCTAACTGACATATATAAAACCTTCTACCCAACAACCGAAGGACAAAATTTTTCAAGTGTATAAAAAAATTATCCAGCATAGACCATATTCTAGGCAATAACATAGGATTTACTAAATTTAAAAAGATGGAAATTATACAAAATATGTTCAATAATAAAATGGAAAGACAGCAGAAAGAAATCTGACAAACCTCCAAATACTAGAAAATTAAACAACAAAGTTCTAAACACTCATAGGTCAAAGAATGAAGTATGAAAAAAATAAGAGAAAAACTGAACATTTTTAATGAAAGTATATCAAATTTTATAGGATGCAGGTAAAGCAAAGCTTAAAAGGAAATTTAGTTTTCAATGCCTATATCAAAGAAGAAAAAATATCTCAAATCTATACCTTATCTTCCACCTTACAAACAAAAAAACAGAAGAGTAAACTAAGATCAAAATAAGCTTGAAAAGGAAATGATTAAAATTAGAGTAGAAATTAATGAAATAGGAGAAAATTGATATAGAACATCAATTAACCCAAAAGCTGATTCCCTTAAAAAAGATCAGTAGAATTGAAAAGTCATAAGCTAGTCTGACCAAGTCTAAAAGAAAGAAAAAAATTTACCAAAATCACAATTGAAAGAGAGGATATCACTATTGACAGTATAGAAATGTCAAAGATTACATGAGACTCTTCTGGAAAACTTTATAACAATTATTTAACAACATAGGTAAAATGTAAAATTTCTAAAAAGATATACATTACCAAAAGTGACCAAAGAAGAAATAGGAAATCTGACTAAACATATGCCAAGCAAATAAATTGATATAGTAATTGAATACCTTATTGCAAAGAAAAACCCAGGCTCAGATAGCTTCACTTCTGAATTCTATCAAATATTTAGAGAATACCAATTTTTTAAAATCTATTCCAAGACATAGTAGAGGAAACACGAACTCAATCTATGAGGCTAATATTTTACTCTGATTCCAAGCTAGATGAACATATCATAAGAAAACAAAAATACAGACCAGTAATGCCCATGGTCATAAACACAGGCACAATCTATTTTTAAAAAATAATTTATTTATTTTTAATAAACCTTTATTGTTTAGATTATTATAATTGTTCCTCTTTTTTCCCCCCATAGCTCCTCTCCACCCAGTTCCCACCCCACCCTCTGCCCTTACCCCCTCTCCACTGTCCTCATCCATAGGTGTACAATTTTTGTCCAGTCTCATCCCTCATCCCCCACATCTCTTTCTCCCCAAGAATTGTCAGTCCACTCCCTTTCTATGCCCCTGATACAATTATATTCACCAGTTTATTCTGTTCATCAGATATTTATTCACTTGATTTTTAGATTCACTTGTTGGTAGATATGTATTTGTTGTTCATAATTTTTATCTTTATCTTTTTCTTCTTCTTCCTCTTCTAAAAGAATACCTTTCAGCATTTCATATACTGGTTTGGCAGTGATGAATTCCTTTAGCTTTTTCTTATCTGTGAAGTTCTTTATCTGACCTTCAATTCTGAATAATAGCTTTGCTGAGTAGAGTAATCTTGGTTGTAGGTTCTTGCTATTCATCATTTTGAATATTTCTTGCCACTCCTTTCTGGACTACATAGTTTCTGTTGAGAAATCAGCTGACAATCATATGGGTGCTCCCTTGTAGGTAACTGTTTTTTGGTGTGTGTTTGTTTTTCTTTCTGCTTTTCATATTCTCTCTTTGTCTTTTGCTCTTGGCATTTTAATTATGATGTATCTTGATGTGGTCCTCTTTGGATTCCTCTTGTTTGGGGTTTTGTGCACTTCCTGGACTTGTAAGTCTATTTCTTTCACCAAGTAGTGGAAGTTTTCTGTCATTATTTCTTCAGTATCTTGCTCTCTCTCTTCTTCTGGCACCCCCATAATTTGGGTGTTGGTACACTTGAAGTTGTCCCAGAGGCTCCTTACACTATCTTCATATTTTTGGATTCTTTTTTCTTTTCCAGTTGGGTGTTTTTTGCTTCTTTGTATTTCAAAACTTTGACTTGATTCCTAAGATCCTCTAGTCTTGGATCTCTGTAAGTTATTTTTTATTTTAGTCAGTGTATGCTTAATTTCTAGTTGGTACTTTTTCTTTTTTTAAAAAAAATATATTTTTAATTGATTTTTTACATTGAGGAAGGGAAAGGAATAGAGAATTAGAAACATCAATGAGAGAGAAACATCGATCAGCTGTCTCTTGCACACCCCCTACTGGGGATATGTCCTCAACCAAGGTACATGCCCTTGACAGGAATCAAATCTGGGACATTTCTTCTATCCACTGAGCCAAACTGGTTTCTGCTAGTTGGTCCTTTTTCATATCCTAGAGGCTCTCACTAAATGTATCAGCCTTTTCTAGAAAATTCTTGAAAAACCTTATAACTGTGGTTTTGAACTCTATATCCAGCCATTTTCTTTCCTCCATTTCTTTCATTTGTGACCTGTTTCTTTGTCTCCACATTTTGGCTGCTTCCTTGAGTTGATAGAGTGGCATTGTGTGCTAGGTGTCCTATAGGGCACAGTGGCTCAGCTTCCCCAATCACCTGAGGTGGACATACTTGGTGCAACCCTTTGTGGGCTGTGTGCACAGACTTGTTGTACTTAAGCCTTGATTGTTGTTGGTATCACTGGGAGGAATTGACCTCTAGGCCAATTGGCTGTGAGGATCAGCTGTGTCTATGATAGGAGAACTTATGTCCTGGAGACACCATTATGAGACAAGACTTGCTTCAGTGGGGCTTTGGTACTCACTGAGTCTTCCCCCTGAGTGTGTCTCTTATAGATGTGAAGAGTTGTAATCTGGATGATCTCACCCTGACCACTGTGTAAACTGGCTCTTGAATCTCCAAGGAGGTGTAAAGTCAGCCACTGCCTGAGGCCATCCAGAAGGAGATACAGAGAGATCTAAAGATTTCTCCTCTTTGTTTGGGGATTGGAGGTGCCCATATGAGGCCAAGCTGTGAAACAATTCAAGCTGCTGAGGGGCCTTGGGTCTTCTTTTGAATGTATGTGTCTCACTGCTACCTGTCTCTTACCTAACAGCTGCAGTTTGTTAGGTAAGTTTAGAATTCAAAGGATCAAGTCATTCATATGCAAAAGCCACTATACTCAGCTTGGATGGGGTGGAGTCTCAGGGTGGAGCCAATAGGAATGACTTCGAGGAATGGGATCTCAGGGCAGAGCAAACAGCAATGGCTCCATCAGCCCTGCCCTAAGAGGCCCCTGGATCTCAGTGTCCTGTGGTAATCATTGCAAGCACCTCTGAGAGAAGCCGCCCTCGAGTTTCGCCCACTGCCAGAGAGCCCAGTTTCTTCCCATAGGAGTCTGGGTCCCCAGAGTCTCACCCAGAACTGGAGTTCAGAGCAGTCAGGAGCTTTTGTCTTCCTCCCGATTGAGAAAACCAGCCACGTACTCAGTTGCCAGCCCTTTCTGCATGCGCACCTCCTTAGGTCTTCACTTCCACAACTCCCATGAGTCTCAGTGTTCCTTTCTTTTTCCTTATAGTTGTAGAATTTCACTTAGTCAACCTTTTTGTGGTTCCGGATGATGTCTTTTAGTTGTTGAAATTGTTGTGCGACACAGCAGTTCAGGTTTTTACCTATGCAGCCATCTTGATTCTTGAACCCACAGGCACAACCTTTAAGAAAATACTAGCAACCCAAATTCAGCAATTTGGGTTGCTATTATAGTATATAAAATGAATTATAGCCAAGGCCAAGTGAGATTCATTCCAGTGATGTTAGGTTTATTTAACATTTGAAAATTAATGAATATAATTTAGCATATTAATTACATTAACCAAAAAGGGAAAAAAAAAGCATTTTCTAAAATCCACCACCCTGCCGAAACTGGTTTGGCTCAGTGGATATAACGTTGGCCTGCCGACTGAAGGGTCCCAGGTTCAATTCCAGTCAAGGACATGTACCTTGTTTATGGGCACATTCCCAATAGAGGGTGTGCAGGGGGCAGCTGATTGATGTTTCTATTTCATTGATGTTTCTAACACTCTATCCCTCTCCCTTCCTCTCTGTAAAAAATCAATAAAATATATTTTAAAAAAACAAAGACAAAATCCAGCACCCATTAATGATAAAAGGTCTCAACAATCTAGGAATGAAATGCATACTAAAATCGATAAGGTGCTGCTACAAAAATAAAACAAAATAAACCCACAGCTTAACATCATACTTAATGATGAAATGCTGAATGTTTTTGTTGTTGTTGTTGTTGTTGTTGTTGAATTCTGATGAGGAAAGAGGCAAGACTCTTATTTCATCATTTCTATTCAACATTGAATTGGATATTGTAGCCAGTGTAGTGAATAATAAATAAATAAATAAATAAATAAATAAGCAAATAAATAAAATTAAAGACCTCCTGATTAAAAATGAAGTAAACTGTCTTTATTTTCAGATAACATGATGTTATATATGAAAATACCCAAAGAATCCATAAAAGTATAGAAGAATTAATAGTTTACAAAGGTCAATTATACATAATAAATATACAAAATTTGATTTTATTTCTATAGTAGTGGCCTGGAGCATGAAATTTGTGCACATTAAAGGGGAATTAATTAGATGAAGTATTTTTATATCACTATTTGCCCTTTCTTTATAATAGAAGTGTCAAAGATGAAAAAAAATTAGTACAATCCAGGACTTGAACCAGACTCCCAGTTCAGGCATGCAGAGACGCATCTGCCACAACCCCAGCATCGCTGTGGACCCCTGAACTTGAATCAGGCTTCCCTAGCCTTGATTTCTTACCTGTAAAGGAAATGGGAATTCAGTGGCTGTAGAGGTGCCTTCCAACTCCAATGTTCTCTGGGGAGCAGCATTGGGACCAGAAATCAGACCGCTGCCACTGTTATTGGCAAATGCCTCATCTTCTGTATCTGGGCAAGTCCCAACCAAGCCATTCTCCACCCTATTCTTTCTACAATGCCAAAGTCCCATGTCTCCCCCAGGACAAATCCCTACTCTGGCTGCCTTACCTATACCACAGGCCTCCTGGCCAGGGCTCTGGCCAGGGATCTTCTCTCTGCTCAGGCTCACCTTCCTGCTCATCCAAGATAGACTCTAACTCCACTAACACCCTGCTGGTCCCTTAGCCTATGTCATTCTCATTCACCCACTCACAATCTGGGGCTTGAACCAGACCCCTGGCTCAGGCATGTGGAGAGGCATCCACCACAGCCCACCCCCCTGCTTCAGACCCCCTGTTGTTCAGTCTACCATTTGGTAATTTAGGTCATGACCACCCCTAGCTTTATATATATTAAGGTACTAGTAACAAACAATAAGAAAGTGAATATTTTAAAACATATACAATAGCAACAAAAATATTAGGTGCTCAGGAATAAATCTAACCAAAGATGTGAAACATTTCTCTGCACTGAAATCTATATCTCATTGTTGAGAGAATATAAAGATCTTAATAAACAGAGATAGAATCCATGTCCATGGATTGAATTAGCAAGATTGTCAGGATGGCAATCAAACCTTCTCTTGGGCTTCCTAGAGCAGTGAAAGCCAAGCATCCGGGAAGAAACCAGTGATTACTCTTATAATTTAGAGGAAATGGCCAAACTATTGTGGTTTAAAGGTAAAGGAAGACCTTAGAATAGTTCTGGAGTCACTGCCTGAGTAATATGACAACTTGGGAGTTTGGCTCCCTTGACATTGCCTCAGAGACTCTTGCTATGCATGTCAAAAGTATCAGACAAATGTCCCTGTCCACCCTCTATGCTTTCCTAATTCTACAGGAATCCCACTGTATTCCCTTGTGGTCTATATCAACAACCTTAAATAACCAAAAGGCCAGATGGCACTAGCCCAGTCTAGCAGTTTGTTTGTTTAGATGAAACCTGGACCAAAAGGTTTATACTAAATGACTCTATGATGGTAGAACTGTTTAATAAACTCTAGAAGAAAATCTGTCTCAAGTCTGAAACATTGAAATATGCCTGAGTTTCCAGCCAGATGGCCTGCTGGAATTTAGATTTTGAATATGCCAGTCCCACAGGCACCAAACATGTGAGCCAAATCCTCCTCTCATTCTCTCTCTCTCTCTCTCTCTCTCTCTCTCTCTCTCTCTCTCTCTCTTTCTCTCTCTCTCTCTCCCTCTGATTAATATACATAGCAAAAGGAGAAATAGTTGGAGAGAAAGTGTGCAATACATCTATTTCACAATTTTGTCCAGGAGTAACTTTCTCATACAAAGGACAGCCTCCATCAGTGGCCTGTATGTCATCTTCCAGTTTCTGATCCCATGCAGTCGTTTCCTTATCTGGGATAGCCTTATTTGGCAATATACATGTTAAATTAAATGCACACAATAAGGACCCTGTGATAGCAGGATTGCTAGCAACCCCTGTTTTGTTTTTCATGTACTTTTTGTCCCCAGTGTCAGACAGAAGCTAGTCTGAAGCCTCACCTGCCTGTGACTGGGTGTGGTCTGATAGAATCCAAGCAGCTCAAATGATAGTGAGAAAAATTTAGAAGTAGTAATTTATCAACAAATACATGCCTGAGAATAAATAAATAAATAAACAAACAAACAAATAAATAAGTGAAAAAAGCTGGCTTTGCCATTTCTCACTTTCAGCTGCCATGCCTGAACTTGAGAGCCTTTCCAATTCCAAATTTCTCTGCAGAACACTGAAAAGAAGTGTGTGAGTGTGGGGCGGGGGAGAGAACCAAGATGGCAGCATAGGTAAACACCTGTATTTGCTGCCTCTCACAACCACATCAAAATTACAGCCAAAAGACAGAACAACTATCATCCAGAACTGCGGGAAAGCTGGCTGAGTGGAAGTTCTACAACTAGTGGTAAAGAAGAAAGCACATTGAGATTGGTAGGAGGTGTGGAGGCACGTGTGGAACAGGCTGTCACCTGGATGCACTGCTTTTTTTAATTGGGAGGGAAATACAAGCTCCTAATTGCTCTGAAGTCCAGTTCTGGGGGAGACTCTGGGGACCCAGACATATACAGGGAGAAACTGAACTGTGTGGCATTAGGCCGGAAGGCAAGGGCTGCTGCCAGCACCTCTTTCAGACAGAGGTGCTGGCAGCAGTCATTGTTCCTACGTGGGGAACTCCCCAGTGCAGGGCTGATGATCAGCCATTGCTGTTTGCTCTAACCTGGTGATTCCCTGAGACACCGCCCCACCTAATTTACAACCCCACCCAAGCTATGTGCAGAGGCTTTTGCATATGAATGAACTGGCCTTTCAAAAAACCTGTCAAACAGGCAGCAAGCAGGTCAGAGAGCCCCAAAGCTACCAAAAGAAGGCCTAAGGCCTAGAAACAACAGCCAGTCTTGCTTCACAGCTAGGCCTTGTCTGGGCATTTTGGAACCCAATACAAAGAGGAGGAATCTGCAGTACTCTCAGTAGCTCCTGATGGGTGGCCCCAGGCAGTGTCTAATTTTGCAACTCCTTGGAGATCCATGAGCCAATGTACCCAGTGGTCAGTGTGAGACCATACCAGATTACAACTCTTCACATCCATAAGGGGCAGACTCAGTGAGCACCAAAGCCCTAGTGAAGCAAGTCCTGCCTCATAAGGGTGTCTCCTGCACAGCAGCTCTTCCACTATAAACACAGCTGATGCTCACAGCCAATTGGCCTGGAGGTCAATTCCTCCCAGTGATACCAACAGCAATCAAGGCTTAAGTACAACAAGTCTGTGCACACAGCCCACAAAGGGTTGCACCAAGAGTGTCCACCTCAGGTGATTGAGGAGGCTGAGCCACTGGACCCTATAGGACACCTACCATACAAGGCCACTCTCTCAAAACAGGGAAGCAGCCAAAATGCAGAGACAAAGAAACATGTCACAAATGAAAGAAATGGAAAAAAGCAAAATACTAAATATAGAGTTCAAAACCATAGTTATAAGGTTACTCAAGAATCTTTTAGAAACCTCCAAGGAATTTAATGAGACCTTAAAAGATCTGAGTGAGAATGCCAAAAAAAATTTAAAATGGACCAGTCAGAAATTAAGCATATACTGATTGAAATAAAAAATAATATATAAAGATGCAACAGAAGACTAGAGGATCCCAAGAATCAAGTCACAGATTTGAAATATGAGGAAGCAAAAAACACCCAAATGGAAGAGCAAAAGTTTTTTGCTTCCTCATATTTCAAATCTGTGACTTGGTTCTTAGGGTTCTCTAGTCTATTGTTGAATAAAAAAAAAATATGAAGATAGTGTAAGGAGCCTCTGGGACAACTTCAAGTGTACCAACATCCAAATTATGGAGGTGCCAGAAGAAGAGAGAGAGCAAGATATTGAAAACCTATTTGAAGAAATAATGACAGAAAACTTCCCACACCTGGTGGAAGAAATAGACTTACAATAGACTTACTTCCAGGAAGTGTAGAGAAGCCAAAACAAGAGGAATCCAAAGAGGACCACACTTAGACACATCATAATTAAAATGCCAAGGGCAAAAGGCAAAGAGAGAATACTGAAAGCAGCAAGAGAAAAACAGTTAGTTACCTATAAGGGAGCACCCATACAATTGTCAGCTGACTTCTCAACAGAAACTATGCAGACCAGAAGAGAGTGGCAAGAAATATTCAAACTGTTGAATAGCAAGAACCTACAGCCAACATTTCTCTACCCAGCAAAGCTATCATTTAGAATAGAAGGTCAAATTAAGAGCATCACAGATAAGAAAAAGCTAAAGGAGTTTATCGCCATCAAACCAAGATTATATGAAATGCTGAAGGGTATTCTTTAAGAAGAGAAAGAAGAAAAGGTAAAGATAAAAAAATTATGAACAACAAAGTGAGAACAAATACATATCAACAAGTGAATCTAAAATCAAGTGAATAAAAAAATCTGATTAACAGATTAAACTGGTGAATGTAATAGAATCAGAGGCATGAAAAGGAAACTGCAATTCTCAAAGGTGAATGCAGTATTGGGGGTGCGGGAAAAGAATGGACAAAAATCGTACACTTATGGACGAGGACAGTGAGGGGTGAAGAGATGGGGTGGGGTGGGAACCAGGTGGAGGGATATAGGGGGGGGGTAGGGGAACATCTATAATAATCTGAACAGTAAAGATTTAAAAAAAGAAAGCAAGAAAGCAAGAAAGCAAGAAAGCAAGAAAGCAAGAAAGCAAGCAAGCAAGAAAGAAAGAAAGCAAGAAAGAAAGAAAGAAAGAAAGCAAGAAAGAAAGAAAAAAAGAAAGAAAGAAAGAAAGAAAGAAAGAAAGAAAGAAAGAAAGAAAGAAAGAAAGAAAGAAAGAAAGAAAGAAAAGAAGTGAGGCAATATGCTCCACAGGAACCATCAGCATCTATAGATAACACTTGAGTATGTTGATAATTAAATAAGGCCTAAGAAAAAAGAGAGGGCTATTCTTGTTTAAATACACAGAGTGACCAGATTGTTATGATCTCTGAACACATAATAATATGGCCACTCAGTGTATATCCTACACAATAAAAGGCTAATATACAAATTGTCCTTTGGACCAAGAGTTCAACCAGCAAACATGCTGGCCAGCCACCTAGCTGGACCCCACACATGCACAAATTCATGCACCTGGCTACAAACACACACACACACACACACACACACACACACACACACACACACACACACTGAGTGGCCAGATTATTATGTGTTCAGAGATCATAATAATATGGCCACTCAGTGTAGTCTGGAGAGAAATTTCAGGAATGTCCTTTTAACTGAGTATTGAACTCTCCTCTAAAACTTATGAAGCTCAAGCATTGCTTACTTGTTTGCCTTGTTTAATCAAAACACAGATATATTTTGTACAAAACACATAAACTATGATTAACTTAAATTGTTCAATTGTTCTCATCCGTATTCATAGTCACGATCCTCTGCCAGCTCCAGATGTTTCTAGGCGTAGTTAGCTCAAAAGCTCACTTGACATCATTCAATGGCATTCCTTTCACTGATGATTAACAGAGGACACAGGCCTGCCTCACAGCTTGGCCAGAGACTGCACTGATTAAGTCAAGCTTAAAGAATCAGTTTCCCTCTCTGTTTGGGGCCATTGTTGTCCCATACTGTTTAAAATGTAAGGGTCCCAAAGTAAAAAGCAGATTATATTAGGCTGAGAATACAGAAATAGAGAAATACATCCTGTACAGTTGATCTGTAAATTGGTACCAGGTCTGAGAACACTGAATGACAAAATGTGGTTTGTCTTTTTCAGAGGATGCATGTTCCCTGGCTAATAAAACAGTAAACTACCTTTTAAATTTAATGTGCATACAAATCACCTGGGGATCTCATTAAAAGGCAGATTCTGATTTGGTAAATCTGATAGGCCTGAGATTATTTATTACTAATAAGTCCCTACATGATATATAAGCAGTTCATCCTTGTACCACACTTTGAGTACAATGTTATGAACAAGTGGTAGGTCTGCAAATAAACCCCACTCCTCAAGTGTTGCCTGAGTCCTTTAAGCCATAAAGAAATAGCTATGTTTTGCTAAAACCAGTTTGGCTCAGTGGATAGAGCATCGGCCTGTGGACTGAAAGGTCCCGGGTTTGATTCCGATCAAGGGCATGTACATTGGTTGCAGGTACATCCCCAGTGGGGAGTGTGCAAGAGGCAGCTGATCAATGATTCTCTCTCATTGATGTTTCTAACTATCCCTCTCTCTTCCTCTCTATAAAAAAATCAATAAAATATATATTTAAAAAATATTCAGGTTTTTTTTTCTCCTGTAGTTTGCAGTCTAGGAAAAAAATGAGCCATGTTTGTACATATGGGATCAGTCAAAAGAAGATAAAAATGTAGGGTATGTCAGGAAAAACAGTGGCCATTTCCATCTTGGAGGGGCAACTACAAAAGCTTCAGAGAAGACAAGGCAATATGGGAGTTAGGCAGGAACACAGAAAAGGCTTTGAATATTGATGGATTACCAAAAGCAAAGGTATGGAAGCTAGAAAGCATGCAGCATGGGTAGGTAACAGTGTACAATTCCATTTGACTGGAATGTAGACTATTCTTCTAAGCAGAAACTAAGACACAAGTTAAGTTGTTCAGATAGTATAGGGAACAGATCACAGAAGATCTTGATGTCATATAGAAAAGCATTTGGACTTCATTCTGTATGTGAGGAAGAGAATTTATTTTCTTCACTCAAAAGTGACTTGAATGGAGCAGGGCCTCAGATTTTAGGATTAGGTGATCACTCTAATGGCAGTTGAAAGAATAGGTTGGAAGGGGAAGAACTTAGAGGACAGGGAGACAGTTATGAGGCTACTGCTTAATCAACCACCCAGAAAACATTTATTGAGCTCCTGTTTTATTCTAACCACTGTGATAATGACTTCAACATGAAACAAAAATATACATGTCTTCTGCTTGCTTTGGCAGCATATATACTAAAATTGAAACAATATTGATGATTAACATGAGTGCTGCACAAGGATGACACAAATTCATGAAGCATTCCATAGTGTGAGGAAAAAAAGATAAATACATTTTCTATGCCACTGTGCTTTCATAGCTTGAAGAGAGCTAAAAGGAGAAGTCCAGGGAGCTAGAAAAGCATAAAACAGGGAGCTAGAAGAGCATAAAACAGAAAAGTCTGGAGTGTCAGAGGAATTGTCCTGGGTCAGTGGCATTTTGATCCAGACATGAATAACGAGGAGGATGTAACCAGATAAAGAGGAAAGTGAAACAGTACTCTAGGCAGCGGGAGGGTCCTAATAAAGGCTCAGAGACTAAGAGAGCCTGGAATGCCCTGAGGTTGAGAATAGAGCATGACTGAAGTTGAGAGACAAAAAAGGAAAGAGACATGACATAAAGCTAGAAAGGTTGGCAGGTGTCACATTTTTACTGGGCCTTTGCAAAAGAGGCAAGATTTTAAAACTTTGTCTTAAGGGCAATGGTGGCCATTAAGCAAAGGAGTAACTTAAAATGTGTGTATTAGAACAACACTTTTCTGTGTTTCTTCTGTGAAGGTTGAATGGGAACAGGGAGCAAGATTCCATGCAAGAAAGCCAATTAGGAAAATATTTGCATAGACCACACAGGAGGTGATAGAAACTTTATCTCAGTAGAAAAGAAGATACAGAGAGGTAGGTGAACAGAAGCGACAATCTGAGGGTAAATTCAGGAAGGACTGGAGAAGTTGGGGAAGGACTGTGGAGAAGAGAAAGCAAGAACAACTCCTAAGTTCTTAGTTTGGGGCCTGGATGGGAGTTGTATCAGCCACTGATATAAAGAATATTCAAGTGGATTTGGAATGGAGTGAGCAAGATAAGTTCAGGTGAAGTTCCTATTAGATATTAAGGGGAAGATAAATAGGCAGCTCTACATGACATTAGATTTGGAGGGGAAAGGTGTGGGCCAGGAAAAGGAATTTAGAAGCAATCAGGATAAAGACCATGGCTGAAGCCATGCATTCTCATGGCTGACCCAAAAGATTCTTCCCTGCCTATCAAGCCTCCCAAATTGCCCCAAAATATGCAATGGATGGGTTGATACAGAAGTCCAGATTCCACCATGACTGGGGGAAAAAAGGGCATATTTTAGAAGAAAACTGCAAAGAGATATTGAGAATTTCACAAGTGATGGCATCTTTAGAGTTGGTATGCAGCCTGTCAAAGTGAGAAAGTTCTCATTTTATGTGGGAAGTCTGATAGATCAGTCACAAAGAGAGGGCTCAAGACTTTGCAGGTAACTTGTATATTAAAGAGCCTCTTAAGAGTCTTAGACTAGGGCTCCTTGCTCAGTTACCCAACATGTTCTTTTTAAAAAAATATAGTTTATTGATTTTTTTTTACTGAGAGGAAAAGAAAGGGATAGAGAGATAGAAACATCTATGAGAGAGAATCATTGATCAGCTGCCTCTTGCACACTTCCTTTTGGGGATGTGCCTGCAACCCAGGTACATGCCCTTGACTGGAATTGAATTTGGGACCTTTCAGTCCGCAGGCTGATGCTCTATTCACTGAGCCAAACCAGTTTCGGCTACCCAACATGTTCTTGACACACTAGGGGCTTGGTGCACAAAATTCGTGCATGGGTAGGGACCCTAGGCCTGGACAGTAATCAGGGCTGATTGGGGCCCGGCCAGGGTCTCCCTTCTTCAAATGCCCGCTGCCATTCAGGGCCTTCCTTTATTCAGCGCCACCCCTGGTGGTCAGCACATGTCATAGCAAGCAACCAAACTCCCAGTCTCCTGGTCAAACTCCCAAATGGACACTTTCCATATTAGCCTTTTATATAGATAGATAGATGCTCAATGTGCAAGTTAATTCCAGTATTAGCCTAAGCAAAGTCATAATTATTAATATTACCTGCTGCTCCCAGAAAGCAATCTATAATATATTCCCAAAACAGATATCAATGGCCTTTTCTCCAAAGTTTTATATTATACACAATTTTGCCTTTTCAGTAGCCTACACAATCAAGTTGGCTACAGTTATAAAGTAAAAATGTGCATTCTAAATAAAAAATCCAAAGACATTTGCTTTATACAAATTGTCTTCTTGGGTGGTATCCCTATCAGCTACCTTCAAATATACTTTGAAATTACTATAGCAGCAAATTACTATTTTCACAAGACCTGTTGAAGTGGATCTTTTTTAAAAAATAAAAGTGAGTAAATTAAGTCATCAGTAATATGTCTTCTAAATTTGTAGCAGAATAATGTCTGTGATGGCGAGGGAAGAGGGGAGGGAATAAATTCGGAACTCAATCTAATGCAAACCTCAGGATGATATCATGCATTCATATGGGATAATTTTTTAGTGAAACCAGAACTTGTAAGAATATGTGATGGTGGTAGATGGATATGGTAACTCTAGAAAGCCAATAAAATTGAGTGATTATCAGCCTCTGGACAGGCAAGCATGTAGAGACATTCACAGAATTTTACTACCTGCCTATTGATGCTAGAAATGTCAAGAACTGTGACTGAATTCTTTCCTGCAAAACTCAAAGGGAGACTTTGAATAGTACCTTCTAGGAAGATAATGTACTGAGCCTTAGCTCACACACAAGTGTGAAAACCTTTTGCATAGGTAGTTGAACAGGTTTCCAACAAGGAAATCTGGCCTTGTGTGCACAGAAAAGATTGGATATTAGATATCCATTACCCTACCTCATAGTGACCAGTCAACTAGTTGCTATGATGTGCACTGATCACCAGGGGGCAAACGCTCAACACAAGAACTGCCCCCTTGTGGTCAGTGTGCTCCCACAGGGGGAGTGCCACTCAGCTGGTTCACAGCTGGTGAGCACAGCTGTGGTGGCGAGAGCCTCTCCTGGCTCTGCCACAGTACTACAGAGTGGTGGCAGGTGCAGTGGGCCAGGATGAGCAGGAGCAGTGTGGTGCCTGACCTCTGCTTGGGCTCCTCCCTGCGGCTTTGTGCACTGCTATATCCCCCGATTGGTCCCAGATTGTGAGAGCGCATAGGCCAGGCTGAGGGGATCCTCCCACCCCATACATGAATCCATGCACTAGGCCTCTAGTTTTCTTACAAAACCTCACGTGACAAGTTATCTTTAGAGCTTAGAACTAGATATAATTTTGTCACTAGTATAACCAAGTAAATAAATATTTAGTAAGTATCCTTGATCTGCACAGCAATCTTAAGGAACTAGTTAGGTAAATATTCCCAACTGTATGAATGATGAAAATGATTCAAAGCAAATTATTTACTTAAAGTCAGAAGTTTAGAAGTGGCAAAACTGATGACAGAACAAAGATCTTAGTGTCTCCCATTTCTGTTCTTTATAGCACCCCACCAACATGCATGCCATCACTCTAACACAGACATTTTCCAACATCTGAAAAGTATTCCAAAGTAGCTCCTGTAGAGCTAACACTTAAAAATGATGGAGTCTCCATGATAGGATGTGCTACTAATACACTATTGCAATGATTGGGTTAATTTTAAATGTCCCTCACTTGGATTTCTTAGGATATTTTAAGAATGACAAACACTGCTATTATAATTTTAGGGTCATCAAAATTACTTTCTAAAATAATTTTTGAAACTAAACCAAATTATGAAAATTACTTTCACACAGATGAAGGAACAAACTTCTGAAAGATGAGCAAAAGAGTTTTAATAGCTCTTTCTTATCTATTTCACTCCCTGAAAAAAAACGTTTTGAATATTAACTTCACAGTGTGAATATAACAAATGAAAAAGGAAGAAATAGAAACCTATCCAATTCTTGAATCATGGCTTGATTTTTGGAAGAAGGTTTGATCTTCCCCTCTTTTTTCCTGATCCTTTCTTGGCATTTTCTCTCTTCTGATTAACTGTATTGTACCTTCCAATTTCCATTGGAAACTCTCTTATTCTATGAAATTCATCCATATGTTGTCTTCTAGACATTTCGTATAAGCGAAAGGCCTGAAATAGGTCATCGAGGAGTTTTTGGCGTTCATTTTTTATCTTTCTGCAAGCCCTCGATTCTTGTTCCACTTTACGTGAATAGTATTTCACTTGATTTTCAAGACGCCTTTTCTCTTGGAGTAGCTTTCTAAGTAATGTCACTAAATATTTCATTGGCAATTGCTTGTAGACCTGAATAGTACCTTGTATATCTGAAGGCTCTGCACTGAGTTTTCCCAGTTTCTCTTTCAGAGTAACTATTTGCTCTTTCAGGTGATCATTCATTTCAAGTTGTATCTCATAACGAATTTTCCATTCATTGTTTTTAATGAAGTTGGCTTTCTGTTCTGCTCTCTTGTATGTTAGTTCATTTATTGAGAGTTTTACTAAGTCTTTCTTATGGACTTCTTCCAATAACTCCAGTTTTAGTTGTTCAATGCTCATACCTTCATAGTTGTCACCCATTGTGTTAAGTCAGAGACCTCTCCACGCCCTTCTCATCAGCACGTCTTAGAGCAGAAGACCTGAAGAGTCACCCACAGCTGGGGAGAAGAAAGTGTTGATATGTGCTGTTACCATGGTGAACTGAATTCTAGAATTCTTGGCTGCAGTCCCCCCACCCAGCACCTTGCACATGTCATAACACTGCCTTCTTGTCTCCATTGCTCCTTTCCTTCTTTAAAAACATTTTAAAATATATTTTTATTGTTTTCAGAGAGTTCAAGAGTGAAAGAGAATAATCATTTGGCTGCTTCCTGCACACCCTCATTGAGGATTGAGCCCGCAATCTGGGCATGTGGCCAGTACATAGTTATTGCAATATTATTGACTATATTCCCTATGCTATACTTTACATCCTTGTGATTATTTTGCATCTATCAATTTGTACTTCTTAATCCCTTCATCTTTTTTGCCCAGTCCCCAACCTCCCTCCCCTCTGACAACCATCAGCCTGTTTTCTGTAACTATGAGTCTGTTTCTGTTTTTTGTTTACTTATATTGTTATGTAGTTTCTAAATATAAGTGAAATCATATGGTATTTGTCTTTCTATGACTAGCTTATTTTATTTATCAGAATGTCCTCTAGGTTCAACTATGTTGTTGCAAATGGTAAGATTCTATTCCTTTTTATGGCCAAGTAATATTCCACTGTACATATGTACCACAAGTTGTTGTTGTTTTTTTAATCCACTCCTCTATTAATGGGCACCTGGCTGCTTACATTTGTCTCCATTATTTCTGATAACTAGGCAGCTGTTAATATTATCGTGGTTCCTTTGCATATGATAGGTAATTTTTCCTGCTGTTTTCAAGTTTTTCTCTTTGGCTTTGAACAGTTTGATTAATATCTATCTAGCTGTGAATATATTTGTCTTTGTTCTACTTGGAATTCTTTGAGCTTCTTGGATGTGTAGATTAAAGCTTTTCATCAAATTTGAGAAATTTTACCCATTATTTCTTCAAATAATTATGTCATCCCCCCCCCCCCCCTCCTCTTCTGGAACTCCCATTATGCATATCTGGTGTATCTGATGGTATCTAACAGGCCTTTGAGGGTATTCAGGTTTCTTCATTCTTTTTTACTGTTAAGCCTGTTGAGTATTTTTTGTTTGTTACACCTTTAAATACCAAATTTTCCTTTATTTCTATAATTTGTATCTCATTATTAATATTTCTCTATGTGATGAGTCATTGTCATCATACATTCCTTTAATTCTTTTTTTAATTCTTTAGTCTTGAAAGTTTTACATATGCCTCCTTTTCCTCCCTATTGACCTTTCCCCACTCACCCCCCCTTTAGTTCTTTAAACATGGTGTCCTTCAGTTATTCAAACATATTTATAATAGTTTATTTGAAATATTTATGTACTATTAATACATCTATATCAAGACCCTCTCAGAAACAATGCATATAAGCTGGTTTTTCCTCTCTATGGGCTATGTCTTTTTTCTTTTTCTTTTTTTTAAATATTTATTATTTACTAGTGGCCTGGTGCATGAAATTTGTACACATTAAAAGAGAATTAATTAGAGGAAATATTTTAATATTGCTATTTTCCCTTTCTCTATACTAGAAGTGTCAGAGATGAAAGAAAATTAATAAAATGTATATGAAAATTTTCCTCCTTCAGTCTGGGGCACACCATGGGACCTGGAGTCAAGTCCCTACCCACCCACAGCTCCTCAAAATTACACAAGACCCAGACCCAGTCGGCCCCACCCATATCAAGCCCCACCGGGCATGGGGAGCAGCCTCAGGTCTCCTGGCCTGGTGCCAGGGGGAAGCAGCCTCAGGTTCCTGTCAAGACCCACTGGGTGAGAGGCACAGCCTCAGTGCTCTTGACAAGCCCTGCAAGGTTGGTGGGGAGCAGTCTCAGGTCCCCTGTCAAGCCCTGCAGGGCAGAGGGTGCAGCCTTAGATCCCATGGCCTGGCACCAGGCAGGGGATGCAGCCTCAGGTCACCCAGTGCACCCTCAAGTACCTTGGCCTGATGTCAGGGTGGAAGGCACAACTTGAGGGCCCCCTGGCCTGGCATCAGAGCAAGGGGTGCACCTTGAAGTCTCAGTGAAGCCCTGCTGGGTTGGGGGTGTGGCCCAATGTCCCTTGTGAAGCCCCACTGGGTGGGGAGCACAGGCTCAGGTCCCTGCTGATTGCTCCTTAATGCTTGTTACGGAAACCCCACCTACACTCTGGGCACCTCCATCTTTGTAATGGTGTGATGTTCAATTTGCATATTCCTTCTTCATTAAATAGTATTTTATTGATGTGCTTAGACTAATTATGTAGTGTCTATTTACCCTGCAGTGTGTGACAACTGGAATCTTTGCTCAGTTTAAAAAAAAAATTCTAGTGGTTATACTTAAGCATAGTTACCTCGGGTTCACCCTTGGATCATCATAGCTGGCACAATATATACTAATTACAATATTATTGACTATATTCCGTATGCTGTACACTTATTTCTCCTTTGAACTCAGGATTATTTGGGGTGTATTACATAATTTTCAAATAGCAATTTCCTGTTATATTTTTGTTACCGGTTTCTAGCTTAATTCTACTGATGTCAAATAATATACTCTATGATTTTAATCCTTTGAAATTTAAGACTTGCCTTATTTTATTTATTTATTTTTTATTTAGGGAGCCTTTATTAGCCAGCTGGAGACTGCTCTGCCATTCTCTACGCAGGTAGTCCAGAGAGAAGCCCCAACCCTTTGTGCAAGACTGCTTTTAAAACAATTTACCACATCTTGTTTTTGCAGAGTAAGTAAACAGTTTTTCCAAAGCATTGTCAGGGTCATGCCATTGAGGACCATGTTATTTAAAGGGTCATCCTGTTCATCAGAAAGCTGACACTGTTCTATAAAAGAAGGCCTATGTGCTGGGAAGGAGCCATGAGACCATATCTCAAGGCCTGGCCTGGTGTCAGCACTGACAACTCTATCTGGGGCATACTCCACAGCCTCCGTAGTGCTAAAAAATTCCCACTCTCTCCCTAACTGGTTTGGCTCAATGGATAGAGTGTTGGCCTGCAGACTGAAGGGTCCCAGGTTGGATTCCAGTCAAGGGCATGTGGTTGTGGGCACATCCTCAGTAGGGAGTATGCAGGAGGCAGCTGATCAATGTTTCTCTCTCATCAATGTTTTTAACTCTCTGTCCCTCTCACTTCCTCTCTGTAAAAAAAATCAATAAAATATATTTTTTTTAAATTTCCACTCTCTAACATTCCCCACTGGTTTTATGTAAATGAGTCAAATCATTGACACTTTTCGATCATTGTTAGCGAGGGAGTTATATTGACCCAGGAGGACTATAAACTTGATAGAATTAATTATCTGCTAAATAAAGTCAGTGGGCCTGTTTATAAAATAAGGGCCCTGTTTGAGGGCCAGGACTAATTTTTAGAGAGTCCAAAAAGTCCTGGTCTCTATATTTTGCCTGGGCTGTCTTAAGCCAAATATGATGAAGCCACATCGGGATCCTGTCAACCTTGACTGCTGTGGGGGTGGTCCTTTCCAGGTAGGAGTCAGTCTTTGTGTGGAAAATTTCTTTACCCAAACAGAGTCACCAGGGTGGAAGGATGGACTGGATCAGCTTTCTTGCTGGACTGTAAAGCCTGTAAGAACTTGAGTAAAGATTGGTTATGGATTTCAGGTTTTCTAGGTTAGGTTTCCATGTTAGCTGGTGAGGTGGGTAGGTCAGAGTTTGAAAAATTCACTAGAATCTGAAAAAGCCCCATTGGTTTTAGGGCAGCCTACTAGGCTGCTTCATCTGCAGCCTCACTCCCTCTTGCTTCTGGGGAGTCCCCTTGTCTCACATAGGTAGAGATGGAAAACTTAATTACATCTGATAGTGCTATCTGGCCCATCATCCTTGTTCTGCTTATATCTGTCTCTCTAATATATTACTTCAAGGATCCTGGCTCTAAATTCTTTTAGGGAAAATGGACGCCGGTGGGCTCTTTTAGCTACTTCCTGCTGAGGCAGGTCAGAGATTTCTCTCAGAGCCAAAAGTCCTTGCTGTCTATCAGAGGGACAATGAGGTGTGGGCACAGAAGGAGGTGGGCCTGTGACTTGGCGGAGACAAACTGTAACAAATGGGCTAGTGGAAGGGAAAGAAATCCTTTCAGTTTTAATAACCTCTATTGAAATAGAATTTTTCTCCTCAAAAATCCTCTATGCTTATTAAAAGGGCCATCTCAAGATCAATTTATCTATTGTATTCAATTTGGCCCAAATGTTGGCATAAACTCAGGAAAGGTAACTGACTACCTTTGCTGGAATTTCATGATTAAATCTTAGTGTGCCCCATAGTGATAGGAAGCCAAGCCATCCAGCTGCTGTCCAGCTTTCCTGCAGTATCTGCTGAGTAGGTGAATCCCTCACCTGTAGCAACTCCACCTGGGCCCACACCCTAGGTGTGTTTTTTTTTGTTTCTTTTTTCCATTTTTTTTATTAAAGTATTATATGTGTATATATTTTACCATTTCCCTCCCCATCCCACTCCCATATATGCCCTCAACCCCACAGTGTTTTGCATCCATCAATTATACTTATATTCATACATACAAGTCCTTTGGTTGATCTCTTACCTCTCCATTTCTCCCTAACCTTCCTGCTGTAATTTGACAGTCTGTTTGATGCTTTACTGCCTCTGTATCTATATTTTTGTTCATCAGTTTATAATGTTCTTTATTACCCACATATAAGCGAGATCATGTGGTATTTTATTTCATTGGCTGGCTTATTTCACTTAGCATAATGTTTTACAGTTCCATCCAGGTTGCTACAAATGGTAAGAATTCCTTCTTTTTTATGGCAGCTTAGTATTCCATTGTGTAGATGTACCATAGTTTACTGATCCAGTCATCTGCTGATGGGCACCTACATTGTTTCCAAATCTCAGCTATGGTGAATTGTGCTGCTATGAACATAGAGGTGTATATATCCGTTCCGATTGGTGTTTCTAGTTTCGTAGGATATATTCCTAGGAGTGGGAGTCCTGGGTCAAATGTGAGTTACATTTTTAGTTTTTTGAGGAAACTCCATATTGTTCTCCACCATGGCTGCACCAGTCTGCATTCCCACCAGCAGTGCAAGAGGGTTCCTTTTTCTCCGCATCCTCACCAACATTTGTCATTTGTTGATATGTTGATGGTAACCATTCTGACAGGTGTGAGATGATACCCCATTTTTGTTTTAATTTTCATCTCTCAGATAAATAGTAACTTTGTTTTCATGTGTCTCCCCTGGCCTTCCTTCTGTCTTCTTTCGAAAAGATTCTATTTAGGTCTGTTGACCATTTTTTTGTTGGATCACTTATCTTCCTTTTATTAAATTGTGTAAGTTGCCTGTAGATGTTGGAGATTAAACCTTTATCAGTAATAACATTTGCAAATATATTCTCCCTTACAGTGGGCTTTCTTGTTTCTTTGTTGATGGTTTCTTTTGTTGAGCAAAAGCTTTTTATTTTATGTACTCCCATTTGTTTATTTTCTCTTTAGCTTCCATTGCCCTAGGAGCAGTATCAGTGAAGAAGTTCTTTCAGCATATATTTGAGATTTATCTGCCTGTGGATTCCTCTAGTATTTTTATGGTTTCCCATCTTATGTTTAAGTCCTGTATCCATTTTGAGTTTATTTTTGTGTATGGTGTAAATTGGTGACCTAGTTTCATTTTTTTGCATGTATCTGTCCAATTTTCCCAACACCATTTATTGAAGAGACTGTCTTGAATCCATTGTAGGTTCATGCTTCCTTTGTCAAATATTAATTGAGTATAATGGTTTGGGTCAATATCTGGATTCTCTATTCTATTTCATTGATTTATATGTGTGTTCTTGTGCAAGTACCATGCTGTTTTGAGAACAGTTGTTTTGTAATACAGCTTGAAATCTGGTATTGAGATCCCACCTAATTTATTCTTCTTTCTCAAGATTGCTGTGGCTATTCAGGGTGTTTTTTTATTCCAGATGAATTTTTGGAGAGTTCTTTCTATGTCTGTTAAATGTGCCATTGGTATATTAATAGGGAATGCATTGAATCTATAGATTGCTTTGGGTAGTATGGATATTGTAATGATGTTGATTCTACCAATCCATGAACATGGTATGTGCTTCCATCTGTTTACATCTTCCTCTAACTCTTTTTTCAGTGTCCTGTAGTTTTCTTGTATGGGTCTTTTACCTTCTTAGTTAAGTTTATTCTTAGGTATCTTTATTTATTTATTTTTTTTTGGTGCAATGATAAATGAGATTGCTTTTTTAGTCTATTTTTCTGTAAGTTCACTATTGGTGTATAAAAAGGCCATAGATTTCTTGGCATAAATTTGGTATCCTGTTACCTTGCCGAATTCATTTATTAAGTCTATTAGTTTTTTGATGGAGTCTTTTGGGTTTATTTTTGTGTATGGTGTAAATTGGTGACCTAGTTTCATTTTTTTGCATGTATCTGTCCAATTTTCCCAACACCATTTATTGAAGAGACTGTCTTGAATCCATTGTAGGCTGTCATCACTGCACTCCGCTGCGTTTCCATCACAATGACAGTTTATGACTGTTCAGTAAACCATTCGGCCCGCGATTTAGGCTGGATTTTAGATTTTGGCCCCTTCTCTGATTGAGTTCGACACCCCTACTCTAAACAAAGTCCCCTCTGTCATCCAGGTACAGTTTTAAAATTGTTGTGTGAGGCCGCAGTATATGTGTTTACCTTATGCTACCATCTTGGTTTCTCTCTGTTCATTGTATTTTTTAGCAATCCATTGTATTTCAGTGGGGTCTGTTGTTATTTCACCTTTCATTACCAATTTTGTTTATTTGGGTCCTCTTTCTTTGCTTCATGGTGAGCCTGGCTAGAGGTTTATCAATCCTGTCTATCCTTGCAAAGAACTAGTTCTTGGTTTTATTTATCTTTTGTATTTTTTCTTTGGTCTCTATGTTATTTATCTTCACTCTGATCTTTATTAGTTCCTTTCTTCTGCTTACACTGGGCTTTTCTTGTTGCTCTCTTGCTAAATCTTTGAGTTGTAGGGTTAAGTAATTTATTACCATTTTTTCTTATTTTTTGCAGTAGGCTTGTGGTGCTAAGAAATTCCCTATCAAGACTGCTTTCTCAATGTCCCATAGATTTTGGATTGTTGTGTTTTCATTGTCATTTGTTGCCATATGGTTGTTGTTGTTTTTTTAATTTCTTCCTTGATCTCTCTGGTAACCCAGTCATTGTTTAATAGTATGTTGTTTAGTTTCCATGTGTTTGATTATTTTGGATTGTTTTTACTGTAGTTGATTTCCAGTTTTATGCCTCTGTGATCTGAGAAGATGCTTGATATAATTTCTATCTTCTTGAATTTGAAGAGACTTTGCCTATGTCCCAACATATAATTTATCTTTGAAAATGATCCATGTTCACTTGAGAAGAATGTATGTTCTGCTGCTTTGGGGTGAAATGTTCTGACTATGTCAATTAATTCCATTTAATCTAATGAGTCATATAGGTTTGATGTTTCTTTGCTGATTTTTTGTTTGTTTGTTTGTTTCAAGGATTTGTCTAATTGTGATAGCGGGATATTAAAGTCTCCTACTATGATTGTATTGCTGTCAATCTCTCCCTTGATACCCTTCAGGAGTTTTTTTTTATGTATCTGAGTGCTCCTGTATTGGGTGCGTATATGCTTACCAGAGTTATTTCTTTTTTTGGATTGCCCCATTTAGTATTATGAAGTGGCCTTCCTTACCTCTTGTTATGTCCTTCACTTTTAGATCTAATTTGACAGATATAAGTATTGCTACCCCAGCTTTCTTTTTTCATTTCCATTCACCTGAAAAACCTCTTTCTATCCCTTCATCCTCAGTCTGTGTGCATTTTTTTTTTCTGAGGTGGGTTTCTTGCAGACAGCAGATAAATGAGTCTTATTTTCTTATCCAATCCATTACCCTATGTCTTTTGATGGGGCATTTAATCCATTTCCACTTAAAGTTATTATTGATAGGTACTTATTTGTTCTTATTTTTATTTTTTATCCAAGTGTTCCTTCTTCACTTCCTATTTCTTTCTTTTCTTTTTTTCTTTTTCTTCTTCTTCTTCTTCTTCTTCTTCTTCTTCTTCTTCTTCTTCTTCTTCTTTTTTTTTTTAATAGCAGCCCCTTTAGCATTTCTTGCATTGCTGGTTTGGTAGTAATAAACTCCCTTAGTCCTTTTTTTTCTGTGAAGCTCCTGATTTCACCTTCAATTTTGATTGATAGCCTTGATGGGTACAGTATTCTTGGATTCATACCTTTCCTTTGCATGACTTTGTATATTTCATTTCATTCCCTTCTGGGGAACCAGTCTGTCTATTCTGCCATCATTTTTTTACAATTCAAGACTTGCTTTAGAGTTCATTATATGATAAATGTTGGTGAATTTTTCATTTGCATTTGCATAGAGTATGTATTTTTTATTTTTATTTATAATGTTCTATATCTATTGGGCCAACTTTGTTGATCATGTCCTTCAACTCTTCTATATGCTTAATGGTTTTTTAATCTGCTTTTTTCTACCAGTGGAGTCTTTATGGTTTTCTATGTACAATATCATGTCATCTGCAAATAATGAGAGTTTTACTTCCTCCTTTACAATTTGAATGTCTTTTATTTCTTCTTCATTTCTGATCTCTGTGGCTAGGACTTACTGTACTATTTTGAATAAGAGTGGTGAATGCATTATTTTCTTTTGTTTCAATGTAATTAAAATACTGGCATCTTATTATAGTACTACAGGGCCAATGCATGAAATTCGTGTAAGAGTAGGCCTTCCTTCCCCTGGCTGCCAGCTTCCTTCTGGCACCTGGATCTGGGCTTCCCTCGCAGCCTTGTTTTCATCTGGAAGGTAGTCCAGAAGGATGTCCAGAAGGACATCTGGTCTAATTAACATATTACACTTTTATTATTATAGATATGAGGATGAAAATTTCTTACAAGTTCCCTCTCCTTTATTCTCCCAATATAGTTTATATCACAATTTAATGTTGGCATCACTATGATTACACAAATATTTCACTGATGGGTCAAAAATTTTATTATGATTATATTTCCTTTTTGTATAATTTCTGTTTTTCAGAAGTTAATAATGACCTATTTTATTTTTACCCATTAAATAATTTATTTGAAACCATCACCAAGTCTTCCTATACCTTCCAATAGCCTTGTAAAATATCTATTGGTACAACTGTTCACATGGTCACATGAGCAAAGCTTTCAGATGATCTCTGAGTTTTGTTGTTGTTTGGCTTTATTTGAATTTTGAGGCTTTTTCTCTCTAGAAATGTCCTTTCTGGGGATCTCTGGTCTTCTCCAATCTGAACCATTTGCTTTCTCTAAATTCCTTTCACCTTTCCACTGGATAAACTCCATGTCTTGTGATTCTCTTTCTTGGTTTATAACCTTGTTTTGATTGTGCATTCCCTTCAGAGTAAGGGTTATTCTGCCCTATGATTTGATTAATAACTTAGGTGTAGATAAAATTCTTGGTTGAAAATAATGTTATCCTATCCTCTTATTTGATTAATCACTTAGATAAAGAGAAAATACTTGGTTGAAAATAATCAGTTATTCAGAATTTTGAAGGCATCACCCAATTCTCCACCCAATTCTCCTCCAGCCTTTAATTTTGCTATTGTAAAGTCAAATAATTTGTATGTGACATATTTTTCTCTCATTAACTTTTCAGGTTCTTCTCTTTATCCCCAATGTTATGAAAACTCACAGTGCTCTTTAGCTGGGCTCTTGGTGAGCTCTTTAAATCTGAAAACTCAAGTCCTACAGAGCTGGGAAAGTATTTTGGATTGATAATTTGCTACCACCATTTTCTGTTTTCTTTCTGGACAGTCCTATTTGATAATTTATGGATTGGATTGTTCTACTTTTCTTCATTATCATATTGTCCACCAAAATATAAGCTACACAGGCACAGGGAATTTTTGTCAGTTTGTTGTTGACATAATATATTCCAAGAGCCTAGAACAGTACCTGACATATAGTAAGCATTCAAGCAATTTTGATAAATGAAAACACTCCTTTTGCTCTTCTTACTGGAGGCCTAGGGCATGATATACCTCAGGGGATGTCCACCTGCTGGCTTAGGGTCAATCTCCCCAGTTATCTCTCTCAGTCTGGGGCTCTCACTGTCTGAGACCCCTCACTCCTTACTACCCACCTTCAGTGGAGGTGGGAGAGGCTCCCGCCACCACCTCTGGGCTTGCCAGCTGTGAAGCTGAGTGGCACTCCACTTGTGGAAGTGCACTGGCCACCAAGGGACAGGTCTTGCATTGAGCATATGCCCCCTTGTGGTCAGGGCACACCATAGCGACTGGTCATTCCACTGTTTGGTCAATTTGCATATTAGGGTTTTATTATATAGGATGTGTGATTTTGTCAACTTCATCTTCAAACCTGGTTACTGAAATTTTTGTATTATATTTTAATTTTTCAGGAGCGTTTTGTTCTTTGATTATTCTTTCTTTTATATAATCATGATCTTGTTTTAGTGAGGCAATATCTTTTCTTATTTCTTTAAGAATATTATTGTTTTATAGACATTTTTGTTCTCTACACTGTCTTGTTTGTTTCAATCTGTTTTTTCTTTGTGTTGGCCTCTCTCAAATGGAAGTTTTCTTTCAAATGAATAGTGACTTTTGGATATCCATTTATATTTAGAGGTGAAGAACTAAAAAATATATTGGAAATTGTGCTGCATAAAAGTGGAGCTTAGTCACTGGTGGGCAGACTTATTAGCTGACATTTTTAAGCCTTTCCAGAGTCTTCTAAACTTATTTATTGTTAGTATGTTTTCTAACCCTTAAGTTTCCTTTTATCATTTATTTATTTATTTATTTAGCCTTCATCTCTAGCCACCATACCACCAAACTATTCCTAAGCCCTACAGACTCAACAATTATTGGCTGCCATTCCATTTCCTTTCATCCTTTATTTCTCTTTCAGCCAGCTTTTCCTCTTTCTATTTTCCTTCTTTTTCTACCTCAATATTTAATTCAGCATTTGCTACAAGACACTGTGCTAAGTGTTATCAATACAGAAATTAATAAGATATGGTTCAATACTTCAAGGCACTCACTACTTAAGGAAGGACATAGTTATACAGCCAATGGCATCAAACACTGTCATTCTTGTCATTATACAGGGATTAATTGGGTGGTATGGGAGATCAGAAGAGGAGCAAAGGGAAACCTTTTTGGAAATATGTTTGAGGTGAAAAGTGTGCTGTATTAGTTTTCTATGGCTGCCATAACAAATTGCCACAAATTGGTTACCATAAAACAACATCCATGTATTATTTCCTAGTTCTATAGATGAGAAATCTGGCTGTAGGGTGGCTTGGCTGTTTCCTATGCCTTGAGTCTCATAAGGTCAAACAAGTTATCAGCAGATGTATTCCTTTCTGGAGCTCTGGAAATAAACTCACTTCCAAGCTCATTCAGGTTCATTGCCAAATTTAGTTGCATGCCAGAGGCCAGTGTTTGCTCCCAGAGGCCATCATTCCTTCCACTGATATCCATATGGCTTCCTTCTAGCAACAGTTGCTTTGTTATAGGCACCTCTCACGGACACCAGAGAGGTGTTACTGGACATCCCCTTGAGTCAGAAGGGGTGGGCTGTTTCCAACCTCAATCCTTGTATTCTCATAGAAATGAATTTATAGGAAAGAACTTGACTGTGTTGTGAAAAAACAACTTACTAAAACAAAGCATGTATCTTTATTGAAAAAGCAAAGCATGCAAACCTATACATATGGCTTATAAAGCACAGACAGGTTGGGTGGGGGTCTGGGAAAATTATATGCCCTCCTGTCTATAGGTCTCAAAATTCTTCTGCTGACTATTTTAGTGCATATTAATTCTCAAGGTCTTTTTTTCCCTTCACTTTGTGTGGCCTTCCTAGAATTCATGAGAAGCACCTGGCAACTTTATCTTGCCAAGCCTTGAGACTACTGGCTTTTCTGCTTAGGGAGTAAAACTCCCCTTTTCCTTTCCTCTTTCCCCCTTCCCTTTCTGTATTCTCTCATTAGGGAGGTTGTTAACCATTTGCTCTCATGTCCTTGGCTGGGAAAGATAATGGTTTGTTAGCTACAAGCTGGCTGCAAAGTGCCCTCGCTGTTTGGCCTTGTTTTAACTTTCATGTTTCAGTTTCCCTATTCCTCCTGCCATGGAATCATGTAACAGGCAGAATTTCTCTCACACTTCAAATATCTCTTATTTCCCCTTCTGTCACACCTCTCTGACTCCAGCTGGAGAAAGTCCTCTGATTTTAAGGGCTCCTGTGATTAGATCGGTCCGAGATAATCCAGGATTATTTTCCCTATCTTGAAGTCCTTAACTTTAATTAGACCTGCAAAGATGCTTTTGTTATATAATGTAGTATATTAATAGGTTCCAGGAATTAAGACCTGGATAACTTTAGGAGCCATTCTATCTACAATAATTGCATGCAGGGAAAATGGGAGAAAGAGTATTCTGAACAAAAGCCTGAAAAGGTGAGAAAACATTTACTTCAGGAAATCACAAGCAGCTCAATATGACTGTCACATGTATAAATTAGGTTGGACAAAGAAGCAAGAAACAGATAATAATGGTTCCTCACTCTTCCGTCTCTATTTGTTCTCCTTAGTTTCTTTTGGGTACATGATCTCATAATGATTAGAATGTTTCATCTCAAATCTTCCATATTGCTAATTGAAACTATATGTCCTCCCCATGTGAATTTTTTCTGCTTGATCCTAGTCTTCATCATGGCCTGATGTCATGCCAGCCTCAGCTATCACAGTCATCTCACTGCTGGATGTACCTGTTCAGCTGATGTATTTGCTGTCTGGATGGCTATATGAAATCCTGCAAATTGTGGCTTAATTTCCCCACAACACTACTTTCATCAAGTCACTACATTGCTCATTGGATCCTGATATCTCTTCTTTGCCTGTGGAAACCAAACAAAATTCTCAAGCCTGCATTGCCAAGTCTGAGTTTACCCTACCATGCCAACATTTTCACATACTCTATCCTAGTCAGCTTGACCTCTTTTTTACCTTCTGTCCATCATATTCACTCTCTCAGGTCTTTGCTCTTGTTTCCTTCTTTTAAAATCAGAATATCTTATTCCCTCTCTTTTCTTGAATCCAAATTGTGCCTAGCATTTCAGACTTCATATATTGTATACATCCTTCATAAAACTTTCCCCAAAACTCCAACTCCCTATTAATCCTTTATTCCTCTTCCTAACTTCCTACAACTTCTGATGCTTGTCTGTACTGTGCAGATTTTTACTAAATTATGTGCATTTCAATCCTCATTACAAACTTTGACTTTAATGATGCCATGTATCAAAGTCTCGTTTTTTCAATTGTACTATAAGCTACTTGAGCACAGGTACCATGTCCCAGTAGATTTTGGATGGGATTTTTTTTTAGCTCTTATCCAAATACTAGATATTTTGTATATAATTTAGAGAAATGTGCAAATGCGTATGTACTTGTGCTCCATGTGTAAATTAGTCACCTAAACTGAAACTCAAGGGGAGAAGCTTTCCCATAATATTTTTTGACAGAATTATTAAATATTTATCTCTGGCATCAGAAATATTTTACCAACTTTTTCTTTATATTGTATTTACACATTTCCATGCCAATGATTGTGTGTAGTAGTACTTGTTTTCTCTAGCTTTCCCCAAAGGCCAGTATTCTTTCACTTGATGAAATATGTGGATGATTTATTGATGGTGGTGTTATTTAATCTAATTCTTGCATGGTTTTCACCCAGAAATGATGAGAGGAAAGAACTACCCTTTGGAGAAACCGCCAAACTTTCCACTAAGACATTTTGCAAATAAGATACTGGATTTATTGCAAAACATATCCCAACATACAAAAGTGTATAGTAAATTCCATTCCAAATCACATAGTCCATAAGTTTCTAACTAGGGGGCTTTAGGAACTCAAAAACCCAAGTCTTTCTTTGATTCTAAGCAGAAAACTATTACTGAAAGTGCCAACAGTTGATAAGTTTGAGACATATGGTCCTATTCTCTGTGTCCAAAATAAGAATGGTGGGTTTAGCAGTAAATTGATAGTGTAAGTAAATCTAGCACTTGAAAGAATTTAATTAAACTTCCCCCATCTTAAGTGTAAACACCAGACAGAATATATCCTTGTGGTAAGGAAAGATAATGGAATTCCTCCATGGCAAATGGCTATTGCACTAGGCTAGCTCCTGTAGAAAAGGCAGGAATAATGCTCATATAAGATAGCCTATAGTTAACAGCAGATAAGGACTCTCCAATTTTGAGAGATAAATATATCACAACTAGCATGTCTGTTTCTGAGGAACTCCAACTATTCCTTCCTGTGAACTGTAACATAATAGCTGATAGGTTCCACAGCAAATGGGGAATAACCCATCTTCACCAGCCTGGTAATGTTGTAAGTGCAGCCACTGAAGGGGGGAGGGAGGATGGAAACATGTAAGGTGCAGACTTGCGTTGAGAAATATTCCAGGATACTACTAACAGCTAGGGAACTAACAACTATTATACTAGGGAGAGAAGGGAGTTAGAAACCTGAATGGCTAATTGAATTTTTGTGACTCTTATTTTTTTCAACAAGAAAAGGAGTTCTTGCAGAAAGCTTTTAAACAAACTCACGTGAATATGCAATAGATGGTAATGCACCACCCCAAATCCAGTTGTGCCATTCAACACCATGTGTACATGGAAAATATCTGTAAAAAATAGTTGTAAACAAAACTTTTGCAAACAGAGATGTTTCTAACTTTGTGTAGGTAGGACTTGAAGCTATTTCTAAAACAATGGCAACATAGATTGAAGAGTGGTTATAGGCCTGAATCTGAGCAAAATTTTGAAGAAGACAAAAGTGGTTTCATCTTTTTTTCTGTGCCTCTTCCCTTCCCACAGCCCATTCCAGTAGTGTCACTCAGAACCACTTATAATTGCCCTATTCCCCATGTTCTCTGCACCTCTGCCTTTATGTTCATGCACTTCCTTCTGCCAGAGGTTCTTTGTCTCCTTGCCTCTTGTCAGCTTGAGGGAGTCCTCCTTCAAGCATCAAAGGATACCTCCTCCATGAAATTTCCCAGATTTCCCTCTATCCCTACAAGAGATAACCTCTGCTTCCTTTGTGCTGCTTCAGTCATTACACCTGCAACATTTTCTCATGTCTTTACATGTTCGTTTCTCCTCTCTAAATTGTAAATTTCACTGAAAACAGGAGCATGCATCTTTAACTCCCAGTATATCTGTAGCTTTTATTGAAGGAAAAAGCACACAGTAGTTGATTAATAAATGTTTTCCAAATTAAAATTGATTTAATTAATTAAGTGTAAGGAATAAAGTAAATGTAATGCTAAAGCAGTGTGTCTCAAAAAGATCATTTTCTCATTTTGATCAATTCCAGTCACCACCTAGTCCTAGTTGATTTATTTGCAGGAATGCAAGAATAATATTTATCTCTACTCTGGCACTTAGATTGCCTGTCTCACATTTCTTATTATTATACATTTTATTCTTTCTCTAATAGATTGCCAGTTTCTTGAGGACAGATAAATGTTTCCTTTGTTCATTGTACACAATAAGCACTCAATAAACATTTGCTGAGTTAATGAATTCCTTGTGTGTATATAGCTCTTCACAGCAACCCAATGAGAAAAGTAAAGCATCATTCTCTCTGTCCCTTTTCTTGTCTTAGTCAAATAAACTGATGATCAGAATATACCAGAGCCCATATGGCACAGCTCAGTGGTTGAGCATGGACCTGTGAACCAGGAAGTCAAGGTTCGATTCTCGGTCAGGGCACATGCCTGGGTTGTGGGCTCAATCTCTGGTGGGGAATGTGCAAGAGGAAGCTGATCAATGGTTCTCTCTAATCATTGATGTTTCTATCTCCCCCTCTCCCTTCCTCTCTGAAATTGATAAAAATATATTTTAAAATAATATACCATATTACCAATATACCAATATACCAATTTACCAATAATAATGACTACCTTCCAACAGTGGGCAAGAATCAGGGCTGAAAATCCTGGGAGACTTTCTGCTTCTCACACTATATTTTGCTCCTTCCCTGTTTAGACCAATCAGTTTCTCTCTGCAGGATTGCCTGTTTGGAGAATTGTCCTCATTTGGTTCATTAATGTAAACAACCTAATCGAATGATGTGGTTTTGTTCTTTTTTTTTTGTTGTTGCTAGTTTCAACTTTTATTAGCTTGCAATATAGCACAAAGCAAGTCTTTTTGTTTTGTAAACAGCAGATTTATTTTATCACAGTTCTAGAGACTGGAAATCCAAAGATCAAAGTGTCAGAAGCAGGGTTGGTGTCTAGTGAGAGCTCTACCCTTGGGTGGCCCACCATGTGCTCTGATGGCCTTTCCTCTTTGCTCATGCAGAGAAAGAAAATGAGCAAGCTCTCTCTTGTCTCTTCCAATAAGGATACTAATCTTATCAAAGCCCCACCTTAAGGACCTCAATTACAGCCACACTGGGGGATTAGGACTTAATATGAATTTGGGGGAACACAAGCATTCTAGCAAAAAGCATCTTATACAGTACTCTGTATCTTTTTGGTGAAACAGCTACAATCTATAGTGTGTGTTATTTTTAAGTTTCTCAACCCAAAATTATATTTTGTATTTTTAAAACATTTTAAAAATTGAGATATGATATATATATAAAAGGCTAAGCAACCGTCTGACCATCCGACTGGTAGCTATGACAAGCAATGACTACCAGGGGGCAGACGCTCAATGCAGGAGCTGCTGAACTGTGGTGATGTGGCTGTGGCGGTTCTCAGGTGACACACCCCGGGACCAGAGAGGAGAAAGCTCTATTCTGGAGTGTGTCACCTGAGAACTGCCCTCTCACAATCTGGGACCTCTCAAGGGATGTCGGAGAGCTGGTTTTGGCCTGATCCCTGCTGGCCAGGCTGAGGGACCCTACCTGCTGGAGGAACCCCCCTCACTTCGAAGACACCCTTCAATCCATGGCCCCAGGTGTGGCTGGCCAGAGAGGGATGGAGGGAGGTTGGTTCTAGGGTGTGTCCAGCCCATCTTGCCCAGTTCCGCCCCACCAGCCACCTTCTAATTAATTTCCTTTTAATGTGCATGGATCTGTGCACCAGGGCACTAGTTAACATATAACATTATCTTAGTTCCAGTTGTACAACATAAAGATTTGACATTTGTATATGTTGCAAAGAATAATTGCATGTTTTTGACCATGCCATGCTTAATTGTCCAAAGGAGATCTTTCAGGGCCTGGCCTTTAGTAATGTATGACTACTGTCTATTTTCTGGAGCTAAGACAAAGAAAGAAATCTTCCTTGGAGCCATCCCAGAACCTATATCAAGTTACAGGCAAATCCACATTGCTTTAGTGGTTAGTCAATCACACAATGATATGAAAAAATAATATTATACATTTTATATCATGTATTATATTTCTTCAACGTTCATTCAAATACATGACTGCATTTGGATTGTCCCTTAATCCTGAGAGAGAAGGTAAGGCAAGACTTTTTATCCCCATGTGAAAGATAAAAATACAGATTCAGCATAATTAGCTACTTTGCCTAGGTTTGGAGGGTACTATTTTTCTTGGCTGTAAGAAGAAATATAGAAACTTAGAAACTACACTGAGTGGCCAGATTATTATGATCTCTGAATGCATGATGATCTGGCCACTCAGTGTTATCCTATATAATAAAATGTTAATATGCAAATTTTCCCTTGACCAGGAGTTCGACCAGCAGGCAGGCCGGACAACCACCCATGTCCCCTTCCCCTGACAAGGCTGCCTGGACCCCACCCATGCACAAATTCATGCAATGGGCTTCTAATACATATATATACACACACACTGAGTTGCCAGATTATTATGTGTTTAGAGATCATAATAAACTGGCCACTCAGTGTATTTAAAAGAACTTTTATCAGGAGCCAACGTGAATATACACTATGGGTGAAAAGACTTGAGCTCAATAAAACAAACCAGCCAAACAACAAAAGAGGGGAAACCATTTCGTAGATGACTGATAAATTTGATAGGGTTATTGTTGAGAAGTATCAAATAAATAAAATTTTCTTTCCATTACATCAGTGTCTGGCAGGAAATATGAAAGCAATGGTGTACTCTGGTTGATTAAAATAGCATTGCAACATCAAAAAGGAGAAAGTAAATTGTACTAATGCTACATACATTGCTAACTACCATGCAAAAGCTTCTAAAATACACTATGAAGGAGGTTTCCTTTATGATTCTTGGCAAACTTGAAGAAGATCTTTCTATTGATGTGCCTCTTAACTTTCCTGAACCTCAGTTTTGCATCTACAAAATGGAGGAAATGATGCCTACTTGACATGGGATTGCTGTAGGCGTGATCTATTATAGTTCAGCATCTAGCATTTACTGAATGGCTGAGTGGAGAAAAGGTTCAGTAAGTGTTACCTTAAATCTTTTCCTTTAGACTTGAAAGATGTTATTTCTCCCAAAAATGTAACTAGGATAGGTTAATTGTAACAGTTAATTTTTAACTGTTAATGACATAGCTGGAATTTCTAACTAAACAAACCTTGAACTCCTAAGTATGGCAAATAGTACTTCCCCTTGGAGAACATCTATTCTTGTGATGCTAAAAACATTTCTGGAAATAAGAATTACTTTTGGAGCCAATTACAAGGCTCTGAAGAAACCTAATCTCATTTTTTAATCATCATAGTTAATTTTTTTAATTCAAAATGTAGGGTCCAGCTCTATCACTTACTTGTCTTATCCATTTGATTTGCCTCTTAAATGACATTTGGCTATTCCCAACCAGCTTAATTTCACTTCATTTATTCCCCAGTAACCAGGATCCCATTTCAACTGAGTACATCTGAACATGTACCACAGGCTATGAAGGCAGTTTTCAAGTACCTTTGAATAATCTTAAAAGGATATTATTCAAAGACACACATGCCTAAGTTCTGTTATTTTTATTTTTAAATCAATGATACTACTTTATATTAGCAGTGCATAGGTAGATATTTAGAAGAGCATAAATAGAATTGAAGCTAAGACAAATGTCAGAGCCTTGTTTCATTGTTGGGATTATGTCACCATACTTACGTGCTCTATTTCTACCTTAGTATTTGTGACCTTCTTCAGTCCTGTTGGTAAATGTTCATGGAGTCATTCATCTTCTTACTTTGATTTTTAAGAATATGAGCAGTGTCTTATACAACTTTGGCTCCCACAAAGTACCCAGCATAGTGCCTCACACTGAGTAAAAAAATAGATTTATCAATGCAAGAAACACCTAAACTTGTAGAGAAGTTTTATAAGAATGAATGTGAGTCAAACTGACAATTGCCAGGAAGCAGGACATCTAATGCTCTGTAGAAAGGCAGTTTTTCAATTTCTTTTATGCATGTGAAATTAAGGAGGAAAGTTAAGGAAGATCAAATGAAGATGGGGGAAGGGCAGGTGGGAATTGGATTACAAGCTAATTAATAAGATTATGTGCTCCTGAGAGGGTGGTTAGGACTTCCAAGAGGTCTGAAAAAAAAGGGGATTACTCTGTCATTTCAAATATATGTTAACAGAGATGCACAATGAACAACGTTCTTGCCTTATCTTTTTGGTTTGCCTCTTAAATGACATTTGTCTAAGACAAGAACAATGGACAGGGCTCACTTAATACAAAAAGGAACCTTTTACTAAAAGTTATATGACAGCAGCATGACTACTCACCACCTGCTCAGTTAGGAATTTTTTATCAGATCACACTGTGAGGTTACTGTCACTGGACTTTTCAGTTTTATTACAGAACCCCGTTTTTGTTCACCAATTCGTAGAGTGTTTATTAGAGCTAGAAAGAGCCTTAGGAGATTGAAACTCATGAAGAGAAAGTGATGAGTCTAAGTTACACAGGGAGTTGATGTACTAGTGTAAGAGCAGGTTTTCAAACTGAGACCTTCATACTTCCAAGTCAGCTAACAGTCACATTTGAATGAATAAACTACTGGTAAGATCCCTGAACTTTGGACATCATATATGGGTTGATAGTCTTATTTCAGTAATTCCTTTGACTTCTGATTTGTTGCTGCAAATAAATCACACTTTGGTATAATGGTCCCAATCCAAGCCCATGTGCCTCTTATTTCCTAGCATGTTACTACATATGTACTTTTCTTGATGCTTAGGCAAAAATCAGTTGACACTCTATTATAACCTCTCCAGTCAGTCTCAAATACTTAAAAATATAAACAAAATTATCCATAAAAATACACACTTTGCCCAGGCTGTGTGGCTCAGTGGTTGAGTGTCTACCTATGAACCAGGAAGTCACAGTTCAATTCCTGATCCAGGCACATGCCTGGGTTGCAGGATTGATCCCCAGTAGGGGGTGTGCTGGAGGTAACCAATCAATGATTCTTTCTCATCATTGATGTTTCTATCTCTCCTTCTCCCTTCGCCTCTGAAATAAATTTAAAAATATAAAAAATACACACTTAACAGATCAACCAAAGGACCTGTACACACATATAAGCATAGTGGACACAGACAACAGGGGGAACAGGGCCTGTGCTGAGGGTTGGGGGCTTTGCTGGGAGAAGCCAATGGGGGGAAAAGGAGACATATGTAATACTTTCAATAATAAAGAGTTTTTAAAAATACACACTTCATTTCATTTAAATAATAATGTTAGCAGACATTAATGACATATTTGTTTGGATCAATATAAGCAGATCTAAATGTAAACAAACAATGCAGTTAGTTTACTTCAGTCCATATGGATTAGTAAGTAAATATCATCCAATTGGCAGTAACACCCAAAATATGGGATTATGTTCAACCACAAAGTTAGTTTCAATGCTATGATTATACTATGATTATGTTAGGCAAATGTCCAACTAGAAAAACAAAATTTTGATATTTAATGAAATGTTACTCTAAAGCCCAAATTATCTAATTGTTTGGGGTCCTTTTTCAATTCATGAAAAGTTTATTTTTTAGATACAAGAAAAATTAATTTTAATCATAGATTTAACTTCAATTCTGATACCACCCCAGGTAGTGACTTTGAATTGGATTCTTCCCCTGCTTTTCTTAATTCCCTACCTAGTCCAACCTCTATATATTTTTTTCTTTTATCTGATCATATCTCACTGAATCCAAGAAAACTTCAATGAGTGCATGAAAATAGCTCACAAAGTCCAACCCAACCAAGAGCCCTTGATGTGCAATACCAGAATAGAGGAAAGAAATTCTTCAATTAAAACCCATGTATAATATAAACAAATTTCACTATCTTATATGTAATAGATATTGGATCCAGGGGATTCATCTTTTTTAAGTATGTTTTTATTGCTTTCACAGAGAGAGGAATGGAGAAGAGAGAGATACAAACATCAATGAGAAAGAAACATCAATATTTATCAGCTTCCTCCTATATGCCCCCCACTGGGGATTGAGGCCACAACCAGGGCATGTAGCCTGATCAGGAAATGAACCAAGGACCTCCTGGTACATACGTGTATGCTCAATCACTGAGCCACGCTCCCCGGGCCAGGAAATCTATCTTTTGAAGAAAACCATGGGACAAAATGTTCCTTTGAAGTCATTAAAATTTAAAAATGAACTTATAGATAATTATATACTGCTCTTAATGATCTGGAAGGGTTTAATAATAGACATTCATATGAAAAAGCATGGTATAAAACAGTATGAACAATATAATTAGATGTTTAGATCTAGATTTAGATATATCTTAAATATAGTAATCTTGATATGGTGTGATGAAAATGGCACTTTACTTCTGTAGTTTTCCTCCCCAAAAAATAAAATCATCAGGTAAATCCCACTAATGGACATTCTACAAATACCAGTACTCCTTAAAACTCTTAATGTCATAAAAAACAAAGTCATGAACTGTCACAGCTAAAAGGAACATAAGGTCTACTCAGCCATTAGAAAGGATGAACTAGCGCCATTTGCAACAACATGAATGGACCTTGAGAACATTATTCTAACTAAAATGTCAGTCAGAAAAAGCTAAGAAGTATATGATTTCACTCATATGTGGATATAAAACTGAAAGTCAGGAACATAAATAGTAGTGTGGTGATTGCCAGAGGGAAGCGGATGAAGAGAGAAGGTTACGGTATCATAATATAAAGTGACAGAAGATTTGACTTTGGGTGGTGGGCACACGGTGCAGTATACAGATCTTATAACATAGAAACCCACACCTGAAACATATGTTCATGTTGACCAATGTCACCCCAATCAACTTAATAAATAAGTAATTTTTAAAAATAAATGTAATTTCTAAAAATAAATGTAATGTGGCAACTAAATATAATGGATGAGATCTTGGAACAGAAAAAAGGACATTAGGCAGCTGGGCTAGTGTAGCTCATTGATTGAGCATTGACCCATAAACCAAGAGCTCCCTTGTTTGATTCCTGGTCAGGGCACATGCTCAGATTGTGGGCTCATTCCCCAGTAGGGGTGTGCAGGAAGCAGCCAATTTAGGTCTCTATCATTGATGTTTTTATCTCTCTATCTCTCTCCCTTCCTCTCTAAAAAAAAATCAATAAAAACATTTTTTTTTAAGAAAAAGGACATTAGGCAAAAATTAAGAAAATTTGAATAAATTTGTTCTTCTATTAATAATAATGAATTAATATAGATTAATTAATTATAACAAGTGTACCATACTGATGTAAGATGTTAATAATAGAGAAATGGGCATGTGTTGTAAGGAAACGGTATGATCTTCACAGTTTTTCTGTAATCTAAATGTATTTTAAATAAAACTTTATTCAAAATATATCTAACTGTGGTTAACTATGGGTAGTAGAATTTTAAGTGAACTTCGTGTTCTTTCTTTTGAAGTATATAGCTTTCTACAGTTAACATGTATTACTTTAGTAATAAAAAAAATTTATTTGTAAAAGCACATGAGTTTCCATTTTATTCATCAAAATAGCATGGAAGAGATTAACCAAAAAAAAAACATATATGCATGTATGCATAGCCCATGGACACAGACAATAATGTGGAAGTGAGGGCTTGTTATAGGGTAGCAAAAAGGTGGGAAATGGGGACAGCTGTAATAGTGTTAACAATAAAATATTAAAATTATATGTATATATTAGATTTACTTATTGTGCACAGGCAAGGTTTCTTTCTTTTTTTTTTCTTTTTTTTTTTTGTGAATTTTCAAGTCTTTAAGGATCCACGGCCCCTTGTTTAGAAACTTTTACCTTAACTATAGATGAATCTAGAATCCTGTTCATAGTACAGTGTTTCCTGATCACTCTGAAAAATGCTGAACTTTCCAGGCTATTTGAAAACATTTGGAATCCCCATTTTAACTTATTGATAACTTTTCCTATGTCAAATGCTTTCCCAATTAACTAATTAATTTTTAGTTAATTAATTAAGGTTAGATAGAGGGAAGAATAGGGTAAGAGGTGAGGGGAAAGACTTATAATATTTCTATAAATTATGACTAGTTGAACCAAGTTCACACCAAAAGGACCTTTTCCCAATCTTAATATGAAACATTTACCTATTCTGACACACAAATATGTGCCAAAAAAGATATACTTTTTCGAGCTAAATTCTCTTTATTTGCACATATTTAATTTTAGTTTGCAAATTAACATAATAGATAGGGAGAAAATAAAAGGCTTCTTTCCAATAAGGTACCTGGCACACTGTATGAGATGAGTACAAGCTTCCTTCCTTTTGTTATTATATCCATGGCTCTTGCATCTTTTACACCACTTACTTGCCCTTAGATGTCATTTTAAATGTCCAAAAATGCATTCCCATCCTACCCATGGTTTATAGGAGCAAGGCTGGAGGGGCAAGGATGAACCTCATTTTAATCCATTAAAAATTTTTAATGCCTCTTAGGTGCTGGGGATACATGCCTGGCAGAGAGCAATGTTCAATAAATATTTGTTGAGTTTATGAACAAAGTTTCTGCCACTGGGGACTTTACACATTAGAGAAGGAGACAGACAAACACACAATTAAAATACAGTGTGGAAGTAAAATGTTGTATGGGATCACAGAGGTGGGACACCTAACCTTTTCTGAAGCACCTAGGAAGACATTTTGAAAGAGAAAATGCTGGAGGCAAAGACCAACAGCAGTTAACATATAAATGCAAGAAATCAGAAGGCTGATCTACTTTGATATTCAACAGGGCTGAAAATCAGCATTATATTACCCTGTTGCTGGCCAAATGGCTGAAGACAATCCCCTAACCTGATAATCCTTTTACTGTTTACCAAACTTTACCTATGACATGCCTGTTTGCATTCCTAAAAGGCAAATGTGTATTCAAGTAAATAAAAGATGATGGGTCTGGGCTTTCAGAGAGCTTTTCTATGAGAGGGAAGTTATCAGCCTTCTAAATTTATATTTCTTGTCTAGTGTATCCATTTGTATGCAGCCCCTTCTTCGGGCCACAAATGGATGCAGCATTCACAAGAAGACATCTAAGCTAAACCCCAGGGGATAAAGAGGGTTAAGTGGGAGAGGTGGTGAGTACAAGATAAGAGGCGTTGGAAAAGTGAAGAGTACAGAAGCAAAACATCTCATGGTATATGTAAGGAATAATTTAGTTAATTGAGGTGTTCCTGTAGAGGATTTATAAATAAAAAAGTTTTAAAGTCATTTTTGAACCAAATTAAGGAGATCTTCAAATGCCCAATTGAAGAATGTGTGTTTCACCTTGGAAGCATGAAGCCATTATCACTTATTTTTTTCAGTAGGGCACTGACTGACATGTATAAGTAGTTTTTCAGAACAATATTCCAGGAATCTTGGGTTGACCCGGAAGAGACAATGCTAGACGTGGAGAGGAGAATAAGAAGGGTCTTGCAGTATGAGGTGATGAGAACCTTAACTAAGATAGTGAGAATCAGAAGAGGTGAAGGCAAATGGATGCAGAAAATGTTCAAGAAGTTGAATGATTAGGATTTCTTGGCCTGACCAGTATAAGGGGAAAATGGAGATGAGCCATAAAATAGATACTCATTATGTGTATGTGCTTTATCAGTTGATTTGACTTGCCATGGTTCTCAAACTTGATCTTGCATCAGAATCCCTGGTGAGCTTATTACCACATAGATCGATGCACTCACCCATTGAGTTTCTGATTCAATAAATCTGCCTTGGGATCTGAGACTTTGCATTTCTAAGAAATAATGCTACTGCTATGGTGATGACATTTTGAGAACCATTGGATTATCTTAGCATATCTTTTTCAGCAAACTGGCCATTATGATCATGTTAATCTTTTCAACAAATCGTGCTCGAACAACTCGTTTGCCACATATAGAAGAATGAAATTGGACCTTTGACTCACACGATATAAAAATGTACTCAAAATGGGTCAAAGACCTAATTGGAAGAGATAAAACTATAAAACTCTTAGAGGAAAGCATAGGTTAAATCTTCATGACCTTGGATTTGGCAAAGCATTTTTAGGTATGATACCAGAAGCACAAGCAAACAAAGAAAATATAGATAAATAAAAATCTTTTGCACTTCAAAAGAAACTATCAGGAAAGTAGATAATTTTGTTCATTAGATCCACATTTCAGTGAAATTATATGATACTTGTCTTTCTCTAGTTAGCTCATTTCACTTGGCATAATACTCTCCAGGTCCATCCATCCTGTCACAAAGGGTAAGATTTCCTTATTTTTATGGCTGAGTAGTTTCCCATTGCGTAAATATACCATGACTTTTTTATCCATTCATTTACTGATGGACACTTGGGCTGTTTCCAAATCTTGGTGAACAAACAAAATAGAGACAGACTCATAGATAGAAATAAGGCTGAAAGCTGTGTAGGTTGTGGAGAAGTTGTGTTGTGGGGGTAGAGGGATTGAGCAAAAAAGAGGGGGGAAACTTATGGACACAGAAAACAGTGTGGTGATTTTCAAGGGGAGGAGAGGTAGGGAAAGGTTGAGGAGGGTTTAGGGAGGATGAATGGCGATGGAAGGAGACTTTCACTTGGGGTGGTGAACACACAACACAATGTGTATATGATGTGTTTTGAAATTCTGCACCTGAAACCTGTATAATTTTGTTAACCCATGTCACCCCAATAAATTCAATAAAAAGAAAAAATAAAGAAAGTAGAAAAATAACCTATAGAATAAGAGATAATATTTGCAAATCATATGTTGTGAAGAAACTTGTATCTGGAATATATAAGGAACTATTAACAACTCAATAATAAAAATACCAATAATGAAATTTGAAAATTAAAAAAGTATCTCAATAAACATTTCTCCAAACAAGATATACAAATGACTGATAAGCACATGGAAACATTAGCCACCAGGGAAATACAAATCAAAATGACAAGATACCATATCATGACTACTATGATGGCTAGCATTAAAATGTCAGACAGTAACAAATGTTGGAGGGGATGAAGAGAAACTAGAACACTTATACACTGTTCATGGGAATGTAAAATGGCACAGACACTTGGAAAAGAGTCTAGTAGTTTTTTTAAATAGTTACATCTAGAGTGATCATATGACATAACAATTCTACTCCTATATATACTCAAGAGAAATGAAAATACAGTATATGTCCACACAAAAACATGAACACAGATGTTTATAACAGCATTATTTATAATATAAAAAGGTGGAAATAATCCAAATGTCCATTAATTTATGAATTGATAAACAAAATGTAGTATAGTATATCAACACAAGAATATTATTTGGCCATGAAAAGGAAAGAAGTACTGATATAAATGTTATCACATGGATGAGCCTTGAAAAGATTATGTTAAGTGAAAAAAGCCAGTCACAAAAGACCACTTTTTTAAAACTATGATTCTATCTATAATTAATGCCCAGAATAGGTAAATCTATAGAGACATAAAGCAGATTGGTGATTTCTTAGGGATGGGGAAAATAGGAGGATAGTAGGGCAGCAGCTAAAGGGTTTCTTTTTGAGGTGATAAATGTTCAAAATTTGACTGTGGTGATAGCTGTACAACTCTGTGGATATAATAAATAGCATTAAATTGTACATTTTATATGGGTGAACTATGTGATGTGAATTATATCTTACTAAATATTTTCTAAAAATAATGCTGACAAGAAATCCATAGGAAAAAATAGAGAGTAAAAAGCCTTCTGGGCAGAAGTAATAACATAAAAAGAGACACATGGGAAAGAAATATCATATGTTTAGAATAGCATAAGCAGTTTAATCAATTCATCACTTTTTAACAGTATATTGCTGGCACTGTTCTAGGTACTGGAATATGCAGTGAACAAAACTAACAATAATCTCTGTCCTCATAGGGAAATATATTACATAAAATTCCTACTTAAAACATATAGTGTATTAGAATAGGATAAGTGTTATTGAGAACAAACAAAAAAATGAAACAAGTAACAGGGATCGAAGGCACTGTATTAAGGAGATGCAATTTTATATTGAGTAGTCTCGCTACAGAAGCAGCTTATGAGTACAAGAGCTAAGGAAAGGAAGGAAGCAATATGCTTTTGGGGAAAGAACTTTCCAGACAGATGGCACAGTAACCACAAAAGTTGGTATCATCTTGGAGAAGCCAGATCATGTAGGGCCTTCTAGACAAAAATTTTTAAAGTTGAAATGGAAGTGTTATAGCCTTTTATAATTTTTAAATGCATATAAAACTTTTTTTTAAAGGTTCCTGGCCTAGACCCCAGATTTCCAACATATACTTGCCTCTCAGCAGCCAGAGCCCCTGCCTCACCATTTTTTAAAAATGCATATAAAACTTGATCTTCCAGCAAACTCTTGTTGTTTTGTATAAGTAAATGGGACAACTACAAACCCAGACAAGATGGAGCTCTGCTCAGCTTTGGGACAGAACGACCACAATTGTCAGTAACAGAGATTACTTCCAGTTAAATATATTTTATATCCTATCATTTTATGTCTATTTACTCAGCAAGGTCCAGACCTAAAACCACAAGGAAAGAGGATAATATTTCTCACATATTTGGAGTTAACTCTGACAAGCTATTGGTTATAACTTAAATGTATGCAGGGTTTTTTTTAGATAGGATTTTATATGCAGGGGTTCCCTATTTGATATTCACAATTTTAAAGAGCTTCTCTAGTGTTTAACCATATCTGTCTAGACAACCGTAAGGACTTTGAGATTACTTTGAGCAAATTACTGGAGGGTTTTGTGGATATAAAAGGATTACTATGGCTACTGTGTTGAAAATATACAAAATAGGGAGTAGAGTAGCAATAAGCAAGAGCAGTTAGTATATTACAGCTATACTCCAAGCAAGTGAAAATGGTTTCTTGAACCAGATTCATTGCAGTGGAGGTGCTAAGAAGTGATCAAATTTTGGATATACAGTTGACCCTTTAGCCAGATGGAAGTTAGGGGGAGCCAACACCCGGACATTTGAAAAACAAGTATAGCTGAAACCGGTTTGGCTCAGTGGATAGAGCATTGGTCTGCAGACTGAAGGGTCCCAGGTTCGATTCCCGTCAAGGGCATGTGCATTGGTTGCGGGCACATCCCCAGCAGGGGGTGTGCAAGAGGCAGCTGGTCAATGTTTCTCTCTCATCGATGTTTCTAGCTCTCTATCCCTCTCCCTTCCTCTCTATAAAAAATCAATAAAATATATATTTTTAAAAAAGAAAAGAAAAGCAAGTATAAGTTTTGTCTTCCCCCAAATTTAAGTTGTCCCTCGGTATCTGTTGGGGATTGGTTTCAGGACCACTCCTCAGATTCCCAAATCCACATATGTTCAAATCCCCTATGTAAATTGGCATAGATCATTGCATACAACTGGCCTTTAGCACCCACAGGTTCCAGACCAAATATTGAGAACAACACAAGTATTTATTTTAAAAAAGGAAAAAAAAAAAAACCCTGCATATAAGTGGATTCATATAGTTCAAATCCAAGGGTCAACTGAATTATGAAGGTAGACCTTCTGTTTCTCCACATGGATCAGATGGGGCGTGAGAGAAACAGAAGACTCACGGGTAACTGCAAGGGTTTGTCCTGAGCCACTAGAAACCCAGAATTGCCATTTATTGAGATTTTGAAGACTGCAGCAGAAGCAGGCATAGGATGAGACAGATGTAGGGAGATAAATTTGGGAGGATTTGGTAGTGGTTTAGTTATGGGAAGCTAGGATGAAGGAAGAGTTGAGGATAACATCCAAAGTTCTGTTTTCCATAAATGGTGGATGGTGGTAAAGTTCTGAAGATTAAAAGAAAAAGCAATGATACACTATATATAGAAAATAATATGTAAAGACCAGCCAACTCCTTAGGCTCTCAAAGTGATCCTTTAAAGTAATTTTGTTTATCTTGTCCCCATAGGAAGAGCATTCACTGAGTTAACACAAGTGCTGTGATCAGCTTCAAAATTAGATTTCTCTGTGTAAAATAATTTTGCATGTAGAACTTGAGGAACTGGTTCACTGCATTGGACTCACTCCTCCACCCTCACCTGCAAACTTCCAATCCCTCATAGTTCTGGGTGACACAAAATAGAATTCTAGACCATTCAAAGCTGAAGGTCAAACCAAGACATTTCTTTGAGCCATGGTGATCTCCTTAAGGAATTCACTTCAAGCAGTAACAATAGTCTTTCTCCCACTGACGTTGTTACAGCAGCAAGGAAGTGTGTTGTCTTCTTTACCTTAAAATCCAGGAACTATATTTTTATTGTTATAAAAACTTTAAAAATAAAAAAGCAGAGGTGGATGATTCCAATTTAATATTTTGCTGACACCTAGTGCCAGAACTCTGCATATTCAGCTAGCTGATCCAAATTAAAAACAAATGGATAGATTGCAATGAATTTGAAACAGATAACAATTTATTATAGCAAACAATATAAATATTTATATTAATTTTCACACATTTATATATCAGCCTTTTTAAAGCATTCAGACAATAGTCCTTTTAAAGTACTAAGAATTTGGGAAAGAAGAACAAAGTAGGTGGGATCTCAATATCAGATTTTAAGCTGTATTACAAAGCCACTGTTCTCAAAACAGCCTGGTACTGGCACAAGAACATATAGACCAATGGAATAGAATAGAGAACCCAGATATAGACTGAAACCACTATGCTCAATTAATATTTGACAAAGGAGGCATGAACATACAATGAAGTCAAAAAAGTCTCTTCAATAAATGGTGTTGAGAAAATTGGAAAGATACATGTAAAACAATGAAACTAGACCACGAACTTACACCATACACAGAAATAAACTCAAAATGGATAAAGGACATAAACATAATACAGGAAACCATAAAAATACTAGAGGAATCCACAGGCAGCAAAATCTCAGATATGTACAGAAGCAATTTCTTCACCCATACTGCTCCTAGGGCAATGGAAACTAAAGAGAAAATAAACAAATGGGACATCATAAAAATGAAAAGCTTTTGCACAGCAAAAGCAACCATCAAGAAAACAACAAGAAAGCCCACTGGATGGTAGAGCATATTTGCAAATGTTATCACTGATAAAGGTTTAATCTTCAAAATTTACAGGGAACTCATAAAACTTAATAAAAGTAAGATAAATAATCCAATAAAAACAAAATGGGCAACGGACCTAAATAGATACTTTTCAAAAGAAGACAGAAGGAAGACCAAGAGACATATGAAAACATGCTCAAAGTCACCAATTATCTAAAAGATGCAAATCAAAATAACAATGTGGTAATATTTCACACCTGTCAGAATGGAAATCATCAACAAATCAACAAATAACAAGTGCTGGTGAGAATGCAGAGAAAAAGGAACCCTCGTGCACTGCTGGTGGGAATGCAGACTGGTGCAGCCACTGTGGAGAACAGTATGGAGTTTCCTCAAAAAATTGAAAATGGAACTACCATTTGACCCAGGAATCCCACTTCTAGGAATATATCCCAAGAAACTAGAAACACCATTCAGAAAGGATATATGCATCCTTGTGTTCATAGCAGCACAATTCACCATAGCTAAAATTTGGAAATAGCCTAATTGCCCATCAGCAGATGAGTGGATTAAAAAACTGTGGTACATCTATACAATGGAATATTATGCTGCCATATATATATATATATATATATATATATATATATATATATATATATATATGAAGGAATTCTTACCATTTGCAGCAGCATGGATGGATCTGGAGGGCATTATCCTAAGTGAAATAAGCCAGACAATGAAAGAAAAATACCATACGATCTCACTCATTTATGGAAAATAAAGAGTATTATAACCCAATGGATAAAAAGATAGATTCAGAGACAGTGAAATACCGAACAGACTGTCAAATTACAACAGGAAGGCTGTGGAGTGTTGGGGGGAAAGAGATCAACTGAAAGACTTGTACGCATTCATATAAGCACAACTAATGGACACAGGATGATGGGGGGGGAGGGGGGAGGTGAGGGCATGATGTGCCAGGGGATAGGGGAGGCTGGGGGAAAGTCAGTGGGGGGAAAAAGGAGATATATGTAGTACTATTTGTAATACCTTTTAAAAAATAAAATAAAGTAATAAGAATTCAATTTTAATACAATTTCTTTATAGAGCATATGGAGGTCCCTGTAGGTCAGAATGTTACTTTCCACCTCATAAATCAATAATATTCTTACATTTTATATATACACTAGAGGCCCAGTGCACAGGGCCTGGTGGGGGAGGTGTCACTTAGCCCAGCCTGCACCCTCTCCAATCTGGGACTCCTCGAGGGAAGTCTGGTGGGATTGGGCCTAAAAGGGCAGTTGGTCATCCCTTTCACAATCCAGGACTGCTGGCTCCCAACTGCTCCCCTGTCTGCCTTCCTGATTGCCCCTAACTGCTTCTGCCTGCCAACCTGATCACCCCCTAACCACTCCCATGCCAGCCTGATTGATGTCTCACTGCTCCCCTGCCAGCCCATTTACCCCCAACTTCCTTCCTCTGCTGGCCTGGTCAACCCTAACTGCCCTCCCCTGCAGGGTTGATCACCTTCAGCTGCGGTCCCTTGCAGGCCTGGTCCCTCCCATATGCCCTCCCCTGCTGGCCATCTTGTGTCCACATAGGGGCAGGATCTTTGACCACATGGGGGGAGCCATATTGTGTATTGGAGTGATAGTCAATCTGTATATTACTATTTTATTAGATAGGATAGAAGCCTGGTGAATGGGTGGAGGCCAGCTGGTTTGCCATGAAGGGGTGTCCCAGATCAGGGTGGGGATTCCCTTGGCCGTGGGGCAGCCTGAGCGAGAGACCTATGGTGGTTTGAAGGCTGGCCATGCCCCCCAGTGACCCAAGCAGAGGCCCTGGTATCTGGTATATACCGTATTTTTCGGACCATAAGACGCTCCGGACCATAAGACGCACCAGTTTTTAGAGAAGGGAAATGAAGAAAAAAAGATTCTGAAACAAATAGTGTCCTAAAATATTTTATGTGCATTAAAACCCAACATCACAGTCATAAACACATGTAATCAACCCTGTAAAGTAAACAGCAGCATTTAGAACCATTTTAGAGCCGGGCAAGCACACAGAGACCACACACAGCTGGGCAAGTAAAAAAACTTTTTTTTTAAAGTATATGTGTAGGCTATATTTGGACCATAAGATGCAGGGACTTTTTCCCCCCACTTCTGGGGGGAAAAAAGTGCGTCTTATGGTCCAAAAAACACGGTATTTACTTTCTATTGTACAATTGAAACTTTGTAGTCTGGAGCAGAACCAAGCCTCCTGCTTACTCTGTGGCAGCAGCTGTTTCTGTTTGGATTTGTTTACCTTCTATAATTGAAACTTTGTATTCTTGAGCGGAGGCTTAGGCTAGCAAGGGCAGGTGGAAAGCTTGGCTTCCTCCGTTGCTGGGGAAATGCCTCTCTCCTACTCTCTGTGGCTGTAGCCATCTTGGATGGGTTTATTTGCATACTTACTCTGATTGCTGGTGGGTGTGGTTTGTGGAGCAGAGTGATAGTTAATTTGCATATTACTCTTTTATTAGGTACTCTTTTTCTAGAGGCCCGGTGCATGAAAATTCATGCGCTGGAGGGGGGGTCCCTCAGCCCGGCCTGCCCCTTCTCACAGTCTGGAAGTCCTCAGGGGTGGGAAGGAGGGAAGGCGACACCCCATCACACCTTTGCTACTGCCACTCTCGATAGTGCAAGCTTCGGCCAGCCCTAGTTCCTGAGCCTTGGGTGGCCCTGGGTGGCTGGGTGGCTGAGGGGACTGAGGGACTCTGGAGGCAGGAGCACGACAAGACTCTGGCAGGGCTGAGGGGACTGGGCACTGCCATCTTGTAGCTGTGGGTGCCACCATCTTTGTGACAGTGTGAGGATCAATTAGCATATTGCCTCTTTATTAGATAGGATATTATCTACTCTAATAAAAGAGAAAGATGCAAATTGACCATACCTTCATGATGCCCACTAGCCAATCAATAGTGAGTATGCAAATTAACCCAACAAAGATGGCATGTTAATTTGAATATGCATGCACCAAGAAGCCAGGGGTGGGACTCTTGGGCCATGGCAGTAATGCAGGCTTTCCTCACCATCCCAGCTTCTCTGGGTCTCTGGGCAGTGTGGGAAGGTGGAAAGGTGTCTCTGGGCCAGAGTGAGGGCTGAAAGTTGGCTTCAGCCAGAGTGAATGCAGTGCCAGCAGCCAGGAGAAGGAAGGCCCATTCTTGTATGAATCTTAATGCATTTGGGCCTCAAATATATATATATATATGTGTGTGTGTGTGTGTGTGTGTGTGTGTGTGTGTGTGTGTGTATAATAGGTATATATAAAATCTTCATCCATTCATCTGTGTACACTTCGGTTATTTCCACATCTTGGCTTTTGTGAATAATGCTATACCAAAGATGGGAGTGCAGATATATCTTTTCAAAATAGTGATTCCATTTCCTTTGGGATACACTGAGTGCCTAGATTATTATGATCTCTGAATGTATAATAATCTGGCCACTCAGTGTATACCCAGAAGTTGGACTGCTGAATTAGGTGGTAGTTCTATTTTTCATCTCCTGAGGAACCTCCAGTGTTTTCCCCATAGTGGCTATAACAACTCACATTCCCACCAACAGTGCACAAAGGTTTCCTTTTCTCCACAACCTCAACAACATTTATTTCTTGTCTTTTTGACAGTAGCCAAAGAATAACTCCTTACAGTATGCAATAATTTTGAGGAAACAGGCATTATTTACATACATATAATTTAAAACCTGGTTTGAACTATTGTGTAGTAACTAAATCACATAGGCAGTAGAAGCATCTAATAGAATTACATTTGCATTTGGAAATGTTATAGCTACAGAAGCAAAGCAAAAAATTAAAAATATAAGGTTTGCAAAAATGAATATACCAGTTCTCTACTTTTAATCTGCCTCTGTTGGCTGTGTATTCTTAGGTAAGTTTCTTAACCTCCCAGAGCCTCCGTTTCCTGATATCTACACTAGGGATGGTGACAATAGTACTTGCTATGGGGTCGCTGTGAGAATTAAAGTGTATCATAAAATTCCAGACACATAGCAAGTTCCCAATAAGTAATAACTGCTATTTACAAAATGGTATTAAAAATAATTAGGCTTACCCTTTGCCTCCTCCCTTGAAGTTCAATGTGGTCCCTGTATCAAGAGAAGGAGGCTCTCTATTGTAAATGCTCCAGGATATTTTAGAAGGTAACAGTGACAACTTAAGCATCAGTAGCAGGTCTCACAGACCCCTAGTTGATGGCTCCTGGCAGGTCATGGGGGCATGTTTTCAGAGGAAGTATGAAATCAGTAGGAACAATCAGCTTTGCTCAAGGTTAGAGAAATAGGAGAATAAAGCTCACATTCTTTAACTTTGCTTTAACGTTGCCTTAACATCCACTCACTGTTCTACAGTCCAAAGAAATAAAATTGCTTTCTAAGGAACAAGGAGGTAATACAGTGTAGACTCTAGGGTTAGACTAACCTGAATTGGAATTCAAGCTCTGCCACTGAAAAACTGTGTGATGTGGTATATGTGGTATTCTTGCAATAACCTTAGACTTAAGTGTTATTATTACAATAATAACCTCCAACTTCTGGGTATACACTGAGTGGCCAGATTATTATTTAACTTCTTGGAACCTTAATCCCATCATTGCAAAAGTGGGGATGATAATAATAACACTTAAGTCTAAGGTTATTGCAAGAATGCAGTGAAATGATGATTATAAATCACATTGCACAATTCCTGGCATATAGTCTGTACCAATAAATAATCATCATTATACCATTAAATCATTCAAGTTGCCATAATATCAAATACGGCCTTGATATTTGAACTAGCCTGGTAGTTTCAATCTGAAATAATCCATGTATTTAGCTTTCTAAAGTTTAAACCTGATAATAACACCATTTGTTATATACCTATCATATTCCAGGCATTTAGGTACTTTCTCTTACTTAATCTTCAAAACACTTTAATAAGGTAGATATTAATTTTCCCTTTACATATGAGGAATGGGAGTCTCAGAGAAGGTTAAGTAACTTGCCCAGGTTATGCAAGTATCACAGCCAGTATTCAAACCTGGGCCTGGATGCCAAATCTACTTTTTAAAAAATTGCATTGATTTTTTACAGAGAGGAAGAGAGAATGAGAGGGAGAGGGACAGAGTTAGAAACATCGATGAGAGAGAAACATTGATCAGCTGCCTCCTGCACACTCCCTAATGGGTATGTTCCCCCAACCAAGGTGTATGCCCTTGACCGGAATCCAATCTGGGACCTTTCAGTCCACAGGCCGATGCTCTATCCACTAAGCCAAACCGGTTAGGGCTACTAAATCTATTTTTGCTCAGTAAAGTAGTGTCCCACCTTTGTAAAACCACCTTCTCTGACTTCCTACAGCCTTCAAGGGAAAGATCAAGCCCCTGGAGTTTAGGACTCCAGGCTTTTCTTTACCTGGTTCTAGCCTCTACTAACCCCTCTGGCCTCCTCGCCTACAACTCAATCGCCTCTTGCAAAAAACCGTCTCTGGTGCCCTTCCTGAGTCTTCCAGAGCACCCTGGCCATATTTCTATCATGAAACTTGCCACACTATAACATAAATATTGATTTAACTGTCTGCGTTCCTCAAAAGGCCATGAACTTCTTTGGGCACTGTGTCTCATCCATCTTTCCATTCCCACTATCTAGCAAAGCGCTTGGCCTGGAGTAGAAAGTCGGTCAATGGGTACTGAATAAATGATTGAGTGAGTTGATAAATTAATGAATATTAAGCAGGGAAGATCCAAATATAAAGCCCTACCACCTTTTTTTTTTTATAACAGTGGTACTTACAGTGGTGTCCCTGGACCAGCAGCAGTGTTATCTGGAAACTTAAAAATGTGAATTTTTGGCCCTGCCTCAGAATCAGGATTCTGGGGGGCAGGGCCTAGTCATCTGTATTTTAACAACATTTCCAGGTAACTCAGATGCCCATAAATTAAGAGTATGGTTATACAACAGATTTAAATTGCCAATAAACATACAGAAATAACAACAAAATATTGTAATTAATACTGATCCCTTAAATTTAGTGGTACCTCATAGATTACAAAATGCTTTCCTATCTTTGAAATTACAGATGAAATGGAGAGGAAAAATGATTAAGGAGTTCAGACTTGTTTTAGATACACTCTATTTAGTAGCTCACTGAGTTCCAAAGAACTAACTCTTTCAGCTGACACATCTAGAAAATAAGAGCCTTGTGTCTCTCTAGGAATGTTTGCTTGACCAGGCTTGGGTAGCAGTGGCCTCTGTGGTAAGCAGACCTTGCCATGAAATCCCATTGGTTGAATGAAGATTCCAGGTGGGCGGGGTTGAATGTGAATGAATGTTAATTGGAGTTGTAGGAAAGCTAAAGCTATGTGGAAGAAGGCATACTCAGGCTATAAGTATGTTTAATACTCTGTGCAGGAATGAAATTTCTGAAAGCAAAAGCTGCAGCTTGCAAAACTTTATGACCCCATTCTCATTGAAAAACATATTTTCACTCTCAGAGTAAAATTTTGTGAAAGGCACTGAAATATAATGGTGATTTTCTTTGGTTAGTGGGATTACACCTTACTTTCTTTTTCAAAGAATAATTTTTATAATGACAAATAGATAACCTATAACACGGTTATGTGTCCTGATCAGGAACTGAAGTGACAACCTTTTGGTGCCTAGAATTATACTCCACCAACTGAGCCACACTGGCCAAGCATGGAGCTACTATAGCTTTTTGAGTTTTGTTTGCCTCTCTATGTCTACTGATTTTTTTTTTTACAAATAACATGTTATTAAAGTTTTTAAAAACCATTTATTAAAGGTTTATAATGAGCAAGAGGCTATGCTAAACATTTTATATATAATATTTCCTTATATTCTCACATTGAATGATTAGCTCCTTTTGACAGATGAGGAGTTAGAGGCTCGGATGGGTGAAATCACTTGCGTGTGGTCCTCACAGCTAGGAAGTGGGGGAGCTGCTATTTAAATGCCTGTCCACCTTAGTTCAGAGACCTTGGCTTTCAATTGCCAAGCAGTACTCTTCTAATTGGTCTTTACGCTCTTATTTGCCTAACAAATTAAACTGGTGAACAAGTGGAATGTAATGAGACAATGTATGTGAAAATACTTTACGTATAGAGATATTTGGGGAGGGCAGGAGAAACATAGGGAAGGAGTTAGTTTAAATTGGGTAGACCTGTGCACTGACCCCTAAATTGTCAGGATATTGTGTTTTTTTTTTTGTTTTTTTTTTAAACAACTTTCTTCTGTTTCTCCTTAAAAATATATTATAAAAATATATATTACTCCCCTTTCTCAGTAATACCTGATTATTGTTTAAAACTTAAAATAATGTGAAAGAATATAAATCATTTCATAATACCCTCACCAATAATTAATGACTGTTTCAGATTTTAATGGCTATAGAACTATATATTGCACACACTCATACATATTTTACATGAATGGGATCAGTTATATATTTGTTCATTAGTTTGCTTTTTTCAGCCTTATTAGATAGATGAAAGGGGGAGAGAGGGAAGGACAGGGAAGAGATAAAATGAAAGAGAGAGAGAGAGAGAGAGAGAGAGAGAGAGAGAGAGAGAGAGAAACATCCATCAGTTGCCTTCCCTACATGCCCCAAACTGGGGAATCTAACCTATAACACAGTTATATGCCTATATGTCCTGATCAGGAACTGAAGTGACAACCTTTTGGTGCTTAGGACTATTGGCACTTCTCTTTTTAACAGCTGCATGGTTTCCCAATTTGTGAATGTGAACACACACACACACACACACACACACACACACATTACTTTTGATCATCTATTGGAGGACATTTAAATTACTTTCAGTTGTTTGCTTTCCCTTATGCTGTTGTAATGGATCCACCCCTCCCCTCTTAAGAAAGTTTAGAAGGATCTTCAGACTGAGCATGACATTTATCAACCCTGTAGTTGCTGAGAGCAACCTAGTGGGACTCTGTCCTGAGAGGAAGAGTGTTTTACTGCGTGGAGAAACAAAGAACTCTCTCAAAAACACTTTGGCCAACACAGTCAGAGCTATTACAGTTGCCAACAGGTGGGATGACCTCAAAAAAAAAAAAAAAAAAAAAAAAAAAAAGACAGCCTGTTCTGGCAGGTTAGTAACAGTGCAGTAAGTTTGCCAGACTGCTCAACGCTGATTGCTGGATCAGAAGAGGAATTTCTAGACTCAGTTACAAGAAGGGCTGGTGCAGCGCTGTGGATTCCACCAGACAGTCTGGAGACAGCTCCACAAGGAGATGGGCAGCAGAGCTCCAAATCAGGCAACAGCACATGTGGAAGGAGCAGTGACCTATGGGGAAACTCATAAGGCCAAACCTCTTCCAGCAGAGGGCAGTGTCTCGGATATCAGGAGAGACCCGGGCCAGCTGGAACCAGAGCTGAGGACTTCACTGGACTGATTGCACCAGCCCTAGGCTGAAGAGAAATTGAACTAAACTGTCCTTTGGATACTGTAAGTGACTTTGGGGAATACTCAGGGAGAGACACAGTAGAACTTCTTTACACTACTGTGATTTGCTTGTTTTCTGTTATCTAAAAATTTGAATTAGGTAATATTTTTATGTATGCATTCTGACCATTAGGGCTTGCAGGCAAGGAATTTGGAGTCAATTTAACAGGAGTGGCCATGAAGTCTCACAGGTTTCTGGGTGCCTGCCAGAATCAAAGAGGGAGTGACATTCCTAAAATATAACCTAGCTTTCTGGGCCCGTGGATCTGACACAAAGTTTACAAATAGTAAGAAGCACCAATTTTATCTAAAAATAGAAAGTTAGTGTTTAACACCAGAGACCTTCCCTTTGGAATTTCAATGACTGTGAAGGATGGCTGTTAAAAACTTTAACGAGGGAAAACCAGCCATACAAATTGCTGTGTATGCAGATAATGAAAGAATCAAAGTTGCTAATCTGCAGGAATAAACAACTTCCAATCAAATCTTCCCTGAATAGTGTTTACCTTTCCTGCTGTTCGAATCAAAGAAAAGCAAAGCTGAGTTGGAGTACCTGTGAAGTCTATTTGCATTCCTTTTGCTTTCTGAGCCTGGTGACAAGAAAGAGGAGTGATTTTGGCAGTTGCTGGTAGATTTGTTAGATTTGTCAGAGGAGAAAAGTACTGTGTATTTAATTAAAAAGTACTGTGTATTTATTTGTCAGGCTCAGCTAAGTCAAACACACCACACAGGGAATCAGAAGTCTGGGGGTCATCTGCATGCATTTCTTAGAAACAAACTATCATTTGAAAGAGATACCAGCAAAGAGAGTAAACTTTCTTGGCTGTTTTATTTCCCTCGCCACTTCTAGCCCAGGGATGTTTGGCGTTCTCCGGTCGTTAGGTAATTATTGGCTGTCCGGTGCAGGCCAGCGAGCTCAGCAAGTACTCAGGCGGAGCTGAGGGCAGCTGAGACGAGGAGGGGCTTCCATGGCTTTGGGGTGGGACTGGCAGCAGCAGCAGCAGCAGCAGGATCGGCAGCAGCTGCGGGCTGGCGCGGAAAGCAAGGGCGCCGGAGGTCCTCGGAGAGGCCCTTGGCCAAGGCCAAGGCCACGGCCACGGCGCGGCCCACAAACACTCCCCGGCCGTCTGGCTCGGCAGGGCGCGGCCGGAGCGCCAGGGGCCTCGCTCCGGAGAGGTGGGACTTTCCCCACCGGAAGTGATCCTGCCCCGACTCGGGGAACTGGGGCACCTCGAGCTCGTGTGACAGGGAAACCCTTCCGGGTGTGTGCCGGGGGTGGGGTGGGGGGTGGGGGGTGGGGGAGGAAAAAAAAGAGGTGGGTTTGCCTGGAGTCTCTGCGGGCCGTTGCCTCCGGGACGGCACCCGCCCCCCTCCCCCCTGCGAACGACAGCGCCGGGCGGCGGCGATCCGGAGGGGCCGGCCCGTAGCCATGGCCTTGGCTTCCTAGAGCCTCCCGGGCGGCCAGGCGGGTGCAGACAGTGGGGTAAGCGGCGAAGGCTGCGTTGGCCGAGACAGCCGGTCCGGGGGGGATAGGGGGTGCTGGGGAGGCTGCTGGTTTGGGGCGGGGAGGCCAGGCGGGTAACGCGCACCCCTTTCTCCCATCCCAGGCCGGACAACGCCCGCGGGAGTCGCGGCCCTGAGACCCGCCCGGCGGCAGCGAAGGGGGCAGAGAGCCCGCAGGCCCGAGAGCAGGAAGCGGGGTCCCCGGGCCCCTTTGTGTGAAGGGCGGGGGAGGGGTGGGGGCAGCCGGTGGCTGCGGACTCCTCCGGCACCCGCCTGCCCCTGGGGCGCCCGATCCGCAGCCCCCAGCCCTGGCCTCGAGGGGCGCGTTTCTGCTCCCCACGCCCCCTGTTTACCATCTCCTCCCCACCCACCCCGACACTGCGCTCTTGCTCTTTCCCCTCCCCCCGCCTTTAACTTCCTCTTCTTTCCCCGTCGGGGCCCTCCGCTCCTCGGCTCTCTCCTCCCCAGATCGCAGATTTCCGCCCATCTTCCGCCTCCCCAGCCGCGCCGCAGCTAGCGGGGCGCTCTTTCTCCTTCCTCGTGGGCGAGTGGGTTTAGGGGAGACTCATGAGGGAATACAAGGTGGTGGTGTTAGGGAGCGGAGGGGTTGGCAAATCTGCCCTGACTGTGCAGTTTGTCACCGGGACTTTCATTGAGAAATATGACCCCACCATTGAAGATTTCTACCGCAAAGAGATCGAAGTGGACTCGTCGCCGTCGGTGCTGGAGATCCTGGACACCGCAGGGACCGAGCAGTTTGCCTCCATGAGAGATCTCTACATCAAAAACGGTCAAGGTTTCATCCTGGTGTACAGTCTCGTGAATCAACAGTCTTTTCAGGTAACCGGGCGAAGTTTTGTCATTTGTTCCGAGGGGGTGTGGTGAGCCTGCTTTTACTTCTGGTTTGCGCGAGCCTCGCGCTAATGACTATGTTTTGCTTCTGAAAGTTAGACATGGCGCATTCTTGAGGTTACCCCTGGTGTGAAAAAGTATTGGGTTGTTTCCATAGAGAGGAGTAAAATAACAACTGTCAACAAATATTTTAAACTTTTTTTTTAAGCCAAAGAAAAGTGAAAAAGAAATGTCATTCCGTGTGTATTTAGTTTGGAATGTAACTTTATGAAGTTGATTGTTCAGTTCAACAAGTATTGATTAGTATACTCAACAAAACGTTAGCAAATAACCTCGGGTAAATACATCATCTTGGAAGGAAAATTATTTGGAGCCTAATATCTGTTGCATATGTAATTGCTTTGTGATTGCTTTCCCCCACCCCTTCTCTGGGCTCACCCAAGTTTCTCAGCCAGCTTCATAAATCTTAGTGCTGCAAGACAAACTCGAGACCTGCCTTCTAGGCATTTTACTTACTTACTTGGGGCATGTGAAGGGAAAATTACTAATTGCAAATGTAGAAAGCCCCTTCTTTTCTCCAGTTATCCAAAGTGTTTCTGATAACACTGACTATATTTATCAAAAGTACAGGGGTCTGGGAACGTTGAACAAATGCAGATTTATAATCCCGCCTGGGTGGCCAAACTGGAGATGGTCCAGTTTCCTCGGAAAATCTGTCCTGTCCTCCATTAGGAGAAAGACCAAAGGTTTAACATTATTTTAAGAGATGCAATAAATGTTGCTATTTATTCCTTGAAAATAACCTCCTATTGACCCATTATATTGACCTCCATTGATTTAGGAAATTGATATTTTTCTACATTTAATGGTATTCAGTTAATGCTCCTTACTTGAGACATTAAGTAGTTTAGTCAAGGCAATGTGATAATTCCACTATTCTTAGTATTTTAAAGTGCTATAGTGAACTTTTTCAGTAACCAGATATAGCACTTAAGGATTTTTTTTCTTTTACAGATAATAATTCTGGGTGAATGAAAAAAAGTTATATTGACCAAACTCAGGTCCATCTTATGTAGGCTTAAATTCCAAAGCAAGAATATCATAACAGCATTTCCCCCCCAGAAGTACTAAAGGTGCTATTTGGCAGGCATTTTCTTTCTGAAGGATCTTGGGAAATTTGTTATTCTATTAGCTGACTCCTTGAGGCTGGAAATCTTTTGAAGGGTTTTTCATAAGATTTCAATTATATCTACTTCTGTTATAGCCATAAATACGGAGTGAAAAATCTGCCATTATTTCAACAGAGACTTAAACACTTTTAAACCCAAATGCCATAAAATTGGATTCTCAGCTGAACTTGAGTTTCCATGAAGATGCAGGGGAAAAGAAACTTAACCTAGGAGATTGAATTGATAAGTGATCATATAAAATTGTTGCAAATATCAAATAACTATGTTTTTTGTAAAATTTTACAGCCCCTTCTTTTTTTCTTCATCCTACCTGTGAAAATTCTATTTACTGTAACTATTTAAATTAATCACATATTTATATTTCAGTTAAAACTTTTAAGTTATGAAAAATAAAAAAGTGTAATGTTAGTATAAAATCTATGATATTGTCTTTAATCATACCTCCCCTCCAAGTTGGAGAATTGCTAAAGCTCTTATCTTTTGTGATTAGTTGTAACTACTTAGAAAAAAATAATACACTTGGGGGGAAATTCAAGTTGTAAACCCAAATATAGGCAAAGAAAAGTGTGACTTTTTTTCACCCAGACTCTCACCTGCCTGTCCATCCCAGGAGCTGCTCATTGTTACAATAGTTTCCATTATATTTAACATATTTTAAAGTATTTAATTTTACCGAGATAAAAATATACCATTAAATTTAAAATGAAACTTATAAGTGCAAGAATCTATTTTTAACTTTCTTCTAGGCATAACACAGTGTTTTTCCACCTTAAACACTTTTCTCTCAAGTGCTCTTACTAAATGGCTAGGAATGCATAGATGCTACAATCCTGTGCTAGGATATCAAGTGTTAGGAGGAGTGATGACAAGCTGGCAGGTTTAAGGAGATGGGCAAACACCTTTATGTATGAATGGATTCATCATATTTGGGAACTTTTTAAATCAGTATAAACTGTGGCAAAGAAGTGATTAAGTGAATCCTAAAGTTAGTGTGTAACCTACATTTTATATTCTTGACAGAAATCCAGCAGGTAGAGTCTGTGGAAATAATCAAGTTCCAACTTTACTGTAGAAAATTACATTTTCTCTATTTGGGTGTGTGGTTTTATTTTGGATTCAGCTTTCTTTACTCGCCGAGGTGTGAGCTCTTAGGAGATAGCAATACTTCTGTTTTGGTTATGCAAACGGCATAATTTTTTCTTTTCTTTTTGTGATTGTTTGAATAGGATATCAAGCCAATGAGAGATCAGATTGTCAGAGTGAAGAGATATGAAAAAGTCCCGCTAATCCTAGTAGGAAATAAAGTGGATCTGGAACCAGAAAGAGAGGTTATGTCTTCAGAAGGCAGAGCTCTGGCTCAAGAATGGGGCTGTCCTTTCATGGAGACATCGGCAAAAAGTAAATCAATGGTGGATGAACTTTTTGCTGAGATCGTCAGGCAAATGAACTATTCATCCCTGCCCGAGAAGCAAGATCAGTGTTGTACAACTTGTGTTGTCCAGTAAAAAAGATAACCTCAATCATGGCCATACCGAGCAGGTTAGTCATTGATGGAATCTTATGAACCAGAGAGTGTTTTGTTTTTGATCATATATAACAAAGCCGGTTAACGTTGAAACACATTGTGCTACCTTCAATTTCTTTATTTTTAAAGTAACATTTCCCTTTGCCCAAAATAGTCAACATTCAATGCTGAATGCCTGAAAAATACAGATAAGGGAAACAAAGGTAAGAAATTGCTTGTACTACCATCAGAAGATTTATTTTTTTTCAAGTGAGGTACTGTTCTCTTTCTGCTTGATTGATAGCATTCCTATGGGGTGGAGTGAATTAAAGGATAATACACCTTTTCAGAGTTTTGGTGATTTAGCATACAAAATCCACAAGAGAGCATCCGGCAATAATTTTAGAAGATGATTAGTTTTGTTCTCTATACTTTTCTATGCTTGACTAGAGAGCTGCTATAATTGAAATCATCAATTTACTAATCACCCAAATGCTTGATTTAACAGAATGATTACTTAATCAAGTTCATCTTCTGTACCTGGCACTTGAGCGACTTAAGTCAGTTCTGATAATAACAAATTATAGTGGCACAGTGTACCTTGACTTCATGAATATATAGTTCAAATGAGAATCTGGCACAATCATCTGTGATGTGTTAGAAGTAACAGTTCTAAGCCTAGTGAATGTTCTTATTAATTTTAATGAATAACAAACAGAATAATAACAAAACCTTGAAACTTCATTGAATTAAATAATGACTTAACATTTTTTCAAATGAATGAGTTTTTGGAAAAGTTGATGTACACTGAGTGGCCAGATTATTATGATCTCTGAATGCATAATAATCTGGCCACTCTTGTGTGTGTGTGTGTGTGTGTGTGTGTGTGTACATGAATTCATGCACGGGTGGGGTTTGGCCAGTCTGGCCAGAGGGAGGGGACACGGGCCAAGTTGGCTGGCCTGCCTGCTGGTCTAACTACTGGTCCAGGGGACCATTTGCATATTAGCCTTTTATTATATAGTATATACACTGAGTGGCCAGATTATTATGCGTTCAGAGATCATAACAATTTGGCCACTCAATGTATACTACTTACTGAGCATTTAAAATTAGATTATTTATTCATATCATGATTTTTAAATCTAGACATAAAAAATGGGCAAATAAACTCACTTAGTAACATTTAGATAATGTGATAAAACAACGAATAGTCTGGATGACTGAGAAATCACAGCAAATGCCAGACTAGCCCGACAACATTAGGAATGGGACTGATTATTTTGAGCCAAGACTGACCTCAAGTCTAGAAGGCAATGCTACAAATGGCAACAGGCGTCTCATATTTCAGTGATGATTTCTAATCAGAGGTCTGGCTTCATGTACTCCCTGGACAAAAGACTAACTAATGGCCCCTAACTCATCTTTTCAGACAAGAGCTCCTGTCAGGTAGTATCATCTTTCAAAAGGAAGGATGACAACAGTGTTTTATTCAAAATGATTTCACTCATCAACTTTCCAGCATACCAGAATTTGATGGAAACTCATTTATTTTCTTATACCTATATAAAATCACTGTTCAGACTGTAGTCCAGCATGTTTTGCTGATAGTATTGCACTTACAGTATAGTCTTTTGAGGCAGTAACAAGCATATATAGGTGATTGAGACTCATGTTCTTGTTTCTATAATCTCTCATCTTAAACTATAAGCCAGCTTCAAGTTTGAACAAGTTCTGTATAGTGATTATATCTTCACCAGTATGTTCTATTTCTCTTCCTGACGCTTTAAACTGGGCAAATGACAAAAGCGTACATGTTTTAGTTTAATCATTAAAAAAAAAATCAACCAGTTCTCAAAAATATTACCAATTTTCTTTCTACCATTATTATAGACAGCTATAGAAAGTAAACAGAATAAAATTGGTCTCAGGCAAATCAGCAAATGGGCAATTTCTAAAGTGATTTTTAAGTCTTATTGTGGATTATTACTGAGTTAATTTTAGTTTATTATTAGTTTTTAAGTGAAAGCGAAGTGTATTGAGAGATAAATAGATTCCCTTTAGCAGGGAGGGAACCCAAGTAGGTATCCTGAATTTATTTTATTTTGTAACTTTTGCGACCAAATTACTTTTAATTCATTTGGTTACCTACAAGAATGATTAAATATCTTTTTTATATTTCAAACCAAGTCTGTTTACATATTTTGTTAACTAATATACTAAAAATCAGAAAATATTGATACTAATAATTGCTCATTTTTTAATAATGGCTCAAGTTGCCTGTGTAGTTTTTTGTTTGGTTTTCGTTTTTGTAAGCAGAATACACTGTTGAAAGAGTGAACCACAAAATAAAACCTCTAACCAGCTGAATTTCTGAAAATATTAAAGGGAATCCATGATCAAGATCTTTTAGAACAGCACATTATATGTAATTTTTAATATTCCGTCAAATAAGATTGAACTGATGTGTATTGAAATCTGTAATCTGAGGTCTAGAAAATTTGTGGTTGTACTTCTTGCTCACTATTTACCTAAAAAAATTCTCAATCCTGTAGCTTAAGTCATGAAACTCAGTCCCAAATCTGGATTGAATATCCAACTTTGACAAGTAAAGGTGATTTGAGAAATGCTATCCTTAATATTAAGAAGAGTACCTTGTCCACGTTAGAAATAGTAAGACTTGAGTTAAGTCAGAAGTACATGATGGTTAAAAGGGAAAAATCAGTGCTCTATGAATTGCTTCTGATAATTCCTCACATTTATTTCTTAGCACCTTTCAGTTTGGGTCACCACTCTCTTGCCCAACACCTGTTATCTGCATGGCTTTCAGGATTGTTTCCTCACCTTTCAACCTCCCACTGGCAGTAATCTTAGTGTAAGTTTGGATTCAGAGCCAGATTCTTTAAGTAGTGCTTTCATGGCTGGTTTCCTTACTGACCCAAGGAGCCTGCCATCAAGTGCACTGAAGGACCGTTTTTACTGGGCAGCAGCATTGTAATAGAAACCCAGGTCAGTGTTGTGGCCTGTTTCACTTTTACCAACTGCATCAGAGAAGCTTTACTAGCTCCTCTGTGTTGGTGTGAATAATTGATAGATGGCTGTTTTGGTATCTATACTGTTGTTGAGAATGTTGGGTGTTTTGTGAATCTCAATGATATAAAAGAATTAAATTACACTATTGGGGGGACCAGGAAAAGGAGAGATGACATCCAGTTCGAGCTGGTTTCTCAACATTCAGGGCTTTTTGTTGCAGTGGGTGTAGAATGTTTAGCAGCATCCCTGTATTAGATGGCAGTAACATCCCCCACCCCCAAGTTGTGACAAGCAGGAATATCTCCTGACATGGGCAAATATCTCCTAGGGGAGAAAAATTCCCACTGGCTAAGAACCACTGATTTAGATGAATGGGGGAGCAGTAGCATTTGAGCCAGGCCTTAAAGAATAGGGGGGCAATGAAGGGGAAATGGGGAGGCATCTGTAATACTTGCAACAATAAATATTTTTTAAAAGAATAGGTAGGGTGTGAGTGGGTCGGCAATGGTTAGAGGTGATTCCAAACAAAGGGAATGCCAAAAAGAAGTACAATAATATCCTAAAATATTGTGTTGATTTCCTGAAAGGAAGGTGGAAAGTGCAGTAAAGTTATCCCTTAAATGTGACAATATGGTAAATACCCTTTTGGCAAATAGACTCTTCTAAAAGATTAGTTTTCAGGGATTCCTATATCCCAGTCCCATATTGGCAAAAGTTATTAAAAATGTGTTCTTCGCTAAACACTGAGTGGCCAGATTATTATGATCTCTGAATGCATAATAATCTGGCCACTCAGTGTGTGTGTGTGTGTGTGTGTGTGTGTGTGTGTGTGTGTGTGTGTGTGTATTAGAGGCCCAGTGCATGAATTCATGTATGGGTGGGGTTTGGCCAGTCTGGCCAGGGGGAGGGGACATGGGCCAAGTTGGCTGGCCTGCCTGCTGGTCGAACTGGTCAAAGGGACAATTTGCATATTAGCCTTTTATTATATAGTATATACACTGAGTGGCCAGATTATTATGCGTTCAGAGATCATAATAATCTGGCCACTCAGTGTAGCTTAAAGATCTCCTGCAAAATTTGATCTTATTTTCTCCATGAATTATGGAAAGGGTTCTCTCAAAGAGATAAATGGTGCATAAGAGTACCAAACGCCAGGAATCAAGCTGAAAGAACAAAGATCATTATTTATGTCAGCCTCAGTTCATTATATATGTCATCCCGAAGAAAAGGGGAGATTCTTAATTCAAGACTAGCACATCATTTCACGTGGCAGCAGAATGCCTGGGATGTTAACAAAAGCTCCTGAAAGGCTGAACAATTTATTAATGTCATTTTAGTCTAGCTGGCCTTACTATTTCTAAAAACTGGAATTGATTAGTATTTTAATTTTTTTAATAAATGTGTGGAATCAATTGCTTCTATTATTTTTTTCATCTTTTACTTAGATATGATAGTCTGGGGAGTTAGCATTTGTGAGGAGAAAACATGAAAATTAAATAACATTGTATATTTTAAAGTGCTGGCATTTTCATATCAAAGTTAAATATTAATGATCCCAGTAAAACACTGGGGTGGAATTCTGTTGCAGAAGTTACAGTTTAGATAGATACCTCCCTCCCCAGCCCTATTTTGCTCATCACTTTGAGTGGGGAAAGTAGCTTATTTTAAATGCTCACCAGTTCAAAATGAGCCTGTGGCATGGTGGCTCTGAATGGAGGAGAAGGCATGCTTTACTGGTAATATGTACGATAAAGACCTGCAATGGCCCTAGGGTAGAAGGGGGGGCACAGAGTTGCCTTTTCTTTCTGCCCTACTAATTCTCTCAGACCTTTACTAACCCCTACAAGGTTCACGGTTTGTGACTGTTCAGAGTGAATAGGTGCTTAGTTAGACCTGCTTTGGGTGTTAAAGTGTTTGGTGATTAGAATTACTCTTTTCTTTAAAATATCTGTTCCCTCTTTAATTGCTTCCTTTAACCTCAAGATTAGGCTTTTATTGCAGAATGAAATGCATGGGAGCCATTCAGTTTTACTTCATTACCTCTGTGGCTTAGAATGAACCGTCAGTAGAATTAAGAAAAATTGCATCATGGGGTTGGAGAATTGCCACCCAGGAAGTATTCTAGCCATACTACAGGAAAGATTCCCCTCATGGGATTTTTTTCTCAGTATAATTATAAAATCCCGAAGATAATATCATTAAGAAAAACTTATCCTATCAAAAGCATACCCCAAAATTCTTTTGATTAATCACAGTCTTAGGAATATTGGATACAGCAAAAGCAATTTAGAGTTGAGGGGAACAGTGCCCTCCCCACCTGGTCTAATTCACAGTTAGCAGCTAGGATCAAATCATTGGGCTCACACTGCTACTGCTTATTATCAGTGGACATGGTCATACTATCTGAGATCTCAGAATCGAACTCGTCATAATTTAAACTTAAAGATATGTTATTTTATATCAGGACATAAGAAAAGTTGCTTATCCCTCCCCTTCTACCCTGGGTTCACATAAACTATTGGAGTGCATGTTCTCCTTAAAGCAATGTTCCACTTTCTTTCAAGGATTCTGTTTCATAGTTCAGCTTTTGCTCTCTGTGTTTAGTGGGTAACTGGTGAGCACTTTTAATTAGAGTCCTCCCACTCCACCCCCAATAAGTTTTAAGTTTATTATGCAAATGAGGATAGAGAAACAAGATTATTTAACAAAAATATAGCTTCTATCAACAGAATTCCAGCCTAGTGTTTTGCCATTGTAATCAAAATTTATATTGGATATGAAAATGCAGAGTAAAAAATGTGATGGGTAATTTAGTTTTAAATTTTTTTGTAAAATCCTCAGAATATTATATGTTTAAAATGAAAAAAAAAAAACTTAAAATCAATTATGATTTCATATTTATATTTGCTAAAAATAATGCCAACAAGTCCATTATATTCAATATGTAGAAATGGTAAGTGCAGCTCACCTAAAAAATCACTCATAAACTGTTAAGCCTTTCAGGAGCCCTTGTTAAAATCTCAGGCATTCTGCTGCCACACGAAATGATGTGCTAGTCTTGAATCAAGAATCTCCCTTTTTCTTCATGCTGACATAAATAATGGTCTTTGTTCTTTCAGTCCTGTGTTTGGTACTCTCATGTACCAATTTATCCCACTTATGAGACCCTGTTTCATAATTTCCTGGGCAAAAAGTTTGGCCTGTTGTTTGGGGTTTTTCTTTGGCTTTTCCATAACAAAATCTAATTAGAAAAAAGTGTAAACTGTTATGAAAGAGTTTGAACAGAGGCTTCCAGAGTTAAGATTTGTTGGGTGTCTTGCTGGAAACTTGAGAGTGAGGATGAGGATCACTTGTGTTCTATCTTTCAAGAAGCAAGTTATACTTTTGCAAAGTGTCTGCAACATCTTGGGAATTAAAAAATATGAGTTTGACCAGCTGCCTATAAAGCTTCTAGAATGTTTTTTAAATGAATGAGAGGTTTTAGTACAGTGAAAATTTTGCTGTCACAGTGAGAAGTAATAACATTTATATTTTACATCTTATGAAATGCTAATCTGAGACTGTCCTTCTCGCTTAATATAAGTTTTTGCTTCAATATTTATTACTCCATAGATTTAAAATGTATTACCCTCTTGAAAGTAGCTGTAATTACTACTCTGTTTATTTAAAGGTATGCCTCCTATTAAGATTGTCAAGTATGGCTCAGAATTTATCTGTCTCTTTAAGTTCACTGGAGTATTGTCATCCTATGGAATATTGATGGAGCAAATGTTAACCAGGTTTTTAGAGGGTGGGAAATAATGCATATTTCACATTTTATTTAATGTACATCATGGTTAATAAGCTAGTTTGTATTCTTAAGGTTTATTTTAGCTAGAAATAATCAGTTTCCTCAGTCTGATTTCAGGGAATGCCTGAATTATTAAATCATCACATAATACAAGTTTTCACTGTTTCAGAGACATAATCATATTTGAAAATCCAAAATCTTTATAATTGTTTAATTTGAAAAACGTGGATTAAAATGTATAGCAAACTTACTAATACAAATTAATTGAGGAAAGTTTACTGTGAATTATGGAAATAACTTCCCAGAGAATTGCATGTATGACATATTGTTGTGTTCAAATAGGTATGAAAGTTTAAATGAGCGTAAAAAAATGGGTATCAAAGATATAATCCTGATCTTGTAGAAATTTGTAACAGTTGAGAAATGAAAAACTGCCTTATATTTCACATATTACTTTATGATATTTACTAAACATCTGGTGAAAGAATTTTTACGCTTATTTTAATAATGAAGAAACTGAACTTGCCCAAACTTAAATAACCAGTGTTCCAATTAACACTTTCCTTTAATGCAAAAATTTTTTTTTAATTTAATTGGAAAAATGTTTTTATAATAATTTCTAGAGAAAAACTTTTGCCTATTTTTCCTAATGTGTTTAGGTGACAGAATTGCAACAGTAATGAGCAGAGAGACATTTTTTAAAAGTAATTATTTTATGATATAGCTTCTAATAAAGAATTCTCTCAGGTTCTTTGAATACAAATAAAAATGTAGCTGTCAAATGATATTGAAATTCTGCATGTATAAACATTGGCAGAGCCCTTAGATTACCATAAATTGGTTTCACTTGACAGTCTTTCATAGTTGCTATTCTACTATTTGTTTCTGGCTTTTTTTTTTTTTTTTTACATTTTTAAAAAATTTTCTACATTAGATATAAATGTAATTCTACTCTCCTAGAAGCTATTTAGTGACCCAGCACAGTTACAGGACATTGTGCCTGAATAATAGACACCCGCGCTCTCTGATATTAATTAGAAGGGCAGAAGTCTAATAATAGTAAGAGCAGAGACTGAGACATCCCAATCATAGAAGTTCCTGTGGTTGGGAGAATGTCCAAAAAGGACAGACCTGAGTAGAATTTATGAACTCCTGTCAGCAGCATATCTCAAGTCAGGGCATCTAGTAGGTGCTCAATAGCTAAACCCTGATGGATTACATTTTCGTATTTTAAATTCTCAAAAAACAAAACTCCTACATTTTGGGAAAGTTTTGTTCACATACTTATTTTAGCATATAAATAGTATTTAATTCTAATACCATTTTCCATTAAAAATAAACATATCAAATGCAAAGTAGAAATAACATGTGCCACTTTTATACTGCAAGATCTTTTAAACCAGTAAGAGCATTTTTATATTGTATGATGTATAATACAACCATGAAATATAATAGTATTTAAAAAATAAACTAGGGTAGTTACATATGTGCAGTATATTATATTCAATACATCATTATAGTGTTTCTACTTTTTATTGACTTTTATGGACCATGGAAAATTACTTTTTTACTTAAAGTGATGGTGAACACAGTACAATTTGACCTTGAGATAGTTATTCTGATACCACTTCCATATGTAAATAGCTCTGTTGTCATTGTTCTCATTTTAAATGGTAATCTGTGTTACTATATTTTTATGACATTTTTATCTTAATTGCAGATAAAACTCAGAGGAAATTTGCACAGATGCTGCTTTGGAGAACTTTACAACCTGGGTTGCAGAACTGAGCCTTGGTAAACCTGTCTCTATTACAGTATGTTGCCATACATCTAATTAAGTGCATAAGGTCTTTGGCTTCAAGATCCATTGACCTTAAATAGAAATGCTTAGCACGTTTACCATATGTTTAAAATCTATTCTTTACCAATCAGTCCTTTTGTAGCTTTCTAAGTTCGTATTGATGGCTAATATACAAGAATTAATTTTTAATATTTTAATTGATTTCTTTAATCAGTTTCTCAACTTGTATTTATTAAATACTCAAACTCAGTATTACCTACTCAATGCCTTTTAAAAGAAAGTTATAATGGAGAAAAAAAATTGAGCCTTAAACAAATGGTTACTTCTGTATATTACCTCGTACCAGTGCTTCATCCTATTTGTAAAATTTTTCTCCTTTAAATGGTTGGTTAATACTTTGAGACTTTGTTTACGTGTGGCAGTGTTGTAAAAAAAACAATATCAGGTTTTCACCTGAATGGATGAAATATCCCTTTTCTTCAAGTGCAGTTTGTAATGTATTTTTGTAGTTAACATGTTCTGAAAGTCACAATTGGTATTTGAAATTGACTGTAGAGCATTTAGCTGAAGAGTTAAATATTTGATTCCATTAGGTTTTCACATGTGTTAATCTCATTTACAGCATCAAATTGCAGCAGTAACATTTTCCTTTCTGTTAAGATCTAAATTTAGTTATGACCTACTTAGCAATGCCTTTGAAAAGGGATATTGTATCCATGGTAAATTAATTGTATATCTAAACAGAGATAGCTCAGCTTTGCCTATCAGGCTTGTAATTGACATCTAATAGACTTCTGCACATGTAAAATTGAATTCAAGTAAAATCATATACACTTTTCTAGTTCTTAATATTTGTCTTTCCAAATAATAGTTTAAAGCAATATTGTTAAAGTTTTCTTGCACTATCACAATTGCTTTTTAGTTATTTTAAAGAAGCATGTTCGTAGTAGAGACGAAAATCTGTGTATCAGGAGGATAGCGCCAAGTCTCTGGGCTTTTTTTTTTTTTTTTTTTTTTTTTTTTCAAATGTGCTTCTAATAGCCATTGCCTTCCATGTTGTTTACCTAATCAGCACATTGTGTCTGAATACTTGAACATTTTATCAATAACACAGATATAGAAACAGAAAGAAAGGAAATTTTTAAGGAATAATCTTTTGGTTCAGTTTTAACATCATGATAAATGCTTTTTCTAGCAATGAATTTAACATTTTTGTAAGTTTGACAGTATTTTGGTTTTGGGTTTTTTATTTGATTTAGTTGTGTGCATTTAATTTGCAGAAGTTAATAACTGCAGCTCACCTACTGCACCAAAGTTCTTGATTTTAGGAGCCCAGCTTTAGTCATTTGAACATGCTTCTAAATAAAACAAAATTAAAAAAACCAAAACTATACTTTTCGTCTATAATAATAGCTCAATAACTTTGTCAAGGAAAGGTCTGATATATGCAGTGATGGTTTATTGAAGGGTGTGGCAATTTTAAATTTATATTGTGTGTGACGTTCAAATAAAGTGATATCTACATTCATGTGATTTATTGGTCAGCATGGCCATTAATTATTGCATAGAAATTGATTAAACTTTGATTTCCTTTTTTTAAATCGTGTTGCATTTGATTCCTGATCAAATTCCCTCAAAGTGAACCCTTGATCTTAAGTTTTAAATTTTATCTATCCTGAGATTATAAGGATAGAGGCAAAACATTGTTTCTTATTTATTAACTGCTTGAAATGAATATCTAATTTAAGTTTGCACTTTAATACCAAACTTAAAACCAAACACTCAAAGTTGGTTAAGTGATTGTGGTTCATCTTTATTAGCTGTGTGAAATCTAAAGGAATCAAATAATTCATGATGATTTAAATTTTCTGCAGATAGATTTTTTTATACAGTTTCTTTCCTATGGATAGTTTTTTTTTTCATTTCCTCTCTTTCTCCCTCTGGCTCCCTCCCTTTCTCCCTTCCTCCCTCCCTATCTCTCTCTGTCACTAACCTCAGCAGGAAATTTAACTTGAATTCACTTAGGATCACAGGAATCAGGGGAAAGTGATTTAAAGGTGGTTTCTCCAGCACATTTTAAGAAAAGGGACCAAAAGTTATTTTAGCTTCCTTAATAGATTGCATGTCAAGTTGCTTATTAGGAAAATAAATTAATATTAAATGCAATATATGTCTTGTCTTTACTATGGCATCTGTTTAGGAGTTGTTCAAATCACTGCAGTAGGGCTCTGCAAATAAAATCATGTAGCCTATTATGGATCTAATGTACTGTAACTTTATCAATAAAAGCTAAAAATCTCAAATAACAAGTACAAACATTGAACAATGATCTATAAAGATTTGTAAAAGTAAAATTTTTCCAATAGATTTCATTCTTGTCATTTTGTAAGACGACCCTGCAGTCCACCTGTTTGTAACTTTTTTAATAAAATAGACATATGTATTACTGAGGTTGATTTCTTGAATTATTTGCTGTATTGCTACTTATTCTAGATTTGCTAGTTTATAAATCTCTCATAACTGAAAGACATTACATTTTATGAAAATGATAATGGGTATTACAGTACATGTTTAAACAAGTTAAATGTTCACTTGTGTCCTTAGTCACTATTCTGGCATATGTGGGGGAAATTGTTATATATCTTGAAATGTGTGTTTAATCAATTGAATAACAAATAAATTAGAAATTATAAAAAATGGGTAAAAGAATAATACATATGAAGTGACCCCATACATCTGTTGGCTAGGAATTGTCCAAGTATTAGGTAGTTTCAGATGGTATTAAACAATATTATCAAATTTGAAATGCTTAATCAATTATTTTAATTATCATTTTGTTTTATCCAGTGAGAAGTTTAATAATGCACTGCCATAACTCAATGATTTTAAATTGATAAACTGAATAGATGTTTTAACCTCTAGGTTTTTTAAACTCAATCTTTTTTAAACAGTTGGACAGTTCTGTCTATCTGAATGTATATGAAATGGATTAATCTTTTTGTAAAAATGTTCATGCTTATATGCCTGTGTTATGATACATAGAAAATATCTTATATTACCATTGATTACTGGTCCTTAGTTGGGCACCAAACACCCCCATGTATACTTTTTTTTAATATAAATTTAAATTCTTTATTGTTTAAAGTATTACATATGTATCTTTTTTTTCCCCCCCATTGATTACTCCCTGGCCTCTCCCACCTCCCAACACAATCCCTCACCCTCCTACTGTCTGTGTCCATTACCCCATGTATACTTTACTAGATGCTGTCCTTGAAGTATTAAACCCTTTTCTACAATGACATGGACACTCATGATTTCAGGGGCCTCTCCCTTCCCTCTGAAGGAGTAGTATTCCTTCATTCAGCAAAATGTTAACATTTTTTTGTGTGTGTGGAGTGGGAGTAAGGAGAGATTTATTGATTGAGAATGTGCCACCCAAGAAGATGGGAGAACTTGTGGTGCCTCAAATCCATTTTAAGGAAGTACAATGTTCACACCTCTTTTATGTCAAGGGAAGGGGGAATGGGAGGGGCAAGAGGTGATTGACAGTAGACATCTGGCTGCCATCAGGATCCAAGAAAGATTTGACACAGGATTCCTGCAAATCTTTGATAAATAATCATTATTTTTGTACTTCTCAGGAGATGCACCTTCTGGTTAAGGAGCTGGTTTTGTAAAACTGAAGCAAGCAGAATTCCTCTAATGATTAGCATATTTATATGCAAGATTGAGCAGAAGCCTGAAGGCCATGGGAACAACTCAAGAGATGAACAGATGGAGTCACATAGGCCGGGCATTCCACTCTGTTATAATTACCCCCTTTTTGTTCATTCCTTAATCTTGAGGGAAATAGGACAACTGAGTCCAGGTTCAATTAAGAGGTAGGGTTAGCTTTAAGACTGAGTCAGATTTGTATGCCTATTGTGCCCCTCTTATCAGGTTCTCACAATGTTATGTGCTCATCTCTTTTTCAATGGTCCCTGAGTAAAGTTAACATTTTTAACCAAGTGAATAACAGAGAGGGGGTGAGAGGATGGAGTAGGGCAATGTTTCCCAAACTTTTGACATACGTGTACCCCTTGTGTAATTTTCGTAACGCTGAGTACCCCTCGTACTCACGAGAACGTAGAATTAGGCGCAGCTAAGCACGGTGCAGTGCATATCCCCACCAAACTTCGGTGCAGTGCGTACCCCCACCAAACTCTTCCCTGTACCCCTGGGGTACGCGTACCACACTTTGGGAAACACTGGAGTAGGGTAAGAGCTAAGGGATACTACCATGATGAGCCAAATAAGTGTTGAATATCAGTAGGGTACTCTGTCACAGCCAGGTGACCTTTGTTTCTTTCCCTTCTCTACCCTCTTCCTGTTCTTATCCAGGGAGAAGATTCATTTAGTCTTTACACTCCTCCAGGATATAGCAGCTTGGGTTCAAGATCCAAGGTTGTAAGACTTTTTGCTGAGAAAAGGGACCATTTTCCAGATAGGCTACTGCTTGCAAATATATCTATCATTTAAACCTTTCTGCTATCTGACTTCATTTTCCGTTTTGTTATTGATGAAACCAAGGCTCAGGAAAGTTATGACTTCAGATCATAAAGGCAAGGTCACACAATTAAAATGTTGTCAAAAGTTCTTTCAGACAAGCTATAAAACAATTCATCATTGGGTATAGTCAAATAGGTGCTGTTAAAATTAAAAAAAACTCATGGAAACAAGAAGTAAGAAATCACTTAAATCACAATGATAGTCCATATGTAACAATACTGTGGGTCTTATTTAAAAGTAATATATTTGTTATATTGCTAAGAGTTTGTATAAGACATAAGCTATTTTCATTATAACTATTTTTCTTTGGAAAGGCAATTGTCTTAAATCAGGATTTGGCAGCCTTTGGCCACTAGGAAGAATCCAGCCCAGTTAGTGCCAAAAAAACTGTAGCTAGATTTAGCAGCTGTATCCTGAATCTATTGCAGAGCTCAGCTGCACCCTTTTGCTACCTTAACGTATCATATTTGAATGGAGATCTGGAAGCACAGCTGATCCCAGAGACATCCTTTGTCAGCGGTGACCTACGTCTGTGCTTATAAGCATTACTATCTATACCTGCCCAAGATTCCGTATTCTCAAACCCAGTGGTCCTGCTATTATAATTCATGAGTTTTCCCCCATAGACTGTGAACTTGAATGCAGAGCTTTGCCTAAGTCCTCTCTTCATACACAGTGCTTACTTTCAGTGTAGTATAGGTGTTCAAAAATGTTTTTTTTTTAATTATATCACAATCAGTGTGGCAGATGGGTGTTCACTTTTCAGAAAATTCTAATTCAAACATTTCCTACTGTTCATTTTCATTTCTAGTATTTAGGTAACATGATAAAGACCTTTTCTCCCCCATCTTCATCCTTTGCAGCACTAAGTTTGTTGGTAGTTTTTTTGTTTTGTTTTGTTTTGTTTTTTGAGGGGAGTGGGTTGCCCCTTGTTTGCTTGGCTTTCTGTTTGCTTATAATAGAAGTACTTGTTTCTAGACTCACTTCCAAGGGAAATGTATACCAGAGAGAATTGGTCCATGAGGGCATAACGTAAATATGGATTGAAAGACCTTGAGTCTGAGATTAAATCCTCCAAGACTCTTGGGAGAAGAATACAATCAAGAAAGAGTATTTACTGTCCATCTCTGAATTTCCTTTCCCGTAGATTGCAAAGCTGACTCAAACCTATCCCAGCCTGATTCTTAGACAAGTCAGAGGAATGTTCATATTGGCTCCCAAAAGTCTCTCAAATATTTCCCCTTTAATGAGGCAATAATTCCTATTTTCCCTGCAAAACCTCAGGTGATTCCCCTACTATATCCCTGCAGTCATCCTCTCCATCTTTCCTTTAATCCTTGTTTCCATTCCCGTAGCATACCTATCAACTAACTTGTACCCCAATGTAACCAAACTTCTACCCTTCCCCTCCTTTTTTTTCTATATGAAGCTTAAGATAGTTTTATATGAGTAGTAAAACTAATAGAGGTAAGATTTCTTACTTAGGGTCCCCCAGTCTCGAGACTTAATATCAAGTCCTTTGACACCAATAGTTGGAGACGTTTTCAGGTTGGCCTTAAGCCAATTTAAGGTTATCCCCAAAATATCAGCCCTAATGTATATACTTCAATATCTGTGATCTGTGCAGTCTGCCATATAACTGGAGACTTTCTGATGCCCCAGAAAGTCCTCCAGGAATTGGCTCCTGAGACTCTACAGTCTAGATTAGGGGTGTCGAACTCAATCAGAGAAGGGGCCAAAATCTAAAATCCAGCCTAAATCGCGGGCCGAATGGTTTACTGAACAGTCATAAACTGTCATTGTGATGGAAACGCAGCGGAGTGCAGTGAAGACAGCGCGGTGCGGGCCACATTGCAAGGCCTGGCGGGACGGATTTGGCCCGCGGGCCTTGTGTTTGACACATGTGGTCTAGATACTTAGACTCATGCTGTAAGCTCCAGGAAATGTCCTGAAATTAGTAGTTTGAAGCTCCTTCCAGCTACCCTAAAGTATAGGCGGGGGTGGGGCATGGGATGGGTATGATGGAGGAAAGACTTAAGCCATGTTGAACTTTTCTTGGAGCTTGAAAGTGGATATGTGTCAAATCTACAATTGAGAAATATCAAGATATCTGAGGGTGCTGACCCTTCAGTGAATTCCAGTTTGGGGGTCATTGTTCCTCTGTTTAAGAGGTAGCACCGGGAAGCCCTAATACCAGTAGACACAGTTTTTGTGATTTCCCTCGAGTCCCTCTTTTGGACATTTCTATGGCTAGCCTTAGAAAAATCCCCAGATGAGGTAGAGACAATATGCTGTGCCTCAAGATACCTCTACAAGTGTTTTTGGTCTTTTGCTCAGGCCCCAAAATACACAGAACGGGAGGAGTGGATATATAAAAGGTAAACGCAAGGCTTTTATTACACGGCTTGGTTGCAAGCTGAGTCCACAGCAGGTGCTTGAGTCCCACTCACTATGCCCTGGAGATTAAAGCCCTGGCTCTCTAACCCAACAGAAGTCTGAGCTATAAGCTTTTCACTCTCCAGCTGGCTAAAAAGAATAGTTGCAATGACCTCAGAATGGAACTCTGGCCCAGAAAAGAGTGACTTCCCTTTATCAGTAAATAGTTGCTTGGTGAGAAAGATAACTTTTCTAAACAAAAAGGGACAGGATGGTCAGTGCCTTCGTTTAACTCCATTTAACTGAACTTCTAAGTATGTGCCACGCATTGTGCTATGAGTGAAGTTTATAAGAGGAATGTAATACGGCCTTATCTTCTGGGGGAGCTTGCATTCTTGTCTGGGAGACGACCTTGCAAGCAATAATTATGAAGCAGTGTGATGTATCCTCTAATATCAGCATGTACCAGCCGCCAGGGAGCCCACGGTAGGAAAATTTGTTCTCTGTAGGGTTCAAGAGAAGGTCAAAGGAAGTTACTTTATGAGTTGATTCTTGATGGCTGAGAAGGAATTTGCACTCAGGGCATTTTAGATAGACTTCAGGGAAGGAGACTGAGAAAAAGTATGGACCCTGAATATTCCTGGAAGGCTCTGAAGGCCTTGAATTAGCAAGTGTTGCAAACCGGGTAGGCTGAACACAGTAGAAAGAGGAGATGGGACATGAGGCTGGAGAGCAGCACAGGCTGCAATATGAGGGTCTTGAACATTAGAGGAGTTTTCCTGGCAGGGATGGAGAGCTGCTGGCAGGCTGCAACAGGAGACGAGCAGAAATAGGTGATTTAGAAAAATACCAAAGTGGAGGATAAACTGTAGGTGATTTGCCTGAGACTAGGAGACCTATTAGACCACAACAATTATATAAATGAGAAAGAGCAGTAATAGGGCAAAATTATGGTGATAAATTTGCCTCAAAATATGAACTCAAGTCACAAATATGATCTTATAAAATTATTCTGCTCAAAGTTTTCTCTTGATTCCCCAGGATATATGGCATAAAGCAAGGACTTTCAGATTCTAACTTGGCCTATCTCTATAACCTCATTGTTTTCTATGCCTCCTTTCAGAACCTACGATCTAGTCCCAATGACTCCAAACTTGTTGCTGGTTTCCATGGCTAGTTCCCAACAAGCCCTAACCATTCACATTTCCATACCTTTGCAGGAACTATTTCCATCAAAATATTTTCTTTTCAATGTCCTCCCATAGGGAATTCTTACTCATTCTTCAAGACATACAGTTTCTGTGGATCCCTGATCTCCTTCCCGCCCTCCCTCCCTTTTCCTCCTCTCCCTCTTCCCTCTAGTGTGCATAGCATCTAGTGAATATTTACCACCTTATTTCAAACTAATCTATTTACATGGCTGTCTCCCAAACAAGACAATCAACTTCTCTTAGAAAAAATGGATTCTTTTGCACCAAGCACATCATTAGACGTATAGAGGGGTTCAATGAATGCTGAGTGATGAAATTAATTTTGATAGTTGAATTGATAAGACTACACGTGATTATTGGTTAATAATGAAGAAGATTAGAACCTAAGTAGTTTCTAGTTTGAGTAAATGGACAGTCCTAAATAATCTGGTGTCCTCATAGTTTCCCCTGCCTCTACTCCTCAACCACTCTAATCCTTCCTTCATAAAGTAGACAGTGATCATATACAAATGTAAATATATTCCCGATTCTTCCCCAGCATAAAACTCCCCAATGGCTCCTTATCATTATCAGATTTAATCTCAACTTCATAGCATGGCCTGACCCTTGCCAACTTGTCCATCTCAGATTCCTGTTTTTCATGTCATCACATCTTTGCTTTAATATCATATGCCTTTGTAGTTTTTTTGCATTCTCTCTCATGATTTTATGCATTATCTTTCTTCAATATGAAAGTCTTTTCCTATTTTTATTTGCCTATTTCCCACTCATACATTAAAGTTGCTTATTTGTCTCCCTTTTCTATTATATAAGCTAAGCTCTAAAGGGAAATGATTATGTCTCATTTAATAGTTACCTCAGTACTTATCACAAAACAGGTATTCAGTAAAGATTTGTTGAACTGAATTTAACTGGGTAGATAATGATACTATTACTAGAGCTGTCATAAAGCAGGAGGTGGTGGTAGGAGTAGTTGAGAATATAGTAGGTGGTGTGATTTTAGTATGTGAATTACCCATGTCTAAGGACATACAGGTGGGAAGGTACAATGGGAAATTTCCATGATATCTCTAAGGACAAGCTTCTATCTGTGCCCATTCATGGAGTGACACCAAAAGCAGATCCAATCACTGTTTCTAGTTAAGCTGGGTGATGTCAGCCTCCAACATACATCAATACCAAATCCACACCCAATGCAGAAAAGTCAAATTTCTGGTTTTCTCTGCCTTTTTCTCTGTGCTTGAAGGTGGGGATTGTATATAGAAGGTAAGGATTTGTTTTCTTCCATCAGCCTCAATCAAGGTTTTAGCCAAAGTCAAAGTTAATATAGGCTTCTGAAAGCCTTTAAATCTTTGCAAACTATGTATGCAAATTTCTGCCCTTCTCCAAATCAGAATGCTTCTTACTCTTAAAGAATATGTCTTTTCCCATCTTTTATGTGTATATTTACATCGGTGCCCAAATATCTTTCTTTGATGTAAGCAGATACTTACAGGCTTCACTTTCTTTTTATTTCTTATCTCCAGTTTGTTTGTTTTTCCATTTTTTATTAAGGTATTATATGTGTACATATCTTACCATTGCCCCACCTCCCAAACATGCCCTCACCCCACAGAGTTTTGTGTCCATTGGTTATACTTATATGCATGCACACAAGTCTTTTGGTTGGTTGATCTCTTATCTCCCTTATCTCTCCCTAATCTTCCCACTGTAATTTGACTTTCTGTTACTGTCTTTGTATCTATCAGTTTGTTCAGCAGATTATAATTTTCTTTATTGTCCATAAATGAGTGAGATCATGTGGTATTTTTCTTTCATTGACTGGCTTATTTCACTCAGCATGATGCTCTCCAATTCCATCCAGCTGCTGCAAATGGTGAGAATTCCATTTTTTGGCAGCATAGTATTCCATTGTATAGATGTACCATAGTTTTCTGATCCAGTCATCTGCTGATGGGCACCTAGGCTGTTCCCAAATCTTGGCTATTGTAAATTGTGCTGTTATGAACATTTGGGTGCATATATCCTTTCTTATTGGTGTTTCCAGTTTCTAAGGATATATTCCTAGGAGTGGGATTACTGGGTCAAGTGGGAGTTCCATTTTTAGTTTTTTGAGGAAACTCCATACTGTTCTCTACAGTGGCTGCACCAGCTTACATTCCCACCAGCAGTTCACACATTCCCACCAGCAGTGCACGAGTGTTCCTTTTTCTCCGCATCCTTGCCAACACTTGTCGTTTGTTGATTTGTTGATGATAGCCATTCTGACAGGTGTGAGATGGCATCTCATTGTCCTTTTGATTTGCTTCTCTCGGATAATTGGTGACTTTGAGCATGTTGTCATGTGTCTCTTGGCCTTCCTTCTGTCTTCTTTCAAAAAGATTCTATTTAGGTCCATTGCCCATTTCATTATTGGATCATTTATCCTCCTTTTTGCCTGTAGATGTTGGAGATTAAACCTTTATCAGTAATAACATTTGCAAATATGTTCTCCCATACAGTGGGATTTCTTATTGTTTTATTGATAGTTTCTTTTGATGTGAATAAGCTTTTTACTTTGATGTAGTCCCATTTATTTATTTTCTCTTTAGCTTCCATTGCCCTAGGGGGCAGTATCAGTGAAGAAGTTCTTTTGGCATATGTCTGAGATTTTGCTACCTGTGGATTCCTCTGGTATTTTTATGGTTTCCTGTCTTATGCTTAATTTCTGTATCCATTTTGAGTTTATTTTTGTGTAAGTTGGTGGTCTCATTTCATTCTTTTGCATGTATCTGTCCAGTTTTCCCTACACCATTTTTTGAAGAGACTGTCTTGACTCCATTGTATGTTCATGCCTCCTTTGTCAAATAGTAACTGAGCATAGTGATTTGGGTTGATATCTGGATTCTCTATTCTACTCCATTGATCTATATGTCTGTTCTTGTGACAGTACCATGCTGTTTTGAGAACAGTTGCTTTGTAATACAGCTTAAAATCTTGTATTGAGATCCCTCCTACTTTGTTCTTTCTCAGGATTGTTGTGGCTATTTGGGGTCTTTTTTTATTTTTTATTCCAGATGAATTTTTGAAGAGTTCTTTCTAGGTCTGTGAAGTATGCCATTGGTATTTTAATGGGGATTACATTGAATCTATATATTGCTTTGGGTAATATGGACATTTCAATGACATTGATTCTACCAATCCATGAACATGGTATGTTCTTCCATCTGTTTACATCCTCCTCTATCTCTTTTCAGTGTCCTGTAGTTTTCCGTGTATAGGTCTTTTACCTCCTTAGTTAAGTTTATTCCTAGGTATCTTAATTTTTTTGGTGCGATGGTAAATGGCATTCCTTTTTTAGTCTCTGTTTCTGTAAGTTCACTATTGGTGTATATAGAAAGGCCATAGATTTCTTGGCATTAATTTTGTATCCTGCTACATTGCCAAATTTATTTATTAAGTCTATTAGTTTTTTGATGGAGTCCTTTGGCTTTTTTTATGTACACTATCATGTCATCTGCAAATAAGGTCAGTTTTACTTCTTCTTTTCCAATTTGGATGCCTTTTATTTCTTCTTCTTGTCTAATTGCAATGGCTAATACTTCCAGTACTATGTCAAACAGGAGTTGTGAGAGTGGGCATCCCTGTCTTGTTCCTGTTTTTAGGGGAACTGGGTTTTTTTGTGTGTGTTTTTTTTTTTTTTTCCCATTGAGAATGATGTTAGCTGTGGGTTTATCATATATAACTTTTATTATGTTTAAGTATGATCCTTCTATTCCCACCTTGTTGAGAGTTTTTATCAAGAAGGAGTGTTGGATTTTGTCAAATACTTTTTCTGCATCAATTGATATGACTATGTGATTTTTATCTCTCAGTTTGTTTATGTGATGTATCACGTTAATTGATTTGTGGATATTGTACCATCCTTGCATTTCTGGGATAAATCCTACTTGGTCATGGTGTATGATCTTTCTAATGTACTGCTGGAGCCGATTTGTTAGAATTTTGTTGAGGATTTTGGCATCTATGTTCATGAGGGATATTGGCCTATAATTCTCTTTCATTTTGTTGTCTTTATCTGGTTTTGGTATTAGGGTGATGCTGGCTTCATAGAAGGAATTTGGAAGTGTTCCTTCCTCTTGAATTTTTTTTAATAGTCTGAGGAGGATAGGTTTTAGTTCTTTCTTAAATGTTTGGTAAACTCTCCTGTGAAGCCATCTGGCCCTGGGCTTTTGTGTGCCAGAAGCTTTTTGATGACTACTTCAATTTTTCAATAGTTACCGGCCTATTAGGATTCTTCCTGATTGAGTTTTGGAAGGTTATATTTTTCCAGGAATCTGTCCATTTCCTCCAGGTTGTCCAGTTTGTTGGAATAGAGTTGCTTGTAGTATTTTGTAACAATCCTTTGTATTTCGGCAGGGTCTGTTGTTATTTCTTCTCTTTCATTTCCTATTTTGTTTATTTGGGTCCTCTCTCTTTGCTTCTTGGTGAAATCGACTAGAGGTTCATCAATTTTGTTTATCATTTCAAAGAACCAGCTCTTGGTTTTGTTGATTTTTTGTATTATTTCTTTGGTCTCTATGTCATTTATCTCTGCTCTGATCTTAATTATTTTCTTCCTTCTGCTTACACTGGGCTTTTCTTTTTGCTCTCTTTCTAACTCTTTGAGTTGTAGGGTTAGGTAATTTATTACCAGTGTTTCTTGTTTTTTGCAGTAGGCTTGTAGGCTATGAACTTCCCTCTCAAGACTGCTTTTACTGTGTCCCATAGATTTTGGATTGTTGTGTTTTCATTGTCATTTGTTTCCATGATGTTTTTTATTTCTTCCTTGATCACTCTGGTAACCCAGTCATTGTTTAATAGCATGCTGTTTAGTCTCCATGTGTTTGATTTCTTTGGATTGTTTGTATTGTAGTTGATTTTATTGTAGTTGATTTCCAGTTTTATGACACTGTGATCTGAGAAGATGCTTGATATGATTTCTATCTTCTTGAATTTGAAAAGACTTTACCTATGTCCCAACATATGGACTATCTTTGAAAATGACCCATGTACACTTGAGAAGAATGTATATTCTGTGGCTTTGGAATGAAATGTTCTGAAGATGTCAATTAATTCCATCTGATCTAGTGAGTCATTTAGGTTTGATATTTCTTTGCTGATTTTTTGTTTAGGGGATTTGTCCAACAGTGATAGTGGGGCATTAAAATCTCCTACTGTGATTGTATTGCTGTCAATCTCTCCCTTGATATCCTCCAGGAGTTTTTTATTTATTTTTTTATTTTTATTTATTTATGTATTTGGGTTCTCCTATATTGGGTGCATATATGTTTACTAAAGTTATTTTTTTGTTGGATTGCTCTACTTAAGATTGTGAAGTGGCCTTCCTTATCTCTTATGTCTTTCACTTTGAGATCTAATTTGTCAGATATAAGTATTGCTACCCCAGCTTTTTTTTTTTTTTTCATTTCCATTTGCCTGGAAAACCTTTTTCCATCCCTTCACCCTCAGTTTGTGTGCGTCTTTGTTTCTGAGGTGGGTTTCTTGTAGACAGCAGATATATGGGTCTTGTTTTCTTATCCAATCTGCTACCCTATGTCTTTTGATTGGGGCATTTAATCCATTTACATTTAAAGTTATTATTGATAAGTACTTATTTATCACCATTTTTACTCCATACCCCTGTGTTCTTTCTTTGCTTCCTATTTCTTTCCTTTATGAATGTATGTATTTATTTATTTATTCTTAATTTACAGCAGACCCTTTAGCATTTCTTGCATTGCTGGTTTGGAAGTGATAAATTCCCTTAGTCCTTTTTTGTCTGTGAAGCTCCTGATTCCACCTTCAATTTTGATTGATAGCCTTGATGGGTACAGTATTCTTGGATTCATAACCTTCCTTTGCATGACTTTGTATATTTCATTCCATTCCCTTCTGGCCTCATGAGTTTTTGTTGAGAAAACAGTTGCTAGTCTGATGAGGGTTCCTTTATATGTAACTTTCTGTCTCTCTCTGGCTGCTTTTAAGATTCTTATTTTGTCATTGGTGTTTGCCAGTTTAATTATAATGTGCCTTGGTGTCAGTCTTTTGGGATTCATTTTACTTGGGACTTTGTGAGCTTGAATTTGTATGGGTTTTTTCTTCCCTATATCAGGAAAGTTTTCTGTCATTATTTCTTGAAACAGGTTTTCTATGCTTTCCTCAGTTTCCTTTCGTTCTGGAACCCCTATTATGTAGATGTTTTGATTTGTGTTGTCCCAAAGTTCCCTTAGGCTCTCCTCCTGTTCTTTTTATTTATTTTTTTCTAGAAGCTGCTCTACTTGGGTATTTTTTCATCTTGTCTTCTAGCTCACTGACGCGGTCCTCTGCTTCTTCTGATCTACTCTTGATGCTTTCTATTGAGTTCTTTACAGCAGTGATGTCATTTTTCATTACTTCTTGTCTCTTCCTCATTTCCTCTTGGTTCTTACTCATATTGTTGAATTTGTCTTCCATTCTTTTCAGCCACCGTATGACCATTTCTCTGAATTTTTGCTCTGATAGGTTGCTTGTCTCTAATTCGTTTACTTCCTTTTCTAGTGATTTCTGCTTTTCTATCATATGCAGGCTGTTTCTTTGTCTCCCCATGGGCTCTCTTCTCAGGATGTCTGGTTATGTAGTTCTCTCTCTCCTGCATTGATTTAAAGGTACAAAATATAACACAACCAAGTACAACACACAAGGTACTGAACAGCGATGTATTCTTGATATTAATAACCTCCAATAATGGTAACCACAAGAGAAAGGAAAATTAGGGGGTAGGAGAGATAGAAGAGTAAAAAGAAAAAAAAACAGGAGTGTCAAAATGAAATTGGGAAAAGGAGCAAAAAAATAAGAGAGACTAGAACGAGACTAAGAGAGAATCGATGAACAAACTATATATATGGAGAGGAAACTTCAATAGAACAACAATTAACCACAGCAAATGCACACAACAAGTACTTGGAGATTAATACAACCTACAACACCAACTAATATCAAGTGAGGAAACGGGAAGCAGTAGTAAAAAACAAACTAAAACACAGCAAACAAAAACATACAATCAAACAAAAAGAATAAGCAAAACAATCACAAAAAAGCATACAACTTTGATATAGTTAACATTCAACAAACAACTACAAAAGGAGAGAGAAAAACAATTTATTTTTTATTTTTTTAGGACAGCAAAAAGGGATGTTTGTATGTACTTGGAGCAGGGGGCTGGAAATTAGATATATATAAGTGGGGTGAAATTTTAGCAGGGGGTAAACAGAAATAATAGGGAAAATCTAGAGCAGGAAAGGGTTAAGATAAACAGGACACTAAAAGAGGAAAGGTTAGGAAGAGAGAGATGGCATAAAGGTAGAGTTGAGATAGAATAAAGCGATGGTGAAGAAAAGGTGAAAATAGACTGTAGAACACTAATCCCAAAGTAAAATAAAGAGCAAATAATATGACACTTAAAAAAACAAAATAAAAAAACAAAAGTAAATAAAATAGAAAACGTAAAATAGTAGTAATAATCTTGATTACAAATAAAAATGTAATAATTAAAACATAAAATCAAGTGAGGAAAAAAGAAATAATGGTTTCTTGAGTAAATGATGCAAATAATGAAAATAAAAACAAAAATTTAAAAATTTAAAAAAATGTGCAGTAGTAAAGGTCATTCACTTCCTCTATTGTTCTGTTTGGCACGCCTGTTTCCCATTCTGGACAGTATTGCAGTTCACTGTTCCTCAGTGTTGTAATCCAGTACTGATTTTTAAGCAGATAGTTCCTTAATTTCTGGTGTTCTTTTATTTTTTAAGGTCAATTTTTGATTCAGCCTCTGGGTGGCAGTGTTTCTGGGTTGACTTCTAGGTCTCTAAAGCCTCTCTAGCTTTTTTTTTTTTTTTTTTTTTACTCTGTGACACTCAACCGGTCTGTGGAGGTTAGCAGGCAAGTCCCATCAGACTGCACTCCCCTGAAACTCGCTAGCTATCCCTCTGCATCAGATCAAAACGGGTTGCTTTTTAGAGATCCCCCCTATTAGGAGCCCCTTCTACAATCCTCAGTCACACTAGCCCAACAGCCTGAGGCTTCTCCTTATAAACACCTTCCTGGTCCTCCAGCTTCCATGCGCCTTGTGCGCGCCTCTGTCTTCCGCCAGGACTCACCCTATCCCCACGAAATCTGACCTTTCCGTGGTGCAGTGGAGAGCTCCTTTGAGTCCAGGTGTTCATGCCACATGGGACCGGTGTTCTGGGGCTCACAGCTGCATGGCAGTCACTGTGTCTATGGATATATAGTCCTCTGACAAAATCCACTTTTCTTTTAAAGATGGTGAGATTTCCCTGTCCAAGCCCGTAGGTAGCTCTGGGAGGGTGGACCCAGCCCTGCCTCATTAGGAGACCAATCAATTTATATTGTAATTTACATTGTAGAACTATAGCATAGAAAATACAAGGCAGCTACTTCTAAAAGACCTTATTTGACTCACAGAACAGGACTTCCCTACAGTTCTGCACTATGCTACCTCAGGACCTTCACCACACCTAAGCATCAGATCTCACTACCATCAGGATCTTTTACAACCTTTACCACAATAGATTCTGTCAGTTCATCAAGATCCTAAAAGTTAGTACATAGAAGAAAATTCCATTTTTACCTTTTTTATCTAAATCTTATGTTCTTCTGTATATCCTAAAACAAATAGATTACATATAATTTTTATTCTGATTCCATGACACTCTGAAGGCGTTTTAATCATCTTATAGCCTATCTCCTTGATGATATGTTAAAGTTAAATCACATGGCCTCAAGGTCTAATCAGTCAATGTGCTTCTTGAAAATAATTTGCTATTAATCATTATTTTAAAATTTTTTCACAAAAGAATAGTAACGGGAGCTTCAGTTTCAGCATTCATGAAAATATATTATAAAGTTATAGTACTTAAATCAGTATGATACAACTGTAAGACTAAGCAAATTAGTGAGCCACAAGGATCATTCCTCAAAAGAACTCTTGTTTATAAAACAATATATTATAACTCATTAAAATATGTGAGGATTGAAAACATATATTTTTATATCCCATATGTGAGTATAATCATATGGTTCTTGCTTTTTTCTGTCTGATTTATTTTGCTTAGCATGAAATTATCAAGCTCCATCCATGTTGTCACAAATGGCAGTACTTTATCTTTTCTTATAGCTAAGTATTATTCTGTTGTATTTATGCACCACATCTTCTCTATCCAATAATCTCTCAAAGGACATTTTGGTTGTTTCCATGTCTTGGCCACTGTGAATAATGCTGTAATGAACATAGGGGTGCATAAATCTTTGCAAATAAATTCAGATAGATATTCAGAAGAGTGGTTGCTGAGTCATAAGCAGCAAATGAACAAACAAGACAAAAAAACAAACAAAACTCATTGACACAGACAACAGTATGGTAGTTACTAGAGGAAAAGTGCATGAGGGGGGTAGTAAAGGGTATAGGGGATCAAATATATGGTTACTAAAGGAGATTTGACTTTGGGTAGTAAACATACAATATAATATACAGATGATATATTATGGAATTATACAATTGAAACATAATTTTATTAACCAATGTCACCACAATAAATTTAATGAAAATTAGAAAAATTATACAACAAATGATGCTGGGTAATCAGTTAACTATTTTGGTGATTGATCACTTAGAGCTTCATCTCACAATATATCAATATATCAATGTAAAATTCAGAAGGTTGTAAAAATAAATATGAAAAACTAAACCAAAAACTATAGGGGAAAAAAAACAAACGATTATTCATCAGCTTCCCTGTAAAGGCAAAAAAAAAAAAAAAAAAAAAAAATAAGTATATAAAAGGTGATGGAATTAAGAAGTACAAATTGGTAGTTACAAGATAGTCATGGGGATGTTAAGTTCAGCATTGGGAATATAGTCAGTAATATTATAATAACTATGTATAGTGCCAAGTGGGTTACTTGAATTATTGGGGGATCACTTTTATAATTATATAATTATCTAGCTACTATGCTGTATACCTAAAACTAATATAAAGTAATATTGAATGCTAACTTTAATTGAAAAATAAAACTTTAGAAAAGCTATGGAGGAATAATAAAATATATGTTTTAGATTTAGCTATATTTTTAAATCTTGGAAAATAATTGTAATAAATATGATGGACAAGGGGTTAATAGCATTAAAATACTAAAAAAAAAAAAACCTCATATATAGAGAAAAAACTGAAAGCCTCAAAATAAGATTGGACAAAGATGAATTTCATAGAAAAACATGTATAGCCCAGTTGGTGTGGCTCAGTGGTTGAGCGTTGACCTATGAACCAGGATGTCACCATTCAATTCCCAGCCAGCGCATATGTCCAGGTTTCAAGCTCAATACCCAGTGAGGAGCATGCAGGAGGCAGCTGATCACTGATTCTCTCTCATCATTGATGTTTCTATCTTTTTCTCCCTCTCCCTTCCTCTCTGAAATCAATCAATCTATATATATAAAAGCCTAAGTAACCAGTTGACTGACCAGCAAATAATTATGATGCACACTGACCACCAGGGGGCAGATGCTCAATACCAGAGCTGCTGAGCACAGCAACTTTGCAGTGTCCTCTCGCACTCCGGGACCCCTTGGGGGATGTTGGACTGCCGGTTTCAGCCTGATCCCCACAGGCCGGGCCTAGGGACTCCATGCACTGGGCCTCTAGTAAAAATATATTTAAAAAGAAAAAGAAGAGATAGAAGAAAGATTACTTTTTTAAAAAAGAAAAACGTGTATATGGCTACATATAAAAATTTTCAAGTTTATTGGTAACAAAATATATGCAAATAAAACAACAGAGAAAAAATGTATGTTTAAATTAACTTGTCTTTAAAACTCCTCTTATTATTTTAACAATTAATGATTCTTTATCCCACATTTTTATCATTTTCTTTGCTCATCAACTCTTCTTGGAATTCAAGCCTTCCATCTCAAATTGAAGATGATCTTTGGCCTAGAATACACAGACTTTAGCATTTCCTTTATTGAAAGTCTGCTAGTGGCAAAGTCTCTGAATTTTTGAAAACTGTTTTTCCTTCTCTTTATTCAAAAATTTTTGTTGGGTATATAATTCTAGGTTGGCAGTTATTTTCTCTTACCAAATTGGTGATATCATCCCCAGGACTTCTGGGTTTTCTTGTTGCTATTACAAAGTCAGCTATAAACTTATCTCTTTTACAAAAATATTATGATTTTAACCTATTGTTAAACTCGTATATTGATTTTTAAACTTTTAAAATTTTAAATGTTATTTGGTTCTTTTTAATAGGTTTTTGTTCCCTAAAGATACCTTAGAGTTTGATTTTCTTGTTGTTGTTGTTAATCCTCACCCGAGGAAGAGAGGGAGGAAAAAGGAGAGAGAGAGAGAGAGAGAGAGAGAGAGAGAGAGAGAGAGAGAGAGAGAGAGAGAGAGAGGAAGAAATATCTATGTGAGAGAGACAAATAGATTCATTGCTTTTTGCACGTACCCTAGCAGGACCATTGATCAAACCTGCAACCCAGCTATATGTCCTTGATCAGGAATTGACCCACAACCCTTTGGTGTGCAGACTGATGCTCCATCCATTTAGCCACATTAGCCAGGACTAGAGTTTGACTTTTATTTCCTTAAGCATATTAAGCAGAATAATTTCTAATTTGTATCTGATAATCCCGATAATCCCAATATCTGAGGTTTTAATGGATCTGTCCCTCTTGCCTATTGTTCCTTATTCATGTGTAGTTACTTTTGGCTCTTATCTGCTCATGGCCTTGGATACAAATGTGTTTTCCCAGGGAGGATGTGTGTTCACTTCTTCCTGGTTCAGGAGGCAGGGGCACTTTTTTCCTAGGAACACATTTGTAGGGAGCGGTTATAGGGTTAAGCCTTGGACTGACCTGCTGGCAAAGTCGCAATCAAGTCCCAGCTTAGAGGTCACAGTCCTCTAAGAATAAAGCTTGATCTTGTAACTGCTCCCTAGATCTTTCCTGGGTAGCTACTGGGCTGTGGGAGGGGCAGCAAGTGCTGCCAAAACAAGTGAAACTTATAAGAACATTGTAAATTACCTTGTTTGCCCCTGACTAGAAATAAAGCATCAGCTTTGCAGTCTGGTTCTGTTCTCTGGCCTCAGCAAGGCACAGAAGATCCACCTAGACCCATATTATTCTCTTATCTGTCTTTTTTCTTCATCCTTCACTGGCCCTCCCTCAGGCTCGCTGAATCCTTGACTGTGCCTCTGTGGCACACACATTGGGCTAAATTCACATCTGGAACTTTTTTTTTTCATGCAGTCAATGTGAAGTTAGGACATAAATCTACACAGAGCTGTATTGTGGTTACAACTTTTCAGAGATGGTCCCCCCTTTTCTCTTCAACCAGCTGTGATAGGTGATAACGAAAATTTTCATACATTTTCCTGAGAATGAGTGTTTATTTATAGTTCACCCTTATAATGAGAATATAGACATTTGGGATACTATTATAAATATGTGGGAACAGGGACTCCTAATTAAACTCTCCATCTTGGTAGGGCCCGAGCCTTATATTCTATCCTTGTAGAGAAATCCCACATACACAAAAATGAAAGCTTAAGTTGCAATTGTTTGGCAAATGTGCTTACAAAAAAAAAAAAAAAAAATTAGCTTCATTGCTCAGCTTGCATCTTTGAGTCACTGCCGTAAGTTAGATTTGGGTTTGTTGGCTCCTGTACTATCTTATTATGTTTTTGATGTTTTAAAGAAGGTACACATTTTTTACTTTATCCAAAACTTTTCATTGTTTCCTATTTGTAGAATCTGTATAAATACCTAGACAGTTGTATTATTGAAACCTGAAACTAAAACATATATTTTATTATGAATCAAATTAACAAAGATTTTATAAAAAGAAATTTTCACTATTAGCAAACATTTGGTGAAAAGAGTACTCACACAATACTGGTAGTGCTGTACATTGAGTGTAAATTAGCTCAATATTAAATAAAGAGCAGTTTAGCTCAATATTAAATAAAGGGCAGTTTAGAAGTATATATCTAAGACTATTTTTTAATATATTTTATTGATTTTTTACAGAGAGAAAGGGAGAGTGATAGAGTTAGGAACATTGATGAGAGAAACATTGAGCAGCTGCCTCCTGCACACCTCCTACTGGGGATGTGCCCACAACCAAGGTACATGCCCCTGACCAGAATCAAACCCGGGACCTTTCAGTATGCAGGCTGATGCTCTATCCATTGAGCCAAACTGGTTAAGGCCTAAGACTATTTTTTAATGTTTATATGCTTGAGTGAATAATTCCACTTTCAATAATATGCAATTGTAACTAAGCAAAAAGGCACAAAAATGTATATTTGAGGATGTTTATTGAAATGCTAATTATAAAAGCCAAAATCTCATGCTATATCCATACATTTAAATACTATGCAGTCATTTATTAATAATATATTTAAATAGAATATGTAATGACATGGGTAGATGTTCTTTATATAAGATTTAGTGATAAAATCAGACCACTAAATTATATATACCAGCATGATCCTACTATATATGTATGTGTATATACACATAGAAATGCATCAAAATGTTAATGGGAATATATTACTTTTTACTATGCATATTAATTTATGTTAAATAATTTTATTTCCTTCTTTAAGAATTGTTGTATTATAAGTATTCTTTAGGCTATATATATATTTTTTGTAATCAGAAAAAAAGTTTTTCTAAAGTAACACATTAAGATTAACAGTGACTATTTACAGTAATTATTTTAGAGGTTACTGTTCTTATTATACAAAGAACTTACATAAATCTAAGAAAAGCCCTAAAACTCTACATATAAAGATATTCTTATGTTGATTCTCAATAGCACTTTGAGTCCTTTGACCCTAAATTCAATGGTATAACCAACATTGAAGAGAATTCTTTCTGGCTAGCTAAAGAAATGGATTTTCTTTTACTCAAGGGAAAACCACCTCACCTCTTAAGCAAAAAAAAAAACAAAACAAAAAAATAAAACTATGGCTACACATCGAGCTCTATTCTTTATATGACACTAGGGGCCCAGTGCATGAATTCGTGCACCTTGAAAGGAACTGTGGGCCGAGAGGCTGTGGTGGACACAGGGGTGGGTCTCAGCCCATCCTCCGCGCCCCAACCCAGTTCCTCCCACTGCAGCCCCCAGTCCTCTGTCTCAGGTGCAGAAGCCCTCAGGGGTGATCAGGACCAATGCTGGGTGCCAGCAGTGGGTGTGAGCAGGGCCATCACTGGCAGCGGGTGCAAGAGGCTGCTGCTAGCCCCAATTGCTCCTCAGGAGCAGGAGGAGATAGAGAAGCTGGGTGGGACCTCTGCATGCAGGAGCAAAGAGTTTTCAGTAACCACCAGAGGCTCACCCTGATGACAGTGACCTGCACCTTGCCTTGGTCTGGCACGCCCCCCCCCCCTCACGTGCTTCACTATCCCGCCATGGCCAATGCCTGCCATGTTCCACACTCTGCGGCCTTCTGCTGACACCCACCGTATTCCGCGTGCCCCCTGTGGTAAGTGCACATCATAGTGACTGGTTGTTCAGTAAATTTGCATATTAGGGTTTTATATATATATAGATGTAGAGAAGAGCCCCTGGTATGCATATGCACTCAATACTCCTGCCTCCTCTTTATATGTGCTCATGAATAAGTACTGTCAGTGTCCACATGGCTGTTGTGTTTTCTTTTTCCTATTTTTCTCTTCCAACTTATACACTTTGGGTGCTTTTATGTGATTTAAGCATCACTTACGTTGTATAATGCTGCATTTGGAAATTACTGTACCACATCCACTGTGTACCAGCTGCCTCCATTGGCTTCTACAACTCACACTGGGGACTGCTGCTGATTCTATGGGGTAATAGCTTCTCCTAGTAGTGGCTTTTCCTAGATACCACTAAAGTTAGTACATGGTACCACTATCTTGTGCCCAGAACAATGGTTGACACCTGGAGCCTTGTAGCAAGGTTACCATGGATAGTTGTGCAGGTTGCAGACCACAAAGAGGTGCCTAGCAGAGAGAATTAAAAGGAGTCTGAAGTGCAACTTGTGTTCCCCTGCCATACATTATGCCTGAGTTTTGCAATCTGTCTCAGGGAAGGGGGTGGATGCCTATTTTAAATTCGCCTGCTCAGGGAGGGTGATGGCTCCTCACCAAGCTATAGGGTTGCCTAAAGTAGGTGTCATTTTCTAATTTAACTTCTGTTTGCTTTGTTCACTGCTAAATCCCCAACACCTAGCACAGTATCTGGTTTGGTAAATGTTTGTTGACTAAATACATAAAGTATTGAACTCCTAATGTCATATTTGTGCCCTAATTACAAAATGCTTTTGTAAGACTAGTAATATTAATTGTTGATTCCACCTTCTTGCCTTCCCATAAGGCTCTGACTTTGAATCTATGAGGTAGGCATGGAGACAAATTCAAGTGACAGCCACCTTGCTCTAATCAGAATTGTCCTTCCCCTCTCATACCCAAAGTTTCCTTACTAGTCCAACTTTGTATACATGACTCTTTCTTTCCTTAGAATAAATTATCTCCCAAGAGCCTCCTTCAAATACATTTCTGACAGGCCTGTCTCACCAGTTTCCCAGCCATGCCCAGGCATGTGTGAATGCCAGCAATTGACACAGCTTAGACTCAAGTTAAGACCCTTCCTAGTCCTCCCTAACTATCCATATATATATATATATATATATATAAAACCACATTTAATGAATTATAATCATACCCAGATGCATACATATTGATTCATGCAGGTCTACACATTCACATACTTGAACTCACATATCTATGTAATCACTCATACCTGTAGAAAATAAGCACTCATGCATACACTTACATGCATACATGCACATACAGAATTATATACCAGTACACCTTTTAAACACACTTCTAGTTAGGGCTAGGCTCCTGCCAAGGATCTTGATCCCATTTTTTTTAACTCTACAACAACTCCTCTCCTTTTTACTTAACCCCTCTATTCTAATTTAATACAGAGGCCTATCTAGCAGGGATGACTCTAATCCAACTCAGAAAGCCAAGGAGCTTCTATCACTACTAAACTCGCTATGCCTAACACTTGCACAGCTATCCCTATCAAAGTACCTTCAGGGATTCTCCAGGTCCTCCACTTTCTTATTTGAACCTTAGTTAGGACCACATGGTTAAACCTCTCAACAATCTTACCCCTGAGATAGAGAGATCCACCCTATACATAATGCTAAATTAAATAAGAAATTTGTAGGAATAAACAGAGACAATGTATAATGAAAATTCTACAAAAATAAAACAGAAAGCTATGGTCTTTGGGGGAATTTTAGGAGAGGTTATGAAAGAGGTATCATTTAAACTGGGCCTTGCAGGCCTTACGGGATTCAGACATACAAGAACAGAGGCAGGAAATTCCAGGAGAATGCAAGAATGTTCACAAAGTTCCATAGATAGGAAAAAGTGATGTATATGGAAAACTGTAGAAGTTCAGGCATCTGCAGTGAGAAAACATGACAGGAGAAAATTGGCAGGATAAAATCATGAAAGATCTTGAACTCTGTTAAGAAGCTTGAACTTTAGCTGTAGAAAAACTGTTAGGCAAAGAGGAGATATAAGAAATGGAATCACACTGGCTGCTGTGTGAAAGGTTCCTTGAAAGGAAGCACAGCTGGAGCCAAGGAGACCTGTTAGTAGGCTGTGCAAGAGTCCAGATTGAATATTGTGGCAGTGAGTGGACTCAGTGAGTGGAGCTGTAGAGAAATGGATAATTGTAAAAGAAGTTTAGGGGGCAGAGAATAGCAAGAGATAAGGTTGAAGAGTTAGAGGTTGTATTTTAAGAGCTATACAAAACTATTGAAAGGTTTTAAGGCATTGAAAAGTATTTAAACAAAGAAGGTTCCATCAGAATGGCATGTTACAATGATCAATGTGTCTTCCATATGGAGGAACTGGAGGGGGAAAGGATGAAGGTGGTTAAGGAGGATGCTGAAATCATTAGATGAGAAGTGTTAGAAGCCTGGTCTAGGCTAGTGGCAGTGAATATGGATATAAGAAAGTGGACTTAAGATACATATTACAGTGATAGATTTGACAGAATTTGATGGCAAATATATTATGAAAAGCAAGGGAATACCAATAGATCTCACTGTGCACCTGTATTTTATCTTCCATAAGTATTAAAGGAAAAAAAGTAGTACACATCTTCTTAGTGAAGGTGAGCTTTGTGATGCCCTCCCCCCAAATATTACCAGCACAAAGGACATTTATTGAGTTTACATTCAGACAATATATTTGGCTTGGTCCCATTCATTCCTCAGATCGCTTTCTTTCAGCTTTCGTAATGAGAACTGATATTTCTAATGCTGTCCTTCTGTTCCTTCAGGCAGAAAAGAAAAACAATAATGACAATAGCTTCCTCTAATAGAGTGCCAGCTTACTAAGTGTCAGACTTTACACATACTTTCATTTGTTTTCCACACAATCCTCCTTCCAAGCCTACAAGACAGAAATTATCCTTATTTTTCAGATGAGGAAAATGAGGGTCAGAAAGCCATATCTAGGTCACTTAAAGATACAGTCATTTTGTTGCAGTCTGTCTAACTTCAAATGCATGTACCTTCAACTACATTAGTGTTTCTGAACCTCAATTACACATTAACATCACCTGGGGAGTATTTCTCTCTCTCTCTCTCTCTCTCTCTCTCTCTCTCTCTCTCTCTCTCTCTCTCTGTATGTGCATGTATGCATGTATGCATGTTTTCTCACTGCAGATGCCTGAACTTCTCTGTCTCTCTCCTCTCTCACCACAGAGTCAGTTTTAGAACTTTTTCATCATCTTGAAAAGAAATCCTATACCCATTTGCTATCACCCTTGCTATCCCCCACCCTCCACCCTCTTCTTTAAACAAGTACTAATTAGCCTTCTGTCTTTATATATTTCTTTTTTCTAGACTTTAATATTGATGGAATCATATAATATTTGGACTTTCCTGACTTGCTTCTTTCACTTAGCATAATGTATTCAAGGTTCATCTAAATTGTACTATGTATAAGTTTTCCATTCCTTTTTACAGTTTAACTAGGGGCCCAGCACACGAAATCATGCGGCCCCACCGACAACTCACACCTGGGGCACCTGCTTTGGGGCGCCCACCTTGCTGCACCTGCCTCACCACGCCCACCCACATGCTGTCCTGCTGTGGGCTGTGGGGAAGGAACCGAGATGTGCTCCCTGTACTTCATGGTGACTGGTCTTTGGTCGTTATGGCGTTATGGCACTGGCTTTTTATAATATGGATAATATTCTACTGTATTTATATATCACATTTTTTATCTGTTCATCCATTGATAGACAATTTGGTTTTGTTTCACCTTTTGGTTATTATGAATAATGGTACTATAAACCAGTCAAGTACAGCTGTTTGTGCTTTCACTTCTCTTAGGTATATGCCTAAGAGTGTAATTATGTGATCATGTGGTAACTATATTCAATCATTTAAAGCACATGTGTCAAACACAAGGCCTGCGGGCCAAATCCGTCCCGCCAGGCCTTGCAATGTGGCCCGCACCGTGCTGTCATCACTGCACTCCGCTGCGTTTCCATCACAATGACAGTTTATGACTGTTCAGTAAACCATTCGGCCCGCGATTTAGGCTGGATTTTAGATTTTGGCCCCTTCTCTGATTGAGTTCGACACCCCTAATTTAAAGGATTTCTAGGCTGTTTTACCTGGGGAGTTTTTAGAATATACTAGTGCCCTGCCCACCCCACCCATCCCTTATCCTCTGACCAAATGAATCATACTTTCTGGGGTTGGTTCCCAATTGATTCCAATAACCTCAATCAGTAAGTTCCAGTGTGTATCCTGCATTGAGCACCACTGCAATATATCCTGATCTCAATGATATTGATATATGGAACTACTTAGAATTATCTACTTTTGAAGACTCATTAACCATAAGGATTCAACAAGAAGCCAGTGATAATTTCAATATTTATTCATAATCTAAGCCAACCACCCTGGTGACTTATGCTTCTGGGAAGAGAAGCTTTGACTACAACTTTCAAGACTTATATCTCTCTTTTCTGTCACCAAGGATGATCTTTAGTGAAGGAGGATTGGGCTTAATTATCAATGTACTGAGAAGGTATTGTTTTCACACACTGCTTGTCACAGTGCCTAGAATGATACCATAAAAAATACTTTCACTTGGGTCTGGGGAAAAATGGGTCTTCAAGAGTTCCTTAAGAAACTGCAAAGCTCCCTGGTAGGAAGGAAGCTGATAAGGAGAGAGAAAGCCAGGTGAAGACATGACTTCTTTTTGGCAAGAGGAAAAGACAGGGAAAATTGGCAGAAATTATTGCTTGCCTTCTCTCAGCCTCTTTCTGCCCTTGGACTGTTCCATGTCCCCACATTTCTGTGGAGTGAGAGGATAAAAAGATATATCCTGAATGTCATTATTCTACCCAAGGAGAATCCCTCCCTGTCTGGCTCAGTTCAGTACCTGGAGATTTATAGACGAAGATTTTCAAAATATATCCAGGAGTATGTTTACAGCATAACACACTGAATCAATTGCTAATTATGAATACTCTTCTCACTTCATATTGCTTCCAGGCCTTTGCCCTGGTAACCCTTCATCTCAGTGTTTCAAAAGAGAAATGCCAAACTTTTGAAAGTTCCACCATTTCTCATTTTCAACATGTGGTTTGTAGTTTAGATATGTGCTAAATATTTTAACAAATATTGGTTACGATTTTGACCCTTAAAAAATTCTATGAGGTATCATTACCTCTACAGATAAAGAAACTGAGGCTTAGAGATGGATAGGTGATTTACTCAAAGACACACTAGTAGTTTTAGGCAGAAATGGGACTAAAAACTTGGGCCTCCTGATTCCATGCTCTTTCTGCTCCACCTTGCCTAGATAAAGATCCAATATGCCCTGACAATATCTATAAGTAAAAAAATCAATACCAAATATAATTTTGTGAATATTTTTACCCTCAAATTTCTCCAGCCCCTGAAATTTTAACAGGAGTAAAAAGTAATAAGGATCACTAAGTGACATTAAAGAAACAGCTGCACTTCTACTAAAACAAGTTTACAATAGGAATAATCAGAGTTGTTTGTTTTTTAATATTTGCCATTATCATTTTATGAAGTGCACATGAGAATTTTTTAAAGATAGATCACATATTGGGACACAGCCAAAATCTTTCCAAATTCAATAGATTGAAATCATAGCAAGCATCTTTTCAGATCACAATGGCATGAAATCAGAAATCAATTACAGTAAAAATAATCACAAAATTTCAAACACTTGGAGACTGAATAGCATATTATTGAACAATGAGTAGGTTACCAAAGAGATTAAAGAAGAAATAAAACACATCCTGTAAAGAAACAACAATGAAAACACAACAATCCAAAATCTTTGGGAAACAGTGAAAGCAGTCCTCAGAGGGTAGTTCATGGTATTACAGGTCTAACTCAAAAAACTGGTAATAAACTATCTAACTCTGAAACTTAAAGAATTAGAAATAGAGCAACAAGAAAAGCCCAGTGTGATCAGAAGGAAGGAAATAATAAAGATCATAGAGGAAATAAATGACATAGAGACAAAACAAACAAACAAAAAACAAAACAATACAAAAGATCAATTAAACCAAGAGCTGGTTCTTTGAAAGGATAAACAAGATTGGTGAGCCTCTAACAAGATTCACCAAGAAACAAAGAGAAAGGTCTCAAATAAACAAAATCAGAAATGAAAGAGGTGAAAAAAACAACAAACCCCATAGAAATATGAAGGATTATAAAAAATATACTATGAGCAACTCTATTCCAACAAACTGTTCAACCTAGAAGAAATTGACATATTCCTAAAAACATACGAACTTCCAAAACTGAACCAGGATGAATCAAAAACCTGAATAGGCTGATAACTATGGAGAAAATTGAAGCAGAAATAAATAAGTAAATAAAAACCAAAAAACTTCCAACAAACAAAAGCCCTGGACCAGGTGGCTTCACAGGGGCGTTTTATCAAACATTCAAAGAAGAAATAAAACCTATCTTACTCAGCCTATTCAAAAAAAAAATTCAAGAGTAAGGAGCACTTCCAAGTTCTTTATATGAAGCTAGCATTACCCTAATCCCAAAACCAGATAAAGACAATACAAAGAAAGAGAATTATAGGCCAATATCCTTCATGCACATAGATGCTAAAATCCTCAACAAAAGTCTAGCAAATCGGACCCAGCAATACATCAGAAAGATCATACACCATGACCAAGTAGGATTTATCCAAGGGATGCAAGAATCGTACCACATCTGCAAGTCAATAAATGTGATACAACACATAAAAAAATGGAGAGATAAAAATCATATAATCATATCCATTGATGCAGAAAAAACATTTGACAAAATCCAGTACCCTTTTTTGATAAAAAAAAAAAAAAAAAAAAAAAAACTTTCAGTAAGGTGAGAATAGAAGAGCATACCTCAACATAATAAAAGCCATATATGACAAACCCTCAGCCAACATTATACTCAATGGGCAAAAACTAAAATCTTTTCCCCTAAGAACTGGAGCAAGACAGGGATGCCCACTTTCACCACTCCTCTTCGACATAGTACTGGAAGTACTAGCCATTGCTATCAGACAAGAAGAAGAAATAAAAGGCATCCAAATTGAAAAAGAAGTAAAACTTCTTATTCTCAAATGACATGATATTGTACATGGAAAACCCGAAAGACTCCATCAAAAAACTACTAGACTGAATAAATGAATTTGGCAAAGTAGCAGGATACAAAATTAATACTCAGAAGTCTATGGCTTTTCTATACACCAATAATGAACTCACAGAAAAAGAAATGTAAAAAGCAATCCCTTTACCTCTGCAACAAAAAAATTAAGATACCTAGGAATAAACTTAACCAAGGAGACAAAGGACCTGTACTAAGAAAATTTCAGGATGCTATAAAAAGATATAGAGGAAGACATGAACAAATGGAAATGATATTGATTCTACCTATACATGTTCATAAAAAGTAGAATGTTCATGGATAGGTAGAATCAAGATCATTAAAATGTCCATACTACCCAAAGCAATCTATAAATTCAATGCAATCCCCATTAAAATACCAATGGCACACTTCAAAGACCTAGAAAAATATCTCCAAAAATTCATCTGGAATTAAAAAACAAATAAAAAACAAACAAACAAACAAACAAACAAAAACCCTGAATAGCTGCACCAATCTCGAAAAAGAACAATGTAGGAGGAATCACAATACCAAATATAAAGCTATAGTACAAAGCCACTGCTCTCAAAACTGCCTGGTACTGGCATAAGAACAAACAGATAGACCAATGGAACGGAACCAAGAACCCAGCTATAGACACAAGCCAGTATGCTCAATTAATATTTGACAAAGGAGGCAAGAGCATACAGTGGAGATAAGACAGTTTCTTCAATAAATGGTATTGGAAAAATTGTAAGGATACCGTATTTTCCGGCGTATAAGATGACTTTTGAAATGAAAAAAAGTCAACCGAAAATCGGAGGTCGTCTTATATGCCGAGTATATCCCGAAAATAGGCAAATATAGGCCTAAACCTATGTTTTAACTGTAAAATTAAGGGGTCATCTTATACGCCCGGTCGTCTTTTTCGGTTGACTTTTTTTTTTGTTTCAAAAGTCGTCTTATATGCAGGAAAATATGGTACTTGCAAAAGAATGAAACGAGGCCACCAAATTACACCATACACAAAAACAAACTCAAAATGGATAAAGGACTTAAATGTAAGATGAGAAACCATAAACATCTTAAAAGAAACTATAGGCAACAAAATAGCAGACATTTGTTATAGTAATACCTTTACCGATACAGCTCCTAGGGCAATGGAAACTAAAGAGAAAATGAACAAATGGTACTACATCAAAATAAAAAGTTCTGCACAGCAAAATAAACCATCAACAAAACAATAAGAAAGCCCACTGCGTGGGAGAACATATTTGCCAATGATATCTCTGATAAAGGTTTAATCTCCAACATTTACAAGGAACTCATACAACTTAACAAAGGAAGGATAAACAATCCAATAAAAAAAAAATGGGCAAAGAACCTAAATCGACACTTTTTGAAAGAGGACATTCAGAAAGCCAAGAGATGTATAAAAACATGCTCAAAGTCACTAATCATCCAAGAGTTGCAAATCAAAACAGCAATGAGGTACCACCTTACACCTGTAAGAATGACTATCATAAACAAATCAACAAATGGCAAGTGCTGGTGAGGAGGCTGAGAAAAAAGAACCCTAGTGCACTGCTGGTGGGAATGCAGACTGGTTCAGCCACTGTGGAGAACAGTATGGAGTTTCCTCAAAAAATTAAAAATGGCCGGAACCGGTTTGGCTCAGTGAATAGAACGTCAGCCTGTGGACTGAAAGGTGCCAGGTTCAATTCCGATCAAGGGCATGTACCTGGGTAGTGGGCACATCCCCAGTAGGAGGTGTGCAAGAGGCAGCTGATCGATGATTCTCTCTCATCGATGTTTCTAACTTTCTATCCCTCTCCTTTCCTCTCTAAAAAATCAATAAAATATATATTTTTAAAAAATTAAAAATGGAACTGCCATCTGATCCAGTAATATCACTTCTAGAAATATACTCCAAGAAAACAGAAACACTAATCAAAAAGGATATATGCACCCCTATGTTCATAGCAGTGCAATTCGATAGCTAAGATTTGGAAACAACCTAAATGCCCATCAGCAGATGAGTGGATTAGAAAACTGGTACATCTACACAGTGGAATACACTGCTTCAGTAAAAAAGAAGGAATTCTTGCCATTTACAACAACATGGATGGATCTGCAGAGTATTGTGCTAAGTGAAATAAGCCATTCAGTGAAAGATAAATACCACATGATCTCACTCATTTATGGATAATAAAGAACATTACAAAATGTTGAACAAAAATAGATACAGAAGCAGAGTAGCATTGAACAGACTGTCAAACTACAGCAGGAAGGTAGAGGAGGGTTGCTTGGGGCATGCAAGAGATCAACCAAAGGACTTGTATGCATGCATATAAATAAGCACAACCAACAGACTCAAAACACTGGGGGTGGGAGGAGGTGCCTGGGGGTGAGGGTGTTCAGGGGAGGTCAGTGGAAGGGCGGGGAAGAGACATATGTACTTTTATGATACCTTAAACAATAAAATTAAAAAATAGTTTAAAAAGAAAAAGAAGCCTTTTGCAGGTTGAATACTGTGGGCAAGCCACAAGATAGTCTGGGAGCCAATGGGGATATGTGAACAATTCTGTCACCAATCTGATTTTTAAAAAATATATTTTTATTGATTTCAGAAAGGAAAGGAGAGAGACAAACATCAATGATGAGACAGAATCATTGATGGCTGCCTCCTGCACATCCCCTACTGGGGATCAAGCCTGTAACTCAGGCATGTGCCCTTGACTGGAATTGAATCTGTGATCCTTCAGTCCTCAGGCTGATGCTCTATCCACTGAGCCAAATCACCTAGGGCACCAATTTGATTTTAAATCATATCACAAGGCAAGGGTTACTCTAGCTGTCTGTGAAACTGTGGAAAACTGGCCCCTCCCCCTTCCTCCCAGCAGCAAATTCCCTTACAATGTTGGCACCTAGGGCAAGGGGAAGTTGTCAGCCTACCAAAAGGAGATTCTGTCTGAGAACTTGGCAGCTTTCAAGCCTCATCCGGAACTGACACACATCCGGAAGAGCCCACCACAGAAGTCTTCACCCTGAAGCTTCTGGCAGTGATTCAGGATCCCTGTCCTATAATGCTCCAGGGCCCAGATGCAAAGGGAGCAACTATTCAACAGAATTCCCACTGGGATAAGCTCTCACATAGGTCCACCTTTCTTATCTGATCTTCAGACAGAAGAACTAGCCCTGAGTCTTTTCTAAGCAATCTGGGGTGAAGAAGGGAGAGCCTTCCAGGCAGAGAGATAAGTTTAAGTAAAGACATAAAATAATGATGCACATTGGGATCCTATAAGTACTTTGATAAGACTGGAGCTTTGGGGAGGTGTAGCAAATCAAAAGATGAGGTTCAAAGTACAAAAGTCCTCATCTTGAATGCTTCACTTAGGAAACTGAACTTTATCCTGTAAGCAATGGGCAGCAGCTGAAGATTTTCATGCTGTGACATTTTCTCTCTGAATGCCAGGTGGAGAATAGTTTGGAGAGACAAACCACTCAAGACGGTTTTAAAATCGTTTAGGCAAAGTATAATGAAAGTTCAAAATAGGGTAAAGGTAGGAAATACAAAGAGAAAGGGTCAATTAAGTGAGACAGGGCTTGTAGATCAGATGTGAGTGTTGTGATGGGTGGGAACATCTAATCTGATGGTACTTTCACTGAGATAGGCAATATGGGCAATAAGTGAGATTAGTTTGGACATGTTAAATTTGAGGTCCTTGTAGATTATCTTAGTAGAGATGTTCATTCAGTAACCTGATACACAGGGCTGGAGCTCATAAAAGAAGCCGAGGCTGGAGATACAGATTAGGAAATCATTAACATATATAACTGAAGCCATGATAGTAAATGGGATCACTCACATAGGGTATAAGATGAGAACAGAAAGCCAAGAGAAAGACTGGGAAATTACCAATGATTAAAGAATGTTCAGAGGAAGAATAAAGAGCAAAAGGGCCTGTGAAGAAGTGATCATTGAAATTGTAGAAAATAGCAGAGATGATATCTCTTAAGTCAAGAGAGAGCAGATTTTTGAGATATGGAGTGTGGTCAGTAGTGTCAAAAGTTAATATAAAGTCAAGCAGAGTGAGAGCTGAAAAAAAGTTACTAAATGTAGTAATTAGAAGGCTATTTGGCACCTTTCCTAAGGTTGTTCCAGAGAAGCTATGAGGGCAGAAGACTAACATTTCTGAAGATTTCTACACCCCAAGACATTTATTCATAACTATGTAAAACCTTCAGAATTATATTGGAAAATATATGTTTATTTAGAAAATGTATACTTTCATTTTTGAAAATAAATGCAGGAAGATGTTCCCAGTAGGATAAAGAATGGTTCTGTCTCAAAGAAGGTCAAATTTTTCATAGCAAAAAAAGGAATGGAAGGCCTAGAACCTTAGAGGTTATAGCTTGATGTTTGGCTCTGATTCATGAAGATGGTATTATCCTATAGGGATCCTATCTGTGAATGACTGTGCTAGTATATGGATAGATATTGTAGAATATTTTCTACAATGCATGAGTACAATATAGTCTTTGGTAAGTTCAAATAGAGGCCCAGGGAGAAATATATTGGTCAAAACCAGGGAAATGGTGTTGAGCATCATGTCCAAAGAACAATCATGATGATTATAAGATCAGAAGGAAGAATCATGAGATCAGAAGCTAAAATAATCAGGAATAAGTAAGGGAGAATAACTAGGGTAAAACATTCAAAATTAAGACTATGAACAACTTAGGGGGCTAGAGACCTGTTTTTGGGTGGTTCTCCCTATGTGATATGAACTGGCCGGCTTCATGGCTTCAAGAAACTATGCAGTCCTGCCCAGTGAGAGTGAAAAGAAAAGCTTCTGCTGAGCTTCTGACCTAGGTAGAATCCCTGAATGAATGTTCAGACTGGTGTCTGAGGAACCATGCTGAACATGGTAGGGAGAGTTGGAGTTTTGGTCCATCTAGAGTCCTAAGGCTATTCCAAGTAAGAAGTATTATTTCTGTAAAGGCCTGCTACCGGCCAGAGGCCAAAACTTGCCCACAACTTGACCTATTTTTTTCTGTTAGTATATGGATTGAATTGTGTTCTCCCAAAAAGATGTTAAAATCCTAATCCCCATCATTTTAGAATATGACCTCATTTAGAACTAGGGTTGTTGCAAATATAATCAAGTTAAGATGAGTTCATAATGAAGGAGGTGGACCCTTAATACAATATGGCTGGTGTCCTTATAAAAGGAGAAGGGACAGGGAGATACATAGGGACAATGCCATCTGTTAACAAGAGTCAGGAATTAAGTGATGTAGCTTTAATCCAAGGAACACCAAGGATTGGTGGCTACCACCAGAAGGTAGGGAGAATCAAGGAAGAATTCTACCTAGAGTCTTAGAGGAATATGGCTCTGCTGATGCTTTGATTTTATACTTCTGGCCTTCAGAACTAAGAATCCATTTCTGTTGGTTTGTTGTTGTTCTTCATTAATCCTCACCTGAGGATATTTTTCCATTGATTTTTAGAGAGAGTGGAAGAGAGAGGGAAAGACAGAGGGAAACACTGATATGAGAGAGAAACACATTGATTGGTTGCCTCCTGCAGGAGCCCTGACCAGAGCCCGGGCCAGGGAGGAGCCTGCAACAAGTACATGCTCTTGACCAGAATCAAAACTGGGACCCTTTGGTCTGCAGGCTGACACTCTATCCACTGAGCCAAACCGGCTAGGTCAATTTCTGTTGTATTAAACGACCCAGGAATACATGGGGAAGAATGAACGGATAGGACATTCAAAACTAAGACAGTGAACAAATACAGTTAGTAAATGTGGAAGAATATCATTGCTCCAGAGATAAGCTTTTGTCAAAATAATAAACCCTCAAAGAAGGGATTACTATAAAGATTCCATTTAGACTGTAACTTCTGGCTACTTCATAGAAGAACCCTACCTAATAAGAGTAATATGCAAATTAACCATTACTCTGCTACATCCACCAGCCATGCCCCACCAGCCAATCAGAGAGAGTATGCAAATAAACCCAACTTAGATAGCTACAGCCACAGAGAGTAGGAGGGAGGCTTGGGTTTCCCAGGCAATGGAGGAAGCCAACCTTTCTACATGCCCTAGCCAGCCTAAGCCTCCACTCAAGTCTACAAAGTTTCAATTATAGAAGGTAAACAAATCCAAACAGAAATGACTGCCAGCCACAGAGCAAGAAGGAGGCTTGTCTCTGCTCCAGGCTACAAAGTTTCAATTGTAGAAGGTAAATAAATTCCAGATACCAGGGCCTTTGCTTGGGTTGCCAGGGGTCATGACTGGCCTGCAAACCACCACAGGCCCCTTGCTCAGACCACCCCATACCCCAAGGGGACCCCTGCCCTGATTGAGGACACCTTTCAGGGAAAACCAGCTGACCCCCACCCATGCACCAGGCCTCTATCCTATCTAATAAAAAAGTAATATGGAGATTGACCATCACTCCAACACACAATAGCTGCCCCATGTGGTCAAAGATGGCTGTCTCCATGTGGACACAGGATGGCTGCCACAAGATGGCCAGCCGGGGAGGGTAGTTGAGAGGCACCAGGCCTGCAAGGGAGGGCAGTTGGAGGCGATCAACCCTACAGGGGAGGGCAGTTAGGGGTGAACCAGGCCAGCATAGGAGGGAAGTTGGGGGCAAAGAGGCTGGCAGGGGAGCAGTTAGGCATCAATCAGGCTGGCAGGGGAGTGGTTAGGGGTGATCAGGCTGGCAGGCAGAAGCAGTTGGGGGCAATCAGCAAGGAAGGCAGGCAAGCAGTTGGAAGCCAGAAGTTCTGGATTGTGAGAGGGATATCTGACTGCTGGTTTAGACCTGATCCCACTGGTACAGGTCTAAACGGGCAGTTGGACATCTCTTAAGGGGTCCCAGATTGAAGAGGGTGCAGGCTGGGCTGAGAGACACCCCCCCCCATGCCCCATGTACAAATTTCATGCACTGGGCCTCTAGTTGAGTAATAAATGTCTTGGTACCATTCCAAGAATTTTAGATAATCTTTGTAGATTTAAGTTACCTTGGTTCATAATTTCCAAAGTTTGAACTGGCAATCAAAATGAAAATCTTTATTTTGGGTGTTTTTTTTTAATTCAAATTAAGTCCATATTTTTAGTCAGGGTGCTATCCTGGTAAGGATAATAAATAGGATCATCCACAAAATATGTAAGGGTAAATAAAAGTTTAGGCAGTTTGCATGGCCTTTTTATTTGCCTTTCTTTTTTTTATGAATATATTTTGCTTATAGAACAGATTTAGGTTTACAGAAATATTGAGCAGAAAGTATTCTCCAGAGGCCCCCACCCCACACATATTTTCCCTGTTATTAGCCTCTTACTTTAATGTAAGAAATTGAAAACTATCATCCAAAGTGGCTGTACCACTTTGAATTCCCACCAGCAATGAATGAAAACTCCTGTTGCTCCACATTCTTGTTAGCCATTTGTGTATCAGTTTTGTGGATTTTAGCCATTCTAATGGATATATAGTGGCATATTGTTGTTTTTGGAAATAAACTTTCCAGGAATAAAGAACTTAAAATTAAAACTATAAAGTTGACCTAAGATTCTAAAGGAGATTTATACATTCTAAGTTATTTCTTCATAAATATGGAAAACCTCCAGAATTCCATGGGTAACTGAGGCTTTATTTTAAAAATAAATCTTTTGTTTGAAAATAAATGCAGAAGTATATTCCCAGTGGGGGAAAAAAATGGTTCCTGAATTGTTTTGGAACTTGTGAGCACTTCAAAAATCAAGTGATTACTTTGATATCCCTTTGGTAAGTCTGGGACTAGCAGTTTATCTTTAGCCACCCTCTCCACAGACCTATACGCTACCACATCTCTAAGATAGAATTTCTTCCTGTCTCTTCTTTTCCTGTCTCATTCATTTTGTAAAATTTCTGTCTCCATCTCTTTGCTACCATGTTCCCTAGGGTCTTGCTTCTCCTTTGCCTTACTCTGGCATCCCTCACTCTCATGTGGCATTTAACTTCCTTCCCCTCATCTGAACCTTGAAAATACTATGCACAGTGAAAGAATCAAGGCACAAGAGGTCATATACTATGTGATGCCATTTATATGAACTATCTAGTATAGGCAAATTCACAGAGTTGGAAAGTGGATTTGAGGTTACCGGAAGCTGAGGTGATGGGAGATGGAAAGTTATTGCTTAATGGGTACAGAGTTTCTGTTTGGAGTCTCTTAAAGTACATTTTTATTATTTTTGACTTATTAAATAGAGGTTTTATGTTTACTCTTCTAAATTTAAAAATTCAGGTGAATGGAAACTTTTGAATTAAAAACAATTACATTGCTCATAACTGAAAGTAATCCCAATGATACAGTATTCATCATACTTCTCTGTATCATCTTAAAGATAAGGTCTTAAATATCTGTTTGAATTTTAAGATTGTATTTTCCATGTGTGATATACACTGATTTGAGCCTAAAGTATTTTCTCATTAGCCTGGTAGAAAACAATTCTACTTGGCCTGACCTCTCTAAACTGAGAGGCCAATAAATGTGTGCTTACTTCCCTATGGTTTCTAATTTTAAACACACAAAAAAGCCATTTCTGAGGTCCAAGAAGAACAATACTTTTGATCCTAACTCGGGAATATATGAGGTGTGCATCATTTAATTTCTTTTATTTCCATTCATGCTTTAGTATCAGGAAGAGTCACTAGAATGGAATAGTCACAAACATGGAATCTGAATCTTTATATATTACTTGTGCTTAAATCTCAGCTCTATCATTCCTTAGCTATGTGACCCTAGGCAAGCTACTTAAGCACTACTTGCTTCAATTTTATTCTCTCTCAAATTGTGATAATAACCGTGCACACCTTATAGGATTGTTGTGAAAATTAAATAATTAATATACACATAGCATACACGTACACACATAGAAAAATGTCTGGAACATATACTAGTAAGTACTTGTTATTAGTGAATATTATATGATTAACTTTATTGCTTGCTAGGGATATAATGGTGAACGAAATAGATAATTCCCCTGTCCTTATGGATCTTACAATCTCATATAGAGGATAAACATTAAACCACATTTAAATACTTTTTAAAGTTAGAGTTGTGCCGAAACCGGTTTGGCTCAGTGGATAGAGCATTGGTCTGCAGACTGAAGGGTCCCAGGTTTGATTCTGGTCAAGGGCATGTACATTGGTTGCAGGCACATCCCCAGTGGGGGGGGTGTGCAGGAGGCAGCTGGTCGATGATTCTCTCTCGTCGATGTTTCTAACTCTCTATCCCTCTCCCTTCCTCTATGTAAAAAATCAATAAAATATATATTTTTAAAAATGAAATAAAAAGATAAAGTTAGATTTGTGATTAGTGCTATAAAAGTGCTTATGAGCATGTCTAAGAGGGAAATCTACTCTACTCAGGTAATCAGGAAAGACATCTCGGCTGCAGCATTGATATTTAAGCAGTGATATGGAGAATGAGTAAATTAGCCTAGGGAAGAGGTCTAAGTAAAGGAGGTCAAAGAGAAGAAAAATGAGTGAACCCAGGATACTTTAATAGTCTGTAATAGGTCTAGGGTGCTCAGCCTGCTGGGCAACATTCTTAGCAGGAATTGAGGCTGCCTACAGGGTAGGACTATATGTGCGCCACAGTTAAGAGAGAAGGTCCTTGAGGGCCAGAGAAAGAGAATACTAGTCGTTTGCCTTTTGAAACAAAGCTTATTCCCTGGGAAATGCAAAGTGAAATGGCACAGGCCAGGGAGAAAGTGCCTGCTGGGGGCTACATTTTATCAACATAGATTAAAGCATTCAGGAAGATAGTCTGCAAGGAAAAGTCAAATCAGGGAATCACACAAAAGTGGCCAAATGCTTTTGCTGCTGAATTTTAAGATGGCCTTGAACACTTAAGAAATCATATTTGCTGTACATATACAAATGGTTGAATAAGGAGACCTCAATTGCTCAAATGTATTCCTGGCATGTACAGCCTTAAATTAGAGGGTCTAAATAAAGCTGTGGCCTGCTCTTTCTGAAAGTTTGCCAACCACTGATATAGATCATGTGGGATATGGGGCCTCATCTAGGCTGATTTTAGGACAGACATTGGAACTTGCTTTCTTGCTGAAATGTCTGACATCAGCACTAATTTTTAGTTATTGCAACTCTTCCTCTAAGACACACAGTACCCAGGGCCCTCCAGGAGGACAGGCTTCATCTCTAGGAGGCTAAATAGTTCCTCGTTTAGAGAATGAATGATTGATTCCTGAGCCCACACAATCTGCCCCAAATTGTGTTTTCCATCTTCACAGATCCATTATCTTCATGCCCTTTGACTTTGGAGCAACATGTGAAGCGTTCTTTTAGTTTTGCATCAGTAAACACTTCAGACCTCCCAGGCAGCTCCAAGTCATGCTCCACATCACCTTGTTTGGAAACATCACCATCTGGTGGATTTCACTGTTTCTTCTCTCAAAGATATGGCTATATTCTTCCAATTGAGGGCATCCATGACTTGCTGAATATTTTAGCTGCACACGATTCTGGGATTGGTATTTAAGGAAGCCAGGGTTGAGGGGCAAATAAGGAAGAATGTACTTCATGCTTCGAAGCTGAAATCTTGGCACACAGTCAGCTGAATATATACTGCTTGGTTGACTTTTTTCAGAAGCACAAGGTGCACACCTCTTACCCCTTCTCTTAAAATAGTTTCATTCTTCCTCCACAAACCTGAATTACTTTTCCAAAGATCATAGAAAACCTTCAAGGAGTGAAATAAATAAGTCGTGTCCTTTTCTTCATAGCTGATTGAAATTCAATCCCTGGAATCTGATAGTAGGCAAGATTGCCTTCTTTCAAATACAGGCACTCCTTGGTACGGTCAATCCCAAGGACCTTGGGTCAAATGACCTACTGGAAAGCCCAATGGAGACACATGCTGTGGGATCACACTGCTCTTCCAACGCATTAATGAGGTATCTTGAACTCTGTCTCTCATTACTGTCAGTGCTAAGAAGCAGGAACACAGCCATGTTCTTACTAGAAGGAGTATCTGCTCACATAAAAAAAAATGTTTGGGCTTTATAATTAAACAGACTTGTATTCAAATATCACCTCTTTCACATACAGTCTGTGTGGATGAAATAAAGGCACATCTTCATGTAAGCCCTGATACTTCTGTTACCTAGCAGCAAGTAACTCAATCTTTCTGAGCATTAGTTTCTTAGTCTGAAAAATAGGATGAACCCAATAGCTATTTTATGCAGTTTCAATGAAATTTAAATAAGAGAAAAATAATGCTGTAATTCACCCACCTTATAATTTAAAAATATAATATTTTAATTTATTTGGGGTTTTGTAGTTTTGAAAATAAAAGAGTTTAAATATATTTCTTTCTGTCTAAGCTGAAAGCAGACTATATTCATATTTAGAATGATGTTCTCTGAATAAAGCATTTATTTAGTTTCCAACAAACTTTTTTTTAAAAAAAATTCAAAGAATCATGTTTAAATTTGGATTCTATTTAAGATATAATGATCTAATTTATTTAGAATAGTCTTTCTCAAACTTCATTTTTTTCCTGGGCACCAGGGTCCATTTTTCAAATAAAATTTCACTTGGAACCTTAACATCCTATCTAATAAAAGAGTAATATGTGAATTAACCATCACTCCACTATACCAACAAGCCACACCCCTCAGCCAATCAGAAGATAATATGCAAATAAAGCCAACTAATATGGCTATAGCCACAGAGAGCAGTAGAGAGGCTTGGGTTTCCTGTGCAATGGAGGAAGCCAAGATTTCCGCCTGCCCTTGCTGGCCTAGGCCTCCACTCAAGGCTACAAAGTTTCAATGATAAAAGATACATAAATCTAAATAGAAATGGCTGCAGCCATGGAGCTGGAAAGAGCAGGAGGCTAGGGTTTCCCCCAGCAATGGAGGCCTCCTCTTAAGGCTACAAAGTTCCAATTATAGAAGATAAATAAGTCCCAAGAGAAATGGCTGCTGCCAAGGGGCAAGGAGAAGACTTGGCTCTGCTCTAGCCTATAAAGTTTCAATTGTAGAAGATAAATAAGCCACAGACACCAGCCAGGGCCTCTGCATGGGTTGCCAAGGGGCATGGCCAGCCTGCAAACCACCACAGGCCCCTTTCCCAGGCCATCCCATGCCCCAAGGGAACCCCCATCCTGATCTGGGACACCCTTCAGGGCAAACCAGGTGGCCCCCACCCATGCACTAGGCCTTTATCCTATCTAATAAAAAGAGTAATATGTAGATTGACCATCACTCCAACACACAAGATAGCTGCCACCATGTGGTCAAAGATCCTGCTCCCATGTGGATACAAGATGGCCACCACAAGATGGCCAGCAGGGAAGGGCAATTGGGAGGGACCAGGCCTGCAATGGAGGGCAGTTGGGGGTGATAAAGCCTGCAGAGGAGGGCAGTTAAGGGTGATCAAGCTGGCAGAGGAGGGAAGTTGGGGGCAACCAGGCCTGCAGGGAAGGGCAGTTGGGAGAGACCTACGCCTGTAGGGGAGAGCAGTTTTGGGGAGACCAGGCCTGCAGGGGAGGGCAGTTAGGGGTGACCAAGCCTACAGGGGATGGTAGATAGGCACAAACATGCTGGCAGGGGAGCGGTTAGGCATCAATAAGGCTGGCAGGAGAGTGGTTAGGGGGTTATCAGGCTGACAGGCAGAAGCGGTTAAGGGCAATCAGGAAGGCAAGGTGGAGGGTAGTTGGGAGCCAGCAGTCCTGGAGTGTGAGAGGGCAGTCAGACATCCCTTGAAGGGTCCCAAATTGGAGAGGGTGCAGGCTGGGCTGAGGGACATCCCCCCAGGCCCTGTGCACAAATTTCATGCACATAGCCTCTAGTGTTAAAAGCAAAGTTGCATGGGTTGCAGCTAGAGCTAAAGCTGAAGGGAAAAAAGTAGGATTCTATTTGGTTTGTACTTGAGTGTAAGCTCGAGTCTAGAACATCGTGCATTTTGCCTGTTTTCTTCACTGCTGCTTCTCCAATGTCTATAAAAATGCCTTACATTAATGGGGCTCAATGTCTTACATTAATGGGGCTCAAAATATATTTTTGAATGCCTAATGGATGAATAGCATATGAAAAAGGCTGGCATATAATAGGCACCCAAGAATATCTTAATATATCTTACCTAACTAAAATCCTGCAGGAAATTGAGTGATATGTTGTTGGTGTGAGAATAAGAACGTCCACCTGGGAGAAAATTCATGCCCTCACCTGTCACACACCTACCTTGTCATTCCTCTTTCTGTTTTTCTCCTAGATCAGTTAGGTGTGAAAAGAGATATTTCCTGTATAGAGAGCATAAAGAAACCAGACAGAGTGACTTTGGCATCATCACTACTTTCTCACCTTCTCAATAACTTCTGGTAAAATGACATAGCTTGCAAAAATCACACTGAGCACCTGATGAAACACAAATATAGCCACAATTAAGCAAATATACCCCTCAATAACAGTGCATCAGTAATAATAGAAGCAACATATTTAGTTCTGTAGCCAATAAATCAGATTTGAGATGTGAGATGCGGACAAATAAAGTTACTAGGCAGCCTGATGAAAAAACAACAAATTCAAACTTTGTAGTTAATAGGCCCCAATTTCCAAGTTTGCTAGTCATTGCTTAGATGATCTTTTGGTAAGACTTCCCTGATCCTCAGTTTTTACATCTGCAAAAGGATCTTCACTCCTTATCTGATAAAACAAAATAGTACCCATATCATGGGTTTGCAAGGAAAGTAAACGATCTGATTAGCTAATTGATTAGCAAAGTGCCTAACTCATAATAAACATTCAACAGAAGGTCATTTTTTCCCAAAGTCTTAGAACAATCATTTAAAGAGAAATAATTTTATACAAAAGTCCCAAGGCAAAGATCAAGAATGACTACTATAGAAGTTCAGAGACATGATCAGGGGTGAATGTCAGAATCTAATATATTTTAACTGATGGGGAGATTCTGATGCACAAACGGAGAAAAGCCAGGATTTTTAAGTTCCCTGAGAGGTAGGTAAAAAGTGAGGATCAGTATGATTAATGGTCAAGAGATGAATGTTGACCTGAGTTAAAATTCCAGCACTGGAATTTGTTAATGTTTATTTTTTTCTGAACCTCCATTTTCTCATCTGTAAAATGGGAATGATATTAAGAATTTCTACTTCAGGAGGCTGTAGTTAGGATAAAATGGGATAACATATTCAAACCTCTGAATGTGGTAAGAGCTCAATATATAGAACTTATTATTGGTATTTTTTGAGATTTATATGCCCCAAAAGAAAGAATGAGTTGGAAAGAGTGACATTTTCTTCCACCTTAAGCAGGGATGGAGACTCACTTCTAGAGAGTTGATTTTGCATGGATTCAGGGAGATAGTGCTATGTAGAAGTAATCTTTGAAGAGGAAAGCAGCAAGCATGGTCATGGGAGGATCCTTGACCTGGCAAGAGTAGTTATATTTCTTTCTTGAGTTATCTTGATAACAAACTATGAGGACAAATATCAGTTGAACAGAACAAATCAATGAATTCACTAAAGTTAAAGAATACAATGTCAACACACAGAAAGCAGTTGCATTTCTATACACTAACAATGAAATATCTGAAAAAAGAAATAAAGAAAACAATCACATCCACAGTAGCATCAAAAACAAAATACTTACATAAATTTAACTAAGGCAGTGACTGATCTGTATACTGAAGATTATAAGATATTGAGTAAAGAAATTGAAAAGTACACACATAAATCTAAATGTATCCCATGATCATGGATTAGGAGAATTAATACTGTTAAAATGTCCATACTACCCAAAGCCATCTATAGATTCAATGCAATCCACATTAAAAACCCAATGGCATTTTTCACAGATATAGAAAAAAAAATCGTAAAGTTTGTATAGAACTATAAAAGCCCCCAAATAACCACAGTAATCCTGAGAAAGAGTACAAAGCAGGAAGCATTACCACTTCTTTATTTAAAACTATAATACAAAGCTATAGTAATAAAAACAGTGTGGTACTGGCAAGAAAATGGACAAATATAACAATAGAACAGAATCAAGAGCCCAGAGATAACCCCTTGCTTATATGGCCAACTAGTGTTAGGCACGGGAGTCAAGAATACTCAGCGGAGAAAGATTAGCAATCCTATATAATAAAAGCCTAATATGCTAAGTGTCCAGTCATCCATTCAATCAATCAAAGTATAATATGGCCGCTCAACTGCTCTCTATGATGTGTACCGACCACTATGGGGCAGACAGTAGACCAGTAGGATAGCTTGCTGCTGGGGTCTGGCTGATAGGGACTGAGTGAGACAGGTCGGACATGCCCTGAAGCCCTCACAAGGTTCCTCCCTAGCTGGCCAACCTCCAGTGATCCTCCCCAGCCCCAATCATGCATCAGTGGGGTCCCTTGCCTGGCCTGCACCCTCTCACAATCCAGGAACCATTGAGGGATGTCAGAGAGCTGGTTTCAGCCCAATCCCACTCAACATAGGAGCTGCCCATTGTTGGTCAGTGTGCTCCCACAGAGGGAACACTGCTCAGCCAGAAGCTGGGCTCATGTATGGTGAGTGCAGTGGTGGTGGTGGCAGCCTCTCCCGCCTCCACGGCAGTGCTAAAGATGTCTGACTTATGGCTTAGGCCCACTCCCCAAGGGCTCCTGGACTGTGAGAGGGTGCAGGCTGGGCTGAGGTAGCCCTCAAGTGCAAGAATTTCATGCACCAGACCTCTAGTCTCTTCAATAAATGGTGTTAGGAAAATTGGATAATCAAAAATAGAAGAATGTAATTAACTTCTATCTTACACCACTCACAGAATTAACTTAAAATAGATGAAATAATTAAACATAAGACCTGAAACAATAAGAATCCTATAAGAAAACCTAGGAAAAATTATCCTCGACATTGGTTATTACAATTAATTTTTTTTAACGTAACATCAAAAGCACAAACAACAAAAGCAAAATTAAGTAAGTGGGACTACATTAAACTAAAAAGCATCTGTACAACAAAATATACAATTAACAAAATGAAAAGGCAATCTAGGGAATAGAAGAAAATATTAATAAATCATATGTCTAATAAGGAGTTAATATCTAAGATATATAAGGAACTTGTATAATTCAATAGCAAAAAACACAGATACAATCTGATTTAAAAATGTACAGAGGAACTGAGTAGACATATTTCCAAAGAAACTATACAAAAGACCAACAAGTTTTTTTAAAAGATGCTCAATATTGCTAATTAGGGAAATGCAAATCAAAGCTATGATAAGATATACCTCACACATGTTAGAATGGATATTATAAAAAAAAAAAAAAAGAGATAACAAGTATTGGGGAGGTTGTGGAGAAAATGGAACCCTAGTGAAATATTGGTAGAGATATAAATCAGTAAAGCACTATGGAAAACAGTATGATCACAAACAACAATGTGGTTAGTGCCAGGAGGAGTGGAGGGTGGAGTCTGGATCGAGTGGGGCAAAGTGGGGGGCAAAGTGGCAGACATCTGTAATAATGTCAACATTTACCGTATTTTTCGGACCATAAGACGCACCGGACCATAAGACGCACCGGTTTTTAGAGAAGGGAAATGAAGAAAAAAAGATTCTGAAACAAATAGTGTCCTAAAATATTTTATGTGCATTAAAACCCAACATCACAGTCATAAACACATGTAATCAACCCTGTAAAGTAAACAGCAGCATTTAGAACCATTTTAGAGCCAGGCAAGCACACAGAGACCACACAGAGCCTGGCAAGTAAAAAAACTTTTTTTTTAAAGTATATGTGTAGGCTATATTTGGACCATAAGACGCAGGGACTTTTTCCCCCCACTTCTGGGGGGAAAAGAGTGCGTCTTATGGTCCGAAAAATACGGTAATTTTTTAAAATAATCAAACTCACAGGAATAAGAAGAAGAAAAGATTAAGACAGACATACACAGAGGAAAGACCACGAGAGGACATAGAGATGAGACATTCATCTATAAGTCAAGAAGAGAAGCCTTAGTAGAAATCAACCCTGTTAACACCTTGATCTAAAACTTTTCTAAACCTTGTGAGAAAATAAATTTCTGTTGTGTAAACCAACCTCCCCCCAAAGAGAAAGAAAGAAAGAAAGAAAGAAAGAAAGAAAGAAAGAAAGAAAGAAAGAAAGAAAGAAAGAAAGAAAGAAAGAATATATGATTCAACTATTTCACTTAGAGGTATATATCCAAAGGAAATGAAATTAAGAGCTCAAAGAGATACTGTACTCACATGTTCATTGTAGCATTATTCATAATATTCAAGATATGGAAACAACCTAAGTGTCAGTTTATAGATGAATGGCATATACACAAGATACTAGTATTAAACCATGAGAAAAAAAAAAAGAAATACTTCCATTTGTGACAACATGGATGGACCTTGAGGGCATCCAAGTGAAATAAGTCAGAGAAAGACAAATACTGTATGATATCATTTATATGTAGAATATTTAAAAAGCCAAACTCACAAAACCAGAGTAGAATAGTGTAGCAAGAAGCTGGGAGGTTGAGGGCAAATGAAGAAATGTTGCTCAAATTGTGCAAACTTCCAGTTATAAAATTAAGTTCTGAGGAGCTAGTGTACAGCATGGTGTTTATAGTTAACACTGTATTATATGGTTGAAAATTGCTAATAGTAGATTTTAATGTGAGATAATGGAGTTGTTAACTAACCCTACTGAGGTAAGTATTTAACAATATATAAGTGTATCAAATTATCATGTTGTATACTTTAAATTTAATAAAGATAGCTGAAACCAGTTTGGCTCAGTGGATAGAGCGTCAGTCTGCGGACTGAAGGGTCCCAGGTTCCATTTTGGTCAAGGGCATGTACATTGGCTGTGGGTATATCCTCAGTAGGGGGTGAGCAGGAGGCAGCTGGTTGTTGTTTCTCTCTCGTCGATGTTTCTAGCTCTCTATCCCTCTCCCTTCTTCTCTGTAAAAAATAAATAAAAATATATTTTAAAAAATTAATAAAGATATATGTCAATTATATCTCAATAAAGCTGTGTAAAAAAAAATGGGGGGGGGACCTCTGAATAAAAACACAGTTTTTAACTCTAAAGAAATAAAAGCACTAATGATGAAATGCCAAGAACTGGAGCCATAATTTTGGTTAGAATTTTTAAATTCTATCCTTCAAGTCATGCCAATAGATACTTTTTGCATCTTGGGGGGAAAAAACAGTTGTGTGGTGCTTTTTACTTTTGGTTTAGGTTTATTCTATTTATTTTTAAATGATAATGGTTAAAACTATGTAGTATATACTCTTCTATTTCTATCCTAGCTCACAAATCCTGGAATCTAGCTGGCAAGCTCTCCCTCTCCACCTCCCAATATGTGGAGGAACTATACTGGCCAGGCTAATTTTTCCAAGGGTGACCTCAAATTTGGATTTTTTTTACTTTGAAGTAGAAAGTGAACTTTTCCTTTAGGACAGTATCCTGTTTTGGATCATAGTCTATTTGAACATTTTGCCAGTAATAGCTGAAGGAATAAAGCCTAGATGGAAAAAGAGAGGAAAAGAGAGAACTCATTCTTTATTTACCATTTTAAACTTCAGCAAAAAGTGATTTATTGATATTTCTCTCCTTAATATTCATCTATTGAACAAACACTTATTGAGTGTTTACTGTGTACCAGGCACTGAAATATATTATTTCACATGTCAATTAAAATATATATATATATATATATATATATATATATATATATATATTATTTTTTTTTTTACAGAGAGGAAAGGAGAGAGATAGAGAGCTAGAAACATTGACGAGAGAGAAACATTGATCAGCTGCATCCTGCACACCCCCTACTGGGGATGTGCCCGCAACCAAGGTACATGCCCTTGACCGGAATCGAACCTGGGACCCTTCAGTCCACAGGCCAATGCTTTATCCACTGAGCCAAACCAGCTTTGGCTCACATGTCAATTTTTAAAAATTGGTTTATTTGAGAGGAGAGAGAGAGAGAGAGAGAGAGAGAGAGAGAGAGAGAGAGAGAGAGAGAGAGAGAGAAATGATTTGTTGTTCCACTTATTTATGCATTCACTGGTTGCTTCTTATATATGCTCTGACTGGAGATTAAACCCACATCCTTGGTGTATCAGGATGACACTCTAACCAAATGCCACATAGCCACATGTCCAAATTTTTATTTCTCACACAATTCTATGAATTAGAATTGTCACTTTCTTTTATAAGTTAGAAAACTGAGGCACAGTGACCTTCCTCAGATCACACTGATGGTAAGTTTTAAAATAGATTTTTTGATCATCAGAGCTATTGTTTCTTCCACTATCCTCACAGCTTCTCCTCCATTTGGAGTTGTGGAGGCTGTGCTGTGAGCTATCAAAATATTAGCAAAGGTATGCCCTCTTGTCCACCAGATAATAGCATTTTATTTGTCTAATTTTGCCAGCCTACTTACCTAATGTCATAGAATATGTTGGTTCAGTATAGACAAAGTGATGTTTTAGGCTTCTTGCCTAATCAGATTTAAATGTACTTTTAAAAATTCCTCCTTCAAAAACCAGTGTTGTACTTAATGGAGAAACACTGGAAGCATTCCTGCTAAAGTCAGGAGAAAGTGAAGGATGCCCACTATTTCCACTATTATTTAACATATTTTATGGGTCAATGATTGGAAAATTTCTATTTTTACAAATATCTTCAGGTGAGTATCATAACCAAGAAAATTTGGGAAGTACTAATTTGAAACATGCTTTTGAAATCTACTTGCAGATTTTAAGTCTTGAACTATTGATCCAGAATAACCCACTGAAAACTCTTTACTAGTCCAGTTTTGTGAAAGTAAAGTAAGTTTTCTGAACATTTAGTTTGCTACATTTTCCTCTTTGGAAGCATCACAAATACTTTATTCTGGTTGTTTCCTAGAAGACACTGTTTCTTGTTTATTTCTGGCCCAGCATTTCTAGGCTGTTTTCCTTGGAGGGTCCATCTTCCTTGAATTGAGGTATAGCAAACCAAGTAAGTCACTAAAAAAAATGGTTTCTTATTAAAGGATGATCTCATTAAAATACATTTGATGTGTCTTGTTCCCTTTGTTCTTGAAACTTTTCAGATGGTAGGGTGCCTTTCACCTTAGATCTCATATTGATGACTCTGGGTATGCCCACGTGATTATGATTTTCTTTAATAGGTCCAACTCCTTTTAGTGTTCTGGAGATGTCTCATTCTCCAAGGTCATTATTTAAAAATGTAGCTGATGGTAAAGGATATGGAAAAAATCATGGAGAATGTCTTACCCTCCTGTCTGAGTTCTACATTGCCTTAAACCAGAGCTTCAGGTTGTAAGGGTCAGGGATCTTCTTTGGTGCTTAAAGTACTTAGCCAGAGTCCAGGGCATCCCTTCTTCTTGTACTCATCCTTCATGTCTCTGGCGGTCACATCCAGGCACAGGTCATAGCTGGCTAAGTAGACTATGGATAGAGCTTCTAGGACAGTGCAGCCATTCTTGCCCATCACCGCACTGCTTTAGCTCCTGTTGCCAGTTTTGATTACAAGCAGGCATGAGGATAGCCAACTCTTGGGGTATAGGTGGTGGATGGCTTCAGGAAGAGTACAGGCCTGCTTGGCACTGTGCTCTCCACCTCTTGGGGGTGGACTATGTAGATTCTTCCCACACTCACAATATTCTTTCAGAATTGGGAGAGCTGTTTGGAGGTTGCCATGACTCTTATTCTAACACTTCGTTTAAGTTATTAGCTAAGCCAATTAAGCAAAAGAAAGACATTAGCATTATAAAAATTAGAAAGAGATAAAGCCATTTTTATTCACAAATAATATGATCTTATATAATAAAAGAGTAATATGCAAATTAACCATCACTTTGCTACACCCAAAAGCCATGCCCACAAGCCACGCCCACAAGCCAATCAGGACTGAGTATGCAAATAAACCCAACAAAGATGGCTACTGCCATAGAGAGAAGGAGGGAGGCTTGGCTTTCCCAGCAATGAAGGAAGCCAAGCTTTCCACCTGCCGTTGCTAACCTAGGCCTCCACTCAAGGCTACAAAATTTCAATGATAGGAGATACATAAACCCAAACAGAAATGGTGGCAAGCATGGAGCTTGGAGCTCGAAAGAGCAGGAGGCTAGGGTTGCCCCTGGCAATGGAGGAAGCTAAGCTTTCAGCACACCATGGCTGGCCCAGGCCTATGCTCCAGGCTACAAAGTTTTAATTATAGAAGATACATAAATCCCAACAGAAATGGCTGTCACCACGGAGCAAGCAGAAGACTTGGCTCTGCTTCAGGCTACAAAGTTTCAATTGTAAAAGATAAATAAACCCCAGACACCAGGGCCACCTCTTGGGTCACCAGGGGTCATGGCCAACCTGCAAACCACCAAAGGCCCCTCGCTCAGGCTGCCCCATGCCCCAAGGGGACCCCCATCCTGATCTGGGACACCCTTCAGGGCAAACCAGGCCTCTATCCTAACAAAATAGTAATATGCAGATTGACCATCACTCCAACATACAATATGGCTGCCCCCATGTGGTCAAAGATCCTGCCCCCATGTGGACATAAGATGGCCACCACAAGATGGCCAGCAGGGGAAGGAAGTTGGGTGGGACCAGGCCTGCAAGGGAGGGCAGTTGGGGGCGATCAAGCCTGCAGGGGAGGGAAATTAGGGATGACCAAGCTGATAGAGGAGGGCAGTTGGGAGCAACCAGGCCTGCAGGGAAAGGCAGTTGGGAGAGACCAGGCCTGCAGGGGAGAGCAGTTGGGGGACAGGCCTGCAGGGGAGAGCAGTTAGGGGCAAACAGGCTGGCAGGAGAGCAGTTAGGCATCAATTAGGCTGGCAGAGGAGTGATTGGGGGTGATCAGGCTGGCAGGCAGAAGTGGTTAGGGGCAATTCAGGAAGGCAGGCAGGCAAGCAGTTGGGAGCCAGCAGTCAGAGATTATGAGAGGGATGTCCAATTGCTCATTGGGATCAGACCTAAACAGGCAGTTGGACTCCCTTGAGGGGTCCCAGATTGGAGAGGGTGCAGGCTGGGCTGAGGGACACCCCCCCCCCCCAGTGCACGAATTTTGTGCACTGTGCCTCTAGTTGTTTTATAACTGGAAACCAAGAATCAAATGAATAAATATATCAAACATTTAAGAAATTTTAGTTAGTTTTCAAGATAAATGAATTCAGCAAAGTAGCATGATACAAAGTAAATATCCAAAAAAATCAATTATATTTTTATAAATACTTTTTATTAAGTATTACACATAATAGTACATACATCTCCTTTCCCCCCCTATTAACCTTCCCCCAGCTTCCCTTACCCCCTGTTGCATGCCCTCATCCCACCTGCCAGTGTCTTGTGCACATTGGTTGCACTTATATTTTTATTGAATTTACAGCGAATGGAAGAGAGAGGGAGAGAGAAATAGAAAAATCAACGAGAGTCCTCAATCAGCTGCCACCTGCATGGGCTTGAGCCCTAAACCCTTGCATGTGCCCTGACTGGGAATCAAACCAGCAACCTCTTGGTGCATGGGTCGATGCTCAACCCCTGAGCCACACCAGCCATGCAATCAGTTGTATGTTTATATAATACACCAATAATGACTGTCAGAAAGGGAAATTAAGAAAAAATCTTATTTACAATTTCATAAAAAAATAAAGTACCTATGAATAAATTGAACCGAGGAGGTAAAATATCTGTACTTGAAAATTATAAAGTACTGAAGAAAGAGATTGAAGAATATGCAAATAAATGGAAATATATACCATGCTCATGTATAGGAAGAATTAACATTGTTAAAAGACCATACTGCCCAAAGCAATCTATAGATTAAATGCTCTTCCTAGGAAAATACCAATGTTGTATTTCACAGAACCAAAACAAATAATGCAAAAATTTATATGGAACCAGAAACAACAACAACAAAACCACATCATAATAACCACAGCAATCTTAAGAACAAAGTTGGAGGTATCATGCTACCTGATATCAAACTATACTACAAGGCCATAGTAATAAAAACAGATATATAGATCAATGGAACAGTATAAAAAGCCAAGAAAAAAGCAATTTTTAATGGCCAATTAATTTTGACAAATGGGACGGGATTATACAATGGGGTAATGACAGTTCTATTCAATAAATGGTATTAGTAAAATTGGACAGATACTTGCAAAAAATTAGACTAAATCCTTACACCATATACAAGAATAAACTTTAACAAATTAAAGACTTAAATGTAAGACTTAATACCATAAAAATCCTAAAAGAAAACACAAGCAAGAAAATCTTTGACATTTCTCCTAGTAATATTCTTTTAATATATTTCCTGGGGCAAGGGAAACAAAGAATAAACAAATGGGACTACTTAAAACTAAAGAGTTTCTGCACAGCAAAGGAAATAATCAAGAAAATGAAAAGACAACCCACTGAATGGAAGAACATATTCATCAATGATATATATGGTAAGGGGTTAATATCCAAAATTTATAAAAATAACTTATACAACTCAACACTAAAACAAGCAAACAATACAGTCTAAAAATGGACAAAGGACTTTAGACACTTCTCTAAAGAGGAAGTACAGATGACCTATAGATATATAAAAAGATATTCAACCTGGGTATGTACTCTGACCATGTATTAAACCCAAATTTTATTGTAGGAGACAACACTCTAACCAACTGAGCCACACTAGCTAAAGGTACTCTGAGATTATTTTCCTCACTTATCAATTGGCAAAAATCCAAAAATTTGATATCACACTCTGTTGATGAACCTAGAGAAAATAGGCACTCTCATACATTGTTGATGGAACTGCATATTGATACGCTCCTTGTTGTTAGTTTGATAGGTTAGTCATAATAAAGTACCACAGATTGGTTAGCTTAAACAACAGAGATTTATTTTCTCACAATTATGGAGACTAGAAATCTCAGATCAAGAAACCAGCGGGATTGGTTTCTGCTGAGGCCTCTCTTCTTAGCTTGTTGGTGGCCATCTTACCTTTCCCATATCTTCAAGTGGTCTCTTCTATGCATGTCTGTGTTCTAATCTCCTGTATTTATAAGGAAACCAGTTAGATTGGATTAGAGCCTACCTTAATAACTTAATTGCAACTTAATTACCTCTTTATAGACCATATCTCTAAATATAGTCACATTCTGAGTATCTGGGGATTAGCACTTCAACACATGAGTTTAGGGGGGACAAAATTCAACCTGTAACAATCATATGGAGGGAAATTTAGAAAAAGGTATCAAAATTGCCAATACATACCTTTTATCAGATTTTGTTTCTGGAACTCTATCCTGCAGCTATACTTGTACAAATATAAAATGACATATAGCAAAGGATATTTATTTCAACCTTGTTCATAATAGCAAAAGTTTGGAAATAACCCATGGCCACCAATAGGGGACGATTTGAGTAAACTATGTATCACTGACACAGTGCAAAAGTATGCAGTTAATAAAAAGAAACGAGTAACCGCTCCATTCATAGCTAAAGAGAGATAACAATGACATGTGAAGTAAGAAAAGAAAGGCACAAAACAGTGTAATAGCATGCTACCTACATCTGAGAGATATATTCACATTTGCTTGTACAGTACCAGCATCAAGAAACACTGAAGGCTAAATAACAATGACAAAGAAATGATAAAATTGATTACTCATGAGGTACAATGGGGGCACGGAATAGAGAGGGCCAGAAATGGAAATGAGGCTTTTCTTTTTTTATTGTTTAAAGTATTACAAATAGTAGTACATATGTCTCCTCCCCCTCCCCAGGCTTTTCTATATATTCATTTTTATAATGTTTTCATTCTAAATTATGTAAGTTCAAAAACAAGTACAACTATTCTATAGAAAGCTTCCTAGTTCAGCCATGAGATTTCTAGTACAATATGAGACTAACTCTGGTCCTTTTACTTCTGAGAATGACTATTCACCCTTTATGGAAGCTTTACCTAGGTTTTTGAAATTGTGCTCTTGTGAAATAAAGGAAATCCCCGGGGGTTGCAAATGCTTTCTCTCTTTCATTATTTTTATTTGAAAAAGAGGAACTGAGTTTAAGAGGACTAGAGAGAGTCCAGTTGGATTTGTCCTTGAATAAATAGGAGATTACACAGATGCTATTGATCACCAGCACTCAGCAGCACAAATGCCCTTGGGTGTGCATCACTTCAAGCAAACAGAAGTGTACCCTGCTGACGGTGGGGTGCCTGAGTGGGGAGTGGGTGGGGTTGGGGAACCCGAGCACACAGCCTCCAGCTTAGGGTGAGATTCCTCGAGAAAGCCCCTTCCTATCACAACACCCACAGCGCTCTGAGCCTGCTTGCAGCCCAACAGCCTCTCCGAGAATGCTCCATTTAAAAGTGCAATTTTTGGATGATTCCCAGAAGATTTTTGTGGTTGATGTAAGTGGAAATTACATTGCTATTATTCCTTTATTATTCATTCAATAATGGTCATTTGTGGACAGCCCACTTGCCAGCAATGTTATGTCTTCGTTAGGACTGGATGACGGAGGACTGTGGTTTTTAGATTTGGAAAAAGAAATCTGTATTTGATATTACAATGTAGCTCATATTTTCCCATGAACTTTTCGTCTAGAACAGGTTCTCTTTTCTCAGGGGATGACAAAACAAGTTTTAAAGATATGCTAAATAGTTGTAAAAAGACAAATCGGCAATAACTTAGTAGTCCTGCCAAAGAGGTATTATGGATCATTGAAGTAATTTGCCTATGAGTCTCACCCCATGAACATTTTATGGGGAGAAAACTGTGGTTCTGAGGGAAAGGAGAAGGGGAAAGCTACCCCCCCCCCTTTTTTTTAAAGAAAATTTATAGGCTTTGGGGTCAGGGTGGAATTATGCAGTTGTAATGAGACCTCAGGAAGTAATGACAAGTATGAAAGAGAAAAATAAGATAAGAGACTACTTAATTTGATTTAGTACCTGTAGTTCAGGGTTCTTAATATCATTCCTAGCTTCAAGATGATTGCATACAATTATACCTCATCTCTTCAAGAAAGAACAAATGTATTAAGCATATCATTTGAAGCTCATTTTTCAATATAGTAAGATATGTACATTTTTATGTTGGGTTTTATGTATGAGCATGTTAAAATCTATAATTTTATTTGAACAAAAATGCAATTTGCTCTGATATTTACTTTAGCTACTAACAAAGAGTAAATAGCCATTTTCATTTAAATTCATACAAAATGCTGGTTGTTTTCTTTTATACATAAACTGACAACTGCTGTTGGGTGTGTGGGTAACCCCTTTTTCAAATGAGTGTTTCATTTTGATTTGAATAATGTGCTTTGTGGATGATGACTTCATGGCTTCAGATGCTGTTTTGCTGTCTCTTCCTTTCATTTTTATTTGCAAAAGGCAGTTTAGTTCCACAAACCTGAATGATCTGGTTTTTTTTAGCAAATAGCTTCCATTAGAGGTATGAGCCTTTTCCTATTTTTTTTCTTGGAATTATATTTAAGGAGTGGAAAATGTCTTTTGAGTAGTTTATCCATTTGCAGGCTGGCAGTGTACATTCACAGTGCTCTAGTACCTGAGTTAGTGAGCTGGGTATTCAAAAGACACTGCTTTAGGCTACACTTTTAATAGACATTTCAAGCAACTCAAAGAGAAATCTTTGACAAAAAGTGACAGTAGAGCTTTCTGAATGTGGAGTTCAAATTCAGATCCAATTAAATGTGGGAGGGGGTGAGTATAGGACCATAGCTTCACAAAATTTTCCTTCTGAGGAACTGATTCCAGTAACTTGAATCCAGCATGATTTGGCTTCAAGTCAGATTGTTTCTTTCCAGCTGCAGCACATTGTGTTCCTTGGGAAGATAATGGGGGAGATTACCCAGCAATTCGGGTGTCACAGCATCTGATTCCTTTTGCTCTGTAGAAGGCTACTTCTGTAAGTAGCAATCATGGTGTTACTGAGAGTGGCAATAGCATTAACTGTAGTCCCATGAGAAGTGTTCTCCTGAGAGGAATGGAACCTTAAGTTAGCAGCCAATTATACAACAGTATATTCTCTTTTTAACAATAGACTAATGATGATGATGTCAGCAGTAATAGTGAGTTACAAATGAATAACGCTTTAATATTTACAACATAATCTCATATCCATTAGTTCATTTGATCCTTCATTCTACCCTGTGAATGAGGGTAGGAAAAAAATTAATCTTTTCTAATTTTGCAAATAAAGAGATAGGTACTCAGGGAGCTTAACTGGTATGTAGTATTATACAGCATATAAATGAAAAGCAATCCAAAACTCTCCCCACTATTCAATATGCAGTTGTATTCAGAAGACTCATCTGTCAATAGCCTTTTAGTCCCATAATATTGCTCATGCACATTATTTTTTTTTCCTGTTGCTCTCTAAAGGCAAAGAATTTGGCATACAGTGAGTCTTTGGAAACTGGTGTGTTCTGAGGAGCTGTGTGAGAAAGTGGTTCTTAGAGGTTAGGGAGAACATGGCATGAATATTTTCACTGATTCCAAAAGCTTAAAAAGCAACCTAAACATTTCCTCTTTTATTAGTACTCATATCTTATCCAGGATGAAGAAATGCTTGGAACCATAATGGAGAGAATTATTATCAGCTAAGGAAAGCCACATGGAGGAGATTTTTATATTAAAATTTACTGATATCTCATGAGGCATGGATCAATCTCAAGGAGAATTATTCTGCAAGATAAGATTTAAAAAACACAATTGGCTGCATAGGGAGAAATAATGGAGTCCTGGACATTGGTGTTGATTTTACAGAAAGTACTGTATTAGAAATATGAAAAGAACACATGATCAGATAGAATAATGTCTCATGGGTAAGGCAAATTGGCACCCAGAATGCTTTACTCTACCCCCAGTAGCAATTTCTTGGTGAATGTATTGGTGTCCAAGATCTGGCTCGGGCCTACAGAATCAGAAGCCTGATTGCCAGCACTCCACAAGAACTGAAGTCAGAGAGTGTTATTTAAAATCAGGATGTCAGTGTCACCATTTACAGTGGGCTTGGGGACACTAAGATCCTCTCATCAGTTACATCGAATGCCATATGTCAGAAAAGTCACATTTAAAGGAATTAAATATCTGATTCTAATATTTGATGGCCTACTAATCCATCCATCTCCACAAAGGCCCTATCATTCAGACCTTTTAGTCATTCATTCATTTAGTTATTTTGTTAAAAAAAATTATTATCAAGCCCTATCTGATTTGGCTCAGTGGATAGAGCAACAGCATACGCACTGAAGGGTTCCAGGTTCGATTCCTATCAAGGGCATGTACCTTGGTTGCGGGTACATCCCCAATAGGGGGTGTGCAGGAGGCAGCAGATCAATGTTTCTCTCTCAACCGATGTTTCTAACTCTATCTTTCTCCCTTCCTCTCTTTAAAAAAATAAATAAATACATTTAAAAATTATTATCGAGATCATAATATGTCCCAGGTCCTGTTCTGGGCACATTATACTCTACCATATGGGTAAGTAAAGTTCTAAAAAGGGCACACTCTCAACTGGGCAGTGCTGGCTTTTTGCTACAAACTATGGCTTCAGTAATTAATTTTTCCCTCATTGCATGATTGAACATCCCTTTGTTATTGACCTGTTTTTAACTTGTTAATGCCTTAAACTAGATTACTTGGAAGAGTGGCTGGCCACAGACACATCCTGGTTTTTTGAAGTTTCTTTGGATATTTGTGTATAGAGGCACTGTGTGTTACAGATGGACTCTGAGAATATTTGTCAAACTTTTCTGAATTTCTAAAAGTATTTGGGGGATGCAGAAGAGATATGGAACTTCAAAATTGCTGAAATGTGCCTACTAAAGTGTAATCCAATGAAAAAATGTATTTAGTAAAAACCTCATTTTACTTTTCAAGCTCTCTTATTGAAGAAACTTTATTGTTGTTAAATATCAACATTATATCTAATTTGGCACTTATCATGGACTTCATATACTTAGATAATCAAGAAGGGCTCTCTAGAATGATAATGGGAGTGGGTGAGCAGAAGGAGAAATAGAATAAGGTAATGCTTTAAAAAATAATTGCAGATTTTAGCCCTGGCTGGTATGGCTCAGTTGGTTGGGCATAGTCCAATGCACTGAGAGGTCTCCAGTTAATTTTCCTATCAGGGTACATCCCCAGGCTGTGGCTGGATCCCCAGTATGAGTCATGCAGGAGGTATGATGATTCTTGATGTTTTTCTCTCTAAAAAAAATCAATAAAATATTTTTTAAAATAATTGCAGATTTTACTATAAATTCAGTTTTGTCTCTTTATTATGGAAAGTGGAATTTTCTTAACTAAAAAAATGGGGAGGAAAGATTAAATCTAAGGTTTTCTCAGCTCTTAGAAATAGTAGAGAAGGTCAGATTTCTAGTTTGACTATGGATCCTCCTAATACACACACATACCAGTAACATTAATGAATGTCCTTTATTTGTCTAAAAAAGGAAGACCTTTTTTTTGTCTAAAGTCTGGACTGTTTGCTTATCTCAATATATATGGAGAGTTTATAAAACCAATAATCCCATCATTGTATCTGACACAGTTATATCTGCTATTTCCCCTGCCTGTGGCAGTGCTCTTTTTGTAGAAGCATAGTGGAGGTGAAGAAAAGCTTTGTTTGTGAATTTCCCCACAAAATAATTTACTTTGATGGTTTATGGAGCCTAAAGCCAAAAAAAGAGATTTGAAGCATCTCAAATCTTACCTAATTGTTAAGCGACTGTATTGTTAATCACAGCAGGTATCTGGTGGCTCACACGGGAGAATATGGTGAGTCAGCTTACCTCATTTCTTTAAGAGTAAGGCCATCATAAAGGCCACCAGGCAATAGTTTCTGAAAGAGGCAGAGGGCAGACAGTACCAGGGCTGAGAACTATTCAAGATAAATAACAAATCAAAGAATACCTAGTGATTATTTTTAATTGGTAGTGTGGTATTTACCCTTTGATAATAAGGGATCATAAGGTAATTTTGTCCGTGATGAAACAGATACCTCTTCCCTTCATAAGGAAAAGCTGTCCCAACTCCAATGAGATGGAATATTTTTGTATAGTGGAATGTTCCTGGACTTGGGGCTACAAATACTGAACCATTTTAGTGTTGTAACATTGAGCCAGTCACTTACTCTCTTAGCTCCCTGAGTTGTTGTGAGGGGAAATATAAATGTTATAATGTATATTTAGAGCAGTGTTTTTCAACCTTTTTTGGGCAAAGGCACACTTGTTTCATGAAAAAAATCACGAGGCACACCACCATTAGAAAATGTTAAAAAATTTAACTCTGTGCCTATATTGACTATATATAAAGTAATTCTCTTGAATAGGAATCAAATAAACACAAAGAAAGTATTTTATAATTACTTTATTATGAAATATTAAGTAAACAAAATAGTGAAAAATTATAAAATTCTTGTCCTGTCTGCACCGACGGCACACCAGGCTGATTTAGAGTCTGATAATGTAGGCTAAATTTGTACTACTTACAAGCTGTGAGGCCTTGAGCAAGTCACTTAGCATATCTGAGACTTTGTTTTGTCAACTCTAAAAACTTGGACCTTAAGGATGGTGGAAACACTGTGCAATATACAGATCTTGTAACATAAAAACCCACACCTGAAACCTATCTGATCATGTTGACCAATGTTACCCCAATAAATTTAAATAAATAAATAAATAAATAAATAAATAAATAAATAAAAACTTGGACTTGAAGTGTCAGGAAAAATTATTCAAATAATAAACAATTTAAGTTCTGGAGTAGTAGCTAAGGAGATAAAGAGTAAGAACTAGAGTGTTGAGGGATTTATGGTGGTCTACACAAAGGAATAATGCAAAGCCAATATGCAAAAGAGAACATGCCCTTTTAAGGAAGAAAAGGTCAATCTGAGTGAATAGTGGAATGTTGAGAGGAAGATGGAGAGTAGCTAGAAATTAAGATGAAACATTGGTATAAAAAATTGGACAGATACTTGCAAAAAAAATGAAACAAGCACCAACTTATACCATACACAAGAATAAACAAAATGGATAAAAGACTTAAATGTGCCGAAGCTGGTTTGGCTCATTGGTAGAGCGTCGGTCTGAGGACTGAAAGGTCCCGGGTTCGATTCCAGTCAAGGGCATGTACATTGGTTGAGGGCACATCCCCGGTAGGGGGTGTGCAAGAGGCAGCTGGTCGATGTTTCTCTCTCATTGACATTTCTAGCTCTCTATCTCTCTACTTTCCTCCCTGTAAAAAATCAATAAAATTTTAAAAAAAACCTTTAAAAGACTTAAATGTAAGTTGTGAAACTAGAAAAATTTTTAAAGAAAACATAGGCAGCAAAATCTCAGACATCTCTCATAGCAATATGTCTGTGGATACATCCCCTAGGGCAAGGGAAACTAAGGAGAAAATAAACAAATGGGACTACATCAAAACAAAGAGCTTCTACACAGCAAAAGAAAGCATCACAAAATGAAAAGGAAGCCCATTGTATGGGGGAGTATATTTGGCAATGATATATCGGATAAAAGATTAATATCCCAAATATATAAGGAACTCATACAACTTAACAAAGGGAAGACAAACAATTCAGATTAAAAAAATGGGCAAAGGACCTAAATAAACAATTTTCCAAAGTGGACATACAGAAGGCCAAAAGACATGCCGTATTATCTGGCATATAAGACAACCCCCTAATTTTACAGTTAAAACATAGGGTTAGGCCTATATTCGCTGTATTAGACTACCCCCACTTCCGAGGCAACACCAGTTCTTTTTTTAATTAAATTTTTAATGAATGATATTTTTCGAACATACCGTAATATACCATACATTGATACGATAAATGGAAGGTCTCTTCACAAATGGCAATGCCATGAACTTGACAGAGAAACAAGAAATCCAAAAGAGAACATTAACAATGATGGCATCATCTGGAAAGAAAATTACATGAAGAACTTGCAAAAAACGCTTGTTTGTGACTGACTGGGATTATAAGAGGTTTTTCTAGGCAGAGGAGCATTGTGAGCTTAAAATCCTTCAAAATCCTCATCATGTTCTTCTTCTGACATCATAAGTTCATCACTGACCTCTTGTGGTACATTTGTAAGACAGTCATCATATGTATCAAATTCCGAATCAGATGGTGTGGCTTCAGCTTTGGCTTCCCCTTCATCTTGCCACGAGAAGTCATCCTCCATACAGTCCAAAGAATTTGATATGCCACACTTCTTGAAAGACCTGATTACTGTTTCTTCAGTAATATCATTCCAGGCTTTTATGAAAAAGTTACACAAAACATCCAATTGTGGTGCACGCATGTTTCCTCCATTTGTGACTATCCAGACGATTTTCGGGATCGAGTTGGAAAATTCTTTTAGCGGCATATCGAGATGTTTTTCGGGATATACTCGGCGTATAAAGTCGTCTTATATGCCGGAAAATACGGTATTAAAAAATGCTCAAAGTCACTTATCATCAGAGAGATGCAAATTAAAATGACAAAATGAGGTATCACTTCACAGCTGTCAGAATGGTTACCATCAACAAATAAATAAATGACAAGTGGTGATGAGAATGTGGAGAAAAAGGGCCCCTGGTACACTGCTGGTGCAGTCATTATGGAAAACAGTATGGAGTTTCCTCAAAAGTTAAATATGGAACTACCATTTGACCCAGTGATCCCGCTTCTAGGAATATATCCTAAGAGACCCAAAGCACCAATCAGAAAGAATGTATGCACCCCTATGTTCATAGCAGTGCAATTTATAATGGCCAGGATCTAGAAACAGCCTAAGTGCCCATCAGTAGATGAGTGGATAAGAAAGCTGTGGTACATTTACAACATGGAATACTATACAACAGTAAAAAAGAAGGATCTCTTACCCTTTGAGACAGTATGGAAGGACCTGGAGAGTATGATTAAGTAAAATAAGCCCAGAGAAAGACAAGTATCACATGATCTCTCTCATATGCAGAATCTAATGAACAAAATAGATCCAGAGACATAGAAACATGGAACAGACTGTCGAATCTCAAAGGGAAGAAATGGATGGGTGGATGGGTGGGTGTGAAGAGATCAACTAAAGAACTTGTATGCATATATGCATAAACCATAGACACAGACAATAGCATGGCAAAGGCCTGGGGTGGGGGCAGGGTTGGGATAGAAGGGGTCAATGGGGTGAAAGGGGACATATGTAATACTTTCAACAATAAAGGTTTTTTTAAAAGATGAAGCACAGCTAGCCATGTGGTTTATATTCTAAAAGTGATAGAGAAAACAAGAATTTAAGAAGCTAAAAATGTGGATATTATCATTTGCTTACTAATTAATTTATGCATTCATTTGCTCAGCTAATATTTAATAAATTTTTTTCTAAGTGTTGGATATGCCAGGTAGAAACTGAATAATAACTTCAAGTTCAGAGGCTCCAATTTTAGATAATCAACATATTTCCTAAAAAGAAGATGGGGGGAAATTCTCAAACATCAATATTTCAACCTGAAAGTGAATGGAGACAGATAAGTTTTATGCAACAGATGGTAATAAAGTAGAATTTCTAGACCTATTTGATGCTGGTCTACATATGGAAGATGAGTGAGAGGAATCTAGATGACCTTCAGATTTCTGGCTTAGGTGACTGTTTGGATAGTGGTCCCCTTTCACCAAGACAGAGAACAGAATAAAAGTAGCAAGTTTAAGATGGGCAGTAATGAATTTTGTATTGGACTTACGTATTATCAAAAAAGAAATATATCCGGAGTTGAGAAGACCTGAGTTCTAGTTCCAGCTCTAACAATTTTAAGTTGTGAAACCTCAGGTACCAGTGCACCTTATCACCAAAATAGAGATAATCATAGCACCTACCTCACAATTTCATTGTGAATATAAATGAAATTCCAGAGGTAAAGTTTCTGAACACAAAATAAGTGCTCAAAGCATGTTAATTCCTCCCTTCCTTGCTTACAGAGCTCTTTATTTCTCTGGTTTGCAAATCAACATAGAATGACCTTTCACCCTCAACCTGGAGTTTCTTTTGATAAGCTTCCTTTTGCAGCCCACTTCCAGGCAATAGAACTTTGTTTCCCCAAGTCTGCACTTTTTCTTGGGCATCCCAACGTTAATTTATCCTGTCTTTCTGCGTGGTTTGCCTTTGCTTAGTCAATAGTCTCAAGAGATTTGTTCTTCTCCTGGAGTCATTAATCTTGGGAGGGTCCATAAAAGCTGTCTAGAGTTACCTAAAATAATGTTGGACTTCTTTTAAGGAAGCTTATGGAAATAGCCAAACCCTTCATAATTTATCTGCATTTTAAATTAATCTGTGGTTAGTTTCTTAATCCCTTTCACCTTTTTCACCCCCCCCCCCAAACGTGGGATATAATACAGCATAGGGAATATAATCAATAATCCTATCTAATGAAAGAGCAATATGCAAATTAACCACCACTCCGCTACACACACAAGCCATGCCCACCAACCACACCCACCAGCCAATCAGAGTGAGTATGCAAATTAACCCCAACCAAGATGGCTGTGGCCACAGAGAGCAGAAGGGAGGCTTCAGTTTCCCTAGCAATGGAGAAAGCCAAGCTTTCCACACACTCTGGCAGGCCCAGGCCTCCACTCAAGACTACAAAGTTTCAATCATAGAAGGTAAATAAATTCCAACAGAAATGGCAGCATCCACTGAACTGGAAGAGCAAGAGGCTAGGGTTGCCCCGGGTGATGGAGGAAGCCAAGGTTCTGCAGCCCTGGCCACTCAGACCTTCACTCCGGGCTACAAAGTTTCCATTATAGAAGACACATAAATTCCAACAGAAATGGCTGAGCAAACAGGAGGCTTGGCTCCACTCAAGGCTACAAAGTTTCAATTGTAAAAGATAAATAAATCCCAGACACCAGGGCCTCCTCTTGGGTCAGTGGGGCGTGTGGCCAGCCTGTAAACCATCACAGGTCCCTCGCCCAGGCTGCCCCATCCCCCAAGGAAACCCCCACCCTGATCCAGGACACCCTTTAGGGAAAACCAGCTGGCCCCCTCCCATGTACCAGGCCTCTATCCTATCTAATAAAAGAGTAATATGCAAATTGACCATCACTCCAACACACAAGAGGGCTACCCTCATGTGGTCAAAGATCCTGCCCCAATGTGGACACAAGATGGCCACCATAAGATGGCCAGCAGGGGAGGGCAGTTGGAAGGGACCAGGCTTGCAAGGTAGGGCAGTTGGGGGTGATCAACCTTACAGGGGAGGACAGTAAGGGGTGACCAGGCCAGCAGAGGAGGGAAGTTGGGGGCAAACAGGCTGGCAGGGGAGCAGTTAGATATCAATTAGGCTGGCATGGGAGTTGTTAGAGGGTGAACAGGCTGGTAGGCATAAGCAGTTAGAGGCAATCAGGAAGGCAGGCAGGCAAGCAATTGGGATCCAGCAGTCCTGGATTGTGAGAGGGATGATCAACTTCCTGTGGGATTGGGCCTAAACGGGCATTTGAACATCCTTTGAGGGATCTCAGATTGGAGAGGGTGCATGCTAGGCTGAGGGACATCCCCCCATGCACAAATTTCTTGCACCGGGACTCTAGTTGTTTTATAACTGAAAACCAAGAATCACTAACTATTTTAATAGTCTCTCCATGCCCTTCTCCCTCTCTACTTCTTCTAGTATGCCTATTATTTCTATACTAGAAGCCAGGTGCATTAAATTTGTGCACGGTGGGGGGGAGAGGGGGAGTCCACCACCAAGAGTGGGCCTAACAGGAAGTCAGATATTCCTTGAGGGGTCCCAAATTGGAGAGGGTGCAGGTTGGGCTGAGGGTCACACCCCCTTTCCCCCGTGCATGAATTTTGTGCACCTGGCCTCTAGTATTATAATAATTATGTATGATGTCAGATAGGTAGTAGCCTTGTGGGGTGATTAATTCATAAGGTATATAAATGTCTAATCATTATATTGTACACCTGAAACTAATATAATATTGTATGTGAACTGTAATTGGAAAATTAATTTCAAAAATTTAAAAACAAAAAGCTTAAGAAAATTGCTCTGCCGTAATTACTCATAGTAATGCTAACAAAGTTCATAACAATGATAACGACAATACTACTGACTAATAATATCAATAGCTTATGTTCTAGGTGTATTTTGCATACACTATCTCATGTAATGTTCACACAAAATAAAAGATTGTCACTATCTAGGTTATTTATATAACCTCTCAGTGCCTCAGGTTTTGTCATCTGTAAAATGAGGATAATGTTACATAGAATTGTTATGAAGGTTGAATGAATTGTTATGAAGGTTGAATGAACAATAGCATAAAAGTCTTTTCTTCATGGATACTCTATAAAAATTGGCTCCAAATTTAGATGGTAAATATATGTCCTAATATTCTTGTCTACACAGCAATATCTAAGTGAATAAGGCCAGGAATATTATTGGTATCTTTATTTTACAGGCATGTAAACTAAGGTACAGAGAGGTTGACTTATCCAAGGTAGCATTGCTATTTAAGTTAATGGGTGATCTGAGCCTCATTTGAGCTTCAAAACCCTGGCTGGTTATTGGTTAAGTAGGATTGGTTATGACTCAGGTGGGATTGCTTCATGTGTTGTAAAGTTTCCTGGTTTTCCAAGACTTCCTGATGTATCTTCTAGTTGCAAGCAGCTGGCCCCACACTAGGTGCTCAATCAACTTTTGATGACAGGCTGACCAACAGACTGACCATAACAACTCATCACCACCCCTGTGCCTGTACAAAGAAACTCAATTGATGAAACTTCTAAACTGTGTTAGGAAAATCATCGTGGAATAATAATGTCCCACCCTAGCCAATGTAGGCTATTTCTTTGCCAGGGATTTATTTGTCATTGCCAGGGATTTATTTGCCAGCTGCTATGATGAATGTCTTTGTTTAAACTACTGAGTTTGCTTTGCTCCTGGTAGCCTAAGGTTTGTTGATTCAGAGAATAAATTGAATTGAAAAAGAAAGTGCTTGTGCTTGTTGGCCCAAGGCCAGGCTGAGCAGCTGCCAAGGGTGGTTTAGGTGCTCTCTCTTCCACCACTCTGGGGGCCCTGTATCCTCTGCTGTCACCTGGCTGCCAGACTTCCCTCCTGATACTAGAGTTCAAAGAAAAGGCCTGGACTCAAGCTTTCCCACCCACACCCTTCCCTTGTCCCTTTCCATTCCCACAGCTGAAAGGAGGAGGGAACATGAACCCAACATTTAAGGCACCGGAGTGGGGATTGGGAAACTGTCTTTGGAGTTGAGTGGTTGGTAGTTGGGTGTTTGTTCAAGTATGCACTTGTAGGAAACTCTATGAAGAGTTTCCGTTAGTTGGGGCCTTGACACTCATTTTTTTCATTACAGTGCAGAGCTCCATCTGCTGCCTGTGCACTGGGAAGGACTAGCTGAAGCTAGAACTCTCAACAGAAGTTCTGAGTGAAACTCGCTAAAGGACAACATTCTTCTGAATTCTATAGGAGTTTCTTTCCTTTAAATGCCATTTACCCTGTATTAGCATCATTGTTCGACTTCTTAGGTTTAACTGGTGCTTTAAGACAGGATGATGTCAATTACAACTGAGAGATTGAGAAATTCTTCAAATTGACTGAATTCAGTTCAATCCCTTGAGGTCAAAAGGGTATGGCCTGAGGGGTAGAACCACTTGGGAGGTGGCTGGACTGCCTCAGCAATTTCCTAAAAGAACCAGGACCCTACCATTTCAGCAGCATAGAGAGCAGTGCCACTAAGCAGTTTTGTGCCAGACTCTCAGAACTGAAAAAAAAAAAGTTTGGTTAAACCAGTTCTACTCTGAGAGAAACACCCTTAATAAACCAGTTGCACCTCAGGAGGTAGTGGGAAATTGGCCAATGAGGTCCCAGAGCAAGGCACCACTAGGGAGATCTGCTGAAGGTTACAAAGCTCAGGAAAAAATAGAAGGTGACAGAGGGGCCATTTCTCTGGGGGTTTTAGAACTCTATTGTAGAGCTGGTCTATTCAAAGTATGGCTGTTGTGCAAACCCTCCAACTATTAACCCCAAAGAATCTCATTCCAACCCTCTTTCCTATATCCCCTCTTCCTTTTTACTCACTTCCTCATTCCTTTCTGGGTCCAAGGTATGAAGCTAGAGAGGGGTGGTCTGTCTGGGTGAGCTGACCCCAGGCCCTGGAAGCACTTAGGCATGGCACCTCACCAATAATAGCTGGTCTGTGCTGTCTGAAACAAAAGGTACTTTGTCCTCTGAGATTCCATCTACATTGATGGAATTCACCTTTCAACAAACTTAAACAAAGACAAAGGTTCTCCAAAATTTTATACTTAGAACATTTTAAGTCATTGCAAGATTATTTTCTGTATCTATAAGTCTGTTTCTGGAGTTGTGTTGAAATTTTAATGATTATAAACATGGTGCATATGTGCTTTTGATCTAGCCTTAGAACAGCACACAGTAAACACTTTTAAGCAATAAAATTAATTAAAAATGAAAAAAAAGAGTTCTGTCACAAAGTTACTATCACTTACCTTTTATGCTATGAGATATTTTCTGACCAAACATTGTTCTAGGAATTTCCTCTTGCATTATTTCATATAATATTAGTTAATAAGTTTTTAAAATAATGAAATTATTCTATTTCATTCATTCATCACTCATTTGACAAATTCTTATGAGACCTCACTGCTTCCATGCATAGTGGTAGCTACTGAGGATGCAGAGAAAAATAAGAAATAATATCTGATCTCAAAGACCTCCTAGTCTAGTAGAAGAATTAGAAACTGAAACAGGTATGTACACTAAAGTGTGATTTATACAAATGACAGTGACAATGATAGTTTTTAATTAATTAATTAATTAAATTAATTATTGTTTGTAGTATTACAAATAGTAGTACTTATGTCTCCTTTATCCCCCCCTTGACCCCCCCTAGCCTTCCCTACCCCCTAGCATATGCCTTCACCTGTCTCCCTTCCCCCTACCCCCCCCCCCCCCCCCCCCCCCCGCGCCTGCAGTGTCTTGTGTCCATTGGTTATGCTTATATGCATGCATACAAGTCCTTCGGTTGATCTCTTACAGACTCCCCCACCAACCTCCCCTGCCTTCTGGCTGTAGTTTGACAGTCTGTTTAATGGTTCTTTATCTCAATAACTATTTTCCCCATTTCTTTATTTAAAAAATCTTGCAACTGCAGATTAGAAATAAACATGCAATAACAAAAAAATGAGTCCCAATTTCAATGTCCAACGGTTCTGAGATCCAGTTTCAATGTCAAATAGTTTCTTATGTGTACATGTCAGCCATAATATCTGGATGATGGACAGATGGTGGCAATGCAGGTCCGACCCTCTCTGGTTTGGTCCTGGGCAACCTGCATTGATGCACAGCTGTTGACTGCTAGCATGGCAAGGTGTTATCAGTGTCTTCCATCTCTGGACTGTTTCTCCTCTTGTCTTTGTGGTCAGAGCAGACCTGACAACTCCTCTCTGTTGCAGGAATCTCCATGGTCTTGGAGTAGTTTTCTTAAAATATACAAACATATTCTCGACCAAAAGTTAATAAAGGAATCTTTTCTATAAAATTGATTTGGGATCCTTTCTTTCTGCCTAAACAAATTTCCTTTGTCTTATTCAGAAACCATGTGTGATTTTCATGGGTGTCTTGCTGTTAGCATTACAAATGGAAATTTATTTTCTACAGTAAACATTTTCTAGATGTAATTTACTTACAGTATATTTTCCCTTACATGATATTACCCTACTATACCTCCTTTTTTAAATTAATAGATGCTTTTGTAAATTTTGTAATGCAGTCCTAATAACTTTAAATTTTAATTTTTTGCACAAAAATAAGACTGCTTTAGGTTCATTTCATGTTAAGCAATTTTATCGTGAGATATACTACCAATAGAAATTTTAGTTAATACTTTAGGAACAGCTTTTTTCCAGTACACTTAAATTTTCTTGGATGTTCACTTATTTTCATTAGCCAATTTAAATTAACATGAAAACATGATTACCATTTTACTGTCAAATTTAATACTCTGAAAACAATCTTAGTTTACCCTGTAAATATTAGTGGAAAGGATTATTTGCATTCTTGAATAGGCCCTGAGCATTCCTAGTGCTGGGCTAGATTTAGACATAGGGCAGCTGCTGTTGGCCAAGTCTCTGTCTGTTACCTGGGTCTCAATCTGAGCTGGACGTAGGAAGTGAAGCAGCCATGGGGGCAAGAGACTTCCCTCAGAGGGGGTGAGGGTTCAGGTCCGTGCAAGGTTGGAGGGGGGTGAGGGTTTGTGCCCCACATCTGTTGATCTCCACGTTCTCTCCTGATGGCCCCTCTGCGACTGTGCCTGTCTTAAATTGTTCCTTCCTGAGGAATCTTACCCATTTCTGGCTAACCAGACAAGGACAGTTTTTAATAAAAAAAAACAAAGGAAGGGCACCTAACCTAGATTTAAGTGTGTGTGTTAAAACAGGTTTTCTTGAGGGGGATAATGTCTAACCTGAATCCTAATGATCAGTACTAATTACTTATGTTTTTAAATATTTTAATTGATATTTAGAGAGAAAGAGGACGGGAGAGGGAGAGAGAAACATTGTAAGACTGGAACATCAATTGGCTGCCTCCTGTTGGAAGTTAAAATTGAGGGGAGAGAATGCTAGGAGAATGATGAGAGAATGTGAAATGAACTAGTCATAAAAAGGATTTTTAATATGAAAAAAATCAAGGTTCAGCAAGGTTAAATATGAACCCACAGTCAAACAACTGCCAGGAATTAAAAGTACATATATTGATTCCAGAGCCCAAACTATTTCCCCATGAAGTCTACGACCTTTAAACTTCTGATTCCCAGTAGAAAGTTTGGGTTCATAAAATCCTTTCACTGCTTCACCAAGCAAGGGCAACCACTGTCATGAATCTATCTTGTCCAGAATTTGCATTTGTATTTCAGTATTTAAATAAAATTTTACAAAATAATTTTAGTATTTAATTGAAAGTCTGAAACAAAAATAAGACAAACAACCAACAATGCAACATAAATAAGATGGGGAATTCAATTTCTGGAAAAACATCATCTAAGGAAATGATTAAGATTGTATATAAAGATGGATATAATCTTGTGTGTTGTCTTAGTTTTATTTTTTATTTTTTATTTTTTACATATCTAACAAAGTAGTCTCCTATAGAGTAACTAATTATGATATTAATACAATAATACGTTGGGTTTTTTTAAAATATGGTCACCAAAAAGTATCGTGTCACATGTATTATGAATTATCCAAAAAGCTTTATATTGCCGAAACCGGTTTGGCTCAGTGGTAGAGCGTCGGTCTGCGGACTGAAAGGTCTCTGATTTGATTCCAGTCAAGGGCATGTACCTTGGCTGCGGGCACATCCCCGGTAGGGGGTGTGCAAGAGGCAGCTGGTCAATGTTTCTCTCTCATCGACATTTCTAGCTCTCTATCTCTCTCCCTTCCTCTCTGTAAAAAATCAATAAAAAATATATTTTTTAAAAAAGCTTTATACTAAGGTTCTAATAATGTCCTGTTTCTTGATGGATGGGATGACAAGCACTTTATTTCTTTCCACTTGCTTTTCTATTTCTTTTCTTTTTAAAAAATATGTATTTTACTTATTTTTTACAGAGTCTGTTTCTTTTTTACCCTGATTTTTAAATGAGTATATTTGTTTTCTGAATGAGAAAAAAGCCCTCAAAAACAAAACAACAGAAAAAAACCTTCATTTAAAAAACTATTGCTATATAAGTTCTATTTCCTAAATAAGCAATCAAAATAGGGAACTCCTCACAAAATGGCAGAGCCAGACATTTCAATCTGCTCACAGCCACATCATATGATAGGTGAGGTTCCAGGCATCTACCTCAAAATATCAACCCCATTGCCCACTAGCCCACAATTACTATTCAATTTCTTTTCAAGGTAAATAGTAATAATAATAACTAATATATCAAAGAAAGTTTATTATGTTGTAGGCACTATTATAAGTATTTTACATGTATTAACTTGAAATCCTCAGTGAAGTAGGAACAATCAATATCCCCATTTGAGTGTGCAGCAAATTGGATAAAGATGTGAAGCAATTTGTGCAAAGTCACAGAGTCATACATGATAGAAATAGAATTTGAATGGGGCAGTCTGGGTTAAGAGGCCAAGCACTTAACTACTATATTGGTTCTTTGAAGCTTGTCTTTCAAGAACCTCTGTGTTGGAGTTACCTTGGCATAATTTCACATCTTAAACAGTTAGCTCTTATGTGTGTTGGGAGTAGTGATATAGAAAACAAGGTCAGTAGCTTCAGGGAAGAACTGACTTGGGGTAAACAGGAGCTATAAGAGTTGTTAGGGAGTTTCCATGGGAAAGTTGGACAATGAAAACAGTTCAGAGGAATGAGTAGGATAAGAAAGATAAGATATAATACATCTCAGAATTGCATGGGTTCAATGTCAGGGAGTGATTATAGATCCAAAAGGACACTCTGGATTCTCTTAATTCAGTAAAGTCAATGACTATCCTATCTAATAAAAGAGTAATATGGAAATCAATCATACCTCCACTACACCCACAAGCTACACCCACCAGCCAATCAGAAGAAAGTATGCAAATTAACCCAACCAAGATGGCTGCAGCCACAGAGCGAGCAGGAGGCTTGGGTTTCCCTGGCAACAGAGGAAGCCAAGCTTCCCATACACCCTGGCCAGCCTAGGCCTCCACTCAAGGCTACAAAGTTTCAACTATAGAAGATAAATAAATTTCAGATACCAGAGCCTCTCCTTGGGTCATTGGGGTGTGTGGCCGGCCTGCAAATAACCACAGGCCCCTTGCCCAGGCCACCCCATACCCCAAGGGAATCCCCACCCAGATCAGGGACACTCTGCAGGATAAACCAACCGACCCCCACCTGTACACCAGGACTCTATCCTCTCTAATAAAAGACTAATATATAAATTGACCTTCACTCCAACACACAAGATGGTTGCCCCCATGTGGACACAAGATGGCCAACAGGGGAGGGCAGTTGAGAGGAACCAGGTCTGAAAGGGAGGGCAGTTGTGGGTGATTAGGCCAGCAGGGAAGGGCAGTTGGGAGTGACCAGGCCTGCCAGGGAGGACATTTGGGGGTGATCAAGCCTGCAGGGGAGTGAAAATAGGGATGATCAGACTGGTAGAGGAGGAAAGTTGGGGGAAACGGGGCCTGCAGGGAAGGGCAGTTAGGGCAATCATACTGGCAGGGGAGCAGTTAGGCATCAATCAGGCTGGCAGGGGAGTGGTTAGGGGGTGATCAGACCGGCAGGCAGAAGTGGTTAGGGGCAATCAGGAAGGCAAGCATGCGAGCAGTTGGGAGCCAGCAGTCCTGTATTGTGAGAGAGATGTCTGACTGCCCATTTAGGGCATGTGTGAACCTAAGCAGGCAGTCAGACATCCCTTGGGGGGTCCCAGATTGGAGAGGGTGCAGGTTGGGCTGAGGGACACCTCCCATGCACAAATTTCATTCACCAGGCCTCTAGTCTATAATATAGTCAGAGCTTTACTTGAAACATAGTAGGTACTCAATAACTATCTGTTGAAGCAATGAAATAATGAATTCTCTTTTTGTTCTCAGATGACAGGCAACTAATCCCTGCTACAACAAGTTAGTTGATAAAATGCCAGTTAGCTAATAAAACATTCTAGGAAATCAAGTAATGAGTCAGGTGGGATGTGGCACAAACATTTTATGAATTACAGTTAAAAACTTACCCAGGACCAGTTCTGCACCCATGTAAAACTGTGTGGTCACAGTAAGTCCTCACTAACTGAAATAGTATTACCAGATATGAAGAATGCTCTGATGCAGGCTCCCCTAAAGTTCAATAAAGGAAAGGTTGTCTGTATTCCTACTAGCTTACAAAGGCTCCCCAAATGTGTCTGCGGATACCACCATGAACATGTTGTTTGTTTCTGCATTCGGAGGACTGTGTATTAGATCCTCCTAAACTGGGACAAGCAAATGTCTAATTCAACATTCAGAAGGGAGAAAAATCTTTGATTTTGATTTCTAAATATAAGTGAGTCAGCCTAACCAAATCTTTATGCATAAATAATTCCATCTAAGCAATTAAGGGAGAAACATATTAGAAAAGCTTGAATTGAAAGTTGGCACAATTTTAAGTCATAAAGGTTAATATCTCTTGTAACCCAATATCCTACTAAAGATTGCTAATACGTAACAATTCTTCTCAAGTGCCCACAAATCTACATTTTTCAAGTTAAACCATGCTTTCTTTTTCCTTCTTGTATATTAGAATTTTAGATGTGCAATATTCTAAAAATATATGAAATAAAAAGCCGGGGTGTTATCCAGCATTTAAAAAGGATTCAGGAATCTGGAGAAAGAATGTGTGTAAATTAGTAATATGACTAGACATAAAATACAAATTTGGGAATAATTTTAGGGAGCCAGAGGAGACCTAGCTTCAGTAACCAAGTCCTCTGAATCTCTGGACCCCTAGATTTTTATTAACACAAATTGCTCTAAAGCAAAGCAGATATACATATCAAAGGTTAAGGTTTGGTATACAGTAGGCATTGTCAGATTGGGGGAAGTGCCTTTGACTGTCTTAATAACAGGCAATAATATATGCAAATCTTTAGGTTTGGGGAAATGCTTTCAGCTATTCCAGCAGGCAATAACATGTATTCAGCCCTGATGAAACCTCAGGGTTTCATCAACCTTTTGATGAAATTTCTTGCATTTATGACATGCTGAAATTAGCCTCCAGCAATAAAATTTTCTGGATTTGGCTGTGCTTGTCATTGGGTAGAGTTAAAAAGTTCCAGAAAACTATTTTGAGTTTTGTTGAAGACCCTAATAATAGATCTGGCATATTGAGATAGCCCTGAAAAGAATGATGGCAAAGGTCTGAAAACCTGGAATCAACACAGAGTAGACCAGAGAAGACTATGTAACTCTTAGATATTGGGTTATAGAGAGAGCCCAGTCCACCTCAAGGCCCGAATGTGTGAGTTATCACTAAGAACTATGAGGGCTATATGCCAGGGTAAACTAGAGAGAAGGGTATAAAAAGTTGCTAACAGGCATGGGAATTAAGTTTTAGTAAGCCACAGGTTAAGCAAATCTTCATGAAGCCCTTAGATAGCAATCCACCAAGGGGAGAGCAGAGCTTAGTGGAGCCTAACTGGCTATGTTATAGGTCTAAGCCAGAACCCAGGTAAAGAGACTAGGTGAATAAGGGTCAGGAAGTCAAGCAGATGTTTGGGTAAAGAAAGAGGAATAAAATAACAGGTGCTAAGTGACTTCTGCAAGGGTAGGAAGACTAAGATAGGAGTCGCTTTTAGGATTCTTACTGCAGGGCATAGCAGGTCCCTTGGTGTTAGTCTACAGGTGGCAGCAAGCAAACACACTTGGCTGAGGAAGGGGACGCTTTGTGACAGAGTGATAAGTTCACAAAAACTTTCATTTTGTGAATCAATTAGAAGCTCTTAGAAATTCATCATCATTCTTTTTTAGAAATTTTCAAATGTAGCTTCAATATATGCTAGAACATAAATTCATTATTGAAAGATTAGAAAATTCTGGTAAATAAAAATAAATAAAATTCAAGTATAAACCCATCATTCAGATTTCAACATTTTGGTGTATATTTTATATAATGAAACACTACTTTCTTATGGATTTCTCCACATATGCCTTTCTATTCCATTTAGTTTGCAATAGTTTCCTGAATATATTTTTAAGAGAACTTCTATTTAATCAACACAGATTCTCTACAGTAGCATTAATACATTGGGTTTCATAGCCTCTTATTAAGTAAATGTTTTAAAAGGGATTATTCTTTAATAGCTTCTGTGAAATTCACAAACTGTCAGAATAGAGTGGCTTGAGAGAAACCAAGATGGCAGGATAGTTAAACACCTGAACTTACTGCCTCACACAACCACTTCAAAGCTACAACTAAAATACAAAATGGACATTATCCAGAACCACAGAAAGACTAGATGAGTGGAAATGTTACAACTAGAAGGAAAGAGAAAATCACACCGAGACTCAGAGGAGGTACAGAAGTAAAGAGCAAAGGTACTAAGGTATACACACAGAAAGGGCTGGCATCTGAGTACGCAGTTTTATTGTTCTATAGTGAGGGAGACATGATTGGGTACAGTTAATAAGCTCCCAACTGCTGTGAATTCCAGTTCTGGGCGAGACTCTGGGGACCCAGACTCATATGGGGAGAAATTGGACTGTCTGACATTGGGGTGAGGGGTGGGGACTCAAGGGCAGCTTTATCTCAGAAGTGTTTGCAGTGATTACTGAGGGACACTGAGACCCAGGGGCCTCTTAAGGTAGGGTTGAGGATCAGCCATAGCTGTTTGCTCTGCCCTGTTGATTCCCTGAGACACTGCCCCACCCAAGCTGTGCACAGAGGCTTTTGCATATGAATGGTCTGGTCTTTGAAATCTAAAATTATCTAACAAACTGCAGCTGGGTCAGAGAGACCCAGAACATCCAAAAGAAGGACCAAGGCCCCATAGCAGCTTGCATTACTTCACAGCTGGGCCTCATCTGGGCACCTCCATATTCCAAACAAAGAAGAGAAATCTGCAGATCTCTCCATAGCTCCTGCTGGATGGCTTCAGGCAGAGGCTAAATTAGTACCTCCTTAGAGATCCAAGAGCCAGTGCACCCAGTGGTCAGAGTGGGATCATCCAGATCACAACTCCTCAGATCCATAAGGGACACACTCAGGGGGCAGACTCAGTTAGCACCTAAGCCCCACTGAAGCAAGTTTTGTCCCATAATGGTGTCTTCAGCACAGAAATTCTCCCATCGTAGACACAGCTGATTCTCACAACCAATTGGCCTGGAGGTCAATTCCTCCCAGTAATACCAACAACAATCTACAACGAGACTGTGCACACAGCCCACAAAGGGGTGCACCAAGAGTGTCCACCTCGGGTATTTGGGGAGACTGAGTGACTGAACCCTCTAGGACACCTAGCACACAAAGCCACTCTATCAACTCAGGGAAGCAGCCAAAATGCAGAGACAAAGAAACAGGTCACAAATGAAAGAAATGGAGGAAAGCAAACTACTTGATAAAGACTCCAAAACCATGATTGTAAGGTTACTCATTAACCTTCTAGAAACCACTAATAAATTTAGTGAAACCCTGGAGGATATGAAAAAGTACCAACGATAAAGTAAGCCTACATTGACTGAAATAAATAATAATATACAGAGATCCAACAGCAGACTAGAGGATTCCAAGAATCAAGTCAAAGATTTGAAATATGAAGAAGCAAAAAACACATAACCAGGAACGCAAAAATAAAAAAATAAAAAAAACGTGAAGATAGTGTAAGGAGCCTCTGGGACAACTTCAAGCATACCAACATCCAAATTATGGGGGTGCCACAAGAAGAGATAGAGCAAGGGCAAGATATTGAAAACCTATTTGAAGAAATAATGACAGAAAATGTCCCCTACCTGGTAAAAGAAATAAACTTACAACTTCAGGAAGTGCAGAGAACCCCAAACAAAAGAAATCCAAAGAGGACCACACCAAGACACATCATAATTAAAATGCCAAGGGCAAAAGACAAAGAGAGAATATTCAAAGCAGCAAGAGAAAAACAGTTACCTACAAAGGAGAACCCATAAGACTGGCATCTGCTTTCTAAACAGAAACTATGCAGGCCAGAAGGAAGTGGCAAGAAATATTCAAAGTGATGAATAGCAAGAATCTACAACCAAGATTACTCTACCTAAAGCTAAAGCAAAGCTGTCATTCACAATTGAAGGTCAGATAAAGAGCTTCACAGATAAGAAAAAGCTAAAGGAGTTCATCACTGCCAAACCAGTGTTATATAAAATGCTGAAGGGTATTCTTTAAGAAGAGGAAGAAGAAGAAAAAAGGAATCTAAAAATTAAATGAATAAAAAAATCTGATGATCAGAATAAACTGGTGAACATAATAGAATCAGGGGCATAGAAAATGAGTGTACTGAAAATTCTCGGGGGGAAAGAGGTGAAGGGGGTGTGGGAAGAGACTGGACAAAAATTGCACACCTATGGATGAGGACAATGGGTGGTGGGGTAAAGGCAGAGGGTAGAGTGGAAACCAGGTTTAGGGGAGTTATTGGGCGGGGGGGAAGAACAATAAAGATTTCTTTTTTTAAAAAAAAAAAGAATAGAGTGGCTTATAGATTCCTACCTGTTCATACTCCTGCTGGGCATCATAGTGAGCATTTTTTATAAATGGAGCCAAACTTATTCTAAGAAAGAAGAGGCAGGAATGGAGAACAAGTGAAAAAAGGGACGCTAAAGAAAAAGAAACACTGAAGTAATAAGCAGAAGGAGAGAAAAGTGAGTCAACAGTACAGTCAAAAGGTGAGAAAATATGATAAAAAAAAAAAACACCCACAGTAAATATGAAAGGAAAAAGTGAATCAAAGAAACAAGTTTTAGGTGTTTCTGCCATCTCTTTCTTGTCTCTCATATACCAAGCTATTAGTTTTCCCTTTTTGTTTAAGGATGACCTGGTGTAATAAAATGAGTTCATTACTGGGGGCCAGAAGGTCTGAGTTTCAATTCTGCTATTCGTCTCAATTCTGCTATTAACCTACTGAACAACCTTGGGCAGGTCTCTTCCCTCCTTTGGATATAAATCTCCCTCTCATAAATGAAGGGCTTGTACTATGTGACATCTAATGGCTTATGTTGTGTTCTGAATGTTTCATATAGCTAGATATACACAGTATGTTTTATCAACCTGAAGTTAAAAAAATTCCAACTACCATTTGGAATCTGGTTTTGCATCATGTGCACCACATAAATTAAATGCTAAGGCATTACTTGGAAACAAACAATTATAATTGTTTTAATTACCCATAGAAGCTAGTAATTTCAAAAAGACATAGGAGCACTGTCTTAACAATGCTATTATTACACTGTCACTTTTCAACAGCCTTTCCAATATAGGCATGGTAATTTCAATGTACCAGGAGCTGGGGCAGAATTAAGTAGCAACCTGGAGTCTCTTAGACAACATCCAACAAAGAGTATTAATCAGATGCAAGCTGTTTAGGTCATTGCCAGGCCTACATAAGGCCTCAGGAAATGACAAATCATTCCCTTATAGCATTAAAAAGGTATCTGCAAGAAAGGATCATTTATCAGGAACTAGACTAGCTCTCGGATTCCAGAGTTATCTTCCAAATTTAGTTTACTCAATGTAACTGGGAGTAAAGAGGGTGATTATAACATGAGGCAGCTGCTCAGTTTGATTCTCCTGGACATCCATGTGGGCTGGAAAGTTTTCTAAGCAGTTAATTCTGAGCAACTTTAAGCCTTACATCTATCACATATGCAGTATTTTGACTGTTTTGTGTTTTCAGGAATAAAATAAAAACTAGTTATAATTTGGTGTGAATTTCACACATGCACAAGACAACTACAAGGGTTGATCTCTCTGCTTACTGCCTGCCACATGAGATCTTAAATACCCAGTTAACATGTGCCTCCCTTCAGGGTTTATTGCCGAGTCCTATGGGCTCTAGGGAAAATGCCTCAGTTCACTTCCTACTTATTCTTTGTTCTTTGATCTATTATATTTAACTGCAACTTGCTCTCCACCAGAGGCTGAAAAACTAGACTGCCTGCAGAGAGGGCTCTGTTTTAGAATGAACTGCTGCTACCTGATAATTAGCATCTCACCACTCTCAGCAGTTCTCTTTTTATCATGAGTTCAACCCCAGCAACCCTCCCCTGCTTCCGCCCCAGAAGGGTTATAGCCTGGCCAACAATTTCTTCTGCCCTGCCCTGAAGAAGCTCCATTTCCTAGTTCTCTAGGTGGTTTATCCAGTTCAAACTTTGAAATTATGTTCCAAATTCCTCCTTAGAAAACTGGTTGCATCTGACTATATTGGTAAATGTGTGATATATGTGTCCTAGTTTTCTGCAATGTCAGGATATTTGCACCCTATCTAATAAAGAGGGATTATGCTAATTAACCACCACTCCATCACAAAGATGGCTGCACCCACAGCTGAGGCCAAGTTCCCAGAAGGAGCCTTAAGCAGCAATCAGCAGGGACCTGAGGCTACGCCCTCCCCCGCCCCCATGGGGTTTGACAGGGGACCTCAGGCTGTGTCCCCAACCTAGCAGAGCTTGACAGGGGACCTCAAGGTGTACCTCCCATCCTGGTGCTGGGGTAGGGGATCTCAGGCTGCTTCCCCTGCCCCAGCACCAGGCCCAGGGGACCTCAGGCCACACCCCTTGCCCCAGCACTGGGCCAGGGGACCTGAGGCTGTGCCCCCCTGCCTCACGGAGCTTGACAGGGGAACAGGCCGTGCTCCCTACCCAGTGGGACTTGATTGGGGGGGGACCTCAAGGTGCACCCTCAGTGCTGGGTCAGGGGAACTCAGGCTGCACCCCCTCCCAGCGGGGCTTGACGGAGGACCTGAGGCTGCACCCCCTACTGGTGGCACTTGACAGGGGACCTGAGGCTTTGCACCCCTCAGGTTGCTGGGCCGGGGGACCACAGGCCATGCCCCCCCCCAACCCAGCAGGGCTTAACAGGAGATCTCAGGCCATGTCCCACACGTGACAGGGCTTGACAGGGTACCTCAAGGCACGTCCCCTGCTCAGGTCTAGGCTGGGGGACCTTAGGCCACGCCCCCCATCGTGGTGCCAGGCCAGGGGACATGAGACTATGCCCCCTGTCTTGCAGGGCTTAACAGGGGTGGGGCCGGCTGAGTCTGGATCTAGCCCAATGGGGGGTGCCTGCTGGGTCTGGGTCTCACACGATTTTGAGGCGCATGTGGGTGGGCAGGGACTTGACTCTGGGTCCCGTGGTGCACCCCAGACTCTGACAGGAGGAAGGTTTTCACATACTTTTTACTAATTTTCTTTCATCTCTGATACTTCTATTATAGAGAAAGGGCAAATAGCAATATTACCGTAAATTATTTCCTCTAATTACCCCCCTTTTAATGTGCACAAATTTCATGCACTGGTTCACTAGTTTTTTAGTAAAAGATAAAACAGTCCTTCAAGAGGAGCAGTTCCAGGGTTTAATCCCTAAGGGATTTTGAGATTTCTGGAAGTTGATTATAGAAAAGGAGAAAGACTTATCTTTGGAAGGTTCCAAACACTCTGTAAATTAGGAGCATGCCTATTGATGTTATAAACAGAGAGATGGATTGAGGTGAAGGAGTGTATACTAAGGTGCAGAACACACTTTTCCTACGTGGATGAAATTAAATCAGGTTAACCAAAAACATGCTTAGCCTAAAACTATACCAGAGGTACCAAAATGCACCAATATATCTAGACTTCCTGTTTTACTCATTAAAAGTCATATCCTCTGACTAGAGTATACTGCTTGGTTCCAGGTTCCAAAATGTTTTCAGCGTTCAGAATAGGAAGAGAAAAAGGAGACATGGAAATTAGCAATCAGGGCAGCCAGAAAGTATTAGTTCACAATTGTCTCCATGAAAATGCTGAGTGGCAATGTATTTACACTATTCTAGATGAAACTGATTCTGGACCAGTGTCAGAGTCAGTGGTTGGGGTAAGTTTCAAGTACCATAAAAGATCAGAAAGAAAATTCTAGATGGATGACTTTAAAAGGAACCAGTGACACATCAGTGGTAGTGTGCCCAAAAGATATTTTATAAGTTTATGTTAGCAGAAAGCTTTTGATAAGACAAGCGGTATATTTCTTTCCACACTGGCACAACGGGTAGGGAGTATCAAAAGAGGAGCTTAAATATTTGCAGATATTGGTGAGGAATGCTCCAAGTATTTCTATTCTCAGATAGGTGGGTATGGGGGTGGGGGGATGTCAGGAATGAGCAAAGGGATGCATAAAGGGGAAGCAAGCAAAGAGAATATCAAGATCTCCAGGCCTCTTCCTCTCCCTGATCTCCCCTACTCCAATTGAACTTACAGTGCAGAAGGTTCTCAGATTTCACATCTCACTACCACTGCAAAGTCCACACCGCTATCTTCAATCACCTAAAATACTACTGCAGCCCCACCTGATCCAGCCATCACCTGTTTTTCCCCAACTTTCATCCACTCCTTACAGACTTGTTCTTCAGTGTGGCCACAGAGCAGTATTACCAGTCTTACCTGGGAGTTTGAGAATTGCAGGTTCTCAGGCCCAACCCCTCAAATTGTGAATTTGGGCATTATTTTAACAAGATGCCCATGTGATTCATATGCACTTTACAGTTTGGGAAGCTCTTCCCTAACTACTGTCAGGATGGGGTTTCTAGAACACAACTCTGACCGTATAAATTCCCTTCTTAAAATCATTCAGCTACCTCTACCCAAACCCAGCCTTAAGGTATATGGCTTCATCTGGCACAAAAGAGCTGTCTTGGTAAGGCTTTTGCCCACTTTTCCAGCACTGCATCTCACTCGCTCCTTTAGGAATGCCATACTACTCAAAGTTTCACTGTTTGTACCAGGTTTTCTAATATCCTCTGCCTCTCACACTTCTCTATCCTCCTCTTAATCTGGCTAACTTCAATTCTTGCTTCTTGTCTCAGATTAGGCTAGGAATCCATTGTGCTACACACTTTCTTATATTTCTGGATAAAGTACCCTCTGGACATGATCTCATATTATCCCCTCTATATATACTTCCACAACTGTTATTATCTATTGATATGCCTGCCTTGCCTGCCAGCCTACATATTTCTTAGAAGTAATGCCTGTGTCCTTTCATCTGGGTATGCCTGGAGCCCAATAAAGTAACTGGCATGAAACAGGTCTCAATAATTTTTTTTGAATGAAAGGGACAATGGAAAGGGTCACAAAAGATTAAGGACAAAGGCAAGTGCATCAAAAGTAAGCCTGGAGCTTGGGCAGGGAGACATTACAACAGAAAAACCAAATGAATTGGAAAAAGAAAATAAAGAATGGAGAAAGAACATGTTAAAGGAGAAATGAAGAATTTACTCTTAAAGTGTTTAAGGAGAAGGTTAAGAAAGATGAAGCGGCCCAACAGGTGTGGCTCAGTGGTTAAGCATTAATCTATGAACCAGGAGGTTTTGATCCAATCCCCGGCCAGGACATATGCTCGAGCTGGGGACTCAGTCCCCTGTGTGATGCATGGAGGAGGCAACTGATCAATGATTCTCTCATCATTTATGTTTCTATCTCTCTTCCCTTCCTCTCTAAAATCAATAAAAATATATTATTAAAAAAGAGACAGATGAAGCAGGTTTATGCCCCTGTCTTTTTGTGACTATTATGGTTGAGCCTTATCTATGAAAATATAAATTCAGGGTTAACATGACTAAAAGACAACTCATTTATTTGCCAGTGAAATAATGGTCAACAGGCACTGGTTTCTATGTGGGAAAACTGTCAGGTGTGTAGTCCCTAATATTCCAGATCTTGAATGTTTCAACAAATTCTAACCTTATTAAAACAGACCCTTTTAATGGCCAAAATGATCATAGTTAGGTAACCAGACATTAGAAAAATCCTGGTTTATACCTGTTGTGAAAATGTAATAATTAACAGTGCCTTTATAACCTTTAAAAGTGTCTCAATTTAGATGATAAAATATGGCTACCTTATAAAATAGTAAACACTTCTTGAGCTCTTCCTATGGACCAGATACTGTGTAAAGTGCTTGACATCAATATTCTTATTAGATGTTCACTATCATTTTCTTAAATTGAGATACAATCCATATACCATAAGATTCACCTTTTTAAAGTGTAAAATTCAATGGTTTTTAGTATGTGCACTGTGTTGTATAACCATAACAACTAATTCCAGAATAGTTTCATCCTCCCAAAAAGAAATTGTATGCTAATTAGCAGTCAATTCTCATTTCCTCTCCCCCACATACTTGGAAACCATCAATCTGCTTTCTGTCTCAATGGATTTGCCAGTTCGGAACATTAATGGAATCACATAATATGTGACCTTTATTGTTTGGCTTCTGACAATTCTATTACATTTTTACAATTGAGGAAACTGATTAAATAGCCTGCCCATGGTCATCCCCTTAGTGGTAGAGGTGTCAGAACTAGATTCAGGTGTGTCTGGCTCTAGAACTACATTCTTAACCACGATGATGTGTTGCCTCCTCATATTTATTGTAGGTACTCAACACATTCTTGGAACTCTTTTTTTTTTTGGCCGCCAGTAACTGGACACATTCTTTACAAAATGCCTCACAAATCTTCATTATTTGAGAGTGTATTTAATGTTTGGAAAGAGCTAAATGTTATTAAGAGCAAGTATAGTAAGTAAAGTGAGCTATCAAGCTTGGTCATTGCTATGAACAAAATTGTGTCCCATCTAACCTTCAAACAGGATTAAGGTGTCTATTTGGGGATAGGAGTTTTAGGAAGTAATAAGGTTAAATTGGGTCATAAGATTAGAATCTTAATTCCATAGGATTAGTGGCCTTATAAGAAGGAGAGAGAAGAATTATTCCCTCTTTGCTTTGTGAGGACATAGCAAGAAGGCAGCCATCTGCATTACAGGATAAGTTCACCAGAACCCAGCAAGTCTAGCATTCTGATCTCAAACTTTCAGCCTCCACAAGAATCAGAAATAAATTCCTGCTGTTTAAGCAACCCAGGATAAAGTATTTTGTAATGGCAGGCAAAGCTAATACAGTAATATTTTGGGATTAAAATGAGATATATCTGTGCTGTGCCACCACAGCCAAGGGTTTCGGTGAACCTATAGGAGGGCCGGTGAAGGATGAAGAAAAAGATAGAGAATAAGCTGGATCTAGGTGGATCTTCTGTGCTTTGCTGAGGCCACAGAACAGATCCAGACTGCAAAGCTGATGCTTTATTTATAGTCAGGGGTAAACAAGCTAATTTACAATGTTCTTTTAAGTCTCACTTGTTTTGGCAGCACTTGCTGTACCTCCGACAGCCCATTAGCTACCCAGGAAAGATCTAAGGAGCAGTCACAAGATCCAGCTTAATTATGCTTAGAGGACTGTGTGCTCCAAGCTGGGACTTGTTTGCAACTTTGCCAGCAGGTCAGTCCGAGGCTTGACCCTAAAACTGCTCCCTACATATATCTATAAAGTCAGAAGGATGAGTGATTATCATCTGTAACTTCAAAAACAATTTTCTTAGGAAAGCATGAAAAATATTTTGAATTTTGGAATCAGTGTTGCAAACAGGAGAAGCATCTACCCTGTTTCCCCGAAAATGAGACAGTCTTATATTAATTTTTTCTCCCAAAGTTGTGCTAGGTCTTATTTTCACGGGATGTCTTATCTTTCCATGCTCTAGGTCTTATTTTCGGAGGATGTCTTATTTTGGGGGAAACACGGTATAAGACTATTTGTATGGCACTATGCTCTTACATTTTATAATGTATATTGCATTTATCTGGAAAATATAACAACTACAATAAAAAAGTAAAAATAACCTGTCCTGCTATTGTTAATAATATGCTATATTTTGTCTCAATTTGTTATTTTTCAAAATCTGAATTGTATAGTATGTATTTTTAAGTACATAATCAACATATTGACACATTACACTTCCCTTTATCTAATGTGGTCAAGGGTGGTTGTTGGTTAGTTGATTGATAATATTTGCTAAAGAATAATAAATATATTCATACATACAAACACCTTAAACTTTTTATTTTGACCCAAAACATATACCTTTATATTCATATACTAATCTTTTGATGTAGCATCAAGACTTTTTAGAATAAGAACTTCTAATTGGTTTCCCTTTGTCTTTCCTCCATAAAACATACCCATAATGTATCATATATGATTTTCAGCATTGGTTTATGTAATTTAGAACAAGAATGTAGATTCTTGCAAAGCAATTTGAGACCAGAGTCCTTCCAGTTTCCACCTCAATATTTTATTACTATCATACCACAAATTAATTTGACAGCACATTTTAGAAGATTTTCTCCTTTATTCAGTTTTTGCAAAGTGATCAACTTGATTTTCATAGAAATAATTCTGTTTTTAGTGCTCATAAATCTTTGGCATACATCATTTGTGTAATAAAATTATCAAAAATTGTTCAAGAAAAGAATTATTATGTATGGGGCTCCATTGATAGATATAAAAGTGCATGATCATATTAGAGTAGCACACTAACCTTAATCTTTCATCATGACATAAGCATCAGCCAATGCTATATTTTTATTTATTTACTAGAGGCCCAGTGCACAAAATTCGTGCACGGAGTGGGGTGGGGGTGTCCCTCAGCCCAGCCTGCACCCTCTCCTATCTGGGACCCTCGAGGAATGTTAAACTGCCCATTTAACATCGGGTCTAAACAAGCAGTTGGGTATCCCTCTCACAATCTAGGACTGCTGGCTCCCAACTACTCACTAGCTTGCCTTCCTGATTTCCCCTAACCACTCAGATGCCAGCCTGATGGATGTCTAACTGCTCCCCTGCCAGCCTGTTTGCCCCCAACTTCCCTCCTCTGCTGGCTTGGTCACCCCTAACTGCCCTCCCCTGCATGGTTGATCACCTTCAACTGCCCTCCCTTGCAGACCTGGTCCCTCTCAACTGCCCTCCCCTGCTGGCCATCTTATGGTGGCCATCTTGTTTCCACATGGGGGCAAGATCTTTGACCACATGGGGCAGCCATATTGTGTGTTGGAGTGATGGTCAATCTGCATGTTACTCTTAGATAGCATAGAGGCCTGGTGCACAGGTGGGGGCCAGTTGGTTTGCCCTGAAGGATGTCCCAGATCAGAGTGGGGTTCCCTTGGGGCATGGGGAAGCCTGAGCGAGGGGCCTGTGATGGTTTACAGGCCAGCCACGACCCCTGGCGACCCAAGCGGAGGCCCTGGTATCTGGAATTTATTTACCTTCTACAATTGAAACTTTGTTGCCTGGAGCGGAGCCAAGCCTCCTGCTCACTCTGTGGCTGTTGTCATTTCTGTTTGGTTTTATGTATGTTCTATAATTTAAACTTTATATTCTTGAGTGGAGGCCCAGGCCCGCCAGGGCAGGTGGAAAGCTTTGCTTCCTCCATTGCTGGGGGCAACCCTAGCCTGTTCTCTCCAGCTCCATGGCTGCTGTCATTTTCCTTGGGATTTATCTTCTATAATTAAAACTTTGTATCCTTAAGTGGAGACCTAGCCTGGCCAGGGTGTGTGGAAAGCTTGGCTTCCTCTATTGAAACCCAAGCCTCTCAACTGCTCTCTGTGGCTGCAGCCATCTTGGTTGGGGTAAACTTGCATACTCACTCTGAATGGCTGGTGGGTGTGGCTTGGGGTGTGGCTTGAGCAGAGTGATGGCTAATTTGTATATTATTATTTTATTGGGTAGGATTTTAATTCTTTATTGTTTAAAGTATCGATACTACATATGTCTCCTTTCCCCCCCATTGACATCTGCCCAGCCACTACTACCTTCTAACATGCCCTCCCCCCTCTATTTTCTGTGACCATTGGTTTTGCTTATATGCACACATACAAGTCCTTTAGATAGTTGCATACCTACCACCCAAACCCTCCCCTGACTTCCCTTTGAGGTTTGATGGTCTGTGTGATTCTTCTTTGTCTCTGGATCTATTTTTGTTCGTCGGTTTATATTGTTCATTATATTCAACAAATGAAAGAGATCATGGGATATTTATCTTTCTCCGGGTGGATTATTTTGCTTAGCATAATGTTCTCCATGTCCATCCACGCTCTTGCAAATGGTAAGAGATCTTTCTTTTTTACAGCAGTATAGTATTCCATTGTGTAAATGTACAATACAACAGATTTTACTTTTTATTTCATTGTTTAAGGTATTATAAATAATAGTACACATGTCTCCTTTTTTTACCCCATTGACCTCCCCCCCAGCCTCCCATACCGCCCCGGCACTTGCCCTCACCCACCCACCCCCAGTGTCTTACGTCCATTGGTTGTGCTTATATGCATGCATACAAGTCTGCCGGTTTATCTCTTACCCCAAAAACCCTCCCCTGCCTTTCCACTGTAGTTTGACAGTCTGTTCAATGCTTCTTTGCCTCTGCTTCTATTTTTGTTCATCAGTTTATAATGTTCTTTATTATCCATAAATGAGTGAGATCATGTGGTATTTTTCTTTCACAGACTGGCTTATTCCACTTAGCATAATGCTATTGCAAATGGTAAGAATTTCTTCTTTTTTTATAGCACTGTAGTAATCCGTTGTGTAGATCTACCACTTTTTTTAATCCACTCATCTGCTGATGGGTACTTAGGTTGTTTCCAAATCTAAGCCATTGTAAATTGTGCTGCTATGAACATAGAGGCGCATATATCCTTTCTGATTGGTGTTTCTAGTTTCTTGGGGCATAGTCCTAGAAGTGGGATTACTGAGTCAAATAAGAGTTCCATTTTTAGTTTTTTGAGGAAACTTCATACTGTTCTTCACAGTAGCTGCACCAGTCTGCCTTCCCACCAGCAGCAGTTGATGGTTGCTTTTTTCCCCCCACATCCTCCATAGCACTTGTTGTTTATAGATTTCTGACAGGTGTGAGATGGTACTGCATTGTCATTTTGATTTGCATCTCTTGGATGATTAGGGACTTTCAGCATGTTTTCATATGGCTCTTGGCCTTCTGTATGTCCACTTTCCAAAAATGTCTATTGTCCCTTTTTTTGATTTGATTGTTTATCTTCCTTTAGTTAATATGTATGAGTTCCCTATAAATTTTGGAGATTAGACTCTTATGAGATATAACATTGGAAAATATGTTCTCCCATGCAGTGGACTTGTTGTTTTGTTGATGGTTTCTTTTGGTGTACAGAAATTTTTATTTAGATGTAGTCCCATTTGTTTATTTTCTCTTAAGTTTCCATTGCCCTAGGAACTGTATCTGTAAAGATATTGCTATGGCATATGTCTGATATTTTTCTCCCTATGGATTCTTCTAAGATTTTTGTGGTTTCCCATCTTATGTTTAAGTCCTTTATCCATTTTGAATTTATTTTTATGTATGGTGTAAGTTGGTGGCCTAGTTTCATTTTTTAATTTTTTTGCAGGTATCTGTCCAATTTTCTCAACACCATTTATTGAAGAGACTGTCTTGACTCCATTGTATGTTCTGGCCTCCTTTGTCAAATATTAACTGAGCAAATAGCTTGGGTCAATTTCTGGGCTCTTTGTTCTTCTGTTCTATTGGTCTAAATGTCTGTTCTTGTGCCATTATCAGGCAGTTTTGAGAACAGTGGCTTTGTAACATATCTTGATATCTGGTACCGTGATCCCTCCAAATTTGTTTTTCTATCTCAAGATTGCTGTGGCTATTCGGGTTCTTTTTTTTTTTTTAAGTGACTCTTTATTATTCTTTCTTTATTTATTTTTTTGGTGTTTTTTTTAAGGTATTACACATATGTCCTTATCTCCCCCCCCACCACCACCAAATTACATGATGGTTTCTTTTTCTCTGCATCCTCTCATGTTTTTGTATGTCTCTTAGCCTTCCCTTTGTCTTTTTTGAAAAGTATCTATTTAGGGGCCATTGCCCATTTTTTGATTGGGTTGTTTATCTTCCTTTTGTTAAGTTGTAAAAGTTCCCTGTAAATGTTGAAGATTAAACTCTTCTCCGCTATAACATTGGCAAATATGTTCTTGATATCTGGTATTGAGATCCCACCTACTTTGTTCTTCTTTCTCAGGATTGCTGTGGCTATTCAGGGTCTTTTTTATTCCAGATGAATTTTTTGAGAATTCTTTTTAGGTCTATGAAATATGACAGTGGTATTTTAATGGGGAGTGCATTGAGTCTATATATTGCTTTGGGTAGGTAGTATGGACATTTTAATGATGTTGATTCTACCAATCCATGAACATGGTATGTTCTTCCATCTATTTATGTCTTCCTCTATCTCTTTTTTCAGTGTCCTGTAGTTTTCCACACATAGGTCTTTTACGTCCTTAGTTAAGTTTATTCCTAGGTATCTTAAAGTTTTTTTGGTGTGATGGTAAATGGGATTGCTTTTTTAGTCTCTCTTTTTGTGTGTTTATTATTGGTGTAAAGAAATGCTATAGATTTCTTGGCATTAATTTTTATTCCTGCTGCATTGCCAAATTCATTTTTTAAATCTAATAATTTTTGGATGGAGTCTTTAGGATTTTCTATGTACAGTATCATGTCATCTGTGAATTGGGACAGTTGAACTTTTTTTTCCAATTTGGATGCCTTTTATTTCTCCTACTTGTCTGATTGCAATGGCTAGTACTTCCAGTACTATATTGAACAGGTGTGGTGAGAGTGAGCATCCCTGTCTTGTTCCTGTTCTTAGGGGATATGGTTTTAGTTTTTGCCCATTGAGTATGATGTTGGCAGTGGGTTTTTCCTATATGGCTTTTATTATGCTGAGGTATGATCCTTCTATTCCCACCTTGATGAAAGTTTCAATTATAGAAGGTAAACAAATCCAAACAGAAACAGCTGCCACCACTGAGCGAGCAGGAGGCTTGGCTCCACTCCAAGCTACAAAGTTTCAATTGTAGAAAGTAAATCTATCCCAGATACCAGGGCCTCTGCTTGGATTGCTGGGGGGCATAGCTGGCCTGCAAACCACCACAGGCCTCTCATTCAAGCTGCCCCATATCCCAAGGGAACCCTCACCCTGATCCAGGACAACCTTCAGAGCAAACCAGCTAGCCTCCACCTATGCACCAGGCCTCTATCCTATATAATAAAAGAGTAATATGCAGATTGACCACAATATGGCTGCCCCCATGGAGTCAAAGATCCTGCCCCTATGTGGACACAAGATGGCCAGCAGAGGAGGGCAGTTTGGAGGGACTAGGCCTGCAAGGGAGGGCAGTTGTGGGTGATCAGGCAAGTAAGGGAAGGCAGTTGGGAGGCACCAGGCCTGCAGGGGAAGGCAGTTAGGGGAGACCAGGCTGGCAGAGGAGGAAAGTTGGGGGCAAACGGGCTGGCAGGGGAGCAGTTAGACATCAATCAGGCTGGCATGGGAGTGGTTAGGGTGTAATCAGCCTGTCAGGCAGAAGCAGTTAGAGGAAATCAGGAAAGAAGGCAGGCAGGCGAGCAGTTGGGAGCCAGCAGTCCTGGATTGTGAGAGTGATGTCCCAGATTGGAGAGGGTGCAGGCTGGGCTGAGGGACAACTGCCCCTGCCCCTGTGCACAAATTTTGTGCACCGGGCCTTTATTATAATAATAAAATAATAAAAATGAAAATGAAAAAGCAAAGTGTAGTTCCTTTGGCTGGCTTAAGATTCCAGTTTTCTGTACTATACTGTTTGTCAGTTTTGTTTTGCTGGGACTTAATGCCTTTCTTTAGGCCAGTCCCTGTGGACTCTCAGGGATTATTCAGATTTTTTAAAAATCCTTTGTACCATTCAGGGTGGAATCTGGGTGTGGTTGTATTGGTTGCCTGGAGACTGGAGGGAGGGGCTATCTCTTCAGGACAAAATGCTGTCCAGATCCTGGGCTCAGGTTTGACTCAGCACCAGATTGGCTGTCACTTCTCCTGGACCCCCTCCCTTCCTGAGACTGCAAAAGTCCGTACCTTCTCCTGCACCTCAGCCACGAGTAAGAGTCTGTATCCAAAAGGTCCTATGAACTTGGCACAGACCACAGAGAGGGGAAAGATTTCACCTCTGTGAGCTCCTCTCCTGCTGACATCGCACGATCTGGTCAGCACTTCAGGCTGCCCATCTGGGCTCAGACTTTTGTGTCTGTGGACCCAGATCCATAATCCCCTTACTCCATCAGTCCTGTGGACCTTCTTTCCACAGTCAGATGCTGTGTCTGTCCCCATGTATGAGGCTCTGTGCTATGCAGTTTCCCTTGAACCTCTGGGCCCAGAGGTCCAGCAGACTCTCCTGCCCAGATCCTTGATTTTATCTTTCTCCAAGGGTCCTCTGCCCTTCCCAGCTGCAAATTGTCTCACCAGCTGAGTCTCCTTTGCCAATTTGGGTTTGGTGCTATTTGTTTCAGATGCTCATTCTATTTGCTCTAAGGCTTGGGACATGTCCGTCTTTTCCCCTGCCATTTGGTCTCCCTTGGGATCTTTTTTTAAATTTTTATTCAAAATGAATTATTGGACAGTTTATTCTAGAAATGTTAAATATGCCATTAGTATTTTAATGGGGATTGCATTGAATCTATAGATTGCTTTGGGTAGTATGGACATTTTAGTGATGTTGATTCCATCAATCCATGAATATGCTATATTTTCCCACTTATTTATGTCTTCTATCTTTTGTCAATGTCCAGTAGTTTCTGATTATAGGAAGTTTACCTCCTTAGTTAAGTTTATTCTTAGGTATCTTGGGTTTGTTTTTTTTTTTGCAAGGTAAATGGGATTGATTTTTAGTTTCTCTTATTGTGAGTTCATTATTGGTGTATTAAAAAAAACAGATTTATGGCTGTTAATGTTTATTTTTCTATATTGCCATAAAATTGATAAGTCTAGTAGTTTTATGATGGAGTCTTTAAGGTTTTCTATGTGAAATATGTTATCTGTGAATGATGACATTTTTATATCTTCTTTTCCAATTTAGATGTCTTTTATTTCTTCTCTTATTGCTATGGCTAGCACTTAGTACTATGTTGAACAGTAGTGGTGAAAGTGGGCATCCTTATCTTGTTCCTGTTCTTAGGGGAAATAGTTTGTTTTTGCCCATTGAGTACAATGTTAGGTTTATGTTTGACATATAAGGCTTTTATTATGTTGAGTTATGATCCCCCTGTTTCTACTTTGTTGTAAGTTTTTATTAAGAAAGGGTGTTGGATTTTGCCAAGTGCATTTTCTGCATAAATTGATATGATTATATGATTTTCATTTCTCAATTTGTTTATGTGATATATTATGTTTATTGATTTGTGGATATTGTACCATCCTTTCATCCCCAGAATAAATCCTACTTCATTATGGTGTATGGTCTTTCTAATGTAATGTTGGATTCGATTTGCTAGAATTTTGTTGATGATTTTGTATCTATTTCATCAGGGATATGTGTCCTGTAATTCTCTTTCTTTGTAGTGCCTTTATCTGATTTTGGGATTAAGGTAATTCTGGTTTCATAGAAAGAGTTTGGAAGTGTTCCTTCCTCTTGAATTTTTTGAAAAATTCTGAGGACAATAGTTTTTACTTCTTTTAATGTTTGGTAAAACTCCCCTGTGACTCTGTCCGGATCAGGGATTTTGTTTGCTGGAAGTTTTTGTGTTTAATGCTTCAATTTCCTCCATAGTTATTGGCCTATTACAACATTTTTATTCTTCCTCATTGAGTTTTGGAAGGTCATATTTTTATAGGAATATGTCCATTTCTCCCAAGTTGACCAATTTGTTGCAATAGCGTTGTTCATAGTATTTTTTAAAAATCCTTTGTATTTCTGTGGAGTTTGTTGTTACTTCACCTCTTTCATTTTTTTATTTTGTCCTCCCTCTTTGCTCCCTGGTAATCCTAGCTAGAGGTTCATCAATCTTATTTATCCTTTCAAAGAACCAGCTATTTTTTTATTGATATGTTATATTATTATTTTTATCTCTATATCGTTTGTTTTCACTCTGATCTTTATTATTTCCTTCTTTCTGCTCACTCTGGGTTTTTCATGTTGTCTTTTTCTACTTATTTAAGTTGTAGAGTTAGATAATTCTATAAGAGTTTTTTTTGTTAGATAGGCCTGTAATGCTATGAACTTACCTCTCATTGTTTAATAACATGCTATTTAGCCTCCAAGTGTTTGAATTTTTTTATTGTTTTTATTGTAGTTGATATCTTATATTATGCCATTGTGATCTGAAAAGATGCTTAATATGATTTCAGTCTTTTTAAAATATATTTTATTATTTTTACAGATAGGAATGGGAAGGCATAGAGAGTTAGAAACATCAATGAGAGAGAAACAACAATCACTGCCTCCTGCACATCTTCTGCTGGGGATGTGCCTACAACCCAGGTACATGCCCTTGACTGGAATAAAACCTGGGACCTTTCAGTCTGCAGGCTGACACTCTATCTACTGAGCCAAACAGATCAGGGCAATTTCAATCTTCTTGAAGAGATTTTTACTGTGACCCATTATGTGGTCTATCTTTGAAAATGTTCCATATGCACTTGAGAAGAATGTATGTTCTGTAGATTTGGGATGAAATATTCTGAAGATGTCAATTAAGTCCATCTGATCTAATGATTCATTTAAGATTGCTGTTTCTTTGTTGAATTTTTGTCTAGAGGATTTATCCAGTGATGTCAATGGGGTGTTGAAGTCACCTACTATAATTTTATTGCTGTTGATCTCTCCCTTGATATAGTCCAGAAGTTTTTTGTTTGTTTGTTTTCTTTTTTGTTTTAATGTATTTGGGTGCTCCTGCATTGGGTGCATATATGTTTACCAGAGTTATATCCTCTTGTTGTATCAATCCCTTTAGTATTATGAAGTAGCCTTTTTATCTCTTGTATGGTCTTCACTTTGAGGTCAATATTGTCAGACATAAGTATTACTACCTCAGGTTGTGTTTTTTTTGTTTTGTTTTGTCTTGTTTTGTTTGTTTGTTTGTTTGTTTTTTTCATTTCAATTTGCCCAAACATTATTTTTCCATCTCTTCACTTTCAGCCTGCATGAGTCCCTTGTTTTAAGGTGGGTCACCTGTAGACAGCATATATATGGGTCACGTTTTCTTATTCATTCAGCCACTTGATATCTTTTAGTTGGAGCATTTAATCATTTATGTTTAAGGTTATTATTGATAGGTTCTTATATGTAGCCAATTTTATTCTTTATGCCCATGTTTCTTCTTTACTTTCTATTTTTTTCTTTTTACAATAGTCCCTTTAGCATTTCTTGCATTGCTGGCTTGGTAGTGACAAATTCCCTTAGACTTTTATTTTTTTGTCTGTGAAGCTTCTGATTTTCTCTTCAATTTTGAATGATACTCTTGCTGGATATAGTATTCTTGGATACAGTCCCTTGCTTTGCATCACTTTGTATACTTCATCCATTCTCTTCTGGCTTGATGTGTTTCTGTTGAGAAATCATTTGATAATCTAATGGGCGATCCCTTCTAGGTAACTGTCTGTCTCTTGCAGCATTAAAGATTCTCTCTTTGTCATTAACTTTTGCCATTGTAATTATGACAGGTCTTGATGTGGGTCTTTTTAGGTTCATTTTTTTGGGGGGAGGGAGGATTCTCTGTGCTTGTGTGATTTTTTACTCTTCCAAATAAGGGAAATTTTCTGTCAATATTTCTTCAAATAGATTTTTTTAATCCTTACTTCTCCTGCTTTCTAATTTTTTTCTCCAATTGCTGTTCAGATTGGGTGTGTTTCTTTTCCTGACTTTTAACTCACTAATTTAGTCCTCTGCTTCTTCTAGTCTACTCTTTAAACCTTCCATTTTTTTTTATTGTAGCTATATCATTCTTTATTTCCACTTGATTCTTACCTAAGTTGTTGATTTTCTTATCCCACCAGTTTAGAAAGAATATGACCCTTACTCTGAATTCTTTTTCTGACATATTGCATTTCTCTATTTCATTTAGTTCCTTTTCTGGTGTCCCCTCCTTTTTTTCCTTTGGGGATTGTTTCTTTGTCTCCCCATTTTTATGTCTTTTTTTGGCCCTAGGCTTCCTGCTTGGGATCTGAGGTGTTGAAGCCCCTAGAGGTTCAATGACCTAAGACTGGCTAGACTGTAGGCTGGGTCTGTCATGAGTTTTACATCTTTATTGTCTCTACTCTGAGTTGTACCTCCATCTCTCCCATTTCTGGTCCCTTAGTTGTCTACTTCAGTATCTTGGGGCCAGTGGGCATGCATGCACAATTCCTTTGGTGTGTGATTACCTGTGAGGGCCTAGAGCCCTTTGGCAATCAATTCACTGTGTGGCCCCAGAACCCAAGGCATGATGGCACCCTAGGTACCTCTGTCAGCATATATGCAACATGGTCCTCTGACAAGTGGCTGGGCTCACCAAGTTGCACCAGTAGCTCTGACTTCAGCCAGGGGTATGGCATGCACCAGGTGACAGCTCTGTCTGTGTGGTGGGAAGGGGGAGGCAGAACTTGCACTAGCCCAAAGATTATGACTAAGCTGGGGGCAGAGCTTGTGGCCTGCTTGGAGTCTCACCAAGGGGTACAGTTGCCAAGTTGCATGGGGCTTGTGTCTGGCTTGGCAGAGCAAGGGGGAAGCGCACTCCAGGGCTCACAGGAGCCTGCAGCCAGGAAGTCTAGAGTCCCAGATTCTGTGAGTCTGCAGATGAGGTAGCAGATCTTTGGCTGCAGGGTCAAGGATGCTGTCTGAGGCCAGTCTTGGTGGAGATGAGGCTAGTATCCTAGTAATAGCAGTTCTTCCCTTCAAGATGGCATGGTTTCTGTGTCAGAGCCAGCCATCAGGGAGTGCTTACAGTGGTAGCAGGGTCTCCCAATCTAGGAGAACCTGGTGTGCCAGCCTCAGAGACTCCTGTGGGATCTCTCTCTCTATCTCTCTCTCTCTCTCTCTCTCTCTCTCTCTCTCTCTCTCTCACACACACACACACACACACACCACACGCATCCACATATTCCCCTTTCGTTCCCTCTCCCCCTCACACTCTTCCCCTCACTGTCATCATGTTGGCTGCCATCTTCAAATACTCCCATCAGCCAATGTTTTAGAGAGGTAATTGAATGTATTGTCTGTGCTTTGTTGAGTAGAAGTTGGTTAAGAGAGTTTTTCCATCCTTGCTCATTAACAAAATAAATCTAGATATGTGTAGAATAAAAAATTAAAGTTCCCTTTTATCTATCCTTTCTGCAGGGAAAATGCACTTAATATTTGGAATGTATCAGTCCAGACTCTTCTATGCATTTATCTTTACATGTCCATGCCTTAAGTTATATGATTTGCCAGGCACTGTACTAAGACCTTGATGTGAATTATCTTGTTTAACCCCCACAATACCTTTATGAGAATACTACTGTTGTCATTCTACAGATTCATAAATCTAGGCTCAGAAAGGTTCAGTAAATTACTCTAGGCCACAGAGTGACTAATTTGTTCTTCCTCCTGAAAAAATTGTCTTAATTAATGTATATTAATCAAGTTAAATATATGGATCCATTATTTCTTTTTAAAAATATGTTTTTATTGATTGTTAGAAAGAGATGAAGGGAGAGGAAGAGAGAGAGAGAGAGAGAGAGAGAGAGAGAGAGAGAGAGAGAGAGAGAGAGAGAGAGAGACATTTATGGGATGGGATAGAAATATTGGTTGGCTGCCTCCTACACACACCTTTATACCTTACTGGGGATTGAGCCTGAAAACTGGGCATGTGCCCTGACTGGGAATTGAACTGGCAACCTCTCAGTGCATGGGATGATGCTCAACCAACTAAACCACATGGGCTAGGGCCCATTCATTTCTTCAGTAAACATTTATTTAGAATGGCTATTCTTGGCCAGGTACTGAACATAAATCCAGGTATTCAAACACATGGTTTCTGTCTTCAGATGTCTGAAAAAGGTGGATCAATCTGTGACTTAAAAGATAGACGACCACCAATTCATCCAGCTAGTAAATAGAGCAGAATTACAATTCGAGTTTTTAAAAACAATTGCTTTATGACTCCTCTAGATGCACAGACGTTTTGGTAGATTGTTGTGATTTTGTGTGTGTGTTTTTTTCTTTTTAGAAGAACTCAATTTACATATTATTGCTTTCATGAGAAGATAAGTTTGGAGCTCCCAGAAGTCAGTGTCCAATTGTAAAGACCCAGTTTAAAATTGCAGACCATAAATATACATTGTGAAAAGTTTTAAATCATATATGCAAATACTGCTCTACTGTAATCCAAGGATGATTAAGATAAGATGGGATGGAAGCTTGGAGTTCTAATTCTCTAAGTGGGAGGATTGTGGTAAAGAGTTTAGATCCACTGAGGAACTTGATTAAAATATTGAAAAGTGGTAGCTTAAACAAGAACAAGCAATTGTAAAGAGAATCAGAAGTCCAGACAAGAGAAAAAAAGAAAGTTGTATATAAAGAGATATTATGAGGAAAAGAATCGTAACATAAAAATTTAGGAATTGGATCATAATGTTTGAAAAATTTAAAGGCTACATGTTGAGACATAACCAAGACCTTACCTATTATGCAACACATTCCACAATGCTGGCCAATTTCAACATACACTATGGAGGACTGAAGGGAAATTTCTCTCCCCGAGATGGGGGTGGGGAAATTGAGCCACATGAGCATCTGACCTTCAAATGCATAAATGCCAAAGGCTTTTAAAGCCAGTTGGCAGCATGTACTGGGATGGAAGAATTGGGGGATTATTCTTATGAACATATTATGGGATCTTACATAAGGGAGCAAAAAGAAAGCCTTGATTGGAAACCTTACAAGAATGGCTATATATTCTTTCTGACTGCTGAAACATTTACATGTATGAACACATGGAATGTGGTGGCTATGATGGAGAGGATTAAGCACCAGGATGGAAAAAAATAATAAAAATGAAGAAGAAAATGAAAAATGTTGAATTTCTTAAATTGTTTGCAAAGTAACTGGAGCCTGTGATGGAATTTAGTTCACATGACTGAAGTGTTTCTTTGGTGTAGGAAAAAGTATTGCTGTCATATCTGTCTTTAGAAATTTTTTTAATAAGAAAAATTTTGTGGTAGCTCCTTGCCTGGAGGACTTTAAAAATAGAAGCAATTTCATCTGTCTGGAATGGTCTGTGTCAGCACTTGCCATAGGCAAAATCTTCCCCTCCCCCCTCCCTACCAGGGGATCCCTCCCCCACTGCCCCTTTCCATGCCCTACCACTTCTGCCTTGACACCTTTTTCCTGGACCATAGTTCCAATGTGACCTTCCACATAAAATCAAACCCCTTTCTCTCAGTTCACTCCAGGCGCTAGGGATGCAGTAGGTCTCACTCTTTGTGTCCTATTTGCATTTAAAAATAGGACCCTGGTTAACCCACAGGAATATCCAGTTGGTGGAGCTTGAAACAGAATAACCAAGTGGAGAGAGGTCCGGGAGAGAGGGGAGTATTTTTGGTTTCTGGGAGGAGGGGGAACCCCGTCTTCATGGAAACTATTAAATCCCAGATGTGGGCTTGGTTCAGTGTGGTGCTGTCTTGAGGGAGCTGGCAGGGGGAGGAGACAGTGTGGCTGGATTTTTTGACTGCTCAAAGTTGCTGTTAATTCTATGGGTCAGTGATTTCCAACTACATTTCCCTGCACCGGGCTTTCTTTGCAGCACTCCAGCACCGTGTGACTTGGCTTTAACTAGGGATTTTCAGCATCATCTTTGTGGCTAATAGTCTGTGCCCAAATGTACCATCAAAGCCCTCCCTGCAAACATCAACCCTGGGGCTTAGCAGTGGAGATCAGTCCCAGCCACACTCAGCTCAGAGATATTTTTACAGAGAATTCTTCAAAGCCACAGTTTTCAGAGAAGCATAAAAAAGGGGGTTGTTTTGTGCCCACAGTGTGTGTGGGCTTTTATGAAATAAAAAAAAAAGTGGCTTTATGTGAATGAAATTAAAAGCTACAAAAAGAAATCTACTCAAGGAGTTCATATGAGTAATTTGATAAACTTCATATTGGATCAATGAACATTCAGGAGCTCTGTTAGACCTGGTACATACCAAGAAAAAAGAAAAAAGAAAAAAAAAGCAAGGTCCCTTTATGAAGGAATTCAGTCTAACAGACATCCTGTGTAAGAAATGGCACATTTGAGGTAAGTGAGGACACTCTTGGCTCAACCTGTTGCTGATAGGTTCCAGAGAAGTTTATATATCCCAGGGAGATGATATCTGAGCAGAGTAGGAGTAAGCCAAACCCCCCCCCCCCCAAAAAAAAAAAATGTGGGAAGAGTGGTCTGTGTAGAAGGAACGATTTGAGCTGAAGTATGGAGGAATGAAACTACTTGACATGCGTGGGGAACTAGGAGCAGGCTATAATTTATTAGAGGAAAGTGTTGGGGAAGGGGAGGGGCAAGAAATGAGGCTGGAGGGGCAGGTGGAGCTGCCTTAGGGAGAGAGGGCCCAGCTTATGATGTTAAAGAGAATAGATTTTATCCTGAAGGGAGTCTCTGAAGGATTTTAGCAGGTCCGAGCTGCATCTTGATTAAACTGTCAATTTCAGGAAAATCATTCAAATTGCCTGTGTGATGAATTGATTAAAGAATTCTACTGAAAGGGTAGATTTTCAGGTCTAGCCATAGTTAAGTTCAAGGCTCTGTTTTTTCAAGAGGATTTATCATTAGTCTGAGACCTTTTTAAGGTATATCCCTAAAACAATTTATAGATAGATAGATGCAGGGATCTACCTATAAAACTCAACATCTTTTGGGGGTGGAGGGATGCAGCACTTCTAAACAATGCATAAGGGAAACAGTGTTTGAAGAGTCTTATCATGTCTACTATTTATGCACACTGAACTAATGATATCAGGTTAGCAATGCAAATTGTGTTATGGTCTCTTTGTTTTGTTCAGCAAAAGTCATCCGGGAAGGCGCTGTTTAACCTGAGTTGCAGCCATCTAAACCTTGCTGAAAAGGAATATTTTGGATTAGAATTCTGTAGCCATTCTGGAAATAATGTGAGTTGGTTCTTTGTGTCTACAATTGCTTCTAAATGCAGTTTGCAGCCAGGTATATAAGGCTCAAACCCCTGGTTGAAAAATAGAAAAAATAACTTGCAAAATAGCTTCTCTGTTAAGTTACCTCATTTTGCCAAACACAAACTCTTCTGCCCTATGCTCCTTCCTCTTTTGTCACTCAGCGAACAGCTATCTATGCTGTATCTATTTTGACTTTCCAGATGCTGGACCTCAACCTCCAGAATTGACTCCTAAACTCTCTTATGAGTATTCAAAGGATTTTCCTTCCCCTCTCTGAAGTCTTACTATTCCCTATATTCTTCCTGCTGTGTCTGTTATCTGGCACCTTCCCAGAAAGGCTTATTATATCTGTTAAGCTGGCATTTGGGGGCTGTAGGATTCAAACGTGGAGCCAAATGCCTTCATTAGTTTTTATAGCAACTAATGAGCCTTGTATATGACACCTCTGTCATTCTACAGACAGGGGAGTAGTGATTCAATTGTCAGCAACAAAAAGGTTATAGATCCACAATGTTCACTGTCATTGAGAAAATACACAGGGGCAGATTGAGTGATGTGGAGGTACGTCAGCTCAGACATTGCTGTTTCTAACTATTTTCAGAAGTCTAACTAGTCTTGGTATTTGTTTATTTCATGTTTATTTTTATCTGGTACCAAAAAGAAAGACACATTCAATTCCATGTCCTACCAATTTTTTCATTAATGTTATTGCAGGTCTGGTTGGAACTTCTGAAGCCTATTACAAAACAAATAAAAAGTAAGTATGGAAAATCATTTAAGGAATATAATTCCCAGTTAAAACTTAAAAATATTTCAGTAATGCCATACTATTCCTCACATTAATATAAGGGAAGAAATGGATTTTGATGTATTATTTTAATCCTTCATAAATCTAGTAAATTCAGCAATTTAAAAAATCATTTTAACTTTCCTTGAGATAAAGAAAATCATGCTGCTGGATCTTTGATTGAACTTGAAGAAGCCTGGTAATTATAGCACTCTGTGGATTGGCTCTGGAAATATATTTCAGGTTCTAGCATTACAAATGTTCGAGCATCCTTGATGTTAATCTGCAATGCCACTCACCTTTTGCCTGAAGATGTTTTTGTGTTATCCTATCATAGATATTATTCATTCATTTCAGTTCATATTTGAGTGCCTACAATTATGAAATACACCTCCCCTGTATATCACAATCTATCATGGTGGTTCTCAATTTTTAGTGTGTATTATAATTATTTGGGGTTCTTGTTGAATTACAGATTATTGGGCCTCATTCCTGCATTTTCAACAAATTCCACTGGTGTTTCTGATGCTGGTGGATTTCAGTCAACACTTCGTGAAACATTTTCTTGTAGTGTCTCTTCTCTCACCTGCTCTTTACATGTTGGTGCTTTCCACAGCTCAATCTCTTTCCCACCGCAAAATGATAATGTCACATTATTCCAACAGCTTCTTAACTAATTCCCCCTACCTCATCATGCACACCACTCCCAAAGGGAACTATTGAAAATACCAGTCTCACCACATCACTGTTTTGCTTACAAAGCTTCCATGGCTCCATATTGCTCTTAGAATAAAGTGCAAACTCATTAGCATGATCCACCAAACACTGGACTCTGCCTGCATTTCTAGCTTTACCTCTGCATCTGATCACTTTTTTTTTAAAAAAAAAAATCATATTCCTATCCCTCCTGATTTTGACTAAATTAACTTCAGCTGTAGGCTTCTCAGATAAAATAAAGGATGCCAAACTAAGTTGGAATTTCCAATAAACAAAGGATAATTTCCTTCTATATGTATGTCCCATGCAATCATTTATTTGAAATTCAAAATTAACTGGGACTTCTATATTTTATTTGATAAATCTAGCAACCGTACTCAGATTTCAACTCTTATAAGAATCTTTCCTTGACTTTCTGCAAACATTTTTGTTCCCCTCTTGTGCTTCCCCGGTACTCAGTGCTTACAATACTTTGTGGCACTGTAATTGTCTGTCTAAATGTCTATCTCTTATACCAGAATATGAGTGCTTTATTGTCATTTTATTTCCAATACTTGCCTAGTACAATGCATGGCTTAAAATAAGTGCTCACAAATATTTGCTGAATGATGCTAAATCTGCAAGCTGTAGAGTTTCTGATTTTCAAATGCAAATAGGAATTAAGGCAATTAGATATGTTTTAATGTAGATTTTTAAGATACATAGAGGCATCAGACCATACTTTTTCTGGTTCCCCTTATAAGATAATTCAGCCAGGTGATACTCATCTGCTTTTAAACCAGGGCACTTCTCTCAACCAGGAATGCAGAATTCAAAGCAGCAAGTGGGACATTTTTCAAAATGAGACACTTCTTACTTAAGAGAGGACACAGTAGGTCCCTAAGAGGCACATCTTTAGGGAAAGAAACTCAAAGGAAAGGGTAGGAAGAGGGTCAGGAGAACATTTGAAAATGCTATCCACATAGAGACACAATATAGAAATAGCAGCACCTTACAAATGTGAAAAATTAAAAAAAAAAAAAGTCTGGTAGGGAGTGGTGGAGAGAGGAGGGAATAGTAAAGAGGAGTACTAATGTGTGTGTGTGTGTGTGTGTGTGTGTGTGTGTGTGTGTGTGTGTGTGTGTAAACACCTATACACCTATAACTGTTGTGATGGACATGTAAATAAAACTTACGGAGATATTGTGTTTTAAGACCCTAAGGAGGTTGTTTTCAAATTTCTGGTGAAATTTTTCCCAGTGGACCCTGGACATCTACAAGAAGAGCTTACAAGGTTAGTACTCACTTGTGTGTCTGCTATATGATGTTACTTAAGAATTATTATTCTCCATTTACCAGGGAATGGGCTTATAATCTTTGGATGGCTTGGCTCTCAATGTCACTCTCTGGAAGATGGTGAGGAGCTGGAGAGAAGAAGGGCTTGGCTGGTACCCAAAATGTTATTCTACCAAAGGGTGGGGACTTCACAGAGAAGGGGGGTGTTCTAGAAGTGGTAGTTAGTGTGGGTGTGCACTTGAGGGTTATGCCATTAACTATTGCAACATAGTGCTTGCCTTCATTGCATCTGTGCTCAAATCAGAGGGCAGCTTGACAGCACAAGTGTAATGCCAGCTAATTTCATGGATATTAAAAAGTGTGTGTGTGTGTATGTGTATCCCAATAGGTAGAAAATGATGATGATATATACTTATAAAAAATTTAAAAAGTAAACATTTTTATAAATTATTTATAATGTTCAATATATATTATTGGCAATTTTATTATAATTGTTTAATAATTACATATTATTAAAACTTAATATGTCACTTATAATTTATAATAATAAATTTTTTAACTTTATAAAAGTAAAATATTTTTACTTATAAAAACTAAAATGTTCAAAAGTATAAGACATTTTATTTATTTATTTATTTATTTCCTTACCCAAGAATATTATCATTGAATTTTAGAGCAAGAAGAAGGGAAAGAGAGAAAGGGAAGGAAAAATATCAATATGAGAGAGAAACATTGATTAGTTGGCTCCTGAAAGCTCCCAACTGGGGCGAAGGATTGAACCTGCAACTTAGGCATGTGTCCTGACTGGAAATGAACCCAACTCAGTCCTACTGACTGAGCCACCCAGCCCAGGGCCAAAACATTTTAAGAAGTGTTTTAGTACTTATTTAAAACCAGAAGCCCAGCACTCGAAATTGCGCAGCCCCACCCACCTGCGTTGGTCTTTGGTCATTATGGCATTAGAGCCACTGGGATTTTAAATAGAGATTATGTCCTTTACAATATTAATGTAAACCTACTTCTTCAAAGATACATTTTCAGCATAACACTTCCCAAAACCTTACTCTGATTTCCAGACTTTAGATTTTACATGTAGAAGTGATGTAACAGATATATGAGATAATCTAGTTCAGCCCTCTTTGTTTACAGATGAGGACAGGTCCTGGGAGCTAGAGTGACTTAGTTGGCAATTATTGTCCCTGAAGTCTCTTTTTTACCCCTTTTCTGCAGGGATGCTTGTTTTATGAAGGGTCTTTGGAGAAGTCACCTTTCACATATCACTCTCTCTCTCTCTCTCTCTCTCTCTCTCTCTCTCTCTCTCTCTCTCTCTCTCTCTCTCTCTCTTTCTCCTTCCCTCCCTCCTTCCCCTAATTCTCTCCACATTTGTGAGTTGTAGACCACTTTCCTAGATAACTTGATATCTTGGTAACCATATCAATTTGTATTTGCCAGCCCATAACTTATTTCAGTTGATTCTCAAAGTGTGACCAGTTTTGATGGAGATAAACTTTCTCCCTCCACCAGAGAGAGAGAGAGAGAGAGAGAGAGAGAGAGAGAGAGAGAGAGAGAGAGAGAGAGAGAGAGAGAGGGAGAGAAGAGAGGAGAGAGAGAGAGAGAGAGAGAGAGAGAGAGAAAATCAATGTGATGATAAATGATTCATCAGCTGTTCAGAGCAAGGATTTGGTATTTCTATCAGACAGCTGCCTTCTTAACAGCAATGAACGTGTCAAATGACGAGAAGTTTCATTTTTTTCTTGCTAGGAGCAAAATGAAATTCACTTTCCCTTTAGCAATTGAAATTGATGATTGTATTTGCATCTATATTTGAAATCAGTCAATGGCAGAAGTTAGAATTCCTTTATTTTATCCTCATTGGTCCATCTAAGAATATTTAACTATAATTGAATTGATAACTATGATTTGTTTAGTCAAATACATAAGTTTCTGAAACTTGTGTACAAATAATAATTTCTAATGGAACTCATTTGGGGAGCACACAGTAGAACAGTGTTTCCCAACCTTCTCTCATGATGAGAATCACCTGGTGGAGTTGTTAAAACACAGATTCCTGAATCCCAACTAAGAAGTGCTAAACTAGAATTTTTGAGAACATATAGGTAAAATTGCATACCTAACTTAGTGCTCTGTATATAAAATCTGTCTTAGAGCACTAGTTAAGTATACAATTTTACCTATATGTTCCCAAAAATTCTAGTTTAGCACTTCTTAGTTGGGATTCAGGAATCTGTGTTTTAACAACTCCACCAGGTGATTCTCATCATGAGAGAAGGTTGGGAAACACTGCAGTAGAAAGTATTATAATGACAAATGCTTTTGTAAATTGAATAATTACCTGCTAATTTACTTGTATGTTTTCTAACCTGAATTTTCATCTATCACCTGAAATTAATTTCGATTCTCCACATTGACTTAAAGGATTAATTGGTTTTAAATAAAAGTCCAGGTACAGCTTTATATAAATAAAGGGAAATGCCAACAGCAGATACAATAAATGTTTTAATGAATAAAATAAAATATCAGAACCAATTTTGGACTATGAGATAAAGCCATCAGTGGTAGAAGCTTAATTATATACATCTCTTCAAAAGTTGATTCTCCTTTGATAATGGCTTAAAAGTGTGAGACAAATGCTATCTGTTTGGCAAAGCTGTAGATACCAACTGGCACTTTATGGGTCCCTGATGAGCTGTTCATGGAAAAGGGGCAGTTTGACTTCCTTCCATTCTGGTATAAAGTAATTCTATACCTGTTCTGTGCAGAGTGCTACCTTGGCTGTAGTAACACAGATAAAGGGATCTAGCCCAGCACTCTGCACAGAGCAAAAGAGTCATCTCAAGTCTTTGATTTCTGAAACACAATCTTTAGAATACGAGAACGCCTAAATTCAGTGGCAGCCCTGAATTTTGGCCACAGCTTCACTTTCTTTGGGTGATATAACCTTGCCCAAATCATCTAGTATCTGTCTTCCCATAATTGTGAAATGAGGTGATTGTTCCTGCCCTGCCAACCTCCTAAATAGTTTTGATAGTGAGTGCTTGATTGTATTTTGTAAACAGAGCACTACTGGCCTCCTGAGCAGGCTGATTCTTGCTGAATTTCCCTTTCTCTCGGACTAGGTATGTGGCTTTGCTACGTGGCAGAAACCACCGGAGGATGATTGGCCAACTCCTTCAAGTTGGCTGGGATGATTTCTAATGGTTGTTAGTCCTGCCAAAGTGCTGGATCAACTAAGTTGTGGTCGAGTACTGGTTTGGGGTTGAAGCAAAGCCTGTGCATTACTCACCACCCCCAAAAACATCCTACTGGCTGGGGGTGCCATTTCATTCTCGAAACATTTTGGATCTGGGAGAAGGGATATTCTTTTTTGTTTCTGTTTCTTTCTCAAGAGATTTCCCCCCAACTTCCTTGCAGGTATCTTTTTACTCTTCAAATAAAGAAGGATTTGGCTCTGGGAAGGCTTCCATGCAGTGACAACTGTACAGCGTTGATGGTATCTCACATCTTACAATGTAAGTAACAAATGTTGTCTTTGGGGCATATCAACCAGGCAGAGAACCAAGCAAAGGAGCTGAAAACCCTCAGCATGCCCACCATTATGTTAGAAGAGAAAGCCTAGATAAAATATATAAAAATAGAAAGAGGTTGTCATTGTAGTTATGGAAATTTAGATTCAAATACTGTCTCTACTACAGTGTAACTGTTGTATCCTAGGGTAAGTCCTGTCACTTGACTGTGCCTGAGATTCTAAGACTTTAAAATGGTGACAAAACTATTTTTGTCACAGAATGGTTGTGTTTATGTAGAATAAAAGTAAAGGCTGATTTTCTTCTGTCTGGGCTAACTTTTCCACTCCCACTGCCTGGGGCATACTGTCCAGGAACTGGTTTGGACTAATGCAGGCATGGACTTTGCCAGGCAGGCCCCACTCTCTCTGCTTGCCCCAGGATACATTTCTGGCATGTGCTTTTTGTGGCACATTGTCACGTTTGATGTGATTTTGCGTTGCTCTGTATCATGATTACAGAGAACAAAGCACAGAGTATATCAGGTAGAGAGAGACTAAAAAGGAAAAAGTCTCCAGGCATCTGTTAGAGTTATCCATCTACTAGCAGCTAATTGGACTAGGCTGAATAATGGCAGCAGGGAGAAAGAGCCTGGGAAATACTGGGGGGCATATCTGGGAGTGGGTGAATCTAGGCAGACCAGGCTGCTCCTGTTCCCTGAAGGGCAGTGTTGAGGCAACTAGAGATAAGCATATCTTCTTCTAGGGCTGGCTGTGCTTTCTCTTTGAGAGAGGGCTTCCAAGAATAATTTGTTCCTTACCATTCTGCAGGATCATACATTCATTTTTGTTTGTTTCACAAGTTCATCTGTTTGCCTCTATCCCTTACAAAATTTTAGTGTTTCCCAAACTTTTGACATATGTGTACCCCTTCTATAATTTTTGTAATGTTGAGTACCCCTCATACTCATGAGAACGTAGAATTAAGCGCAGCTAAGCATGGTGCAGTGCATATCCCCATCAAACTCTGGTGCAATGCGTACCCCCACCAAACTCTTCCCGTACCCCTGGGGGTACACGTACCACACTTTGGGAAACACTGCCTTACATCATGACAGTCCATAATTGGTAAATTTCTGTTTTTACTGGGAACTTCAGAAGTGCTTGAAGAGGGACAGTTTCTGAATCAGTATGTATCAGTCAGTACTCCTGACTGGGACAGGTAATGACAGCCCCAGGATCTCAGGAAGGCAGTGAGCAGGGAAGGCTTATGGAGGACGTGGCTTTTGTGCTGGTTCTTAAAGTGACATATAGGTATTGGATATGTATTGGGTCGGCAACTAAGTACTTGCGGATTTTTAAAAGAAAATCAAAGACAATTTTTTCATGGAACTAAATAACTTTATTCTGTAATGTATTGCCCATTTTGATCAATGACCTTTTACCATCTTTCAGGCAGCATCATAATCCCACGTTCAAAAAACTTCTGGTTTTTATTAGCAAAAAACTGAATCAGGTACGATTTGACATCATCATCATTATTGAAATTTTTACCATTCAAGGAGTTTTGTAAAGATCAAAACAAAAAGTAATCAGATGGTGCAAGGTCAGGACTATATGGTGGATGTGGCAAAACATCCCAACCAAGCTCCATTAATTTTTGCCGAGTGACCAAAGATGTGTGTGGCCTTGCATTGTCATGATGGAATACAACACCTTTTCGATTTGTCAATTCGGGCCGCTTTTCTTCAACTGCATTGTTTAATTTTGTTAGTTGTTCAATGTAGACATCAGAATTGATCGTTTGGTTGGGTGGTAAGAGTTCAAAGTAGACAATTCCTTTGTAATCCCACCAAACTGATAACAAAACCTTCTTTTGATGAATATCAGCTTTTGATGTTGTTTGAGTTGGTTCAGCAGGCCTGCTCCACGATCTTTTCCGCTTGATATTGTTGTAAACAACCCATTTTTCATCGCCAGTTATCAGTCGTTTTAAAAATGGATCATTTTTATTATGTTTCTTTAGCAAATCGCAGCTGCTAATGCGTTGCGTTAACTGTGATTCTTTCAGTTCGTGAGGAACCCATGTATCGAGTTTTTGAACATAGCCAAGTTGTTTTAAGTGATTTTCAATGCATGTATGTGATACATGAAGCTTCTCTGCAATCTCACGTGTTGTACTGTGACAGTCCAAATTGATTATTGCTTTGATTAGGGCATCATCAACTTCAACTGGACGACCAGAGCATTTTTCATCTTTGAGTGAAAAATCACCAGAACGAAATTTGGCAAACCAATTTTGACACTGCCGTTATTTTAAGGCTTCGTCACCATAAACAGCACATAACTTTTTATGAGCTTGCAATGCGTTTTTCCCTTGTGGAAATAAAAAAGCAAAATATGACGAAAATGTTCCTTTTGATTTTCCATTTTTCAACGAACGCCAAACAAAAACTACAAAACAGATCAAAAAACTTTTTTCACTGATTAACAGCTGAATAGCCAACTACCAAATAACAAAATGTGTTTTACATTTGTACTACGTCTGCAAACCTAAAAATTCAACTGAAGCCATTTGTGTGTGAAACCCGCAATTACTTAGCTGCCGACCCAATAGTAATAGGAAGAGAAAAGAGCATGGAAAAATGGTAGTAGGACAAGAAGTCATGTATAGAGAGGATGCAACTCAGGTAAAGCTCAAGCATAGGGTCTGTTTAGGAGAGGTGGCAGAAAGGGCCTTGAATGTCAAGGACACTAACAACATGTTCACTATTGTGTTTTGCTTGGCAAGGGTCACAGGGTAAGGCAAATAGGGAAAACAATGTTGAGAGACATCCTTCTCTATTAACTATTAAAGTAGCAATCAGGGGACTGAAGCTTGGTGACAACCTCTAATGGGGGAGCCCAATATCATTCCTAATGGTGCAGCATTATAGATTTGGGCATTCCCTAGTGGCCATTTCAGGCACAGCATGGAACACTTCAGCTTTTGTCAATAGATGTTCATTCCATAGGAAAAGGCTAAAGTTTCAAGGAGTCAGCTCTTTACAATCCATCCCTGTCAGACAATTTCATTGGCTATGTAGGCAGTAAACAGAACACAACCAGATTTCTCATTCATTTGCTAATTTATTCATTCATCCAATATTTATGTTTTACACATTTAAGAACCTCCACGTTCTGACCTCTTCACTTAAGTTTCTTTTACACAACTTTCTAATTCTAGCCAGGCACTTCCTCCCAAACACAATCTGTACATTTCAAATGAAGACTCATTTTTATGAATGCCTTTAGTTACTCTTCTTTGTCATTTATTCAACAAAAATTTCTTGAGTGCCTACTACATGCCAGGTACTATTTTAGGCACTGGAAACATAGCAGTAAACTAAGCAGACAAAAATTCTTGCCTTCGTGGGACTCACATTTTGGCAGCAGTAGAGGATCAGACAATAATCAAAATAAGGAAATATTTTATGCATGTTAAAAGGTGATAAAAGTGCTGGAGAAAATAAAGTATAAAAAGGAGATGGGGAATTCTGGGGGTGGATGCTGATATTTTCAATAAAGTGCTAAGAATAGGATTCACTATGAAGGTGACAGCTGAACAAAGAATTGAAGAAGGTGAGAGAAGAAGCCATGTAGAAACCAGTGGAAGGAAGTTCCAGGCAGAGAAAACATCTAGCATAATGAGCCTGAGGTGGGAACATGCTGGAATGTTCAAGAAATATTAAGCACTTTGTGGCTGCCTGGAACTGAGGGAGGAAGATAATAATCATGGGGTACCTTAAAAGCATGTTAAGACCAAGAACATTACTCTGAGATGGGAAGCCATCAAAGCATTTAAAGCAGAGGAGTGAAATAATCTGAACTAGTTTTTAACAAGATCATCTTGACTGTTATGGTGAAAATAGAAACTTGTAATGAGTAGTAAATAAGCCATAGAATTCTAACACACAGTATAATTAATAGAGAGCATAAAATGTACTATAATTATGTAATCATATGTCATAAAAGCCTAATATGCAAATTGACTGAATGGTGGAATGACTGGTTGCTATGACAAATACTGACCACCAGGGATGGCCTGGGCACAAGCCCGTAGCCACTTCTCAGTCATGGGCATGCTGGTATTGCCCTAGGATGGGTGTGTGGAGACTGTAGTAGAGTGGCAGTGAGCCTACTGAGTGGCAGCGGTGGGCACAGTGGGGCGGGGATAAGCAGGAGCAGGCTGGTGCCTGGCCCGGGCTTAGGCTCTTGCATTGTTGGTTTGGTGGTAATAAACTACCTTAGTCCTTTTTTGTCTGTGAAGCTCCTGATTTCACCTTCAATTTTTTTTAAAATATATATTTTATTGAATTTTTACAGAGAGGAAGAGAGAGGGACAGAGAGTTAGAAACATCAATGAGAGAGAATCATCTATCAGCTGCCTCTAGCACACCCCCACTGGGGATGTGCCCGCAACCAAGGTACGTGCCCTTGACCAGAATCGAACCTGGGACCTTTCAGTCAGCAGGCTGACGCTCTATCCACTGAGCCAAACCAGTTTTGGCTTTTATACTCTTATTTATTGTAGCTTTGTATTAAGCTTTGAAATAGGGATGTGTACATCCTCCAGCTTTTTTCTTCTCTCACAAAATTGTTTTGTTATTTTGCATCCTGTGCATTTCCATGTAAATTTTAAGATCATTCACTAATTTCTACAAAATACTCGTGGGGATTACATTGAATTTGTGCATCAATTTTGGCAGAATTAAAATTTTTACAATGCTGAGTCTTCTAATCCATGAACCAGAAATGTCTTTCAATTTATACAGCTCTCTTAGAAACTTTTCTTGGCAATGTTTTGTACTTTTCAGTATATAAGGCTTATATATATTTTGCTAAATTTATTCCCAAGTATTTTATTCTTTATATGTGCTATTGTAAATGACATTGTTTTCCTAGTTTCACTTTTTAAAAATTTTTTTAGTTGCTAGTATATGCAAATACAATGATGTTTTGTATACTGATTTTCTATCTTGCTACCTTGCTGAACTCATACATTAGTTCTAGTAGAGTATTTTTGTGTGGATTTTTTAGGATTTTGTACACACAGGACCATGTTGACTATAAGTAAAGATAGTTTTACTTCTTTATTTTCAGTACAAATATTTTCTATTTCTTCTTGTTGCCTGATTGCACTGACTAGAACCCCAGTACAATGTTTGGTAAAAGTCTCAAGAGTAGACATCTTTGTCTTGTTCTTGGTCTTAAAGGAGTACATTCATTTTAACACCATTTAGCGTAATTATAATTTTAGCTGTAGATTTTTAATAGTTAACCTTTTTCAGGTTTAAGAAGTTCCTTTCTATTCCTTGTTAGTTGAACATTTATTTATTTATTTGTTTGTTTATTTATTTATTTATTTTATCATGAATTGGTGTTGGGTTTTGCCCAATGCTTTTTCTGCATCTATTAAAATGATAATATATTTTTGTCCTTTATCCTTTTAACATAGTATGTTACATTAATTAATCTTCACATATTCAACTGATTTTGCAATCTTGGGTTAAATTCCACTTGGTCATGTCTAATCTTTTTATGATATTTTTATATATTGCTGGATTCATTTTACTAATGTGTTATTGAGGATTCTTGCATCTGTATCTATGAAGGTTATTGAACTGTGTGTAGTTTTTTGTTCTTCTTCTGATGCGTTTGTCTGGTTTTGGTATCAGAGTAATACTGGCCTCATAGGATGAGTTGATAAGTATTAATTCCTTTATTTTCTGGAAGAGTTTGTGAAGAATTTATATTTATATATATTTTTGAATATTTGATATAATTACTCAGTGAGACAACATGTGCCTGATTGATTTTTAAAGAGATTTGTACATTTATCAGTTTTGGTAATAAAGAAAGAAAGAAAGAAAGAAAGAAAGAAAGAAAGAAAGAAAGAAAGAAAGAAAGAAAGAAAGAAAGAAAGAAAGAAAGAAAAAAAGAAAGAAAGAAAGTCATTGATTTGGTCTTTTGAAAAACTTGTTAGAGATTTTCATTATAATGTGATCTTGAAATATACATACACATAGACCTCACTTGTCTAAAAATGAATGTGCCTTCTGTCTAAAACAATAGAAAACCAAGACAAAAAAGAAAATAATAACTTTCTAGCACCCAATATGGGTGCCCCCATGTCCATGTATTTTATCCCAAAAGAGAGCACCACAAGGTTCCATGGAAAGTCTATTTATTCTTACAATTCATAAACTGCTAACAAATTTGGATATCTGTATTCCATTTTTTAAATGTTACAATGTGAATTTTAATTGGAATATTTGTTTTGGGTTCCCACTTTATGGTAGATTAGAAGTTACAATTTAGAACCAAGTGGAGACCTAACTCTTTAGGGGAAGTCAATGACCAGGAAGTGATTCGTATCAATCTGACAGAGAGAGAGAAGGCATAAAATTATAAAGAAGACACAAGAATTCAAAAGCAAAATAGTTTGAGGCCATTTACTGTGAGGGCAGATAGTCCTATATAGTTCAATTGCCTTTGTAGACATAGTGCTAAAATATAGGTTTCTAACAATAAACTGGAGACATCTAGAAAAGAGATAAACTGCAAGTGAGTTGAAAAAGCTAGAATGATTTCCATTATGATTTATCTACTGGGGAATACAAATAGCTCAGGTTTTACTAGGATCCCAGAGTAATAGATTGCTGTGACTGGCCTACATCATAGTTAGGAGGCTGAATTGACTTGCTTGGGCTGCCATAACAAAATGCCAACGACTAGTTTGTTTAAATGACAGAAATTTAGTTTCTCACAGCTTGGAGCCTGGAATTCCAAGACTGAAATTTTGGGTTCTTCTGAAGGCTTGCAGATTGTTACCCTCGTGATGCATCTTTACATGGTCTTTCCTCTGTGCACCTGCATTCCTGGTGTCTCTCTATGTGATGAAATTTCCTCTTTTTATGAGGACACTGGTCATATTGGGTTAATGGACACACATCTGCCTCATTTAACTTAGATCACTCCTTTATAGAGTCTATCTCCAAACACAGTTGCATTCTGAGGTGCTGGGGAATGGTATTATCAACATATGAATTTGAGAGGGGTTGGCATACAATTCAACTCATAACAGGAATTGATCAAATGTAAAAGAAACCATGAACTGAATGTAGGAGAAGGAAATAACAAAATACTCATCTGTGTTCCTGTAGCCTTTAAGACTTACCTTGTGTCTATGAGATACTATACAGGGACTTAATAACAGCTCACTGCTTTTGATTTGAAAAAGAACCAGTTAGACCTCTTCCTTGCCCTCCCTAACTAGACACAAAGCATGGGATGGGAGGCCTCATCCTGCATTGGCTGCAAAGAAAGGATTGTTTTGGGGAGATCAGAGAGTCTTCTGGGTGCTCCATTGCTTAACTCCTCAATGGTAATGTGAAAAAAATGTCACTCTTCTATTATGCAGCAGAACTGGGAGACTTTCATGAAGAAATAGATAGGAAACATCTGTCACAAACCCGTTACTTACCGAACCAAGACTGTTTAGAGAGCAAGATCATGCACTTTCATCAGAAGCACATGTAAGTACTTCTAACTGGCACCTGTTTTCACCAGCAGGGAACACTGCAGCTGAGGACAGATTTAAAAGCAAACCCTTCAGTCAGAGAAGCTTGAGGCTCAAGAAAACACTGAACTCATCATGGAGCTCTCAGGGTGAAGTTGTCATCCTTGTCACACTTATTAGGCTCATAAATTCTTTCCCCTTACAGTGGCAAGAACCCAGCTGAATCTGACATTCTGCTACTGGACATAGCAAGGAAGTTGGATATGTATGGCATCAGGCCTCAACCCGCCAGTGACGGTGAAGGGATGCAAATCCACCTAGCTGTTGCTCACATGGGAGTACTGGTGTTACGGGTAACAACTATTTCATTTGAAGTCCTTTAGCTTTGGGAGTTATCTTGGGTCAAATTTTAGTGTCTTTTCCCAAGGTGATCCAGCCCCTTAGTCTTACTACCAGTCAGAGAGATAATGCTTAGAAGTGTTTTGGGTCAGTCTTTTCTCTTCAACGTGGTTTGCTTCCATTTGCAGTCTATACCTGATTATTCTAAAAAACTCACATATTAGATCAGGCCAGCATGGTTGAGAGAGGAAGTCAAGAGCATCTTTGGAACTTTTGGACTCTTAAGTAAAGAATATGAATTTTGGCATCCAAAAACCTTAGGCTGTGACAAATTAACCAAAAACAACTCAAAGGTTCCAAAGTGTGGTGTTCTCATTCAGTTACTGGTTTTATTGGAGGCACCCAGTGCCAGCCAATAGGGAATTGTTGCTGTCTACTGGCCATCTTTACCCGGAACTTTGTATTTTAGGCTAGAAACAAGCTCATGGCTCTCTTTGCTATTAATCCTCACTCCACAGAACTTGGACAAAAACTATTTCTTCAGCATATTTTATAATCTATTAGGTCTACTCACATCTGTGAATATTCAATGAATTTAAATCTACATTAAGGTTCAAGAACACTTGGCTAAACTTCTAAATGAAAAGCAGATACCTAGGAAGGTTTGGGAACAAATCACATTTGAGAGAGGAAGGGCTAACCACTGACCCTAAGGACCAAATTAGAGCACTGAGTTACATTACAAAGCAGGTCAGGCAGATTCAGCTAAAATAATCTTTGCCTTCTCATTTATTTGGTTGTAAACTTTAGAGCATGAGAGTCACATTGATGGGCAAAAAAGTAATGGATCACAGGCATACCTGTTCACCCAGGAAGGAATTTTACCCATTCCACTCTAACCCATGATCTTTGGTATTTTCTATTGTATGGGAGCAGATTGGGAGGGTAGGTGTGCATGGCTGTAATGTTAGTTTTGATGCCTTTCAGTGTGAATACTTCCGCGGATAGCTGGAAACAATATAGCTGGTCTATTTTGTCTTACTCAAATCCAGTCAAATAATATTTAGTGTTGAGTACCTTCTCTGTGTTCTTCATTGCATTATTATTTCTTAAAAAAACACAAACAGCTGAAGCCGGTTTGGCTCAGTGGTAGAGCGTCGGTCTGCGGACTGAAAGGTCCCTGGTTCGATTCTGGTCAAGGGCATGTATGTTGGTTGCGGGCACATCCCCGGTGGGGGATGTGCAGGAGGCAGCTGGCCCATGTTTCTCTCTCATCGACGTTTCTAGCTCTCTATCCCTCTCCCTTTCTCTCTGTTAAAAATCAATAAAATATATTAAAAAAAAAAACAAAAACAAACACACACACCTTGTCTTTATAAATACATAATTTTCATACAACAAAATTCATGTTTTAACTACACAATTCAATGGATTTGAGTGTATTTACAGAGGTAGGCATCAATCTATTTATTCATCTTTCTATCAATATATTTCTTGTGCATTCACTCTGTCCCAGGGACTAGAACTACAGAGGTAAATAGTAATGATCCTGACCTTGTGGAACTTGCATTCTAATAGAGGGAAGACAGATAATGAAGCAAGTAATTATAAGCAAACATGATGCGCTTTGTGCTACAAGAAGTATGGGATGCTAGGTAACATGTGGAAAGGGATTGTGCCCCACCTATAATGCCTTCATTGGCTATAGCTTCTATCAAGTACAGCAGGATCAGTCTGTGTAAGAAATAGATCAAGGGTAGTCTCATTCATGACATACATTTTCTGTCAGGTTTGCATTGTCTTATAAACCAGCTTGTGCTGATATTCATCTCTCTGAAATCTTCCATGTATTTATTTATAGGGAAATACAAAGATTAATACTTTCAATTGGGCTAAAATTCGCAAGTTGAGTTTTAAGAGAAAGCATTTTCTCATCAAACTTCACGCCAACATCTTGGTAAGTAGCTTTCTAATAAATTCTATCACCTTCTGTTCACCTGGGATTTCTTGGTTGTTTCTGCAAATAGTTTGAATGTGAATGGCGAAAGCTAGCTGGCCCTGAGGGGTCATGTGTTCCCTCTTTTAACTCTACATAAATAAACTAGAGCTTTACTTAGTTATATTTTTACTAAAGGCAAATACAAAGAAATTCTACTGGTGATTTAAAATGAATAAAAGTAATAGGAAAATGTGGTGGTTGCGATGAAAGACAAGTTTCCTTAGAAACCTTTTTTCAGGGATCTGATAAGTTAAATAGATGTCAGCAGATCTTGGACTATGGACATATTTATTCTGTTTTCTGCTCCATTTTACAAAGCATTTTCATCTTTTTTCCGTAAGCAAAAATAATCACCTACTACATGCCAAATATTTGAACACCTACAGTTTATAAAAGCATGATGTTGCAGTTAGGTGTATATTAAGCAAGAGAAACAACTATTGATTAAGGCTGCATTGTACAGGGTAAGACAAAGGTGCTGGGTAGGAAGTTCTTTTATGACTATAAAGCAAATATGCATTATTATTATTATTATTATTTTTACCTACAGAAGATCCAGTAGTTTGGGCTTCTTTCTCTGGATCTTAGCCTTATATAGAATCATAAGGAGACTGTATACAGTTTGAAGCTTATGGAGAATCCCAGGGTTGTAATACATAGGAACATGGGAAGGAATAAGAGATGGGAGGCACCATCAAAGTTGGGGGAGGGGGGGAGAGGCTGCTGAAAATATGGCTACGCACATGTATGAAAAAATGGGGGTATATAGTATATTAAGGGAATGGAAAAAAAAACAACTTGACTTTTATGTCTGCTCCCCCAGAGCAGATTAGAACATGCTAAATGAAAAATACAAACCATAGTAGAACAAGGCATCTTAGAGAGGGAAAAGTGCTTCTGGCTGGTATATTAAAAAGATTCATATACATGTAACCATACTATAAAGCTATCATCTATATGAAAATCTCCTCCCCAATCGTCTTTCCTGTTGGTCATTTATAATTCTTGTTACCTTGAAAGGTTACTCTTTAATGTTCATTTTAACCTAATTTACAACTTCATAAAGGTGTTCCTGGCAGAAAAGAAGAGGTAAAATGTTTGAGGTGAAGGGGGGTGTGCAAGGTAAAATTTGGTTCTTAGAGAAGGGTCTGTTTTTGAGCAGTGGCCCTAGCTGTTCCTCGAAAGGTTGCCAATAATTTGGTTTCAATAGGTGTGAAGCTTATAGGGGGCCAAGTGGAAAATCATGAGCTGCATGGGCACCTGGACCAATAGATTGAAAAGCTTTGGGATTTGAAGGTCTTTATAATCTTGAAGGCTATTTTGCTTGATGGAACTTGGTTTATACAGGTGTTGTGCAAGGATACCTTGGAGTTCACCATGGCCAGCCGAGATGTCTGTAAGGCTTTCTGGAAGACTTGTGTGGAATACCATGCTTTCTTCAGACTCTCTGAAGAGCCCAAATCAAAGCCCAAAACCCTACTCTGCAGCAAGGGTTCCAGTTTCCGCTATAGGTAATTTAATATTACACATAGGCAAACTATACACAGAAATTTTCAATAAAATGGCAGGCAGTAGGAGAAGTTGAATTATAGAAGCAATAAAGAATTCATTTCAATCACTTAAACAATGATACTTTTTACTATTCATTCTCCGTGTGACATATTATGTCAATATTTTCTAAATGGAAGGTGGGAGAGAGAAACATCTTACTTAAGGGGTTAGATCAGAATTCTGCAAGGATGAGGGGACATAGGCAGTTTGAGAAAATATAATCAATGAACCTATTGCTTTGCTTATATACAATTTATGTGCAAGTCATGGAAAAGAAAACTCAATGATATTCTTTTGGCAGTGGTTAGGCAAAAAAACAGTGTAAGTAAGCACGAAAGGGCCAAGAGATTAAAAAGTTTGAGCAATATTGTAGTAGAAGCTCCTTATTACAGGTAACACCTTGGAGAAATTGAAGCAACAACTAAATAAGATCTTGTCTCTAGTTGAAGACACAAAACTAGGAATTCTTTGGGAAGACCTTTTAAAACTCTTTGCTAAGAGAAAAATATTTTAATCAAATGCTTTCCATAAGAGATTTTTCAAATAGTGTAGACCTGCTCCAGTAAGAGCTGAGATTTTTTTATGTTTGATAAATCTTTATTGTTCAGATTATTACAGTTGTTCCTCTTTTTTCCCTTCCATAGCTCCCCTCCACCTGGTTCCCACCCCACCCTCTGCCCTTACCTCATCACTGTCCAAAACAATAGGTGTACAATTTTTGTCCGATCTCTTTCAACACCCCCACACCCCCTTGCCCCCAAGAATTATCAGTCCACTCCCTTTTCTATGCCCCTGTTTCTATTGTATTCACCAGTTTATTCTATTCATCAGATTTTTCATTCATTTGATTTTTAGATTCACTTGTTGATAGATATGTATTTGTTGTTCATAATTTTTATCTTTTTCTTCCTCTTCCTAAAGAATACCCTTCAGCATTTCATATAATACTGGTTTGGTTGTAATGAACTCCTTTAGCTTTTTCTTATCTGTGAAGCTCTTTATCTGACCTTCAATTCTGAATGGTAACTTTGCTGAGTAGAGTAATCTTGGTTGTAGGTTCTTGCTATTCATCACTTTGATTATTTCTTGCCACTTCTTTCTGGCCTGCATAGTTTCTGTTGAGAAATCAGATGCCAATCATATGGTACTCCCTTGTAGGTAACTAGCTTTTTTTTCTTTTCTTTTTTTTCTTGCTGCTTTTAATATTCTCTCTTTGTCTTTTGCCCTTGGCATTTTAATAATGATGTGTCTTGGTGTGGTCCTCTTTGGATTCGTTTTGTTTGGGGTTCTCTGCCCTTCCTGGACTTGTAAGTCTATTTCTTTCACCTCGTAGGGAACATTTTCCGTCATTATTTCTTCAAATAGGTTTTCAATGTCTTGCTCTCTCCCTTCTTCTGGCACCCCCATAATTCTTTTTTTAAAATATATATATATAGATTTGATTTTTTACAGAGAGGAAGGGAGAGGGAGAGAGAGTTAGAAATGTCGATGAGAGAGAAACATCAACCAGCTGCCTCTTGCACACCCCCTACCGGGGATGTGCCCGCAACCAATGTACATGCCCTTGACCGGAATCAAACCTGGGATCTTTCAGTCCGTAGACTGACACTCTACCACTGAGCCAAACCGATTTCGGCAAGCACCCCAATAATTCTGATGTTGGTACACTTGAAGTTGTCTCAGAGGCTCCTTACAGTATCTTCATATTTTTGGATTCCTTTTTCTTTTTTCTTTTCTGGTTGGGTATTTTTTGCTTCTTCGTATTTCAAATCTTTGACTTGATTCTTGGAATCCTCTAGTCTGCTGTTGGATTTCTGTATATTATTCTTTATTTCAGAATGTGTAGGCTTAATTTCTAGTTGGTCTTTTTTTATATCCTTGAGGATCTCACTAAATTTCTCAGAGGTTTCTAGAAAATTCTTGAGTAACCTTATAACCATGGTTTTGAACTCTATATCAAGTAGTTTGCTTTCCTCCAATTCTTTCATTTGTGACTTGTTTCTTTGTCTCTGCATTTTGGCTGCTTCCCTGTGTTGATAGAGTGGCTATGTGTGCTAGGTGTCTTATGAGGCCCAGTGGCTCAGCTTCCCCAATTTCCTGAGGTGGGCACTCTTGGTGCACTCTTTTGTGGGCTGTGTGAACAGTCTTGTTGTAGTTAAGCCATGATTGTTGATGGTATCACTGGGAGAAATTGACCTGCAGGCCAATTGGCTGTAAGGATCAGTTATGTCTATGATGGGAGAGCTTCTATGCTAGAGACACCATTATGGGGAAAGACGTGCTTCAGTGGGGCTTTGGTGCTCCCTGAGTATGTCCCTTATGGATCTGAGGAGCTGTAATCTGGAAGATCTCACTCTGACCACTGGGTACACTGGTTCTTGGATCTCCAAGGAGATGTAAATTTAGCCTCTGCCTAAGCCATCCAGCAGCAGCTATGGAGAGATCTGCAGATTCCTCTTCTTTGTTTGGGGTTTGGTGGTGCCAGATGAGGTCCAGTTGTGAAGCAATGCAAGCTGCTGTGGAGCCTTGGGCCTTCTTTTGGATGTCTGGGGGCTCTATGACCCAGTTTCAGTTTGTTAGGTAATTTTATATTGCAAAGGGTCAGGCCATTCAAATGCAAAAGCCTCTGTGCACAGCTGGGGTGGAGTTGTAAATTGAGTGGGGCGAAGTCTCAGGAAATCCATAGGGCAGTGCAAAAAAAAAAAAAAACAAAAACAAAAAAACACCAAAGAAACCAACCAAACAAAGAAAAAACAATGGCTGACCTTCAGCCCTGCCCTAAGAGGCCCCAGGTCTCAGTGTCCCATGGTAATCAGTGCAAGCACCTCTGTGAGAAAGCTGCCCTTGTGTTCAATGCCTCATAGTCTAGTTTGTCCCCTTATGAGTCTGGGTCCCCAGAATCTCACCCAGAACTGGACTTCAGAGCAGTTGGGAGCTTGTAGCACCCTCCTGATTGAAAAGACAACTGCAATAGAGAAACCAAGATGGTGGAATAGGTAAACACCAAGATGGCTGCCTCTCACAATAATTTCAAAACTACAACTAAAAGACAAAACATCTATCACCCAGAACCACCAGAAAGCTGGCTAAGTGGAATTTCTACAGCTAGAAGGAAAGAGAAAAGAGCACTGAGACATGCACAAGAGCTGAAAAGCCGAGGTATGGAGGCGCGTGAATTGGGCTGTTAGCAGGCGATTGGATGTGCTTTTTTTTCAACCTGAAGGGAGACAAGTTCTTAATTATTCTGAAATCCAGTTTCTGGGGAGATGCTGGGGACCCAAACTCCTTCAGGGAGAAGCTGGACTGTTGGCCATTGGGTCAGAAAGTGAGGGTGACTTTCTTGCAGAGGTGCACCCAGTAATCATTGTTTACTGCGCTGAAGTGTGGGACCCAGGGACTTGGAAATGTGGAAACGCCAAGAAAGCTGACTGGCAGCCATCGCTGTTTGCCATGCCCTAGCCTAGTGATGCCCTGAGACTTCGCCCTGCACAATCTACAAACCTGCCCAAGCTCCAAGCAGCAGTTTTTGGATATAAATGGCCTGCCCTATCACAGCTTAACCAAATAAACTTCAGCTCTGGTCAGACTGCTACAAAACCTCCAAACCCCAAGGAAAGAGGAGAAAACTGTAGTTCTCACTGTAGCTCCTGTTGGGTGGCCTCAGACAGTAGCTGACCTGCACCCCATTGGAGATACAGAAGCTAGTGTATCTAGTAGTCTGCGGGAGATGACACCAGATTTCAACTACTGTCATAAGGGACACATTCAAGAGGCAGACTCAGTGAGCACCAAAGCCTCACTGAAACAAGTCCTGCTTCATTAGCACGTCTCCAGCACAGCAATTCTTCCATTATAGATACAGCGGGTCCTCACAGCCAATTGGCCTAAAGGTCAATTCCTCCCAGTGATACCAACAACAATAAAGACTTAAATACAAAAAGGGTGTACACACAGTCCACAAAGGAGTGCACCAAGAGTGTCCACCTCAGGTAACTGGGAGACTAACCTATTGGTCCAATTAGGACACCTAGCACACAAAGCCACCTTATCAACTCAGGGAAGCAATGAAAATGAGGAGACAAGGAAACACATCACAAACAAAAGAAATGGGGAAAACAAACTACTGGATATAGAGTTCAAAACCATGGTTATAAGGTTTTCAAGAATTTCATAGAAAAGGCCGATAAATTTAATGAGACCCTCGAAGATATGAAAAAGGACCAACTAGAAATTAAGCCTAAACTGTCTGAAATAAAGAATAATATACAGAAACCCAACAGCAGACTAGAGGAATGCAAGAATCAAGTCAAAGATTTGAAATACAAAGAAGCAAAAAACACTCAACTGGAAAAGAAAATAGAAAAATAATCCAAAAAATTGTAGTGTAAGAAGCCTTTAGGACACATGTGTCAAACACAAGGCCCGCGGGCCAAATCCGTCCCGCCAGGCCTTGCAATGTGGCCCGCACCACGCTGTCATCACTGCACTCCGCTGCGTTTCCATCACAATGACAGTTTATGACTGTTCAGTAAACCATTCGGCCCGCGATTTAGGCTGGATTTTAGATTTTGGCCCCTTCTCTGATTGAGTTCGACACCCCTACTTTAGGACAACTTCAAGTGTACCAACATCAGAATAATGGGAGTGCCAGAAGAAGAGAGAGAGCAAGACATTGAAAACCTATTTGAAGAAATAATGACAGAAAACGTCCCCTATCTGGTAAAAGAAATAGACTTACAAGTCCAGGAAGGGCAGAGAATCCCAAACAGAAGGAATCCAAAGAGCACCACACCAAGATACATCATTATTAAAATGCCAAGGGCAAAAGACAAAGAGAGAATATTAAAAGCAGCAAGAAAAAAAAACCTAGTTACCTACAAGGGAGTACCCATATGATTGGTATCTGATTTCTCAACAGAAACTATGCAGGCCAGACGGGAGTGGCAATAAATATTCAAAGTGATAAATAGCAAGAACCTACAACCAAGATTACTCTACTCAGCAAAGTTACCATTCAAATTGAAGGTCAGATAAAGAGCTTCACAGATAAGAAAAAGCTAAAGGAGTTCATTACCACCAAACCAGTATTATATGAAATGCTAAAAGTTATTCTTTAAGGAGAGGAAGAAGAAGAAAAAAGTAAATATAAAAATTATGAACAACAAATACATATCTATTAACAAGTGAATCTAAAAATCAAGTAAATCAAAAATCTGAGGAACAGAATAAACTGGTTATTATAATAGAATCAGGCACATAGAATGGGAGGGGATTGATAATTCTCAGTAGGAAATGGATGTGAGGAGTTTGGGCAGGGATTGGACAAAAATTGTACACCTATGGATGAGGACAGTGGCAGGGGGAGGTAAGGGCAGAGGGTGGAGTGGGAACCAGGAGGAGGGGAGCTATGCGGAGGGAAAAAGGAGAAACAATTGTAATAATCTGAACAATAAAGATTTATTAAATTAAAAGTAAATTTATTAAATTTATTAAAAAAGAAAAAGGAAAGAAAAGAAAAGAAAAAAAGAAAAGGAAAGAAAAGAAAAGAGAAAAAAGAAAAAAGAAAAGAAAAGAAAAAAGAAAAGGAAAGAAAAGAAAAAGACAACCTGTCCTCAGTTGCCAGCCCCTTTGCTCGCTCGTCTCTGAACCTCCCCACTTTACTTCCACACCTCCTCTGAGTCTCAGTGTGCTTTTCTTTTTCTTTCTCTGTTGTAGAATTTCCACTCAGCCAGCCTTCCTGTGGTTCTGGATATTTTGTCTTTTAGTTGTAGTTTTGAAGTGGTTGTGTGAGGCAGCAAGTTCAGGTGTTACCTATGCCACCATCTTTGTCTCTTGTGAGATTTTTTTTAAAAAACATACATAATTTTGATGGAATGTTTCCAAAATATATTCTATAGATCCCCAATTTCTTAAACAGATGACACTGATAATACTTTGCCTTTTTAAGTGGCCTAAGTAATTATAAATATTAATTATCATCTGCAGGCAGCTTTAGTAAGGTGATGGCCTTATGGTGGGGGACACATGCCAGACCCTGTATCTCAGTGATAAATGGCCCAGAATTGTTGGGTTTTATTATTCTTGTGGTTTCTTTTTAGGCTCCTGTGTTTCTTCCAGAAGTCATCTGGGTATTTTGCTAGTGTATGTCTAACTGAAGCAACCTTCTTCTACTGTTTGATTAGCTGTTTTTCTTCTGTCATGGGTTAGAAAACCAGTAAAATAGCGTCATTAGAAATTCTTTGCAAATTTGGAAGTAGAGAAAATGAATATAAACATAAAGCATATTATTTCCAAGGCCAGAATATTTAACTGTTATAGAGCCCTGTTCAGAAGCTTTTTGAAATTTTCTGGGATCTGAGTAATTGAGGTTGCTCTATGTCTGCTGGTGACTAAAGTGGGTATTATCATTAATATGCTGGTCAAAGATTTATGACATATGTTATTCTTCCAGACTTTTAATATTTTAACAATTAATGAGGCTTTTGAGTTTTAGTAGCCTATTCACTATAAACTAGCATTAATAAAATGTTTCTCTTTTTTTCTTATAATAGTGGAAGAACCCAAAGGCAACTTTTGGAATATGGGGGGAAAAGGAGGTTAAAGAGCTTGCCATTTGAAAGGTACATAGTTTTGTTTCTCACTCTCATGTTCAATTTGAATTGAATTTAGAGATTTATATGTATCCTATATTCACACAAACACCATTTGAATACATTATTCATTTGGAAATTTCAGGAAACATTACCCATCTCAGTACCATGAACGACAGTGCAGGTCCTCACCAGACCTCCTCTCTGATGTCTCAAAACAAGTAAGGTTTCTGAAAATGCTATTTTTTTTTAAAGATAAGTGTAATATGTTGTTTCAAAAGCTTCCAAGAATTGATTCTGCCAGAATCTCACAGTTATTGTGTTTTAGTAGGTTAGCCTCCCATGGAGGTCTGTAAGCTCAATCTTTTCTGCCAATAGAAGAGCATTTAGTATATGACCACTGGTGTGTATCTTATAGACCAGAAGGATCTGGCTTAAATTGCAATATGTAGTGCTAACATGTTGAAAAATGTAGAGTCCAATGAATATATATGGCTTTATATTACCTATAAAAACTTAAGGCACAGAGGAAGCTAGGTGTTGGGTTAAAGTTTTAAAGTACTTTTGCTGGATAACTTTGTAACTTCATTTAAGAACAAAGTGCTATTATCCTGAAATGATGGCTTCATGTGAGTGGTATAGTATGAACCATGCTAATTTGTCTTTTGCTCTCACAAAAAATAATTAATTATAGGTCTCATAAACTCTTATGTCTTCATTCAAATCAGAGGCAATTTTTATCTGAAAGGCATGGCAAAGGTATAATGTTGAAAGGTACCATATAATATATGACCCTCTCATGCCAGTCATAGGCTTCCTTAGCATTTTACAGAAAATAGGCAGGAAGCTGGAACAGTGAGTTTAGAAGACTTACCTACACAGCAATGAGCCAGGAGAGAAGTCAGAACTTCTGGCTCATTAATATAGTTACTAAACCATACTGATTGAAGCACAATTCTGGCTGAAGTATATAGAGAACTTGGAGCTCGAGCGTGGGATAGAACTGAGAAAGGATAGTGTCATGTGTGTGTTTTACACATGAATTGGGATATGGTACACGTTATTACCCTTTCTGAATATATTTATCAACTCTGGAATAGAAATAACTTTGTGAACAATCACCTTTTCAAAACTTAAGGCTAATTTAGATTCCTGATCCCACCCAAGCAAATGACTTTTTCCTTCTTTTACCAACATGTCCTTTCTCTGAAGGTGGAAGATTTGAGACTAGCATATGGCAGTGGGTACTACCGAAATGTGAATGGAGTGCACGCATCTGAGCCTGTGCTAGACAGTAGGAGGAGAAACTCTGCATTGGAGGTGACATTTGCAGCAGAGCTGGAGCGTTCCAAACCAGAGGCAGATCCCACATTGTTACATCAATCGCAAAGCAGTTCCTCTTTCTCTTTTTTTAATACTGATCCTGTCTTTACCACTGACCCTGATCCTGACACTGATTCTAGAGACTACTTTGAGGAAAGAAGTCCTTTGAGCTCCTTCCGAACAAGCTGTAAGTTTGCTGACAATCACATGAACACATCTTCTGGCCTTACGAGCGAAGTGAGTCCAGCAAGGAGGCTAACATATACAGATGTCCCATATATTCCTTGTACTGGTCAGCAGGTTGATATTATGCCTCCTCAAATATTTTTTTATATGGACAATCCACCCCAGGTGCCCAGATGGTCTCCAATTATGGTAGAGGAAAGGGAAAAGCTAGACAGTTATATAGAACCCACTTCAATGAAGCCAGCCAAAAGAAGCCCAAGGAATATCAGAATGAAGAGCTTTCAGCAAGACTGTCAAGAACTCCAAGAAGCTATGGATAGGACAAGTGGTAGGAGCAACATAAACGTAGATCTAGAAGATCCAGATTTAGAAGATGCATTTGCATATAATATTCAAGAGCAACCCCCTAAACGCTCCCATAGCCAATCAGACATGAAAACTATCCGTTTTCCTTTTGGGTCAGAATTTAGACCTTTAGGGCCTTGTCCTGCTCTGAGTTGTAAAGCTGACCTGTTTACTGATATGTTTGCAGAGCAGGAGTTTCCAACAGCTCTAATGGATCAGGGAGCAGCAGAAAGGTGTGTAGCTAATGAATCCAGTGATTCTGAATCAGAGTTTCTTAAACCAGACTATTACTCTTTGTATGGTAAAGGAATGAGGTCACCCATGGCCAGAATTCGCTTGTCTTCTGGTAGTCTACAGCTAGATGAAGAAGATGAAAATGTTTCTTCCAATACCACAACTGCTGAAGACAGGACTTTATTAAAACCATGTAATTACTTTTTAGCTTAAAAGTGTAAATTTTGTGACCATATTTGGACCAGTCCTGTTACCAACTTAGGTAACAAGAAGGAACCTTCTGCATAAACCGTTTTCTTAGTTCCTATTCATTGTTATTTAGGGACTCTTCAAAGTTTAGGCATGTGGCTTATGAAAGATTCAAATGCCGCCATGTTTATCAACTTCTACTCTTCTATTCCCTCTAAAAGATCTGTGGAACATGCCCTCTCCTCAGCACTGTAGTGAAGTGGTGGGTATTTGCCATCTCCATGACACATTTCCCCGTAGAGACATTATAAATGAAGATCAGACTCCTTAATACTGAAGAATGGTTACAGCATGGGTTGCAATATAGAATTGGCTTCTTATGTCATTTAGTGATTTATTAAATTGTGTCTGTGTTAGTCATTTTGTTCTTAAATAATACTATGACTAAAGGTTTCAATCCTCACTATCTGTCTTCCTGAAGTTCAGGAACAAGATATGTCATAGAGTCTCTCAACAGCCACAAGTTTATAATTTATCTAGGACTTGGCAGAATTTTTATCCTTAGAAATGAATGAATTAATCCATTTCTAAAGCCAGATATATGCCTGCTGAGGATATAATAATGTTTAACTTATTACTTCTCTATTCTTAACTATTTTATGTAGTGAAAGAGAAAAGCTAACTGTTAGTTTCTTTAATCTCCTGCAAGACTCTTTATTTTTTGCTATATCTTGTTGCATGTATGTAGGTAAGGAAATGAGAAGAATAGTATTTTAACAGAGAATGATTGAAATCCATTTATTAAAAGTGCTGTATTATTTTCCTTTTATTTTAATAAATTTCAGGAGTGATTGGTTCTAGCGTGCTACTAAGGAAAAGGACTGAAGGAGTGAAAGGAGGGAGTCCAGTGCAAATGTATAGTTATGGATGAAGAAGTGGTAGAATTAGGATAGCTGAAAAAAATGATAGTACTAAAAGCAGACTGAGTTAATAAACCAAAGTCTATTCTTAACTCATTCAGAACTTTTCTACTCTTCCCCCTGGAAGGCACAGCATTCTATTTAAGATCATCTTTTGGTTTACTGAATTAAATTTTGAGTAAAGCATATAAGATAATGTTAATTACTAACTTTAAAAATGTTTCAATTATATAAGCAAGCTATTTTCATATAATGGAGAAAAGATGGATAGAATAATTTCCTTATTCTCCTAGTCTTTACATCAGAAAAATTTCTTTTAATATACTTTCCTTTACCCCTTTCCCATATTCTAGCACTTTCTTTCCTGCTCCTGAAATTGTGTCCAGTAACTTACAAGTTATAGAATAGATAGTTTATAATAAGAATATACAGGGATGAGAGTTGTTTGTATGGAAAAAGACATGCAGGTTTTGATTATTACAATAGCTTTATTAACTCTGATTCACATACTCACAACTATAAACCTAATTTTGCCCACCTCACTATTGAAGTCCAATCACCTATATATTAATCCTAAATACCCTCAAACCTATATTAAGTTCATCTTTGACTTTTTCTCTAGGAAAAACTCAAATTAATTTAGGCTTATATGTTGTTTCTTGTTTCAATTTCTATAAGTCTTTGTAAAGTTTGCTTTCCCCAGAGAACTACAGGATTCAAATTTTAAGATTTCCTAATAAAAACTATAATCAGAGGGAACATATAATTTATTGTCCAACATAGAACATTTTTGAGTGAAAGAGTACTCTGTTAATAATTTTGTCAGGATAGAAGGTGGAAATGAGGACATATATTCACTGTAGCTATAATCAATGCTTAATAAAATTTGAAAAATGTTTTTTAGGTTCCAATTAGTATTAAAATTCTCACAATAAATTAGAGGACAAAGGGGAAATGATTTGAAACAATTAAAATACCACCACACCATATATTCCTCAAGAAAATAAACACTGAGGACCAGAAAATTTAAATATTTATTTTATTCTCCTCAAACACTGGAGTACGCTTCACCTAGAAACAGTTTACTGGACTATTAACTACAACGAATAAGCAATACAATTTATATTTATAATGCAGTTGTGATGTAAAGTTTCAAACAAACAATTTATAAATTAAAAAAATTCTTTTAACTCATGATATGAGTGGCAAATTTATTTCCTGACCTCTACAGATTATAAAATGTAATTGAGCTTCAGTTACATAAAAGTTGAAAATTTTAACTGAGCCATCACTTGAAAATACGTGTTAAAAGTAATTATTAAAGTATAGGCACCAATGAAAAGAATTTTCTTGGCATATGACATGACAAAAACTTGTCTTCGTTGTTACAAAATAGAGGAGGTAATGGCCACTTTGATTAAAAACCATATTCTTTACTTGAAGAATATCTTTCTTCTAATATTTGGCAATTATTCAGATTTTTAAAAACGACTTTTGTACAAAATGAAATTGTGCAGTTCCAAATAATAAAACATCAAGCATCAAAATTAACTAGTATCAATAATTCTACAACTACAGTTCAGAACTTAAACAGGCATAATATATATACTAGTACTGGGCTTAAAAAAAAGTATTACCCATATAACAGTACCATAAATATAACTGAAAATTAACTGTACAGTCTAACTTACCTTTGTACAGACAGAAATCATCCTGTACTATGGTTACTTTCATATGAACCAGAAAATTCCTATTTAAATACCCTTTCAAAAATGAACAATGATGCTTATGTATTGGATAATTATGAAGAGCAAAAATGTATAAATAGTTTATAGCATACTTTACTACCATGACAAAAATATGCTGGTGTAAATTATATTCCTACCTGTTGACCAGGTTTTAATCACATGAAGAGCAGCTTTTTAAGCTCCCCAAATCTAAGAATATAATATGCTATTTGAATTGAAGATTTTAAAAATGAAGACTAATTCCTACAGTATTACTTGGCATTGCATTAAATCCTCAACCATGTTAAATAAGAGTTAATTTTCTCTTCTAAAAGAGAAGGTAAATACTGCACACCAAGAAGTACCCCTGTTGCTACATGTTGCCCATAAATACTTTAAACACAGGGCTCTTTAATGTGATCGTCATTGAGCTACCTGGAATATCATACCAACTTTGTAGAAGAGTCAATGGTTTTCCAGGTACCATTTCCAAGAGTTTATTAAAAATTTCTCTTGTAAGAAGGTATTGTATAACTTGTTTGTACCTCTCCACTCCACCCACAGTAATTTTTAGAACATGCTTGTATTTTTTTAAAAAAAGCTTTTTGAGGTTTGATGATTTATAAAAGTTGAATATTTCGAATGACTTTGAGAGACCTGTATGTTTCATCAGGATATAAGATCAAAACATGAAAGGTATTCATCCTAGTAACTTAATAATGATATCTAAAAGCAAAACTATATCTCAACATTTACTAGAAAACAGATGAAACTATAGTTTTAAAAGTTATTCCTTACAAAATAATCTCTTTAAAATATAAAATGATAAACACCATCACAAAATAGTTGAATAGCTTCTTTCACATCTTCAATGTTGCAAAGATCCAAAAGGCACATGGAGCTCATGAGTTAAGTATTGTTAAGCTTGAAGTGACTTTGGTGGGTTTCTCTGAGTCCACATGAAATGAAAGCCAATATTAAGTTTCTCAGGGGGATTCATCTGCTGAACACCTACAATATTAAGAAAAACTTATATTGATATACAACTATGCATGTTTATATTTCACATCTGTATGAAATCTACAATAAAGAAACAGATTCAACAAAGTAAATCATTTACCATTGAATCCTAACATGTAGATGTTAAAAATTTAAAGTTCAAAAATCCCTTCCACATTTGATTTTACAACTGGCAGTTGATTTTTTTTACAAATTGGAAAACAGGGAGGAGTTTTCCATTAAAACCTAAGGAGTTTTAGGTTATAAGTACAAGTAGGTTTTATCAGATCTAAAGATCTATAAGTGTGTATGCTTTTATAGGCTTTATAGTTTGTTCCTACTTGATGCCAGTGATACAAAGAAATATAAAGATGCAACAAGAAGCGATATAATGCGATTAAGGCTAAAATTAGTATTCCCTCATAACGTACTTGAGCTAAGGAGTTGTGTATTTGCACAAAAGCCTTGTTCAAAAGAGCATTTAAAAATTAAATGGAAGGACTGTGTTGAATGTTAAAAAAAATTAAATCAACAGGTTAAGTCACAATATAGAAACTAAAATTAATTATAAGGAACATTTATAGCCTTCATTGAGTTCCTCTACCTAAAATCCTTTCCTTATTTTTTTATGGGGATTAAATTTATGGATTTTAGCACTGGAAACTGTAAATAGTGGTGTAATGAGAGTAGTGGCAAAAATGAATGCATTCCTAAACCATGTTTACAAGGGCCCAGATAAAAATACATTCCATACATAATCTTTTGTCTAGACTTCATCTAGCAGGGAAAGTGGGGGGGGGGGGCATAAAATTACTTTGTAATGCCTGAAGATAATAATTCTAAAAGCTAATGTTTAAAATGGGCAACAAGCAAAAAACTTTTTTGAAATTTAATTCAGTTTATTGTGGCAACATTGGTTAATAAAATTAAGCAAAAACAATCAAACAAGCAAACAAACAAACAAATAACAACCACACAAGGACTTCATAGGCACAGGCAATAGCATGGTGATTACCAGAGGAAAAGGGGGTAGGAGGGAGGTAGAAGAGAGTATAAGGGGAATAAATGGTGATGGAAGGAGATTTGACATGGGGTGGAGAACACATAACACAATAGACAGTTCATGCATTATAGAATAAAAGAGTTTTTAAGCATACGACTATAAAAAAGTGATTTTGTAAGGAACAATTTAAATAATTGAATCAAGGTAATTATATTGCATTATAAATTAACATCCAACAGAAAATGTCAAAAGAGTTTTGGGTTTTTTTTTAATGACATTTCAAACTTACTTTTGAAATTTTTCAATTAATTTCTTCACCATTTTATCTGTGATGCCAGGACAGGCGGCTTCAGCCACAGCAATACTTTTCTCGAGTTCTTCAATTGCCTGATTCCTACTAGCATTATTCTCATCCTGCTGTTTAAGCTGAAAAAGAACAATAGCTATAATATTTAAAATTACTGTATTTCTTAAGATACATAGTCAATGATGAATCTGTACTTACTTCAGCAAATGCAGGTGTGATTATCATAGACAAACAGCTCAGGGTTTGCACAAGTTCTTTTTCCTTTGAACAAATAATATAGGTTATACACATGAAATTAAAACATTCATTGATATTTTTGTTTTCTTTCTGTGGTTAATGTGCATTAATTTGAATCCTCCCCCCACCCCACCCCCCCAAAAAAATACCCAATATAAGGCAAATCTCCATGCTGTTTTTCCATCACTAATTTCATCCATCATCCAGAAGGTTTCTAACTTCTAGGATTATAATAGATATTCATGATTTCACTGGATATATATGTATCTCTAGGTAAAATACATTTAAAATTATACAAGTGGCCACATAAATTATTTCTATGACCTTTTCTTAATTAGCTCATAACTAATGACAAATGCAGTATACTAGGGACACAGTGAAGTAGACAGGCATTTTAGGGGTATTAAATTCCAATAATTTTGACCATCAAAACCTCATTACATAGTTTGAAAAAATCTATCAGGAGGAAGTGATCATCTTCATGTACATACTGCCCCATTCTGCAGTTTCTTTGGGTCAGGCTTCTTTCGCACAGTGGTAAAGCTCCATTCAGGATGAGTATTATTTTCCCTGCTGGTGGATTCCCTGAAATGATTGCCAAAGATATTTCAATAAGTTCTTAAATAATTCAGCTTGGTGAAAATACCAAATCAATGCAATCAAACTCTTAAGAGAAACTGTCCCAATGTATAAGATAATATAGTATTAGAAAGCATTTGATTTCAGTTTCAGGTCGATAATACATTTTATTGAAGAGTAGAAATGGTTCTCAAGTCTAAGTGTACATCACAATCACATATGGGAACCTTTAACCATATAAAAAGCCCTGCACCTACCCCTCTCACTCAACGGATCAGGATCTTCTTTAGGGTGCCTTATTTTTTTTTAAGGCTCCATGGGCAACTCTCAAGGGCAGCTAAGGCCAACAACCACTAGAACAGCATATAAAACTATCCTGGCATTTGTTTATTCCTTTCAAAAGTTAGGCACTTTCTCATCAATGAAGGACTCTGAGAGTATTTTAGCCAGTGGAGAAGTAAATTCTGGCGCAGTCTATAGACTTTTCTAGTCTAAATTAAGTTATGGACCTAAACACTAAAAGGTTAATGTAAAAAGCAGTGTAACTTTTGGGGGCATCAATCTATATAAATAAATTTAGCAGGTCCTCAAATAACATCGTTTCATTATAATGTTGATGAAGGTTAAAAAAAAGATTCCTTGCCAGGGTCAATATCTTTGTAGAGTTCAACATTCTCCCGCATCCCCAAGATGTGCATGTGAGGTGAATTGGTGTGTCTAAGTTGTCCCACTCTGTGTGTGGGTATGTGTGAGGGGCCCTGTGATGCAAAGGTGTCTTGTCCAAAGTGGGTTCCGCCTTTTGCCCTGAGCTATTCAAAAGGCTCCATTCATCCATGACCCTGAACAAAAAAAAAAGCGGACTAGAAAGTCATTATCTGACTTGTCATTATTCATCTTTCTTAAATGTATGCATAGCTTATATTTATTTCAATGCTTTATTTAGATGCTTTGTGATGTTTTTGTGACTAGACATATATCATAGGAATTTAACTCTTGTTTCTATTGATTATTCTATGGTAAAATTGGTTTCATTATAAAACATTTTGTTTTAGTTTGCAGTTTCCAAGAACCTATCAACAATGTTAAGTAAGGACTTACTGTATTTAAATGAACCAGTCTGACTATGGTTTGGTTCATGGTCAAGAGGTGGGAAGGGCCTGCAGGTCATTCTCCAGAAGAATTTTGTAGGTTGACAACAAAGTATGAGAAGATGTAGCCCCTTATCACTTTGGGCAAACTAATATAGCACCTTTAATAAAATCTTATTCCAAAATTTTGTAATATGCTCAAGTATCCACTAGGGGTTAGACTGAGACCATTTAAAACTAGAGCAACTCACTTGTAAGAAAAACATGTTTTCAAATTCATTGTACTCCATGGGCTGATTTTAAAAAAACTTTCACAGTTTCTAACATAAAACTTTAAAATATAATTTATATTTTATGCTAGTAAAAGCATACTGGATCATAGTTAAAAGATATACAATATCAAAACACTCTATGTAAATAACAATGAAATTATCGATATTTGTACATACGAATCAGAGCCCTCAGAATCAGATTCATCATCACTGTGTCCTTCTGCCTTCCATCTCTTAAATCGATCAATCAGTTCAGTGAGATAAGAAGTCTTCTTTGAATTTTTTACAATGAATTTGTGTTTTAGCAGTTCTTTAGCTGTAGGACGCTAAGGAAAAAATGAAGCATGGATAAATGTTTCTAGGCTCTTTATGATTGAAGGGGGTAAGAAATTGTTTCAATTACGAAGTTGAAAGGTGTGAAAGTATGTCTGCATACATGAGGACAACTAAAATGCTGTAGGACAATACTAATTCTATTTTTGAAGTAGCTCAAGGCAACCAATTATATTCATTGTCTGGTACTACTAATTTGTTAAAGCTCAATGGGCAAAAGATGGCCTACCTACCAGCAAAATGGCAAGCAAGCCTTCTCAAAAGCAGGGAAAAACATGGCAGGATTTTGAAAATAAAGTAAAATTTAAACCATTTCAAAGTAGTGCTTTGAAATACTTTATTGTATTAACTGCAAAATTAAAAAAAAAGGATGAAAACTAGAAAGGCTGTAACTTCAGTATTAGCTGCACACAATTTATGACCCTCAGATTAATTTATATTGCATCTAAATACAAATACCAGATGCTATAGGAGATATTTCCCCCATAGTATTTTATTAAAATCAGAATACAGCTCTTATATATTTCTAGTTTCTAGAAGTTTCCAGGCAGCCTTATTTTAAAAATAGTAAAACAACTGTAATCAAAATCAACTGTAAATGAGTGGAGCTTACTAGACTTCAGGAAAAGTGTGTAATTTCATCTTGGAATTTCTAAATATACATTTAAAATAATGAAATGAAAATATAGCTTTTCATGAAAAGTGAAAACACAGTGAATAAAAATCATTGTGAATATTTATATAGATACTTTAATAAAGACATCCTATTAAATAAATTTTATTTCTTAAATTTATTTCCCCCTGAAATAGAAAATGATCAATAGAATAAGGAAGAAGCTATGGACCATGAAAAAACAAAACAAAACAAAAAACAACAACAGCCGAAGCCGGTTTGGCTCAGTGGTAGAGCGTCGGTCTGCGGACTGAAGGGTCCCAGGTTCGATTGCGGTCAAGGGCATGTACATTGGTTGCGGGCACATCCCCGGTAGGGGGTGTGCAGGAGGCAGCTGGTCGATGTTTCTCTCTCATCAACGTTTCTGGCTCTCTATCTCTCTCCCTTCCTCCTCTCTGTGAAACATCAATAAAATATTTAAAAAAAACACACATAACAACAACAACAACAAAACACAGATGGGGGGGGGAGGGGGGACTAAGGATCTTGTTAAAAACTGAAAAGAATTAGCAATATAAAGGAAAAACCAGTTTCCTGAATGGACTTTTGACAATTTTCACATGCACTGTATTTCCTCACTGTAAAAAAAATACACATTTGTTCTATGTAGATCTGATAATAGATAACAGTGGCCTCACATACTTACAAATGATGGATCTTTGTTCAGGCAAGCATCAATAAACTCCTTAAAGGACTTAGTAAACTCTCCGACAAGAGTTGGAGGATTGTTTTTTGGAATAAGAAATAAAACTCTCATTGGATGCATATCGGAGTTCGGTGGCTCTCCCTTGGCTAGTTCAATAGCAGTAATTCCCAATGACCAAATGTCAGCCTAAGTTTAAGAGAAAGAAAAGAATAGTTTTGAAATTCCATTCCAAAATACCGCCACAAAGTAGCAGTGGAATTTTAATGGTCACAACAATATTAAAGTTTCTCAAGAAATGTGAGCTTAGCCGGGACCGGTTTGGCTCAATGGATAGAGCGTCGGCTTGGGGACTGAAAGGTCTTGGGTTCGATTCCGGTCAAGGGCATGTGCCTTGGTTGTGGGCATATCCCCAGTGGGGGGTGTGCAAGAGGCAGCTGATCGAAGCTCTCTCTCATTGATGTTTCTAGCTTTCTATCTCTCTCCCTTCCTCTCTGTACAAAATCAATAAAATATATTAAAAAAAAGAAATGTGGGCTTAATAAATGTTCCTTAATAAAATTTATTTATTTTTAAAAAGTATCAAATTCTCTATATTATGCCAAGTACCACAGTCTAGGCACTGAGGATTCAGGTGGTAATAAACCAGGCAAAAATCCCTGCTCTCAAGGGGCTTATGTTTTAGTAGAAGAGACAGATAATATGTCAGATGATGCTAAGTTCTGTGAAGAAAAAAACTCAGGATAGGATAAGGAAATAATGAATGATGGTGTTGAGGGTATGCAAATTTATACAGGATAGCTAGAGAAGACTAGTCTGTGTAGGTAATGCTTAAAGCAGAAAACTGATTGGGAGAAAGGTTATTCCAGATAGAGGGAAGTTAAGTGCAAAAAGTCCTGAGGCCAAAGTGTGCTTGCTATGTTTGTGGAACAGCAATCAAGCCACTGTCGCTGAAGCAAATATAATATAAAGGAGGGTGACATGAGATAAAGCTGAAGAGCTGGACAAGGGAAAGATCTAGTGAGCAATGCATGTGATACTACGGATTTTGGATTTTACTCCAAGTGGTATGGAACGAAATTGAAGGGATTGGGGTCTCAATATTATCAGCATCAGGGAACTTATAATTTAGCAGCAACATTTGTCATAACTCTCCCGTTAGAAATACTTTAAAATGAAGATAAATTAAGGCAGTTTATTAAATAGGACAGTATGTTATATAAAATTTATAAGAAACAAAAATAGGCAGTGCTTTACTTTTGAGTCATAAGCAGACTGTTGGATAACTTCAGGAGCCATCCAAAATGGTGTTCCCACAAAAGTGTTTCTTTTAATTTGTGTATCTGTCAGCTGGCCAGCAACTCCAAAATCTGCAAGTTTAACATCTCCTTGTTCTGAGAGCAAGACATTAGCAGCTAGGAGGGGAGAAAAAGACAATGAAATAAATCTCAGCTTCCTCGGAATGTACCTATTTTTCTCAGGTTCATATTAAATTTGTGTATACCTTTTATGTCGCGGTGGATTTTCTTTTCTGAATGCAGATAGTCCAGACCTTTCAAAATTTCCTTTAGCATGGTAGCAATCTGGAACTCATCAAATGGACCAGCTCGCAGCTTAGGGGGGGAAATATACAAACATACATGTATAAAAGTTTAAACTTGATATTATCTTCGAAATAAGGGAACACTTAGATGTATGAAGCAGTTCTGTTTATTAAACCAATATTTAAATCAGTGAGAACAAGTTAAAAGGCGAGGGAAGAAAGTAAAAAAGTCAAAGGAATAGAAAGGTTTTTTAATTATTGAATTTAATCATGAAAGATGATAATACAAGCAGTGTGACCTATATACTAGCTCCAAATCCTGAGGTTTTAAAATATTTAAACAAACAATTTAAGATACACTTACATAATGGCAAAACTAGCTTTATTTGTTCATTTGAGAAAAAGGAAATTAGTTACTTAAATTTTTACATTTGTTCAACAGTTATTAAATATTGGCTGGCTGGTGTGGCTCAGTGGTTGAGCACTGACCCAGGAATCAGGAGGATACAGTTTCAATTCTCAGTCAGGGCACATGCCTGGGGTGAGGACTCAATCTCCAGTAGGGAGTGTGCAAGAGGCAGCTGATCCATGATTCTCTCTCATCATTGATGCTTCTATCTCTCTCCCTCTCCCTTCATCTCTCTGAAATCAATAAAACACATTTAAAAAATAAAAACATAGCCCTAGCTGGTTTGGGTCTGTAGATAGAGCATCAGCCCTCAGTCTGAAGGGTCCTGGGTTCGATTCCAGTCCAGAGCTACCTACTTTGGTTGCAGGCTCAATCCCAGGTTATCGTTGGGACTCATGTGGGAGACTACCGATTTATGTATCTCTCTCACATCAATGTTTTTCTCTCTCTGTCTTTCCTTCTCCCTTATACTCTCTCCAAAAAGTAAATCAATATTTAGAAGTGAGGGTTGATAAAAAACAAACAAACTGCATTTAAAAAATTATTCAATATTTATAATTAACTTATTTTTAGCATCAACCCAATTTGATCATATAGGTCAACTGTAGCATAGTTCTTAGCATTTATGTGTTTTAATAACATTGCAAAAGCATAGAGACTTTTGGGGACTCAAAATTTAACCAGGAGTATAATAATTAAACTATTCAAACTTTCACAGTTTTTTTAAAAAAAATATCAAATCATGGAAGAATACGGTTTTTTAAATAAATATAACATTTCCCTTTCTTTCCCCATCCTTGTACCACAGCCAATAGTTTCAACTGGAATACAAGGGAAGCAATTATTAGGTTCAGGAGAAGTTGTAATGGAATAACTGAAAATCTCTCTTTAAATAAATGGTTATTTTAAAATTCTGCTACCTCATAAAGCACAAACAGTAGACTGTACAACATTTACAGGAAAGGGTGGGAAACCAAAGTCAGAGCTGAGGTGAAGTTCTGTTTGCTGGAAGGAGGGAAGAGGTGGTGAAAATCAAACATTGGCCATTCTGCCTCACATTGGTAGGGGTTCACAGCCCTTTGGCACCTTGTGTATTTCATCTTTCATGAATGCCTTATTTATTCTGAATAAAGGGTACTTTCATGTTGAAATTTAACAGCTTAAAATAGAACCCATACTTCCGTCTTACCTTTTAATATTAACTGTGGTCTGGATATAAAGTGCACTCCATGCATATCCATAGTCAATAGAAACTTTTCCTAGGTAACATTATCTATTTATTTTCAAATCTATCAACTTCTAATCCCCAAATTTATATTTAAAAAGTAGTGATTAAAGTCAGTGTAAATGGTAAAAAGTGAATATTATTTTATTGATTATTGGCAATGAAATTCTGGGGTACTACCAAATAACTGAAAGACAAACATTATACTACTCAAAATTAGTACTGAGTATCACTGATCACAAAATGTTGACAAGGCCATAAGAGGTATACTCTCAGTTACTTAAGAAATTGGGCAAGGTTCATATAATGGATACTAGCTATCATTCTGAAGGACTTCTAAAAAGTGGCCTGGATAAGTCAGTGTTCTACCTAAAACAGGATTTAAAAAATATATTTAAGTAAAAACAAACAAAAAAGAGGTACTAAAAATCCATTAGCTTCTCTGGGAGGGGAGATTTTGTGGCAGAGAAATGAGAATGGGATAGTGGTACACTTGAGTTTTTATGGCTCATTACAAAATAGAAAACTATCCCAAAACTTGTGCTTAAAATGTTTCCTTGGTCATCTTAATAATGATTAGACAAAGAGGAGGTAAAGGAATTGGAAAAAGAAGAAAAGTAAAATATATGGAATAGAGGGTTGTTGTTATTGTTGTGTGTGTGTGTGCGCGTGCGTGCGTGCGTGCGTGTGTGTGTGTGTGTGTGTGTGTTTCCCAATGCAACCTTGAGAAGAAGAATGCCAAGATTTTGCTCCACTGTACAGAGAGTACATATTTGAACTTCTCTCCAAAGACTGAAGGACTGAAGATTATGCACTAATAGCTAATACCTCCACCTCCAGGGAAGCATACTGGCCTTGGGTAATATGCCTCTGTTGTCAACTGAGGATACGCAAGAGAGGAACATTTGTTCTTTCAAAGATTGTATACTTGTGCATTTGGGTAGTTTCCAGCCTGTCCCTGGTGCAACATGTTATGTTATGCTTTCTCTTACAGTTAGCATATTGCTTCTTTTTTCCTTGGTGCTCATATTTTATTCTATTAACCTTATTATATGTGCTTTTGTTGTAAGTCACTGCAATTCAAAAATATATCATATAGTATGCTCAAAGTCTGTTGACATACAACACGTGCTTTTTTTTTTCAGGATGGAAGAGAATCTTGAGGTATACACTATATAATGTTGACATAAATTAAAAGTCATAGTCATATTCCATTAGTCAGGTACCAGCTTAAAGCGATACATTCTTTCTGTTCAGCATCCCTCTTTTTTTCCTCTTGTTCCTCATAGCCTAAGCCTATAAGCCTAATCCTTTACTAGACTCCTCAAATGATAGTATTCATTTGTACAGAACTATACATGGAGAAGAAATAGAGTATTTATATAAATGAGGACATCATTTGCTCTCTTTACAAAGTCCAGTTAAATGATATTTATAAATAAATCATAATATATTTGATAGCTAGAAAAATAAGACTAGATAGACTACTAACTTAATTTCTTCAGTTAACACTCAAGAAAATTAACACAGCTAGTCAATGGAAGAACCAGGATTAGAACCTAGGTCTCTTGATTTTTAGCCCCTACAAGGCTAAGAAAAATTTAAGTTCATTGAATTTGTGCTAATTCCCATTTGATTAGGCAGAGGTCAGAATGGCAGGATGAGATTAAGGTTACACAATCATTTCATTAATAGATTTCATAAAACTGACCAAACTATCATTGGGGGATACAGATTGTGTTAGTTAGAGTTGGGCCAGTGTCTCATGTGTGTATCATTCTTATCAGTGACCCTAATGAAATCAGTGGAATAGCTTTGTCAATGCCAACTAAGCAGGGAAGAGACATTGTGAGCACCATGGGAGACTAGATAACTGTGATAAATTTGGAAAGGGCTCTTACTATATAAAAAGTGAAAAGAGGATCATGGAGCAACTGTAAGACTTCTTGTGGAGCTAATGGAAAACAACAACAAACTATTGTATAACAAAATTATGATGAGACAAATAGAAATGAGATTATTTAACTTCAACACAAGAATGAGATCTGACTCCATACGCATGAAGGGTTATTATACAAAGAAACACCAATTGTGTTCTATCACTAGAGAGGAATAGAAAAAAAAAAAAGAAACTCCAACTTTAGAATATAAGAATATATTTCACATTTTCCACAACGAAGGATTCTTTAACTTGGCTGATTAAACTGAGATGAATTCCTAGAAGGAAGTGGAACTCTCCATCAAGTTTAATTACCATTTCTTTAGAATGGTTTAAGAATGGTTCTTTAAAAAAAAATGTTTCTGTTTAAAGGAAAGAATCTCCTATGGCTATTTCTGTTCATAGGATTATTACAAACTTTGAGTTATTGGCAGTCAGAATTAAACCATATTTAAAATATTTAATCACTTTTAGTTAGGAAAAATCATCTCCACTGAAAAAGTAAGAATTAAAATAGTACTTGATGATCTTATTTTTAGAAGTGGCATACTCTATAATTTCAAAAGCAGAAGCATACTAATAAAATATGTCATAAAATATTAAATATAACTTAGAAATAACTTAGTGCTACTTCTTTGTTTTATATGACATCAAAGTCCAAGAATTTGTGTGTTTGGTTCACAATGATTTAGTTATGAATAGAGCCAGCTTATAAACTCAAACTTCCATAGGCCAGCCCAGTAGTCATTCTACTACACAAAGCTGCCTCTGGTACTTCACATTGAATTTTAAATACAATGCCATTTTAATAAAGATTGTAAAATGTCAAAAAAAAAAAAAAAACCACCACAAAAAACACTGATAGAATCACAGTAATTTGGAGAAAATAACCAGTATCTCTCAAAGGTGTTTTCGGTGTGAACACAACTTCATTGGGTGGAATTTCTGCACACTCTGGAATTTTAGCATCCTCATCCCTGTCCACTAAAAGTGCTGCAGCACTTTCAGGTCATTTGACAACCACAAATGCCATCACATTTCCAAATGATATATTAAGGAGAAGAGAAAACTATAGAGAATGGGATCTATAGGCCTACATGGTCACTAGTGACAGTTACCTTAATTATATATTTTAAAAAATCTAAGAACACTCAATCTTTTCAGAGATAACCTTACAAAGTAAAACTAAACTGACAACTGTGACACACTCATTCCTAAATTGGAGGGGCTTGATTTTATTAAGCTACTTGCACTTCTTATTTACTCTAAGGAGATGAGCAACATGGTCAATCTCGCAATATAATTAAATTTACTTAAGGGTAGAGGTCCTAAAGAGTTTAATGTGAACATATTAAAAGCAACCACTTAGCTTGCCCAAAAGCTGTTGTTTATTCCAATTAAAAAAGAGGTTATAGCATGGATGTGTATGTTTATTTAAAAATACTTACAAGATCCAGCGCTGAGCCGCCACCTAGGTATTCCATTATTATCCATAATTTTGATCCCTGCAAGAATCACAAAACAATGTATAATTATAAACTTGAGCATAACATAAACGTTAAATCTGATACACTATACTAATGTATTAGTTTTAAAAAACAGTATACTAAAGTTTGGTATTTGGAACCCTGAATATTATTTTTTACATAGAACATTAAAAATTAAAGTAAAATTCTGAGACTTGATCCTCCTCGAAATTTAGTTAGCTTATGATATAGCTAAATAAGTAGCTAATTATTGTTTCTTATTATAGAACTACTAGAGGCCTGGTGTATGAAATTCGTGCCTGGGGGAGGGGAGCGTTGTATCTCAGCACAGCCTGCACCCTCTCCAATCTTAGACCCTTTGAGGGATGTCTGACTGACCATTTAGGCCCCATCCCACTAGAATCGGGCCTAAATGGCAGTCGGACATCCCTCTTACAATCTAGGACTGCTGGCTTCCAACTGCTCACTTGCCTGCCTTCCTGATTGCCCCTAACCACTTCTGACTGCCAGCCTGATCATGCCCTAACTACTCCCTGCCAGCCTGATTGATGCCTAACTGCTCCACTGCCAGCCTATTTGCTCCTAACTGCCCTCCCCTGTAGGCATGGTCCCTCCCAACTGCTCTCCCCTGCAGGCCTTGTTCCCCTACAACTGCCCTTCCCTGAAAGTCTGGTCGCCTCCAACTTCCCTCCCTTGCAGGCCTGGTCCCTCCCAACTGCTCTCCCCTTCAAGGTTGATCACCCTCAACTGCCCTCTCTTGCAGACCTGGTGCCTCCCAACTGTCCTCCCCTGCTGGCCATCTTGTGGTGGCCATCTTGTGGTGGCCATCTTGTGGTAGCCATCTTGTGTCTACATGGGGGCAGGATCTTTGACCATATGGGGGCAGCCATATTGTGTGTTGGAGTGATGGTCAATCTGCATATTACTCTTTTATTAGATAGGATTGGCAATTTTCATAATACCCAGAAAAGATAAACCATAGCTTTAAATTATTATTTTGAATTATAATATTAAAGGGAAAAGAAAGGTGCATTACAGAACAAGGAAGTAAATAGAAACCTGCGGAAATTTTGAATAGGAGTTCTGAGTGTTTTCATTCAATTTTCAAATTTAAGGACCCTGGATATTTTGCTTTCTTTTAATTTTTGCTTTTTGTTTTTATGTACTTTACAACTTTATTTAGCCATGATTAATGAAAATTTTTATGAACTTAGAACCTAGAAAGAATAATATCCCCTATTCAGTTAAACAGATAAGAGAAAGGGAGTATATAGTTTGAAAAGAATACGATTACTCCAGTTAGAATTAACTTCATAGTAAGTTGTACAAGAGGAAATGGGGTGCATTGAGAGAATGCATATATGTGAATCCCAAAACAGTTGTATACACACACACAAACGCACCATTCAGTTCTATCAGATAAAAGTTGGAATAAACCATTATATCTTTTTTCTTCCTTCTTTCAACTATAGATTGAAATACTAGGGATGCCTCTCCCTACAATTTCTTGAGTGGTAGTCCCTGAATTTCTGTGGGACCACAAAATTGACTGGAAGAGAAATGGTTGGTTTTACTATACTGGCAAGTGCCAAGTTGAGATTGGATTGTGTTCCAAAAGTACATTTTTAAGTAAGATGTTTGGAATTTAGAAAGCAAGCATTTCCCCATAAAAATAATGTCTAGTTTCCTGGGGTATTCCCCCAAAAGACAATTTAATATAAAGGTATCCATAGTACAGCAGGAAGAGTAGGAAACTACCTACTATTTATTATACCATAACAATATTTCTATGGGGAAATATATCTTCAGTGTGCTTAACTTGGAATGACAGGAACACCTTTCTCAGCTTTACAAATCCAGCTGTGGGATGAAGATTCTCAAACTATTGTCAGTAGCCCTCAAATTCTAAAATCCCTGGGAAGTACTCATTCAAAATTTCCAAGGAGTTTAATTGAAAATGTGTAAGCATCTTCATGAGGCTGGGGCCTTATCATGGCAGAGAATGGATTCCAGTAATATCATGATGAGTGTTTAGGTGGCATTTCAGTGTGGAGAAGGGGATGTGGCCTAGGATTGGAGACCAGGGAGAGTGGGCTCCATTAATTTAAGATGAAAGGATTCCTCCTTTCTTTCTTGATGCTCACACTATGTAGAATGTATAAGAGAAAGAGAGGAACAATGCTCCCTCCCGCTAATCTTGACATCCACTCTCTCCTGTCACAAAGGGCCAGCTTAACCTGAGGAAAGAAAGAGCTGAAAGTCTTTGATAACAGTAGTATCTATAGAAGGAGAGAGGGAAAATAAATTCCCATTATGTTGATTAGGGGAGAGGGGTTCTAGGATTGGGTCTTGTAACTCATTTTTATGTATAGAAACCAGGTATTCTGAACCTCAAAATTATGAAACTGATGTGCATTTTATATTCTTTTCAAGAGAAGAAAGTGCTTCTCACAACATTGTATAGCCTGAGATTTTTCTTTTGCACAGTGCATTTCTAACAACCATTATATTCTACCTTATGAATTCAGAATGCTTCCCATTCACCTGAAATTTAAAAGAAAAATAAAGAATCTTATAAAACATTTTTATCTGTTTCTGCAGTTCTGCATGAATGAAAGCACCTGTTTTCCAAGGTACAAATTCAAAACAGAATCTTACCAACTTCTGTTCTTCACCAAAAATATTCATATAAAGTTTAAAATGTTATTCAAGTGATGACTAATTAACTTCTCAATCTGAAAAGAAGGCTTCCTCTTAGATTTTTCCCCCCTCAGTGGAAGTAGAACTTTTCTGAGACAGGCAGAGAACCAGAACTGCCAATAGCTCTTCTGTTTGAGTCCTTCTGATCACCACTTCCAGAGACAAGCCTCACTGGTGGATGGCCATAGGTCTGGACATTCAGAAGATTGCTAGGCAGGCATGAGTGCTGAAGCAAGGCCTGAGTGGGCATAGGCATAAATGGTGAACTGGTGGGGTTCCTCACTGCTCAAGGAAACTTCTGTTTACCAGTTCCTTGGCCACAGAAGTTCTCAATAAAAAAAAACAAAAAAAAACAAAACACCACCAATCACAAGCAAAACAAAATAAAAAAATTTAGATCCTATGTTTTCATTCTTTTGGAGGGACTAAAACTTCTACCTTTGATTTCTGGTAAAAGATGTTTGTGTTGGAGAAAGCAAATAAGTATGTTTGGTTTGCGTTTAAAGAATTAAAAAAGCCAAGATGATGTCTACATTCTAGTTTACAATTCTAAAATAGCCAAGTGACTGGAAACCATAAACATATATCCTGTACATTTAAGCATTGGAAGTCACTGTAGGAAAAACTCAACTTCTTCACTTATAAAATGATCCACACATTTTAAAAAATGGGTCAGAGGAATAAGTTTAAATTCCTACATTAATATAGTTGGTCAGCTAAATGTTAGGAAGTAGCTCCCTGTTCCAAAATTCAAACTGCCTAAAGAGCAAGTATTCCATAACTACTATTTATTGAGGCGTGGCTGGAGTCTAGTGTTAACAAATTACTGGTATCTAGAGTATCAACTCTGTTACCCCATGAGGCCTTTGAACCCCACTGTTTGCTGCTAAAGGCGACACTTAGCCAAAGGGGAAAGAAATGCTGTGGAACTTGGAATGCATTTGTTCATAGAAAATAGACTTAAAATAGCCATTCTTCATATATGTATTTGAGAGATCATTATAATATATCAAGTACATGTTGAATGAAATGAGCTGGTCTAGAACTCCAATAGCCAATCATGACATTGACCAGACAAACCAGCATGTATAAGTAAAATAAGCTAGTCACCAAAGAACAAATGTTGTATGATTTCACATATATAAGGAAATTAATGTAGAGATACAGAAATTAGGATGGTGTTACCAAGGAGTGTAATGAGGAGAGAATGAACACTTATTGTTTAATGTGTACAGTTCAAGTTGAGGAATATTAAAAAGTTCTGGAGATAGATGGTGGTGATAATTATACAACAAACAATGTACTTAATGCCACAGAATTGCACACTTAAAATAATTAAAACAATAAATTTTGTGATGTATATTTTACCAGGAAAAAAAATAGAATGTAGTATAGCCCTAACCTGTGTGGATTAGTTGGTTGGAACATCGTCTTGTACAACAAAGGATTGTGGGTAAGATTCCCAGTCAAGGCACATACCTAGGTTGTGGCTTCAATCTCTGGTTGGGGCACACAGAAGGCAAACAATTGATGTCTCTCTCTCTCTCCCTCTTCCTCCCTCCCTCCTTCTCTCTAAAAAACTGATGAACATGTCCTTGAGTGAGAATAACAAAACAAAAAAAGAATGTAAAATTTTATAGAATTTCAAGTGACAGTAGAGATCATCTTACCATTTCTGAACTGTTTTATTTCAGTTTAGAATTCTTGTCTATGCCCCACCTTCACATCCCAACCTCCATCAAAATCATACTCAGGACTTAGTTCAAATTCTACTCCCCAGTTTTGGGGTTATTGCACTTTATGTAATAAGTGAATAATAGGAGGCAAGTTAGATGTACATATCTGGAGCTAAAGAGAGAGGCTAGAACTAGAGACGTGAATTTAGACATTGTCAGAATAAAGTGAGTGAGACTGACCAGGGAAAATATGTATAATGACAGCAATACACGTAAGTAAACATCTGTCTAACTGAACCTCATATGGGGCTTCATAGAAGTGTGTTATGTGAAGTTTAAAGCTATTCTTATTTTGAAAAGCAAAAAAAAAAACGTAAGTAGAAAAATTTTTCCTCTTCAATTTTCTTCATGTATTTTTTTTAAAGTTCTGGACATGGACAACAGTATGGTGATTGACAGGATGAGGGGGAAGGGGTGGGAAGAGGTAGAGAAAGGTATATGTGGTATAAATGGTGATGGAAGGAGTCTTGGCTTGGGGTGGTGAACACACAATGCAGTGTACAGATGATATGTTGTTGAATTGTGCACCTGAAACCAGTATAATTTTGTTAACTAGTGACACCCTAATAAAGTCAATATAAAGGAAATGAACATAAAAAGAAAAACTCATATTATTTTTAAAGAATATTCCAAAACCATTCAACCAACCCTGGAGTTATGTACATTATGTACATACAAAAATCTCAGGAAAAATGAGAAGGCTACAAAATTGTATAGACTCTATTCTGGAATATTTTACTTAAATCATTCGATTATTTAAAAATAAATAAATATTAGTGGTGGTAGTATCCGGAGGGGAGCATATTTCCTTAACATAAACCGAAATCTAAATCTAAAGGCATTTTTGAACAGCAAATAAAGACATGATTCAAATTCTATTCAATGCCTGAGTAAGTTTCATTTTAATATTTACATTGAACTAGAAAAATATTTAAAGATTATAAAAGACTCTTCCAGTATTATGAGATCAGAAAGGAAGGGTTTGCTTATTTTAGTACACTTTATAAAGACTAACTTTGTTTCTCAAGAAAATCTGCAGTGAACTAAAATTAAAGGAAAATACTGTGGTCATACTGATGTGTTTGTCTGGTTTTTACTCTTGTTTTTAAAAACGAAGTTATACAGTGAGCTCAGTCAAAATGAACACCAGTACATTTTTTCATGTCTCAAAAAAAAATCATTACAACTGCATACAGTTCCAAAGAGCATATAATTTTCTCTCAAAAGCAATAACTTTTCCTTCAGCATACAGTGATTTCTTGGTTATGTATAGTATCCTGTGTAAGGACAACCTAAGAAAAACACATATCTTACTCTACTCAATTGACTTTACTCACAAAATTCCCCATGTCATCTGAAATGGAAGGATGGGTCACAATAAGAACATAAGTTGATTGATAATGCAGTTCCCAGATGGTATTTAAAGGATGCAGCCTGGTATATGTATACCATGAGGGAAATTTTTTTAAAAGGTGAAATATTAGGTATATATAATACAAAAAGACCTACAATTCATTTTCTATGAGAATACTGAATATGAACAAAGACTATAAGCAACCAATAAACAGTCAATACCATTTCAGTACCCATTTTCATTATAATATAGAATAACTCTTTATAATTAGGGCTTACTTAATATTTTAAGTTAGTTAACAAAAATAGCTTAATAACAAAATTGGCCCCGTTTTAGTGCAATATAGGATGGTGAGCTCCTTAATGGCAGAAGTGAGTTGTTCATTTTTACATCTACCACTTAGTAAAGTGTATGATACAAAGTGACTATTTGGGCCGAAACCAGTTTGGCTCAGTGGTAGAGCATCGGTCTGTGGACTGAAAGGTCCCGGGTTCGATTCCGGTCGGGGGCATGTACCTTGGTTGCGGGCACATCCCCGGTGGGGGGTGTGCGGGAGGCAGCTGGTCGATGTTTCTCTCTCATCGACATTTCTAGCTCTCTATCTCTCTCCCTTCCTCTCTGTAAAAAATCAATAAAATATATTAAAAAAAACCACAAAAAACAAAAACAAAGTGACTATTTGGCTGTTTAATGATTCATTCTCCTATGCATTATTTGCACATTCATCTAATTCATATAATCCTATCTAATAAAGAAGGAATATGTTAATTAACCACCACACCCTCATAAGATGGTGGTGCCCACACTCAATAAAGAGGGATTATGCTAATTGACTGCCACATCCTCACAAGATGGCAGCACCCACAGCCACAAGATGGCAACTCCCAGTCTCCTCAGCCCTGCCTCATCCAGCTTGAGTCCCCCAGACCCCTCAGCCCTGCCTCATCCAGTCTCAGTTCCCCCAGTCCCCTCAGCCCCCCCTCATCCAGTCCCTACAGAATCCAGCCTCATCCAGCCTCAGTCCTCCAGCCCCCTCAGCCCTGCCTCATCAGCCAGAATCCTTCAGAACCCTCAGCCCTGCAGGGGAGGCAGTTGGGGTGCTTGGGCTGGCAGGGGATGAAAGTTGGAGGTGATCAGGCCGGCAAGGGAGGGCAGTTGGGGACAATCATGGTGGCAGGGAAGCAGTTTGGCATCAATCAGGCTGGCAGGGAGCAGTTAGGGGACTATTAGGCTGGCAGGCAGAGTGGCTAGAAGCAATTAGGCAGGCAGGTGAGTGGTTAGGAGCCAGCAGTCTGGGATTGCAAGATGGATGTCTGACTGCTGGTTTAGGCCTGATCCTGCAGGGGTCCCAGATTGAAGAGGGTGCAGGCTGGGCTGAGGGACACCTCCCCCACTGTGCACAAATTTCATGCCCTGGGACTCAAGTATTAGAATAAATCAGACTTTGTAAAAAGGCAGGAAAATTGTTGATGAATTTCTTGTCTTTAGATAGGTTATCCTCAGGCTTATTTGGTCAGCAGAACATAAAAATATAGCATTAATTTTTATGTAGGTCAACAGCTTGAGAAGTTATAAACATATTCCTTTTGGCCTAGAAAAAAAAAAAAAATTAAACAAAACAAACCCTCCCCACCCCATGTAAACCCTGAAAATCGAAGAGCTAACTAATATTGCCTTCCATTAAAAATTTCAACACTAGGGACTTCCTGGAAGATGGCGGCAAGGTAAACACTCATATGTGCTGCCTCTCACAATGACATCAGTGCTGCAACTTACCTAAGGGGATCTTACCTGAGACCTGAAAAAACCACAACTGTGGGGGCCCCAACCAGTGTGGACACGCGGATTCCACAGAAAGGTTGGGTATTGCCGGGAATAACGTGGGGTGTCTGTGTCCCAACAGTGAAAGCAGCAGCTGAAGCTGCGGCAGCTGTGGCGGCAGAGGCAAAAGCACGTGCTGGGACCGTGGAAATCTGTGCCCACAAAAGCTCCCCTCGGTTGGGTCTGGTGTGATTTAAGAGAGTGGACGGGGTCCCCAAAGTTGATAATAGTGGGGTTCTCTAGGGAGCAACCCATTCTGATCCAACATGGAGGGAGAACAAAGGAGTTGGAAAGCAGTCTATTTGTAAGTGCACGTAGACTGGCCCATTGCACACCTAGGCTGGTTCCCCTGCAACCCTTTGCTTCTGAGAGATCACCCAGATTGGCTGGCCCTAAGAGACAGCAGGGGGAAACTGCTTTTCTGGAAGCTGAGAAGCAGAGCAGGGAGAAATCATCCAGGATTCAGCTCTGAGGCAAAAAACAAACAAACAAACAAACAAAAAAACCCACACAAAAAAACAAACGGTATTGAGTGCCATAGAAAAAGAAGGCTAGAGAAGCCAAAAAGACAGGGACATCAATCCAGAAACACTGCCACCTAGGGGCTGGAGTACAAACTAACTGTGTTTATTACTAGTTTTATTTGATCAAAACCCAAGAAACTAAGGAATCGCCATCTTAAAATCAAGGACTAGTTTACTACACAGAGGTGCAGCAGAACGCAGGGAACTGCAATACTGTCTGAAATAGGTGTGCCAAACAGAATAACAGAAGAAGTGAATGGCCTTCACAACTGCACACTTTTTTTTTGCTAAATCTTTTATTTTTTATTTTATTTTCATTTTTTGCATCTTTTATTTAAGAAACAAATTTTTTCCTTTTTTCCCCACTTGATTTTAACTTTTTAATTATTACACTTTTAGGTTCAATCAGCATTATTACTACTGATATTTTAATTTTTTTAAGTGCCATTTCATTTTCTCTTTATTTTACATTGGAATTAGTGTTCTTCATTTTATTTTATTTATTTTTTTAAAATATATTTTATTGATTTTGTACAGAGAGGAAGGGAGAGAGATAGAGAGCTGGAAACATCGATGAAAGAGAGAGTCATCGACCAGCTGCCTCTTGCACACCCCCTACTGGGGATGTGCCTGCAACCAAGGTACATGCCCTTAACCGGAATCGAACCCAAGACCTTTCAGTCCCCTAGTCAATGCTCTATCCATTGAGCCAAACCGGTCTCAGCAGTGTTCTTCATTTTATTTTCATTTCTCCTTTAACATTGTTTAACCCTATCTCAACAAGACCTTTACACCATCACTCTCATTCAAACCTTCCCCCTTTTGCTATCCTGTTTATCTTAACCCTTTCCTGCTTTAGATTTTCCTTACTCTTTCTGTCTCCTCCCTGCAAAAATTTCTACCCCACTTATATATCTACTTCCAATCCCCTGTGCCAAGTGCATACACACCCCTCTCTGAGCTGTGTTAACTAACAACAACAACAACAAAATTGTTTTCTTCACTGTCCTTTTGATGCTGTTTGGGGCAATGTTGATTATATTGTATTTTATGCTTTTTAGTGAGAGTATTTTGCTTATTCTTTTGTTATTGCTGTTGCTTGGTATTTTCTTATTTGATGTTTGGTTTTTTTTCTTCTGTTTTCCCTTCCTTTGCTGTAAATTAGGGGGGGTTGTAGATTGCAATATTCTCCAGGTACTGCTGCCAGCATTTGCTGGGGTTAGTGGTTGTTCTATTGAAATTATCTCCTCATATATATAGATAATTCTCCATTTATCTCTAAGTTTCTTTTTTCTCTCTCTCTCTGTCTCCCCCCCCCCTCTCTCTCTCTCTCTCTCTCTTTCTTTCTTCTCCCTGTTTCCCAATTTCATTTTGACACTCCTTCATATATATCGGGTATAGTAATAATTAATGTCGTTTTTAAACATTCATTTAAAATCTTGCTTGGCGTTGACTTGTATTGACATAACCTTCAAACATGTGGTATCTACAGAACGTGTGAAGTGCAATTAACAAGTTTTGCTTGAAAAAGTTTGTGTTTGGTTTGATTTTTATTGCAAAACTAGGGCTAAGAATATGGCGGATGAAGAGCATATTCGGCACTGCATGCTTTACGAGTTCCAATTAGGAAGAAAAGCAAGTGAGGCTGCAAAAAACATCTGTAGTGCTCTTGGTCAAGATGCAGTTAGCGCCAGAAAATGCCAGCGTTGGTTTGAGAAATTTCGCGAGGGAAATTTTTCGTTAGATGACAAGAGTGGTCGAGGTCGTGTGTCCAATTTTGATCAAGAAGTTCTTCAAGCTCTTTTGGTGCAAATCCTCAAATTACCCAACAAGAGCTTGCGACAACTTTAAATTGTTCACAAAAAACAATTTCCAATCAATTGCGTGCACTTGGCAAAGTCCAAAAGTTTGGAAAATGGGTTCCTCATGAGCTGACCGACAACAACCATAATCAAAGAGTCACAATTTGCAGTTCACTCCTCTCTCGTCAAAACCGTTTGCTGTTTTTAGAGCAAATTGTTACCAGAGATGAAAAATGGGGTTGTATGTTAATTTGAAAAGGCGGCCTCAATGGTTGGACAAAAATGAGGCTCCGTAGCCCACGCCAAAACCTGACTTGCATGCGAAAAAAGTGATGTGTGTTTGGTGGAATTTTAAAGGAATTCTTCATTATGAACTTTTACCATCTAACCAAACCATTACAAGTGCAGTGTATAGTGCCCAATTGGAAAGGTTAGCCCAAGCTTTAAGAGAAAAAGAACCCGCGTGGATTAATCGGAAGGGTGTAATTCTTCACCACGATAACGCACGACCGCATACTGCAAGAATCACTGCTGAAAAACTGCGCCAGTTGGAATGGGAAGTTCTCCCTCAACCTGCATATTCTCCTGATATTGCCCCTTCCGATTACCATTTGTTTCGTTCTTTGCAAAACTTTCTTCTTGGAAAAAAATTTAATAATGAAGAATGCCTCAAAAATGCATTGACTGAATTTTTTGCATCAAAATCACAAGAATTTTACAACAGAGGGATTAAAATGCTTCCTGAGCGTTGGGCACAAGTAGTAGAAAACAACGGCAACTATATTGTTGATTAAATTTTGTTGTATTGTTTAAATAAATTCGATTTAAAAAAAGGTATTAGAAAACGACATTAATTATTACTAGACCTAATATATATATTTTCCCCCCATCTATGTTTTTCTTTTGCTCCCTCCCTCTTCTCTTTTTACTCTTCCTCTTTCTCTCCTTTCCCCTAATTTGCTTTTCCCTAGTGGTCACCTTTATTGGAGGGTATTAATATAGCAAATACATTTCTGTTCAGTGCCTTGTGTGTTGTACCGGGTTGTGTTGTATTTTGTGCCTTTAATCTACTCAGGAGAGAGAGAGATCTACATAACCAAACATCCTGAAAAGAGAGACCATGGGGAGACAAAGAAACAGCCCACAAATGAAAGAAAAGCAAGCATCACCAGAAAAGGATGTAAACAAGTTATAGGCAAGCAACCTACCAGAGCAAGAATTCAGAGTAATGATCATAAGATGGCTAAAAAGAATGGAAGACAAATTTGACAATATGAGTAAGACCCAAGAGGAAATGAAGAACCAAGAAGAAATGAAGATGAATCAAAAAGAAATGAAAAATGACATCGTTACTATGAAGAACTCAATAGAAAGCATCAAGAGCAGACTAGAAGAAGCAGAGGACCGCATAAGTGAACTAGAATACAAGATGGAAAAATTACCCAATAGAGCAGCTTCTGGAAAAAAAAAAATTAAAAAGCAGGAGCAGAGCCTAAGGGAACATTGGGACAATACAAAACAAAACAATATTAGAATAATAGGGGTTCCAGAAGGAAAGGAAACAGGAAGACATGGAAAACGTATTTCAAGAAATAATGACAGAAAAAATTTCCTGACATACAGAAGAAACAACTCACACAAATCCAAGATACTCGCAGAGTCCCAAACAAAATGAATCCCAGAAGACCGATGCCAAGGCACATTATAATTTAATTGACAAACACCAATGACAAAGTAAGGATCTTAAAAGCAGCCAAAGAGAGACAGAAAGGAACCCCCACCAGACAAATTTCTCCACAGAAACTCATCAGGCCAGAAGGGAATGGGATGAAATATACAAAGTCATGCAAAGGAAGGGTCTGAATTCAAGAATACTGTACCCAGCAAGGCTATCAATCAAAATTGAAGGGGAAATCAGGAGCTTCACAGACAAAAAAAGACTGAAGGAATTTATCTCCACCAAACCAGCAATGCAAGAAATGCTAAAAGGTCTACTGTAATAATAAAGAAATACGAAGCAAAGAAGGAACACAGGAGTATATAATAAAAATGGCGTCAAACAAATACCTATCAATAATAACTGTAAATGTAAATGGATTAAATGCTCCAATCAAAAGACATAGGGTAACAGATTGAATAAGAAAACAAGACCCATATATCTGTTGTCTACAAGAAACCCACTTCAGAAAACAAGACGCACACAGACTGAGGATGAAGGGATGGAAAAAGGTTTTCCAGGCAAATGGAAATGGGGTACCAATGCTTATATCTTAGAAATTAGACCTCAAAGTGAAGGCCATAACAAGAGGTAATGAAGTCCACTTAATAATAATAAAGGGAGCAATCCAACAAGAAGAAATAACCCTGGTAAACATATATGCACCCAATACAGAAGCACCCAAATACATTAAAAAAAAACAACAACTGCTGGAGGACATTAAGGGAGAGATTAATAGCAATACAATCATAGTAGTAGATTTTAATACCCCACTGTCACATTTGGACAAATCATCTAAACAAAAAATCAGAAAAGAAATATCAATCCTAAATGAAGCACTACACCAGATGGAATTAATAGACATCTTCAGAACATTCCACCACAAAGCCACAGAATATACATTCTTCTCAAGTGCACATGGGACATTCTCAAAGATAGACCACATGTTGGGACATAGGCAAAGTCTCTTCAAATCCAAGAAAATAGAAATCATATCAAGCATCTTCTCAGATCATAGTAGCATAAAACTGGAAATTAACTACAATAAAAATAATCCAAAGAAATCAAACACATGGAGACTAAACAGCATGCTATTAAACAATGACTGGGTTACCAGAGAAATCAAGGAAGAAATTAAAAACATCTTGGCAACAAATGACAATGAAAACACAACAATCCAAAATCTATGGGACACAGCAAAAGCAGTTTTGAGAGTGAAGTTCATATCTCTACAAGCCTATTGCAAAAAAAACAAACAAACAAACAAACAAACCACAAGAAAAAATGGTAACAAATTATCTAACTCTACAACTCAAAGAGTTAGAAAAAGAGCAACAAGAAAAGCCCAGTGTAAGCAGAAGGAAGGAAATAACAAAAATCAGAGCGGAGATAAACTACATAGAGACCAAAGAAACAATACATAAGATCAATAAAACCAAGAGCTGGTTCTTTGAAAGGATAAACAAGATTGACAAACCTCTAGGCAGGCTAACCAAGAAACAAAGAGAGAGGACCCAAATAAACAAAATCAGAAACGAAAGAGGTGAAATAACAACAGACCCCTCCGAAATACAAAGGATTATAACAAAATACTATAAACTCTATTCCAACAAACTGGACAACCTGGAGGAAATGGACAGATTCCTAGAAAAATACAACCTTCCAAAACTCAATCAGGAAGAAACTAAAAACCTCAATAGACCAGTGACTTGGGAAGAAATTGAAACAGTCATCAAAAAGCTTCCAGCAAACAAAAGCCCAGAGTCTGATGGCTTCACAGGAGAGTTTTACCAAACATTCAAGGAAGAACTAAAACCTATCCTCCTCAAACTATTAAAAAAAAAAAAAATTCAAGAGAATGGAACACTTCCAAACTCCTTCTATGAAGCCAGCATCACCCTAATACCAAAACCAGATAAAGACAACTCAATGAAAGAGAATTACAGGCCAATATCCCTCATGAACTTAGATGCCAAAAGCCGCAACAAAATTCTAGCAAATCAGCTCCAGCAGAACATCACAAAGATCATACACCACGACCAAGTAGGATTTATTCCGGGAATGCAAGGATGGTACAATATCCTCAAGTCAATAAACGTGATACATCACATAAACAAAGTGAAAGATAAAAATCATATAGTCATATCAATTGATGCAGAAAAAGCATTTGATAAAATCCAACACCTTTTCCTGATGAAAACTCTCAACAAGGTGGGAGTACCAGGATCATACCTCAACATAATTAAATCTATATATGATAAAGCCACAGCCAACATCATACTCAATGGGCAAAAACTAAAACCATTCCCTCTAAGAACAGGAACAAGACAGGGATGCCCACTTTCACCACTCCTGTTTGACATAGTACTGGAAGTACTAGCCATTGCAATTAGACAAGAAGAGGAAATAAAAGGCATCCAAATTGGAAAAGAAGTAAAGTTATCCTTATTTGCAGACGACATGATATTGTACATAAAAACAAAAAACAAAATAAAAAAACTAATAGACTTAATAAATGAATTTGGCAATGTAGCAGGATACAAAATTAACGCCAAGAAATCTATGGTATTTCTATACACCAATAGTGAACTTGCAGAAACAGAGACTAAAAAGGCAATCCCATTTACCATCGCACCAAAAAAATTAAGTTACCTAGGAATAATCTTAACTTAGTAGGTAAAAGACCTATATGCGGAAAACTACACGACACTGAAAAATGAGATAGAGGAAGATGTAAACAGGTGCAAGAACATACCATGTTCATGGATTGGTAGAACCAACATCATCAAAATGTCCATACTTCCCAAACCAATCTATAGGTTCAATGCATTCCCAATTAAGATACCAATGGCACATTTCCCTGACCTAGAAAGAACTCTCCAAAAGTTCATTTGGAACAATAAAAGACCCCAAATAGCCACAACAATCCTGAGAAAGAAGAGTAAAGTAGGAGGGATCTCAATACCAGATTTCAAGCTGTATTACAAAGCCACTGTTCTCAAAACAGCCTGGTACTGGCACAAGAACAGACATATAGATCAATGGAATCGAATCGAGAACCCAGATATCAACCCAAATCACTATGCTCAATTTATATTTGAGAAAGGAGGCATGAACATTCAATGGCGTTAAGACAGTCTCTTCTATAAATGGTGTTGGGAAAATTGGACAGACACATGCAAAAGAATGAAACCAGAACACCAACTTACAGCATACACAAAAATAAACTCAAAATGGATACAGGACTTAAACATAAGACTGAAAACCATAAAAATACTAGAGGCATCCACAGGCAGCAAAATCTCAGACATATGCCAAAAGAACTTCTTCACTGATACTTCCCCTAGGGCAATGGAAGCTAAACAGAAAATAAACAAATGGGGCTACATCAAAATAAAAAGTTTTTTTCAGCAAAATAAACCATCAACAAAACAACAAGAAAGCCCACTGTATGGGAGAACATATTTGCAAATGTTATCACTGATAAAGGTTTAATCTCCAACATCTACAGACTTAATAAAAGGAAGATAAAGGACCCAATTAAAAAATGGGCAATGGATCTAAATAGAATCTTCTCAAAAGAAGACAGAAGGAAGGCCAAGAGACACATGAAAACATCCTCAAAGTCACTAATTATCCGAGAGATGCTAATCAAAACAACAATGTAGTACCATCTCACACCTGTCAGAATGGTCAAAATCAACAAATCAACAAACAACAAGTGCTGGCGAGGTTGCGGAGAAAAAGGAACCCTGCTGGTGGGAATGTAGGCTCGTGCAGCCACTATGGAGAACAGTATGGAGCTTACTCAAAAAAACTGAAAATGGAACTCCCATTTGACCCAGTAATCCCTCTCCTAGGAACATATCCCAAGAAGCTAGAAACACCAACCAGAAAGGATATATGCACCCCTATGTTTATAGCAGCACAATTTACAATAGCCAGGATTTGGAAACAGCCTAGATGCCCATCAGCAGATGATTGGATCCAAAAACCATGGTACATCTACACAATGGAATATTATGCTGCCATAAAAAAGAAGAAATTCTCATCATTTGCAGCAACCTGGATGGAATTAGAGAACATCATGCTGAGTAAAATAAGCCAGTCAATGAAAGAGAAACACCACATGACCTCACTCATTTATGGATGATAAAGAACATTATAAACTGAAGAACCAAAAGATAGATATAGAGACAGTAAAGCAACAAACAGACTGTCAAATTACAGTGGGGAAGGTAGGGAGATCTGGGGTAGATAAGAGATCAACCGAAGGACTTGTATACATGCATATAAGTACAACCAATGGACACAAAACTCTGGGGAGGGAGGGCATATATGGGAGGGTGGGGCAATGGTATATGTACAAAGATAATAATTTAATAAAAAAATAAAAAATAAAAATAAATAAATAAAATTAAATTAAAAAGAGACAAATTCAAAAAAATTTCAACACTAAGCAAATAAATTTAAATTTTAACATAATTTAAACTCTAACATAAGCTATTTTTGTATTTATGCTTCACATTCAATAGACACAAATTTAACTTCTAACTCTGGAACCCAGGAACTTGTGGATCTACTAACTAAACAGTTTTCTGTTATGCAGTAACATCTCCATCTGCTGGAATTTTGGGTGTCCGTTAATTCCACAATCCTAGTAATTAAAAATTCATTTTTGGAGGGGTAGAGGAGGGGACAGATATTATTCAATTTAATTTTGTTCAAACAAATATTTATCACTTTTGTAAGATGTGCCATGCCCTGTGCTAAGTGATGTAAAAAAACCAAGACTAGTTGAGCTAATCTCCCTGCGATCACAGAGCTGACAATCTGAAGGGAGAGAGAGGTGTGTAAATAACCACCAAACCTCAATGGAATAAGTTACAGACTTACATATTTTGTAAATTTTGAGGTTGAGACAGACTGGACGATTGAGAATAATGTGTGAAAGCACTGGGGGGAAAGTTCTTTCTTAACAAAGGATATGTCTCAAGGACCAGCTGCATTTCTGCTCCTCCTCAATCCGAAAGCTCAGGTGTGGGAAAAATGATGCAGCTGAGTACTGGGATATAATGAGGATACAGCTGCTAGATCTATACAAATTCTATTTGGCACTATAAATGGGGCTGGATTCTGCCAGGAAGCCAAAGACTGCCAAATCCCAATTTAAGATATTGAATTTGAAAAAAAAAGAAAGGAAAACTTATAATGAAAATACATTATGACAAATAATATGGCACACATTACCTTTAAATATGATCCATAGTATTTCGTTACATATGAGCTGTCACACTGACTCAAAACAGTTATTTCTTGCTGAATGTCTTCAATTTCATCTTCAGCTTCCTCGAGGTCTATGATTTTAATAGCAACCACTTGCTGGGTACGGTTATCAATTCCTTTGAAAACTTCTCCAAAGGAGCCTTTTCCAATGCGTTCTAATTTTGTGAACAGTTCTTCTGGATCAGCTATATTATTCTAAGAGGAAGGAAAGAAAAAAAGGGAATAACACAAGTGTTTTGCATCAATTCTTTTTAATGAAGGAAAAGAAATCGTATAGGATATTAACACATTTTTAAAAAGCATACAAATTCCCTTGACTCTTCACATGTGCTTTGTTAGAACAACAGTAACTCCAAATGGTGGACTAGTCCATATTCTACTGGATCACACACATTCATTTGGCTTCCTTTCCTTAATCCTGCTACCACAAACAATCCTATATAACAAATGTTGTCTCTGAAGTCTGCCAAAGGGCCTGACATGTTTTAGAGCACATGTGTCAAACACAAGGCCCGCGGGCCAAATCCGTCCCGCCAGGCCTTGCAATGTGGCCCGCACCGCGCTGTCATCACTGCACTCCGCTGCGTTTCCATCACAATGACAGTTTATGACTGTTCAGTAAACCATTCGGCCCGCGATTTAGGCTGGATTTTAGATTTTGGCCCCTTCTCTGATTGAGTTCGACACCCCTATTTTAGAGTAAAGCAGCTGGCTATAGATAGTTTGCACATTAATACTATGATAGCTATAGTGAAAGAACTCTTTTTTAAAGTATATTTTCTTGATTTTTTTACAGAGAGGAAGAGAGAGAGGGAGAGTTAGAAACATCGATCAGCAGAAACAGGTTTGGCTCAGCGGTAGAGAGTCGGTCTGCGGAATGAAAGGTCCCAGGTTCGATTCTGGTCAAGGGCATGTACGTTGTTTGCGGGCACATCCCCGGTAGGGGGTGTGTGCAAGAGGCAGCTGGTTGATGTTTCTTTCTCATCGACGTTTCTAGCTCTCTATCTCTCTCCCTTCCTCTCTGTGAAAAATCAATAAAATATATTAAAAAAAAAAAAAAGAAAAGAAACATCGATCAACTGCCTCCTGCATACCCTCTACTGGGGATATGCCCGCAACCAAGGTACATGCCCTTGACCGGAATCAAACCTGAGACCTTTCAATACGCAGGCTGACGCTCTATCCACTGAGCCAAACCGGTTTCGGCAATAGTGAGAGAACTCTTAAACTAAGCTATTAAAATGTGAATCATTAAATATTCTAGCATTCCACCAGCAATATGTTACCTTTTAATTCTCCTTATACTTCTTCAACTTGGACAACTCAATCAGCCATCCTACTAGTACACTTCTAAACCACCATGTAAACAACACAGAACACAAAAGACTCAATCTACAAGTCTCATTTTTTCTTGTTTTTTTTTTTTTTTTAATCTTTATTGTTGAAAATATTACATAGGTCCTCCTTTCATTTTTTTCTTTACTTGAGATCTTATCCAAATGAAGTGTTCTCATCAATTACTGAAATAATATTCTATGCCTTTATCATTATAATTGCTAGTACTCATTAGGAAATGGCAATATATTGAACTTTCACAACTTATCTCACACTGGGAATCCAGAGTAAGTCCACATAAAATTTGTAGCCAAGCATATGTTTTAATAAAAATATAGGCATGGCTTAGATTTATAAATCACTGTCCTTTCCTGATTCAAAATCATCCTTTATCTTATCATATACAACTTTTAACTAAAATTTTATGCCCACAAGACACCTTTATGTGCCTACTTAAACTCATATCGCTTAATACTGTACATCTTTCTAATCAAGTAGAACACAAGATCTACAAACCTTCTCCAAAGGCATGTTATTAATTTATATTTAAGTGATTTATTATTCTGTACCTAAAACTTTACTTTTAGTTCCTCCAAAATATAGGAGAATATTAGCTAGTTCTGGTAGCTATCTATATTTAATTTGACAGTTGAACCCAGATCATCTGTTCATTTACAACCTTACCTAGTCATAAATTGAGGAGACAATTATAGAGTTAGCATGTTCCCTTATGTCTTCTTTTATTACACAAAGTAATCATTAAAGTTCACTTTTTTCTCTCATCAAATTCTCTGCAATATTATAACCAAATAGATTCATTATCATTCCAGTAAACTAATTTTGAGTAACTTGAAAACTTATAATTGCCTTAAAATGGGGAGGGGTTTGGGATGGGAATGGGGGAATGAGGACAATTGTGTGATATTATAATCAATAAGGAAATTTAAAAAAAAGGAAAAAGCTTTCAGCCTTTCTGACATAACTATAAAACAAATTTAAAAATTGGATATATACCATAATTTTAAAAAAATACATAATATGTACTTTCTGATACACTGTCAACTAGGAAGTAGATTAAACTTGGTTATAGAGAACATTTTATGCTCTACAAAAAAATGTTGTATTAAATCCTAATCTTCCTCCTTCCCTCCCTCCCTCCTTTCCTTCCTTCCTTCCTACTTTTTAAATTAAATTTATTGGAGTGATATTGGTTAATATGATCATATAGGTTTTAGGTTTGGGTTTCTATGTTACAAAATCTGTATATTGCTCTGTGTGCCCACCACCTAAAGTCAAATCTTCTCCTGTCACCTCATATTAGGACCTCTTTCTCCCCCACCCCCTTCCCTCTGCCAACCACCACTCTATTTGTGTTCATAAGTTTGTTTTATATCCCACATATGAGTGAAGTTATATGGTTTTTAGCCTTTTCTGTCTGATTTATTTCACTTAGCATAATGTTCTCAAGGTCCATCCATGTTGTTACAAATGGTAAGAATTCCTTCTTTTTTTATAGCAGTGTATTGATAGTATCCCATTGTGTAGATATACCACAGTTTTTAATCCACTTATCTGCTGATGGGCACTTAGGCTGTTTCCAAATCTTAGCTATGGTGAACTGTGCTAATAACATAGGGGTGCATATATCCTTTCTGATTGGTGTTTCTGTTTTCTTGGGATATATTCATAGAAGTGGGATTATTGGGTCAAATGGCAGTTCCATTTTTAATTTTTTGAGGAAACTCCATACTGTTCTCCACAGTGGCTGTACCAGTCTGCATTCCCACCAGCAATGCAACAGGGTTCCTTTTTCTTCGCATCCTTGCCAGCACTTTTCCTTTGTGATTTGTGGATGATAGCCATTCTGACAGGTGTGAGATGGTACCTCATTGTTATTTTGATTTGCATCTCTCAGAAGATCAGTGACTTTGAGCACATTTTCACATGTCTCTTGGCCTTCTGTATGTCCATTTTCCAAAAGTGTCTATATAGGCCCTTTGCCCCCCCACCTTTTTTTTTGATTGAATTGCTTATCTTCTTTTTGATAAGTTGTATGAGCTCTTTGTAAATTTTGGAGATTAATCCCTTATTGGAGATATCATTGACAAATATGTTCTCCCACGCAGTGGGCTTTCTTGTTGTTTCTTGATTTTCCCAATCTTATTCACATCATTCTTCTTCAGAGCCTCTAAGAAAGTGAAGTCAGTTTCCTTCCCACTCAAATCAAATATTCTTTTAAGACTATTAAAATTCCCAAATCGTTCTATTGCTACTGCAAGATTGCAGTTTATTATTATATCTATATTTGTAATACCTTCTCAAAGCTGTAGCTCAGAAAGGAGCTCTAAGTTCTAAAGCAGCAAATAGGAAGAATGGCTAATTAATGTCATATTGATTTACAATGAATGGTAGCCAATTTATCACAAAAACAGGTCTGTGAAAATAAAAATCTCACAGATCCACCTCAGGACATTCACATTATTCTTTCACTGTCTTTATCTTTCCTTTGCTTGAAATTTATCTTTTTAGCTATAAGTACATTGTTACAAATTTAAGTCTGAAGCGGACATATCATAATATTAATAAAATAACAACGATGACAACTTTTAGTATGGAAATACTCTTAGTAAGTCCAAAAGGGAAAAACTTAAGATGGTAATTTTGTTTGTCTCCTGTGTAAAGTCAGGGGCAGATGAAAGAAGACTACTTGCATACTTAAATCACAAAATCAGCAGGTGAAAGAACTTTTGAGGGTTCTCTAAGTGCCCTCCAGTCCTGACTGCACATAAGGAATCACCAATACAACTTTTTAAATGCAGATACCTAGGACTCATTCCAAAACTATTGATTCAGAATCTCTGAAATTGGACCCAGCAATCAGTATGTTTTTTAAAAGTACTCAAAAATATTTTTCATATAGTCATTTTGGCCCCAGTTTTAAGATTAGCATTTGGGAACCAGTAAGCAGGCAGATATTGAATTTATATTATTGATTATATGGAACTCATTACCACTATTTTTTTCCAGGTAAGCCTGTGGCTCTCTTCTAACTTTGACTGTTTAAGAGGACAGCTTGGAAATGAAAATAAAACCAAGAACACCTTAATATTTATATATATATGTACCTATGTTTCAAAAATTAGGTCTTCAATATGGACACATCTCTACCAATAAAAGTACCCTAAAATAAGACAAGAAACAATATTTACCAAAATATACACAATGTGTTCTCTACATTTTGTGTATGTATTCTTGAACTTAAAAAAAATTGATTTCAAAGAGAAAGAGAGAGGAAGAGAGAGATAGCAACATCAATGATGAGAGAGAATCATTGGTTGGCTGGCTCCTGCATGCACCCTAGTGGGGATGGAGCCCACAAACCGGGCATGTGCTCTTGACTGGAATCAAACCCAGGACCCTTCAATTCACAGGCTGGCCCTCTATCTACTGAGCCAAACCAGCGAGGACTCTTGAACTTTTTTTTTTTTTAACCCAGCATAATAGCTTAAGATTTAATGAATGATAGTTTTGAGGTAACAGTCAACATTGACAAAGAGTAAAAGTTTAGTTTTAGTTAGCTAGTAGAAAATGGGTAAAAACTGTGGAGGGCAATGTAGGGGAGAAAAAAATCAAAAAGGTCTCTTCAACCTTCGTAGGGTCCCTGGTTGGATCTGAACATTAAACTGACAGACAGATGAACATAAGAAAATTATATAAATCTATTTAACATAAGTTTTACATGACACCAGAGCCTCCATAAGGAAATAAAGACTCAAGAAATGGTTAAACCTGTGTATTTTTGTTAGGTTTGATGAAGAATTGTAAAGTTGTAGAAAGATGTGAGCTAAGTGTCATAAACTGAAGGAAACTTAGCAAGGTCTATTTGTTCAGATTCTTCCTGGTGTCCCCGTCTTAGGAGATACAGATGCTTCTTTTCTCCTGGAATAGGGAGAGTCCCTCTCACAGAGGGTCTTAAGACCAGTTTCAGGAAGTAGAGCAGGGAGGTATGTGGGGAGGATGGTGTGGGAGAATAAGTAAAGTAACCTTTCTTCTTCTGTCATTTTCTCAAACTCCTTCAGTTTAAAATATCCAATATGCCATGGTGCCATACTTTGAGGTAGCCTGTCTTGAACCCCATCAGTAGGCATTAAGAACAGATGATCAGGAGAAACAAGAAAACGTAGACAGAGTTAGAATTCTCCCTAGCGTTCTAAGCAGAATGGAGACCCAGAGAGCCAAAGGATGGCAAGAACAAAATGTAACAAATCTAGTTTCTTTGAATCTGAGGTAGCTCAGCCAGACTTTTAGTCTGGAGTTGATAGTGAAAACATAATAAATTTAGGGAAGAGGGATAGATTTCTCAGATAATTTTATCAGAAAGAGTTGACCTCAGGTGTTCCAAAACAACCTTGAAGAACTATAAACCAAGCTGAGCAAGGCTGACCTCAAACTACATTTTCCTATATCTTCCCTACCTTGATAAAACCTATTCTATGAATGCTCTTAGCTATAAGATACTGTTTGCATTTTTACAAAGACTGATTACATGTAAAGGCCTATCATTGATGAGGAGGGGTATACAGGAAATAATGAGCAAAAAACTGTGCTAATGACATCAAAGCTTAGAAAGGAAGACCTCTTATCCATTCTAGTTCTCAAGAGGTAACAACAGGGGTGACCTGCAATGAATTCAGGATGCCCTGACAATCACGGAGGTTGTCTAACCTTCAATTCTTAATGATAGCTTTTCTGGGTAGAATAATCTTGGATGTAGGTTCTTGCTATTCATCACTTTGAATATTTCCTGCCACTCCTGTCTGGCCTGCATAGTTTCTGTTGAGAAATCAGCTGACAATCGTATGGGTGCTCCCTTGTAGGTAATTAACTGGTTTTCCCTTGTTGTTTTTAATATTCTCTCTTTGTCTTTTGTCCTTGGCATTTTATTTTATTTTCATTTTTTTAAACATTTTTTAATTTTTAATTTTTTAAACGTTTTTTTAATTAAATTATTATCTGTGTACATATTTTAACATTGCCCCCCCTCTTATACATACCCTCCCTCCCCAGAGTTTTGTGTCCATTGGTTGTACTTACATGCATGTATACGAGTCCTTCAGTTGATCTATTATCTCCCCCAGATCTCCCTACCCTCCCTGCTGTAATTTGACAGTCTGCTTGTTGCTTTACTGTCTCTATATCTATCTTTTGGTTCATCAGTTTATAATGTTCTTTATTATCCATAAATGAGTGAGGTCATGTCGTTGGCCTTTTAATTATGATGTGTCTTGGTGTGATCCTCTTTGGATTCCTTTTGTTTGGGGTTCTCTGCGCTTCCTGGACTTGGAAGTCTATTTCTTTCACCAGGTAGGGGAAGTTTCAGTCATTATTTCTTCAAATATGTTTTCAGTATCTTGCTCTCTCTCTTCTACTAGCACCCCCATAATTCTGATGTTGGCATGCCAGGGGCTTCTCACAATATCTTCAACTTTTTGGATTTCTTTTCTTTTTGCTTTTGTTGAGTGTTTTTTGTTTTGTTTTTGTTTTTAATATATTTTATTGATTTTTCAGAGAGGAAGAGAGAGGTACAGATAGTTAGAAACTTCGATGAGAGAGAATCATAGATCAGCTGCCTCTTGCACATCCCCTACTGGGGATGTGCCCGCAACCAAGGTACATGCCCTTGACCGGAATCGAACCTGGGACCTTTCAGTCCCCAAGCCAACACTCTATCCACTGAGCCAAACCGATTTCAGCTGTTGAGTGTTTTTTTTTTGTTGTTGTTGTTTTTTTTTTGTTTTTTTTTTGTTTTTGTTTTTGTTTTTTACTTCTTTGAATTTCAAATCTTTGACTTCATTCTTGTGATCCTTTAGTCTGCTGTTGGGTCTCTGTATATTATATATTTTTTAAATTTCAGTCAGTGTATGTTTAATTTCTAGTTGGTCCTTTTTCATATCCTCAAGGGTCTGGCTAAATTGATAGGCCTTTTCTAGGAAATTCTATAAAAACCTTATATAATAAATGTGGTTTTGAATTCTATATCCAGATGTTTGTTTTCCTCCATTTCTTTTGTTTGTGATGTGTTTCCTTGTCTCCTCATTTTCACTGCTTCCCTGAGTTGGTAGGGTAGCTTTGTCAGCTTCCCAGTCACCTGAGGTGGACACTCTTGGTGCACCCCTTTGTTGTCTGTGTGTAAAGCCTTGCTGTAGTTAAATCTTGATTGTTGTTGATATCGCTGGGAGGAACTGACATCCAGGCCAATTGGCTATCTGTATCAGCTGTGTCTACACCAGGAGACCTGTGCTGGAGACAGCCTTATAGGACTAGACTTGCAAAATTGCAAAAGCCTCTGTCAGCTTGGATGGGGTGGAGTCTCAGAGCTAAGCAGACAGTCTTGGCTTCCTGTCAGCCCTGCCCTTGTACACATGCCTCCAGACCTCTGCCTTCCATGGCTCCCCTGAGTTTCTGCCTGACAGTCCAGATTCCCCCAGGCTCACCTGGAACTGGAGTACAGTGCAGTAGAAACTGGGGTTCCATGCAGTCATGAGCTTCCAACTCCCTTCTGCTAGGGAGAGCTAGCAGCAACCTCACTAGTCAATCTTCTCTTTGTGCACTCGCTCAAACTCACCTCCAGACTCCTGCCTACCGTGGCTTCCTCGAGTCTCCGTGTGCCTTTCTCTCTATCTGATAGTCCCGACTCCTCCCGTATGAGCCTGGGTCCATGGGGTTTCACCTGGAACTGGGGTTAAGTGCAGTTGGAACTGGGGTTCAGTGCAGTCAGGGGCTTCCTTCCCTCTCCCACCAGAGAGAGCCAGCCAGACAGTCAACTGCCCTTCCTCCCTGCGCGTGTGTCTCCATACTTCAGTCCTTTGCAGCTCCTCTGATTCTCTGGTGCTTTCCTCTCTCCTTCTAGTTGTAGAATTTCTACACATCAAGCTTCAGCTTTTCTGTGGTTCTGTATTATGTCCATTCTTTTAGTTGTAGTTTTGAAATTGTTGTGTGAGGCAGCAATTTAGGTGTTTACCTATGCTGCCATCTTGGTTTTACTCCAGATAAGATTTTAAGATTGTTCATTTGCCCATGGACATTGCCTTATAAGTCTGATGAGTGCTTCCTAATCAAGATACTGCCAGAAAAAATAAAGGTTAAAATCAACAGACATATACCTCTTAGTACTGCTTGTATTCAAGATTGAAGGATAATAACTTTTTAAAGTATTTTATATAATCCAAGCACAACTGAGTTTCCCCCGGATAGAACTATAACAATCACAGGCTTTTAGAGTTAGAAGGAAATTTAGGTCATTTGATCCAATTCCTTATCACCACCACCAACAAATAGCATTTACCTATTGTGTACCTGGTGTGTCCTAGGCTAATACTACCAACTGGAAACTATGAAATTTAAGGCTATTTATGTCAAAATGATGTTAGAAGTAGAGAAAGGTAATGGATGGAAAAATAAATCTTGGAATTAAAAGAACTATCGACTCTTTGAGATAAACAGGTACTTAGCAAATATCTGGTACAAAATTTATTTTTATAGTGAAAAAAATAAACAAACCTGTAGCCTAGAGAGGTTATAAATTGTACAAAGTTCTAAAGCGGTTCATTAGTGTCAAAGCTCAAACTTGAACCTAGTATTCCTTACTTTTAAAAAAATCACTACAGTTTAGGTTAAATTGTAACTTAAAATATATTCTTTTTCTATAAAACCAAAATTATTTTCTATCATAAAGAAATCATACTGCTCAAATGTCTACTTAGAAATGGCCCTACATCTCAATAATTTAAAAAATTGAAACAAAATTTTGAAAAACGTAGAACAGGACTTTCATATTCTTTAAATTATATGATTACTTATAATTATTGAACTACTCTGTGATTAGTTGGTCCCTGTTTATATGCACAATTACCAAATATTTTATGTTACAGTCTTACAGAGAAGTGAGCTATATGTTATCTTGACTTTTTGTCAAGGTTACTGTACTTGGTCCATTTTTTCCTTGTCAGTAACTAGACTGGAATGGGCTAACTTTTAGAGTATAGGAGGCAAGGAAGGGATGGTATTTTGCACCATAATTTCCATAGGACCAATGTCCAGAAACCAATAGCTCCAATTCCAGCTTCATCAGTGATTTACTGTAGACTTCAGTAACCCTTAACACTAAGATTTTCAGTTCTGTTAAAAAAAAAAAAGACCCTCAAATTGATCACATTTTCCAAGAATAAAAATATTTGTGTAGCACGTTGTATATAAGCAAAGAATTATTCAAATGACCAAGTGAATACTCAGATTATTTTAATGAGAAAGATTAAAAAACTAATTAGTTTTTCTAAACTTTTGAAAAATGTGATATTAGAAGAGTATTTCTCTACTTTGTACAACCTCATGTTCATATTATAAGTATGTGATAAAATTTTATGGATTCTTAAGAGACCTCAGTGATCCATATTTCTGAAATAAAATATGTAGTCTCACTATATTTTGCATATAATAGAATAAAACTTAAGATAAAAATTAAGTAGGTCTGTATATGTTTCAAAATTAAATATGAAGAATTTGGCTTGTAGTTAACTTTCTTTAAGTTGTCAAGTTTTTGTTGTTTTTAATTTCCATGCTCATGAGTGCTCAAAATATTTATCTAAACACAATAAAGGAAATATCTTAGTTTACTTATTTCGTGGCATACTCACATTTTTACATCTCTCAAAGGTTTTTGCAACATAAAGTAGCAGCCAAATTGTCTGATTTTATGTATATTCAATGATATAAATAAGGTGTAGTTACAACAGCCCTGTGCTTCTTTCTGGTAATCAGATAGTGTTTTATCAACTCACAGTTGAGTTCCTGTCTTTATTCACTCACTTCAAAAACAGTTTTGAGATGGATGAGGCAACAGCAAGGTAGCCCTGGTCTTAATGGTAAAGCATAAAGTGAAAAATCTCACACACTATTATTTTCTATTCTTAAGGCAATGGTGTAAACTTTCAGCAGTATTGTGCATAGCAACAAGAAAAATGTGTTTATAAGGCAGAAATTAAATTAAATTTATAAGTACTTTTTCATCTCTTTATTTTATTATTCCTATTTTTAAATGCACATTAGCAAAAATACTTATTATGCAAATGTTTTCATAAAGGATAACATCATTAAATTTATTACAAAAGGTTTTGACATGGTTGTATGAATAATACCATTTGAGGAATTTCTCCTAATTCATTATTTTGAGTTTATTTCATCCTTATGAAAAGAATAATTGGTAATATTCATATTAAATCCTCCTCAGAATAAGAGAAGCACTTCTTCTGTCTCCTAACTTGGATTCTTCTGTTTACCCAAGCTCAGATCAGAGGAGGGGAAATGAAGTAAGTGGGACACATTCTAGGATGTGAGGAATGCATTTCTTTTTTTAATTTTTAAATTTTTTTATTTTCTATTATTAAGGTATTATATGTGTACATATATTACTATTGCCCACCCCCCCCCCCATACATGCTCTCAATGCCCAATGTTTTGCCTCTATTGGTTATTCTTATATTTATGCATTTAAGTTCTTTGGTTGAAGAATGCATTTCTTTATATATTTTTGTAAAATAGTTCAATTTATAATCCAGAAAAGAAGAATGAAACATTTCTTTGATTCTATTATCACTTCACACATACCACATTTTTCTCAAGAAAATGAAATACAGGTGGGATAAGAAATTTAACCATAGAAGTCTCCACCTTAGAAATCCTCAAGCAAGAAACCATGTTTTACTATGCAGCACTTTTATTAGCTCCGTTTCCTAGATAGATCTTTAAATTCCTGTTATTTTAATTGAAAGTAGAAATGTCAGATTATTTTATTTAGCCATGTAAAATATCTCTGTATCTAAGACCTCTTAAAGGAAATAACTAATTTTGTCTTTTTTACTAAAACTTTAATTATATCCATGGGGAAGGGGAAAGAAACATCCCATTTTATGAATGGCTGCTCCAAGGAAGTCAATTGAAGCCAGGATTTAGGTTATACAAGGGCTAAGCTTCTATTAGTCTTCTTCTCCTTCAATTGTAAATTCATAAATAAAAAGTAGCATTCAGAAAGTAACCTGGTTTATACCTGACCATATACAGAAGCACAACATCCAACAATTAAGTGCCCAGAGGAGAAATTTCAGGGATGTCTTAACCATATATCCAATCCAAGGCTTCAGTGAGTAGCAGTTAGTCATTCAAACTTAAACGTAATGTTTCACTGGAAGACAATTCTACTTTTTTTTTTTTTTTTTACTTTTGAGCCTTTGAGTTATGCCATTTTTTCCATCGACAATAACTATCTCTCCTCCATCTCTGAAAATTCTTCATCCTTTTTAAAAAAATTCTTTATTGATTAAGGTATCACATATTTTGTCCTCATCCCCCATTCCCATCCCAAACCCCTCCTCACGCATGTCCCACCCCCTGGTGTCCATGACCTCTCTGGTTAGGCTTATATGCATGCACACAAGTCCTTTGGTTGATCTCTACCCCTTACCCCCACCCTACCTTCCCTCTGAGGTTTGACAGTCTGATCGATGCTTCCCTGCCTCTGGGTCTGTTTTTGTTCATCAGTTTATGTTGTTTGTTATTTCCCCTAGATGAGTGAGATCATGTGATACTAGAAATACACTTATAAGAACTGAAAACGAGACAAGCAATAATGGTTATGCTGAGAGGCAAATGAATCAGTCTGTAGTGAGTTTCTTTCTGGGCCAACAGTTCTTTTGAATCCTAGTTCCTTATGTGTTCTTGTCAGCAATAATATTTCAGTTCTGGATGGTGGACAAATTGTGGTAATGCAGGTCCAACCCTCCCTGGTTTGGTCCTGGGCAACCTGCAGCAATGCACAGCTTCTGACTGCTAGTGTGGCCAGGCATTGTCAGCATCTTCCATCTCTGAGATGGAAATTCTTCATCCTTATTAAAAAAACTAGCTCTCCAACTCTGAAGGGGAAGTTAATCACCAAAACAGTAAGTTGCTTCTTCTTTTGCCCTCCCACAGTTCTTTGCTTTAAGTTTTATTACAGCACACATTTTATTATCCTTGCATTCTATTTCATTGCCATGAGCTTTTCATGTGTTTTTTTTTCCCTTTCTGTTTTCTAATGAGTAAACACATTAAGGTTGGGGATCTCTTACTAAGCACTATCTACCCTGAGCACCTCAGGACCCAGTATAGTGCTTTGTATACTGTGGGTCTTGGATATATGCTGGGTGTTTACCTGGAGGCCTTTCTAAGATGAAATCATTGACATGAGGTTGTCCTTTAATTTAATATTTTATTTCTGACTTTTGGTGCAAGGAGATTACATTCAATAAACCAAAGGATATTAAAATAGGTATGAAATTCTAAGGCAATACCCTTTCTCATGTGTGATTGACATAATAAAAACTTTCCAAAGTGACAACTTTGAGATTTTTTTTTCTTTCTACTGAAGAGCTCTTTTTTAATATCTCAAGAAAAAACAATGTTAAATATAATAATGTTACATGCAATAAACACCAATTATTCAAGAAAAATAATCTCAATATAAATATTACATGCAAAAGACATTATTTTAAGAAAAAAGGATTTTAAGTATAATAATATTATCAAAACTATACTAACATAGTATGATATCACAAAAGTTGTAAGAAATATTTAAAAATCTGCAAATAACAGGATTACTTCTATTATATTCTAAAATATATTTTTCCTCTGGCTTGAAGAGCTATTTTTAAGTTAAATTTATTGGAGTGACTTTGGTTAATAAAATTATATAGATTTCAAGTGCACAAATCTATCATACATTTTCTATATATGGTATGGTATGTTCACCACTCCAAGTCAAGTCTCCTTCCATTATCATTTATTCCTCCTTTAACCTCTTCTACCTACCTCCATTCCCCTTTTCCTCTGGCAACCATACTGTTGTCTATGAGTTTTGGGGTTTTTTTGCTTAATCACTTCATCTTTTTCACTCACCCTTATCACCCCTTCCCTTTGACAGCTGCAATCTGTTCTTTGTATCCGAGTCTGTTTCTATTTGGTTTGTTAGTTTATATTGTTCATTAGATTCTACATATAAGTGAAATCACCTGGTACTTGTCATTCTCTGACTGGCTTATTTCACTTAGCATAATACTAGTATTCTCCAGCTCTTTAGTGTGCAGAGAACAACAGGTTTTGAAATAATATGGAGCTATACCCCAAAGAAAGTTGGTAGTAGCCATAAACACAAGGATGCATATCAGTGCTATATGCAAATCTGATTTTGAAAGCACATCTGCAATCACTATTAACCAGAGCCACAAGACTACTCTTTGTTCTATAGAGACCAGTATGATTTCATATGTGAATGCAAAGATTAGAGGCCTCAAAGAGACACAGTCTGTGTATCACTTTGCTTTACATTTCAATTTAGTTGGGCTAAACACATCTAGAAATCCGCAATTCAATCAGGGATCAGGTTTAACCATAGCATTAATGTTAAAATTAAAGGGATTATTTCTGACTAGACAGGAAGTTACATAAATATGACCTGGGATTGATAACAAGCTCTAACTATAAAATATTAATTTGGAAAGGGGACAAGGTCATACAGTGAAAGGAAGACAAAGATTCTACTAATATATAAATTATAAAATAGGTATCCTAATTTATTCAGGCCATTATTTAATCAAATCCACATAGGGCACTTTAACATGATGGACACTGAGAGCCTGATTTTATGCTATCCATACTGGAGGATGTCATTAAAGGATGTCATTCCAGTGCTTTCAGAAATAAATACCTTTGTAGAGAATCTAAAGCAGAGACCCCTAATAGAGAATATCGAACTATCACAGATAATGTTATGGTGAATCTTTAGCTCACTTATTAAAATGCATTGGATTGAAACAAAATTGATTTTTTTTCACTGCCTATCTTCCTTCTAGATGCAAAACTCCAATTAAAATCAATAGATTTGAAGCTTGTAAGCACAGCACTAAATTATTAACACCATGAGTTCTTTCAGAAAATTAACACTGATTGAAAAAGTGGGATTTTATATAGACTTACCTTTTCATTCTTAATGAGAAAGTGGCTGCAGTATAATTTCCCTCTTTAATCAAATCTATACTTTGAACAAATTTAATCAAATAGTATTTGCAAGAAGTTACTGAATGGAATCTTAGGACTAAGGAAAATTATCTCTTGGGATCTGCTGGCTTTAACATTCTATGATCTCAAGAAAATGACACTAATAGCTTGATGTGGTCAATAGCAAACAATTTTAATCTTGACAAAGACTAATAATGGAGCAAAGAGGAGATTATAGATTATTCTAAAAGAATGGTCTCTAATGTTTTCAACAATCTATTTTTCATTTTTCAAAAGTGAAAAATATTATCAGAGTGTCTATATGTGCATATGGGTGCAGTGCTAAAAAATAACGCTTATTGTTATTTTTTAATGACCTATCTACTGCTTTAAGAGATTTGAAACAGTGCATTAATAAACAAGAATTAACTCAGAAACAAAGTAAAAAGGGATATGTGGGTTTGTGCATGCTTATGCAATAGTTAAACCTAAGACCCAAGGTAAGAAGTATTACTACTACTACTACTACTAATGGGAATAAAAGTTAGTTCTGCATGCAGAACCGTAGTGCACCAAACATATATGAGACATAAGCTTACATGAAAAAAATTTGCTATATTAATAAAACAGGGGCTAGGTTTTTAATATTCTCACTAATGATGATTTTATTATTGTTATTCTCTTTCCCTTGCACAATGAGTATCAGTTCATTGGGGGGGGGGGGGGGTACTAAATAATGTCATATTTCCATTTTCCCAAAGAATTCAAGCTAAGAGAACTATTCTTTAAAAAAAAAAAAAATTAATCTCCTCTCAAAGTTCACCAGCTTTTCCTGAACTGGATTTTCTCAAATTGATCTCTATCCTACTTCACACCTTATCATCAATAGCACTTGTGACTATCCTAATCCCTATTCCTAATGATACAAATTCACCAGTTTCTACACCCACTGATCTGTGCTGATATTGCTAAAATCTATAAAATTCATGTTGCCAAAGCACAACATTTGACAACTTAAATGTTCAAATAAACGGAGATGTGCTAATGAAATTATGAGATATCTACTAACATGAGTTGAACCTTAAAATATATATATTTTTCAGAGAGGAAGGGAGAGGGAGAGAGATAGAAACATCAATGATGAGAGAGTAACATTGATTGGCTGCCTCCTGCACAACCCCTACTAGGGATGAGCACAACCTGGGCATGGGCCCTTGACCAGAATTGAACCCAGGACCTTTCAGTCTGCACGCTGATGCTCTATCCACTGAGCAAAACTGGCTAGAGCAAAACTTTTAATTTAAAAAAAAAAAAAAAAATATATATATATATATATATATATATATATATATATATATATATATATATATTTTTAGAGAAAGGAAGAGAGAGGGATAGAGAGTTAGAAACATTGATGAGAGAGAATCATCGATCAGCTGCCTCTTGCACACCCCCTACTGGGGATGTGACCGCAACCAAGGTACATGCCCTTGACTGGAATCGAACCCGGGACCTTTCAGTCTATAGGCCGACGCTCTAGTCTATCCACTGAGCCAAACCAGTTTCAGCAAAATTTTTAATTTTTAACAAATATCAAAAAACTATGGTTAGGATATATTTTATTAGTTGAAATTTATAGTCCTTGCTCAGTTGGTAATCAACTTAATAAAACTGTAAGGATAATCAACATCCAGTATGAAATGTAAACATAGGTATAAAATCTGAATTTTATTCCTTTAAAAATTACATATAATCTGTTTAAGAATTTTATTTTTAAAATATATTTTATTGATTTTTTTAAAATATATTTTATTGACTCTCTCTCATTGATGAGAATCATCGATCAGCTGCCTCTTGCACATCCACTACTGGAGATGTGCCCGCAACCAAGGTACATGCCCTTGTTGGGAATTGAACCTGGGACCTTTCAGTCCGTAGGCTGACACTCTATCCACTGAGCCAAACCAGTTAGGGGAAACTTTTAATTTTTAACAAATATAAAAAAACTATGGCTAGGATATATTTTATTAGTTGAAATTTATAGTCCTTGCTCAGTTGGTAATCAACTTAATAAAACTGTAAGGATAATCATCATCCAGTATGAAATATAAACATAGGTACAAAATCTGATTTTTTTTTCCTTTAAAATTTACATATAATCTGTTTAAGAATTTTATTTTATTTTTGAAATATATTTTATTGATTTTTTACAGAGAGGAAGAGAGAGGGAGAGAGTTAGAAACATTGATGAGAGAGAATAATCGATCAGCTGCCTCTTGCACACCCCTACTGGGGATGTGCCCACAACCAAGGTACATGCCCTTGCCCAGAATCGAACCTGGGACTTTTCAGTCCGCAGGCCTATGCTCTATCCACTGAGCCAAGCCGATTTCGGCCTGTTTAAGAATTTTAAAAGACCATAGGGTTTTAGGACTGGAAATAACCCTTATAAGATACTTGGATTTCTTTGACTGTATAATGAGTGATTTCTAGCTGCAGGTGGGATGGGCAATGACAAACAAGTAACCTCAAAATGGAGACAAATGACCAAGTTCCTTAATTAGTTCTTCAGTTGCCATAACCAAAATAAGCATTATGAGCAATTCAAAGTAATTAAAATGATTTGAGCAGTGTGCTACCCAAAAAGATCTGTGATCTACAACTGGAAATGACATACCCTATCATTCACAGCCCTGATCAGAAAGTACCATTCAGCAAACAAATCTTCACTGCTCACCCCAAAAGGACCCATAACTTTGAAAAACACAATCTTAGAACTCCCTTTGTCTTTTCTTGCCTTGGCTAATATCATTCTCTTCCTTTATCTTCCTTTTACCTAGTCTCAAAGCCAGCTCAGCTAGCCAGTGATGCCTTCCTGCCCACTTCGGTAGTCTGGCTTGATTCATCTTTCTTAGGAATTTCTGGTCAGGCTAGTAGGGAGCCACTGAAAGCTTTCATTAGAGGAGTCTGAGAAAATAAAGTCTGTATTTCAGGCAGCTGCATCATGTCTGCATGTTGCCTTGACTCTACATAGTGACAAAGGACAGAATAGCATGATTTAAAAAAGGTATGCTGTCTGACATTTTCCAGACAAAAATACTAATAGAACTTCATGATTAACTGTACATGAAGATAAAGGAAATCAGTAGTAGCTAATTACAAATACCTGTTATCCTTTTTCTCCTTTCATAATTTCCTGATTTACCAATATACATTTTAAGGCTGATGACACCTTCCCCACTAAATCAACTAGATAAGTGGCATTTGGTAGAGCCTGATTATTTCACATTATGATCTCATAATTTTAATGAATTTTTGATTAAGTACTATTCTCTTTACTGCTGACAAGGTACCTGAGATGTTAATTGTAGGGGGAAGACACTTATTCAGCCCAGGAGGAAACAAATGTGATTATATCTGACACTTAACAGTCTCTAGTCGCTTTCCTTCTCTAATAGATATGGCCTTTTAATTTAAAATAGTGATCACAGCAATCAATGCCCTCCTTTATATTCCTGCATACAATTTATCCAGTCTTATTTTCTTGCTTTAGAAACTACAAAAAAAAGTTACAAATTACCACTCGTAGTTACCAATACAACTTTCCATATAATTCAACCATTAAAATTTTATGTCTAGAAAGCAAACAAAAATATATCTACCTCTTTACTATTATCTGGAGTCTCTCCTTGAATTAAGCATTACAATAATGAGACCAATATACAAGCTATTTACCAAAATAAAAAAGAAACTTTCCTACTATTTTACTGCATCCCCAATCTCGAGAAAATACTATACTAGTAAGAAGTTTCCTTTCATTAGATCAGCAATTCTCAATAGGTTCCATGCCTTAAAGACAGGGATCTGCAAACTTTTTCTCTAGAGGGCCATAGAGTAAATGTCTTGGGCTTTGTGGGCCAGTTACAGTCTGCGGTCTCTGTCACATACTCTATCACAAATGTAAAAAACTATTTTTAGCTTATAGGCTACACACAAGCAGGCTGGAGTCAGGATTTAGCTACGGTTTGCTGTCTGGTGCTCTAAGGAATCCACTGTATATAATATATAAACCTCTCCAGTGCTCCTAGAATGGTCTTAGTTGTGCCTTTTTTGGGAGGATTGAGAAAAAAATTAATTCAAATCATTTTCTCTGTTTTGTGGTTAAGATGAAAATTGTGGTTGAGAAAGGGTTGCATTAAATTAACAAAGCTCAAAAAATGCTTCTGGACAAAAATGATATTATGTAAAAAATACTAGCTTTCAAAAATTTACTAGGAAGAAGTTAAAATCCAAAATTCCAGGGAACTGTCATTTTTATCTAAAGCATAAATCAAATGTTATAGCTTCACTGCCTCTTAGTAGAAAATTAATTACACGTAATAGAAAAGTAATTACACATTTATTGCCTCAGTATAAAATTAATTACATCTAATTCAAACCTTGCTCGGAATGGATACCTGATCATTTTTACATAGAGTCACGTGTGCCTTATCTTTTGTAAATATCAGCACAGTCTAGACACCTTAGAGAAATCCTCAAGGCTTAGTTTTAGAGTTTAAGGGTTAGCTAAACAATCTTCTCACTTTACACTTTAGGAGATGTATGCAGGCATTATTTCATAGTACAGAGCAACAGAGCACACTACATGCTGCATTCTAGTAGTTAGGAGAAAACAAGTTAGTGGCCTACCAGAAAAAATAACTAAATTCTCAAGCTCTTGGCCATATTAAATAATATTATTATTTCACAATAAACTGATCATCTTTTCAGTTAAACGAGTTTTTTTTTATTATCCAAAGCCGTGCTTCATCTTTCATTCATAAACAAACATTATAACTGTCATCAAAATTACACAAAGAGTAATCAAATTAAAACACTTTTAAGTTATACAAGTTCACCCTCCCAAATAATACAGGCATGTGAATGGACGACAGAAGAGAGCTATCTCTATCTAGAAATGTGGGCAGGGGGCTGTAATCCCTGAGCAGAAAAACAACGCTTGTTTTTTAAGTGTGAAGACATTTATATCTTTTAAATTGTTGAAAAGTCAAAAGCCAACAACAGAATTAATACAGTATTTAGTATCCATAAGTGTTATTGGAAAAAAGTAATTGGATAACATACCACTTAGAATTCTCTCAGCCAAGACATAAATCAAATAGTGCTAAACAGTCATTAAGCAAACTTATTTTAAAATAAATCTGAGATACTGCTCAGCCTTCAAGGCTCCAAAGAACTGTTTTAATAATTTCCTGAGAGAGAATTTCAAGGCCAGAACCTACTGGAAAAGTAAAAATAATAATAAGTCCAGTCATATGGAAGAACAATTCCTTCTCTTTAACCTCCCTCCCCCAATAACAGTCTAAATTAGCCAAATATAATACAGTGATAATCGGGCATTTTGCCTTGTTAATGAAAGTATTCCTTTTGCCTACAGAGAAAAAAAAAGCCACCCAAAATGACTCCAAGCATCCAGAAACAATTTATTGGCCCAGTACACATGCCACCAAAATTGCACATCTTAAACAGAAAAGCAGCTGAAATCACCATTCCTATGATATCAGCTTTCCCCTGGTCTTTCACAAGCTTTCTCTCAACCAAATATACTCTTATAGACATTTTCTTGCCATACCAAAGCAATTCTGTACGCATAATTCTTATCACAGAAGTCATAAGCAAGAAGAAAGAAATGAATTACTATTACCTCCCCAATTTCCTTTTCTGTTAGCTTTTCCTCCTCTCTGCAGAAAGTAAAGAAATTTCCCATTCTAAAAAAATAGAATTCTCAAATCTTTAAAGCAAAAGACTACTTTTCTCCTTCCTTGGAAATACTGTCTTTCTCTTCTTCCAGAGTCCAACACCTTTTACCTCACCAATATTTTCTGTAATCCTCTGGTATCATGAAACTCTACCTTCCCTAAGCAGGTTTACACTGCAGCCTCCAAAATGATGCCTAAACCTCACCAGATAAAAGATCCATAGCAACAGCAGGAATAGTTTTTTTCACTTGCTATTACCAGAAATCACAGTCCCAAAAGATGACCATGGAGGTGTCACTTATGTGACAACCTGGAAATTGACTCATTGTTTAACTACTCAAATCCACGTTTTCATTATGTGTGTCCTTTGGGAAGCCAGTGACACAGTAAAAAAGATCTTTCACTGACAGTCACCATTTTTTTTCATAAAGACATAGTTGTTTTTTTGTTTTTGTTTTTTTTAAGAGCAGCTCTCTGGATATAAGATTTCATCACTGTAAGAGAATCTAATTCCCCATCCCTTCCATAATCTATCATCTTAGAATACACAGTATGACACACCTATGACAATATTAGCTTTAAAATAAGAGCTTAGACAATGATCACAAATTTCTGTTAACTACAAGTCATTTATGTAATACCTATATACCACTGATTATACTAACAGGTAAACTGATTTATATTTATCAAAAACAGCTCCTTTGTTGTGATGATACCCTGTAAGGCTAACTGTATGTGAGAAATTAAGCAGAAAATTGAGAATCTTGAAAAAATAATTCTACATAATGTTCAATTAAATTCTAATTCACTAAAATAGCTCAACAGTGTCATTTAATTTTATTAAAAGTAATTTCCCATTATCTGCATTCTGTATAGAGTAAGAATGATATGAGTCCATTTTTTCAAGAACAACAATAATTTAAATATTAAAAGCAGAAAGAACTAGCCATGATAAAAATGCAACATGTATAAAACCCTGTTAACCCTATTACATATTTAGACTGAGGTACATATAAATATATGTATTTACATTAGAGTAAATATTCCTAAAAAGGGTAAAGAATCCTACATATTTCTATCTAATAAAATATATTTAGCAAATCCATAATTTTTACTGAGTGCATAATTTTTACTGAATTCTCATTATATAAAGACCTTCTTAAATGACATTGTCAAATTATAATTTTCTGCTTCTTGAACTTAGTGATCATCTTATATTTTAGCCATTTTTAGTACTATAATTCACTTTTCTACTTTAAAAAAAGAATTATGTCTAAAATTGGTAGAAGGGATCAAAACTCTATAGGCAAATGTTGAGCCTTATTTTCTTGAACAGATTAAAAGTGTTTTCAGACATAAAATATATTTCATGTATTGTACAATATACAGTTGACTCTTGAACAACAAGTAGTTTGAACTGGGCTGGTCCATTTATATGTATATTATTTAATAAATATACACTCTGCCCTCTGTATCCATGGAATCAACCCATGGCGGATGCAAAACAGTATTTTCCATCCACAGTTGAGAATCTTCAGATGTGAAGGACTGACTATATGCAATCTGAATGCACTGTTCGACACCATTTTATATAAGAGCCCTGAGCACCTGAGGATTTGGGTATCTGTATGGGAGGTTCTGAAAACAATCCCTCATACATACCAAGGGATGACTGAAGTTAGTTTTTTGGGTGTCAACAGGTATACTCAGACTTTTGACTGATCAGGATTCAGTTCTCCTAACTCCCATGTTGTTCAAGGGTCAACTGTATATTTTGTGTGCATATATACACACACCCATCAATTTCCTTTAAAAAAACTTAATCTACCACTCAGAATAATGAAAAAAAAGTAACCTGTAAAACAAACAGCTACCACATAAGAGATGAGAGGTATTAGGTAAACATATCAGAATTTTTACACTTGAACAAATTGTATTCTCTAAAGTTTCCCAGGGACTCAAGGGATTTATTCTAATGATAATTAAATATTCTTTAAAATGTAGAGGTACATTTCTGCACATGCTTTTGATCACCCTCATTTGTGGCAAACTTTGATTAGGAGGGTTAATTTTGTTTTAATGGTTGTGTGTTCATTTTAGAAATTGGAAGTGACTTAGGTCCAAGACTGATGAATGAGGTGTGTAATCAAGTTTGTTCACATTGTTAGGTGTTGGCAAACACATTAAATAGTCCCTATTTGCTTCTCTCATTTCCAGTCCTAATCCTTTGTTTTAACTAAGCTCTGAGCTCTTCTGCATGGTACTTGTTGGAAAACAGTAATTCATTAATCTGATAGGTACGGAGAATATTTTAGAGAGCTGAAGCTGGAGTCAAAAAGCTCATTTAGGAAGTGGCTTGATATTTCCTTATTGATTCAGAAGTAACTTCCTTTCACCTCCAGGAATTTACATATGTAAACACAAGTTTCCAAAGTTTTCACTGTGAATGGGTAGTTTTCACATAATAGCAGTCCAGGGTTATTAAGTCCAGGACTTGGATAGGGGAAGGGCGAGTAACAGCGTGAGGAAAAGGAATTATAAATAATAAAAATTGGCTATATGTCAAAATTGGGGGGGAAAAGTCTTAAAAATATCTACATTTAGGGGCAATATTGCAATTTACTGGAATATATGATACTGGCATTTTATTTTACTGGCATTTTGTTAGCCAAATTGCATTTTTATAACTCGAAGACCAAATAGATTTCATGTTCTTTTTTTAAAAATATATTTTATTGATTTTTTACAGAGAGGAAGGGAGAGAGATAGAGAGCTAGAAACGCCGATGAGAGAGGAACATCGACCAGCTGCCTCCTGCACACCCCCTACCGGGGATGTGCCCGCAACCAATGTACATGCCCTTGACCGGAATCGAACCTGGGATATTTCAGTCCACAGACTGACGCTCTACCGCTGAGCCAAACCGGTTTCGGCGATTTCATGTTCTTAATAAAACTGTTTTTCATTTGAAGATAGGAGCATTTACTAAGTGTTCAAGCCTACCTGGATCAAAGAAACAGAAGTTGATGGGTGACCGAGATTTTGGAAGTTGCAGAATTTAACACAATGTTGAGTTTGGCCTCTTAGAATGATAATTGGAAAGCATGTTATGTTACATTATTTATTTATCTATTTATTTTAGAGAGAGTGGCAGGGAGGGCCAATGGTCTAGCCACTGAGAAACATGAGCTAGAGCAAAAATCATGTTATTTTAATTCTTCACAATTTCATCTATTTATTTCAGTGGTCGGCAAACTCATTAATCAACAGAGACAAATATCAACAGTACAATGGTTGAAATTTCTTTTGAGAGCCAAAATTTTTAAACTTAAACTTCTTCTAATGCCACTTCTTCAAAATAGACTCATCCAGGCTGTGGTATTTTGTGGAAGAGCCACACTCAAGGGGCCGCATGTGGCTCATAAGCCACAGTTTGCCGACCACCGATCTATTTCCATGCAGCACCTCCAATATCGATCTTCACTCTTGAACAAACCTGTAACTAATTACTTCTGCTGGGATTTGTGGCCAGCACTTAAAAGTCAACATTTCTAGAAATGAACTAATTTTCTTTGAAATTCAGCCATGTCTTTGAGTCTTTACTCTCCATTTATATTTCTTCCCTTTCCATATGGAATTAGTAACCATGGTCTGTTAGTCTTCCTTCAGTGGTGCTCAGAGCGATCCTCAGACCAGCAGAACATCTGGGAACTCATAAGATATGCAAATTCAAGATCCAACTTCAAACCTATTGAACCAGAAGTTCCAGAACTGAGGCCTGACAATCTTTGTTTTAACAAACCCTCTAGGTGGTTCTTGTGGATGCTCAGGTTTGTCCATCACTGCCCTACATCAAATCCTTATTTCTATAGCCTGAGCCATTACAATATTTGCATAGTATATATAGCCTTCCACTTCTCTAACCCAGCCTGCTGGGTTAGAAGCCTAATGCAATCTCCAAAAACAAACAAAAAAACACATTGCTCTCATCAGTTTACTTTCTTGCTGAAAACAAAAAAACAAAAAACAAACCTCCTTGTTGTAGACAGGATTTAAAAAACTATTTGGTATCCAAGGCCTTTTACAATTTAGTCCTATCCATTCATGGCAATAAGCACCTACCTCAAACCTCTGTTATAGAAAGAACCTTGTGTGTGCCTCTTTGTCCTTTTCTCTTGTCTATCTCCCATTCTCCTTGAAGGGTCTGTTGAAGGCTGCCCTGCCTAGAAGCAATGTAGTGAAGTGATGTAAAGTAGGGGTGTCGAACTCAATCAGAGAAGGGGCCAAAATCTAAAATCCAGCCTAAATCGCGGGCCGAATGGTTTACTGAACAGTCATAAACTGTCATTGTGATGGAAACGCAGCGGAGTGCAGTGATGACAGCGCGGTGCGGGCCACATTGCAAGGCCTGGCGGGACGGATTTGGCCCGCGGGCCTTGTGTTTGACACATGTGATGTAAAGCATGAATACCTAGCAGAAAGGTACTCCGTAAATGAGAGCTCTTTTCCTTAGTACAGTCTTCCTTGGAATGCTTCTATGGCAGTTTCAATCCTATTTGGAATTCATCACTATTGCTCTGTGTTCTTAGATTTCTATATGTACCCATGTCAAGTTTCTCCAGTCTCTCTCTATAAAAAACAAACATGCAAAGTGTCCACTCTAGTGTTTGACTGTGAAACAGGGAGTTTGATTGCTTGCTATAATGTGTGCTGACTACCAGAGGGTGGTGTGGAATAAAGGAAGGCCCCTGCCAGCAGCCAGTAGTCAGGGAAGGGAGGCCCCAGCTGGCATCCAGAAGGCCCTGATTGCCAGCCAGGCCTTGGGACCCTACCTGTGCACATTTTTTTTTCACCAGGCCTCTAGTTATAGTATAAACTTCTTGAGTTTAGGTACTTTTATATTTTTTGCATCTCAAATACAGACATCGAGCACCTCATCCTATACAAATTAGACCTCTACACTTTGTTGCAAATATTTTTCTAGTTTAAATCACACCATTATTTTATGCAGACTAAGCGTGAAAAACATTAAACCTGGATCACCAGTGCAGCCTGGGAAAGTCAATATATTACTACTTACTGACAGGCACATAGGAAGGCTCAGAGTTAAACTAAAACAAAGGATTTGAACTAAAACTAGAGAAGCAAATAGGACCCTAATTAATGGGTTTGCTAACTGTCCTTCCCATGAGGTCAGTATTAAAAAGCATACATTTGAAATATGCTTCTTTCCCTAAAGCTGCCAGGCACACTAACTATGCCCCCTTAACCACAGAGGTCAAAGTTGTATTTTCTTTCACCATACTTAGTAGCATATGTGCATGGTTTGCTGATTGGTTTCTTTTGTGCTTCTGCTTAAATTTAAGACTGGCGGCAGGAAATTGAGACCAGAGAGCTGAGAAACTTTACTAGCTTCAGTGGGCAGACATAATCACGAGGCAGAGGCTTTGGGAGGAAATTATGACTATAATTCCTATTGGCTCAGCTTCCACCAAATTTATTGCATTAATAACAACTTATGCCCCACCTGATTATCTATGTTACCCATCCCTTCCTTATCACCCACTATTGTGCTATTTATACTATTCTGCATCAACAAATTAAATCCCAGTTTGATATAATATACTGTAAAATGATATGTCCAAAGCCAATGGCTTAATAGAAAGCTGGGGGAGGGGATAAAAGGGCACTACCACGTGACTCAAAAAATGCATTTTCAAAGAAAAATCTGGATGTGTCTAGATGTTCTTGAAGTATTTCTTCCACCAAAAATTCACTCCTAGGATTGTGTTACTAGGCACTCTTGAAACCTGGTAGAGTAACTCACTAGTGTCCTTAGAAATTCCCTAACACATCAAGTGTGATATGGATGTTGTATCCAAGAAAACCTCATTAATTTGGTAGTGGTAAGCTGTTTCTATAATTCAAAGCAACTGTTATTCTTTAGCAAGACACTCTATTGTTCTATAATAAACAAATTGAAAAGTACAATGATGGTGAATTTGAATCCATACTTTTTTTCAGTCATTTGAGTTTAAACTAATAGAGTTTTACATATTTATTTTTCTTACTGTTTTTAAACAGATGAAAAGGGCTTGAGAAAAAAAATCACTAAGAACACAATCTCTGTACAAGTATCACACAAAAAAAGGTTGAAAAGTTTTTCAGTAAACCTTTTTTTCATAAGAAAAAGACAAAAACATAATTTTTTGGATTTCCTTAACAGCACATTTTTAAAATTACTTGACCAGAAAGAAGTGGACACTTAAATATAAAATTGGAATATTTTCAACTCTTTCATCTGAACTGTCTACAATTTTGCTTACTCTAGTTCAAAAGAAGAATGAACCATAATTTTGCTAGAATATCCAGAGCTATGTCAGACCAATAGGCTAATCTGATTTTTTAGGACATGGATCATTCTAATCCATGACCATATGATAAATGAAGGAAAGGAAAGCCCAGTAGGATGCTATTAGGAAAATGCTGAAACAAGTCCATAAAAGGTTGAGTGGGAGGGTACCTCTATCTCCAGTGAGGTAAATGCTGGTGAGGGGGGAGGAGGGGAAGAGGTAAGAATAGAGAAGAAAAACAAGATTTCCTTTGTACTAGGTTTCCTAGTTTCTTTGAATGTGCAAGTCAGGTGATCCACATATAATCATATAATTCCTCAATTATATAAAATTTTAGGAAGGGGCAACAAAGCGAATGGTGGATAGAGTTGGCCATCAATTTGATATTTTGTTTTTTAATCCATATTTGAAGGCCTTTTCCTATTAGAAAAGTATTGCTGCGAGGAATTTCATAGTATTGTTGAGAAGAATTAGTTGATATCTTTTGAAAATGTTTGATTTCTATAAGCATTAATTCAAAGATGTTGTTCCTACCACCTAACACCTTAGTCTAAAATGGCAAGCAACCATATGAGAAATGTACTTCAGATGCAGTAAAAATGTTATTTGTGTATATTTTATTGACAAGGGGCCCAGTACACGAAATTTGTGCACAGGGGGGACCCCAGTCCCTCAGCCCAGCCTGACCCCTCTCACATACTGGGAACCCTCAGGGAATGTCCTAGTGATGGCTTAAACCTGCTCCCTTTATGGGAGGTGACTGGGCTGGTCTGGGGAAGGCACCAGCCCCACTGCTGCAGCCACTGCCAGTCACCACAACCACCAAGGTCTTTTAATCAACACAGACTCCAGTCCCTTCACCATGAAAAAATGACAGCTTTCTTTAGGCATTTTCAAAATGTGTCTTTCATAGGATATGACATTTCTTTCTTTCTTTTTTTAATCTTCACCTGAGGATATATTTTCATTGATTTTTAGAGAATGTGGAAGAGAAAGGGAGAGACAGAGAACAACATCAAAGTGAGAGGAACACTTTGACTGGTTGACTCCTGCATGAGACCTGACCTGGGTCCCAGCCAGGGAGGAGCCTGCAACCTAGGTACATGCCCTTGATCAAAATCAAACCCAGATCCTGCTGTCAGCAGGCCAACACATTATTCACTGAGCCAACCCGGCTAGGGCAGGACATGACATTTCTTAGCCCCCCAGCAGTGGACCTTTGTTTTTTTTTTCTCCAGGAGTGTGGTGGAAAAACCCTGGATCACATTTTTGGATTCTTATACCCAAGTTACTAAGAATATTACTAGTGGCATACAGGGAGCTTAGCCAATGAGCAGTCAGAAAAGGTACATAGATCAAGTGGGTTAGAAACTCAGTTCACACCAATCTCAGGCTCTGCCCCTACTCAGGTCTAAAGCCTCGGGGCCTGGGCAGGTGCCCTCCAGCTCCCTCCAATTGCCGGCTCCATCCCTGCCCAGGCCTAAAGCTTCTGCGCCCTCCCTCTCCCCAGATCCCTCCAATCACTGGCTCCCTCTCCCTCCAATCACTGGCTCCCTCTCCCCCATCTCTGGCTCCCTCTCCTTCCTATGGCTGACTCCCGCTCACTCTGATGGCTGGCTCCCTTTTGCTCCAATCCCTGGCTCCCCTCTCGCTCTGATCGCTGGCTCCCCCTCGCTCCAATGGCTGGCTTCTTTTCCCTCTGATCACTGGCCTGGGGCCCGGGTCCCCCAGCTCCTTCAGATGGCCAGCTCTGACCCTGCCCCCTTGGCTCCAATCACAGGCTTGGCCCTGCCCAGGAGCCCCCTGGCTCAGGCCCTTCCCAGGCTGCTCAGGGCCCAAGCTGGTCCTACCTTGGAGTGATCTGGGTGCCAAGGATGTTCCTGGATGGAGGCTTCTGGGCATCTAAGTATGCAAATTAGCCACCATCTTTGTTGGGTTAATTTGCATACTCACTCTGATTGGCTGTGGGTGTAACGAAGGTATGGTCAATTTACATGTTTGTCTATTATTAGGTAAGATTTCTTTGTTCTTTTAAAAAGGAGTTGTCACATGGCATTCCTCCAGAGACACATTGTTTTATATGTTCCTGTAGTAGAAATTTTTTGAGACAGTGATGAAAAATGAAAAGGAGTTTGTTGCATCACACTTAATATTGGTGTTAATTTTTGTTCTCCTAATCCCATTTTCTAGCAACAAGTAAAACTACCACTCTTACAAAAAACATCATTCAGTCAAAAACTATCATCAATCTGTCCAAAATTTACTATTAGATTTCCTTTTTTAAAGGCATTATTCCCTGTAAAATATGAACATCCATGGGAGAAGTCATACACTAAGTCATTAATCAAAAACAACTTACTATGAACAAAATTTATCAGACTCTGCTAATGTGACAGCTGGAGAGAAATGTACTTTCTTTTTTTATTTGTTTGTTTTGGAGGGGTGGAAACAGAGGGCAGGTACAAAAGGTTCTTTTTCTCCCAAAGGCAGAAATTTGTCTGAAATCAGCCTTAGTTACAGAAAGCAATGAGGCTTCTTATTCCCTCAAAGGCCTTGGAAGGTAAGGGAATGAGAGCTTTAGTGTGAATAGTTGGTTATTTACAAGTATATTTTCTTAGATATAATACATATAATACATTTAAATCATTTTAATAAGTAGAAAAAAATCTACATTGTGTACATATAAACTAGCTTTTATGAACTACAATAATTTAAACATCACACAATATGTATACTTAAAGAAACAGAATGGTAAAAAGTTAGAAAAGTCTAATCTATACTGCACTCAGCCAATTACATATAATTCATACTTAATGGTATAAAATGGTAAAATATGTGGTCCTTGCCTTTAAGAAATGTACAACCTAGTTTGGAGGACAAGTATCTTACCTAATAATAGAAGACAAACATGTAAACTGACCGTACCTTTGCTACACTCATAGCCAATCAGAGTGACTCTGCAAATTAACCCAAATAAGATGGCGGTTAATTTGCATACATAGGCTTCCGGCGCCTGTGTCCCAGGTACATACTGGCACCCAGGTCATTGTGAGGTAAGGCCTGGGAAGGAGCAGACCCCCTCCAATGATCCATCTCAGGGAGCAGGAGCGGACCCCTGTGATCAATCGCAGGGAGCTGGGCGTCTGCTTTCGGCTCGGGCAGGAGCGGACCCCCTGCAATCAATTTCAGGGAGCTGGGGCTCTGCTCCTGCCCAAGTAGCTTTCAGCCTGGGCAGGGGCGAAGCCAGTGATCAGAGGGACCTGAAGGGCCCCTGCCCAGGCCTAAAGCTTCAGCCAGAGGCTTTACGCCTCAGCAGGGCCCAGCCCATGATTGGTGTGAACTATAGAGGAAACATCTTTTGTGACTGCACATTGGCTAAGCTTCCTGTATGCCACTGGTAATATTCTTAGTAACTTGGGTAATAAGAATCCAAAAAGGTGATCTAGGGTTTTTCCACCACACTTCTGGAGAAAAAACTGAAGGTCTGCTGTTGGAGGGCTAAGAAATATCATATCCTGCCCTAGCTAGTTTGGCTCAGTGGATAATGCCTAGGCTTGCCAACCACAGGGTCCAGATTTGATTCTGATTAAGGGCATGTACCTAGGTTGCAGGCTCCTCCCTGGTTGGGGCCCAGATCAGGGCTCATGCAGGAGTCAACCAGTCAAAGCGTTCCTCTCACTTTGATGTTGCTCTCTGTCTTTCCCTTTCTCTTCCACATACTCTAAAAGTCAATGGAAACATATCCTCAGGTGAGGAGAGAGAGGGAGAGAGAGAGAGAGAGAGAGAGAGAGAGAGAGAGAGAGAGAGAGAGAGAGAGAGAGAAGTAGAGAGGGAGGGAGGGAGGGAGGGAGGGAGGGAGGGAGGGAGGGAGGGAGGAAGGAAGGAAGGAAGGAAGGAAGGAAGGAAGGAAGGAAGGAAGGAAGGAAGGAAGAAAGAAAGAAAGAAAGAAAGAAAGAAATGCATATCTTATGAAAGACACATCTTGAAAATGCCTAAAAAAAATTGTCATTTTTTCTTGGTGAAGGGACTGCAGTCCGTGTTGATGAAAACACCTTGGTGGTTGCGGTGACTGGCAGTGGCTGCCCCAGCGGGGTGATGGGACTGGTGCCTTCCCTTGATCAGCCAGGTTGCCTCCCACAAAAGGAGGCCAGACTGCTGTCAATAGGATATCCCCTGAGGGCTCCCAGTATGTGAGAGGTATGTGAGAGGGGGCAGTTTGGCTGAGGGACACCCCAACCCCCAGCGCACAAATTTCGTGCACTGGGCCCCTAGTAACATATATAATTAGAAAAAATCTAAGGCAGCATATAAATCAAGGACTGAGTTTTTTGCTACTGTCAATAGATAAAATAAGTGCTTGAAAATGAAAGAGATTTTGGTAGTCTGGAACATTTAGAGAACGTTCATGGAGAAAGTAAGTTGGAGACCCTGAATATCAGGTAGGATTTGGTCAGTCAGTAACTACAGAACTATAACTGGCATGGTAGAATAAAAGGGATTTCTTATTGAAAAGTAGTGATAACTAAGTTTATATCTGTAGCAAGGAGCTGGATAACAGAAAGTCTGGAAAGTTGAGCAGAGGATTTGTGCCTGGTGATGGTATTGGCATGTGTATGGTGTGCGGAGGGGTAGTGGATTTCAAAAAAATGTGGGTTATCACACAAAAGATAGATAAGATTGCTTTGCAAGAGTAACTGTCCATATACATCATACACATTTTATAAAGGAGCTCAAAATATATTCTACAGATGATAGTTAATTCATCTTAATAACATTTCATTGAGGCAAAGAAAATTTAGCTTTTATTATTCCTCATTTCATAAATAATTTGTTCAAGGTCACTAAATAAATGACAGCCAGAATAAAAAACACAGTATCACAATGTTCAATGTTTCTTAAGCACCTTCTAAATAATATTCTCTTATTTTCTATGACTCAAGCAAGAGAAGTAGATGATGGACATTTGTTGTCAAGTGCCATTTCTAGACCCTCTTTAGTGTTCAAGGCACGTGTCCTACCACACCCAATTACTGTTTACTCTTTCTGTAGCCTCTAGTCCCCTGACACCATATTTTCTAACCACTCCCAACTTTCCCAGGTAACAGTTGTCTTGTATTATTCTGTCTCAGATGTCTTCTGTCATTATCATTAGCGTACTCAACATTTCTGTATCAACTGCTCACCAATAGGACAATAGTTTGAGTTTAATCAATGCCAGGCAATGCTTTCTACTTTCACCTCAAATTGCAAAACTTATTATTATTACCTTCAGAAGGTACAAGGGAGGTTAGAACTTCACATGCTGGCCAAGACCAGTTTGGCTCAGTGGTAGAGCATTGGCCTGCGGACTGAAGGGTCCCGGGTTTGATTCCGGTCAAGGGCATGTACCTTGGTTGCGGGCATATCCCCAGTAGGGGTTATGCAAGAGGCAGCTGATCGATGACTCTCTCTCATCGATGTTTCTAACTCTCTATCTCTCTCCCTTCCTCTCTGTACAAAATCAATAAAAATATATTAAAAAAAAAACTTCACATGCTAGATTCTGGCACCAAATCCAAATCCTTTTCTCCAATTTAGGCTTCATGATGAGAGTAAAATGTTAAGGAATCCCCTCAGTTAAGTCCTTCTGGATCCTGACACATTTTCTCTTCCTCCCATGCACCTTAAAGTCACTGATCCTTTCCTTATAAGCTGATCCTTCACCTATACTTTCTATCTCATGAGGGCCCTCACTTAAACATATTCTCTGTCATTATGACCTTCTCCCTCCTGGTAGCTCATATTCTTCAATTTCAAGAAAAGAGACTGGCATATAGTAAGTGCTTAGTAAATGTGTGATAAATAACGAAAGCATCAAACCTTCATTTTCAAGTATTTGCTGAACAATTTTTAAAAACAGCTTAATTGAGGCATATTGATATACAAAAATGTATAATTTAATGTATACAATTTGATGATTTTGGACATAAGAATTCGTGTGTGGAAACCATCACCACAAGCAAGATAATAAACATGTTCTACATTTTAACTTTGTCATCCCATTGTTACCTCAAACCTAACAGAAAAAAAATGAAGTAAAGCAACAAACCTATTTCCACACAAATATTTATTCTTTTATGATGTAAGACATGTTTTTCTTTGAAGTATTCAGTTATAAATCATACTTAAGTTGAAGATATGTCCCCTTAAACAGAAATCATTAACGTCCTACTAGATCTGGCTCTTCTCCATGACTTTCCAATTATTTAAGATATATCATAATTCTCCCAGTTACCCATATTAAATACTACAAAAGCTTATATTCCTCTTTCCTTAACTGGCTAATTGTTAAATCTGGTAATCTCTATTTTTTTTCTTCGTAATATTAGACGTATGGAAGGCAGTTAATTCAAGGCCCATTACATCTGAACAGATAATTATCCCACTGAAATAGCCTCAGTAGATCAAATGGCCTCAAATCTCTCAATTATCCTGATCATCAATTAATCCAATGTTGAGATTGCTCTTCCTATATACAACTTTGTTCACTGAGTCTCCCTTATTCAGAAATGTATAATGGCTATCCCAAAGGCCAAAAGCCTTTCTTAGAAGTCAAGAACTATTGTAATCTGGAGCCAATAAAAATTTTCCAATTTTACCTTCTATTATGTCTCTAGAGCAGTGTTTCCCAAAGTGTGGTATATGTACCCCCAGGGGTATGGGAAGAATTTGGTGGGGGTACGCGTTGCACCAGAGTTTGGTGGGGATATGCACTGCACCGTGCTTAGCTGCGTCTAATTCTACGTTCTCATGATTACAAGGGGTACTCAGAGTCACGAAAATTATAGAAGGGGTACAAATATGTCAAAGTCTGGGAAACACGGCTCTAGAGGAATTCTTTATCATAGTCCATGTGATTTTTATCCCATTCTCAAAGACTGTGTGCACACCCACATTTAGCAGGTGTGCCCTTCCTTGTCTACACACATTTTCTCAGAATTTTTCTCTGCTTGGAAGTACTTTCTCCAATATAGATCCTAACAACAATCCTTTGGGGTTAGTTTATCATCTGTAAATCTTCAACACTTCCACTCAGAAAATTCTATTATAGAGTATTACATATTTTACATTAGTTGATATTTCATGTGTTAGATTTAACTCCCTGACAACATTTTAAGATTTTTAAAGGTAGAGATCATTTAGTATATGTACTTATGTATCCTTCTCAGAGCCCAGTAACTAAGTTCACCAATGCAAGCCAATGTTTTCTACCTCTTAGACAGAAGTCTTCAATAAAGTGTTAAACCTCATTTCATCTCAAACCTCAAAGCTGAAACCATTCAAAAATAGTACCAATTTGATCATATTTAAGGATACATGAAAGCAAATTTTTAAATTCTTTAGCAAGAACTTAAAAAAATTATTTCACAAGAGACATAACATAAAGCACACCATAACAGCACTCCAATTCAACATTTAACTTTATTCTCCTACCTATATTTTATAAAATATTTAACAACCAGTTTAAAATACTTGGTCTTTAGAAATACCACTGCAGGTTCTAAAGGGAAATAACAAACTTAAGCATGATTTATAACGAAAAATTTCAAAGGAAAAAAACATGTTTTAAATCATTAAAGAGTAAATATTTCAGTGGAAAGAAACAGGTTTATTGATTCGTTTTTTTAAAGTTGTGCTATAAAAAGTTGTGCTTTAAATATTTTTCAAGAGTTTAGCTCCTGGTATGGAAAATTCCTTTAGTTATATACTAAAGAAGTAAGCACAAATTAAATACAAAAAAATTCATATCCTTGACATTTGGTGTAATGTGGCAAAAATGTTCATTACCACAATATTAAGAAATATCAACAATGAGTTTGAATAACTAATTCATAAGGAAGAGTTTAAACTGGACCAAATCCTGGATTTTCTTTCGTCACTCCAAGTTTCTTTTCTATTTTAAACTAGTGGCAACAGAAATTTCTTTGTTTGAAAGTCAGGAATGCTGGAAGTCTTAAGTGATAGAACAGGTAGCTCAGCTTTTACTTCACATCTCTCCTGGGGCAGGGGGTGAGGGAGAGAAAAACATTGTGGATAAAGTAATTTTGTTTTTATTTCTGGAAAAATCATTTTTTCCATCAATCTTCGCAATTCTCTAAAATAAACTGTTAAAAAGTTATAGGCCCGGCAACCACTTCATCCTGATTTGTGGAAATACTTACTATACATTAATTTCAAGAACACATGGTTAATCAGAGTTTGGTTTTTCTTTACTAGTCTAAAGGTCCAAAAGTTACTCCTAACTCTTTAACAAAACTCTAGGGGAATTTCAAAAGCTCATGATATATTTCTGCATCTCATCTGCAATATTTTTGAACAAAAGAATAGTAAAAGAAATCTAAGCTCAAGTCACACTGCATGCCGTTAAATTTATTTTTAGAGTACTGTACAATTTTAACTGTGGAAAACATTTGTGTTGCACCAAATGCTTAAAAACTACATATACAAGAAAATGGAAATAAGAAGTTCAGAATTCACCATTTTTATTAAGACGGAGAAAGTGACAAAAAATATTTCTCTCTTCTTTGCTAATATTGAGAGATTGCACTCACCAAATTAGGTTGAACAAAGTAATCACAACTTTGGGAAGGCATAAAGTGAAAGGTAGAATTTATCATTTAAAATACATGATTCATATTCTAAACAATTTTAATTAACATTTAGCAATTCCAGAGATAGGGAACTCAGATAATTCAACAAAGCTAGGAGCAGTAAGAAATACTGAATAGCAAGCAGTTCCTAAACCATATAAATCAAATAAAGACAAATCAAATAAGGACCAGAATCCATATAAATCAAATAAAGTTAAGACAAATGAAATAAACCCCAGAAACTGTTTTCTCTTTTAGTACACATACTTTTCCAGCACACAGAGTTTTTCACAATCAGGAACTTGGTAAAGGGGAGGCACTCACTCTGCTGACAAATACAAGCAGACTCTCCAGCACACAATGGAGAGAAAAGCTTGAAAACCCTCAGAGACCAACTTTACATCTGTAAAGATCTTTTCTCCACATAATGGAAAGAAGGGCACAGTGAGAAAATTTTCACACTTTCTTCCAAAACTGTAGTGTTGCAAACTACTAATTCACTTAATACAATCAAAGGCAGAACTGAATGAATGGGGTGTGGGGCAGGGCCCATGGGGGGAAGAGGAGGGAAGTGGGGGTGTCCTGAAAAGAAAAAAAAACTTGGGGAGGGGCATTTTGTAAAACTTGAATGGATTAACTTTTTTAGAAGCCCTAATATTTCTTATTTTCCCTTTTCTTCCTCTCTTTTTTTATTAAATACACACCGACTTCCTGGGACTCAACTTAGACTTGCTCTATACTTTATTCAGTTAAATAGCCTGGTGCTTAGGATACATTGGAGCCCTAAGATTAGATATATGGCTAACACAAATGGTTCTTTTTTTGGGGGGGGAGGGAGAGTATCTTAAAAAATAACTTTTTTTGTGACCATATATAATATGTGACAGATTGCTTAAAAATAGATGAATGTCATGCATCAACTAGCAGTAAATCGAGGCCCTAATGAAATATAAGCTATTTACTAATGAAAAAAAGTTTTTTGAACTTGGAAAAAGTTTGCTTTCACATTTTTAGAAGACAATGAGAGAATGAGGCTTAAGTGTTTTTAGTCTCTATTCATAAGTAGGTTGTGTAGGCTATGTGACAAAGGAAAAAATAAAACGTGAATGCTTAAAACTTAGTAGACTTGGATAACATTTAGTAGCTAGCTTGAAATGCACCGATTAAAAGCAGTACTAGCATAAAAAGTATGGCTATAGCTATTTCTTCTTTAATAAAATGAAAATATAATAAGAGGGCTGGGCAGATCTCCAGTAAGAAGTTGAGTCCCATTGCAACAGCCTCTTATCCAGTAACCACATGCAACAGTCATCTTGTGGGAAAGGCAGAGGAGGGGGCTAGAGAGTCATCTCCTAGTTGACTTTGATATGGGATCCCACATTTCTCACACTGAACTATGGGGTCAGGCCAGGTGGGGGAGCGAGTTACAACTTTGCCCTTAAGCTGCACCAAAAAGGGAAACGAAGTCACCTCGCGCTTCACTCAAAGCACACAGGAAGAGCCCAATTCAACGTCGCCGCCAACAACACCCTCTCGTCTCGCTCCGCCCCAAGTTGTATGTGTTGTGGGGGGAGGGAGGAGGCACAACTTGCTTCCTATCCCACAGATACAGAGGCACCTCCGTCTTACCCAAGTGAAGTTCTCCCTCCTCCAGCGCCCAAGGGTATCACTCTCAGCGGGCGCAGGTGTCTCACTCCGGCCTGTTTTTATAACCGCCCCCCATCCCGACATCAACGGGCGCCCCAGTCCTCCCCCGCCTTCCCAGCACAGGGCACCACTGAGCCTGAACACCACAAAACACTTCGAGCCCAGTTCCCAGGTCACCTGGCCAGAGCGATCGGCCCAGCCTTCGGGGGAGTCCTGGGGCCGCCCGGCAATGCCAGTGCCCAGAGCAGAAGGCTCCCGGGCAGTCACGTGGGTGCCAGGGCGGCCTGAGCTTCCTCACCTGCATCCCGGGCACTCGGACGGCCACCGGTGAGTGGGCCATGAAAGCGATGGCTGCTCCGCGCTGCTTCGGTGCTGCTGGCGCCTCCGGCTGGGACTGGCTCCTCCTCCAGGGGTAGCTCCGCGGCCCTCCCAGGCTTTTCGACCCGGGCCTGGAAGGACACACAGAAGTGGGGTTACTGGGCTAGTGGCGCGCAGCCACGGGCTGAGAGGTGGGCATTTCGCGGCGAGACTCCCCGGGACTCAGTCTACCTTTTAGGGCGCCCCCCGGCCGCTGTTGCCGACGCCTCGGTTGGTGCTCCTACTCCTGAATTCGGGGAGCTGTGCGCGGCGGTGGCTGGGACCTGGGCTCCAGTGATGCCGCTCGTCTGCGCCTCGCCGCTTTAGGAAGAGGAGGTGGAGGCGCCCCAGCAACCCGCCCGCTCGGCTGGGCTGGTCCGGGAGGCGGTTGGGGGCGGTCCCACCACTGGCCCTGCCCCCGCCCCGCAGCCCGGCGGTGTCAAGAGACTGAGACTCTTGAGTGCAGGGGTTTGCCTGGAGTTGCTGGAGCCCGAGAAGGTGGAAACTGCAGGCCCGCGGAGGGGAGAAGCCAGGGACTGGGGCATCTGGCTCGGCCTGGACAAAGACTGGAAGAGTTTGGGTGACTCTGGGAGTAAGAGGACGTCCCAGACGCGGCCACGTTGCAGGCAGGCGTGCAAGGCTGGGGCACACGAAGCCTGCGAGACCTTTTGAGTTGAAACTCGGGGAGTGCTGGCATCCTGAGCTGGGCAAGGGTGGAGGCACAGAAAGCCACACCTAGTCCTGGAGTGGGGTATCCCCAGCTTGGGGCCCTCACGCCTTGGGGCAGATCCATAGTCACTCTCCTGCTTTCAGGATTCCCTGCCCCCAGATATTCTTCAGGTGACTTAAATCTGAGGCTACCCTTACATCGTATGATATCACTTGGTGGGCGGCAGCCAGACTGGGGGTTCTCTTCATCACAAATACTGCAAGTGTAAGAGAGAGGTAACTTGGAAAACAGTTGATTCATCCACAGAAATTTTAACGAGAATAATAGAGTTATGGGAAATGAGATTGGATCAGTGACAGTACATATTACTGGACAGTGGTTTTAGCAACTCCCTGCCTCCACCCCACGTTAGGTTGCACTCCAAGAGGGAGCAAAGCCTTTTGAGAGTACCCTAATAATAACAGTAACAATGATAATAACAATTACAGGAATCTCATGAAGGGACCTCTGGGAACCCACAGAAGTTACTTATATTTTTAAAATGTAATATCCAAGTGCTAGTCTAAAATGAGAATGGAATTTCCTATCTTGCAGGTTGTTACAGGTCTGTACACAACATAATGTTAGGGCTCTAGTAGACACGCATTTCTTTTGTTCCTTTTGAACCTTTCTCGAAAGACAGACTATTATTGTCATCAAAATTGTTATGGTTAATGGATGCTATTACTATACGTGTTACCTTGCTGAATCTTTACAAGGGCCCTCTGAGGTCATATAGCCTCCCACCCCGCCACACACACACATTTTACAGATTTTTAAAAAAGGCTCAGTGAAGTTAAATAATTTTATTTTAAAAAAATAATTTTTTATTGACTTCAGGGAGGAAGTGAGAGTGAGTGAGTGATAGAAACGTACATGATGAGAGAGACTCATTGATGAGAGAACCATCTTGCACACTTCACACTGGGGATCAAGCCCGCAACGCAGGCATGTGCCCTGATCAGGAATCTAACAATGACCTCCTGGTTCACAGGTCAAAACTCAACCACTGAGTCACCCTGGCTGGGCAGGTTAAATAATTTAATGTAAAATTTCACACAATTAAGAAGTGGTAAAGCTTGGAATTAAAATGCAGGTATCTCTAACTTTTAAGATCTATTCTGTTAGCAAATTTTAAGTATACAAAATAGTATTGTTAACTATAGTTACTGTGCTGTACATTAGATCCCCAGAACTTATTTATCTTATAACTGGAAATTTGTACCCTTTGACCACCTTCACTAATTTTCCTTATCTCCTGCCCCTGGCAACCACCAATCTACTCTCTGTATAAATTTGTTATTTTTTAGATTCCACATATTTGTATTTCTCAGTCTGATTTATTTCACTTAGCATAATGCTTTCCAAGATCCATTCATATTGTTGTAAATGGCAGGATTCCCATCTTTTTTATGGGTGGGTAATATTCCATTTAATGATAAAATTCCATTCAGATGATAAAATATATAATTGCATTTCCCTTACTCCTTGTTTCCCAAGTCCAGGCCCTCACGACTTCTAATATGATGACAGTGCCCAAATTCAGTCTCTATTTCCACTAGCCCAGATTACACTTAATAATGCCACATTGACAAGAAACTTGCAGTGTGACCTAAACTTAAATGTCCATAGAAATTCCCTGGGGTTATCTTTAAAGTGCAGATTTTCACTTAGCAACTCTGGAGTAAGCCTAAGATTCTGCATTGCTAACAATTTCACAGGTGGTGTCAATACTGCTAATTCTTAGACCACACTTTGAGTAACAAGGGTCTGAATCAAGTTCCAGTAGGTAAGGTTCATCTCAAATCCCATCCCCATGGAGCCTTCCTCGTTGCTCCAAGCCCTCCTTCAAATTTCTCCTATCGCATGTCCCTGGAAGCAGCACTCACATTGTAGTTTTTCTCTTATTTTATTCATTGCATTTGTTTAGTTTGCCCAACACGATTATTAGGTCCTTGAGGCCAGAGATCCAACTTCTCTTACTACATAAGGATTACTCAGGTAGGATGCCAACTCTCAGTGGGCAACATTCTTGTCAGTTTGGATCATTGCTGTATCCTCAGAGTCTAGGACAGGGTGATACTTGTAGTGGGTAGAGGCCATGGATGCTGCTAACCATCCTCCAATGCACATGACAGGCCTCACAGCAATGAATTACCCAGTCCAAAATGTCAACGGTGCCAATATTTGAAAATCCATGTTCCACACTCTTTAAATTAGGGATCACTAAGAAGCAGACTTAGGGATCACTGTTCCCTGAGGATTTCAGTTCAATAGGGTGGCTGCTCCTCTTCCAAAACAACAATAACAAAACCCACAAGATATTGGGCTGCATCAAGGGGGTATTGGAAACAAAGCAGTATTTTTATATTATTTTTGTATTAAATTATAGATCACCTGCCCCAAAGAGTAAATACTACTTAATGAAAACTACTATTGAAAAGAAAATAGCTAACTTATGTTTAAAAAATGTTTAATCATGGAGCATAGTCTAATGTACCAGGCACTAGCTAGGAACATTCAAATGTGATACCTCATTGAGATAAATTTGACTTCTTATTCCACTTTACAAAATTTAAAAGTGTGTTTTCACATTTTAGGCTTTCATATTTTGAGCCTAATAACCACTTTGAGTGTATAAATTATATAAATGTATGAAGTTTAAGGGCAAATTGATACAGTCATCTGGATTTCTTTTAATTATCTGTTTATTTAAAACTAAAGGAACTTGTCTGAGTAATTCTAGAAGCTCATGATCCAGTAATAAGAATATTTTCATTAAAGTTCTGGACTCTACTAACATTTGGAAGGACAACATTCAAGAGTCCCTTTTATCTTTTTTTATTTTTATTTTTTTATGTAATGGCATGTTTGATAGCTCAAATCTCCTCTTTACTCTCTGTGGGTATCAAATTGGAAACCAGATGTTGCATCCTTGCTATTGTTCTAGCAAAGCATCCCCAGGGAAAACCTATTGAATTGATTCTTGGTGAAGGAGCATTAAACCTATGTGATTTCTTCTCCTGAGTAACCTTGCACCTTTGTGGGATTGCACAATACCACAGTATCATTTAAAACAAAACAAAACAAAAAAATTAGAACAACATTTTTCTTGCTAGCTTTACTTCCTGATGTTACTGAGGTGAATAGAGCAACAGAGGAGGTGGGGGAAAGCAGATGCTGCTTAGGTGGTTTCCTGCTTATAACATTTCTTTACATATATGCTTACTGACTTTGAAATATTTGCATTTAGTGAGCCCCAAACATTGAGGAGCTCATAATTTCTTGCCTTTACCAATTGGTTACAAAACTGAGAGAGGAAAACATGGTCCAGACAATCTCATTCAGATGTAGAGGTAAGAGTCAAAAGACACAATGTTTAAGAGAATCTTCCTGGTTTCAGTTTTCTGCATGCCTAAACTCTCACAGAATTGCACTGTTAATCTTTAAATGCCATCGTCCCAAGGTGAAAGAATTCAGAAGCCTAAATGTACTCATAGTTGCTTCAGTGGTGAAAAAACCACTGTCTGCTACACCAGTCATCCTATAATGATAGTTTTGTGTTGCCAAGGAGGGACATGAAGAGACTGGAGAGTTTCTTAGAACAGAGTCTTTGGGTGACTAGACTCTTTGTAATGAAGTCAGGTAACTTCTTTGTGCTCTTCAGTGTGCAGTTTTTAGTCACAGGAGAACCTTTCATGTGCTTCTATGAAGTGATGCTAAGCAAACAGTTTGGGTGATATTTTCCCCTCTGAATTAACTTCTTAAAATGTCTTGAATTGACCACTTGTTCTTTAATTCGTAGGCTTCTCAAGAAAACAGCTCTAGTCAAAGGTGGCAGTTAAAAACAGAAAAAAAAAACTGGCAGTTGAGACCAAATAGGAAGTGACTATGCCATCAGCTCACACTGAGGAAAAGGAAGTTGTTGCCAGGACCTCTAAGAAAGGCAGTTGTGTAAAATTACCACCCTTCGAATTGCTTGCTGAAGTTCTGTCACTGTGGTAAAAGCCCTCATAGTTATAGTACTGCTGTACTCACAAGAACATGAACAGAGCAGGGGACTAACAGGCACCCCTTGCAGGACTGTTATCAGGGACTACCAGAAGTTTCTGGGGCAGAAACTCAACATTGTAGACAAGCAAAGCTTCCACCCTACTCATTTCCCCCCCTGTGCTAAATAGACATTTTAAGATTAGTTAAAATTTAATATGTTATACCGTGGGAACCACCACAGGATCCAACTATAAACGGTAACAGTATTTTTGCTGAGAAATAGAAGATATTGTAGAATGTCTTTTCATATTTTCACTTGGACCTCAGAGCCACCCTAGGCCATACCACATTTCCCTTTTTCCTTTCTTTTCCCCTCCCTTCTTTTTCTTCTCACACATTTCTTGAGCAGAGTGCCAGGAACTGTGCTATAAGGGCTGGGAATACAAATAAACACAGGAGTTTGCTTTCTCACAGAACACAATAAAAAATAGGGAGCATTAAAATGATACATAATTAGCCTTAGTGGTTGAGCATCCACCCATAAACCAGGAGGTCATGGTTTGATTCCCAATCAAAGCACATGCCCAGGTTGTGAGCTCATTCCCCATTGCAGAGGGGGGGTGGGTGGGCGTGAAGGAGGCAGTTGAGCCATGATTTTTTCTCATCATTGATGTTTCTATCTCTCACTCCCTCTCCCTTGCTCTCTGAAATCAATAAAAATATGTTTTAACAAAGTCTAAAGACTTTGGACTTAATGCCGTAGGCTCCTAGGAGTACTGAATGGTTTTAAGGAAGTAAGGAATTTACTCCAGATTTGTATTTTTAAAAAGAAATCAAATATTTTTATTGATTTCATGTAATACATGATTACAGTAGTAGTATATGAAAAAATGCTATAGCAACAGGCACAAAAGAGAAATTCATTTTATCTGTGCAGATCCTGGAAGGCTTTACAAGAGAAGTGATGTTTGACCTAAGCCTTGAAAATTAGTAAGAGGTAGCCAAGTAGAGAAATGGGGAGAGAGAGTAGAGAAGAGAGGGAATTCCATCTAGAAGAAACATCATGAACAAAAGCCTAAACCAGGCATGTGAATCGCTCATTACCTGATGACCTGATTAAAATACAGATATTGTCCTCCATTTGTAGAGATTCTGATTTTGTAGGTCTGAGATTGAAAAAACAACTCCCAGGTGATTATAATGTGTCCTCTTTGTTATGTACCACTAACTTAGAGAAATGACAGTTTTCTTTCAGAACTAGCTGTTTGGTTTAACAGGCAGAAACAGAGTACATGAGGCATCCATCAGCAATGAGTTTGGAAGGAGAAAAGCTTGAAAGGAGAAGATTGTGAGCGTTGTATGTCATTCTAAAGACTTTGGACTTAATGCCGTAGGCTCCTAGGAGTACTGAATGGTTTTAAGGAAGTAAGGAATTTACTCCAGATTTGTATTTTTAAAAAGAAAGAAAGAAAACAAACAAACAAAAAACCCCTCTAGTTTGTACATAAAAGATAGATTGGATACGAAAGAGACTAGAAGCAGAGGTACCTATTAAAAGGCCATTAGTAGGCCATTGTAGAAGTATAGGAGGATGACTGAACTAAGTGAATGGCTTTGAGAATAAAGAGGAAGAGATGGAGTCCAGAAATAATTTGGAGGTGGAATAAAACACATTCAATAGATTAGATGTGGACAGTATCAAAGGGAGAACTTTAAAATGCCAGAGACATCTAATTTAGGGAAATGAGTAAATGTTGGTGCCTAGGGATATAAACCAGGGAATACAGGAGGACCAGATTTGGGGGAAAGATAAGGAGTTAAATGTGGGTACACTGAGTTTGAGATGCTTAAGTGATATCTAAGTTATGATCTCCAGAAAAAATGGAAAATATCAGAAGTCAGATTGCAAACATAGATTTGAGAATTGTGGACAGAAATCTTTTCAAAGCTCATATTAAGGTGTCAATAAAGAAGATAAAAAATAGAAACCAAGTAGAAACATTCACTTCCTATTTAGAAGATCACTTCTTGAATAATTGTCCTACGTTTTAGTCCAGTCAAATGCTGCCTGTACCCATTGACATCATACTTATCTGCAGAGAGCCTACCATTTTTTCAAAGTAATAATTGCTGGTCTTATGTCTATAAGATTGTATTACTAAATATTTCTGTTGTGTTCTGTATATATAGACTACCCTTTGCATGCATGATAATGACAGTAAAGGAAGGCATTGAATAAATGATAGAAATTATATGAAAAGATCTGAATCCTATCTTGCCAGGTTTTCTGAGATGGTTTCATTGCATGCAACTGTAAAATACATTATTGTCCAACAGAACAATTTATATTATATTTCCCCTCCTACACTAAAAAGAAAATGAGGTGGGAGATGACATGTGTGCCTGGTTTCATGAAGCCAAGTTAGTGTCTTCCACATGAAAAAAAATAGGAACAATTTATTGCAATATAAAACACAGATTACTGGCAAAACCATGATATTTGCCTGCTGTGAAAGTGCACAGCAACTTTAGCCAACATTTCTCCAATTTTTCAGAATCATTCGTGCTTTCCTGGTTCTTTCATTCTTTCTGTGCTATTGACTTTTTATGAAACTTCACATATCTCTGTAGTTTACCATATGTGAAGGTAAGCATTAAAATGGCTAAATTCCAACTTGAAATTAACATAGATAAATCATGCTTTCGTATAAATTGTGAAAATAGTGGTAGACATTTACAATCTGAGATCATAAAGCAGATACAAATAGATTGTATTTTAAATGTTTGTACAATGCATTTTATTATGTGTTTGGGTTTTTCTAAGGTGTTACAAGAAACTGAAATATACCAGCTCTTAAATTTTAATGTTATTTTTGCATGTTGTCAATATAAAGATTCCTGCTATGCAAATATAGAGAAATGAGTACTTAACTATGTTGTAAAGGATATATTCAGTTCATAAAATAAATATAAAAATATATTTTCTTATTTTTTTCAGACTCTCAAAGCATAAAAAGGTTATTGCTGTATGGAAAGGTCATTTCTATGAACAATAACAGAAGAGACTGTTTCTGGGTTGTAAAGTGCTGGTTATTGAATATGTTTCCTAATAAAAACATAAGCTATTCTATGTGAATATATATAACAATTCACTTCAGTATCACTCTTTTACTTTGGTTCTGCACATAGTAAATGAGGTATAAAGTAATTATTTAATTGTCCTTTTAAAAGCAGGAGCCCAAACCAATCTCATATTAATGTAAATAGAGGAATTAGCTAATTATAAGAGTTATCATTTACATAATGCTTATTCTGTGTTCAGAATGGCTGCAATTTACACATATCCCCATGTAATCTTCATCAGAACTCCATGATCTTGGTATTACTATCATAATGTCACTCCCATTTTACAGTTGACCAAACTGAGGCACAGAGAAATTAATTCATCCAAGGTAGGGTTACCAGATAAAATATAAGATTCCCAGTTAAATTTGAATTTTAGATAAGTGATGAATAATTCTACATGAGACATAGTTAAACAATATATTATTTATCTGAAATTTAAATTTAACTGGCTCTCCTGTATTTTTATTTGCTAAATCTGACAACCCTACAAGCCAAGGTCACATGGTTATTAAGGGGTGGAGCCAGGATTTGAACCCAGGAAGTGTGATTATAAAGAATGGAGCATAGAGTGATTCATTATCCATATGTGAAATATTGAAAAAAGTAAAGACTAGTGGATACTTCCTGAGCAGGATGTTAGGTCTATAAGTTTTAATTTATTGTAATTTACTCTAGTGGTTAATTATTATTTGGTCACAGTATTTTTAGCAAGAACTTTTGTTCTGAAAGTGAAAATATCAATAACATTTTAAAAGTTCAGTGATTTCTAAGTTGGGAGATTATAGAAAAAGTATGATTCACTGTAATAAGTGGAATTAACTGATCAGTACCATTGTTGAAAATACTTTTTTCTTCCTTCACAAAACAGCCTTGTGTTGTTGATAGAGTAATAGTTTGCTTTTAGTAAGAAGTTTTTAAAATATAAATATATATTTATTTATACAATTTTCTTCTTTTTTCCTTTGATATTTTCACTCTAAAGCAGGCAAAGGGCAACTACTTTTTGATAGGCACTGCAATTTAATGGGGAAAAGGCAACTAAATAAATGGGCTTTGGAGTCAAACAGTTCTTATGAGGTATGTGAACTTGATGTCTGAGCTTCGTATTTCTCAGCTGAAAAATGGGGATTATTAATATCTCCTTAAAATAGTAATGGTAAAGATTAAATGAGATAATGAACATAAATTGCTCTATTGCAATATCTGGTGCAGATTTGACACTTCAAATATAGTGGTAGGTTTTTCCTCCTGTCCATTTACCTCTTCCCCTGAGTCACCACTCTCAGTAATCTTCATGAATCTCTGAAAATCTAACCCTTTTTTACAAAAGCATTTAGACTTGTCCAGAAGTTACATAGGAATCAAGGGGTAGAGTCCATTGGAATCCAGTGTGCCTAAAATATTTCCCCTTCTTTTGTGATTTTTTGAGTCTCTCATATATTTAGGTTGGAACAAAAGACTACAGTGTGATTTCTGCTCTTAGAGATTAGTTGCAAGGATTTTTAGAGTTATTTTCATTGAGAATGTTCATCTCTGAGGGGTACAGAGAGGCATAAAAAGAGATGGCAAGGGCAGGGAAATTGTATCATTAAAGCATTTTACTGTGTATATGTGTGTGCATGTGCGTTGAAGCAAGAAGCCATGATATATAATCAGGGGAAATACAAATGTAAGTGCAGAGAAACCAAGAAGGCAGCATAGGTAAACACCGAAACTGCTGCCTGGCACAACAATTTCAAAACTACAACTAAAAGACAAAATGTCTATCACCCAGAACCACAGGAAAGCTGGATGAGTGGACATTCTACAACTAGAAGGGGAGATAAAAGAGCTTGAGACATGCACAAGCTCTGAAAAGCTGAGGTACCCAAGCATGTGAATTGGGCTGGAGGCAGGTAACTGGGTGCACTGCTTTTTTCAACCCAAAGGGAGACAAGCTCTCAATTACTCTGAAATCCACTTTCTGTGGAGATGCTGGGGACCCAAACTCCTACGGGGAGAAGCTGCATTGTCTGCCATCAGGTCAGAAAGTGAAGGTGACTTTCTTGCAGAGGTGCACACAGCAATCATTATTTACTGCACTGGGGCACGGGACTCAGAGACTTGGAAACTCGAAGACACAGAGATGCCTGACTGGCAGCCATCACTTTTTGCCACACCCTAGCCTAGTGATTCCCTGAGATCTCACTCCTTACAATCTACAAACCCACCCAAGCTCCAGTTAGTGGCTTTTTGCATATAAATGGCCTGCCCTATTGCAGCTTAACCTAACAAACTGCAGCTCTGGTCAGACAGCTCCAAATCACCAAATCCCAAGCAAAGAAGAGAAAACTATAGTTCTCACTGTAGCTCCTATTGGGCCCAGACAGTAGCTGACCTATACCTCATTGGAGATCCACAAGCTAGTGTATCTAGTGGTCACTATGAGATGACACCAGATTTCAACTATTCACATCCATGAGTGACACATTCAAGAGGCAGTCAGTGAGCACCAAAGCCCCACTGAAACAAGCCCTGCCCCATAAGCATGTCTCCAGCACAGCAGTTCTTCCATTATAGACACAGCAGGTCCTCATAGCCAATTGGCCTGAAGGTCAATTTCTCCCAGTGACACCAACAACAATTAAGACTTAACTACAACAAAACTTTACACATAGTCCACAAAAGGGTGCACCAAGAGTGCCCACCTCAGGTAACTGGGAGGCCAACCCACTGGGCCATATAGGACACCTAGCACAAAAAGCCACCCTACCAACTCAGAGAAGCAGCAAAAATGTGGAGACAAAGAAACAAAACACAAACAAAAGAAATGGAGGAAAGCAAACGACTGGATATAGCGTTCAAAACCATGATTATAAGGTTTTCCAAGAATTTCCTAGAAAAGGCAGATAAATTTAATGAGACCCTTGAGGATATGAAAAAGGACTAACTAAAAATTGAACATACACTGACTGAAAAAAAATATTATACAGAGATTCAACAGCAGACTAGAGGAACATAAGAATCAAGTAAAAAATTTGAAATACAAAGAAGCAAAAAACACTCAACCAGGAAAGCAAAAAGAAAAAAGAATCCAAAAAGTTGAAGATAGTGTAAGAAGCCTCTGGGACAACTTCAAGCATACCAACATCAGAATAATGGGGGTGCCAGAAGAAGAGAGACAGCAAGACACTGAAGACTTATTTGAAGAAAATGACTGAAAACTTCCCCCACCTGGTGAAAGAAATAGACTTAAAAGTCTAGGAAGTGCACAGAACCACAAACAAAAGGAATCCAAAGAGGACCACAACAAGGTGCATCATAATTAAAATGCCAAGAGCAAAAGACAAGGAGAGAATATTAAAAGCAGCAAGAGAAAAACAGTTAATTACCTACAAGGGAGCAGCCATACTATTGTCAGCTGATTTCTCAACAGAAACTAAGCAGGCAAGATGGAAGTGGCAAGAAATATTCAAAGTGATGAATCTCAAGAACCTACAACCAAGATTACTTTACCCCCCAAAGTTACCATTCAGGAATTGAAGGTCAGATAAAGAGCTTCACAGATAAGAAAAAGCTAAAGAAGTTCATCACTGCCAAACCAGTATTATATGAAATGCTGAAAGGTATTCTTTAAGAAGAGGAAGAAGAAGAAAAATAAAAATTATGAACAACAGATACATATCAACAAGTGAATCTATTGTAAGAATCAAGTTAATTAAAAATCTGAGGAACAGAATAAACTGGTGAATATAATAGAATCAGGGGCATAGAAAGGGAGTAGATTTATAAATCTCAGAGAGAAAGGGGTGTTAGGGGTGCGGGAAGAGACTGGACAAAAATTGTATACCTATGGATGGGGACATTGGGGGGTGGGGGAGGTAAGGGCAGAGGGTGGGGTGGGAACCGGGTGGAGGGGACCTATGGCAGGAAAGAATAGTAACAGTTGTAATAATCTGAACAATAAAGATTTATTAAATTTAAAAAAAATTAAGTGCAGTTAGGATCAAAGGCAAAGCTATAAGATTAGAAAGAAAATAATCTTGTTATTGAAAAATAAAATCAATTCTGAGAGGTGGAATATAGTATGCTAATTAAGAACATGGCTGTGGGGCCAGACTAAGTTCAAATGCCAGTTTTGTTTACATATTAACTCTATGATCTTTAGCAAGGTATTTAGTTTATCTGTGCCTCAGTTTCCTCATCTGTCAAATGTAGGTAATAAAAAATATCTACCTAATCAAGTTTATTTATGGGATTATTTTTTCTTTAAATTTTTATTGAAATATGGCATACAGAAAGGTGTACAAATCATAGCTGAATGGATTTTCACAAAGTTAACACACTCATGAATCTTTTGCCCAGATCAAGAAGTAGAACACTACCTGTACTCTAGAAGTCATCTTGACACCCTTATCCAGTCACTACCTCCTCCAACCCAAATGTATCCACTTACTTGTCTTCAAACATTGTGAATTCATATTGCTACTTTTGAAGTTTAAATGAGGATCTATGTCATATATGCTAAGAACAGTGCCTGACACATAATAAACACAATATAAGCTTAACAATATGATTTTAACAATAACAAAGCAGGTATATTTTGGGGGTAGAATTCTTAACTGTAATAACAAGATAAAAAAGCAAACTTGGTTGCTAAAGTATGGCAATAAGTGTAACAAGCCTGTTTTTAAAAAATGATTGTGTTCTTGAAAACATTTTGCTTCCATAAATTATATCTATTGCATATTCTATGCTAAGACAAATGCATTGAATTTGAAACATCAGAAAAAACATATGTCCAAATGTTTTTGCACAATGCAGAATAATAATTAAATGACTAATAAAAATAAAAAATGAGTTTGGCTGAAGCCTTTTTAGGCCTCAGTTTCTTTTTTATAAAGTGAAGAGAATTTGGTCATCTCTAAGATTCTTTCCAGCACTGACATTTAATGATTATGTGAAAATTTTCTTAAAAAGCAAAATATGGAAATATCTGAACTATCTTTTTATAGCCAAATAGTATATCTAGAGTGACAGTAAAACCTGACCTTTCCGAAGAAAGGCAGTAGGGTTTATGTGAGGGAAAATCATGTCTGACTAATCTGTTAGTGCTCCTCAAGAGAGTAAATAACATATGGACAAGAAGAACCAGGGGATATAATTTGCATAGACTTAAAAAAAAGCCTTTGACAAGCTTCCACACTGTTGACATTTTGTTGTTGTTAAATGAATTCTTATGGGATTTGGGGAAACATGCCATGAAAGGTGAGCCAACTTACAGAATTAAATAGAAGATAGGAAAAGTGGGTGCTTCTCTAAAAGGAGAAGTGTTTGCATTAAGATTCCCATAGTCCTAGGTTTATTTAAGTATTATAGGTGGTGTAAAATAAGGTATACAAAGTGGTATTTCTGTGTTTTGTAGCTGGCACTAAGCTATTCTCAGCAGAGAAATGCCAAGCCACTGCAGGATAAATGGCAAAAAAATCTCTGAAAATTGAGGGAATGGAAAAAAAGGAAGAGTAAGTAGATTGTCTTAGCAAGGCAAAGCATTTACAATAAAAAATCCTAACTATACAATACAAATAAGATCTAGTGTTATTTATGGCTCTAGAAAGAGATCTAGGAGTTATAGATATTTCTGAAACAATTTCAGCTCTCTGTGCCATTTTGGCTGGAAAAGTCAACAAAATGCTATGTATCAATAGAAAACAGACTAGAAAGATAATAAAACATTATCCTAGTTTTGAAAAATATTAAAACCTGTAGCAGCCATATTGTTTAACACAGGAGGCCATAAATAAAGGAAGGCATAATGAAGCTCAAGGTGGTATAGAGATGGGCAGCATAAATTAGAATGCACTATACTGAGACATACTCAAAGTATTAGGATCCTTTAACCCAAAATCATGAAAATAGAGCCAATGGCCAAAGTTCACAATAAAACTAGTACTACTGATAATTACCACTTATTTACTACTCATTCTGTGCCTGGCACAGGTCTAAGCACTTGACATGTATTAAATTATTCAATATTTATTAACCTTATGAGGTAGGTATCACTGTTATGCTCATTATAAAAGCATCATGAAGGGTATATACAGAGTAGTAGTGAAAGCTATTTATTTACTGGCTAGAGCTCAGCACAGAACTTCAAACTCAACGCAGAAGAGTAAAATCCAAGACAAATAAAAGGAAGTGAGACTTTACAAGTGGTCAGTAAATCTAGGGAACTTGCCACCTCAAGCAACAGTACAAGTTGAGCTGAAAAGAGAGTTAAGGATTTAGAACTATATATGTAGAAGACAAAACCAAGATAGCTTACGAAGAAAGTCTTGTAAATTGTATTAAAACTTTGAGGTTGTCACTAAAAAGATAATCACACTCTCTGGGCTCCAACTTGCCAACATGTCGCTGAACCCCCTAAAAAATTCTGAGTTAGATGGACCAGAAATTTGCCCAAATGTGGCTTTTCTTTTTATGATTTGATGTAAGTAGTGGAATAGATGTGAATTCCTTGTGGGTATTTCAAGATGGGACTTATATTCTTCCTGGATCTGTTTTCATTGATAGCTAAATTACACATAATCCTGTTTAAAACAAAGTTTTTCCCATTAGAAATGGGAACTTAAAAAAAAATCACTTGCAGAAGAATGAATTGCCATAAAGAGAGCAGATAGAGGGTTTTCTCTTTAATATCTATATTCCAGTCAGCATTTATTTTGGGTTATTTCAAGCCCATATTCCTTTAATAAATTATATTACAGAGAAAATACATTTAATACAAGGAAAAGTGGGAAAGTAGCTTAAAACAGTACCCCTGTGTAAAAAACACCTCTCATGAAAACTGACACATCAATCCTCACAAAACCCAAGGACAGGCTCATCCAGTGTTACTTGGGGGTTCTTCTGTCTTGTTGGTGCAATACTGCCTGTTTCCACAAAATGTTCTACTATCCTCTCCTGGCTTGGTTACCTCTACCTTATTGGAACACTATCAGTGCTCTGGGAACACCATGAAAAATAAACAGAGAAGAAAAGAAAGACTAGGACTGAACATCTAGTTGACAGAGAGTTAACCTTATCACTGGGAAGGAAGTATGAAAAGAAAAATTAAAAAAAAATTGGAACCTAAGAAACAGAGGAAGGAGAAAGGGACAAAGGAAAGCACAGGATTGTTCTGAAGTATAGTATGATACAATTTTTAAATTGTTTAAAGAGAGATAGGATTAAGTGTGGATTTCAGTGATAACATAAATAATTGGGCCATAAGCAAAATGGTGAAGTTGCCCAATCATTTGAGCTCTTCTATTTCTCAAAGCACAGAGTCTTTGCTTTCTGTATCCCCTCAACCTGACTCCGTGTCCTCTGGCTGCCCAAAGTCTGTTTCAGTAACTAGTGGCTAGGCCAGTACTCCCACAGGCAGACCCTGGTTTGAAGCCATTCTCACCTCTTTTGTTTAAAATATATTTGTGTTCTGCTCATTTTAAACCCTGGCCTGAGACTATTTTTTATATTAATAGAGAATACTTACTAAATATGGTTTCTAGTTGCAAGTAGCATTATTTTGGGAGCAGAAGCTTCCACATAGCCTCAAATAAAAGGTGGAATAATGAAAGGTGGAAAGGCAACAGTTTTTGTCTAAGTCAGGTAACCACACTGACCTTAAGTTTTCTCATCTGTAGAATGGCGATACATAATACCTTTCATTTCTATTAAAATGAACAACACTTTCACATACATTTACCTACTTCACCCTCACAGCCACCCTCTGATGTAAGAATTATTTTTACATTTTACAGATAAGAGAACTGAAGCTCCATGAGCTTAAGTAACTTGTCTTGGGATAAGGGGCCATGCATAAGAAGAGTCAGAACACCAGGATAGTGAATTGACATGTGATGACAGAAGCTTCCCAGACAATGGGAGCTATGTGACTATGTAGAGATAGTATGAAACCAAGGTTATGAGTATGAGCTTTGAAGTCACAGACACCTAGTTATAAATCCTGTCCCTGCCCTTTATTACCTGGCATTCCTTGAATTACTTTCCTCATTTGGAAGATGCAGATAATAATGCCTACCTTATAAAGCTGTTGTAAGACTTAAGTAAAACACTGAATGTAAATGTGCTTAGTATAGTACAAAGCATATGAGAAACAGGCAAAAATGTGGAAGTTCCTGAAGTGATTATTAGTAGTAAAACTTAGTACACCTGCTAGCCCAAAACATGGAGTAACTGGACCAAATATATAGTTAGTCCGTAGTGAGCAGGCCATAGGAAAACCAAACACAGTAGATACAAGGAGAGAAAGAGTAGGCTGTGTATTCTGCAGGTAGGACTGTCAACACTACTCAGGAATAGGTTGCAATTTCCTTAGAATAGTGATTCTCAAAATTTGAGCCTATTTTAGAATCATCTGAAAAGATTGTTTGTTTTTTACATTTAATTTTTTTAGTTTTTTTTTAAATTACAGTTTACATTTAATATTATTTTGTATTAGTTTCAGGTGTACTGCATAGTGGTTAGACAATTATATAATTTACAAACTGTTCCCACTGATACTTCAAATATTCAATTAGCACCATATATCATTATTACCATACTAGTGTCCATTGCAGGGATTTGTGCACATTGAAAGAAAATTAATTAGAGGAAAGATTTGTGCAGTAATTATGTTACTGCAAAAAATTTACTTGTTAAAATAGTGTATATAATACAGTATTATAAAATTAAAACAGGCATGTGATTGGAGCCAGGGAGAGCTTTACATGTATAGCACATGTGTGAGTCAATATTTATTTTTAATTTGTCAGTGTGCGTCATATGTACCGGCCAGTCAGTCAGTCAGATGGTCAGATGGATGGACAGTCAATCACTTAGCCTTCTACATATATAGATTATTGACTTTATTTACTATTCTGTACTTTACATCCCCAAGACTATTTTGTAACTACCAATCTGTACTTCTCAATCTGAAAGGCTTGTTAAATGATAGATGTCTGGGCCTCTCTTCTAGAGTATCTCATTCAGAAAATCTTGGATGAGGCCTAAGAAATTGCATTTCTCATGAGTTCCCTGATATTGCTGATACCACTGATCTTAGGAGCCCACTTTGAGAAACATTGTCTTAAAATAAAAAATCTTGTCCAGTTTTAGGCAACAGCTTCCTTGCTTTTGTTTTCTTTTTCTTTCTTAGTAAAAATCCTCTTTAAAAAACACCAACTTTATTCTAGTAGGACAACCATAAGTGGTCCAGGAGAGTTAGGACTGCTGGAAACCAGGCATGGTTGTGACAATGACTGCCCTAGGTAAAAGGCAGGGAGAAGCTTTAGAGCAGAACAAAAGTCAAAACTCAGCTGAGAAAGGATCAGAAATAACTGTGATGACTGAACCTTTTCCGGCTTGAATTTTCCCTCATAAACCTTTTCTTACTTAAGTTCTTTATCCCTATTACACCTAATACTATATTTTGGGGGGTGGGGAAAGAGTCATTGTATTTTCTTTCTGTATTTTTCCTACTCCTTTGTTTTACACTTTTTTAACTTCAAGGCCGATATGAACTTCTTGGAGAGCCTAGTGCAGCATGCACAGGTTATGGGAGCCTGAGCAGAAAGTTTAATGAAATTGGACATCTCTCTTGAAGTAAAATATGTGCTCTGTGTTCTGTATCAGGTTACAGCAAATTTGAAAGCCAAGGGCTATGTTCACAGTTAGCATCTGGCAGTTGTCAGTAACTAAGCCTTCGCTACCTGTTAAATACAGTTAATGAAGCAGTCTGTGTTTATAGAGTGTTTGTCTTTGATAATAGTAACCCAATAGAATGAGAAAGATAGATATCCTTGGATTTAGACTTCTGGATTAGAAATCATGTGTCCCATGAATTTGGAGGGGGTAAAAGAACTTGTGGTTTAACTTGTTGAGAACACATATTTCTACTGAAAATCTTAGGAAACTGAATACAAATAGAAAATCCTGCTATCATTATAAGAATGTAAGTTTCAGCTCTTGAAGCAGAGATACTTTGGATCAGGAATTCCATATAAGTTGTCTGGGCCTGTTCAGTGCCTTCAAGCTATCAGGTATTTGCCTGTACCAACCGGCCCACACTGAATGAAAACAGGCCTCCTACATTTTTTTCAGAATCCATGGCTTCTGGCCTGAACCATTCACCCCAGCTTATCTCATATGCATTTCTAACTTGTCCTCAGTCTGTTCTAATTTCTGTCCTTGTGACTCATTTTTCCTCTTATCGCTTTGCCTCACCCTAGGACCTGGCACATGGTGCTACTTATCAAACTTGAACTTTTGCAGTCTTCTTTGGCCAAAAATCTGATTCCCCACTTGGCTAGACAACTATTGGCATCCTTGGACGAGTGCCCCACTGGGACTAACCCATGCCTTGGGACTTTCACACAGGCTCTCATGGAAGGTACAACTGCAAAATCAACCAATACCTTGGAGCAGGACTCAGACTTGAGATTTGTGGCTCCTTGATACTACTCTCAGAAACAGCAGAAAATAAATGAAAAGGGGGAAATGCTTGCCAAATTATTTTATATAAAAGAGCCAACTGAATTTTTGTTTGATTGAAGTACATAAAGAAGAGAAAGATGGTTTATAGTATATACTATTTAGTAGTTCTAATTTTTCAGATGTGAATAATTGCTATTTATTTTTTCCTCTCATTTGTATCCACCTCCTCCCAACAGCCTATCCATCCGTTGCATTCAAAGACTTATTAATTGTAACCTCTATAATAACTCTTGAGTTGATCATCTATGTTCTGAGCTATTTGTAATAGTACCCTAATAATTGGTCTACTGCAGTTAGTGTCTCTGTCTCCCCTGGTCCTTCTCTTGCATACCCTCTATCTCTTGCCAATCAATTCTCCATACTTCTGTCAAAGTAATCTTTCTAAAGCAGATATCTAATCAAGTTAATCTTCTTTTTAATACATTTTATTCTCATGTATGTTTCTGGCTGTCATTATATACATGATTCTAGTTTTTTAGAAGATAGACTATTCTAATTGTGCCAATAATATCGATCTACCATGCTATGTCTGTATGTTTTCACAGCTATTTATGTAATTTTAACAATAACTTTATGATATTTTATCTCTATATATGAGGAGAGATCATAACATATATTATATATATATATATATATTAATATATAATGAACTGTACATAATATGAGGTATGTATATTAGAAATTAAATGTGTACTGTATGTATTTTTACTGAGTATATTAGTTACTCTTAAAGAAAATTAAAAAATTTAGTTCCAAAGAATGAATTTGTTAAATCTGTTCAGATGCTGGTAAACCTTAGTTGTTTCAAACATGCAATTACTAAGGTCAAAGTTGTATTTCAATTCCCATTTAAGTTAATCTCGTTCGTTTCATGGACATAGTCTATAACCTTAATCTCAGCCAGCTATTTTACAATTGCAGGTTCCAATGGAATATCAATAACAGAATATGGATAAGTCTTCACCGTGACTCCATCCCTTTTACTTGAAAAATCAAATATAATAGTAACTCTTTAGTAATCTATATATATATAAAACTAGGGGCCCTCATGACCAAAACAACTGGATGGATGACCAAACAGGCTGTGTGGGATGACTAGGTTCACAGGGGGGTAGTGAGGAATGACCAAACAACCAAACAACAGGCTGCATGAGGTGACCAGGCCAGCAGGGGGGGAAGCTGGATGACCAGACTGGTGGGGTGGGAAGTTGGAGGCAACCAGGCCAGCAGGAGGGCCAGTTAGGGGCAACCAGGCTGGTGGGGGTCAGTTGGGGGCAATCATGCCAGCAGGCAGAGGCATTTAGAGGTGATCAGGTGAGTACAGGAGCAGTTAGGGGTGACCAGGCTGGCAGAGGGGGCAGTTAGGGATGATCAGGCCGGCAAGCAGAGGTGGTTAGGCATGATCAAGCTGGCAGGGGGGCAGTTAGGGGTAATTAGGCATGCAGGCAGGTGTGCAGTTAGGAGCCAATGATCCAGGATTGTGAGAGGGATGTCCGACTGCTGGTTTAGGCCTGATCCTCAAATTTCATGCACCAGGCCTGTAGTATATATCCTAATAAAAGAGTAATATTCAAATTAACCATAACTCTGCTACACTCACAAGACATGCCCACCCACAAGCCAATCAGGAGCAAGTATACAAATTAACCCATCCAAGAAGGCTGCAGACATGTAGTGAGCAGAAGGCTTGGGTTTCCCCAGCACTGGAGGAAGCCAAGCTTTCCGTGCACCCTTGCCGTCCCAGGTCTCCACTCAAGGATACAAAGTTTTAATTATAGAAGATAAATAAGTCCTAACAAAAAATGGCTGCAGCCATGGAGCAAGCAGGAGGCTTGGCTCTGCTCAAGGCTACAAAGTTTCAATTATAGAAGATAAAGAAATATCAGATACCAAGGCCTCTCCCTGGGTCCCTGGGGGCGTGGATGGCCTGCAAACCACCACAGGCCCCTATTCCAGGCTTCCCCATGCCCCAAGGGAACCCCTACCCTGATCCAGGACATCCTTCAGGGCAAACCAGCTGGCCCCCACCCATGCGCCAGGCCTCTATCCTAGCTAATAAAAGAGTAATATGCAAATTGACCATAACTCCAACACACAGGATGGCTGCCCCCATGTGAACACAAGATGGCCACCACAAGATGGCCAGCAGGGGAGGGCAGTTGTGAGGGACCAGGTCTGCAAGGGAGGGCAGTTGGGGGAAATCAGGCCAGCAGGGGAGGGCAGTTAGGGGTGACCAGGCCAGCAAAAGAGGGAAGTTGGGGACAACTGGGCCTGCAGGAAAGGGCAGTTGGGGGGAACCCAGGCCTGCAGGAGAGAGCATTTAGGGGGGGACCAGGCTTGCAGGGGAGGGCAGTTAGGGGTGACCAGGCCTGAAGGGGAGGGCAGTTAGAGACAAACAGGATGGCAGGGGAGCAGTTAGGCATCAATCAGGCTGGCAGGGGTGTTGCTTGGGGGTGATCAGGCTAGTAGGTAGAAGTGGTTAGGGGCAATCAGGAAGTCAGGCATGAAAGCAGTTGGGAGCCAGCCATCCTGGATTGTGAGAGGGATGTCCCACTGACCATTTAGGCCAATCCTACTGGGATTGGGCCTAAATTGGTAGTGGACATCCCTTGAGGGGTCCCAGAATGGAGAGAGTGCAGACTGGGCTAAAGGAAACAACCCCCTCCCCCCCATGCACAAATTTTGTGCACCAGGCCTCTAATATACTAATAAAAGAGTAATATGCTAATTAGACCAGATATCTGGACATCCATCTGGACATCCTTCGGGACAAAGCCATGGTGGTGGGGGCTGAGGCAGAGGTGGTTAGTGTGACCAGATCAGCAGGGGTGGGCAGTTAGGGATGACCAGGCCAGCAGGAGAGGGCAGTTTGGGGCAGCCAGGCAGGCAGGCAGGTGGTTAGGGGTGATCAGACAGGCAGGCAGGTGAGTGGTTGGGAGCTAGCGATCCCACAGGGATTGGACCTAAACTGGCCATCAGACTTCCCCTGAATTGTCCTGGAATGGAGAGGGTACATCGGGCCCCTCTAATGTGTGTGTGTGTGTGTGTGTGTGTGGTATATGCAGTTATATAAACACATTTTGGTAATAATCATCTAGACAAAGATAAGCTATGATTCTCCAAAATGATATGTGAAAGGACCCTTAAGGATTCTCTATAAATATATAATGGAAATAGTAATTTACTAATCATACAGTTCTTGTGCAAGCATGCTAGTTCCATCTCTACTGATGACTTATTAGATAACAATTATTAACATGACATCAGATAAATTCTGTAGTAATTCCACTTAACTTCTAGGTTCTTTATTGAATGATTAATAAAACATTGTACAGATTATTCTAATTTTCTATTTACAGAGATGTGATGAAAGCATCAGTTTCAACTTTATGTACAGATAGCATATTTATCTGATCTTTTTCACTGAAAACTTAAATAAAAGAGGTGCCTTAAGGAAAATACTTGGCTGCTACATTTTGATGGTAAGAACAGACTTAAGTCAAATCCTGAGGGTACTCTAAAGGCATAAGATGGGACACATGTGGGTAAAATAGGAATATTTCTGGAATGGAGAAGCAGAAAAGTACCAGAAGATGAGCTTCTCTTACATACCCATTAGGCTTTAAGCCAGTAATAATTAAGAATATATGAAATGGTATTATATGTATTAATAGAATCATATAATTGTTAAGAAACTATGATCTTGCCTAGCCAGTGTGGCTCAGTGATTGAGCATCAACCTATGAAGCAGAGATTATGGTTTGATTACCAGTCGAGCACATGCTGGGGTTGCAGTCTAGATTCCCAGTAAGAGATCTCTCTCATAATTGATGTGCCCATCTTTGTATTCCTCTCACTTCCTCTTTGAAATCAATCTCTATCTTTGGAGCCTTTGGCAAATGTCCTAATCATTCTGAGCCTTGATTTGCTGATCTTTAAAATAATGGTAATACCTAACATACAGGGTTGTCTTGAGAAATTAAATGAGATAGTTCATGTAAAGCACTTAGTGGTATATGAGATATTATGAGTAATTAAGAAATTATATATATTTTATTTTTTTATTTTTATTTTTTCACTGAAAGACTACCTTAGTGGAGCCAGATTTATGGCACTTTAAAAATAAAAACTCTAGCTAATTTATTTGATACTGGAAATAAATAAATATGGTTAAAATAGCATAAGAAATAAGCCAAAGAAATACACAGGATAGAAGGATCCTTGTATCCCAACAGAGACCCAAAAGCCATATTTTGGAAATATGAGGTCTAATCAAATATGTATAGTTGATAACTGAATTAGTACCATGAGAACTCAGAGCAATGTAGAAGGTAAGCAGATGATACAAAGCTAGAAGCAAATGCAAACATTACTTATTCACCTAGAAATAGGTATAATCTCTAGTCAGCTTGTAAAAAATACATGTAGTTTCCTTCACAAAAATAATTTAGAAGAATAAAATAGAGGTACAACTCCTTATAAAGACCTCACTATTCACAGGTCATGTTTATTATTATTTATGTGGACTTTTGACAATTCAGAGAAAATAAAATTTGTTTTTGCATTCTCCTTGGGCCTGAGGACATTTTACTTGTTCTAATATAGCTGATTAGATGAGATAAACAATCTCAAATCCTCAAGTTAAAACTCTTGCTTTTTTTAAGGATATAAACAATAATTTCTTGCCTATGTGACTAAAAGCAGGCCAAAGCAGTAGCTCTAATGGAATATTAAAAGTATGGCTGTTGAGTGTCACCTATACAATAACTCCTGATAGCCATTTCCTGTTTGGCAGCATAGGGGAGAGAGCTGATTGACTTGTCATCTGATTCATCATTATGACTTAAATAATCTCTTCTGTCTACCTGTCCTGCACAAGGAACATTTTCTTTAATTATAAGAAACATAGTGCCAGTATCTGGCCTTAAGGAAGAAGGTCATGGTTTGGTTTTGTTAAATTCAAGAAATGTGAGTTTTCAAGTCAACAGAATAACAATTAACATTTGTATATAGCACTTTGAAACATATAAAGCATACTTTTATACATGATTTTATTTATTCACTAGTTGCCCGGTGCACAAAATTTGTGCAAGGGAGGGGGTGTCCCTCAGCCTGGCTTGCACCCTCTCCAATTTGGGATCCCTTGGGAGATGTCCGACTGCCAATTTAGGTCCTCTTACAATCCGGGACTGCTGGCTCCTAACTGCTCACCTGCCTGCCTTCCCAATCTCCACTAACCACTCTGTTTGCTGGCCTGATCGCCCCCAACTGCCCCCGGCCCCTGCTGGCCTGCTTGCCCCCAACTGCTCCCTCCATGCTGGCCTGCTTGCCCCCATCTGCCCCCTTGCTGGCCTGTTTGCCCCTAACCGCCTCTGCCTCAGGCCCACCACCATGGCTTTGTCTGGAAGGTTTCCCGGAAGGTCTCTTGGTCTAATTAGCATATTAACCTTTTATTAGCATAGATTTTTTAAAAATAATTTTTATTTTCCATTGATTTTTAGAGAGAATGGAAGGGAGGGACAGATAGAAAGAAATATTGGTTGGTTGCCTCAAGCCTGCAACTGAGGTACATGCCCTTGACTGGAATTGAACCTGGGACCCTTAAGTCTGTGAGCCAACACTCTATCCACTGAGCCAAACTGGCTGGGGCTACATGATTTCATTTAATTCCTACAACAGATCTATTACGTAAGCCATAGCTATTTGTGCTTTTGCTGTGAGGAAACTGAGTTTCCAGAGATGAAAAGGCTTGCCTCAAACCTCAGCTGCTAAGTGATGAACTTTCCAGATTTAACTCCAAATTCTAGGTTGTTGACCTCAGACTTAATCTTGGTTCCCATTATGTCTAACTCTCTTTCAAAACTTTTCTTCTAGTAGTCATAAGATACTATTTATTTTATCTCTATAATGCTTAAATGTAACCACTATTGATTGAAGTTCCCATTTCCACTCCCATGGCCCTAGCCCAGGCTACCATTGTTTCTTCTTTGGATTATTGCAATAGTTTTTTTTAACTATTCTGCTCATGATCTTATGATCTGTTCTACATGTTGCTATTAAAGTGGGCTATTTAAAAGTAAAAATCTAAACATGACACTCACTTTCTGAATTTCTATCAATGTATTCTCAATACCTTCAAATAAAATCCCAATTCATTAGCATGCCATACCTCATCCATTTCCTGGTCTCCTTCTTACATACCCTATGTTCTGGCTAGAACAAGCTCCTTTCTTTAACCTCAATGACCTTTGTTGGTTTTGTATTTTTCATGAGATTGCAAGAATTTCTTCCTCCTGTTGTCTACCTTACTATGTTGGAGGAGCTCATAAGAGATGTCTTCAGTAAGATAGTCTAAACCTGATGGGATGTTTTCATTAGTCTTCATATAAACTCCTGTATGGTACTTAACAAATTTAGTTGTAATTATTATATTTTTAATTCTTTTTTAAAATTTCTTTATTGATTAAGGTATTACATATTTGTCCTCATCCCCCCATTCCCATCACAAAACCCACCCCGTGCATGCCCCCAGACCCCTGTTGTTCGTGACCACTGATTAGGCTCATATGCATGCACACAAGTCCTTTGGTTGATCTCTCCCCCTTACCCCCACCCTACCCTGCCTTCCCTCTGAGGTCCTATAATCTGATCTATGCTTCCTTGCCTTCAGGTCCGTTCTCATTCATCAGTCATTGTTGCTCATCATTTCCCCTAGATGAGTGAGATTATGTGATACTAGAAATACACTTATAAGAACCAAAAATGAGAAAAGCAATAATGGTGATGCTGAGAGGCAAATGAATCAGTCTATAGTGATTTTCTTTCTGGGCCAACAGTTCTTTTGAGTCCCAATTTTAATGTCAAACAGTTCCTTATGTGTATATGTCAACAATGATATTTCAGTTATGGATGGTGGACAAATGGTGGTAATGCAGGTCTGACCCTCTCTGATTTGGTCCTGGGTAACCTACAGTGACACACAGCTGCTGACTGCTAGTATGACAAGGCGTGGTCAGCATCTTCAATCTCTGGACTGTTTCTCTTCTGTCTTCATGGCTGGAGCAGTCCTGTCAATTCCTCTCTGTTGCATGAACCCACATGGTCTCAGAGTTGTTTTCTGAAAATATACAACATATTCTTGACCAAAAGTTAATAAAGGAATCTTTTCTATAAATTTGACTTGCGATCCTTTTTCATTTTTTGCCCAAACTATTTTCCTTTGGCTTGTTTTGACACCATGTATGTTTTACATGGGTGTCTTGCTGTTAGCATTACAAATGAAAGTTAATTTCCTAAAGAAAAATTTTCTAGATGTAATTTACTTACAGGATATTTTTCCTTACATGATATTCTTCTACTATCCCCCTTTTTATTTAAATATTAGGAGGCTTTTGGAAATTTTATAATGTAGTCCTGATAACTTTTAAATTTTAATTTTTTGCACTAAAATATGACTGCTTTAGGTTCATTACATGTACACAATTTTACCACGAGCTGAACTACCAATAAAATTTTTAGTTATTATTTAAAGTATTACATATGTCTCCTTTTCTGCTCATTAACCTTTACCCAGCCACTCCCACCTCCCACCCCCAGGCCCTCATCTCTGCTAATGTCTATGTCCACTACTTGTAATTATTGATTGGTATATTCATCTGATTCACTAGACTATGAGATAAGGGTTAAAGACTTGTCTTATAAAATTTATACCCATCCTTTTTGTCTGACAAAGCATTAAGAACAGAAGGGAGTAAACATTTTTATTACATGAAACTCATAAGCAATGATTAATTATCATATGCCCAAATATATCACATGTAGGGAGGTAGTAGGACCAAGCCTTACTGAAAAAGGGAGAATTACACAATTAATTTTGTTAAGGAACAACATAAGACATTTTATAATTGAGATATTGTATAGTATTTACTGAAAGTCTACAAAAGATTTGAAATTATGGAGGTACCTCTTTCCTTTAGAAATGATGATTATTTATGAAGGACAGCAGCAATTGAATATTTGCCATCCAGCAGCTGACACAGTACTCATTGTAAATCATACTTAATAAACCAAAGTCCTTTTTAAAAGTGAAAGTGTTTGGTATTATTTAGGTAGAAATATTATCCCCCCAAGAGACTGACTCAATAAAAATATTTAGAAACTGAAACTAAATTCCTATGAGTGTCAGGAGGCAGAATTCTACCTGCTGACATGTGACAGGTTTGGAATACCTTCTTTAAGGGAATACATATCCATTATTTTTATTAAGAAGAAAACACACTTGTTTTTCATTTAACCAGTCAAAATTTGGATAAATCCCTGTGGTTATTTGGTGCTACCCATTTGGTTGCTTTTCCCAGGCCAGCACTACCAAGTCTCCCCTTACACTCAAACAGAATGTAATACCAGTGGTTTTCTTATTTATAGCATGCACCATCTGTAATGATATAGCACAATCTACAGAAATGTTTCCCTCCACTATCATGGGAAGCTACATGTCTTTCCCCCAAAATGATTATGAAACCCCCCCAACCACCTCTACAGTGAATTAGAAATAGTTGCATTCATTTTAAAAACTATTTTTCCAGTAAACTTGAAGTAAATTTGAATTGTCCTTACATCACCAATATGCATCATAGAACACTAAATGGGAGATATTATTCAAGAATATCAAACCAAAAAAATCTTTATTGAGTATTGGCTATGTGTAAAACCCTGTTCTTATTTCTGTGTGGAGCATTCAGAAGCATACACCATGGTCCTTGCTCTAAACTAAGTTGTTTAGTTAGGTCACATAGAGATCCCTTAGCTAGATCAGGAATGGGGGAAGGAGGTGAAGTTGACCCTGAGCTGGTAGTTATGAATAATTAATTGAGGAACTTAAAGAAAAATGACAGAGCAGGCAAGCTATGATAGAAGAATATATAGTCTGGGAAAGATTGGCGGGAGAGTTAAGAAGGGAAAAAAATGAAGATCCAAGGCAGAGGATCCTAGATGCTTGGTAGTGGATAATGCCAGGCAGGACCTTCTAAAACAAACAAAAAAGTACATAGAAAAGTTCATGGAGAGAACAAGGCCTGTGCTTTGGGCTGGGAAAAGGAGGTAAAATAAAAAAAAGCAAAATTCATAGAGCAGAGTAGTCAGAATGTACCAATTGTGGTGACGATGAAGGTGCTGACTGCATACACAGAAATGGGTTCTATCAGAAGCAAATGGATATTATTTAGGGTTCAAACAAAACACAACCTGACTGCTCTGCAAACCAGAATGAGAAACAAAGATAATAGCTCCTCCCTAGACTAGGGATGGAAGTAAAGTGAACCAACCTGAGTCCTATCACTTTTGATAAAAGGCCTGTGGATTAAAAAGGAATACCAATAAAGGAATCCTGAATGGAATCATTCCGTGACTTACATCTGTGTAAAATGAGTGACATGAACTGTACCTGGGAAAAACTTAACTGGTATATAGTACTTAGATTGGACCTTTTTTGTATTAGTGGTAGCTTTTGTTATAAAGATAAATTACATGTTGTCCTGGTCATCAGTGGACAAGATGAAAGGAGAAGAATGCTACTGGAAAATCTGGACAGTCTGGTGAAAATGGGGAATCTATAACTCTGAATATAAAAATCTTCAGCCCCATCACACATAGCATCTTAGGAATCTAAGATAAGTCAAAGTGGGGAAAACTATACCTTGGGGTCTGAAATTTCTACCATTAGATTCTATCTTTTATGGCTTTGTAGAAATAGATCTTTTATTTTCTTACATACATATTTAAATTTTAAATTATTTATTGTTTAAAGTATTGCGTGAGTCTCCTTTTGCCCCCATCGACCTTTCCCTGGCTGCTCCTAACCCCTAGCACATGCCCTCCCCCCACTAATGTCTATGCCCATTGGTTATGCTCATATGCGTGCACATGAGTCCTTTGGTGGATCTCTTACCCCCTCATCTCACCTTCCCTCATAGGTTGAACAGTCTGTTTGATGCTTCTATGTCTCTGGTTATATTTTTGCTCGTCAAATTATGTTGTTCATTACATTCCATAAATGAGTGAGATCATGTGATATTTATCTTTCTCTAACTGGCTTATTTCACTTAGTATAATGCTCCCCAGTCCCATCCATGTTGTTGCAAATGGTAAGAATTTCTTTTTTTACAGGTCTTTGTTTGTTTGTTTGTTAGTTTGTTTGTTTTTGTAGATTGTAGTATTCCATTGTGTAGATGTACTACTGTTTTCTTTTTTTTTTTTTAATATATTTTATTGATTTTTTACAGAGAGGAAGGGAGAGAGATAGAGAGCCAGAAATGTCGATGAGAGAGAAACATCGACCAGCCGCCTCCTGCACATCCCCTACTTGGGGATGTGCCCACAGCCAACGTACATGCCCTTGACCGAAATCGAACCCGGGACCTTTCAGTCCGCAGACCGACGCTCTACCACTGAGCCAAACCGGTTTCGGCTGTACTACTGTTTTCTAATCAACTCATCTGCTGATGGGCACTTAGGCTGTTTCCAAATCTTAGCTATTATAAGATTTATGTTGTTTTGTTGATGGTTTCTTTTGCTGTGCAGAAGCTTTTTATTTTGATGTAGTCCCATTTGTTTATTTTCTCCTTATTTTCCATTGTTCTAGGAGCTGTGTCAGTAAAGATATTGCTATAACATGTGTCTGCTATTTTGCTGCCTATGGATTCTTTTAAGAGTTTTATGGTTTCCTATCTTATATTTAAGTCCTTTATCTATCTTCAGTTTATTTTTGTGTAAGGTGTAATTTGGTGGTCTAGTTTCATTTTTTTGCAGTTATCTGTCCAATTTTCCCAACACAATTTATTGAAGAGACTGTCTTGGCTCCATTGTATGCTCTGGCCTCTTTTGTCAAATATTAAGTGAGCATAATGACTTGGGTCGATTTCTGGGTTCTCTGTTCTGTTCCATTGTCTATATATCTGTTTTGTGCCAGTACCAGGCAGTTTTGAGGACAGTGGCTTTGTAATATAGCTTGATATCTGGTACTGTGATCCCTCCAACATTGTTCTTCTTTCTCAAGATAGCTGCAGCTATTTGTGGTATTTTTTTTTTTATTCCAGGTGAACTTTTGGAGAGTTTGTTCCAGGTCTTTGCAATATGCTGTTGGCATTTTAATGATTGCATGGAATCTATAGATTGCTTCAGGTAGTATGGGCATTTTAATGATGTTGATTCTACCAATCTATGAACATGGTATAGTCTTCCTTTTGTTTATGTCTTCCTCTACCTCTTTTTTCAGCGTCCTGTAATTTGCTGAGGGCAGGTCGTTTACCTTCTTGGTTAAGTTTATTCCTAGGTATCTTAATTTTGTTGTTGTTGCAGTGGTAAATAGGATTGTTTTTTCTAGTTCCTCTTTCTTTGAGTTCATTATTGTTGTATAAAAAAGCCATAGACTTCTGGGTTTTAATTTTGTATCCTGCTACCTTGCTGAATTCATTTATTAAGTCTAGCAGTTTTTTTCTATGTACGATATCATGTTATCTGCAGATAATGACAATTTTACTTCTTTTCCAATTTGGATGCCTTTTATTTTTTCATCTTGTCTGATCACTATGGCTACAATTCCAGTACTATGTTGAACAGGAGTGACGAAAGTGGGCAGCCCTGTCTTGTTCCTGTTCTTAGGGGAAATGGTTTTAGTTTTTGCCCATTGTGTATGATGTTGGCTGTAGGTTTGTCATATAAGGTTTTTATTATGTTGAGGTATGATCTCTCTATTCACATTTTACTGAGAGTTTTTATCAGGAAAGTTCTTGGATTTTGTCAAACACCTTTTCTGCATCAATTGATATGATTATGTTATTTTTGTCTCTCAATTTGTGTATGTGATGTATCACGTTTATTGATTTGCGGATATTGTACCAGCCTTGCATCCCCAGAATAAATGGCAATTGGTTATGGTGTATGATCTTTCTAATGTAATGCTGGATATGATTTGCTAGAATTTTGTTGAGGATTTTAGCATCTATGTTCATCAGAGATATTGTCCTTTAATTCTCTTTCTTTAAAGTGGTTTTATCTGGTTTTGCGATTAGGGTAATGCTGGCTTCATAGACAGAGCTTGGAAGTGTTCCTTCCTCTTGGATTTTTTGGAATAGCCTGAGAAGAATAGGTTTAAGTTCTTTGAATGTATGGTAAACTCCCCTTTGAAGCCATCCAGTCCAGGGCTTTTGTTTGCTGGAAGTTTTTTGTTTTTTTTATTACTGTTTCAATTTCATCAGTAGTTATCAGCTAGATATTTTATTTATTGAGTTTATTGGAGTACACTTCTATATTATATTAGCTGTATTGCATTGTGTGTTCACTACTCCAAGTCAAGTCTCCTATCATCACTTATTGCTGCCTTTACCCTCTTATACCTCCTCACTCCCTTACCTGGGAGGAATGATTTTATCTGATTCATTTGTTTTGTCACCATTTGTTCAACAAACATTGGGGGTCTGGCACAAAGCTAGGGGATGCACATATGTACAATCCCTTCCTTCAAGAAGGTCACAGGACATGTGGGGAGGTATAGTTGGGAGGAGGCTGCAGGAGAGAGAGAGAGAGAGAGAGAGAGAGAGAGAGAGAGAGAGAGAGAGAGAGAGAGAGAGAGAAAGAGACTAAGAAAAATTTAGAGCCTGGAGCTCTATGGGGGCTGACAACCTAAGCACCTGGAAAGATGAGAAGAGGGTGATAGTCAGAGAAAGGATAGTATGGTAAATTCCGTGGATTAGAATACAGATAATAAAGTGTACAAGGAAGACAGAGGAGGAAGCCAAAACTGGAGGAAACTAAGTTTTCTTAAAGACTTAGTTTCTGATGGAAAGAATGTCTATGATTTTAATATAACATGTGTGGTGTGTGTGCATTTGTGTGTGCATTTGTGTGTGTGTGTTTTGTGTGTGCGTGTGTGTGTGTGTGTGTGTGTGTGTGTGTAAGAGAGAAAGAGAGAGAGAGAGAGAGAGAGAGAGAGAGAGAGAGAGAGAGAGAGAGAGAGAGAGAGATTGAAAGAACATCCGTTAACCCTTTTAACCATTGGTAACAGGGTGGAGACTGTAACCACTAAAACAAAGCAACTAGATTAGTGAGCTTAAATTGAACTTTAAAAAAGAGGAAGTGAGGAAAGTTTGTTTGTGAGCTCTGGTGGCAGGAAATCCTGTGACTAACCTTATTTCACACATCTCAGATTATTCAAAGGGATCTTAACTTGCTTAAGAACAGTAACTTAAAATGGAAGGGCTTGTCTCAGAAGCAATGATGTCTGAGAAGAGCTGACATCCTTGCTAAATAAAGTAATCCAATTTGGGTTGCCCTTTACTATAGAAGAGATGCTTTAGGAAACATGCCATGCCCCTCCACCCAGGGTATTTTCAACCAATAGAGTAATGCAGCATTAACTAGTAAGATTTGACTTTATTTGGGGGGGCGGGGAATGCCAACATGTTGGGGGGAAAAAATCAACAGGCAATCCTCTATTTGCAGAAATATTTGTATAGGAATGAAAACAATCTTTATATATGTACTATCGATATTATAATTTAAAGTAGCATTGGTAGAAGTGTGGACTATGATGAGAACTGCAGGGGGTTGTCAGTTGGTGAGGAGGGGAGATGATGATGGTCAAGGTTAGGCAATTTCAAAACAACAAGCATCCAGGCAAGTAAAGGCATATGCTTCTGCAGGGGAATAATAGTGGAAAGGAGCCCCTATGCTGGGCTAGGCTGACCCATTAGCAGGGAGAGTTGGGGTTTCAACCACCTGTAGCTTTCATTTCTAGCTGCAGGTGCAAGTGTAGCAAGAAGGAGGTTTCAGACTTATCTTTAATTAACCAGGGGTGAAAATGTACCTCAGAGAAGCACTTTGCTCTTTTATATTCCAGAACTATACAGTAGGTCCTTCGGTTAGGGGTTACATTGGAGACCTGTTCCTACGGCTGGACATAGTGTGATTTTCGCTGTAAGTTGGAACCCACCTACATAAGCACCTACCTCACTCACATGGAGCACATACACAGCAGTAATGAAGTGAAACAGTAAAAAAAAAAAAATTAAAAGATAACAATTCCTGACCTTTACTTGTGGTAAATAAATAATAAAAAACATAAAGCACATCTGTACATATGTCAAAATGACGGAACTTTTTAAAAAATAAATTGGAAATGGTGATGTAACCACCAAACAATGTACATAGAGTCCGAAGTAACCCGAAGACTGCCTGTATATAAAGCACACAATTTTCTGAAGACAATAAAAGAAGAAAGTACATATGCTAAGGGCTGGGATAGTTCAGCCCAACTGACTGCATTTTCTAAATAGCCCGTGGGACCCTCATTTTAACACACCACATCACTGCTGTCCTTGATTGAGTCAACAGGACTCTCACCAAGAGTCTAGTTTCCATTTCAAATAGAATCATATTATCTAGAGGTGCACAAACCATATCAATACTCATCTTACCTCTACCTGTATGGGCCATGTGTCTCTGCCTCAGTGTGCTGTGGGGTTGCATGTTTTTACAAGCAGTTAAGCCTTTCAAAAAGCCAGAATCCTATTTACAAGCCAGACTTGCCATGAACTGATGATGTCTGGGTTCTTTCTATGCTGTCTGAAATCATTTTGGGGAACCTGCTGTGTTGAAAGAACTCAAAAGGCAGAATGTGTAATTATGTTATATATTTGCTAGCACGTGCTAGAAACCAGGCCTCTAGTTGACATAGACATACTGGTGGTGACCTCTTAGGGCTCTTTGCTTCCTTATCAGCTCACACTGGCCATCCACCAGATATGAGGGGCTAGGTCAAAGCTGGAGACCCCAGTAGGCTGAAATAAGTACTCCCAGCTGGTCTGGAGAGCAGGGACTGGAGCCTGGGGCTGGAATTACATCTGCACCTGGTTCAGGCAAGGTTCAGGAATCTGAGACAACAGCCAGGCAGAAGCCAAGACATGGGGGAGGGGGTATCCCAGACCAAGGGAATGCTGTGAACAAAGGCAAAGAGACAGGAAGGCAGGGAACACTTCTGAGGAATAGGTAGGATCTGTTGTCAGTGCCAGGAATAGGAGGAGATAGAAACCTGAGGATCTTGGAATCAAGCTTCAAGACCCAAGAGAACACCTTGAATATTGTCCAGGACGGGGGCTGGGGTTCAAGAAAAGAGATTCTCATCATTGACTTCAGAGGGGAAAAAGCAATTACCTCAAATCCTTGTGATTAGGTGATGACAGTTTCAAGCTTAAGTGAGGCCTTCGGGCTGGAAAACCAGTCTAAAGGAAACTTGGGACAATTAAATTCATTTATTGAGTACCCACTATGTGCAAGGCACTCTTTATGAATTAGTAATGTGATCGTTTAGAACTCAAAAGTCATATCAGGAGTGTAAACCATGCCAGATTTGATTCTAATCAGAAAGACAAGTATATGAAATCTATAGATCTGATTGGACATATGAAGTGCTGTCAACTCCTTATGAATATGACAACTATAATTTATGAATCCCAGATCAGACAAATGATCTTAATAAGGATTTTTTCCCTCATGGTTGACCTTATTTACATGTATGTATTATACATTAATAGAAAGTTTAAATATTATAATACATTTAGTTATATATTTTAAAATTGATCTTTTTTAAAAGTTATAAACACACATGAAGAAAAATACAAAATACAGCACTAAGATGTATATGAAAGAGAAGCAGAGAGGTACGTTAGAAAATGCATACACTTTGGAGATGAAAAACATGGTTTCAAATCTTATCTATATCATTTACTAGCCGTATGACCCTGGAAAAGTTACTTGGCCTTTCTGTGCCTTGGTTTTCTCATATGTAATATGGGGATAAAATGTGTGAAGATTAAATGAAATAATATACATAAAATACTTAGCAAACTGTTTATACTTAAGCAAGTGCTCAAAATGACAGTTTAATTTCTATTGTTGATTTTTGTCATTTATCTATTTTTGAAGCTGATAACATATTGTTCCATTTATACTTTCTTTTTAATTATATTGCTTGTTTCAGAAATCTTTATCCTTACATTTTCCAAACAACTTTTCCCAAGAAATTTTGACAGGCATATATATTTATTTGGATTATTAAGAGAAAATTAGTGATCAGGAGTAGATTTTTTTCTAATTTTCTTAATTTGCCTATTTGTGTAAATGACCTTTGATCCCAACATTCCTACTCCATAGTAAAATGTTTTTCACATCTCTTACATTTAGAAGATTGATATTCTCTCAAGAGGAAATTATTTAAGTATATTACACTATATCTGATGTATAGTTATCCTCTTTATATCAATATATCATTTGGCTAGTAAGTCCTTATTATGCTATGATTTAAGAACCAAAGGTTCCTTACACAGATTATTATGAGACAAAATAGCAAAAACACTTTGGGAAATATTCTGCTTATTCAGGGTCTTTATCAACTGACTCATGGATAATCATGCAATCTTAGTTTGGATTCTCCAGGAATCAGACCCCGAGACAAAGGAAATTGAATAAAAGTGATTTGTTTGGGAATCACAGGTAACACCTGTAATGAAATGGAATATTTAAAAAGAAATGAAGGCAGTCAATAGAGTGTGCTTATTAAGCCAGCTATCACAGTGGCAGACTGACAATTAATCGGAGAAATCCTGAAAAACCGTACAACACACAAATTTCAGAATTATCCCACCCAAGAGGCAAGGGAACTGAAATATTTATACAATAAGTTATGAGCCACACTTTTTCACTCTTGGGGGGCTGTTAACTGGCACACCTTTTAGATTGTTGCATGTAGACAGCACAGAGATCTACAGTTGTGGGAAAAGAGCCCTCCAGCAGTCATGCAGATAGGGCAATTGGAATTTAGTCTGAACATATGGAAAGGTCAAAGGGACATAGGTGGAGCTCTTACAATACCTGTTATATCAAAAGAAGTTCAAATGGACTTTGGTTCCATGGAATGCAGGGCTACTTGGCTAAGGGTTAGTATAAGCTCTTACTCTGATTCTGGTTCTTTTACCCTGTTGCCATTATCTTTTAGTCTACTTCCCAATGGCTGACATATTTTTACTCTTGCTATAAGAGCGTTAATCTATATTTACAATAGAGCAATATGCAAATTGGTTGGGATGCCATCACATAACGACCAAACAGCAAGAGGGTGGGGCAGTGAGCTACAAGCACAGAGAGCTGCAGGAGGGCTGGGAAGCACACTACTGCAGTATAGAGCTACAGGAAGGCGGGACATCAGGCAGAGAGTTACAGGAGGGCAGGGCAGAGAGCTACGTGTGGTGGAGAGATACTAGCAGAGATGGGCTGAGTGGCCAGCTGAGGCAAGTGGAAACGAGCTACTCATGCACTGGTTTGTGTGCAGGGCCACTAGTATCTAATAATTGAGGATGATCTGAGAGCAGAGCTGGAAAAAGAGATACAGAGCATCAGACAAGGGCATTTTCCCCTATACCCAGAACCACTTGCCCTATTCTTTCTGTATCCCTCTTTTGTCTCCATATCTCATGAAAGGAATGAAGACAAAAGAGAGAAAGTGAGAAGAGGACAAAGAAAACAGAGCTGATACCTATCTAACCTCATGGAAGCTAGAGATTGTCTGGAGAGGAGATTCCAAGAAAGAAGCATACTCTTGAACTCCTCATACAATGGACCAATACAGTGTCCTGGAATTTGATGACTCTATTGCTATGCTGCTGTTCTTCAGTGTGGATGGGAGGTACTAGGAGAAGGGGGAAGTTGACTGACATTTATTAAGATTTTTCTTCCTAAGATCTAGGTCAATAGTTTTCACACTATACTAACAGGTGTAGTAGACATATCAGGCATATCCAGCTTAATAGTGTCCCAGTATCTCTTTGGGAGATGTTCCCATTGCATGGGGCTTAGTGGGAGGCAGTGCTTACCTTTTATTACAGTATCCCAAGGGCCAGAACCTAGTTCTCCACAACTTTTTGCAGCCATGGGACAAGCATGTAATTGTCAGAAAATCCCTGATATTGCTAGGCTGGTGTTGCTCAGTGGTTGAGTGTCAAACTATGCACCAAGAGGTTGCTGGTTAGATTCCTGGTGAGGGCACATGCCTGGGCTCTGGGCTCACTCCCCAGTATGGGGTGTGTAGGAGGTAGCTGGTCGATGTTTCTCTCTCATTGATGTTTCTATCTCTATTTCCTCTCTCTCTAAAATAAACAAAAACATATTAGGGAATTAAGAAAGTTCCTAGAATTAATTTGCTCATATGAATACTTGGAACATACAACAGCAACTGAAACAAATATATATTTTTAGAATCATAGAATAAAATGAAAAAGCGGGTTTTTTTGTTGTTGTTGTTTTGTTTGTGTTTTTACTTCCATGGATGTAAAGGGTGGAATGTTTCAGAGTTAACAGAAGGAATTTTCTGTATAAGGGTCATCTGGACAGTTTCATCATAATGGAAGCAGGAATGGTGATTATGATGATGATGTTAATGATAGTGGTGATGGCTAACATTTACTGAATGTCTACTCTAGGCCAGACACTTCAAGTGGGTGATATCATTATCCTTACAACAATCTTGTGATATGAGTGTTATTATGATTTCCATTTATCAGAAAAGAAAACTGAGGTTTGGAGAAGTTGAATAACTGGCCAAAGATCATACAACCAACAAATGGGCTTCAAATCCAGTTCTGTCTGACTCACAAACCTGAAATCTTTACTGTCATGTTGGGATGCTGCTTCCCATAGCCAAGAATTCAAATTGTTGGTATGAGTTTAGCTGAACCTTGTGAAAGGAAAAGAGTCCAAGGGCACCATTAAATTAGCTGAACACAGGGTGTGACCTATGAAGAGAGGTTCATATGATCAAGTCATGTGGTCATGGTTCAAAATAAATGGGTGGTACTGAGTAATTAGACCTTGTAGGAACCACTTCATGTACTACAAGGAGTGATGGAGAAAGTACTGAAAAATGATGCGATTAGAGATGGAGAATGCTATGTTAAAAGCCACACATGCTTTTCTGTGGCTTATGTGGATTTAAAGGAGCCAGATCATCTATCTTCTGCCATTATCTCCTTCAATATTTTGTTGATTTCATGATTTTTCTAAAGCTCAGTGGAATCTTGACTTTACAGTTTTGTTCTTCTCCTGGTCACTCAAGTACAATTTATGTTGTTTAACTCTGTTTTTGAACATTCTTTCATGCAGTTCTGATTTATACTGGGAAAAAATTCAGATAATGTTTTGGTGTGTATGCATGTGTATGTATATGTACCTGTGTGTACACACATGCTTGCATTGTGTGTGCTAGCTTATTTCTCTTTGATATCATTTATTTCTGTTGATAGGAAAATTCTATTCGAAATGTTTAGTTCAAATATATTGCATGCTTGATGGGTTCTAATAATGGTGAATTACATATTTGAAATGCAAAAGAAGTCACTTTTGGTGTCCTTTTAAAAGAGTTTCTAAGGATTTAAAATAGTTTCTTTTGAGTATGGCATGAGAATTATGACTTTATGCTGGGAAGTGTGTTTGTGCATTCATACACATGTGCATGCTTCTTCCTATCCCAGTGCATTGATGTGATTGAAACATTAGAGAGCAGTCCTCAGCAGGAAGCTGGCAGATACTCTGGGGGCTACTAGTAGGATGAGTTGTGAAAAGAAACTTGAGAAATCTTGTTAGAATGTTTTTAATATACTAGAGCCTTGGGGATTATAGTAATATGAACAGATATAAAATTCACTCAAGTATCTATCCTCCAGCATAAATTAGAAAGGATAAGACAGAGTACCCTTTCCCAACACATACTCCTTACAAACACTTCCCAAGAGCACTTGTTTAAATTAGTTGTTGGGGAAATGTGCTTTCACTTGAGGGACAGAAAGGGTGGAAGGAGAATGAGTGTGTGTTCAGTTGTTTCAACAGCTGTTTAAGAGACATAGTTGCTTGTGGAAGTCAGTCGTTTGCCAATGTCCAAAGCTCCCATGTATATCAAACCCCATGCATTTAATCCCTGGGCTATCCTATCTAATAAAAGAGTAATATGTAGATTGACCATCACTCCAACACACAAGATGGCTTCCTCCATGTGGTCACAGATCCTGCCCCCATGTGTACACAAGATGGCCAGCAGGAGAGGGCAGTTGGGAGGGACCAGGCCTGCAAGGGAGGGAAGTTGGGGGTGACCAGGCCTGAAAGGGAGGGCAGTTGGAGAGGGGACCCAGGCCTATAGGGGTGAGCAATTGGGGGGACCAGGCCTTCAGGGAGGGCAGTTAGGGGAAAATAGGCTGGCAGGAGAGCAGTTAGGAATCAATCAGGCTGGCAGCAGAGTGGTTAGGGGGTGATCAGGCTGGCAGGCAGAAGCAGTTAGCAGCAATCAGGAAGGCAGGCAGGCAGGCAAGCAGTTGGGAGCCAGAAGTCCTGGATTGTGATAGGGATGTCAGACTGTAAATGGACAGTCAGACATCCCTCAAAAGGTCCCAGATTGGAGAGGTTGCAGACTAGGCTGAGGAACACCCTCTCTCCCCCCTCCACCACTATGCACCAGGCCTCTGGTGTGGTAATAAGAGTTGCCAAAGAGAGCATGAGCTTTCTGGGACTAAGCTTGGAGTTCCAGAATATTTCTGATTGACAACTCTAAGTACATCCCACTGAAAGGCTTCAATGACCCAGCAAAAGAAAGGCAGCATGATTTGATCCTTCCTTTCTCTGAGATTCTTTTTGCCCAGGTGAGAACCGAAGTCAATGCAGAACAGTGACTCTCAACAGGGTCTAGTACTTCCCTCTAGAACATGTTTTGGACATTTGTTGGAGCATGTTTTTCCTCCCAATCCTTTACACATAAAAATAAATAAAATAAAATAAAAACAACTATGGTACACCTACACAATGGAATACTATGCTGCCATAAAAAAGAAGGAATTCTCATCATTTGCAGCAACCTGGATAGAACTAGAGAACATCATGCTGAGTGAAATAAGCCAGTCAATGAAAGAGAAATACCACATGACCTCACTCATTTATAGATATTAAAGAACATTATAAACTGAAACCGATGAACCAAAAGTCATATATAAAGACAGTAAAGCAACAAGCAGACTGTCAAATTACAGCCGGGAGGGAAGGGAGATCTGGGGGAGATAAGAGATCAACTGAAGGACTTGTATACATGCATATAAGTACAACCAAAGGACACAAAACTCTGGGGAGGGACGGTATGTATGGGAGGGGGAGCAATGTTAAAATATGTACACAGATAATAATTTAATAAAAAAATATTTTAAAAATGAATAAATAAATATTTTTTGTAATAAATCGCTTTCCCTTTTACCCCTCCTTTACATCATTAGGACATTTACAAAAAATTACAGGTGGAGGCAGGTTCAATCACCTATGGTTTTCATTTCAGGATAATGGGAGGAGTTATTTTTTTTATTATTAAAAGAAGCATTAGGTTAAGAATGATTGTCCTAAGGTTTAGAATGACTCTTCCACTTGTGCTAGTCCATGGTTTCAAATCAGTCTTTGAGCAAGTGAAGCAATGCATCAATTCTCAGTATTAGAAATATTGGGACCATCTGACAGCTGAGGCCAGCTGACAGCTGAGGCCAGCCTGCCTGATCCTTTGGACCTGAATTGCCTATACCTGGGGCACCCTGCAGTTAATGTTCTCTCGCCACCATTCAAAGTCATAGAGGTTCCTTCACAAAAGACCGCATCATGTGTATTTTGGCTTCCTTTTTTCTCTCTCCAGTACTAGACTGTCTGGATCATGAGGCTATAGAGAAGGAAATTATTTTTGATTCTCTAGGCTAGAGTGATGGGATAATAGAGGAAATCAATTTTAAAGTTATGAGTGTGAAATAAGTTACAAGTGTGTCTTCTGACTTCCCTCAGTTTAGCTTAGGGCACACTGATTAGGTTCAGACCTTAGCTTTTCTGTTCTACTTACCTGGCTTTAGCCCTCCCATCTATGCTGGTGGGCTGTTCTTAGTCCTAACTTGGAGAACTCTCCACTCTTTTTTTTTTAGGTCAGCTGTAGCCATAATCTTTGGGTTTTAGACTAAGACTGCACATTAGGCAGGGAGCTAAACTAAACTCCATAACTATGTCCTTCCAAGGTTTCTACTAGCATCTCTTAACAAGTCTCACCTGCCAGAGTTGCTCTAGTAGCTGCTTTATCTTCTAAGGATCAGCTAAAGTATCCCTAGCTCACTGCAGCCTCTAGTAATTTCAACTTGAATGAAAAAATTGATGTTGCTATTTGACCTCAGTTTGTATGTACAGCATATTTTCTCTCTGGCAGTCTCTCCGTTGAGTTCAGTAATATATTTTAAAAATATTTTTAATGTTTTTATTTATTTTACAGAGAAAGAAAAGGAGAGGGAGAGAGAAACATGAATGAGAGAGAGAGAGAGACATCCATTGGCTGCCCCCTACTGGGGATCAAACCAGCAACCAGGCATATGCCCTGATGTGGAATCGAACCTACAACCTTTGGGTGCACGCGAGGATGCTCAACCAAGTGAGCCATACCGGACAGGGCAAATTATCTTATCTCCATCATCCTCCCAAGCATGGGGTTTCTTCATTGTCTTACTGGAGATGAACATGGTAAACTGGAAGTTCCATGCAGATAGACACATCTGTGACATTCAGATGTGTTTAGCTTAGGGCACACTGATTAGGTTCAGACCTTAGCTTTTCTGTTCTACTTACCTGAATCTACTAGCACAGATCCTGGCACTGAGTGGGCATTCAATAAATGTATTGTAAGTCACTGACTGACTGTGAAGTCTGTATTCCCACTTCCTATTAAATGCATTGAGAATTATGATATCCACTTGGTCCGTAAATAAATATTAAATCTCATAATTTCTATAAGGAGTCACAGATACTGATCAGCACTGGGACTCAGGCTGGTCCTCACTAGAGGCCTAAAAATTCCATAAATGTAAATTCATGAAATCTATGCCTAGATTCATTTCTAGAGAGTCCCACAATTCCCAAGGATATTGTAGCAAGGCCCACGTGAAATATTTGAAAGAAACAGCTTGATTTGCAGTAGGATGAGAAATGAGAAGGGGGATGCCTCCATTTTCATTCCTGTCTCTCCCAGGCCAGAAGTGAAGGCTTGCATAGAGCTTCATTGCCCTGGATTTTCAGAGCTGTCCACAGCTTAAAATTCAGTATAAATAGGACTCTCCCATTACAATTTTATTCCAGTAACACAGTTTCTTTTTCTCTCAGAAAATGGGAAAATATTAGCCTGTGAGTCATACATGGAAAGTCTTCATCATGTTGCTGTGAAAAACTCTTTCCAAAGGGTATCCAGATACTGCTGTTGTTTCCACTCTGCTCCAATGGCCAAACAGGGTGAAGTGTACCTTCAGAAGAGTACAGCAAATTTTTCTAATGCATAGGGTCCTGCAGGGATTGCCAGGGTTCTCACTCTGCTTCGTTAGAGTGTATCCACCCACTGAAAGGTTAGCTAAACCTGTGACCTTTGGCAAGGTGATTCATTTTGATCTTTAATCTCATTGCAGAAACTTTGGTGAACTATATTTCTTAACTTGGCAATACATACACTTTTGGGGGGGATATGTTTTTAAAAATTGGATTTTTAAATCTTGAATTCATTCATAAAACATATTTTTAAGTATCTACTATGTGGCACATATTATGGATAGATCACCAAAGAAACACACAAAAATCCCTCCTCTCAAGCCTCAAATAATTTATATTTTGGGAGGAGGAGACAGAGAATGTTAATAAATAAGACAAATGAATAAAATATAGAGTCAGTCAGATTGTGATAAGTCCTAAGCAGAAATAAGGAATGAGTAGAAAAATGCACTTTGAATAGTGTGGTCAGGGAAGATTTCATTGAAGAGATAACACTTAAGTAAAGATCTGAAGGAGATGAGAAAGCAAACCATGAATTTACCTGAAAGAAGAATGATCCACTCAGAGATATAATGAGTACAAAGTCACTGAAGTAAGGCCTCAAGATTTTGAGAAACAGCAACATGATTTGTATTGTTGGAGAGTAGTAAGTAATGTGAGGAGCAGTAAGAGATGAAGGCAGAGAAGTAACAGGGAACCAGATCATACAGGCCTTGAAGTAGAGAGATGGCTTTGTCTTTTACTATGAAGGTGATGGAAAACCATTGGAGAGTTTGAATAAAGGAGTGACATGACATCACTTAAGTTTTAATGAAGTCACTTTGGCTACTATTGGAAAATAAACTCTGGGGTCAAGATGAAGGGCAAAAGAAAAATCATAAAGACCAGCGAATATGCTATCACAATAATTCAGGGAAGAAATGATGGTGCCTTCTACTAGAATAGTAGCAGTAAAGTTGATAAGAGTTATTGAATAATGAATATCTTTTGAAGGTGGTGACAATCAGTTTTGCTTGTGAACCTTTTTAAAAACAGATTATAAGAGAATGATAAGAATCAAGGATCACTCAAGGGTACAAAGGTTCTGAGGGAAGGGAAGGCAAGGGGAGAGAGACAGAGAGTGAACAAGAGAACAAATCATGGATATATTTAGAGGGTTTCCTCTAAAGAGAGTATTCAGCAGAATACCTTATCAGCACATGCACATGTGAAAAATAAGGCCAAGGAAAAAGAACTACCTGAAAGGATTAGAAGTCACAGTGGTTGGCTCTCACACAGGACCACAATAGTGCCTGTTACCAACCAATCATGCTTTAAAAAACTTCATGATTCACAGGACATTGAGTAGAGAACTCAGAAGGGTCTTGCTTCGACAGTGGGGAAGCATTCATTCTAGACTAAACACTGCTCTGAACATGCCAACAAATCATAAGAGCAACACCCAAAAAGATGAAACGGTTTCCAAGTAACTTAACTGTGCCCCAAAACAAAGTTCAAGAATATTTATAGGAATACAAAAATATGTAGTACCCAAGATGGAAAAATTCACAATGTCTGGCTTCCAATCAAATAGTACCAGGTGTGAAAAAAGCAGAAAAATAAAAACCCACAATGAAGAAAAACATTTTACCAATCAAAATCAACCCAGAACTGAAGCTATAAGAAATGTTAAAGAATTTCCTTCAGGCAGAAGGGAAAATTATATCACATAGTAATATGGGTCTAAACAAAGGAATGAAGAGTACTAAAAAAGTAACTAAATAGCTAAATATACTACTTTTTTTATTATGTAAATATAAAAAATATATTAGGTGATTTAAATAAAATAATAACAATGTAGAATAAGATGTATAAGGTATATAGAAGTGCAATGTATGACAACAATAGCACAAAGGCCAGGAAGGGATAAATGAAAACTTAAATGGAGATCTTACGAGGAAAGGGGGAGCCTCTCTGAGGCCTGAGAAACCCACCGCAGAGGAGACCATCGAGCAGCTGAGACATTCCAATTGGCGCAAACGCGTGGATTCAAGGGAGTTCTTCAATCACCCACGGAAAGGCGAGATAAACCAACACAGGAGAGAGACATCCTGAAGAGAGACCATGGGGAGACAAAGAAACAGCCCACAAATGAAAGAAAAGCAGGCATCACAGGAAAAGGAAGTAAAGGAGTTAGAGGCAAGCAACCTACCAGAGCAAGAATACAGAGTAACGATCTTAAGATGGATAAAAAGAATGGAAGACAAATTTGACAATATGAGTAAGACCAAAGAGGAAATAAAAAAAAAAAACCAAGAGGAAATGAAGAAGACTCAAGATGAAATGAAAAATGACATCGCTGCTATGAAGAACTCAATAGCAGAATAGAAGAAGCATAGGATCGCATCAGTGAGCTAGAAGACAAGATGGAAAAAAATATCTAGGAAAAAAAAATTAAAAAGCAGGAGGAGAGCCTATGAGAGCTTTGGGACAATGCAAAACAAAACAATATTCGAATAATAGGGGTTCTGGAAGGAAAGAAAACCGAGGTAGACATGGAAAACGTATTTCAAGAAATAATGACAGAAAACTTTCCTGAGATAAAGAAGAAAAAACCCATACAAATCCAAGATGCTCGTAGAGTCCCAAGCAAAATGGATCCCAGAAGACCGACGCCAAGACATATTATAATTAAATTGGCAAAGATCAATGACAAAGTAACAATCTTAAAAGCAGCCAGAGAGAGACAGAAAGTTACATATAAAGGAACCCCCATCAGACTAACAACTGATTTCTCAACAGAAACTTATCAGGCCAGAAGGGAATGGGATGAAATATACAAAGTCATGCAGAGAAAGGGTCTGAATCCAAGAATACTGTACCTAGCAAGGCTATCAATCAAAATTGAAGGGGAAATCAGGAACTTCACAGACAAAAAATGACTAAAGGAATTTATCTCCACCAAACCAGCAATGCAAGAAATGCTAAAGGGTCTACTGTAAAAATAAAGAAATAGAAAGCGAAGAAGGAACACAGGGGTATTTAATAAAAATGGCGTCAAATGAGTACCTATCATTAATAACATTAAATGTAAATGGTTTAAATGCTCTAATCAAAAGACATAGGGTAACCGATTGGATAAGAAAACAAGACCCATACATCTGTTGTCTACAAGAAACCCACCTCAAAAAAAGAGATGCACACAGACTGAGGGTGAAGGGATGGAAAAAGGTTTTCCAGGCAAATGGAAATGAAAAGAAAGCTAGGGTAGCAATACTTATATCTGACAAATTAGATCTCAGAGTGAAGGACATAACAAGAGATAATGAAGGCCACTTCATAATACTAAAGGGAGCAATCCAACAAGAAGAAATAACCCCTGTAAATAAATATGCACCCAATACGGGAGCACCCAAATACATAAAAAAAAAAAAAAAAAAAAAAAAAAAAAAAAAAAAAAAAAAAAAAAAAAAAAAAAAACTGCTGGAGGACATTAAGGAAGAGATTAATAGCAATACAATCATACTAGGAGATTTAAATACCCCACTGTCACCCTTTGACAAATCATCTAAACAAAAAATTAGGAAAGAAATATCAATCCTAAATGACTCACTAGACCAGATGGAATTAATTGACATCTTCAGAACATTCTAGCCCAAAGCCACAGAATATATATTCTTCTCAAATGCACATGGGACATTCTCAAAGATAGACCACATTGTGGGACATAGGCAAAGTCTCTTCAAATTCAAGAAGATAGAAATCATATCAAGCATCTTCTCAGACGATAATGGCATAAAACTGGAAATTAACTACAATAAAAATAATCCAAACAAATCAAACACATTGAGACTAAACAGCATGCTATTAAACAAGGACTGGGTTACCAGAAAAATCAAGGAAGAAATTAAAAATATCCTGGAAACAAATGACAATGAAAACACAACAATCCAAAATCTATGGGACACAGCAAAAGCAGTTTTGAGAGGGAAGTTCATTTCCTTACAAGCCTATTGCAAAAAACTAGAAAAAAGGGTAACAAATGATCTAACTCTACAACTCAAAGAGTTAGAAAAAGAGCAACAAGAAAAGCCCAGTGTAAGCAGAAGGAAGGAAATAACAAAAATCAGAGCACAGATAAACGACATAGAGACCAAAGAAACAATACATAAGATCAACAAAACCAAGAGCTGGTTCTTTGAAAGGATAAACAAGATAGATGGACCTCTAGCCGGGCTAACCAAGAAACAAAGAGAGAGGACCCAAATAAACAAAATCAGAAATGAAAGAGGTGAAATAACAACAGACCCCACCGAAATACAATGGATTGTTACAAAATACTATGAACAACTCTACTCCAACAAACTGAACAATCTGGAGGAAATGGACATATTCCTAGAAAAATACAAACTTCCAAAACTCAATCAGGAAGAATCTAAAGATCTCAATAAACCAGTGACTTGGGAAGAAATTGAAACAGTCATCAAAAAGCTTCCAGCAAACAAAAGCCCAGGGCCAGATGGCTTCACAGGAGAGTTTTACCAAACATTCAAGGAAGAACTAAAAACTATCCTCCTCAGACTATTCCAAAAAATCCAAGAGGAAGGAACACTTCCAAACTCCTTCTATGAAGCCAGCATCACCCTAATACCAAAACCAGATAAAGACAACTCAATGAAAGAGAATTACAGGCCAATATCCCTCATGAACTTAGATGCCAAAATCCTCAACAAAATTCTAGCAAATCGACTCCAGAAGAACATCACAAAAATCATACACCATGACCAAGTAGGATTTATTCCAGGAATGCAAGGATGGTACAATATCCGCAAATCAATAAACGTGATACATCACATAAACAAATTGAAAGATAAAAATCATATAGTCATATCAATTGATGCATAAAAAGCATTCAATAAAATCCAACACCCTTTTCTGATAAAAACTTTTAACAAGGTGGGAGTACAAGGATCATACCTCAACATAATAAAAGCTATATATGATAAACCCACAGCCAACATTATACTCAATGGGCAAAAACTAAAACCATTCCCTCTAAGAACAGGAACAAGACAGGGATGCCCACTCTCGCCACTCCTGTTTGACATAATACTGGAAGTACTAGCCATTGCAATTATACAAGAGGAGGAAATAAAAGGCATCCAAATTGGAAAAGAAGAAGTAAAGTTATCCTTATTTGCAGATGACATGATATTGTATATAAAAAACCCAAAAGACTCGATTAAAAAACTAATTGACTTAATAAATGAATTTGGCAATGTAGCAGGATACAAACTTAATGCCAAGAAATCATGGCATTTCTTTCTATACACCAACAGTGAAACTGCAGAAACAGAGACTAAAAAAGCAATTCCATTTACCATCGCACCAAAAAAATTAAGATACCTAGGAATAAATTTAACTAAGGAAGTAAAGGACCTATATGTGGAAAACTACACGACACTGAAAAAAGAGATAGAGGAAGATGTAAGGAGATGGAAGACATACCATGTTCATGGATTGGTAGAATCAACATCAAAATGTCCATACTTCCTAAAGCAATCTATAGGTTCAATGCACTCCCCATTAAAATACCAACGACATATTTCACTGACCTAGAAAGAACTCTCCAAAAGTTCATTTGGAACAATAAAAGACCCCGAATAGCCACAGCAATCCTGAGAAAGAAGAGTAAAGTAGGAGGGATCTCAATACCAGACTTCAAACTATATTACAAAGCCACTGTTTTCAAAACAGCCTGGTACTGGCACAAGAACAGACATATAGATCAATGGAATAGAATCGAGAACCCAGATATCAACCCAAATCACTATGCTCAATTAATATTTGACAAAGGAGGCACGAATATACAATGGAGTCAAGACAGTTTCTTCAATAAATGGTATTGGGCAAATTGGACAGACATATGCAAAAGAATGAAACTAGATCACCAACTTACACCATACACAAAAATAAACTCAAAATGGATACAGGATTTAAACATCAGACGGGAAACCATAAAAATACTAGAACCATCCACAGGCAACAAAATCTCAGACATATGCCAAAAGAACTTCTTCACTGATACTACCCCTAGGGCAATGGAAGCTAAAGAGAAAATAAACAAATGGGACTACATCAAAATAAAAAGCTTTTTTACAGCAAAAGAAACCAACAACAAAATAACAAGAAAGCCCACAGTGTGGGAGAACATATTTGCAAATGATACCACTGATAAAGGTTTAATCTCCAACATCTACAAACAGCTTATACAACTAAATAAAAGGAAGATAAATAATCCAATTAAAAAATGGCAATGGACCTAAATAGAACATTTTCAAAAGAAGACAGAAAGAAGGCCAAAAGGCACATGAAAACATGCTCAAAGTCACTAATTGTCCGAGAGATGCAAATCAAAACAACAATGCGGTACCATCTCACACCTGTCAGAATGGCCAACATCAACAAATCAACAAACGACAAGTGTTGGTGAGGTTGTGGAGAAAAAGGAACCCTCGTGCACTGCTGGTGGGAATGCAGACTGGTGCAACCACTGTGGAGAACAGTGTGGAGTTTCCTCAATAAACTGAAAATGGAACTCCCATTTGACCCAGTAATCCCACTCCTAGGAATATATCCCAAGAAACTAGAAACACCAATCAGAAAGGATATTTGCACCCCTAGGTTCATAGCAGCACAATCTACAATAGCCAGAATATGGAAACAGCCTAGGTGCCCGTCAGCAGATGAATGGATCCAAAAACTATGGTACATCTACACAATGGAGTACTATGCTGCCATAAAAAAGAAGGAATTCTCATCATTTGCAGCAACCTGGATGGAATTGGAGAACATCATGCTGAGTGAAATAAGCCAATCAATGAAAGAGAAACACCACATGACCTCACTCATTTGTGGATAATAAAGAGCATTATAAACTGATGAACCAAAAGATAGATATAGAGACAGTATATCAACAAGTATACTGTCAAATTACAGCGGGGAGGGGAGGAAGATCTGGGGGAGATAATAGATCAACTGAAGGACTTTTATACATGCATATAAGTACAACCAATGGACACAAAACTCTGGGGAGGGAGGGGATGTGTGGGAGGGAGAGAGGGGGGCAAAAAAAATCAATAAAATATATTTAAAAAAGAATGTACATTATAAATAAAAATAAAATAAAAAATAAAAAAACCATAAAAATATAATGGAAATTTTCCATTATAATGTTAAATATGGTACTAGTTGCACCTAAGATTTTGAAAGTTCCAGGCTTTGAATTGCTGTTTTCCTACAATAGTGTAATATACTTCAAGTCTTGCATCACCCTCCCTAGTCTTTTCTGAAAGGTTCAGGTAAGTTTCTAACAGTTGAATTTTCTTCTTTAAGTTCTACCTCCTTTCCTCCTCTATGTGCTGATCTGAATGCCTTACTTTCTTTTACCTTTTTTTTTTTTTAAAACATACTCTTCTAGGTTCTCTCTTGTTTTCTCTTCTTTAGTGAAATATATAGGACATAAATTGGGTTTCTTCCAAAACCATACACTATGCAGAAAAAACTTGTCCACTTTTACCTCCTTAAATTGAATAGACTTACATATTTTTACTATCAAAATCAAACTCAAGACACTGGGGAGTTGAGGTGGGATGAGGATATACAACAGGGAGTAGGAAAGGCTGGGGGAAGGTCAATGGGGGGAAAAAGTACTATATGTAGTACTTTAAATAAAAAAAAGAAAGAAAAACTCTATTACTACCTTGACTCCCCTTCAATATGGTTCATCTTTGCTATGCTTCTTTCTCCTCAGAGCCATGTCCCCATAAATTTTGCTGCCATTCTTTTTTTAAATACAGAAAATTATATCTTGTTGTCCACAAAACCTTTGCCATCCAGAAACTTAGCCAGTAATTATTGGAATTTTGATGCCAAATCTACCTGTTTTTACCTCTCAATTCAGTTCAAATTTTCTTAAATCACTTTCTACAACTATCCCATCTTCAGTGGTGTCTCCCAATTACTTTATGATTGCCGTGCAAGTTGTCAATTCTGATAGAATTTGCAACAAACATTGTAGCTATGATAAGATTTATTGAGAATATAATTTATACTCAAAAGAGCAGTGGAATTCACATAAAGGGGGAAATGGGATATCTGTAATAGTGTTAACAATAAAAATAGAGAGAATAAATGTAAAATTGGGGCTTATTGGCCCAAGAAGTATTTTTAAGGAGTCTCTTAGACTCAACTAAGGTGTTTGCATACCAATATTGCAGGTATATTCCTCCATATTTCTCTTTAAGCTATCTCAATCATTAGAAACTAGTTCTCCTTGACAGGTAAAGATTATGTAAGGGAGGCACCATGATTTTGAAGGATATGCAAAAGATCTAACCTCATGCAGAGATGTAGTTGGGGGGAAAAAGAATATTTTATTAGGCTCTTCAGGTAACTGTGGATAGTCTCTTTAGATACTGCACCAAAATTCAACAAGTGATATTTTTAAAGTTGAGTTACAATGTGGAATTTAAAACCACATCATTGAACTTTGTACACTCTGTTACATTAAAGTCTATTGGCCTATCTTAGCTTTTTAATGGCTTTGTTTTACCTATACATAGTTTTGTAACATTATGCACTAGTCATTTGGGGAAAAAATATTGATTCCTGGGGTTATACCAATCTTCCAAATGATGACACATTTTAGTATACAACATTAGAAATTTCACATTAATTAATAGCTCTGCCAATCTCATCAAAGAAATCTTTAAGTATTGAACAGCTCTTATGCTAAATGTGATGGATATACAGTTTTACCAATTCTAACTTTGCTGGATACCTTAAATTTTACCATTGGCAATAAATGTTGCAGATGTTTCTTTTGAAGTGATAGGCTCTTTTTGTTCATCTTTGGAGAAAATATCTGCAAAATACTAAAAATCTGAATAAACCATAGTTTTTGTAATTCTTCAAATAAAAATGGTATTTTATGAAAAATAGGGCTAGTTCAATTTGCAACTCAAACAAATCCTATATAATAAAAACCTAATATGCTAAGTGTCAGGTTGTCCATTCAACCAATCGAAGTGTAATATCCTAATGACATACTATAAGGTCTGCTTAACTGCTATGATGTGCACTGACCACCAGGGGGGCAGAATCTCAGACCAGTAGGTTAGGTGGCTGCTGGAGTCTATCTGATCAGGACTGAGCAAGATGGGTTGGACATATCCTAGAGCCCTCCCTCAATTCCTCTCCAGCTGGCCAACCTCCTGCATCCCTCCCCAGCCTCCATCGGGCCTGTGCCCTCTCACAATCCAGGAGCCCTCAGAAATGTTGGAGAGCTGGTTTAGGCCCGATCCCACTCAATGCAGGAGCTTCCCCCTGGTGGTCAGTGCACTCCCACAGGGGAAGCACTACTCAGCCAGAAACTGAGCTCATGACTAGTGAGCACAGTGGCAGTGGCAGGAGCCTCTCCCGCCTCCACAGTAGCCCTAAGGATGTCTGACTGCTGGCTTAGGCCCAGGAAGTGGGCCTAAGCCAACAGTTGGACATCCTTCTAGGGCTCCCAAACTGTGAGGTGGTGAAGGCTGGGCTGAGCCCCAATCCCCCGAGTGCACGCATTTCATGCACCAGGCCTCTAGTGTGCAATAATTTTCCTTGGTTGAACCATCACACTCCAGTATGCATCAGAAGTAATTTATTTGTACCTTTCAATTGTTACACAGAATATTAAGAAAGATGTGCATTCAAGGGTTGATCTTTAATAAAATTAACTAGAGACTTGATACATGAAATTTGTGCACTGGAGGGGGGTGTCCCTCAGCCCAGCCTGCACCCTCTCCAATCTGGGATTCCTCAGCAGATATTCAACTGCTAAGACTTCTGGTTCCCAACTGATCGCCTGCCTGCCAGCATGATCACCCCCTAAACACTCCCCTGCTGGCCTGATCTTTCCCAACTGCCCTCCCCTGTCAGCCCAGTTGCCCCCAACTATCCTCTCCTGCCAGCCTGGTTGCCCCTAACTGCCCTCCCCTGCAGGCCTGATTCCCCCCAATTGCCCTGCCCTGCCTGCCCGGTCACCCCCAACTGCCCTTCCCTGCAGGCCTGGTTTCCCCCCACTGCCCTCCCCTGCCAGCCCAGTCATCCTAACTGCCCTCCCCTGCTGTCCATCTTGTGGTGGCCATCTTTGACCAGATGGGGCCAGCCATATTTGACCACATGGGGGTGGCCAACTTGTGCAAGGGCATGAGGGTCAATTTGCATATTACCTATTTATTATATAGGATTGCTACATCAAGGACATTCTTAAGTGAAACTAACTTTCCATTCCTCTAAGTGCATGGTGGTAAAAAATACATTGATGTGCTAGTACAGTTTTGGTGCTACTGCCTTGATTTGTGCTAAAGCAGCAGCAGTTTTACCCACCATTTCTTTTTTACCATCAGTGCAAATGTCAACACAGAAACAAAGAAAATGATTTTTTTAATTAAATTATTATCTGTGTACATATTTTAACATTGCCCCCCCCCATACATACCCTCCCTCCCTAAAGTTTTATGTCCATTGGTTGTACTTATATGCATGTATACAAGTCCTTCAGTTGATCTATTATCCCCCCCAGATCTCCCTACCCTACCTGCTGTAATTTGACAGTCTGCTTGTTGCTTTACTGTCTATATCTATCTTTTGGTTCAACAGTTTATAATGTTCTTTATTATCCACAAATGAGTGAGGTCATGTGGTGTTTCTCTTTCATTGATTGGCTTATTTCACTCAGCATGATGTTCTCCAATTCCATCCAGGTTGCTGCAAATGATGAGAATTCCTTCTTTTTTATGGCAGCATAGTATTCCATTGTGTAGATGTACCATAGTTTTTGATCCAATCATCTGCTGACGGGCACCTAGGCTGTTTTCAGAAAATGATTTTTAATATTCTTTTAAAATATGTTTTTATTAATTTCAGAGAGGAGTTGAGAAGGCCATGTAGAAACATAAATTATGAGAGATCATCATTGATCAGCTGCCTCTTACATACCCCCTACTGGGTGGGGATTGAGCTCACAACCTGGGCATGTGCCCTTTACTGGAATCTAATACCAGACCCTTTAGTCTGCAGGCTGAGGTTCTATCCACTGAGCCAAATCAGCTAAGGAAAGTTTTAATATTCTTATGAGAAGAGTCTTGACCTTGTCATGGATCCTAGAAAAAGCCAAGAGAATTGTCAGAAATCTGTGGACCACATTTTGAGTACCAGTACTCTAGTATTACAGTTAAATGAATAGTCAAAGAACAAACAAACTGATAAAGGTGAAAATAGAAATATTTTACAAAATACTAAGGCAAGAAAAGAGAAAAACGAACATACATAGGTAGAACACATAGTACATTGGTAGATTTAAGTCCTTAAGACCAATTCTTTCCTTGGTTTCCCATACAAGTAGAAACTATCAGGTACTTAAAATTTTTCTTCCAATGTTTCCAGACAGACTTGTATCCTAAGGGGAATGCAGTTTAGCCTTAATATGAGACTTCTGCTTCAAATTAGCAGAATAAATGGTGGGAACTAAGATCACTATTTAAAATCATTTCAGTAACAGGTTTAGAAAAGAATATGATGGAAAACAACCTCCAATTTTCTAAATGAAGACAAATCCATGCCAATTTACTTGAGAATATAGGTTCAACCCTGCAAACAAAAACCTAAGATGCACACAGAATATGTCAAAGAAAGAAGATCATTTGAGTATATAGTGTCTCTAGCTTCAGGAGAATTTTGTGATTGGCATATTCATTTGCTTTCTATTTAAAAGTAAATCCAAGGACAAACAGTATGAGGGAAGGAAGTTTCCTCTAAATTCTTCTTTCCCAAAGACAAACTGTCTAGTTCATAGGACTGAACACTGCTAGGAATTCATCAATAGTAGCTTCACCATTCATCTCCTTTGCATAGGTGTATCTTTCTAATTGATTGGTTGTCCGTCAAATCTGAATCTAATCTGTCTCATTGACAAGCCTTGACCTTTATACTATGCTTTAATTAGTTTGCTGAGAGGTGTTTGTCATTTATTTTGAACCGAATCACAGACACATCATAGAATTAAACATAAAAGAGTTGGAAGCGACCTTTGCAGCAATTTTTTCTGTCCTCATACCTGATAGAGCAATCTCCACACTACAGTACCCATGCCTACTGGCTATCCAGCAGGTTCTTAGGTACTTCTTATAGCAAGTTCACTAACTTGTAAATCAGACCATTTTATTTATTTTATTTTACTTTATTTTCTTTATTCTCCCAACAAATATTCATTGATAACCTGCTCTTTGCCTGTGCTGGTGAAGGAGCTAGAGATAGAGCAGTAAGAAAAACAAAAATAGTCCATGAATTCATGAAGTTTAAACACAAGTGCATTAAACTTCCAATCCATGACCCCAATAAATATATATATACTCAGAATAGACTCTAGATATATGATTTATGTTTTATAGATATTTGTTTTTTAAAAAATGGAATGATACGTTTGTTTAGAGTTATTAAGCTACATTTCTCCAGTCAGTAATATGTTGTAACCTTCCAGATAAAGGAGCCTGAATATAATTAATTGCCCTCATACTCAACTAGAGACTGTAAAGTGAATGAAAAACATCTCTATCCATTAAGAGAAGGCTATTCGCCCAATCACATTCAATCTATAACACATGAACTATGAGGACTTACAATAGGCTGTAATTGTGAAACACAAAAAGACATGCAAAACGTTTCTTATACAAATTAGGATTTTATTCTTCTCTTATGACATAAAGCAGTGTTTTGGTTTTTTTTTTTTTTTGTATACTTAACTTAGTGCTCTGTCTTATGTTCCCCAAAATTCTAGTTTAGCACTTTTTAGTTGGGATTCAGGAATCTGTATTTTAACAACTCCACCAGGTGATTCTCATCATGAGAGAATTTTGGGAAACACTGATAAAGTAAAGGAATGCTAGTGAAGTTCACAATAACATCAGGCACCAAGCAACATCTTCTCTTCTTTGTACACATTCCTAGCATGTGCTTTTACCCTATAATCATAAGATAGTTGCATTGCCTCCAACATTCTGACCATATTTCATGGAAAAGATAGTGTCAAGGTAAAATGCGGGCATGTGACACTTGAATCTCTGCCTAACCCTAACCGCACCCTTTTAAGTATGTTACTAGATTCCCCACCAAAGATATTCTGCTTAATATCATTGGCCATAATTGCATCACATTTCACCACTGTGTGCTTGTGAAATTTGGAAAAGTTATTTACATGGGCATATTTCTGATCTAAACTATCATTCAGATACAATATGATGTAATAAGGAGCAAACAAATGAGAATGCCCAGAGCCCACTCACTCCTCTATAGAGCACACTGAATTCCCCAAGGAAGGTGGCACACCCAGAATAGATAGCTAATGATCCTTTTCTTGGAACATCAAGATATAATTGTACTTGCCGCCTGTGGGTATACCCTGAGTTCTGTGGACCATCACAGAGGGCAGGAGAGAAACTGCATGTTCTTTACACCATCTGCTAAAGGAGTGGGCTAGAGATGAGGCAGATAGAAGAGCTCTGTTGACATCAGTGCCACGGCTGGTGATTTAAATCACCAGTTTTGGTAACTTATATCAACCTATTGATACATACAGCTCCTGTAACACAGGCTTCTCAAAAACTTCTCATACTAGGACACAATATAGGGCCAGACAACCCTCTTAGTATTGGTGACATGGTATTCAATTAAAAATATTTTCATGAAAGTTGCCTTATATTGTGTGAATAATTTCTGCCTGCATCTATTTCAGCCATAAACAGTTTCCATAATAAAAACAGGCACTCAGGCCAAGATATTTAGTCCAGGGATTCTCTTGCACAAAAGGAGCCTTCCTCCAATCTCTCTCGTTCCTCTCCCTTTTACACATAGATATATAATTTTTCTGAACAATTTGAGAGTAAGTTAGAGATATTTTGCCCTTAAACTCTATATTTTTCCTTTTAACTCTTCAATGTATATTTCCTAAAACCAAAAAATTCTTGTAAAACTTTATTACAATTATCAAAGCTAAGACATTAACAGTAATATAATATTTCAGCTAATATCGATATATTAACCTTATTCAAAGTCTACCAGTTGTTCTAATGATGTCATTTATGGGAAAGAAAATTGCAGATAAAGAATGGCATATAGCTGAAACCAGTTTGGCTCAATGGATGGAATGTCAGCCTGTGGACTAAAGGGTCCCAGGTTCGATTCCGGTCAGGGGTATGTATCTTGGTTGCGGGCACATCCCCAGTAGGGAGTGTGCAGGAGGCAACTGATCGATTATCCTCTCTCATTGATGTTTCTAACTCTCTATCCCTCTCTCTTCCTCTCTGTAAAAAATCAATAAAATATATATATATTTTAAAAAAGAATGGCATACAGTTGCCATATTCCTTTCACGTACTTTGTGAATTTGAATTTAATGTTCTGAAAAGGCTTCCTGGAGCTGGTCCTAATATTTACATGAGTACCTCTTTGAAGCTTTTTCATGTTGATGGCCTACAGTTACCAAGGTAGAGACACCTAAACTTTCTTGGAATGCTCAGAGGGGGTGAAATTATTTACAGTGTAAGACTCAAAACCCCACCAACTGACTTTGTACCCTCGGAGGTTACAAAGGGATGCATTAGTGATTGAGACACTAGTATCTTTGAGCTCAGGGATGGTTAGTATCTGTAAGCTGCAATCAATAGTGTGAGATTCTATGATGGAAATGGGCTCTATCATATCAATTTGAATGATGATATTCTAGAATTACAAAAGTCAGATGCTAATTCTTAGCCACAAAACATTATTAACATAATAGGTAGCAAGGATTGAATGGTAAGAGTAATACTTTTATGCACAGAAGTCTAATGTTTTTATGCAATACTATGAAATAGATCATGGTGTTTATAATAGGGAACCAAATAGGCTGTCGCTAAATTTAATTGTAATTTCTTAAAATCAAAAGCTAGCAATCAGAAGGTTGATGTCAGATGCCACAATGGAAAATTTCACTTCCTCACACAGTTTTGATTTATGGCATTTCACAGACCTATTGATTCAATATGATGCTGGGCCACCTCACATATAAACAGTGAATCTTCCTTTGGTATTTCCTTAGAGAGGTCTTCAGCCATTTTCCTGGATAGTTGTACACTGAGCAAAAGAGAATACTTAGACTCTGAAACTGTTATTTATAGCAGCAATTTTCAATCCTTTTCATCTCATGACACACACAAACTGATTACTAAAAATCTGTGGCACAACAATATATATATTGCCAATCTGGTGAAATAATAGATATAAATTTAGTTGATTTTCAAAAATAAATATAGTAATAACCTACCCTTTTTGCTCCATGGCGACTTTTAAAAAATCAGATGCCTATACTTTTATATAAGAATTTCTGATAACAAGAATTAACCAATCAGATGCAACCTTATTACACAATATGACCAGTAGGATGCAACCCTATTATATGACCTATTAAGTTATGGTTCAAGACAGGGCATTCACATGGAATGGCAATTGTTGTGTTGGCTGTTAGCAATTTTTTTATTTGACTATCTAAGGTAAAAGAGGTCAGTGCCCCTGACTAAATAGTCAAATATTTAATGTTTCAAAAGTTCTTGTAGTATACCAGTTGAAAATCACTGATCTATAAGGTTTGAGCTTACATTTATCACAGAGAACCTAAAGCATCATCATGTTGCTTTGATTAGTGTAGAGGCTATCACAATCCACATAAGAAATGGAGTTTTGGCACATCCACATCTCATAGTGGGTCAATGGGTCCACACATATATACTGTGACTTTTTCTCTGGTCTCTGGTATAACTGGGATACACATGCTTAGGTGCTGGAAAACTCCTACTATTGTTAGTATGACCTATGGATTAAGAATCATTATAGGACCAAGTAAAAACCCCTCAATCTGCCTCTGCCAGAAATTTAAATTAGAAAAATTATCATATTTAAGTATTGCAGAAATTAATGTCACCATCAAATGTTTAAAATATGTGGTATTTTCTCTCAATGTTATCTTGAAAATCAGGTGGTTCATGGTTGATGACAATGGGTACTGAAAACTGAACCAAATGGAAGCCCTTATTTTATTGCTGTACTTGATGTAATATTTTTATGAAAGCAGACCAACCTAGTGTTTAGCACTTAGTATACAGCTATTGATTTGGAAGAATGCTTCCATCTTAATACATATCAGCAGAGAGGATTAAAAGCAATTTATATTTACACTAGAGGCCCAGTGCAGGAAATCGTGCATGGGTAGGATCCCTAGGCCTAGCCGGTGATCAGGGCCAATCAGGGCCAGGCTGATTGAGGCTGGGCCGATTGGGGCCTGCTGGCCAGGAGGGAAGGGCCACAGGAGATTGGCTATCTGGGGGAGGTTGGTTGTAGGAGCACACTGACTACCAGGGGACAGCTCCTGCATTGATCGTCTGCCCCCTGGTGGTCATTGTGCATCATAGTGACCGATCATTCACTAGTTCGGTTGTAACAGTCACTTAGGCATATATATATATATGTGTGTGTGTGTGTGTGTGTGTGTGTGTGTGTGTGTGTGTGTGTGTGTTGGAAAGTTAGCAGTTTCAAATACTCTCTTGCCTCAGCAGTATGTTAACTCATTGATATAATGTAGTCCATTAGGAACCTTGAATTTCTCAATATTTCTAAAATGTCATTCTTGTCCACATGTTATTAATTAGACTGCTGAACTGGAGTAACCATTTCCCTAGACAACTGAGTAAGACACTTGGATGCCAAAAGGTGAGAGATAAACCTCATAAAGATTCATGGTCCTATTGGTTAAGTTACAGTATCTGGAACCTGTTGGGACGTTTTTCACAAGTACAGGACAAATTGTAAATTATAGCATAGGAAACATAGTGAATAATCTATATATATAAAAGGGTAAGTGTCCATCCAACTGGTAGCAATGACATGCACTGACCATTCAGGAGCTGCCATGAAGCATACTGGACATTTAAAAATAAATGGCACCATGAACATGATGCTGACAAATCAACACTTGGCTTCCCCCAAGTGGGACACAGACCTCACCACCATCCTGGAATGACATCCTGCCAAATTGCAGTCAATGCTGCCAAGACCCCATGGCTCAAAAAACAGCCCATAGCCCAGCCCAGCCCAGAAATGGTTGCTGTGGGTGCCCTATAATGACATTACTTAGCAATGCCTGGCTTCCTCTCCCTAGTGATTAGCCTCCTTGGAGTTTCTTCAGCCCGGGAACATGACTTGTTTATAGCCAGGTGCAAACATTTTACAGTTTAACCAAATTTCTGTGAAGCATTTTTACATGCCTCTTCTCATTTGATCCTCATAGAGGTCCTGGAGTAAGTATATAGGACACTTGGTAGAATCCTATTTTCTTTTCATTAGCTGGAAAACAGAGATTTAGAATGTTTAGAAACTTGACCCAACTGAAAAGAAGAAATGGTGGACCTTGAAAATGACTTCAGGTTTTCTCACTGCACAGAATATAGTCAAATACTGCTACAGTTAAATATTTTACCCTTTGTTCTCCCTGTGTGATTTACGATAATCTGCTTCATGTTGATATTTACTGCAGTATTGCTGACAATTACCTGAAAGAGAAGTTGGGGTGCTTCACTGGACTGGAAAAAGTTTAGCTAAATCAGAAATCAGGTCTAATTAAGCGAGTTTATTCTTTTTTTAAAATATATTTTATTGATTTTTTTTTACAGAGAGGAATAGGGATAGAGAGCTAGAAACATCAATGAGAGAGAATCATTGATCAACTGCCTCCTGCACACCCCTTACTGGGGATGTGCCCGCAACCAAGGTACATGCCCTTGACCGGAATCAAACCTGGGACCCTTCAGTCCGCAGGCCGACTCTCTATCCACTGAGCCAAACCGGTTTCGGCAAACGAGTTTATTCTTATATACATGGCTAATTAAGCAAGTTTATTCTTATATATATGGCTAAGTTGACTTGCATATACATGGTACATATAAAGTTCTCACTGGTGCCATTCACACACCTGCATTTTGATCTGTCATTGTGGATCGTGAATTTGGTTGACACTTCTATTATAGAGAAAGAGTGAATAGCGATATTAAAATATTTCTTCTAATTAATTTTCTTTCAATGTGCATGAATCCATGCGCCAGGAAACTAGTATCATAACTCTGTATGGAGAAATCAAAGTCCTCATATTCTGCTGGTAGGTATATAAAATAGTGCATCTGCTTTGGATAACAGTATGTCAGTTCCTCAAATAATTAAACATAATATTATTATATGATTCAGCAATTACTCTCCTATATATATACAGTATGTTCAAGAGAAATTGAAACATACTGTATTACCACACTAAAACATATATAATATTTACAGTACCATTATTCATAATAGCTAAAAGGTGAATAAAACTGAAATGTTCATCAAAAGATAAATGTATAGTCCTGGAGGGAGGTAGTTCAGTTAATTGAAGCATTGTACCATACTGCAAAAGTTTGCCTGTGTCCATGGGTTATGCATCTACACTGAGTGGCCAGATTATTATGATCTCTTAATGCATAATAATCTGGCCACTCAGTATATATCCTATATAATAAAAGGCTAATATGCAAATTGTGCCCTTGACAGGGAGTTTGACCAGCAGGCAGACCAGCCAACTGCCCATGTCCACTCTCACTGGCCAGGCTGGAATTCATGCATGAATTCATGCACTGGGCCTCTAACATATCTCTCTCTCTCTCTCTCTCTCTCTCTCTCTCTCTTTCTCTATCTATATCTACATCTATACACACTGAGTGGCCAGATTATTATGCATTCAGAGATCATAATAATCTGGCCACTCAGTGTATATTCTTTGACTAATCCTTTCACCTTCTTTCATCCAGTCTCCCTTTCCCATCTCCCCATTGACACCTGTCAGTCTGTACCATGTATTTATTCCCCTGTTTCCATTTTGTTCATCAGTTTTTGTTCATTAAATTCCATATATGGTATTTGCTTTTCTCTGACTGAGTTATTTCACTTACCATAATAATCTCTAAGCCCATCCATGCTGTTGCAAAAGGTAAGGGTTCCTTCTTTTTTATGGCCACATAGCATTACATTGTGTAAGTGTACAACCTTTTCTCTCATTCATCTATTGATGGACATTTGGGCTGTTTCAAGATTTTGGCTATTGTAAATAATTCTGCAATAAACATGAGGGTGAATATATTCTTTCGAACTGGTGCTCTGGGATTCTTAGGATATATTCCCAGAAGTGGAATCACTGGGTCAAAAGACAATTCAATTTTTGAGGAAACTCCACAATGACTGCATCAGTCTGCCTTCCCACCAACAATGCACTAGGGTTCTCTTTTCTCCACATCCTTACCAGAACTTTGTGTTTGTTGATTTATTGATGGTAGCCATTCTAGAAGTTCTAAGGTGATATCTCTTTGTGGTTTTAATTTGCATTTCTTTAATGATTAGTGACATTGAACATTTTTTTCATGTGTCTATTGGCCATATGTATGTCCTCTTGGAGATTGTAGTTTTATTTCAGATTAATTTAAATTTAAATAGTTACCTGTGGCTAATGGCTACCATATTAGACACCACAGCTTTATAGAGAGTCCTATCTAGTATCTTGAGTCCTCCTCACGTTGATCACTTTGATCACCACATCCTAAGAGTAACCTGATGGTCTTTCTAGGATCACCAGGATTCTAGTAACTGAGTTAGAAAATCACTGATGTATACAAACACATAGTGCTATGTAACTATTTTGATGATTCAAATTGTTTGTTCTATGTTTTTAAAATTGTAGGCACACTCTTAACCCCCTCTTTCCCTTCATGAGCACTCACTAGTTCATGTTTAATTTATCCATCCTTACCTTTTCCCTGACAAACCTCCCAAATATGGTGGAATCTTTGTTGCAGCCAAGGGATTACAGCAGCTATAAATTCTGTTTACCTTCTCCTCATAGCTGACATTATCCTGTCCTGTCTGCAAAGTAGAGACAAATATATTCAACATGGAAGCATTAACAATGTTTTTATAAGAGGGTTTTAGAGACTTTGGCCCATGTATGTTTTTCTTGAAGGAGTTATTCCAGCTACTTAAACTACCCTGAATATGAGTGGGAATTTTTGGTTCTAAAGATTGGAGAAACCACTTCCAGGAGGCTGAGCACTGGTGAACATGAAATTAGAAGATAAAAGCCTGGAAAAATTGTAAATAATGTGCAAGTCCAGCCAGTGCCAGATGTGGTAGACTCTATGTTTGGGAAACCCACAGCTGCTTTTATTCTATAGAGCATGCTTTCCTTTCGTTTTGGAAGACCACCAGCTGTCTTATGTACCTCAACTCAAGTTACAACTGCAAAATGCACTTCAGCTCTTGGAAACTGATCCCCATAGAATTTCCATAGAAAATTCCTGAGAAGATTACCTCAATTGCAAACTGTCTCTGTTCAAGTGAACTTATTGGGCTTACATAAAACAAAACTGTAATGGCTTCCATTTTATCTACAAATGGTGAATTTGAGGAGGAACTTTTCATAGTATGATTTTTGGGATTCTGATTCACAGGGTGTAATTGGATACATTGCCACCTACCCAGGGTTATTTGCAGGGCAGTCCATGCAGGCACTAAGGGGCAGGTGGGATTTCAGTGACAGCTGCCTCTAAAATATACATTGTCCATAAAACTATATGCATAGTATTTAGAAATTAGCTGAATGCTTCTCTTTGTTCCCCACAAAATTTCTCTCATGTAATCCTGGACATATTCCATGTTAATAATTGGAAATCATTAAAGCAGTCCCTCAAAGATATTTTGGGGTCTTTAATTATTGTTAGTGCACAAGCACACACATAGAGATATTATTATGTACATGGCCGCTCTGTGTATGGTGAAGTTAGAAGAGCCTTGACTGCTAAGATTTTGCTTATGAGAGAGCTCCTTTAGTACTGGAATTTGAAGGGCTTTTGTGAGTATAATATGAGTCATAAGTGGGTTTGATGGGGTAAGAGAGTGGTTTTATCTTTAGATGTAAAGGAAAAAGATAATTCTTGTGCATGAAATGTATCTTGTGCTTAGCCCATCAGGACTTATGTTAAAATTGGGACATTACAGAGAAGATTAATATGTCCACTTATCCATTGATTTGGGGAGCAAGTATTACCATGGTTTGGCTTGAGGCAAACCTATAGAATACTAGAATCCCAGTGCATGGATTCATGCATCTGTGAGGTTCCTCGGCCTGGCCTGTGCCCTCTCAGAATCCTGGATGCCTAGGGGGATGTCAGAGAGTGTTTTTGTTGTTGTTTGTTTTTTGTTTTTTTCTTTCCAATCCTTGCAGGCCAGGCTAAGGGACCTCTAGTATTCATGTAAGATCTGTGGTTAATCCTGCCCTCCTCCCTCCCTCAGCCTCTGAGATTCATCAATCTGTTCCTATGGTTTCTGCTCCTGCGTTGAGTGTCTGCCCCTGGTGGTCAGTGTGATCATAGCTAGCAGCCAGTTGGCTGGTGGGCCAGTCAGCTGGTTGCTTAGACTTTTATATATATCTAGACTAGAGGCCTGGTGCATGAAATTCGTGCATGGGTGGGGTCCCTAGGGCTGGCCAAAGATCAGGGCCAATCAGGGCGAGGCTGATTGGGACTGGGCCAATTGGGGCCTGTTGGCTGTGGGAGCTCACTGACCAACAGGGCAAAACTTCTGCATTCAGCATCTTCCCTCTAGTGGTCAGTGTGCATTATAGCAACTGGTCATTTTGGTCATTCTGGTTATCAGTTTGTAATGGTCGCTTAGGCATATATATATATATATATATATATATATATACACACATACACACAATATATTAGCTGAATAAGCATTCAGCTAATTTCTAAATACTATGCATATAGTTTTTATGTTATCTATCTATACATATATTATATAGATAGATATAATCTATCTATATAATATATGTATAGATAGATAACATATCCTCTATATATGAGACTGTAACATATCCTCATTTGACATGTAGGAATATATGGGGTATATTAACATGGCAACAATTAAAGATATGATCTCGCAAGTACTGTCCATGTTCTCTGCTTTTAGTGGCTGTTCAAATATGGTCTGGTTTGATGGATGGCTTCTTCCATTGATGTGAATCTATGAAGAGCTGGCCAAAAGTAGGACTAGAAGCAAGAAGTATCTCCTATACCAGTGTTTCCCAAAGTGTGGTATGCATACCCCCAGGGGTATGGGAAGAGTTTGATGGGGGTATGCATTGCACCAGAGTTTGGTGGAAATATGCACTGCACCGTGCTTAGCTGCACCTAATTCTACATTCTCATGAGTACAAGGGGTACTCAGTGTTACAAAAATTATAGAAGGGGTACACATATGTCAAAAGTTTGGGAAACATTTCCCTATACCATATGACTTCAGTGTTTAAAGGTGAGACATAATTCTTGCATTTGAGGATATAGGACAAAATATGTATGTAATGAAAACAGAGGGGAAAAACATTTAGTTGACTTTACATAAGTACAGATAAGACTTGGAGGCATTCAAAAGGTAACAGTTACCACAATTATCTAATTAGCTTAATATGATAGCTTTAATGCATTGGTGGAGTAAACTGAAACTCAGTGAATTATAAGGCAATATTTGGGGACTCATCTGTCTACAGTGACAATTAAGGACATACCTGGTATGAATTCAGTAAAAAAAAAAAAAAAAAAAAAAAAAAAAAAAAAAAAAGGCAGGAACACTCTGTGTCACTATGAAGCCAGTCCCAGAAGTGGCAGCAGAGTCTGGCAAAAACATTACATGGGCATAGAGAAGCAACTACCTATCAATCTATTTAATTTCCCAGCTTTGTTGAGATATAATTGAAATATAACATTGTGTGAGTTTAAAGTGTATTATGTAATGATTTCATGCACTTACATATTGCAATATGATCACCACAGGAGTGTTAGCCAACAATTCCATCATGTCACATAATAACCATTTTATTTTTGTAGTGAGAACATTTAAGATTCAGTCTCTTAGAAACTTTCAACTATATAGAACAGTATTTTTTATTTTTATTTTATTTTTATTTTTTTAATTTTATTTTTTATTAAATTATTATCTCTGTACATATTTTACCATTGCCACCCCTCACATACATACCCACCCTTCCCAGAGTTTTGTGTCCATTGGTTGTACTTATATGCATTTATACAAGTCCTTCAGTTGATCTCTTATCTCCCCAGATCTCCCTCCCTTGCCCACTGTAATTTGATAGTCTGCTTGTTGCTTTACTGTCTCTATATCTGTCTTTTGGTTCTTCAGTTTGTAATGTTTTTTATTATCCATAAATGAGTGAGGTCATGTGGTCTTTCTCTTTCATTGACTGGCTTATTTCACTCAGCATGATGTTCTCCAGTTCCATCCAGGTTGCTGCAAATGATGAGAATTCCTTCTTTTTTATGGCAGCATAGTATTCCATTGTGTAGATATACCATAGTTTTTTGGTCCATTCATCTGCTGACGGGCACCTAGGCTGTTTCCAAATCCTAGCTATTGTAGATTGTGCTGCTATGAACCTAGGGGTGCATATATCCTTTCTGATCAGTGTTTCTAGTTTCTTGGGATATAATCCTAGGAGTGGGATTACTGAGTCAAATGGGAGTTCCATTTTCAGTTTTTTGAGGAAACTCCATACTGTTCTCCACAGTGGTTGCACCAGTCTCCATTTCCACCAGCAGTGCACAAGGGTTCCTTTTTCTCCCCAACCTCACCAACACTTGTCGTTTGTTGATTTGTTAATGTTGGCCATTCTGACAGGTGTGAGATGGTACCGCATTGTTGTTTTGATTTGCATCTCTCGGATAATTAGTGACTTTGAGCATGTTTTCATGTGCCTCTTGGCCTTCCTTCTGTCTTCTTTTGAAAATATTCCATTTAGGTCCATTGCCCATTTTTTTAATTGGATCATTCATTTTCCTTTTATTTAGTTGTATAAGCTGTCTGTAGATGTTAGAGATTAAACCCTTACCAGTGATAACATTTGCAAATATGTTCTCCCATACAGTGGGCTTTCTTGTTGTTTTGTTAATGGTTTCTTTTGCTGTAAAAAAGCTTTTTATTTTGATGTAGTCCCATTTGTTTATTTTCTCTTTAGCTTCCATTGCCCTAGGGGCAATATCTGTGAAGTTCTTTTGGCATATGTCTGAGATTTTGTTTCCTGTGGATACCTCTAGTATTTTTATGGTTTCCGGTCTTATGTTTAAGTCTTGTATCCATTTTGAGTTTATTTTTGTGTATGGTGTAAGTTAGTGATCTAGTTTCATTCTTTTGCATGTATCTGTCCAATTTTCTATATAGTACAGTATTGTTAACTATAATCACAATACCCTGCATTAGATACCCTGAACTTATTCATCTTCTGACTGGAAGTTTGTACACTTTGACCAACATCTACCCATTTTACCAAACCCCGCCCCCTGACCACCACCATTCCACTCTCTGTACAAGTTTGACTTTTTACATTCCACATATAAGTGAGGTCATATCTTCTTCTGTCTGACTTATTTCACTTAGCATAATGCCCTAAATATTAATTCATGTTGTTGAAAATGGCAGAATTTCCTTCTTTCTCTTGGCTGAATAATATTCTAATATTAATATAATAGAGGCCTGATGCACAAAATTCGTGTACTAGAGAGGTGTCCCTCAGTCCAGCCTGCACCCTAGCCAATCTGGGACACCTTGGGGGATGTCTGACTGTGGGATCTGGCCTAAATTGGCAGTCAGACATCCCTCTCACAATTTGGGACCGCTGGCTCCTAACCACTCGTCTGCCTGCCAACCTAATCACCCCTAACCACTTCTCCCTGCCAGTCTGATCACCCCTTAACCACTCCCCTGCTGGCCTGATTGACACATAACTGCTCCCCTGCTGGCTTGATCACCCCCAATTGTCCTCCCCTGTAGGCCTGGTTGCCCCCAACTGCCCTCCTCTTCCAGCCTGGTCCTCCTGAACTGTCTTCCCCTCCACACCCGGTTGCCCCCAAATGCCCTCCTCTTCTGACCATCTTGTGACAATGTGGGGGTGGCCATCTTGTGGTGGCCATCTTGTGATGACATGGAGGCAGCCATCTTGTGATGACATGGGAGTGGCCATCTTGTGATGACATGGGAGCGACCATCTTGTGACAATATGGGGGCAGCCATCTTGTGATGACATGGGGATGGCCATCTTGTGATGACATGGGGGCAGCCATCTTGTGATGATGTGGAGGTGGTCATCTTGTGACAACATAGGGGTGGCCATCTTTGTGAGTGTGTGAGGGTCAATTTGTATATTACCTCTTTATTATATATGATATATATATTCCACAACTTTATCCATTCACCCAACTTAGATTATTTCCTACTCTTGGCTGTTGTGAATTGTGCTGCAATGAACATGGAAGTACAGATATCTCTTTGATATCCTATTTTTATTTCCTTTGGATATATATTCAAATTTAAAATTGCATTATCAAATGGTAGTTCTGTTATTTTTTTTAGGAATCTCCATACTTTTTCCCATAGTGGCTGCACCAGTTTACATTCTCATCAATAGTGAACAAGGGTTCCCTTTTTTTCTATGTCCTTTGAAGCATTTGTTATCTCTTGTCTTTTTAAGGATATAGCTACCATTTATTGAGTACCAACTTGGTTCTGGCATTTTATTTAATCTTCTGTTAATTCATATTTAATTTGTTTGCTCTTCATAATTTGAGCTCAGCAGACTTCCAACAATTCACCCAGCTACCTTTTCTAATTCTCCTCACCTAGGCTACTAAAAGCTACTTAATAAAAATGTTAAAAACAAAACAAAACAAAACAAACAAACAAAAAAAAACCACCTGTGGAAATAGTATTCCACCTCAGCAGAGCTCTTTATATTTTTTGGCAATTCCTTTCTACATTCCTTAGACATTAGGTCTCAAGATGTGTTCCCTGGGACCAGCAGCATCAGCATTATCTGGAAACTTGCTAGAAATGCTGATTTGGGGGCCTAACCTCAGATCTGCCCTCCAGGTGATTATGATGCACACTCAAGTTTTAGAACCCCTGTAGGCCTAGCCTAATCAACTCCTTTCCCTCAAAACCTATTTTAAACTTTTGTCAGTTTTCTCAAACCCTTTATCCTTAAAACTCCATCTTTATTTCCATACAAAACAGAGACCTTGAAGCAGAGATTCCCACACTCTCTATTTTTATAACCCCAAATTTCTGTATAAAAAACACATTTTTCTCCTTTCCATTTTTTTTCAGTGGAAGAGAACACAGTTCAGCTAGCACCCCAATATAGATAAGCATATATATATATATATATATATATATATATATATATATATATATATTCATGCACAGGGTGGTGGTGGGGTGTCCCTTAGCCCAGCCTGCACCCTCTCCAATCTGGGACATCCCTCTCATAATCCAGGACTGCTGGCTCCCAACTGTTCACCTGCCTGCCTTCCTGGTTGACCCTAACCGCTTCTGCCTGCCAGCCTGATTGATGTCTAACTGCTATCCTGCCAGCCTTTTTGCCCCCAATTTACCTCCTCTGCCGGCCTGGTCACCCCTAACTGCCCTCCCCTGCTGGCCATCTTGTGGTGGCCATCTTGTGTCCACATGGAGGCAGGATCTTTGATCACATGGGGGTAGCCATCTCGTGTGTTGGAGTGATGGTCAGTCTGCATATTACTCTTTTATTAGCTAGGATAGAGGCCTGGTGCATGGGTGGGGGGCAACTGGTTTGTCCTAAAGGGTGTCCCAGATCAGGGTAGAGTTTCCCTTGGGGCATGGGCTGACCTGGGCTTGGGGCCTGTGGTGGTTTACAGGCCAGCCATGGCCCCCAAGTGACCCAAGCAGTGGCCCTGGTAACTGGGGCTTATTTTTTATCTTCTACAATTGAAATTTTGTAGTCCGGAGCAGAGACAAACCTTCTGTTTGCTCCATGGTGGCAGGGGATTCATTTACCTCCCATAATTGAAACATTATAGCCTTAAGCAGAAGCCTGAGCTAGCCAGGTTGTGCAGAAAGCTTGGCTTCTTCCTTCGCCTGGGAAACTCATGCCTCCCTCCTGCTTTCTCCTTAGCTTCAGCCATCTTGATTGGGTTAATTTGCATACTTTCTCTGATTGGCTGGTGGGTGTGGCTTGTGGACATGGCTTGTGGGTGTAGCCGAGTGATGGTTAATTTGCATATTATTCTTTTATTAGACAGGATATACTATATAATAAAGAGCTAATATTCAAATGGTCATCACACCCTCATGCCGTTATGGCTCAGACACTCAACACTGGAGAAAGAGGAATGGGGACCCACAAGGTACAGATGAGCTCATGAGGGAGAGAAATGGGGACTAGCCAGGCTATTTCCCAGGAGAGGGACAAGCCTCCCAACACCACAGTCCCAGGCACCAGTGGTTGTACCTGTGGTCTGGGAGAGGGACAAGCCACACACCCCACGGTCCTCACAGTTGCAGATGCCAGCGGCTATGCCTGCAGCCTGGGAGAGGGGCAAGCTGCATGCCCTGCAGTCCTTGTGGTCCCAGATGCCAGTGGCTGCACCTGTGGCCCAGGAGATGGACAAGCCATCTGTCCCACAGTCCTGGGCACCAGGGGCTGTGCCTACACCTGTGGCCTGGGAGAGGGACAAGCTTCTTACACTACAGTTTATATATATACTGGAAGCCCAGTGCATGAAAATTCATGCACTGGAGAGGGGGTCACTCAGCCTGGCCTGCCCCATCACATTCCAGGAGCCCTCAGAGGCATGAGGCAACCCGGCGATCAGGGGAAGGCAATGCCCCATTACACCTTTGCTGCTGCCACTGCTGGCAGTACAAGCCTCGGCCTGCCCTAGTTACCTAAGCCTCAGGCAGCTCTTGGCAGCTAGGCAGCCACCATCCAGGGCTTGCCTGTGCCTTGGGCAGCCCTGGGCAGCTGGGCAGCTGACAGCCAAGTCTTGCCTGCACCTTGGGCCAGCCCTGGGTGGCTGGGCAGCTGACATCCAAGGCTTGCCTGTGCCTTGAGCCAGTCCTGGGCAGCTGGGGGCTGAGGGGACTGGGCACCGCCATCTTGTGGTTGTGGTGCTGCCATATTTTGGGTGTGACAGTAAATTAGCATATTCCCTCCTTATTGGCTGAGGGTGCCCCCATCTTTGAGGGTGTGACAGTCAATTAGCATATTTCCTTCTTATTGGCTGTGGGAGCCACCATCTTTGAGGGCAGAACAGTCAATTAGCATATTCCCTCCCTATTGGCTGTGGGCACCACCAGCTTTTGTGATGGGATGAAAGTCAATTAGCATATTCATTCTTTATTAGATAGGATAAACTCTGAGTTCCAACTCCTCTACTTTCCTCAGAAACCTTCTTTTACCAATTAGCCAAATTCTGATAAACTTTGAATCTATCTATTGACTTTTACTCCTTAGATTGTAAATAATTTCCAGTTTTTCCTACCTTTACATATTCTTCTATATTCCCCTTAGCAAAATCTGTAATATCTTCATTTTTATAGCAAAGAGAAGTACATTAGTTATTTTCATTTCCTCTCCTGCATTTTATCCAAACTTCACAGCAATCTTATATTTCACCCCTATATTTTTTTGAAATGTCTTTACAAGCCACCAATGATAAGAATGAAAAGGAGGAAATTGCATATTTTAAATAAATTGTTAGGAAAAGTTTCATCATAAAGGTCAAAACTTTGTTCCTCTGTTTTTAATATTGCTATTCTGCTTTCTGAAGCAGTTTCTCTGCCTATCCGTTAAATGTTGCTGTTTGCCAAGACTGTGGTTTCATTATCTTCTCTGGTCTCTCAGACCTACTCATTCCTTTGAAATTTTTATCAGTAGCTTAGGCCTCTCTCCAAAACTCCAGGAAAACATGTTGACTCAATCAAAAAATATTTAAGTATCTATTCCCTGTTTCAGTATGAAATTAATAACCTCAACCCTAAACTTGAGGGTCATTCTTGATACTCTCCCCCTCTTTTTACCCAACATCCCTTTGGAGAGAAGATTTGCACAGTAGAGTTGGAAAAGACATGAACAATTTCATAAATGAGAATCAGAATAAAGATTTAGAATGCTTGGTCAAGAAAAATAACATTTGTTCAAGAAAAGACTGGGTTAGTATTGGGGGAAGAGGAATGGGACGGAGCAAGAGAAAGAGACCCAGTTTTAGGTACCATGTGACTGTGACATGTCAGAAGTCATTGGGAGGTAGTGTGCCAAGACAAAAATGAAAAAGATTGAGTAAGCTACATAATATGTATGAGATCACATGGGAAACGGAAAAAAAGTACTCATAATCTTAGCCATGACACTCAAGAAAAACAGAAATGCTAAGCTCATAAATATGTATGAGGACTGGGAGCAAAAATGCCCAGAAGAATTGCTAAAGCACATCATAGGAGACAAGGCAAAGAAACAGAAGAAGGGACAGAATAACAATTTCAATTTATCTTTTTTTATGAAAATTTGATGTGATAGACATTTAATATTTATAAAAATCATGTTTGAGAAACATGTATTAATAGTTATTATAGAAAATAATTTAAAATAAGAAATTGTAAGTATAAATGAGGATAATTTATGCAATAGTACTTCTTAAATGATAAAGTATTTTCATTTCAAATACAACTCTTATCATGAGACTCATCTTAACATGGGACTTGAATGTCTATTACACATTATAATTCAAAATTATACATCACAATAAAAAATTATATCGATACAATACAAAATTAAACAAAAAAGTTCAAAAAAGGTGTTTGCATATAAAATGAGATTTGAGGAGAATTGTCTAATTATAGATGTATAAACCTATCTTGTATAGTAATTTCATTCATAATACATGACAAGTACCAAGAAGGTGTAAATAACAACAACAAAAAATCAATTCATACCCTGAAAAACTTCACAATCAGCTGCTATAGTGATGCTATTGAGTACTCTCTCTCCTTCTGCACTATTCTGGGCAGACTTTGATTTTAGGGATTAAAAAGATTTCCAAAAGTGCTTATAATCTGTAATTAATTAAGATAAAACTAATGAGTTCTTTGTTCCATTCTAGCTATAACTTTGTAAGTTTATTACCAATGTGTTAGATTCTACTGTACATTTCTACAATTACTTGAATAAGGCCTTACCTTTCTTTTATCTTAAAACCAAAAAAGGCAAGGAAAGTCTGATAAAGTTGATTAGGATACTGGATCCTGAAGAAAGATTTTAAAACTAGTTTAGATTCTGTCAATATTCTGGTCAATTATGACAAATATATAATTAAATAGTCCCATTTCTTTCATAAAATCACATAACTTGGTGATTGACTAAAATTTCAACAGAGAGAGCAGATTTATTGTATACTAGTATGTATGCCATAGTTATGCCAGTTTTTAAACAAATTAGTTGCCCAACCCCCCTTTTTTTCATAAAGTTAAATTCGATGAGTTATAATGCTAAGTGAATGTTTTGAATTACTTTTGCTTGTTAACCATTTTTCCAGTTGTCATTTTATACACACCCTAGTAGGTTTAACTATCTATATGTTATTAAAACAACCAGTTAATTCAGTGAAAACCAAACTAGTAAAATTGGTATGAAATAAACCAAACATCTGATATATTTAATGAAAACTTACTTTTTGCTCAAATTTTCTATCACTGTCTTCAATTGAAAAACACTAAATATGTGTGGACCCTCCATCTCCATACAGATATAAGAAAAATTTGATTAATCAAAATGATTTTACAAAAACAATGGTTACCAGAAATTATGAGGTGGGGCTAGACTAATGTGGGGATACATGTTCCGAGAAGCATCTAAAAAATGTAGAATAGACCCAATCATCTTTGCATGATTTAGGTAGATAATCCTATCTAATAAAAGAGTAGTATGTAAATTAAACATAACTCTGCTATACCCACAAGCCATGCCCACCAGCCAATCAGGAGTGGGTATGCAAATTAGCCCAACAAAGATGGCTACAGCCACAGAGAGAACAGGAGGGAGGCTTGGGTTTCCCCTGTGATGGAGGTCATGGAAGAAGCCAAGCTTTCTGCACACCCTGGCCAGCCCTGACCTCTTTTTAAGGCTACAAAGTTTCAATAATAGAAGATAAATAAACCCCAAGAGAAATGGCTGCCACCATGGAGAGAGCAGAAGGCTTGGCTCTGCTCCAAGCTACAAAGTTTCAATTGTAGAAGGTAAATAAATCCCAGATACCAGGGTCTCTGCTTGGGTCACTGAGGGCAGGCGTGGCCAGCCTGCAAACCTCAGGCCCTCACCTAGGCCTCCCCATGCCCCAAGGGAACCCCTCTCCTGATCCAGGACACCCTTCAGGGCAAACCAGCTGGCCCCCATCCATGCACCAGGCCTCTATCCTATCTAATAAAAGAGAAATATGCAGATTGACCACACTCCAACACATAAGCTCAAGATAGCTGCCCCCAAGTGGTCAAAGACCCTGCCCCAATGTGGACACAAGATGGACACCACAAGATGGCCAGCAGAGGAGGGCAGCTGGGAGGGACCAGGCCTATAAGGGAGGGCAGTTGGGGGCAATCAAGCCTGCAGGGGAGGGCAGTTAGGGATGACCAGGTCAGTAGAGGAGGGAAGTTGGGGGGGAAACAGGCTGGCAGGGAAGCAGTTAGACATCAATCAGGATGGCATGGGAGTGGTTAGAGGGTGATCAGGCTGTCAGACAGAAGTGGTTAGGGGAAATCAGGAAGGCAGGCAGGTGAGCAGTTTGGAGCCAGCAGTTCTGGATTGTGAAAGGGATCCCAGATTGGAGAGGGTGCAGGCTGGGCTGAGGGACACCCCCCCATCCCCAAGCACGAATTTCATGCACCTGGCCTCTAGTCCTATATTATAAAATCCTAATATGCAAATTGCCCCCCCCCCCCGGGAGTGGTTCAACTTGGAGTTTGACTAGGGAGACCAGTAGTTCTACTTCTCACTGTGATGTGCACTGACCACCAAGGGGCGGGGTGGAACATGGCAGGCATTGGTGACTTGGTGGGACCTCTTTCTGCTACCTGGGGGTGGGGGTGATAGGGATGGAGGTGCAGTGAGAATGCAGATGTGCACCACAATCACTCTCACTCCCTCTGCTACCCTCCCCAAGGACACCAGTGCTCATGTGCCAGGGAAGCCCTCATGCTCAGGTGCCAATACACATGAGAAACCCACGCAGTCTCTTCCAGGTGAGCTGGGCTGCAGCTGCCTGTCCTGCAGGGGCCAGCTGGGCTCCAAGTTGGTTCTCCCAGGAGCCTGTGTGCAAGGCAGGCTGGGAGAGAGCATGTTGCCTGCCAGGCTTCTGTGCTGGGTGGCCCAGAGACCCACACTGTGCCCTGGCCCACGGCATCCAATTGTGCCTATCGCAAATCTGCATGGGGACTTGAGCATCATGACTCAGATGAAGGAGGGCATGCAAGGGTCAGGGGACCCAGGTGCTGCCTGGGACCCAGAGGTCAGCTAGGGCTTGCCCTTCCACACCAGATGCTCATGCTTCAATCACTGACCAGGCTAGGGACCGCACCCATGCATGATTTTTGTGCACTGGGCCTCTAGTTTATGAATAAAACTGTTGTTTTTAAAATTCCTACAAGTTGTATAGTTATAACAATGCTTTGTCCAGCTATATTCTTCTAGAATTCCAGTGGTTACATGGTCAATTGGAGATAGAAAAGGAAACAACACAGGAGCTTTGGGATTGTTGGTAGCTGATTTCTCATAATCTGTTTAGTTAGTTACTAATAAGTTACACAATCTTTAAAAAGTTGATTTCCGGGAAGATGGCTGCCAGGTAAACACTTGTACAGGCTGCCTCCCACAGCCATATCAGTGCTGCAATGGGGGATCTTACCTGACACCTGAAAGGACAACTGTGGGGCCCCGACCAGCACGGACAAGCAGATTCCACAGAAAGGTTGGATTTTGCCGGGGATAACATGGGGTGTCTGTGTCCCAATAGCAAAAGCGAAAGCAGAGTTGGAGGCAAGCAACCTACTAGAGCAAGAATTCAGAGTAACGATCATAAGATGGCTAAAAAGAATGGAAGACAAATTTGACAATATAAGTAAGACCCAAGAGGAAATGAAGAAAAACCAAGAGGAAATGAAGATGACTCAAGAAGAAATGAAAAATGACATTGCTACTATGAAGAACTCAATAGAAAGAGTCAGGAGCAGACTAGAAGAAGCAGAGGACTGCATCAGTGAGCTAGAAGACAAGATGGAAAAAAAATACCCAATTAGAGCAGCTTCTAGAAAAAAAAAAATTAAAAAGCAGGAGGAGAGCCTATGGGAGCTTTGGGACAATGCAAAACAAAACAATATGCAAATAATAGGGGTTCCTGCAGGAAAGGAAACTGAGGTAGAAATGGAAAACGTATTTCAAGAAATAATGACAGAAAACTTTCCTGAGATAGAGAAGAAAAAACACACAAATCCAAGATGCTCACAGAGTCCCAAGCAAAATGAATCCCAGAAGACCGAAGCCAAGGCACATTATAATTAAATTGGCAAACACCAACGACAAAGTAAGAATCTTAAAAGCAGCCAGAGAGAGACAGAAAGTTACATATAAAGGAACCCCCATCAGACTAACAACTGATTTCTCAACAGAAACTTATCAGGCCAGAAGGGAATGAGATGAAATATACAAAGCCATGTAAAGGAAGGGTCTAAATCCAAGAGTACTGTACTCAGCAAGGCTATCAATCAAAATTGAAGGTGAAATCAGGAGCTTCACAGACAAAAAAAGACTAAAGGAATTTATCTCCACCAAACCAGCAATGCAAGAAATGCTAAAGGTCGACTGTAATAATAAAGAAATACGAAGCAAAGAAGGAACACAGGAGTATATAATGAAAATGGCTTCAAATAAATACCTATCAATAATAACTGTAAATGTAAATGTATTAAATGCTCCAATCTAAAGAATCTGCTTGTCCGTGCTGGTCGGGGCCCCACAGTTGTCCTTTCAGGTATCAGGTAAGATCCCCCATTGCAGCACTGTTTTCTTATCCAGATTGGTTAAGAAAACAAGACCCATATATCTGTTGTCTACAAGAAACCCACTTCAGAAAACAAGACGCACACAGACTGAGGATGAAGGGATGGAAAAAGGTTTTCCAGGCAAATGGAATTGGGGTAGCAATACTTATATCTGAGAAATTAGACCTCAAAGTGAAGGACGTAACAAGAGATAATGAAGGCCACTTCACAATACTAAAAGGAGCAATCCAACAAGAAGAAATAACCCTGGTAAATATATATGCACCCAATACAGGAGCACCCAAATACATTAAAAAACTGCAGGAGGATATTAAGGGAAAGATTAATAGCAATACAATCATAGTAGGAGATTTTAATACCCCACTGTCATCCTTTGACAAATTATCTAAACAAAAAATCAGCAAAGAAATATCAATCCTAAATGACTCATTAGACCAGATGGGATTAATCGACATCTTCAGAACATTCCACCCCAAAGCCACAGAATATACATTCTTCTCAAGAGCACATGGGACATTCTCAAAGATAGACCATATTTTGGGACATAGGCAAAGTCTCTTCAAATTCAAGAAGATAGAAATCATATCAAGCATCTTCTCAGATCATAATGGCATAAAACTGGAAATTAACTACAATAAAAATAATCCAAAGAAATCAAACACATAGACACTAAACAGCATGCTATTAAACAAGGGCTGGGTTACCAGAGAAATAAAGGAAGAAATTAAAAACATCCTGGAAACAAATAACAATGAAAACACAACAATCCAAAACCTATGGGACACAGCAAAAGCAGTTTTGAGAGGCAAGTTCGTTTCCCTACAAGCCTATTGCAAAAAACTAGAAAAAATGGTAACAAATGATCTAACTCTACAACTCAAAGAGTTAGAAAAAGAACAACAAGAAAAGCCCAGTGTAAGCAGAAGAAAGGAAATAACAAAAATTAGAGCAGAGATAAAAGACATAGAGACCAAAGAAACAATACATAAGATCAACAAAACCAAGAGCTAGTTCTTTAAAGGGATAAACAAGATAGATGAACCTCTAGCCGGGCTAACCAAGAAACAAAGAGAGAGGACCCAAATAAACAAAATCAGAAACAAAAGAGGTGAAATAACAACAGACCCCTCCAAAATACAAAGGATTGTTACAAAATATTATGAACAACTCTATTCCAACAAACTGAACAACCTGGAGGAAATGGACATATTCCTAGAGAAATACAACCTTCCAAAACTCAATCAGGAAGAATCTATAAATCTCAATAGAACAGTAACTTGGGAAGAAATTGAAACAGTCATCCAAAAGCTTCCAGCAAACAAAAGCCCAGGGCCAGATGGCTTCACAGGAGAGTTTTACCAAACATTCAAGGAAGAACTAAAAACTATCCTCCTCAGACTATTCCAAAAAATCCAAGAGGAAGGAACACTTCCAAACTCCTTCTATGAAGCCAGCATCACCCTAATACCAAAACCAGATAAAGACAACTCAATGAAAGAGAATTACAGGCCAATATCCCTTATGAATATAGATGCCAAAATCCTCAACAAAATTCTAGCAAATCAGCTCCAGAGGAGAATCACAAAGATCATACACCACAATCAAGTAGGATTTATTCCAGGAATGCAAGGATGGTACAATATCCGCAAATCAATAAACGTGATAGAGGGAGGGGATGTGTGGGAGGGAGGGGGGCAAAAAATAAAAAAATCAATAAAATATGTAAATAAATAAATTAATTAATTAATAAATTAATTAATTAAAATAAATAAAATAAAATAAAATAAACGTGATACATTACATAAACAAAATGAAAGATAAAAATCATATAGTCATATCAATTGATGCAGAAAAAGCATTTGATAAAATCCAACACCTTTTCCTGATAAAAACTCTCAACAAGGTGGGAGTACAAGGATCATACCGCAACATAATAAAAGCTATATATGATAAACCCACAGCCAACATTATACTCAATGGGCAAAAACTAAAACCATTCCCTCTAAGAACAGGAACAAGACAGGGTTGCCCACTCTCACCACTCCTCTTTGACATAGTACTGGAAGTACTAGCCATTGCAATTAGACAAGAAGAGGATATAAAAGGCATCCAAATTGGAAAAGAAGAAGTAAAGTTATCCTTAGTTGCAGAAGACATGATATTGTACATAAAAAAACCCAAAAGACTCCATTAAAAAACTAATTGACTTAATAAATGAATTTGGCAATGTAGCAGGATACAAAATTAAAACCAAGAAATCTATGGCATTTCTATACACCAATAGTGAACTTGCAGAAACAGAGACTAAAAAGGCAATCCCATTTACCATCGCACCAAAAAAATTAAGATACTTTGGAATAAACTTAACTAAGGAGGTAAAAGACCTATACATGGAAAACTACACACTGAAAAAAGAGATAGAGGAAGATGTAAACAGATGGAAGAACATACCATGTTCATGGATTGGTAGAATCAACATCATCAAAATGTCCATACTTCCCATAGCAATCTATAGGTTCAATGCACTCCCCATTAAAATACCAATGGCATATTTCACTGACCTAGGAAAAACTCTTCAAAAGTTAATTTGGAACAACAAAAGACCCCAAATAGCCACAGCAATTCTGAGAAAGAAGAGTAAAGTAGGAGGGATCTCAATACCAGATTTCAAGCTGTATTACAAAGCCACTGTTCTCAAACAGCCGGATACTGTCACAAGAACAGACATATAGATCAATGGAATAGAATTGAGAACCCAGATATCAACCCAAATCACTATGCTCAATTAATATTTGACAAAGGAGGCATGAACATACAATGGAGTCAAGACAGTCTCTTCAGTAAATGGTGTTGGAAAAATTGGACAGATACATGCAAAAGAATGAAACTGGATCACCAACTTACACCGTACACAAAAATAAACTCAAAATGGATACAGGACTTAAACATAAGATGGGAAACCATAAAAATACTAGAGGCATCCAATATTTATGTACAATATCAAAAATACTAGAGTGGGCAGCAAAATCTCAGACATATGCCAAAAGAACTTCTTCACTGATACTTCCCCTAGGGCAATGGAAGCTAAAGAGAAAATAAACAAATGGGACTATATCAAAATAAAAAGCTTTTTTACAGCAAAGGAAACCATCAACAAAACATATTTGCAAATGTTATCACTGATAAAGGGTTAATCTCCAACATCTACAGACAGCTTATACAACTAAATAAAAGGAAGATAAATGACCCAATTAAAAAATGGGCAATGGATCTAAATAGAATCATCTCAAAAGAAGACAGAAGGAAGGCCAAGAGGCACATGAAAACATGCTCAAAGTCACTAATTATCCGAGAAATGCAAATCAAAACAACAATGCGGTACCATCTCACACCGGTCAGAATGGCCAACATCAACAAATCAACAAATGACAAGTGTTGGTGTGGTTGCGGAGAAAAAGGAACCCTTGTGCACTGCTGGTGGAAATGGAGACTGGTGCAACCACTGTGGAGAACAGTATGGAGTTTCCTCAAAAAACTGAAAATGGAACTTCCATTTGACCCAGTAATCCCACTCATAGGAATATATCCCAAGAAGCTAGAAACATCAATCAGAAAGGATATATACATCCCTATGTTCATAGCAGCACAATTTACAATAGCTAGGATTTGGAAACAGCCTAGGTGCCCATCAGCAGATAATTGGATCAAAAAACAATGGTACATTTACAAAATGGAATATTATGCTGCCATAAAAAAGAAAAAAATTCTCATCATTTGCAGCAACCTGGATGGAATTGGAGAACATCATGCTGAGTGAAACAAGCCAGTCAGTGAAAGAGAGACACCACATGACCTCACTTATTTATGGATGATAAAGAACATTATTAACTGAAGAACCAAAAGATAGATATAGAGACAGTAAAGCAACAAGCAGACTGTCAAATTACAGCGGGGAGGTTGGGGAGATCTGGGGGAGATAAGAGATCAACTAAAGGACTTGTAAACATGCATATAAGTACAACCAATGGACACAAAACTCTGGGGAGGGAGGGTATGTATGGGAGGGGGGCAATGGTATATGTACAAAAATAATAATTTAATTAAAAATTTTATTTTATAAAAAAAGTTGATTTCCTCATACATGAAATGGGTATATCACTTAACTGCTTGCAGGATTGCCACAAGAATAAAATGACATAATTTCAATTAAAAAAAAAAAAAGAACTTAGCACAGTACTTGGCACATTTATAGCCACCCAAGAAATGTTAAATCCCTTTCCACTTTCACCTCTATGTAGAATTTCTCATCTGCTCAGATTTCATCCATGTGAACATGTGCTAAAATGTCATTTCATCCTATTCTTCCTTGTGAGCTTACCGCATTATCATCAAATAAAGCAACCTGAAGTACTAGGTTTTAAAAATAACTAAAGAAAAATCTTGACTGTGTAAGTCAATACAATTTGTGTATAAGTGGGACCGACACAAAAAGAGATGAAAATTATGGCTGGAGGACAGCAACAGAGAAGTGCAACTCATTCATAAGAAAAGGATTTTGTAGTTGGCAACACCCCCACAAATAACTAATCCTGGAGAAGAAATTTGATTCCCTCAACTGCAGGAAAAGAAGTTTAACACAGGCAGCTGTGGTGATAAATCTTCTATCAGTGAGGTTATTAGTCTGGAAAATATTGAGTTAACTGTGCTGGTGGATCATGCACATTTGTTTCTATTTGTTTAAATATATTTGTCTTTTATGTACACAAAGAGATGGCTGTAATGAGGCTACCATTAAACACTCCGTGTCAGAAGACCATCAGAGATTATTCATTTTCTAGTATCCATGATAATAATATAGATGGCAGTACATGATATGCAGTTTTTCTTTCTCTGTACAAATATTACAAATGTATTTCTGTCCTGGCTGGTGTGGTTCAGTTTTTTGAAGTATCATTCTGTATACCAAAAGGTGGCAGATTCAATTCTTGGTTGGGGCACATATCCAGGTTGCAAATTTGATCCCCAGCCAGGGACCATGTAGAAGACAAGCGATCAATGTTTCTCACATTGATATTTCTCTCTCTCTCTCTGTCTGTCTCTCCCCCTTTCCTCTCTCTAAAATCAATACGTAAAAAAGAGAGAACTGTGCTCTCAAAATACAAACAAATACACAAACAAATAAACAAACAAAAAAAACACAACAACATTAAAATGATATTTCTGCTTGTAGTGTTCAAGATACTATTTCCTTGATTCCACCACAGAATAATAAATTAAGAAGAGGTCTTGTTGATTATATGGACAAACTGTTAAAATATTCATATTTGCAAAAATAGTCTAGTCCACTGAGAGTCCCAAATATTCATATTAAAAATAATCCACAATTGAAGTGCAACTATGGAAAGTCTTGTGATAATTTAACAATTCATAGTCTCAGTCTGAGAGTAAGGTTTCCATCTTAGGTACTAAAAGGAACATGTCCCTGTTTTGCAATTGAGTTTTCTAATACAAACAGGGGTTGGGAATAGTGGAGAGAATACAAAGGTTGTAGAAGACTAGACGGTTGCTACATTTACCTAACTAAAACTACAATAAAACCTTGATATAATGGACTAATTCAGGCCAGTTTTCCGTTAAAGCTGAGAGTTCTTTATATAATAAAGTAGATTTGCTGAATGCATATGTTAAAATAAAAGATTGACAAATTAGTTTACCTATTTTTACTTATGTAGACAGGTTTGTGTAATTAAAATGAACATGTATGAACAGTTTAATTTCATAGAAAACTTTTCTATATCTATTACTGTAATTTTACACTTATACTGAATAGGTCTAATAAATGCGTGAATTCGTTAGTCACCTGGAGTAAACAGAATGGTTGGGGTTAGAGTGTAGCTTAGCGCCTTTTGGAACATCTGCCTGCAGGCCTTAAAACTGCTACAGAGTCACCATCCATGACATCAGATCCAATTACTGTGTGCCATATGGTGTGATCACGTGTTAATCATTCACTGAACATTGTTTACAAATGGTAACTCTTGGATTTAAATATATGGACTATGATTGTAGATATGTAATATTTATGTCAGTGAGATTACTGCAGTGTTTTTTCCAGCACATGGCTAAAATTTGTTAAAAACAATAGTTAATTAATAACAAATAAATAATCTGTTAATTTTATTATAAGCAAATCTAGGTTAAAAGCATTTTAAAATTAACAGAGTGTTAATTTTCAAACATGACATACGGAATGGAAATGTTGTCAATTTAAATCTGAAGTCTATTAAATCAAGGTTCACAAAATCAAGGGTGAAGTGTGATGTTCACTTTGATCCTAATATGTTTACTGACAATTTCTAAGAATACTTACTTCAGGAATGATTATGGGGAAACAAGATCTGATCTTCTTCTAAGAGAGTTCCTCTGCCTGGGTGGTGTTTGATTTATGCATTATCTTCTCACATAGTAAGTGTTTAGTGCTATGGGGAGGTTTTCACAAAATTTTTGTACTTTTTTCCAGATTTATTGATAAGTAATTGTCATATAACATTGTATAAGTTTAAGGAGGGCAATGTGATGAATTGATACAATATTGCAAAATTATTAATATAGTAGGGTTAGTTAACACTTTTATTACCTCACATAATTATCATTTCTTTTTTATTATGAGAACATTTAAAATCTGTCTTAGCAACTTTTAAAAATATAATCAGTATTGCTAAGTATAGTCATCATGTTGTAAACTAGATCCCCAGAATTTATTCATCTTAAAACTGGAAGATGGACCCTTTGTCTTACACCTCTGTATTTTCCCTACCTCCCAGTCCTGTGCAACCACCGTTCTACTCTTGATGAGTTTAGCATTTTTAGATTTTACATATAAGTAAGATCATACCGTATTTGTCTTTTTCTGTCTTATTTATTTCACTTAACATTTCCTTAAGATTTCCTTCTTTCTCATGGCTGCATAGTAAATACTCTTATACTAGAGGCCTGGTGCATGAAATTCATGCACGGAGGTGGGGGGAGACCCTCAGCTCAGCCTGTACCCTCTCCAATCTGGGATCCCTCTCACAATCTGGAACCACTGGCTCCTAACTGCTCACCTTCTTGCTTACCTGATACACCTAACTGTTCCCCTGCCAGCCTGATGGCCCTAACTGTTCTCCCTTGTTGGCCTGATCCTCCTAACTGCTTTCTCCACCTTGCCTGATTGTCCTGCCTATCTGCTCTCCACTCCTGGCCTGATCCCCATAACAGCCTATCTGCTCTCCCTTCCTCGTCATACCTTTCAGACTCTGGCACATGCATGCTAAGAGCTCTAGGCTATGGCCCCACCCTGATTGGTCATTACATGACAGTATCCTGGCCAAGTTGCATATTCCTCTATTATTAGTATAGATATCACTTGTTTATTCATCTGTAAATGGACATTTAAGTTGTTTATATTACTTTCTTGGCTATGGTGAATAACACTTCCTTGAACATGGGAGTGCAGATATCTCTTTGAGATCTCTATTTAATTTCTTTTAGTTTATAGCACAATAAAATAATGTTGGGAGTTTGGGCATTGGCCTAACATTGAACCAGCACCTCCTACATACAAAGCATTGGGCCTAGGTACATCACATCCCAGCAAAAACCAAACCACTGTAGCTGACTGCAGGAACTCATGGTTGGTGGTGGGGGTGAGGGGTGACACTTGGATACATGTGGCTATTAGTTGAGGTATAAAGTAGTAAGTGTCCTAGCAGACAGGAATCTGAGGTGTTACATAACTTTCTTCCTTCTGTTGATCTCAAGCAATGTTCCAATAGACAATTCCACTCCACTCCAGGAAAGAATTATTGGGCTGAATAATGTCATGTGTCAATCCAGAACATGGAGTAGGCTTATTCTGTACATTTAGTAAAGACCTGAAGTGATTTCCAAATATAACTCAAAAACAGGAACCCCTTTACTAAATAGGGATAGAAACACTCCTAAAGTCCATTTATTAAAAAGTCCAAGGAAAGAGGTGGAACCACACCTGCTGGCAAAGATTTCAAAGTTGCAAAGGGAAAAAATCTATTTCAAAGCCTTTAGGATTAGGTCCAAGAGAGGCAATTAGAAGGCCCTTCACATGAAAGAGTTCAGAAGTATTTACAAGAACCTGCCCAAGAGGTTTTTATTTCTGGATTGCTAACACTAAAGTTGTTTTCCTCTGTAATTAATTATGTAGATCTTTGGAGACATAAAAGACTCCGTTTCCTCCTGGCAATTTTTGGCTATAAATAGTCTGGGAAACCAACATATATATAGCTATGTGGTACCAAATGTCAGGACAAAGGGCAAGCAAATCTGAATCAGTCACTTGGATGATTCTAAATATCTGGATGTTTGCTCATAAATCTATTTAGCTTGATGTCAACATAACTACAGTAGGGTAACATATTTGATTATTCAGAACTCTCATTCCCTTTTATTATGCTCACATTCCTCTATATCTTTTTTAAAATGTATTTATTGATTAAGGTATCACATATGTGTCCTTATCCCCCCATTATCTCCCCCAAAACCCCACTCATGACCTCACACCCCTGTTGTATGTGTCCATTGGTTAGGCTTCTATGCATGCATACAAGTCCTTTGGTTGATCTCTCCCTCTTACCCCCTCCCTCCCCTACCTTCCCTCTAAGGTTTGATGGTCTGATTGATATTTCTCTGTCTCTGGATCTGTGTTTGTTCATCAGTTTATGCTGTTCATTATATCTTAATTATTTGTTCACTTGTGTGTCTCCACCACTGGGTCTAATATTGGGAGGAGAGGCACTGTGTCCTTTTTGCTCACCATTGTTTTCACAGTATTTAGCACAAAACATGGACTATTACTACACACTCAATAAATATTATACAAATGAAAGAGCACTAGGACAACCTGTGATTTGCCATCACTAATGGAGTGTGCTGTGGTAAAGGTATCAGGGGGAGAACTCTGCCCAGGTTGGCCAGTCTCTTGGAGATTTGTTCAAGTGGGTGACATGGCTAGAGCCACACTATTCTGCAAACACTTTTTCCTTATATCAGTTGAAGAAGGTAAGATAAGAAAGAAAACTCACTATTCTGATACCATTTTCAAATCTGTATGAGAAAAGAAGAAGAAGGAGGAGGAGGAGGAGGAGGAGGAGGAGGAGGAGGAGGAGGAGGAGGAGGAGGAGGAGGAGAAAAAAGGAAAGAAAACCTGTATGAGGACCTTGGAACCCATTTCCTACAGTGCCCACATTGTAAAGCTGTAGAAACCATGACACGAATGGGAACAGTTCATGTCCCTAAGGCACCTATAAGCAGAGGGGACTTTCATACTTATGTCTCCAGAGATCCTTGTCAGTGCTCTTCCCTCTGCAGTCAGCTGCCTCTCCTAAGAGCTCTGAAACTCAACAGGCCAGGGCTTTAATGGCAGCTCTACAAAGGAAGGATCTGAGTGGCCTTGTGAAACTATCCCAATATGGGAAAATTGCCTTGTAGCATGACTTCCAGGGCCATTGTGAACTAGCCTTGGAGGAAAGAGTGCATGTAATTTTCCTAGCAGAATGCAAGTTACATAACTGGTTCCCAACTCTTATCTTTATTCTCTTCCCATGGACACATAAGGTTTTTCAGGACATAGAAATGCAGAATGTCTTTAGTGCTTTGGAAGGATCCACTATGCTGAGGTTCTCAGCAACTCAGATCCATCTCATCCTTTAGGAGGAGAATTCAGAACTCAACCCTCTACCAATGTGGTCTTAATCCAAGAAACTCTCCTCCTCAGTCACTTCTAACATCCCCAAGGAGACAAATCTTCAAAACACAAAACTTCCAATTTTACTAGTAAAATAAATGAAATAACCTTTGGGAAGAATACAGTGATTTCTTTTCATCTCTACTTGTTTACTTTTTCATAAGCTCCAAAGATGGCTTGCATGTTAGCTGTTAATCACACCATCTGTTCAAACAGCATTTCAGTAAATTATTGGAGTCATACCTTTCTTCTAAGAGAATCTTTTTAAAGACAATGTTTATGTTTCTGTTATCCTTCATTTGGCAATGTAGCATGACTTATTTTATTGTGCTATCAATGTAAATACATCTTGAATTCTCAATTTCTTCACTGTGTAGAAAATAGAACAACTTCTCTGAATTTGTTCCCCTTGTCTCTAGGCATAGAGGGGAGAGTTTGTTATTAGATAGAGATTCTATATTTTCTTTAAAAGTGTTTATAAAAGCCCTACCTGGGTGACTCAGCTGGTTGGAGCATCGTTCTATACACCAAAATGTTGAGGTTCCGTTTCCAGTCAAGGCACATACCTAGATTGTGAGTTGGATCCCCAGTTGGGGCGCCTACAAGAGACAGCTGATCTCTCGATCTCTCTCTCTCTCTCTGTCTCTCTCTCTCAAAATCAATAAACATATCTTTGGGTGAGGACTAAAAAAGAAAAAGATAATTTCCAAAAACAAATTAAAAAATGAAGAAAAGAAGTTCCAGATGATGCCTCTGAGATCTTAAAGTTAATAGTAATGAATAGGTTCCAGCCACGTGAGACTATTCAGAAAAAAAAGAAAAGAAAAAAAAAAAAGATGAGCTGAGTATTCTTAAAGGGTAGTAAGGGTTATGATTAGGGTCAGCTGCTCAGATCTCTCTCTTCCCTTAGGAATCAAAGTCACTGGTTTAGAAGGACTTCCAGAAATAGGGTCTGGTTCATTACCCCCAGCACAGCAAGTCCAGGAGCAAAGCTCTTGTGATCAGAGGACTAAGGAAGAAGCAAAAAGACTATTTGTAGCTTTTGGACTAGAGACAGTCTATAGTTAGTTTGAGAGGAATAGGAAAGTAGAGTTGGACTTATTTTTTTAGCAGACGTCTCAAGACCCCATATCAATGTGAATGCCTGGGGAAATTCACACAGCAATGTGGTTATGTTCTACTACCGTGTTTCACCGAAAATAAGACATCCCCTGAAAATAAGACCTAGCACAACTTTGAGAGAAAAAATTAATATAAGACACTGTCTTATTTTTGGGAAACAGGGTAGTAGCACTGGTCATATGGATACCACTCTTCCCTGCTTTCCAAGACCTGGACCACATGGGAAATACTATATTATAAAGTCATGTACGGAGTGTAAGGGGTGCACAAAAGAGGCATATGTAGATTTATGCATGGGGTCCCTGGTGAAGGAGGAACTAACTCCTCAGGCTTCCTTAAGGCTTTCCAAGATCTGGTCTCAGCCACACATGCATCCCCTAATTCTTGCTGATCCAGTCACACACTCATTCCTTTCTCCCTAAACACCTCATTTATTTATAACTCTGCACAAGATTGATGTGGTATCTGCAGAATGCCTATAGTTCTCAGGTAGTGGAACTCTTATGCAACCATGGAAATCAAGAATGCCTCTTCTAATGTGAGCCTTCTTTCTCTTCCTTCCTTTCTTTCTTTCTTTCTTTCTTTCTTTCTTTCTTTCTTTCTTTCTTTCTTTCTTTCTTTCTTTTTAATATATTAAAAAGAGCCTTCTTTCTCTTTCTTTCTTTCTTTCTTTCTTTCTTTCTTTCTTTCTTTCTTTCTTTCTTTCTTTCTTTCTTTTTAATATATTTTATTGATTTTTGTACAGAGAGGAAGGGAGAGAGATAGAGAGTTAGAAACATCAATGAGAGAGAATCATTGATCAGTTGCCTCTTGCACACCCCTACTGGGGATATGCCCGCAACCAAGGTACATGCCCTTGACCGGAATCGAACCCGGGACCTTTCAGTCCCCAAGCCGACGCTCTATCTATCCATTGAGCCAAACCGGTTTCGGCTAATGTGAGCCTTCTTTAGACACCTTTAACTGAGTCTGAAGAACCAATGACTTCTTCATCAGGGAGTGTGTAGATATTAATCTACCAAAATGGCCACCCTCTATCCCCATCAACAGATGATGTCTATTTTCCAGAGAACTTCCTTCACTTTCTTTTTTTAATTTAAAGTAAGTCTTTATTGTTCTAATTATTACAGCTGTTCCTCTTTTTTTTCTCCCATAGCTCCCCTCCATCTGATTCCCCACCCCACGCACTTACCCCCCCACCCCCCCACCACTGTCTTCATCCATAGGTGTATGATTTTTATCCAATCTCTTCCCGCACCCCTCACATGCCCTCCCCCCTGAGAATTGTCAGTGCACTCCCTTTCTATGTCCTTGATTCCATTATATTTATCAGTCCATTTTGTTCATCAGATTTTTTATTCACTTGATTTTTAGATTCACTTGTTGGTAGGCATGTATTTATTGTAATTATGTTGTTCATAATTTTTATCTTTACCTTTTTCTTCTTCCTCTTCTTTTTTAAAAATAAATTTTATTGATTTTTCACAGAGAGGAAGAGAGAGGGATAGAGAGCCAGAAACATTTATGAGAGAGAATCATCTATCACCTGCCTCCTGCACCCCTCTCCCCCCGGGGATGTGCCCACAACCAAGGTACATGCCCTTGACCGGAATTGAACCCAAGACCCTTCAGTCCACAGGCTGATGCTCTATCCACTGAGACAAACTGGTTCCAGCTTCTTCCTCTTCTTAAAGAATACCCTTCAGCATTTCATATAATCCTGGTTTGGTGGTTATGAACTCCTTTATCTTTTTCTTGTCTTTGAAGTTCTTTATCTGATCTTCAATTCTAAATGATAGCTTTGCTGGGTAGAATAATCTTGGGTGTAGGTTCTTGCTATTCATCATTTTGAATATTTTCTGGCCTGCATAGTTTATGTTGAAAAATCAGCTGACAGTTGTATGGGTACTCCCTTGAAGGTAACTAACTATTTTTTTCTCTTGCTGCTTTCAAGATTTTCTCTTTGTCTTTTGCCCTTGGCATTTTAATTATGACATGTCTTGGTGTGGTCCTCTTGTTTTGGGTTCTGTGCACTTCCTGTATTTGTAAGTCTATTTCTTCCACCCGGTGTGGGAAGTTTTCTGTCATTATTTCTTCTAATAGGTTTTCAATATCTTGCTCTCTCTCTTCTTCTGGAACCCTAATAATTTGGATTTGATACTCTGAAAGTTGTCCCATAGGCTCCTTACACTATCTTCATATTTCTGGGTTCTTTTTTCCTTTTGTTTTTCTGATTGGGTATTTTTTGTTTCCTCATATTTCAGATATTTGGTTTGATACTTGGGGTCCTTTGATATACAGTTAAATTTCTGTGTATTCTTTATTTTAGACAGTGAATGCTTAATTTCTTACTGTCCTTTTCCATGTTTTTTTTTCTTTTTTCTTTTTTTCTTTTTTTTTTTTTTGGTATTCTCATTAAGGTCCTTGAAGGTCTGACTAAGCTCCTCGGAGGTCCCATTAAGTTTCTTGGCGGTTTTTAGAAGATTGTTTTTTATTATTTCTTTATTGATTAAGGTATCACATATTTGTCCTCATTCCCCCATTTCCATCCCAAATCCCTCCTCACGCATGCCCCCACTCCCTGTTGTCTGTGACCACTGTTTAGGCTCATATGCATGCACACAGGTCCTTTGGTTGATCTCTCCCCCTTATCTCCACCCTCCGCTACATTCCCACTGAGATTTGACAGTCTGATAGATGCTTCCCTGTCTAAAGGTCTGTTTTTGTTCATCAGTTTATGTTGTTCATTATTTCCCCTAGATGAGTGAGATCATGTGATACTAGAAATACACTTATAGGAACCAAAACTGAGGAAAGCAATAATGGTTATGCTGAGAGGCAAATGAACCAATCTGTAGTGAGTTTCTTTCTGGGCCAACAGTTCTTTCGAGTCCCAATTTCAATGTCAAGCAGTTCCTTATGTGTACATGTCAGCAATGATATTTCAGTTCTGGATGGTGGTAATGCAAGTTTGACTCTCTCTGGTTTGGTCCTGGGCAACCTGCAGTGATCCACAGCTGCTGACTGCTAGTATGGCAAGGCGTGCTCAGCATCTTCCATCTCTGGACTGTTTCTCTTCTGTCTCCATGGCTGGAGTAGTCCTGTCAATTCCTCTCTGTTGCAGGAATCCACATGATCTCAGAGATGTTTTCTGAAAATACACAAACATATTCTCAACCAAAAGTTAATAAAGGAATCTTTTCTATAAATCTGACTTGCGATCTTTTTTCATTTTTTGCCCAAACGATTTTCCTTCAGCTTGTTTTGACACCATATGTGTTTGTAATGGGTGTGTTGCTGTTAGCATTACAAATGAAAGTTAATTTCCTAAAGAAAATTTTTCTAGATATAATTTACTTATAGGATATTTTTCCTTACATTATATTCTTCTACTATCCCACCTTTTTTATTTAAATATTAGGAGGCTTTTGGAAATTTTATAATGTAGACTTGATAGCTTTTAAATTTTAATTTTTTGCACTAAAATATGATTGGCTTATTGCACAATTTTACCATGAACTGAGCTACCAATAAAAATTTTAGTTAACACTTTAAGAACAGCTTTGTGTCCAGTACAATAAATTCTTTCAAGGATATTCACTTATTTCAATTAGCCAATTTAAATTAATCTGAAAACTTGACTACTATTTTACTGTCAAATTTAATACTCTAACAACCATCTTACTTTACCCTGTAAATATTAGAGGAAAGGATTATTTGCCTTCCTGAGTAGGCCCTGAGCATTCCTGGTGCTAGGCTGGATTTAGATATCAAAAACCCACTTCCCCCCATGATGGGTACAAGACAACTCAAATAAGTCTTGTACAGTGAGAGGGCAGCTGCTGTTGGCCAAGTATCTGTCTGTTACCTAGGTCCTGATTTTAGCTGGGCATGGGAAGTAAAGCAGCCATGGGGGAAGGAGACCTCCCTCAAAAGGGGTGAAGGTTCCGGCCCCTACAAAGTTGCAGGCTGAGGATCTGTGACCCACCTCTGTTGACCCCCAAGTTCTCTCCTGAGGCCCCTCTGTGACTGTGCCTGTCTTAGGTTGTTCCTTCCTGAGGAATCTTACCCATCTCTGGCTAACCAGCCATCCTCCAGGGCCAACCAGGGTAATGTGAGGTTCAGTTCTGTCTCCTTGGTATCCAATGCCCCCATGGCTTCTATGCCCAGCATCTACCTTGGGGTCCCCTTGCCTGCTGGCAGGGCCCTGCGACTTATCACATATCTTGGGGAACCCAGGTTTCTTCTTCAGGGAGGGCCCAGCTCACCCTACTGGGCAAGAGACAGATCCATGGTACCAGCCACCATGAGGCTTCAACCTCGGCATGAACGGAAAGCTCAGGCAACAGCTGTGGGCAATTGGATTGTGAGAAAAGGGTCCCTCTTGGCTAAAAGTGTAAGAGAGGCCAATATAGAATGCTCAAGTGTCTTCCCAGGGGCCCTCTACACAGTGGAAGGGATTAAATCCTTTCATGTCCTTTTTAAATTGCTGTCAGACATTCAAATAATTAGTTTGTAAGTTTGTTTGGGATAATTGTATATTATGCTGTTGTAATTCTAAATATCAAGACATGTATTACCTTTGTCTCTAAGTGCCAAAAAAAAAATGATTTTTAGAAGATTCTTGAGTAACCTTAAAAACGTGGTTTTGAATTCTATGTCCAGTAGTTTGCTTTCCTCCATTTTCATTTGTGACATGTTTCTTTGTCTCTGCATTTTATTGCTTTCCTGTGTTGATGGATTGGTTTTCTGTGGTAGGTTACCTTTAGGGCTCAGTGGTTCAGCCTCTCCTATCACCTGTGGTGGACACACTTGGTGAACTCCTTTGTGGGCTAAGTGCAAAGTCTTGGTGTAATTAAGACTTGATTGCTATTGGTACATTAAGAGGAATTGGCCTCCAGGCCAATTGATTGTGAGGACCTGCTGTGTCTATGATGGAAGAACGGCTGTGCTGAAGACATGCTTATGGGGCAGGACTTGTTTCAGTGGGGCTTTGGTGCTCACTGAGTCTGCCTCTTGAATGTGTCACTTACGGATGTAAGTAGTTGAAATCTGGTGTCCTCTTATACTGACCACTAGGTATACTGGTTTCTGGATCTCCAATTGGGTGCAGGTCAGCTACTGTCTGAGGCCACCCAGCAGGAGCTACAGTGAGAACTACAGTATAGTTTTCTACTCTTTGATTGGGGTTTGGAGGTTTTGGAGCTGTCTGACCAGAGATGCAGTTTGTTAGGTTAAGCTGCGATAAGGCAGGCCATTTATATGCAAAAGCCACTTCACAGAGCTTGGATAGGATTGTAGATTGTGCAGGGCATGGTTTTAGAGTCACTAGGCTAGGGCGGGGCAAACAACAATGGCTGCCAGTCAGCCATCTCTGTGTTTCTGAGTTTCCCTGTCCTGGCATCTTGCGCCCTAGCACAGTCAACAATGATTGCTGCATGCATCTCTGCAAGAAAGCTACCCTCACTTTCTGACCTGATGGCAGACAGTCCAGCTTCTCCCCGTAGGAGTTTGGGTCCCCAGCATCTTCCCAGAAACTGGAGTTCAGATTAATCAGGAGCTTGTCTCCCTTTGGGTTGAAAAAAACAGTGCAGCCAGTCACCTGCCCCAGCCTGATTCACGCACCTATATACCTCAGCTTTTCAGTGCTTATGCATGTCTCAATGCTCTTTTCTCTTTCCTTCTATTTGTAGAACTTTCAGACAGCTTTCCAGTGGTTCTGGGTGATAGATGTTTTGTCTTTTAGTTGTAGTTTTGAAATTGTTGTGTGATGCAGCAGTTTAACTGTTTACCTATGACACCATCTTGTTTCCCCTTCACTTTCTTACTATGTCAATTTTCCTTCTTTGTCACAAGATAGTCTAGAATGGCCATCATCATTTTGTTATCACACATGTCATTGCACAGAATTCTTACCATGATTACATATGCTAACTGGAGCTGATGAACAGAAAATAAAAGGCACTCTTAATACCTTACTAAGATGCATGCACACCAGAGCACGAGAGATAAACCCCATAAAACGTAGGCACCTGTCTCATTAGTTAAGTTATTGTCGGTCCATTGACCTGAAATAAGAACGCTGTACCGGTTTCTCTGGATTTTTTAGAGAGCAGAAACTACACTCAGGTGTGCTGCTCCAACCCATTTACCAGCAAGTCTATAATATTGTTATTTTTTAGTTAGGCCAAAAGAAAGAGAAGTTCTGCAGCATAGCTAGACTGTAATAAAAACTGGCCTACTATTTGGTTGTTATGCTTCAGCAAACCTAAAAGTATTAGAATTGTCCACGTGTCTGTGGTCAACAGAATTGCTCAGTACAGCCTGGAGTAAACCCTAATTGGAGAATTACTGCACAGACCCCTAGAGTTTTTGAGTAACACATGCCTTTCTCAGCAGCTCTCTATTAGAAAAACTTGCTAATGTGCCCTAGTAGAGATTAAATGTTGGATTATGAAATACTAGATAACTATTTAACCTGGATTTCCCATCATGAAGTTTGTGTTGTTAAACCACCAAATCATAAAATTTCATGTATATATAGCATTATTCCATTGTAAAATGAAAATTGTATATAAGAACAAAGCTGAATAAGTATAGAAGACATTAGTAAACTACATGAGCAGATGGCTCAAACTTCCCTGATACATGCTTCACTGCTTTTCCTTAATAAAGTTTCCTATGAACAATTAACAGGGAAAGAAAAGAATAGAATTGGTTTACATACAGATCTGCATGATTTGCTGTAACCATCCAGAAGTGGGTGGATGATCCATTGCCTCATCTGTCAGGGTTAGCAATGAAATAACACTGCTAGTCAGAACTCAAAGTGGTTGCTTAAAGAATAAATGGCCTAGAATATGAATCTATTCATGGGCAGTAGTTAATAGCTTGACCAACTGGCTAAAGGCTTGAAAAGAGCAATATTAGAAGATTGATACCTAAGAAGTATGGAGAATAAATATATATGTATATGGACTTCTCATATTGGGCACATATTATAGTATAAGGTATTTATGTCCTATTTAAATGCACACCAGAATATATCCACTTTAGAGAAGGCTTTCAATACTCAAGTAAAGTGTAGATTGCAAAATTAACACAAATTATTCCCATTCCTAAAGACATGTATCTTGGCAATGTACTTTGTGCCATTCTCCCAAGAAGTTTAAACTTGTCAAAAAGTTTAGCCTATTAATTCATTTCTTGAAATGAGTGTGGACCATGTGACTTGCTTTGGTTAGTGGTGCTTTAACAAATGTGATTCATTCAAAGTGTTTATTAATTATTGCTTTCTCTCTCTTGCTGAGTTTGAAACCTTGAGACTATCTTCATATGAATGAGTCTGAAATTACTTAATGATGAGGCCAAGTAGAGAACTAAGATGCTTTAGTCAATAGCCTGCCAATCACTAGGTATGTGAATGAGGCCTTCAAATATTATTCAGCTCCATTGCCAACTGACCTCAGAAAGCATCTTAGATAATCTAAACCAGAAAAATCGCTCAATCAGCCAACAAGCTCATGAAAAATAAATACCTATTTCTTAACCCAGAAGCGAAACTATTTTGTCCAACTCTGTAATTTTTTAAAAATTGGATAATTTAAAAATTATAATTTAACTTAATTGATTACAGTAGAGACAGAAAGTCTAGTAGACCAATAGCAAAATAAAATAAATAAGTTTATTTTAAGATAAGGATCTCCTTCTCTCCAATAAATTATATCAGATTTAGAAAGCTTCATGGTAGAATTCTACAAAACCCTCAAAAATAACATTACTTTGCCCTTGCTGGTTTGGCTCAGTGGATAGAGCATTGGCCTGCAGCCTGAAGGGTCCCTGGTTTGATTCAGGTCAAGGGCACATGCCTGGGTTGCAGGCTCCATCCCCAGTGGTGGTCATGCAAGAGGCAATCAGTCAATGATTCTCTCTCATCATTGATGTTTTTCTCTCTCCCTCTCCCTTCTTATCTGAAATCAATAAAAAACATATTTAAAAAATAAAATAACATTACCTCAATATTAATTAAATAACTTCAGAACATAGAATGCCTCCAGATTCATTTTAAAATTATTTCATCCGGAAAAATTGCAAAATAGTACAAAAATAGTATACCCTTCCACAGACTTTCCAATTTATTGTCCAGAATTGTGTGCAGCATTTGTTTGTGATGTCTCTTTACCCTTATTTAATCTGAAACACTTCTATATTTTTTATAAGTTTTAAATTTTTGAAGAATACAGATCAGTTATTTCTGAGAATGTTCTCTAAATTTGGGGTCATGTGATGTTTCATGATTACATTCAGGTTATTCTATTCTTTGTTTTGATCAGGGGTGCCACAGAAGTTATTTTGTTTCCCTCTCATTGCACAGTATCAGGAGGGACACAGTACTATTTTATTCCAGTATTATGTTAACATTGGACATATTCTTTTAGTAATGTATGTCATGTTTCTCCACTGTGAAGTTACTATTTTACTCTTTGTAGATGACACATATTTCATAGGAAGATAATACAGGATTGTGTAAATATATTGTTTCTAAAAAAATAATAATTTTAACACAGCAATCCCATTTTATAAAGCATGATGGCTATTTAAAAATCTTTTAAAACTAATTTTCGACCTATAAAAAGTTGGAATCATACTACAAATAATTTCTTTATGCTTATCAGCAATACTAAAAGGTTATTTGATTACATTTGTTTTATTATTCTATCTCTGTATGTATGTATGTATGTATGTGTATATTATTTTTTTCTGAATCATTAAAAAGTAAGTTGCAGACATAATACTTAAGCTTACAGTTCTTTTTAAATTTTATTTTTCAATTACAGTTGACATTAAACACCATTTTACATTAATTTAAGGTGTACAACACAATCCAGACAACTATACAATCTATAAAATGATCCACCTGTCAACTCAAGCACCCACATGGCACCATACCTAATCATCACAATACACCATTGACTACATTCCCTTTGCTGCACTTTACATTTCTGTGACCATTTTGTAACTACTAAGTTGTACTTTTTAGTCCTTTAACATTTTCCACTGAGCCCCCGAACTTCCAAATTGGTGGTTGCCAGTTTATATTTCTTAAAAGAAAGATCACCCATTCTCTTTAAAAACCATAGCACAATTACAAAAATACAAGAAATTGACATAGTACTATCAGCTCATCTAAAGACTTTATTTACATCTTACCAATTATCTCAATAATCATCTTTATCAGAAAATAAAATTTTGGATCATGAGTTGCATTCCATTGGTATGTTGTCTTTTTTACTTAGTCTCCTTAGCAATTCATCAATTTTTCTTTGTCTTTCATAGCCTTAAAATTTTGGAGAAGTAGTATAGGTTTTTTTATCTTCTTGGTTAAATTGATTCCTAGTTACCTTATTTTTGTTGTTGTTGCAATAGTAACTGGAATTGTTTTCTTAGTTTCCCTTTCTGATAGTTCATTGTTGGTATGCAAAAATGCCCCGATTTCTGAGTATTAATTTTGTATCCTGCTACTTTGCTGAATTCATATATTAAATCTGGTAGGTTTTTTTGGTGGAGTTTTTAAGGTTTTCTATGTCCAATATCATGTCATCTGCAAATAATAACAGTTTTACTTCCTCCTATCTAATTTGAATGCCTTTTATTTCTTTTTCTCATCTCTTCACTATGGATAGAACTTCCAATACTCTGTTGTATAAGAATGGTGAAAGCAGACATCCATGTTTTTGAAAAAAAATATTTTATTGATTTTTCACAGAGAGGAAAGGAGATGGATAGAGAGTTAGAAATATTGATGAGAGAGAAACATTGATCAGCTGACTCCTGCACACTCCCTACTGGGTATGTGCCTGCAACCAAGGTATATGCCCTTGACCGGAATTGAACCTGATGCCTTCAAATATTATTGAGTCCACAGGCCAATTTTCTATCCACTGAGACAAATCAGTTAGGGCACACGCATCCATGACTTGATCTTGATCTTAAAGAAAACACTTTTAGTTTTTGCCCATTGAGTATCATATTTGCTTCAGGTTTTTCATATATAGCCTTTATTATGTTGAGGTATGATCACTCTATTCCCACTTTGCTGAGACTTTTTATCATAAACTAGAGGCCCGGTGCATGAAATTAGTGCACGGAGGGGTGTGTGTCCCTCAGTGCAGCCTGCACCCTCTTCAATCTGGGACCCCTCAAGGGATGTCCAACTGCCCATTTAGGCCTGATCTCACAATCCAGGACTGCTGGCTCCCAACCACTCACCTGCCTGCCTGCCTGATTGTCCCTAACCGCTTCTGCCTGCCAACCTGATCACCTCCTAACCATTCCCTTGCCAACCTGATCAGCTCCTAATTGTTTCCCTGTCGGCCTGGTCACCCCTAGCTGCCCTCTCCTGCAGGCCTGGTCACTCCTAACTGTCCTCCCCTACCGACCTGGTCACCCCCAACTGACCTCCTCTGCAAGCCTGGTCCCCCCAACTGCCCTCCCCTTCAGGCCTTGTTCTTCCCAATTGCACTCCCCTGAAGACCTGTTTGCCCCTAACTGCCCTTCCCTGCTGGCCCAGTCACCACTAACTGCCCTCTCCTGCTCGCCTGGTCACCCTTAAGTGCCCTCCCCTGCAGGCTTGGGTCCCCCCAACTGTCCTTTTTTTCAGGCCTGATTGTCCCCAACTGCCCTCCTCTGCCAGCCTGGTCACCCCTAACTGCCCTCCCTTGCAGGCCTGATTCCTCCCAACTTCCCTCTGCTGCTGGCTAGCTTGTGTCCACATGGGGCGACCATCTTGTGTGTTAGAATGACAGTCAATTTGCATGTTACCTGTTTATTATATAGTATGTGTGCTGGATTTTATCAAATGCTTTTTCTGTTTCTATGGATGTGATCATGTGATCTTTATCTTTCATTTTGTTTATATATTATATCACATATATTGATTTGTGAATATTATACTAGCCTTGCATCCCTGGAATAATCCCACTTTATCATGGTATAGATCTTTTCTGTATGTTGCTGGATCTAATTTGCTAATATTTTGTTGAGGATTTTAGCATCTATGTTCATCAAGGACAATGGCCTGCATTTTGCTTTCTTTGTAATATCTTTATCTGGTTTTGGGGTTAGGATAATGCTGACTTCATAGAAAGAGCTTGGAAGCCTTCCTTTCTCTTGAATTTTTTTGGAATAGTCTGAGAAGGATTGGTTTTAGTTCTTTTTTAATGTTCAGTAGTACTCCCTGTGAAGCCATCCAGTCCAGGACCTTTGTTTGCTTGGTGTGTGTTTTTATTATTATTATTATTGCTTCAATTTTATAAGTTATAATCAGTCTATTCAGGCTTTCTGCTTCCTCCTGATTCAGTTTTGGCAGATCTTATGTTTCTAGGAATTTGTGCATTTTGCCCAGGCTGTCCAATTTATTTTTGCCTTCTTTACCTTGCCTTTAAGGTCAAATTCATAAAATCTTCTCTAAAACCAAGGTCCATGAGTTTAGTACCTCTGTTTTCTTATATGAAATTTATTGTTTCATATCTTATATTTAGGTCTTTGATCCATTAATAATTAATTTTTGTACATAAGGACAAACTTTGGTTTCATTATTTTGCATGTGGCTTTCCAATTTTCCCTGCACCATTTATTGAAGATGTCTTCTTTTCTGTTTTTTGACTTTCAGTTCTGTCTCATTGGTCTATGTGTCCATTTTTCTGCCAACAACATGCTATTTTGATTATCATTCTGCAGTATACTGGTAATTTGACATCAAGTAGTGTAATACCTCTGGCTTTGTTATTTTTTCTCAGAATTCTTTGGCTATTGGAGGTCTTTTGTGGTTCCATACTAGTCTGAATATAGACATCGCCGAAACTGGTTTGGCTCAGTGGTAGAGCGTAGGTCTGCGCACTGAAGGGTCCCAGGTTCAATTCCGGTCAAGGGCATGTACATTGGTTGTGGGCACATCCCCGGTAGGGGGTGTGCAAGAGGCAGCTGGTAGATGTTTCTCTCTCATCGATGTTTCTAGCTCTCTATCTCTCTCCCTTCCTCCTCTTTGTAAAATATCAATAAAATATATATTTTTTAAAAAATCTCAGACATGTCACCTAGCAGAATTTTCACCAATACATCTCATAGAGCAAGATAAACAAAGGGAAAAATAAACAAATGTGACTACATCAAATTCAAAAGCTTCTGCACAGCAAAAGAAACCATCATCAAAATGAAACTATAACCCACTCTATGGGAAAACACATTTCCCAATGATACATCTGATAGGGGGTTAATTTCCAAAATATATAAAGAAATTATACTACTTAACAAAAGGCAGACAGACAATCCAATTAAAAATGGGCAAAGGGCATGAATAGACACTTCTCCAAAGAGGACATACAGATGGCCAAGAGACATATGAAAAATGCTAATTGTCACTAATCATCACACCTGCCAGAATGGCTACCATCCGCAAATCAACAAAAAGCAAGCACTGGTGAGAATATGAAGAAAAAGGAACCTTAGTATACTGCTGGTGGGAATGCAGATTGGTGCAGCCACTATGAAAATCAGTCTGGTGTTTCCTTAAAAAATTAAACATGGAACTGTTGTCTGACCCAGTGATTCCATTTCTGGGAATATATCCTAAGGATTCTGATACTCCAATCAGAAAGAATATATTCATCCCTATATTCAAAGCAACATTATTGACAATAGCTAAGATCTGGAAACAGCCTAAATGCTCCTTAGTAGATCAGTGGATAAAAGAGCTGTGGCACATTTATACAATGGAATACTATGCAACTATAAAGAAGAAGGACCTCTAACCTTTTGTGACAGCATGGGTGGACCTGGAGATTATTATGCTAAGTGAAATAAGCCAGTCAAAGAAAGAAAAATATCACATGATCTCATTCATATGTGGAATCTAATGAACAATATATACTGAGTGGCCAGATTATTAAAATCTCTGAACAAATAATAATCTGGCTACTCAGCATATATCCTATATAATAATAGGCTAATATGCAAATTGCCCCCTCGACCAGGAGTTCAACCAGCAGGCAGACTGGCCAACCACCCATGTCCCCTCCCCCTGGCCAGGATGGCTGGACCCCAGCCATGCATGAATTCATGCACTGGGCCTCTAATATATATATATATATATATATATATATATATATATATATATATATATATACCGAATGGCCAGATTATTATGAACACCTGATGTTTGTAGGTAAATTAGCTTGGGATATGGAAGCTGTAGGTCTGTTCAAATGCCTTTTCTGTCTGTAGTTACCAATATAAAATGTCTCCAATTCACACAGAAACACAAGGATTGGGCAGTTGAGCATTGCAAAAAAAGCCATGTGGTCTAATTAATCACATTTCCAGTTGCATCATGCTGATGGAAGAGTGAGAATTTCATGGAAACAGCATGAAAGTATGCACCCCACATCATGAGTACAACCCTTCAAGTTGGTGGGGGCAGTGTTATGGTTTGGGGCATGTTTTCCTGGCATGATTTGGGCCCTTTAATTCATGTGGGACAACGTCTGAATAGCACAACATACCTAAGGATTCTTGCTGATCAAGTTCATCCTATCATGTTGATGGCGTATCCCAATGGAGATGGCTTCTTCCAAAAAGACAGAGCCATGCCATGGTGCTTGTATTGTGCAGCAGTGGTTTCAAGAACATGAGGGAGACTTTACCTTGCTTAGGTGGCCCCCACAATCACCAGATCTCACTCCAATTGAGCATTTGTGGAACGAAGTTAAAAGAGCCACCAGGCAACTGGTTTCACAACCATCAAATCTCACAGAACTGGACAGTGTTATTCATTAGGCATTGTGTCAGATTCCTTGCATCACCTTTCAACATCACTTGGAGTCAATGCCGAGAAGAATTACAGCAATATGTGGCTCAACGAAGTACTGATCGGGTGGTCATAATAATCTGGCCACTCAGTGTATATCTTTTATAAAATATATTTTTATTGATTTCAAAGAGGAAGGGAGAGGAAGAGAGAGATAGAAACACTAATGATTAGAGAATAATTGATAGGCTGCCTCCTGCATGCCCCCTACCAAGCCCGCAACCTAGGCATGTGCCCTGACCAGGTTCATAGGTTGATGCTCAAGCACTGAGAACACTGGCCAGGTTGACACTATCTTTTTTTTATATAAATTATTTTTTTCTTTATTGATTAAGGTGTTACATATGTGCCTTATCCCTTCATTGCTCTCCCCACCCCACCCCCCTACTCCTGCCCCACCCCCCTGGTGTCTGTGTCCATTGGTCAGGCTTATATGCATGCATAAAAGTCCTTTGGTTGATTTCTCCCCCTTACCCCCACCCTCCCCTACCTTCCCTCTGAGGATTGATGGTCTGATAGATGCTTCTCTGTCTCTGGATCTTTGTTCATCAGTTTATGTTGTTAATTATATTCCACAAATGAGTGAGATCATGTGATATTTTTCTTTCATTGCCTGGCTTATTTCAGCTAGCAATAATGCTCTCCAGTTCCATCCATACTGCTGCAAATGATAAGAATTTCTTCTTTTTTACTGCAGCATAGTATTCCTTTGTGTAGATGTACCACAGTTTTTATTTTATTTTATTTTTATTTTATTGTTTAAGGCATTACAAATAGTTGTATACATGTCTCCTTCCCCCCCCCCCATTGACCTCCCCCAGGTCTCCCCTAACCCCAGCACTTGCCCTCATAGCCCACTCCCCAGTGTCTTGTGTCCATTTGTTGTGCTTATATGTATGCATACAAGTCCTTTGGTTGATCTCTTACCTCCCTCTCCCCTCCGCTGCCTTCTTGGTGTAGTTTGAGTCTGTTCCATGTTTCTTTACCTCTGTTTCTATTTTTGTTCAACAGTTTATAATCTTCTTTATATTCCACAAATGAGTGAGGTTATGTGGTATTTATCTTTCACTGACTGGCTTATTTCACTTAACGTAATGCTCTTCACTTGTAGGAAGCGGTTATAGGGTTAAGCCTCGGACTGACCTGCTGGCAAAGTCACAAACAAGTCCGAGCTTGGAGGGCACAGTCCTCTAAGCATAATTAAGCTTGAGCTTCTATCTGCTACCTAGATCTTTTCTGAGTAGCTAGTGGGCTGTGGGAGGGGCAGCAAGTGCTGCCAAAACAAGTGAAACTTACAACAACATTGTAGATTACCTTGTTTGTCCCTGATTATAATTAAAGCCTCAGTTTTGCAGTCTGGATCTGTTCTGTGGCTTCAGCCAGGCACAGAAGATCCACCTAGACCCAGCTTTGTCTCTTTGTCTATCATTTCTCCATCCTTTGTTGCCCCTGCTCAGGCTCCCCGAACCCTTGGCTGTGCTGGCATAGCACATTCACTTCCATCGATGCTGTTGTAAATGGTAAGAATCCCTTCTTTTTTACAGCACCGTAGTATTCCATTGTGTAATTGTGCCACTGTTTTTTAATCCACTCATCTGCTGATGGGCACTTAGGCTGTTTCCAAATATTAGCTATGTTAAATTGTGCTGCTATGAACATAGGGGTGCATATTTCCTTTCTGATTGGCGTTTCTATTTTCTTGGGATATATTCCTAAAAGTGGGATCACTGGGTCAAATGGGAGTTCCATGTTTAGTTTTTTGAGGAAACTGCATACTGTTCTTCACAGTGGCTGCACCAGTCTGCATTGCCATCAGCAGTGCCCAAGGGTTCCTTTTTCTCCACATCCTCTCCAGCACTTGTCCTTTGTTGATTTGTTGATGATACATATTCTACTGCGCTAGGAGGGCAACTTGATGATACATATTCTGACAGATGTGAGATGGTACCACATTGTCCTTTTGGATTTGCCTCTCTTGGATGATTCTATATATCTTTTAATCTCACCTTTTACTTTTTATTTGACCCAGAAGTGTTTAGATGTATGTTGTTTAATATCCACATATTTGTGGGTTTCTTTACTTGCTTTTTACAGTTGATTTCTAATAAGGGAATTTTTCTCTCCAGTGCACATGGACCATTTTCAAGGATAGACAATGTGCTGGGTCACAAAACTAGCCTCAACAAATTTAAGAAGATTGAAATCATACCATATTCTCTGACCACAATACTTTGAAACTAGAAGTCATCTATAAAATTTTGATTTGGTCTCTTTTATGTCTTTTATGCCTTTTCATGCTTTTGAACACAGTCATACAGTTACATTGTTTTAATTTTCTTTTCTGCCTAGATTATTGGTAACATCCCTGTCAGATTCAGGTCAATTTGAATTGATTTCTCCCTCATTACAGGTGATATTGACCTGATTCTTTGCATGCCTGTAACATTTTTTGGGATAACAGATATTATTACTTTTACTTGTTGAATACTGGATATTTTTGTATTTCTCAAAATACTTTGACATTTTTATGAGAATACAGTTTAGTTACCTGGGAACAGTTTGATTCTTTGAATTTGTTAGGTAGCAGCACAACCATGCTTAGTGCAGGGTTAACTAAATTATTCCCCACAATTACAGCAAGAACTTTCTGAGTACTCTATCCAATGCTCCTGATTTTTTAAAATATTTTCAAGTCTGGCAGGTAAGAATGGATTCTATTCTTGGCCCTGTATGAGTGTTGGGTGCTGTTCTCTCTAATCCTTTTGCATAACATTTTTTATAGTCTTGGTTAGTTTCACATACCACACATATATATCCTAGCAGATCTCCTAAGTTTTCTTTCCATGAAATCCCCTCCCTAGTATTCTGCTAGCAAACTTTAGCCACTCCATTCTTCTTAACACTCCTTTCCATCTTATTAACTCAGGGAATCCATCAGGCTTTACTAATGAGGGCTGGAAATTCTTCAAGGCAGTAAGTAGGTATAATTGTGGTGAATACACATTTTTTGTCCACCTTTAAGAGTCACTATCCCATGTAAACTGATATCCAGTGTCATGATAATCATTGTTTCATTTATATGTAATTTGTGGTTGTTCAGGCATGAGACTAAATTTCTCCTCACTGACCAGAAGTGGAATTTCCTTTCCTTTTTTTTTTTTTTTAAATCTTTAAACGTTGTAAGCATAGTTGATTTTTTGGTTTGTGTCTAATACTTCCATTAACTAAAATTTTGTGTGGCTCTTTCTCATCTCTTTTTCTGCTTGTCCTTGCCTGTGATGCCTTAGTTATTTATATGCCTGGTTATTTTGGCCATCATATTTTAACAGTTATCAGTAGCAATAGCTTTAGATCAGGAGAAGTAACATTCCTCTAGAGAGGATCTCCATTTGCCTTTGTCACATGGAATATTTGGAATATTATTGAGGGCACATTCAGTTGAGGACAACACTATATTTTAAGGCTTGGGTTTCATACATATCAGGCAAGTGCAACCTAAAATCACATTCTGAGTGAGGGCTGAGCCACAACCTACAACCTGGAAATGGAGCCTTTTTGGATGCTAGGCTTATTTAAAGAAGACTCTTATGTTAGATTCCCTATGTTGTATACATCTTGACCTTTGGTTTGTGCTTCTCTCATCTTATGAGGTTATCAAAACTATTTTCTGATTGGAAAATATTCATGTGGCTAAAGTGACCTCCAACACTCATTTATCTTTCTAGGTCTTTTATTCTCCTTTTTTTCTTGCCAAGTAACAACCTTACTTCCTTTTTAGTTTTTCAATTGTTTAAAAAGGTATTTCAATTTTATTCAGGTTTTTAAAAGTTGTTTGTTTGGTTTTTTTTTTCAAAGGGAGGGTTTGTATGGATGACCTGGCCAATTATAACAAAAAACTGGAAGTTTGCCAGGGATTTCTGGAAGGTGGACTCAGTTATTGGGAGATGTACTAAATGTAACAGTTCAACCTGATTGTACACTATCTGATCAGTCTTATTTTTGAAAGCACCTTCTTGGTGCAAGGACTTTTTCTATTCATAGAAATTATTCTTGAGACATACTCATTAGAAACACTTAGTTCTATTTTTAAATTTTTACCTAATTTATAAACAGAAGAGTTATTGTATGGATATATCTAGTTGATTATAAAATACAGTTTAGCTGAGACCAGTTTGGCTCAATGGATAGAGCGTCGGCTTGGGGACTGAAGGGACCCGGGTTCGATTCCGGTCAAGGGCATGTACCTTGGTTACAGGCATATCCCCAGTAGGGGGTGTGCAAGAGGCAGCTGGTCGATGACTCTCTCTCATCGATGTTTCTGGCTTTCTATCTCTCTCCCTTCCTCTCTGTACAAAATCAATAAAATATATTTTAAAAAAAATAAAATAAAATACAATTGAAAACTCTTAGTTGTTGTTGTTGTTTTTTTGTTGTTTTTTTGTTTTTGTTTTTTTAGTTTAGTGAGTTCTTCAAAGGGCCTACAGGATGGATTTTGGAGGAAGGTGCCTAATTTTCTGCCCAAGTGCCCATATGGGACTACTTTCACTTCCACCTCTCTAATAGCTGTGGTTCAACTAGGACCATGAGCAACTCAACATAGCATAAAGAGTATTTAAGACAATCCTGAATTTTTGGGTAGAAAAGTAGTTGAACGAGGGTTTCTGGGAGATATGGAAGTTCTCAAATAGAACAGTGTACTTGAGTGGGTAGGGAACTGTGCCTTCTGAATAGAAGCTTAACTAGAGTCCCAAGAACAGCATTTTAAACATGGATCCTAAAACTCTGCTCCCAGAGTCAAATATTTACATCATTTTTTAAATTCATAAAAAGGGGAATTTAAAAAATCTATATTGTGGGTTGAGGGAGTTTCTACATTCTCTCATACATTCTCAGAGAACATTGGGAGATTAGTGATATACTTTCAAGACTATCTCAACTCAGAGCATAACAGCAGTGTTACCAACACCTGGGATTTCTAGAAAAGTAAGACAAAAAAGCATAAAGCAACTAACTGCCACACACATATGATAAAGCCAGACACGAAGTCCTTAGTAAAATCTAAGAGCTCTATTTATATGAGGAGGAACCAAGATGGGGCATAAGAAAACACCTGAATTTTCTGCCTCATAAAACCACTTCAAAACTACAACTAAAAGACAAAACAGATATCATTCAGAACCATGGGAAAGCTAGCTGAGTGGAATTTATACAACTAGAAGGAAATAGAAAAAGCACACAGACTAGGAGGAGGTGTGGAGGTACAGAAGTGAAGTATGGAAGTATAGAGGCGTGTGGGCATGGAAAAGGGCTGGCAACTGAGTACGCTGTTGTCTTTTTCAATTGAGTGAGATACAAGCTCTCAACTGCAATAAACTCCAGTTCTTGGTGAGACTCTGGGGAGCCAGACTCATACTGGGAGAAACTGGACTGTCTGCCATGGGGTCAGGACATGAGGGTGGCTTTCTCTCAGAGGTGCTTGCAGCAATCATTGTTCCTGCATTGTGCTGCAGGACCCAAAGACCCAGGGAATTCTTTGGAGTAAGGTTGACGATCAGCCATTGCTGTTTTCTCCATCCTGGTGATTCCCTGAAACCCTGCCCAACCCAATTTACAACCCCACCCAAGCTGTTTGCAGAGGCTTTTGCATAAGAACGTTCTGACCTTTTGCAATCTAAAATCAAACAAACTGCAGCTGGGTTAGAGAGCCCCAGAACCTCCAAAAAAATGGCCCAAGGCTGAACAGCAGCTTGCATTGCTTCACAGCTGGGTTTCATCTGGGCAACTTCAAACCACAAATGAACAGGAGGAATCTGCATATCTCTCTGTAGCTCCTGCTGGGTGGCCAAAGGCAGTGGCTGACTTTGACCTCTTTGGAGATCTAAGCCAGTGTATCCAGTGGACAGAATGAGACCATACAGATTACAACTCTTTACATCCATTAGAGACACACTCAGGGGGAAGACTCAATGAGAGCCACTGGGCCCTATAGGACACCTAGCACACAAAGCCACACTATCAACTCAGGGAAGCAGTCAAAATGCAGAGACAAAGAAACAGGTCACAAATGAAATAAATGGAGGAAAGCAAATGACTGGATATAGATTTCAAAACCACAGTTATAAGGTTACTCAAGAATCTTCTAGAAACCTCCAAGAAATTTAGTGAGACCCTTGAGGATATGAAAAAAGACCAACGAGAAATTTAGCATACAATGACTGAAATAAAGAATAATAAATAGAGATCCAACAGCAGACTAGAGGATCCCAAGAATCAAGTCAAAGATTTGAAATATGAAGAAGCAAAAAACACCCAACTGGAAAAGCAAAAAGAAAAAAGAATCCAGAAATATGAAGATAGTGTAAGGAGCCTCTGAGACAACTTCAAGTATACCAACATCCGAATTATGGGGGTGCCAGAAGAAGAGAGAGAGCAAGATATTAAAAACCTATTTGAAGAAATAAGGACAGAAAACTTCCCCTACCTGGGGAAAGAAATAAATTTACAAGTCTAGGAAGTATAGAGAACCCCAAACAAAGGGAATTCAAGGAGGACCACACCAAGACTCATCATATTTAAAATGCCAAGGGCAAAAAACAAAGAGAAAATATTAAAAACAGCAAGAGAAATACAATTAGTTACCTACAAGGGAGTACCCTTATGATTGTCAGCTGATTCCTCAACAGAAACTATGCAGGCCAGAAGGGAGTGGCAAGAAATATTCAAAGTGATGAACAGCAAGAACCTACAACCAATATTACTCTACCCAGCAAAGTTATCATTTAGAATTGAAGGCCAGATAAAGAGCTTCAATACAAGGAAAAGCTAAAGGAGTTTATCACCACTAAACCAGGATTATATGAAATGCTGGAGGGTATTCTTTAAGAAGAGGAAGAAGAAAAAGGTAAAGATAAAAATTATGAACAACAAAGTGACAACAAATACATATCTATCAACAAGTCAATCTAAAAATCAAGTGAATAAAAAATCTGATGATCAGAATAAACTGATAGAATCAGGGACATAGAAAGGGAGTGGACTGACAATTCTCAAGGGGAAGGGAGTGTGGGGGTGTGCAAAGAGACTAGAAAAATCGTACACTTATGGATGAGGACAGGGGGTGGGTAAGGGCAGAGGGTGGGGTGGGAACCGGGTGAAGGAGAGCTATGGGGGGGAAAAAAGAGGAACAACTGTAATAATATGAACAATAAAGATTTATTTAAAAAGAAAAACTAAGAGCTTTAAATGGTAAAGGCAAAAAGAAAAAGAAAGATAATTACTGAGACCTTATTATGAGTTTCCAAGACAACAAATTAAAATAGTAAACATAAATTGAGTACCAAATATGTGCCAGGTATTGTCATTATTGTTTTAGAAATAATTAATTTCATTCCCTTAATAATAACCATATGAGGGAGGTACTATTATAATCCTCTTAGTAGGCACAGAGAGGTTAAGTCACTAGCTCAAAGGCACAAAGCTACTAAGATGTGACCCATAAATACTTAGCCAAATCTACACTAATCCTAATTGTTGGTTCAGTTGTGCTGAGGTCAAAGGAGAACCTGCCCCCCACCTCCGACCCTGTCCCCTATTATGTGAAGAAGGGAGGTACCATATTTTTCGGACCATAAGACGCTCTTTTTTTCCCCCAGAAGTGGGGGGGGGGGGGAAAGTCCCTGCATCTTATGGTCCAAATATAGCCTACACATATACTTTAAAAAAAAAAAGTTTTTTTACTTGCCTGGCTCTGTGTGGTCTCTGTGTGCTTGCCCGGCTCTAAAATGGTTCTAAATGCTGCTGTTTACTTTACAGGGTTGATTACATGTGTTTATGACTGTAATGCTGGGTTTTAATGCACATAAAATATTTTAGGACACTATTTGTTTCAGAATCTTTTTCTCTTCATTTCCCTTCTCTAAAAACTGGTGCGTCTTATGGTCCGGAGCGTCTTATGGTCCGAAAAATACGGTAATTAGTAGGTACAGGGAGCATAGGGGCAGCCAAAGACAGCTACATTCGCAGCAATTATCCTATTTGTTTTTATTGGAGGACATATTTTTTCAACACTGTTTGTTCAGAGAAGGAAATCACAAAGAGAGAATGTCCCAGGGTTGAACAGGATGTTATTTTAAGCCTTCATTCACTCAAAAATGTGTGTGGGAGGTGAAGGAAAGATATGGGTTTCTTCTGAACTCTAATTTCAGATGAGGACCAACTTGACCTGTGAAAAGGTTTACTCTTGGCCCTCTGAGAAGACAAGGCATCCTTCCAAGTCTCTGTCGGCATCTAGCGGTCACTACGACATATGACACCCAATGCAGAATGTATAATTAACTGCAAGTTGGGAAGAGAGAATAAAGCAGGGTTGTTGTTCTTTTATTGTATTTATCGGGGTGACATTGGTTAATAATATTTTATAGATTTCAAGTGTATAGTTCTATAATGAATCATTTATATATTGCATTGTGTGTACACCACCCAAACTAGTCTTCTTCCATCATTATGTATCCACCCTTTATCCTCCTCTTCCTCCCCTAAACCCTGTTTCCCTTCTGGTAATCACCATACTGTTGTCTGTGTCTATGAGGGCCTTTACATTTTTGCTTAATCCCTTCCAAGCCTGTCAATCCTCCTCCCCTCTGACATCTGTCAGGCTGTTCTCTTCATCTATGATTCTAGAGCAGGGTTCTTAACTTGGGGGATCAGGGGAAGGGCATGAGATTCTGTGAAAATAAAACCCCTTGAATTGTATGTAAAAGCAATTCTGGTGCATTTCCCCGTACATGTTGTCAGATCCACAGTGGGTTTTGTGACATATGAATTTAAGAACCACAGCTGGAAGGTCAGGAAGCCATGCCCCAGAGAGAGAGGCAGGCTCCAGGCTGGGGGATCCTCCCACTGTGTCATAATCCCAGGGGCAAAGAGACAAAAGGCAGGGCCCCAGCACTGTGCTCTCTGCTCACAAATGCAGATAGACACTGGGTGGAACTGCACCAATGGAGACCTCCTGGTGGCCTTTAAGCCCCTTTTGCTTTCAGAAGTCTGGGGCTTCCCTGACAGAGGCCTTTTGCAGTCCTGCACCTTTTCTTGGCCATCTGGGCCTGGCCTGGACACCCTCAGAGCCTTTCTTTCACTTAGCATCCCAAGCTCCTCTCAGGACTGGCTGGTCCCCCATGCTCTCCTTCCCTCCCTTTGGTTAAGCCACAGAACCCTGCTTTTTTCCCTCTCCAAAGCTGCCACCTCCTACTCTGCCCTTTGGGTTCTGTTTTCTCAAAAGCACAGCTACAAAGGGGGCCACTGCCACCCCAGCTTCTCCCTTCCTGGGCCCCAGATAACCCACACGCTGACCATCCTTCTTCAAGGGTTTCACTCTGGATCGGGCAGGGAAACATCCAGAGCACATACACAGCAGGGTTAGTGCACACAGGAGTCAAAAACAGCAAGAAACTCCCAGAGGTCTCCAAGTTACCATGTTGGTTGGCAGGTTCTTTCTCCCTTTGACTAAAGTGATGACACCTGGAGGATCACTTGGGCTCCTGTCTTCTACTTTTTTTGAAGGTTGTCTTCCCTTGCATTAGTTTGCTGCCTTAAGGGGTGATCTCTGGCCCCAATTCCATCCCTCATCTAAAGAGGGAAGGATTCTACTGATCTTCTGAAGCTTTTATCTAACTCTAAATTCTTTTAATCTTTTTATTATTTCTTGCTTCACCTACACCTGACTTATTTATTCCTGTAAACACATGCTTCTATCTGTAGTGTGAGCCAACTTTGTATGGAGTTGTTCAGTAGACCTGAGCTCTTTTCTGAACTTCTTGAGAAAATTGTTTTCAGATTTAGTTAACTGTCACTTATCTGGATAGGAATTGATAGTCAGATGATGTAGCATTAAGAAAAGTTATAGTTCTTTAAAAAAAATTTTTTTTAAATATATTTTTATTGATTTTTTACAGAGAGGAAGGGAGAGAGATAGAGAGCTAGAAACGTCAATAAGAGAGAAACATGGACCAGCTGCCTCTTGCATACCCCTTACCGGGGATGTGCCCGCAACCAACGTACATGCCCCTGACCAGAATCGAACCTGGGACCTTTCAGTCTGCAGATCAATGCTCTACCACTGAGCCAAACCGGTTTCGGCTATAGTTCTTTTTTATAGTTACTGGAATGGGCAAGATCAACTCCAGTCATCCAAAATTCATGTTTGTCTGGGCACTGGTTTTGAATCTCAGACATATCCAGTAAAGGTGGCTGAATTAGAATTTCAATTTTGAAGTAAAAGACTTTAGGAGCTTGTTTGAACAGGCAAGGTATATTTCACAATGCACCTAGAACCATTGTAACCAGGTAGGTAAGTATGAACCATAATCAGTGGGAAAGAGCAAAGATCAGATCTTAAAAAGCCACTTGAAATATGAGGCCTGACTTTATCTCAGAGAGGCTGTAAACAGGCAGAATGGAATGTTCATTCATGTCAGAAGTCAAAGAGTACAGAGGAAAAAACAGGGAGTAAGAGACTGGTCTGAATCAATGAGAAAATAAACTTTGCAAGGGAGTAAGAGATCTGTTTTCATATGGTACCAACTACTAAGTGTTGAGAAATGTTGATGTTAACTTCACTAAAAATAAGACTCAGAAAATAATTCCCATGATTCTATTTGGTTGATGCTTCAAAATGTATTTCTCTTATAGTGCTTTTTAAAATGCCATAGCATCCTGTAGAGAACAAAATTACAAAACAGATTTGTGGAAATTGTAAGGCATTATTTTCATGCAGAAAATGACTCTACTTTCAGGAAAAATAAGGTGTGATTTTTCTTAGTTAAGAGAATGCTTTTTTAAAAAAATTAAATTGTGGTCATAAGTTCTGGCTTCAATCAAGGCCTCTGTAGCTATAAACTCAGTGGTTCTCAACCAGGGGATAGAGCAGAATGGTACATGGGAAAAATCAAAAAACACTTGTGAAATTTAAATATACTCATGTCTAAGCCACTTGCACCCATCACCCATGAACAACTGGGAATGAGAAAAACTGAGAGGAAGTTACTCTTAAAAAGACAAAAACAAAAAACCCTTCCAGATGATTTGCCACATACCTCAAACACATTTATCCATTGGAGAAATGTTGTACTATGATGAGAAGCTAGAAGTTAAATAAAATAAATAATAATTCTATCTTGAAAGAGAAATAGAAGCATAAAGAAAAAATGTCTAACATTTAATTGTATTACTTAAAATATAATAGCAAAAGTATTCTAATATATAAAAACCCAGTGTCCATAACATCCTTAGGCAGGTGGGGGAGGGCAGTTGGGGGTGATCAGGCCAGCATGGGAGCAGTTAGGCATCAATCAGGCCAACAGGGGAGTGGTTAGGGGGTGATCAGGCTGGCAGGCAGAAGCAGTTAGGGGAAATCAGGCAGGCAGGCAGGCAGGTGAGCAGTTAGGAACCAGCAGTCCTAGATTGTGAGAGGGATGTTCAACTGCCGGGATTGGGCGTAAACCATCAGTCAGACATCCCCCAAGGGATCCCAGATTGGAGAGGGTGCAGGCTTAACTGAGGCAACCCCCCCATCCCCATGCATGAATTTTGTGCACTGGACCTCTAATCAATATATAAAAACCTAAGCAACTTCATGATGGAATGACAGGAATGACTGGAATGATAGGTCACTATGATATGCACTGACACAGGCCTCAATTACTGGATGGGGCCTACTGGCCAACCTCCAGGTCCCTCTCTATAGCTGCCAGGCCTCCGTTTCTCAATCAGAACTGGGCCCCAGGCTGGGATGGGGAACTGGGGGTGGGTGGCAGCAACCAACCTCCCATGATGCCTGGGCAGGGAGGCCTACAACCTCTCGCTAGCTACCTGGGGGTAAGAGTAATGAGGACGAAGGTGCAGTGAGAATGCAGGGTGTCTGCTGAACTTGCTCTCATTCCCCCTGGTACCAGGGCTCACGCACTGAAGAAGCCCCTGCTCTCAGGTGCTGGACACCCACGAGGAGCCCACCCTCTTCCAGGTGAGCAGGGCAGCAGATGCTGGGACCACAAGGTCCAATCGGGTGCTCCGTGGGTTCACATAGGAGCTGGTCTGCAAGGCCAGCCAGGAGCGAGCACACTGTCTGCTCAGCTTCTGTATGGTGCTGCTGGGTGGCCCAGAGGCACACGCTATGCCCCAGCTGACGGTGTCAGGCCATGCCCACCACATCTCCACATGGGATTTGGGTGTCCTGACTCAGGTAGAGGGTGGTTACCAGGGGCCCAAGTTCTGCCCAGGGCCCAGAGGTCAGCTGGGACCTGCTCTTCCAAGCCAGACACTCACACTTTGACCTCCAGCCAGGCCTAGGGACCGCACTCACACACAAATTTTGTGCACCAGACCTCTAGTATACATATAAGTTCTTTGGTTGATCTCTTCCCACCCTCACCCCACTCCCACCCCTGCCTCCATTTTGAGATTCGACAGTCTATTCCATGCTTTTATGTCTCTAGGTCTATTTCATTCATCAGTATCTTTTGTTCTTTAGATTCCACATAGTAGTGAGATCATGACATTCTCTGACTTCTCTTAGCAATATTTTGTAGTTTTTCAGTGTACAACTCATGGTTCTTTTGTCAAATTGACAAAACACATTAAGTATTTTATTCTTTTTGATGCTATTGTAAATAAAATTTTATTTTTAATTCCATTTTGAGATTAATTAGTAATATAGAGAAATATAAACTATTATACAATAAATTTACTAAACTCACTTATTGGTTCTAGTAGTTTCTTGTTCATTCCTCGATGTTTTCTAGAACAAAGCAGTTTTAATTTTTTCTTTGTAATCCAGCTGCATTTAATGCCTTTTTTTTTTTTCTTATTGCATTTGCTTAAACCTCCAGTAAAATATTGAAACAAGTAGTGGTAAAAGTGAGCATCTGTGTCTTGTTAGCAATCTTGAGGAGAATTAATACGTTTCTTTAATATTAAGTTACCTTTGGGTTTTTCATATATGCCATTTATCAAATTGAAGAAGTTTTATTTTATCCTCAGTTTCTTGAGCCTTTTTATCATAAATGTGTGCAGTATTTTATGAAATATTTTTTCTGCATCTACCGGAAAAAATTCATGTGATTTCAATCCTTTATTCTATTAACATTGTGGAGTACATTAATTGACATTTAAACATTAAACCAACCTTATCTTAATGGAATAAATCCCACTTGATCATGATATATCATCCTATTAAAATGTTAGATTAAGCTTCTAATATTTAAGTACTTTTGAGACATGCTTATGAGAAGATACATTGGTGTGTAGTCTTTTCTTCTGATGTTTTTGTCTGGTTTTGATTTCAGAATAATACTGGCCTCATAGGGTGAGTTGAAAAATGTTTCTTTACCTTCCAATTTTACAAACTGTTTCTGAAATACTAGTATTATATAGTTTTTTAAAGTATTTAATAGAATTCACCTGATAAGCCACTTAGATATAGGCTTTTCTTAGTGGAGATATTTTATATTACTATCAATAATTTAAAATATTTATTAGTGGGACTGATTTGTTCAGATTTTTTATTTCTTCTTGAATAAATTTTTTATTATTTTTGTCTTGCTAGGATGTTTTCCATTTCATCCAAGTTGTCTAATTTGCCAGCTATTGTTCATAATATTCTTCCTTATACGCCTTTTAATTTAGGAATGATTATTCTTGGTGTTTCAATTTCATTGCTGATTTCGGTAATATGTATATGTTCTCTTGCCTCCCTGTCTCCTTTCCTTTCCTTCCTCCCTCCCTCCCTCCCTCCTTCTTTCCTTCCCTCCCTCCCTCCCTCCCTCCCTTCCCTCCCTCCCTCCCTCCCTCCCTCCCTCCCTCCCTCCCTCCCTCCCTCCCTCCCTTCCTTCCTTCCTTCCTTCCTTCCTTCCTTCCTTCCTTCCTTCCTTCCTTCCTTCCTTCTTTCTATTGTTAACCCTCACCCGAGTATATTTTTCCATTAATTTTTAGAGAAAGTGAAAGAGAGAGGGAAAGACAGAAACATTGATGTGAGAGAAACACATTTATTGGTTGCCTCCTACAGACAGCCCAACCAGCACTTGGGATAGGGAGGATCCTGCAACCAAGGTATGTGCCTTTGACAGGAATCAAACTAGACACCATTTGGTCCATAGGCCAACACTGTATCCACTGAGTCAAACTAGCTAGGGCCATGTGTTCTTTTCTTGATTTAACTAAAAATTTGCAAATTTTGGACCTATTTTCCTCTTAGAACCAATTTTGTTTTTATTGATTTTCCCTCTTGTTTTACTCTTTTCTATTGCATTGATTTCCACTATGATCTTTACTATTTATTTTATTGTTTCTTCTTTGGACTTAGAGTTCAAACTCTTCAAAGAGTTTGCTTATATTTTTTCTAGTTTCTTAAAGGGAGAATGAGATTACTAATGTAAAATCTTTCTCCTTTTCTTATATAGATCTTTAAGGTTAAAATTTTATTTCTAAGCTTCACCTTAGTTTCAAAATAATTTTTAATTTATTTTTTTTAAATGTACCAGGCTTTAATTTTTCTACTAGAGGCCAAGTGCATAGATTCATGCACTGGTAGGGTCCCTTGGCCTGGTCTGCAGGGATTGGGCCAAAACCTGCTCTCAAACATACCCCGAGGGGTCCTGGATCGTAAGAGGTGGATCTTGGGTGATGCAGCCCAGAATCTGGCTCCCTCCTCTCTGAATCCGAGATGTGGGTGAATCAGATTCAGAGCAACAGTGTCCCAGCAGCAACCTAAACCATGGCCAATTATGAGAGGAATCGGGCTCCCTCCTCTACTGGTCAGAGTCTGCCCCTTGGTGGTCATTGCTGTCATAGCTACCAGGTGAACAGTCTAACAGTCAGATGGTCACTTAGGTTTTTATATATATAGACTGGAGTCCCAGTGCATGAAATTTATGCAGGGGGTGTGTGTGTTTCAGCCTAGCCTGCACCCTCTCCAATCTGGGACCCCTAGAGGGATATCTGACTGCCTGATTAGGCCTGATCCTACCTGGATAGGGCCCAAACAGGCAGTCGGACATCCCTCTCACAATCAGGATTGCTGACTCCCAACTGCTTACCTTCCTACCTTCCTGATTGCCCCTAAGCGCTTCTGCCTGCGAGCCTGATCACACCCTAACTACTCCCCTGCCAGCCTGTTTGCCCCTAACTGCCTCCCCTGCAGGTCTGGTCACCCCTAACTACCCACCCCTGCAGAACTGGTCATCCCTAAACAGCCTTCCCCTGCAGACCTGGTCACCGCTAACTACCCTCCCCTGCAGGCTTGATTGCCCCCAACTTCCCTCCCTTGCAGGCCTGGTCCCTCTCAACTGCCCTCCCCTGCTGGCCATCTTGTGGTGGCCATATGGTGTCCACATGGGGGTAGTCATCTTTGACCACATGGGGGTAGCCATCCTGTGTGTTGGAGTTATGGTCAATATGCATATTACTCTTTTATTAGATAGGATAGAGGCCTGGTGCACAGGTGGGGACCAGCTGGTTTGCCCTAAAGGGTGTCCCAGATCAGGGTGGGGGGTTCCCTTGGAATGTGGGGTGGCCTGGGCAAGGGGCCTGTGGTAGTTTGCAGGCCATGCCCCCTGGCAACCCAAACAGAGGCCCTGGTATCTGGAATTTATTTACCTTCTACAATTGAAACTTTGTAGCCTGGAGCAGAGCCAAGCCCCCTGCTTGCTCCATGGCTGCCAACATTTCTGTTTGGATTTGTTTACCTTCTATCATTAAAACTTTATATCCTTGAATGGAGGCCTAGGCAGGCCAGGGCAGGTGGAAAGCTTGGTTTCCTCTGTTGCCAGGGGGTAATCCTAGCCTGTTCTCTCCAGCTCTGTGGATGCAGCTATTTTTCTTGGGATTTTTCTTCTATAATTGAAACTTTGTAGCCTTGAGAGGAGGCCTAGGCTGGCCAGGATGTGTGGAACGTTTGGCTTCCTCTATTACCAGGGAAACCCAAGCCTCTCTCCTGCTCTCTGTGGCTGCAACCATCTTGGTTGGGTTGATTTGCATACTCTCTCTGATTGGCTGGTGGGTGTGGGTGATAGGTATAGAGGAGTAATGGTTAATTTGCATATTACTCTTTTGTTAGATAGGATAGCTTTTCTATCCCCAGGTGTATTAAGTCAAATACTGAAAATAGGTTTTTCTATTGGACATCTGGAGCACCCACAGTACCTAGAGGTAGGAAATAAAATAGTCAGAAGCAGCCAGTACAATGTGACATTTTTCTTCTTGCATCTCCTTCATATGTGCTTGATCAGAAAGGTATGGAACTCGGCTAAAAACTGACAGTGATATTTACATGAATAAAATTATTGCTGTGTCAATTTTCTATTAAGATGCTGTGGCTAAGACTGTTAATGCCACATTAAATCCATTCTCCTTGACTCACATAGTGATAGCAATGGCAAATGATGATGACCCAGAATACATTATCCAGCCTTCTTTGAAGCTGGGTATGACAAATAATCCAGTTCTTAGGGCATGGGGCGGCCTGGGAGAGGGGCCTATGGTGGTTTTCAGGACAGCCACATCCTCTGGAGATCCAAGCAGAGGCCCTGGTATCTGGAATTTATTTACCTTCTACAATTGAAACTTTGTAGCCTGGTGTGGAGCCAAGCCTTCTGCTTGCTCCATGGCTGCCACCATTTCTGCTTGGATTTGTTTACCTTCTACAATTGAAACTTTGTAGCCTTGAGTGGAGGCTTAGGCCTGCTAGAGCAGGCTGAAAGCTTGGCTTCTTCCATTGCCTGGGAAACCCAAGCCTCCCTCCTGCTCTCTGTGGCCATAGCCATCTTGGTTGGGGTTAATTTACATGCTCTCACTGACTGGCTGGTAAGCATGGCTGGTGGGTGTAGCAGAGGTATGGTCAATTTGCATATTACTTTTTTATTAGAAAGATTATATTACATATATATATATATATATATATATATATATATATAGAGAGAGAGAGAGAGAGAGAGAGAGAGAGATAGTATTTCTTTTATTTTTTGCCACTGTTTGCATATTTTGAGACTCTAAAATATGTATAAGCATTTAAATGATTATACTTCCCACCCTAGCTAGTTTAGCTCAGTTGATATAGTATTGGCCTGCAGACTGAAAGGTTCTGGGTTTGATTCTCATCAAGGGCACATGCCTGGGTTGTGGGCTCAATCCCCAGTGAGGGGCATGCAAAAGGCAGCTGATCAATGATTCTCTCTCATCATTGATGTTCCTATTTCTCTCCCTTCCTCTCTGAAATCAATAAAAATATTTTAAATAATGCTTATATTTTCCTTTTCATTGACTCTGTTATCATTATGTAATTTTCCTCTTTGTGTTCCATATTTTTTATCTTGAAGTCTTAAATATATTTCTTCAATATTAATGTAGTCACTCTACATCTATCATGGTTATCACTGACAGGTTATATTTTTTTCCATTGTTTTATTTTCAATGAATTTGTTTCTTTAAATTTAACCTGTGTCTACTATAGACAACATACACTTTGCAACCACTTATAAATTAATGGGTCTAGGCATTGATCATCAGTCTCATTAACATTGTAAGAGGAGTGACAACCATACAATGTGTGTTTTCTTTTAAAAAAATATATTTTATTGATTTTTTGAAGAGAGGAAAGGAGAGGGTTAGAGAGTTAGAAACATCGATGAGAAACATTGATCAGCTGCCTCCTGCACACCCACTACTGGGGATGTGCCTGCAACCAAGGTACATGCCCTTGATCGGAATCAAACCTGGGACCCTCCAGTCTGCAAGCCTAGCTCTATCCACTGAACCAAACCAGTCAGGGCAGGTCTTCCTTGTTAAAACTCAGTCGTATTATCTCTGTCTTTTAATTTGGGTACATAAACTATTAAAATTTAATTTAGTTATTGATATAGTTGGATTTAAATTTGTCATTTTACTATTTATTTTCTGTATTTCCTGCCTTCTTTTTTCCCTCAATTCTTCCTTCACTGCTTTGTGTTTATTACATATTTTAAGTGTTATTTTAGTTTATCTTCATTTTTAACTTTATGTTTTAGTTATTTTCTTAGTAGTTGTCCTAGAGATTACACTATGTATTTTAACCTATTAAAATGTACATCAGATTATATACCAACTTCCTTTAAAATGTAGAAAAATTTCTCCCATATTGTTCCATACCCTTAATTTTGTGCTGATATTATCACATATTATAGCTATATATGTTATATAGCCAACAATTCAGTGTAATAATTATTATAGTACATAGATTTTTGTCTTGTAATTGAAGATAAAAAATGAAAAGAAAATATAGAGTCTGTTATACTAATCCATCTATTTGCCATTACCTGTGTTCTTCATTTCTCTTTGTGGATTCAAGTCACATTCTTGAAGGTCTTTCTTTGGTATTTCTTGTAATATAGGTTTGCTAGCAAGAAATTCTCTTTTTATCTATAAGGGTTTTTATTTGACCTTTCCAGAATCTCCTTATAAATGGAACTTGGCAGGAGGCAGATGGGAACAGCTAAGGGCATCAGTAACACAGATTTCAACTTTTCTTAACCAAAGAATAACATTGTTTTATGCTTTTAGTTAATTTCCAGAGCACAGAAATGTTTTTGTCCATTTTATACAGCTTTTTATTTTTATTTTTTATTTTTAAAATTTATTTTATTTACTTTTTACAGAGAAAGAGAGAGGAATAGAGAGTTAGAAACATGGATGAGAATCATTGATCAGCTGCCTCTTGCACACTCCTTACTGGGGATGTGCCCACAACCAAGGTACATGCCCTTTACTGGAATTGAACCCAGGACCTTTCAGTCCGCAGGCTGACACTATCTACTGAGCCAAACCGGTTTCGGCTTTATACAGCTTTTTAGTTGATCTTTGGAGAGAGAATTTTCCAATAGCCTCACCTGGAGATAGCCTGAAGTTCCTTTCTCAAACTTAACCTTGCACTTTAAGGAAACCAAACTTTATTAATATTTTATTAATATTAATTTTATTCCTTGATCAGTGTTACAATAGGTTGATATATGCAGTTTATTGACGCTTTCAAAGAATCAGTTTGGTATTAATTTATTATTTTATTGCATTTTTGGCTTTCTATCTCTGTGACTTGATTTTTCTAATGATTGACTCAGTCTTTCTTTGGGGAGGGTTCTTTGATTGTTTATTAATATTTAGTAAAATAAGGTAATTATTTTCTGTCCTATTTGCTTAATTTTTAAAAATTTATGAAGACATTTATAGATGAAAGTTTTCCTTGGATAATCCATTTATAGGAATAATAGGAGTTGATCTGATGTCTTCTCTCTTTAATTCCTTACTGGATGTTATATAAGTTCCTTTTTATTTACTATTACAGGCCTGGTGTGTGGATTTATTCACCAGTGTGGTCCTTCGGCCTAGCCTGCAGGAACTGAGCTGAAATTGGCTCTCCAACATCCCACGAGGCCCTGGATTGCGAGAGGGCAGTTCTCAGGTGATGCACCCCAGAATCAGGCTCCGTCCTCTCTGATTCTGGGTGTGTCACCCAAGAACTGCAGCTGCCAAGTCACTGCCACTCATCAGCTCCTGCATTGAGCATCTGCCCCCTGGTGTTCATTGTGCATCAGAGCTACCCGTTAGTTGGTCAAATGGTCAGATGGTCACTTAGGCATATATATATCATTAGGTAAGATTTGGTAAATTTTTATTAAGGTCTAAATTTGTTGAATAATGGACAGTGAAGAATGCAAACTTCCTAATATTTTAATATTTTAAATGATTTCTGTGCCAAACAACTAACATGAATTTTCTAAGAATTTATAAAAATTTTCATGTTCAAATTGAAAGAATGTAAGATATTATTTTATTTTTTAATAAATAATTTATACTGATTAAGTAATTCAGCTATCTTCTACAGGAATCTAAAGATAGTGTGTGTATAAAGCAAAAGAATCACAAGTGAATAATCATAAGTAACCAGAGTTTATTTTGACATGGTCCTTTATTTCCTCAATCTGTTTACAAATAAAAGGTATTTTCTACTAAAAATGGCAACAAGCATCAACAAATAATTAAAAAATTGTAAGTTATAGGAGGAGACAGTTATTTTATTATTTTATTATTTTAAAAAATATATTTTATTTATATTTTACAGAGAGGAAGAGAGAGGGATAGAGAGAGAAACATCAATCAGCTGCCTTTTGCACACTCCCTACTGGGGATGTGCCTGCAACCAAGGTATACCCTTGACCGGAATCGAACCCAGGACCTTTCAGTCTGCAGGCCGACGCTCTATCTACTGAGCAAAACCGTTTTTGGGGTGGAGGAGACAGTTATTTAAGGAAATTGGAAAGTACTTTAGTTACAATCTTAAATGAGACACATGACAAGCATATTCTGCATAAAAAACACATGTATGCATATATGCATAGTCCTTGGACACAGAAAACAATGTGGTAAAGGACAGGTATGTGGGCTGGATAAAAGAGGCAAAGATGAATGAAATGGGAATATCTGTAATAGTGTCAACAATCCTATATAATAAAGATATAATATGCAAATGGTCTTTACACCATGAAGAGTAATGACCGACCACATAAAGACTAGATCATGGATCAGAGGGGTGTGGGGCAGTGAGCTAAAAGAGGTCAGTGGAGAGCTACAAGAGGGGGTAGGGCAGCAAGCTATGAGCAGGGAGCTGGGTGGGGGGCTACTGGAGGGCCTACTGGAGGGCGACAGCGAGCTACTGGTGAGCTACTGTTGCATGGATTTTTATGCAGGGCTTCTAGGAAAAAATAAAAAACTTTTTGACAGATGACTTTTAAAGATACAAAAAAATCTCACATGTCTATTATGAAAGGAGTGTATAGAAATGTGTCAATTCATGTCAGGCATTGTTTTGAATAAAGGGAAGAGCACTAAGTGGGCCTTATTGTATTGTTGGGCTTAGAAGAGCCCTATATCACACCAAATATAACATAAATGCTAGGACAAAAAATAGAATCAGAACCACTAAGAGCCTCAGTGATAAGTAGGATGACTAAAGGTACTCTCTTCTAGTCTTTGAACTTCAAGCATTTTCTTCTCTTTCTTAATCTTGGATGTTTCAAACTTATCCCTTGAGCCAGAAAACTTAATGACAAGGGAAAATACTGGACATAAAATACTGAATGAAGAAAAGCAGAAATTCATAGGTTATATAAGCAGAAATTTAATCTCTGAAAGGCAAAGATACCTGATGAGAATGGATTATTTAAAACCTCATTTTCATTTCAGATGGAAAACAAAAGCAAAAGTATAGCAGTTCAGATGAAGAGCTGGCCAGCCTTGATGGCTCTGAATGGTCAGAGCTATTAACTCATTGTTTAGTTGAGGCAACTTTAATTTCTTAATCATATGTAAATTCTTGTTGATTTTCTGTTGTTGGAATTTTCTGCCTAAGGGATGTCTTTGTCTCAGAATCTAAAAAAAAAAAAAAAAAAAAAAAAAAAAAAAAAAAAAGGGAATGGCAAAAGGCCAGAGCATCAGGTAGTCCTCCCCCTAGAGGTGGACTCCCACCTGGTCCCCATTTTCCCAAATTAACTCTTTTCCAGTCTCTTCATTTGTGTGCGGCCTTCTCCAGAAACACAGAACCCTGAAGAGGAATCCTGAACCACGTGAGTCGTGGTTCAGGGAATATCTGTATTAGGATATTTGTTTCCCACAGGAAACAACAGCAAAAGTTGTGAGCAAGTTCCTGTAACTGGACAAATACTGGACAACCATTTTCTGGGTTCTTTATTCTCTGTGCTGTGTGTCTATTTTTATTTATTTATTTTGTGTGTGTGTGTGTGTGTGTGTGTGTGTGTGTGTGTGTGTCTTTGGTGCTGTTTTTACTGGAAGGGTAGGAGAAGAGAGTTGAGGAAAGGGTGTGGTATCATTTGGAGCAGTACAGCCACCATGAGGAAAGTTTCAAAACACCCTAAGTTATTACAACTTCCTTCCTTCCAACAAATTAAGGAAGGTTCCAACCCAAGAGGAGGTAGAACACACTTGTGTTCTAATCTGTAACTCCTTGCTTACTTGTGTAAGGCCTTAGGAGCGACTTGGACATTGTTAGCATCAACGTGGAGAGTGAAGTGCCTAGAAGTGAGCTCCAATGAGGTCCAGGCACAGGGAATCATAGGGGCAGAGCTTATATTTCTTTCCAGTTTGGAAAGAACTAGAAAAATCCACCCAAAGATAAATGTGAGTTTTTGTTTCCTTTACCTGCCTTTTATGGCAAGAGCCGGCTTTCATGTGGTGTCCCAATGTTATGGGGCTTGGGTCCCCTGTGACTGAAGTGTCAGAGCAAGGCTGATAAGCTTGTTACAAGGGAAGTTTAGTGGCATCTTGATTTTTAAAATTTTGATGAAATTTATTTATATTTTATTTTGTTGTCTGTATTGTTGGTGGCATATCTAGAAAACCATTATCAAGTCTAGGGTCATGAAGATTTGTCCCTATATTTTTTCTGTAAAGTTTTATAGTTTCATCTCTTATATTTAGAACTTAGATCCATGTTGACTTTTTCACATAGTGTGAAGTAGGAATCTAAAGCTATTCTTTTATGTCTGGATATTCAATTGTCTCAGCACTATTTGTTAGAGACTATTCATTGCCCATTGAATGACCTTAACATCTTTGTCAAAAATAATATTTAGGTTAATTCATCACATATATTGACCCATGTGTCAATTTTTATTCCAGTACCACACTGCTTTGATTAATGTAGCTTTTAATAAGTTTTGAAATATAGAAGTGAGTCCTCCATTTTGGATTTTCCTATTCTAGATTGTTCTGGCTGCAGAAGAGGTCTCTTGTAATTCCATACAAATTTTTGGATTAGACTTTTCATTTCTGTAAAAACAATTGTTGGAATAATGATAGAAATTACATAGAATATGTAGATCTCTTTGGGGAGTATTGCCATCTTAACAATATTTAGTCTTCCAAACTATGGTCTAAGAATATATATATATATACTAGAGGCCCATTTCACGATATTCATGCAAGAATAGGCCTTTCTTCCCCAGGCTTCACTCCCAGTCACCCGGGAACCAGCAAGTCCTCGCTTTTGTCTGGAGCACTGCTCCCATAGCTCCCTCCGCCATCCCCTCTCCTCTTCATAGCAGGTGTCCCACCCCTCCCATCCGCTCCACAGTTGCATATGCAAACTAATCCACCATCTTTGTTGGATTAATTTGCATACTCACTCTGGCTGTGGGTGTAGCAGGGGTATGGTCAATTTATTTATTTTACTTAGGTAATCTTTAATTACCTAAGTAATGACCTTCATAACTTTCAATCTACTGGTCTTTAATTTCTTTAGATAAATATTGTCCAAATTATATTATTCATTTTTATATTAATGTAAATTGAGTTGTTTTCTTAATTTCATGCTCATATTGTAAAATTGATTTCTGTGAGTTGCTTTTAATATTGAATTTATTAATTAGCACTAATATTATTTTGGTATATTTCTTCTGCTTTTCTTTATGTATAATCATGTTATCTGTGAACAAGAATGACTTTATATCTTCCTTTCTATTTTGGATACATTTTATATATATTTCTTGCCTTATTACCTTGGCTAAAATTTCTGATACAATGTTCAATTTAATTGACAAAGGTGTGCATTCTTGTCCTGTTCCTAATCTTAGGGGTAAAGTATTCAATCTTTTAAGATTGACCTACTGTCAGCTGTGGGCTTTCCACAAAAGTCTTTTATCATGTTAAGGAAATTTTCTTCTATTTAGAGTTTGTTGAGTGTTTTCACTTGCTTATGTGGAGAGATATACCATAGATCTGAAGTTTCCTACTCCATCATCTTCATTGATGTCACATTTTCCAACTATTTTGCCATTTCTAGAAGCAATTAAGCTTATTTAAAACATACCTGCTATAATATCCATGTATAAAAAAGTGAAGCAAGATCATGGTAATGCCATCTTTTACACACAAGGAATTTTAAAATGTAGGTTGATCTTTAATTATTTTCACTGTTTTGGATACCCATACATCAGATGCTCCACTGGAAGATCTAACACTTTTTTGCTTAGCTTGGTGGTTCCACTAATTTTCAGGCCCTTCTATTTCCAAGCAATGGGACTCCAGACAACTGGGTGCAGATGAGACCTTCAGCAAGCACAGCTATTTCTGCTATATGTCATCTGACAGGCCTCACAGGAAGGATGTCATTACAACATAGTGGTTTTAAACTATTTCCTCATGATGGAAGTAGTGCTCAAGATATGCTCACAAGCCCTGTCTTAAAGTCCTTTTCTCCTGGCTTTCCAGCCTAAAAAAAAAAAAATGCCATCAAGAGACAAAATTTCCAGAAAACATGGCTGCCTTTTATTTTGCCCAGTTCAGAGAAAGCTGCTCACACTTTTGAGCCTTTTCCATGTAAAATCAATTTGAAGTCTCAAACTATCTGTCTTCATCAGGCATCTCATTTTTCAGACATTAAGTTTCCACCTGAACTAATCTACATGCACCAGGTTCTTTTCATTCAACATTACTTATCTATATTTTTCACATAATATCAACTTTTCTACCTCAGGTGATAAATTAGGTGGATCAAGGCAGAAAATGGGGGAAAAATTACCTGAAGCCTGTAGGAGATCACCTCTAGTTTCCAATTTACTTGTCCAAGTGGTCTCTGACCTGCTTTCCTACCCAGTCAACCCCAGGGTCCTCCATTCCCTTGCTTCATGTGTTGAATAACTGACAAGTATCTGGCAGGAGTTATATGAGAAGGCCCAGAAAGCTCACCTCACTATATACTATACACTGCTCTACATATGTATAAACTCTAACCAGAAGTTATTCAGGGTTTTGTATCATAGTTTCTTCATTTAATGTTAGAACATAACACTATCCAATGCCATTAAACATTCTTCAGTTTCTTCATGTTATAGCTTTTTGAAAAATCTCTTAGAATTCACAAATCTTTGAAGAAACACTTAATTGCAAATCCTACTTTCCTGAGACAACTACCATTATCAACTTGATAGATACATGCATTCAAATCTATTTATATAATAGAGGGATATGCAAATTAGCCAGGATATCGTAACATCACAACCAAACATCAGGGACCTGAGGCTGCATGTCACCTGGCTGGGGCAAGGGACCTCAGGCCTGGCCCCTGCCCCGGTGCCAAGCCAGGAGACCTCATGCCATGCCCCCTGTTCCAGAGTTGGGCAGGGGGACCTTAGGCCATGTCCTCCACCTGGTGGGGCTTGACGGGCCACACACTCCTCCCCAGTGCCAGGCCCTGGACCTGAGGCTGCACCCCGCCACGTGGTGGGGCTTGATGGGGGACCTGAGATTGTGCCCCCCACCCAGTGCCAGGCTGGGGTACCTGAGGTTGTGCCCTGAGGGGCTTGATGGGGGTGGGGCAGGCTGGGTCTGGTTATCATGTGTTTTCAAAGTGTGTGCGTGTGGTGGGCAGGGACTTGACTCTAGGTTCCATAGCGTGCCCCAGGCTGTAACAGGAGGGAGATTTTCCTATTCATTTTACTAATTTTCTTTCATCTCTGACACTTCTATTATAGAGAAAGGGCAAATAACAATATTAAAATATTTCCTCTAATTAATTCCCTTTTAATGTGCACAATTTTGTGCACCAGGCCACTAGTATTATATATGATTGATCATTATTTAAATAGATATAGCCTCATCAACGTACTCCCCTATTTGCTCAAAGGAGTGTTGAAAACACACATGTATATATGGACTATCATATCAAATCTTCTTCAATTCCATACTAGTTACACTGTAAGTATAATTTACTACCAGGGATATTTTACACAATATAAGGCAATGGGGAATTTACAAAAGCATTAAATATTCATGAGGTTACTGATAGGACTTTAATGCTAAACTTGGTACCATTTCTTACTTTTGCTCAAATCCTAACAATATTATAAGCATCTGGAAAAGACATGCAAAATTCTCCCTGTCAGTGTGGCTCAGTTGGTTGGGCATTATCACATGTATACTGAAAAGTTGCCAGTTCCATTCCCTGTCAGGGCACATGTCTGGGTTGTAGACTTGATACCACATAGGGGATGTGCAGGAAGTAGCCAAAAGGATATTTTGCTCTTTATTCCTTTCCCTTCCTCTTACTCTAAAAATCAATAAAAATATTAAAAAAAGAAAAGAAATGAAAACTCAAATAATTATGAAGAAGTAAATTATATATATTCTTTAACACAGAAGCTCAATAGTAACTCAATATTTTTATTTATTGCATTCTGATCTTCCATTTACAGTGTATTAGTGCAGGGATGTAGTGACTGTGTATGTGCATAAAAATTTTGTTAATGGGTTTCAAATGACATCATTTGGAATTTCCTTGTGGTTTGTCATTTTTCTCAAGTCCTATACATAGAGGCTACTTAAATGTCATTAAATATATTTTCAATTATATTTTATGTTAAGAATTTATTGTAAGCTTTTAGTTTCCTTGACTATATAGAGCAAGATATTTTTAATATATTTTTTATTAAGTTATTATTTTTGTACATATACCATTGCCCCCCCACCCCCCGTACATACTATCCCTCTCCAGAGTTTTGTGTCCATTGGTTGTACTTATATGCATGTATACAAGTCCTTCGGTTGATCTCTTATCTCCCCCAGATCTCCCCAACCTCCCCGCTGTAATTTGACAGTCTGCTTGTTGCTTTACTGTCTCTATATCTATCTTTTGGTTCTTCAGTTTATAATGTTCTTTATCATCCATAAATGAGTGAGGTCATGCGGTGTATCTCTTTCATTGACGGGCTTGTTTCACTCAGCATGATGTTCTCCAATTCCATCCAGGTTGCTGCAAACGATGAGAATTTTTTCTTTTTTATGGCAGCATAATATTCCATTGTGTAAATGTACCATAGTTTTTGGATCCAATCATCTGCTGATGGGCACCTAAGGTGTTTCCAAATCCTACCTATTGTAAATTGTGCTGCTATGAACATAGGGGTGCATATATCCTTTCTGATTGATGTTTCTAGCTTCTTGGGATATATTCCTACGAGTGGGATTACTGGGTCAAATGGGAGTTCCATTTTCAGTTTTTTGAGGAAGCTCCATACTGTCCTCCACAGTGGTTGCACAGTCTACATTCCCACAGCAGTGCACGAGGGTTCCTTTTTCTCTGCAACCTCGCCAACACTTGTCCTTTGTTGATTTGTTGATGTTGGCCATTCTGACAGGTGTGAGATGGTACTGCATTGTTGTTTTGATTTGCATTTCTCGGATAATTAGTGACTTTGAGCATGTTTTCATGTGCCTTTTGTCCTTCCTTCTGTCTTCCCTCTATTTAGATCCATTGCCCATTTTTTAATTGGGTCATTTATCTTCCTTTTATTAAGTTGTGTAAGCTGTCTGTGGACATTGGAGATTAAACCTTTATCAGTGATAACATTTGCAAATACAATATGTTCTCCCATACAGAGGGCTTTCTTGTTGTTTTGTTGATGGTTTCCTTTGCTGTAAAAAAGCTTTTTGTTTTGATATAGTCCCATTTGTTTATTTTCTCTTTAGCTTCCATTGCCCTAGGGGAAGTATCAGTGAAGAAGTTCTTTTCACATATGTCTGAGATTTTGCTGCCTGTGGATGCCTCTAGTATTTTTATGGTTTCCCGTCTTATGTTTAAGTCTTGTATCCATTTTGAGTTTATTTTTGTGTATGGTGTAAGTTGGTGATCTAGTTCCATTCTTTTGCATGTATCTGTCCAATTTACCCAACACCATTTATTAAAGAGACTGTCTTGACTCCATTGTATGTTCGTGCCTCCTTTGTCAAATATTAGCTGAGCATAGTGATTTGGGTTGATATCTGGGTTCTCAATTCTATTCCATTGATCTATATGTCTGTTCTTGTGCCAGTACCAGGCTGTTTTGAGAACAGTGGCTTTGTAATACAGCTTGAAATCTGGTATTGAGATCCCTTCTACTTTACTCTTCTTTCTCAGGATTGCTGTGGCTATTCGGGGTCTTTTGTTGTTCCAAATGAACTTTTGAAGAGTTTTTTCTAGATCAGTGAAATATGCCGTTGGTATTTTAATTGGGAGTGCATTGAACCTATAGATTGCTTTGGGAAGTATGGACATTTTGATTATGTTGATTCTACCAATCCATGAACATGGTATGTTCTTCCATCTGTTTATATCTTCCTCTATCTCTTTTTTCAGTGTCGTGTAGTTTTCTATGTATAGGTCTTTTACCTCCTTAATTAAGTTTAGAGCAAGATATTTAATCATAGTGCTGCACTTCTTTTTTTTAGAGAATATTACACTGAATATTATCATCAAAACTAAGCTTTGTTTATAAATATTTCAGACCTTCACCATATATACATGTAAAAGTTGAAAGTATACCTCAAAATATTGCTTTAGAAAGGAAGAAATTGTTTGTTTTTTTCAAAATTTGAAACATACATCCCAATGTGAATATTAGCTCTATAAAATACATAAATATTTAAATGTTTTCTTCAACTTATTAAGTGCTAGAAGTAAAATAAAACACATTTTTTGCTATTTCCTTTACATGTTATTAGAAAGCTTATGTTTTGATCCTCATGTCCAACAGTTTTATTTTCTCACTAAATTATAAGCTGAGACTGTCTGTGCCTATTAAGACAAAGAAAAGGAAATTAAGGTATTGTGAAAGCAGAAGTGAATGGATAAAGCATATCAATTGAATGGATCCATAAACAAATAATGATCCATTTCTCCTCCATTCTATCTACCGTTGCAAAGGAAATATCAATGAAACTCCTTGGCTCTACCAAGGATTGCCTTAGGCTTCTAACCACTGCCAAACATATAGACTTTATTAAATACAGGCAACAAGAGATGAGCACAATTGTCTTGAGCCTAAAAATTTTGAGGAGTAAGACCAACCATATTTCTAGCTTTGGATATGGAACACTGTCTCCATACTTATGACTATACTCTCCCAAGAATGTGGTTAGGTCAAACTACTCTCCCATAGGAGACAACCCAGTTTATCTTTCCAAATGTAATAGTAGTAAAATAGAAGGAGGAGGTTAGAGGTCATTTTTCTCTTTTACAGAACCTATAGCCATTGACACATGCTTCCTAGAGATCTCTAATATTATTGACTACCAATGTCCACACACTGTAAGTGAACTCAATCATGATTACCCTGAAAGAAAGCTAGGCACAGATAAGGATGTCTCAAGAGCCAGTCTCTTCCCCTGGAATTGATGGAAGCTTACCTTCAAAGTGGAAGGCCTACCTGGGTCAGCAGAGTCTAGGAGGGGTCATACCTAAAGAAGAACTTGAACCACTGGAATGTCACAGGAGAGCACCAGACCAACATTAATTCCTTTTTTTTTTTTTTTTAAAGAATTTAGATAGTGACACAATAGAGAGTTAGAAGAAGACCATGAGAAAAAAGGCACTCATGATATTTTAGCCACCCTTTTGATTCTGCAAGTATGAGTCATGAGATATCTAAAGGTCTCCATACCAAAAGGATGGATATATTGTAAGGTCACCAAGGAATCTTCATCAGGAACTACTTATGAAGCTGGAAGAGAAGAACACTAACTAGCCTGAGGTAAATAATGTTTTTCTCATGCCTAAATAATGCCACACTTCTCAGGGAAATATCAATAAAATAAAGCCGTCCCTCTGCCCTCCTTGAAAGAGCTGTGATGACATCAGGGTCGTGTCAGGACAAAATTAACTCTGGGTATTACAATGAGCCTGGAAAGCCACAAGAGTTGGCTGGTGGGCTCAGAGAATTTCTTAAGGTCTTCCATTATATTAGTGTTTTTCATTCACTTGAGCAATTCCAATCTCCTAGAACAGTGGTTGACAACTCTAATCACCAGAGCCGAATATCAACAGTACAATTATTGAAATTTCTTTTGAGAGTCAAAATTTTTAAACTTAAACTTCTTCTAATGTCACTTCTTCAAAATAGACTCGCCCAGGCCACTTGTGGCTCGTGAGCCGCAGTTTGCCAACCACAGTCCTAGAAGATGTTCTGGCCCAGATTGGCATGTCAGTTTTTCCTCGTTCTTTCTATACAATTCTTTCTTCCTCCAGACAATGGTACTCTAGATTTTTTAAGTGTTTCAAATTCATCAGTGACATGGGCTACATGTGGTACTCTTGGCATTAGTCCATCCATTGTGTTCTGCACAATAGCTATCACAATGGACCAAGGTCCCACTACACAAGTATAGCCAGCCTGTCTAAACTCACAAAGGGCATAGTCACAAGGCAAATGCTCCCAGGGTCTGCACTTGGATCTAAGTCCTGCCCATACTGTTAGAAAACTGAGGCCCCACCTTTCTACTTCCTATGCCTGGACAACCTGGCAGCAGCTGCCTGGGTCCTAGCCTCTTACTCTATCATATACTAACCAAGATCTAGACTTTCCCACTGTTCATACCAGGCCACACACACAACAAGGCTGAGTCCAGAACTGTTAAGCCTCCCAATGGCCTGGTCTCCCTCAACTGCTAGTCGTTACATGAAGCTACTGCTCAGGGCTTGGAGCTTATGAAGCTATTTTTGCATGATGGAAGTATTATCCCAGAAAAGTCAAATAGTTCTGCTTCCAAGCATTCTTCTCCCACCTTTCAGGTCTTAAAAAAACTCCATAAAGAGACAATTACAGCAGTAAAATATGGCTGCCTTGTATTTTGCTCAAATTAGGAAAACCTGCATTTTGTTTTCAAGTAAAGATATAAGCCACCCACTCCATCAGGCATCTTCTCTTTTTCAAGTTCAATTTTTTACTTGACCAAGTATTATCTTATAATATTATAGTACATAACACACACACACACACACACACACACACACACACACACACACACAATCATCCTATCTAAAAAAAGACCATACCTCTGCTACACACAAGCCACACCCCTCAGCCACATCCATCCAATCAGGAACAAATATGCAAATAAACCAAACCAAGATGGCTGCAGCCAGGGAGGGCAGGAGGGAGGCTTGGGATTCCCCGGCAATGGAGGAAGCCAAGCTTACCACCTGCCCTTGCCAGCCCAAACCTCCACTCAATGCTACAAAGTTTCAGTGATAGAAGATAAATAAATCCTAAGAAAAATGGTGGCAGCCACGGAGCTGGAGGGAGCAGGATGCTAGGTTTGCCCCCAGAAATGGAGGAAGACAAGCTTTTGCAACCCTGGCCTGCCTTGGCCTCTGCTTAAGGCTACAAAGTTTCAATTATAGAGGATAAATAAATCCCAATAGAAATGGCTGCCTCCACAGAGCGAGCAGAAGGCTTGGCTCCACTCCAAGCTACAAAGTTTCAATTGTAGGAGATAAATAAATCCCAGATACCAGGGGTTCTGCTTGGGTCACTGAGGGGTGTGGTCAGCCTGCAAACTACCACAGGCCCCTAGCCCAGGCTTCCCCACACTCCAAGAGAACCCCCACCCTGATCCAGGACACCCTTCAGGGCAAACCAGCTAGTCCCACCCATGCACCAGGCCTCTATCCTATCTAATAAAAGAGTAATATGCAGATTGACCATCACTCCAACACACAGGATGGCTACCCCCATGTGGTAAAAAAACCTGCCCCCATGTGGACACAAGATGGCCACCACAAGATGGCCAGCAGAGGAGAGCAGTTGAGAGGGACCAGGCCTGTAAGGGTGGGCAGTTGTGGGCAATCAGGCCAGCAGGGGAGGGCAGTTATGGGTGACCAGGCCAGCATAGGAGGGAAGTTGAGGGTGACTGGGCCTGTAGAGAGGCACAGTTGGGGGGGACCAAGGCCTGAAGGGGAGAGCAGTTGGAGAGAACTGTGCCTGCGGGGGAGGGCAGTTAGTGGTGACCAGGCCTGCAGGGGAGGGCAGTTAGGGGCAAATAGGCTGGCAGGGGAGCAGTTAGGCATATATCATCCATCAGAATGGAAAGGGGGTCATTAGGCTGGCAGGCAGAAGCAGTTAGGGTCAATCAGGAAGGTGCAGGCAGGCAGGCAGGCAAGCAGTTGGGGGCCAGCAATCCAGGATTGTGAGAGGAATGTCTGGTGGGATTGGGCTTAAAAGGGCAGTTGGACATCCCTCAGAGGGTCCCATATTGGAGAGGGTGCAGGCTGGGCTGAGGTACACACCTCCACCATGCATGAATTTTGTGCACCAGGCCTCTAGTATATAATAAAGAGGCAATATGCAAATTGACCTCATGCCATTGCAAATGGCTGCACCCACAGTCGAGATGGGGTTCCTATAACACAAGATGGCTGTGCCCATAGCGGAGGTAGGGTTCACGTAATAAACGATCAGAATCAACAGGGACCTGAAGTTGTGAGGCACCAGGCTGGGGCGGGGGACCTGAGGCTGAACTGCCTGCCCAGTGAGGCTTGACTGGGGACCTCAGACTGTGGCCCCTGCCCTGGCACTAGTACGGGGGACCTCAGCAGCAACCCCTGCCCTGGCAGGGTTTGACGGGGGTGGGGCCGGCTGGGTCTGGGTCTTGCACAATTTCGAGGTGCACACAGGAGGATGGGGACAAGTCCTTGGTCCCACAGCACACACCAAATTCTGATAGGAGGAAGATTTTCATATACATTTTACTGATTTTATTTAATCTCTGACACTTCTATTATAGAGAAAGGGCAAATAGCAATATTAAAATATTTCCTCTAATTAATTCCCTTTTAAGATGCATGAATTTTGTGCACCAGACTACTAATATATATGCAGGATACCCCAAAATACACACACACACACACACACACACACACACACACACACACTGAATAATTATAAAAGCAGTGTTTATTAAAATATACTTCATTTTCATTTAATAACTATCAGCTGTTAAAGTGTGTGTACATGTTTGGGCCACCTGTGTATGCATATTTGGTACTATTTCTCTGGATGACTCTACCAATTACAATGAGTTGTTTGTTTTTTTTTGGTTTTCATTATGTTATTGATTTTTCATTCAATTATAGTCAGAGAAGACATTTTGTGTAATTTCAATCTTTTAAAATATATTGAGACTTTTATTTTTATTTTTTTAAATATATATTTTATTGATTTTTTACAGAGAGGAAGAGAGAAAGATAGAGAGTTAGAAACATCCATAAGAGAGAATCATTGATCAGCTGCCTCTTGCACACCCCCTACTGGGGATGTGGCCGCAACCAAGGTACATGCCCTTGACTGGAATCGAACCCGGGACCTTTCAGTCTGCAGGCAGATGCTCTATCCACTGAGCCAAACCGGTTTCGGAGTATTGCATTCTATCTATCCTGGAGAATATTTCATGTATATTTGAGAAATACATGTATTCTCATAATATATTATCTGTTAGGTGTAGTCAGTTCACAATGTTGATAACATTCCCTATTTCCTTAATGATCTTCTTTCTGGTTGTTCTACCGATAATTTGAAATAGGGTATTGAAGTCGTCAACTATTTTTGTATAATTCTATTTCCTTTCAATTTAGTTTAATTTGTGTCATAAATTTTAGGATATTTTTTCTTTTCAGTTCTTTTCTTTTCTTTTCTTTTTTATTTGTGCCTTTACACATTCAAATCTTTTATTTATTTTTATCTTCTCTCCCCTCCGCCCCCAGAGACTATTTTATTTTATTTTTAAAAATGTCTTTTATTAAGGTATTACATATTTGTCCTCATCCCCCCATAACCTTCCCAACTCCCCCCACTCATGCTCTCACTTCCCTGTTGTCTGTGTCCATTGGTTAGACTTATATGCATGCATAGAAGTCCTTTGGTTGATCTCTCCTCCTTATCCCCACCCTCCCCTACCTTCCCTCTGAGGCTTGACAGCCTGATTAATGCTTCTCTTTCTCTAGATCTGTTTTTGTTTATCAGTTTATGTTGTTCATTATATTCCATAGTTGAGTGAGATCATGTGATATTTATCTTTCTCTGACTGGCTTATTTTATTGTTTAAAATATTACAAATAGTAGTACATATGTCTCTATTTTTTCCCCATTGACCTTCCCCCAGCTTCCCCTACCGGCCCCATCTCCTGGCACATGCCCTTACCCCCCTCCCAGTGTCTTGTGTTCATTGGTTATGCTTATATGCATGCATACAAGTCCTTCAGTTGATTTCTTACCCCCCCCCACACTCCCCAGCCTTCCCGCTATAATTTGACATTCTGTTCGATGCTTCTCTGCCTCTATATCTATCTTTTTGTTCATCAGGTTATAATATTCTTTATTTTCCATAAATGAGTGAGATCATGTGCTATTTTTCTTTCATTGCTGATTTATTTCACTTAGCATAATGCTCTCCTGGTCCATCTATGCTGCTGCAAATAGTAAGAATTCCTTCTTTTTTATAGCACTGTAGTATTCCATTGTGTAGATGTACCATAGTTTTCTAATCCACTCATCTGCTGATGGGCATTTAGGCTATTTCCAAATCTTAGCTATGGTGAATTGTGCTGCTATGAACATAGGGGTGCATATATCCTTTCTGATTGGTGTTTAAAATTAGAAATTTGGGTCAGTAAAGCATCAAACAGACTATAAAATTATAGCCTAGGTGCCTGTCAGCAGATGACTGGATCAGAAAACTATGGTACATCTACACAATGGAATACTATGCTGCCATAAAAAAGAAGGAATTCTTACCATTTGCAGCAACCTGGATGGAACTGGAGAGCATTATGTTAAGTGCTATAAACCAGTCAATGAAAGAAAAATACCACATGATCTCACTCATTTGTGGATAAGAAGGAACATTATAAACTGATGAACAGAAAGATAGATACAGAGGCAGTAAAGCATCAAACAGACTGTGAAATTACAGTGGGGAGGGTAGAGAGGGTGGGGGAGATAATAGATCAACCGAAGGACTTGTATGTATGCATATAAGCATAACCAATGGATGAAAAACACTGGGGGGTGTGGGCATGTATGGGAGTAGGGGGGCATTGGTAAGATATGTACACATATAATACCTTAAAAAATGGAAGTAAAAAATGTTCAAATTCCCTTCTACTATAAGGCAAGTTTTCCTACTTTGTATCTTGGATACTTTTTAAAGCATCATTTACTGTTTATTCTTTGGAATTCTGACATGTTTTTAAAATGTTGTCACCTACTTTTGCATATCTAAAAACACTCATGCTTTTTCAGCAATGTATGAAGACGTGAAGTGAGGTAACACCTCCTCGGGCAGACGAGGACTTTTAAAAATGTTGAGTTCATCTTCAATATTCTAAACTTGTTTTTTGGTTCTCATATATTTGTGAAAAGTCTGATCTCCTAGCAGAAGTGCTATCCTTTCTTGTCTTGGCTGGGTGGTTCCACATCTTTACAGGCTCTCCCAGCTCCAAATTGGGTGCCATTGAGACAGCCAGCAAGCATATTGTGTCCTGCTATAAGCTATTAGGAATCTTGGCCTCCTCTGTGCTTTGACCCAAGTCCCAGAGCTTAATAACATCATTTGTTCTGAGGGTATGGGCAAGAGACAAACACCCATTGACCCAGTATTTAATCCTTTAGTTGTTTCCTCTGGTCCCTTCCTTATTGGGAGGATATCAAGACCAAACCTCTAACTTCCTAGAACGGACTTTCCAGCAGCTTCTGGTTATTCTGCCTCTCCACTGGGCAAATCCTACATCTGGACCCTACCTTTGTCCAGAACTCCAGGTGAGTCTCTGGTGGAGGCCCTGAACTCAGCCTTGGGGCCCAGCCATGCTCCCAGGGAATGGACCATTCCAAACTAAAAGTTTATTCAAAGTTGTGGGGCTTTTCCAGAGATTTCTTCATAATGGCAGTGTTGCTCCAGAAATGCAATTTAACACTGCCCTTGTGCCTATTTCTCACATCCATTTTGTGTGGGGGGAAAAAAATGCTACCAAGAGACAAAAGTGGTAGAAATTATGGCTGCCTTGATTCTTGCCCAGTTTGAAGAAACCTGCTCACACTATTCTTATTTTGCTTTTGGTTTCCATCTGCAATTAAACTGGGGCTTAAAGCTATTTCATAAGGCATCCATCTTTTTTGGTTTAAGAACTCAATTTCCACTTACCTAGTCTTTGCAATTTGCTTCACAGTGGAGAAAACTTGCAAACACTACCCCAGCCAGGTGATCAAGGATCAAAGTTAACTTTAACACTAAGCTATATTGACAGTGCGGATGAAAAATGGGCCACATACTAAACTTCACAAGCTCAGGGGAGTCCTGCATGGCAGCCTTACAAATTCAGATACTTAAAGTAACCACATAGAATGGTATACAATGGAAAATTTCTAACTAAAAGTAGTTCATGGCAGGTAGTCATGTCCCAGGCTGATATTATTCCCTAAACAAAGATAAATCTTTACCTTAACTGAGCTTGTCTTTTTTTTTTTCATCTATGATAACATACCTAATAATAGTGACTGGAATATCAAATTGCCCCCTTCATCCCCATCACTGGCCTCAAAGCACAACCACCTTTCCAGAGCAGAGACCACAAATCTTCTCATTGTTATTACCATGTTGATTGTTGACTGCTAACTGCCACTAATATAAAAGAAGTGTGTGTCTATTAGTTTTAATTTTTATCCTATATCAGAAATTCTCCTCCCCCCTTTTGCTTTCTCCTGTCTCTCTAATCTATCACTAATGTATTTCATGTAACCCCCTATGTCATGCCCTTTGATTCTGATGTTTAAAGTACAGTGCACAACTACTATTCTCTAGATCATTTTCTCAATCTGTAGACATTTTGCTTTCTGGCAATTGTCATCAGTTTGACTCATAGAAAATTTTACAGGTTTGGATGCTTCTTATGTTGACAACAGTATGAACCCTTGATATGATATAATGAAAAATGACACTTTACCTCTGTGATGTTCCTCCTCAAAATCCCTAATTCCCATTTAATCATTAAAATAAACAACAGACAAGTTCCAATATAGGAACATTATATAAATTACATGACCAGAATTCTGCAAAATGATCAAGTTAATCAAAAGCAAGGAAAGTCTGATAAACAGTCACAGACAAGAGAAACCCAAGGAAATATGATGACTAAGTATAATATGATATCATGAATGGGGACCTGGAGCAAAAAGGACATTAGGTAAAAACTAAGGAGATCTGAATAAAGTGTGGACTTTAATGAATAATGATGTATCAGTATCAGTTCCTTAATTATGACAAATGTACCATACTAATATAAGATATTAACAATAGGGGAAAATGGATAAGGAGATATGGGAACTCTCTGTACTATTTTTGCAACATTTTGTAAATATAAACCTACTAGAGGCCCAATGCATGAAAATTCATGCACTGGAGGAGGGGGAGTCCCTCAGCCCTGCCTGCCTTCTCTCACAGTCCAGGATCCCTCAGGGACTGGAGGCGACCTGGCAATCAGAGGAAGACAATGCCCTATTCACACCTTTGCTGCTGCTATTGCTGGCAGTGCAAGCCTCAACTGGCCCTGGTTACTTGAGCCTCAGGTGGCCCTGGGCAGCTGGGCAGCCACCATCTAAGGCTTGCCTGTACCTTGGGCTGGCCCTAGGAGGCTGGGAAGCTGACATCTGAGTCTTGTCTGTGCCTTGGACAGCCCTAGGTGGTTGGGGTGCTGAGGGTGGGTCTGGCCACAACGTGCACTTGCAGCCAGCCTCCTGGCTGGGCTGAAAGGACTGTGGGTCTCCGGCAGGGCTGAGAGGTCTGGGCACCACCATCTTGTGGCTATGGGTGCTGCCACCTTTGTGACGGTGTGACAGTCAATTTGCATTTTTATTAGGTAGGATTCTAAGATATTTTAAAGTTTATTTAAAAAATAAATGACAATAAAAGCTGAGGGATTCAGTGGGTAAAAGATGAGAGTTATGTTGAAGATTTATAGGCATCTTGAATGTCAGGTTTAGGGATATCTGATTTATATCTTATTTGGTAATATGTCTTGAAAAGCTGGTTTTCTCTAAGATGAGGAATAGGGTGTATTTCAGAGAGAAAGTAAAGGGCAGATATTTGGTAAAGAGAGGGTTAAGAATTGGGAAGGCTCATGTATGGTTTGAGAACTAAAGAGTAGGTGTAGTGTTGCACATGAACTGGTAATAAAATAATATTTTGTTTATTTACAAGGAAAAGGATAATGTAAGCCCCTCACATGAAGTCAAGGCTTAGGATGGAATGACAGAAGCTTTGGCAAGAAGAAGATACATATAAAATGCTGAACTTTAGATATTGAACCCAGGTGTGATGGAGGAGATAAGAATGATTGTTTCTCACATTACTTGGTAATACTAGTAATCTGAGAAATAATACAGAAAAAATTCCTTTTCTGTTGTTGTCCATGAATATCCATTTAAATTAGTCCAAAAGTCTCAGTAGCATTTAAGACATTATGTCTTTTTGTTTTACTGAGAGGTATTATTGTGCATCAAGTTAGCACTCAGGAGATTAGATAGTATATGGGATGATAGGATGAGCCTTGGAGGCTGCCACATTTCGAGGAGGCTTCCTATCTCTAATCATCACACTTATTATCATAGATACTCTCAAAGCTCCACATGAGGGTGTCCAGGGGACAGGCATTATAAAAGGACTTCAGAAAAGGGTTGAGCAGAGCTGTATCACCAGTCATTATTATACCATCATAATATTCAAAATCTAAATCAGTGTTTTCAAAGAACCCTGACATTCACTAACTGCCTAACCAGACCACCTCCTGCACTTTGAAATAAAAGTTAATCTGTTCACCTAGTGCCATGATTCTCACTCCTGGCTGCCCCTTTAAATCACACAGATAGATTTTCAAAAAATACCAAAGCATATACTCCACATTCAAGTTTTTAATTTTATTAGTTTGGATTGGAACCCTGACATCAATATTTAAAAAAAAAAATCCCTGGATGAGAATCACCAACCTAATGCTTGTTTTATGCCTCTTGCTTGCAATTACTTTCCCAGTATAATTCATATTTACTCTTGTGGTTTCAACCTATTCTTCTGGGCTGTTGCCATTTAAATTGGAGGCCATTACTGCACAATGGGTCTTGCAATTTGAATTCTTTCTAGATATACAGGCCAGATCATGATTACCCCTTAAGGCAGAAAACTGAAACTGGGGAATCCAAACTTCAGAGAAGAAAGTAGAGGACAAGAGCCCAAGTGGTCCTCCAGGTGTCATCACTTTAGTCAAAGGGAGAAAGAACCTGCCAACCAACATGGTAACTTGGAGACCTCTGGGAGTTTCTTGCTGTTTTTGACTCCTGTGTGCACTAACCCTGCTGTGTATGTGCTCTGGATGTTTCCCTGCCCGATCCAGAGTGAAACCCTTGAAGAAGGATGGTCAGCGTGTGGGTCATCTGGGGCCCAGGAAGGGAGGAGCTGGGGTGGCAGTGGCCCCCTTTGTTGCTGTGCTTTTGAGGAAACAGAACCCAAAGGGCAGAGTAGGAGGTGGCAGCTTTGGAGAGGGAAAGAGCAGGGTTCTGTGGCTTAACCAAAGGGAGGGAAGGAGAGCATGGGGGACCAGCCAGTCCTGAGAGGACCTTGGGATGCTAAGTGAAAGGCTCTGAGGGTGTCCAGGCCAGGCCCAGATGGCCAAGAAAAGGTGCAGGACTGCAAAAGGCCTCTGTCAGGGAAGCCCCAGACTTCTGAAAGCAAAAGGGGCTTAAAGGCCACCAGAAGGTCTCCATTGGTGCAGTTCCACCCAGTGTCTATCTGCATTTGTGAGCAGAGAGCACAGTGCTGGGGCCCTGCTTTTTGTCTCTTTGCCCCTGGGATTATGACACAGTGGGAGGATCCCCCAGCCTGGAGCCTGCCTCTCTCTGGGGCATGGCTTCCTGACCTTCTAGCTGTGGTTCTTAAATTCACATGTCACAAAACCCACTGTGGATCTGAAGACATGTACGGGGAAATGCACCAGAATTGCTTTTACATACAATTCAAGGGGTTTTATTTTCACAGAATCTCATGCCCTTCTCCTGATCCCCCAAGTTAAGAACCCTGCTCTAGACTCATAGATGAAGAGAACAGCCTGACAAATGTCAGAGGGGAGGAGGATTGACAGGCTTGGAAGGGATTAAGCAAAAATGTAAAGGCCCTCATAGACACAGACAACAGTATGGTGATTACCAGAAGGGAAAAGGGTGTGGAAGAGGAAGAGGAGGATAAAGGGTGGATACATAATGATGGAAGAAGACTTTAGTTTGGGTGGTGTACACACAAGGCAATATATAGATGATGCATTATAGAATTATACACTTGAAATCTATAAAGTATTATTAACCAATATCATCCCGATAAATACAATAATATAAAAAAGAACCCTGCTCTATTCTCTCCTCCAAGTTGAAGTTACTCACATATTGCGTGTTGGATGTCACATGCCCCTGTGACCACTAGATGCCAGCAGAGACCTGGCTGTCTCTGTATGAAGCTGAGGCACCTACTCTTGTAGGGCTGAGGGTAACCTTTTCATAAGTCAAATTTACCTTCATCCAATGGGTAAAATTTGATCTCAGAACAAACCAGGGCCACATATCTTTGCTCTCCATGTCACACATTTTTGAGTAAACAAAGCTTAAAAACCACTTGCTGCTCACCTCTGGAACGTTCTCCTTTTACAATTCTCTTACCTCCCTGATCAAGTGTTGGAAAAATATTTCCTCCAATAAAATCTGATAGGAATGTAGCTGTCTGTGGCTGCCTCTATGCTCCCTGTACCTGCTGCCTCCCTTCTTCATGTTGTTGGGGCAGATTCTCCCTTGTCCTCAGCATATCTCAACCAACAACTAGGAGTCCTGTAGGCTTGGGTAAGCACATGGTTAACATATAATATTATTAGCTGTGTGACTTTAAGCTAGTGACTTAACCTCTCTGTGACTATGTTTCCTCATGTATACGTAGAAAAGATTGTAATATTCCCTACCTATAGGATTATAATGGGAAGAAAATACATCTATAGGTGGATCCAAGATGGCAGCCAACAGGATGGCAGTGAGAAAAAATAGTGTGAGTGAGAGAGCTAAAGGGGAATGTGTGGACGTGTAGGGTGTGTGTGTGTGTGTGTGTGTGTGTGTGTGTGTGTGTGACAGCTATATTCCGCAGGACTTTTTTGGGTCTGGCAGATCAGGATCCCCTAGGTGGGCAGCCTCTGCTACCACTGCAATTGCTCCTGGAGTGGCCTGCTCTGGTGGGGAGGCCACGCCATTTTGAAGGAGAGAGCTGCTGTGACACTAAAACTCCAGCCTCCCTGGCTGCAGACTCCTAAAAAGTTTGTCGGTGGGTGGGCGTGGATGGGGGTAGAGGGCAGGAGACAAAATGGCAGGCAAATATGCAGATGTGTCCTGCACCTTCTCACAGAGCAGATAGAAGAAATAGCTGAATGGAATAACATTCACCCAGAATTGGCTAATTAAACATAGCTGGTGAAACAATCTGTGCATGGAAAGGACTGGAGAATAGTAGGATTGGGGATCTGGGCTGGAGAGAGAGACTTGATCAAATGGGACTAGAGGGTCAGAAGGAAATTGTACTGCACCAAGTCCTCTTCCCTGGGAGACTGGCAGCTGGGGACTCTAGATATAAGCCCACAGCCTTGGGAAGGCTGCACCCAGAAAGCCAGCCTAAAGTCCTGCACAGGCCATGCAGTGTGTGTGTGGGGAGGGGGAGGAGGGGAGACACACTGCTCTGTCTTTATATTTTCCTTGCTAAACATAGTATATAGGATCTTTCAATTACAGTCACTGAGGATTTTGTGCATAGCTTCTTCAACTGTGCCTACATTTCCTCAACACTTTTTTATTTCAGTTATCTACACAAACTTCGTGTTGTTTGTTGCTAGGTTCTGATTGAAATAGAGCTGACAGTATATTATTGGATTCTTAGTTTTTTTCTGAGAATGCCTGTGAGAAAGTAGAAGTTTATTCCTCCAACCATAGGTAGAAAACCATTCCTTCTGGTATAAATATTTGAACCCAGAACCACAAGCTTAGAAACCACGCAAAAAAAAAATTGCTGCTTTGGGGACACCAGCCAAGCTTCTACCAGTAGATTCTGTGCCCATTTAAGTACACAATGCTGCTTGATAATGACCAGTTATAGGCCACAGTATTCCCCAAATCTGACCAGTCACACAGAATTCTGCACAAAGTTCAAGGTGACCCAAAAATTCCTTGTATCTCCTGTATTTTCTTACTTGTCTTTTAAAAAATGAGTTATAATTCAGATACCATAAAGTTCATTCACTTAGAATGCATGATTCAGTAGTTTTAAGTATATTCAGTTTTGCAACAATCACCACTAATTCTAGAACTTTTCATAACCAAAAAAGTAGTTCCATACTCATTAGCATTCATTGCCAATCCTTATCCATAAACCAAACCCTGACAGCCACTAACCTGTTTATGTTTTTTGTTCCTATAGATTTTCCTACCAATATAAATGGAATCATATCATATGTGAAATTTGTGTGTCTTTGCTAAATATATTAAAATTTCAAAACATAATGCTAATGCTATCTATAAGAAATCATATCATATGTGACAATTGTCTCTGCCCCTCGGCTAGCAGCAGAACATTTCTTATACTTAGCATTATGTTTTAAAAGTTTATTCATGTAGTAACATATATCAATATTTCATTCCTTTTTATGGCTGGTGAATAAACAAAATGTAAAATATCCCCTCTTTTAAGGAATATGAGCAGGTAGGACAAATAAAAAAAAATTAAGGATTGATTGAATAAGTCCCCAGGCATGATATCCCTTCTATTTCAAGACCAACACCCTAAGTTTTCTCAATCTTGCTATTTTCAAATCAAGTCCTCTTGTTTTCACGAAGTTGTGACATAGTAGCTCAAGTCCTTACCTCCACCCCAATTGCTTAGCAATGCCATTAGAAAGATATGGCAGGGTCTTACTTGGGCCTTGTTCTTTGAGTTCTTGGATGGTCTAAACTCCTTGAAATAAGTCACTTTCTCAGCTTAGCTCCAGCCCAGAGATTTGCCTTTGTAAGTTGAGAAAAGGCTACTAAGGCCCCTGCTTGTGGGTCAGTGTACCCACCAAGTCCCAGGTCAGAGACACAAAAGTGGGAACCAGTCCTTCCCTTGCTGCCCTTCGCCCCCATTTTCCACACATTTTTTTCCCCTCTCACCCATCTGTAAAATTGAATCCTCAAGTCCTATTTCTTGGGTTGGGTGTCAAGTGCACTTATTGACCACCAGATGGTGATAGAGAGCTTTCTGAAAGTCTGTTGTCTCTTGGGGCTAAGAGCAGCAATTTTATTAGACTCAATTTTATTCATTCCACAATATATATGAAGCACCAACTATGTCATGATTCTGAAAGAATCTCCCTTTGGTTCAAAGAGTTCACAGAGCAATGTAAAATATGTGAAATTTGAAATCTGCAAATGAGTAGTGTCCACATTCCACCAACTCATTCTTTTTTCCAAAAGGATAAATTGGAGAAATGGACACTTTTACAGTCAGCATTGTGAGAACCCTGAATACACCTGAATAACTTTTCTTTTTTACAACCATATCCCTTCTGTACAAAGCCACATGTTCTCCATATCTTATCATACCTCATTCATTCTACTGTGTTGGTCAGTGGCTCCACAAATGTTCATGCACAAGTGTGGAACATGTGTTTGTTCATGAGTTCAAGATAGACACTTGTGAGGTTCAAATATTTTATTTGCAATATATTCAAGGAAAGGTGCCACAAATTTGTCATATTTTATAATATATACATATGTTAATATTTTTAGTACCTGCTACTTGCCAAGAACTATAAAAAGTATTTATATATACTATGATGAGTTAGAACAGCATCTTCATACTCACAAAGCTTATTTTGTTTCTATCTGTGCTAGGCAAATTTATCAGTATATATTAGAAGTTTAATTGATGTTTGCATAATTATTTGATTTGATGAAAGTAATTATTTTTAAGATGTGACATTGATTTCAATTCTGGCCACATATATATGTATATATATGTACATATGTATATGTATATGTATATGTATATGTATATGTATGTATATATGTATACACTGAGTAGCTAGATTATTATGATCTCTGAATGCATAATAATTTGCCACTCAGTGTATATCCTATATAATAAAAGACTAATATGCAAGCCAGCCAACTGCCCATGTTCCCTCACCTGGCCAGTCTGGCCGGATACTACCCATGCACAAATTCATGCACCAGGCTTCTAAATATACACACACACACACACACACAAACACTGAGTGGCCAGATTATTATTATTATGCACTGAGTGGCCAGATTATTATGATCTCTGAATGCATAATAATCTGGCCACTCACACTCATACGCACACACACATACACACACACACATACACACACACACACACACACACACACACATTTAAGAGGCCCAATGCATGAATTTGTGCATGGGTGGTGTCCAGCCAGCCCGGCCAGGGTGGGGAGACATGGGTGGTTGGCCAGCCTGACTGCAGCTGGTCAAACTCCTGGTCGAAGGGACAATTTGCATATTAGCCTTTTTTTATATAGGATATACACTGAGTGGCCAGATTATGCATTCAGAGATCATAATAATCTGGCCAATCAGTATATATACATATATATTCTAGAGGCCTGGTGCACGAAATTAGTGCTCAGGTGGGGACCCTCACCTGACAGGTGATCAGGGCTGATCAAGCCTATGTCACCCAGTCCTGATCAGCCAGACCCCAGCAGCATGCTAACCTACTGGTCAGAGAATCTGCCTCCTGGTGGTGAGTGCACATCATAGCAACCAGTCAGTTAACCACTCAGTCAGACACTATATATATATATATATAGTAACTCAAAGTGTGGAAAGCTCAGCACACACTTTCCCTCCAGCCCCTGGTCTTGGAGACTTCATGTCCTTCCAAGGCCTCTGCTCACCCTCTTCAGCTGCCACACGAAATAAATTGCATCATGTTTATGGAAACCCTTTTCAGGCTCCATAGGTGTGTCTTTACTTTGCTGCAGTTTCGATTACCCCAACATAAAGAAAGACACTCTCATTATCAGGTAACACCATCGTGGTAAAACCTCTGCTCAGCCTACTGCTATGCTTTTAAATAAGCCATTGGTCGCCCTACATGGTTTTTCTCAGGGGATGGAGCCACAGCCTGTGGACTGAAGGCTCATGGGTTTGATATTGGTCAAGGGCACATTCCTGGGTTATGGGCTCAATCCCCAGTAGAAGGTGGTGGGAGGCAGCATATAGATTCTTTCTCTTCATTGATGTTTCTATCTCTCTCCCTCTGCCTTCCTCTCTGAAATCAATAAAAATACATTCACAAAATTTAAAATAAATAGGCCATGAATCAAACATTGCTGCTCTCCATCCATCTAGTCCCCTCACATCCTCTTTTGTCTTTGTTCCCTACACACACGCGCATACTCTGCTGGGGTCTGTTAAATGGGGTCAGGATTTCTACTTCAACAAAGGGTGATGCTTTGCACAGCCCTCCTTCCCTGCCCATCTCTGTCCCCAGTCCTGTGGGATCTCTCCCTCCCTCCCCTCCATCTGACTTGGTAGGCCCTCCTCTGCCCCCTCCTCCTGCGACCTCCTGTTTGCAGCCTTTCCCTTTCTCCTCTAGGGGTGGAGCTCCCCAAATGCTGTGTGAGATTGGGTGGGGCTGTGTGGGGCAGGGCAGGGCTATACAGAACAGGTGAAGCATTGCAGGCAAGGCTATGCAGGGCCTTGGAGGAGAGCTGAGGTGACAGGTCACAGGGAGCAGGAGGGAAGGATGTGGAGTCTGTCCCATGGGAGAGGCACCGGGCTCCTCTGTTGCCCCCACCCAGCAGCTTTTCTAGGCCCCTGCACAGCTGTCACCCTCTGCCCCTTGCTACCTCCTGATTCCTTTCAAGTTTTGGACATGGTTTCTCCGACTCAGTCCTGCCCCCTCTCTCTGCTGCATCCCTGGGAGCCCAAGGAGACCCCTTGGCCTTGGGCAGGTGCACCTGATCCATCCCCCTGTAATGGTGCTACCCACTTCCTGGAGTAGTTAGTAAAAACAAATAAAAAGAAGCAGCTCTGAAGATTATAAATTGCCCACTGAGAATGCCACAGGCTGTGGAGGGCTGCACAGATCATGTGTAGCAGCCTCCTACACCGCTCAGTTTCTTCCTGGCTCCAGCCCCTGCCCAACTCCGCCCTGGGCTTGGGCCATACCTTGGGAGCTTCCTGAATGCTCTCATCTCACACCTCACTTTCCAGTCCAGCCCACCGGTGCTAGCAGCAAACTAACCTATTGGTTGGAGTGTCTGCCCCCTGTTGGTCAGTGGGCATGATAGTGACTTGTCAAGTGGTTGAACTCCCAGTGGAACTCCTGTCAAGGGGACAATTTGCATATTAGGCTTTTATTATATAAGATGCAAATATTTCTTTAATACCTTCTTACCATTCTTTTAGATATATATATTCCTCACCTGAGGATGTTTTTCCGATTGATTTCTACAAAAAGTGGAATGAAGGGAGGAGTGGGAGAGAGAGAGAGACATCAATTGGTTGCCTCTGCATGCACCCCGACTGGTGCTGGGAAACCTGCAATGGAGATATGTGCCCTTAACCAGGAATCAAACCCACAATCCTTTGGTCTGTAGGCTGATGCTCTAACCACTGAGAAACTAACTAGAGCCTCATTATATTTAATTGTCTGATTGGAAAAATACCTGAATAACACTTTCATTGAGCTTTAAAGATTCAACAAGAGACATGCATTTAATAGATATACATTTAATAAGTCATACTAAGAAGATTACCAAGGACAATTTTAAAAGATTATGATAAAGAGTTACCCAGGAAAATGAATGATCTTTTAATATCAAAGGTAAGGACTTTAGCAATGCTTGGTACTACTCTCTTTAACATACTGACTATCCAATACATCAGCTAGTATTGATTACAACTTTGCTTTAAAATAATGGCTATTTTAATCTTATTTTATGATAGAACTAGAGGTCTGGTGCACAACATTTGTGCACTGGGGTGGTATCCCTCTGCTTGGTCTGTGCCCTCTTGCAGTCCAGGATCCCCCCAAAGGGTCCCTAGCACTCCCACTATCTCCCCTGTGCTTGCCAGTCATGAACCCAGCTTCTGGCTGGGTGGTGCTCCCCCTGTGGGAGTGCACTGACCACCAGGGGAAGCTTCTGCATTGAACATCTGTCCCTTGGTGGTCAGTGCACATCATAGCAACTGGTCATTGCACTGTTTGATCAATTTGCATATTAGGGTTTTATTATATAGAATGGATTTACTTTGATAAAGAACAACTTTAGGTCTACAAAATTCTGCTGAAGTCTGTTCATCTTGCTAAATAATTCAATAGATGTGACTACTTTACCTAGCCTTGGGACAAAAAATGAGAGATTTAAAATTTTTTTCCTAATATTTCACCTTATGCCATAGGCAAACCATCAGATGAGTCAGAATATACACTCAGGAAAAGCTCTGGGCTTTGGGTAAAAATATTTGAGTTCAAGCTTTGCCAATTTTATAAATAAAATGTTTAGCCAAATTAAATGATTTGGGAAAGTGTTTTGTGTAATGACAAACTTAGATCTATGTTCTGTCATTTTCAAAAATTGTTCCAGATTAATTAATTCATTAATTCAGCAAATATTTATTGGATGCTTGCTCTGCACTAGATCCTGTGCTCTATGCTAGGCACACAGTAATGATTTCAACATCTTTTTAAAAATATGTTTTTATTGATTTTAGAGAGATGTAGGGAAAGATAGAAATATTGATGTGAGAGAGAATCACTGATGGACTGCCTCCTGCATGCTCCCTGGGATTCGAGCTGTGACTGCCTAGTTCATCTGTTGACACTCAGCCACTGAGCCACCGTGGCTGGGTTTTTTTTTTTTTTAAAGCTGAATAATATTCAATCATTTGTATGCTGAATTTTATTTATCCATTTATCTATTTTTGAACACTTGAGTTGTTTTCACCTCTCACAATTATAAATGAGGCTTCTGTGGTCATGAGTGTGCAAGTATTTGTTTAAGACCTTTCTTTCAAATATTTTGAATATATGCCTATCAGTGGGATTGCTGAATTAAGTTCTGTTTTTAATTTTTCAAAGAACCACTTTACTATTTTGTGCAGCATTTCTACCATTTACATTCTCTCCAACAGTGCACAAGATTTCCAATTTTTCAATAATCTCTCCAGCACTTGTAACTTCATGCTTTTTTTAAATAGTGGATGTGAGGTATTCATGCTACTTGTGTTTTTTATTTTTCTCAAGTTCCTGGAAATAAATCTGCTTCTATTGCAGAGTTTGTTAGTGGGAAACTCAGAATTGTGGTAAAGACTTCAACTATACATTTACACTTTTCTGCTTTTTAGCAAACTATGCAGAATTGGCCCCATAATTCGCATGCCTCATTAATTCACCAATTTAAAAAAACAACAACACTAGAGGGATAGTATCCCAGGCACTAGCCTTGACATTTCAATCTAGGTTCAAATGTATGCTCATGATCAGAGTAACTAAAATTTCACTGATGTACAAAATGAGAATTTCATGTTCAATTTTAGATACTTTTTAAATGTCTTATAAAGCAATGTACATAAATTTACTCTTTGTTACATTCCCACTGTGCAAAATCCAGTATCTAATATGTATAGAAAGTGTTCAATAAATATTTATAAGTTTAGGTAGAAGAGAGGGAGGAAGAAATAATATGAATAAAAGTTTAGGAGAATGAGAGGGAGGCTGGGTGGAATGGTAGAAGAAATAAAATAAGGGAAAAGGAAGGAAGAAAAGAAGGAAGAAAGAAAGGAAGGAAGAAAGAAAGAGAGGTGAGTTGATCACAATTTTCAGGAATGGAGTCTGGTTAGCATTATTTATTTATTTATTTATTTATTTATTTATTTATTTTTTTAACCAGTTCATGTATCTTCTTTTTATTTATTTTTTAAAATATATTTTATTGATTTTTGCACAGAGAGGAAAGGAGAGAGATAGAGAGTTAAAAACATCGATAAGAGAGAGTCATCGATCAGCTGCCTCCTGCACACTCCCTACTGGGGATATGCCCGCAACCAAGGTACATGCCCTTGACCGGAATCGAACCCGGGGCCCTTCAGTCCCCAAGCCGACACTCTATCCATTGAGCCAAACCGGTCCCGGCGTATTATTTTTTTTCAATTACAGTTTACATTCAATATTTTGTATTAGTTTTAGTTGTACAAATAATAGATAATCATATGCTTTACAAAGTGTTCCCTCTAGTATTTCTAGTGTCCACCTGGTGCTGTCCATACTTATCACAATGTTATTGACTATATTCTCTGCACCATACTTTATATACCTGTGGCTATTTTGTAACTAGCAGTCTGTACTTCTCAACCCTTAACCTTTTTCACCCAGTTTCTCAACTACCCTCCCCTCTGGCAGCCATCCATTGATTTTCTGTATCTGTTTCTGTTTGCTAATTTATAGTATTGTTCTTTAGATTTTAAAAAAATATATTTTATTGTTTTTTTACAGAGAGGAAGGGAGAGGGATAGAGAGTTAGAAACATCAATGAGAGAGAAACATCGATCAGCTGCCTCTTGCACACTTACTACTGGGTATGTACCCACAAGCAAGTTACATGCCCTTGACCGGAATCGAACCTGGGACCCTTGAGTCCACAGGCCAATGCTCTATCCACTGAGCGAAACTGATTAGGGCATGTTCTTTAGATTCTTAAAAAATGCTACACAAGTGGATTTTGAAGCATAGTGAGCTAAAAATATCTGTTATAGCCTGAGAAGATAAGAAGTTCCAAAAGGTAAGGACTGTGAAAATATCAAAATCAATGTAATGGGGAGAAAAAGAGACTCCAGTAAAAGAGAAGAAAACTCAGGAGAAAAGGAGATAAGAGTGAAAATCATGAGATAGTGGTGTCATGGAGCCCAGAGAAGAGGAAAGTAGTAAACAGTCATATAATATATAACACTCTCTAAGGTTATAAGAGTTCAAGTAACATTGGGCTGAAGCATATTCAATCATAATGCAATATGGAAGACATTTTCAACATTCTGAAAGCTATTATTGTGGATGTTTAAGTTGTACATTTGGAGTAAATGGAACTTGAGTAATTTTAGTAAAGCTAAATTTCTCATTGAAGAAGCCAATAGAGAGTGATAGGTTGGAATTATGGGAAATAAAGCAAATAATTAATAAATAGAAGTCCTGGAAGAGAAGGAAGGTGGTGTGACCAGGAAGACAAATAGATATATTAGAGTGAAAAAGAGAAAATGCAATCATGCAAAACTGGGTGTTGCAGCTGCCTAAGTTTATAGTTTAATAAGTGGCATGTGGAGGGAAGTTGAATAAGTTTATACCTAATCACTTTAATTATATCAATGATGCCGCATTCAAAGTTATTGGGTGAGAATATAGGAGTTAGAAATTGGGTGAGGGACATACAGGGAGTTACAAACATTTGGAATATTAGCTTCCGAAGTACTTGAATGGAACCTGAAACAAGTCAAAAGACAAGATCATTGAGGCTTGGCTGAGTTTGGAGACCTTAAATTCCAAATGACATGTTCATTGTTCTTCTTCAGCAGTGTAGAAACTCAGACACAGGAAAAAAAGAAATATGGATATGATACTAATACTGGGGTTTGTTATAGAAAGGGAGATGTACTTTATCCTAGATGAGCATAAAAGGCAGTTGCATGTATTGGTGAATATAGTGCAAAGTGAACAGCTGCAGGCTTCAGAATGAGGAAGGAAGGAAGGAAGGAAGGAAGGAAGGAAGGAAGGAAGGAAGGAAGGAAGGAAGGAAGGAAGGAAGGAAAGCAGTGAGGGAGGAAGAGGCTAACAAAAAAGGCGAAATGGAGGGTGGTTGGGGGACTGAAGATGTCTAAGTTGGTGAATAGCTATGTGTTGGGTGAATAATTGGTGATGACAAGGTCTGTGGCATGAATATGTGTAACTGAAGTGGTATTGATTTGCAGATAAGTCCTACAGTTGATATAAAAAAAATTGGAGAGCTCAGGATGATGGATTGGACAACAGAACTTAGAAAAAGAAAGAAGCCCAGATGTCAAGGTCATTGATTAATGTGGTCTGTAGATAGCATGAAACAAAACTGTAAAAGGTGAAAAGGGATGAAGTGATACTATTACTCTTCTAGGCAGGAAAGTTTTACACAATAGTAAAGCAATAGTAGTTAAAAACAGTCTTGATGAATTAGGAGGTCAGCTGCACTTATAGACTCCTGTTTCATATCTGGTAGAGGAGATTAAACCTTTTTACATAAGCATAAGTTCTGGATATAGAAAGTCTTGGTTCAAAACCTCGCTCAGCTACTATTATTTGTGTATGTAACATCACCTTTCTAATAGTCTATATTTTAATGTTCAGAATTAATAGTGATTATAGTATTTACTTCATATTGCTTTTTGTGAGAATTACATAAATCAGTTCAGATATACAGTTTAACATAGTGTCTGGGTTGTAGCAACTATTTAATCAATGTAATATAATGTTATCTAAACAAATAAATTTAAGATTTCTGAAGATAAGAGATTTCATTTCTGCATTTTTCTACCCCTCTCTCAGCCCCAATATGATCATCCCACTGTCTGTCTCATTACAGTTCAATAGCAATTCCATTCTTCCAATTGCTCAGGCTGAAAACAACCATCTTTGACTCCTGTCTTCTTTAATACTACACATTCAATATTTCATAAAATCCTGTTAGTTCTATCTTTAAAATTAATTCCTAGTCTAATTTCTGCTACTAGTTCAGATGTAGAAAGTCTCATAACATTGTCACTCTTATTATAAAACCAAAACATACCAATTAAAGTATGCAATCAGTTTTAACAAACACATCTGTGAGCTGAAGAGACTAAAGTCTGGAAAGTGAGGAAGACATATTGCTGCTCTCTTCTCTGCAGGAGGAAGAGGAATTCACCATAGACAATATAAGGAGAAACAAGGTGAAAAAACAAGCTTTTAACAGCTGCTTGTGAAATGATAGCCACAGAGAGGCAGGGAAGTCCAGAGAAGTAATCCATATTTAGGGAGTGTGCAATGCTGGATATTTTTCACTTTTCTTTCCAGATTTATTTTGCATCTTTCCCCTTGCTGCTCTTGACACAAACAGGATGAATTCTACTGTCTAAAACAAAGGACTTCCTTACCTTTTGGTTCCCACTTGGCTTTGTCCAATGGGTGACATAGGCAGGACATTGGAAAATGGGGAGAAATTGAAGAGAAAGTATTTACTCCCCTGGCTCCTTCCCTGAGGAACCATTGTTGGCATCAGTTTGCTTACTAAAAGCCATAGCTCCTGTCGAGTTACCTGAATACATAGACCCTCTCTGGATTCCAGTTACCAACCCTTCAGCTCTCTTGGTAATGTCTCTTCCCTCTTGTCAGTAATGGAATACTACACTAAATCTCGTAAGTTTCTCTAAATGTTGCACACACTTTTATTAATGATCACTTCATTAAAGTCTTAAATTTCCCAGCATGACTATATCTGGTTTCCTTAAGAAACCTGGCTGATATAATAAGGCATCCCAGGTCAAGAGTAGTCTTGAGCAGTATATTCACTATGATAAAGTGGAACATAGACCTAGACTGAATGAAAATAAAGTCCAGTGAAACCATAACCTATGGGCCCCCTGGGGGCCATAATTGGAAAAAAACAACCCTAGGTAGTTTGTTTCCCCTGGGTTTTCTTTGCCATCCATGTTGGTGAATCATGCATTTCTATAACTTGAACATATTGTACTAGATGTATGCCACCCAGGGTCTCTGTAGATCATTTGAATATTTTAAAATTTTCTTCCAAAAAATAGTGGCTCGTTTTCTCCTTCACCGTGTATTTATTGGTACATAAATTACATGTAACATTGTGTAAGTTTAAGGTGTAAGAATTGAGGAATATATATATATATATATATATATATATATATATATTTACTACAATACAGTTAATTAACAATTCATTACTTCATAAATACATTTTTGTGAATAAACCTTAATATATACACTCAGTAATTTTCAAGTATACAGTACAATATTGGTAACTATAGTCACATGTTGTACATTACATTTTTACCTTATAACTCAAACTTTATACCTTTTGTCCATATTTAACCATTTCTATTACTCCTCTGGCAATCACTAATCTACTCTCTGTTTCTGTTAGTTCAGTTTTTAAAGTTCACATATAAGTGAAATCATACAGTGCTTGTATTTCTGTCTGACTTATTTCACTTAGCATAAGGCCCTCAAGTTTCATCCATGTTGTTGTAAATGGCAGAATTTCTTTCTTTACTATGGCTAAATACTCCATTTTATGTATTATATTCCACATTTTCTTTATCCATCTTTCTATGGACACTTAGATTGTTTTCAGGTCTTGGCTGTTGAAAATAAGCTGCAATAAACATGGGAGTGCAGGTATCTCTTCAAGACAGTGATTTTATTTCCTTTTGAAAAATATCCAAAAGGGGGTTGCTGGATTATCTACACTCATAAAAGAGAAACATGCAAATTGACCTCACTCCACTATACCTACCCACCAGGTAATCAGGAGAGAATATGCAAATTAACCCAACAAAGATGGTGGTAGCCACGGAGCTGGTGCAAGCAGGCTTGGGTTGTCCCTGGTGATGAAGTAAGCCAAGCTTCCTGCTTGCCCTGCCTGGCCCTGGTCTCAGCTTAAGGCTACAAACTTTCAATTATAAAAGATAAATAAATCACAGATACCTGCTTCCAGCCAGACCTGGCCTTTGCTCAAGAAGGCACTGAAAAAAAGAAAAAGAAAAAAAGGAGGTGCTGGAAGCCTGGATCACTGAGGGACGTGGCCAGCCTGAAAATAGCCCTCAGCTTCTCACCCAAGCTGACCACACTACCATGGGTTGAGGGTCCCTGCTGGGGGGCTTGGCCAACCTGCCAACAGCCATTAATCCTTCACCCAGGTTGGCTAGGCATCCCAGTGGGGACCCCCACCCTGAAGGGGGTGTGGCCAGCTCAAAAACAGCCCTCAGCACCTCACTCAGGCTGACCATACTCCCATGGGTTGAGGGTTTCCACTGGGGGGCTTGACCAGCCTGAAAATAGCCCTCAGCCTCTCACTGAGGCTGCCCTAAACCCCAAGGGAACCCCTGACCTGGGACACCCTTCAGGGTAAACCAGCCAGCCCCCACCCATGCACCAGGGCTCTATCTATACTAATAAAAGGGTAATACGCTAATTAGACTGGGAGACCTTCCAGGAGACCTTCCCAACATTCTTCTGGACAAAGCCATGGTGGCAGGGCTGAAGTAGAAGCAGATAGAGGTCAAGAGGGGAGGGCAGTTGTGGGTGATCAGTCCAGGATGGGGCAGCAGTTGTGAATGATCAGGATGGTGGGGTACAGGGCCATTAGGGGTAAGCAGACCAGCAGGGGACCAGTTGGGGGCGAGCAGGATGTTAGTGGGGGTCAGTTGGAGATGATCAGGATAGTGGGGGGGGGGTTGGAGTGAGCAGGACAGATGGGGGCACTTGGGGGCTAGCAGGGGGCGGCAGTGGGAGTAAGCAAGCAGGCCAGCAGGGGGGCAGTTGGGAGTAAGCAGGCCAGCAGGGGGGCAGTTGGGAGTAAGCAGGCCAGCAGGGGGGCAGTTGGGAATGAACACACTGGCACAGCAGGGGGCAGTTGGAAGTGATCAGGCTGCGGGGGGTGGGGAGGGGAGGACATTTGGGGGTGAGCAGGCTGGTGGGGGGTGCAGTTGGGGGCAAGCAGGCCAGCATGCAGAATGGTTAGGACCAATCAGGCAGGTGAGCGTTTAGGAGTCAAAAGTCCCAGATTGAGAGCGGAATATCTGACTGCCTGGTTAGGCCTGATCCCTGTAAATTGGCAGAGGGTATCCTTCGAGGGGTCCCAGATTGGAGAGGGTGCAAGCTGGGCCGAGGGACACCCCACCCCCAATCCCCGTGCACAAATTCTGTGCATTGGGCCTCTAGTATAATAATAGTTCTGTTTTAAAATTTTCAAAGCATCGCCATACTGTTTTCCATAGTGGTTATTCCAATTTACATTCCCATCAGTGTAAAAGCATTCCCTTTTGTGCATATCCTCACCAGTATTTATCTATTATTTTTAAATATATATATATATTATTGATTTTTTACAGAGAGGAAGGGAGAGGGATAGAGAGTCAGAAATGTCGATGAGAAAGAATCATCGACCAGCTGCCTCCTGCACCCCCTCCCCCACTGGGGATGTGCCTGCAACCAATGTACATGACCCTGACCGGAATCGAACCTGGGACCTTTCAGTCCACAGACCGATGCTCTATCCACTGAGCCAAACCGGTTTTGGCTATCTATTGTCTTTTTTATAATAGCCCTATTCATATGTGTGAGGTGATAATCTTATTGTGAATTTGACCTAAATTTCCATAATTTTTGAACATATTTTCATGTGCCTATTGGTCATCCATATATCTTGTTTAGAAAAATATCTATTCAGGTACTTTGCTCATTTTAAAATTGGATTTTTAAATTGTTATTGAGTGGTATGAACTGAGTGCTGGCTGCAATAAGCCTTGCCATCTTTCTTGGTGTCTATTTAATCCCTAGTTGTTGAGCTCCACAAATTCCCTCAGTGATCCCCATGAGGGAGACTTGAGGGGGCCTCCAGGAATTATCCTTTAATACTGGGTGAACTGGATGTACAACCTAGGCTTTCTTTTCTTAGTGAAGAAACCATAGCCTTGGTGCAGGCTTCTCAGTGCAGCAATGTGCAGACATGGGGGAAGGGTGATGTAGTTAAAGTGAAACCGTTCCTCTTACCCTTCTAATATAGTCTTTCCTGGTCTCTGTGGATGAGAGAGGTGCTACAGTATCACCTTTGGGTTCTGGGAGTTTTACAATAGAGTCTTTTTCTTTTTTAAAGTTTTTCTTTCTTTAAAAAAAAATATTTTATTGATTTTTTACAGAGAGGAAGAGAGAGGGTTAGAGAGCTAGAAACATAGATGAGAGAGAATCATGAGAGAGAATCATCGACCAGCTGCCTCCTGCACACCCCCGACTGGGGATGTGCCCGCAACTAAGGTACATGCCCCTGACCGGAATGGAACCTGGGACCTTTCAATCTACAGGCTGACGCTCTATCCACTGAGCCAAACCGGTTTCGGCTACAATAGAGTCTTTTCTATACATAGTAGCTGGTTGATCTTCTTGTAAGGGTGACCAAAATGATGAACAACCGTATGTTATCATCACCTCAACAGTGGCTCTATCTACAACACTCATAAATTTAATCTGAATGATGTTTACATAAGGCAGAGGCAAGTGCAATACAACAGTGTACAATTATGAAGATTATTTTAGCACAAAATGGTTCAAATTATAAATGGATGAATGGGTCAGTGCATTTCATGCTTGGGTGATGAAGAAAATAGACCATCAATTCTCAAAGCTTGTTTCTCTTTGAGTAGTAGCTATTTGGATAGTGAGCATAAGAAAGTTTGTGATAATACTCTGTCAGTTGGTAGTAGTATGGCAAATTGAGAAACCTCAGGGCGACCTTTGATGGTTGGCTAGGGAGAAGCAGGCCATCTAGGACTTAGCCTACATCACTGTTACTTGAGTCACTTTCACCTGAATCACTCAATGTAGAAAATATATGTGCCACAGGGACATGACCTCAGGCTGCCCAAAATGCATACTTTTTCTGGTTTCCATGGAGACGCTTGCAGTGAGACCAGCTAAGGTCATGTACATGGTTGTGTCTGGGGATTGTATTAGAATTGTGTCTGTGACTAATTCCACTCCTCTTCCAGAAGAAGGCATACATTTACTGTTCTTTTATACTAGAATAGTTGAGGGCATGGAAAAGACCAAAGGGCAGGTCTCTTTTTTTGAAATGGCCTGTCCCCTCTGAATTGAAAGAGAACACTAGTCAGAATACAGACATAAAGCAGGAAGATTGTGAACTGGAAATTAGGGTAAATTTGTTTATAAACTAGAAAACGTAAGCAGTAGAGAAGCCACAGACTGTTAAGAAGCAGTGGGAGCAATAAAGGCTTAGTGAGCAAGGAGGTCAGCTTATTTGTTTATGTTTATATATATACTAGAGGCCTGGTGCATGAAATTCGTGCATGGGGGGGTAGCCTGCACCCTATTCAATCTGGGACCCCTCGAAGGATGTCCTACTACCTGTTTAGGCCCAATCTCACTGGAAGCATGGAATAAACTATCAATCCTCAGAGGGAAGGGAAGGTAAGGTGTAAGTGGGTGTAAGATCAATCAAAGGACTTGCATGCATGCACATGAGTATAACCAATGGGCAGACAGTAGTGGGGGTAGGGCATGTGCTGGGAGGTGGGAGTGGCCAGGTAGAGGTTAATGGGGGAAAAATTAGATATTTATAATACTTTAAACAATAAAGAATAAAAAAATAAAAAAATAAAATACTCCTTTTATAGATGGCCTATGGTGCTTAGGAGTAGCATCTTATAGATCTGTGTAAAAGCAGATACTAATGTGAAACCAAACACTGCCCTATTTGCTAATTCATTAAATCCCAACAAAAATTACTTAAAATGGGTACTATATTCATTGTCTCACCTTAGATATGAGAAAAATGTGAGTTTCCATTAGGTTATGTGATATGATTAATAAGTGACAGAGTTAAATTTCTCTAGATAGTTTTTTTTGATTCTTGATTAAGCATTCTGCCCTTTTGACCACAGCTTCCTCATGCTGTTCTTTGTAAAACAAACAAAAAAAAAATCCAAATAAACTATTGCCTTGGTTATTTTTTTCATGTTTAAGACCTTGCCTTACACCTCAATGATAGGTGCTACTTTTCTGGCTCTGACTTTCAGCTTCCCTCATCGACCATAGTTTATACCCTTCACTGAGATATCTCATTAGAACCAGACAAGTCTCCAAACTCTACAACATAAACATACTGGATCCTCTGGACAGGGACTCTGCTGGATTCACTCCAAACTCATATGGAGTACTTGCTAAGGTAGGGCTTTGGAAGACACCTATCTTGGATAACTTAGGTAAACTTGAAGTTGTTACTGTCTATGCTCCTAAGGTTTCTTAGGATAATGTGGTAGACACCCTCTCCATGGCTCCAAATTAATCAGGAATATCTCAGATATGATATGGAAGCAGTTAAAGTGAACTCATAAATAAGAAATTAGAATAGGATATGATGCTAGAGGAATGTATAAGGGTAAAAGTTGTGGAAAGGAGTGCTTAAGAAGGAATTAAGCAGGTTGTTATATTAATACATGTACACTGTACTGAATGCTGTATGTGTTATTTTTTTCCCTTTCAGGATCAAGGCACTTATCCCAGATTCCAGTACACTTGCATGTTGATAGCTCATATATGAATTCCTCCACAAAAATTGTTTTTAGACAAAGGGAGCTACCTGTTCTAATATTATGACTTCCACTCCAGGAGCCGCCTATATCCATTGACTGGTGAAGTAGAAGTATATAGACTCCTTGCCTCGATGTGTGTCAATTTTTTAAGTCCATCCCAGATCTAGAGTTCCCTATAGTGTTGACTGAGTTCTTCATTGTGATTGCAACACAGTTCAGCTTTTCTCACTCCTCAGTCCTGCTTCCCCTACTCCTTCATAATTGTTGCTAAGAACATTCCCCAATATACATACTACACTTATATTACCTTTTCAGCATCTGTACTCTAGGAAACCCATCTTGTGGTAGTTAGTTCTGGGAATAGTCATGGTAAACAGCACTAAAATGAGATTTTCAGCCGTACGCTTGCTGACCTTCTGACAAAGAACCCATCACTGATGGGAACATTGATAGCCTATATCATGCATTTGTTAAAAATTTTAGTGGTGGTAAACTGGGATGGAATATAAACACAAGGCACATACTAATAGGTACAGCATCTTTAATATTGGAGAGATATGGGGGAAATAGTTCATATAAAGACCAAGAGCCCTGGCTGGTGTGGCTCAGTTGGTTGAGCATAGTCCCATGCTCTGAAAAGTCTGTTCAATTCCTGGTCAGGGCACATACTTGGCATGTGGATTTCACACCCAATGGGGGAGCATGCAAGAGGCAGTTAATCAATATTTTTCTCTCTTTTTCTCTCTCCCTTTCTCTCTCTCTCTAAAATAAATTAAAAACATGTTTTAAAAGATTAAGAAATTGGATGATTATTATTGGGGTTATTTATACTTTTGAGAAAGATGTTGGAAAGCTGAACATGATCAAGCACTAATTAAAGGCTAAGTGTCCAAGCCAGAGATCCTCCTTAGCAGCATATTAAAATATTCATCTAATTCAGCCTGAGGACTGACAAAAACTGAAGAGCAGGCCCAGTACTTAATTATAAAAGTAGCAAAGCAGAGAATGTTGAATTCTCAGTTCTGGCAAGTCTGCTATGCCAAGGTCAGAAACCTTATTCAAGAGTGAAACCCTGAGAAATGAGATGTGGATAAAAAGGTTAATATACACACAAAAATGCTGAATATCAAGATCCCCTGAACATTTTGAGTCTGCAGAAGTGACCAATTCTCCATGTAAAATACTGATGCTTGTAAACAAGCACAGAAAGACAAGCTGTTCCCCCACCCTTAGAATCTATCCTTACCTCCTCTCCTTATCACAAGATTAATAACTGGCATGATGCCTCCATGTATAAGATGCCCCCCACTTTTCCAACCCAAAATTAAGAAATCAATATTTTAAATATTTTGCTGATTTTCCTCATAAGGCCTTGTTCTTTGTTGGCATTTTAAGGAGTTGTTCTTCCTGTTTTATCCATTGTCTGATCATACACTCAGTGGAGAGAGATCCAAATTGTCTCTCTGAAGCTCTATTTCCATGCTCTTTTGCATAGCTGATTACATTCAGTTTGAATTTTGCAGAGTAAGACAATTGCTTATTGGTATTTATCTTTTTATTTTTTGACATCTTTATGGGCTCAGAATGCTCCAGTCCCTGTCACTCTCTACCTCCACTTCCAATTATGACATTAGCTGACATCAGTAACAATAAGGCTTATGATTGGAGGAAGCCTGTTTGATAAGGTATGGGCAGCTATGCACCCCTGTGGCTCCCTCTTCAGCTGACTCTGTATAAGACGCACCTCGATTTTCAGTCTAACAACTTTAGAAAAAAGTAGCATCTTATAGAAGAAAAAAATATGGTAGATTATGTTATTATGAAACTGGGCTCTGGGGTATTAGGATCTTTAAATAATAGAAGCCAAGTGGTGATGTTTAAATGTCAGAAACAAGGTAGATGAAATGATCACAATGAGCAACAAGGCTAGAGTGCAAATCTGACCTCTGTAAATCTATAGATATGGATAATATGTCACAGTATCCATAGAGGGCAAGAAAGATAGTCAGCCATCAAGGGCACTTACTAAATCTATATAATCAAAAGAAACTATGAATAGGTAATCAGGAGGGTACAGAAGTACCTCAATAAATAGTCAAATCTTTTTCCAAGTTTCTGGATTTGAGCCAGTTTATAGACCAGAAGACACTTATGGAAGAGGAGGAGTTTCTAGGAGAAAGGATAATGAAATGGAAGAGGAGGAGTTTCTAGGAGAAAGGATAATGAAACACCACAGAAACTGTTATTATGATTTTTACAATTTTTTCCCCAAAAACCCTACAACTTTTTATTATGGTATCTGTAAACAGAGGTGGAAAACTGAATACCTGGATACTTCAAACACTAGTAGATAAAAGATCTGACTTGGTATTGATTTCAAGATAATTGCGATACCTCCATGTAGCACTTTAAGTTGGGAGCATATTGAGAAATAAGTATTAGAAGAACTCTTGTTCTATGTTTGATTCACAGTGAATCCACTGGCCCCAGACCTACTCAGTGATCATTTTCCCAGTCTCTAAATGTATTATTAGAATGACCATGAGAAAAAATAGGCATAGATAATAGTTGGAAGAACTACCTCATTGGTCTTTTTGTAGGGTAAGAGCTATCACAATGGAGGTTAATTGGAAACCTTTGATCGTTCCCCACCTCAGCTGCAATACTAAAATTTGAATAAAAAATAATATTGTATTCCTGGGGAATGGCAGAGAATAATGTCAACCTTAAAGGCCTAAAAAGTGCAAGGGTAGTTGTTTTCATCATATCTCTATTTTTACTAGTAGGCTCCTACAATAATACATGAAGTATTACTATGGATTACTACAAATTCAACCAAGTAGTAGCCTCAATTGCAGCTTCTGGGGCAAATATTGTATCTTTAGTTCAGCAGATTAACATTACCTGAAGCACATGGTAAATGGTAAATTATGTGTTTAACATTCATTTTGTCCCTATCAGAAATGAGGATCAGAAACAATTTGCATTCACTTAGGATAGTAAACAACATACATTTATAATCCTGCACTGAGCTAGAGCAGCGTTTTTCAACCGCTGTTCCGCGGCACACTAGTGTGCCGCGAGATGTTGCCTGGTGTGCTGTAGGTGCAGACAAGACAAGAATTTTATAATTTTTCACTATTTTGTTTACTTAATATTTCATAATAAAGTAATTATAAAATACTTTCTTTGTGTTTATTTGATTCCCATTCAAGAGAATTACTTTATATATAGTCAATATAGGCACAGAGTTAATTTTTTTAACATTTTCTAATGGTGGTGTGCCTCGTGATTTTTTTCATGAAACAAGTGTGCCTTTGCCCAAAAAAGGTTGAGAAACACTGAGCTAGAGCATCTAGACATTTCACAAAACATTACATTTGTATTGTATATATATGAAAATATGTTGAAATTAGCTGATGAACAAGAAATGAGTAGTATTTTTGAGACTTTGTTAAGATACATGCACTCCAGAAGCAGAAGATTAACAAAGGACAAGATAAGTGGTATTTATTTATTACAATATATTTTTCTTGATTTCAGAGAGGAAGGGAGAGGATCAGAGAGAGAGAAGTATCATGATGAGAGGAAATCATTGATTGGCTGCCTCCTGCATGCCCACCATGGGGATTGAGCCCTCAACCCAGGTATATGCCCGAATGTACCTGATATCCAACCATGTTCTCCTATTTCATAGGAAGATGATCAACCACTGAGCCATGCTGGCTGGGCAAGAAATGGAATTTAGATGTATCTATGAAGTGCAGTTCTTTGCATCACATGAACATACATTACAAAAACATACATCACAAAACATTACAAAAGAGGAAATAAAGTTGACAGAAAAAATTTTCAGTAAGTCAGTCTCTCACTGGCCACCCTAATCTAGCATAATGAGCTCATGAATGGTGAAGCCATTGTGGTAGGGATAGACACTATGCATGGGTCCAACAACATTGGCTTTCACTCACCTAGGCAGATTAAGCCACTTCAAAGGTCTAATCAGTCATTAACATGAGCCACTGCAGATATTCTAATATGGCATCATTTTTTGAGAAAAGCCCACCCAGATACATGCACAAGTTAATAACATTAAATTCCTTTATCTTTGGAAAAGAAAATTTTCACTAGAATTAATGCATTGATGCATATTATGGGTATTGATTTGCATTTCCTCCTTGAAAGGCCTTGGCTAGCACCACTACTCAAGGACTTACAGAGTGTTTCACCCACTAGCATGGAATCCTATATATTAAAAAGCTAACATGCAAATAGAGCGAACAGTGGAACAACATAATGGCAGGACAACTGAACAACTGGTCGATATGATGTGCACTAACCACCAGGGCTTGGGAATAGCGGGCATCAGCCATGGTGGAGAAGGTGAGTGGGGGCGCCAGATCAAGGAAGGGTACCAGTCGCTGTCATCCAGCGAGCCTCTGGTGGTTACTTAAAATTCTTTGCTTCTACGTGCTGCAGTGCTGCCCAGCACTTGCTCTTGCTGCCGGTGCTGGCCCCACTCGCACCCACTGCAGGCGCAGGAGCCACTGCTTTCACCCATTGCTAGTGCTGGCCTGCTCGGCACCACATGTGCTGCTTACACCTGCTGCTGGTGCCCGATGCAGGTCCAGATCGATCTCTTGGCATAGTCAGTGGGTGTGAGCAGTGGCTGCCAGCCCATATAACTCCTGGAATTTTCTCCACCTCTCCCTGCTCCTGAGGGACAATCGGGATAGCAGCCTCTGCTTGCACCCACTGATGGTGACAGCACTCCTCGCACCACTGCTGGTGCTGGCCCCGATTGCTCTGAGCCATCAGCATGTGGGAGCGGCAGCAGCTGGATCAGGGCTATTGGCAGACGGGACCAGGGGCTGCAGTGAGAGGGTTAGGTGGTGGCATGGAGGATGGGCTGAGACCCACTCCTATGCCAACCACAACCTCGTGGCCTACAGTTTCTTTCAAGGTTCACGGATTTGTGCATTGGGCACCTAGTCTTTTATAATATTACACCAGATCAGGAGAATTGCTTCTCCACAAAGGAGATGTAACAATAGGCACATGACTGTGGGATCTACTAGAAATATCACATATTGTGCTACATAGAAACTGATGGGCTCAGAATGATGGAATGGCCAGTTGAACATACATCTGTAAGACGCACTTGTAGATATTTTTTTGCAAGAATGGGGACCCACCTACCAGAACCCTAAATAAATGATCATAATAGGTTTGTCCACAAAAGGTACAGTGTACGGGTCTGAGAACTAGATGTGTGTGTGTGTGTGTGTGTGTGTGTGTGTGTGTGTGTGTGTAATTGTGGCTGCTCATATCATTACTCCCAAGGAAACACTTATAAACTGTTAAACTGGCAGGGGAAATTTATTCTGTCATGAAGAAAAGGTGGAGCTGTTGTTATACAATAGGAGGGAGCAGGGAAGAATATATTTGACAGATAATTCATTGGGGTATTTCTTGGTATTCTTTTGTCTAATTAAAAATCTACTTTATTGAGATATAATTTATATACACCAAATGTGCCTATTTTAAACATACAGGTTTATGTTTTTTTTAAAAATAAATATATGCAACTGTGTAATGACCACAATAAAAATATAGAAGCAATAATTTCTGGTTGTAAAAAACAGCAGTGATTGTGGCTGAGTGAGATAGAAGGCTTCCTGCACATGTGCTTACTCACTAATGGACTTACTCTGAGCTCCAGTGCTGGGGCAGCAGCTTGAAAAGTTTCATACATGGAGGAACTGAACTGTCTGGCTTTAGGGCAGGATTTGGAAGGGCAGCTTTCTCCCAGACAAAAGTGCTGGCAGAAGCCATTGTTCCTTTGCCGAGTCCTCCCTCCTCCTAACTGCAAGCAATACAGGCATCATTTCTGAGTATTCATTAACCTAATTCACACCATTCGTCTTGCCCTAGTGATTCCCTGAGCACCAAAATTACAGACCCACCCAATCCACTTCCAGTGGCCTAGGGCCACACGGTATGAGCTACACAGTGATCTGTAGATGCTTTCCACTTGTGTTTAGCTTGGAGGTGCCTGGGCGAGGTTAAGCTGTGAATCAAGGTTGGCTACCTCTGATGCCTACATTGGGGCTGCATAGCAAGTTGAAGGAGCACACCAAGGCAAAACGTTGCTTGGTTGGGATTTTTAAACCTTTAAAAGATTTTTAGGAAGCTCATCACCATGACCCAAGGTAGTCCATTTGTATGAAAAAGGCCACTGGAAGTGGATTGGGTGGGTCTGCAATTTTGGTGTTCAGGGTCTCAGGTATTCTAGTTGCAGTTCTGCAATCCAAGCCTTAATGATCTTTGGTAAAGTGTTTTGTGTCGTATTTACTTCTTTCTCTTATCAGCACTCAATTCTTGCAATTTGAGTTCCAAGGCCCCCACTAAAAGGAATGACCAAGGCACCTGGGTCATACCTGTTCACACACTCTTTAATTTTTATCAACCATTTGTTTTTCTTTTTAATGTAGTACTTTTCATAAAGATTAACCAAATATATAATTTCTTTTGAAGTCAGAAACAAGTGGTGTGTTTTTTTTTCTGCACTTTAATCTTTTTTTTTCATTCTAATTAGGATAGGGGGAACAGGTTCCTTTTTATCTATAACCCAGGATTTAACCTTACACATTATGTCATTTTCAGGTTATAGTTTTTAATCTCACCTTTTTACAACTAATTTTCTAGTTTATTTATAATGGGCCAAATCATTTAGTAATCTTTAAGCTGAAACCCTTCATGTATTATTCTATATCTTGAATAGGACCTATACTTCCTTCAACATGCATGATAGCCTCATTTTCAAAAGCATGTGTTAGATTAACGATTCCATCACAGGCACTAATATGAGATAAAAAGGCATTTCCCAGACCTTGTCCATTGTGAGCTCCTTTTATAAGACCAGGAATATCAACTACATTCGGGAAGGCAGAATTATTGCATGCTGATTTGTGATAGTGGCAAAGGAAATCAAACCTTTCATCTGGCTTAGGTATTCTGTTCTCATTGGGATTAATAGTGCAGGAGGAGACATTTTCTGCTGATGATTGACTGTTAGTGAATATATTGACAAATGTAGAATTCCAAATGTTTGTCAATACAAAAATACCAATTTCCAACGATTGGGGTGGTTTAATTCCAGCCTTGGGGCACAGTTTGGTTCTTCCTGCATGCACTCAAACCCAGTAAAGATAGCCACAGATGTGGATTGCTTGTAGCTCCATGTAGGTTGTTCAGGGTCAGTCACAGGCAGCATCTTGCATTGACCTGCACCAGAGTCCTTCCCAGGAGGCCCCAGGACCAACACACTGAGTGGCCTGCTTCAGACAACTTTAGTGCAAGATCCAATAAGCTTTATAATCAGCAAATCTAAAGGATGTCTCAGGAGACACCTACCTTGTTGAGATGAATTCAGCATCATGTTGTTGGCACCTGCTTAGCAACTTGCACATCATAGTTGGGGTTGAGTGTCACAGTTAATGAGTCTGAGGAGAGAAAACCAAGATGGTGGCATAGGTAAACACCTGAACTTGCTGCCATGAACAACCACATTAAAACTACAACTAAAAGACAATATCATCCAGAACCATGAGAAGGCTGGCTGAGTAGAAATTCTACAACTAGAAGGAAAGAGAAAAGCACATTAAGTCCCATAGGAGGTGCAGAAGTGAAGTGTGGAGGTATGGAGACACACTCGAAAGGGGCTGGCAGCTGGGTATGCTGTTGTATTTTTAAATTGGGAGGGAGACACAAGCTCTCAACTACTCTGAACTCCAGTTCTGGGTGAGACTCTAAGGACCCAGGCTCATATGGAGAGAAACTGGGTGGGCTATACCCTGGCTTGCTGGGGCCTGAGCTGAGGCAACCGGTGGTGCGGGCAACTGCGGGGCAAGTCTGAGGCTGGGGTGCTGGGAGACATTGGGTTTTTCTTATCTATTCAGCTACCCTCTGTCTTGGAATTGGAGCATTTAAACTATTTACATTTAAACTTATTAAAGATAAGTTCGTATTTATTGCCATTTTATTCTTTTATCTATGTTCTTCTGTTTTATTCTATCTTCTTATTCTTAAAGAAGACTTTCCCTTTAAAATTTCTTGCAATGTTGGTTTGGTGGTAATGTCACCTTTAGCTTTGTGTTTTTTCCTGTTCTTCTTGTTCTTCTTCTTGTTCTTCTTCTTGTTCCTCTTCTTCTTGTTCATCTTCCTCTTCTTGTTCCTCTTGTTGTTGTTCTTCTTCTTCTTTTGTCTGGAAAGCTCGTTATTTCTCTTTCAATTTTAAACAATAGCCTTGCTGAGTAAAGTAGTCTTGATTATATGGTAGGTATTTGCTTTTCATCACTGAATAGTTCATGCAAATCTAGGATTTGGCCTAAACAGGCAGTCAGACATTCCTCTCAGGACTGCTGCCTCCCAACTGCTCACTGCCTGCCAGCCTGATCATCCCATAACCACTCCCCTGCCAGCTTGGTTGATGCCTAACTGCTTTCCTGCCAGCCTGATTGCCCCTAATTGCCCTCCACTGCAGGTCTGGTTACCCCTAACTGCCCTCCCCTGCAGGCTATCTTGTGGTGGCCATCTGGTATCCACATAGGGGCAACTATCTTTTGTGTTGGAGTGATGCTCAATTTGCATATTACTATTTTATTAGATAGGATGTCTTCTGAACTTAAATGTTTCTATTGAGAAATCAGCTAACATTCTTTTTAAAAATATATTTTATTGATTTTTTTTTTTTTTACAAAGAGAAAGGGAAAGAGATAGAGAGCTAGAAACGTTGATGAGAGAGAAACATCAACCAGCTGCCTCTTGTGCACTCCCTATCGGGGATGTGCCTGCAACCAATGTACATGCCCTTGACTGGAATCGAACCCGGGACCCTTCAGTCCCCAGACCAATGCTCTACCACTGAGCCAAACCGATTTTGGCTCAGCTAACATTCTTATGGGAGATTTCTTACAGGTATCTAACTGTCTTTCTCTTGTGGCTTTTAAGATTCTTTATTGTTAACTGTTGCCACTTTAGTTATGATGTGTATTGGTATGGGCCTCTTTGGGTTCATCTTGCTTAAGATTCTCTGAACTGCCTGGACTTGTGTGTCTTTTCCCTTCACAAGATTAGGAAATTTTTTAACTCACTATCTTTTTTTCCTGGTACCCCTAAGATGCAAATGTTTTTGCTCTTCATGCAGTCCCAAAGGTCCCTTGAACTACATTTTTAAAAATTCATTTTGCTGCTTTGCTTGGTGTTTTTTTCTTTGTCTTCCAAATTGCTTTTTCAATTCTCTATTCCATGTAACCTATTTTTTACTCTTTCCAGTGTATTTTTCTTTTCAGATATTATATATATCATTTCTGACTGGTCCTTTTCTATGTTTTATATGACCATTTTCATGCTCTTGAGCATTCTTATAAGTTTTACTTTGACCTCTATATCTGATAAATTGCATACATCCATTTATAATTTTTCCTAGAGATTTCTATTGTTCTTTCATTTTGGGCCTGCTTCTTTGTCTCCACATTTAGCTGCAGAACTCTCCATTTTATATAAAACTAGTGCAGGAGCTTAATGTAATTCTGTCACAAGTTGTTATCTATATGTTATCAAAAGGACTTGGCCTTAGGCTTAGAGGAATAACTTAAGTGCTTGATGTAACCATGGGACCATATGAATTATCATGTTTGCATGCAATTTTTACTTTATTAAGGAAAGTGCCTTCTTCTAAGTGACACACTTGTCTGGAATCCTAGTAAAGAAGTGGCAGATGGTATAAGGCCATAGAGGGAATAACTAGAACTAAAGGCAAAAATTTAAAATAAGATAAAGAACATGGTTTCTTAGGATGTAGTGAGGCATTTGTATCTCCATCTATAAAGGCAATACATACGAGAGTGAGTATGAGCAGTAACACACTGATAATACTGATTTTTTTTACATGTTATCTCATGAGCATATCAATTCAATTATTTCTATCCCTTCCAACATGGATTATCCAAAAGAGTATACATTTAAACTAGGATGACCTTGGAACATGGTTATCAGTGTAAAGGCCAGAGAGTATCACACAGAAATTCATGTCATGAAATACCCTTCCCATTGCCCTTTGCAGGTAAGGATGGAAGGTGGACCATCCACTCTCACCCTAGGACCCTGGCTATTTTACTAAGAAGTTTAAAGTGGTGGAGGTAGTACCTGTGGATAAAGTGTTTAACCTTGCTTTGGTACATATTCAGAGGCAAGTATGTGGCCCATGGCATGGGTTTCTCTGTTCCTCTCATTCTACACATCTGCATTGATACTCTGAGGCTTATTATTTATTAAAAAATAGTAGGACTGCCAAAACTGGTTTGGCTCAGTGGATAGAGTGTCAGCCTGTGGACTGAAGGGTCCCGGGTTCGATTCCGGTCAAGGGCATGTACCTTGGTTGCGGGCATATCCCCAATAAGGGGTATGCAAGAGGCAGCTGATCGATGACTCTCTCTCTCATCGATGTTTCTAACTCTCTATCTCTCTCCCTTCCTCTCTGTAAAAAAATAAATAAGATATATTAAAAAAATAGTAGGGCTGATTATTCCATCTTATGGTTTTCCTGAGACTTACTGAGAATCTAAAGTGCAGTGCCTATTCATTCTATCCAACAAATAACACTAAAGACGATGTCCTAATTAGTGGAACTTGCCTAACTCTCTTCATGTTCTATCAGGATCTGAAGTACCTACAACCCTTCTTAATTAACGGTTGCATGTTGCTCCTGAACTTCCCCAGAAGTGAGAGTGATGCTGTTTAAAAGAAAAGGTTCTTAACTCTTTTCTTTGCCCTGGAACGCACCACGCTGAACACTGGAGGGCACCCTTGTGCTGCTGTAAGTTACGAGCTGAAGGTATCAGAAGTGTGGGATGCAGAGAATTTTATCAGTCATCTGAGAGATTTATCAGATGGTGCCACTAGGACCTGGGTTGGGTTAGAGGTCATGAGGAAAACGATTAAATACTGATTAGGAATTCACTCAATGGTGGCCTAACTTTTTAGGCAGAGCACACTGGACCATGGGCAAGAGAAGAGACTTAAAAGGAGCCAACCGAAAGGGACATATACTTTCAACTATCATTAGTATGCAGATTCCCAAGCCTATATTTCCAGGTCTTTTATCTGTGATTCATATGTATAGATAGATATTCAACAAGTTACTGAATATATAGCCACTTGAATACCTGTCAGACACTTTAAATTAATTGTTACCAAAATGGAACTAGTATTTTCCTTACTCTCTTTGCCACCCACTGTCCCCAAACTCTCATCTGATTCCAAAACCTCATCTATCATATCCTTCTCTGCCTCATAGACTTGCTCATTTACCAGTGTTGCCATCTCAGTAAACACATGTTATTTATTTTTAGCTATTTACCCAGCATTGTTTTTAAAAGTACAAGGGACATGTCAATAAAAAAACAACACAAAAACAAACAAACAAATAAAAACAACAACTACTAAATAGGTTCATCTAACTGCCTTTTAATATTCTATGCTGGAGACACTTTGACCAATCACTAGAAATTGAAAGTGATAATGATATAAGACTGAAGATGGAACTCCCTCATCTCTGACTTTCTGAACAAACTCTGGGGGACCAAGTTATTCTCCAATTTGGATTTTAAAGTGGACACACAGTGAATTCCTGTACTCAAAAGGCTAAAGATGAAACAAATATTATAATTTCAATTACAGTGTCACATCCTTTGTTTTGTTGAAGGTTCCAGTTATATTTTAGTATTTCTTAAATAATATTATATATGACCTCCTAAAATTTGAACAAAAGTTATGTTTGAATGATATACTCACTCAAACCTCCATGTATAGCCTTACACAACCTTCTATTCCAGTTGGTTCCATCTAGTTTACATTAGAGCAACCAATTTTATTCTAACTTTACAAGTAAGTTTTATAGTATTCAGGTAATTGGATTCCTGGGGTCCAGCTACTCAAGCCAATGGATTAGGAAGATGCTGGCAAATGTTTGATGATTCTAGAGTAAAAATGCTATGCAATTTCAACATTATTCTGTCCAGAGTGATTATAAAATCATACCCAGTAGAAACTAAATGCTTTAGTTCCAAAAGGGCACTGCCTTGTTTTTGCTTGTTACTTGCTATTTACGCACATGCATGCAAAAACACAAATATACAAATAATCATATGGATAGCAAAAAAGCCACATAAGGTCCCATTTTATAGTGAAATACAACCATAAGGTTGTTTTGTTTACTAGTGTGCATAAATGCTTAAAATTCATCACTATGCACAGTTTCTTTGCATTGTATACTATCAGGACATAAAATAAAATAACCTGTGCTGGAAGAATGTTAGGCAGTGATAGTCTAACCCTAATGTGACTCAAGGACAAAGGAACATTGGGGGTGCAGGAAAGTAGGACAACCCTTTTTATAACTAGAGTGGAGACACTCATTGCCATAGTTTATCTGTCCTTGCCCCTGAGAGTAGCCTTTGGATTATTTTTCGGTCATTGGTTACAGAATGTATTAAAATTACTAAAAGCAATTATTTTTATTGTATATTTCATATGCTGTTCTTCAAATAGTAAGATAACTGGGTGCTGCTGTCATAAATATCCTTGAAATCTACAGGCTAATAGAATGTCTGCTGGCTTTTATTGAAACGTGTGTTCCTGTTTTGCTATTTAAAACTCCTTGCTCCTTCTATCATAGCCAAGTACACTCTGAACACTTTTTAAAGGTCTCCATTATGTGAAAAATTTTCTCTGCAAGAACAGGTTTGTAGATATTTCAGGAAGAGATGAGGTTAGGATCAGTACTTGATAGACCACTTTTCTTCCCTCTCCTCACAACCCTATTTTGCCTCAAATCGTGGAAATTGCAAGTTGTTCCACAGTACAATGGGGAAAATAAGAGCATGGAGAATGCCATTGAACCAAGTTTTAGCTTGGGCAAGAGGATAATCTATAATATTTGACTGATTAAGAACAAGAGCACTTAATAATGTCTTATCAGAGGTCACATTAATTTAGTGCCTTAGATCTGAGGCTGAAGGGAAATTTTGGAAAATCCTTGACATTTTGATCTTCTTTAATGCATTAACTGTTTTGTACCTCTAAAAAGGTTATCATTTAAAGTTGAGCCTTGTTCTGGAAAGATAATTCTTTTGAACAACAATCTAGTAGATTCTTAAGGAAAGAACCCTAAACGTTTTATTCCTATTAAAGGAAACATATTGGACTTGTTTAGAAGAAAACAGTAAACTATTTTTATTACAATCTGAGGACAGCCACCATGTGGAAGAATTTCTGTCATTCACAGGGTGTAACTAAAGGTACAACCACGTACCAAAGGTTATTTGAAGGACACTCTCTGTTGGAAGCCACCCAATTGGCAGATATCATTTCAGGGACAGCTGCTCATGATGCAGTTATAGGGTCTTGCCTGTTGGGAATTTTTTTTTTTTTTGATGAGCCCCTCAAGTGATGGGATTTGAGGGGATTCTTTCATTTGGAACTTTTTCAGGTAGTTGTGTGAGGCATGATTAAGAAAATATGAATATAACATATTCACAGATGACATCCTATCTAATAAAAGAGTAATATGCAAATTGAGCATCACTCCAACACACATGATGGCTGCCCGCATGTGGATACCATGTGGCCACCACAAGACAGACAACAGGGTAGGGCATTTGGAAGGGACCAGGCCTGCAGTTGTGGGTGATCAGGCCAGCAGGGGAGGGCAGTTGGGAGGGACCAGGCCTGTAAGGGAGGGAAATTGGGGGAGACCAAGCCTGAAGGGGAGGAAGTTAGGGGGACCAGGCCTGCAGGGGAGGGCAGTTAGGGGCAATCATGTTGGCAGGGGAGCAGTTAGGCATCAATCAAACTGGCAGGCGAGTGGTTAGGGGGTGATAAGGCTGGCAGGCAGAAGCAGTTAGGGGCAATCAGGAAGGCAGGCAGGTGAGTAATTGGGAGGCAGCAGTCAGTAATCAGTAGCTATATTCTTCAATAATCAGAAAAGGTCTATTAAAAAAAGGAGTTAGAGATTTAGGAACTAATGTGTGTGGATGTTGGGTTTATGTGATGGAATGAATAAAAATAGATATTAGGTGAGGATAGAGAAAGGACTAAAGAAAAACAGTAAAAGTGGAATGGCAGCAAAATCCAGTGTGGTAAATTAGTGGATATTGAAGAAAAAAGACAATGTAAGGTTGCTACATAAAACATCTTCAGAGCAGGAAAGAAAGAGACAAACATTCAAGAAATCAATACTACAGGATTCCTGAAGATGGAGTTCAAGACATAGAAGTAAGAGGAATAAAGAAATGGATAATAGAGATTTAGATTGATCAAAGAGGAATAAGAAATTTTTGCTCTTTCTCTCCTTTCAACTTTAACTCTTTCCTGTATCTAAACCTGTACTTATTTTCTGCCTTTGAGAAAGAAACTTCCACCAGCTTTTCTGCCAGAACTAAGTACTGCATGTGCATAGTTAGCTGATTTTCACCTCTTCTTCATTTTCCAATGATATTATTGTAGCTTTAGTACCTGTTCTCTCTTTCCATGCTACCAATGCTACCAATTTTACCCTATTCTTTACATCCTAATCTCTCTCTCTCTCTCTCTCTCTCTCTCTCTCTCTCTCTCTCTCTCTCTCTCTCATTAATTCTGCTTTGTACCAAATACCAAACACCTTTCCTTATGCCTACAACCACATAGAGCTTTTTCCAATTCTAAGAATATTTTCCCCATAACCCTGATAAATTAATGAGCTATCCATTTCTTATCCCTCCTTTATCACCAAACATCACTGAACAGTAGTCTACAATTGATGTCTCTACTTTCTGTCTATCATCTAGCTTCTGCACCTGCTAGTGCACTAAAACATCTTAAATATGACATTTGGCATTGGCAATTACCCACTTCTAAATTCTTTTTGGTTTGGCTTTAATAATATTTTAGTTTCTGCATTGTTCTTCTAACTCCTATGCAATACATTTTCTTCTTCTTTCTCTTCTTATCCAGTAAGTGTAGGTATTCTCCATGCATAATCCTGTTTTTTAATTGTTATTTTTTCTTTGAGCATTTCACTTATCCATATAATTTTAGGTATATTTTCTATGTGGTACACTTTCCATCTTTATATCTATTTCTAGTCTCCCAGACCTGCATATATCTATGATTTTGATAAACAACTTGATTTGGATTGCTTTCAAGCAACTTATGCTCAATTATATACAAAGTTGAACCCAAAACCAAAACCATCAGGTCTACTTCTTTCCTTTTTTTTTTTTTTTTTTTTTTTTTTTTTTTTGCTTAAGAGTATTGCTATCTTCCTAGTCACTAAAATAAAACATTTTAGATTTATTTTTCATTCATATTCATGTACTCTTTTGGTAACTTGAGAGTCTATTTTACTCCTATTTTTATAATTTTAATAGCTTACTCTTTACTATATAATAATATCTAAACTTCTTATGTCAACAATATGCTCTATAACATACCTCCAACTTACTTTTCCTGATTTATGACACTTGAATCCCATCTCTCAGCCAAAAGGAACTTGTCATTCTGAAAATATACCTAAAATATATACTTGTGTATATGGTTTTCTTACCATTTGGAATATGACCGTATCCCACACCATACTTTGCTTATTAAAATTTTATCTATGCTCCTAAGCATACCTCACATTCTTCTTAAAGAAATAATCCACATTTCTTATTGTACAAAAATAATGTATCTGCTTTCTTTCTATCTATAACATACTGTTGTTTACTTGTAGTATTTGTCCATTGTTTGAGATTTTTGCTGTTGAAAAGGAGGAAGAGACTACAACAGAAAGGAGAATTTTTGGTAAAATATCATTATGTAAATCTTCCTTTGAAAAAGGAGATCTTAATTGAATGACATGGTCAAGGATGTAAATTAAGGAGGAGAACAGCTTGGGTTTGTAAATTAAAGATGTGGTGCCTTTTCTTCATTGTTCATAAAATAGAGTGGTTTTGGAATAGAGGGATATTGCAATTACATCTCAGAAAAAGGAAGAGGGCCAGAGAAAATTGGAAATTGACCAGTGAAGCTGAATACTTAGAAAATTATGTGCAAAACTATAGATTTGAAAGATTACTTGGGAGCATATACTAACACTTTGCATTATGCTTACATAAAAGGAAAGTGATCCAGTAGGGTTGACAGAATTTATATGCAAGAAAGAGTAGATGTCTGACACATAAAATGGAAGAAAAAACTTTTTTTATTCATGTAATGGTAATAGCTGAAATTAATTTCTTAAAAGCTTGGAAATTTGTCAGATGTAAATGGAGGATGAGCAAATTCATATAAAAGAAGGAATTGAAAAAAATGAGGAATGGTCAAGGGGAGAGAAGCCCAATTTTCATTTCAAGCTGTCAGAGAGGATTGGTACAGATAAAAAATAATTTGAAGAAAGCTCTCAAGGAAAGAAATGGAGCCAAATTCTTTGAAGGGAAAAGCATATTTTTTACTTTATAAAAAAAACTTATAGAGAACACAGAAAAAGAATAAAGAGCCATACCTACTTTCCTCAGTGGTTAGAGCATCAGTCTGTGCATGGAAGGGTCAAGGGTTAGATTCCTGGTCAAAGACATGTACCTGCCTTGCAGGTTCCATCCTCGGCTCAAGTCAGGGTACATGGGGAAGGCAACCAATCCTTATCTCTCCCTCTGTCTCTCTCCTTCCATCCTTCCCTTCCACACTCTCTAAAAATTAATGAAAACAATATCCTTGGGTGAGGATTAAGAAAAAAAATAAAAAAATTAAAAGATAAATAGGGAAAATCAAAGAGCAAATGATAAATGTCTGTAATTTACTGATAGAGTCTGGGTAAAATAGGAAAGAAGCAAAGGCAAACAAGGCTATTGACATTTTCTCATGTGCAGGAAGAGAAGATTACCACGTGTGTGAAATATTATACAATAGATTAAGGTGATTTTAAGCCAGTTTTGAAAATACCTTGTGAAGCTTTAATGCAGGAAAGGGTATAGGCTAATACAAGGATTTGCTAAAACAAGCAGAAAATGAAAGCACGACTCAACACAGATCTCACAGCTCAAGTGTAATTGAGCATCACAAACAAGATACTGATGAGAAAAACTGAATCTGTTGCAGCACAATGGAAAATCTACAAGCTATAGGGTCAGAAATTAGTTTTACTTTTACAACTTACCAATTATACAACCCTAGACAAATCTTTTCAGCTTCCAGATCCTTGAATTGCTCAACTGTAAAGTGAATTAACATTGTTGTGAAGCTCAAACAAGACAATATTTGTGAAAATACTTTAAAAATTTTTAGATATTATTCTAGGCCTTATTTGCATGATCTGAGAAAACATTTATTTATGAGTTTCTTCCCCCACCCCAATTTATTAAAGTTAAGGTGTATAGCAAAGTGATTTCATATATTTGTATATATTGTAAAATGATTATATCTGTGGGCTTGTTTCTATGATATGTGGGATAAAAAGGAAATAATCAATATGCTAAAACAAAAAAGGGTAATGATATTTTATTTAAAAAACTTTAGAAACTGTAAGTTACTGACATTATTAAAAATATTTTTAGAAATATGTTATTAAAGCTCTCAGTGGCACTATTCATGATGCATAAGTTGCAACAGTATGTCCAAAGAAGTGGCAGGTGATCAATGAACTCAGAGATCATGCAATAAACCAGAGGATATTTATAAATCTTTAAATAAACACATTTTGTTTGAACAAAATGCAATTTTATATGCCACTCTAAGCTATTCTGAGTCATAGCAGGGACTGAAAAATATGAATAAAACACAACTATGTGACTTTTAACTCTACTTTCTCCATTTCTCTCTGTGCTCACTGAATGTTAGGAAAGAAATGCATGATTTTGAGAATGAGATCACTTGACCTCTGAGGCCCCTTATTATATTTGTGTTAAGACCCTGCTTCTGAGAAAATACATATTGAATGTGAATAAAATTACATATAAAAATGAAAAAGGAAAGGGTATTCTGATGACTCAACTTTCCCCCAAATCTCGATTGATAAAGCCTTAGTTCAGGTTTGTATCAAGTCTCAGATTATTGTTAGTAGCCCACTAATTTGCCCTATGTACAATATTATACTTCTTCAGTAAATTTTCTTGTGTTTAAAAGTGAGCTTTTAAAATCTCAATTTTAAATATGTTAGTGATCTGCTCAAAAATCTTCAATTATTACCTACCACGTATACCGGGGTTCAGTAACTTTTTTTTTTCTGTTAAGGGCCAGATTGAAAATATTTTAGGTTTTGCAGGCCACACATAGTCTTTGTCAAATAGTCTTCTTAGATTTTTTCTACATCCATTAAAAATTTAAAAACCATTCTTAGCTCACGGGCTGTACAAATCAAGGGCTGGATTTCACTCTTGAGGCCATAGTTTGTTGACCTATAGAATACATAGAGTGCAAGCTCCTTAGTATAGCATGACATTCTCTTCATACTCTGGCCTACTGATTTCTTTTCAAGTCTTACATATTGTCAAAATATTTCCATACCCTCTGCTGTGGGAACTGAATTGTTGGATGTATCTGGAAGTACACCAAGTTGGGTTTTGTACCTGTGCACTTATTCACATTGTACTTCTCTTTCAAGACTCTACTAAAGCTGTAATATCTTCTATTGAATATTTCCTGACTTCCCAGTTAGAAGTAATCTGTGTAATTTACACAAATATGTATCATAGTATTTGTAGTACTTTATTGTGCTTATTTACTTCCCAACTCAAATGTGAGGCTTTTGGAGGCAGAAAATGACTTCAATTTGTATTCCTAATATATAGTAACTATTTAGTAAATGTTTGTTGACTGAATGAGCCCAGGCATTGTGTTAACAGGTCACCTAACATTGGAAACATAATAAAAAGAAATGAAGAGAGGATCAGCTGTCCTCTGAATTGTGTGTAAACCATACATAGTAGCAAGTTATTACTTTTGTAGTCTCTAGAGAAGCTCTGAAGTCCCATTCTTTAAAAAAATATTTTTATTGATATCAGAGAGGAAGGGAGAGGGAGAGAGAGATATAGAAACATCAATGATGAGAGAGTATCATTGATTGAGCCGGCAACCCGAGCATGTGCCCTTGACTGAATTGAACCCGGGACCTTCCAGTCTGCAGTCCAACACTCTATCCCCTGAGCCAAACCAGCTGGAGCCAAAGTCCCATTCTTATATCTTGCACATATTTCCTTATATAACCATCAAGGCAGGAGGGTGGATGCACAGATCCTCATTGTACATTTTTTAAAACAGTAATGAGATCTAAAGGTACCTGTGTTTTTAGAATACAAATGGGACTCAAAACTTATCTGCAAATAAACACACTTTAAAGAAATTCCCCTAGGGCCTTTAAGATTACTAGTGATAGAATGATGACCTAAATAGGTGTTAGTGAGCTGCCCTTGGAATGTAGCTGCCCTGTCCCAGTGGGGAAAATGTGCTCTGAGTTCCAACCTGATGACTTATGAATTAACTTTTGGACATAACTCATTCCTAAATTTGGGGCTGTCTCTACTTAAAATATACCATGCATAGGTCAGAGGAACTGGAATAGGAGTCAACCAGATTAAAAGTAAAGTCATAAAAGTGAGAGCCAAAGGAGAAATATGATATTACAGTATTTCTAAAATTAGAGTTTGAGCTGGTGAAGCTTCTTATTGTATACTCTGGAGAGGATGATGCATGAAGAGAATTGATGAAAGAAATGAAAGAATGGAAGTGTTTAGAAGCTTTTAAAGAAAATCTCAACATATCTGAACTATGTGCCACGGCCTGCTCTAAGAACTTTATGTAGATTATCAATTTAATCTTGCCAACAGCACAATAAGAAAGGTACTATTATCTTTATTTTATGGATGGGAAACTTGACACACAGAGCAGTTTAGTAATTTGCCAAAGATTCCATAGCTAATAAATAGTGGATTTAAATCCAAGCTTACAATCAAAATAATTTCTACATTGCTCACAATCAAAATAACTTCCATTATATACATGGAACTACCAACAAAGTACAATGTGTAGTTGATGAAGTCTTTCACCTGGCCCTGAACTCCATTTACTTATGGAATAAAAGACTTATTGGAAAAAAGCAAGGATAGAAAATGTTGTGACCATAGTGAAGTCTGTAGAAAGAAATAAAATTTTCGAAGACATGACTATCTTCTAAATATACTATGGCATAACAGAAGAATTATGGAGTCAAAGTTAACATGAGAAAAAGAATCAACAATAAACTGTGATATAATGTCTACAATAAATGTTACCATAGAAAGTGAATATGCATTTTATTAAATTGGAAATAAGGAAAAAATAATAATCTTATCCATGGAGACTCTAGGTAGAGCAGAAATGCAAAAGCTCATGAATGTGTATGAGAAGGAGTAGAAATGGCCAGAGGGTTTGTAAAGCACATCCTGGAAGAGAAAGCAGAGAAATAGGAGAAGGCAGAAGAAGAAAATTTTAGTTTAGACATTTTTAAAAGAAATAGATATGATGGAAATTTAATACTTGTAGAAACAATGTTAAAAAGATTTATTAATATGTATAATACTCAAACTACTTTAAAATAAGAATTGCAAGTGTAAACTAGAATAACATTTAAAAACACTCATTAAAGGAGCAAGTGCTTTATTTAAAAAGGTACTTTTGCAATGAGATGTTATTACTTAAATATGGATCCTTTTCTCCATTAGGTTCAGATTGGCCAAGACAACTAAATATATGATATAAAGAGCAAATGCTATACGATGATTGTATAATTTTTGATTTATATATGAACTATATCCACCTTGTGTGGCAAGTAAAAAGATATTTGGTCACAAAACAGCTTGTGTTTTATACCCCAGAAAAGAACTTCTCTCTGATAGGCTAGTACGGCTATAGAATTTATTTTTAAAATACAGCTACAATTATTTTCCCTCTGAACTATTTTGGGCACATTCATGGGTTTAGGTGTTAATGTGGTTTGAAAAAAAATGTTAACAATTCATGGTAAAATTGTTAATGAATTGTTGGTGGTGGCCATAAACTGAATGTTCACTAAGATGTTTGTTGTTGGTGGTTATTTTAAAAAATATATTAAGCTAAATTTTATGGGCAAAATTTTCATTGTTTTTCCTGCACATTGGAGAGGTTTAAAAAGAGCCATTAGGATTTTTCATTTATTTTGGCTAACTACCTAAGCATGCCTTTTGCATCCTTATTTCTTAGGATGTAAACAAGAGAATAACTGCACTATAAAATATTGAGAAAAATTTGCCGTCTTCCTGAGATTCCTTTGACTGAGTTTCAAGTACATGTAGATGACTCTCCCATAAAATATGGTGGCTACAGTTAGATGGGATCCACAGATAGAGAAAGCTTTGAGCCTGGCCTCCACAGAATGAATCTTCAGCATAGCATCCACAATGTGGAAGTAGGGCATGAGAATAAAGTTAAAGGGCAGGGGCAGTATGAATACACTAATAACCAGCCCCAGAATCAGGCTGGCATGGGTGTCTAAGCAGACAAGCTTCAGCAGGGCCTGAATCTCATAGGAAAAATGGTTAATGATATTGTATTCACAATAATGAGCAGTAATTGCAATAATTGGTGTAACTATTACTAAGAAGGCACCAGCCTAGGTTTCTATGGCCAACTGTATGCAAACCTGAATGTTCATAATAATAATATAATGTAAGAGATTGGAAATTTCAACAAACCTGTCATAAGCCATGGCAGCAAGGAGGAAACTGTCACTCCCAGAAAGTGGGATGTAGTTATCTGGGCACAACAGCTGGCATAGGAAATGGTGGGGAGTCCCTGAATCATTGGGCCAACACATACAGCTCCCCGGTAGTGGAGTAACATATGTCAAGGGACAATAAATTACTCAAGAAAATGACATGAGGGTATGAAATCTAGAATCCCATCACTAAGACAATCATAAGGCTGTACTCAAGTATTGTGACCAGTTATAAAAACAGCAGTCCCAAGATGAAGGTATTTTGTATTTGAGGCTGTTGGGAAAATCCAAGGATGGAGTCAATTACCTTAGAGGCATTTTCTCTCTTTAGACTGCCCATTTGGTTGTCTCAAGTACTAGAAAAGAAGACAAAACATGATATTACCTATATGAGGAACTAAGAGAAACAGCATCTCAATATTCTGAGTTCATGTTCTGGAGCTTTTTAAAATTATTGTGTCAGTTGATTTTCTGAGTTAGGTTTAGCTGTTCAGTATATGATGATGAAAATATAGGTTGGCTCTTTTTTTTAATGTTTTGTAAAATATTATTTGACCAAAAAAGGCTGATTAAGTTGTTTGGACAGTGAGATTTCCATTAGAGATACTTATATCCAATAAAGATAATCATTAACATTGGGCTAAGCACAATTGTTACTCTCATAAAGGGACATAGCTAGATAATGGACTTTATCCTTGAAAAAAAAAAAAGCAAATATTCTACATTTTCCCACCAAAAATGTACATTGATAGCCAGCTTTATTTAATTGGTCCATCAATTAACAAGTAATAATTTTTAAGTTTAAGCTGAATAATTCACTTGTAAATGCTTGAAATACTTGTTTTTCAACATTTTCCCCTTTCTTCTATTTTACATTAAAATCACCTAAGAATGGTAACTTAGAAAGTACTAGAATGTATGTAGCTAAAGTAACCGGTGAATTAAATGAAAGAACAACCTTAGCCAAAATGAAATGAAATAGACCAAGCAACTAATGAATATTCTAAAATCTCACTCTTTGTTCAATTGTCCAGACATCTATCTTCAATTGACAGAAGCTTACTATGTGCAGATCCAATCTCCATATAGTTCCAAATGAGAGCTTAAAGGGTGATGGCAAATTTGTATTAAATAAAAGGATTTCATGAAAACAATAGTTACTAGAAATTGTCAACAGGGAAATGGCAAATTTTGGAATACATGTTTTCAAAAGTGTGATTTTTGGGGGTGAAATATATAACCCACTAAAGTCTCTTTTAACTTCAGAATTTTTAAATTTAGACATAGAATCAAATCTCTCCATACTATATATTAATGGGGCATCCCAAATGCAGTATGTTGAAATACAGAAAGAAAGCAAGAAAGTCAACTGGATCTAAACTTAAATTCTGGCTCAGTTACTAATAACTACACAATCTTGAGAATATCAGTTTCCTTATATGAGAATGGGAGTATTATATAGCCTCTTGCAAGATTGTTTAAAGAATTAGATGAGTTTATTTCTATGAAGAACCTAGAAGAGTGCACATCACAATTATAGTCACCCACTATATGTCAGTTCTCTTCCCATTTTCACACCCCATCTAGACCTTTCCTTCAGCTTGGATTTTATCCTTGTAAACATGTGTCAAAATATCATTTCATTTTACCTTTCTTTGTGAGTTTATCATATTATCAAAAACAATACCATCCAAAGTTTTAGGCTTGAGTAACAACTAAAGAAAGTTTGACTAAGTCATTAAAATTTGTTTCTGAAGGTAGGCGGAAAAAGACACATAAAGAGATGAAAATTACTCACTGACTTAGGGCTGGAGGACAGCAACAGAGTGCACCTCATTCATAACAGAAGCATTTTGCAGTTGGTGACACCCCCACATATGACTAATCTCCAAGTAGAAATTTGATTCCTTCAACTGCAAGGAAAAGAAATTTAATACAAGCAGCTGTGGTAATAAATCTTCTATCAGTGTAGTTATAAGGCTGGAAAATCTTGAGTTAACTGCACTGGTGAATCATGCACATTTATTTCTACTAGTAAAATGTATTTTTCTTTTATTTACACAGAGATGGCTTGTAATAAGGCAAACATCGAAGGTTGATGTCCAAAAAAAAACTTAAAAAATCATTTTCTAGCATAATAATAAGATATGTGTAAGTTCATGACATGCAGTTTTTCTTTGTCTGTACAAATATTAAAATGCTAGTTCTTCTTGCAGTATCCAAAATTCTGTTGCTTTGTTCCCAGCCACTGAAAATAAATTGAAGAGATGTCCTTCTGAATACAATGAGATATTTTAAAATGGTGGTGTTAGCCAAAAATGTATAGTCTACTTACAGACCAAAAATATTTAAATCGTGTTAAAAGAAGCCACAATGTAAATGCCAAAAGGAAGTTTGGGAATTTGGATAATCTTGTCGAGTTTTAAGAATTCATAGCTTCTGTATTGAAGAGCACTTTCTACTTTTGGAACTTAGAGGATATCCCAGTTTTGTAATTAAGTTGCCTAACACAATTAGGGAGAGAGGAAAAAAAAAAAAAAACGATGAGGAGGAGCCATCTGCTATATTTAGCTCATTAAAATATTGCTCATTTTTGTCCTAACTTGGTTGATGAAAATTTTTATCAAATGTTCCCTATAACAATAATTCTGGTCAGTAAATATGTAGTACATGGAACAAGGGTTAATCTTCCTTAAAAAGAAACTTTTTTTTTTAGTTGTGCAGTTCTTTATTTGTCTAATTGCCAGCTAGAAAGTTAGATGATCAGGTAGTGTTATGAAGAATTTATATTGAGGAATTTTGGAGATCAAGATGCACATCATAGTGTGATTGTATAACAACTTTTATGCTTGCTGGGTTGTGCAAATGATATGCTATGTTGGTCAATCCAGTTCACTTCCAAGTATGATTATGAATTCAACAGAGATTAGATGAATTTGTATTTTATTTATTTATTTTTAACTTGAGGGACTTTGGCCCTTATACAATGAAAGTAAGAATAAACATATACTTTGGCGTCTATAAGATCTTAGATTTAGCAGCCATATTTGAGTCACCTCTGTTTTCTCCAGCAGACTACTTTGTACAGAGAAAAGTCTTGAATGACTTTTTGCTGAAATAAAAGCTCCTCTCACTGAGACTAAGTGGATTCTTCCATTTGGTATATCGATATTTAAAAATATTTAAATTACAGGTTATATTCAACATCAGAATAGTGGTGTACAAAATAGTGGTTAGGCAATCATATACTATACACAGTTTTACCCCTGAAATTTCTAGTATCCACTTGGCACCAGACATAGTTATTACAATATTATTGACTGTATTTCCTATGCTTTACTTTATATCCACAACTGTATAGCTAAATTTCCCACTTCTTCTTTAATTTTTTTATTAATGCCCGGCTGATGGGGGTTCAATGGTGGAGTATCAACCCAGGAACCAAGAGGTTGCTGGTTTGATTCCAGGTCAGGACACATACCCAGGTTGCGGTTTGGATCCCCAGTAGGCACCCAATCAATGATGTTCTTCTCTCATTGATTTCTCTATTTCTCTACCCCTCTTCCATGCTCTCAAAAAAATCAATAAAAACATATTAAAAAAACTTTTATTAAGTTTTTTGGCATGACACTGGTTAATAGGATTATATAGGTTTCCAGTGTACATTTCTATAATACAAGGCCTGTATGTTGCAATCTGTGTCCACCATCCAAAGTAAAACCATCTTCTGTCACCATATATTAGGCCCCTCCATTCTCCACACACCCACTTCCCTTTGGTAACCACCATACTGCTGTCGGTGTCCGCACAGATCAAAGGAATAGAATGAAAGCCCAGAAATAAAACCACATGTATATGAGCAGATAATTTTTGTTAAAGCAGCCAAAAAAATACAGGGAGAAAAAAAAAAAAAAAACCTCTTCAATAAATGTTACTGGGAAAATTGGAAAGCCACATGCAAAAGAATAAAACTAGATTACAGTTTGGTCCCATGTACAAAAATTAATTAGAAATATAAGATCTGAAACAATAAATTACATAGAATAAACTTATGGATCTTGATCATGGAGAACATTTTATGAATTTGACTCTAAAGCCAAGGAAAGTAAAGGCAAAAATAAATAAGTGGGAGTATCTTAATATATAAAAACCCAACCCAGGGTCCATAATGATTGAAGGCTTGACAGAACACCAGGCTGCGCATACAGCAGGATCCAGTGGGTGGAGACTGGCAAGCATATTGAACTGCTGATCTCTCTGGGAGAGAGAGGAGGGGCTGATCATCAGCTATTGTGGCTGCTGGCAAGGCCCTGAGAGAGACAGAAGCAGGGTCTGATCTGCAGCCTCGAGGATCAGACCCTGCTTCTCTCTCTCTCTCTTGGGGCCTTGCCAGCAGCTGCACCTCTCTCTCTTTAAGAGATCAGCAGTTCAGCCTGCTCACCAGCAGCCTGGGGTGGCTCTTGATCAGTGCCACATCTCTGATCGGGCCTGGAGATAGGCCCAGAGATGCTGACTGGCATAGAAACTGACCAATCAGAACCAAATCTGGGTGAACTGTAAGGAGCCAATGGCTGCCTAGGAGGCAGAGCTTGTGACACTTACTGGCATAGAAATGGACCAATCAGAACCTAATTTGGTTGAACTGTGAAGGCAGAAATTAAGGTGGGAATTGAGGAGGGGTTTTAAGGGCAACAGGTGTTTCGTGTAAGGTGTAAGAAAGCAGTTGAATTTTTTAATGACCAGTTTGGCAGTATAGTGCATATGGCTGGCTATCATTCCAGATATAGGGATTATGTATTATTGTCTGCAAAGAGCATCTCCTCCTACTGAAAAAGTCACCCCCCATTTAAGCAATCCTATCCTATATAATCTACCTATACTAATAAAATCGTAATATGCTAATTAGACTGGGTCAACCAGCCATTTTCTATATGTCTAATTTCCTTCCAGACAAAGACATGGTGGTGGGTGCTGAGGTAGAGGCAATTAGGGGTCATCAGGCCAGCAGGAGAGGGCAGTTGGAGGCAAGATCAGGCTGGCAGGGGGGTAGGGGCAATCAGGCAAGCAGGGGAGGATCGTTGGGGGAGGGAGGCAAGATCAGGCTGGTAGGGGAGGGAAGTTGGGGAAAAGGTCAGGCTGGCAGGGGAGGGCAGTTAGGGGTGATCAGGCAGGCAGGCAGGAGGTTTAGGAGCTATCAGATGGGCAGGCAGACACAGTTAGGGGAGATCAGGCAGCCAGTCAGGTGAGCAGTTAGGAGCCAGCAGTCCCAGATTGCAAGAGGGATGTCCTACTGCCGGTTTAGGCCTTATCCCAGGCAGTCAGACATCCCCCAAGGGGTCCCCAATTGGAGAAGTTGCAGGCTGGACTGAGGACCCCCACCACCAGTGCACAAATTTTGTGCACTGGGCCACTAGTCTACATGCTCAACATAGGAGCTGCTGAGCTGCAGTGACTTGACAGACGCAGTTCTCTGGTGATGCACCCTGAAACCAGAGAGGAGGGAGCCCAATTCCTCTCAGGGCCGCACACTTTCACCTTTGGCTATGGGTTATGTTGTTACTGGGGTACTGTTTGGCCCCGAATCTGGTTTACTGCACACTTGCATTTGCCTTACACATCCTGTATGACAGCAACTTTGTAGAGTGTCCTCTCACACTCCAGGACCCCTCGAGCAATGTCAGTGATCTGGTTTTGACCCAATCCCCACAGGCCAGGCCAAGGGACCCACCTGCTGGAGGGACCCTGGTCACTCTTCAGAGACCAGGGAGAAACTATGGGAGGTTGGTTCCATGGTGTGTCTGGCCCATCTAACCTAGTCCTGCCCCACTGGCCATCTTCTAGTTTATGTCCTTTCAATGTACATGAATCCATGCACTAGGATACTAGTGTCTAACTAAAAAGTTTCTGCACTAGGAAAAGAAGCCAACAACAAAACAGAAAGGTAACCAAATAAATGAGAGATTATATTTGCAAACAACAGTTTGGACAACATCTTAATATGCAAAATATATAAAGAACTCATAAAACTTAACACCACACAAACAAGCAATCCTATTAAAAACTGGGCAGGGGATCTGAATAGATACCTCTCTCACAAAGACATACAAATGACCATCAAATATATAAAAAGATATTCAACTTCTCTTCAACTCTTTTTTTTTTAAATAAATATATTATTGATTTTTCACAGAGAGGAAGAGAGAGGGATAGAGAGTTAGAAACATCGATGAGAGAGAATCATCGATCAGTTGCCTCTTGCACACCCTCCACCGGGGATGTGCCCGCAACCAAGGTACATGCCCTTGCCTGGAATCGAACCCGGGACCTTTCAGTCCGTAGGCTGATGCTCTATCCACTGAGCCAAACCGGTCCCGGCACTCTTCAACTCTTTCAACAAGTCTGCCAACCCCCCATTCTGGTCCCCGCCAGTTTGCTCTTTGTGTCTATTAGTCTGTTTCAACTTAGTTTGTTCATTTATATTGTTTTTAGATTCCACGTATAAGTGAAATCATATGGTATTTGTCTTTATCTGACTGACATATTTCACTTAGCCTGATATCTTCTGGGTCCTTTTATGCTGTAGCAAATAGTAAGATTTCATTATTTTTATGGCCAAGTAATATTCCATTGTATATATGTACCACAGCCTTTTGTTCCACTTATCTATTAATGGGCACTTGGATTGCTTCCATATCTTGACTAATTTAATAATTCTGCAATGAACACAGGGATGCATATGTTGTTTTGTGTTTTTTTTCAATTTAGTGCTTTGGATTTCTTCAGTTATATACTAAGGAGAAGAAACGCGAAACACTGGGTCATAAGACAAGTCCATTTTTAATTTTTTTTTTGAGGAATCTTCACACTGTTTTCCATGCGGCTGCACAAATTCACATTTCCACAGTACACGAGGGTTTCGTTTCTCTACGTGCTCACCAACATTTGTTGTTTGTTGATTTTTGGTAATAGCCATTCTGACAGATGTGAGGTAATATGTTTTTGTGGTTTTAATTTGCATTTCTATGATGATTAGTGACATTGAGCAACTTTTCATATGTTTGTGGGCCACCTGTATGTCCTCTTTGGAGAAAGCTCTATTCATATCATTTGCCAATTTTTAAATTGGATTGTTTTTATTTTTGTTTTATTTTGGTTTGTTGTTTATTTTGGTGTTCAGTTGTATGAACTTTTTATAAATTTTGGGTATTAACCCCTTTTCAGATATATCTTTGGAAAATATGCTCTCCTATTTACTGGGATCCCTTTTCATTTTTTTGATGGTTCATTTTCCTGTGCAGAAGACTTTTGGTTTGCTGCAGCTTGTTTGTTTATTTTTCCTCCTTTATTTCCCTTGCTCTAGCAGAGATGACAGCAAAAATATTACTACTGGGGATATCTGAGATTTCTAGGATTTTTATCACTTCAAGTCTGACATTTAAGTCTTTAATTCATTTTGAGTTTATTCTTATACATAGTATAAGAAGGTGATATAGTATTTTTTTCTTTTTCTTTTTTTGTGTTGTGTTTGTGTGTGTGTGTTGTTTGTTTTTTGCATGTATCTGTCCACTTTCCCCAACACATATATTAAGTTAATCATCTTTTCCCCATTGCATGCTCTGGCATAATTTGTCAAAGATTAATTGACCATATAGGTATGGGTTTATTTCTTAGCTCTCTATTCTGCTTCCAAATCTTGGCTACTGTAAATAATGCTTCAATGAACATAGAGGCTCATGTATTCTTTTGAATTAGTGTTTCAGGATTTCTTGGAAAATATTTCCAGAAGTGGAATTGCTAGGTCATAGTATAGTTCACTTTTTAATTTTTTATGAAACTCCATACTGTTTTCCTCAGTGGATGCACCAATCTGCATTCCCACTAACAGAGCATGAGGGTTCCCTTTCCTCCATATCCTTGTCAACACTTGTTTATTTATTGGTGATAACCATTCTGACAGGCTTGAGGTGATATTGCATTGTGGTTTTAATTTTAAATTTCTCTGATGATTAGTGATGTTGAGCATCTTTTAATATACATATTGGCCCTGTGCATGTCCTCTTTGGAGAAGTGTCTGTTCAGGTCCTTTGTCCATATTTTCTATTAAATTTATTGGGGTGATATTGGTTACTAAAACCATACAGGTTTCAAATGTACAACTCAACAAAACATCATCTGTATACTGCATCATCCCTCATCACCCAAATTCAAGTCTCTTTCTGTCCCCACTCATCCTCTATTTGTGACTTCCACTTCCTCTACTCCACTTTCCCTCTGGCTATCACCATACTATTGCCTGTATCTATGTGTCATATATATATTGCTTAACGCCTTCACCATTTTCTCGGAGACCCCCAATCTCCATCCCCTCTGACAGCTATCAGTATGTTTTATGTATCCACACTTCTGTTTTTATTATGTTTGTGAAATTATTTTTCCCATTAGATTTCACATACAGCCTGGGTGCCCATCAGTAGATGAGTGGATAAAAAAGTTGTGGTACATTTACAGAATGGAATGCTACTGAGCCATAATAAAAGAAGAAAAATCTCACCCTTTGCAAAAACATGGATGGACCTGGATATTCTTCTACTCACCTGATTGCACATCTAGGATTTTCAGATCTATGTTGAATAATAATAGTGAAAATGGATATCCCTGTCTTGTTCCTATTGTCAAGGGAAACACATTTAACTTTCCCCCATTCAGTATGATGTTTGCTGTGGGTCTTACATATAACTCTTTTTATGTTGAGATATGTGCCCTCTATTCTCACTTTGCTGATGTTTTGTAAAAATACATTTTTTATTGATTTCAGATCGTAAGGAAGAGGGAGAGAGAGATAGAAACATCAAGGATGAGAGAGAATTATTGATTCGCTGTTGCCTGCACTCCCGCTAGCTTGAAATTGAGCCCACAACCTGGGCATATGCCCTGACTAGGAATTAGTCACACCTGGCTGGGCTGCTGATGTTTTTTTAAAAATATATTTTATTAATTTTTTACAGAGAGGAAGAGAGAGGGATAAAGAGTTAGAAACATCGATGAGAGAGAATCATCGATCAGCTGCCTCTTACACACCCCCTACTGGGGATGTGCCCGCAACCAAGGTACATGCCCTTAACCGGAATCAAACCTGGGACCTTTCAGTCCGCAGGCCGATGCTCTATCCACTGAGCCAAACTTGTTTAGGCTGATTTTTTAATTTATTATAAATGGATACTAAATTTTTTGAAATGCTTTATGTGAGTTATTTGATATGATTATTTGATCTTTATATTTCATTTTATGTGGCATATCACATTAATTGGTTTGTAAATCTTGCATCCTTGGAATAAATCCTACTTTATTATGTTGTATGATCTTTTTAATATTTTGCTGAATCAGATTTGTTAATATTTTGTTGAGGCATTTAGCATCTATATTCATCAGGGATATTGGCCTTCAATTGTCCTTCTTTGTAGTGTCTTTTTATGGTTTTGCAATTAGGATAATGCTGGCCTTCTAAAATGAGCTTGGAAGTCTTCCCTCCTCTTGAAATTTTTGGAATTGTTTGAGGAAGATAGATGTTAGTTCTTTTAATGTTTGATGAAATTTATCTGTGAAGCCATCTAGTCCAGGACTTTTGCTTATTAACATATTTTTTATTACTACTTCAATTTCATTAGTTGTAATTAGTCAGTTTAAATTTTATATTTCTTCTTGATTTAGTTTTGATAGTATGTTTCTAGGATTTATCCATCCAGGTATTTTTATATTGTATTTATTAATACCTTTTTTTCACCATCTGACCCTGATTAACCTTTTCTCCTGAAATTTTTACTCATCAATTTCTTGGCACCAAAAATAAAGGTTTTGACTGATAGAGAGGTGCTTTGTAGCAAGACAACAGAAGAGGAGGACGTTCGGCCTGATACCTTAAATTGGGCTTTCCTTGGTTTCTCCTTCCACAGAGGGTTGATGATAAAGTTCTAAGTGCGATACTCATTCCTCAAGAATTTTCTTTCTGATTCTATTTTAGCAATCATCTTAATCCCTTATATTAAAAATATATTAAACTTGTGCATAAATCCACAAAAATGCAAAGAAGAATAAGATGGTGAATACCTGCAAGAACATATAAATTAAGAGAAATTGCAGTGCCCTTAAGGAAATACTCCATGGAAGACATGGTTGACTCTTCCTTAGTGAAGTTTATAAAACTGTCATAGAGCCAAGCTACAGTACGTTTTAGTTGTCCAGTCTCTGATGGAGGTGTTATTCTTGTAAAAAGCTGGCTATCCGATATATTTGGGATTTGCCTTGATGACAATTTCATTTCTTGCAAAGTGAAAAAGACATTGAGGGGAAATGATGCTATAGACTTAATTATGATGGGATGGATATGGCTCTTTGGAAAAAATAACCACATCATTTGAGATTTCATAATAGAAAGAAGTTCTGTGGCCAATATTTCTAAAAGGGAAGTTGGCTGTGAAGATGATATATATATTAGAATCTTTTAATTCCAAATTTCTTAAATTTGCCAATGATAACATGACCAGAGATAAAGACTTGTAAGATAAAAATATTTTTCTCTGTAGAACAGCACAGAACATGCAGAAAGCCCAGATTCAGCTCTCCTGGATGTATACAATAGTGATCTCATAAGGCCTAATTGACAGTAAGTTTCTTGCCTTGTAATTGGAATCTATGAGGTCCAGCCCTATAGTACTGATCTGTATAGCCTAATCTGAAAGTTTACCAAGTATCTTATTTTTTTCTCAGAGATTATTCATGTTTTACTGAAGGATTCAATCTATAAGCTTCATGGTCATGCAAAATCACTCATTTGTTTATCTGTTCAACAAATATTTATTGAGTTCTTACTAGGTGTCCAGCTCTGCTCAAGTTGCTCAAGGGCAAAACAGACAAGGTTTCTCTTCTTATTTAATTTATATTCTATTTGATGAGATGGACAGAAGCAAGTAACAAATAAAATAACTCAGAAAGTAGTAACTGTTATGAAGAAAATAAAATGGTAACATAAAAGAGAGTGGTGGAACAAGATTGTTATAATAGATGTCTTATTTTAAGGAAGGTGATATTTGAATTGAGATCAAAGTTACACAAAAGAATTATGTGAAAATTTGGGGAAAGAGAGTTCCAGAAAGAGGGAACTGTTTGCTGAGTAGATAGGAGATATATGTGGCTGTAGTATAGTGTAGATTGACCAATCATCCTGGTTTGTTCTGGATTTTCTGTTTTACAATTGAAAGTTTTATGTTCCAGGAAACCTCTTAGTTTCTTAGTTGATATAGTCAATATCAAGACATCTCAATCACAAAGTAAGATCTACTCCTGTTAATATACTTGATTTATTTACAGGTTCTTCTTGAAGAATGGACCTTTGAACTAGACATCTTTCTGAGTGCATGGAATGACCAGTGTCCAACATGAAGAAACAATAAATTTTGGCAGAATTTTTATACTAAGTCACCCTACAATAACAAGTTACTTTTAAAATATATGTATTTTTTTTAATTTCAGAGAGGAATGGAGGAGAGAGAGATAGAAGCATCAATGAGAATCATTGATCGACTGCCTCCTGCATGTCCCCTACTAGGGATCGAGCTTGCAACTTCTATATGTGCCCTGATTGGTAATCAAACTGTGACCTCCTAATTCATAGGTTGACACTCAACCACTGAGCTACAACTCAACCACTGAGATACACCAGCCAGGCTAGTCAGCTGCTTTTAATATGATTATGCTTAGCAAGGAAGTAAGGCCACAACCCCTGATTTCCCCCCACAAACGACTTAAAATAATTTGTCCACTTCCTTTACCTGGAAGACTGATTTTCTTTTAGCATCAAGGTTCAGCTTTACTATTTGCTTCATAATTTTCAGCTTAACTCAGAGTTCCCTTTGACTGAAGTCTTTTTGAATGCAAATTCTGGTACCCAAAATGTTATCTAAGCACTTCATAATTTCTCCATGTCATCAAAAATTTGACAAATTTGTCTTTTGGGCTTCCATCTAAATAATTTGATAAAATTTTTTTAACAAAACAGAGCCCTGGGCATGCCAATGGGGGCATTCTTCCAACATAACAATTAATTAATCAATATGTTAGAAGAAATTTGTGTAAGCAAATACAAAAGTTTAAATTTTTAAGCTTGCTGTGCTACCCATATTTTGGGATATGGCATATATTTATGAGGCCAAAATATTGACTGAAAATAAAGTTTCTTTCATGTGCTCTTTCAGAATTATGCAAATAATGGATAAAACTATAAATGTGGCTAGTATAGGTGGAGAAGGGTAGGTAAATCTAGGAAGGAGAAAAATAGCCTTATAGCTGATTCAGAGGTCATAATTTGAGAAATACCAGAAGACAGGGGTGGGCTTGTGGGAAAATGAAGAGATCAATGTTTTAGCTTGTTACTAAAGTTTTTTTTGTTTGTTAATAGTTCCACAGCCATTGCAAATACATAAACAAATTGATATGACTGTTTCAATAAAACATAAATTATAAAAAATACATGGTTGGCCAGGTTAGACTGGCAGGCTGTAGTTTGCTAACATCAGCTACAGATGTTTGTGAATCACCCTTATAGAAATATCCTCAGAAGTGCATATTTTAGTCTAGGAATAGTTTTCACCTACCCTTCTCTATGTTACGCTTTTTCATTACTAAGCTTTCAAAACGGTGGGCTGGGATTTTTTTAACTCCATTTTATCCTGGCTTCCCCCCCCCCCCCAGGATTATTTCTTTTAATGTTTCTATTTTATGATCTAGAACAAGTGTCTGCTAAGTTTTTCTATAATTAGGAATATTTTAGATTTTTCAGGCCATATATCTTTGTTGCAAGTACTCAGCTCTTCATTGTAGTACAAAAGCAATAACATTGATTATGAAAGCAAATGGGTATGGCTGTACTGTAACAAAACTTTATTGACAGAAATAGTCAGTGGACTAAATTTGGCAACTCATGATGTAATTTAGCAGTTGCTGATCTAGAAGGGATGGTGATTATTCTTGAAATCATATTGTCTAGCTAGACATCACCTAACCACCTTGCATTGGCTTTTTGCATTGTACTAATTAGAGACCACCCATACCCTATAGGTCACTGAAAAAAGTTGTTCCTTAAACATACACAGGTCTTGTACCCTCTGTCTAAAAGTATTCCTTTGTGATTATTTGTGTTCTTTGAATACATCATAGAATTATGACCTGGAAATATCCTATTGACCTCATAGACACCATTCTCATAGTCCTCTGAGAAGGCTGCTTTTAAGCCTGCCAGTTTTCATATCCCCTGACCCTTGAGTGAAATTTTTGTCAATCTAATTTTGAGGTGAGAGCAATTAGCAGAAATTAGCACCTGTAATGTAAAAGTTCAGATTTATTTAAATGAAACTAATTCATACCTGGATACACGGCCAGTAATTTTCCAAAACAGACTAATCTTTTGCACCAGAGATTATAACCATCATTGGATGATTGAATCCACTGTTGTCAATGGAAACTTGGGAAGAGCAGATGACTGAAAGGAGTAACTAGAAAGTAGGTCAAATTTACACAAAATTATGTGTCCAAATGACTATTCTACCGAAAGAGAGTCAAAGTCTAGTATTCATTGCTCATGCAAAATCACATTTCCCTAGCTCTAACTGGTTTGGTTCAATGGATAGAGCGTCAGCCTGCTGAATGAAGGGTCCCAGGTTCGATTCCGCTCAAGGGCATATATCATGGTTGCAGACACATCCCCAGTAGGGAGTGTGCAGGAGGCAGCTGATCAATGTTTCTCTCTCATTGATGTTTCTAACTCTATATCCTTCTCCCTTCCTCTCTGTAAAAAAATCAATAGAATATATATTTTTTTAAAAGCACATTTCTCTATTTGATTTTAGAGTGACTACTGGGTTTTAAAACTCATAGAATTATTATTTTACACAACTTTTAGATTAATTGAAAAATAAATTTCTAAGTTTATGACTTTCCAAAATTTGAATTCAAAAAATGACTTAGTCTAAAAGTCCTGAGGTCAGATTTTGTGTCCGAGTTTTGTCAGAACATCCTGGACTTAGTTTTCTCTTCTGTAAAGTCTATGGTTATAAATAAATAATAATAATTTTAAATAAACATTTCCCAATCAAAACAGAAAAAAATGAAAGCCACAGAACACTATGGGTAATTGAACTAAAACTATTCAAAAATCTACTGTTTAGTAATGACCATTAACAGCATTTGGTTCTCTATTTTTATGCCTAATACTTTTCAGTCATTAGGTTACACTATAGACAATGTTGTGACCTGCTTTCCCACATTAAGCATTTTCTCATGCACTAGAAAAATCATTCACAACTCATCTAACTCTATGATTTCAGTATAGCTGGTTTCTTATGAGAAATATAAAGACTATCAAAGAACATGGTGAATCATATTTGATTTTTTAAACAAAAACCAATTTAATATAAAGATTTTCATGGAAACTAAATGGAACAACTCTAAAAGTAAAATCATTATGGACTTAGAAGAAATTATTGCAGTACTTTATTTCCATTTGTTATCCTATGATAATGCGCTAATCATTTATCCATTAAGAGAAGGATATTGTCAGTAAAGTCGGAAGTTAACTTTTGTGACAAATTACTGGTGATGAAAAAATATGTTTTAAGAACCTGAAAGTCCTCTAAATAAAGCAATTTAGAGTGTATATTTTTACTACTAGGTAAAATGATAAAATAATATTGATGATGTGTGGCAAATAGTTGCTTTTGATGATAATTTATGGCAGACTTTATATGACAATAAAATTTGATTGAGAGCACAATAAAATAATGTTGAGAGTTTGGACATTGACTGAATATTGAACAAGCACTTCCTACATGCAATGCATTGGTTCTAGGTAGTAGCATCTCAGAAAAACCAGGTCATGATTGTTGCCTGTAGGATAAGGTGACCAGATGTCCCGCTTTTGGAGGGAAAGTCCTGATTTTTAACTATTTGTCCAGCGTCCCACGGCATTTAAAAAAAGTCCCTATTTTTGGAAAGATTAATTGGGACTTTTTTAAAACGCTGTGGGGCGTGGGACAAATTCTTAAAAATTGGGACTGGACGTCTGGTCACCTTACTGAAGGAACAACACAATTGGGTAGGGGTGTTATGGGTAACATTTGAATATGTGAGGTACAAAGTAGTAAGTATTCTAGCAGACAGGAATCTGAGGTATAACTAAAATTTGTTCCCTCTATCGATCTGGAGCAATGTTCCAATGTATCATTATATTCCAGGAAAGCATTCTTGGGCTGAGCAATGTTAAGTATCAATGCAGAACATGCAGTGGATTTTTCCTGTCCATATAGTAGAGATCTGAAGTGAATTCCAAATATAACTCAAAAGCAGGAGCTCATTTACTAAATATTGAAAGAAACACTCCCAAAGTCCAGGGAAGGAGGTAGAACCATACCTGCCAGGGAAAATAATACCAAAACTTTCAAAGTTTCAAAGGGAAACTTTTTCAAAGACTCCAGGATTAGGTCCCAGAGAAGCAATCAGAAAGCCCTTCATGCGAAAGAGTTCAGAAGTATTTACAAGAATCTGTCCAGAGGAGGAGTTTATTTTTTGCATTAGTAACCCTAAAGTTGCTTTCCAACACAATTAATTCTATAGATCTTTGGAAACATAAAATATTTAATTGTCCCCCTTGCAGTTTTTAGCTACAAATGACAAGGGAAACCAGCATGTAGATCTAAGTGATACCAAATGCCAGGATATAAGGCAAGCAAATCTGAAAGAATCACCTGGATTATTCTAAATATCTGGGTGATTGATTAAAAAAAAATGTATTTAGCTTGGTGTCAACATAGCTGCAAAAGGGTAGTATATTTGATTCCTCAGGTAGAACTCTTGTTCCCTTTTCTTATGCTCACATTCTCCTGTCTATATCTTAATTATTTGTTAACTTGTGTGTCTCCATTACTGTGTCTGACATTGAGAGGACACAATGTGTCTTTCTTGCCCACCATTTTTTCTTGCCCACCATTTTTTCCACAGTATCTAGCACAGTGCATAGAATATTACTACACACTCCATAAATATTATACAAATGAAAGAAGACTAGGACAACCTGTGGTTGGTCATCACTAATGGAGTGTGCTGTGGTGAAGGCAGTAGGGAGTGAGCTCTGCCAAGGGTCAGCCAGTCTTGGAGATTTGTTCAAGTGGGTGACAATGGCTAGAGCCGAACCACTGTGCCAACATTTTTTTTTTTATATCGGTTGAGAGAGGTTAGATATAGGGCTGGGGAAGCCAACTTATTATTCTCATGCCATTTTCATATCCACGTTAGGACCTTGAAGCCCATTTAAAACAGTGTCCACAATATAAAGCTGGGAAAATAGTTGCATAATCAGTGACAACCACTGTCCCTAAGACATATGGGAGCAGAGGAGACTTTTATACCCATGTCTCCAGACAACCTGGTCAATGCTCTTCCCTCTGTAATCAAATGTACTTCCTAAGAGCTCTGAAACTCAACAAGCCAGGGTCTCCATGGCAGTTCCACAATATGGGAAAATTGCCTCATAGCAGACTCCCAGGGCCATTGTGAGCTAGCCTTGGAGGAAAGAGTGCTTGTAATGTTCCTAGCATGGTGCCTGTTACATAACTGGTTCCCATCTCTTAACTCCCTTTTCTTCCCATGGATAAATAAGGCTTTTCAGGACAAACAGGAATTAAGAGTGTCCGTAGTGCTTGGAAGGATCCACTATGCTGAAGGTCTTGGCTGCCCAGACCCATCTCATCCTTTAAGAGGAGAATTCAGAACTCAACTCAGCAGAGCTATTGTCTTGCTCTAAATAAAAACAACAACTCTCGTCCCCATTCACTCCTAACATCCCCCAAGGAAACACAGCCTTCAAAACATAGACTTTCTAATTTTTCTGGCAAAATGAATGAATATTTTGAGGGAATGAAGTAATTACTTTCAGTTCCACTTGTTTACTTTTCCTTAAGCTCCCAAGATGGCTTACATGCTAGCTGTTAATCACACCATCTGTTCAAACAGTACTTCAGTAAATGATTCAGTTCATACATTTATTCTAAAATAATCTTTTTAAGAATAGTGTTTATGTCTCTGTTATACTTCATAAGGCAATGTTGCATGAGCTGTTTTAACATTGCTATCAGTGTAAACACAAATTAAATTTCCCATTTCTTAACTGTGCAGAAAACAGGACAACTTCACATTTGTTCTACTTGGCTTGTAGTTGGGGTGGGAGTGTAACAAGACAGGAATTCTATATTTTCTAAAAAGTCAACTAAGAAGTTACACATATTTATTCTGAAAGCTTGAATTTGTTTTTTTCCATTGTCATTTGTAACCAGCTACTGCCTTAACACACAGAGATTTGACATGGTTTGATATGGGCTAATTAAAGATGTAGCAACAAAAGGAAATGACTCTAAACAATATTCAGGCATTTGGGTGGATCAGGCACAGGGAGAAAAGACCATCCTCAGGAGTTGTTGGGTTATATTAGACTTCTCTTTTGTATATCTTGGCTTCACCTGTACATTATTCTAGCTGTCACTATGATTATCAGTTGTGTGGGGGTCAAATGCTTTATGTGGGTACAATCTGACAATACCTCACCCCAGACTCTCATTGTATGCCTCTCTATTCTTGGGCTGAGACTTACTAGTGAGCACTACCGTGAGACTATCCTTGATGCCTTCATGCAGACAACCTGTAAGCATGAAGAACTGGGTGAATGTGTGAACTTTTTATTGGAGGATAGGAGATGTTGGCAAAATTCACCCCCCTTGTTTCCACTCATGACTGGGACTGAATTTATACAGCTCTTTGAAGAAATTTAATAAAATTAAGCAAACAGTCTCACTTAGTTGAGGCCAACCCAATAAGATGTCTTTGAACTCACTTCCTTCATTCACTATTGATGTCCCTCCTTATTATCTGGAACTGTACTCCAAATACAACAACTGCATATAATGATTCTGCCTCAATTCTAAGTAGTGACATGAGATAAGACCTTGCAGGCAAGACATAATTGAGGCAAGCATGGTTCAAAAAATAGAAGATATAGACCAGAAGTTTCAGAATCAGGGCTTTAGTAATAATGGAAGTTTATCCAGACATGTTAATGAGGCATGGTGATCAGAAATTGATTGATTGTGTCAGTTTAGTACTCAGTAGTCTAGGCAGGTATCATCACTCAGGAATTTTGACATCAGAAAATTTTACTCCAGGTCAGGTAGGATTCTAATATCTGAAAGGGTAGCGGGAGCACTGCTTGCAAGAGTAAAGCTACTTGTGACTCCTAGAGGACCTAGATGACTAGGCAGTTGACAGTGCCTTAAAGAACTAGTCAGAAGAAAAGTAGTGGAGGTCAACTGGGAGGCAAAGTTAAATAAGAAATAGAAGTTGTATGTCCTGATATTGAATCACAAACATATTTATAGTTTCCTATATACTCCTTTACTAAGTTCAAGATTTAAAATGGGGTGGGGATTCGCATGTAGACGGGTAAGCAAAATAATCTTTGCTCTGTGGGAAAAAAAAAGTGTTTCAAAGACTGAGAATAACAGAAATTGACAAGAAAGGCAGCATTCTTACACGACGACTCTCTTGGTAGGTGGGGTGAAATAAGTAATATACTCCTTATGCAGATTGCATATTTCTCAGTTTAGCATTTCACTCGGCCCACAATAATTCCTTCACCTATTTGATGAGAATTATTAAACATGCTACCAAAATGAATGACAATCAGGAATTTATTGTATAATACAACAATTTACTTTACGATACAATCTTAGATACCTGATGGACGTTACACTGGATTTATAATGAAGATACCAGACTGTAAATAGTAACTTTTATTGAGTCATTGGACTTCTCTGAGTTTCTTTTCCACTCTTAAAATGGGGCTAATATTGTTTTACCTACTTCACAGTTTTTCTGTGAGTATAGAATATGGTAATATATGTGTAAACAATTTGTAAATTGCTAAATGTTATGTGATTGTTAGTTATTATTATAAGAAATTTTTAGTGCTGAGGGGAATATAAGCACTATTATATGCATTAAACTTTGCATGTGTTTCAAATATAATAATGTAAACAAATTTCATATATTTTTGATGTTAGGTTATTGGGCAACTGCTTTGTTCTTTATAGCCTAATGTTCAAAATGTGGCTTACAAGCCCCTTGTCTATGTAACAGATGTTTCATTATCCTCTGGGGAAGTCCCAGTTTGTATATCATTTTTAAAACAGCTCATTAAGCATCACTGAATAATGTCATGCAAGCTATAGAGTCCTGAATGATATCCAGGATAGAAATATTTTCTTTGTGAAAAACTTTATTTTCATTGTTAGAGAAAAGTATAAGGATTTTAAAATAAAATGTCTAATTGTTTCAGTACTTCTATGTGCTTTTATGTATGTAAACATTTCCTTGCCCATCAACATTAAGATGTTATTTGATATCCACATTACCATATCAGTGTTTTGGAGATAGGATAGTCCACATTCACTCTTGGTACTCAAATGTGTGGTTCACATCTTAGCAGCAGTAGGATCACTTGGGACCTTGCTAGAAATCCAGAATTTTCTATTTTAACCCCAACCTACTGAATCAGAATCTGTATTTTATCAAGATAACCCAAGTGATTCTTGAAGTTTTTAAAAAGGGATCTACACTAACTTGCTCTTTTAAATCAACCTATTTCAATCTTCTTAACTACTTAGTTCCTGTGACCCACCCTGCATTTCTTTGGGCTCCTTAAATTAATCTCTGACCCTTACTCTTTGGATTTGCCTTTCTTGATAGTATATGAGTTCAACCAAGGGTCTGAAATTCCACTTTTCCTTATGCATGTTGATTTAACGCACCAGCTTAGTGTCCCTGTTGCTTTCAATATATAAACATATACTTTTTATGCTGCAGGTCCACCTATGCAGAATTAAATCCCATGATACTACTATCCATTCAACTCAGTAGTACTGAATAGGCCAGGCCAACTTTCTGGGAATTAGAGAAAGCCAGCTTCCTAGATTAAATAGGGCATGCACATCTTTAGGATTCACGTTGTTAAAGATGAAGCAGTCATGAGAACAACTGATATCCATTTTATTGGGTCTGAGATAGGTTTATCTTTCATTTAATTTTGCATTCTGGACAACTGTGAAAGAGCAAAGGATTGGTGATTCATAGAAGAAAAAAAAGATGCTGAACAAGATGTCTAAGGTCATCGACCATTATGCTTCCTTTGAACATTTTCATTAGGACATCTTTCATATCCGTGTTCCTCAGAGTATATATGAGTGGGTTCAGCATGGCTTTTACTGCCCCCACACAATACTAAAATGATATTATCTTCATTGTGGGTAAATTGAGAGTATAGGGGCATGTACGTGAAGATTTCTGTCCCATAGCAGAGTAGGACAACAGTCAAGTGGAGGAGCCACAGGTAGAAAAGGAATCTGGCCTCTACAGAATGAATCTTCAGAAAAGCCACAGCAATCTATGTAATAAAATCCTAAGTGACCATTATGGTGGAACGACCAGAATGACTGGTCAATATGATTTGCACTGACCACCAGGGGACAGAGTTTCAATACAGGAGCTTCCTCCTGGTGCTCAGTGTACTCCTATGGGGGGAGCACCACTCAGTCAGATGCTAGGCTAATGGCTGGTGAGCACAGCAGCAGTAGCAGGAGCCTCTCCACCTCTGTGGCAGCCTAAGGAGCAGCGAGCTGAGCAGTAAGGAGGAGTGAGAAGGCTAGAGGTAAGGAAAGAGGGCTCTCAGACTGTAAGAGGGCATAAGCCAGGCTGAGGGACCCCCCCAATGCAATAATTTCATGCACCAGGCCTCTAGTATAGAAATAAGAGAGCACAAGGAACCTAAAAGGCAAACATCAGGATATCCTCTACTAGATAATAAGAACAAGTGAGTTTGAAATTACTTGGAACCATAGGAAGTTATGGCAGTTCTTTAAAAAAAAAAAAAAAAAAAAAAAAAAATATATATATATATATATATATATATATATATATATATATAATTGATATTTTACAGAGAGGAAGGGAGAGAGATAGAGAGCTAGAAACATCAATGAGAGAGAGACATCGACCACCTGCCTCCTGCACAACCCCCACCGGGGATGTGCCCACAACCAATGTACATTCCCCCGACCAGAATCGAACCTGGGACCCTTCAGTCCACAGACGCTCTACCATTGAGCCAAACTGGTTTCAGCAGTTATGGCAGTTCTTTACAGTTGGCAAAAATAGAGGAAATGACCTAAGTTGGCAGCAGAGTTGGTAGAAGGTATACTCACTTCCTCTGCTCACATCACTTTTATCTTACATAATAATACACAAACATGTAAATTGACCATACCTCCACTACACGCATAGCCAATCAGAGTGATTATGCAAATTAGATGGCAAAAAATGGCTGCCACCCAGCTGCTCCAGGCAAGGAGGGGCCAGATGGGGCCAGACACCTGCTATGAGAAGAAAGGCAGGGGGCAAAGGGATCTATAGCAGTGGAGTGCCACAGTGAAGACAGACTCTGGAGTCTGCAGTGAAGATGAAGAAGGTAGATTCTGGCCTGAGTCTGCAGTGAATACAAAGATGGCAGACTCTGGCTGAAGCGAAGGCCTGGGTCCCAGGTGCCGGAGGAAAACCGATGCTGCAGGCCAAGGGAAGAAAGGCCTATTGCAGGAATATTCATGCAATGGGTCTCTAGTTCAACATATTACTGGAAGTCCTAGCCACAACAATTAGACAAGAAGAAGAAATAAAACCCATCCAAATTAAAAAGGAAGAAGCAAAACTGTCATTACTTGCAAGTGACATGACACTGTATATACAGAACACTAAATACTCTACCAAACAAACAAACAAACAAAAAGAAAAACTACTATAACTAATAAATGAATTCAGAAAAATAGCTGGACACAAAAAAGTATCCAGAAATTGGCTGCATTTTATACAATAATAATAAACTATAAGAAAGGACAATTAAGAAAACAATTTCATTTACAATTACATTAAAAAATAAACATGTAGAAATAAATTAAACATAAAAGTAGGTAAAAGACCTGTACTCATAAAATTATAAGACACTGAAGAAAGAAATTGAAGAAGATACAAACAAATGGAGGTATATACTGTGCACATGAATACGAAGAATGACCATTGTTAAAATGTCCATATTACTCAAAGCAATCCATAGATTCAAGGCAATTACTATGAAAATACCAATAGTTGTCATCCTTGCCAGGTAGCTCAGTTGTTTAGAACTTTATCTTGATACGCCAAGGTAGCAGGCTCAATCCTCGGTCAGGGCACATACAAAAATCAATCAATGAATGCACAGCAAAGTGGAACAACAAATTGATCTCTCTCTCTCTCAAATAAATAAATAAGCCCTAGCTGGTTTGGCTCAGTGGATAGAGTGTCAGCCTGTGGGATGAAGGGTCCCAGGTTTGATTCTTATCAAGGGCATGTGCCTGGGTTGCAGGCCTGATCCCTAGTTGGGGACATTCAAGAGGTAATTGATCAATGATTATCGCTCAACATTAATGTTTCTTTATCTGTGTCCCTCTCCCTTTCTCTCTGAAATTAATAAAAATATATTTTAGGAAAGAAAGAAGGAAAGAAGGGAAGGAAGGAAGGAAGGAAGGAAGGAAGGAAGGAAGGAAGGAAGGAAGGAAGGAAGGAAGGAAGGAAGGAAGGAAAGGGAGGGAAGGAGGAAGGGTGGAGGAAGGGAGGGAGGAAGAGAGAGAGAGATGATGGAAGATCCAAGATGGCATCAAAGTAGATGGAAACTGCACTCACTTCCTTTCAAGACCATACTGGAATTACAACTAAAATAAAGAAAAATCAACCTGAACACCAACTAAAGACTAACTTAACAGAAGTCTTTTAATCAAGGATTTATAGAAAAAGACACATTGAGACTGGTAGGAAGAACAGAGACATGAAAAGGCCTGGCCCTGATCCCATTGGTGGCAGCTGAAATTCTGGGGGGATATCTCAGGTCCAAAGGTTCTCTGGAGGAGTGTGTAGGCTAAATCCCATGCTGGGCTACCCAGCCCACAGCATCAAATCTGGAAAGAGACACCCAAATAGTTCTAGCTGGTTTGGCTCAGTGAATAGTGTAGGCCTGCAAACTAAAGGATCCTGGGTTTGATTACAATCAAGGACATGTACCTCATTTGCAGGCTTCTCCCTGCCTGGGGCCCTGGTCAGGGCTCATGCAAGAGGAAACCAATGGATGTGCTTCTCTCACATTGATATTTCTTCTGTCTTTCCCTCTCTCTTCCACTCTCTTTAAAAAAAAAATCAATGGAAACATATCCTTGAGTAAGGATTTTTTGAGAGAGAGAGAGAGAGAGAGAGAGAGAGAGAGAGAGAGAGAGAGAGAGAGAGAGAGAGAGAGAAATAACATGAGACTGAAATCCAGTAATATTTCTGTCCATCAGGGAGATATGGAGACACAAGAACCCTCTTAAAGTACCAACATGCAAAATCTTGTTCACAGCCACTTATTCTGGGCTCTGAGCAAGGAAGGGCAGAACAGACTAGCATCATATGAGGAGAAACTGGAGTTAGCATCTTCGAGAATAGAGCTGTGAAGACAGCCATCAGGAACCCTGTCTTAAGTTCCTCTTTCACACTATAGACATCATCTTTCTTAGGTGGAGAACTCCCTCCTTAGAGCATCAGACTGGGGAAATGCAATAGTTTCTCCTTTGAGACTCATTTGTGGGTTGACCTGCAATGTTCATGCCTGCTGAAGATTCAGCTGCTTTAACCCTGGTGTAAAGTTTCTGGCAGATTCAGTGGCTGTCAATGACTGAGTTGACATTGTAGCTTTTGGAGGGGGCCATTCCCCACACTTTTCCATGAACCTCACTGGTGCCACCCTCTGGACTCATGGTTCCCTTTTATATGCCATGGCCTCCCTCTACTGAATTAAATTTCCCTTCCCTTTAAGTACATTAAAATTAATAAATGGATATTGAACATATGTAATGTGCACAATGGTGCACTATGTGCTATGTTCTTTTTTTTTAATATATTTTATTGATTTTGTACAGAGAGGAAGGGAGAGAGATAGAGAGTTAGAAACATCGATGAGAGAGAGTCATCGATCAGCTGCCTCTTGCACACCCCCTACTGGGGATATGCCCCCAACCAAGGTACATGCCCTTGACTGGAATCGAACCCGGGACCTTTCAGTCCCCAAGCCGACGCTCTATCCATTGAGCCAAACCAGTCCCGGCGATGTTCTTACAGTACTCTGCACATACTTCTATGAAAACACTCTGTGTTTTAAATTGTAGCTGTTGGTTTAGAGTTTGGTTTCCTCACTACAGTCAGGCAGAGTGTTTTTTCTCAAGTGTATCCAGTGCTCAACACAGTGCCAAGTACAAAAAGTATGCTGAATGTTGGAAGGATAAATCAATACTTAAAAAGAAACAGATAAATAAAAGTAAAAGAGATAAATAAAAGACACTCCCTGCCCTGGGAGAAGTCACTATCCAGCAGGTAGAAAGGGGAAGGAGCTCTGAATACAAATACCTTTAATCTAGACAAATAAGTCTTGCCAATCTGTTATAGAACTCAGTGAACAACTGAGAGCTTCATTCTAACCAGGGGATTTTGAGTCTATTGAAATTTAAACTCTTTGAAATTTTTGGAGTTTATTTAATAATGGCTTATGACAGATTTATCTTCATCCCAATTTTCTTGTATTGTCTTTAAGATAGGCTTTTATGCTAAGCAATATATTTTATTCTCATCATGGAAAGGGGGACTAATGTTAAAAATCATAGTAGTCTGGGGAAGATTAGGGGTCTGTGGGGGAAGTTAAGAGATCAATCAAAGAATATGTATGCATGCAAATAAGCATAACCTATGGACACAAGACACTGTGAGGAGGGTGAGGGCATATGCAGGCGGGGGGGGGGGAGGCAGGGAAGCTGGGGGGAGGTCAATTGGGGAGAAAAAGAGACATATATACTACTATTTTAATACTTTAAACAATAAATAAAGAAAAAAATCAAAGTAGGTTTATTTTTTGGTTTACAGAGTAAAAGAGAAAATGAGAAGATAGAGGCATGGTGACTGATTTTTGCTGTTGTTGTTTTTTAATTTATACATCTATTTATTAAATTCTTTATTGTTTACAGTATTACATATGTCTCCTTTTCCCCCTATTAACTTCTCCCCGGCCAATCTCACCTCTGAGCACATGCCCTAATCCCCTACTTTCTGTGTGCTTTGGTTATGCTTATATGTATGCATACAAGTCCTATGGTTGTTCTCTTATCTCCCCTCCCCACCTTCCCTCTGAGGATGAACAGTCTGTTTGATGCTTCTATGTCTCTGGATCTATTTTTGTTCATCAGTTATTTTGTTCATTATGTTGCACAAATGAGTGAGATCATGTGATATTTATCTTTCTCCTACTGGCTTATTTCACTTAGCATAATGCTCTCCATGACCATCCATGCTGTAGCAAATGGGAAGAGTTCTCTCTTTTTTTCAGCAGCTTAGTATTCCATTGGGTAGATGTACCACAGTTTTCTAATCCACTCATCTGCTGATGGGCACTTACACTGTTTCCAAATCTTAGCTATTGTAAATTATGTTGCTATGAACATAGGGGTGCATATATCCTATCTGATTGGAGTTTCTGATTTCAATAATTAAAATAAATAAAATGATAAATCAAAACAATTAAAATTTTATCTATTTACTTATTCATCTATTTTTGGAAAATGAAAATTGAGAACAGATAGGTTTGAGTTTAGTGAGTGAAACTAATTAAATAATTAGAAGAGAGCAAGAGAGGAGAGGAAAAACAAAAGCATAAAAAGTTGGCTACCGAAGAAAGAGAAAAGAGAAGTGTGCATGGACTTGGAGCGGGGGAGAGGAAATTAAATATATGAGTGAGCCAACCAAGGCTATAAGAAAAATAACACGTCAATAAAGCAGATAAAGAAGATCAATTTTTAACAAGGGGTAAAAAAGAAGAGAGAAAAAACTGAAGCTGGGACTGGAGAAGAGAAATAGGATGAAAAATGGAGAACTGAGGAGGAAAATGGTGGAAAAAAAGAAAAGAATAAGATAAAAGAAAATAATGAGAAAAAAATAAAAAATAATACAAAAAATGAAAGATAAAAATAAAGAAAAAATATATACTAATAAAAGGATAATATGCTATTTAGAGTTGATGTCTTCCAGACATCCTTCTGACGTCCTTCTGGATGTCCTTCTAGACAAAGATGCATCAATGGCCTGATGCTCAGACAGGTCACAGATAGCAGCTGTCACTGTCAGGGCCGGCCCAAGGCTCAGGCAAGCCTCGTTGGCTACTAGGGCCAAAGCTCTGGCAGCCATGGCGGCCAGCAGTGGCAGCAGCAAAGAAGTGATGGGGGCATCACCTTCTCTTGATCAGCCTGGTTGCCTCCCATAGAAGGAGGCCAGAGGCAGCAGGATCAAGGGGGTGATGGGGGCTGTGCCTTCCCCCGATGGGCCAGTTGCCTCATGCAGAGAGAGGCCAGACTGTGGTGTCCCTTAGCCTGGCCTCCCCCAAGGGCTCCCAGACTGTGAGAGGGGTCAGGCCAGGCTAAGGGACACCACCCCAGTGCACAAATTTTCATGTGTCAGGCCTCTAGTTTTTAAATAAAAATAAAAAATAGGAAAGTGAAGTGTCATTTGCTTCAACTGAGTTTTAATGCCCCATGAGGGCTGATTTAAGACCCTACTCTACTGTTCTGTCTGCCACTTCTCAGTTTCCTGTTAGGTAGTCAGCACCCTGTTGAATTTCCCAGTGATCCACCACTCTTCGGTGTCTGTCTCCACAGCTTTGGTTGTAAACAGGCGGGTCCAATATGCCTGCTTTGCCTGTCTGCCTGCTATCAGTTTTAATCACTCAACCTTCTTTTTCTGACTGACAAAGGCTATACATGGGGGTATTGCTGTATTTCTTTGTGGGACTGAAAGGTCCCTCAACCCAATCCCTGTGGGCTCCTTGGGGCAATTCAGAGCCCTTATTTCCTCTGCAAAGGTCGAGGCTGAGGGCGGCTGCACTAGGGGCTGGCTCTTCAAGAGAAAAATGGCTGTTTAGGTTTGGAAGGCACAGAATGTCTCAGTGCCAGATTCCTGGTTACCTATCCCTGTCCTGCTACCCTTCACAGCCTTTTCCCAACCTACAAAATCTGCACCTCCACCTCCACCACAGCCTAGGTATTTGTAATTGAAAGCTCCTATGTACAGGGTTTAACAAATAAAAGCAAAGACAAAATAGAGGCAAAATAACCTTGCCATTGTGAGTTTCTCCCTCTCCTTCCCCTACTCCCTGGTACTGTAGGGCTCAGGCTTGCCTTTCTGGGCTCATCAGGTTGCCTTTCTGGGCTCAGTCTCTCATGGCTGTGGATTTATATCTAAATGCCCTGGCTGTCAGCATCCCTGTGCACTCCCATCCATAGTTGGGTGTTATGCATGTCCCCAACAGACATGGACTTGGTGCAATGCAGGTTCCTTTTGAACCTCTTGTCCTTGTGGTTGCATGTCTCTCTCCAGCCCAGATCTCTTATTCTAACATTCTCCAGGTATCTTCTGCCCTTTCCAGCTATGGATTGTCTCACTAGCTGTGTCTAATTCTCCAATTCTGGGTGGATGTTATTCAATTTAGTTGTTCCTTCTATATGCTCCATGAGAAGGCAAAGGGCAGATCTGTCTATTCAGCCACCATTTTGAAAAACCTCTAGTAACTCAATTTTTATAAATCTAACACTGATATGGGTATTCTGACAATATAAGTTGATTTTCAGAAAAACCATGATGGAATATTCAATAATTGACTTATGAAGGACAATGTGCTGTTTAAGGGTGTGGACTTTGCATATAGACATGAATTTGAACCTTAGTTCTGCCATTTCCATGTAACCTTGGCCAAACCATCTAAAGTCTCTGGACTTTAGTTTTGTCATCTGTAAAATAATGTTTGTTTTAGAGTCCTATTATAAATTTTAGAAAGATGATGCATACAAAATTATTTTTGGTATACAGTAAGCACTCAATAATTTTATTAATATTTTATTATTATTATAGGAATCTGAATATGATGCTCAAGTGATTCAAGCATTGACTAGAAGTTAGACAAGATGGCCTTTTAGATTATTGCAGCCCTAAGACTCAAAGTTTATAATTCTTTGGCTGGAAGGAAAATAAACTTTACTCACCAATGCCTGTGCTGATCAGATAACCTCAAAATCCAGACACACTGCATAATTCTCCAACATGCAATAACTCAGCTGGCAGTTCCCAGGCAGAGATGTGGGAGAAAGTCTAATATCCGGGAAGTGCTAGCATCTACAACTTCCTACGGTCTGCCTAGCGAAATTTGACCAGATAAGAACAGTTCTTAATAGAAAAGCTCCTTTTATCTCTGAATGAGAATATATTTATGTTAAATACCTGAATGGATGAGGTTAATTTTAGTAGTATTCTATTCTTGCAATAAATATTGAAAACTGTTCAGGAAAACTTGAAAAACTCTTCTTTATATAGGTGGCATGAACTGAAGTGGGTTCTTATTTTTTAAAATGATGGTTCCATTGTTTATGTAAGAGTAGAATCTTTAAAGGTAGAAGTTTTAAAAATCATTTTCATTATTATTTATTATCTATTATTAAAATTTATTGTAAATTAAATTTAGAGAGAGGAAGAGGATAGAGAACCATTGCTGTATCTGAAACACATTGATTGGTTGCCTTCACAATGCCTTCACTTGCCCCAATGGGGCTGTGGATCAAACCTGTAACCCAGGTAAATGCTCTTGACCAGGAATTGAACCCATGACCCTTCAGTGTTCAGGTTAATACTCTAACTGCTGAGTCACACTGACCAGGGCTCCAGGTAAATATTTTGCTAACTAGGTTCTCTTAGTGATCCTTCCCCCTTTGTTTCCCCTTTTTTTGTTATTTGAAATAATTTTCCAAGTATGTTCACACCTCTGCTTTTCTCCTCCCTTCATGAATTTACTAAGAAATATCAGAGGCTGCATTTAAACTCCTTTTCCAATCAAACCTAAACTTTGGGCTTGATGAATATTTAACATAAAAACAGCATAGCTTAGTATATAAGTGACAGCTCTGTTGTCAATTCAGTCTGACGTATATTCCCAGTCCTGCCACTTACTAATTGTGTGATCCCTCTGAATCTCAGTTTCTTCATCTGGGAAGTGGGTATGATTGTATTCAGTTATCTAATAGGATAAAATAAAACAATGCACAACAGTGCCTGATGAAAGTGTTCAGTAAATAGTAGTTACTATTATTATTGAGAAATATATTTCTTCAAATTTGCAAGAGAGGATGTAGCTGAATGGTAACATTTTGTATGCAGGTACTTTTATAAAGAACGAGCTAATTATGAGTATACCATCATTCTGCTGAATTGGCATATACTAGGATTAGAGGTTATCTATGGGGGGCTGCAGCTGTAGTCCCTTAAGATCCCTTCAACATTTGGGACCATATCTACTAGTATATCAGATGATGTTTGAATAGTAACCATTTGGAAAATCAGCGTCTTTAGTTATTAAAGCAAAGCAGGTTAAAAAAAAAGCATTTAGTTTCATGAGAACAAATCTTTTATCTCCTTGGTTAAATGTATCCATAAATATCTTATTTTGTTGTTGTAATAGTAAATGGGATTGTTTTTTAAATATTTTAAGTTTTTCTTTCTGATAATTCATTATAAGTGTATGAAAATGCCATTCATTTCTGGGTTAATTTTGTATCCTGCTACATTGCCAAATGTATTAAATGTAATATTTTTTTGATGGAGTCTTTAGGGTTTTCTATGTGCAATATCATGTCATCTGGGAAAATGACAGTTTCACATACTCCTTTCCAATTTGGATGCCTTTTATTTTTTCTTCTTGTCTGGTTGCTATGGCTAAGACTTCCAGTATTATCTAATATATAAAAGGCCAGGGTTGTAATGACTGATCATGACCAAATGCTGACCAACCCATTTATTAGACAGGATAGAGGCCTGGTGCATGGGTGGGGGCTAGCTGGTTTGCCCTGAAGGCTGTCCTAGTTCAGGTTGGGGGTTCCCTTGGGGCATGGGGAGGCCTGAATGAGGGGCCTGTGGTGGTTTTCAGGCTGGCCATGCCCCCGGCGATCCAAGCGGAGGCCCTGGCATCTGGAAATTATTTACTTTCTACAATTAAAACTTGTGGCCTGGAGCAGAGCCAAGCCCCCTGCTCACTCCTGCTGCCGCCATTTCTGTTTGGTTTTATGTACCTTCTATAATTGAAAATTTGTAGCCTTGAGTGGAGGCCTAGGCCAGCCACAGCAGGTGGAAAGCTTTGCTTTCTTCGATGCTGGGGGCAACCCAGGCCTGCTCTTTCCAGCTCAGTGGCTGCCACCATTTTTTCTTGGGATTTATCTTCTATAATTGAAACTTTGTATCCTTGAGTGGAGGCCCAGGCCTGCTAGGGCAGGTGGAAAGCTTGGCTTCTGTTGCTGGAGAAACCCAAGCCTCTCAACTGCTCTCTATGGCTGCAGCCATCTTGGTTGGGGTTAATTTGCATACTCGCTCTGATTGGTTGGTGGGCATGGCTAGTGGGCATGGGTTGAGCAGAGTGATGGTTAATTTGCTTATTACTGTTTTATTAGGTAGGATTTTTGAGATCTATCCATGTTGTTGCATATATTATTTGTTCATTATTTCTTATTACTGAGAAATAGTCAAGACTATCTTTTTGCCATTGAATTACCTTGTAACCTCTGACAAAATTTAATGACTTCATTTCTGGACTCTATTCTGTTCCCTTAGTCTATTTGTTTAAGTTTAAGTCAATACCAATCTAAATATCATTTTAGAGTAAATCTTAAAATCAGGTAATGTAAGTCATATAACTTTGTTTTTCAAAATTTCTTTTGGGGTATTTACTTAATTGTATGGGACTCATAGATGAGTATAGAGAGAAATAATGTCTCATATAAATGAAATTGATTTTGTACATTTACCTGTAGTTGGTGAACCTTATAAATTCACTTAAAATTTCTATGACCTTTTTTATTTTCATAAATATCTTATTTTCTATCTTCAAGATTATGCTTTTGGCAAATAAAGACAATTTTCTAGTTTAATGTACTTCATTTCTCTTTCTTACATATTTTATTAGCAAGAAACTATAGTACAATATTGAATATAAGTTGTAAGAGTGGACACCTTTAATTGATTTCTAAATTTAGGTTTTTCTCATGAATATAAATGTAGGATTTTTGTTGTTGTTGCTTGTTTATTTATTTTTGGTAAATACTGCTAATCAGGTTGAGGATATTCCTTTCTATTTCTAGTTTTCCAAGATTTTTTTCCCCCCATTAACCAGTGTTAAATTCAATCAAATTCTTTTTTGCATCAATTAAAATGGTCATATGGTATTTCTCCTTTATTCTTTACATAGTTAATAAAATTGATTTATTTATTTTTATAATAAATCTATCTTGCCTTCCTGGGATAATGTAAAGTCATAATGTTATAAATGTATTCAATTTGATAATTTTCATTATTGCATTTTTGCTTATTGTGTTGACCTCTGTGCATCACACATTAATTCAAAATTTTTTATTTAATCACCTCTATATCCAACTAATGACAAAAAAAAAGTTTTGGTGTACCTTTATAAACAAGCTAAGTACAAGAACATATCTCAGAGACTGAATGAACTGACATGATTGTTAGAAGTAAATTATTAAAATATTAGGGTTATAACTACAAAAAATGATGACTTTGACTAATAGCCCTACTTTCTGGAAGTAAATAGACATAAAACCAATTTATATTAAGGTCACTCCTAAATGTGTAACAGTAAAACTAAATCATGTACAATATAACAATGATTATATATCTAAACATTTTTTGCACTTATATTCTTGGGGAATGTTACTTCTCCTTATAGTGACTATCATTGTTTGATTTTATCACCAATATTATAATCATAAAAATATTTTGAAAGTATATTATTTTCTTAATAAATTTTTATAGCATTGACTGCTTTTTCAACATAAACATTTGGTTGAATGTAACAGAAAAGTAATTTCATCATGTTTTTATCTCTTTTTTCAGCTTTATTGAGATATAATTGACATACAACATTATATAATGTTAAACTGTAAAGGTATTGATTTGACACACTTATATATTACACACTAGAGGTCCGATGCATGAAATTATTTGGAAATTAAATTGGAGCCTGCACCGTCTCCAATCTGGGACCCCTTGAGGATTGTCCAACTGCCGATTTAGGCCCAATCCCACCAGGCCTCATTCCTCTCATAATCCAGGAATGCTGGCTCCCAATCACTTGCCTGTCTACCTACCTGATTGCCCCTAACTGCTTCTGCCTGCCAGCCTGATCACACCCTAACTATTCCTGTGACAGCCTGATTGACGCCTAACTGCTCTGCTGCAGGCCTGATTACCCCTTACTACCCTCCCCTGCTGGCCTGGTTATCCCAACAGCCCTCCCCTGTTGGCCTGGTCACCCCTAACTGTTCTCCCCTGCAGGCCTGGTTGCCCCCAACTACCCTCCCCTGCTGGCCATCTTGTGGCAGCCATCTTGTGTCCACATGGGAGTGGCCATCTTTGACCACATAGGGGTAGCCATCTTGTATGTTGGAGTGATGGTCAATTTGCATATTACCTCTTTATTATATAGGATGATTGGTGTTGTGGCATTAGCTAACACCTCCATTAATCCCATAATTGCTATATCTTGGAGTTTTCTTTGTTGAAAAGTTTTGAAACACCAGTTACATTAATATGAAGTATCATATGATCTCACTTATATGTGGAATCTAAACAAAAATAAACTGATGAACAAAATAGATCTAGAGTCATAGAAACATGGAACAGACATATGAATCTAAGAGGGCAGGCAGGGTGGGTGGGAAGAGATTAACCAAAGAACATATGCATATATGCATAACCCATGTATTAGGTCTAGTAATAATTAATGTCGTTTTCTAATACTTTTTTAAATCGAATTTATTTAAACAATACAACAAAATTTAATCAACAATATAGTTGCCGTTGTTTTCTACTACTTGTGCCCAACGCTCAGGAAGCATTTTAATCCCTCTGTTGTAAAATTCTTGTGATTTTGATGCAAAAAATTCGGTCAATGCATTTTTGAGGCATTCTTCATTATTAAATTTTTTTCCAAGAAGAAAGTTTTGCAAAGAACGAAACAAATGGTAATCGGAAGGGGCAATATCAGGAGAATATGCAGGTTGAGGGAGAACTTCCCATTCCAACTGGCGCAGTTTTTCAGCAGTGATTCTTGCAGTATGCGGTCGTGCGTTATCTTATCGTGGTGAAGAATTACGCCCTTCTGATTAATCAGCGCGGGTTCTTTTTCTCTTAAAGCTTGGGCTAACCTTTCCAATTGGGCACTATACACTGCACTTGTAATGGTTTGGTTAGATGGTAAAAGTTCATAATGAAGAATTCCTTTAAAATTCCACCAGACACACAACATCACTTTTTTCGCATGCAAGTCAGGTTTTGGCTTGGGCTGCGGAGCCTCATTTTTGTCCAACCATTGAGGCCGCCTTTTCAAATTAACATACAGCACCCATTCTTCATCTCCGGTAACAATTTGCTCTAAAAACGGCAAACGGTTTTGACGAGAGAGGAGCGAACTGCAAATTGTGACTCTTTGATTACGGTTGTTGTCGGTCAACTCATGAGGAACCCATTTTCCAAACTTTTGGACTTTGCCAAGTGCACGCAATTGATTGGAAATTGTTTTTTGTGAACAATTTAAAGTTGTTGCAAGCTCTTGTTGGGTAATTTGAGGATTTTGCACCAAAAGAGCTTGAAGAGCTTCTTGATCAAAATTGGACACACGGCCTCGACCACTCTTGTCATCTAAGGAAAAATTTCCCTAGCGAAATTTCTCAAACCAACGCTGGCATTTTCTGGCGCTAACTGCATCTTGACCAAGAGCACTACAGATGTTTTTTGCAGCCTCACTTGCTTTTCTTCCTAATTGGAACTCGTAAAGCATGCAGTGCCGAATATGCTCTTCATCTGCCATCTTCTTAGCCCTAGTTTTGCAACAAAAACCAAACCAAACACAAACTTTTTCAAGCAAAACTTGTTAATTGCACTTCACACGTTCTGTAGATACCACGTGTTTGAAGGTTATGTCAATACAAGTCAACGCCAAGCAAGATTTTAAACGAATGTTTAAAAACGACATTAATTATTACTAGACAATAGTGGTAAAATAGTGTAATTAATTATTACACAGACAATAGTGGTAAAAGCCTAGAGTAGAGGTACAAGTTGGGTTAGACGGGATCAATAGGGGGAAAAGGGTACATCTGTATAAATTTAACTATAAAGATAAATTATATATATATATATAGTTCATGTATCTATTTTGGAGTTAATTTTGGTAATTTGTATCATTGCAAAAATATGTACATTTTATCTAAAATGTCAAATGTATTTTTGTGAAGTTGTTAATAATATTCTTATTTTTATTCTTATTTTTTCTTCTATTGTTTTAGGAACTATAATGATGCCTCTTTTCTTATTTCTGAATGTTATTTTGTTATTCTTTAATTTTTCATGACCAGTCTAGATATATATATATATATTTATCAATTTTATTGATTTTTAAAAATTAGCTTTTGATTTAGAAATTAACCTCCAAATGCTGCTTTAACTGTTCTCACAAAATTTGATTAGTTACATATAATTATAATTTTATTTAAAATATATTCTTATATTACTCATAGGGAAATAATTAAATCATAGAAAATATAGTCAATAATATTGTGATAACTATGTATTGTGCCAGTTAGGGTACTGAAAATATCAAGGGGAACACTTTGTAAAATATATGATTATTGGAGAGGATCCAAGATGGCTGCACAGGTAAACACCTAACCGCAGCTGCACACAACAATTTCAATAAAATACAACTAAAATATAAAATGGACATTACCCAGAACTACAGGAAAGTTGACTGACTGGAAATCCTACAATGAGAAGCAAGGAGAAAACCAGAAGGAAGAGTGGAGGAGCTGTAAAAGCCTAAGGTATGGAGACACATGGCGCGTGGAGAGGACAGAGCCTGAGAGGAGGGGGCGGCTGAGTGCCTGGCTGGTGTTCCCTAGTGGGAAGGAGATAAAAGCTCCAGACTGCTGAGCCCCAGTTCTGAATGCTCTGAACCCCAGTTCTAGGCCAGACCCTGGGGACTCAGGCTGGTACAGAGGGAGCTGGGCTGTAAGGTGGAACCTCAGGGGAGCAGCGAAAGGCAGAGCCCCAGGAGGCGAGCACATTGCGTGCATAGAAAGGATGGTTGGCTGTGCCCCGGGATTGCCCTGGCAGGAAGGAGACAGGGGCTCCAGACTGCTCTGAATGCCACCTCCAATCCCACTTCCAACTGAACTGAACCCCAGTTCCAGGCCCATTGGGGAAGAGACTAGACTGTTTGGTAGCAGGCGAAACTCCAGGGCACCTCACTCTCAAAGGTGCTTGCAGCGAGTATTGAAGGACCCTGAGGAATACTGAGACTCAGGAGCTGCATAGGGCATGGCTGACTGAAGCCAAGGCTGTAGGCTCCACCCTGAAACTCTGCTCCATCAGGGAAGCTGCGAAAATGCCAAGACCAGGAAATAGATCACAAACGAAAGAAATGGAGGACAAAAAGCGACTGGATATAGAGTTCAAAACCACACTTATAACGTTGTTCAAGAATCTCCTAGAAAAGGCCAATAAAATAAACGAGACCTATGAGGATATGAAAAGGAATCAACTAGAAATAATAAGGGATCAACAAGAAATGAAGAATACATTGTCTGAAATAAAAAATACTAGACAGAGTCCTAAAAACAGAATGGAAGATCGCAAGAATCAAGTCAAAGATTTGGAACATAAAGAGCCAGAAGACACTCCTCCACAGAAGCAAGAAGGCAAGAGAATCCAGAAAGTTGAAGATAATGTAATAAAACTCTGGGTCAACTTCAAGCGAACCAACATCAGAATTATGGGGGTTCCAGAAGATGAGAGAGAGCAAGATATCGAAAACATACTGAAAGAAATAGTGACAGAAAACTTCCCCCACCTGGTGAAAGAATTAGACTTACAAGTCCAGGAAGCGCACAGAACTCCAAACAAAAGGAATCCAAAGAAGACCACGCCAAGACAAATCATAATTAAAATTCCAAGAGCAAAAGACAAAGAGAGAATATTAAAAGCAGCAAGAGCAAAGCAGGAGCACCTATATGATTGTCAGCTGATTTCTCAACAGAAACCATGCAGGCCAGACGCAAATGGCAAGAAATATTCAAGGTGATGAATAGTAAGAACCTACAGCCAAAAATAATCTACCCAACAAAGCTATCACTCAGAATCGAAGGCCAGATAAAGAGCTTCGCTAATAAAAAAAAGCTAAAGGAGTTCATCACCACCAAACCAGAATTATATGAATTGCTGAAGGGGATCCTTTTGGAAGAGAAAGTAAACAAAGATAAAAACTATGATCAACAAATACGTAACTATCAACAAGTGAATCTAAAAATCAAGGAAATAAAAAAAATCTGATGAACAATATTAACTTTTGAATATAATAGAATCAGAGGTATGGAAGGGGAGTGAACTGATGATTCTTGGGGAAAAGGGGAGAGGGGGATGTGGGAAGAGACTGAACATAAACTGTGCACCTATGGATGAGGACAATGGGGGGTGGGGAAAGGGCAGAGGGTGAGGTGGGAACCTGGTGGAGGGGAGCAAAGGGGGTGGGGAAAGAGGAACATCTGTAATAATATGAACAATAAAGATTTAAAAAAGAAAAAAATATGATTATTTAAAAACTAAGTTATACTTCTGAAACCAATACAAAATCAAATCTTAAAAATATTTTTTTATATTATTTCTGTTTTCTTCTGATCTATGGCTTATTTAAGTATGTTCATTAATTTCTAAGTATTTGGTTCTATCTCAGGTATCTTGTCAATATTGATATCTAGTTTAATACTGTTTTTGCCAGAAAACTATTATATGATTTCAATCTTTTAAAAGTAATTATTGTTATTATTATTATTATTATTATTATTATTTGGTATTGGGTCCATCTCTTTTGATATTTTTTAAATTATTGATTAAGGTATTACATATATGTCCTTATCCCTAAAAGTAATTTTTTATACTTCAACATATGCTAAATTCTCCTGAATATAATGAGCCTCATGCATTTGTATGGATTAATGTATATATTGTATATATGTATCAATTAGGTCACGGTGCTTTCTAGTGCTTGTATTTATTTTCTAATAACTTTTTGTCTAATTGTTTAATCAATTGTTGAGAAAAGGTATTATAATCTCTAACCACAATTGTGAAATTGTTCATTTACCTTTTAGTTTTGTCAAACTTTACTTCACATATTTTGAAATTCCATTAATATTCATATATGTATTCATGATAGCTATTTTTTCCTGATAATTGAATAGTTTTTCATTATAAAATACCTTTTTTATTGACTAAGACATTTTGTCTTAAAAATCTATTTTACCTGATATATTTTAAAAATGTACTTTTATTAATTTTATAGAAGAAAAGAGAATTAAAGAGAGAGATAGAAACATCAGTGGTAAGAATCATTGATCAGCTGCATCCAGCACTCCCCACACACAGGATCAAGACCACAATCCAAGCATGTGCCCTGACCTGGAATTAGACTGCAACCTCCTGATTCATAGATCAACACTCAACCTCTGAGCCATGCTGGCTGGGCAATCTTACATTTTTATAGCCAATCCAGTCCTCTTATCTTTATTATTTTATTTATATACTTTTAGCAGGATTTATTTTCAGTTGAGTTCATCTATATATTTAAAGTGCTTCTCTTATAGATAGCATATACTGTGTTTTTTCTTTTGCATTAAAAAATATCTCCAATTTAATCTGTGTTTAATACTTAACTGTAATTATTAATACTGATATTATTATTATTATGCAGTCAATTTTATTATTTTATTTTTGTTATCTGTTTTAAATTATTTCCACATATTTCCATTTTAATAAATTTGATGGGATTATTTGAATATATTTTAGAATTTCACTTTAATTTTGCTAATGATTTTTTACTTAGATGTCTTTAATTATTCTTAGTGGTTGCTCTAATGAGTAGTCTCTATTATTATAGCCAATTTATAATTAATATTGTATTATTTTATATAAAATGTAAGAAACCTGAGATGATATAGGATAATATTCTCTCATCCTATTAGCAGGGGCTGTCAAACTGTGGCCCATGGGCCAAATCTGGCTTGCTATTAAATTATACTGATCATCTTGAAATCAGGGAGCTCTTATTTTAATATTTATTAGTGTGAATTTGATTCAGGTTGTTCTTAGTCTTTTATAGTAAACTAGAGGCCTGGTGCTTGAAATTCATGCATGGGTGAGGGGGTGTCCCTCAGCCCAGCCTGCACCCTCTCCAATCTGAGACACCTTGATTGGGCCTAATCAGGGAGTCGGACATCCCTCTCACAATCCAGGACTGCTAGTTCCCAACTGCTTTCCTGTCTGCCTTCCTGATTGCTCCTAACCGCTTCTGCCTGCCAGCCTTATCAACATCTAACCACTCCCCTGCCAGCCTGATTGATGTCTAGCTGCTCCCCTGCCAGCCTGTTTGCCCCCAACTTCCCTCCTCTGCTGGCCTGGACAACCCCAACTGCCCTCCCTTGTAGGCTTGGTCCTTCCCAACTGCCCTCCCCTGCTGGCCATCTTGTGATTTTGTGTCCACATAGGGGCAGGATCTTTTACCACATGGAAACAGCCATCTTGTGTGTTGGAGTGATGGTCAATCTGCATATTACTCTTTTATTAGATAGAATAGAGGCCTGGTGCATGGGCCTGAAGGGTGTCCCAGATCAGCATAGAGGTTTCCTTGAGGTGTAGAGCAGCCTGGGCGAGGGGCTTGTGGTGGTTTTCAGGCTGGCCATGCCCCCTGGCAACCCTAGTTGAGGCCCTGGTGTCTGGGATTTATTTATCTTCTACAACTGAAACTTTGTAGCCTTAAGTGGAGGCCTGGGCCAGCCATGGTTTGCAGAAAGCTTGGCTTCCTCCATGGCAGAGGAAACTCAAGCCTCCTTCCTGCTCTCTCTGTGGCCAAAGCCATCTTGGTTGGATTAATTTGGCTGATAGGTGTGGCTTGCGGGTGTAGTGGAGTGATGATTAATTTGCATATCACTCTTTTATTAGATAGGATCTTTAATCTCTAGACATAGTGTTTATTACAAAGGCATGGCTCTTTGAGAGTTATTTGCAGTGTTTTACAAATGTGCCTTCAGTCAACATGGCTGATAGTGCTTATCTTTACTTTTTTTTTTTTTTATCTTTACTTTTTCCCCTGGTGCAAAAATTTGGATCACTCTGTCTCAAACTTTTTTTTGTGATCTTTTGTATTTTTCTCTTCAGTTTCTAGCCATTCTGGTAAGCCCCAACTCCATCCTCTATTACATGAAGCCATTTTTTTTCACCATCTTCAAGCCATTGAATTTTAATTTCATATAGTATACTTTTTAATCTTAGAATTTTAATTTGATTATTTTATAGTTTCATTTTCCATGTTGGACAACCCATTTGTCTACTTATTTTGACCTTTTTGTTTTTAAGTCCTTGAACTGATTTATGAAAGCTTTTTTTATCCTTTTCTGCTACTTCAACATCTGGATTTCTATAACAACTACTCCTACTTGTTTTTTTATTGTTACTTTTGTGTTAAATTATTCTCCTTATTCACATGTCTAGTAATATTTTATTGCATAGTGGATGGATTAATGATATTTAATAAAGATTTTTTATTCTCATCTTCTTCCTAATTGTATTTTGATTTTTGTTCTAGCTGACAGTTAAATTATAGACAGATCATCTTGAACTTTGTGAACTCTCATTTTACAAATTATTAGTGTGAGTTTGATTCAGTTTGCCCATAGATTTTTATGGTAAATCCTTAATCTTTAGACATAGTCTTTATTACTAAGGCATGGCCCTTTGAAGGTTTCAATAGAAAGCCTATAATATTTATAAAAGTTCTGTAACTTAGTGGAATTCAGCCTCTGAACTCTGTCTCTCTTACGATTAGCAACTGTTAAAAATATCTGTTGAGGTTATTGCTGTCAATTTTATTATTGGTTGTTGTTTTCTCTGCATATGTGCAGTTCAGGCGTCATCAAAGTTTTTGATGGAAGTTTGTACATAAAAATTAGGACTCACATCTCTGTAATACTCTTCTTTTTTGTATTTCTCCCCTAAGTTTCTAGCCATCCTGATAAGCCCCTACTCCATCCTCTAATACATGAAGCCAATTTTAGGTGAGATTTCTGTTTGTGTTTTAGCTACCTCATACCCAAGTTACATGGTTTTGCCTTTAGGTGAAAAGCCATATGGACATGTATCAAACCCAGTGTGGCTATTTTCTTTTAACAGTTTCTACCTTCATATAAGTTATTTTAAATATTTTTTCAGTTTTTTTAATCTGTGAGACAATTGGTTAAAAATAAGCCACTCTACCATTACCACACTCCAAATTAGTTATACTTAAAATATACATATTCAAAAAAAAATAACATTTTCATGACATACCTCAGGATCAAATGTAAGAAGCATTTACAAGACAAGCAGAACTGAAAATGTCATATAGTTTATCTGTGGTTCCTCATATAATAAATATGTATGTCTCTGAATAGGAGTCCATGTAACCTTAGAAGCACCCACTTATCCTCTCAATAAACTATTTATAAATTAAAAATAGTATATTTCTTGATTTTAGTTCATTTAAAAAATGCCAGTTTTTCTGGTTAGTTCTCTGGTCTCATCTTATTTGGCCTGTCATCTTCTTGACATCTTCCAGCTTCCCCCCTCAACCCCCCGGCCTGTGACAGAACACTTCTCTGATTTGCTTTATAACTTATTGACCCCTCCATGCTAGTATATTTTGAATCTTCTTTTTTTATTCATGACCTCTTAATATTGGAATTTCTCAGGTCTCAGTTCTTTTTTTGTGATTTTTTAAAATTGATTAAGGTATTACATATGTGTCCTCCTCCCTCTATTAACCCCCCAATCTTCCTCTCATGCCCTCACCCCCTGGTGTTCCTGTCCATTGGTTAGGCTTATATGCATGCATATAAATCCTTTGGTTGATTTCTCCTCCTTTTCCCTACCCTCCCTATCTTCCCTCTGAGGTTTGGCAGTCTAATTGATACTTCTCTGTCTCTGGATGTTTCCCTGTTCATCAGTTTGTGTTGCTCATTATATTCCACAAGTGAGTGATATCATGTGGCATTTGTCTTCCTCTGACTGGCTTATTTCATTTAGCACAATGCTCTCCAGTTCTATCCGTGCTGTTTTAAATGGTAAGAACTCCTTTTTTACTGCAGTGTAGTATTCCATTGTATAGATGTACCACTGTTTTCTAATCCACTCATCTGCTGATGGGCACTTAGGCTATTTCAAAATTTTAGCTATGGTAAATTGTGCTGCTATGAACATAAGGGTGCATATATCCTTTCTGATTGGTGTTTCTAGTTTCTTGTGATATATTCCTAGAAGTGGGATCACTGGGTCAAAGGAGAGTTCCATTTTCAGTTTTTTGAGGAAACTCCATACTGTTCTTCACAGTGGCTGCACCAGTCTGTATTCCCACCAGCATTGCAAAAGAGTTCCTTTTTCTCCACATCCTTGCCAGCACTTGTCATTTGTTGATTTGTTGATGATAGCCATTCTGACAGTTGCTGACTTCTTTCTGTTTCTTAAACATGCAGTTATTTATTTCTGTAGAGTCTTTGTATTTTTTCCTTATTCTAGTACACTCATCTCCTCACTCTTCAAATTTCATAATAAGCATTTAATGTCGTTCTTTAGTTTCAGTTGGAATATTATTTCTTCTGAGAGATCTTACCTTACAATCTATTCCAAAATAGTTCCTGGAAAAAAACAACAACAACAAAAAACCAAAACCAAAAACAAAAAACACCTTCCTGTTTGTTTTTTAGTTTTTTTTCCCTTCAGAGTACTTCTCATTTTATTTATTTACATGATAATCAGTTTAACATCTGTTTTTCTATTAAATTGTTTTTGTATTCAAGGTCAGGAACTTGGTATTTTTCACTGTAAATCCCCAAATTACTGAACACAAAAGACATTCAATAAATATTGGTTGAATAAATGAGTAAGGAATAAAAATAGGCAACGTGTGACATAACCTCTAACACACCAAGAGACACAAACATGCTCTCCATAATTCAGGTATAAGCTTTAGTCAAGATGTGTGATTCCCTGGCTGAGCATGAAATAAACTATGCATTTCAATGGACAGGCATCTGTAATGTTAGACTTATGTAAGAATAGTAGCTAACACTTTATTTGCTTACTATTTGCCAAATACCCAGCTAGTATTTTACACGCTTTATCTTACTCAATCCTCATTGCAAACCTATGAAGTATAGAAACTAATAATATTATTATTATTGTTATTAACTACATAAATGAGGATTGGGTAATCAGAGAGGTTAAACTGACTTGCACAAGGTTGGACAGCTAAAAAGTGGTCTTAAATCCAAAATGTCTGAATTTAAATGAGGTCTTTCTAACAATAAAGCTTATATGTGTATGTCTATGGGTATATGTGGGAAGCAGATGCAAGTATACAGGACCATTGATACAAGTATGTTAGTGAAAAACTTTATCTGGTCACTAGTTTAATTGAAACACCAACACAAGTGTTACAAGAATAGATGAACACTTTTTCATGTGCTCTTTTCCATGTGATCAAAGTAGTAGATTTAACAGCTCTGCTTTCATGACTTGTAGAAACTCAAGGAGCAGTCTTCACATAATTAATTTTTTTATTAAGTAGTTATGGTATTGTTGAAAAGTTCCCTCAAAAGATCATATTATATTCTTAGCCTTTTTCAAATGTTAAATTTCTTTTTAAAAAAACATCTCCAGAAAAAGTTGCGGTTATGACTCTCAAGTCCATTTTCTTCACTCTGCAGCTATGAGGAAACAGCATGGAGCCCTTTTCTCAGTCATGTCGATTTTTAAGGGGTCAGTTCCACCTTCTGAGATGTTGTTTTGTGATTTTTGGCACACCTTATGAGGAGATGGTGTGCAGAAAGGCAGAGTTGCCCATTATCAGCTGCAAGTCATAATTGTTATTTGGCAGAGATAAAAAATTTAAACGTTTCCCAAGACATGGGTAGTTCCATAGTGTTGCTTGTTTGTTGTAATGCAAATTTGTTTATTTAGTAATATAAAGAAGGTTTGAAGAAGACAATTTCTACAATAAGCATTAAACGTAAAAGCACCTTGTACACATATTTCTAACTGATTAGTGTTTTTATGTCTGACACATTCTGTTCATTCAGTCTTGACTTCATGTCTGAAATCTTCCTGCAGCTTGCTCTCCACTTCCAGATGCAACAAATTTCTCTCTAGAGAGAGAACTGTCTAATTTCTTCCTGAGGTAATCAAAAGGAAAGACATTAGTTTACCTGTCTAATTTTCTCTTGTAGCTAAAATGACCTCTGCCTCTCCCCAGTAAATTTCCATCTGTCAGCAAAAAGCACATCTCATTGCTTATTCTTTTCTATCTCTTGTTAGTCCTAAATGAGAATGATCAAACTCCAATAAGTATTAGATTTGCAGTTTCTCTCTTTTTTCTTTTTTTCTTTTAAGGAATTAGGTTTATTTCCCCCTCTAGCCTTTAGCTTTATTTGCTCACCATATCTTGATAGTTAGATATTAGTACCTTCCTTTTAGTTTCAGAAGTGCTTTAAGTTAAATAAGAAGTATTTAGAAACACCAGAAACAAAACTTACACAAGAATTTGTTCAAGGTTAAATTGGTAAGATTACAACAAAATTTGGATAGCACCATATAGTTCTTTCTAAAGAGTTCTCTGTGGGAGTTCTCACATTTTTATTTTTATTTTCATTTATAATAGCTTCTGATGATCACCAATTAGGTATTAATTGCAGAATTGTTTAGATCAACCAAGGGATTGGCCTGTTAAGATGTACCTGAAAATATTGGTTGAGTAATTTGGGCCTTATAATTGGTCATATGTCACTGAATAGAGCATTTTTGTTTGTTTGTTTCCAAAATTGGACTGTGTCGTCATCACTTGAGCCAATAACAAATACTCTGATTCCCAAATGCAAACGGCAGATGAACATGAGAAACATGTTCAACCTAATTTTTAACATAATACATTTAAATTAAGATAAGTGGAAAAACATTTTTTTCAGTATATCATATTGTCATGGATTGTTTTTAAATGATATAGGCATTATGAGTACTAACGTAAGCAAATGTACAGTCAGTTATACAATGGGTGTGGAAGTTAGAGAGTGAATTGACAGGTGTTTTTATCTCTTTTGGCTGACATGTATTCAGTGTCTACCATGTCCCACACATCATGATAGGAACTTAACATGTATCATCTCATTTAATGATCAAAACAACTTTGTGAGGTAGGTACTCTTATATTCCCCATTTTGCAGATGAGAAAATTGAAGTTTAAAGATGGAAAGTAACTAATTGAATTTCATATGATCATGAGTGACAGATACAAATACATGTCTGCTGGATTTGAAAACCTATGCAAACCTAATTGAATGTTGGGATTAAAGGTAATATTTTTAATTTCTTCTCTTACCCTCCATGCATTTTAAAATATAGTATACATTTGTTCATTTTCAAGGCATTTCTTCTGAGTTAAATTTGTTTTCTATGTCTGTGAGATGAATAAGTTTGGAAGGTACATGTAAATATCAAGGAGTAGTGTACATTAACAGAAAAAATGTAGCTCTTTCTACTGATCAATACATACAATAGTAAGTTCCATAGGGCCATCAGTTCTGACCCTCAGTATCTACAATATCTTGAAGGGCTTCTTGCTTTAGTAGAGAAGCTTCTGTGTGCAAGTTTCACATAGCAGTTAATTTTCCACTCTCTACCGACTCACATCCATCATTCTGAAGCCTGGGTCATGATATAGCTCATAAAAAAAATCACTGAGATAAGAATTATCCATTTTGCAACTTTGCTCTATCATTTAGAAAAGAGAATCGTAGAATATTGAAATACTTCCCCCTTAGTAAAACAAAACAAAACCTCTCAGAATTAAAATGTACTAATTATTATTTTGTTTTATAAAATCTCCCACAAAATCATTCTGTTTAATTTATTACTTAAATGAATGACATTGTAAGTCTTTCGCGTGTTTTTCTCTATGAGTGGATGTTCTTTATCATATGCCTATCAGAAATAGAAAAAATGAATTTGAAGCTAATAACATTAAATATTGTTTAGTATTTATATTTGTCATTTTTACAAGTCAATGTCAAGCTGTGGATTAAATTAGTCCCTGTGGGCTATTCAGTTCCTTTCTTCCTAATTATTTTTTTTAGGGCACCTTTCTCATCCTTGTCCCTCAAGGAGATGTAACACCATAAAATTCAGAGATGACTTTAACCTGGCTTTGAGATCCCTTGAATGAGTTTTCAGGTATATGTAGATGGCTGTTCCATAAAATATGGTGATTACAGTCAGATGAGATGCATAGCTAAAGGAAGCTTTGAATCTGGCCTCTGAAGAATGGATCCTCAGTATGATAACCATAATAAATGTGAGCATAGGAGATGAAGATGAAGGTGAAGGTCAGGGACACTGTGAATGTCATATCCAGAATAAACCTGACTAGAGTGACTGAGCAGATTAGCTTCAACAGGGCCTGGATCTCACAGGTGAAATGGTTGATGACATGCTGTCCACAAAAATGCATAGGGATTGCAATGATAGGTATTATTTCTAAAAAGAAGACACTGGACCAGGCTCCCATGGCCCACTGTATACAGACCCAGTTGTTCATAATCATGGTGAAAGTCAGGGGATTGGATATTGCAATACTGGTAAATATATAATAAGCTACAACAGCCAGAAGGACACACTGCCATCCCTAGAACAATATCCTCCTTAGCATAATAGCTAGGAAATAGTGGGGTGGTCTCTTAAACACGTGATTGACAAACTGCTGCTCTTGAGTCACATGCAGCTCTTTGGCCCCTCGAGTGTGGCTCTTCCACTAAATACTACAGCCTGGGAGAGTCAATTTTGAAGAAGTGGTGTTAGAAGAAGTTTAAGTTTAAAAAACTTGGCTCTCAAAAGAAATTTCAATCATTCTACTGTTGATATTTGGCTCTGTTGATTAATGAGTTTGCCGACCACTGTCTTAAACCATTGAACAACAACAACAAAAAGGTGCACTGAATTGCTAGAATATTAGATATCAAGGAAGGACAGGTTGCTTAAGAAAAAATACATAGGGGTATGAAGCAGCCCATCAAACTCTAACCATGCCAGTGATGAGACTGTCACCCTCCAATGTGATCATGGTATAATAAATAGCAATTTGGGATTTTGGATGATTGGACAAACTCACCAGGATTAATTCTATCACTTCGCTGTCATTATCAGTAATCTGAATATCCATTTTGTTCTATCTTGTGAGAAATAAGAAATATAGTTCATTTTAATTAGAAAAATATTGTTTGATGTATCTTTAGTCTTATATCAGTTGCTATTAGGAGATGCTATTTTGAAGTTTATGTTCCAATTTGGAAGATAAAGCATTCATTCACATCATCAAATTAATTTGCAAAGTAACACAATCTATTTTGAGTCTTAATTCCTTCATCTAAAAAAATGAGGAAGCCGAAACCAGTTTGGCTCAATGGATAGAGCATCGGCCTGCGGACTGAAAGTTCCTGGGTTTGATCCCGGTCAAGGGCATGTACCTTGGTTGCGGGCACATCCCCAGTAGGAGGTGTGCAAGAGGCAGCTGGTTGAGGCAGCTGGTCGATGATTCTCTCTCATCGATGTTTCTAACTCTCTATCCCTCTCTCTTCCTCTCTGTAAAAAATCAATTAAATATATTAAAAAATAAAATAAAAAAGTAAAAAATGAGGGAGTTGGACTCCACCTGAAATGTGCTTCAAACAGCCCCTTAAAAATCTGCTAATTTATTTTTCATAGGTAACCAGATTCCTGAACCACAGAATTGTTCTTTCTCACTAGAGATATTAGCCAGAAATTTGTCTTAACTGGTATATATCCATGACATAAAATCTGTGCCAACTCACTTACATATTTTCCTTGCAATACATAGCCAACCAATTATTGGGTCCTATTGGCTATTTCTCCTAAATATATTTTAAATCTGACAAATCTTCATATCCATAGTCAAAACTTTAGCAAGAGCCACCAGCATCTCTCATCTGGACAAATACATGAGCTGCCTAAATAGGTCTTCCTACTTCCATTCTTTCCTCTCTATAGTCTATTCTCCACACAGTAGAGATAACTGTTACAAACATATAAGGTATCCCAAAAATTTATACACACACTTTGAATAATTATAAATACAGTGTTTATTAAAATACATTTATTTTTCAAAATTAGGCTGTCAGCTGCTAAAGAGTGTAAACCGTTTGGGGATCCCCTATATATTATTATGACCATATCTTTTTTATGCTTAAAATCACTACATTTGAAATGAAATATAACCTATTTATCATGACCTACAAGACTCTAAATTATCTGTCTGTAAACTTACCTTGCACTGTCTTTTCTTGTGCCTACCATGTTTTATTCATAGTATCTTTATGAAATATTCTGAGGTCATTCCTACCTCATGGCTTTTGCATATTGTGTTCTCTCTCCTGGAAATAATCTTCCTGCCCTTTTTGTTTGCTGAACTCCTAGTAATCCTTAATATCTCAGGCTTAAAGAAACTTCATTAAAAAGCCTTCCATGCCCTGGAAGATGCTGCTCAATGGTTAGAAAATTGTCCCATGCACTGAGGGTTTGCCCATACTATTCTTGGTCAAGGATAGAACCAGGGTTGCAGGCTCTATCCTGGCCCTGTTGAGTTGGGGCCCATGCAGGAGGCAACTGATCTCCCCCTCTCTCTCTCTCTCTCTCTCTCTCTCTCTCTCTCTCTCTCTCTCTCTCTCTCTCTCTCTCTTTCTCTCCTCCCTTTACTCCCCCCCCCTTCCTTCCACTCTTTCTAAAATCAAAGGAAAATATCCTTGGGTGTGTATTAACAAATAAACAAAAAAGCCTTCCTAACCCTACTAATCTAAATTATATCTCTTTGTTATAATTGTTCATAACAATCTGAACTTTACCTGCATGATTTTTATCATAGTTTGTATTTATATATTTATGTGGTTATTTAATTTCTGTTCCCTTACTAAATTGTAAGCTCTAGGGTAGAAGAAGCCCTTACTGTCCCATTCATTGCCTTATTTTCAATGCCTCACAAAGTGTCTAACATGAACCTAAAAAATATGTATTCAATACGTATTTGTTGAATGAATCAAGGCCAGTTATTTGGTTTTCTGTCTTACCCAATATCATGAAATTGATTTGACTGAAACTACCCTGAATTGGCTGAAAGAAATAAACATTTGAGGATAAGAAGCCTATGATGAGAAACAGTCAATATCTCATAGCATTCCATCTTATTAATGCCCTGAAGCTAAAAAATGCACTTTAATGTCTTATAGTTTTTATCATACAATTTATTTTCACATGGAGAGAAATTGTTATAGTAAAGCAATAAGATTGATATCATTCTATAATGTGCAAAAAATTGTTTTCAGTCTTCCTACATATGAATTTTTATTTGCATTGTTTGCTCTAGTTCTACCAAGTATGAGCATTATCACATACTAACTCATTATTAGGGTCAAGATTTTATTCCAGATTGTAATGTTCCAATTACGTTCTAACCATAGATCAAGATTTGGGGGTTTTGTAATATATAGTTTCATAGTCATAAGTCAGGTGTCTGGTCTTGGTCAGAGCAGGCTGTAGATAGGAAGGTTTATCTTAAGAGTTGGGCAGACAAAAGACCATCCAGGTTAATGAGGTAGGTATTTTTTTTAATTTTCTACTTAGAACAGACTCTATATTTCAGAAATTACAAGACTTTTATGGGAAATAATTTAGGAAGTAGAGTAAGTTTATAATAGGGTCCTCAATAAAACCTAATATTATAGGATAAAGGGGCTCTGAATAGAAATCAGAGCGAATGGTAAGTAAAATATACTTAGCTTCTTCTAAGCTTCTAAGGACAGTTGTTTTTACTTATTACAGAGAGTAATTCTACAAGGAAGCCCTTAACTACCTCTAATGAGAATTAGAAGATTCTTTTTGTTCTGTATATTCCCAAAATTGGAGTTGAAAACAGAGTCAATCTGAAGGGAAAAAGTCTTCTTGTATTAGAGATATGAAATTGAGACTGAGGCAGAAGTCAGAGGATCTTGTCTTTATGCAATGGTGATAACACAACCATAGATCCTATTTTCATTAGAAGAGTGGAATGTTCAGGTCAGAGATTTTTCAAGGGATACTAAGTTTCACACTAAAATGACAACATTTTAAACTCATAAAGCCTTATTTTGACTTACAATACTCACCATTGTATAGCCCTCAAATGTCTCCAAGCAAATGATTATATAAATAGCTGAAAAACAAATATTACATTTTTGTGTTTAAATGATTTTAGTGAATCCTGCTAAACTTGTTTTAGCACTGTTTAGGCCAGATTCTTTCTAAATAAATGAGACATATGAGGAAATACACACCACATATTTCCAGGTTTTTACCTTTAATTAATATTTTGGACACACCTCAAGGGTTTTCTTCACTTAATTTACCAAAGAGGGTCTTCCCGGTCCACCTACCATAAAGGAACATGCTTACCAAAAGGATTAATTTCCTTCTTGATACTAAAATTAAGGGACCAATCAAGCTCTTCAGAAAGCTCACAAGAGCTCAAAATATACTTAATGGAATGGATAGTTCTTATAGATAATAATTCTATTATCTATATCAGATATTGTACACAACATGGACTTGGGTTCAAAATTTTAATCTGGGATCCATCATTGATTCATTGTGTGACACTGGTAATTTTCTTAACTTGTCTACACCTTAGTTTTCTCAATATAAAATTAAGATAATTATAGTATCTATTAGAGGCCTGGTGCATGTAAATTCATGCACTGGAGGAGGGGGTCCCTGAGCCCAGCCTGCCCCCTCTCACAGTCTGAGCATCCTCAGGGATGGGAGGTGGCCATGCAATCAGGAGAAGACGATGCTGCCATCACAGCTCAGCTGCTTCCACTACTGGCAGCTCGAGCTTCGGCTGGCCCTGGTTACCTAAGCCTCGACTGGCCATGGGTAGCTGGACAGTCAGTATCCAAGGCTTTCCTGAACCCCGGGCTGGCCCTGGGTGGTTTGGCAGCCGACAGTCAAGGCTTGCATGAACCTTGGGCTGGCCCTGGGAAGCTAGGGGCTGAGGGGACTGGGGGACTCCAGAGATAGATGCAGGGCAAGGCCAAACCCAACTGGGGGCAGGCCCAGCCTTGTCACATGTCTGCCGCCCCAGTGGGGCTGAGGGGACTGGGCATTGCCATCTTGTGGCTGTGGGCACTGCCCTCTTTGAAGCAATGGCAGTCAATTAGCATATTCCTTCCTTATTGGCTATGGGTCCTGCCATATTTAAGGGCGAGATAGTCAATTAGCATATTCCCTTTTTATTGACTGTGGGCACCATCATCTTTGCAATGGCATGAGAGTCAATTGTCATATTTTCTCTTTATTAGATAGGATCTCATAGATTTTGTGCTATGTACATATAACTATTATTATTTTAAAATATATATTATATTGATTTTTTACAGAGAGAAAGAGAGAGAGAGAGAGAGCTAGAAACATCAATGAGAGAGAAACATCAACCAGCTGTCTCCTGCATACCCCCCACTGGGGATGTGCCCACAACTAAGGTACATGCCCTTGACCAGAATCGAACCTGGGACCCTTCAGTCCACAGGCCGATGCTCTATCCACTGAGCCAAACTGGTTTCAGCACATATTAACTATTATTATTTTTAAACAAGGCCTCATTTGGGAAATGGCACTCATGACAATGTGACCAAATTGATTGTCTTTCTTGTCTGGAGGGTGGAAGGGTTCATAAATGAGGATAGGGAAGAGGGAATGTAGAGGCATTATACTGTGAGCCTTCTGAAAGCAGAATTTTCATTTTATTGATTTTTATAACTCCAAAACTTGGCTCAGTTTCTCACACATGTCAGGAACTCAATGAATATTTTTTTAATAAAATTGATTTTACTCACCTGAATATCATAAAACTCCCTAAACACTAAGGTGTCAAAGAACGGTGTTGTTATAGTCCCTTATGTATTGTAGGATCATCAGTTCCCTAAAGGGTTGGAGTCTTTTCAGCAGAGTGAGTTACAGGTGCATCCTGGAGATCCATGTCAAAACAGACCGTTCCACATGCATATGTTGATTTGTTCTAAAAAAGAAAAATGGCTTCTTTTCTTCTTGCCAGATTATATTACAATGGTCATATCTTAATTATGCTAAACATTTTAGAAACCAGAACTTCAAATGGTTCAAAGTATGAACAGAAAAGGAGAATCTTAAGCATCTTCTGCTGCTACCTTCTGAGTTTATTCATTCTGGTTCGAAAAAAGCGATTTAAATGAAGAGACTTCAAGGACCAGGTCCCTAAAAGAAAATTAAATCCTGCTAATGAGTTAAGTTGTATATTCATTTGGGAGTGTTATTTCTAAGTTATTAAAATAAAAGTAGCTTTTGTCCACTAATTCCAATACTAATGGTATTACAATAGTTACAATAAAACAAAACTTTGACCAACACCATTAACTCAATTTCCCCTCTTCGATGATCAGAGTAGAGTATTCCCTAAGGTCCTATGTTTCTTGAGATTTCCAGTACAGTAACTGAAGAAAATAGTGAATGAATAGAAAGGAGAAGAGGCCACCATCTACTAGGACTCTATGAAAGATTTAAAACAAGCATCCATGTAAACAAAATTCTGTAATGACTTCCCCATGCCCATCCCAGCTATGTGGCATTTGAACAGTTTCTGGAAAACCTATTTTTTTTCTAAAACTTTAACTTTCCTCCATTAGTTTTGAGGTATCATACAAACTGCTGCTGTCTAAATATAATTCTGCATCCTCTTATTCACTGCCTTCTTTATATATTTCATCTGCATGTGCCTAATAGTTCTATTTTATTGATTATTAATACTTGCCCAGTGTGCTCTGAATATATAATGTACTTTTTAATTATTTTTACATGTATCCTTGTTAAAAATTCCAACTTAGATATAAATATTTTAGGTGATAGGAATGAGCTATCTTTGATAATACTGGAGCTGAGTGCTAATCAAAATGTTTGCAATGTTAATATTGAATTTGAACTGTAATTTAAAAAATGTTTGCTATGATATAAGAATAGAAAATATTTAGTATTGGTTGGAAATTTATTCAAACCAGTTCTTATTGTGCATGTACTCTGTGTTGGAATCTATGCTAGGGAGATGGGGATGAGTAAAACAAATTTCCTGCTCTCAATAAGGTTCTGATCTAATTGAGGATAACACTGCAAAACAACTATTCCATAAAACAACATGAAATATGTTAAATTTAGGGTTGAACAAAATGCTATTAAGCAAACAAAATGGGATTAAGTCACCCATCTGGGGTTCAACAGAATGAGATGAGCACTAGGAAGAGCTTCACTGAAGAAATGGCATTAGATCCGGTCCTTGAAGGATAAAGGGTACTGCAGGCAGAGAGAACAGGATTTACAGCGGCATATATGCATAAAAGGTCCTCAGAAATAAAGTACAGTTTATCCTTGAACAATTCAGGGGTTAGGGGCACTGATCTCTGCACGGAAAAATACCTATGAATAACTTTTGACTCACCCAAAACTTAATTGCCTTGTCGTCTTTCAGTATTTACAGGCACTTGGTTCCAAGATTATCCACAGATTCCAAAATCCTCAAATGCTCAAATCCTTTATATACAATGGCTCAAAACAATGTACACTGTTGTTTTCATAGAGCATGGAGTTTGTGGAGATGGGTTAGACAATAAGGATAAAAAAAGTTATCAGGGATCTCAATTAATTTTTCATATCCTATAGACCACATGTGTCAAACACAAGGCCCGCGGGCCAAATCTGTCCCACCAGGCCTTGCAATGTGGCCCGCACCGCGCTGTCATCACTGCACTCCGCTGCGTTTCCATCACAATGACAGTTTATGACTGTTCAGTAAACCATTCGGCCCGCGATTTAGGCTGGATTTTAGATTTTGGCCCCTTCTCTGATTGAGTTCGACACCCCTACTATAGACAATAAAGAGCTACTGGGAGTTTCTAATCTTGCAGAGGGAGGATTAGCATGATGGTGTTTTTTCCTTTTAGTATAATCACTCTGGAGACACTGATTGGATGGCCAGTTTAGAGAGAAATAAGACTGGACTAGAGACAATTAGGTAGACATTTATGACATTTATCCTGTTAAGGGGATGACGAGCCTGTGAACTAGGACAGATGCATTGAGGCAGAAAATTTCCCAAGGTCATGTATATAATAAAAGCCTAAGCGACCATTATGGCAGAAAGACCAGAATGACCAATCGCTATGATGTGCACTGGCCACCAGGGAGCACACGCTCAATGCAGAAGCTGCCCCCTTGTGGTCAGTGCATTCCCTGGCTCATGGCTGGTGAGCTCTGCTGTGGCAGGAGTCTCTCCTGCCTCCAAGGCAGCGCTAAGGAGCAGTGAGTCTGGTGGTAAGGAGCAGCGAGCAGGCGGGTGGTAAAGAGCAAGGGGTCCCAGACTGTGAGAGAGCGCAGGCCAGACTGAGGGACCACCACCCGCACCCCGAAGTGCACGCATTTTGTGCACTGGGCTTCTAGTATAACTATAACTGTCAATGCGAGATTTTTAATCTAGACAACCTGAAAACAGTGTTTTGTCCATTCTCCCCTCAACAACGATCTTGACTTCTTATTCCTCTTTTCCAAGGATTTCCTGAACCCATCAGGTTCCCATCAGAAGGAGCATGTAAGCATCAGAATTGTAATATTTTAAATCTAATTTAAAGTTAAATTGAAGAATAATTGACATAAAACATTATATTGGTTTCAGGTTTACAACATTATGATTCAATATTTACATACACTTCAAAATGATGACAATAACTCTAGGAGAATTATATTTCTAATCCCAGTCCTGTCAATAACTGTTGATTTTTAACAATATTACAGCCTCCGTAAATCTTTTCATTATCAGTAAATGTCAGTTTTATATTATTAATAAATAATACCTGTTTGCTTATCTCATTATTTGATGATTTGAGATAATATATGTTAAAGAATAAGATAAATTGTAAAATGGGTAAAGTACTTTATAAATTCACACAGTAATGTTGTCTATGTACATCTTTCTTCCCCCAGGATAGTTGATTCTTTGAGGGTATAAAATAAATATGCTTCCATTGCCACATGCTGTATGGCATGAGATTATTAAATAAGAACTGAATGAGTGATACATGTATGGATGTTTGCATGCACCAGTGAAAGAGCAACCTTGGGATGTTATATTAAGGAAGCAAGTAGGCACTTCAATTTTTTGCATTTTAGGTTCATTTGGCCCAGACATTATAATGAAATGTAAAATTTATCATTCTCTAACTATAGGATAGACACTTTTCTAAATGCTTTACATGAATTGAACCATGTACTTTTCATAACCAAGCTATGAAGCCATAGCAATACCTTTTCAGCTCTCACCTGTAAAACTTAGAAACTACCTTTTTCTCACTCCCTTGCCAGTGAAGTTCAGTTTTGGATTTCACCCATAAGAGATATTTACAGGAAACTTGGCTAGCATAACAGAAGTAGACACCAGCATTGCTCCTCCTGACATTATATTTAGGTGTGTAGACTTTGGCAAACAGAGTTCAAAGCAGTTTCAGAGCATTCTCCTACTAAGTGATGTCATTAGTAGCATGGGGTTTGTAGATTCCTGCAATTCCTGCAACTCAATGAGGTTGTTGGCAAAATTCTCTTACTCTCCCTCCCACAGCCCTTCCAAATATTTTTGTACGTCTCTAATTTCTATCTTAATAAATAACTAGAATGGTTTCTATCAACACGATCAAACTGTTCAGCACAGGTAAGTGCTATTATTAGCTTACTTGGGTATAGAGATCAAAGCACAGGGAGTGACTAGATATACTTCACTGCCTCTCCTCAAATGAAATACTAAAATCTGTGAATGGGACATGGTGTGTTTTTCTTAAATAACCATTGGAAAGTATCATTTGAAGCTGTTTTACAGTTGCAAACTTTCACCTCAATTTCTGACATAATTATCTTAGTTTCAAACCAATTTTTATTTGCCTTCCAGAGTGAAGCAAGGTATACTTCATTCCCTAGCTGCCTGATATGTGGGTTGCACATTGGAATGTTGTGTTGGCTATGATTGATCATGTGGAAAAGTGATATTCAACCTTAGGTGTTTTCAACAATCCAGAATTGATTTTATTTCAAAATATCCATATAAAGTGTATTTTTATTTTTAAAATAACTTAATATCAATGTTAAATTAGATGACCTTTGGGTTTCAGATGCTTAGAAACAGAATGTTAGTACTAGAATGGTCATAGCTGTGCTAACTAGCTGCTATGTTTGCTTACTTTTACAGTCAAAACTCACATTTAAAATCAGGCAGATAGATCTATAAATATTGATTTGGAGGAATTTCCATAATATATTGTTAAGTGGAAAAAAGAAAGTTGCAGAGTAAATTGATTATATGATTCTATTTTTTTTTTAAAGAAAAGCTATATAAAATAAAACCTAGACATAGAAATTTAGAACTAGAGAGGTTTTTAGGTTACAAAACTCAACCTTCTTATTATATTGATGAGTAAGTTTGAGGCCCATGGAATGATCTAACTAAGGGCCTATACATAGTTAGTTCCAGAATCAATTCCACAGTCTCCATCTTTATATTCTCACTATGTCATTCTGTCTGTAAGCTATGCCTGCACCAAGTCAATAAAGAAATAAAACACCTACCAACAGAGCTACTCTTTTGTGATAGGGGCACCATTAATGAAAACATGATTCTCATTTTAATCTGTAAACAGACATATAACATAGAATGCAATATTTTGCCCCAAAATGTAGTCAATAAAACGAGTACTCTTAATATTCCTTCTAATTTCTGAATTTATCTCTACCTGAAGACTTTAATGTTTTTTTCCTCTACAATTTTATTAATTTTACCAATTTCACTTTATATCACAACTAAAGGCCTGGTGCACAAAAATTTGTGCATTCAGGGGAAGTGGGTGTCACTCAGCTCCGTCTGAACCCTCTCACAGTCTGGAGCCCTCAGGGGATGTCTGATTGACTGCTTAGGCTCACACCCCAAAGGAGTGGGCCTAAACTGCAGTCTGCCCTCCTGCTGTGGGAGGTTACCTGGCAGGCTGCCCTCCCACTGCTGCTACCAGGGGTTTCTCTGCAGAGAATCACCCCTCCACCAGGCTCCTCCACCACTGCTGGTCACGACCGCCCTTATTGCTGTCCCCTCCCTCTGCCCACTGGCATGTGCTTTGGCTGGCCTGGCACCAACTTTTTGTGAGCCCCACCCCTCATTGACCAGTCCTTCCGTCATTCGGTCTATTTGCATATTACACTTTTATTATATAGGATTAGAGGCCCATGAAATTCATGAGGGGGTAGAGGAGGGAGGCCTTCAGTCCAACCTGCACTCTCTACAATCTGGGACCCCTCAAAGGATGTCTGACTGCCCAGTTAGGCCTGATCCCAGTTGGACATCCCTCTCACAATCCAGGAATGCTAGCTCCCAACTGCTCACCTGCCTGCCTTCCTGATTGCCCCTAACTGCTTCTGCCTGCCATCCTGATTGATGACTAAATGCTCCTCTGCCAGCCTGTTTGCCCCTAACTGCCCTTCCCTGCAGGCCTGGTCATCCCTAACTGCCTTCCTCTACAGGCCTGGGCCCGCCCAACTGCTCTCTCCTCAGGCCTGGTCAACGCAATTTCCCTCCTCTGCCAGCCTGGTCACCCCTAACTGCCCTCCCTTACAGGATTGATCATCCTCAACTTCCCTCCATTGCAGGCCTGGTCTCTCACAACTGCCCTCCCTTACAGGCCTGGCTTCTCCCAACTGCCCTCTCCTGCTGGCCATCTTGTGTCCACATGGGGGCAGGATCTTTGACCACATGGAGGTACCAATCTTGTGTGTTGGAGTGATGGTCAATTTGTATATTACTCTTTTATTAGATAGGATAGAGGCCTGGTGCACAGATGGGGGCCAGTTAGTTTGCCCTGAAGGGTGTCCTGGTTCAGGGTGGAGGTTCCCTTGGGTTGCGGGTGGCCTGGGCTAAGGGCCCGTGGTGGTTTTCAGGAAGGCCACTTCCTCTGGCGACCCACAAAGAGGCCCTGGTATCTGGGTTTATTTACCTTCTACAATTGAAACTTTGTAGCTTGGAGTGGAGCCAAGCCTTCTGCTTGCTCCATGGAGGCAGCCATTTCTACTGAGATTTATGTATCTTCTATAATTGAAATTTTGTACTCTTAAGTGGAGGCTTGGGTTGGCCAGGGTGTGTGGAAAGTTTGGATTCCTCCATCACCAGGGGCAACTCAAGCCTTCTGCTCTCTCTAACTCCATGGCTATGGCCATTTCTGTTAGGATTTATTTACTGTACCTTCTATAATTGAAACTTTGTAGCCTGCAGTGGAGGCCTTAACCAGCCAGAATGTGCGGAAAACTCAGCTTCCTCCATCACTGGGGAAACCCAAGCCTCCCTCTGGTTCTCTCTGTGGCTGCAGCCATCTTGGGTTAATTTGCATACTCACTCCTGATTGACCGGTGGACATGGCTAGTGGGTGTAGCAGAGTGATGGTTAATTTGCATATCACTCTTTTATTAGATAGGATGTTACTTTTTCCTGAGAAGTTATATTTTACTGAATTTATTGGGGTGGCACTGGTTAACAATATTATATAGATTTTGGGTGTATAATTCTATAATACATTATCTGTATACTGTATTGCGTGTTCACCACCCCAAGTCAAGTCTCTGTCCATCACCACTTATGCCCCCTGTACCCTCCTCCATCTCCCTCCACCAACCTTCCCTCTCTCCAGCAATTACCACACTGTTGTCCATGTCCATGAGTTTTTTCACTTTTAATTCTTTAACAATGTAAATTTGAAATTTTTATTTTAATAGTAAGAACTATTTTGCATAAAGTCTAAAACTTGCCCTAGCAACTAGCACAGTGCCTGGCCAAAAGGAGAAAGTTAATATTTGTTGAATAAATTCTATTAAATCAAAGATTGAAGTCATTTAGCTTTTTTGGTGTATGTGTGTGTTTTTTTTTTTTTTAATCAGGAAACATTGTTGGATTTTGTCAAATGCCTTTTCTGCCATCATTTAGCTTTTTCATGTATATTGTTTCTTGATATTAAAGCATGGTTTCAGTATCTGAGAACATCATAAGCTTTAAAAAATGTATAATATATAGAACTTGAACAAATGTTACATTTCTTTGAAAATCAGGCTATTTTGATAAATGATTTATTCATTTTCATTTTTCTCTCATTTAGTAAGTAAACATGTGAGACAAGTCCCTTGTATGTCTGGCATTCCTTTTGCTGCACCACAAAATATCACATCTATTCCTAGCACTCAGCATCTGATTAATGAACTAGATATATGTTTGTCTAGTAGTGCCTTGCTTCACATCTAGGCACTGTGCATCATAGATTTTTCCTGCTAATCTATCTCTGTTTCTCCATTAAGCTGTTTGGAGAACATAAGATGTTTCTCCATTAAGCTGTTTGGAGAACATAAGATGACTTCAATATGTTTGTTGGAATTAACCAAAGTAAAGAGAGACCAGGAGGAAGTATATCAGGAACTTAGCCCTAGACTGCTTCCAAAAATATTCATGATCCTACGAAATTTACACCCTTTTTACTGAGCCTCTGTATCCTCATTTAAGATGAGAGATATGTAGTAGATAATTGTTTGCCAAAACCTTTTCTTTTATTTATAGGACTTCATTTTCAAATGAAATTGTGCACAGAAAACTTTACCTCCGTTGACAGGTTCATGGTACCATACTGAACCCAAAACACTATGTGAATTAAAGTTTAAAACTCACTGAACAGTAGATATGTTTAATGTGGTAAATTTGTACAATGGATTATTATTCAGCAATAAAAAGGAACAAACCACTGATACATGCAATGACATGGATGAATCTCAAATGCGTGCTAACAGAAAACATACACAAAAAGTGCATACTGCATGATTCTATTTATAATCAATTATAAAAAATCAATACTAACATATAGTAAAATAAATTAGATCAATGGTTGCCAATGATCTGGAATGAAAGGAGAGGGTGAACCACAAAAGGGGACAAGGAAACTTTTGGAGATGATGGAATTATTAGGTAGTTTGATTGTAGTGCTGATGCTGTGGGCATCTGTCAAGATGCATAAAAGTGCACACTGGTGACACTGGTTAACAACATTATATAGGTTTTAGGTGCACAATTTTACACATTATCTGTACACTATATTGTGTGTTCACTTCCCCAAGTCAAGTCTATGTCCATCACCATTTATTCCCCCTGTACCCTCTTCCACCCCCCTCCACCAACCTCCCCCGTTCCCTGGCAATCACCATATTGTTGGATAAAGTTTATTGTATATAAATTATATCATGAAAAAGTTTATTAAAACCAATGCATTAGATAATCTTTGATGCTTCTATAGTTTAGATACAGTGAATGCGACCTGGAATCAGCCAGATCTAGATTTAAATACATACTCTGCTGTTTACTGGCTTTGTGACTATGGGAAAATCACTTAATCATTAAGAGCTCAGTTTCTGCACACCTAATATTGGTAAGAGTACTACTTCATCTAATTGTTGTAAGATATGTGATATGTACTCAATAAATATTAACTGCATTCTTTGTTCTGTGATTCCAATTTGAAAAAGGTCAATGGCATCATATATGTGATCTGCATTATAATTTTGATTCCACTACCAATTATGTAAAACTTTAGAAAAATCCAAACTCTTAGTCTCAATTTTGTCATCATTAACATGAGGAGCATTATGGTATATCTCTTAGCAATATCATAGTTTATTAGAAATATAAAACAAAATAATATATTTGAAAAAAGTTTAGAAAAAGAAAAACACTCCACACAATTGTAGAAAATGGCTGTGATAAAATTTTCTTATGATTCTGAGGTTAAGTGGAACAAGAAAATTTTGCTTACCCAACAGAACTTGCCCTCAGTAAAGTTGGACAATTTTTTACTCAATTTATTGGGGTGGCACTGGTCAACAATACTACATAGATTTTGGGTGTATAATTCTATAATACATTATCTGTACACTGTATTGTTGGACAATTTCTGACATTTGTCTTCTGACTTCTTATTATACTATTTTTGTCCTATTTTGAAATTTCAGTTATGTCTTTGCCTCCTGACAATAGTCATAATAGATTCGCTTTTTGCTTAGGTCTCTTCTGTCTGTGAGAAAATGATTCTGATAAGATTAGTTACCTGAAGTTGAGTAGTTTAATGGGTGACCACTAATGTGTTATATGTAAAGAAAGAGTAAAAATAAGAAATTCAAGTCTCAGGATATATAATATGTGGGATAGAAATACTTCATAAAGCCTTTCATGACAATCAACTGCTCTATCAAGGGTAAAGTCAGACACTTTAAGCATTATTTTATCATCAGTGGAGATGTAGCTAAGAGTTATTTTAGAAGTTTAGAGCAAAAAAAAAAAAAGGCTCATTTTCTATTTACTATAACTTTCCTTAGTGCCTCTTTAACATCTTTGTTTTTAAGGCTATATACTAGAGGGTTCAGCATGGTGTCAAAGCCCTATAAAATACTGATATAAACTTGTCTAGATCAGGGGATAACTTAGATTACTGTTTCATATATGTGGCTGCCCCATAGAATATTGTCACCACAGTCAAATGAGAACCACAGGTAGACAAAGAACCACCCTAGAGCCTACCCTGGGATGAGTGAATTTTTAAGAGAGCAGCAGCAATTTGGACATAGGAAAGGAGAATAAACCCAAAGGGCAGCAGCAGGGTGAAGATACCTGTGATGAGGATCATAAGTTCATTGAGTCTGGTATCAGAACAGGCCATCTTGAGGAGGGAGAGAATCTCACAGACAAAATGATTGATGACATTAGTACCACAGAAGTGAAGATGTAGGGATAAGGTGACCATGGCAGTGAGCACATGTGATGCCCCCCATGAGGTAGCAACCAGCCAGACACACACTGGGCCATTCATGACCATAGAGTAGCGCAGAGGATTGCTGATAGCAACCACAGGATCATATGCCATCACAGCCAGTAGGAGGCACTCTGCTGTAGCCAAGAACAAGGAGACACTCATGCAACAAGGCCTGGGACATAGAGACTATTCCATAGTAAAGGTCTAAGGAAGACAGGTTACTAAGGAAGAAGTGCATTGGAGTGTGAAGGTGTGGTTCAAAATGTATAAGAATGATAAGTCCATTCCCAAACAATGTGCTGAGGTAAGATATTAGAACCAATGTGAAAAATGGGACTCATCACTCAGGTAGTTAGAGATTCTGATAAGGAGAAACTCAAGCACTGCTGTAGCATTCTTCATGGCCATTCTTCCCACTTGCCTAATTTTACTTAAAAGAATGAGAATAAAGATGAGGGATGCTGTAAGAAAGGGGGAAATAATTAGGATAGATAAGATCATTTTCTTCTTCCTTTCTGAAGATATAAAATACAGATCGGACAGGAAAATGAGAATAGAAGTAAAGCTAAAAATCTTCCCCTTCTCTGCAAAATAGCAAATCCCCCATCCTTTGAAAAGAGTTGTATGAAAAGTTCTCTATCTTCTACCAACAGATGCCTTCTTGGATCATTTTTCTGACTGAAGAAAGGAGGAAAGGGAGGCCATCTTCCTGTTTCTTTTACTTGTTCTTCATTTTACAATACAAATCTAATTCGTAAGTCACTTTGAGTTACCAATTTCCACCAAAGGGTGACTTCTGACAGGCTTAGCTAAAATATTGACCATTCTTGTGCTTGTCTCTTCTAGATTTTCATGCCTCCATTTTCTCATTGTGTTAGTGTCTACCATGGTGTTTGACACATAGTGCTGCAAAGTTCAAAATCAAATCAAATCAAATCAAATCAAAGAAGTATTTGAATGAATGCTACATAAATGGAGTATTTCATGGTACCCTTGAGGTATGTGAAAACTCTGCTAATATTCGAGGTTGAAGTTATACTTCCAGCCTCCATGTTTTCTGTTCTGTGTTTGCTGAGCCTCAGTTTGAACTGTGAAAATCTAATGTGATGTTTACAAAAGTATGGATGATAAGGAGAGGGCTTGAGTAACCAGCCTACTTTTAAAAACTTTGTTTTTCCATCCCCTTTCTCCTCAGCCTGATTTATTTTTATTGCATATTCCAAAATCTAAAATTACATTAATGATTTGATTATTTTTTTCACACTCAAATGTAAATTATTAATTAATGAATATATAAAGTCCTAGGCTGTCACAGATATGAAAAAATATAACTTCTTGCCATTTGGACTGCAATCCTTTATTTTAATCATCATTACTCAACTCTCATCTTACTTTTTTCAGTGACTTCCTTATTGATTTCTTTGTTTCTATCTTTGCTACCATTCAGCTTAAATGATTCAGTTAAATTGTAAGTCAAATCAGGTCACTCTTCTATTACAAAATGTCAGTAGCTTACCATTTTAACCTGATTAAATACTAAACTCCTTATAATGACCTATTAGGCCTTATGTAGTTTGTATTCCTATAACTTCATTCCTACCACACTTTTTCCTGCTCACTTTGCTTTAGTTACACTGGACTCCTTAAATACTCAGCCCATCTCTATCTCAAAGTCTTTGATCTTTTTATCTTGCTGCTCTATATTTATGAATCCCAGATCCTTCCATGACTTACCTTCTCACTTACCTCATGCCTTTATACACAAGACATTTTTTTAGTGAGTCCTTCTTTGGTCATGCTGCCTAAAAGTTCATCTCTAGCCCTTGAAATTTTGTATCTTAATTTTTTACATTATTTTACTCCTTAGAATTATTACTTCTAGCACATTGCATATTTTTATTTATTACATTTATTGATTGTTAAGCTAAAATGTATTCTCAGTGAAGTCATGGATTTCTGTCTGTTTAGCTTGCCCCAAACCCAAAATATTGTCTGAAAGGGGCATGGAAGTTGCTCAAGAATTATTTATTGAGAGAATGTATGAATGGAGCTCTTTGCTTCATGATAAAGAACGGCCTCTCTTTTTTCTACCTGCTTCTTCTCTAGTCATTACTGTTTATATGCCAAGCACCCCTTAATGTATATGTGCTTCTTCATACTACCTCTGTTTTCCCCAGATTCCTTGAATCTCTTCCTTGAATCTTCTGCTACTCACTGGCTATCCTACCTTATAAAAGAGAAACATGCAAATTGACCATACCTTCGCTATGCCCACAAACCACGCCCACCATCCAATCAGGGTGATTATGCAAATCAAACCAACCAATATGGCAGTTAATTTGCATATCCAGGCCAGAGCGAAGACTAAAGACAGTGTAGAAAGAAGCTAAGTGCTGCAGAATGGAGCAAAGCTGTGAAGAAGCAAGCAAGCAGAGTGGGAAAGAAGGGAGGAAAGCAGGCGTGGCAGTGACCACAGCAGGAAGCCCTATTGCAGGAATCTTCATGCAACATGTCTCTAGTTTCTGAATAAGTTTCTTCCCCTCACTGACCTAAATTTTGATTTTAAATCTTGCTGAACAGTGACCGATATGTGCCCTCTTAGCTTTAACATGCTAAGATTCTTTGATTTCTCTCAAAATAACAACAAAATCAACAACATCACAACTCAAACAAATGTTAACACTCCTCAGAGTGAGTAATTGATTACATTTTCCTCCGTTGTTGGAAAAGCTACAGAAGGGATTTTCTAAGGGACGGAGTTTCTCTAACCATCTCTGAAACAGGAGAACCACGTGTCCTGAAAAGTCTTTAGAAAAGAAGATTCCAGAACTCCCCCATATAAGTTGCCTATCCCTGTTTCTTCTTGACCCTGTTCAGCATCTCAAGCTAAGTATTCAAGAACTGTAAAACCATAGACATGAAATCAAATGCCACTTATGAAGTGATAAACACATATAAGAGATGGACAAGATGTTACTTGCCTTCACAGGAGTGTCCTAAGAGCTTAAGAGATCTAAGGCTTGTTCTGCCTTCATTTATCCTGAGAACCTGAGAAAGAGGTTTTTCCTTGGATTACCTCCACCTTCCCAAGTGAAAATTGACATAATTGTCTCCACAGACAAAAAATGCAAGAAGATGAGAGATATATGGCTATACGAAACAATGTCCTGAAGATGGTTATATTTTAAGTTAGTACAATAATACCTTACATTTCTTTAAATGTTGTGTATTTAACTCTCAATTATTTATACATGGGTCATTAACAATTAATATCTAGAAAGATGATAGGCAGCCTACAGCTGGGAAAATGAACTGGTTTTGCATTGGAGTAGACAGGTGATTACTATGCCATTTAAAGGTTTCTGTTGTTCCTAGAACTCCATAAAACACACTGATTGTGCTGGTAAACAATAAATATTGATAAGTAAATTTTTTCTACTTTTATGAATCTATTATTACTAATGAGCTGTAGGATGCATTTTGCTTCTCTATTTTGTGGGAATATTAATAATAAAAATCATAGTATATCCTTCAGTCTCATGAACCAGTAGAATAAAATGATGAGCTGTGTGAATAAAATTTGATCACTCTTTGGCTGTGGGAATACCTATTTTTATTTTTTAAATAAATCTTTATTGTTCAGATTATTACAATTATTCCTCTTCCTTTCCCCCTCTCCCATAGCTCTCCTCCACCCGGTTCCCACCCCACTCTCTGCCCTTACCCCTCCCCAACTGTCCTCATCCATAAGTATACAATTTTTGTCCAATCTCTTTCTGCACCCTTCATACCCCTTTCCCCATGAGAATTGTCAGCCCCCCTTTCTATGCCCCTGATTCTATTATATTCACCAGTTTATTCTGTTCCTCAGACTTTTAATTGACTTGATATTTAGATTCACTTGTTGATAGATAAGAATTTGTTGTTCATAATTTTTATCTTTACATTTTTCTTCCTCTTCTTAAAGAATATCTTTCAGCATTTCATGTACTACTGGTTTGGCAGTGATTAACTCCTTTAGCTTTCTTATCTGTGAAGCTCTTTATCTGACCTTCAATTTTGAATGATAACTTTTCTAGGTAGAGTAATCTTGGTTGTAGGTTCTTGCTATTCATCACTTTAAATATGTTTTGCCATTCCTTTCTGGCCTGCATAGTTTCTGTTGAGAAATCATTGACAATGATATGGTTGCTCCCTTGTAGGTAATTAACTGTTTTTCTCTTGCTTCTTTTAATATTCTCTCTTTGTCTTTTGCTCTTGACATTTCAATTATGATGTGTCTTGGTGTGGTCCTCTGGATTCCTTTTGTTTGGGGGTCTGTGCGCTTCCTGGACTTGTAAGTCTATTTCTTTCACCGTGTGGGGGAAATGTTCAGTCATTATTTCTTCAAATAGGCTTTCAGTATCTTGCTCTTTCTCTTCTTCTGGAAACCCCATAAGTCTGATGTTGGTATGCTTGAAGTTGTTCCAGAGGCTCCTTACACTATCTTCAACTTTTTGGATTTTTTTTGCTTTTTGCTTTTCTGGTTGGGTGTTTTTTGCTTCTTTGTATTTCAAATCTTTTACTTGATTCTGTGATCCTCTAGTCTGCTGTTGGATCTCTGTATATTACTTTTTATTTTAGTCAGTGTATGTTTAACTTCTAGTTGGTCCTTTTTCATATCCTTGAGAGTCTCACTAAATTTATTGGCCTTTTCTAGGAAATTCTTGAAAAACCTTATAACCATGGTTTTGAACTCTATATCCAGCCATTTGCTTTTTTCCATTTCTTTTATTTGTGACCTGCTTCTTTGTCTCTGCATTTTGGCTGCTTCCTTGAGTTGATAGAGAGGCTTTATGTGCTAGGTGTCCTATATCGCCTTGTGGCTCAGCCTCTTAAGTTACCTGAGGTAGATACTCTTGGTGCATCCCTTTTGGGCTGTGTGCACATTCTTATTATAGTCAAGTCTTGATTGTTGTTGGTATCACTGGGAGGAATTGACCTCCAGGCCAATTGGCTGTGAGGATCAGTTGTATCTGCACTGGGAGAACTGTACTGGAGACAGCCTTATGAGACAAGACTTGCTTCAGTGGGGCTTTGGTGTTCACTGAGTCTGCCCCCTGAGTGTGTCCCTTATGGATCTGAGGAGTTGTATTCTGGATGATCCCACTCTGACCACTAGGTACACTGACTCTTGGATCTCCAAGGAGGTGCTAATTTAGCCTCTGCCAGATGCCACCAAGCAGCAGCCATGGAGAGATCTATAGATTCCTCTTTGCTTGGGTTTTGAAGGTGCCCAGATGAGGCCCAGCTGTGAAGCAATGCAAGCTTCTGTGGGGCCTTGCGTCTTCTTTTGGACATTATGGGTCTCACTGATTCAGCTGTAATTTGTTAGGTAAATTTAAATTTCAAAGGACCAGGCCACTCATATGCAAAAGCCTCTATGCACAGTTTGGGTGGGGCAGAGTCTCAGGGTGGAGAAAACAGCAATGGCTTCCTGTCAGCCCTGTTCAAAGAGACCCCCAGGTCTCAGTGTCCCTTGGTAATCACTGCAAGCACCTCTGAGAGAAAGCCATTCTTACGTGCCACCTACTGCCAGACAGTCCAGTTTCTCCCCATATGAGTCTGGGTTCACAGAGTTTCACCTGGAACTGGAGTTAAGAGTAGTTGGGAGCTTTTGTCTCTCTCCTGCTTGAAAAATACAGCCACATACTCAGTTTCCAGCCCTCTCCATGCACCTCTTTACCTCTTTCTTTACTTCTGCAGCTCCTCTGAGTCTCAGTGTACTTTTCCCTTCCCTTCTAGTTGTAGAATTTCCACTTACCCAGCCTTCCTGTGTTTCTGAATGATTCTGTTTTGTCTTTTAGTTGTAATTTTGAAGTTGCTGTGTGAGGCAGCAATTTTAGGTGTGTATCTATGCCACCATCTTGATTTCTCCTGATTCAGGAATACTTATTTTTTAAATGATAGAGATTGGGATCAAACTCATGACCTCCATTAGTAAAAAAAACAAAACAAACAAACAAACAAAAAAAAAAACAGTGCTGATTGCCTCATCCTAGAATAATCATGAAAATATTTCTGGCAAACTGAGCTTACTATGTTTCCCCATCTTACTATTAGTTTTGTCACCTACAATAATTTATATAACCTAGTTTCCCTTTTAACTAATTACTGCCCCTTACCTTTCTTGAGGTTGCCTATGTCTGATAAATAGTTATAGATTTAATAAAAAGGGGAACATGAAGAAAGCAATTTGAACCTTTTTTTCTTACTGACTCACCATTAGAGGTCCCTCTCAAGTACCAATAGATGGAGCAGAATGAGAATGCACAAAAGAACAACTTTCCAAAAGTTGTGAGGTTTGGAACAGTGATGATCTTCCAGCAAACTCTTCCATCCATATTTCAAAAACCTTTCCAGCATCTCAAATTCCCAAATGACTAGAAACCTCTGAAGAAAGAAGATTCTTTTGGATTAGGTCAAATTGCAATTGCTAAACCTTTTGATATGTAGCCTTGGTGATGGCATCTAATTAAATTATTTAATTTCTTAGGTAAACATTTCTTTCACTGACATTTGACCCACATACATCCTTGTTCAGTCTTCCCTAGAAAACTTAAAAGGAGGATTGACTATTTGAATGATTTGCATCAAGACCCTTAGGTTATTTCAATTTTCCACCTGCTAGTTAAGACATATTTTGCCTCTTGAAAACATTAATCTATTTTCTTATCTTGGTGAACTGGAACACAATTAAACCAAATTTCCACTTTCTTTAAAATGAGGAAAATTATTACAAAGTCAGGGTTTAAAATAAATTGGAAGATTTCTAGTAGATGTCCTGGACTCTGCACATACCTAACACAGTTTCTTGCTCTTTCACTACCATCTATTTTCAGTGCCAGAGAGTGGGCATACCGTATTTTCCGGCATATAAGACGAGCCCCTAATTTTACAGTTAAAACATAGGTTTAGGCCTATATTTGCTGTATAAGACTATCCCCCCACTTCCGAGGCAACACCAGTTCTTTTAATAGACCGCCTCTCTGACTCTGGCCAATCTGAGCAGGCTTTTTACTAGAACACAGTGTAGCTTTGGGTACAGAACATGTATAATTTGCATGCATAAAAAGCCTGCTTGGATTGGCTGAGTTAGAGAGGCGGACTATTAAAAAAAGAACTGGTGTTGCCTCGGAAGTGGGGGGTGGTCTTATACAGCAAATATAGGCCTAAACCTATGTTTTAACTGTAAAATTAGGGGGTCGTCTTATACACCGGAAAATACGGTATAAAACCTGAAGACTCTAAGGTCCTGTGCATCCCTCTGTCAACAAAAATATCTAATGGTGCTTACTCTACCCACTCAGGATGGAAAATAGACCCACGCATTTCAAAAGCATATCTTGGAGCTGAAGCCTAAAAATCTTTAGGTTACCTCTCACTTATCCAGAAAATATTACTACCAGAACCTGCTTTTAATTAAGAGGTTTAATTTATTGGAATTCTTCCATTTCTCCTTTTCTCTCCATCTCAGTACAAAATCCATCAATCTATCTGTTTATCTGGAAGCTGGCACCAGAGCTGTATCTCTGGGAACATAATTTTCTCTGAATCAATTCCATAAATTCTACATCCTCAGCCTACTCATAATGTCTGGGGTCCAATTCTCTTCAGATTCAATTCTAAATGCAGGGAGTAAGTTGGTGAGCTGCTCAGTTAACTTCAATAAAATGAAGTTCCAAAGTGCCACAAGACTATTTATCTCATGAGTAGAGTTCAAAGTTTCTGATCTTCACCAGAAAGAAATAATTAACTTCAGGAGCTTTAAGAACTTCATCCCAAACAGGCAATTAAAATTTTCCAAACCAGAGAGATTGGGGAAAACAGATAAAAAGTAGCATTTTTGTTTAGGGGAAAAAATAATAAAAAGAGAAAGGTGACTTTTGAGACCATGAGACTTTCATATACCACTCATAGCTTTCCAGAGAACTAAGAAATAATTCTTTAACATTTTGATCCATAATCTCTTCACATTCTTTCTGATTAAAGTGGTGTCATGACAGAGCCTGCAGCTGGTAGAGAACTGTTTATAAGGGGATCCGAGAGAGGGTGAGCCCAGCAGAAAGTGCATGTGTTTTTGATTTCAACAGTGAAATAACCTTTATGTCTGCCTTTCCATTCCTATACTTCCACCTCCTCAGTCTGTGCATACCACCTCTGTGGGCTCTTTTTTCAACTACATAAAGTCTGTATTTCTTCATCTGACATGCAAAGTAAACTATAGCAGTTCCTCATCTATCATTTAACATGCATTCATTCATTTCCAATGTTCCCACCTTCATGAAGCTTATTGTCTAGTGGAGGAAACTAACTTTAAACAGCAATCAAGAATGTAATATATTACCTCAATTAAAAAATGAGAAAAATAAATAAATAAAAATAAATAAATAAATGTAAACAAAAATAATTATATATATTAAACACATATGGTGCCCTATAAAAAAACGAATGTAAACATGCACCTGTAGTAAGTGCCATGCAGATAAACTACACAGTGATATATGTTATTGATTCCCACATCCACCTGTCTCCCATGACTCCTCAGCAGAATTTATCCACTTGATTCAGGTTAGTTTCTTCATTATTTTATGAATACCTCATATGAACTCCCACTCTTTCTTCATAGATGGTCCTGATGTATCTAACAGTTATAATACACTTATTTCTAGATAAACTTTCCCTAACCAAAGCATTCTTTTTTCAATAGTGAGCCAAAAAATATCTTTCTTGAATATGAAAGACAACTAAAGAAATTATCTTAAGGCCTACTAAAAGAGTGGCAGGAAATATTGGGTCTAAGGTAAAAAGAGAAATATTTGTTGATTCTTTAGCTTAGGGTAGGGATATATCTTAACAGTCTAATGAAGGCCCTAGAACAATAAATAATAGGAACTAATATGGGCCAAGAAAAAAGGCAGCAACTAAACTAATGAGAATATGTTTCTCTGCTTTAGAAAGATTGTGACTAGTATAAGATCTCTTCAGTAACTCTGTTTCTGGTACACTCTTAAAAAATACTTAATCATAAAATGAGCTAAAGAAAGTGTGTAATGGATTCCAAATAGCTAACTATAGTACAGGCAGTTCCTAGTCACAGTCTCTAGCTGCCTGTCTGGAGTTATACAAAAATACATAATCCTAATTTGGAAAGTGACAACTCTGCCTTCTCTCTTCCCCTAATATTATGAAATAGGCCACAGCCATGAATTAAGATCCATGATTAATAGAAAAAAAGGGAGATGAGGTTCTCCAGAGGACTGACTTACCAAAATATCTCATAATGGTCTTGAAAGAGATTTGTAAGAAAATTTCTCTCAACGTTAGAAAATTATGTGCCCATCTTAAGTTGGAAAATGTTCTTTTCACCTGTGATGCTTTGGATTGGTCTCAAACAGAATACTTTTTTTTTTTTTACATTTTATTTATTTTTTAATTTAATTATTCTTTATTATTCAGATTATTACAATTGTTTCTCCTTTTTCCCCCCATAGCTCCCCTCCATTCAGTTCCCACCCCATTCTCTGCCCTTACCCCTCCCCAACTGTCCTCATCCATAGGTATAAGAATTTTTTTGTCCAGTCTCTTCCGGCACCCCTCCCATACCCCTTTCCCCATGAGAATTATCAGTCCATTCTCTTTCTATGCCCCTGATTATATTATATTCACCAGTTTATTCTGTTCCTCAAATTTTTAATTCACTTGATTTTTAGGTTTGCTTGTTAATAGACATGTATTTGTTGTTCATAATTTTTATCTTTACCTTTTTCTTCTTCTTCCTCTTCTTAAATAATACCTTTCAGCATTTCATATAATACTCGTTTGGAGGTGATGAATTCTTTTAGCTTTTTCTTATCTGTGAAGGTCTTTATCTGACCTTCAATTCTGAATGATAAATTCACTAGGTAGAGTAATTTTGGTTGTAGGTTCTTGCTATTCATCACTTTGAATATTTCTTGCCACTCATTTTTAAAAATATATATATTTTATTGATTTTTTTTTTTTACAGAGAGGACAAGAGAGGGATAGAGAGTTAGAAACAATGATGATAGAGAAAAATTGATCACCTGTCTCTTGCACACCCCCTACTATGGGCTGTGCCCACAACCAAGGTACAAGCCCTTGACCAGAATCAAACCTGGGACCTTTCAGTCCACAGGCCGATGCTATATCCACTGAGCCAAACCGGTTTTGGCTTGCCACTCCCTTCTGGCCTATGTAGTTTCTGTTGAGAAATCATTGACAATTGTATGGGTGCTTCCTTGAAGGTAATTAACTGTTTTTCTCTTGCTGCTTTTAATATTCTCTTCTTGTCTTTTGCTTTTGACATTTTAATTATGGCGTGTCTTGGTGTGGTCCTTTTTGGATTCCTTTTGTTTGGGGTTCTGTGCACTTCCTGGACTTGTAAGTCTATTTCTTTCACCGTGTGGGGGAAATTTTCAGTCATTATTTCTTCAAATAGGCTTTCAGTATCTTGCTCTTTCTCTTCTCTGGAACCCCCATAAGTCTGATGTTGGTATACTTGAAGTTGTCTCAGAGGCTCCTTACACTATCTTCACTTTGGATTCTTTTTGCTTTTTGCTTTTCTGGTTGGGTGTTTTTTGCTTCTTTGTATTTCAAATCTTTGACTTGATTCTTGTGATCCTCTAGTCTGCTGTTGGATCTCTGTATATTACTTTTATTTTAGTCAGTGTATATTTAATTTCCTGTTGGTCCTTTTTCATATCCTTGAGGGTCTCACTAAATTCATCAGCCTTTTCTAAAAAATTCTTGAGTAACCTTATAACCTTGGTTTTAAATTCTATATCTAATCATTTATTTTCCTCCATTTCTTTAGTTTGTGATCTGTTTCTTTGCCTCCACATTTTTGCTGCTTTCCTGAGTTGGTATGGTAGCTTTGTGTGCTAGGTGTCATATATGGCCCAGTGGGTCAGCCTCCCCAGTTATCTGAGGTGGACACTCTTGTTGCACCTCTTTGTGGACTGTGTGCATAACCTTGTTGTAGTTAAGTCTTGATTGTTGTTGGTATCACTGGGAGGAATTGACCTCCAGGCCAATTGGCTGTGAGTATCAGCTGTGTCTATGCCAGGAGACCTTCTGTGTCAGTGACAGCCATATAGGACCAGACTTGCAAAATTGCAAAGGCCTCTGTGCTCAGCTTGGATGGGGTGGAGTCCTGAGCAGACAGTCTTAACTTCCTGTCAGACTTGCCCTCTAAGGATCCTGGTTCTTAGTGTCTTTCAATAATTGCTGCAATCACCTCTGAGAGAAAGCTGCCTTTGAGTTTTGCCTGCTGCCAGACAGTCCAGTTTCTCCCCCAATGAATCTAGGTCCCCAGATTCTCTCCCAGAACTGGTTTTCAGTGCAGTTGGTACTTTCCAGATCCCTCCAGTCAGTGGAGCAGTCAGCAGTCAGTCTTCTCTTTGCACACTTGCATGCACACATCCAGACCTCTGCCTTTCACGGCTCCCCTGAGTTTCTGATTGACAGTACAGATTCCCCCTATAAGCCTGGGCCACCAGGGGCTCAACCGGAACTGGGGTTCAATGTAGTCGGAACTGGGGTTCAGTGCAATCAGGAGCTTCTGACTTCCTTCTGCTCGGGAAAACCTCTGCAGTCAGTCTTTTCTGCATGCACTTGCAAGCGCGAGCCTCAAGACCCCTGCCTACCGTGGCTCCCAGCTCACCTTTCTCTCTATATGACAGTCCAGATTCCCCCTGTATGAGCCTGGGTCCAAGGTTTTCACCCGGAACTGGGGTTCAGTTCAGTTGGAACTGGGGTTAAGTGCAGTGGGGGACTTCCTTCTCCATCCTGCCAGAGAAAGCCAGCCAGGTACTCAGCCACTCTTCCTCTCTGTGCATGTGTCTCCATATCTCATACCTTTGCAGCTCCTCTGATTATCGGTGAGCTTTTCTCTTTCCTTCTAGTTGTAGAATTTCCACTCAGCCAGCTTTTCTGCAGTTCTGGATGATGTCCATTCTGTCTTTTAGTTATAGTTTTGAAATTGTTGTGTGAAGCAGCAGTTTAGGTGTTTACCTATGCCACCATCTTGATTTCTCTCTTGACAGAACACTTCTAATAGCTTTGTATGTCAGTGATCCATCAAAGCTCTGGGGGCATTTTTAGCTTTGGGGTACTGCTCCATAATTAAAAAATCTTTCTTGAAAACCCCAAAATATGCCACACTGGGCATTATTAAGAAGTTGGAAGATTTGAAAGTTAACTTCACCTGAAACTTTCAGCCCCATAGTAACATACTAATTGTAAATAATGAAAAAGAATGTAGAAAGCTTTCACAAGGTAAGAGTGAAGAAACTTTGAACACTTAACAAGAATGAAAAAAAATTCTTTATAAACAGAAGCCAAGCAGTGGGTTATTTCAAAAACTTCCTTTAGGTTTGACACAAGAAAGTTGTACTAAATGCACTCATATAAATGACAACCAATTTAGCGTATTATACTTTATAATAAATTATGCCAGTATAAAAGTTCAAATAATTGGTTGGGAATCTGTGTTCTAATCTTGGCTTTGTTATGATACAAAGTTGCTTTATTATGTAGTAAGTCTATTAACCTCTTCCCATTTGTGAAATGGTGAAAAATAACTCCTACCCTGGGTACTTCATATGGGTGTTACTAGGACCAAATTAAATACTGAGTGAAAAGGACACTTGAAGATAAATATGCATGTTCATGAAATTATTTTAAACTGTCTGAAAGAAATAAAAGCAAGTCTATTGACCTCAGGATCAGGTATAAATTTTACGTAGAAGAAATTGTGACTTATTTGAGTTTGGGAGGAGATGCATTTCCATACAGATGTAGATTATCTCATTTAATTTCACAATAGATTTACAAAATACATAATAACACCTTATTTTTATAGATTAAGAAACAGGTTCAAATAAATAAAATAATTTAAGTGGAAAGCAATAAGCAATGTGCCTTGAATATAATAGCAAATAAATGGCAAATAGTGTTATGGACATTATTTATCACACAGTCATTTGATGTATTCAGGTCAGAAATATAGATTACTGATGAGGAATGTGAAAATGAAAGTCTATTAATTCATCATATATGGTAGAAGTATAGGGATATAAACTCTATGCAGAAGGCCTGTTTCTAGAAAATTCATATTTCTTGATCTATTGATTGATTAATTGATTGACTTTGTCATGAAATTTTAAATTACTTGATCTAATGACTGACTTATTGGTTCAGTCATTCACTCATGTATTTACTTATTAAATAAACACATTAACTATGTACTATGTCTTCAGACAATATGTCAGAAACTTAATGTATAAAAATAATTAAGTCTAGCTCCCTTAATTTCAATAATTTTATCCTTTAGTAAGGAGCTACCTATATCTAAAATGGTTCATGCAAAAAAAAATGTTTAGAGGTGCTTCAATGAGAATAAAAGCTATAATGAGAAAGAGAAGAGGGACTAGTCACTTCTGCTGGGATGAAGGTTGTCAGGAAAGGTGAATTGGTAAGGCAAAGCTTGATTGAGTTTTTAAGATAAGTATATGCTTGTCAGGAAGCATGTTGGAAGGTATAAAGGAAAACCAGAGAAAACTATAAATATGTACCAAGGCCCAGGGATATAACAGTTTGGGGCGGGGGGGATTAGCTCAGCATGGCAGGAGTAGACCTTGTAAAATAAAATGGGGCTAGCAGAGTTAGGCATAGGTCAGGTAATGACTAGTATTGTTCACTATGTTAAGAACTTGAGCTTTGATTAAAGATAATGGAAAGCCACTGAAGAGATTTTTTTAAAAAGTATGTATCTGGTTTTTGCTTTTAGAAAAATCACCCTGGCAGTATTGTAAAAGATGGAATAGGAGGGCAAGTATGGAGACAGTAAGACTCATTGAAAATTTGAGGAAGTAGTTCAGATGCAGCTTGAATCAAGGCTTCACTTCAGTTGTATCTACATATGTAAAAGTGAGAAATATAATAATTAATAGGGTTTAGTAAAGTTAAAGTAGAATAGTGCCTGACACTTAGGATGCAATCTATAAGTTTTTGATAACAACAAAAGAATGTAAGCTCCTAGAAGGTGGAATTTTGACTGTCTTATTTACTGATTTTCTATCTGGTACACATCCTCAATATGTTTTTTGAAATATTAATGAATTAATATTAATTTGTTACTTCTCTCTCTACTTTTTGGTCCACGTAAAGAACAATTCTTTGAGAGATTATGTAGAATTTGGACTTATTTTACTTTATTTTTACTGTTCACACTATTATAGATGTCCCCATCCCCTTCCGTTTATCACATCCCCAACATCGCCCTCATTCCCCCTTTCCTCTGGTCATCACCACACTGTTGTATATGGGTTATGCATAAATGTTATTTGGCTAATCCCTTTGCCTTCTTTCATCTAGTCTGAGATATTTTGTTTGTTTTGTTTTTCAAATAATTTTATTGAGATATAACTTACTATCATAAAATTCACCCATTTAAAATGTATAATTCAATGATTGTTAGTATACATTCACAGATACGTTAAACTGTCACAACAGTTAGTTTCAGAATTTTGCATCACCTCAAAAAGAAACCCCATTTTCTACTCATCCTTTCATCTACCTCTCAGACTCAATCCTCAGATTTACTCATTCTGGATTTTCTTTTGAATGAAGTCATATACTATGTAGACTTCTCTGATTGTATTCTTTTACAAAGCATAAGGTTTTGGAGGTTTACCCAAGTTGCAGTACATATTAGTATTCCATTCTTTTATGGACAAATAATATATACATGCAACCATTTTATTTATCCATTTGTCCAATTATAAACATTTTTGTTGTTTCCAGCTTTTGGTTATTATAAATAATGCTGCTATAAAATAGTGTAAGGTTTTGTGTGACACATATCTTAATTTCTTTTGAGTACATTCCGAGAATAGAATTGCTGGATCACATGGTAACTCTATGTAAAATTGTTTTCAGTACTTCCAAATTGTTTTCTAAAGTGGCCACCTTATTTTACATTCACACAAGAAGTATATGAGGGTTCTGATTTCTCCACATCCTCATCAACATTTGTGATTTTCTGCCTTTTTTATTCCAGCCATCCTGGTGAGTGTGAAGTGGTATCTTCTCATTGTTTTGATTTGTATTTTTCTAATGAATAATGATGTAGAGAGCATCTCTGCATAGCTTATTTGTGTGTGTGTGTGTGTGTGTGTGTGTGTGTGTGTGTGTGTTGACCACTTGTATATCTTTCTTGGAGAGTTGTATATTCACATTCTTGGCCCATTTTTAAATTGGCAAATTTGTTGTGGAAATGGCTGTCTCTCTGAAGGTTATTTTTTTTATTAAGGTATTACAAATGTGTTCCCCCCCCACCCCCGCCGCCTTTTCCCTCACCTCCTACTCATGCCTTCACCCCCTCCCCTAGTATCTGTGTCCATTGGTTATGCTAATATGCACACATACTGCTCCTCAGGTGGCAGCAGCTACTCGTGTTGCAGTTTCTTCTCAGTTTTCAATGGCTCCTGGAGTGGGTGCTGCTCACACAGCTTGCAGCAGTGGTGGCTCCTCCAACTGGCAGGGGTGGGCTGCTTGCATGACTGCTGCTCCTAAGATGTGGCCAGGCTATGCGTTGCTGCTATTCCTCGGATAATGGTAGGCTACATGTGGTTACTGCTCCTTGGAAGGGAGTGGGCTGCTTGTGGTGCTGCTCCTCACATGCAGGCAGGCCACACTATATTGCTGCTCCTCGGATGGATGTGAGCTGCTGATCCTTAGATTGAAGTGGGCTGCTTAAACAGCCAGCTATGGCTCCTCAGATGAGGGCATCTGAGTCAGCAGGTCCCTGTCAGGGTGGTGTCTGAGGGCAACCTAGGTGGAGTTGAGGCTTGGCTCCCAGTCACAGAAGCTCTTCCCTTCAATATGGCGTGACATCTGTAGTAGAGCCAGTTATCCCAGGACTGTTTGCAATGGTGATAGAGTCTGTCTGGCAAGGCGAGCCTGTTCCACCAGCCCCTGATGGTCCTGCAGGATCTAACTGTCCCTTACTCATGTACACACACACACACACACACACACACACACACACACACTCGCGTGCACGCCATGTCCATACACTTCCCTTTTCTTCCCTCACTTACCTCACTGTAGCTATATTCTTGCCTCTGAAGTCTGAAGTTGGGTATGGAGTGTTATTGACCCATTCGTGGATGGAATCTCCTCTCCAGGTATCTGGTTATGTGGCTCACTCTCTATCACATTGACCAAATTTGCCCTTTGCCTATTTTCCCACTGTCAATCTTAATCTCTCAAGCAACTGTTTCTGACAAGTCTATAGTTGGGCAGGTTGCCATATTCGCTTTCAGAGACTGAAAGTTCTCTCTTCAGACCAGTCCCCAGCCCTCAGGGACTATTCAGACTTTTTTTTTTTTTGGTATCCTTTGTAACACTCAGAGTGTAGTCTGGCTGTGGCTATATTGATTGTTTGGAGATTGCAGGGAGGGGCTATCTTTTAAGGAAAAAAATGGCTGTTTAGGTTCAGAGTGATAAGTATATCCCATTGCCAGACTCCTGGCCACCTCTCCCTACCTGCTCTTCTCCCCAGATTCCACAAATCTGCACCTCCACCCGCACTTTAGCCATGGATGAGTGTATTTGAAAGGTCCTATGAACTGAGTTAGCAAATAAAAGCAAAGACCAAAAAGAGGGGAAACCACTGCAAGTTTCTCACCCCTGGCATTGCATGGCTTGGGAAGTTGTTCAGGCTGCCCCCTCCAGGCTCAGCCTCTCATGGATGTCAGTTTATATCTAGAATCCCTTGCCTCCAGCATCCCTGTGGATTTCCTTTCCACAGTTAGATGCTATGCCTGTACCTAATGGACACTAATGGCTTTGTTGCCATACGGACACTGCTTTGTTGCCTTCTGACACTCTGGGCTTAGAGGTCTCTCAATTCTCTCCATCCCAGATCCTGAATTTTACTGTTCTCCAGGTGTCCTCTGCCCTTCCCAGCTGTGAATTGTCTCAACAGCTGTGTCTACTTTGGATGTTATTCTATTTACTTGCTCTTTCTATCTGTTCTGGATTAAGGCTCAGGACCCATCTGCCTATTTCACTGCTATTTTGTCTCACTTGTGTGTGTGTTTTTTTTTTAAATAAATGTTTTTATTGATTTCAGAGAGAGGAAGGGTGATGGAGAGAGATAGAAATATCAATGATGAGAGATAATAATTTATTGATTGCCTTCTGCACACCCCATACTGGGGATTGACCCTGCATCCTGGGCATATACTCTGGCTTGGGAATCAAACCACAACCACCTGGTTCATGAATCATTGCTCAACCACTAAGTTACACTGGCCAGGCTCTGTATCCTCTTTTATAAGGCACTACTGCCATTAATGAGGGCACCTTCCTCATTACCTAAGCACTTCTCAAGTCTTCACCTCCTAATACCATCGTTTTTGAGGAATAGGATTTCAACATTGACTTTTGGGGGGAATATATTCAGACCATAGAAAGCACTTGCCTTTAGGTCATTAGTACATTTCAAGTTATTTTTTGTATATAGTATGAGGTGTGTTCAACTACATTTTTGGTTGACTTTTCTTTTAAAAATATTTATTTATAATCCAATGGACATAAAACTGGGGAGGGAGGGTATATATGGGAGAGAGGGAGGGGGGCAAAAAAATCAATAAAATATATTTTTAAAAAGGCTATAATATATAAAGACAGCCTAATTTGCAGGCTTGATTGTAAATACTTGTTTTAAGATGGTAATAGAAATTAAAAGTAGAAAAACTAAATAAATAGTGTTCCATTTGTCTCAAAAAATATTTATTGTTCAGAGCATTTATTTACTCTATTGCCCCTTTCCACCCAGTTCTTGCCCTGGCCCAAGTCTTCACCACACTATTGTCTGTATCCATGAGTAATGAATATATGCATATAAGTTTTTTTTGGCTATTCTCTTCTCGCCCTTCCTCCTCCTTTCCCTTTGAGATTTGTCTGTCGTTTCATGTTTCCATGCCTCTGGTCCAATTTTATTCATCAGTTTACTTTGTTCATTAGATTCAACATATAAATGAGATCATGTGATATTTGCTTCTCTCTCACTTAGCATAATAATCTCCAGATCTATACATGGTGTTGCAAAAGATGAGCTTCTTTTTTGTTTATATAGGTGCATAGCATTCCATTGTGAAAATATACCACAGTTGTTGTTTTTTATCCACTCATCTACTAATGGACACCTGGGGCGTTTCCAGAACTTAGATATTATAAATAACACTGCTATAAACATAGGGGTGCAAATATTCTTTCTGATTGGTGTATCTGGATTCTTAGGATATATTGCTAGAAGTGGGATCACTGGGTTAAATGGCAGTTCCATTTTTAATTTTTTAAAAATAACTCCATACCGTTTTCCACAGTGGAACACCAGTTTGCCTTCCCACCAGCAGTGTACTAGGGTTCCTTTTTCTCCACATCTTTGTCAGCACTTGTCATTTGTTGATTTATTGAAGGTAGTCATTCTGGCAGGTGTGAAGTGATAACTCATTGTCATTTTAATTTGCATCTCCCATTATTAGTGAATTGAGAATTTTTTCATATCTCTCTTGACCCTTTGTATGTCCCCTTTGGATAAGTGTCTATTCTTGTCCTCTGCTCATTTTTAATTGATTTTTCCTTCCTTTTGTTGAGTCTTATTAGTACTTTATATATTTTAGAAATTATCAGCTAATCAGATGTACCACTTACAGTGATACATCTGATTAGCTGATAATTTCTAAAATATATAAAGTACTAATATATTTTGTGGTTTCCCTTTTCATTTTGATGCTGGTTTCTTCTGTACATTCTTTTTAAATAAAATTTTGGGGTGTCATTGTTTAAGATGGTTATATAGATTTCAAGTATCCATTTATATTATATGATACATAATCTGTATATTGCATTGTGTACCCACTACCAAATTCAAATCATCTTCCGTCCCTATATATTTGGCCCCCTTTACCCTTTACTACCCTCCAAATCTCCCTTCCCTAGTAACTATATGTCTATGTCTATGAATTTGTGATTGTTCATTTGCTACTTTCATTTTTATATCCCACATATGAGTGAAATCCATCCCCTCTACTCTCAGCTACATTCTTTTCATATGAATATCCAGAATTTCCAACAATGTTTGTTGAAAAAGCTATTCTTCCTTCATTCAGTAGTCTTGGTACCCTTGTTAAAAATCAGTTGAGCATAGTTGCATGGGTTTATTTTTTACTCTGGGTTCTATTTATTTATCTATAAAGTACATCTTTACGTCAGTAACACAGTATCTTGATTACCTCAGCTTTTCAGTGAGTCTTGAAATTAGGGAGTGTGAGTCTTCCCGTTTTGTTTTTCTTAGAATTGTTTAGGCTATTCTGGGTACCTTTAAATTATGGATGAATTCCATGATCAGCTTGTAAATTTTTATAAAGAAGTAAACTGGAATTCTGATAGGAATTGTATATAATCTATAGACAAGTTTGGGAAATATAGCAATCTTAACAATTTTAAGTCTTCTGATCCATGAACATTGTGTGTGTGTGTGTGTGTTTACTTTTTTAGATTTTTCTTTAATCCATGTTTTAGTTATCACAATATAAGTTTTGCATGTTTTGTGGTTGCATATTCCTAAGTATATTATATATTGGGATCCTATTATTAATGGCATTATTTTTAAAATTTCATTTACAGGCTGTTTATTGTGAGTTATCTTTGTATATTAATCTTATAGTGTTCAATCTTGCTGGATTTGTTTACTTATAGTGTATTTCCCAATGGATTTTTTTTAGAATTTTCCATAGTAAGATTTTAGAATACAGATAAATTTACTTATTCTTTTCCAGTATGTATGCCTTTTTTCTTTTAATAGCCTGATTGCCCTATCAAAAATCTCCATTACAATGCTGTATAGAAATAGCAGGAGTTGACATCCTTACATTGCTCTTGATTTAGGGGGAAAGCTTCCACACTTTCCCCATTAATTATGATGTCATCTTTAAGTTTTTCATAAATTCCCTTTATGAGACAGAGAAAGCTACCATCTGTTCCTAGTTTGTTGGATTTTTTTTTTATCATGGAATGGAATGTTGAGTTTTCAATAAAGAAATATTACAGGCTTTAATCAGATTCTTCTCATTATTCTTATTTGCAAATAGATTGGATGAGTACATTTTATGATCTTTTTCTTTGTATGGGATATTAGATAACATTATTTTTAGTCTCACAATAATGAACTTTAAGGGACTGTGCCAAATCCTAGTTTTGTTAAGAATATTGCATTAGCTATTACTGAAAATATTGGGCTCTTAGTTGGACAGTGACAAACATATGATGTATAACACTTTTCATTATAATATTTTCTCCAGTAAATTTTGGCCTGTGATACTCTCCTTAGAAAAGTACATAACACGATTAAACATTTGTGTAAATGTCCTCATCAGTTCCTTATCTTCTATGCTTACTGGGAAATAGAAACAGGGATAAATTGAGTTAGGGGTCAAAGGACTTAAATTGAATTAATCCCCCTGTTCCAGGAAGCTGGGAGACCTTTACTTATCCTGTCCTTCTTGACAGGATTACTGGAAAGAAAAAAAGAAATCAGGAGTCAATCTGATTCTTCCTAAGGTGGAAATAGAAATGAGTCAAGGAAATTAGTCATCATGTCTATCATTTTATTGTTGAGTTCTCATCACTTCAGTTGTGAAAAACAAAACAAAATGAAGCACTTAAAGCTAAAGCTTCCAAAAAAATGTTTGAATTGTGTCTTAGTGGCTTAAACAATAAATACATATATTTTATGGTTCTGGATTCAGAAAAATCCAAGGTTAAGGTGTCAAACGAGTGTGTTAATGGTGAGGATCCTATTTAATATTTGTATACAGACTCTTTTTTTTTTCTATTAACTTCATTGGTGGAGAGAAATGATCATCTTGCTCATGTCTCTTATAAGGATACTAATCTCATTCATGAAGGCTTCACTCTTACAACCTAATTACTTAAACATTTTTTGGAATATATTTTATTTAACTCATATATCCAAAAGTTATACTTTTAAATGTTGGAAGGCTTTGTCTCCACATAACATAATTATTAGGTTTCAACATATGAATTTTTGGAAAGCATAAACAAGCTGAATGCTTAAAAAAAGATATCTGTAATTAATACATCATTTTCCTCAAAGATATATGTTATGGCTAATGTGAGAAGGATTGAGGCAAAAGGATTTTAATTCTTCTTCTCTTGATTTAATTACACTTGATATCTGAACATCACGCTAGCAATAAGAACAACTAATATTTACATAACCTTGTTCAATTGATAAAGCATTTCTATATTTACCTAAATTTCCTTAATATCAAAGCCAAGAAACATCTATTTCATAATGTGGTGGGAGGGACAACTTGAGGTGTGCTTACAGAAAATGATGGATGTTCCCCATATTAGGGATTGACATAAAATATTTTAAAAATTTATCTTTATTGTTGAAAGTATTGCAGGTGTCCTCTTTTTCCCCCATTGACACTTTCACTCTATACCCGATCCCCCAGACCTTCACCATACTATTGTCTGCATCATGGGTTGTGCATATATGAATATAAATTCTTTGGTTAATCTCTTCCTGCTCCTCTTTCCCCTTCTCTCTGAGATTGAGCTTCTCTGTATTTGTATCTATTTTGTTCACAAATTTATTTTGTTCATAAGATTCCACATATGAGTGAGATCATGTGATACTTGTCTTTTTTGACTGACTTATTTTACTTAGCATAATACTCTCCAGGTTTATTGCTACCGCCTCAAAGGGTAAGAGATTCTTCTTTTTTTACAGCTGCATAGTATTACATGATGTTAATGTACCACAGCTTTTTTATCCACTCATCTACTGATGGGCTATTTCCAAGTCTTAGGTATTACAAATAGCACTGCTATAAACACAGGGGTGCATATATTCTTTCTGATTGGTGTTTTGTGATTTTTAGGATATATTCTTAGGAGTGGGATCACTGAAATGGCAGTTCTATTTTTCCTTTTTAAAATATATTTTATTGATTTTTTACAGAGAGAAAGGGAGAGCGATAGAGAGTCAGAAACATCGATGAGAGAGAAACATCAATCATCCGCCTCCTGCACATCCCCCACTGGGGATGTGCCAGCAACCAAGGTACATGCCCCTGACCAAAATTGAACCTGGGACTTCCCAGTCCACAGGCCAACGCTCTATCCACTGAGCCAAACCAGTTTTGGCTCTTTTTAATTTTTGAGGAAACTCCATACTGCTTTCCACAGTGGCTGCACCAGTCTACATTCCCACCAGCAGTGCACGAGGGTTCCTTTCTCTCCACATCCTCACTAACATTTGTCATTTGCTGATTTGTTGAAGGCAGCCATTCTGACAGGTGTGAGTTGGTACATCATTGTCACCTTAGATGTAGCTCTTTGATTATGAGTCATGTTGAGCATTTTTTCACATGTCTATTGGCTGTTTGTACATCCTTTTTGGAGAAGTGTCTATTCATGTCATCTGCCCATATTTTTAAATTGGATTGTTTGTCTTCCTTTTGTTAATCTGTATTAGTTCTCTATATATTTTTGAAATTAACCCCTTTATCAGATGTGTCATTGGCAAATATATTCTCCCATGGAGTGGGCCCCCTTTTACATTTTTATAGCTTCTTTTCCTGTGTGGAAGCCTTTTATTTTGATGTTTACTCACAGCATCCTTAGATTTCTATAATAACCCTTAAGGACCTTATAGTCAGTATGCTTAAGCATATTTAATGTCTAAACACTAGTTATTGTTGCTGTTTTAATATCTATACAAAGTTTTTACTAACTCATAGCAAAATAATCAAACTCTGCCATTTAGGGAGCCATATATTTGCCCTTTGTCTGAGGTTGTGGATCTTGGCTTCTTCCAGTTATCTCAGTGAAAGGTGAAAGAACTAATTTACTTTCCTATTTGGTCCCCATCAAGTTCACCTGGGGTTTATGCTTTTTAATGGAACAGACCAGGTCTATTTCAGCGAAAACTTCCTTGAGTGGATGCAATACTAGATAAAAGTCTGCACTGACCTTTGAACCAAACAAATTCAAGGGCTTAGGCTGAAGCTTGAACAAGTTAGTTTGCATTTTTTTTCCTGAGAATTGGTTTTAGGTTTTGTCTGGGAAAACTATTTTTATGAACCCAAGTCCATCAGATTGGACAATACATTATGTAGACTGTATGAGGGCACAAATTAGTATTTTAAAATTGAGGTGAAATAGTTCCCTCAGGAAAAATATCTTTCTGATTCTTTACAGATTTAGACTCTGGGGTTTGTAGGCTTTTCATTTACCCTCTCACACATTCATTCAAGCATTTATCAAGGGCCTACTGTTTTCTCAGCCTGCCTCCAATTATTTCTTTGAAAGGTGACCCATTTAGACGGCTCCTAAAAATACTGGCACATTGATTGATATTTCTAAGTGCAGTGTGAATGGGTGAAATCAGAAGGTTATTTGAAAGGACTTTGGAAATAGACTCATCACTGTTGCCATTTCCTCTGTTGAGAATTTTCAGTGAACATCCTAAAACTAAGGGCCATGGGAAATGCCACCTGTGATGCCCTGTACTTTTACAAATTCACAATATATGCCAAGAGTGGTGTTCACATTGCCCAAGCTTTCTTATCCACATGGTGCCTCTTCTTGCCCTCTGGTTTTAGCGTTTTTTGTCACGTAGGTTCTTGGCAGTTAACATTGCTGCTTCCCAGGAGTCTGAGTATGGAAGGTTTTATACTTCTTATAAAAGTCAGCATGGAATTGCAGAGACCAATGAAGGAGAAATGTCCACAGCAGGTGTTTTGGCTCTTCTGATGTTCTTATTTTATTTTTTATTTTTTTGGTGGGGAAGGTATCAGAGATGACAACTTATGTTTAAAAGAAAATCCTTGATTTCTGAGAATTTGTGCACATTTAAGTATTTATGTTATGTGAATTTACCTTCCCTGCCCATTAAGTAGGACTTATTTCTGTCTCCACATCAAGCTACCACATTTTTAATTAAAATATTTAAATATATTTGATAATGCTTTAATCCACTGTGGACATTTGCATCCTTGATGTCACTTCACCATATTTTCCAAATATGATAAAAATGTCAGAATAAGTGTAAAAGTGAGAACACACTTGCACTAACAATGGAAAATAGAGAATAAAATTATATAAGTGAAAACTATTAGAGGATCAAATAAATTGATGGTAATTTGGGAAAATAAATAGCACATGGTCTGGTGTTTATGATTAAAGTGGATTGAGGCAAGGATCCTGACAATTTAAGTTAGAAAAAGAAGAGGGTAACTAGCAAAGCAATTATTTTTTTCCTATGAAACCATGGAAAAAGCTAATGCTCAGAACTAACAGAAACTTGCATTGTAAAAAAAACATGGGGCAGAACATGGCTGTTTTGTACATTTATTCATTTACTTGCAATATACCCTGTGGCTCTCATCTTGGTCAATGGAAGAGAAGTAAATATAACTTTGACCTGTGGAGATTTTCTACTTCCTCAGAACACATACAAACCTCCAGGGTAGAATGTTGGAAAGAAATGCTTCCTAGAGAATAAAATAAAATTCCTGTTTATTCAAGCTCACTATTTTATCACCAATATTAATAGTATATTTTAACAAAAATAATGGTCCTTGTTGAGAATAAGTAACAATCAAAATGCAATCAACAAGACATATCTGCTAAAATAATATAATGGAGATGAGGGAAAAAAAACTTAACAAATGAGAGACAGTTGAATCATCCATAATAAGAAATATACCACAAAACAGAAGAAAATTTGAACAAATACATCTCTCTAAAACCAAATAAATTAAAGATTTTTAAATATGGACCTCAAAGAAAAGATACACAATTTAAAAATATATATATATTATAATCAGAAAACAAGAAATGATAGGTGGACTGGTAGAGCTTCAGAAAGATATATAACATGAAAAAAAATAACAAGAGAACTGAAAAGCACAATAACAGTAACAGATATTAGAGGTTAGACACTGCTGACCATAAAATTTGAATCACTGCATACAAATCCACATCACTTGCTTGAAACAGACCAAGTTGAAATGAAAAAGTGAAAGGAACTGAGATCTGGACCAAAAACTGTAGGTACGAAAAATATTAGAGATCCAACAATGAATAATTGTTACTTCTGAAAAAGAGAATGGACAAAAAAAATATAGTAGCAATCAAATAATATCATAACCTGTATAATTAAAGTGAATAGCCTATCCCAGCTTATAATTTGCAAGGGAATCCCTGAAACTAAGGGCCATGGGAAATGCCACCTTGCTGGCTCTGTATGGGGTTCACACTGCCCATGTTTGCTTCTCCATGTGGAACCTCTAATTTCCATTTAGTTTCAACTTTTGTGTCAGATAGTGAAATATCAAAACCAAGGTACAATCTGCTAAAGTTACATTTCTTCAAGTGTAAAGAAAAGATGCCCTGGGTACCCAGGCTACTCTTCATTCTCAATCAAATTAACTGTAAGGCAAAAAGAATCAGGCTGGTATCAGACTTCTATGTAAAAATAACCAATGTTAGAAGATAGTGAATGAATGCTTAAGTTGTCTTAAGGGGAGGAAAATGATACCAAAAATTCATAAACAGCCAAATTGTCACTCAAGTATCATGATTACAAATATTTTAAACATGCAAGAATACAAGTGTAATAGTTTCCTATTGCAGCTATAACAAATTATGACAAACTCTAAAATTTAAACAATATAAATTTATTATCCTATACATTCTGTATTTCAGAAGGCTAGGTGTAGCATATCTGGGCTGGTTTTTATGCTTAGGGTGTTACAAGTTCATGTGATAACTTTGAGCTCACCACAGTAACTTAAAATAATAGTTCCATATTAATGTCAGTAATTGTAATTCTATCAGCAAAGTCTCTCTTGCAATTTAACATAACAATTTCTCAGAATCCCAGTATTAGGGCATAGATAACCAGAGGGGATCATTATTCATCCTACAAGAGTAGGTAATAAAAATCCCCATAAATCTTTCTTTATGGAAGATTCAATCACTTAAGATACAAGTAGGGAAATTTTTTAAAAGAATTGGTGATGAACATAGAATACATTAAAAATATATTGTGGCCTGGCTGGCATGGCTCAGTGGTTGAATGTCAACCTATGAAACAGGAGGTCAAGGTTCGATTCCCAGTTAGGGCATATGCCAAGATTGCAGGCTCAATCCCCAGTAGGGGTCATACAGGAGGCAGCTGATCAATGATTCTCTCTCATCATTGATGTTACTAACTCCCTCTTCCTTCCTCTCTGAAATCAATAAAATTAAAAATTACAATGTGTATATATGGTTATAAACCAGGATATAAAAACAATTGAAAAGAAAACCCTAGGAAAAGGTTTGAAAAGTATGTTTATTACCAAAATATTAGAACTTTGGCTCACTAAGGGGTTATTGCTTGTTTACATAATTTTATGCTATAGGTTAAGTGACTCTTTTAAGTGGCACTTCTCTACATAGTGACCTAGGAATTCAAGAATTCTCAATGTGTAGTTCTGCTGTCTTGGAGCCATTCACTTTCAATTAAATACATAGAGGAAGTGGGGGAGAGAGAGAGAAGGTGGGGGAGACAGAGAGAAGAGAGAAGGAGCAACACACACACACACACACACACACACACACACACACAGTTGCATAAGACATTTTAAAAGCCAGAATATGAAGTTGTAGAAGTCATTTCTGCTCTTATTTCTTTGATAAAACTGGTATCATGGTCCAACCTAACTGCAAGGGAAACTAGGAAGTATATACTTTCTGTATTCCTACAAGGAAGAGGTGAGATTGGTGATATCCACTTTCTGCCACAATAATACTTAATTACTAGTATATATTGTAGAAATAATCTTAATCTTTATTCTGATCTAAGTCAGATGATATAAACTGGAAGAGCAGTTGGGAACAAAATAAGTATAATTATTCCTTTATCTTTCATAGTGGCTGCTTAAAAATCTGATAAAATAAAATTGTTTTTAATATATCATTTGTATATGTAATCTTTAGAACTAATAATATGAACATAAACAACTGAAATCAGGAGGTGGAGGTAGATTTAGAATGTGGAGAAGTATTATGTAGTTATTTTCTCATCTGCCATAGTGGATAGTCACTAATATATTCACTACAGTTGATAATTAAAGAAATTATGATTCAAGTTTATTTTATAAAACTGTAGTTATTAGAGTAGCATTTAAAACTAAAAAGTGTATAAACTTCAGAAGGTAAAACAAAATTAAAACAGAAAAAGTAAATATAGAAAAAGAAAAAACATAAAAATTCTAAACAAAGCATAACAGAAAAAAATATACTGAAAATTAGCATGTCAAAAAGTAGAAATGATGTAATACCTTAATCAATAAAGAAAAGTTTTAAAAATGTAGAAATCAGACAATAAGGGACAGCTTATTCCAGCTCTGAGCCAGGAAGAGATCCTATATAATAAAGAGGTAATATGAAAATTGACTCTCATGCATGCCCTAACAAGATGGCTGTCTACAACCAGGTCGGAGGCATGGGGTGGGGGGTGGGGGGTGGTGGAGGGTTAATGAGGGATGACCAAACAACTGAACAACAGGCTGTGTGGGGTGACCTGGCTGGCAGAAAGGGGTCAGTTGGGGTCAACCTGGCCGGTTTAATTTTATTTATTTATAGAGTAGGCCCAAGGTGCCCTCAACTAACAGACCCTTCCACAAGATATAAACTCTATACAGTGGGGGTCAGAAGGACGGCACTAGTGGGTTTCGTGTTTTGGGGCAGCCCAGTCAGGCACTCAGTGGGGGGAGAAAGTGGCTCTTACTCCAGAGGTATACCACTCAGTCTCTCCCCAAGTCTTCAACCATTAATTTTCCTGAAAGAGCACACCACAGGTTCAGGTTGGGTGTTGCCAGCTATTGGCTCTTCTGTAGGAGTAAACTCACCAAGGTGGAGCCTTCTGGATTTGGAAGGACAGATCAAATGAATCTCCTGTTGAAGGAATGGCATGGACTGTGCTCATCTATACTAATAAAAGAGTAATATGCTAATTAGACCTGGTAGACTGGAGTTTTCCAATGTCATTCCAGACATCTTTCCTGACAAAGTTGGAGGCGGGGCCAACCTGCAAATCACTGGAGGCTCCTTGCCTAGGCCAGGCCCGCCCCCCAACATGAAACCCCACCCCAATTGGGGGCATGGCCAGCCTGCAAAACCCTGGCGGCCCTTTGCCCAGCCAGCCCTCCCCCCCAGGAGGGACCCCCACCTCAATGGGGGGCATGGTTAGCCTGCAAACCTCTGGCAGCCCCTTGCTCAGGCTGGTCCCGCCCCCAGTTTGGACCCCCATCCAGATTGGAAGTGTTGCCAGCCTGCAAATCCCATGGCCCCTCACCCTGGCTGGCCCTTCCCCCAAAGAGGACCCCTTACCCAATCTGAAGCCCCCTTAAGGGCAGGCCAGTCGACCCCACCTGTGCACTAGTCCTCTATCCTATATAATAAAAGGGTAATATACAAATTGACCCTAATGGCAAAATGACCAGAATGACCTCTGGACCAGTCACTATGAGGCACACTGACCACCTCTTGGTCCCTTTCCCTGGCTGGCAGGCTCAGATTGTCTTATGGCCACTTGTGGTGGGGATGGGTGTAGTGAGCGGACAGGAGCAGCCAACCTTGGTCCCTTTCCCCAGCCATCGGGCACTGATCACCTGATAGCAAATGGAGAACCAGGGCTGGGTGGCAGCAGGAGGCGGGGCTGACTGCAGGCAGCTGGGGAAGATGGCCCTGATCACAGGCCAGGCCTAGGGACTGTACCCGCATATGAATTTCCTGGCCTCTTGTCTATAATAATAAAAGTGTAATGTGCTAATTAGACCAGAAAGCCAAATGACCTTCTGGTCATTCTTCTGGACGTCCTTCCAGACAACTTTCCAGACAAAGCTGCAGTGGTGGGGGCCAAGGCAGAGGCAGTTAGGGGCAATCAGGCAAGCAGGTGAGTGGTTAGGGGCAATCAGACAGGCAGGCAGGTGAGTGGTGAGGAGTCAGTGGTCCTGGATTATGAGAGGGTTGTCTGACTGCTGGACATCCCCCTAGGGGTCCCGGATTGTGAGAGGATGCAGGCCAGGCTGAAGGACCCCCTGCATGAATTTCGTGCTCTGGGCCTCTATAGGGGGATAAGAATGGAACCCAAAGGACAAGATGGCGATTGAACAGATGGACTTGTTTTGACCCTGGCCCCAGAAGAGATAAAAGCAGTGTCTGATTCGCTCAGGGAATATTGATTGGCAGCTAAGGGGCAGCAGAACTCTAAAGGAAGGTAAGGAAGGGTCGGCTGGACAGGATTTCCTGACCAAGCAGCCAGCACTGCGGCGGCGGTGACCTCTCCCAGAGCTACAGGCTCAGAGGGAAGGCTGCGCCATCTTACCAGGAAAGGAGGATCTTCTCTGAGGCCTGGAAAACCCATAGCAGAGGAGTCCATCGAGCAGCTTTGATGCCCCAATTGGCGCAAACACGTGGATTCAAGGGAGTTCTTCAATCACCCACGGAAAGGTCAGAGTTTGCGGGGATAGCGTGAAGGTTCTGGGTCCCTCCCAGCTGCGCGGAAAGAAGGCAGCAGCAAGAATCCTGCCGACACCCAGTGCTGGGTTTGGAGTAATCTTCCCCAGAAGCAGGACTTTTTTAAAACGCCAAGGAACACGGGACAGATTGTTAAGAATCAGAGCCAAGGGCGAAACATCTGGACACCTTGGCGCCTGATCCCCTTCACCCCCTTGCTTCTGAATACTAGGGAAGGACTGCCTGGTTGGGCATATCTGGGAAAATTGCAGGGGGAAATTGCTTTCCTGGAAACAAGGGATTGGAGCCAGAAGAGATAGTCTGGGAGCCATCAGGCACTCTGGCAGCTAGAGCCATAGAGAAAGAAGACCAGAGCAACCAAAAAGACTGGGAGGTCAAACCAGAAACACTGCCACCTAGGGGCTGAATTACAAACTGCCTTTTTTTTTTTTTTTTTAACTTTTAACTAATCAAAAATAAATGGACACAAATAACTGAGGTGCAGTGGAACGCTGGGAACTGCAAGACTGTCTGGTCCGAGAATCAGGCTTACCAAATACAATAATAGAGGAAGTGAATGACCACTACTGGACATTTTTATGCTAATTTTACTATTCTTTATTTGATTTCCATTTTTTACATCTTTTATTTTAGTTTCATTTTTTACTTCTTTTACTTAAGAAATGAATTTTTTTCTTTTTTCCTTACTTGATTTTACCTGTTCAATTATTACATCTTTCAATCTCAATCATCACTATTACTACCTCTATTTTGCATTTTTTGTTCCCTTTTTCTTTTTCTTTCTCTCCAGTACCAATTTATTTTCTCTTTATTTTACATTGGGATTAGTCTTCATTCTATTTTAATCTCTACTATAGCATCATTCAACCCTATCTCAACTCGACCTTTACACCATCATTCTCTTACTAATCTTTACCCTTTTTGTCTCCTGTTTATCCTATCCCTTTCTGCCTTTAGTTTTTCCTCTATTCTTTCTGTATACTCCCTGCTAAAGCTCTCACCATACCTGTAGAACTAATTTCCAACCCCTGGTCCAAGTGTATAAATACCACTCTCTTCACTATATCAACTAGTTAAAAACAAAACAAAAAAAACCTGTTCTCCTTTCTATCCTTTTGTCATTGTTTGGGTGAATGTTGATTATAGTGAATTTTTATGCTTTTTAGTGAAATTGTTATGCTTATTCTTGTGCTGTTATGGTTTTGCATTTTTGAAAAATCCTTTTTTTGTGTGTTTTTTACTTCTGTACATCATAGAATTACTAAATAATAGTAGATATTGTGGTTTGTATTAATCTCCAAGTACTGTTGCTGGCATTGGCTGGGATTGGTGGTTGTTCTATGGGAATTTTCTCCACATATATATAGTTTGTTTCCCCTTGCTCTCTTAGTCTGCTTCTTGTCTCTCTCTCCCTCCTCCCCCTCTCTTTTTTCTTTTTTCCCCCTGTTTTCCAACGTCATTTCGTCGTTATTTTTTTCTCATTTATCTATCTTTTAATTTATCCCTCTTTTTAAATTTTATTTTTAATTTTATTTTTACCTTTCTTCCTTCTCTCCTATCCCATAATTTGCCTTTCTCTAGTGGTCACCTTTATTAGAGGTTATTAATATTGCAAATACATTTCTGTTAAGTGCCTTTTGTGTTGTACCTGGTAGTGTTGTATTTTGTGCCTTTAAATCAAAGCAGCAGAAGGAACACCACATAACCAGACATCCTGAAAAGAGAGACTATGGGGAGACAAAGAAATAGCCCGCACATGAAAGAAAAGCAGGTATTACCAGAAAAGGAAGTAAACAAGTTAGAGGCAAGCAACCTACCAGAGCAAGAATTCAGAGTAATGATCATAGGATGGCTAAAAAGAATGGAAGAGAAATTTGATGATATGAATAAGAAACAAGAGGAAATGAAGAAGAACCAAGAGGAAATGAAGATGAATCAAGAAGAAATGAAAAATGACATTGCTACTATGAAGAACTCAATAGAAAGCATCAAGAGTAGACTAGAAGAAGCAGAGGACTACATCAGTGAGCTAGAAGACAAGATGGAAAAAAATACTCAATTAGAGCAGCTTCTGGGGAAAAAAAATTAAAAAGCAGGAGGAGAGCTTAAGGGAACTTTGGGACAATGCAAAACAAAACAATATTAGAATAATAGGAGTTCCAGAAGGAGAGGAAACTGGGGAAGACATGGAAAAAGTATTTCAAGAAATAACGACAGAAAACTTTCCTAAGATAGAGAAGAAAAAAACCACACAAATCCAAGATGCTCACAGAGTCCCAAGCAAAATGAATCCCAGAAGACCAATGCCAAGGCACATTATAATTAAATTGGCAAACACCAACAACAAGGTAAGAATCTTAAAAGCAGCCAGAGAGAGACAGAAAGTTACATATAAAGGTACCCCCATCAGACTAGGTACTGATTTCTCAACAGAAACTCATCAGGCCAGAAGGGAATGGGATGAAATATACAAAGTCATGCAAAGGAAGTGTCTGAATCCAAGAATACTGTACCCAGCAAGGCTATCAATCAAAATTGAAGGTGTAATCAGGAGCTTCACAGACAAAAAAAGTCTAAAGGAATTTATCTCCACCAAACCAGCAATGCAAGAAATGCTAAAGGGTCTACTGTAAAAATAAAGAAATAGGAAGCGAAGAAAGAACACAGGGGTATAGAATAAAAATGGCATCAAATGAGTACCTATCAATAATATCTTTAAATGTAAATGGATTCAATGCTCCAATCAAAAGACATAGGGTAACAGATTGGATAAGAAAACAAGACCCATACATCTGTTGTCTACAAGAAACCCACTTCAGAAAAAAAGATGCACACAGACTGAGGGTGAAGAGATGGAAAAAGGTTTTCCAGGTGAATGGAAATGAAAAAAAAGCTGGGATACCAATACTTATATCTGACAAATTAGATCTCAGAGTGAAGAACATAACAAGAGATAATGAAGGCTACTTCATAATACTAAAGGGAGCAATCCAACAAAAAGAAATAACCCTGGTAAATATATATGCACCCAATATGGGAGCACTCAAATATATTTAAAAAAAAAACAACTACTGCAGGACATTAAGGGAGAGATTAATAGCAACACAATCATAGTAGGAGATTTTAATACCCCACTGTCACCCTTGGACAAATCATCTAAACAAAAACTCAGCAAAAAAATATCAATCCTAAATGACTCATAAGACCAGATGTAATTAATCAACATCTTCAGAACATTTCACCCCAAAGCCACAGAATATACATTCTTCTCAAGTGCACATGGGACATTCTCAAAGATAGACCACATTTTGGGACATAGGCAAAGTCTCTTCAAGTTCAAGAAGATAGAAATCATATCGAGCATCTTCTCAGATCATAATGGCATAAAACTGGAAATTAACTACAATAAAAATAAACCGAAGAAATCCAACACATGGAGACTAAACAGCATGTTATTAAACAAGAACTGGGTTACCAGAGAAATCAAGGAAGAAATTAAAAACATCCTGGAAACAAATGGCAATGAAAACACAACTATCCAAAATCTATGGGACACAGGAAAAGCAGTTTTGAGAGGGAAGTTCATATCCTTACAAGTCTATTGCAAGAAACAAGAAAAAATGGTAACACATTATCTAACTCTACAACTCAAAGAGTTAGAAAAAGAGCAACAAGAAAAGCCCAGTGTAAGCAGAAGGAAGGAAATAACAAAAATCAGAGTGGAGATAAACGACAGAGACCAAAGAAACAATACATAAGATCAACAAAACCAAGAGCTGGTTCTTTGAAAGGATAAACAAGATAGATGAACCTCTAGCCAGGCTAACCAAGAAACAAAGAGAGAGGACTCAGATAAACAAAATCAGAAATGAAATAGGTGAAATAACAACAGACCCCACCGAAATACATTGGATTGTTACTAAATACTACGAACAACTCTATTCCAACAAACTGAACAACCTGGAGGAAATGGACATATTCCCAGAAAAATACATACTTCCAAAACTCAATCAGGAAGAATCTAAGAATCTCAATAGACCAGTGACTTGGGAAGAAATTGAAACAGTTATCAAAAAGCTTCTAGCAAACAAAAGCCCAGGGCCAGATGGCTTCACAGTAGAGTTTTACCAAACATTCAAGGAAGAACCTATCCTCCTCAGACTATTCCTAAAAATTCAAGAGGAAGGAACACTTCCAAACTCCTTCTATGAAGCCAGCATCACCCTAATACCAAAACCAGATAAAGACAGCTCAATGAAAGAGAATTACAGGCCAATATCCTTTATGAACATAGATGCCAAAATCCTCAACAAAATTCTAGCAAATCAGCTCCAGCAGAACATCATAAAGATCATTCACCATGACCAAGTAGGATTTATTCTAGGAATGCAAAGTTGATACAATATCCGCAAATCAGTAAACGTGATACATCAAATAAACAAATTGAAAGATAAAAATCATATAGTCATATCAATTGATGCAGAAAAAGCATTTGATAAAATCCAACACACTTTCCTGATAAAAACTCTTAACAAGGTGGGAGTACAAGGATAATACCTCAACATAATAAAAGCTATATATGATAAACCCATAGCCAACATCATACTCAATGGGCAAAAACTAAAACCATTCCCTCTAAGAAGAGGAACAAAACAGGGATGCCCACTATCGCCACTCCTGTTTGACATAGTACTGGAAGTACTAGCCATTGCAATTAGACAAGAAGAGGAAATAAAAGGCATCCAAATTGTAAAAGAAGAAGTAAAGTTATCCTTAGTTGCAGATGACATGATATTGTACATAAAAAAATCCAAAAGACTCCATTAAAAAACTAATTGACTTAATAAATGAATTTGGCAATGTAGCAGGATACAAAATTAATGCCAAGAAATCCATGGCATTTCTATACACCAACAGTGAAACTGCAGAAACAGAGAAGAAAAAAGCAATTCCATTTACCATCGCACCAAAAAAATTAAGATACCTAGGAATAAATTTAACTAAGGAAGTAAAGGACCTATTTGAGGAAAACTACACAACACTGAAAGAACATACCATGTTCATGGATTGGTAGAATCAACATCATCAAAATGCCTATACTTCAGATAGCAATCTATAGGTTCAATGCACTATCCATTAAAATACCAATGGCATATTTCACTGACCTAGAAAAACCTCTCCAAAAGTTAATTTGGAACAATAAAAGACCCTGAATAGCCACAGCAATCCTGAGAAAGAAGAGTAAAGTAGGAGGGATCTCAGTACCAGACTTCAAACTGTATTACAAAGCCACTGTTCTCAAAACAGCCTGGTACTGGCAGAAGAACAGACATATAGATCAATGGAATCGAATCGAGAACCCAGATATCAACCCAAATCACTATGCTCAATTAATATTTGACAAAGGAGGCACGAATATACAATGGAGTCAAGACAGTCTCTTCAATAAATGGTGTTGGGAAAATTGGACAGATACATGCAAAAGAATGAAACTAGATCACCAATTTACACCATACACAAAAATAAACTCAAAATGGATACAGTACTTAAACATCAGACTGGAAACCATAAAAATACTGGAAGCATCCACAGGCAGCAAAATCTCAGACATATGCCAAAAGAACTTCTTCACTGATACTGCCCCTAGGGCAATGGAAGCTAAAGAGAACATAAACAAATGGGACTACATCAAAATAAAAAGCTTTTTTACAGCAAAGGAAACAATCAACAAAACAACAAGAAAGCCCTCTGTATGGGAGAACATATTTGCAAATGTTACCACTGATAAAGGTTTAATCTCCAACATCTACAAATAGCTTATACAACTAAATAAAAGGAAGATGAATGATCCAATTAAAAAATGGGCAATGGACCTAAATAGAATATTTTCAAAGGAAGACAGAAGGAAGTCCAAAAGGCAAATGAAAACATGCTCAAAGTCAATAATTATCCGAGAGATGCAAATCAAAACAACAATGTGGTACCATCTCACCCCTGTCAGAATTGCCAACATCAACAAATCAACAAACGACAAGTGTTGGCGAGGTTGTGGAGAAAAAGGAACCCTCATGCACTGCTGGTGAGAATGCAGACTGGTGCAACCACTGTGGAGAACAGTGTGGAGTTTCCTCAAAAAATGGAAAATGGAACTCCCATTTGACCCAGTAATCCCACTCCTAGGAATATATACCAAGAAACTAGAAACACCAATTAGAATGGATATATGCATCCCTATGTTCATAGCAGCACAATCTACAATAGCTACAGGGGTCTTCAAACTACGGCCCGTGGGCCACATGCGGCCCACAGAGGAGTCTGATCCAGCCCGCCAGGTTTTTTGGGCAGTGAGCGCAGCCGAGGTGTTACAGTAGGAATTAGTAGTTCATATAGTCCGGCCCTCCAGCTCTCTGAGGGACCGTGATCTGGCCCCCACTTTAAAAAGTTTGAGGACCCCTGATAGAATTTGGAAACAGCCTAGGTGACTGTCAGCAGGTGATTGGATCCAAAAACTGTGGTACATCTACACAATGGAATACTATGCTGCCATAAAAAAGAAGGAATTCTCATCATTTGGATGAGAATTGGAGAACATCATGCTGAGTGAAATAAGCTAGTCAATGAAAGAGAAACACCACAGGACCTCACTCATTTATGGATAATAAAGAACATTATAAACTGATGAACCAAAAGATACAATAGATATAGAGACAGTAAAGCAACAAGTAGACTGTCAAATTACTGCAGGTAGGGTAGGGAGATCTGGAAGAAATAATAGATCAACTGAAGGACTTGTATACATGCATATAAGTACAAGCAATGGACACAAAATTCTGGGGAGGGGGGCAATGTTAAAATATGTACACAGATAATAATTGAATAAAAAATGGGGGGGGGAAAGAATGGAACCCCACAGCCATAGTTACACCACCCAATGCCTGTCTAAGTCTCTGATGAGAACCTCCAAGAAGATGCATGCCAAAGTTTACAGCTCTTTGGAGCACTCTTATTCTCCCATGAAACTGAGCTCAGCAAGGCAAGGCCACCAGGAGTTGAAGAAGAAGCCAAGTGAATCAACAGGTGTGGTGGGTGTGCCAGCTGTGCATGCGAGATGGGGAAGAATGACCACCATTTCAAAGCTATACAGCTCAATTACTCTCTGAATCTTCACCAGGAGCTTCTCCAGAAAAAAGATCATACCAAAGGTCCTTGTTAGGTGCAGCCCGTAAACTTTTCTACATGCAGGGTGGTGTCCTCAGTATTTAGAGGTCTGAGCAGTGAGTTGTACATGTTTAATGAATACATGCAATGAGTTTGGGGTAAGTATATACCTGTGAAACTATCACACCTAGTAAGGCCATAGACATATTCATGACCTCCTACTCCTATTAATATTGTTGTTGCTATTGTTATTTGTGTGTCTGTGTAAAAATATTTAACATATGATCTTCTCTCTTAACAAACTTTAAATATGCAATATAGTATTATTAGCTATGGGAACTATGCTATATTGACTCCCAGAACTAATTTATCTTGCATAACTGAAACTTTGTACCATTTGGTCACAATCTCCTCAGTTTCCCCCTCCACATAGCCCCTGGCAACCATCATTCCACTCTCTGCTTCTATGAGTTTGACTATTTTAAATTTTATATAAGTGAAATAATAAAATATTTGTCTGTCTGTGTAAGTCTTATCTCACTTAGCATAATGTCTTCCAAATCCATCTGTGTTGTTGTAAATGGCAGGATTTCCTTTATTATCTTATTATTTTTTTTATTGTCTAAAGTCTTACATATGTCTCCTTTTTCCCAATTAAACCCCCACTAGCCATTCACACCCTGGGCAAACTCCCACTGCCCCAGTATCTGTGTCCATTGGTTATGCTAATATGCATGTATACAAGTTCTTTGGTTGCTATATAGATATACAATCTTTTCCTATTAATTCACCTGCTGACTGATATTTATTATTGTTTCCATATCTTGGCTATTGTCATGTGCATTCTTTAATCAGTTTAGGCACCACAAACTCAAACATCTCACATTATCTTTTGTTCTGTTCCTTAGAATATTGTATGCATATCTCTAACATTTTATCTATGTATATATCTATATATATATAGCATTATATATTTACACACACACACACACACACACACACACACACACACACATATATATATATATATATATATATATATATATATATATATATCATCTGTATATATCAAATAGTATGGTAACAATACATTTAACTGAAGGTGTCACACAAAAAATGAGTTTTCTTTAAAGGCGATCTGCATAAACCACTGTATCCACAGCACAATCCCTGCAACAGAGTCTATATATTTATGAAATATATATGAATGCTGAATGAATGAATGTTAATGAAATTCAAATTCATTTCATATGGAGCCAAATACACTTTTAGTATGAATTTTTCATTTCTCATCTGATTGTCAATATGTTAATACACTTCATAATATTTATTGATTTTTAAGGGCCATTCACCCTTGACTTTTTGGGATAAATTCAGTTTAGTCATTGATTATTCATATTTTTAATGTATTGTTTGACTCCACACTTTTTAAAAATATATATTTTATTGATTTTTCACAGAGAGGAAGGGAGAGGGATAGAGAGCTAGAAACATCAATGAGAGAGAAACATCGACCAGTTGCCTCTTACACACCCCCTACTGGGGATGTGCCAGCAACCAAGGTACATGCCCTTGACCAAAATCAAACCTGGGACCTTTCAGTCCACAGGCCGATGCTCTATCCACTGAGCCAAACCAGTTTCGGCTCAGCACTTTTTAATTATGATATTTTTTAAGTCTATCTCAACAGTTACAATTTCCTCATCTCACATTATCTTTTTGTGGTTTGGAAAGCAAGATTATAATGACTTCTTAGAATGAGTTAGGGAATATTCCCTATCTTATTTTCTAGAAAATATTATTTAAGATGGACATAATATGGTTCTTTACATTTTGGTAGAAAGCATCAGCAAAAACATTTGGGTGTAATGTTTTCTTCATGGGAAAGCTCTTAATCACTGATTTAATTTTTAAATAGTTATTACATTATTAAGATTGAATATTTCTAAATAATTTTAGTAATTTGTATTTACTTAAAAGTTTAAGTTTTCAATTTTCGGCATAAAGTTGTTTTTGGTACCTGATTCAAGAGCACCTGAATTGTTCAAAATTGCATTTCTAACAGATTTTAAGTATATTCTATCTAATAAAAGAGATATATACAAACTGACCATACCTCCACTATACCACAGCCACATCTACTAGCCAATCAGGACCAAGTATTCAAATTAACCCTACAAATATGGTGGTGGCCATGGAGCTGGAGCAAGCAGGAGGCTTGGGTTGCCCCTGGTGATGGAGGAAGCCTAACTTCCCGTCCTCCCTGGCCTGCTCTGGCCTCCACTCAAGGCTACAAAGTTTCAATTATAGAAGATAAATAAATCCCAGATACCAAGGCCTCCACTTGGGTTGCTGGGGTGTGTGGCCAGCATGCAAACAACCACAGGCCCCTTTCCTAGGCCACCCCATACCCCAAGGGAACCCCCACCCTGATCCAGGAAACCATTCAGGGCAAACCAGTTGGCCCTACTTGTGCACCAGGCCTCTATCATATCTAATAAAAGAGTAATATGCAAATTGACTGTCACACCAACACATAAGATGGCTACCCCATGTGGTCAAAGATGGCCACCACAAGATGGCCAGCAGGGGATGGTAGTTGGGAAGGACCAGGCCTGCAAGGGACGGCACTTGTGGGCAATCAGGCCAGCAGGGGAGGGCAGTTGGGAGGGACCAGGCCTGCAAGTGAGGGCAGTTGGGGATGATCAACCCTGCAGGGGAATGCAGTTAGGGGTGACCCAGTCCTGCAGGGGAGAGCAGTTGGTGGGGGGGACCAGGCCTGCAGGGGAGGACAGTTAGGGGAGACCAGGCTTGCAGGGGAGGGTAGTTAGAGGCAATCAGGCTGGCAAAGAGCAAGTTAGGCATCAATCAGGCTGGTAGTGAGTGGTTAGGGGGTGATCAGGCTGGCAGGCAGAAGTGGTTAGGGCCACAGTTGGCAAACTGCAGCTCGCAAGCCACATGTGGCTCTTTGGCCCTTTGAGTGTGGCTCTTCCAAAAAATACGATGGCCTGGGTGAGTATATTTTGAAGAAGTGGCATTAGAAGAAGTTTAAGTTTAAAAAATTTGGCTCTCAAGAGAAATTTCAACTGTACTATTGATATTTGGTTCTGTTGACTAATGAGTTTGCTGACCACTGGGTTAGGGGCAATCAGGAAGGAAGGCAGGCGAGAAGTTGGGAGCCAGTAGTCCTGGATTGTGAGAAGGATGTCCAACTGCCCTTGAGGGGTCCCAGATTGGAGAGGGTGTAGGCTGGGCTGAGGGACACACCAGCATGCATGAATTTTATGCATGGGGCCTCTAGTAATCTATTGTACAATAAGAAAAGCATAATATGCTAATTAGACAAGATGTCCTTCAGAAGACCTTCCAGTCCTTCTGGACAAAGCCAGAGCTGTGAAGGAAGCCTGGTAACAGGTGTCAGAGAGAAGCTGGTGCCAGCAGCCAGGAGAAGAAGGGCTATTCTTGCAAGAATTTCGTGCATTGAGCCTTTAGTTATATAATAAGATAATTATATACTTGAGATCATTATATACTTGAAATCCATATTGCATTTATAGTGATGCCTCACCTTTTATTTAGAAAATTATAGTTTTTCCTTCTATCTTTTGTTTGGAAAACTTTTACCAAAGATTTGCCAATTTTATTAATCTTTCCAAAGAAGCAGTGTTTGTTTTGTATATTCTTTTTTTCTCTCTTTGTTTTCTATTCAGTTTATTGTTATTCTTATTCTCTTATATCTTTCCTTTTACTATATTTTGTACTCTTGTCCTTTACCCAAATTTCTTAAGTTGTATTCTGAGCATATTAATTATGAAATAATTTAAGGAGATTAATTTATTTATTTGATTTAATTTTCTAATAAAAATATATAAGGTATAACATTACTTCTAAGTATTACTATCTAAAACTAACACATTTTATGTAAAAATGTTACTATTGTTTAGTTCTAAATATTTTAAAACTTTCATTGTTGTTCTTCTTTAGTCCATGACTTATAAATTTGCTTTTACATTTCCAAATGTAAGGAAATTAAATTTTTTCTTTTTTGTTATTGACTTCTAACTTAATTATGCTTTATTCTGATACTAGTTCTCTGAAACTTGACTTCCTATACCCTTTAGTATAATCAATAGTAATTGTTCTGTGTATGTATGAGAGTTATTGGTATTTTTGTATTTGTTGGGTATAGAATTCAATTTAGGTTGATTAGATTAAGCTTGTTAATTGCATTTTAAAAATCATTAATGATTTTTATCTGAATTACTTGTCAAGAATAAGAAAATGTTGTGTTAAAATCATACTGATATGATGTTAGCACTGTTCATTTCTCTGTATATATATTATTTTTTGCTTTGTGCATTTGAACTTAATTTACTTGTATATAGAAGCTCAGCATTGTTTATTTTGAAAGTAACAATATAGTTTATGTAGTAAATTTTTCCTTGTTTACTGATGATATTTTGTCTTAAAAGTTTAGTTTTTTATTCAAAATATAGATACATAACTATTTTGACCAGTGTTTGCCTGGAATATCTTCTCCCAACATTTTACTTTCAAAGTATCCATGCTGTTATGCTTTAGGTGTATGATTTACAGCAACATAGACATAAATTATATTGTTTGTTTAAAACTAATGTAAAATATGTCTTTTAACTGATAATTTTTGTCCACTGGAGTTTTTTGTAATCCTATCTAATAAAAAAGTAATATGCAAATTGACCATACCTCTGATACACCAACAAGCCACACCTACCAGCCAATCAGGAGTGAGTATACATATTAACCCTACCAAGATGGCTGCAGCCACAGAGAGAGCAGGAGGCTTCAGTTTTCCCAGGAATGGAGGAAGCCAAGCTTTCCACCTGACCTGGCAGGCCCAGGCCTCCACTCAAGGCTACAAAGTTTCAATTATAGAAGATAAATAAACCCCAACAAAAATAGTGGTAGTCACGGAGCTGGAGAGAGTAGGAGGCTTGAGTTTCCACCGGCGATGGAGTAAGCCAAGCTTTCCAGCAGGCCCAGGGCTCCACTCAAAAGATAAATAAATCCCAGATACCAGGGCTTCTGCTTGGGTTACCAGGGAATGTGACCGACCTACAAACCACCACAGACCCCTTGCCCAGGTCGTCCCACTCCCCAAGGGAACCCCCACCCTGATCCGGGACACCCGTCAGGGCAAACCAGCCAGCCTCCACCCATGCACCAGGCCTCTATCCTATCTAATCCTATATAATAAAAGAATAATATGCAAATTGACCACCACTCTATCACATAAGATGGCTGTCCCCATGTGGCCAAAGATGACTGGCCCCATTTGGACACAAGATAGCCAGCAGGGGAGGGAAATTGGGAGGGACCAGGACTGCAAGGGAGGGCAGTTGGGAAAGATAAAGCCTGCAAATGAGGGCAGTTAGGGGTGACCAGGCGGGCAGAGGAGGGAAGTTGGGGGCAAACAAGCTGGTAAGGGAGAAGTTAGGCACCATTCAGGCTGGCAAGGGAGTAGAGGGTGATCAGGCTGGCAGGCAGAAGTGGTTAGGGGCAATCAGTAATGCAGGCAGGTGAGCTGTTGGGAGCCAGCAGTCCTGGATTGTGAGAGGGATGTCAGACTGTCAGATGGGCATTCAGACATCCCTTGAGGATTCCCAGATTGGAGAGGGTGCAGGCTTTGCTGAAGGACACCCCCCATGCACGAATTTCATGCACTGGGACTCTAGTTGTTATTATATTTGACAACAATTATTTAGATAATCTCATTTTTTGCTTCAATTGTTTTTACTCTTTATAATTTCTCTCTCTCTCTCTCTCTCTCTCTCTCTCTCTCTCTCTCTCTCTCTCTCTCTCTCTCTCTCTCTCTTTTACTGCTATGTGTGGGTGTTTATTGAGGGCTTGTTTGTGTTTATATTTTCCCTTGTGCTATTTTTGTCTCCTCATTTTTAGGGAAGTTATGTTTATTCTCAGCATTTTAGTACTTACCTTGAAAATTACCCATGCTTATTTACCTTGACAAAGCATGACATTAAAATTTTCATTCTTATTGACCAGTATTTTATTACTTACCTTTTTATAACTCCACAAAGTAGTACAATTCATTATCATTTATAAAGAAAATGATTGTATAAATTTTCAAAAATAGTTATCTTTTTATTTGGTCAGCATTTCTTCTTGCATCCTAGATGTTCCTTCTACTGTTGAACAGTAGGGAAGGCAGGGGAGGTTGGTGAGAAGAGATCAATGATGAACTTGTATGGATATATGCATAACCCATGGGCACAGACAATAGGTTTGTGAAGGCTTGGGGTGGTAGGCGGGAGTGGGCTAGAAGAGGTCAATGGGGGGGGGGGTTTATGTAAGACTTCCAAGGAAAAAGATTTTTAAAAAAGAATACTCCTTTCTGAAATATATATTTAGAAACCCCTATTTGATCCTTTTACTGGTAACTCTCTTAAAATACATATCAATACATGAACTATGAAAAAAATACTGAAGCAAAATCAGAGTAAGAAGATATGTGTGTATGGGGAGAAGAACTCCTGCTTTATCTATTCTGGATACCCCTCTTGGATGGTGATGTGACTGTTTATGATTCCACATGGTGTCAATGAACTATTTTCAGAATGTTGAGTCTGAATTTATGAGGAAAAGTTTGGACTGAGATGTTCACACTATCTTTTTTGAGTTTTTCTTTGAAACAGAGAGGGAGAGGACCTGAATCAGGGACTGAGACTGTGACTAGCACAGTGGCCAGAACAAAGCCCAGTGAATTGCTCAGGGATACAAATTGCCACCTGAGCCAATTTCATTCAACAGCCAAACTGGCTGAGAGATCTGCCACAGCAAAGAAGCTCTGGTTAGTGTAGGTGGAGCTATGGTTATTTCTCTTTCTCTGTGGTGGCAGGCAAGTGAGGAAATAGCTGTGGCTAAGTAGATCCATGAGGATTCAAAGGGGAGCTCATTGGACATCTCCACGAGTAGATCACTGATAAAGCCTGCAGCAATCTGGTCTGAGTGGATTCTGGTATTGGTAAAAACAGATAGATTCTGCCTAAATTGTTTATTCTCTTTCTCCTATGAAAAGTTTCCTATTTCTCGGACTAGAATGTGTGTTGCAATGACTCAACCCTGTTTAATTACCTCTGTCCTTGGTGTACCTGAATCCCAAATGTTGAGAACTCAGGGGCCAGCCTCCTTACCTCCAGGTCAGGGAAGATCATTCACTAGCATTATTCAAAGGAAGACAAGGCCATTTGAATAGGAAATTCGCATCTCTAGATGAGTGTAGAAACTGCGACAGAAAGGAAAATAATTGCATTTTGTCCTAAAGCTGCTGGAAATAATTTATACTTTAATGGTGAAAACCAGACTCTTTTCATCTCTGGATTTTTTGCATTACAGACTGTAATGAGTGAGAAAATGTCTTTCTTTTAATAGCTAATCCTTTGATGCTTCTTGCCTGGCAAGGTAAGTTGATGCGGCAAATTATCATTGTTGAAGTGAAACAGCCAGGAACAACATCCTTGCTTTGTCTACTGTGTCATTTAGCTATTGTCAGTTTTGCAAGAACATTGGCACCTGTATGCAACAGTACATTAGTAGAAAGAGTGGTGGTCACCAGGCATAGCTCTACCCAGATGCAGGAAGAGAGAGAGGAGATACCTTGCCTCAACTTTTCCCAGTTGTACTAGACTCCTTTACCTGAATCCACTGGTGTCACCTTTGTTAACAATCCACCTCCTTCTTCTTCAGGCTATCTTTCCCCTCTCCCCTCCCATATCCAGCAACTCACAGGAATCCTTGGGAGCTGGAATTAGTCTTGTACTATAGTGAGCGTTATCTAAAATTTTTTTTCTCAAGAGTAGGATTTCACTAGAGGGAAGGCCTGAGCATGAGTGGGCAGAGTAGATGACAGAGTTAAATGGGTACTCAGATGATCTGCCTAGAGTTGTGATGTTCTCTGGGATCAATACTGAGCACTTGCATCATTTTACCTTGGTCTCTTCTTCCACCCTTAGGGACTGTGTTTTTCCTTTGTGGCATGATATAGTTCTTTCCCATGTGTCAAAGTAAAGTTGGGGGGGTGGTACCCTTTGAGGTAAAATGTCTGCCGTACTCTTCTTTCTTACTTGAGCTGAAATTACCCGTAACATTTTTGGTTCACATTCCATACATGTGAGGAGGTTTTCATGTTTACAATGAATCTTCTATGATTTTTTATATGTTCATTTACTTGGGTAGTCTTATTTTACAAGTGTTTCTGAAAGTCCTTCATTTCAGATATTTAACATTTTAATAAATTTCGATTTATACATATGCTACTATATTTATGACAATTTTCAATGGAATCATATTTTCTTGATCTTTCAGCAAACATTATTTTTTGTTTTAATAAGGCTCTGAGTGATTCTCATCAGTACTAATGTAGGTAATCTTTTTCATACCACCATCAATGTATAGTTTCTACATTGCGACTTAAGCACATACAAGTTTAAGTTTTCTTTTCTTAAGCTAACACATTTCCTAGATTGGCTTCTTATTTTGCTTTGAAAACACATCTCTGAGAAATGCTCTCTATAGAAAGGTACGGTTTTGTGGGTTACATAAACTTTCTCTTGTATGTGAATTCATGATTCATTGAATTTATGGATACTCTCGGAAGATCTGTATTAAATTAACCTGAATTTATATTTCAAATGCCTATGCTGTGAATGGCTCATTAAAGGAGAAGAAAGAAAAATGCTTTTGCTTATACGCATACAAAACTTGTAATTTATCCAATTCTGTGTACCTTTCCTTTCTTGCCCAGTAATAAGGGAAAAATGTAAAGCTAAAACAACTGCTTGATAGTATAATTTCTTCAAATAAAGTTTGGCATCTTGTTAGAATTTCTACATGACTACAAAAGGAATATTAGAAATAATAGCCCTGGCTGGGTGGCTAAGTTGATTAGAGTATCATCCCATACACCAAAATGTTAAGGGTTCAATTACCAGTCACGGCACATACCTAGGTTGCATGGGGGCAGCCAATCAATGTTTCTCACATCTATGTTTCTCTCTCTCTCTCTCTCTCCCTCTCTCTCTCTCTTTATCAATCAATAAATACATATCCTCATGTGAGGACTATGAAAACAACACAGAAGACACAACAAATATAAAACATAATATTCAAATAACATATTTAGCTCCAAGAATAGAGAACCTATGTTGAGGTCTTATCTCTGTCACAGTTGCTGTGGTCACCTTAAGAGCTGGAATAACCTGAATTTACAAACTCCTCCAATGAGATTTTTTAAACTCCTTCTTACATACATTATAACCTAATATTAAGTATTGGTCGTAAGAAATATTTTGATAGGTATTTTTAAATCAAGGATTTCAGTAAAAGAAAATCACAGAATGTTCAGGTCAGAAGCTACATTTGAAAGCATCTTGTCTAATCTCATTTGTAATGGGAAAATCTTGAGAATAAAGATGCAAAGGTACCCATGGAGACAGTGGCAGTATCCAGACCAGTGCTCCATGACAATTGGTAATTGGTCTAGTGTACATACTTATGGATTCATCTCATGACAGCAAGCTCTATTATGGTGCTCATGACTGAGTCTATTAAATTCTATCCTCAATCTCAGCCCTCATTCCCCTTCCACACTATAGTGTAATACTACTAAGTAATGTGCTTTATTACCTTGATGACTTCCTACTGAGGTAGATTTTTTTTAAACATTGAGAGGTTTTGCATTTGACAATGAATCTGAGAGAGATATATGTCTCTTAGGTATGTCATATTTGACATAATAAATTTTCAAAGTCTAACAATATAAATTTAGTCATAGTAAAGTTAAAGTTTACTATAAATGTAAAGTTAAATATAAATTTTAATTTTTGTCCAATAATTCTGTATGGCCCTTAATTTTGAACCATAGTAATTTTTAAGAATTATTTTTCATATCACAATCTAAGTAAACATATGCTTCTAGAATATAAACCCTTTGGTTTATATCTAACTCATACTGATCCTTTCTGACTCAATCCTTTATAGAAACTTCTGTATTAGTGGTTCCCAACATTGTTCATCAAAATTGCTTATGGACACTTTTTAAAATGGTATGTTCTAGGTACTGTATAATTCACTTATATAAAATTCTAAAACAGACAAACAAATACAGTGAAACCTAGGTATAATGGACTAATTTGGGTGAAATGATGTCCATTAAAGTCAGAAGTCCATTATATAATAAAGTAGGTTTTCTGAATGCCTCTGTTAAAAACTAGATAAAACAGTGAGTTTATTCATTTTTGCTTATGCAGACACCATTGTGTAATTAAAATTAAGTATGCATGAAAAGTTTAACCTAACAGAGAAGTTTTCTGTATGTATTACTGTAATTTTAAATTTATGCTAAATAAGTCTAGTAAATGCATGCATTCACCAGTCACCCTGAGTAAACAAATGCATATGGCTGGGGGGTGGCTCAGTGCAAGTGGAAACATTGGTCAGTGTGCATTAAAAATGCTGCAGAATGTCATGACACACAACTACAGAACCAATTACCACACATGATGCATTGCAGTCACATGCTAATCATTCACTGAGCGTTGTCTCTTGGATTTTAATATGTGGACTATAGTTGTAGATATGTAATATTTATTTATGTTGGTGAAACTGCTACAGTGTTTTGTTTTGTTTTTACAACATATGGCCTATTCGCCAAAATGTGTTAAAAATAAAAATGAATTAATAACAAAAATAGCCTGTTAATTTAAATATAAGCAACTCTTGGTTAAAAGCATTTTAAAATCAACAGTTAATTTTCACATACGACAAAAAAACTAGAAATCTTGTCTGTTAGGTCTAAAGTCCATTAAGTTGGGGTCCACAAAATTGATGGTTTACTATACATAGTAACAGAAAATAGATCAGTGGTTGCCTGGTGCCAATGATGGGATAGACTGACTGTGATGGGGCAGGATGTTCTATATTTTGATTGTGAGGTGGTAGTCACAAAATTATATACATTTGCCCCACTCATTCAATTGTACACTTACATTGGTTACATTTTTGGATGAAATCTTTACCTCAATGAGGTTCATTTTTCTTCAACCAAAGAAATGTGATAAGGGTCCACATGCAGAGATTCAGATTAACTAGACCCAGTGTGGGGTTCTGGTATCAATACAGAAATTCTGATGAGCAGACATAATCCAGAACTTCTCTTCTCGATACCAGAGTGTACGGTGTGCTTTCTTTTGTTAGCCTGCAAGATTTCAAATCAAGATTGCTTATATTCTCCATTTAAAATAACAACATGAAACATCATTTCATTTTTTATTTTTATTCATTTTTTATTGTTTGAAGTATTACAAATAGTAATACATATGTCTCCTCCTCCCCCATTAACCTGCCCCCAGCATCCCCTAACCCCTAGTACATGCCCTTACACACGTCACCCCCCCCATGTGTCTTGTATCCATTAGTTATGCTTGTATGCATGCATACAAATCCTTCCCTCGATCTATTATAGTCCTCCTCACCCCCCATCTCTCCTGCCTTCCTGCTATAGTTTGGCAGTTTGTTCAATGCTTCTTTGCCTCTGTATCTATTCCTCCCCCCATTTCTTTCCTTTAAAAAATCTTGCCTCTGCAGGCTAGAAATAAACAAATAATAACAAGAAATGCTTGACTCCCAATTTCAATGTCCAACAGTTCTGTGTCCCTGTTTCAATGTCAAACAGTTCCTTATGTGTACATGTCAGCAATGAAAACTGGATGGTGGGAACATGGTGGCAATGCAGGTCTGACCCTCTCTGATTTGGTTCTAGGCAACCTGCAGTGATGCACAGCTGCTGACTGCTAGCATGGCAAAAAGTCGTCAGCATCCTCCATCTCTGGACTGTTTCTCCTCTTTGTGGTTGGAGCAGACCTGTTGATTCCTCTCTGTTGCAGGAATCCACCTGGTCTTGGAGTTTTTTTCTGAAAATATACAAACATGTTCTCAACCAAAAGTTAATAAAGGATTTTTTTCTATATAATTGATTTGGGATCCTTTTTATTTTTGCCCAAACAATTTTTCTTTGTCTTATTTAGACACCATGTATGTTTTTCATGGGTGTCTTACTGTTAGCATTACAAATGAAAATTAATTTTGTAAAGTAAAAATTTTCTAGATTTAATTTACTTATAGGATATTTTCCTTACATGATATTACCCTACTATTCACCCCTTTTTTTGATTAATGAAGGCTTTTGTAAATTTTATAATGCAGTCTTGATAACTTTATATAAGTCAGGCAGAGAAAGATAAATATAATATGATCTCACTCATTTGTGGAATATAATGAACAACATAGACTAATTAAAAACAACAGATTCAGAGACTGAGAAATGTTGATCAGAATGTAGTACCTCAGGGCATGTAGGGGAGGGTGAGGGTAAGGTGGAGAGATCAACTAAGGAACTTGTGTGTATGTATATGAGCCTAATTAATGGACACAGACAACAAGGGGGTAGGACATACGTGGGGGGTAGGAGGTTATGGGGGAATAAGAACTTATATGTAAAAAATAAAATTATAAAAAAATAAAATAGAACATTAAATCTAATCCATACTAAAAATAAAATGTTAAATCTAAACCATAACTTTAAGAGAAATGGTTTCATGTGACAAATATTTTTAAATGAAACTCTCTGTAGCCTGAAAATTATTTTGGAAGGAAAGAAAGAGACGTTTCCTTCAAAAATTGTAAGGATTATAATTGAAAGTCAATATATTTGAACTAAAGTAATTTGTGTTTTTGCCTCCCTGACAAAGTTTATATAAAGTTACAAAAAGAAATTGGCAGTCAGTTTGAATTAAATTGCCATGGCTTAGAGCAAAGAATGTCCTTACATTAGTTTATTCTACAATGTCATTATAATTTTAGGTATTTTACAACAGTATATTGTACAATTATCCCAACCAAACTTACAAACTAATTCTTTGAATGTTTGGCAGCAATTTGAAAAAGGACATGAAAGGATTTAATCCCTTTCAGAAGGAATTAAGGCTCTGGGAAGGCACTTTAGCATTATATATTGGCCCCTTTTGCTTTTTGTGCCAAGAGAGACCCTCTTCTCACAATTCAATTGCTCTCAGCTGTTGCCTGAGCTTTCTGTTCATGTTGAGCTTGAAGCCTCGTGGTGGCTGGTACCATGGATCTGTTTCTCACCCAATCGTGTGAGCTGGGCCCTCACTGGAGAAGAAACCTGAGTTCCCTGAGATATGTGATCAGTGCTGGGGCCCCTCCAGCAGGCAAGGGGATCCCAAGGCAGGTGCTGGGCATGGAGGCCATGGGGGCATAGGCTACCAAGGAGACAAAACTGAACCTCATATAACACTGCTTGGCCCCAGAGGATGACTTGTTAGCCAGAGATGGGTAAGATTCCTCAGGGAAGGAACAACCTAAGACAGGCACAGTCACAGAGGGGCCATCAGGAGAGAACTTGGGGTCAACAGAGGTGGGGCACAGACCATCACCCCCCCAACCTTGCAGGGGCCTGAACCCTCACCCCTTCTGAAGGAGGTCTCCTGCCCCCATGGCTGCTTTGCTTCCCACTCCCAGCTCAGATTGGGACACAGGTGACAGACAGAGATTTGGCCCAGCTCAGATCTGGACCCAGGTAACCAACAGAGACTTGGCCGATAGCAGCTGCTCTATATCTAAATCCAGCCTAGCACCAGGAATGCTTAGGGCCTACTTAAGAATGCAAATAATTTTTCCCACTAATATTTACAGGGTAAACTAAGATTGTTGGTAGAGTATTAAATGAACCATCATTTTACAGATGTGTTTAAATTCATTAAGCTCTGGTATAGTGTTAGCATATATTCTTTGACCTCTGGTGAAAAGCAAAACACTTTTTCCCCCCCTTAGCTTTTTGCTTCACCCACTCTCAAACATGTGGGCTATTTCCCTTTCTTAGACTATTGGTTCATTTTTATTGTTTTGTGCATATACTATTTAAATAATAAACAATGGAGTCAAGTTAATGCTGAATGCTTTAGAGGTCCTTTCTTTGGATGTACCAGAACTGCTCTCTCCATTGCTAAGTACAAAGATTGTTGTAACCAAGTAGTGTCTGCATGTTGCACGGGTGGAGTTATCAATACTGTCTCTTTAAGATGTTTGACCTCTATATTTGATTTCTAAAAATCTAAATTATGAGCAGTTTCTTTTGTGACATTTCCCCACTCTTGATACTCTCCTGGTCAGACACCCACATAATGAATAATTTGTTCTCTTTCATCAAGGACTTCATTCAAATGATCCTTGTCTCCTACATGTTCATTGTTGCCACCCTCCTGAGGATCCTCTCTGCTGCAGTCAAATCCAAATACCTTTCCACTTTTTCTTTACACTTGACTGCTGCCATATATATGTGCAATATTATTCCAACTATTCTCTGGACCAAGAAATAGCCATATCCATTTTCTACATGATAATAATTCTGTGTTAAATGCCATTATTTATTGCTTAAGAAAAATTCAAGTGAGAGATTCCTTGAAAAGGCTTCTTTTCTATGAGGTTCAAGGTCAGTCTTAGTACAAACTACACAAGAAGATGCTTATGCTTAAGAAATGTCTTATGTTTCTTAATGTTTAAGGTGTAATTGCATTACCTTGGACTAAATATGTCCTCTGATTCTCTATACAACTCTTCTCTTTTTCCACATTTACATTTTTTTTTCAAGTAATCATCTTTCTTTTTTTGTAAAGTTTTTTAAATACCCTTATCTTTGAGGTAAGCTTACAGGCAACTTGGAACATAGATGATTTTCTTTTGGACCCTCAGTATCTAAATGTATAAGAAGGAATGAAGCCTGGGGTAGTATTGTTCAGTGGTTAGAGCACTAGCCTGTGCATCAAAGGATCTCGGGTTTGATTCCTGGTCAAGGGCACATACCTGGGTTGCAGTTCTAATTCTAGCCTGGTGTGGGCACAAGTAGGAGGCAACCAATCAATGAATCTCTCTCATATTGAAGTTTCTCTCTAAAAATCAATGGAAAAAACACCCTCAGGTGAGTATTAACAAAACAAAACAAAAAGAGGGATAAAGAGAGGATATTTAAATTTACTAAGCATGTATCAATACTAGGCATATTTTAATAGAATAGGTTATTAAACTTCTTAAAAAATAATTTAAATAAGTATTATTTACCTTATTTTCACAAGAAGAAATTTGAAGACTAAATAAGCAAAGTGTCTTACCCAAGGTCATATAGCTAAGAAACAAAAGCCAGATCCATTTGTGTCTGTTTTATTGATTTAGTTTTTTTTTTTAAATCTTTCTTTCACCATAATTTCCAGTACATACTCTGTTCTGTGATAGATCAGAGTGTAAAAACATCATTCATTAATCAGTATATTTAATTAATGTGTTTTTCCTTTTGTTGTTGAGTGGTCTGCATCAAGATTGATTCTTTAGACTACTGTACACTCCCAGTGATAGGAACCATTGTTATTATCTTGCATTAAGGGCACAGTAAGTATATATCCCATCTATAATAATGAAACAGTACTATGCAAATTGACCATCACACAAGATGGGTGCCCTCATGTGGTGAAAGATGGCTGCCCCCATGTGGACACAAGATGGCCACCACAAGATGGCCAGCAGGGAGGGCAATTGGGAGGGACCAGGCCTGCAAGGGAGGGCAGTTGTTGGCAATCAAGCCAGCAGGAGAGGGCAATTGGAAGGGACCAGGCCTGCAAGGGTGGGCAGTTGGGGGCGATCAAGCCTGTAAGGGAGGGCAGTTAAGGGTGACCAGGCCGGCAAAAAAGGGAAGTTGGGGGTGACCAGACCTGCAGGGGAGGGCAGTTAGGGGTCACGAGGCTAGTAGGGGAGCAGTTAGGCATCAATCAGGCTGGCAGGGAAGTGGTTAGGGGGTGATCAGGCTGGCAGGCAGAAGCAGTTAGGGGCAATCAGGAAGGCAGGCAGGCAAGCAGTTGGGAGCCAGCAGTCCTGGATTGTGAGAGGGATTGTGCCTAAATGGGCAGTTGGACATCCCTCAAGGGGTCCCAGATTGGAGATAGTGCTAGCTGAGCTGAGGGACACCCCCCTGCACAAATTTTGTGTACAGAGTCTCTAGTATATGTAATAAAGGCATTCGTTTCTTCATTTCTTCATATAGTGTCCCATAAAGATGTCACATGCCTTTTGGGGGGATAGTAGATTTTTGAGGCATATCAAATCATCTATATAATAAAGAGGTGACATGCAAATTAGGCCAGGACTCTGTAATGGGTCATGACCAGACAGGAGGAGGTTGCGTGTGCAGGTGAGGCCCAGAGTGGAGACGGAGAGAGAGGCACGAGGGCTGTGGAATGCTGTGAGTCAGGTGTGGGTCCTGGCCCCCAATGGGGTGCCTCCTCATATGGCAGGAGGTGGAATGCCCCCTCAAGTGATTTTAATGGTGCTGGGCCTCTAGTATCCTATAAGCCACAACAGTTTTTAACTATGAACTAGAGGCTCAGTGCATAAAAATTCATGCACCGTGGAGTCCCTCAGTCCAACCTGTCCCTCCACACAGTCAAGGAGCCCTCAGCGGATGCCCTACTGATGGCTTAGGTGACTGGGCCAATCAGGAGAAGGTGCTACCCCCATCACCCTGCTGCTGCTGCCACTGCTGGCCTCCTCGGCCTTCGCAGCCATTGCAGTTTTGTCTGGAAAGATGTCAAGTCTATCCTAATTAGTGTGTTATCCTTTTATTAGTATAGATAAATTTGTTCTGGCTGTGGATACACATTCATGTTTGTTGATGTGTAGGGATCTAATGATTGATTTATCTAAAGTTTCAGACTCAGCCATAGTCCTACCCAAAATCTTGCACCTATTGGCACATTTTTGTTTATTTAGTTTGCAATCAGTTTTAGCTTCTACTTTGTGAAAGGCACCAAGGTGGATATTTGAGCCTCGGGGGTAGAAAAGACATAGCTTCTGCTCTCTAGAAACCACATGTTCCTAAGAGCTCCTTTTTCTCTAGAGTGGGAAGATTAGCATCTTGGATATAGGGCCTTATCTTTGATAGCCCCACTTTCAATTCAGACACTACAGAATATTTTCTGTCATCTCAACAAACTTTTAGGTTAAACACTATTTGGTTTGGCCTCTTCTGGCCTTAAGGTACGACAAGGGAACTGAAATATTTTCTTAGTATATCAATTATACTGCTCCATTACCACCAATTCTGTGTTACCTTACTGAGATTCAGTTGTGTTTTCCCAAAGTTGTACCACCAATTACTCTCAAATGTGCATCCCAGTGATTAGACATTTATAAAACTTACAGAGTGATAAACCCAATAAAACTAGTACCCATCTAACACCATACACAGTTATTACAATATTATTTACTATATTCTCTGTGCTGTACTTTATATCCCCATGACTATTTTATAACTACCAATTTGTACTTTTCAATCCCTTCATCTTTTTCACCCAGCCCTCCAACACCCCTCCCTTTTGGTAACCATCAGTCTGTATTCTGTATCTATGAATCTGAGTCTGTTTTGTTTGTTTATTTTGTTCTTTAGGTTCCACATATAAGTGAAATCACATGGTATTTGTCTCTCTCTGCCTGACTTATTTGATAGCATAATACCATACTGGTGCATTTATGCTGTCTCAAATGGTAAGCTTTTAATCTCAATTTCTAAACTTATTAATTAGTAAGAAATAGTTTTGTGATTAGCACAGGTCTGCAAACTACACTTTAAGTAGCACTGACTAGACTATTGTGGTGCTTTGCCTGAGTAAGCACAAAATTATAAACTCTAAAGGTGTTATGGAATAAAGATTCTAGGTTCACCCAACTTATCCCATTATTTAACTCAATGTGATACATTTTTTAGCAGTACCAAATGTATGACAAGCCTAAAATTTCATCCATGATCAAACATTAAGATATTACACAGATACAGCATAAAAGGGCCAAGATATCCTGTCTTAGCTCCCAAACCCACACAAAAATCCTTATGTGTCTTAAACTCTCAAATTATTGTGTAACTTTCTTTTTATATATTTTAGTCTTCTGACACCTACCTAATATGGCACTTTCACAGACTTCTGTATTAGAATATTTTAACCTCAACATGTTTCATATTATCAATGGAGGTAGCTAGGAGGCAGAAGTTAGTATACTGTTTCAGGGATTGTTTCAATGTGACATTAAAACTCAGAGAGATTAGTTGATTAATCTAGTATTACTCAACAAGTTAGCAAGAGATAAATTAAAACTAAACTTTATGTTTTAAAAGATGGTAACTTTTAAAATTCAGTTTGGCTTACTGGACACCTTCTCTGTTCCAGGCATTATACCAGGCTAGAGCTGCGGAGATTAATTAAACGGTGCTGACTGTTAACTTCTTGGTTAACATCAATGAATATTCTGATAATTATAATTTATTGTGATGGGTGATATAATAGCAACATGAAGTGCTATAGGAGCCTAGAAGAGAGAAGGGAATGATTATGAAAGAATTCATAGAGAATGTAAGAAGATAAAGTGTAACAGGTATTACAGGGAGAAGATATAACATTCACAAAGGCAAGAGTCATGTAAGTTCATAGACAGCTAAAAAAATTAAGTGTTGAATGTAGTTGGAAAATGGAGTGTTCTAAGGATGGTAGGCAAAGTGAAAAATGGTTCATAATTCTCAAAATGTGGTCAGTTCAGGTGGTAGAGGATTTTAAATGCTGAAAATATTTTAACTTTGGTGGAGAGCTTCTGTAGGGCAGAGAACAAATCAAATGACATGATTGTTTTTGCCTTTGTTTTTCTTCTACTAGTATATCTTTTACCTTGCTTATTACATGAAAGTGATATATTATTTATATCAGAGTGTTATTATGAGTATCGAGTTATTGTTTGGAAGTTGTGAACTTTAAAAGGGTATTATGTATAAGATATTTTGAGCTATTATCATTAATTCTTTCCTTTCTGCCTTTGTCCCTCTCTCTTTCATCCCTTTCATCCTCCCTCACTCTCCCCCTTCCTTTCTTCCTTCCTTCCTTCCTTCCTTCCTTCATCCTTCTTTCCTTCTTTCCTTTCTTCCTTCCTTCTTCCTATTTCCTTCCTCCCATCAATGATCTAACATGTAAGTTTTAGTAACTAGGAAAAGGATGAACACCTCAAAATTATAGAGAAACTATTAAGTCCTGACTATATAACCATTACCTTATTTAGAGAAAACTCTGCATGTAAGTGGTGAAGGACTATGAAATAAAAGAACATTTTTTTTTATTTTTTGTTTTTATGGAGAGATAAGTCTGATCTATAGTCTTATACCTGGATTTGGAGCAAGAAATGGATGGGTAAAAACTTCCAAGGTAAAAAACTTCCACAGTAGCCTGAGGCTTTGGATCTTCTATGTGCTCAGTGAAGTCTAAAAAGTTGATAAAGGTGTCTTTAATGTCTAAAATATGTTTTTCTGCTGAATAGTTTCCTCAATGCTCCTTTCATGTCCTTGTTTCTCAGACTATAGATGAAGGGGTTCATCATGGGAGTTACAATTGTATACATGATGGCAGCCACCTTATCTCTTTCTGCTGAGTAGTGAGAAGAGGGGAGAAAGTAGACTGCAATGATGGACCCATAGAAGAGGGACACAGCTGAGAGATGGGAGCTACAAGTGGAGAATGTTTTCCACTTCCCCTTGGCTGAAGGAACCCGAAGAACAGTACAACCAATAAGAGCATAGGAGACAATAATAAAGGTGAAGGGTATAAAGATTACTGATCCACCAATGACTAAAATTGTCAAGTGGTTGATTTGGGTGTCTGAGCAAGCAAGCTTTAAAATGGGTTCCAGGTCACAGAAGAAGTGCCGGATTTCTCTCTTATCACAGAAAGTCAAGAGGTTCAGCAAACTGAGATGCAGTGTTGAGACAAGAATGGAGATGACCCATGGGGTCACAACCAACAGGGCACAATGCTTGGGACTCAGTAATGTAGCATAGTGTAATGGATAACAGATAGCAATGTACCGGTCATATGCCATGGCTGCCAAGAGGAAATTGTCCAGGTCCACCAACAACATAAAAAAGTACATTTGCGAAAGGCATCCTGAAAAGGAGATGGCAGAGCTCTGGCTTTGCATGTCTACCAACATTTTGGGGACTGTCGTGTTTGTGAAGCAGATATCAGTGAAGGATAAATTGGCAAGGAAGAAATACATGGGGCTTTGGAGGTGAACATCATTGATAATGGCCAGGATGATAAGTAAGTTTCCTACCATGGTGACCAGATACATGCACAGTAACAGCATAAAGATGAGTTGCTGTTGTTCAGAATCTGCTGAGAGTCCCAGGAGGAAGAATTCAAAGACAGTTTGGTTTCCTTGATGCATTGTTCTACTGTGTCTAAAATGAAGAAGTTCAACTTTACTATGAAATGGTAACATGACATTAAAGCCATTCAGAATACATTGTATTATACTAGATCATAGAACTAAATAAGACCTTGGAACCACATAGTCCTGGGTCGTATTCCCTGCCTACTAAAATACAAGTTCTACAATGGCATACATTATACATTTTACCTATTATGTTCAATGCTGTACACCATTGCAAAGACAGTGCCCAGCACATAGTAAGTACTTAATAAACATTGCCTAAATTTATAGAAGAATGACTTAATAAATGGATATTCTGAATTTACCACTCACTATCTTAATAACCTTGCTATTTGTGATTTTCTAAGTCTATTTCATCAATTTTAAAATGTGGATAATGCACACTTTTTTTGCAAGGATTGCACAGACACATGTAAAATGCCCATGTCTGTATTTTATCTATTGATGCACAAATAGTAGTTATTGTCATCATTAATTTGAAAAAATCTCAGACTCTAACAGCAAAAAGAAACATTAAAATAATATATAATCTAACCTTATCTTTGGGAAGTTGAGCATTCAATATGCATGTGATTGTTTAGCTGATCATGTTTTAGTGTTCCAGAGACAAAGATGTCAGTCTCCTTCCAACACCTGAACCAAAATTTAATCTTTTAAGTAGTAGGCTTTCCTCCTAACTTCATAAAAGTTTCAGTTTTCACATCACCACAAGGAGAAATTAGTTATGTGAATAAAATGCTGCTGAAAAGTCACATAGAATTGTTCACTGAATTAAGCAATACAGAGGTAAAGTTCAATGTCTTTAACAATGCCATTTATAGTAGAGTTGATTGAGCATAAGCCAAAATGAAGAAAGTCTAGGGGTAACACTTGAAAAGCTAGTGTTAAGTATTTGAAATTTGGAGCTTATAAGATATCAGGTGAAAACTGTCAGGGAGAAAGCCTCACCACAATAAAATATTATTATAAGTCCAAAACAAAACAAAGTAAAAGAGCTAGAATTTATTGAGGGCTTACTATGTTGCAGACCCTCTGCTAAATGTTTTAGTATGGATTTTCTTATTAGGTAGTCACTGCAATTCTTTGGGTTAAGTAGGACTACTAATAAGATGTTTTATTTACAAATGAAGAAATCAATATTAAGGAGATTAAATAACTTGATAAAAATGATATATAGTAGTGTAGTAGAGTCAAAATTCTGAACTCAGTTTGATTTCAGAGCCCAGTTGTTTAACCTCTATGCTATACTGCCACTATACTACTTATGCATTCTCATTTGTAAAGAGCATCATCTATGTTCTAGGCATATAAGAGCTTGCTCAAAGTCACCAAGTTGGTAAGTGATGGAGCTGTATTTTGAATCTTTATGCCAAAGCATTTTTGCCACATATATGTAAGTCCAAATGAGAGCAAATGGGATTACAAAATATGAAGCTTTGTCTTTGCTTATTCCACATTTTCCCTTATCTATGTTGCTGAGGGATCATTGCTACTTACTCAAATTATCTGCCACATCTTCATATCATCTTTGCAGTCTAACACAACTGGACTGACATTGTATAAATTCATGAACTTCTGCTTGTTTGCAGTTTAACTTTGTATTCTGGGAGGGAAAAGAGGTTGGTAGCACTAATGAATAGTTGCATCAAAATTTCAGGAGAAATGTTGCAGTTATTTAACACCTTTTTTTTCCTCAAATACTACAACAGTACTGATTTGCATACTAACAAATAAATACACTAATCATAAATCATGCAGGATCAGGTCTGGTAGGACCTCTGCTAGACAACATTTAACTATTTCATATGTACAGGATTTATTGAAAGTAATAAACTGATGTATTATGCACATGTAATCTATAGATTTTTCATAAACTCGGAATGTGTTAGTAAAGTTTGACTGTCCAAGGACCATATTGACTACTTCCATTTAATTGCTTGTTCTCATATACTCTCCCCAAGCTGGCACTATCTTTTAAAATGAAGAAAATTATCTTCAGTGTTTAAACCTTTATATTTAAGTTACTAATTTGACACAATGCTTTTGAAGTGAATGTGAGAGCAAATATTTGTTTAACTTGAGGGCCCCCTTCTATGGAACTTACCTAGATGTTTTGTGGATATTTCCAAAGTTATTGCAGAAAGAAAGAGTTCCACTGCCTTAACTTAAAAAAAAATCGGTGATGTTTCCAGCCACATATGTGAACCTTTTCTCCTCCTAAATTATAAAAAGATGGAGAAGAACATAAGAATAGAACTGAAAACCTCAACTGGTGGTATTGTCTCTGCTGCTGGATTTAGAAAAAGATCACCCTAGGGCTCAGGACACAATCCTCTAGGCTCTTTATTAAAAACCACTCGCAATTCCATCCTCTATGGACTGAGTCCTCCCAACTGGGATACATTGCTATTTACCAATTTATTGGGTGTGTGTGTGTGTGTGTGTGTGTGTGTACACAAACCGATGTACCTATTGAAAATTTACTTCAGATAGAAAACTAAAATTAAAATATCAGCTTTTTGGAGAAAAACGTCATTACTAAGAGTTGCCTTTTGCATCGCCACATACTATAACAAACTAACTCAGCTGCTATTTGAAGAGTATTAATATTGAAAACAACACTACAGAATGCTTGTCAGGCTCTGTCCTAAGTCGCTTGTACATGTTAATTAATTTATTTTCATAATAAAATGATGAGGTAAGTAAAAATATGATCCCCTTTTCATAGATGAGGAAACTAAAACTGAAAAAAGATAAGTGATTTGCCCAAGGTCATACAACCAGTTGAGGTTAGAACCAAGGTTCACACCAGAAACTCTTGTTCTTGATCCCACTGTCTTAACCACTACATTACACTATCTTTTAGTAACCATAGGGGAGCGCTAGAATAAAAAACAACAACATTATGATAACTTGATTATTAATGGCCTCCTCAAACTTCTCTCCCATCATTCTCTCTCCCCAGAAATTTCAGCAAAGGTCCTCAACACCTATACAGATCTACCTCCAAACCTAGAGACTGTAGAAATTTTGACTACCCTTTTATTTCCTAATGTTACTATGGAGGAATATTCTTCCTTCCATTAAAGGCCAATCTCTTCACTTGTATCCTGAATCCCTTCTTCTTGTCTTCACAGGAGACTTATGCCATCATTTATCTTCTTTCCTGTATCTTTAACCAACCTTCCTCTGGATTATTCTTTTGTCTGGTATAGTCTTTCCTATATTCAAACAAACAGACAAGCAAACCCCTGGATCCATTAGCCCCATCAGTTACTGAACAATCTCACTCATACCATTAAACACAAGTTTCTTGAATTGTCTATATTTGTGACTCCATTTATTCACCTCAACCCACTCCAATCTGTCTTCTGCCCCCCACACAACTCCACTGAAATAGCTCTTGATAAGGTCACAATGACACTCATGTTGCTAAATGCACCCTTTATGACAACTCAACAATATTCACCTAAAATGATAACTCTCTTTCTTAATGTTCTCTCTTTCCTTAGGTTTTTAGAATCCTCACTCCCCTGGTTTTTCTTCTACCTTTCTGACTATTTATCTCTTCAGCTCCTCTCATGGCTCTTCCATATAACCTTTAAATGTTTATTGTCACAGGGCTTTTCTTTGCCCTCTCTACTGTTTGACTTAAATAAAAGTATGCACTTCAGTCCCTTCAATTACCATATTAAAGCTGATGAATCTGTTTCCTATCTTTAATTTAGCTGCTTCTTCTGCACTCCAGAAGCTATTTGTTATATATACTTGTATATCTTATAAGCAACTCAAATATGTATTTCTAAAACCAAACTCATCATTTACCAACCTCAGTGCCTGATACCAATCTTGGCCCTTCTCTATTATTCCTTACCTCAAGCAAATAGAACATTAATTTTTGTCATTCTTGATATCTTCCATCTTTTTTCATAGATTCTATTATTAAAGTCCTGTAGATTCCCCTTTCAAATATCCTTCAAATGTATTTACTGCTTTCCATTACTGTATTCTAAACTACTGTCATGTTTCTGAATCTACTTTTGTTCCCTCCAAACATCTCCAGGCTAATACTTTTCAGTGACTTCTTATTCTCTTACTTTAAGGTCCAGATTTATTAATGTAGCCTATGATGCTTGGCCTTCTGAATCCTCTGTTGGGCTACTCTCCCCTTCTTTCACTTCCTCGTAAGCACAAGTTTCTTCGTTCCTTCCTGCTTGATTGTTTTTACATGCTTATATTTTCTGTCTGGAAAGCAATAACCTCTGTATCAGGCTAACTAATATTCCTACTTTGGATCTCAATTGAAATGGTCCTTCTTCAGATCAACTTTCTCTGACCACTCTAGACTATGTCAGACCCTTGCAGTGACATCTCATAGACACTTGTACTTCTCCTATGATGAGTATTTATTGTAACTACTTATCTTTCCTGTTGTCCTGTAAATTCTGTCAGCAACTAGGTCTATCTTTTGCTGTACTCCCAATGCTTAGCAAAATACCTGACAAATACTTGGTACTTAATAAAATGTGAATAATTGAATTAATAGAATAGAAATTATACAGACAGCAATTAATTTTGAGTGTCAGTAGGGATCATGGAAGACTTTAAAAGGAAACTTATTTTTTAAATAAGCTTTGAGGAATTAAAAGAAGATGTAAGCATTTTAGCAATTTGAAACACCATTTGTAAAGGTATAGAAGGGAAAATATGAGCCCTTGAAATACAAGATGTGTGTAGTAACTTAGAGTTGTCCAGTGTGCCTATAGTACAGTAGAGAATGGTAGAAGATGAGACTAGAAAGTGTAGGTTGGGTATGATTGTGAATGTTTTTGTGTATACCCATCTGATTAATATTTGGCAGCATCTAAGAAAAACAGCAAGTATAATTTTTAAATATATTTTATTGATTTTTTTACAGAGAAGAAGAGAGAGGAATAGAGAGAAACATCGATGAGAGAGAATCATTGATCAGCTGCCTCTTGCACACCCCCTACTGGGGATTTGCCCGCAACCAAGGTACATGCCCTTGACTGGAATTGAACCTGGGACCTATCAGTCTGCAGGCCGATGCTCTATCCACTGAGCCAAACCAGTTTCGGCAAGTAAAATTTTTTGTTGGAGAAAATTCTGAGTTCAGAGCAAAGTAACAGGTAATAGGGAATGACTAACATCAGAAATACAAAGCAAAATGGCTATATATAATTACTCCTTTCCTTTATGGTTTCATTTATCTGTTTGGAGGCTCTGTAGATACCTGTTTTCCTATTTCTAGTGACCATACTAGTAGAACATGCATGGGGTCTGCCTGAATTTCCAAGGCATTAAAAAAATGGCAGAGTATAAAGATAGAGGAATGAGGGGTTGTGCCACCCTCTTGCAGAACTTTCAGCAATTCTCCAGTTCAGTAGAAAAGTGACATCTCTTCATGCCCCTTGTGTATTCCTTTTTTCAGTTTGATAAATACATCACAACTTTCATTGGATTTTCCACTTTCCCAGGAATCTTGGACTTTCCTAGAGGATATTTAGAAGTCTTTAGGCAATTGGTATTCAACATTGTAATGTCTGATGTTTTTAAGGGGCATATTTAGAAACAGAGTATACCAGCACTGACCTTTTCTTTGAGTGGCTGCCTATGCAAACGTCATAGCAAATGCATTTAGGAATTGCTCATTCGCGGGGGCTGTTCAGAGGCAGGAGGAGGAAAGTGTCATGGGAAATGACAACAGAGCAAAGCAGTACAGAAAAGAGCAGGGGCGTTCAAACATGATGAATGGGATCATTTTTGCTTGAAAAGACTGCTAGTTTACAGGAAGTACGGGGGACAGAAATGAATAAAAAAAGATTGATGGTTCTTTATTTGGAGGATAAATCCATGGATCCTTAAATTCTTAGTTGAATATTTGTTTATTTTGACACAGAGGACTGTAAACTCGGCCATGATTTTAGTTTCACTTCCATTCTCAACTAAGTGAATAACCTTCAGAAAGTTAAATGAGGGAGTTAAATTATCTCTACACTCCCTTTTCACTCTGACATCTGACAATTCTATGATTTCTAATTGAGTACTTTTATGCATCTTGTGTTGGAAAAATGATCATATATGACTAGATGATGGGTAGCAGAAATAGTACAATTTCTTTTCAACTAACACAGTGGGTTTTGTGTATGTGTTCTGATGTATAATTCATGGTTTCCCAATTTCCATCTTAGAGTTTGTGACAATAAAATTACATTTTGTCTAATTAGTTCTATGTGTGTGGTGGGTAGTTGACCTAGTATAGAAGAGTGTGTTAGCTAAAAGAGATCATCTGGAGGTGGTAGTACAGGTAGCCTTCTGTTTGACATGGGGAAATTATTGTGTCAGTGATAAAAAATGCAGGAAATTGAAATTTAGAACACAAAGCCCGGGTAATCAAATCTGTACTTAGAAGCAGCTATATGAAACAAACAAATCAATTAGCTAGAGCACATACTTACTTGCACAATGACAACTGTGCATCTCAAAGTAGTGTTTTCAAAGCAGTAAGTAAACAAAGGTAAACTATAGAATACAAAATAATTGATTAGTCAGAGTTAGTTGGATTTTTACCATAAAAGGTTTCTTGTGTAAAGCGTAAGTTTTCTAAAACTGACAGTTCTCACACCCATTCATTTTTGTCATAATCAATTGATGATTGAGACTTTTTTCTAGATGATGTTTTTTACTCCCTAGAAATCTTAATAATTTAAACTGTTTGAATTATTGGTCTATGTTCAGTAATATTTATTGTTCTGTTGGTCTTAAGGAGCATGCTGTCCTTGAAGACAGCTGGCAAGAGAACAAGGTACTTTCAAGCTTTTAATTGGCCTAAGAAAGGATAAAATTTTCCACCTGAAGTACCAAGAAAACAAGTGTATGGTATACTTCTTCTTTAAGATGCAAAGTTGGTGGAGAATGGGGATACTCTTGATTTTCAGTTATTTAGTCAGTGACTAGTAATATAGAATTGAACTGTGAAATATAGAGTAAGGGTCACAGTGACCCAGATTTTTAGCAATCCTTAAATCTCTGTTAAATTATCTCAGAACTAAACTAAGTTATAGGTTTTTTGGAACAATAGTACTCAGATGAAAAAGTATATTGCTGGGGACAAGTTTTCTGTGTCCCAAAACTGGCTTGAAATCTTATTTTCAGTGTAACATTCAACATATTACCGTGTTTCCCCGAAAATAAGACATCCTCTGAGAATAAGACCTACTTACAGGTTTCCTTCTGAGTGAAATATAAGACCCACCCCCTGAAAATAAGGCCCCCCTAGACTAAACATGAGAGATTTGGTCCACTGATTCTGAAAGAAATGGAGTCACAAGAAATTCACCAGGAAATTCAGGAATTGGATTGTTATGATGATGTTCCAGAAGATGATGACATGATTGTCATTGAATAAATGAGTAAATTCTTGATACTATAGGATTCACAATTTGTCTGGTTTGTGTTGATAACTACCGTACCATATACAGGTAATAAATTTCCTTTATTTTCATTTAACAATAAATGTGTACTGTATTCTTCTTCATGGAAAAATAAGACATCCCCTGAAAATAAGACCTACCGCATCTTTGGGAGCAAAAATTAATATAAGACACTGTCTTATTTTCAGGGAAACAGGGTATTTCCCTAATATGAATGTTGAATTTATTATTTTTAAAAAATGAAAGAATTATTTTCCTGCCTGTGTAATTTTATCCCAGTAGTTGACTTGAGAGCACAAAAATATTTATATTTATCACATGGTAGTTTAGAAAGGTAGTAAGGAAGAACAAAGTTGGAGCGATCACAATACCACATATCAAGCTATATTACAAAGCCACTGTTCTCAAAACTGCCTGGTACTAGCACAAGAAAAGACATGTAGACAATGAAACAGAACAGAGAACCCAGAAATTGACCCAAGCCATTGTTCTCAATTAATATCTGAAAAAGGAGTCAAGAGCATAAATGGAGTCAAGACAGTCTCTTCAATAAATGGTGTTGGAAAAATTGGACATATGCATGCAAAAAAATGAAACTAGATCACAAACTTATGCCATACACAAAAAAAGAAACTCAAAATGGTTAAAGGACTTAAATGTAGCACGGGAAACCATAACATTCTTAGAAGAATCCATAGGCAGCAAAATATCAGACATATGTCATAGCAATATATTCACTGATACAGCTCCTAGGGCAATGGAAACTAAGGGGAAAAAAATAGGACTACATCTAAATTAAAAGCTATTGCACAGAAGAAAAAAAACCACCATCAACAAAACAACAAGAAATCCTACTGCATTGGACAACATATTTGCTAATGTTATAACATTAGCAAATATGTTGTCCAATGCAGTAGGATTTCTTGTTGTTTTGTTGATGATGGTTTTTTTTTTTTATAGTGAACTCATAGAACTTAACAAAACTCATAGAACTTAAAATTTATAGTGAACTCATAGAACTTAACAAAAGGATGATAAGGAATCAAATAAAAAAATGGGCAAAGGACCTAAATAGACACTTTTCAAAAGAGAATATACAGAAGACTGAGATACATATGAAAAGATGCTCAAAGTCACTAATCTTCTGAGAGATGCAAATCAACAACAGCAAGATACCATTTCACATCTGACAGAATGGCTTCCATCAACGAATCAACAAAGGACAAGTGCTGGAGAGGATTTGAAGAAAAAGTAATCCTTGTGCACTGCTGGTGGGAATGCAGACTGGTGCAGCTACTGTGGATAACAGTATGGAGATTCCTCAAAAAATTAAAAATGGAAATCCCATTCAACCCAGTAATCCCACTTCTGGGCATATATCCCAAGAAACCAGAAAGAGCAATAAAAAGGACATATATACCCTATGTCCACAGCATCACAGTTTACAATAGCTAAGATCTGGAAACAGCCTAAATGCCCATCAGCAGGTGAATGGATTAAAAAACTGTGGTACATCTACACAATGGAATCCTATGCTGCTATAAAAAAGAAGGAAATTTTACCATTTGCATCAGCATGGATGGACCTGGAGAGCATTATACTAAGGGAAATAAGCAAGTCAGAGGAAGATAAATATCACATGATCTCACTCATATGTGTGATATAATGAAAAACATAAACTGATGAACAAAAATAGATCCAGAGACTAAGATATACTGAACAGACAGTCCAACCTCAGAGAGAAGGCAGGGAAAGGGCATAAGAGATCAACCAACCAAAGGACTTGTATGCATGCATATTAGCATAACCAATGGGCATGGACACTAGGGCGGTGTGGGCTAGTCCTGGGGGGAAGTGATGGTGGGGGTCAATTGGGGAAAAAGGAGACATATGTAATACGTTAAACTATATAAAAAAAGGATAGTAGACAAGCAAACAAAAAAGGTAGTAGGATGGAGAGGGGAGTGATGGGATTTGAATAATTGGAAATGTAGGAGTGTTTCAGCGAATTCCAGTTAGGTAAATTTCAAGGGGAAAGTGAGTGTAGATTCTACTCAATGGTATTATCTCTAGGGGTGTCGAACTCAATCAGAGAAGGGGCCAAAATCTAAAATCCAGCCTATATCGCGGGCCGAATGGTTTACTGAACAGTCATAAACTGTCATTGTGATGGAAACGCAGCGGAGTGCAGTGATGACAGCGCGGTGCGGGCCACATTGCAAGGCCTGGCGGGACGGATTTGGCCCGCGGGCCTTGTGTTTGACACATGTGATCTAGCCGGTCTGCCTGACGCTGCCTCTTTTCTCTCAGTTTTTTACATTTGTGGACTAAATTGTGTCATATCCACCACCCCACCCCCCCTCCACACACACATACACACATCAAATCATATATTGAGGCCTAACTCCCAATGTGCAATGTGGTGGTATTTGTAGACTGAACCTATTAGGTTTATATGAGGTCATGAGGGTGGGATTTGATCATGATGACATTAATTCCCTCGTTACGAAAAGACACCAGAGGGCGCTCTCTCTCTCTCTCTCTCTCTCTCTCTCTCTCTCTCTCTCTCTCTCTCTCTCTCTCTCTCTCTCCCCCTCTCCCATGTAAGGAACACAGTGAGAAGATGATCATCTATCTATCTCTCTATCTATCTATCTCTCTATCTATCTATCTATCTATCTATCTATCTATCTATCTATCTATCTCTATGTCTTGAGATCCTTAAATATTTGGTTATGTTTGAATGGGACATGAAAAGATTGATTAAAATTTTTGTCATGGTAGGCCTTACTCTCAAATAATTTGGCTGGATCCTTTTCATTGGTGAACTTCTAATTCTTTTAAGGTAACTTTTTACACATCTGGTCAGATTCTCTCAGAAAATAATCTTTCAATATTCTATCTGGGGATTATAAGCCTTGGTTATAGGTTTCTGGGAACCAAGTAGGAAAAGAGGTCTGATAGTCTCAACATACTGTATGTAGCTAGATTTTCACCTAATCTCACCCTCAGTTCTGTCTGAGACAGCTTGTCCAAACACCTTCTATTTTAATTATCAGAGAATAAGTCTCTGGTCTTCTGTGAGAGGGAAGTATATAGAAGAATCACCCAGCTGTGAAGAATAAAAGAGTGGATTCAGATACTTAATTACTTCAGAAACCACCTTTCAAAAAATTCACATGTTTTTGGCCCCGCTTTCAATCTCAGCTACAGAAGTACTTGATGATGACTTGATGTTGCCAATTTCAGAGCCTCTTGCTAGATCACTGGTACAAGTTATAGTGTTCATTTTTCACTGCTGACTTGGGATTCAGGTTTTTTGGGTCTGCTAATCAGTTAGTATTTGCTCTTTTGCTTTTCTTTTCTTAAAATGCTGCTGTTTTCATATTCTTTCCTGTTTTTCTTTTACCTTATGACTTATCTCTCTAAAATAGTTTTTTATGTAATGTATAGATAAACATGAGTGTCTAATCCACTACATCTAGCTAGAAACCCTTTGTAATTAGTCATCATTTGGATGGCTAGTTAGGGGCAAAGCTGAGGCCAGAGTTCATCTCTTTAGATAATCTGCTCATTGTTATTTCTAATTTGGGGCCTCAAAACAAGGTCTGATCTTAATCAGCCCAGATATGTAAGTATGTACCAAAAGTGGGCTACTAATCTCACTGGGTATTAGAAAAATAAAAGTCTAGTAATAGATTTGAGTGGAATTTGAATTTAAAATATTAGTGGCATGAATTTTTCTAACATTTGCACAAACATAAGTTTTGATTAAGGAAGGAGAGCCTATTTACCTAGTAACCTTCCAATTAGCTTCACGATTATCTCAGGGAAGAATGATTCTGTATTACATGATGTATATTGTTTTCATTACACCACACAGTTGGCCCACGTGTGGCTATTTATATGGATGGCATTCCAAGAAGCTAAAGACCTCAGTCCCTCCAGAAGAAACAATTGGGGAAGATGGGTGAAATGATGGTGGGATCCTTGATAAAAATAACAAGATATTGTAGGTAAGTTTAGTGGAATTTTGCATTTTTTTTGAAAGCCCTCCATTTGCAGTAGAGGGGAGCAAGCCATGGCGTGGGCCCTTTCAAGAGCTGCTGATTTCCGTCATTCAGTAAAACTGATACCTGCTTTGGACCTACAACTTGAAAAACTTCAGGCAGGGAGACAATATTTTCTTTGAGTAACTCTAAATTGCTTTTCACATTTCTATTTTATGTCTGTGGAGGAAACACAATAAATTTGGGTAAGAATGTAGCAGGCAGAAATCAGAGCTGATGTATTCCAAGCTTATATAAACTAAGGTTCCCAATCCTGGGGGCTTTTCTTTTCCCCTGTCAGTAGACTTAGTAAAACAAGACAGATGTTCTGAGTCCTCCTAATTCACGTTCCATTACTCAGGGATTTGGAGACTAGGCATTTCAATTTCTTTGGTAAAACAAAAACAAACAAAAAAAAAAACAACAAAAGATTTAGTGGGAAAGCATGTAAGTGGGAAAGAGGATGCAGTGGCAGTAGCACATCAAACAGATAACTTGTGTTCATTGTAGATGTGAAAGTAGAAGAAGAAACTACCATTTTTACTTTCCTGAAGATACTTCAGGAACCCAATGTCTAAAACTCTCCTAACTCTTAAAGCTTAATCCCAGATTAGAATCAGAGCAAATAAGTGTTGGTTTGCCTTAGCACTAATATTTATATAGTTGTTGACTTTTTAAAATTATGGGACATGAGCAACTTTACTGAAACAAACATTGTGAATATCCAACAGTCTGAGTGCCTATCTGACTTTTTTCAAGTACAGTAATTGTTTTATGTGGCTCGCAGTCATATCACAAGTATATTTCTTTCGGTTGTTTCTAATGATTATCTAGATATTCACTCTATTACCATTCAAGACTGTGTTTGACAATCCCCCAGTTATCGAGCACTTGGAATCTTTCATGAAATGTATTTAACCATTTCTATCTTGTATCAAACTCTACTCACGTTTCAAGGTGCATGGCCAATACTACGTCCTCCATAATACTTTTCTTCTTTCCATCCCCACCCTGTTTCACCCACATGGGATTTGGAATGAAATCTAGTTTTTATCCTTTGTGTCTGTTGCTCTTTGTGTTTATATCTATTATAGAACATATTATATATACAGTTGCTTTCCCAACTACCATATATTGTTGAGTTCTTGAGGGCAGAGATTGGATCTAAGACATAATTAAAACACCCTAAAAATATAACATGGTGATGTACAGACCAGGCCTGTAGGGGAGGGCGGTTGGGAGGACCATGCCTACAGGGGAGGGCAATTAGGCACAATCAGGTCAGCAGGGGAGCAGTTAGGCATCGATCAGGCTGGCAGGGGAGTGGTTAGGGGATGATCAGGCTGGCAGGCAGAAGTGGTTAGAGGCAATCAGGCAGGCAGGCAGGCAGTTGAGCAGTAGGGAGCCAGCAGTCCTAGACTGTGAGAGGGATGTCTGACTGCCCATTTTGGATTGGGCCTTAATGGGCAGTCAGACATCCCTTAAGGGGTTCCAGATTGAAGAGGGTGCAGGCTGAGCTGAGGGACCCCCCCCCATGCACAAATTTCATGCACCAGGCCTCTAGTATGATTATATACTCAGTGTGTTCCCTACAATGCATGTCATCTGTGTGTTTTTTTGTACCACAACTTCATCTAGTGAACTTTGTATATTGACTTCATATATTTTGTTATTATATGCTATCACTGGTGTGTTTTAAAATTTCTACTCAATTGTATATATTTTCACTTTTGGTTGTTACTTTTTTATCTTAATTATATACAGTGCAGTATGCAAAGATTTTTAGTCATATATTTGAACACATCATCCTGGCTTTGATGATACCTTCCATTTTTTTAATGGCTAGATAAACAATGATGCTTTGCCTTTTCCCTAGTTTTATAGCGTAGATTTTTATGAATAATTTTTGACCATCTGAAATTTATTATAGCATACGATGTGAGGTACATATCCAAATTCAGTTTTTTTCTTACAAATGTAGGTTTTCCAACAATATTTATTTGTTAGTGCTCCTTCAGTGTCTGTGTGGGTGTATTCATTTTAACCAACTGGAAATGTTTTATGAACCTTTTCTCTCTGACATATTCTATTTCATTGATAAATATTTGCTTTTAACCTAATGCTAAATGGTGTTTTGTATATATATGAATTTGTAGTAAGATTTAAAATTTGAGAGACTATCTACTATCTTTATTTAAAATAATATATTTTTGCATTTTTGTCTACTTATTCTTCCAATTAAATTTTACTAGAAATTTGTAATGGTCTGTAAAACATCCTATAGAATTTTAACTGATATTTTAACAATCTATATACCGTATTTTCCGGCGTATAAGACGACCCCCTAATTTTACAGTTAAAACGTAGGTTTATGCCTATATTCGCTGTATAAGACTACCCCCCACTTCCGAGGCAACACCAGTTCTTTTTTTAATAGACCGCCTCTCTGGCTCTGGCCAATCTGAGCAGGCTTTTTACTAGAACACAGTGTAGCTTCGGGTACAGAATATGTATAATTTGCATGCATAAAAAGCCTGCTTGGATTGGCTGAGTCCGAGCAGCCTTGCAGTGATTGGTGCGGGATTGAGTTGGAAAATTCGTTTAGCGGCATATCGAGATGTTTTTTCGGGATATACTCGGCGTATAAGATGACCCCGATTTTCGGTTGACTTTTTTTCTGTTTCAAAAGTCATCTTATACGCCGGAAAATATGGTATTAACTTAAAGAGTCTCATTTTTATTATATTTTTTAACTGTGACAGTAGGAAGCAAGTTATCTCTTTGCATTATTCATGTCTTTATTTCTCCAATTTCAATTTAATTATATCCTTTGAATACATTTGTTTTGTCATTGTTAAATTTTTTAAAGTAATTTTAAATTGATGATCTCATCCAGTGCTTACCAGGACTCTTTGCTATAGGTCACTAGAAGATTTAAATTCAGCCAAGGATGACCAATTTATAATGAACTTATTTTTGCCACTATTCATAAGGATTACCTTATTTTGGTAACAGCTTTATTGATAAATAATTCACATTCCATATAGTTCACAAATATAGATATGTGTACATTCAATAATTTTAGTATATTCAGAATTGTGCAAACTTCACCTCAAATAATTTTAAAACATTTTTAAGTGTACTTTTTATTTTTTAAAAATTTAATAAATCTTTATTGTTCAGAGTATTACAATCATTCCTCTTCTCCCCTAACCCCCCATAACTCCCCCCCACCCAGTTCCCACCCTACCCTCTGCCTTTACCTCCTCCCCCACTGTCCTCATCCATAGGTATACGATTTTTGTCCAGTCTTTTCCTGCACCCTCCATACCCCTTTCCCCTTAGAATTTTCAGTCCACTTCCGTTCTATGCCCTCAATTCTATTGTATTCACCAGTTTATTCTGTTCATCCTTTTTTTAATTCACTTGATTTTTAGATTCACTTGTTGATAGATATGTATTTGTTGTTCATAATTTTTATCTCTTCTTCTTCTTCTTCAAGAATACTTTTCAGCATTTCATATAATACTGGTTTGGTGGTGATGAACTCCTTTAGCTTTTTCTTATTGATGAAGCTCTTTATCCGACCTTCCATTCTGAATGATAACTTTGCTGGGTAGAATAATCTTGGTTGTAGGTTCTTGCTATTTATCCCTTTGAATATTTCTTGCCACTCCTATCTGGCCTGCATAGTTTCTGTTGAGAAATCATTGACAATGATATGGGTGCTCCCTTGTAGGTAATTAACTGTTTTTCTCTTGCTGCTTTTAATATTCTCTCTTTGTCTTTTGTCCTTGGCATTTTAATTATGATGTGTCTTGGTGTGGTCCTCTTTGGATTCCTTTTGTTTGGGGTTCTGTATGCTTCCTGAAGTTGTAAGTCTATTTCTTTCACCAGGTGGGGGAAGTTTTTAATCATTATTTCTTCAAATAGGTTTTCAGTATCTTGCTGAAAAATCTTCTTCTGGCACCCCCATTATTCTGATGTTGGTATCCTTGAAGTTGTCCCAGAGACTCCTTACACTATCTTCAGATTTTGGAATCCTTTTTTCTTTTCCAGTTGAGTGTTTTTTGCTTCTGTGTATTTCAAATCTTTGACTTGATTCTTGTGTTCTTCTAGTGTGTTGTTGGGTCTCTGTAAAATATATATATTTTTTATTTCAGTCAATGTATTTTTAACTTCTACAATAGTTGGTCCTTTTTCATATCCTTGAGGGTCTTGCTAAATTTATCAGCTTTTTCTAGGAGATTCTTGAAAAACCTTATAACCATGGTTTTGAACTCTATATCCAGTTATTTGTTTCTCTCCATTTCTTTCGTTTGTGATCTGTTTCTTTGTCTTCCCATTTTCGCTGCTTCCCTAAGTTGGTAGGTTAACTTTGTGTGTAAGGCGTTCTGTATGGCCCAGTGTCTTGGCCTCCCCAGTTACCTGAGGAGGACTTTCTTGGTTTACTCCTTTGTGGACTGTGTGTGTACAGCCTTGTTGTAGTTAAGTCTTGATTGTTGTTTGTATCACTGGGAGGAATTGTTCCTCCAGGCCAATTGGCTGTGAGGATCAGGTGTGTCTATGCCAGGAGAACTTCTGTGATGGATACAGCCTTATAAGACAATACTTGAAAAATTGGAAAAGCCTCTGTGCTCAGCTTGGATGGGACAGAGTCTCAGGGCTGAGCAGACAGTCTTGGGTTCCTGACAGGCCTGCCTATGAGGCCCTTGCGTCTCAGTGTCCCTAGGTAATCGCTGCAAGCACCTCTAAGAGTAAGCTGCCCTCGAGTTTCACCTGCTGACAGACAGTCCAGTTTCTCCCCCAATGAATCTGGATCCCCAGATTCTCACCCAGAACTGGAGTTTAGCACAGTGGGAGGCTTCAGTTTCCCACCTGCTAGAGAAAGCCAGAAGCACACAGCAGTTAGACCTCTCTTTGCACACTTGTGTGTGCGTCCAGACCTCTGCCTTTCTTGGCTCCCCTGAGTTTCTGCCTGACAGTCCATATTTCCCCCATTGTAAGCCTGGGTCCCCAGGATCTTGCCCAGAGCTGGGGTTCAGTGCAATTAGAACTGGTGTTCAGTGCAGTCGGGAGCTTTTGTCTCCTTCCCATTAGAGAAAGCCAGCCAGGCACTCAGCCACCTGCACATGTGTGTCCATACTTCAGCCTTTTGCAGCTCCTCTGATTCTCCATGTGCTTTCCTCTTTCCTTCTAGTTGTAGAATTTCCACTCAGCCAGCTTTTTTGTGGTTCTAGATGATGATCGTTTTGTCTTTTAGTTGTAGTTTTGAAGTTGTTGTGCTAAGTAGCAATTTAGGTGTTTACCTATGCCACCATCTTGGTTTCTTTTTCCAATTTTAGAACTTTTTCATCACCAAAAAGAAAGAAAGAGTGAGAAACTTGTAAACACATGAGAATATCAAGATATCAAGTCAGGGTAGATACTGAAATAAATGGAAGATAAGATTCTTGGTAGCATGAGTTTCAAGAGTCTAAATATAGTAAAAGTGTACCCAGCAATTCCACTTCTGGGAATATATTCAAAGAAACCTGAACATTAATTTGAAAGAATATATGCATCCCAATATTCACTACGGCATTTACAATAGCCAGGATTTGGAAGCAGTCCAATTGCCCATCAGTAGATGAGTGAATAAAAATGCTGTGGTGTATTTACATGATGGAGTACTATGCAGCTGTAAAAAAAAAAAAAAAAAAAAAAAGTAAAATATATTCCTCTTTGAGACAGCATGGATGGACCTGGAGTGTATTATGCTTAACAGAATAAGCCAGTCAGAAAAAGACAAAAGTCACATAATCTCATTTATTGAATATAATGAACAAAATAAATTGACAAACAAAAGAGATCCAGAGACATTGAAGCATGCAATGCACTGAGGAATCTTAAAGGAAAGGGACGGAGAAAGAGATTTAACCAAAGAACTTATATGCATATTTTCATAGACCATAGACACAGACAATAGTGTGGTGAAGGGAGGAGCTGAATGGAGGAGGAAAAGGGGGAAAATGGGAGACATCTGTAACACTCTCAATAATAAAAATAAAATTTAAAAAAGAATTGATGAGATATTTTACATTAAAAAACAAGCAAAAACAACAACAACAATAAACAACCCATACATACCATTCTTGCACTGCTCTTCAAGGCAGTGGAAACAACTGTTTTACTTTTTGTATCTTTACATTTGCATATTCTTGGCAATTCATATGCATGAAGTCATAAAATTTTAAAACTGGACTTTTAATGAGAAAAAAAGCAACATTTATCAAGAACCTAAATATCTGTTAAGCACTTTATAGATTTTTACTGGAGGCCCTGTATATGAAATTCATGCATGGGGTGGGGGGTGTCCCTCAGCCCAGCCTGCACTTTCTCCAATCTGGGACCCCTCTATAGATGTCTGACTGCCCACTGGGATCGGGCCTAAATGGGCAGTCCAACATCCCTCTCACAATCCAGGATTGCTGGCTCCCAATCACTCACCTGCCTACCTACCTGCCTGATTGTCCTTAACTTCTTCTGCCCCCCAGCCTTATCAATGCCTGCCCTAACTGCTCCCCTGCCAACCCGAATGCCCCTAACTGCCCTCCCCTGCCAGTCTGGTCACTCCTAAATGCCCTCCCTTGCAGTTCTGGTGACCCCCAACTGTCCTCCCCTGCAGGCTTGGTCACCCTTAACTGACCCTCCCCTGCCAGTCTGGCTGCCCCCAACTGCCCTCTCCTGCAAGCCTGGTCTCCCTAACTGCCCTCCTCTGCCAGCCTGGTCTCTCCCAACTGCCCTCCCCTACTGGCCTGATCACCCACAACTTCCATCCCCTGCTAGCCATCTTGTGGCATCCATCTTGTGTCCATATGGGGGAAGCCATCTTGGACCACATGGGGGCAGTCATCTTTGTGTGTTGTAGTGATCATCAATTTGCATATTACTCTTTCATTAGATAGGATTATTTAATCTATAAAATATTCAAGTTTGGTAATATTATTTCCATTTTAGATAAAGGGCTTAATGACAGAAATTTTGACCATTTGTCCAAGATCATAGAGTTAGACTGTGACATAGCCTGGATACTTCGACAAGATTTTTAACCAACCTTTTTCTGCTTTATGATAGTTAGGAACTTTTGAAAACATCCCTCCCATGTTTTTGTCTCAATGGTCCTTAGTGCCTTGCCCAGAGACCAAACACCAATATGATACTGCTGACACTCTGGGACTGAAAGAGCAGTGTAGGCTATAGTGGTTTGTATATTATAGACTCATGGAACTATAGAGACTCACTTTCTTTCAGCTTCCCGCTATCAGATATTGAGAACAACCAATGATCTGTGTACAATTTGTCTCACAGAGCCATGGGAAATTAGACTCAAAAATGGAAAGAATCTCAGAGACCACCTAATCTATAATAGTTTTATATTATTGATAAAGAAACTAAGACCAAACAAGAGCAAAGTATTTATTCAAGTTTATATACTTCAAATATAGTGAAAGAGGATGACCTTTCATCTGTTGTTAGAAGAATTAATGTAGCAAAGGAAAAACTGCCATACCACAATAACTTCAAAAAATATTAAGGAGAAAGAAAATGATGTGAAAAGATCACTGAATTAGGTCAGGAGATCTGTGTTCAAACTGTAGCTCTACCACTAATTCATGGTGAGATGTCACTTAAACTCTTTGATTTTTATTTGTTTTGCTAGCCATGTTTTATTTGTCCTTTTTCTTCAAACAGAACAACTAGAGATACAGTCAGCATTCAATAAAATAAAATGGATGGAACAAATTTTAAGAGACTGTCACACACTACATTTAACCTCATTTCATTAGTAAAAAATACAGTAAAAATAAAACATGTCTTATAAACTACAATAATTATGCACTTTAATTACTTCCATGCACACAAGTCTAACATTACAATTTACCTTGACCCAGTAATTCCACTTCTGGGAATATATCCTAAAATATATAAATACCAATATAAATTACATATATATATATATATATATATATATATATATATATATATATCAGAATGAATATATGCACCCCTATTTTCATAGCACTGTTATTTACAATAGCCAAGAAGCCAAGACCTAGAAACAACTCAAAGCCCAAGTGCCCATCAGCAAATAAAAAGAAGGAACTTTTACCCTTTGCAACAGCATGGATGGACCAAGAAAGTATTATGCTAAGTGAAATAAGGCAGTCAGAGAAACACAAATACCATATGATCTCACTCACATGTGGAATCTAGCGAACAAATAAACTGACAAAATAGAATCAGAAGCATGGATACTTGGAACAGACTGGCCTGTATCTGAGGGAAGGGGGATGAGGATATAAAGAAGGTGAAGATATTACCTAAATAACATATGCACACCTCATGGGCATGAACAATAGTTTGGTTAAGATCAAGGGAGGAGCCGAAACCGGTTTGGCTCAGTGGATAGAGCTTCGGCCTGGGGACTGAAAGGTCCCAGGTTCGATTCCGGTCAAGGGCACATACCTTGGTTGCGGGCACATCCCCAATGGGGGTGTGTGCAAAAGGCAGCTGGTCGATGTTTCTCTCTCATCTCATCGACATTTCTAACTCTCTCTCCCTCTCAATTCCTCTCTATGTAAAATAAATAAAATATATTTTAAAAAAGATCAAGGGAGGGAAGGAGGGTGTAGGTGAAGGTGGAGAAAAAGGATACACTTGCAATTATGTCAATATTAAAAATGTTTAATAAAAATTAAAACACAATTGAGAATTCTAGGAGCTTTTCATAATTCTAATAATCTCTTTGGATTTCTGTTTCTTTATCTAGAAATGGGTGGATTGGAACATATGATATTTTGGAAGAGTGCATTTATTAAACACTCAAGAAATTCTATTGAATAAATAAGTGTGCCTCTATTTAAATTCTAAATGCTATGCTATTTTTGAAAGATTATCAGTGAACTATGTGACTAAAGATCTTAAAAGAGAAGTAACGATTAAAAAAAAAAAAAGAACCAGTACTATAAATGTACATGCCTTTAGGGATAAATACATGAATTAATATTTTAAACATGAATGGTTACTTATTCAACAAATATTGGGGGTGCCTCATTATTCCCAATAAGTTAATATCCAAGACACATTACCCATGTTAATATTACACCAATTCTGGCTGCTATATTGATACTAGTTAATGCAGTGCCATGTGTGGTTGGGGTGTATCAAATAATTTTATTAATAAAGTCTTAGTTTTTAAATCTTTATTTCCTTTGGGAAGAAAAAGCAAATCAATCTTATTTTAATAAAAAACGTTTCACAGTATTCTACAGACTAATAGAGAGTCATTTATTCATTTAACTTAAATTTATTGAATGCCTACAATGTATGCAGACATCAGGAATAGAGTTATTTTAAAATGTGAAATTTTAAAAATACATAAGTGCGTAAAACTAACATTAAAAACATGTTTTTTAGTGATTTAAGATATGTGAAGAGCTAAGAGCTATTTGTTTAAAACTTCAAAGGTTAAAACTTTTACTGTCGAGAGACAGAACAGATGATGTGTGTGTAGGGGGGTGAGTGGGAGGGCACTGAGTGCAGCTCTGTAAGCAGGAGCTGAAAGAGGCAGCAGAAAACGATCATATTGACGCATTTCTCCTCCTTTTCACACCCTACATGATAGAACAATAATAGGGATCTGTTCCGTGTGTATTATATCACCCTTCAGAGTTTATAAAGTACTTTTGCATTCATTATCTTATTTGATCCTCATGCGAACCCTAAAAGAGAAGTTTAGCAGGAATTGTTTATTCTGTTTTAGAGATGAGAAAATATGGTGCTCAAAGAAGTTAAATGGTCTTTTCACTGAAAGACAAATATAAGTTAGTGCCAGGAGTAAGACCCCATGTCTTTTGTCTCTGAAAATAGTATTCTTTACATTATCTCTAGTCAGCCCAATATTTTCTTCTGAATCTCCTCCTTTAGAGGTATAAGTTATTGAATGCTCCTCTGGGTAGCAGCAGGAGTTAACTCCAACAGTTTGGGTGGAGCAATAAGGAGTGAATTACTAACACAAGTAAAAAACTCTCCTTTTATCTACTCTGGCCAAACTCTGTGTGTGTGTGTGTGTGTGTGTGTGTGTGTGTGTGTGTGTGTGTAATTGTTAAATATTATAAAGATTATACTTCAGCCAGTTTCTCTAAAGTTCACTTCTATTGGTAAAAAAATAATAATGGTGTGTGCACACCATACTTCCATGTCTATTTGGTGTAATGGAGGAAAAAAGTAATAAATACATAAGTAAGAGTGGTCATGAAGAAATGAATAAAGTAGAATTCATTGAGCACCTAATATGTACTTAATGCTTTACTTAACCACAGCAGCTGGGCCCAACAGGCTATTCATTAAAAAAAAAAAACATACAATCCTATATCTGAGGAATATAAAACCTTAATATATTATTTTTATGGATGAGGAAACCCAGGCATAAAGAAGAGAAAGTAACCAACTAGTTGGGGGAAATAATCTAAGTGGCCCAATCTGGAAGAAAAGTCAGAAAGTAGTAGCATTTATCTATGTTTAGGTCAGACATAATTTTGGGACCCCAAGAACGGTTTTGCTTCTGTTTCTATTGTCAGAAACTGTCTAGCCTTAGCAGCCATCAGCCAAAAACTCCTAAGACCCTAGTTGTGAGGTGTGAAAACCAGTTTTCTTAGAGCTCCAAATTCTTATTTCAACTACCACCACTTGGGAGTTCCTGAGGTTCTTCAAATTTAACCTTCAAAAACTGAAATCTTTTTTTAATTTCTTTATTGATTAAGGTATCACGTATTTGTCCTCCACCTTCCATTCCAATCCCCCACTCCTCCACACTCATGCCCTCCATCCCCCTATTGTCATTGACTACTGGTTAGGCTCAATGTATGCACCTCTTGGTTGACCTCTCCCTTTTATCCCCACCCTCCCACTGAGGTCCAACAGTCTGGCTCCTTAACTCTGTGTCTGTTCTTGTTCATCAGTCTATGTTGTTCACCATTTCCTTTAGATGAGTGAGATTATGTCTACTGGAAATAGAGACAAGCTATAATGGTTATGCTGAAAGGCAAATGAATCAGTCTGTAGTAAGTTTCTTTCTGGGCCAACAGTTCTTTTGAGACCCAATTTCAATGTCAAACAGTTCCTTATGTGTATATGTCTGCAATGATATTTCAGTTCTGGATGATGGACAAATGGTGGTAATGCAGGTCTGACCCTCTCTGGTTTGGTCCTGGGCAACCTGCAGCGACGCACAGCTGCTGACTGCTATTATGGCAAGGCAATGTCAGCATCTTCCATCTCTGGACTGCTTCTCTTCTGTCTTCATGGTTGGAACAGTCCTATTAATTCCTCTCTGTTGCCGGAATCCACATGATCTCAGAGTTGTTTCTGAAAATATACAAACTTATTCTCAACCAAAAGTTAATAAAGGAATATTTTCTATGCATTTGTCTTGGGATCCTTTTTCATTTTTTGCCCAAATGATTTTCCTCTGGCTTGTTTTAACACCATGTGTGTTTTTCATGGGTGTCTTGAGGTTAGCATTACAATTAATTTTCTAAAGTACAAATATTCTAGATGTAATTTACTTACAGGATATTTTTCCATGTAAGGAAAAATATCCTGTAAGTAAATTACATCTAGAAAATTTGTACTAAAAACTGAAATCTACCGAAACCAATTTGGCTCAGTGGATAGAGCATCAGCCTGTGGACTGAAAGATCCCAGGTTCGATTCCGGTCAAGGGCATGTATCTTGCTTGTGGGCACATCCCCAGTAGGGGGTGTGCAGGAGGCAGCTGATGGATGTTTCTTTCTCATCGATGTTTCTAATTCTCTATCTCTCTTCCTTCCTCTCTGTAAAAAATCAATAAAATATATATTTTTAAAAAACTGAAATCTTCTAAACCTGCTCTTCCTCTTCCCTTGTTCCTTATCTAAGTGAATGACACCATCCTGTTCCTTAAGCCCCAAACCTGAGTCAGTCTTTGACATTTCCCTTCCCCTGAACTTCCTATCTATACTAATAATAGAGGGATATGCAAATTTTCCAGGAAGCTGTCATGTAATGACCAATCAGGATGGGGGAAGGGCTGCAGTGGAGAGCTCTCAGCATGCCTGCACCAGGATTCCAGGGTCTGAAGGGCACAGAGAGGAAGCAGATAGGCAGTTAGGGGGATCAGTCTAGGAGGGGAGAGCAGTTTGGGGCATCAGGCATGCAGGCAGTGAGCTGTTAGGAGCCAGTGTTTTCAGATTGTGAGAGCAATCCAGGATTGGAGAGAGTGCAGGCTGGGCTGAAGGAACACCCCCCAACCCATCCCATACACGAATTTCATGCACTGGGCCGCTAGTCTATGCAAATAGACCAAATGGTAGAACAACCAAACAATAGGTTGCTATGATGTGTGCTGACCACCAGGGGACGTGTGTAGGACATGGTGGGCAACAGCCATGGTGGGATGGTGGACCAGGTGAGTAGGGGCGCCAGACCAAGACAGGGCACTGGTCACTATCATCAGGATGAGCCTCTCGTGGTTACTGAAAATTCGTTGCCCCCACACACTGCAGTCCTGCTGGGCACTTACACCTGCTGCTGGCACTGGCCCTGATTGCACCTGCTGCTTGCACCCAGTGAGAGTGGGGCCAGTGTCATCAGCATGTGAGAGTGGTGCAGGCAGGATTGGAGCTGCCAGCAGACAGGGGACCAGGGGCTGTGGTGAGAGGGCTGGGCAGGGGCATGGAGGATGGGCTGAGACCCACCCCTGTGACCACCACAGCCTTAAAGCCCACAATTCTTTTCAAGGTGCACAAATTCATGCACTGGATTCCTAGTATTCAATAATTACCAAATCCTGTCAGTCCCCCCTCCCAAATGCCTCTTGAATTAGTTTCTTCTACACTGTTATTGTCACTGTCCCAGATCATGGCACACTCCTTTTTATTTCTTTCTGGATTAATGAAATGGTCTTTTATTTTTTCTGTCTGAATCCAACCTTAATCCTATTAGCTCTACCTTTCACATAACAGCCACAATGGTGTAAACGTAAATCCAATCAGATCATATTTTTCCTATCTTGAACACTGCTTAAAGCATTTTCATGTCTCTTTGGGTATAAGATAAATTCCAAACTCCTAAATTTGGCATGCAAAGCTCTCCATGTCCTGTCTCTCCAAGTCCTATTGATTTTTTAAAGTCCAAATTTAAATCCCATCTTCTTTTACAGATAGCTTTTCCTGACGTTTCAGGTGGAAGTGAGATTCATACAGTTTTCCCATTGTACTTTGCACATTTATTGTAGCAGTATGACACTTGGCTCCATAGAAAACTCTGCATTTTTTTCAGAATTTCTATTTTGTTCATCTTATACTAAAATACTTTGGAAGGATGGTGACATATTTGGCTACATTTTTATCTCCCACCCTAGGTCTAGCATAGGGCCTAGATATTGGTAAAGGCTCAAAAAAATTAGTGGTTAAAATTTACCCTCAACTAACCTTTTTCCTTAGAAAGTTCATCTTGTCTAACAGGCATTGTTATATTCTATCATGTAATGTAGGAAACCTCCTGAGGCATGAGCTTCTAGCTGAATTTCCTGGTTTTGAATATATTTCTTATCTCAATCCACAGTAGGAATCATCCTGAACCACTTCTTCACAGCTCTATACCAACCAGCTGTTCAACCTGCAACTCCTTATAATGTCTGGATTTCTGTTCTTCTCTGGTCACTGGTCCAGGCTCATGGAATATTTCTTTCTGGAATTAAGATCATCCTCTTTGTAGAAGTCAATATTAAAGACTTTCAGAGTCAGAAGTTAGAGGCAGAATGTCCCATAGAGATCATCATGATGGGTTTTAAATTCTTAAGCTTTATTTCTTTAAGTGAATTCCAATGCACAATGAAAATATATAAAACATTAGAAGCCCCGTACACGGATTTGTGCACTGGTGGAGGTCGTAGCCTGTGGGGATTGGCCTGTTGTGAGAGCATGGCTCATTCTGATCAGCCAAGTAGCACTCCCAATGTGGGAGTGCACTGACCTGGTTAGTGGCAAAAGAAGATTTAGACTTCAGGTCTTCTAATTCATATCTCAGAATATCATCTGCTATCTCATTTTTTCAGTCCCCTTTCATGTTAGATACTTAATGCAGCTGGGAGGGTGGGACAAAATTGGCCTCATTGGATTGAACTGAAAATACAGATTTAGTATGTATCTCCTTGACAAGTAGAAGTGTCTCATATCCTCTAAATAATCCCAGTAAGACTAGAGATAGCTACAACCACATCAGCTTTCATTATTTCTCTGCAGGAAGTGGTGGGTATCAAGGGTATAACAAAATTATTTAGTAATAAGCAATGCTTACAATAAAGATTGGCTATGTAATTTGTAGGCCCATGCAATATGTAAATGAGAAGTACCTTATTCAAAAGGCAGGAAAAAGTGCCATTAAGTATAGTTTTTTTGTGTGTGTGTTTTTTCTCTTTCTACTGCAGTATTGCTCTCAACTTGGCATAGTGTTTTAAATTTTCTATTTAATGTCACACCCTCTCAGGCACAGGAATACTTTCAGGGCAAGTGCAGGCCCTCTCAAGTGCCCAGTGATGCCACCATGTGACACAATGTATGTGTAGTAGTCTACCAACTGCTGGACAGATGCATTGTATCCTGATCAGGAGTGAGTAACTTGAAACAGGCATATCCCTTTTCTGTGGGCCAGTTGTCGCAACCCATACCAAACAAGTGACTACTAAGGGTATTACAACCTCTGCACTAAAATGCACTAGGTACCTGAATCAGAGTGGGAAATAAGCCCTTATGAGTCATCTGCCTAATAGTATGACACTATTACCCTGGAGCAAGGATGCTGGCATCACCTCTAACCCTGGGATGTTGCAGGGCATGTGTACCACCAGACCCCAATCCTCCCTGAGTCCATGATCAGGCCTCTTAGAGCAAATGGTATAACAGTTACTGTGTGAGACAAAGAGGTAGAAGCTGTGTACAAAGGTATTAAGGTGCAGGAGAGTGGGCAGCCAAGAATCTGTCTTAGGGAGGTAGAAAGACATTGAAAAATTGAATTATGTGCTAGCAAAGACTTCAAGTTCCCAGTGCATATTCAATTGTTCCATCACATTTTAGATTTCACTTACAAAGCAGGAATTCAAATTATTAAAAAGTTAAGACAGTGGTATTAAAACCCAAGTTCAAGGCCCTTCTGAGCTCAGGGCCCTGTGCCACTGCACTGATCATATGACCATAAAACTAGTTCTGCTTAGAGAGAAGGATTTCTTTTATCTTTACCTGGCAGTATAGTGTAGTGATTAAGAGTACAAGCTCTGAATCAGACTGCCAGACTTTGATACCAACCTCTCTTATTTCCAAGTTATTTCACCTTAGACAAGCTACTTAACTTTTCTATGTCTCAGTTTCTTTATCTGTAAAATAATGATAATATGATTTAAATGAGGTGATATGGATAAATTCATTAGAATAGTGTCCAGACATAATATATGCTCAATATCTTTCTTATCTTTTTTTTTTCTTTTAGAATTCTACATTTTTTCAGATATCCAATAAAAGCATCAGGTTTTGTTTACTCTGAATCTGCTGCAGAACTGTGTTCTAAATGGTACTTATCCAGCTTATACAATGTATAACCGGACCTTAGTTTCCCTTGATCTCTCAGGCTTAAGGGGGACTCCACTATATCTGCACAAACTGACTGGGCCCAGACAGTTATCACTGGTAGAATTCAGAGTGCATGTAGCATATACAAATTTACACTAGGAAGTATAGAGAAGAGAATAGGGAGAGAAATGGAAGATGACAAAGGATATAGAATAGATGGCCCTTTCTCTTAGGGAACATAAAATATGGGCCCCAGAGAAGAAAAAATTTAAGCACTTGAAGAAAAATCAAATAGAAATTAGTTTTAATTTATGCTTTTATATAAAATGATATAAAAATGATTATTTCAAACTCAGTAAGTTACCCCTGACTTCCATTTTAATTTTAGAGATATGTTCCTACTTTTTAAAATAACCTCTATTCAAATTAACAAGGATGTTAATTTCTCTATAGTAAGAAGTGCCACCTTTTGCACACATGCTAGTTGACCTTGATAACAGAATTATCTAAAATTACTCCTTTTCTGATTATAAAAGAATTGCATACTCATTATTACAAAATTGAAAAATATGGAGAAGTAAAAGAAATATATTAATCAGCACCTAGAGACAACTGCTAGGGATTTGGTGTATGTTCTTTTAATCTTCTGGCTTTTTAATATACATGCATACGTATGTGTCTATATATAAGTGTGCTTTTGGTAAAACAATGAAATACTATTTTATATTATCGGATATGTTATTTTCACTTAAAATAGAAAAGTATGCACATGGATAAACATTCTTCCACTTGAGTTTATTAGTTGTATAATACCCCTGTGTATGGATGAACTCTCATGACTACATGAGTAATTGTTAACAAAAGCCTTTAAAAAGATTGATGGGAAGGACATATATTTAACAATAGCTTCTATAATAGCTTCTATTAATGTTCTCAAAGTAAAAAGAGAAACACAATTTGGGATGTGACTGCATTTTGTTAACTGTATAAATAGGAACATAGGCTAAATAAAATTACTAGGAAGAAGAATTATCTTCTATGATAAAATCTCATGTTAACTCAAGAATTTCATTTGAACAGGTAAAAAAGAGAAAAAGCTGATATTCTAAAATATTTTATCAGACATTTTATCTCAGATTATGGAGTTAAATTTCCATATTATTTCTGTGTAGAGCATTAAAACCACCAATGCCAACCCAGTGAGTGTTCATTCCAAGGATGGAGATGTGGGGGAAAGGCAAATGCCTAGGTTTTACAAATTAGGCTGAAAGTAGTCAGGTGGATATCCAGGGCAAGAGGACTTATGCTTGCCCTGGAGCTGAGAGCCTTCTGAAGATGGTATTGATGATATTAATAGATGTTAATGGATGCAGTGTAGAGGGAATTAAAGGTTTCCAAGTTATAGAGAAGAAGGAAGAAAACATATCAGCATGATTAAAGGAATATCACAGTGGCAGAAGTTGCAGATAGAAGGTAGAACACTGGAGTTGATGAACTATGTGATGTTTGGAAAACAAGTTGTCAAGACCCTAGCCATAGGTACAGTGAATGGAGAAATATAAGCAGGACAGAGAGATAAATGGGGACTGACCCCACTGCAGATGATCAGCTAGTTTTCCTACTATAGTGATAGCATAGACTCGGAAAATGAGTAGCCTAAAGAGAGTGATTAAAATAAAGGCAAGTTTGAGGAGAATCAGTTATCCCTATGAGAAGAAACTTTTCCATCACACTTGAGTTTCCAGAGTTCCAAAAATGCATCTAGGACAGACCACCTAAGACACAAATTCAGATATTCTGGATCAGTCCTCTAATTTTAGTTCTTAATACTCCAAGTTGTTACAAAATCAGGATAGGCAATTTGCAGTTATCCCAAGAGGTAAAACCAATTCACATCATTTAAAATTCATTTAAAGCCATGTTTAATTAACATAATATTTAATTCTACTTTAATTAATTTTAAGAATCCACATATTGCTTTGGGGAATTAGTAAAATTAGTTTGTCATAACATTGAACATGTTGAGAATTATTAGTTTAAACCATCTGGATACTTGATAATTGCCAGCATTGAAAAACCTTTGCCTACCCATCCCAATTCACTCACTGCCAATAGCTATTCTCTTGAGATCCAGGAGTTCTTTTGTTTATCCAACAATATTCACTTGTATTTAACTTGAGCCTCTGACCAAGCTAAAGTCAATATATCCTCAGTTTTCTCATATATAATCTGTAGTAAATAACAATTTCTTTCTCTCTGTATTATTGTGGGAACTCAAAAAGATAAAGTACACAAAATATATTTATCAAAAAATTGCCTTTACTAGTAAAGGCATGATATACATAAAGGCATGCCAGGCAGTAGGTATTCATTTACATAGCTATACCAATAATGACCACTAACAGAAGAAAATTTTAGAGAGCTTTGCAACTCAGTTCTATGAAAAAAAGACACCTAGTGGGTAATGGAATTAAAAATCTTTTCAAATTTATTTATTTATTTGTTTGTTTGTTTGTTTGTTTGTTTTCAATTACAGTTTACAATCAATATCATTTTGTATGATTTTTAGGTGTACATTATAGTAACTAGATAATCAAATGTCTTCTTAACTGAAAAAATATGATCTTCAATTCCTTACAAGACACAAATACCACCTATAATGTCTAACATTCATTGAGCCTATGACATGGTGTTCTGGTCTCAGCTTCCATGAATACAATCAAGGCATCTTCCAAACCCTGAGATAGACATCCTAAACATGGAAAAGAAACCATCCATACCCTTTCCCAAAAATCAAACCCAAGACCCTTCAGTACATGGGTCAATGCTCTACCATTGAGCTATTATACAATGACCAGGGAAGTTTCCCTATCCTCTTAATCGACTTCCTTGTCTATGTCCTGATTCCCTTGCCACTTCTCTTTTTCATGAGTTCCTTCTGTGTCTAGGTCCTTGTTACTTCTTTTAAGAATCAGTTTATTGACAAATTAAAAGTAGAATTGCCTCATGACCCAACCATTCCACTTCTGGATATATATCTGAAGAAAGACAAAACACTAATTTGAAATAATATATGCACCCCTATGTTCATTGCAGTATTATTTACAATAGCTGAGATATGAAAGTAACCCAAATGCCCAAGTGCCCATCAATATATGAATGTATAAAAAAGTTGTGTTACATATATACAATAAAATATTACTTGGCCATTAAAAAGAATTATATCTTGCTAGGCCAGTGTTGCTCAGTGGTTGAGCATCGACCTATGAACCAGGAGGTCAGGATTCAATTCCTGGTCAGGATACAGGCTCAGTTCCCAGTAGGGGGCATGCAAGGTGTAACCAATCAATGATTCTCATAATTGATGTTTCTATTTCTCCCTCCTCCTTTCCTTTCTCTGAAATCAATAAAAACATATTTAAAAATCCCTGTTACTGTTTTAATAAGATCATGCTAATAGTATAGATAAATTTAATGAACAAAGTATGTCATTTTATTCATTTAAATCTGCTTTTATGACCCAACAAATGTTATATCTTCTTTCATGACATCTAAAGATGTGTTTATATATGAACACTTGCATTTTATAATTTTTATTTTATGTCACCCATTTTATTGATTTCTACTATTTTTAAAGGATAAAATCTATATTTCCTAGGCAAATAAACTATATATTGGAATTAATCTTGAATGATACTATAAATCTTAATACAGAATACTCAAGAACACTTTTTCTGCTATAGAAAAGATTATTTTGCAATATTTTGTCTATCTTACAGTATATTTATTTTAATGATCTTCTTAGGTCTAAACTGCATAGTTGTGTGTTGGGTTTATTTTTTCATAAAATAATTTGGGCCTAGTGCTTTCAGGGGAGAATAGTTCATTGACAATGTTCTCCATTTCTTAATATGGTTATTGATTTGGTTGTATATTCTCTGGAGTCAGTTTTGGTAAATTATAGTTATAAAAAATAAAATATAATATGCCAGTTTTTTGAATGGAGCACAATAGGATTTTGATGAATACAATCAGGGTTAGCCCCATAAGCTCCCATCATAATTCCTAGACTTATTTTAGTTCTCCTAGCAGAGGGATCTAACTACCCACCCTACCTGTAAGCTCTGCTTCACTTTTTCCTGAACTGTTGCTATTGGAGCTAAAATCCTAGCAGCAATTTCAGTTCTTTCATTCTAGACTTGCTTTGCTCTCCATTCTCATCCATTGTAAGTCAGACTTAAGGCCTGGTGTTCCAAGTTCCTATATTGACTCTCTATCAGTACTTTCACCTTCCCTGGGGATATAACAGTACCTGGAACTAGACTGGCATTTTCTGTTCCCTGCTGGATTCATTTGCCTAGACATAGCTGGAGCTCCATGTACACAACCACACACACAATGCTAACTGATTTTGTTATCTCAAGACACTCCCTCTTCACAATGGTTTCAGCCTGTTTCCTAGATCTCCTCTCTGACACCTGCTTCATTTGCTTCCAGGGAACAATTATTTGGAGCCTTCTCCATATCCTTCAGTAGTTAAGTGGTTCCCCCTGGAGTGATGAAACATGCCAGTCACCATCTACTTTCTCTCCCCAAGGAACCCTTTCTGGCTCACGATTTTTAATTCAATTCTGATAATGAATTATTATTTTATACCAGTTTAAGTCAAAGTCATGCCTAATGGCTGTTTGCAAGTAAAATGGGGAATTTTTTCCATCCACAAAATTTTCTATTTTCTGTTCCCCAATTTGATGTGAATTTATGGTTTCAAGGGTTTGTGCTAGACAGGTGTTTCTTGGAGTTTACATGCATAAGTTTTCCTTCCAACAGAAGGTGCCTTACAGCACCTAGCAAAAGAGAAGGGCAATTTGAGAAAATGCTGCTAAAGTGCAGAGGCTAAAGCAGATTGATTTCAGTTTCCAAGCTGCCCTCTGTAGCTGACCACCAATATATCTGTCTGCCCAAAGATGCTGGAAGGGATTTAGCATTTTGCTTGGCCTTTTGTGGCAAGGATTCTGAGATTATTGCCAAAATAGAAGACACGTACCCAGGGGAATGACTACAAATTACTTCAGCAAAAGAATGTCTACAGTTTTCCGTTAGAGACACCATCACTTTCAAGACAAAATAGTTCTAAACAGAAAATTTGCAAATATTTTAAGCAGTTTTGTTGACATGTTACCAATTTTTTCCCAGTGGCTTCAGGCTATAACAGGGGAAGATTTGAGATCATTGGGATGGAAGAGATATTTTTGGTTACCAGGGTTGTTTATATAGGTTACTAGAGGCCCAATGCATGAAGATTCATGCAAGAATGGCCTTTCTTTCCCCTGGCTGCAGGCTCCACCTTTGCTACAGCTGAAGCCACTTTTTCATCTTGCCAGGAGCCACCTTCCCGCCTTCCCACCTTCCCATGCTGCCCAGAGCAGCTGAGGTGGTGCAAAACACCTGCATCATCACCATGGCAATTCAAGTGTCCCACCCGACCCCCCACCACTCAGTGCCTGTGCATGCAAATTAACCCACCATCTTTGTTGGGTTAATTTGCATACTCACTCCTGATTAGCTGGTGGGCATTGTGAAGGTATGGCCAATTTGCATCTTACTCTTTTATTAGTGTAGATAGGGGTTGGAAAGGCTGCCTGGTGAAATGGTGGGTTCTACCTTATTTGAAGTGTAGTGAGGGGTGGTCAGGCAGTTATTAGATTGGCATATATTGGAGTCGTGTGAAGAGGATTTCTGCTTCAGTTAACCATTTACTGATTGGTTTCTGGAGTCTTTTAAAAGCCCACAACCCTTAATCATCTATTATACAAATTCAAAAAGACTAGATTGATTAACACTTATAAAACTGGGGAAAATTCCGATAGATGGTAGAACTGGAAGTACTGGGGTAAAATTCAATCCAGGGTCTTGTCTGCTGATCTGCTGAATCAGAACAAACTGGATGGGTATTATTAAGATTCCTGAGCCTTACTCCTTCATACTCTACCTCCTGTAACCAAAGCACACTGTGGCTCTTGAGCCACATGTGGCTCTTTGGCCCCCTGAGTGTGGCTCTTCCACAAAATACCACGGCCTGGGTGAGTCTATTTTGAATAAGTGGCATTAGAAGAAGTTTAAGTTTAAAAAATTTGGCTCTCATAAGAAATTTTAATCGTTGTACTGTTGATATTTGGCTCTGTTGACTAATGAATTTGCCAACCACTGACCTAAGATCCACTTTGAAATCTATGTATTCACTACAAGTTGGGTTTTAGAAATTGGCTGAATACCAGGGACACAGCAGGAGGGCCACAGGTGCTCACTGGCTGTCCCAGAGATGGTCGCAAGTGAAGTATGGCCATGGCCAGGAAGCTGTGGCCTGAAGAAAAACGATGTGGGGGTGGGATATATTGGGTGAGCAAATATTTTTGCCTCCAATAGAGCTGCATGTATCTATGGAAGAAAAATGGTTGTGAAGTCTGGAGAGTATTTTTAAAGGTCTAGTACTCCAAATATGCATGCAGCAGCCCAAAGCCTATACCTGCAGGTGAGTGAGCTTGGTGAAACTTTTCCTTAGGATGAGCTCATAAACTCACCTCTATCAGAATTACAGAAGTTCTGATTCACCCTGGACATTTTGGGCTCAGTACTGGCATGGGAGTGGTTAGGGGGTAATCAGGGGTGTGGCTACTCTAATTCCTAATGCAGAATAGCCCTAATTGGGAATTGCCAGACCTGTATTTTGGCCCACCTGCAGCTTTTTTAGCTTTGGATCCTCAGAGTAAAAGGTGCTTAACCTAGCAAGCATTTGGATATGTGAGCTTGGAGCTAAGATCTCTGTGTTACTGTGGTGAAGTTGAGTAATTACTTTATCAAATTATTTTATTTATAGAGGGGGGGACCATGTTGCTGCTGGATTTCATTATGTCCTCTTGTCCTTCTGGTCAGAATTCCACCTAGGTTTTTCTTCCTTGCCTTCCTGTGGCTTTGTCTCATGTGGCACATTTCTTGTATATATCTTTCAACAGCATGAGTCAGTAGGGAGAGAGTTAATCTCACCTACCGTGATCTCTAAATATTGTTTTGTTTCCTGTAGGGCCTGGTGCTCTTACCATCAGCTGTTAATCAAAAGTTTCATTAATTGTCTTACTTAGCCATTATTCAAAGCACTCACTCTCCCTTCCCCAGACACATCACTGTCCCTAACCTAGGGCCTCTCACGAAGCCGGTGCTCAGTTGTTAAATAATTTCATGGCTTCAGTGCTTCAGTGACCCCTTGTAAAGGCAACATCTTCCTTTCTCAGAAAAACAAACTGCAATTTAGGTACACTATCACTAGGTGGAACTAGTCTGTTAAAACAACTTGGGGCCAGGTCCTCAAATTTAAGCTCTGGGTATGTTGCTGATAAATATTCAGACTTTTTCTGGAATCATAAATAAATTTGCTTATTAAAGTTGAACTCCAATTTAGACAGAAGAGTAAATATTTCTTTTAAATGCAATAGATGCCCCCAGATAGAGCCTGTTACCTATTACTGACCTCTTCCTTTCCCTTCATCAGACCAACTGAATTTTAACTTAGTTAAAAGTATCTTCTGACAGTTACTTTTCAGTCAGACTTGGAGTTGCTTTGACGTCAAAGCCCTCCCGCCTCCTGATGCTTATCCCTCAATGGCTAGCAAAGACTAACCTGTTAATCTTAGTCACTGGCTGTCTATTCACATTGCCTCCATTATTTGAGCTAATTATGAAGAAAAAACTCTTTGCCCACTAACAATAATAAACTTCACAGAGGTGTTATGGGGCTGAAAGTGTGCAAGGTACCCCCTCCCTTAAGTCTCCTTCCCTCAAAACAGAAAATATATTTTCTTTCTTGACACCTTACAGATTCCCTCCTCCCATCAGCTCTCTGAACCCACTGGAGGCTGCTGGCTTAATTTCCACAATAGCTGCATTTAATTAGTATCCCAGGGTAACTGGCTTTCCTTAGCAACAGAGGTAGCAATGGCTTCAGCTAAAATATTACCTAAGCTACAGTTTTCTTCCACTGATAAAACATATTCAACAATGCTCAAACACATGTTTTAAACAGAAAATTAATCTGATGTCCACTCATCCACAAATATTTATTAAGCGTTTTCTGTGTGCAAATCACAAAATTGGTATCTGGATTGAATAAACCATGATTCTTTCTCTGTGGGAACTCAAAAATGAATTGGAAAGAGAATATATGAACTAAAATAAATCTACTACAAAATATTTAAATGTGTAATTTGGATTGAATACCTTAGAGTGTCCAAGAAAGGTGAAGGTTTTGGCGGCTAAGAGAAGTGGGTCTTGAACTTGAAAGCCCAACTATGGAGATTAACGGATTTTAACTCAAATGCTAACTTTGCCACTATCTGTGTTATCTCAGGCATGTTACTTACAGTTTCTGAGCTTCAGTTAACTTTCCTGTAAATTGAGAAAAGTAAAGCTCACTCCAAAAGGCTTATATAAGGGTTAAAATTTTCATAGATAGAGCACCTATTAATATGTATTGTCTGGTCAGTAGTTTCTTATTTCATCATTGGTAATGCAATCTCAAAGGCTCTTGGGTTTTAGCTAGGTGAAAAGGAAGGGGGTAGAATTTCCATTTCTAGGAAGTGCATTAAAATACCTAGGGCAACTGAAACAGGTTGAGAAAGAAAGGCAAAGGAAATTAACTAGTTTACAATAAGAAGCTCAGAGTAGGGGGAGATTGAATTGGAAAGATAGCTGAGATTTCATCACAAAGACTCTAGGTTAAAATATCAGAGCTGAATGAGACCTTTAGAAATAATCTGATGGTCCAAGTTCTTCATTTGACTGATGACATGGCTTACCTTTCATTAGTCATAAGTTTTTTCATGATGAAGTAGAGTTTTATTTTCAAATTTAATAAAATAGTTGTTTTAAACTTCTAAAATGTCCCTTTTCAGCAGAGCATTTGTATACACCTAGCTACTGCTATGAGGTAAACTATGCTCTTATCAAAGACGCTAACTAATAGAGAGATTCCTTGACCAGATTCTGGCCATGAGCTTACTGGAGAAAAACTGGTAAAGAATAGGTGATAACAGTTTGCTGCTTCTTCAGTTTCCCAGGAAATTCAAGGTTTAGATGCTATCCAAGTTCACCTTTACTGTCTATTTAAATCAAAAGAACATCTGACTGTTCATAATTATCATTGCTATCACTGTAAATAATAATAATAACATTTATACTTGTATTTATATAGCACTTCTTGACTTTTAAAGGGACACTCAACTCTATTTCTTCTCACATCAGACCTAGGGATAGTTAAGCCATCTCTCCCCTAATCCCACCCCAAGCACACATTCCATCTCAATTCTACAGATGAAGAAACTGAGGCCCAGCAATTTGAAATTACTTTCCCCAGAATACATAGAAAGTTAATTATTAGAGTTAATTTATCAGAGTTTACGTAGGAGAAAGTGACAAGGTATAATCTATGGAACATTCAAATTTCTGTCTTTGGGAAGACTTGTTCCTCATTGTGCTTCCCTGGATGTCTCATACATTCTCATCAGCAACCTTCTTACTCTTACAGAACAAAAACCCTGGGATCAGACATGATGCTTGGGCTCTTTCCTCATATCTAACCATTCCACAGCACATAACAAATACTTGACAAATTTCCAATGAGAAAAAAAAATGCCTTCCATCTGTGACTTGATGTGGCCAATCATAGGTTCATTTCAAAGGATGCATCACAAAACAGTCATGATGTTCAACCCCTCTCCACAAGTAGAGCTGGTGTTTTGCCCCCCACATAATCAAGAGGATCATTATAGGCACAATAGTTCTTATTTCATCAGGATTAAGAATTAAAGGAGGCCCTATAATTAAGAATTATTGGATCACATTTTTTTTTTTTTACAAAACAAAGACAAGTATCATTATTAAAATTTAGTACATTTACAGAAGGAACCCCACTGATACATATTGTATATTTTGCTTTTTTGTTCGTTTCATACTGAGCATACTAACATTAGATCATTATATTTATATGCCCCTTTCCGCATTTATGGTAATATGGCACATCAATCAGTTGCCTCCTTTAGGCACCCTGATCAGGGATCAAACCTGCAACCTACGTATGTGCCCTTACCATAATCAAACCTGTGATCTTCAAGTGCATGGGACAACGCTCCAATCAACTGAACCACATCAACAAGGGCCTCCTTTAATTCTTAATCCTGATGAAATAAGAACTATTGTGCCTATTTTACAGAAAAAGAAACTGAGGTTCAAAGATGTTAAGCTATTTAATGCACATTTATAGCAAAGAGCTACTAAGAGATCAACCTGGGACTTTAATCCAGGTCATATAACTCCAGAGCCAGTGATTTTCTTGATATACTCCAGCAGAAAGTACAAGATCTTATTTCAAAAGTAAAGTTAATTTTTAGGAAAGAAAATATTCATAAATTAAAGAACATATTAATTTCAGATCCAAATTATCTGGCCAAGTTAAAAATAAAAGACTTAATCAGCCACAAAAATTTCCACTTAAACTTGTTATCTGAAGTGATTAATTAGAATGACATTTCCCCACCTACTTCAAGTGATAAACATGGGAACTTTCCCAATAATTTGGATACAAAACACCAATCTTACGAGAAAGCCTAAATATCAAGAGGCTTTATAGTATGACACAGATGTAAACAGAATCTTAAATTTCAATTTTTATTTAACTGACTTTTCTTTTAAAGCAGAGTAGAAAGCCAAAACCACTTCGAATCCACTGAGCCCCTTGCATTTTATTTAAGAGGTTTCATTTTTCAAGCTAAAGCCCAGAAGACAAAACAAGCTCATTTAATTTGCGCCCCAGAATTGTAATTGCTTGACTTTAGCCAATGTCTAAGTGTCTGTATTAAGGGCTTCCCACTGACAAGAAAGTGTTAATTCATCAATCCATACAACTTTATTGTGTACTTTAAAGCTACTTCTCATTTTCCTGTTGGTTAGACGCCTATGAAACAGAAGATTCCCAGTAAAATTTAATTTTCAAATAAACACCAAATAGTTTTTAGATAGGTATGTCCCATGCAATAATTAGAACAAATGCATACTAAAAAAAAGTCATTGCTTATCTGAAATTGAAATTGAACAGGGCATCCTGTGTTTTTATTATTAAATCTGGCAACTCTTCTTTTGATTATAATTATCCCAAGGATTTCATCTCTATTATACTTTTAAATGTATTATTTATATGTGTTTGTGGTGTGGGGTGTGTATTTGTGTGTGTGTGTGAATGCCTCCCAAAATGAAGTTTCTGCCATATTGAGACAACTATCAATTTTTGTTTAACAATGATATATATATATTGTATCTCTGTCATCTATCAATATCTATCATCTATCTATTATCTATCTATCTATCTATCTATCTATCTATCTATCTAAAACTGAGTATAAGCGTAGCCAGGAAAATTTAAAAGAGAAAAGTGGCAGGAGGTAGAGGGAGTGTTGAAACTCCCCTTACCATATATTAAAATATGCCCAGCCCTGGCTGGTGTTGCTCAGTGGATAGATCATTGTCCCACAGACTGAAGGGTGCTGGGTTCGATATAGGTCCAGGGCACACACCTCAGTTGCAGGCTAAATCCCTGGCCCTGGTCAGGATGTAATGTCCAGCTGATATGGCTGAGTGGTTGACTGTTGACCTATCAACCAAAGAGGTCATAATTTGATTCCTGTTCAGGGCACCTGCCCCGGTTGTGGGCTCAATTTCCAGTGGGGGTGTGTGCAGGAGGAAGCTGATCAATGATTCTCTCTCATCATTAATGTCTCTATCACTCCTTTCCTCCTCTTCTCTGAAATCAATAAAAATATATATATTTAAAAGATATTGTAAATGTATACTGATTGAAATTGTTTGACTCTGGTACATGAGTAAATATATGACTGCCATGGAATAGAAATTGCCTAACTTCTTATCTTATGTATGGGAAGTATGAAGAAGTCAAGTGAAAGAGGCAATAATAAAAGTACTAAGAGAAAAATGGAAAAAATTATGGGCAATAATATTGATGTATAAAATATCTGTCTAAATAAGATGCAAAGCCCATAAAACAAAAATAAAAAGCTTGAGAAAAAATATCAAAATACAAAATTTTAATTTTTTTTTCTTTAAAGAACTTCATTATTAAACTATTGTGTTTATTTTTTTCTATTACAGTTGACATACAATATTATTTTCAGGTGTACAACCAAAGTTTTAAATATTTTGCATAAAAATATAATAAACACAGTTAAAAAACAATTTAGAAAAACATCTTCAATAGATTTGACCCACAGTGGACTATTATTTATATGCAAAGATCTGTTACAAATCAATAGGTAGACGACCAAAAGTATAAATAGAAAAATGAATAAAGGCCATAAATACTTCACTGTAAACAACTACATAAGACCAATAAACACACACAAAAAATGTTTAACCTCACTAATAAAGCAATATATATAAGTAAAATCAATAGTGAAATAACATTTCAAACCATTATCAGGTAGGAAAAGATCAAAAGTTAAACAATGCCTAATGTTGTTGAAGATAGAGAGGTAGGCATGTAGGTAGGATTATAAATTGTTACAACCTTTTTGGAGGTCATAATAGCAATATACCTATGTATATGAAAAATGCATTTATTGTTGATTCAACAAGTCCCAAATTAGAAATTATTTTTATAAAAACGTTTGCACAAGAATACAAAAGTATACATATACAAGGATACTCATTGCAATATTGTTTGTACCAATGATAAATTAGGATGAAGCTAAATGTTTATTATTAGAGAATGGAATAAATAAACTAGTATATATTCATATAATGAGATAATAATTAGATTATAGAGATGGAGAAAAAATGGCACCTGAATAGGCAGACTTGTCAAACCTTATCTCAGAGCAGATAGAATGAGCATCAAAATTGAATAGCATCCACCTGGAATTGGCTAAGTTGACACAGCTGGTGGTACAATTCACAGCCAAGAAGGGCAGAGATTGTCTGGAGAATGGTAGGATCAGGGATCTAGGCTGGAGAGAGCCTTGAGACCAGTGGCAAAGAGGGTCATAAGGAAGCTGCATGGCACCAAGTCTGCATCCCTTGTGCACAGGCATAATTCCCAACTGTGGAAAGGAAGTCCACAGGGCTGTAGGCAGCAGAGAATTCTAGATCTAAGTCCATAGTTACAGAGGCTGAACCCAGGACGGCTTGAAGAACTGCCTGAGCTACATAGTGACAGGGAGAGAGAAACTAACAGTAATGCAGCTGTTTTGCGTCTGATCTTTGCTTTTATTGGTTAATACCAGCTCATTGGACCTTTCAAATACAAACACTCACTGTGGCTGAGGTGTAGGTGGATGTGCAGATTTGTGGAATCTGGGGAGAGGCTGTAGAGAAGAGTGGATTGGGGAGAGGTGACCATGAGTCCAGCACTGGGACTTTCCTGATCCTCTGGACATAAGCAGCCATTTTTCTCCTTAAGAGCCAGCCCCCCACCCCCTTCCCAGCAGTCTCAAGGTATCTAGTAAGCTGCACCCAGACTATACCCTGAGAAGTACAAAGGACACAAAAAATCTGAATGGCCCCAAAGTGTCCTCAGGGACTGGGTTGAAGAGAGGCTGTTCAGTTCCAGAAAGCAATACAGAACTGTCCCTACCTATAGTCCTGTCAGAAACAGCTGCTTGAGTGATTAAGATTGACAGCAGGCAGACAGGCTCAGTGGGCAAATTGGTCCCACCTGCTTGCAGTCAAGGCTGTGGAGATAGAAAACTTCAACATTATGGTGACTAGCTGACAGGAAACTGAGAAATGGCAGATAGTACTGAAGAGTAGGATCTTAAACCAGCACCCATGTGGCATTAAAACTCAGCTGAAATGAAAGACACTTAACTTTTTTTATTTTATTTTATTACTTTTTTATCTTTTATTAAAAACAACTAAGGGCTTGGTGCACAAATATTCATGCATGAGGGGTGTATCCCTCAGCATGACTTACACCCCCTCCAATCTGGGATGCCTCAGAGGAGCCCTCTCCAATCCAGGAGTTTCTGTCTATCTTTGCAATCATATGAGCGAATTGTCTGAGACCCCAACTCAGTTTGGTTTGTTGCTCAAATAATAAAGGCTTCCCCCCACCCCATGGCTTCATTGGTGGGGATTTCCTGGAAGGTTTATGATATCTTCTCTTAAATTTTTCCTAGACACTCTGATTTTACTTATGTCTCTCACCTTTGCTTTCCCTCCATCCCCCAGTGCAACAATAATTTGCTCCAGGCTCACTTTGTTCTAGTGTCTAGGAAATCTGTGTGCCACCAGAACTATGATTTCCAACATTCGTGGTGGTCCCTGTGCTCTGTGCTTCCACTTCCTGGTATTGGGACTGCCAGCAGAAATACTATTCCCAGAATTCCTGGTGCTCCCCATGCTTTTGGTTTTCTCTTCCTGCTCAGTCTCCATCCTATGGCCTCACATTCTGCCAATTCCTCCAAGCCACCAGCTCTCCCTCTCTGCTCTCAGTCTGGTGGGTTGAGGAGCCAAGTTCACCAAGCCACTCTGCTGACTCTCACACTCTGCTCTCTACCCAGCGCCTGTGTATACAAATTAACTCACCATCTTTGTTGGGTTAATTTGCATAGTCATTCACATAATTTTTTCTTAATTCTATTATTGTTATTGTTATTTTTTTTTTTTACTTTTTAATTTGTTTCTTTCCTTTCTTCTTATCGACTCACTCTCTTTCTACCTCCTTTATACTGAACAGAGGTCCTCCTCCTATTCATTTAATTCCTTGACCTTACTTTCTGTATATAAGCTTTGCCTCTGCAGATTCTGCCCCCCCCCCTTTTTTTTCTGAGTGGTTTTTTGTTTGTTTATTTGCTTTTTTTGGTTTATCTGTTTGTCCTTTGGTGTTTTCCCCCATATTTTTTTTTTAACTTTTTATGTTTTCCTAATTTTTTTTTCTTTTCTCAATATCACTTTTGCTCTCTTTTCTCTCTCCTTATCCTCTTTTCTCTGGTGGTCCCATATATTGTGGTTATTGGTGTCATAAGTACATTCATGTTTTGCTGACTTGTGTTATGTCTTATGGAGTTGTATTTTGTGATATGGAGTCAATGTGGTAGAGAAAGACACCCTGAGAGGAGACTCCATCCATGAATGAGACAATAACACTCAGTTCCCAACTACATCAAAAGAACCCACAAATCCCAAGTAGAAGGCATCCCTAGATTACCCAGCCCAGAAAACCAGAAACAGTGTACCATTGGGTCCCACAAAACTTCTATTATATAAGAAAAACTCAAAAAATCTGGGTGGCATAGTAGTTTGATCTAATACATAGAAACAATTACAAATTAACTGCATAAATGGGGAGACAAAAAAATAACCCCCATTCAAATGGAAAGGAATGCCCTAAAAAGGAAATAAATGAAATGGGGCAAGCAATTTGTCAGAGAAAGAATTCAGAGCATTTGTTAAAAGGACACTGAAAAGAATGGAAAACAAATTCAACAACATGTGTACGAATCAAGAGGAAATGAAGAAGCAAGGGGAAATGAAGAATGACATGGCAGCAAAAAAAGAAAACAATGGAAATTTTCAACACTAGACTAGAAGAAACTGAGGACCACATCAGCAAGTTAGAAGACAAGGTAGAAAAAATGCCCAAGCATAAGGGCAACTGGGAGGAAGACTTAAAATGCAGGAGGAGAGACTAAGGGAACTTTGAGACAAGACAAAGCAACATCCATTTCACAAAGGAAGAAAGAGCATACAATGTATTGAAGACAGTCTTCAATAAATCATGTTGGGAAAATTGGACAGCTACATTAAAAAATGAAATTAGGCCATCAATGTACACTATACACAAAAATAAACTCAAAATGTACAAAGGACTAAACATAAGATGGGAAACCATAAAAATCCTAAAATAATCCATACGCAGCAAAATATCAGACATATATTGTTGCAATATCTTTACCGATACAACTCCTAGGGCAAGGGGAACTAAGGAGAAAATAAACAAATGAGACTACATCAAAATAAAAAGTTTCTTCACAGCAAAAGAAACCATGAACAAAGCAAAAAGAAAGCCCACTGCATGGAAGAACACATTTGCCAATGTTATCTCTGATAAGTATTTAATCTCCAAAATTTACAGGGAACTCATACAACTTAATAAAAAGATGATAAACAATCCAATCAAAAAAATGGGCAAAGGACTTAAATAGACACTTTTTGAAAGAATATATACAGATAGCCAAGAGACATATGAAAACATATTCAAAGTTACTTATCATCTGAGAGATGCAAATCAAAATGACAATGAGGTACCATATCACACCTGCCAGAATGGCTAGTCAACAAATCAACAAAAGACACAAGTCCTGTGAGGATGTGGAGAAAATGGAACCCTCTTGCACTGCTGGTGGAAATGCATATGGTACACCCACTATGGAAAACAGTATGGAGTTTCCTCAAAAAATTAAAAATGGAATTTCCATTTGACCCAGTAATCCCACTTCTAGGAATATATTCCAAGAAATCATGAACACAATCAAAAAGGATATATGCACCCCTATGTTCATAGCAGCACAATTTACAGTTGCTAAAATTTAGAAACAGCCTAAATGCCCATCAGCAAATGAGTGGGTTAGAAAAATGTGGTACATCTTCACATTGGAATACTATGCTGCTGTAATAAAGAAGGAACTTTTACCTTTTGCAACAGCATGGATGGACCTAGAGACCATTATGCTAAGTGGAATAAGCCAGTCAGAGAAAGATAAATATCACATTATCTCACTCATTTGTGGAATATAATTAACAACATACACTGATGAACAAAAATAGATCCAAAGTCATAGAAGCATAGAACAGACCATCCAACCTAAGAGGGAAGGCAGGGGAAGGGGGCTTGGCAATATATCAACCAAAGGACTTATATGCGTGCATATGAGCATAACCCATGGACACAGACATTAGGGGGGTGAGGGCATGTGCTGGGGGTGGGAGTGGCTGGGGAGATTTCAATGGGGATAAAATGAGACTTATGTAGTAATTTAAGCAATATAGAATTTAAATTAAAAAGAAAACAAAAATACTCATATATTTAACTCCAATGAAATTAAAAAAAACATTTAAAGAAATAAAAGCAATTTATATGTGCTAAAATGTAATAATTTTGAAGTTTAATCTGTTGAGTTTAAAGAAGATTCACAATGGAGGATATGTTGTTCAGCCTTTTATGAAAAAACTAGTGGCCCAGTGCACGAAATTCATCCACATTAAAAGCTAATTAGAAGAAATATTTTAATATTGCTATTTGCCCTTTCTCTATAATAGAAGTGTCAGAGATGAAAAAAATTAGTAAAATGTATATGAAAATTTCCCTCCTGTCAGAGTCTGGGGCATGTCCCTCGCCAGGTGCCATGCAGCCTCAGGTCCCTGCTGTTCAGTCATGATGTTACAATGTCCCAGCTAATTTGCATATTCCTCTATTTAATTAGATAAATATGTGTATACTTATGTTTGTATGTGTAAAGTAGACTGGCTTTCATTGTTACAGACTTTTGTACTCTGAAATTTTTGTAACAATTGCATTACTTTTTCAATAAAACCTAATCCATAAAAGATTCCAATTTGGGGTCTCTTGAAAGCTTGCTTATCTTGTTTCTCATTTTTTCTCTTGTTCTTATCTCAACGTCTATTTGCCATTTATCACTGTTGTGCCAGTGGTGCCCTGCAGGAAACTGATGATAATCAGTGGCTTGCTCCATTTTATAACACAGTCCAGCAATCAGTAATTCAATTTTCTTGTACCAGAAAGGCCCTCATTTAACGTTAGCATTCAGGAATGCAAATTCCCCCAAACTCAAAAATTTCAAGGGTCTAATGTATTTCTCAAATGATGAAGTCTAGGGAACACTGAATTTCTTAGATGATAGCCACAATTCTTGGCTTCTCTTCATGTTATAATCTCTTCATAGAATGCCCTTTCTTGCCTAGCTGGTGCTACAAATTATACCCTTCCCTTAAGACTCAAGTCCCACATTTACTCCAGGTTGATTTTCATGATTACTTATGTCGTGCTCTGAGCACTGTTTTCTTCTTTCCCTTACTTAAACAATTTAGTGATAGAGGGAAGAAGAGGGTGAGTGAAGGGGGAGAAGGGCATATAAGTGATAGTGATGGAAAAATTAAAATAAATAAAATCACCGTATAAATAATAAAAAATAATAGACATTCCAAATAATACTTTCTTAAAATATTTTTCTTAAATGTAACTAACATTTAGGGATTAACTGTTTTCTAAATAGCACTGATTTTAGAGTCAAAGAGAACATGATTCAAAGTTTCCCCCCCCCCCCCCCCCAGCTTTTGCAGACCTTTAGGCTAAATACTTAAACTTTCTGTGTCTCAATTTCTCAACTTTTAAACTGTGGATAATAGTATGACCTGCCATATAGGGATATTATTTATATTAAATGTAAAGTGCCTTATACTATATATGGTACAACACTGAGGGTCAATTACTCTTAGCTAAGAGCATCCCCCTTCTATGACCCAATCTTTATCACTGAGAAAAGACCAACTGACTTGAAGTTATAAGCCCTAGAATAGAATTAATGTATATATTGTGGATTTCTTTCTTTACTTTCTTCCTTCTTTATCTTATTTATCCTCCCTTTATTATCACAAGGTTTATTTATGTTCTAAGTCTACCTCTCATTATTTTCATGGCCTTGGGCTAGTTACTGAATTTTTTAAATCCTCAGTTTTTCCATCCTAAAACAGGGTCAATAATGCTATCTTCAATGCTGTTTTGGGAAAGTTTAAATGAGATTATGTATGTGAATGTTTAAAATTTAAAGTGGTAATGTATTATAACAATTTGAGGTGTTCTTGTTAAATATTTGTGTAGAGTGAGATTTTAAAGTGAACAAAAGCCTTTGGAGTCCCAATGATTTATTTTGCTGCTTAGATTGATCTATCATTTTTGGTTCACAAGCCATATTTCCAGCTGTCATCCATCAACATTTTGGCCACAGCCTGTTCTTGGCTGCCTGTCCATATGGAATTAGCTATCCTTTCAAGCACATGTTAGTTTTCCTCAGACAAAATCCCGTCTTCCCAATGGCAGAGATCCTCTCACTGACTGCCTTCAATTGACATACCCCTTCTTTTGAATATGTTTCATTTTTTCTTCCTCATTTTCCTGTCTTAAGGATGTTGAAATATTTTAACAATGTATTTACTCATTGATTAATTCAGTCCACACATATGTATTAAGCACTAAGTACCATATGTAGTGGCTATGTTTTGGTGATACAGAGGTAAATAAGCCACAAGCCTCGTTCTAAATGACTTCACAGTTAAGTAGGGGCATATGTGTAAATAAATGTTTACAATTAATTTTTATACTAAGTAACAATATATTTTACCAGCTACAGAGACAGAAATTTCAGAATATACTTCCTGGAGAAGAAAGCATCGTTTAAGTTTTGAAGAATGAATACTATTTTGGCAGACAGATTTCTAAAAAGGAAGGATATTCCATGCAAATAATACAGTACATTGAAAAATACAAAGTCATAAAGCAATACTGCTTATTTAGAAAATATATTCATAGGATTATGAAGAGTGACATAAAGAGTGTTAGAAGATGAATCCCAGGCCAAGTAAAAGTCACTGTGACCATGGAAAGGGCCTTGGTGGAAGAGACCACAAGCTGGTAGAGTTTCATATAAAGAAGTGGCATAATTAGTCTACAGCAGTTGTCAACTCCAACCATACATCTGAACTATCTGGGGATCTTAAAAAATATGGATATCCAGGCCCTACCTTACTTAATTGACCTGTGTTGAGATAAGATTTGGGCATTTTGATTGTCCCTACATGTCTTTAAGATGGATCCAGGTTTGAGAACATAAGTGCAGAGTTTAAAAGAGATAATTTAATGATAGTATACATTGTGGTTTCAGGAAGGCCAAAGCCAGATGTGAGCAGATCATTGAGGGGCAGAGAGCTACTGTAATAATCTGGGTAAATTAAAACCCAGTAATGCGGTGATATGTTAGAAGATAAATTGTCACCTTCCCAAAACACATTATGAACTTCATAAAGACTTAAATCATGTTTCATTTTTTTCAGGGTTGGGCATACGTAAGTTCAGATTACGTAGATGTAAAAAAGACAAATGGTCAAATGGGCAGATGACTAAAAACTGTATATAAAAAGAGGAGTCTGTAGAAAGGAGCTGAAGGGTTGCATGAGAATCTTGATACTTATTGAGAGAATTGAACAATGAGTGGTAATTAATAGTTTCATAATTTTCTTTCAAAATTCAGAACACCAACTAAACAAATACAGGATGATTTGTCATGATAGCAATTGATATGAAAATACCCTGCAGTTTTTCACTTGCTTATATGTTGATATGAAGCAAGGGTATGACCGAGTTGCTAAATAAAATCATATAAGTTGAGTTACCAAAAACAGAATATTAATGTCCAAAAAAAAAAAAAAAACAGTTTCAAATTTACTAGGTTTTTTTTTTTTTTTTTATATAGGTAAAGCTATACCTAGAGTATTGTATTAACTGAATGAGAGAAATCACACTGACTTCTATGAGGTAGCCTGGGATTCATCTTCTAACACTCAAGAGAGCCACCAAGCTTAACTATTCATTTCATCTGAGACATAGATGAGTGTGTGACGTCTAATCAGTGGTCTACTTGAGAAAGTTTGCCTAGAAAAGATGAAGCAGGTTGGAAGATAAATAATCTGTGTTGGTTACCCAGAAACCAAGAAGCTACAAGTTAGAGGTGAATAATTCATAAGGTTCTCAAGAACTAGATCCAAAGGGTTAGCAATGCAAGGTTGCCAAGGGCCTGGACAACAGCTGGGAGGCAGGCCCACTGCAGCTGCTGCTCAATGTTTGGCTTCATAGCCCTCTCCTTGTTGCTTCTGACACTGTCTGCCAAAACTAGAGTTAAGCTTTAATCTAGAGATTAAATGACATAAAGGGGACATGAAAACTCCCTTCAAAATCTATAGAACTGAGTGTCAATTATTACTATACCCAGCTGACAGATGGGCAAACTAAGGCTCAGAAAGCTTCAAGAAACAGGCCAAAAGTCACATTGCTAAGAAATGGAGGAAATGAAATTCGAATCCAGGTTATCATTAATTCATGAGTTTATGTGATATTTGTTGAGGTCTACTTATAGAAAGCACTGGTGAATAATACATAGACATTGCCCTCAAGATGCTTATAAATACCTTTTAAAAATGCAATCAGGAATAAAATAGAGAATTTCACATTATGTTTTAATTTCATGTGCTAGAGAACTGTGGTGTACTAGTAAGTAGAGCTGGAGCATAGGGTACATGAAGGAAATGATAGAAAGTAGTCCTAGAAAATTGATTTGGGCCCATATTGTGTTGGCCTGAAAATAATAGGCCAAATTGGGTATACTTTATACTGCATACAGTGGAGAATTCTAAACATTCCCAAAACAGAGAATTTATCTTGCTAAATTTGTTTAGCAAGGTACCTCTAGGAGCAATTGGGGAATGGGTTAGAGGGTGGGTTGCTGGGAAGAAAGATAAATAAATCTGTTATTACAATAGCCCATATAAGAAATAATGAAGGCCAGAACTAAGGCAATAAAGGTAGAGACATGTATGGGTTAGTTACACAGATGTGATAATTTTTTGGAAATTTGAATCAGTATGACTTTGTGACTGATCTGACATGGGGAATAAACACAAGGAAGAAAATAATGCTGCTGAATTGTAAATCATTAGGTGATGAATTGAAATGGCAGATACAGTAAGAAGACCAGATCAAAGGCAGTAGAAGATATTTGGTTTGGTATACAGTACATTGGTCTTAAGGTGAGTCTATGATATCCAAGAGAGAATGGAAATTGGTTATGGTACATTTTTAAGGACTCCAGTGATTTGAATGTGAAACTAGTGTTAAGAATCATTAGTTTTAAAGAAGGGTGTTGAAATGATTAGCAAATAAGTTTTTTTAAAATTATTTCAATGTGCAATTGCAGAAAGAACAAAGATTAATGGATTATAGAGTCAAAGGAACCTGGGCAGCATTCCTGTCTTAGTTACATATCATCTTTGTGATCCCATGAAAATTAGTACTTCCTCTGTGCTTCATTTTATTCACCTGTAAAATAAAAATAAGTATATATCTACCTCATAGGGCTGTTGTAAAATTAACCTAAACTTTTATGATTGAATTTAGCACAGTTCCTGACAGACTATAACTTTCTTTAAAATATGTAGCATGAAACTATAACTTCTAAGATGCACAGTACACATTCAGAAGCCAGTGAGAAGTTAGATAAAATTTTATTTGGAACAGCAAATGGCTAGGATGACATCATAACTAAGAGAGGACACTCATTTCCAGGAAAATAATTAAAATCTCCATGTTTCAGGCTCCATAAAGATAGATCTTCTGCACTCATTCACTGCAGAAAGGTGACATGACATCTCCCATTATCTGTCACCATGATAGGTCACTCCTCTCCCAGGTCATTAATACAGCAGTACAAAAAAGGAAACACATTTTGGTATCATCAAGCCTATTCCTCACGTCCTCCTGAAATGCATGGCACAGATGGAGAAACAAATTTAACGTCAGAAAGGTCACCTGCTTTGACATTATGAGGACAGAAATGCTCTAAGTGAGGCATAAATCCAGAGCTTTCATAATTTGGAGGACTAATTTTCTCCATTATCCACACCAAATAGTTGGGATGGTGCAGTGCTCACTAATAAACACATATGAGAAAAACTGCAGAGGCTGACTGCACTGATGCCATTGTTTGAATATTTATAAATTAGGCACTTTATGGAACAATAAGAATTTTGCTTCCTAGTCACTGACAGATCTTTGGAATTTGAGAAATTGATAGTGCACAGGGATGAGTACACACAAAGTATTTCATCTACATTATTCAAATGTCTACAGGCAGTGAAAATGGATAAAGACATCCCCATTAATATATCACGAGAAAGAGACACGGATGTCTAGATGAAAGCATTTGGGCACCAATTTGGTCTACTGGAACATTACCTCATTTATCCCTGAGCATTAATGAGTTAGCCTTTAAGTTGTTATTCTATAACCTCCATTTCAGCAAAGGCTGTAGTCGTGATGAACAAAATGGCTCATTTTATCCTTTGAGGTGCTGATGCCCCAAGATAATTAAATCTGTGACAGTGTTTTTCAATATGTGGAATCAGCCCATCGTGCCATAGCAGAAGCTCATAAACTAGTTCAAATATCACCTAATGTACCACAACTTAACTTGGAAAAAAGGATTAATTTCTCTATTTAAAATAACTACAAAATTCTGCATAGTCAAGCAACAGAATTAATCTCCCCACAAGACACTTGTCTATAAAGTCTACTTTTTAAATAATCTTCTTGCTTTAAAATCAATACTTTTGCCTTTTAAATGCATAATAGCTTAATATTTTCTATAAAAACTGCTAATGAGCCAGCACCAAAGGAGATTGAGGCTACAAATAAAAGATTGTGTATGTATGTGTGTGAGAGAGCACACTCACATACATGCATGTATTAGAGAGTGGGATTGAAGTATAAATAGGGAATATTATTAATTTATTATTGAGTTTCTATTGCTAGTTTCCTAAATAATAATAGGTGCTTGATATATGTTTAATAAAGATTTATTGAATGGAAAAATTTTAAAAATTTTATAGGAACAAGTCCTCCACTACTCAAATCTGGATTTTTTTAAAAAGGAAAAGTATAGTACAAGGCAGCTGGCCACCACCGCATATGTCTCAGATATGAGAGTATTTTATTATAACACTGAGTGGCACTTAGATACTTTATTCACCACATAAAACTAATTAAATAATTATTTATTGTTTAAAAGTAATTTATATTTTATAATCAGAGTAAATAGCTGAGTAAATAAGGTGATATAACACATCATAAAATGAGGAATAAGTACATGGGAGTGTGGAATCAGAGTCACAGTCTCAAAAGTGGTGCTGGGGGTTTTCTCTGGTTGTGAAACAATCTCCTTCTCTGTTTTTGTCCAGATAAGCTGCTTTTTTATCTTTAATATCAGTAAGTCCTTCCTCCTGGCCTCCATGACCTTATAAGTGCTCTATGGCCAACTGTACCCTATTGCTCTACCATCTTATAATGTCCCCAAGGCTCTGTTTGCAGCTAGTGGCTGCCATCTTTGCAGTGGGCCTGATGAACATGGTGCACCTCACTAGCAATACTTCTCATCTGACCTTTTGTAAGTTCCATGTCATCATTCACTACTTCTGTGATTTTCCTCCTTTTTAAAAATTCTCCTGCTCTGACACACAGACTCCCCAGCTTATCCTCTTTGATTGTGGTGGCTTTAATATATCTGTGTCAATCACAATTATCCTGGTTTCCTACACATGTGTCTTCTTGGCTATCATCAGAATCCCCTCAGCCCAGGGCAAACACAAAACATTCTCCACTTATGCTTCCCACATGTCTGCTGTCAGCCTGTACTAGAGAACCACAGTGTTCATTTGCTTGCGCCCATCCTCTGAATATTTACTAGGCCTTGTACTATTTACTAGGCTGTTCTCTGTTGTATTCTACACAGTGGTCTTTCTCATGTTCAACTCCATTATCTATAGTCTCAGGAACAAAGATATAAAGGAAACATTTGGGAACATTATTTAGAAGGCTCCACATTTGTTCTCTTTCTCTGCACTCGGAGTTCCATGCTGTTAAATGTAGTAAAAACAAAAAAAAAAAGGGGGGGGGGCGGGTAGAGAATGGAAGGGGAGGGAGGTGACATATTTTTGGCCACCAACCATGTCTCAGGCACTATTTTTAAAAATTTAAATATACTATGCTTTACCTCCTTCTCTTCAAAACTCTAAAAATCAAATATTATTATTTTCATTTTGCAGATAAAGAAACTGAGGCCCTGAGAGGTTTAGTGATTTACTTAAGGTTGCATAGCTTGTATTCAGTAGAACTTGAATCAATTCAGGACTGTATGACTGAAACTCCCTTTCAACTACGTATATTACAGTGTTTCAAAGAAAGTAAGATACCATGCTCTCTCTTCACCCACAGAGTTGAATGTTTTCAATTTGTTTTTCCCTTTCTGGGAAATCTGGTCTCTTAGATTTATAGTAGATTTTAGCTACTTGAATCCCACTTTCTTTCCCATAGCCAATTCTATAACTGTGGATCATGCCAAATTACATCACAAAATTAATTGAAAATATGTTGTATTCACAGCCCTATATCAGAAACAGGAGTGTAAATGGATCACAAGGAAAAAAGAAAGCTATGATCACTACCTTTTGGCAGCTTCCAACTTATTTAGGGAAGACAAAAGGTCCACCAAGTGGCAAATGAACTATAACTTTTTATATAAATTTATATTTATTGAGTTATTTATATGTGCTAAATCATTTATCTCATAACCCTCCCAATAACTCTGTAGCATAATTACTATTGTTGCTCTCATTTTACAGATGAAAATGCTATAAATAAGATGGGTTAAATAACTCACTCAAAGTCACACAATGAATGATGATGAATCCAGGTTTTGAATCCAGGGTTGTTTGTCCAAAGAGTTTATGCCCTTTCCACTCTGCTATATCACCCCCTAGATTATTGGGGTGCCTATGCCTATCAAGAAGCACTGGGGATATAAATTGTGAGATTGGGATTCAAAGCAAGGGAAGCGGGATGGACTGGGTTTATATGAGAACCTCTAGGAAGAGGTGGGTGATTTTAATGAAGTCTATAAAGAGTGGGGATTGGTAGGAATGGATGAGTATGGAAAGTAACTGGGGATCAGAGACTGAGATAGAAGAATCTGGTATATGGAGGGCTGGTTTGGCTGAAGCAGGGTACAAGGCAAATTAAAAAGCAAAATATATTGAAAAATGGGAAGATGGTTGTGTAGAAACAAAAGATATTAAGAAAATGGAGAGATAATTGGGTAGGGCTCATATACCTTTTCCTGTGGGTTTTACTAACATTGAAACAATCCATTACAACTATATGTGGAAAACTTCACATGGATTTCTGATTTTCCTAATTTGATGCAGATGGCTCTGAGTGTGTGGCTGCTTAAGGGTTATGTTTTATGGAGGCCAAGACCTACATAAAAATTTACTCTTTTTCGTATAGTCCACATTCCTCAGATTAGCCAGATGACCAAAAAATTTGAGCCCTTAGTCACAAGGAATTAATTCTTGACTCAAAACACGTGGCCAAGTTAGGCTTAGGCAAGGTCTAAACAAGTGTGACCTAGTGAAGTTGCTTCAAGTCTAAAGGCAGCAAGACCCTGAAGAGGAGTTTGCTTCCTGAAACTTTCCTTCCTAGGAATTCATTTGTCTTAGAGCTGGCTTTTCTCTATTTTATCATTTGCCAGGACTTTTGCAGTAGCCTCCTAACCTGTCTCACCACCATCAAGCTTGCCCTGACTGCTTTATCCTCCATACTGCTGCCTTATGATTATTCTGACCACATGACGGTTTGTTCAATGGCTCTTTACTATCCTCAAAATAAAGTCCAAATCCCTTAACTTATAAGATTCTTATCTCTCAAATCTTATCTTTCACTACCACTCTTCCCTTCTTCACATATTATGTCCTCTGCTTTGTACTTAACATTCTGCTCATTCACAATGTCCTCACTTTTCATCAGTGAAAAATCCTCCCCATGTCCCTAATCATTTCCCTCCTCTTGGGTTGACCAAAAGTGTTCACTCCTTCCTTGACACTCTAGAACCAATAATTGCAGCATAAAGTCATCCTATAATAGTACAATATATATACTACCTTATTATATTCTAATTTTCATATACTTATACCTATGTTGTATACTTCAGAGGAGAGAACCATGTTGTCTCAGAGATATGCAACCAACTCACTGCTTGGAACCAAGTTGCATTTAATAACATTCATGGGAAGAATGATATATGAACCCTCTAAAAATTCAAAAAGTATGTTATTAATTCACACCCCTTCTTTTTTTCAATATTCTACCTCAGCTCCAATATTTACTTTTTTAAATTGAATTTATTGTGATGGCATTGGTTCACAAAACCATACCCCTTTCAAATGTGCAACTCAATAAAACATCATCTGCACACTTCACTGTGTACCCACTGCCCAAAAGAAAGTCTATTTCCCTCCCCTTTATGCCCCCTTTGCCCATCTCCAATTACCCCCCAACCCTTTTTTCCTCTAGATATCACCACATTGTTGTCTATATATATGTGGTATATATCTATATATCTATGCTTATGCCTATGCCTATGCCTATCTATATATCTATATCTATATCTATATCATTTATATCTATATCTGTATCATCTATATCTATATCTATCTAAATAATCAATCTATATCTAAGTTTTTGCTTAAGCCCTTTCACTTCACTGTGTCCCCTAGAGTTTGGATTGTTATATATTCATTTTCACTTGTTTCCAGGTAACCTTTGATTTCTTCCTAGATTTTGTTGTTAACCCATTCATTGATAACGTTATTTCACCTACATGTGTTTGAATGGTTTTCAATTTTTTTATTGTAATTGATTTCTCATTTTATACCATTGAGGTCAGATAAGATGCTTGCATGACTTCAATCATTTTGAATTAAGACTTGATTTGTGTACTAACTAGACACCTTTGAGAATGTTCCATGTGAAATTAAGAAAAATGTCTATTCTGCTGCTTTAAGATCATATGTTCCATATACTTCAATTAAATCCATCTGATCCAGTGTGTTTTTTAAGGTCACTGGTGTCTTGTTGATTTTCTGTGTCTAAGATTTATCCACTAATATAACTGTGGTGTTAAAATCTCCTACTATGTCTATATTACTCGCGTTTTATCCCTTAATAGTTCAACCAGATTTACTTTATATATTTAAGTGCTCTTATGTTGGGTGCATATATGTTTACAAGAGCTATATCCTCTTAGTGTTAAAGTGACCTTCTCTGTCTCTTGTTATAGAATTTGTTTTAAAGTCTACTTTGCCTAATATAAGTATAGCTACCACAGGTATTTTTCCCTTTATATTTAATTGAAATATTTTTTTCCAAGTTCTTCACTTACAGTCTGTGTTTATTTTTTTCTGAGGTAAGTCTTTCTGTATATATATATGACTCATGTTTACTTATTCACTCAGCTACCATATGTATCTTGATTAAATGCATTTAATTCATTTGCATTTAAGAATATATATATTCTTTTTCTTCTTAAAGCAGGCACACATTAACATTTTTTGCAATATTTCTTGCAATATTGGTTTGGTGGTAATAAATTCTTTTAGGTATTTTGTTTGTTTGTTTATTTGTCTGGGAAGCTCTTTATTTTGCTTTCAACTTTAAATGATAGCCATGTTGGATAGGGTAGTCTTGGTTGTGTGTCCTTGCTTTTCATCTCTTTGTATATTTCATGCCTGAGGTGTTTATGTTGAGAAATCAGCTGGAGTCTTATTGGAGATCCCTTGAATAACTAATTGATTTTTCTCTTGCTGCTTTAAGATTTTTCTCTTTGTCTTAACCCTTGTCATTTTACTTATAATATCTTAGTGTGGGCCTCTGTGGGTTCATCTTGTTTGGTACTCTTTGTGCTTCATGAACTTGAATGCCTTTTTTCTTAATCAGGTTAGGAAAGTTTTTTAAAATATATTTTATTGATTTTTTACAGAGAGGAAAGGAGAAGGATAGAGAGTTAGAAACATTGATGAGAGAAAAACATCAATCAGCTGCCTTCTGCATACTTCCTACTACAGATGTGCCCCCAACCAAGGTACATGCCCTTAACCCGAATCAAACCTGGGACCTTTCAATCCACAGGCCAAGGCTTTATCCACCGAACCAAACTGGTTAGGGCAGGAAAGGTTTTTGTGTTTTTTTGTTTGCTTGTTTTTTACCATATTTCTTCAAACTGGTTCTTGACCCCTTGCTCAATATCTTCTCCTGTCAGTATCCCTATGGTGCAGATGTTTTGCTTTAGATTGACCCAGAGTCCTTTAGATTTTTTTCATTTTTTAAGTTCTCTTTTCTGCCCTACCCAGCTTGGCTTAGTGAACTGAAAGGTCCTGGGTTCGATTCTGGTCAGGGCACATGCCCGGGTTGCAGGCTAGATCCCCAGTGTGGGGCGCGTAGGAGGCAGCCGATTAATGATTCCCTTTCATCATTGATGTTTCTATCACTCTCTTCTCCCTTCATCTCTGAAGTCAACAAAAATATATATATTTTTAAAGTTAAAGCAACAATATTTTTTTTAAAATCTCTTTTCTTTTAATGCTCTGCTTGGGTGTTTACTGTGATCTTGTCCTCTAATTTGCTGATTCAGTCCTTAGTGTCACCTAACCTGCTCTGGATTCTTCTCATGTATTCTTCATTTCAGATATTGTATTCTTCATTTCTGACTGGTCCTTTTTTTGGTTTCTATGTCCTTTGAATACTTACTACCTCTTTTTAAGTTCTCACTGAGAGCATCCATTCCTCCTCTAAGTTACTTTAGCATCCTTGTAACCATTATTTTAAACTTTGTGCCTGATATCTTGGTTGTTTCCATTTCATTTTCTTTTCTGAGGATTTATCTTGTTCTTTCATTTGGGGTATATTTTTTGTCTCCCCATTTTGTCCCTGTGCATTGGGCAGATTTTCTATGATTTCCAAACTTGTTATGATGGCTTTATGATGTAGCTATCTTGTTGAGCTTAATGGCATAATCTTTGAAATCACCTGAGCTTGATATCCCAAGAATGCTTCTTGTAGATTACGTGCACCCTCCTGATGTAGTTGAGTCTTGTATGCTGTTGACCCTTCCTGGGTAGAAGTAACCCTTCAGGCTGGCTTACTATAAGGATCAACCTTTATCACCATGCATGAGTCACTGTGCATGAGCTGCTCCCAAAGGCAGAGTTGTTTCCATCAGGGATTGGCACCTGCTTGAATCCCTTTTTGGGCATGACACTTGTGTGTCTAATTGGGTTGATCTCTCATGTGATCTGAATTCCACCACTAGTTGTGTTGATGCTGGGTTCACTTGGGCATGGTTCAGGTACAGATTGATGTCAAACATAGTATGTAACTGATCTGGGCTACCTATATGGAGCTACGCTATTAACAGATTGTGGCTGAGTCTACTGGACATAGGTGTGCATGGGAGGAGCTAATCTGTGTACAGGGTTGGTTTCCTTCAGGTTAAAGCTGGGGGAAGATCTATAAAAGTTGGATTATATGAGGTCTGACTCTGTATTACCCCTTAGGTGACCTGAAGAAAGCTCACAAGGCATGTGTATTTTAGAAGCAACTGTTTTACCTAATTAATGGTGTAACTCCTAATTGTCACTGTCTCTTCTTAGGTGATATGAACTAGTCAACTTGATTTACTCTTTCTTGCTGCTTGGGCTCCATTCTGGCTGATATGCCTCACACTCCAAAACTAAGCCATCTTGAGAACACTTTGAGAATACAGGGCTTAGATTTACTAATATTATATATAACAGTAATAACAACCAAACAAGAACATCGGTGGCTGAATGAATGGCTATAATCCCAGTACCTGTTGTTTTACACATAATTTCTCATTTCATTTTACAGACAAAAACAAGAACGATAATAAAACCCAAGGCTCTGAAAGATGAAGTAATTTGACACAAGAACAAGAAAAACATTGACAGCCCAGCCTGCATGTCTCAGTGGTTGAGTGTTGACCTATGAACCTGGAGGTCACAGTTCAGTTCCCTGTCAGGGCGCATTCCCAAGTTGCAGGCTCTATCCCCAGTGCAGGATGTATAAGAGGCAGCTGATCAATGATTCTCTCGCATCATTTATGTTTCTCTCTCTCTCTCTCTCTCTCTCTCTCTCTCTCTCTCTCTCTCTCCCTTTCTGAAATCAATAAAAATATATAAAGAAAAAGAATAACATTGATACATTCTTTCTACTGAAAGGGAAATGTTACCACATCCTTCTCAGAAATTGTTAAAGCAGATATGTAAGGATATATATATATTAAATAACACAATATGAAGTTTGAGTTAATACACACACACACATCACATTCTGGACCCAAAAAATATAGGATATACATTATTTTCAATTACATTCTAAATTAAAGCACAAGTTGAGTATCAAAGGAAGTCGCAATAAATTCCAAATAATTAATATCATATTAATAACATTCCCTTAAAAAATTCAATAAAATAGAAGTTAATATTTAATATCTAAGGAACTGTCAGAGATTTGAAGAAAAAAATTCTAAAGGGAATGAAGAAAAATTAATTATAGTTATTACTAAATGACAACAAATTATAGCATGTAACTAATGTGATACTCATAAGAAAATGCATGCAACATGAAACAAAATAACTGAATATTAATGTTAAGCATTCAACTCAAGAAGATATAAAAAAAACAACCATGAAAATAACAAGAATAAAGTAAAAGGGGGGAGTAAATATCAAAACAGATTAATGAAATAGGAAAAAAATTAAATAGGCAATATTCTGATAAGATTGAATGAGTAAAAAATCAAGATAAAATATCCATTCTTAGCAATAAAAATGAGAACATTGCTAAATAAATACTTCATATTTTAAAATAATAAGTGTGTGCTATGAAATATTTTATGATAATAAACATGAAAACTTTGATGGAATAGACAATTCTGTAGAAAATTACAAATCAACACAATTTTATTCAAGAAGAAATTGAAAATATGAATAAGCCATTAGACACTGAACAGATTCAATCAGCAGCCAATCCCTCTGCTACCAAGGGCACCAGTCCTATATTCTTTAACAAACACGTTTTAAACTATCAAGCTTTCAAAAATCAAACAATCTCTACATCATATGAAATATGCCAGACAACAGAAAAAGAAGGCTGCCTAATTCATTTTATGAGTTTAGTAAACCTTGATACCAAAATCAGACAAGCATATTAGAAAGACTGAAATTATATGGCAATCTCATTTTTTATAAAAGTCTCAAAAGTCTTAATTAAAATATTAGTTGGTTGAATTGAACAAAAATATAAGTATAATGCTTTATGATCAAATGGGCTGGATTACAGTAATTTAAGGATAATCTAACTTTAGGAAATCCATTACTACATGTTACCACTTAAGCTGATAAAAAAAAAAAATCAATATGTGCCCATCTCAATAGATTTAAAATATAAAGAAAATTCCATACTTCTCTATAGAAAAAAATATACTCCATAAACAAATCAAGAATAAAGAAACAAGTTTAATCTGATAAAGGATATCTACCAAAAACCTACAATAAAATTATAATTAACTAGAGGCCCAATACACGAAATTTGCGTAAGAGTAGGCCACCTTTCCCCCAACTACCAGCACCAGCTTCCCTTTGGACCCGGGACCTGGTCTTCCCTCTGGCCATTGGCAGGCACCCGGGACCTGGGCTTCCCATGTAGCCCTGGCTTCATCCACAAGGTAGGCCTGAAGGACAGCTGGCCTAATTAGCATATTACCCTTTTATTATTATAGACTAGAGGCCTGGTGCACAAAATTCGTGCATGGGGGTGTGTGTCCCTCAGCCCAGCCTGCACCCTCTCCAATCTGAGACCCTTCAAGGGATGCCTTTTTAGGCCTGATCCCACCCTACCACTCGCTTTCCTGCCTGCCTCATTGCCCCTAACTGCTTCTGCCTGCCAGCCTGATAACCCCCTAACCACTCCCCTGCCATACTGATTGACACCAAACTGCTCCCTGCCAGCCTGATTTCCCCTATCCCTCCTTTGCCAGCCTGGTGACCCCTAACTGCCCTCCCATGTCAATCTGGTTGCCCCCAACTGTGCTCCCCTGCAGGCCTGGTCACCTCTAACTGTCCTCTCCTGAAGGCCTGGTCACCCCCAATTGCCCTCCCCTGCCAGCCTGGTTGCCCCCAACTGCCCTCCTCTGCCAGCCCAATCACCCCTAACTGCCTCCCCCTTTGGGCCTGGTGACCCTTAACTGCCTTCCCCTGCAGGCTTGGTCTTCCCAACTGCCCTCTCCTGAAGGCTTGATCACCCCCAACTGTCCTCCCCTGACAGCCATCTTGTGGTGGCCATCTTATATCCACATAGAGGTGGTCATCTTTGACCACATGGGGCAATCATCTTGTGTGTTGGAGTGATGGCCAATTTGCATATTACTATTTTATTAGATAAGATGTAAAACTTTATAACCATTTTTATCAAAATCATGGAGAAGATTGTATCTGCTTTCCAAATTGCTGTTTCATATTACATTGAAGAGATTATTGTTAATTCAGTAAGACAAGGAACAGAAATAGATTAGGTATTGTAAAGGAAGGTATCATTATTCATGGACTATCTGATTAGCTACATAAAAAACTAAAGAGAAGTTTTAGAGAAACTATCTTAACTGTTTAAGGAGTTCATTACTGTCAATATAGAGAATACATTCTTTAAAAATCCTATATAATAAAGAGCTAATGTGCAAATTGACCATCACTCCAACACACAAGATGGCCCATCCCTCTCACAATCCAGGACTGCTGGCTCCCAACTGCTCACCTGCCTGCCTTCCTTATTTCCCCTAACCGCTTCTGCCTGCTGGCCTGATTACCCCCTAACCACTCCCATGCCAGCCTGATAGATGTCTAACTTCTACCCTGTCAGCCTGTTTGCCCCCAACTTCCCTCCTCTGCTGGCCTGGTCCCTCCCAACTCCCTTCCCCTTGCTGGCCATCTTGTGGTGGCTACCTTGTGTCCACATAGGGGCAGGAACTTTGACCACATGGGGCAGCCATATTGTGTGTTGGAGTGGTGGTCAATCTGCATATTACTCTTTTATTAGATAAAATAGAAACCTGGTGCACAGTTGGGGACCAGTTGGTTTTTCCTGAAAGGTGTCCTGGATCAGGGTGGGGTTCCCTTGGGGTGTGGGGCAGCCTGAGTGAGGGGCCCATGGTGGTTTGCAGGCTGGCCATTCCACCCAGCAACCTAAGCAGAGGCCCTGGTATCTGGGGTTTATTTATCTTCTACAATTGAAACTTTGTAACCTGGAATGGAGCCAAGCCTCCTGCTCACTCTGTGGCTGCAGCCATTTCTGTTTGAATTTATTTATCTTCTATAATTGAAACTTTGTAGCATTGAGTGGAGGTTTAGGCAGGGAAAGGGCAGTCTAAAGCTTGGCTTCCTCCATTGCCTGGGAAACCCACACCTCCCTCCTGCTCTCTGTGGTTGTAGCCATCTTGGTTGGGTTTATTTGTATACTCACTCTGATTGGCTGGTGGGCATAGCTGGTAGGTGTAGCGGAGTGATGGCTAATTTGCATATTACTCTTTTATTAGGTAGGATTCTAGATAAAGGTAAACTACTGTGACAGAAAACATCAGTAATTGTAAAGGTGCTGGTGTGAGTAGAAGATAGTTCAAGGGGCATGAGGGAACTTTTTGAGTGATGGAATTGTTCTACATCTTGTTTGTAATGATAATTACATAATGATATACATTTGTCAAAACTCATCTCATTATAATTGGTGAATTGTATTGTTTATAAATTATACTTCAATAAAGCTAGTTAAAGTACATCTATCATTCACAATAATAAGCAACACAATTAAAAACCTAAGTATAAATATAACAAACAATGCCCTTACTCTTGATGGGAAATATTGTAAGCACTATTGAAGGATATAAAATATTTTTAAAAGGGGAGATGTATCATTTTTACATACAAGAAAACTTATTATCTTATAGATGCTCATAGTCCCAAAATTTAATATATGCATTCAATAAAATTATAAAGTCCCAATAGGATTTTTCATAGAACTTAACAAGCTGAATTTAAAATTCATATGGAAAATTAAAGAACCAAAAATATCCAAAACAATTATGAAGAACAAATAAGAAGAAATTTTCCCATAAATATAAAAACTTAGAAAATCATAGTAATTAAAAGAGTGTAGTATTTGTGTAGAGAAAGGCAACAAATAATTGGAGAAAAGACAGACCCAGTCACAAATTTGAAAATATAACAAACCTTGGCATATGACAGAAATAACATTGTAGATCATGAGAAAAAAATGATTAATTATGCAATAAATGATATAGGAACAATTGTTTATTCATACTGGGACAAGTAAAAGTAGTTTCCTACATTGCATCATATACATAAATGAATTCCAGATTGATTTAATAAATAAGTGTTTTTGAAACTTTTAAATTAAAAAAATTAAAATAGTATACTTATTATTTCAGGGTAGGAAATAATTTGTTGAATAAGACATGAAAAGCAAAAATTATAAATGACTGATAAATTTGACCACATCAAGGAAATAATTCCTCCAGCCTTCTATGTTTTGAGATATTATAATAAGCAAAGCTAAAAAAAATGACATATTTGGAGAAGGCATTTGCAACAAATATATAATACAGATATAGACTACATAAAGGACTACATTTAATAAAATAATTCCAAATGAAGAATAGTCAAAATATTATTGGAAAATGCAGAAAAGAGAAAACTTGAATGACCATTGAATAGATGAAAACTTGCTTTTGTTCCCACAAATAATCAGGGAAGCACAAATTGAATTAGCACAGAAATACTATTGCATAGTAATCAAATTTCTACAAACAAACAAAAATTATTAATACCAAATGCCAACAAGAATGTGAGAAAATGGATATTGTTATACACTACTTGTAGTGAAGTGTGTTTGTACATCCATTTTAGAGAGCAATTAGATAATAACTACTAAATATAAAAATACTAGTATGAATATACTTCAAGTCAGCAATTCAACTCCTATTTACCTTAAAGAAATATGATAAACAAAATCAAGGGCATTTATTTCAACACTGTGTAATGGCTAAAACTTATTAACATAAATACCCATCCTTTCTAGACCAAAAAAAAAATCATGTGTTCAATTTGTAAGCATCATCAATCTTTTTATTAATGCAGCTAATGCAAACTCACAGCAAATATCTAAAGAAAATAATTTTAATTGCAGGATTCTTATTCTTAGCAAGTAAGCTATGAACAAATACAAACCAAGCAACCCATAGTATTCAGTATAAAGAGGAGTAAGATAAATTGGCAATTAATGGGAACTGCATGTTTCCATAGATATAAGTCTATGTGAAGTAGGGGGGAAGAAAAAGTTGAAAAGAGTTCTGATGCCATTTGTGCAAATTTTAAAACATACAAAATGTTACCATTTTGCTTATGGATACATACATACATATATATATATATATATATATATATATATATATATATATATATATATATAGTAGAAGGATAAAAACTTTATCATGGAAGACAAACTTCAACTTTGGGATAGTGGATGTCTCTGGAGCTCAAGAGAAATGGAGGTAGGACCAGGAATTTTCACTATACCTATAATGTTTTATTTCTTAGAAAACCAGCTCTGTAACAAAAATAAACAATAGTTTATCAATATGCCATAGCATTATGCAAGTGTTAAAATGAATAAAATTGATCTATATGTACAGATACAGAAAAAGTTCCAAGATATATTAAATTTAAAAGTTATGAAAAATTATGTACTGTGTAATCACTTCTGTATAAATATAAAAAAGTTAAATATAGCTAACTGCTGGTATAGGCATATTAAATTTCTTGAACCACCCACAAAAAGAGGGAGAGGGATTGGTGGTCTGGGGTTAGAGGGTGGATTATTTATAGGTTTTAATCATTCACCATGTATGAATTATGCATTGTTCATTAAAATTAGTTTTTTAAAAATCCATGAACTTAAAATAAAACCTTATAACTTGTATGATCTTCAGGTTAGTGTCTTTGTGTATTGAAGATTACGTAACATTTATTGGATTTTCTATTAATAAATTTTCCTGCTGAGCCTTAGTGACGAGCAAACTGGCAATTAGGGAAGAGGTGTCACTTGGTGAGCTGTTCAGCAGAAAGATTTTTTTTCATTTGGCTCAAAGCCAAGATCTATATCTGTGACGTCTTTGCATCCTAGGTTTCATGTACCAAACCTAGTACAGACTTTTACCTGTGTTAACCAATTATATTCGTACATTTATTCCTTTATTTGTTCATTCAGTTATTCATGCAACAAATGTTATTCAAGAACAACTATATTTTACTGCAAACAAAGTTTTTCAAGTACTTTTACTTTAAAGAGATTTCTCTGAATGACCAGAAGTTTGGGAAATGTGGCTTGACATCAGATAACCAAGTCATATATGAACATCAGAGTTATTATTTATTCATGCTTGCAAATACTCAGAAAATATATTTTCTTTCACAAATTAATTCTTTAAAATATTTTTATTGTTGAGAGTATTACAGATGCTCTTCCCACCCCCACCCCCACACTGCTCTCCTCTACCCTGATTGCATCCTACCCCAGGCCTTCACCACTCTATTGTCTGTGTCTATGGGTAATGCATATCTTATATAATAAAAGGCTAGTGTGCAAATTGACCAAAAAGCGGAACAACCAGTCACTATGACACACACTGACCACCAAGGGGCAGCCGCTCAACACAGGAACTGCCCCCTGGTGGTCAGTGCACTCCCACAGGGGAAGCGCTACTCAGCCAAAAGCCCTAAACAGGGCTTAGGGCTGGCAAGTGCAGTGGTGGTGGCGGGAGCCTCTCCTGCCTCCTTGCCAGTGCTAAGGATGTCCAACTGACAGCTTAGGCCCACTTTCTGCAGGAAGCTGGCCTAAGCCATCAGTTGGACATACCCTGAGGGCTCCCAGACTGTGAGAGGGTGCAGGCCAGGCTCCCCACGAATTTTGTGCACTGGGCCTCTAGTATGTATATAAGTCCTTTAGTTAATCTATTTCCTCCCTCCCCCATCCCTCCCTTCCAAGATTTGTCAGTCTGTTCCATATTTCCATGCCTCTGGTTTTATTTCATTCATCAGTTTATTTTGTTTATAAGATTCCTTGTTTATTTTTATTTTTGAATTCAATTGTTAATAGATATATATTTATTGCCATGTTACTGTTCATATCTTTGGTCTTTTTTCCCTTCTTCTTAAAGAAGACCCTTCAACATTTCATGTAATACTAGTTTGGTGGTGAGGAACTCATTTAGCTTTTTCTTGTCTTGGAAGCTTTTATCTGACCTCAGTTCTCAACGATGGCTTTGCTGGGTAGATTAATCTTGGTTGTAGGTCCTTGCTATTGAAAAATCAGCAGACAGTCATATGTTTCCTTGTAGGTAACTAATTCCTTTTCTCTTGCTGCTTTTAAGATTCTCTGTCTTTAAACTTTGGCATTTTAATTATGATGTGTCTTGGCATGGTCCTCTTTGGATTCACCTGGTTTGGAACTCTCTAAGCTTCCTGGACTTGTATGTCTGTTTTATTCATCAGGTAGAGGAAGCTTTCTCTTATTATTTTTTCAAATAGGTTTTCAATTTCTGGCTCCTTCTCTTCTCCTCTGGCACCCTCATAATGCAAATGTTGGTATGTTTGAAGTTGTCTCAGAGTCTCCTTACACTACAAGTATCTTCATATTTCTTATTTCTTTTTCTTTTTGTTCTTCCAATTTAAGTGTTTTCTGCTTCCTCAAATTCCAAATCACTGATTTGATTCTCAGTATCCTCTACTCTACTGTTGATTCATTGTAAATTATTCTTCATTTCAGTTAATGTATCCTTCATCTCTTACTAATCCTTTGTTAATGAAAACAAAAAACAAAAAACATTGAAATCTATAAAGAATTTTTTATGAGTTTATTTGAGCCAAAACTGTTGACATATGCCGGGAAGCAGAACCTCAACGGATTGAGATAATGCTCCGAAGAATGGCGGGTTACATTTCTCTATTTATACACTGAAATCAAAGGAGGGACATAGGTGGGTTATATGAAATTCATTGGTGATGGAGTAAAGAGAAGGGAGAAAGCAAAGCGGTGGGAAACTCCTGGGATTGGATAAAAAGTAAAATGATGGACGAGTTCTCAAGTGAGTGCAGGAACAATTAACATGATAATGAAGGAATTTGAGGCTTCTATCCTGGCGCTCACCACATTTGGTGGTTCCCCAGGGGCTCTGGAAAAAGGAAGTTACAAGTTACCCAGACATCTCATAGATATGTTATCTTAGAGGCAAAAAGGCAAATGGGCTCAGTAAAAAGATCAAAGTTGATCTTTGTCTGGGAAAATATCTGGGACATGACTACCTACTATAACCTGTTAGATATTTAATTTTCAAACCATCTTCTGTGGTTATCTTAGGTCTCTGGGTTTGCAAGACTGCCATGCAGGCATTTCCTGAGCTTGTCAGGTTAGCATGTGGCTCTTTTCTTTCACACCTTTTTCATATATTTGATGTTCTCACTAATTTCCTTGAACTTCTTACTAGGTTCCTTAAAGCTCTCATTAAGTTCCTTGAGCATCCTTATATCCATTATTTTGAATTCTGTATATAACAGTTTGCTTGCTCCCATTTCATTTAGTTCTATTTCTGGAGATTTCTTCAGTTCTTTATTTTGTGACATGTTTCTTCATTTCTGCATTTTAACTGCTTCCATTTGTTTGTTTACATGTATTACATAGAACTGCTATGTGTCCTGGAATTGGTAAATTTACCTTGTGTAGTAAGTGTCCTGTAAGCCCAGTGGTTCATGCTCCCCAGTCACCTGAGCTGGGCCCTCTAGGTATGCCCCTGTGTGGTCTGTGTGCACTTTCCTATTGTATGTAGTTGAACCTTGATTGCTGTTGATGTCACTGAGAGGAATTGACCCCCAGGCTAATTGGCTTTGAGGATGACCTGTGGCAGCAGCAGAAGATCTGCTGTGCAGGAGGCAACCCTATGGAGCAGGACTTGCTTCAGTGGGACTTTGGTACTCACAGTATCTGCTCTTTGAGCGTGTCATTTGTGGATATGGTAAAGTTGCAGTCTGGCATGGTCTAAAGCTGTCCAGTGGGTGCACTGGCTCTGGGGCCTTCCAGGCGTTTCAAAGCCATTGCTTGCGCTCTGCCAGGGATCACCTGGCCATCAAAATAAAACAGGGGAGAGACCTCACTATCCCCAACTACCTCTTTTCTGTACAGCTTGGGAAGCACATAAAACATTTTAAACCAGCATTAAAGAAACTTACTCAGGAGGCCAGATACAATCTGTCCACCAAGAATGAAAAAATGACAACGTAACTGGTTTAAAAAACTGCCTCTGACAGCTTATGTAAGAGGACTTTTAATTTGATTATAAAAATTAAGCTTTAACAGTTGTGATTTTAATTAGAATGTATAATTCACTTAAAGTTGACTGAAGGCTTTGGGGGAACGTAAATTAGATGTTTTCAGGCTATGTCTAATGATGGAAAAAACTTAGAGTTTTACTTCCAGTTTTAGGAGTCCAACTATCTTTGAACTTAAAGACAAAACTATTCTCAACATTTATGACCAGAAACATCATTAGCATACTCCTCAAATATGATATTAGCAGGGAGCATGTAGTTTGTAGTTGATCAAGAGTCCCCACACATTATTTTATTTGAGTTCCACAAACCTGTGAAGCCAGCATGGCAGGAATTATTCAAAGTAGAAAAAAACTGGGATTTAGTAAAGACAAGTGATGTATCAGACAGCAAGTGCAGTGTGATATCCAGTTCTAGAACATAGATTTTCTGTCATTAATTTCACTTTGTACCCTCCCCAAAATATTTCTTGGTGCTTTCTGCAGCCTCCGGAGGCTAGCCTAGATGAATCGGGGCCCTGACCCATGTGACATATCAGATACTTCAATATCCAATTTCACACCATTAGTCAGCACTCACTGAATGGGAGTTCAGGATGTGATGAGAGTCCAACATTGATCTCTCAATTAAAAAAGCAAAGCTCCCTTGGGAGCCAAACTTAAAGATAATTGGTTTTCTTGTTTGAACTGTATCTATCAGTCCTAGCTTACAGAAGGTTGTAGGAGTATTTAAAATAAAAGATATACTGGCAAATATGCTCTTTCTAAACTAAAAGGAGGTCACTGCAGAAGCTAAACATGCTTTGGGCACACTACCTGAAAACTAAGTGTCGTTAGGTGTCTTATTCTTAGTTCTGATTTTTGGAAGCCTGGTTGGCTCCAGCGAATTTCAGGAGAAAAGTATAATTGTGCAGATATAAAAGGAAAAATTGGAAAGCTGTTATTCTTAAAATTCTATTGGATCTTTTTAAATGATATATAATAGTGTGCTTGTCACGCTGTTGCTGGATCTACTACTAGTCAGACAGCATAGTAGTAATACAGCAAACCAGCTATCAGTCTTAGCATCCCACTTTGGTCTCTACTAAGTATTTGGGGTTCCACATATACAGATGGAGCAAGAAGACAGGCTCAGAGGAAGCAAAGTGAACATCTCTACCATGAGCTCATCGTAACCATCTAAGGATGGCTTACATTTTCAAACTCAAATGGAAGGAAAAATATAAGGTAATTATCTTGATAATCACTATCCACACCTTTCTTCTAAAAAAATTATCTTTCTTTCATGCCTGAAGATAATGCCTCCACTTGTGAATTTTCCCCATTCTATCCCCTCTAACTTCCTCTGAGATCCTCCTTATTCCACCATTCATCCCTTTGCATGTCTTTCATATTTCCTCCTCTCTGGGTTTAAAATCATTGTCAAGTTTCTCTTTTACTAAAAAGCAAAAAGTAGAATAAACAAGAATATCTTATCTCAGTCCACCCTTCTACCTCTAATTTTTTACTCTCTCTCTCTCCTACTCCTTTATCTTGCTAAGTCTTCTTGAAATGGTAACTCACATTTGTTGCTCTTACTTTTCACCTACCCATCTCCATGCAGTCAGGATGCTTGCTCCAGTACTCCAATATCTATTGTGTCTTCCTTAGTAACAATTCTTATGGCTCCTTTCTTCCCCGGACCCATTTTTCAAATTGCAGTATCTTCCCCTTATCAAAAAATGTATATGCTTCCCCCATTTCCATCCTCAGCCCCTTACTCATTTTGTTCAATCGTTCCAAAATCAATGGGCTACATTGGTTACTGGACCTTTTCTCACATTATTCCCTCTTCTTGGAATGCATTCTCTCTCTTCCTCTCCTAAGAATGTACTATATTTGCTGGACATCCACCATAGCTCGGAAACAGTTTACTTCATCCTGCCCTTCAAACACCTTTAAACTAAAGTAAGTTTTTGCTATATCTCCATCATTGAAATCTACTTCAATTTTTGAGAATTTTTGTTATGTTTTATTTTATATATATATATATATATATATATATATATATATATATATATATATATATAATTGTTTAAAGTATTACATAAAGTAGTACATATATATTTTCCCCCCACTGACCTTCCCCCAGTCTCCTCTACCTCCTTTTGCATGCCCTCATTCCACTTACCCCCAGTGTCTTGTGCCCATTGGCTGTGCTTATATGCATGCATACAAGTCCTTTGGTCAATCTCTTTCCCCACCTCCCCAACACTCCCAGCCTTTCCGCTGTAATTAGACAGTCTTGTCAGTGCTTTACTGCCTTCTGTATCTATCTTTTTGTTCATCAGATTATAATGTTCTGTATTTTCCATAAATGAGTGAGATCATGTGGTATTTTTCTTTCATTGCCTGGCTTATTTCACTTAACATAATGCTCTCCAGGTTCATCCATGCTGATACAAATGGTAAGAATTCCTTCTTTTTATAGCAGCGTAGTATTCCATTGTGTAGATGTACCATAGTTTTCTAATCCACTCATCTGCTGATGGGCACCTAGGCTGTTTCTAAATCTTAGCTATAGTGAATTGTGCTGCTATGAATATAGGGGTGCATATATCCTTTCTGATTAGTGTTTCTGGTTTTTTGGAGTATATTCCAGAAGTGGGATTGTTGGGTCAAATGGGAGTTCCATTTTTAGTTTTTTGAGGAAACTCCATACTGCTCTCCACAGTGGCTGCACCAGTCTGCATGCCCACCAGCAATGCATAAGGGTTCCTTTTTCTCCACATCTTCACCAGCACTTGTAGTTTGTTAACTTGTTGATGATTGCTATTCTGACAGGTGTGAGATGGTACCACATTATCCTTTTGATTTGCATCTTTCTGATTATTAGTGACTTTGAGCATGTTTTCATATATCTCTTGGCCGTCCTTCTGTCTTCTTTCGAAAAGATTCTATTTAGGTCTGTTGCTCATTTTTTAATTGGATCATTTATCTTCCTTTTATTAAGTTGTATAAATTCCCTATAGATGTTGGAGATTAAACCTTTATCAGTGATAACATTGCAAATATGTTGTCCCATACAGTGGGCATCTTGTATTGTTGATGATTTCTTTTGCTGTGCAAAAGCTTTTTATTTTGATGTAGTCCCATTTGTTTATTTTCTCTTTAGTTTCCATTGCTTACCTCAAATTTTTTTTTATATTTGTTGTTCAGCTCAGATGGTGATGATCTCCATATTGTTTCTATTATCCAATTACCTGACAAAAATTTTCAGATCATAATAAAATTATCATATTATAAATTTACATTTACATCAACATGCATAAGGTTAACTTTTAATCTCCAGAAGAAAGAGTTATAATTGAAATGCAAGTACAATGTGGTAGTGTAGTAATCATCATTCTCAGTTTTCTCATATGAAAAGTCAGATGAGACAAGTAAAATACTCACTACAAAATACCTAAAATGATAGCTGAGAAGATTGAAAATAATAATGGATCTGAAAGTTATTTGAAAGATATTAAACTCTTGACATGTAAATTACTAAATTGAAGATAAGTTTTTCTTCAGGTAATTGCATATACATATTAATGGAGGGCAATGAAGAGAGAATAAAAGAAGCAAAAAGTATACAAGCATGCTATAATATAATGAAAGAAGTAAGTACTAGAAAATGTGTTGGCAAGGTTGCGGAGAAAAAGGAACCCTCGTGCACTGCTGGTGGGAATGCAGACTGGTGCAACCACTGTGGAGAACAGTGTGGAATTTCCTCAAAAAACTAAAAATGGAACTCCCATTTGATCCAGTAATCCCACTCCTAGGAATATATCCCAAGAAACTAGAAACACCAATCAGAAAGGATATATGCACCCCTATGTTCATAGCAGCACAATCTACAATAGCCAGAATTTGGAAACACCCTAGGTGCCCGTCAGCAGATGATTGGATCAAAAAACTTTGGTACATCTACACAATGGAATACTATGCTGCCATAAAAAAGAAGGAATTCTCATCATTTGCAGCAACCTGGATGGAATTGGAGAACATCATGCTGAGTGAAATAAGCCAATCAATGAAAGAGAAACACCACATGACCTCACTCATTTGTGGATTATAAAGATCATTATAAACTGATGAACCAAAAGATAGATACGGAGACAGTAAAGCAACAAGCAGATTGTCAAATTTCAGTTTGGTGGGGAGGAGGATCTGGGGGAGATAATAGATCAACTGAAGGACTTGTATCCATGCATATAAGTACAACCAATGGACATAAAACTCTGGGGAGGGAGGGGATGTGTGGGAGGGAGGGAGGGGGGAAAATCAATAAAATATGTAAAAATAAATAAATAAATGTTAAAAAAAAAAAGAACTAGAAAATGCAAGTTGGGTGTCAGTTCGTGCTCTGTTACTGACTAGATCTGAAATCCTAAGGAAGACACTTTACCTGCTTAAATCTTCTTTTTCCTCTTACAAAATTAAAGGATTGGTCATATGGTGTTTTAAAGTATGTCCTGTCTTTAGTACTTGTGGAAGTAAGTGGGAGAGACTTAACACATTATATAATCTTAATTCTAAATATCGCCCAACTCACTTTCCCCCCTTTTCTTCCATTTTTTCATTTGGCAAATTCAAAACCTGATTGAAACCAATTATTTTCCTATTCAACTCTGGTAGCTAACCATTGCAAGAGAAAACCATGCAAGAAGATAGTCTGGATTCACTGTCTTAAATGTATAATCTCAAAGATTAAATTGTCATCCAATACTATCTGGAAATTGTAGTATTTGTTCTAGTAGGACAGCTTTCCTATTTACAGATATGACTATTTTACAATTTTTCTTCTGTCATCAAACCTCCCATATTTCCTCATCTACCTTCACTTTTACATGATGATCTTCTTTCAACTTCATTAAGAAAACAGAACCCATTAGAAGCAATTCCATCATCTTCCTAAAATCAAATATAGCAATTTTGCTACAATTTTATCTCTTTTCTCTACCATTCCCTCTTGTTAAATGTACAAAGTGTTCTTGCCTTTACCAAACATTAACCTTTCTACTTGTGGTCTTGTAGCCCATCCCCCCTCATTTCTAAAAGATTTTACTTCTAAAATTAGCTCCTCACTTACTTACCCATCATTAATATTTCCTCTTTGCTTGATCATTTTCATCAGCATGCAAAAAGTAAGGTCAGTGCTCATTTCTCTAGATTATCTGTTCCCATTCAGTCTCCATTACTTCACTCAATTTATTGTCCATGTAACCTTATATGAGAAACCATTTTGTGTCTTTATCTTAGCATTACAATAGCTTTTTAATGAACATTTTTATTGATATTTTTTAAAAGACAGGAGGGTGAGGAATGGAGAAATAAAAACATCAATGAGGGAGAAACATCAATCCACTGCATCCTGCAACCACCTACAGAGGATCGAGCCCACAAAACTCAGGTATGTGCCCTGACTGGGAATCTAACCAGTGACCTCTCTTGGTTCACAGGTCGATGCTCAACCACTGAACCACACTGGCTGGACTATAACAGCTTTTAACACAATCAGCAATTCTCTTGAAACATGGCTTCTATATTCTATTTTTTTCTGGTTTGCATCCTACCTCACTAACTCCTTCTTTAAATCTTCATTTTTTTTTTTTTTTATCTTCTCCTCTGTCAGGCCTAGGAGAAGGGAGCATTAAAGTCCAGGGTAGGCCATTATTCAATATTCACAGTCTCTCTGTAGTTCATCTTATCCATTCTAATGGCTTGAATATTATCTATATTCTGATGAATCTTAAATTTATATCCCATTCTAGCCTTCTTCTATGGGATACATTTGATGAAATCCACCCGTCAGCCTCTCCTCTCTATTCAGAATTCTCATAAACATCTCCAATACCTCCAAATTGAAGCTGTGTTTTTCTTAAACTTTCTGCACTATCACCATTTAAATAAACCCCATTAGTTACTCAAACCAGAAACCCAGGAGTTATCTTTGATAGCTAACTTTTCATCACACCTCACATCCAATATATTAGTAAGTCCTGGCATTTCTACCTCAAAAATGTATCTTGAATCTATATCCTCTTCATCCTTTTTTTCAAACACTTTATTTAGTTTCACTATCATATCTCACTTGGTTCACTAAAATAGTGTCTTAACTGTCTCATTCTATCCATGAAGTTCTCCCTACAATTTATGTATTATACAGTATCAAAAGTTATTTTTCACTGTAAATTTGATTTCAATCCTGCTTAACACCCCCTAATGAATTTCTACCATATTTAAAATCTACATTGCATACCATGGCCTACAAGAACCTGGATAATCTTGCCCTCCTATTTTTCAGTCCTCTCTTCTTCATTCTTATTTCTCTCTCTCTACAACTCCTCACTCCACTTTATATTCCTCTCTCTCTCTCTCTCTCTCTCTCTCTCTTGCTCTCTCGCTCTCTCGCTCTCTCGCTCTCTCGCTCTTTCTCTCCAGCTCCCTACTCCACTTTATATTTTTTCACTCTGTCAGTTTTTCTAACACTTTATGTCTTCCTAAGATCTTCCTAGAATAATCTTCCCACACCCATATTCTCTAGTCTTGCCTAAATATCTCCTTCTCATTTTTTTAGGTTTCAATTTTTTTTTCTTAACCATACCAAAAAAATAATCTCCTCCCAAACATATATACATATAGCATATTTCTTATTTTGACTCCTTGTATTTCATATTCATAGTATACAACTCAAAAATTATTTTATGGATCTCTCCTTGTTTTTAGTTTTCATTTTCAACTGAAATATGAACTCCATGAGATGATGTATTTCTGAATTTAAAGATTCTTAACTATTTCACTATTTTATCCTAAACACCTTTTCAAAGACTTTGACACATACTAGGTACTCAAAAATATGGTTAAATGAATAGATGAATGAATGCATTAAATGGCTCATATGGTCTGGTGATTGCAGAAAACATGTTATTATATAGCTGAGGGAACTGTCAGACAAGTGATGTGACTTACTCAAAGACACACAGATATTAAGTGGCAAGCTGGAATTTATATTCAGATATCTCTCTACTATGTTGTACCATCTCCTTATCATGACTAGCTCATTCTCACTCCACTATGCCTCCTTTACTAATGCTTAGAAAGCTTGCTATCAAATAAGCTTTAAGGGTTATATATTCTTCAACATAATGAAATTAAATTAATTGGTATACAATTTCTCAAACAGGAAACACATTTAACTACAGATCTTATATAATTTATACATAAGTGATTCATAATATTCATTGTTATTGATAATACCAATAGCAGCAGTAGCAAAAAACAGAGCAAAGCAAGCTCTCCAAGGATAGGACATTTTCCTTCTGTTTTTTTTCAAAATATCAGAAAAAATGTGCATATTTTTATGTCATAGTTCACTGTTTCAAGGGTTCATGTGTTCTATATATGATGGGGTAACTGAAGTCATAGATTATCGTTCCAAATGACATGTGGAAGACTGTAGTCAAATGTTAAGAATCCTGAACATCCAGAAGTAAGCCAGTTATCTTTATATGTATAATGCTGCTAAGCAGTTTGATTTTTTTTAAATATAACATTTAATCAATGATCATTCCTAATATTCATTTTATTTATATTTAAGTCATGGCTAACTGAAGAAAATATAACTCAAATTTCAGAATTCATCCTTTTGGGTTTGGGGGATCTCCATGGTCTTCAATTTCTTCTTTTTTAGTATATCTGGTCATCTATGTGGTGACTCTCATTGGCAACATTGTAATCCTAACTGTGGTGTCAGCTGCTCCCTTCACACCCTCCTAGATTTCTTTCTTGGCTACTTCTCCTTCCTAGATATGGGATACAACACTACTATTGAGCCTGTGATACTGAAGACATTGTTATCAGCTCGTGTGTCTATCTCCTTCTCAGGTTGTGCTTGCCAATTTTACTATTTTGCTGCCTTGGTGGTTACAGAATGTTTCTTTCTGGTTGTCATATTTTATGATTGCTACATGGCCATCTGTAACCCATTGCATAACTCCAACATGGTGGACTACTGAGATTGCTTACAGGTAGTTGTTGTCTTTTGGGTGGCTGGATTTCTGGCACCCATTTTTCTCCTGGTTCTCATTTTTCAGTTAACAGTCTGTGTTACCAATAAGATTAACCAATTCTTCTGTGATTGGAAGCCCATCATGAAAGTGGCATGTACTGATACTCAAGTAGCCGAGATTACCTTTTTTATATACACCTCTTTATTTAACCTTAACCCCTTCCTGCTAACTGAATTCTTGTACTTACTAGAGTACATTATCTCTGCATTTTTTTTTGAATTTTTTTTCTACCACAGGGAAGCAGAGGGACTTCTCCAATTGTTTCTCCTATCTGACAGTGGTCAGTCTGTATTATGGGACACCAAGTATTGACTATGGCTTCCCATCAGGGCCTCAGTATGAAGACTGATTAAAGTTTCTTTTTCTTTAGTATACAATACTTATCCTTGCCCTAAACCCTATCATTTACACCCTTAAGAACAAGTATACAAAGGTAGCTCTGAGAAAATTGGTGCAATGAGGAATGTATACATTATCAAATAAAAGTTTGATTTTTGTAATTATTCTTGACACTTTCTAAAAACATCGATGAAGTGGTAATTTTTTTAGTGTTAATGAATATTTACAGTGAAATTGATGGTATCTTCTTTGTCCCATCAATGTTCTCCACATTAATAAATAGAAAATGTGTTAAGCTTTTGTTTGCTAAGCATTTTGTAGATTCCAAAAGCTAAGCTTAGTTCTTTGTAGTGATTATTGTGCTAAATCTTTACAGCAACACTGTGAGTTATCTACTGGTATGATCCCCATTTTACAGATATCACAAATGAGTCCCAGAGTTTAATTTACTTGCTCAAGACCATGCAGCCAGGCAGAAATGAAACCAGAATGTGAATTTGAGCCCAAGGTTTGCTTTACGCAAAATCTGTGATCTTTCTAATAGCCAAAGAGATTCCAGAATCTTGGAGGGTCAAAAATTATTTTTTTGGATCATGGAAGACATCACTGCAGATGACTTTTCTTAGGGGAACATGAGTTAGATGTGAGGTGAGAAGGACAAAGTAATGTAATGCAATCTATATCCCAGTCTGTCTCCTTTCCCCAGTTAAGGTCTAGATAAAAATGCATGATATAAAAATGGATGAGATAGCCGAAACCGGTTTGACTCAGTGGATAGAGCGTCAGCCTGCAGACTGAAGGGTCCAGGTTCGATTCCGGTCAAGGGCATATACCTTGGTTTCAGGCACATCCCAGTAGGGGGTGTGCAAGAGGCAGCTGGTCGATGATTCTCTCTCATCAATGTTTCTAACTCTCTATCCCTCTCCCTTCCTCTCTGTAAAAAAATCAACAAAATACATTAAATTTTTTTAAAAAAATATATGAGATAAAAATATCATGAGATTGAAATCTGTTTTAGTTTTTCATTTTAAAATTATTTATTTATTTATTTTAAAATATATTTTATTGATTTTTTACAGAGAGGAGAGGAAAGGGATAGAGAGTTAGAAATATCGATGAGAGATAAACATCCATCAGCTGCCTCCTGCACACCCCCTACTGGAGATGTGCCTGCAAAAATGGTACATAGCCTTGATCAGAATCGAACCTGGGACCCTTTAGTCCCCAGGCTGATGCTCTATCCACTAAGCAAAACCAGTAAGGGCAGGATTATTTATTAAAACAAAAGATTAAGATCAATCTAACTGGTAAAATATATTAAAATAATCTATGCAGTAAAATATAATGTATCCATAAACAAACAAAAACAACATTAAATAGTTGGTCAACTATGCATGTGTTGATATGAAAGATCTCTATAATATATTTTAAGTATAAAAAAACAAGGTACAGTGTGTATTATCACTACTGTACACTAATACAAAAAATGTACATAGCATATATGTTTAATTTAGCATTTGTTACTATTATCCAAGACAGAAGAGTTCAATATTCAGTGAGCATAACAATACCTAACAACATGATTAGTTACTATTTCTAGAATAGAAAACCCAATGAAGAAAAATATGAGCTGCATATCTGATGTTCTTCTCAATCCACTATGGCAGTATAAAGATAAAGGCTGTCAAGGGGATGGGCATGAAGTGAGAATGGTTTCCTAGGCTCTTCCCTATACTGTCACCAGAGTGGTCTTTCTGCAATGGAAATTTGTTCACATCCCTCTTGTGTTTAACCAACCTCTGACAAAAATATCATCAGTTAAGAATAGAATAAAGGTCTTATAATATTTATGACTCCATGACTATAAACATACAATTTCCACTTTTACCTCTGCCTCACCTCTTCTGGTTAACTTTTTGTCCTTCAAAGCCCAAGTCAAATATCAAATGTCAAATGTCACAAATTCTGTGAAATATCCCCTGATTCTTTACTACCCTTCTAAAATTAGATTTTTCCTCCTATATTACTAAAGCACTTTGAATATATTTCTATGTGAGTATTGATGACATTATACAGTGATTATTTTTACATATGTGTCTGTCTCTCCACTTAATAATAAGTTCCTTAAATATAAAAGCATGTCTTACTCATTTCTGTCTCTACCTCACTTTCACCTCCAGTTCTTCTCAGAACCTAGAATGGGGCCTGACACAGAATAGGTATTCAAATAAACATTTAAATATAAATACAAGTATTAGTTGACTTGATTTAAGTTACACAATTAGTTACTGGGTGGGTCAGACCTCTATTTGACTCTTAATCAATTGTTATTGTATTATATAATGTTGTTATTTATCCTGCAGGGTAGTTGTTTGCCTGCCTGAAGTAAAGGCTTAACTTATACTGTATAATGTCTTAAGGGTGCTTCTAATTCTCAGTCTGAGATTGATCTTGGAGAAAATTTGACAATGAAATTTTTATTGAGGAGTGAAAAATATTGAGCATTTACTGTTTGGGTCAGAGATGAGCATTATCTTGAGCCCTTAGAAAAGCAGCCTAAATTATCCATTCAGTCATTCATGCATCCATGTTTTTAACATGGTCATTAAATATAAATTTAACATAAAATATGTTAAATATAAATTTAAATATAAACACCCACTATGTATAAAGCATTATTCTAAGAACAAAAAGAATAATGTTCATGTGAATTTACTTTGAAAATGCTTTAGTTTAACCAATAGACCACCTACATAGTACCAAACATATAGACTGCAACCAGTAAATATTTGTTCAATTAAATAAACCAAGCCAAGGGAAAATTGAATGGCCTGAATTTCTGGGAATGGGACTGGACTCTGTTGGAAAGTTCAGCAATTTTTAATAACCATATTCCTAGATCTAGAGTCGTAGATCTTAGAGATATGTTGGCTGTAGGGATGCATTGGGGCAAGGAAAGGGGGTAAAATGTGGTAAAGAAAAATAGGGATGGTGTCTCTACCTGGAAAATTTAAGAGCCATTGCCTCCCCAATACCAGCTTCCATCTGCCAATGAGAATGCAACACATTCATGGAGAGGAGCAATTAGAGCTAATTAGATTTATTTTTTTTAATACCTGAGACAGGGCCCCATTGAAATCAGGTAAGGAGATCTATTAAAGGCAAGATATTCTCTGCATATCACTTAATTCAAAGTACTTAAGGAGGCTGATTACATGCCATGCTCTCCAAGGATAATTGAAGCTCAAAATGGTGGTTTGTGTAAGTTTAAGGACTTGTTTCTTTTTGTTTCTTTTTTAAAATGTATTTATTGATTAAGGTGTTACATATGTGTCCTTATCTCCCATTACCCCCCCCCCCCCCCAACTCTCCACTCATGCCCTCACGCCCCTGGTGTCTGTGTCTATTGGTTAGGCTTATATGCATGCATACAAGTCCTTCAGTTGATCTCTCCCCGTTATCCCCACCCTCCCCTACCTTCCCTCTGAGGTTTGACAGTCTGATCAATGTTTCTTTGTCACTGAATCTATTTTTGTTCATCAGTTTAAAGACTTGTTTTTTAAACCAGAATGCAAAGAAGAAATCCTTTGAGAAAAACCTTAATTAGAATGTGAAGGAAATGTCTCTAAAAAGAATAGAACTTTTGTCTAGGCTGAAGTTCAACTTGGCCTATATGAAGCCAGGTATCTGGATAAAAGTGAAATATTACAGTAAATATTTAGCTTGAGAGGCATTCCATGTAGAAATTATCAGGTGCTTATTTGTATGTTTTGCTATCTGGAAAAATAGTATTCTATCGTGCTTAAAACAGTGGGCTCACCATTCAGGCAGACTAGCTTGTGTAAAATGTAAATATTAATATCTACTTTACCTTACTAGTTTTATGACAATTAAAAGTGATAAAGTATGTAAAATCCTGTCACATAAGAGATATTTAATACATGTTATTAATTTAGTAGTTATCATAATTATAATCTTTATCATCGTTATTGAATATCATTGAACTCTTTCTCACCTTGATATAGTAAAGAAATATTAACCAAGAAGGTGTCCAAAAAACTATGCAGTAGTCTGACTGCTGAAAGTAGAAGATAGAGGCCAAGCTTCTGAGGCTTCTCAGTTTGGCTTGGGCTTCAGGTTATTATCATCTCTGACAAGCAATATACAACCTAGGCACCAAGATATTTCATGTTTGTTAGTTGAGCAACTTTTGGAAACTTTTCATCCTGCTGTCCAATATCTGACTTTTAACTGCAATTCAAACAATAAGACCAGACTGATTCTACCTTATTTCTTCTGCAAGAGCCATATTTCCTTCTCTTTTTACTTAATTGCCATATTTCTCTTACCAAAATCCTTCTGACAAGTAATGTGAAGGTAAATAAGGGCTGCCTAATAGGAATAAAAGACAGGGTAAGTGGGAAAGGACCTGTAGCTCATTGAAACTATATTGTATTTTACTTTTTACCTTTTTTATTTTTTATTATTTTTAAAAAATGATCTTTATTGTTTAAAGTATTACGGATTTCCCACACACACATTAACCCCATCCACCCTACTCCTATCCCCTTCCCAGGCCTTAACCACATTATTGTCTTGGGATTCATTTTCAGTTTACTATATCTGTAATTTTTTTTTCTGTCTCAGAATGTTTGCATATGATACTTTCTCTGCTTAGAATGCTCTTCATGCCCTGACCAGTGTGGCTTGGTTGGTTGGGCATCATCCTATGCACCAAAAGATTACCAGTTTTGTTCCCAGTCAGAGCACATGCCCAGGTTGCAGGCTCAATCCCTGGTAGTGGGCATACATCAGGCAGCTAATCAATGTTTCACTTTCACATTATGTTTCTCTCCCTCTCCCTTCCTTTCTCTCTAAAAATCAATTAAAAATATGTATTTTAAAATGCCAATGTAACAATAAGTGTCTGGTGGGAATTAATAAAAATTATACCTATTTTTGTAATATCAAAAAGATAATATTTTTATGTGTTACAGAATTTTAGTAATTAGTTTATGTATGCCATGAGATTAAAAAGGTTTAAAATTGCTGCTCTAGATGTTCATACTTCCTATCTGTCTGGTCGGCTCTATTCATGAAGTTTTTCAACAAGAGGACAAGCCATCTTTGCTGTGATATGTCCAAATTCCTGCCCACAGAATTAATAAGCATAATTCAATTGTTTTATTCCAATATTTCTTGTGTGTTTTGTTATAGAGACATGGTAGTTAAAATAGTGGCCAGGTAATCCATGTCATTTTAGAAAGTGAAAATTAAGTTCAGAAAATTCAACTATATGGGAAAATACAGCTTTACCCACATTAGATTTAAAATATGTAAACTATATCATTGAATACATTTTATCACTCACTTGAAGACCTGTTTTTCTGAGAGAAGCTTTACTGTCCCCTAAAGCAGAGAGGAATACTTTTTCCATCCTAGATACTTCCATTGTGTCAAAGATGCCCTTCTATGCCGAAACCGGTTTTACTCAGTGGATAGAGCATCAGCCTGAGTACTGAAAGGGCCCGGGTTCGATTCTGGTCAAGGGCATGTACCTTGGTTATGGCCACATCCCCAGTAGGGGGTGTATAAGAGGCAACTGATTGATGATTCTCTCTCATCAATGTTTCTAACTCTCTATCCCTCTCTCTTCATCTCTGTAAAAAATCAATAAAATATATTTTTAAAAAAGATGCCCCTCTGTTAGTGTCCTTGTTATACTGTTGTACATGTTCTCTCTCCTCTCCTTAAATATCTTGTCTATATCATGTCTGTCTCCCCAGTGATTTGCACTGATGGTTCAGTTAATATATTTTTGGTGGCTAAATGAATTTATAATAATCATTTTAATCTGGGCTAGCTTCAGTCTTCTCTAAATGTCATGTTTCACTGTGTACCAGGTCAGCACCAACCTCCCTCTAACAAAATTGGAATATAGATGAGGGTCTGAGCCATCTGTTCTCTTCTGTTTGATTTAAGGTCATCTGTGGCATTAACACCCAGATTTACCACTAGCTTTTCATACATTCATTTCCTGCAGTTCTGCTTCTTGAAAAATAAACACATTGAGGGATGACCACAATAAGAGGAAGCCAAAACTATAGCTAAGCTAAATGTAACAATAATACAATAATAATAAATGCAACTAATAGTTACTAAAAATTTACTATGTTCTAGTCAGTGAACTAATATTTTACATACACGATACCACAAAATCTTCACAACAGTTGTATGAATTGACACTATTATTATCATCATTTTACAGATGAGGAACTTGAGGTTTAGAAAGGGTAAATATAAAAATTTCACTGCTAGCAAGTTGTAGCATTCAGGTCTGACTCCAAAGCTTAATCTACTGACAAGTACACCCATCAATATGTTGGTTCCTTGGGATTTTTAAAACCATTTTCTCTTTTTTATCTAGAGAATTTTATTTTTAAATGTATCTTAAATATTGAAAGTATTACAGATGCCCCTCTTTCCCCGCATTGACCCACTCCTCTCTACTCCTACCCCCCTCCTCAGGCCTTCAACACACTATTGCTTGTGTCCATGGGTTATACATATGGGCATATAAATTCTTTGGTTTAAAACCACTTTCTTTTAATAACAAAAGTAAAACAACACATATCTGGAATTTAAAGGCATTTCAGGCAATTGTTTCATTTAATGAAGTGAGAGATGTCTCAAGGGTTAGGTTGGAGCATGGTTTTTCTTTTTAGTAAAATTGATCCCCTTAAGGGCAGCTATGAAGATGACTGTATTAGTCACTTCATAGGATCCGAGGCAGGGATAAGGATGGGTGGCTAAATTAGTCATATTACTTTACCCTGTGATCCACTTGACTCTGGAGTTCCAGATGAGATTCATTTTTCCCTATAATGACACCACTAGCCAAAGTTATTTCCTCTGTCCCCAATTACAATCCCTTGGAAAGGTGTAGGAATCACCCTCTGAGGCTGGAAGAAGACCTTATGAGAGGGGAGTGATTCTTGATGGGCACTTCAGATGAAAGAGCCACATGGATGGTGGCCAGAGATAATTACCAGCCCAGAAGACCCCATATTTTATTCTGTAAAAATAATACTTGATGAAAGTAATGATTAATACCAGCCCAGTATCTGTACTGCTGATGCAAATGCAGATGAGGGATATACAAGAGCTGACAAACTCAGGAAAGAAACTAAGAATTTGGTTTAACTGTGTGAAAGTAATTCAAATTACAGGCATTTATGTGAACTGTTTACAATTTATGCCTAATTGCCACCAAGCACAATAACAGTTATGCATATCATTAAATACGTGTCAGAATAATTGTGTTGTAAATTCTGATTATAACAGCAAACTCTATATGTGTATGCTCTGTCTTCAGAATTTGTTGCTCAGATTTGTCACGATTTAGGAAAGAATGAGACAGAACATTTTCTGGGGGACCAAGAGTGCAGAAGTTGCAGAGGCAGCTGCCTGGCGTTGAATATTTACTATGTGTAGCACACAAAGTGGATAATCAACAAATGCATACATCCCTGCTGTTTAGCTTCACCAGAACCCTGCAGGAGCTCTATAATCTTTTATTCATTTATTGTTGATTCTTTCGCCTTATTCATTCCCCACAGTATGTCTCAAACCTTTTCTTGTCTTCTTGTCCTCTCAACTTAACCCCTCTTCTCTTGCCTTGCACAGCTAATGACCCCCTGCTCTGCCTCCCAAGTTGTCTTTTTTAAATATACTTTTTATTGTTGATATTGTTATAAATATCTCCCCTTTCTCACCCTTTATCTTCATCATCCCAGTCCCTGCTCTTCTAATTTTTTTTATTGTTTAAAGTATTACAAATAGTAGTACATATGTCTCTTTTTTTCCCAATTGGGCTTCCTCCAGCATCCCCATCCCCCCAGCATATGCCCTCACCCCTCTCCCAGTGTCTTGCATCCATTGGTCATGCTTATATGCATGCATACAAGTCCTCCCAACTTTTCTTAATAATGCAGTCTTCCTCTTCAATGAGCCTCTGACCTCTGACAAATAGTTAAGCCCTTCTACCTCCTCAAGGACAGGTTTCTTGCCCCAGTATTTCATTTTTTCATCTCTTTCCCTGCTTTTTGCCATACACATAGTAGGCACTCTGTAAATCCTTGTACAAATATCCTTTAAGACACACATGGGATACAATCACACACACACACACACACACACACACACACACACACACACACACACACACACCTGCACTTATCATTACTCCAGTTACTACCATTTTCTCTCCTTCCTCTAACCTTGGACTTATTATACATCTTATGTAGTATTCCATTAGATTAGCAACTCATTGAAAGAAAGGGGTTTCTATGTTACATTTTTCTGATCTTTTAGCACTCCTTAAAACACTAAAAAATGCTGAGAGGTCTAGCTGGTTTGGCTCAGTGGACAGAAAGTTGGCCTGAGAAGTGAAGGGTCCCAGGTCCAATTCTGGTCAAGGGCATATACCTCAGTTGCAGGTTCCTCCCAGATCCAGGCCCAGGCCCTGGTCAGGACTCCTGCAGTAGGCAACCAATGTGTTTCTCTCACACTGATGTTTCTCTCTGTCTTTCCCTTTCTTCCACTCTCCCTGAAAATCAATGGAAAAATATCTTCAAGTGAGGATTTAAAAAAATGCTGAGAGATCTCCATCCATTCATCTTTACAGACAGGTTTTTCTGAAGAAGGATGGGGATACCTAGCACTTTCTTCCCCAGATTGCTCTTGGAGATCCTGAGTAAAATAATAGAAAGCACATGTCTTAGGTAACAGGACTTGGAATCCCTCTATGCTCTTCCACTCAGTGACTAGGAGAATTTGAGCAACTGACTTTATCTTTCTGAGGTCCAATGACTTCATCAAAAAAATTAAATAATAATAGAAGTTATCGTACAGGGTTTTTGTGAGGATGAAATGACAAGCTAATGAAAAGGGCCTGACCCACACTAGTAAAGACTCTTAGAAACTTTCTGCCCCAGTGGCTCACTCACACTGATGATTTGTTCCTCCTACTTTTGTAATAGTGAGTCAGGATTTCAACAATGGAAAACCTATTTCTTTTACTTATTAATCTTTTATTCTGAGCTCTGGATCAGTAGCTCTCATTTCTTTTAGACTTCATACTCCCTTTTTTTATTTTTTATTGTTTAAAGTATTACAAGTAGTAGTACATATGTCTTTCCCCCCCCCCCCAATTGAGTTTCCCCCAGCCTCCTGTACCCCCTGGTACATGTCCTCACCCCCTCCCAGTGTCTTGCATCCATTGATTATGCTTATATGTATGCATACAAGTCTTTCTGTTGATCTCTTACCTCCCACCCCCGCCCCAACCCTCCCAGCCTTCTCGCTGTCATTCGACAGTCTGTTCAATGCTTCTCTGCCTTTGTATCTATTTTTGTTCATCAGTTTATAAGGTTCCTTATTATCCATAAATGAGTGGGATAATGTGGTATTTTTCTTTCACTGACTGGCTTATTTTACTTAGCATAATGCACTCCAGTTCCATCTATGCTGTTGTAAATTGTAAGAATTCCTTCTTTTTTATAGCAGCATAGTATTCCATTATGTAGATGTACCACAGACAGTTTTCTAATCTACTCATCTGCTGATGGGCATTTAGATTGTTCCAAATCTTAGCAATGTTGAATTGTGCTGCTATAAACATAAGGGTGCATATATCCTTTCTGATGGTTGTTTCTGGTTTCTTGGAATACATTCTTAGAAGTGGGTCAAATGGCAGTTCCATTTTCAATTTTTTGAGGAAATGCCATACTGTTTTCCACAGTGGCTGTACCAGTCTGTATTCCCACCAGCAGTGAAGGAGGGTTCCTTTTTCTCCACAGCCTCACTAGCACTTGTTGTTTGTTGATTTGTTGACTATAGCCATTCTGATAGGTGTAAGGTGGTACCTCATTGTTGTTTTCATATTCCCTCTTAATAACAAATATTTTGTGACTCTCCTTCACTATTCTGAAATAAAGTTCACAGATATTATAATCTACCTACATTCATAATTTCACATAAGTAAATATAGTAACCTAACTGAAATTTAAATGAAAAATCAAAGGAAAGTAATCCTATCTAATAAAAGAGTAATATGCAAATTGACCGACCGTATCTTTGCTATACCCACAAGCCACGCCCATAATCCAATCAGGAGCAAATATGCAAATAAACCCAATCAAGATGGCTACAGCCACAGAGATCAGGAGGGAGGCTTGGGTTTCCCCTGCAATGGAGGAAGCCAACCTTTCTGCCTGCCCTTGCCGGGCTAAGCCTGCACTCAATGCTACAAAGTTTCAATTATAGGAGGTAAATAAATCCCAACAGAAATAGCTGCCACCACAGAACAAGCAGGGGGCTTTGCTCTGATTCAGGCTACAAAGTTTCAATTGTAGAAGATAAAGAAATTCCAGATGCCAGGGCCTCCACTTGGGTCGCAGGGGGGACGTGGCCAGCCTGAAAACCACCACAGGCCCCCTCACTCAGGCTGCCCCATGCCCCAAGGAAACCCCCACCCTGATCCAGGACACACTTCAGGGCAAACCAGCTGGCCACCATTTAAGTTTCTGCCACCTTCCAACACCCTCACCTCCAGTCACTCTGACACCAAGCCTTTGACATCCAGCTGGTAACCATTTAATGGCTTATGTGTTTTCTTTATTTTTCACTAACATATAGTCCTTTTTATACTATGGTGTAATGACATGCTTACTTATCTCCATATTCCATTAGCCTGTGAGCTGTGTGAAGACAGCCTGATAATTTATAGCCAGTTATTAACACTTTATTGGAACCTAGTAGGGACTCAATAATTAGTTGAATAAATGAGAGTAAGATATACAAGAACATGGAGGAAAACCAGGATAAGTAAAGACAAACAGATTTTTAAAAGCGTGGTGCATGTATTCTAGGGGAATAAACAGGGAGGGCACGTGGCATGAAGTGAGCAGAGCTGCCTGATGATAGTCAAGAGTGTACATTCAATATGACAGTCAAAGCTGTAAAAGCAGAATGGAGTCAGAATATACAAGACCTTGAATGCCAGAATAAAGAATTTCAATTTGATGAATAAGGCTATAAGAAATTCTGAAAACATATTTAAATCTCTGCTTTGGACCCCCAAATATCTGCTTTTTAAACACTGCTTCTCCTGAAGTATAAGGGGATAAAAGCAAGGGCAATACCATAGATTACTAGATTGACATTGGACAAACTTTTTTGTTTATTTTCATTAGCCATTATTGAGGTATAATTAGAATTCACCAATTATAAGGATACAGCCCTATGAACTGTGACAAATGTATTATATATAAACATGTGACTGCCATCACAAACAAAAAAGAGAACATTTCCTTCACTCCCAAAAGTCCCTCATTACCCTTCTCAAAAATCTCATACTCCAAACCACAGTTCCTGGCAATCACTGATTAGTTTGTCATATCAGTAGTTTGCCTTTTCTAGAATGCCATATATAATAAATAGCATCATATAACATAAAACCTTTTAGGCCTGGTTTCCTTCATTGAGCATAAAATATCTTTATGTTTCATCTATTTTGGTTACAAGCATCAATTATATGTTTTCCTTTTTTGCCAAGTAATATTCTTGAGTTTGGATGTAGCAAAATTTATTTATCTGTTCACCAATTGATGGACATTTGGAACGTGTATCATTTGGGCTTATTATGAATAAAATTGCTGTGAACATTCAAGTTACAGTTATGTACTTGCCTCGCCCCTCAACTCAGAGCAAGAGTGACTGGCAGGAGATAAATGGGTCCTGAAAAGGCTATTGAAACAAGAACCAATCAGGACTTATACTCCTCTCCCTCTCCAAGGAATATAATTCATTAGCACTATTATAAGGGTGTTTTTTTTAATTGGTTACCATATATTGAAAAAAACAAACAGTGATTTCTTCTCAATTAAAATGTTTTATAAATATAAATACATTGTGGTTATAAATTTGCATCTTCTCTCTCCCTTCCTATTTCCTGTATTTCCCTATTTATTTTCCTTCTATAATATTTCTGTACATATTTTCTCTTATTCCTTCTCTTTACTCATTTCCCTATCTTTCCCATTTTTTCTTCCCATTCCCTATTATCTTATTTCTCTTTTTCCTTCCATTTCCTCTATCTTCCCCTATCATCTTCTAAGCATAAAAATTTATATTTACAAGATGTTTAAATCAGGATGTAGCCAATTTACATGATTCATAGCATTTTTTTCTGCCAAGTCCTTTAATTTACTTGTTTTAATTATGAGTATACTAAGCATTCATTTCTATTACAAAAGATAATATCAGTCAATTACACCTAATTTTCTATACTGATTCTGAGAATTTCAGCTTGATAGAGCTTTTATGTTTTGCTTTAAAATATGCAGTTGTTGATTCCTATGCTGCATACCACTGTCAGCCCTTCCTGCCCCCCATTAAAGCTCCTATGTTTTGACAAATTGGAGTCATTAGTATTTCAGCCCTTGAAATAGGTTTAATCATTCAGGTGGTGTTCTATGTTCAAACTTTTGTATTAACAAATTCTTTTCTTTTTCTTGTTAAATGGGAACCTGATATTTAAGCATCCTAAATTAGTATTACAGGTGCGCTTTCAGGCCCACCCATGACCATCTGCTCTCAGATTCCCATGTCTAATACCAGTGAGCATTAGGTAGACTAAAGAAGTTCATTTTGTAGCTTTATTAGAATTGCTCCTTTTGTACCCAAGCACTTTTTCACATGGCCTGGGTTTAAGAGTCTGTGCTAATTAACTCATATTCTGTTTCCTTTCCCAGGGTCATGAAGTCCTTCCTAAAAAGACAATGTAGAGGTGGGGGCTTACTGTGGTCCAGTCCTGGTAGCTGGGAACAGGGAAGCACAAAAACTAGGGGGAAGTGAGAAGGTCCTGCAGGAGAGTGTGGTGTATAGGTTTATGCAGGGAAATAAGATGGGTGTCAGAGAACCAAATTGGAACATCACTATCTGGGAATATAGATTTAGGAAGGAGAAGAGAGGGGACAAAGGAGAGAGAAAAAACAACTTTGGTCTTCAATCTAATGAAGCCCAAACCTCTCAGCAGTCCATCAGCATAGTTTCAGGTTCTTCATCATCCTTCTCTCTCCCTTCTAGATTCATTTTAGCTTGTGGCTGCTACCCAAATGTCTTACCCCATGCTGCTGTTTTTATCAAACACTTCTATACAGGTCTGCCAAGCGCAGAGCTAGGTTACACTATTCATTTTCTTATTTCCAACTCTACCTTTCCATTAATGCAAATGAGGATGGATTTTGCTTTCTGTACAGCCACAACACGCAACTGAATAATATTGAGCTTATGGTCCTTGAAAACCCCTAAATCTTTTTTAGGTGTGTTGCTACTTAGCCACATCTCATTCTTTGCTTGTGCATCTGCTTGTTTTGGACTCAAATGCTATGTTTCATAGATTATAAACATTTAAAAATTATTTTAATGCATGTATTATTAAGCTTAGTTCAGAGGTTTTGAAAAATAACTCTCATAAATTTTGCAATCAAGTAAATGTCCTATTTTTCTGCTTTCTCAGAATTAATTTTCAGAGTAAAAGCACAGATAATTAAGCTTTCAAGAGCATTTAAATTTTTAAAACTCATATTTAAAATGTAAATGTCCTCAAATTTAACTAGTTAACAAACAACAGATTTAAATTCTTCATTTTGTTGTCTGTTTCAGCCTTCAGTGGAAAAAAAACAACAACAACTAGCATATACCTAGACTGTCCCCAGCCTCCTAACATGGTGCAATACTGCAAAAACAATAATAATCCTTCATTGCTGGACAATGGACAGGTCAAAAAACAAATTCCTTTCATTTTTTATTCTACATATCTAGCTTAATGTTGAGATGATCACAAATAAACAATTATTTGTTATATAAATGAGATGGCTAATGTATTTCAGAAAATGTTTAGATATTACTTAGTGTTTATGTGTACTTTCTGTGTTTTTAATCTTGGAAGAGAAACACAAGTTATTTAGAACCAAAATTAAAATTACATTAAAAGAACACAATCTAACCTTAATACCTTTTGATAAACATGAGCCTTAGAAAAGCCTGTTATTGTTTTCTTTTCAAATGATTTCCAGCAAATGACATTAAGTTATAAGGTGGTAAATTTATAAAATCACAGCACAATCTCATTTTAAGAGAAAACTCAAATTGTTTTGGGGGCTTTTATTTCACTTCCTGAACTCTGAGAGAACACAAATTCAAAGAAAACTTGTTCAAGTGGTATATTTCAATTAGTATATTTCCAGTGCTGTTCCTTTTATGGCTAGTCCTTTATATCTGCTAAGAATAATATTTAGGAATATCTTTCAAACATATTATAATTTGTTATATTCATTATCAATTATAGTAGCTATATTAAATATGGCACATCACCATTTAATCCAAAGATACCATTGCCTCTGACCAGATTAGTTTTTTTGTATACTAGGCTAATTAAGAAAATAAGCACTGGCTCCTTGGACATAGGCTCTACTTAGCATCATTGTTGTGAATGTAAATTAACAAGATGGAACTATGAGCACTTTGTGGGAAAGGAACAATGGTGTTATACAAAGATAAAGAATTATAATAAAAATAATAATAGTTGTCAGATCAGAATTAATGGAAATTAGGCAGCAGAACTTAAAACAATTTCACAAACCTTTCATAACTACCTTCTTTTTCAGTTTTTACTTTTGTTTGTTTTGTATTTTTGTTGCCAAGTCAATCTGTATTTGTGTAAAAGGCTCACCATTTGTATTAACTACTCAATTTCTCCATTTTTCTCTCCAGTTCACTTTTCAAAAGCCTCCTACTAACTATTTACAAATATCCAAGTAAATTCAACTAAACAAACTTGTTATCTTAGTAAAATGGTGAAAATGCATTGACTATCTTAAGATAATTTTAAAAAGCTGAACAAAAGTTAGCCTTTAAAATAATACTATAAGTACCAGAGATGTCTCAGATTTTACTGCCTATGTTTTCTTCTAGGATTTTTATAGTTTTGTGGCTTAAATTTAAATCTTTTAACCATTTTCAGTTTTATTTTTGCCTATATATCTCCTTAGGTAAGGGAAACAAAGGTAAAAAAAAAAATTAAATGGGACTATATCAGACTAAAAAGCTTTTGCACAGTAAAGGAAACCATCAATAAAATGAAAATATAGCCAAAACCGGTTTGACTCAGTGGATAGAGCATCGGCCTTCAGACTGAAAGGTCCCAGGTTCAATTCCGGTTAAGGGCATACATCTTGGTTGCAGGCACATCCCCAGTGGGGTGTATGCAGGAGGCAACTGATCGATGTTTCTCTCTCATCAATGTTTCCAACTCTCTATCCCTCTCTCTTCCTCTTTGTGGAAAATCAATGAAATATATTAAAAATGAAAATATACCCCACTGAATGGGAGGACATAATTTGCAATGATACGTGTGATAAAAGGTTAATTTGCAAAATATATAAAGAACTATATAATTCAACACCAGGAATACAAACAACCCAGTTAAAAAAGGGCAAAGGACCCAAATAGACACTTATCCAAAGAGGACATGCAAATGGCCAATAGACATATGAAAAGATGCTCAAGGCACTAATCATCAGAGAGATGCAAATTAAAGCCACAATGAAACATCACCTTTCAGAATGGCTGTCACCAATAAGTCAACAAACAACAAATGCTGGCAAGGATGTGGAGAAAAGGGAACTCTCGTGCACTATTGGTTGGAATAAAGCCACTACAGAAAACAGTGTAGAGGTACCTCAAAAAATTTAAAATGGAACTGGCTTATGATCCAATGTTTCCCCTTCTGGTTATATATCCAAAGAAACTCAAAGCACTAATTCAAAAGAATATATGCACTCTTATGTTCATTGCAGTGTTATTTATAATAGCCAAGCTATGGAAACGTCCCAAGTGCCCATCAATGGATGATTAAATAAAAAGTAGTGGACATATGCACAATGGAATCTTACTCATTTAAAAGAATGAAAAAAGGGTGGGACATCTGTAATATTGTACTTTCAACAATAAAGGTAAATTAAAACAAAAGTAATGAAATCTTACTTTATGTGACAATATGGATGAATCTGGAAATTTTTATGCTAATAAAATAAGCCAGTCAGTGAAAGATTGAGTATTACATGATATTACTCATATGTGGAATCTAATGCACAAAATAAACTGATGAACAAAATAGAAACATAGGCATAGATACATGGAAGAGACTGACACCTGTCAGAAGGGAGAGCATTGGGAGACTAGATGAAAAAAGGTGAAGCGATTAAACACACACACACACACGCCACAAATTGACACAGACAACAGTGTGGAAATAGCTGGGGGGAAAGGGGCAGTGGAGCTGGAGGTGGAGGTGGGCAAAGCATGGGGTTAGGAGGGATGGGGACATAACCAAAGGGGGATAGAATGGTTGGCATACAATGCAATATGCAGATGATGTTTTGTTAAGTAGTACACTTGAAACCTATATATTTTTTTAAAACCAATGTCACCCCAATAAGCTCAATAAAATTTACTGCAGGTAACATGCCCAATTGTGCAAACTAGGAATGGGTTTCTTCTGGCACAAATGGCAACTTCTGAAATGATGAGTTGAAAGGGCCAAAAGATAGAAAATCAAAAGAATTAAGTGCTATAGAAAGAGTACAAATATTATGATTCTGAAGATTATTTTCTTTATTAAAGCTAAATTGTTTTATATATACACTACAAACTATACACATGCTATACAAACATTTTTTCTCATGTGTTTTTTTGCTTTATTTATTCAAACTAGTGTTTTTTTCTGCTTTTAACATAAATTTAAACACACACAAAAAAAATCTAAGATTAGTATAAAAAATTCCCAGATAACACTTTTCTCTCACATTCTCTAAATTTTGATGTTTTAATATATTTGTGTGTTCTTTCCATATATTATATTAGAGGCCTGGTGCACAAAATTCATGCATGGGGGCAATAGGGGTGTCCCCCAGCCCAGCCTTCACCCTCTCCAATCTGGGACCCCTCAAGGGCAGTTGGACATCCCTCTCACAATCCAGGACTGCTGGCTCCCAACTGCTCAACTGCCTGCCTTCCTGATTGCCCCTAACCACTTCTGCTTGCCAGCCTGATCACCCTCACCACTCCCATGCCAGCCTGATTGATTTCTAACTGCTCCCTTGCCAGCCTGTTTGCCCCCAACTTCCCTCCTCTGCTGGCCTGGTCACCCCTAACTGCCCTCCCCTGCAGGGTTGAACGCCTCCAACTGCCCTCCCTTGCAGGCCTGGTCCTTCCCAACTGCCCTCTTCTGCTGGCCATCTTGTGGTGGCCATCTTGTGTCCACATGGGGTCAGGATTTTTGTCTACATGGGGGCAGCCATATTGTGTGTTGGAGTGATGGTCAACCTGCATATTACTCTTTAATTAGATAGGATAGAGGCCTGATGCACAGGTGGTTTTCCCTGAAGGTTGTCCCAGGGTGTGGGGTAGCCTGAGTGAGAGGCCTGTGGTGGTTTGCAGGCCAGCCACGACCCCCTGTCGACCAAATTGGAGGTCCTGATATCTGGAATTTATTTGCCTACTACAACTGAAATTTTGTGGCCTGGAGCAGAACCAAGCCTGGTGCTCGCTCTGTGGCTGCCACCATTGCTGTTTGGATTTGTTTACCTTCTATAATTGAAACTTTGTAGCCTTGAGTGGAGGCATGGGCTACAAGGTGTGTGAAAAGCTTGGCTTCCTCCGTTGCCAGGGAAACCCAAGCCTCCCTCCTGGTAGCCATCTTGGTTGGCTTTATTTGCATACTTGCTCTGATTGGTTGGTGGGTGTGGCTGGTGGGTGTAGCAGATTGGTGGTTAATTTGCATATTACTCTTTTATTAGGTAGGATTATTGTAGTATAATACTACCCATATAGGTATATATATATATATACATTTATAAAAGTATAAATAGTCTTACCAGTGTGGCTACATTGGTTGGAGCATTGTCCCAAACACCAAAAGGTGGCAGGTTTTGATTCCAGTCAGGGTACAAACCCAGGTTGTGAGGTTTAATTCCCGGTCCAGGCATGTGCGGGAGGCAACAAATCAATGTATCAATGTTTCTCTCTCTCTCCCTCCTTCTCTCTCTCTCTCTCTCTCTCTCTCTCTCTCTCTCTCTCTCTCTCTTTCAAAATCAATAAAATTTACTTCTATAATACTTTCAACAATAAAAATTAAACACACAAAAGAAAATATAATATCCACATCATCCCTAAATATTTAAATTTGTGTATTTTCTAACAACAAGGAATTCTGACTATGCTTTAAATCTTCCCTAAAATATTACACAACCCTGTAAAAGTTTTTTAAATCAGAAATTAGTTGTCACAGTAGAAAATAGATATGAAGAAAAAAGAACAGCATCACCAATAATTGTTCACCATACAAAAATAACCCTTACGAACACTTTGTTTTCTATGTAACCTTCATGTGATATCACTGTGTATATGTAAAACACATTGTAACATTTATCAAATGCTTCATATAAATATATATTTTAAAAGTCAGTACATGGTAGCTTATCATGGTAGCAAATATTTAATTTTTTTTTTTTTTTAGTTTATGCTTAAAAAAGAAAAAACAAGACAATTTTGTTTTTTACCTTTTTACCCCCAGTTTACAGATTTGGTGGTTTCTATCTTCACAATATCTCTCTTCTTTCCTCAATCTTCATTCACTTATTTATTCAAAATTCTTAACTCCTTTCCAAGTAACAGGTACAAACTATCATAAAACATGTTTTAGAGTCAGATGACTTTGACTTTAATTGCAACTGTACTTCTGACTAGGTGATCTTGGGAAAGTTGCCGAAACTTTCTGAACTTCAATTTCTTACATGTTAGAAAGGAATGCTAACAGCGACATGTAACTATTAAAGCAGAGCCTGGATCAGAGTGAGCATTCAAAAAATATTGTTGCTGTTCTTGCTGCTGCCTCTGCTGTGATAAGCACTCCACAAGAGTATTGTGAAGGTAAATGTGACAATGTATGAAAAATTCTTAGCATGTGCCTGGCAAATAGTAAGCATGTAAGAAATATTAGCAATCATTAGTGTGATATCTGTATTAGGCATAGGAGGTACACAGAAAAGTCATCCTCTCTACTATTGGAGAACTAACCATTAGTGTTTATAGCTGCCAGATTAATCTGACCATATTTCAGAGTTCAGTTCAAATGCGACCTTATACATATGGCTTTCACTGATTCCTGCAGCTAGAAAGAATATTAAGATTATTGTCTTTTATTGAACATACATGTTCATTTTTTCCTGAGCTTTCTTATTAAACTTTAGTACATTGTATTTTTATTTTTGTTTCCGTGTCTTTCCGCCACTTCTAAACTTTTAGCTATTAGAAGATCAGTGACTGTGTTTTATTAATCTTTTAGCTGCCAACATATGCAGGAGGTTTCACATTCTTTTGTCCTTCATTACTTCCATATTTCACCCATATTATTCCACTAAATATTTGAGAGTTTCTTGTTTATAATGGACACTCAATAAAAGTTGGTTAAATGAATAAGATTGAAGTTAACCATTTGAAATTTAAGTTATGTCTCACGTATTTTCAAAAAGTTTAAAATTTAAACTACTTCCTGAAGTCATAAGAACAAATTTCCACTTCATTTTAAATTTGTGCTAAGTTCCACTTGGTAACTTTTTGGCACCATCTTACAGCTATTTCAAGTGGGGTTTTTTTTCATGGTGTACATATTTTTAAAATATTGTCATGCTGTGCCCAGGATAGTCACAGAACTTCCACAGCAAGTGCTCCTTGTTGAAGTACAGAGTTATTAATAATGACAAGTCATTTGGATACTTTAATTAGTGTCCAGCATTATTTCCATTAGTTAATATATATTTTTAACATCATAGTGCCTAAAGGCAATTGTAGTCTAGATTTCTTTGGCACTGCTAGTTCCCTCCTGAATTATGCCATCCTAAATTTCTGGAGATCTTGTTAAAATATTAAGAAAAAAGTCTTCTCTAGGTAAAGGTCACATCATTAATAAAAATATATTTAATGCTAAGCAGACAAACCTTTTCCTCTACTCCTTTCTAAACATGTGGAAGTCTTTCTGTAATCTTTCTCCTACATTCCTACCCTTCCCTCCTCACCTGTTAACTTGATTCTGAATTAAGCAGTTCAGGGAAAGGATATTTGAAAGGATCATCCAAAAATATCCTCAGAGTCATTCATAGCCCATGCTATCCCAGACACTACTAAATGACACCCAAAAATTCAGTTGCCAAAGTTTGCAGCAAAATTCAGCTTTTTGTTTTTAGTAACAATGAAGTTATAAGAAAATATCTTCTTATATTCAAGCATTAGACATATGTATTCACCCATATAAAGTAGATATACAATGAATATATTTAAAAATAAAAGCACAAATGTATAAATTTCAGTTGCCTAAGATCTCATAGTACCTAAGCACTCTGAGCACTAAGACTAATTTTTGGTTGTTTGAAATGTAGAGGTACTAAACCGCTATTCTAATTTTTATTAGGTTAATCACATCATGTGTTTATGCTAATTTCCTACAGCAATTTTGAGTACCTCTGAGAATTCAGATGAAATCAGCTTTTGCATTGGAATGTAATGCACTTAATTTTGATTTTCTATTTCTTACACACTGTATTTCACACTAAACTGTCCTTCTCCAAACCTTATTAAAATTATCTGCCTTTACACATTAGAGTCAAAGAGAGACCCTGATTTGAAAATTACCAGGCCTCTGAAAAGAGGCAACCTTTTCATATATGGGTATTTCATATGCATAACTAATTGCAAACTACCCCATCTCCAGTTTTTGTTTTATTTTGAAACAGAAATCTGAACTACTAGGAGCCTGAATTAGAGGGACAGGTGGACTTCCAGTTCAAGAAGTGGCCTCTGAGCCTGTCCCTAAGGATCTGTGCCCAGGATAGTATAACATTAGGGAGCACTAGGAGCTAGAGAGGGTCATTTTCTGCTTGGTTAGTGGAAGCCCTCCCTATGGACTTGGATCACGACCTGACCTTTCAATTTTGCACAAATAAAAGATTTTACTGGGGGGAAAAATTCTATAAGGCAGACATGGGCATTAATGATCTGGCTCCTTCCCATGCCTCTGGCCTCATTTTCAACCACTCTCCCCATGCCTTGTGCTGCTGTATTTTGCACTCCTTTGCTCTGTATTTTTTTAAAAAAGTGCATTAAATGGTGAGGTGTCAGGGACACATTAAGTAGGTGAGACAGATGTTTGGAGTAGGAAGCCTTATAGGTGCCCTCACCGTACCTAATTATAGGGATGCTTGAGTCTGGGGATCTTGAATAACCTCCTAAGTACTACAAATTATAATTAATTTTTTCTCTTTTATGTTCCTATAATGCTCTGATACTCTTGCTTTCAAATCTTATCATGTTCTCTGTATATTATACTTAGCTGTAAATATGGGTAAATCTCCCACCAGAGCATAATCTTGAAGGCAGAGTTTATTTTCTAATCTGATCACTTTCTATGATACTTTGGATAATCAAGCTGAGCATATATATATATATATATATATATATATATATATATATATACTTATTTTTATTGTTGAAAGTGTTGCAAATGTCCCCTTTTTATCTCCATTGACCCTAACCCTCTTCCATCCTGTATCCACACCCTTCTAGGCCTTCATCACACTATTCTCTGTTTCCATGGGTTATGCATATTTGCATATATACTTTTTAAGAGAGGTGATATTATGGGACTAAAGAGTATCCACTTGAGTTCTAGTCAAATTTCCCCCTACCTATCACTGTCTTATCTGCACCTCCACCATCATCAACAATCTAAATCCCAGGTATCACTGTAAAGAGATATTTTTAAAAATATGATTAAGCTGAGGCTAACAGAGTTCTATATTCAGATTTAACTCACAGTTATTGAATACTCATTTGACTGATGAGGAGATGGTGACTCAAATAACTTTCAGTAGTTAGCCAAATGTCACACGATTACACAGCTAGTAAGAGGCTCTGCCAGGAATGAAATTCAAGCCCCCTGACAGAAAGTCAAAATCTCTTTTTACAAACACTGAAACATTTAGATCAACTCTTCTCGCTTCCTACCTTATAATTCTAATGCAGCGAGTTACTTAATCAGAAACATTCTGCGTACTTTCAGCCAGGAAGAAACTAAATATTCTGAACACATGAGGCTCACTTTATATACATATTGATTTCCATGTTTATGTGTTTGCGCCTTCATTTGCATTACTTTTGTGTTTGAATATATTTATGTACTCAGGTATTTATTGTATTATGTATTTATATGTGTTTGTTTTTTTACTTATGCATTTATACATTTGTTTATCTTGCATGTAGGGCTCTGAAGTTGTTACAGCCAATGCTACCAAAGGAAAGCAAATCAGTTAATTATATCTTAATTTCTTGTGGTGTTTCTGAGAATTTCAGCTTAAAATAGGTGTTGAATTTTGATTAAAAGACCCAAGCTCTTTGGTTTCTAGAGAAGAGGATAGAGAGCAGCTGTGTGCAGAACCAAATTGCTAAGCTTTCAAAAGAACTTGAAACCAGACGATGAATAAGGAAAACCAAAATTACCTAAGCTTAAAAGACAATGCAAAATTATGAAAAGAACCTTAAGAGCAAGCAATACATACTGTGATGCTACAAAGAAACTAGACATCTCAGAGATGTGATATTATGGGACTCAAGAGAGGTGATATTATGGGACTCAAGAGTATCCACTTGAGTTCTAGTCAAATTTTTAAGAGATTTAGCTGGACTAGAGTAGCAGCGAGCAGAACTAAGAGAAGGGGCCAACATGATGGAGTTTATGTTTTCTACCTTGAAAATGATACAGGACCATTTGGACATTTTGAAAACACATGGAAAAAAGTTCATCAAAGACTATGGGACACTGATGAATGAATCAAAGGATTGAAAGAAACCCTGAGAAAGTATAATCACCAAGTAAATATCATGGCAAAGAGAATCAGTACAGCCGAAACTGGTTTGGCTCAGTGGATAGTCAGCCTGGGGACTCAAGGGTCCCAGGTTCGATTCTGGTTAAGGGCATGTACCTTGGTTGCGGGCACATCCCCAGTGGGGGATGTGCAGGAGGCAACTGATTGATGGTTCTCTCTCATCAATGTTTCTAACTCTCTGTCCCTCTCTCTTCCTCTCTGTAAAAAAAAAATCAATAAAATATATATTTTTTAAAACAGAGAGAATCAGTATAAATAGAATGAAATTGAGCTTCCACTCAAAAGATAAAAAATTTTAAGTAAACAACTCTTCACAGTAGAAGAAAACATGATGGATCTTGAAAACACATCAAGAAGGTAAAATATTTTTGTGTGTGTGTGCTACCTCTAAACGTGCAGGAAATGAGAATAATCTTGAAACAATTTAAAGAAAATTATTAAAATATTTTTCCAGTGCTAAACATAGATCTCAACTAACATACAGAGAGAATTTACAGGTACCCACCCACTCAAATATACCTCTCAAAATGAAAGTCTCAGACACATAATTGTACGGTTCTTAACATTTGGATATAATTAATAATTAAGGGTGGGTAGGATAGGCAAACATAGGAATATGGTAGGTGCAACAAGAAAAGAAATACTTTTCATCTTACAAGCTGCTCAGAAAAAAAAGAACTGCTTTTCAACAATGTGAGGACACGACTGACACCTGACAATGCCATAAAGCGGAAGTGACAAAATTAGAACAAGATCTACTATCAATTTAAGTTCCTGGATCTGAAGCCCCGAGTGCACCATTCAGAAAAATCTATCTTTTCTATTTGAAGAAGAGAGATGACTTCAAGGCATCTGTCAGCAAAACTCCAAAACTACTGGCTTTACACAAACAGCTGCACCCCAGGGAGAGGGTGCTCCTGGAGACAAGTGACTAAATTGGCATGAGAAACCAAGTTTCTTGATAGAATGTATATCTCAGTTTTATGATTAATTGCATATTTATCAGGGTATTCAGTGAAAGTGAAGTAAAAATAGAATGTTGACTGATTTGTTAATATATATATATATATATATATATATATATATATATATATATATATATATATATCTCCATCCATTTTACATGAAAAAAGAGGAGAAAAATTAAAAACAAAATGAGAAGAGATGAGGGAGGGATAAGTGGGAAAGAGGATATGAATAGAGCATGATGATAATTAAGGGTGGGTGGAATAGGTAGACATTGGAGTATGATAGATAAAATGAGAAAAAATATTTTATTGTTAATGTGAAAGCAATAAATTATTTGAAATTAACATGCTAGTGTAGGTAAAAATTTCCCTTACCCTTTGTCAAGGGCACTTGGATCTTTTAAAAAATTTGAACATATCCTCCAGCACATAACCAGTAGACCTTGAAGAGATGCATGTAAATTGAAAAGATTTCCTATAAATTGATATTTTTAGAAACCTTGTAAACAATGAGTGATGTTTGCAGTGATGTGTTTTTAAATTGCTAATTTGTGTTGCTCTTGCAGTTTAGATGTCTCCATTTAACTTTATATAATTGGTTAGTCATACAATAAATTGGAATAAAAGAATACAGTTGTTGACTTCTATACTTTGTTTTGGACAAGTGATTAAAAGTTCCCATAAAAGCCCAGCTGATGTGGCTCAGTGGTTGAGTGTCGACCTATGAACCAGAAGATTATGGTTCAATTCCCAGTCAGGGCACATACCCAGGTTTCTGGCTTGATCTCCAGTGAGGGGTATATGGAGGGGCGGCAGCCAATCCATGATTCCCTTTCGTCATTGTAGTTTCTCTCTCTCTCCCTCTCCTTCTCTGAAATAAATACAAATATATATATATATATATATATATATATATATATATATATATATATATATATATATATATTTAAAGTTCCCAAAAGATATTTTTTTTACCCCTCTCATTTCCATGCTCCCCAAGCCCATCAAAATGCCGACAAGTTGGATACACTGAAGGCAAGTCAAACTGTGATGCAGAGAAAAAGCTTTCCTGGCACAGGCACGCTAAGGCATCCTGCCTATGTTATAGGAGCATTCTAAACTGCTCATGAGGGCCACTCTCCCTACCCAACCCAGGTCATAGGGCTGAGCTTACACCTTTTCTACTGGGGCTATCCACTTTATCTAACAAAGGAAAAGGGGACACTGAAACACTTTGTGGTCCACCCTTAAAGCCCTCCTTCATTGTATACGTCTATCCCTGAACTCCCACTCCCCTGTACTCAGATGCACACAACATGTAAGCACATTCATATCTTCTTGCTGTTCCTCATGCCAGGAATCTTGTGATGCTAGGAGGATTATTATTTGGAAATAGTGGACCAATAGTTTACCTTTTCGGAAAATGGTATGTGGGTCATGCAGAATCTGTGGCCAGGCTAGACTGGAGCAAAAGAAATCCTCATTTTCTCAATCAAGTCATTAAACTCAACTTAAATGTACATAGATAATGCCATTCTGGGTTTGCTTTGTGACAAGCATCCAAAAGTCTGATCATGCAGGACTTTATGCCTATGGTTCATAATGCCTTATAGCTAATAATGGGTGTCTTCATCAAATAAGTTTTAGTTTGGTTCATCACTTGTGTTTGATTTGTTCAATTTCACAATCCTGAAAATACTTTCCTTTATAGCTTCTGGAAGTGACTTAGTGCCCCTTAATTATTGAAATGCTTGACAAACAATAACTTGAAACTCAATCTCTGTGGGTGGTCCTGGGCATCCTTTTCCACTGTTAAAGGAATGCACTTCTCACATCCAAAGTTCAAACTTCCACCAGTTCTTTATGTTGAAACCTAATCTGTCTGGTTAGGCCTCTTCACTGTCCCTGAACACTAATTGCCTAGTCCCACCTTAGTTCCTTATTTGTCTGCTCCACATATCCTCTCCACTGCACAAGAAGATATTGGCTTAGACTTACTGGGGAGTGCAGAGGGGTGCTAAAACATATTAGCAACTCTTGAATGCACCAAATACACTGACCTGACAGTTCTTAGATGGCTTACCACACCATTGAAGTACAGAGTGGGGGAGTGAATCACAATGCTTATCACTCTCTTGAGAGTGTAAGAAAATTATTAGAATTCCTGGTAGTTCTTATTTACCAGTGAGAATCACTATCCTACAACATAAAACTGGGCGGGGGGGAGGGAGTGCTGGGGGGTGGGAGGGAATTGTTTGTAGTATATGTTTAAATAACAACTTTCTGCAGGGGGAGGGGGAAGGGGCAGTTTATAGCATTTATTTATTCAGTGATGTAAATTCTCTAACCATGGCTAATTTTAAGCTACCAACATATTACTGAATGCTGGGTTGAGATGAGACATTCATCTCTCCTGAGCCAGTGCTAGCCAGCTCCAGGACATCACTAGGAAGAGGCCACATTTGCCTTGTGCTTCTCTTGTTTGGACTATAAGGCAGATTTAGTTTTAAAAAATCATATCATCCTACTCTGGACTCAGTTATTTAAAAAAAAAAAAAGGTTCCCCAGACCACCATATGCATGTACATGGTTCTTGTTGCCTCACCTCCTTTGAGTTCCATCTTCTTGAAATTTTTCTAATACTCCTCTGATCCCCATTACAGCCTTTGTAAAATAATTGTTCTTTTCTTCTGTCTATGCTGAAAGTCTTTGAAGCTTAGAAACCCTGTCTTACAAATCACATTAGTCCCACCTCTACACTCCACCACATCACCTACTCCAATGTGTATAGTATGTACTTAATCAACACTATGTCTAATAGTTGCCTTACAATCCATAAGAGTTGATTCTGAAGCTTTCACAGGGGGAACCTAGCCAACATGCCAAAGGTGTGAGTGTGAAAAGGAGTGTAATTCAGGAATATTTTCTAGTATCACTGATTTCCAAGGCAGTGAGAATGAGAGCTCCCATATCAGCACCCTCCTATCCATCCCACTAGTTTAAGGGAATGGAGAGTTATAGGGGACTTGGCCACTAGGAATAAAACTGGCCATTCTCAAAGCATTTCCTGAAAGAGGAATTATTTAATATTAGCCAACTTTCAAACAAGGAGAGAAAACGAGGCTTCTTGGAGGCGGGGGGGGGGGGGGGTTGATCAGAGTCACAGAGTCACAAACCTGCTGGACCATTGATTTACTCATGGGAAACTGCCAGCAGAACCAACATAAAGAACTCCATCTCAGTTAACGTCACAGTCCCAGACCCTGTTTTATATTGGGCCACTCATTTTTTTCCTGGAGAGGTTGGTCAGAAATTGTTTATCCACCTTCAGGCAGGCTGCAAGGTTTAAGACCCACAGAGGTAGCCTAGAGATGGAACTTCTAGCATCTCGATTGCCAGCCATAATTTGAATGAGGGGCTTCTATGAAGTCTGAATATCAAATCCTTTTAAGATTCCATAGTGACCCAAAAGTAAGTGTGAGTGGTGTTCTCACCTACACAGTCCCAGAACCTTTTGAAGGCATCCACTGGGATGTAGATTTCAGGCTGTTGTTTCAAGAACAAAAGCTTCATCCCAAGGACTTTCAGAGAGCAGGGGAATACTATCATTGCCTTTTTTTCTACATTAATAACAATGCATTTGATTAGTGCTTTTCTATTTTACTATTCTCACATCTTTTTTTATTTTATTTTTTTATTTTTCTTTTTATCATTACAAGCATCCAATGCAGAGACAGCAAAAGGTAGTGGTTAAGAAAATGGGACCGAATTTCACAATATATACAAAGATTGAATCATTATATTGTACACCTAAAAGAAACATTATGTAAAATATAATGTTCTGTGTCAATTATACCTCAGTTTTTATAAAAACAATGAAAGACCTAAGAAGTTATTCAGTTAGGAAGTTGTTCAGTTACTTAGCATAAAAAGTTTCAGAAATATATACTGTATAAGACCTATTCAGATATAAAGTAAAATCAATAAAGTGATTTAAGTAAAAATAAAACTTAAGACTGTATATGCAAACTGTATGTGAATCCTAGCTCTATGAATCCTAGCTTTGCCTCTTGCTGGCTGTGTAGACTTCAGGCAATTTGCTTGATGGCTTTATGTTTCACTTTATCCATCTGTAAAATGTGACTGAAAATGACAGCTATCCCATAGGAATATGGGAACACAATGATTTAGTATTTATGGTGACTGATACTATCATAATGTTTATTATATAATAGTTTGAAAATCACCATGCATATTTTATTCCTATCACCACTGTGTTCAACCATGCGTCCATGCCTCTGGACCTATTTCATTTGTCAGTTTATTTTCTTCATTAGATTTCACATGTAAGTGAGATCATGTGATATTGTCTTTCTCTGACTGGGTCGTTTCACTTAGCATAATAGTCTGTGTCCATCCATGCTGTTGCAAAGAGTAAGAGATCCTTTTTTTTTTTTTTACAGCCACATAGTATGCCATTGCGTAACTTTTCAAACTGTACTGTGAAGCCATTGTAATCAAAACAATCTGGTACTGGCACAAGAACAGCTACTGTCCATTTCCTGGGTATAAAATTAATCATTTTGGGTGAATGTAAATAGTATTGTTTTCTTAGTGATTGGGGAGGAGTCAGCCATGCTGTGCATCCCAGTTTCCCGGATTCCATTCAAGTCCTCAGGAGGCAAAACTCTGGTTTAGGGTCCAAGTGACAAGGATGAAACCTCAGATGGAATTCATGAGCAGAATCTCAGGTTGAACCTTTCTTTTGGTAGTAGAACCTGGCTTCCCCAATAAATCCTGGCCCAAAGCCTCAGTGCAACAACAGGGTGGCACCCAGACCTGGGCTTGGCCCTGACCCTAAAAGGAATAGAACAAAGAGCTTGAAATGGGAAGAGCATCCTTAGGCTCCTACACCAGGTTAATGTACCCTTTGGGAAGAGGAAAAATAAACTTTCTTTTAAAGAAATGTTCACTATGTTCCTGGCACTGCACATATCTTATCTCAGATCCAACATCACAACAATGCTTAGGTAGGTTTTATTCCCCTACTTCACAGATAAGAAAAGTTCAGCCGAAACCAGTTCGGCTCAGTGGATAGAGCGTTGGTCTGCGGAGTGAAAGGTCCCAGGTTCTATTTCTGTCAAGGGCATGTACATTGGTTGTGGGCACATCCCCAGTAGGGGGTGTGCAGGAGGCAGCTGGTCGATGATTCTCTCTCATCGATGTTTCTAACTATCTATCCCTCTCCCTTTCTCTCTGTGAAAAATCAATAAAACATTTTTTTTTTTTAAAGAAAGAAAAGTTCAACGAGGGTGATTTGAGCATCCTTCAATGCAACAAAAGAAATACAAAAGGAAACTATGCCTTCTTAAATCTCTAACTGTCCACCTGTTTCATACAGCCCAGATGTTTGAAAACAAATCCCCCTTTTCCTGCTAATCCATTCACCCAGTGTTAGCACTGGAGAAAGTTAGAAGCACTTGGTACTAGGATGGATTTGGGAAGGAACATCAGCTCCTTTCTGTTCTGGGAGTTGCTTTTACCCAACTCTACCAAGAAAGGATTAAACAACTGGGGTCAGCCAGGACCTCAGGTTCTGAATATAGGGTTGGTGGAGGAGATTAGCCTAAGTTTGTGTGGTGGGGATACACCTCCTCTTGGCAAAAAGGATACTCTGGATGGGGTGCAGAGAGGCAGGAAAGTATACGGGTCTACATTATGTACATTCAGGGTCAGTGGTCAATAGTGATTTTCAGGAAATGAGAAGCATTCCCTGAACTCACATCTTTGCCATATTCCCTGAAATTCAAAAATTCCCTTTTTTAATATATTGTATTGATTTTTTACAGAGAGGAAGATAGAAGGATAGAGAGTTAGAAATATTGATGAGAGAAAATCATCAATCAGCTGCCTCTTGCATACCCGCTACTAGGGATGTGCCCGCAACCAAGGTACATGCCCTTGACTGGAATTGAACCTGGGACCTTTCAGTCCACAGGTCGACGCTCTATCCACTGAGTCAAACCAGTTTTGGCATAAACAAACAATTCCTTTTTTTTTCCTTTGGAGACATGAACAAAAAGTCTTACAAATTATAGGCAGCCAATAAATCATTTGCACATTATATTAATTAGCTCAAGCAGCTTGATTCCCCAACACCTACTATATTTGGGAGTTTTGAGTTTAGGGGGTAAGAGATAAGAATGAGAATAATATTGTATCTGAAGCACTCAACAAAAGGGAAGGCATGGAAGGGATGAAATAGGAGGAATATGGGAAGGTAAGAATAGGGGAAAAGTGCTGCCTCTGGGAGATTAAATGCTGGTTTTAGAGTGTAAGTATTGAAGTTCAATGTGAATTAGAATTTCAGCTCTGATGTTTAATATATATAATTTTTTTATTTTAGGCAAATTATGCATCCTCACTATTATACATCGTCTGTCTATTTGCCAGAAAAAAATGGGGGTGGCAGAAACTCCTATATATACACATTCTGAAAAGGTGACTCTCTACAACTCCCATTTCCTTTATCCCTTGTCTCTTCTGATGGCCTGAATTATGTCACATCTCTGGGCCTTTGAGATCCCAAAGAAAAATAGACATATCAAGAAATCTGAATTTTAGATACCAGCTAAGACCTTGGGTGACTGGAGATGGGAAGTGGGGGAAAGGGACAAGGAGAGGAAGTAGCAAGTAACCTTGTAAGAACTTGTAAAACCTTGTTATCCCTTGCATGCCTGTGAGTAGAAGGGAGTAGGGTTGGCAACAGCAGTTTAGTGATCCAAATTAAACTCTAAGAAGCAGGACAAATCTTTGAGTAAAAAAAATTCTGCTTTTAGATCACCTCACCTGCTGAGAGGCAAAATCCTTTAAGACTTGAAGCACATATTGAGCACGAGAGACCCCATGACCCTGGACAGGCCAGAGGAGGAGGCCACCATGCTGTGGACATTCACTCTTTTGCTCTTTAGCATTTGTGAGTTCAAGGAAAGGGTGAGGGACAAGTGACTCTGTCATAAGTACACCTATGAGTGGGCACCTTGGGAGGGAGAGGAAAATATTGATGTTGGTGAGTGGGTGGGAACATAGGGGGTGGCTTTCCTTTATCATAATATCTCTTTTTAGGGATGAGGCTGAATAAAACATCAATAGTTAAGTGAGTCTTGATACCTGCTTCCATGGCCTTGAACCAAACTACCTTCCTTGAGATCCCAAAGAAAATGCTCAGATTGAGCTGTTTGAGAATAAGAGCCCATCATGACTTGGTTTCCCACAGAATAGCAAATAGCTTTATCTCAGATGGAAAGGAAGTCAGGCTTAAACTTTATTTCCCAATTCACATGGATTCCTTGAACAATTATTCTGGGATCCCTGTCCCACCTCCCACAGAAGCAGACACTCATATTCCCAAGGGAAGACAAAAAAGAAGAATCTAGGTTAGGGCTAATTTTAAGGGACATTATGGAAGAGTTGTACTACTCACATCTTTGTGATCTTTGGAATGACAGTGATACAAACTCAACAGGATCTGTGGATAAAGACCAACTACTCCCAAGCCCCATGGAAGAACATCACACTTTGGTGCAAAAACCCTTCTCAAATTTCAAGCAAGTTCCTGCTGCTGAAAGATAAGACACAAATGACCTGGATCCGTCCTTCCTGCAAGACCTTCCAAGTTTCATTCCTCATAGGTGTCCTTACTAAGTCCGATACTTTGGAAGGATTTAGGCTGGTCAGAGCCCAATAAAGTTTTAAAGTTGGAGGCACCAGGTAAGAAGACAGAAATAACTAATCAAGAATAAACTCCAACTCTTGGGATTCAAATTTGCCTTTCCAACTCAGAGTTTAATTCTTTCATTGATTTACCTGCATACATATATGTGGGCTTCCCACAGTTAATAAATAACTGCCTACTCTCTGTGTAAGTAATGTAGAGTGAGGATGCAAACTCAAACAGATTTAGAAGGCGAGCTCTCAACTTAGGGGAAACCCAAAATGGGGGAAGGAAGAATGGCAAATAAGGATCATACAGGAAAACTAATTTAATTTTATTATAAATTTTTAAAATTTTGACATTGCAGGAATCCCCTTACTGATCCTCTTTGCTCACCTCCACCCTCCCTGCCTCCCCCTTCCTTGGCCTTTATAAAATTATGCACATATGTTTTTTAGCTGTTTCCTTCACCTTCTTTATCCAAACACTCCCAATTCCCTCCTCTTGGGCTCCAGCCAGTCTGTTCCATGGAAAGCACTATGCTTATTCTACCTGAATTCATTTGATCTTTCCTTCCAGGCCAGCTGCCCAAGCCCATCTTCTGGATCCAGTCTGAGATCCTTCCTCTTCCTGGATATAATGTTAATATACTTTGTCATGGCTGGCTTCAGGATTTGATATTTATGCTGTTCAAAGAGAAAAATACTGAGCCCATGGATTACCAAATCCCAACCAAGATAGTGGCCATCTTCTCCATCTCCAACATGACACCTGAAAGCAAAATGGTTTACATCTGCCGTACTTGTATTCAGATACTCCCCACCCTGTGGTCAGAGCCCAGAACCCCCCTGAAGCTGATTGTGGCAGATGTGTGTGGCTATGGCTGCTGGGGTCTGATGATTGTTGCCCCCAGGATAAGGGTTTCTGATTTTACTTCCCTCTGCTAGTCCCTAGGCCCTACAAGGCCTATTAGCTAGTCATTTGGCATTTTAATGAGATGTAAATTAGAATCACACATGCTACCAGGCAGACCTGTGGGAGCCAATTTCTTGGCTAGTGAGTAACCCCAACCAAATGTCCAGCAGCTTCAACTCATCACATCTTTGTTGTTTGCTACTTATTGAATAACATGCATTCATTAAACTATATTTATTAAGCACATAATGTGTGCCAGGCATTGCCACTGCAGTCTTATAAACTGATATTTAAAATTTAAATGCATTTTATTCTATTTGTGGTTATTAATTTTTAGTGTGAAAAATAGAATGAATTGCTGGTACTGGTGATAAAAATAAACAAAAATGACAAAAAAGTGTATAATTTAGAAATTACTGTATAAATTGCTTTAGTCATGTATATACGGAACCAGTATAATAGCAACAAGCTTTAAACACAGTGGAAGTCTCCCCAAAATGCTCAAATTCCAGATGCACACCTAGCCCCAATTCCCCCATGCCATGACTTGGATGCTTTTTAGACAGAATTGGCCATATTTGCTTTAGTTTCTCCATCAAGCTAAATAGGGTTGGGGAAAGCTGTGGCACTACAGAAAGCACCCTGAATTTAGAAGCAGCAATCCTGGTTTCTAGTTCTACCTTTGACACTGCCTCCTTGAGTGATCTTGAGTAAGTGACTTCAAATCTCTGTGCTTTTGTTTCCCCCACTCAAACATGGAATAATAGCATCTATCTAATCTACTATATGATGCCTATTTGTGCCTCACTTTCCTGATCTGCAAAATTTGTATAATAATAATAATGCCTACCTCACAGGGTTGTTGTGAGGATTTGCCTAAATATAATACATATTCAGTGCCTGGCATATAAGTTCTCTATAAATGGTAGATATTAATTTTATTAGTATAGCTTTTTATTAAGGATCAAAAACAGAAGTCTGTCTGTTTAAACTGCATGTATGTATGATTTTTGTATGAATGCCCTTTCAGAATAGATTCCACTAACACACACTTCTGCAGTCACCTGTTCACTGGTATCCCCCTTAAGCCATGAGATTTTTGCTGACGGATACTGGGTCTTCTTTACTTGCATATACCTAGTCCTACATGATTCTTGACACATCAGAAATTGCTCAGTGAGCATGTGATAGAGCTGATCCTTCCTATAATGGGGGGGTGGGGTGGGTCTACCTGAGGTTGGGGTGGATAAGAAGGAGTTGTATGTGAGGAAGACTTGCCTTCTATTTTTTAGTGTGATCTCCTTGGAAGAATAATACATGGAAACAAAGGTGTGGCCCCATTAACAGAGATTTCTTTGGGTTTCAGATTTACTGCACAATCCTTCCTTATTGTCTTCTTCCAATCTGCTGTTGGGAGTAGGGTCTTGCATGTGTTCAAAATCCATCCTTAAATACTGCACTTGCATTCATGCTCTGCAAAGATGGAATCAAATTCATTTCTCAGAAGTTTGTTAGCAGGTGGAAAAATTACATGTGTCATTTCAGGGACCTAAAGATATAAGGAATTATAGACGTAGTTATTACACTCATACACACCCCTAAACATAGTTAGAGCTCAGTGGAACTAATAGAGTGGTGAGAGGGCAAGGCCATAAGTAAACATACCCTTGAGTACCTTTTAGAAGAGGGAGAGATTCAAGGAAGGAGAGGGAACAGAAGGTAAATTTCAGCTATCACTTCCTATTTAAAGAAACTAGGAAAGAAAAAGAAAAAGTAATAAGGAAGAATCATCCTACCTCTAACTCAGGGTCTCTTCCCTTTCTAGGTCTTTATTCCAAACTTTATCCCAAACCAACTCTGACAGCTTATCTTGGGCCCATCATGGTACATTGAGATAACCTGAATCTGAGGTGTAGAGGACCAATCTATGGAATGACCTTTGCTCTAATAAAGCTTTAAGACTTGGAGAAGTCCTTTTACCACAAAAGACCAATAAAAATAAGGCATATTTCTTCTTCTAGGCTTTGAAAATCCATGATGCTGGACATTACCTCTGTTTTTACTATGATGGGTCATACAGAAGTTCACTCCTCATGATATCCTGAAAATCTGGGTAACTGGTAAGAGAGGAGGATTCTATTGGGCCCATATTAGACCTAAGGAAACACAACTCCATTTGGGTACCCTGGAGAACCTAATCATGTAGCCAGGGCTACTAGTGGTGACAGAAATGGGACTTGCAAAGGGTAGATTTTAGGAATAAGAAGGGGAAAACCCCAAGTAGTGGGAGGAGGAAGTCAAACTATTAGACCTTTATATTTTGGGTCTCATCCTAGATACTTTCTCCAAGACCTGGCTACTTGCTCAGCCCAGTTCTGTGGTCAAGATGAGTCAGAATCTGAGCCTATGGTATCAAGGACCCAGTGGATAGAGTGAGGCTTACAATCTATAAGAAAGGAGAAGACAAAGCACTTCAACTCTTGGATTCCATCAACATTGATGATGACAAGTCATTCTTCCTCAACTATGTGACCAACAGTGATACTGGCATCTATAGCTGCCACTGTCTCCTCTCCTGGAAGACCTCTATCAGGATGACATTACATAATGCCAGGGACCTTGTGATTGTAGGCAAGTGCTAACAACTATTGTTTCTTTTTATTATCGTTACAATGCTCTGAAAAATGTCTTAGTGAAACTGTATCCACTTGGAGTTATGATACAAGGAAAAACACTCTAGGGGTTTAATATAGAATTTTCTTCAAAATTTTTAGATACCTTCTCTCCCAGGGTTGTTACTCAAGCCCTGTGTCTTAGCATGGTTTAACCCCATTTTAAAGTCTGGAACTATTGTTTTCTTTCATGCCAGGGGAAACTTATAGTTATGAAGTCCTGATTATAGGTAGGTGTGGGCACCAAGGAGTACAAAGGGGTTCTGATGCACTGTCACATTTTGTGGAAATTTTGTTTGTTTTTCTTTTGCTGTTGTTGAATTGATTTGGGTGACATGTACACTAATAAAAGAGTAAGATGCAAATTGACCGTACCTTTGTGATGCTCACCAGCCAATCAGGCATAAGTATGTAAATTAACACAACAAAGATGATGGGTTAATTTGCATATGCAGGCACCAGTGGCCGGCAGCAGGGTGGGACACAGGTGTTTCACACCACCCCAGCCACTCTGGGCCTCTGGGCAGCATGAGAAGTTGGAAAAGTAGCTCTGGGCCATGGGCTGGAGTGAAAAGGATGCTCCAGCCAGAATGAAGGTGGTGCCAGCAGCCAGGGGAAGAAAGGCCCATTCTTGCACAAATTTTCATGCATCAGGCATCTAGTTGGTTAATAAAATTATAAAGGTTTCAGGTATACAACTCTATAATACATCATCTGTTCACCACCCCAAGTCAAGTCTCCTTCCTTCCATCATCAATTATCTCTCCTTTACCCTCTTTTATCTCCCTCCACCCCCCTTTCCCTCTGGTCATCACCATACTGTTGTCTATGTCTATGAGGTGTTGTTTTTTGTTTTGTTTTGTTTTGTTGCTTAATCCCATCACCATTTTCACCCAGCCTCCCAACCCTCTTCCCTTCTGACAGCTGTAAGACTATTCTCTATGAGTCTCTTTCTATTTTGTTTGATATTTTGTTCACTAGAGTCCACATATAAGTGTAATCATATGGCACTTGTCTTTCTCTGATTGGTTTATTTCACAGTTAAATGTTGAAGCCACTGATCTGGTGAAAGTAGAAACTAAGAGAAAATAGGGATCTGAAAAACATTTCTTGGGGGACTGGGTACTGAGTTCAAGGTCACTTCTAACTCTGGTCTCTGGACTACTTATAGATAAGCCCCCCAAACTCTCCCTATCAACCTGGCTCAGCATCATGTTCAAGTTCAGTGTTGAGTACCTCGTCCAGTACTTGAACATACTTTAGAATGGGAAGAAAGAGCAACATTCCAAGCATTCTCAATGGATGGAGACTTCATGATCAGTAATGTTGGAGGAAAAGGCACAAGGATCTATAGCTGCACATACATCACATAGAAACACACCCTAACATCTGGTCACATCATAGTGAGCCTCTGAAGCTGACAGGGCAACAGGTGAGAGGACAACTGTTTATAGGGATGCTCCTTCATTAATTTGACCATGATACCCTGGGATCCCAGATCAGTGTCCAAATATATATTGAAAGGGGAGTCAGGAGCTCATAAGTCAGGGCCTTTGGGTCTGGGTACCATTCCCCTGGGGTGGTTTCACAATCACTCAAAGGCAGTAAGCAGAATACTTTCAAGGCTCCCATTCTTCATGAAAAGAAGCCCAGTTCTGTCTCACTTTACCTTCACTGTCAGTAGCCAGGTCTCCCTTCCCCCATGAATGTGTTCATATCTCCCTATTCCCATCAGGGCCCCTGCTTCTGTTCTTCTTTGACCACAGGCTTGCTCACCTGGAATTATGTTCTGAATGAAGCTATCAGGTTGTGCCTAACCAGGCAAGTTGTCACCTTGCTGTTGGTAGTGCTGTGGATAAGGCGAAAGTCTTGGAAACTCAGAATCAGGTAACTGTCTTGTCTCAGCACCCTGTTACTCTAATTAGCTAAGTCCAGACTCAGGCATGAGTCATGCTCAGGTTGTGACAAGCCATAGGGGTACACCTTTTATATTCTCCATCATCTGGGTTTAAGACACAAAACTTTCTCAACTCCAACTCTTTCTCTTTCAACTCACAGAGTGGTCAATACCCACGCAAGAGGGTGGGAAATGAATAATTTTCAGAAGCTGGAGAACTTATTCCCCCAGGAGAGTGCTCAAATTTCATACCTATACCACCCTCACCCTCAGAGATTATTTATGTCTCCCATATTAACTTGGTCAGAACATTTTATTTTGCAAGAAGCCATGCTCTCCTGCCTCCCTAGATGTTATCCAATTCCAACTTTTTATCTTTAATCCATAGCTCTCAAGGGGTAGTCTTGTGGTTTATCTTACTTGCCATATAAACCAGTCTTTCTGCCACTCTGCCCTCCAGCTACCTGTGCAGAGCATTCTGAAAATAGAATCTTAACTTGGATGGGCATATGATGAGGCAATGGATTGGACCAGGGAATCAGATGACACAGCTTCCTGTGACACAGAAAATGGCAAGCTAGATAGATTCTCCTGCCATTTCCTTTTATCTTTGATGCCATTCCCCTCTCTTTCCATACCCATGGCCTGTGCTCAGGCTATTTTGTTTAAAAATGAGAAGAGAAATGACAGCTCCTGGCCTGGTGGGAGCCTCAGATCCTGAATGTCTTGCCTACATCTCCCCACCCTCTGCTCCTGGCTGTATTCCCACCACAACCATGATCACATAACTTGGTGTGTTTGGGAGTATTCAATACACAATGAATTATAACTATGTTGTGTTTGTCTGTGTTTTCCAATGGGATCTGAGGGAGCAGAGTGCTTCAATAGCAAGAAGGGAGCCACCACCTAATCCTTCTGCAAAATTTACCATCCCTTGAGTTTTCAACTTTTCAGTGGAGAACAAATTTTAGTTCTCCTTAGAATAAGGTGACCATATTTTAACATTGGTAAAGCAGGACACCATTGACCGGGGAGGAGGGGGGTCTTGATTAAAAATTTGGTCTATATGTTTAATAGCATGAAAAGACATAAGTCCTTCTGCTAATGCTAATTTCTTTTCTTCATCCCCATAAGTTGTTTTCTGAAAAATTCCTGTATTTTGGAGGAAGATGCAGCAGTATTTATTTATTTATTTATTTATTTTTAATTTTTTTTATTTTTACATATTTTATTGATTTTCCCCCTCCCTCCCTCCCATACATCCCCTCCCTCCCCAGAGCTTTATGTCCATTGGTTGTACTTATATGCATGTATACAAGTCCTTCAGTTGATCTATTATCTCCCCCAGATCCTCCTCTCCTCCCCGCTGAAATTTGACAATCTGCTTGTTGCTTTACTGTCTCTGTATCTATCTTTTGGTTCATCAGTTTATAATGATCTTTATTATCCACAAATGAGTGAGGTCATGTGGTGTTTCTCTTTCATTGATTGGCTTATTTCACTCAGCATGATGTAGTATTTAAATATCTTTTTTGTTTCTGTGTCTCCAAGTGCTTTAAAATATCATTCTTCCCGCCGTGAGAAATAGAAAATTCACCATTACATTTCTCACATTTTACCATGTAATCGCTTTTGATTTTTTTAATAAAAGGAAAATCACTTCTTAGATCATTGTTGAACTTGCATCCTCTTTTCTTACTCATTATGTTAAAAATTAAAAAAAAATTAATTATATTATAAATTATTATATACATATTGCTTAAGAACACAGTAAGTAGGTACATAATTACATGAACATATTTTATTGTTTATAAATTAAATTATTTTTATTGTTATAAAGTAATTATATTTTAAAAATTATTTAAATTTTAATCCTATATTTCTTTCTAAATAATAACAATACTAACTTGTATTATTTTTCCTCTGAATTTGCTGTAACGTAAGTCGTGTCACTTTCAAGGCCAGCGCTAGACTTTTTGACGCCCCTATAAAATATAAATAATATGAGTGAGTACTCTCTGCTAAATTCAAGAAAATTTATGTATTTATGAAATATTGATAAATAAATTACTTGCCTAAATTATCTAAATAGCTGATTTGTAATGACATCACTTGTTTAACTAGCTTACTAGCACGCAGTAAAGATGTGTATCATCTGAGAGACAGTTACAAAATATTTTCGTTGTTGCCAATCCCAAAAAATGCTATTGTTCATTAAGTCCAAACAATGGTGGTCGAATTCTAACAACTGATCAACAATGTGAACTTTGATAAGCAGTTCTCGATAATCAGTTCTCAACAATTATTTGTTATTATTAAAGTTTAACATTATAAAATTAACAAAAATAATATAAAACTCATATCCTGGCTAAATAGCCATATGGCCACCGAAAACCGTACATTCCCTTCCCATTCTCCCACCATTCCCTAGCTTGTCGTGCATTCTTTCCAAAAATCAGGACTTTTGTAAAATGCCGTGGGAAGCGGGACAAATTGTTAAAAATCGGGACTGTCTGCCAAAATCAGCACATCTGGTAACCTTACCTTAGAATCTATCCTGAGACCCACATACATTTGGGGTAACCTCCAAACCTGGGGTTTGAAGGAATGTACCTTTAAGTGTTCTACTTCGGTCCAGGACCACTATAACAAAGAATTAGTTTAGAAAGCAGATTTCAGAAAAAGCAGTTTGAAAAGCGGTTTTCCTGACCAGGAAGGAGGGTTAGTGTTTTTTAAGTAAAATTTTTCAAATGGATTTTGGCTTACTATCTAATTTTATAGGACCAATAACCCAAAGCTGCTGCATATTTCTAGTCATAACCTGGGAGGAGGGTGGGGTAGAGAGATCCCACTCTATGACAAGCTTAACTCAGCACTGACAATCCTCTGGTAATTCACTGTGGCTGCCTAGGCAACTGGTCCATAACAAAGGCAGGTGAGGCAGGTCAGACTGAGGACCAATACCGCTACAATAAAGCCTTCTTCCAAACTTGAGCATGACAAAGGTGAAACACACAAGATTTTTCCCTCACCCCCACACCCACCACCCAGAGCTGCCGATCACACTGAGTTCCAGAGGTTCTGCAAGCTAGAGTTACAAAAGCATGTTTACATCTGACATCTCAATTTCAGCAACAGCCTAACCAGGGGCCATGGGGAGCTGACATCTGATATAGGCTGAGGAGGGGGATGGCGGGGGGATACATGGGTCATGAAAGAGCAAGAGGTTTTTAGGTAGTGAGGCCCTCAAAAAGAAAAACCATTGGTGTCAGAAAAAAATATTTCCCATTATCCTGCTCAAATCCAATCCCTATTGGGTGGTGAGTAAGCCAATGACATAAATTGCCGCCCCCTTTTCTCCGCCCTCCCACTAATCCCAGCAACTCCTCTCATCTCTTTCCTGGTCTCACTAGAGAAGCCTGGTTGCTGGGAACAGCTCAAGGGGTCACCATGCTGTTCACAATCACGGCGCTTCTCTGCTATGGTGAGTACAAAGTGGGTGGGGTAAGGGTCTGGGCAGAAGGCCGGGGTAAAATCCCGTGGGGGAGGGGGCAGAGTCCTGGCAGCAATTTCTTTTGCAGGACTGTGCAATGGGGTATTGACAGAAGAGACTGGTGAGTTTTTTCTGCTACAGACTGGGACATTCCTCCCTAGAGATCCGAAATAACTACATAGTGTCAGTGTCAGTGGACAGGGAGTGACTGATTGGAAGGGAAGGACTGCCAAGAAGGAGCACTTGCTAAAGTTGCGGGCAAAATTCAGCCTCCAACCCTGCTTTTGTGCAAAATTTCCCCCAAGCTTCTTCACTTTTCTGAGTCTCATCTAAGACATGAAGTTCTCCGTTTCCCTGTACCTTCGGAAGGAAGGGAAACGTTTGGATTTGAGTTGAAAGGAGAGGTGGGCACTGTGATCTAGGTAGGGGATTCAAGGGCAAGGATAAAGGGGAGAGGGAGGACAATGGCTTCATTAACTCTGCTGTTTCTAGAAATAATCATGCCAACCCCTAAACCTGAGCTATGGGCAGAGACCAACTTCCCTCTGGCCCCCTGGAAGAACTTAACCCTGTGGTGCAGAAGCCCTTCTGGCTCAACAAAAGAGTTTGTGCTGCTGAAAGACGGAACCGGGTGGATTGCAACTCGCCCAGCCTCAAAGCAGGTCCGGGCTGCTTTCCCCCTTGGCGCCCTGACCCAGAGTCACACCGGGAGTTACCACTGCCATTCATGGGAGGAGATGGCTGTGTCGGAGCCCAGTGAAGCACTTGAGCTGGTAGGGACAGGTAAGAAATGTCCAACGGCCCTTCCAGATTAAACCCCAGAGCCCCTGGGACTCCAATATTGTTGCTGAGTATGGGGAAAATGCGCAAAGACTGAGTCAAGGGGCTTGTGCTGCATGTCGGAGAGAAGGGACACTGAAATAAGGCAGGGGGTGGGTAAGAGAATGAGGGGAGACTGACAGGAGGAGCCAAAGATCAGTCCAAAATGGATTTTTTTAAATTATCGATAAAATGACTCCAAGTGTCCCATTTGGGCCCCTTCAAACTTTGGGCTCCTTTTCCACCCAATTTTGTTTTCTAGACATGCTCCCCAAACCTGTCATTTCTGCGCCCCCTCCAATCCGAGGCCAGGAACTGCAAATCCGATGCAAAGGATGGCTCGCAGGCATGGGATTTGCTCTGTATAAAGAGGGATTGCAGGAACCTGTCCAACAACTCGGTGCAGTTGGGAGAGAAGCCTTCTTTACAATCCCAAGAATGGAGAATAAAGACGAAGGCAATTATAGCTGCAGCACTCACACTGAAATGCACCCCTTCAAGTGGTCTGAGCCCAGTGAGCCCCTGGAACTTATTATAAAAGGTAAAGCTGAAAGGGGTATGTGAGAGAGGAGGGGGAAGGCAAAACTCTGGGTCAGACACTCCTCTCTCTACCGCAAACTTTGTTGCCGGTCCTAGGAGCCTGTGTCCAATCTTAGAGCCAGGCAGGCGTGGTGCTGGGAGTGCCAGGGCCTCTGGCTGCACGATATTAATAGCAGTAATTGTTATTAATAGCTGGGGTTTGTGGAGGGTGATTTAATTTTTCTAATTATTTTCATATCAATTATTTTATTTAACTATAGAGCAAATATTCAAGGGATATTTGGACAAGAAAGGGGAATGATACCTTGTAGAGCAGATATTATTTCCCTTTCTTGTCCGTGTGAACAAACTGAGGCTCAGGGAACCAGCAGAAACCCAATGACACTTCACTCTTTTAGCTAGCCTCCATTGTCTGCCCTAATGACAGTGAAGATTCTGCCACAGAAAGTGAGGGGTAGAAGTGAGGTCTCTGTGAGATGTCCTCTGACATCAATTTGCCTACATTTTCAAACGCATCTAATTATGAATGCAATACTATAAAATGCAAAGCAGCTTCCTGGAACTAATATATGAATTATTCTTCCTCCACCCCCGTTAAGTTGTTTTTTTGCTCTTTTTTTTTTTTCCTCTTCTAGAAATGTACCCAAAGCCCTTCTTCAGCACATGCGACTGCCCAGTGGTCACTCCTGGTGCCCGAGTGACTTTCAATTGCTCAACTCCACAGCAGCACATGAGCTTTATTCTTTACAAGGATGGAAATGAAATAGCGTCCAGTGACAGGTCTTCGACAAGCTCGGGGGCCAGTGCAGCTCAGTTTGTAATTATTTCGGTGGGCGTCAGTGATGGAGGAAATTACAGCTGCCGATATTATGATTTTGCTACCTGGTCTGAACCCAGCAACTCTGTGGAGCTCGTGGTGACAGGTCAGAAGTGATGAAATCAAGGTGGAGGGTTTTACTGACCCTGGGGCAGTGAGTGGAAGGCCTTTCAGTGGGAGAGAAATAAATATTCCTTCTAAAAGTCACCAAGAAAGTACTCAGGACAGTGACTGGAACATGGGAAACAGTACATGTAAGGCAGCTACTGAAATGATTATCAATACAGGAATACAAGACAAAGGAGAGGGAGGAGGCAAGTAATTAATTTCTGGGGAAAGAAGTGAGGCAGATGGGGTGTCAAATCCCTAGAACCATTTCATGTTGCCCTATTTCTACAATTATTTTGTTGTTTGGCCTTTCCCTTTAGGTTCAATATCCACTTTTTCTTTAGTTGGGTGGTCAGAGATTGGTGGTCTGGATGGTCCTTAAGAAAGGGTGAAAAATGTCAGATACACATTATGTAGCCAATAGAAATAATAACCATGCATACAATAAGATCCCAATTATCCAAATAATTATAGCTATAATGACATGGGAATGTATAGAAAAATTAATGGAAAGAAATATATAAACATGTGTAAAGAATGGTTATCATTGTATGGTAGAATATTACCGTATTTTTCGGACCATAAGACGCTCCGGACCATAAGACGCACCAGTTTTTAGAGAAGGGAAATGAAGAAAAAAAGATTCTGAAACAAATAGTGTCCTAAAATATTTTATGTGCATTAAAACCCAACATCACAGTCATAAACACATGTAATCAACCCTGTAAAGTAAACAGCAGCATTTAGAACCATTTTAGAGTCGGGCAAGCACACAGAGACCACACAGAGCCGGGCAAGTAAAAAAAACTTTTTTTTTTAAAAGTATATGTGTAGGCTATATTTGGACCATAAGACGCAGGGACTTTCCCCCCCCCCCACTTCTGGGGGGGAAAAAGTGCATCTTATGGTCCGAAAAATACAGTATTTTATTAGATTTTTTTTTTTTGCTGTATTTTCTAATTTTCTACTATAAACATATTGTTTCTTACAATAACCACACACACATACACACAAAAAAAAACATTTACAGAATATGATGGCAGTCTTCTCTCATGTTGTGGTATCTTTAATTTCAGAATTCTACCCCAAACCCACTCTCCTGGCAGAGCCAGGTCCTGTGGTGCTTCCTGGGAAGAATGTGATCCTGCACTGCCAAGGGGCACTTGAGGGCATGAGGTTCGCTCTCTTGCATGAGGGAACCCAGGTTCCTTTACAGTTCCAGAGTACCTCAGGAAACTCAGCTGACTTCTTCCTGCACACTACTGGAGCAGAGGACTCTGGGAACTACAGCTGTGTGTACTATGAGACAACCATGTCAAACAGAGGATCACATCTCAGCGAGCCCATTATGATCTGGGTGACTGGTAAGGACAGACAAAACATAGAACTGGGACAGAGACAATGGCTTAGGGATTAGGGAGAGTAATTTTTCTTGGAAGGCTAGGCTAGGCCATAGAGAGGAGTGGCAGAAAGGAGAAAGATAAATGGTTAATTCACCAAGTGTTAAGTTTTCATACTCACCATTTTACATGTTTGGTCTCTTTCTAGACACATTTCCTAAGCCATGGTTGTTTGCTGAGCCCAGTTCTGTGGTTCCCATAGGGCAGAATGTTACTCTCTGGTGCCAAGGGCCAGTTCATGGAGTAGGGTACATTCTGCACAAAGAAAAAGAAGCCACTTCAATGCATCCCGGGGGACCTACCAGTTATGATGGGTCATTTCCCATCACTAATTTATCTGGTGCTAACATAGGACGTTATACCTGCTGCTATCACCCTGACTGGGCCAGCCCTATCAAGATACAGCCTAGCAACACCCTGGAACTCGTAGTCACAGGTAAAAGGAAGATGCTCTAGACTAGAGTGATCATGGGGTATAAAAAGGAGGGAATAGACTGGTTTTCAAAAAATTTAATAGTCTTTCCTCTTTACTGAACAGAGTTTCCAAAGGTGATGCACTGGCAAGTGACCTCTTCTCTCTGACCAAGAGTTAATTTTTTCTAGGTTTGCTCCCCAAACCCAGCTTATTCGCCCAGCCTAGTCCCATTGTGTCCCCTGGAAAAAATATAACTCTTCAATGTCAAGGGGAACTTCCAGACTCAACATTTGTCCTGTTGAAGGAGGGTTCTCCAGAACCCATAGACAAACAGCAGCCAAGTGGTTACAGGGCCGACTTCTGGATGCCAGCTGTGAGAGGTGAAGATTCTGGGATCTATAGCTGTGTCTATTATTTAGACTCTGCTCCCCTTGCAGCCTCAAATCACAGTGACTCCCTGCACATCTGGGTGACTGGTAAGGTCCTGAAGATTTCAGTAAGAGTCTAGATTTTATATTGTTTTAGTGGTTTACCCTAAAGGGGTATAGGGCTTGGTCCAGGGCTACTTATTCTAACTCAGTGTTCTGATTGGTTGCAGATAAGCCGCCTAAACCCTCCCTGTCAGCCTGGCCCAGCACTGTGTTCAAGCTAGGGAAGGACATCACCCTTCAGTGCCGTGGACCCATGCCAGGTGTTGAATTTGTTCTGAAACATAATGGAGACGAAGCACCTCAGCAGTTCTCAGAGGATGGAGACTTTGTCATTAACAATGTAGAAGGAAAAGGCATTGGAAACTACAGCTGCAGTTACCACCTCCAGGCCCACCCTGGTATCTGGTCAGAGTCCAGTGATTCCCTGGAGCTTGTGGGTGCAGCAGGTGAGTGGATAATCCCTTCGGGTCCTGGCATGACACACTTGATATCCCAAAGACAGTCCCCATGGAGACAACCCATATATGGAGAGGATGGGTTTGGAGTCAGACACAGGTATGGTGATATTTCTCTAAGGATGGTAAGGAGGTGGGAGCTCAGATTTGCTCATAGATAATGAGCCATATTTTTTCAAGGTCTCTTTCACCCTCCCCAAGAGGAAGGCTGCTTATGCCTCAGCATAAGCATTGCCTCTGATCACCCCTCTACAGTCTCAATACATAGTTCTAAAACACACACACACACACACACACACACACAAACACACACACACACACACACCAAAAAAAAAAAATCCTTGGAGGAGGCCCGATTAGTAGGCAACATGAGATCAAGAATTATATATATTGCCGAAACCGGTTTGGCTCAGTGGATAGAGCATCGGTCTGCAGATTGAAAGGTTACAGGTTTGATTCCGGTCAAGGGCACGTACCTTGGTTGCTGGCAAGTTCCCGGTTGGTGGTGTGCAAGAGGCAGCTGGTTGATGTTTCTCTCTCATCGATGTTTCTGACTCTCTATCTCTCTCAATTCCTCTCTGTGTAAAAATTAATAAAATATATTTTTAAAAAAGGAATTATATATATGCATTAATATCTATCGCTTTGGTTTCTCCTCTTTTATCATCACAGGGCTTGCTTCTCAGGAGTGTACTGTGGGAAACATTGTCCGAAGTACCCTGATTGTAGTGGTGATTGTAGCTTTGGGGGTGGTGCTAGCCATAGAGTGGAGGAAATGGCCTCAACTCCAAACCAGGTAAATACCTCATGTCAGCCTCCTTTTTGTGAACCCAGGACTGCTGTAAAAACAATGCTCTGACTGTGCCTCCAGCATCTTAGCCCCACAATGTAACCTGTTTTCGGGTTAATAGTTCTGGATACTCATTTAGTCATATCTTTTTCTTTTCACAGAGACTCGGAGGCAGATAGAAGGGACCAGTCTATAGCCCTTGAAGAGTGTAACCAAGAAGAAGAACTGGGCACCAACTCCAACTCTTCATCATCAATCTCTTAGGGAACTTCAGTGTACCTGGCAGTCCCAATATACTAATCTCCTCCTTTACAAGAGCTTTCCCCTCCTCTCTCTTTTCTCCTCAGAAACCTGCAAATATGACTGATTACCCTGAAAGTCAGCCCCATCTTCTATTCCTTGGCCACTAATCACCTGAGCTGTGTTACGGGGATTCTGTGAGTTGTGAGCTCTACTCTCAACTATAGATATAGGGTGAAATGTTTCCTGAATGCAGATTCCGAAGCCCTGTAGTTCCTCCAGTACTGATTTACTGGTGCATGTAATTCTATTAAAAATGTATTCTTCTGAAAAAAGGGAGTATTCAGTATTTTACTGCAAAAATTATGGCAGTGATTTTTTATTGGTCTGTTGTCCACTTACAACTTAGCAGAAACGGTGTATTAGAACTGACCTCCACAACAGAATAAGAGAACATGGGGCTGCCAATATAAAGAAAGAAACTCAAGGATGGGGTGTGGGTGGAGGGAGGGAAGGCTCCAAAATAGTAATTAGCAATTTGATTTGAGACATAATTCCTGGACAGAATGTCATATTGTAATTCCATTTCATTATTGAATGAATGGATGAATGAAAAAGTGAATGTCGAGAGTTCTCTCCAAGATGAGCCTGAGGAGGGCAAATACTAAAGTTAAATCCTTTCCACTCTGTTACTTCCAGGTGTGTAGTACACAAACATCAGGATTAGCCCTCTGTAGAACTTTGAAATTGGCAAAGTGTGCTTTGTAGACCTTACCTCACAATCACAGGGTGTACATTAATTCATTCTTAAGTATGCACAATTGATAAAGCAGAATACTTGCCCCTCCCTAAAAAGAACCTTATTTTCCTGGGGGGGAAATTGACCTTTTATGGTGAGATATCAGGGGGTAAGTATGCAGTTGAGGTGGATGGTTTGGAGCAGATCTATCAGTGTCCTCTCCCAGGACTGCAAATGGAGATTTTCTCACATTTTAAGCCTCTGATAATCCTTCCTGGATCAATATGTCACTTTCCCCATAGGTGGGAATTCAGCACACATTGGGAGTTTGGATTGGGAAAAGGAACTTGCCTAGTTCCTTGAACCTATTCAAAACCTTGGAAGAATTAAACTATGAATTCTAGAGGAGGTCATGACTTCTTCAACTCTTATCCTAAAATTCCTCACCTCTCAATACTATTTAATTTTAAGCTAACATTGTTCAATAAAGAAATGTACACAATGAGGTTTTTTTATACCTGTTTACAACAAATTTTAGAAATCAACTCCTTTATTCTTATATTAGGAAGGTTATTTACCCAGCAACTTAATGGGAAGAGGGGGAAGCATCTTATTTCCTTTAATCCTTACAAAATGAAACACTCTGAGTACTATATAGACTAATTTATATTAAGTTCTTTGGGATGTAGAACTACAAAGTCTCACTCTGATTTCCATTTGATGAGATTGTTAGTTGCTTATACTAATTTCTCATAGTGTTCCTAAAATTTGCATTTCAAGAGTGCTTTTACATTTGAATTTGTCAAAACCTGATTGTTGCTTTCTGTTGAACCCACTCTCTCTGCCTTCAAACTCTCTATCCTTAAACCTCAATCAAACTGTACACTTTAAATACTGGAAAGAGGCCTGTAATGAGTCCTTGGTTTTAGGATAAAAGTCCTTTGATCAGATCCGATTTTGTTTCCCAATCATTGGGTATTCCAACGTGTATTGTCAAGGTTAGTGGCAGGGCTGTACATGTTAGCAAGTGCTACGTTATTTTAACTGTTCATCAAGGAAAAGAAAAAAAGAAAAGAACAAAGGGCCAACGACTGAAATTTAGAGAAGCCTGAATTAGAAAAGATTCAGACAAAGATACACTATCAGAAAAATTTTATAAACCCTTCAGAGAGAAACAAATAGTGGGAAATATTGTGACACTGGACTGTTAGTTTGTTTTCTAAAAACACATATACTATTCTTTCACTTAGAAAACCAAAGTTCTACATGATTTTAAAGGAAAAAAATAGTTGTCAATTAACTGTGAAATACTTAAAGACAAAGAGTGGTTTTGAGATTTAACTTTCCTACTCACTGTCAATCTCAATGAACTAAAAATCTACTAATGCAAAAGTCATTACAAACTCTCAATGAATTAAATATCTATTTATAATACAAATGTAGCTTGTTGCTGAAAATGTTCCACATGGTATGTTTTTTCAACCTGGTTGCCATGGGAATCAGTCCCTTTACCCCGGCTGGCCTCTAATCATCAGCCCAGCATTAGGTAATTTCTGGGAAATGGAATGTCAATTAGGGTAGAATGGACCTTTGAGAGGAGATTTGGTTCCGGGACTCTAGGAACAAAGGCCAAAGATGCTCTCCTCAGTTTTATTTTTTTTTAATTGTTAATTCCACCTGATCCTTAAGCTCACACATCTTTGGCCCCAACTTCTCAGAGCTACAGATTGTCTAGGTGGCATGGCCCAATCCACAATCCATTACAGAATCTCATTTACAGCAGAGCTGATAAAGAGGTACATTGCCTCTTTCTGTACACCTCTAGATATAGGAGCTCATCACTTTATGAGACAACCTGAGAATTTCTAATTGTTTGACTGGTCCCATATTTGTCAGTTTGTATTCCTTTCATACTCACTGGCTCTAGTTATGATTCAAGCTGCAACCTAGATAAAATCTACTTCTTACACAGAATAGTCCTACAATATTTGGAAAATATGAGTTGTCCTCCCTGAGTCCAGAATATCTCACTCAATGGTTCTTCCAGAATTGGGCCAAAATTCTCTTGCAAATCTATCTTTATGTAGTTAACTTTTAATTATCCAGGTTTCAGAGAAGACAGAGTTCATTCCTACCAAACTCCTGCCATATTCAACCAGTACAGCTCTTTCATATAATTTATATACCTGTTATTATATAGAAGAATATATATATATATATATATATATATATATATATATATATATATAAAGCTAATATGCTAAGTGTCTATCTGACTGGTAGCTATGACACACACTGGCTACCAGGGGGCAGACGCTCAATGCAGGAGTTGGTGAGCTGCAGTGACTTAGCAGCAGCAGTTCTTGGATAACGCACCCCAAATCCATAGAGGAAGGAGCCTGATTCCTCGCAGGGCTACGTGATTCTACCTTCGGCCATGGGTTATGTTGTTGCTGGGATACTGTCGTACCCAAATCTGGTTTACTGTACACTTGCATTTGTGTCCCACACCCTGTATGACAGCAACTTCACAGAGTGACCTCTCACACTCCAGGACCCCTTGGGGGATGTTAGAGAGCCAGTTTTGGCCCAATCCCCAAAAGCCAAGCTAAGGGACCTCACCTGCTGGAGGGACCCCACTCACTCCGAAGATGCCTTTCGAACCACAACACCATCCCTTGTGGCCCCTCCCCACTGACAGCCTGTCCCTGATTGGACTCTCCTACCCTGATCAGGAGCAGGGCCAGCCAAATGTCCCCTTCCTTCCCCTTGACCAGCCCCACCCTCGTTAACCCATCCCAACATGATAGGCCCGCAGCCCCTCCCCCTGTCCAACCCTGACCCTAATCACCCCCCCTACCTCAGTAGGGGGAGGGGCCATTCAACCTCCTGAAGTCCCTTCCCATAGCTGACTCCACCCTGTATGGGGACCCACCACACTGATCAGTCCACAGCCCCTCCCCCGGCTGGCCCCATCCCTGATTTCCCCTCTACCACAGTAAGAGATGGGGCTAGCTTGCCAATCTCCTGCAGCCTCTCCCCCTGCCCGGTCCCATCCCAGATTGGCCCTCTAACCCCGATTAGGGGCAGCGCCAGCCGGCCAACCACCTATGGCCCCTCCACAAGGCTGCTGGACCCCAATTGGCACCCTCCACTCCATTCGGGGGCAGGGTCAGCCAGTCCACCACCCAAAGCCCCTCTCCATGGCCAGCACCACCCCCAATCAGCCTCCCAACCCCAATTGGAGGCAGGGCCCACCAGCCAATCGCCTGTGGCCCCTTCCCCCAGCCAGCCCTACCCTGATTGGGCCCCAATTAGAGTGGACTAACTGCCCAACCTCTCACCATCTCCTCCTCCCAACAGGCCCAGCCCACCCCGATCTGCCTGAATTGGATTTGGGCCTGCCAGATCCCACCCATGCACAAATTTGTGCACTGGGCCTCTAGTCTATATAATAAAAGCCCAAGGGACCGTTAACCTGTTAACCGAGCAGGACGTATAAATACGTCAAACGTAAACAATATCGGGTACGGGTAGGACTTACGAATACATTCTTGAAATATATGTTACTCCCTGAAACTGGCGGGACATATATTTCCGAACAACAAAGGTATTAGTCATCCATACATGTCTAGACATGAATTTAAGACATGGAGGGAATCAATATAATTTCGCTATTGAGAGTGGTGGACGTGTTCTGGGAGAGCAGTGACGGTTACGTACTTACACTTACCTACCTATTTTGGTATAATATATTATTTACTTATATTTTTTATATCTCCAACCTTTATATAATAGAAAAACATATAAAATTGATCCAATCATCAGTAATTTGTCAGAAAAGCTTAAAAGTTTTTATGTATGTGAACGAGAAATATGCGTAGATGAATCTCTTTTATTACGGAAAGGGAATTTATCTTGGAAACAATATATATCTACAAAAAGAGCTAGATTTGGAATGAAGTTGTTTATTTTGAGTGAAAGCCAATCTGGATACGTACAAAATATAATTTTATACACAGGCAAGGGCACAAATTATGGTTTGAACTACCCACAAGAAAAACAATCAACAAGAATTGTTTTGGAGTTAGCACATGACTTACTGAATAAAGGGTATAGGATTTACTTAGATAATTTCTATACGTCAATTCATTTGGCTGAACTCTTGTGTCAAAACAATACAGACATTGTTGGAACAATGAGGATAAACAGAGTCGGAATCCCCAGTAAAATAAAAAAATTACAGAAAAATGAACATATAGTAAGAATCAAAGACAAACTTATGGATTTAAAATGGAAGGATAAAAAAGACTTATTGATGCTCAGTTCTATTCATAATGACGAAAAGACAATGATTGAAAAGAGAGGAAGAAGGCAAGAAAAACAGAAGGTTGTCCTGGATTATAACAAGAATATGGGCGGCGTAGATTTGGGAGATGGAGTTATGGTGGCCTACATGGCTTCCCGTAATAGAGTAAAAAAAAAATTATAAAATATTTTTTCTACGATTAATTGATATGTGCTGCTTCGATGCATATATTATATACAAAAAAGATAAAGGTCATTTGGGCGTCAAATGTGTACCTATCAATAATAACCTTAAATGTAAATGGATTAAATGCTCCAATCAAAAGACATAGGGTAACAGATTGGATAAGAAAACAAGACCCATACATCTGTTGTCTACAAGAAACCCACCTCAGAAAAAAAGATGCACACAGACTGAGGGTGAAGGGATGGAAAAAAGTTTTCCAGGCAAATGGAAATGAAAAAAAAGCTGGGGTAGCAATACTTATATCTGACAAATTAGATCTCAGAGTGAAGGACATAATAAGAGATAATGAAGGCCATTTCATAATACTAAAGGGAACAATCCAACAAGAAGAAATAACCCTGGTAAATATATATGCACCCAATACAGGAGCAACCAAATACATAAAAAAACTGCTGGAGGACATTAAGAGAGAGATTAATAGCAATACAATCATAGTAGGAGATTTTAATACCCCACTGTCACCCTTCGACAAATCATCTAAACAAAAAAACAGCAAAGAAATATCGATCCTAAGTGACTCACTAGACCAGATGGAATTAATTGACATCTTCAGAACACTCCACCCCAAAGCCACAGAATATACATTCTTCTCAAGTGCACATGGGACATTCTCAAAGATAGACCACATTTTGGGTCATAGGCAAAGTCTCTTCAAATTCAAGAAGATAGAAATCATATCAAGTATCTTCTCAGACCATAATGGCATAAAACTGGAAATTAACTACAATAAAAATAATCCAAAGAAATCAAACACATGGAGACTAAACAGCACGCTATTAAACAAGGACTGGGTTACCAGAGAAATCAAGGAAGAAATTAAAAACATCCTGGAAACAAATGACAATGAAAACACAACAATCCAAAATCTATGGGACACAGCAAAAGCAGTCTTGAGAGGGAAGTTCATATCCTTACAAGCCTATTGCAAAAAACTAGAAAAAGGGGTAACAGATGATCTAACTCTACAACTCAAAGAGTTAGAAAAGGAGCAACAAGAAAAGCCCAGTGTAAGCAGAAGGAAGGAAATAACAAAAATCAGAGCACAGATAAACGACATAGAGACCAAAAAAACAATACATAAGATCAACAAAACCAAGAGCTGGTTCTTTGAAAGAATAAACAAGATAGATGAACCTCTAGCCAGGCTAACTAAGAAACAAAGAGAGAGGACCCAAATAAACAAAATCAGAAATGAAAGAGGTGAAATAACAACAGACCCCAACGAAATACAACAGATTGTTACAAAATACTACGAACAACTCTATTCCAACAAACTGAACAACCTGGAGGAAATGGACATATTCCTAGAAAAATACAAACTTCCAAAACTCGATCAGGAAGAATCTAAAAATCTCAATAGACCAGTGACTTGGGAAGAAATTGAAACAGTCATCAGAAAGCTTCCAGCAAACAAAAGCCCAGGGCCAGATGGCTTCACAGGAGAGTTTTACCAAACATTCAAGGAAGAACTAAAACCTATCCTCCTCAGACTTTTCCAAAAAATTCAAGAGGAAGGAACACTTCCAAACACCTTCTATGAAGCCAGCATCACCCTAATACCAAAACCAGATAAAGACAACTCAATGAAAGAGAATTACAGGCCAATATCCCTCATGAACATAGATGCCAAAATCCTCAACAAAATCCTAGCAAATCGGCTCCAGCAGAGCATCACAAAGATCATACACCATGACCAAGTAGGATTTATTCCAGGAATGCAAGGATGGTACAATATCCGCAAATCAATAAACGTGATACATCACATAAACAAATTGAAAGATAAAAATCATATAGTCATATCAATTGATGCAGAAAAAGCATTCGATAAAATCCAACACCCTTTCCTGATAAAAACTCTTAACAAAGTGGGAGTACAAGGATCATACCTCAACATAATAAAAGCTATATATGATAAACCCACAGCCAACATTATACTCAATGGGCAAAAACTAAAACCATTCCCTCTAAGAACAGGAACAAGACAGGGATGCCCACTTTCGCCACTCCTGTTTGACATAGTACTGGAAGTACTAGCCATTGCAATTAGACAAGAGGACGAAATAAAAGGCATCCAAATTGGAAAAGAAGAAGTAAAGTTATCCTTATTTGCAGATGACATGATATTGTACATAAAGAACCCAAAAGACTCCATTAAGAAACTAATTGACTTAATAAATGAATTTGGCAATGTAGCAGGATACAAAATTAACGCCAAGAAATCCATGGCATTTCTATACACCAACAGTGAAACTACAGAAACAGAGACTAAAAAAGCAATTCCATTTACCATCGCACCAAAAAAATTAAGATACCTAGGAATAAATTTAACTAAGGAAGTAAAGGATCTATATGCAGAAAATTACACGACATTGAAAAAAGAGATAGAGGATGATGTAAGGAGATGGAAGAACATACCATGTTCATGGATTGGTAGAATCAACATCATCAAAATGTCCATACTTCCTAAAGCAATCTATAGGTTCAATGCACTCCCCATTAAAATACCAAGGGCATATTTCACTGACCTAGAAAGAACTCTCCAACAGTTCATTTGGAACAATAAAAGACCCCGAATAGCCACAGCAATCCTGAGAAAGAAGGGTAAAGTAGGAGGGATCTCAATACCGGACTTCAAACTGTATTACAAAGCCACTGTTCTCAAAACAGCCTGGTACTGGCACAAGAACAGACATATAGATCAATGGAATAGAATCGAGAACCCAGATATCAACCCAAATCAATATGCTCAATTAATATTTGACAAAGGAGGAAAGAATATACAATGGAGTCAAGACAGTTTCTTCAATAAATGGTGTTGGGAAAATTGGGTAGACACATGCAAAAGAATGAAACTAGATCACCAACTTACACCATACACAAAAATAAACTCAAAATGGATACAGGACTTAAACATCAGACGGGAAACCATAAAAATACTAGAAGCATCCTCAGGCAGCAAAATCTCAGACGTATGCCAAAAGAACTTCTTCACTGATACTGCCCCTAGGGCAATGGAAGCTAAAGAGAAAATAAACAAATGGGACTACATCAAAATAAAAAGCTTTTTTACAGCAAAAGAAACCATCAACAAAACAACAAGAAAGCCCACGGTGTGGGAGAACATATTTGCAAATAACACCACTGATAAAGGTTTAATCTCTAACATCTACAGACAGCTGATACAACTAAATAAAAGGAAGATGAATGATCCAATTAAGAAATGGGCAAGGAACCTAAATAGAATATTTTCAAAAGAAGACAGAAGGAAGGCCAAAAGGCACATGAAAACATGCTCAAAGTCACTAATTATACGAGAGATGCAAATCAAAACAACAATGCGGTACCATCTCATACCTGTCAGAATGGCCAACATCAACAAATCAACAAACGACAAGTGTTGGCGAGGTTGCGGAGAAAAAGGAACCCTCGTGCACTGCTGGTGGGAATGCAGACTGGTGCAACCACTGTGGAGAACAGTGTGGAGTTTCCTCAAAAAACTGAAAATGGAACTCCCATTTGACCCAGTAATCCCACTCCTAGGAATATATCCCAAGAAACTAGAAACACCAATCAGAAAGGATATATGCACCCCTATGTTCATAGCAGCACAATCTACAATAGCCAGAATTTGGAAACAGCCTAGGTGCCCGTCAGCAGATGATTGGATCCAAAAACTATGGTACATCTACACAATGGAATACTATGCTGCCATAAAGAAGAAGGAATTCTCATCATTTGCAGCAACCTGGATGGAATTGGAGAACATCATGCTGAGTGAAATAAGCCAATCAATGAAAGAGAAACACCACATGACCTCACTCATTTGTGGATAATAAAGAGCATTATAAACTGATGAACCAAAAGATAGATATAGAGACAGTAAAGCAACAAGCAGATTGTCAAATTACAGCAGGGAGGGGAGGAGGATCTGGGGGAGATAATAGATCAACCGAAGGACTTGTATACATGCATATAAGTACAACCAATGGACATAAAACTATGGGGAGGGAGGGGATATGGGGGAGGGAGGGAGGGGGGCAAAAAAAATCATTAAAATATGTAAAAAAAATAAATAAATAAATTAAAAAAAATAAAAAAAAAAATAAAAAAAAAAAAAGATAAAGGTCATTTGGATCAATTACACTTTTTGATAGAGTGTGTAGAGAAATTGGTAGATAACAACATAGTGAAAACTCACCCAAAGACATCAACAAGCAGCTCTACATTTCTAAACCATCACGCTTAGTTGAAAGGCATTTTCCAGAACAAATAAAAGTGATATAGGAAAATCTAAATCCAGGAAATGCTGAGTTTGCTACAAAAAAGGTGTTAGAAAAGAATCTACATACTGGTGTCCGGATTGTAAGGTAGCACTATGTATCAACAATTGTTTTAAAATATATCACACGGAAGTTGAGTTTTGAATTTTTACATCTATATTTCAATTTTTTAAACTCAATATTTCTATTTTATTTGTGTGCTTTTGTTTATTGTTCTATAATTGTTAACTTTTTATATTTTTATTGTGTATAGAAATAAGAAATATATATTTTTGTAATCTTTATAATTGTTTATAAAATTTATAATTTTTAATTCGATGTTTCCATTTTTTGTTGGTATTCTTTTCTATTTGTAATTTTGTATTTTCCTTTTTGCTTTATATATAAATAAACGAAAAAATATATATTTCATTTACTTTAATTAAGTATAAATTTAAAAAATAATAATATAAAATCACGTCCACTGGGTGTGACATACTGACACGTCCTAGTGAAAGAGTATGCGCCCTTTGTACGTTGCGTAATTAAAAAGGGAACTCCCCGGTTAACAGGTTAAGGCAGAATGACCAGAACAACTGGTTACTATGATGCACACTGACCACCAGGAGGCAGACACACAATTCAGGAGCTTCCCCCTGGTGGTCAGTGCACAGAGGGAGCACTGCTCAGCCAGAAGCTGGGCTCACAGTTAGTGAGTGGAACGGCAGTGGCAGGAGCATCTCCTGTCCCAGCAGCAGCACTAAGGAGCAGGGAGCCGAGCAATAAGGAACAGCCAACAGGCAGGTGGTAAGGAACAAGGGGTCCTAGACTGTGAGAGGGTGCAGGCCAGGCTGAGGGACCTCTCTCACAGTACACAAATTTCATGCACCAGGCCTCTAGTTATATAGAATATGAAACAATGATAAGTGATGTGGTGAAAAATAAAGCAGAGCAAGGAATACAACAGTATGAGTTTTGTGGAAAAATTGTTGCAATTTAAAAATGGAGACTTTAGAATACCTCACTGAGAAGATAACATTTGACTCATGATGATGAAGAACATGAAGAAACAAGCTAGGCAAATATGTAGGCAAAGTAGGTTCCAATAAGAGAGAAAAGCAAATGCAACAGCCCTAAAACAGGAGAATGCCTGGCTGCTTTGAGGAACTGTGACTAGACTACAGTGACTGGAGAAGTGTAAGCAAGAGAGTCAGAGAGGAAATGGGAGCCAGGCCAGCCAATACATTCATAAGTCTTTGTAAGAATTTTGACTTATACTCTGAATGACTTATACTATGAAGGAAGCCTCTGGAGTGACATGATTAGATTAACATTTAAATAGGACCATCCAATATTCTATGTAAATGATAGACTAAGCAGCAAGAGTGGAAGCAGAGAGATCTGTTAGGAGGCTATTGCAATAATCAGGCAAAAGAGGGTGAGTTAGGTCATCACAGTAGCAGAGAGGTGATAAAAAATGGTTGGATTATTAATAAAATCTGAGAAAAAAGCCAACAGGATTTGTTGACAGATTGGATGTGGGATGTGTTCTGTAAACATTTTCGTTAGGAGAAAGAACTGTTTCAAATATTGCCTTAGTGATTCTCTCCCAAGTTATTTTAAGCTCGTCCTCAAGGAAAGGTTTTCCATGCCTCCCAACCCAAGTCACATTTCTGGAAAGTTTGTCAATGAATTTGTCATTGTCCATTCAGAAACATGTAAGCAAAATGAAGGCCTATATGTCAGAAGTTATCTGATCAACACAGATTAGAGTAAAATGATCACTTTCTGAGATCTCAACTCACCATTTCTCTTAATACCACCTAAAATTACACTAACCCTTAGGTAGCCAGTTCACACTGTTGGGTTGTAGGGAACTTGTGGTCAACCAAAACTCATAGCTCTTTTGCACACAAGCTCTTGGCAATTAAATCCCTTCTTCTGATGTGTTATTTTGAAATTTATCTAAGACTTGATTTGACATTAATGTCATTGTATAGGCTCCAGGTTAAAGAACTAATATATTAGCACTTAATGAGCCCCATTCCTTAAGCCACATATATAGGTACTACTTCAATTACTCCAAACAACAATCCTTTATGGCCTCATGTTATTGTTATTACCTTTTAACACATGAAGAAACAGAGGCTCAGAGAGGTTAGATAACATGCTCAAGGCCACCTAGCTCAGAGCCAAGGGTAAAGTTGGTATTGGAATCCAATTTTGCCTGACTCAAAAGCCAAATTCTCCCAATATTGAACCTTGGATAGCACAGTATCTGGAAATGGGAGGTGTGCAATAAATATTTACTAAATTGACTACCTTTGTACCCTACTTTTTAATTTATTTTATGGTAATGACACTCATGTTAACTTAGTAATATTTAGGCTCTATTCTAGAGTTTTACATGTTAAGCATCTTCATCATTACAATAAGTCTATGAGGTAAGTATTATCATTATTCATATTTCTTACAAAGATGAAAATGGAGCCCCATAAAGATTTAGGCGAGACAGCCAACAAGTTTAAGAGATAAGCTTTGTACCCAGGCAGTCTGGCTACAAAGAATTTGGATCTATAACCACTAAGTATGCTGTCTCAGTCTATTCTGAGGTCCAGGCGTTGCACTTTTTAGGGAAAGAGGTGCATCAGAGGTCTAACTTGGTGTTCACTGCCAAATTCTAAATATGTGGCCTTCCTATTGAAATCCAGTTATGCTTCTCCCTTCTTTTCCATTCCCCTTCTTTATCAATGGGTCAGTTTAAGAAGGAAGTATTTCTTTAAGAAGGAAAATTTGTTCATGTCCTCAAACTTAGTCTTGATCGCTCCCCTTACCTCCCAGAACTCTAAGCCATTCTATTCTGCTATAGAACAATTTTTTCAACTTTCCCCTAAAAAGGGAGTTAATATAATGAAACTAGAGGCCTGGTGCATGTAATTCGTGCATGGGGCCAGTGTGTGTGTGTGTGTGTGTGTGTGTGTGTGGCGGGCGGGGGGGGGGGGGGAGTTCTCAGCCCAGCCTACACCCTCTCACAATACGGGACCCCATGGGGGGTATCTGATTGCTGGTTTATGGGCCTAAACCAGCAGTCAAACATTGCTCTAGCAATCAGGGATGCTACATGCATCAAGGACCATACTTTTCATATAGATGAAAAGCATCTTACTATTGTATGGGCAGCTACATGTTTTTGCCCTGATTATAAAAAGTAGTACATAACATGATCCTTCTGAGGCAGTAGTACCATTTTCCCCATCTTAGGGGTAGGAAAACTGAAGCAGAGAGAAGTTAAGCTCTTTCCAGCTCTGTAGCTGCCTCCATTTCTGCTTGGATTTATGTGTCTTCTATCATTGAAACTTTATAGCCAAAACTGGTTTGGCTCAGTGGATAGAGTGTCAGCCTGTGGCCTGAAAGGTCCCAGGCTTGATTCCTGTCAAGGGCATGCACCTTGCTTAGAGGCACATCCCCAGTAGGGGGTGTGCAGGAGGCAGCTGATCTATGTTTCTCTCTCATTGATGTTTCTAACTCTCTCTCCTTTCCTCTCTGTAAAAAAATCAGTAAAATATTAAAAAACAACAAAAAAAAAAACAAAAAGAAAGAAAGAAAGAAAGAAAGAAAGAAAGAAAGAAAGAAAGAAAGAAAGAAAGAAAGAAAGAAAGAAAGAAACTTTGTAGCCTTGAGTGGAGGCCTGGGCTGGCAAGGGCAGACAGAAAGCTTGGCTTCCTCCATTTCCTGGAAAACCCAAGCCTCCCTCCTGCTCTCTATGGCCCTAGCCATCTTGGTTGGGTTTATTTGTATTTTTGCCCCTGATTGGCTGGTGGGCATTGCTTGTGGGTGTGGCAGATTGATAGTTAATTTGCATATTACTCTTTTATTAGATAGGATATTAGAGGCCTGGTACATGAATTCGCACATAGGTGGAGTCCAGCCAGCCTGGCCAGGGGAGGGGACATGGCAGTTGGTTGGTGTGCCTGCTAGTTGAAGAGGGGACAATTTGCATATTAGCCTTCTATTATATAGGATATACACTGAGTGGCCAGATTATTATGCATTCTGAGATCAGAATAATCTGGCCACTCAGTATATATGAAATGGTGATCATAACTATGCTAATTATCCAGGGTTGTGGTGAGGATTGAATGAAACAATATGTGTAAAATTGCTCTGGAATTAGTCTCCAATTCCATTACCTTATTGCCTTTAAGTCAGGTAGGGAGAGACTTCCATACCCTATATAGGAATCAATTAGTAGAGACATACCATCATCTTCCATCACCCCTAAAAATTGTAGGTTTGGAAGTATCTTGGGTGTGTGTGTGTGAAGCAGGCCAGTAAGCCAGAACAAGTGAAATAGGGAAACAAACAGATATTCAAACATTTTTCACCACCTAGTAAATCATAAGGATAAATGGTTTGCACTTCTTCCCAACAAGGGGTAAATAGCTTAAATCACCCTGCTCAGGGAGACATATAGCAGAAATTCAATTAGTTCCATTTGCCAACATCTAAGGACAAATGAAGAGAAGAAACCCCATTGAAATATTTCAGCATAAAACTGATGAGAATCCTATTGAGATTCTCCCCACAGACCTCCCTTAAACACCTAGCCTTTAAAACCCCTCATACCCAAGTTCCCAGTGTGCACTCTCCCTCCCAGGAGCATGCTTGAAATTCCCCCCTCCACCTCTTCTTTCCCCATAGACATGCATCTCCTAAACTCTAGGGACCTCACAAGGTTTGCAGCAAGGGCAGCAATGGGAAGTGGCAGTTTGTCCCAGACAATCCCCTGAACTTTTCCTCAAAGTCCCCTTTTCTCTGACTTTTTAGTGAGCCAAACCAGACCAGCCTAGGCTCATTTCCCCAGCCTTTCCTTGTTTCACTGTCCCCAGCTTTAATAAATGTCATCTATTACTTAAAAAAGAAAAAAGAAAAAAGCATCATGCCTATATAAGGCCTGAGGATGACAACAAAAAGGATTATTATTTTCTGTTATACAATTTTTACAGATATCTCTCCAAGCTTAGTCTTACTCCCAAATTTGATCAATGTCTCATTTTTGTCTTTATCAAAGTATTAGAGCATATCTCTTGCTGGGTTTACAATAATTGATTAAATGTATACATTTTGATGATCATTTCATGAGTTAAACTTTCAACTATCCATACTATCAGCCTATCTTGTTTCTTCATAATGTCTGAAAAGACATCATAGAAGTGTTTGTCAAGATCCTAGCTGAAGCTCAAATAAATGATTTTTTTGCAGTATCCTCTTGAAAGTTCCATCCAAAAGGAAATAAGCTTAGTCTGGCAAGACTTGCTCTTAATGAACCCATGCCGGTTCCTAGTCATTAGTAAATCCCTTTCCAAGGGGTGATAAATCATCTTCTTCATAATCCATTCTGGAAGTGTTCTGGGGATCAAAGTCAAGCTCAAAAGACTGACATTTTTAGATTCTCCTTGCTTTTGTGGGTGAGGGAAAATTGTTGTCTTATTTAATCTTTTGATATCTCTTTCCTTATCCACAAGTCTTTGAATACTACCAAGGGTGGAATCCAAGCTTATAATACAGACCAGAAAGAAATAATGCTAGACTCTAACTTGTCTACCACTTTTTCTCATTTTTCTGAAGTGGGAGAATTCATCATTTTTAGACTGATGTAGAGGCCCTCTGCAATTGAGTTTGTCAGGTTTATATGCCATATTTTAGAAAGCCCAGAATGTCAATGGGCAGATTGGTTGATGATGCTAATTTTTAAAAAATTTCTTTATTGATTATGATATCACATAATTGTCCTCATCCCCCCATTCCCATTCCAAACCCCTTCCCACGTATGCGCCCCCCCCCCCCCCCGGTGTCCATGACCACTGGTTATGCTTATATGCATGCACACAAGTCCTTTGGTTGATCTCTCTCCTTTGCCTCCACCCTCCCCTACCTTCCCTCTGAGTTTTGACAGTCTGATCAGTGCTTCTCTGTCTCCAGGTCTGTTTCTGTTCATCAATTTATGTTGTTCATTATTTCCCCTAGATGCGTTAGATCATGTGATTCAAGGAATTCCCTTTAAGAACCTAAACTGAGACAAGCCATAATGGTTATGCTGAGAGGCAAATGAATCAGTCTGTAGTGAGTTCCTTTCTGGGCCAATAGTTCTTTTGAGTCCCAATTTCAATGTCAAACAGTTCCTTATGTGTACATGTCAGCCATGGTATTTCAGATCTGGTTGGTGACAATTTTTTTTTCAGGAGATGCTTTATAAGAGCTCACACTTATTCTAGAATTGCTTTTCAAACTTTAATGTGCATGTGAATCACAAGTGGATCCTGTTAAAATGCAGTGCTGGTTGAGTAGATCTAGGCAAGGCCTGATTTTAGGCATTTCTTAACAAACTCCCAGATGGTGTGGGTATACAGATTATACTTTGTTATAGCAAGGTCTGAGGATGACAACTTAATCGTTCTAGACCTTGGCCACACACTAGAATCACCTGAATAGCTTTTAAAAATTCCCATGACCTGAATGTTCCCACATTAAAATATCTGTAGTTAGGACTTGGAAATGATTATTTCTAAAGCTCCTTGTGTTATTATGGTGCATATCCAAGGTTAAAAACACTCTTCTAAAACTAGTTATCTTTAATCATTTGGCTAATAGTCATCATAAGAATTCAAAATGTATCCCCTGGCTTATGTAATTGCTGAAATGCAGGTTCCCACCTGCCTATTATAGGCACATGCATAAAGACACTTTTTAAAGTAAAATTTTGTTAAAAGCATTTGAAGAAAGTATATTTCAATGTTGATGATTTATGGTTACTTTTGCTTTCCTACTGCTGCCTATTAACATAATTGAAGGGCCAGAAATGTGGTATGTGTGGGAGGAAGGTTAGGTTAGAAATATTGTAATTTTATAGCTATTAAAACTTACTTTTCCCTAGTGGGTTATTTTATATAATACTACTACTTGTATGATAATTTAGAAAATACTATAGAAATAGCCAGGTTGTGGTTTGGCTCAGACCTCCATAGAGAACTTCATTTGTAGTAAACATCTCTTTTTTGATCAGAGTACACATGTAAAAAATAATATGTTTTATTATTTATTTTATTGAAGAGGTGAACACTATCTTTATTGATAGTAGCTCAATGACAGAAGAGGTGGGCTAGCCCAGGCAATTAAAAGAATTTGAGACATATAGACAATACTAGACCTAAGACTTACTAGTAAAGAAAAATCTTTCAACAGTAGACTCTTCCATAAAGATTCTCCAACATAAAGATTAAGCATCAACACTACAAAAGAACAAAAAAAAGAGCAGAGAGCAAGAATTGGAATTTTACGGAGCTGGGTGTTTCTTAGTTGAGCAATCCTGATATAAATCCTCTCCCTGGCAGCCAAGCAAAGAGAAAAAGCATATCGGTTTGCGGGTGGGGTGTGTGAAGGGCAAAGGCTTGGCTGGCACTTCAGCTAGGGGCATACCAGAGGGAGAACAGCCAAATGAGGCCAGGCTCAAAAAGGAACAAAGAGTAGAGTAGATGGTAGCAGGTCTCAAAAAAGTTCTAGGAAAGAATCCTCCCTAGGCAGCAATTCTTTCTGGCGCCAGACCTGACAATCATTGGGACAACATGGAAAAAGGCCACTTTGAGACCTGCTAATAGTATCAACGTTATTACACTACTGACTATTTTGAAACATTAAAAGAATCAACTTTAAAGGAACATTTTCTCTTTATGCACTGGGCATATATTAGAGAATCTACAAAGGGAAGACCAGCTAGGGAGGTCTGTGGTTCCTGAGTGCTTTTCAGCAAGGACCATGTTAGAAAACAACTAGTGAGGTTTAAAAGATACTAAGGACAAACAAAATTTGAAGGCTACAAAATCACAATACTTTGAAAGAAAAATATTAAAGAAAATTATAACATAATAATCACATAAATATGAATAGGAATTAACTTGAGCTATCTCTACCACAGACTTGCTGAACTTCAAGTTTTTCTTTTACTTTTTCTTTAAACTGCAATTTAATGTCAAAATGAAAGTTCTTGGCCCAGGAGTCAGAGAAGTCTGGGATCACATGCCAGCCCTGCCCCTTATCAGCTCTGTGATTTTGGACAACTCCCTTACTTTCTCACAGCCTCAGTTCCCTCATCTTCACCAGAAAAATGATAAGAGAGCCCAATTCATATGAGTGCCATAGGACTTAAAGTGCTTGTCTCAGTGTAAGAGCTCAGGATAAAGAAGTTGCTCTCATTAGCTTATACCTCCTGGGCCTGTGAATTTCTGAAAATGTGTTTATAGATTCCATCCAAATCCAATAAATTCTTTCACTTTTTCTTTACTTCTAGACCTTCTTTTACTTTCTGGGAAAATGTGAGATGACTTATTTCCAGCTATTGGTTGAGATTACTTATTCAAATCATTCTACCAAAGGAAAAAAGGAAAAGACGCAGATCCCAAAACTATAAGAGACACTATGAATCTGGCAAGGAGGGCAAGGATGGTTAGTATGGAAAGCATAGAGAGGAAATAATTTCACTTCTGCCTTTGTAACTCATTCTCTACTGTTAAAAGCAAGTAGGGCAGGTCTGGAAAGATCCACAAGTAATGGTGTGTCAGCTCTGCTGCTCCCTCCAGTGGTGTGGCCTGGAGAAGTCATAAGGTGGAGAAAAGGTGAGGAGTGTAATCCTAGAGAACTCATGGAGAAGAGCAAATAATATCAGTGACAACCATAATAATAATGACAACAGAAACATTCATCAACAGTAGGCTCAGAGGGAAGAAGGAATTATACAAATAAAAACAACAACAATAGTAATATTTGGTGGCTTTGTGAAGAAAAGGTTTTAGAAAAATCTATGGGTAAGAATGGATAATAATTATAATTAGTATGACAAACATCATGGTAATTCTTACTGGGCTGATGTAGAAGAGAGAATAATCTATAGTAATACTAGCCTAGGGCCTCACAACCAGATGAACAACCAGTCACCATGAGGGGACCCCCTCCTGGATGGGGGCATGGCCGACCTTCAAACCACCCGGTGGCCTCTAGCCCTGGCTGGGGGCCGGGCATGTTCGGTGCACTCTTTTAAAAATAAGGAAAGGGCTAGTGACGACGTCAGTGTCTGTGGAGTCCGTGGTGGGCAGCAGTGATGGCCCTGATGCTAGGGCTGGGACAGCCCTGGCACTAACGGTGGTAGAAGGGGGGGGGCATGGATGCCCGTGGCACCACCTGGGGCATCACTGCTGGCATAGACCCTGAAATGACGCTGCTGCCCAAGCATCTGCTGAAGCTGCTGCCCATGGACAAGCAGATGGAGACCCTTACTGAAGGCAGTGTCCTACCTGCTGCCCTTCTTCAATTGGCTTGGGTTCCCAATGTTTATGCCCATCAAAGCAGACATAAGTGATAACATAACAAAAATCAAAGCTGTGTACACTAACCCAGCCAAGTTCCATACCCTGCAGAACATCCTGGAGGCGGAGACAGAAATGTATGAAGCAGCGTGGCTCAGAGGAGTGGGAGCCACACTAGCACTGATGTGGCTGAAAAAGGGGCCTCTGCTTCACCTAGGTCTTTCTGTAGAGCATCTGTTATGGGGAGCGGGATGAGAGCCACCCCAACCTCATCCACATCAACACCACCAAGGCCTACAAGATGGCTCTCAAGAAGTACCACGACTGGATCGTGCAGATCTTCCAGGCAGCACTGTACTTCACGCCCTACAAGGCCGACTTCCTGAAAGTGCTTTCTAAGAGCCAGAACGTTTCGGAGGAAGAGTGCCTGGAGAAGGTCCGCCTGTTCTGATCAACCACATGGGTAATATCAACATCATCTATGACATGTACACCACGATGAATGCTGAGCTCAACTACAAGGTGTAAGCAGGATGGTGGCCAGCACTCCCAGAAACAGACAAGCCAGAATCACTGTGAAGCAAGCTAGAAGCTACCTTGGCCTGCATCCCCCAGAGTGGCCCAGAGTCTGGCTGGGGGTTCTGGGGACAGCCCTGGTTTCTGAAAAGTCATTTTGGGGGTTTATCCTAAGAAAGCAATAAATAACCACCCTACTTCCGAATCACCTTTAATTTCACGGCAGCATAGACCCATGGCCTTCATTTTAGTGTAATAAAAATAAATTAATGTTGCTTATAAGTCAAGTCGTAGGGTTTTCTGTCTCTCCCACCCTACCCTACCCCCCATGTGGTGGTGGTGCTTGACCCTGGGGGAGCCCTGTCATACACCTCATTTTAAAAATGAGGATCTGGTGCAGTGATGTTTCAGGTGGTCTAAGGACCACAAGGAGTCTTATTTGAAATTATACCAGATTTTTTTTTAAAACAAACTGCTGTGTGCTCCTGTGGTTGCAATAGCCCAGCCTCACAGTGCTGTCAGTATAGACCCCACTCTTTCCTACTGTCTTTTTCCAGACAGTTTTTTATAGTTGAAAACAACCAGCAAACCTTTGATGACCTTGCCCAAGGGGACGTCATTTTAAAGCTATCAGGTATGAATAACTCACCACAGATGGCTGAATTTGCATTCTTCTGCATAAGTATTTCCTTCAGGGACAGCCTAAATCACCTAAGAAACTACCTATCATGTATGTTCTCTCAGAAGGGAGACCACAATCCCTCCTCATGCTGAGATCCAAGGAATCATCTCCCTGTCTTCACTTTTGTGCAAGAGCTGTATTTTGAAATTGTTGGGGTAAATAGAGAGATCCCAAAAGAATTCATGGATGCTAAAAACCCTATGAGGAACAATTGGTGACTTTTATGCAAAGACTAAATAATTATTAATAAATAAATCTCTATTTTGGAATTAAAAAATCCTACATAATAAGGGTAATATGGAGAAAGACAAAATGGCGACAGAATAGACAAATGTGTCCTGAGCCTTATTCCAGAGAAAATAGAGTGAGTGGCTAAAAGAAGTGGAATTCAGCCCGAATTAGTGAAGGAGATGCAGCTGGTGAGACAATTTGCAGCCAGGACTTTAGTACACTACAGACATCACTGGATAAATCCTCTAGACAAAAAAAAATTCATCAAAGAAACAGCAATTCTAAATGACTCACTAGATTAGATGTACCTAATTGACATCTTCAAAGACATTTTCAGAGCATTTCACCCAAAAACCACAGAATATACATTCTTCTCAAGTGCACATGGGACATTTTCAAAAATATTCTACATATTGGGTCACAAGCAAAGTCTCCCCAAATTCAAAAAGATTGAAATCATATCAAGCATTTTTTCAAACCATAATAGCATAATATTAGAAATAAAATACAATAAAAACATTCCCAAAAATTCAAACACATGAAAGCTAAATAGCATGCTATTAAACAATGATTGGGTTATCAATGAGATCAAAGAAGAAATTAAAAACATTAGGCCTGGAGACTAATGACAATACAAACACAACAACGCAATGCAATGGAACACAATGAAAGTAGTCCTCAGAGGAAAGTTTATAGCTCTACAGGCCTACCTCAAAAAATAAGAGAAAAAAAAATGGTAATAAATCATATAACTCAACAACTCAAAGAATTAGAAAGAGAGCAACAAGAACAGCCCACAGTAGGAAGGAAATAATAAAGATCAGTGCAGAAATGAATGACATAGAGACAAAAAAATAATAATAGAAAAGATTAATAAAACCAAGAGCTGTTTTTTTAAAAATGTTAAACAAGATTGATGAACCTCTAGCCAAGCTCACCAAGAAGCAAAGAGAAAGGAACCAAATGAACAAAATCAGAAATGAAAGAGGAGAAATAACAACAGAACCCACATAAATAAAAAGGATTATTAAAAACTACTATAAACAACTCTATTGTAACAAACTAGATAACCTGGAGGAAATGGACACATTCCTAGAAAAATACAACCTTCCAAAATTTACTCAGGAAGATACTAAAAATCTCAATGGGCCGATAACTATGGAAGAAATTGAAGCAGTCATCAAAAAGCTTCCAGTAAACAAAAGCCTGGGGCCAGATGGCTTCACAGGGGAGTTTTACCAAACATTCAAGGAAGAACTAAAACCTATCCTCCTCAGACTATTTCCAAAAGTTCAAGAGGAAGGAACACTTCCAAGCTCCTTCTATGAAGCCAGCATCACCCTAATACCAAAACCTGATAAAGACAACACAATGAAAGAGAACTACAGGCCAATAACTCTCATGAAGATAGATGCCAAAATCCTCAACAAAATTCTAGCAAATCGGATTCAGAATACATCAGAAAGATCATACACCATGACCAAGTAGGATTTATCCCAGGGATGCAAGGATGGTACATTATTTGCAAATCAATAAATGTGATACATCACATAAACAAATTGAGAAATAAAAATCACATAGTTAATGCAGAAAAAGCATTTGACAAAAATCTAACACCCTTTGTTGATAAAAACTCTCAGCAAGGTGGAAATAGAAGGATCATACCTCAACTTAATAAAAGCCAACATCATACTCAATGGGCAAAAACTAAAACTATTTCCTCTAAGAACAGGAACAAGACAGGGATGCCCACTCTCATCACTCCTGTTTGACATAGTACTGGAAGTACTAGCCATAGAGATCAGACAAGAAGAAGAAATAAAAGGCATCCAAATTGGAAAAGAAGTAAAACTGTCCTTATTCACAGATGACATGATACAGTACATAGAAAACCCTAAAGACTACATCAAAAATTATTAGACTTAATAAATGAATTCAGCAATGTAGCAGGATACAAAATTAATGCTAAGAAATCTATGGCATTTCTATACACTAATAATGAACTTACTGAAAGAGAGACTAAAAAGCAATCCCATTTACCATAACACCAAAAAAAAAATTAACATACCTAAGAATAAACTTAACTAAGGAGGTAAAAGACCTATATGCAGAAAACTACACGAAACTGAAAAAAGAGATAGAGGAAGGCATAAACAGAGATGGAAGAACATGCCATGTTCATGGATTGGTAGAATCAACATCATCAAAATGTCCATACTACTCAAAGCAATCTATAAATTCAATGCACTTCCCATTAAAATACCAACGATATATTTCACAGACCTAGAATGTAATATCCAAAAATTCATCTGGAATAAAAAAGAGCCTGAATAGCCACAGCAATCCTGAGAAAGAAGAACAAAGTATGTGGGATTTCAATACCAGATTTCAAGCTGTATTACAAAGCCACTGTTCTCAAAACTGCCTGATACTGGCACAAGAACAGACATATAGACCAATGTTATATAATAGAGAACCCATAAATAGACCCAAATCACTATGTTCAATTAATATTTGACAAAGGAGGTATGAACATACAATGGAGTCATACAGTCTCTTCCATAAATGCTGTTGGGAAATTGGACAGATACATGCAAAAAAATGAAATTAGATCACCAACTTATACCATACACAAAAATAAACTCAAAATGGATTAAGGACTTAATCATACAATGGGAAACCATAAAATACTAGAGGAATCTATAGGCAGAAAAATCTCTGACATATTTCAAAGCAACTTTTTCGCTGATACTGCTCCTAGGGTGATGGAAACTAAAGAGAAAATAAACAAATGGGACTACATCAAAATAAAAAGCTATTGCACAGCAAAGGAAACCATCAATAAAACAACAAGAAAGCCCATTGTATGGGAGAACATATTTGCCAATGATATCAACAATAATGGTTTAATTTCCAACATTTACAGGGAACTCATGCAGCTTAACAAAAAGAAGATAAATAACCCAATCAAAAAATGGGCAACTGAAGTAAATAGATACTTTTCAAAAGAAGACATAAGGAAGGCCAAGAGACATATGAAAACCTGCTCAAAGTCACTAATCATCAGAGAGATGCAAATAAAAGCAATAATGTGGTATCATCTCACACCTGTCAGAATGGCTATTATCAACAAGTCAACAAATGACAAGTGCTGGTGAGGATGCGGAGAAAAAGGAACCCTTATGCACTGCTGGTAGGAATGCAGACTGGTGCAGCCACTGTGGAGAACAGTATGGTGTTCTAAAAATGGAACTCCCACTTGACCCAGTGATCCCACTTCTAGGAATATATGCCAAGAAACTAGAAACAAGAATCAGAAAGAGTATATGCACCCCTATGTTAACAGAAGCACAATTCACCATAGCTAAGATTTGGAAACAGCCTAAGTGCCCATCAGCAAATGAATGGGTTAAAAAAACTGTGGTACATCTACACAATGGAATACTACACTGCAGTAAAAATGAAGGAATTCTTACCATTTGCAGCAACATGGATAGAGATGGAGAGCTTATTTCACTTAGCATATCAGGATTGCTGAGAAATAGGCTTATTTCACTTAGCATATCAGAGAAAGATAAACATCACATGATCTCACTCATTTCATTAATTAATTAATTTACTTATTTATTTTTGTTAATCCTCACCAAAGAATATTTTTCCATTTCTTTTTTTATGTATATATTTTACTGATTTTTTTACAGAGAGGAAGGGCAAGATGGAGAGCTAGATACATCGCTGAGAGAGAAACATTGACCAGTTGCCTCCTGCACACCCCCTACCGGGGATGTGCCCGCAACCAAGGTACATGCCCCTGACCAGAATCGAACCTGGGACCTTTCAGTCCTCAGACTGACACTCTATCCACTGAGCCAAACTGGTTTTGGCATTTCCATTTGTTTTTAAATTTATGTTTATTGTTGAAAGTATTATACATGTTTCCTATTATTCTGCCATTGCCCCCCCTTCCATCCCACTCCCACTCCCCCTCCCTAAGCCTTCGCAACACTGTTGTCTGTGTCCATGGGTTATGCATATAAATTTTGGTTAATCTCTTCCAATCCCCTTCACCCCCTATCCTCTGAGATTCTTCGGTCTGTTTTATACAATCCTTTTGCATCTCAGAAAGAATAAGTAACTTGCTCTTAGCACAAGGCTAGCAACTGGAAAAGCCAGCATAAAAATCAAGATCTTACTCTATATGCTGGGCATTTCCCCCTGTATCTTATAGAATGGAGGGCAACCAACAACTTTTAATATGTTAATGTCCCCTCTACCTGAAATAGACACTATGTCTATCTTCCTATATAATAAAGAAGTAATATGCAAATTGACTGTCACACCCTCACACAAGATGACCACCCACACTAATATGGTCATAAGATGGCTGCCACAAGATGGCCAGCAGGGAAGAGCAGCTGGAGGTGACCAGGCTGTCAAGAGAGGGCAGTTGGAGGCAATCAGGCCTGCAGGGTAGAGAGGGGAGTTGGGGTGGGGGGGGGACCAGGCCTGCAGAGGAGGGCAGTTAGGGGAAACCAGGCTGGCAGGGGAGAGAGTTAGGGGTAGCAGGGTCAGGAGGGCTGGGAAGTTGGGGGCAATCAGGCCTATAGGGGAGGGCAGTTACAAGCAACCAGGCTGTCAGCAGAGGGCAGTTAGGGGAGACCAGGCCTGCAGGGCAGGGAAGTTTGGGGGACCATGCCTGCAGAGGAGCAGTTAAGTTTCAATCAGGCTGGCAGGGGAGTTGTAAGGGGCAGAGAAGGCTGGCAGGCAGAAGCGGTTAGGAACAACCAAGCAGACAGGTTGGTGAGGGTGCAGGCTGGGCTGAGGGACAACCCCCCCAAGTTAATGAATTTCATGCACCAGGCCTCTAGTATTATAATAAAAAATATAACAACATCCACAGAGGTCTGAGCACAGCTGACTGGTTACCATGGGAACCATCCTCTCTCCCCTCGCCTCTTATTACCAGTTCTGTTCAAGGGGGTTCTGGAAATAGAACCCACCCATAACTCTAGTACGGTGTCAGATTCCCCATTAAGTAGAACAGTCTGGTACCCTGACAACCAAGTGTGTCATCTCATAAATGAGTCAATTGAGGCAAATGAGGGAGATTCCTCCTCCCTAATTATTAATGCTTGAAATTGGACCTTTGGAACATTTTGTTCTTCATTAAAACACAAATACCTGTTTTGATCATTTACACCACAGTGTGAAACTTCTAGTTCATTATTTCCAAGACAACAAGTCTCTGAAACTTCAGTCTTATGCAGTTAACATGACAAGCAAAGCTTTTCACCATATCTAGTCTCTCTCTCTGTCTCCAGATTCAATTGCCTTCATTTTCTATCCTAATATCTCCCATAACACTCTAACCAAAACCAACAACTTCCCCCTACCAGGAATACCCCCTATACCTCTCTTTTCAACCTAATTTTTTCTTTCTTTTTTAAAATATATTTCTTTATTGATTTCAGAGAGGAAGGAAGAGGGAGAGAGAAATAGAAACATCAATGATGAGAGAGAACCATTGATTGGTTACATCCTTCATTTCCCCTACTGGGAATCAAGCCCACAACCTGGGTATGTGCCCTTGGCCAGAATCGAACTTGGGACCCTTTCAGTTTGTGCCAAACTGGCTAGGGCTTCTTTATTATTATTAATTAATAATTATTATTATTAATTATTATTAAGTGTCCAACAAAATCAGTACAGATGCCACCTTCTCCCAATAAGGCTCTCCCTTGACCCACCCATAATTACACACATTATGTCTATAGTCTGGCTTAGATGACTGTTCTTGTGCTGTTAGAAGAAGCTTGCATTTTTATTTGGGTTTCTATATGTTTATTTAATTTTACATATAGTATATACATATCATGTATGCTATAATTATTGTTGGCATATAGAATATTATTTATTAAATAAGAAAAATAGAATAATAAAGGCACATGATAAAAACATCAAACAGGGAAGATGATTATGAAATGAAAAGTATAATATTTTCATATCACTCCTATCACAATCTTAATCTCTAGAGGTAGTCTTTGTTAACAGTTTATTATGTGTTTTTCAAGAGATGTTTGATACACATACAATAACTATATATGCTTTGTTTTCACAGAGACAGTATCATACTACTCAAAACATAATGAAACACCCCTTCTGGATAAAAAGTTACAACAAGGTGGGAATAGAAGGATCATACCTCAACATAATAAAATCCATATATGACAAACTCAGCCAACATCATTCTCAATGGACAAAAACTAAAACCATTTCCCCTAAGAACAGTAACAAGACAGGGATGCTCTCTCTCATCACTCCTGTTCAACATAGTACTGGAAGTATTAGCCTTTGCAATTAGACAAGAAGAAGAAATAAAAGGCATCCAAATGGGAAAAGAAGAAGTAAAGCTGTCCTTATTTGCAGATGACATGATATTGTACATAAAAAACCTGAAAGACTCCATCAAAAAACTATTAGACTTAATAAATGAATTTGGCAATGTAGCAGGACACAAAATGAACACCAAGAAATCTATGTTATTTCTATACACCAATTGTGAACTTACAGAAAAAGAGACTAAAAAAGCAATCCCATTTACCATCACATCAAAAAAAAAAATTAAGATACCTACCCAAATCAATCTATAGATTCAATGCACTCCCTATTAAAATACCAATGGCATATTTCACAGACCTAGAAAGAACTCTCCAAAAAATCATCTGGAATAATTTTAAAAAAGACCCCAAATAGCCACAGCAATCCTGAGAAAGAAGAACAAAGTAGGTGGGATCTCAATACCAGATTTCAAGCTGTATTACAAAGCCACTGTTCTCAAAACAGTCTGGTACTGGCACAAGAACAGGCATATAGACCAATGAAATAGAATAGAGAACCCAGATATTGACCCAAACCACTACACTCAATTAATATTTGACAAAGGATTCAAGAGCATACTATGGACTTAAGACAGTCTCTTCAATAAATGGTGTTGGGAAAATTGGACAGATACATGCCAAAAAAATGAAACTAGATCACCAACTTACACCATACTCAAAAATAAACTCAAAATGAATAAAATACTTAAACATAAAATAGGAAACCATAAAAATATTAGAGGAATCCACAGGCAGAGAAATCTCAGACATATGCCAAAGCAATTTCTTCACCTCACCAATACCGCTTATAGAGCAATGGAAACTAAAGAGAAAATAAACAAATGGGACTACTTCGAATTAAAAACTTTTTCACAGCAAAAGAAACCATCAACAAAACAACAAGAAAGCTCACTGTATGGAAGAACATATTTGCCAATGTTATCACCAACATTTACAGGAAACTCATACAACATAACTAAAGGAAGATAATCAAATAAAAAAATTCAACAGACCTAAATAAATACTTTTTGAAAGGAGACAAAAGGAAAGCCAAGAGATATATGAAAACATGCTCAAAGTCACTAATTATCTGAGAGATGCAAATCAAAAGGACAATGCAGTACCATCTCACACTTGTCCTATAGCTATCATCAACAGGTCAACAAAGGACAAGTGCTGGTGAGGATGTGGAGAAAAAGGAACCCTAGTGCACTGCTGGTGGGAATGCAGACTGGTGCAGCCACTGTGGAGAACAGTATGGAGTTTCCTTAAAAAACTAAAAATAGAACTCCCATTTGACCCAGTAATCTCACTTCTAGGAATATATCCCAAGAAACTAGAAACACCAATTAAAAAGGATATATGCACCCCTATGTTCATAGCAGCACAATTCACCATAGCTAAGATTTGGAAACAGCCTAGGTGCCCATCAGCAGATGAGTGCATTAGAAAACTGTGGTACATCTACACAATGGAATACTATGGTGCTATAAAAAAAGAATTCTTACCATTTGCAGCATCATGGATGGAACTGGAGATCATTATGCTAAGTGAAATAAGCCAGACAATGAAAGAAAAATACCACATGATCTCACTCATTTATGAAAAATAAATAACATTATAACCTCATGAATAAAAAGACAGATACAGAGGCACAAAAGCATCAAGCAGACTATCAAACTACAGCAGGAAGGCCAGGGAGTGTTGGGGAGGTGGAGAAAGAGATCAACTGAAGGACTTGTATATATGCAAATAAGCACAACTAATGGACACAAGACACTGGATGAGGTGGGATGAGAGCATGTGCTAGGGGATAGGGGAGGCTGGGGGAAGGTCAATGGGGGGAAAATTGATATATATGTACCACTATTTGTAATACTTTAAACAATATAATAAAATTTAAAAGAAGTTTAAAAAGCAAAAAAGAAATAAATGAATAATTTTAAAAATAGGAAAAATCTTATAAAGATATAAAGAAAATATTTTTGTTTAGCTGCACAATGTGTTTGTTTTAAATGAAGTGTTACAAAATAATAAAAAATTGTTAGTTGATAAAATAAAAAAAGTTACAGTAAGCTAAGGTCAATTTATTGACAAGAGAAAATTTTTAATAAATTTAGTATAACCTAAGTGTACAGTGTTTATAAAGTATACTGTCACGTAGGGTTAAAGTGGTTTGCCATCTCAACCATAGACTTGTGGAATTCCCGGGCCTTTGCATTTACTCACCTTTCACTCACTGACTCATGCAAGAGCAACTTCTAGTTCTACAAGCTTCATTTATGGTAAGTGCCCCATACAGATATACCACTATCTTCATAACATTACTATGCATTTTCTATTTAGATATGCTTTAATACACAAATACCATTGTGTTACAGTTGACTACAGTATTGAGTACAGTAACATATTATATAGTTTTATAGCCTAGAGTCAATAGCCCATACAATATAGCTATGTTTTTTTTTGTATCGGTACATTCTATGATGTTTATACAATGATATCACCTAAGGTTGCATTTCTTATAATGCATATCTATCATTAAGCAAAACAATAATGACTGTTATTACCTATGTATGTATGTAATCAATATATTATTGTTCTGCATGATTAAAATTTTATTAAATGCTATCATACTGGGCGTGGGAAAGGAATTTTTACCCTTTGTGAAAACATGGACAGACCTAAAGAGTATTATGCTAAGCAAAATAAGCCAGAGAAAGAAAGTACCATATGATTTTACTAATATGTGGAATCTAATGAACAAAATAAACTGAAGAATAAAATGGAACCTGAAGCATGGATATATAGAACAGACTGGCAGGTGCTAGAGGGAGGGGTTTGGAGGTGACTGGATAAAGAAAGAAAAGGAATGAGCTAAAGAACATATGCACACCCCATGGACACCATCAATGTTATGACAAAGGCCAGGGGAGAGAGAGGTGAGGGGGGTGTGGAAGTGAACAAAGGGTGTAAAAATGAGAGATATCTGCAATCGCTTCAACATTAAATTTTTTTAAAGTTATCTTTATTGTTAAAAATATTACAGATGTCCCCCCTTTATTCTATTGACCCCCTTCACTCTGCACCTGACCCTCCCAGGCCTTCTTCTCAACATTAAATTTTTTAATTAAAAAAATAAAGTAAATAGGATTTTAAAACTTTTTTGCTATATGTATAACTTTTTTTCTTACTTTGTCGTTTGCCTTTTGATTTGCTTGTGTATTTGCTATTGCCATATAGAAATGATAATATTAATGTAGTTAAATGTATCAACCTTTTCTTTTACAGTATATTATTTTGTAGCATTCTTAGTTAGAAAGACCTTCTTTACCACAAGATTATAAAAACAATCGCCCACATTTTCATCTAGTACCTTATGGTTTTTCCTTTTTAAAATATTTAACTTGTTGAACAATCTGGAATTTATTTTGGTTTAAGGGGTCAAGTAGGCATCCCAATAATTTATTCAAATAACTAGACAGTTGCCAACTTTATGTTTTTTAATGATTATGAGCTCTTCCACGAAAAGAACCCAACCTTATTATTTGTTATAACCCAGCATCTAACACTGTGCCTAACAGATAATAGCATTTGCTGAATACATACTGTTTCAATTTCCTTTGTTGGTGAACAAAGCCTGCTTGAAGAAAATTAGTAGCCTATATATGCCACATTTTGCTAACTCTACCACTAACCCAGTGGGAGCCTCTTCTTGTCAGCTACTGCCTCGTACCTATAACCTCTTATCCAAACTAAATGATTAAAAGGGCCAGATAGATGTGACCAGTGCCTAACTAAATATTGCAGTCGCATGGTAAAAGAAAACATAATAAAGTCCATCTGGCCAAGAAGCCCCCTACTCCATAATTATTAGTGCCTGAAATTCTATCTCTAGGACTTCATGTTCTTTATTAAAATGCAAATATCATGTTGAGCTGGGGTTCTTTATTCATTTACACCACAGTGTGAATTTTTGTTGCCTGGTCCAATGCAAAACAAAAAAATACAAAAACAAATTTTTAAAAAATTTTATTTTCAATTACAGTTTATCTGAGAAGGCTAGAAATAAGTACAAGCCATCAGAGGGTAAGAGAGAGATTGCTGATGAATGGAGGAGCACATAAAACTTATGTTCTAGTAATGGCACTTTAATGTACCAAACTGCTTGATTACAAAATATATCAAAAATCTAAACTTTCTAGACTAGTAATTTTCAACTATTTTCATCTCATGGCACTCATAAACTAATTAGTAAAATTCTGTGGCACACCACAATATATATTATATTTTTTACGGACCTGAAAGGGAAAAAAAATAGGTGTAATTTTGATTCATTCACACCGGATGGCTCTTGTTGTGTTGGCTCTTGTCATTTATCATTTGACAATCTAAGGGAAAAGAGGTCAGTGTCCCTGAGTCAGATATTGCATGTTTTAAAAATTCTTTGGGCCTGGGTCATTCGTCACAGGCCCTGGTCATGTCAGTCTAAGCTTCTTTTATCACAAGTTGTTTTTCATTTCCTAGTTTGTATGAAAAAATTGACCCTAAAAGTCTGTACATGAGTTCTTTGTTTATTGCTAATCCATCCTTGTAGTTTGAAGGGAATTAAATAACTAATGGACTCTGAAATTAAGCCCTTATTAAAAGTGTAAATTCAAATAAAGGTGCAACATTTGAACTAATAACCATTTATATTTTAGCATAAATTAGTATTGGAGTCCTCCCTACAGAAATTATAAGAGCACAGTTCATGAAAGGGGTAAGAATACAAAGGAAAACAGGGCACTGTACCCTTGGGGTGAGAGTTTACCAGACCTAAAAAGACATTAAAAATAGGATAAAACCAAAAAAAATCTTCAGTTTTTTCCAAATTCATCTGAAATATGGCCCCAGAACTGAGTCCTTTGGAACTTCCAAGTAATTTACTAGCACTGATAAATGATGATGATGATGATGATGATGATGATGATGATAATTAATGTTAAGTAATAGTCACAGTGATGACCCAGAATACTCCAGAAATTTAATTTAATTTAAATGGCATTTATAAAGAAAAAGATAAATATTTTTACAGATCCTGTAAAATAAATATATGCACATATATATTAGAAATAATGATCATAATAATGAAGATGCTGATGATATTAATGACAAGTTACATTTACTGAACACTTATTTTGTGCCAACCACTGTATACATAGTAGCTTATTTAAGCCTAACTATGATTCTTAAAAGGAACTATTATATTCTTAATTTTACAGAGGAGGAAACTGAGGCTCAATGAGATTAGTGACTTGACCAAAATCATACAACTACAATAATAAACAGAATTCTTCTCCACTGGCTGAAAACCAAGGCCAAGACAGGAAGTCCTCTTCTGCACCATTTTGCTACTTAACAGGAGTAGGCTTATACTGTTGCTTCTGCTTATTTCTCCAGGTCTCAGGTCCAGAGTTGGCTTTTCTGTATCTTGCTTCCCCCCTGGCTGAGCTCCACTCCTCTGGATACTTTTAAATCCATTTCTGTATCTCACCTTGGACCTTCCCGTCTAAATTGAGTCATATAAATGAAATGTGAACACAGTTCTTACACGTCAGGCATTTTCCCACTTTCACATTTGCTCTTCTCATTTAATATACCAACCTTTGAGGTAGAGATTATTATCCCCACTTAACAGATGGAAAAACTGTGACTAAGTTAATAACCTAGAAAATATCTGAGACAAATGACAATTTGGATATGGGTTTGTCTAATTCCAGAGTTTGAAAAGACTAGTGAAATATTAATAATTTATACCTTCCAGGAGTATTTGCATTTTAAAAGACTCTTAAAATATTTTTATTTATTTTAGAGAGGGAGAAGGAGAGATAGAAACATCAATTATGAGAATCATCTGTTGGCTGCCTCTTATATGCCCCCTACTGGAGATTGTGTTCACAACCTGGGCATGTGCCCTCCTGGTTCATGGATGGGGCCTGAAACACTGAGCCACACTGGTTGGGCTAAAAGAAGACTTCTTATAGTACTGAATACTAACTAATGTTAGAATCCCAGGTAAAAGGAACAGACAGATGAAGCATATATTCTAGAATAAGAAGCCTCTGCCAAAGGGTTCTTTTCACACCAACTCCAGCGGGTGCTTGCTCCTTAACCCTACACACACACACACACACACACACACACACACACTTACACATTACACTTGCTACCCTGGACATGCTCCTGGTCTGTTCTTTCCCTTGTTAAGATAACTCTGCAAAACATGACAGAAATACAAGGTCAGGCTCTAGCTCAGTGCTATTTTTCCTGGCTCAGTCTGTCCCTTTCATAAAGGCAAAGAGTTAAACACCCATTGCAAAAGTTAGCCTTCCATATTGGGGCAACGGTATCTGGGAGGAATGAATGGGTTTTGGAATACTTCTGTTGGATCAAATCCAAGGGGGACCCAAACCATCCCTCTTTTCCCAGTCATTGGAACCGCGACAAAATAATGCACTCTGCTCTATCTCCCCAACATTAACAGGTCATTAAATAACTTATTTCTAATTTAAATAAATTAGAATAAGGACTTAGACTTTCTGGTATAGATAATTATACTTACACAGTCACTCAATGGAAAAATGCATCATTGAAGCCTTGCAGTGTATAAGCACTTGGGGCACTATAGATTAATTTTATTAAGTTTTAACTTTAGGTTACCAAGCATCCACTCTCAGGTTTATTAGGTAAGTACAAATCAGGTATGTATATTAATTTTATAGTGAATCTAAAATTTGCAGATCATCTTTTCTTTTGTCTTTAATGAAGCCACTCTGACACTACAAACACCCTTTCTTTATCTCCACCAAACTCTAACCAGTACCAATTCCAATATGACCAAACCCTATTAAGGATATCAGAGGGAAGTCTGGTGGTGGTGGGGGGGGAGGGCTGGAAGAGATTAACCAAAGAATTTATATGATAATTCATGGACACTGAAAATAGTACATGAAGGTCCTTTTGTAGGGGGCGGGGGAAGGCAGAGGGTGAGAAAGGGGGGGGGGGAGAAAGGAAGCATTTACAATATTTTCAACAATTAATATAAATTTTAAAACAAAAAAAGTTCTTTGTATACATGCATATAAGTACAACCAATGGACACAAAACTCTGGGGAGGGAGGGCATGTATGGGGGGGCAATGGTATATGTATACAGATAATAATTTAATTTAAAAAATTAAAAATAAAAATAAATAAAAATACATAAATAAATAAAGAATGTCATTTAAAAAAAGTTCTTGCCTTAGGCACAACACACTGTATTCATGTGTAATATTTAATTAAAAATCTCACATCTGTGGAACAAGTTGAATTTTAAACTTTGGATATTTATATGTTTGAATTTTATAACTAATTCTTTCTTTAAAAAAATAGAATCTCTAAATACAGGCTTCCTCAGTCAATGTTCTGTAAGAACAATCAGCTTACAAAGTTGTCAAAAAATTTTATACAACCTGCACTGTTTCTGGATTCAGGACATTTTTTCAAGTAATTGCAGATGTCAACATAAGAAATATCCAAACCTGTAAGAATGTTTATGACTTTATTTGAATCAAACTAATGACAAACCTCAATGGATTGAGAAAATATTGTGGGAAATGACAGTTTTACACTTTATTTATACATTATAATTTTTAAAAATGAGGCATAAGTGGGTTACATGAAATCCATTGGTAATAGATTAGGGAGGTGGGAGAAAGCAAAGTTGGGGGGAGGGATTTATTTGTTATTCCAAAGGCATATTATCAGTTATGTTATCCTAAATGCAAAAAAAGGCAATAGTCAGGCTCAGTTAAGGTAAAGATTGACCTTTGTTGCCATAGCCAGTTTGGCTCAGTGTATAGAGTGTTGGCCTGTGGATTCAAGGGTCCCAGATTCAATTCCAGTCAAGGGCACATGCCCGGGTCTTGGATTTGGTCTCTAGTAGGGGCATGTAGGAGGCAGCCAATCAATGATTCCCTCTCATCATTGATGTTTTTATCTCTCTTCCTCTTCCTTCCTCTCTGAAATCAATAAAAATATTTTTTTAAAAGATTGACCTTTATTAGGGAAACATACTGCCCTAGGACATAATTACCAGCTGTGAACTTCATTCAGGTAGAAAGTTTTAATTTCAGACCATCCTATATGGTTACTTTAGGTTTCTTGAGTGTGTAAGGAGGCCATGAAAGCTTTTCCTGAGCTTGTCAGGTTTAATATGTAGTCTCTTTTTGTCCACACAAGTCATTTTTTGTATTCTATTAGAATTACTCCCTTTGGGCTCAGGACATTTTTCACAAACCAATATCTTATGGGTTTTTCAACTTTGCTCACAACTTCAAAGTTTGCATGAAGCACTTTCTAGGAATTTGTTTTTGTATTGGAGTTGGGAAACAAGGAATTATGCTTATAACTAGCCAATCCCTGTGATTAAAAGTATACTGGGCTCACATGTCTGTTCTTTCCTCCATCTCAGTCTCCATAAATGGTAGAAAGTACATGTTTGACATTAATATCTTTAAGCCAGAAATTGAAAATAAGCATAATTTATTTGCATAACATATGTTTTGAAGAATCAATTTTAGTCGTAAGATGGAGAAAATAAGATTAATAGAGAAAACTACAGCCTAAAACATATGAAGCAAAGTATGATAGAATAAAGTGGATATGACTCAAGATGATCTCCAAGCCCAGGGATGAGATAAAAGTAGCATACAGCCATGGGAAGATCATTATTTATTAAACTACTCCATTTTAAGTAGCTGAGAGTTTTGATCCTTAAGTCTCCTCTGCCCAGCTGTGTCAGGTATTAGGTAGCATTGATTTTTGTTCCAGGCTGAAACAATTATCATGGACTAGAAGCCCAATGTATGAAATTCATGCAAGAGGAGGTTCCCTTCACCTGGATGATAATCAGAGCCAACCGGGGCCTTCCAGCTGCCAGCCGGGGCCTCCCTTTGTTCTGTGTCACCCCTTGTGGTCGTCACATGTCATAGCGCACAATCAAACTCCTGGTCAAACTCCCACAGCGACAATCTGCATATTAGGCTTTTATATATATGAATACTTGGGCTGGAGAAGCAAGGCAGGGGTCTAAGTGGCTGGCCACACCCAGGAGGAACAGGGATCCCAGGGAGCCTCCATGCTCAGAAAATAAACTGTATATACATTCAATCCAGCAGTATACCCTGTCCCTTCTCAAACTTTTGATAAGTGTGCAGGCTATGAGAAAAAAACAAAAAAACAAAACACCATCTAGAAATAAATATGGGTTTTTAAAACCCAAGGTGAGCACTAACCAAAAATCTAAAACCAAACATTTGGGGGAAACAAGCACCAAAAAATAGAGTCAGTGAGTTCAAGAAGTAGTACTAATACCTAAGGAAACTGTAAACAGTAGTTAAGGAATAACAAATAAAATCAAAGGGAAAATTGATCTAACAAACAATAGCTGCATAAAATTTTTCATAGTTGAGGAAGTACAAAAAAAATTGCATATAAAAATCATATACCAATCACTGGGAAAGCTAATTTAATGAAAGGATACCCATATCTAAGACACATCATAGAAACATCTTAAAATTCCAAGAATAGTGAAAACAAAATCTGTGAACATTTCAAACCAACAAACTCTCTGCACAGAAATGACAATCAAGCTGATATGTTGTAATTTAACCTAGTTATGAATAACTGGAAAGGAGCAAAAGGAAGACCAAATAGTATGGACATTATTTTGTGCAGCTTTGCAAGGAAGCTGCAGTTTTACACTTCCCAGGTCTAATCTCTGCAGATTTCTGGGGGAAGGGACTGGATTGGAGAAGAATAAACACATGCCCAGTAAAGTCTGGGGGACAGAGGGAAGGTACATGCCGGTCAGTCATAACTGGGAATATAGGTCATTCATTGGCCAGAGTAAGTGTAGCTACTGCAAGACCAGGAAGATTTGAGATATTTAATCCCCAGAACAAAGGAGTTTGTTCTCTTGGTTTGTACTCTTACGTTTTGGGGACTCTTGGGTCTCCTGTTGCAGGGGACATGCTCTCTTGGCACCCCTGCATTCACTCATGTGATTCATGAAAAGGAAACTTTGGATGCTGGCTTGATCAAAAGAGATACAATTTAAACAAAATTATATATGAAACAAAAATAAATTGGGAAAGACACGAAGAAAATCCTAACAAAAATCAAACAAGTGTAACAATAGTAATACCAGGCAAAATGAAACAGACAAAAGTTAAAGAGGAGAAAATGTCCAAAACTTCTGTGCCTTTTTAATTGGGCTGTTGAGTTGTATGAGTTTTTTTATATATATATTTTCTATGTTAAACCATTGTAAGAAATGTCATTTGCAAATATCTGTTCTCATTGGGATGATTGCCTTTTTGTTTTGTTGGTGGGTTTTTTTTATTGTGCAGAAGATTTGCATTTGATGTAGAGAACCTGAATAGAATATTCCTAGGGAAGATGTAGAGATGGCCAACAGACATATGATTTGTATTTCACTAAAAATTAGTGATATTGAATATCACTAATTTTTAGTGAAATGAAAATCAAAACCACAGTGAGCTATCACCTCACACCTGTTAGAATGGCAATTATATTTTTAAAAAAGAAATAAGTATTGGAGAGGATGTGGAGAAAAAGGAAATCCTTTTACACTGTTTGTGGTATTATAAATTGGTGCAGTCATTATAGAAAATAGTATGGAAGTTCCTCAAAAATTTTAAACTAGAACTACCATATGATCCAGCAATCATCTTCTGAATATTTATCTGAAAAATATAAAATATATAATTTAAAAAGATAGATTTACCTATATGTTCATTATAGCATTATTTATAATAGCCAATATATGGAAACAACCTGTACCATCAAAAATGAATGGATAAAGATGTGATATACACACACATATACACACAATGGAATACTACTCAGCCATGAAAAAGATGGAACATTGTCATTTGCAACAATATGGATGGATTTTAAGGGTTTTATGCTGAGTGAAATTAGTTAAACAGAAAAATGACAAAAAGTATATGATTTCACTCATGTGGAATATGAGGAGAAAATTAAAATTAACAAAAAACAAAACAAAAATAAACCCATTGATACAGACAATAGATTGGTGGTTACTAGAGGGTGGTTACTAAGGGAAGGTGAAATAAGTAAAGAGGATGAAATATATGATTGCAGATGGAAACTAGACTTTTGGTGGTGATCCAAAAGTATACAGATATCAAATTATAATGTTATGTATCTGATATGTATATAATATTATTAACCAGTGTTATCTGAATAGAAAAGGGACAAGAGCCATGTTTCATATTGGTATATTTCACTAGGTAGACATATCAGTTATTTATTAGACTATTTCTAAAAACATGATTTTGAAATATGTATGAATAAGGACCCAAGAAGTATTTGGGAATCCACAAAATTAATAGGAAACTTTTATTTACCTCTCTCTCAGAAACCCAGCAACAGATCAAGTAGAAACATGAGTACAATGAAATGAATTTGGAGAACACAATTAGTGAGTTTGCTATAATAGATATATACATGAACATATTAAAAAAGCATAGAATTGAGATTTCTTAAACACAAATGGGACATGCACAGAATTTGACTATGTATAAGTTTACAAACATTTCAACAAATTAAGAGAAGCAGAGAACATTAACCCTCCATACTTTGAACACATAATAATGCAATTTAAAATTAGTTATAATGATTAATCAAAACAATTTTAAGAAATTCATATAAATTTTTAAGTTCCTTTTCAAAAATATCAAAATTAAAATTGCAAACTATTTTTGAAATGAACAAGAATAAAGTACCATATAGCAAAACTTATGGAAAATGGCCTGAATGGCACTCAAAGGAAATATCACAGCCTTCTAAATAAATTTATTTAAAATGTCAGTATGTTAGGAAGATAACAACAAAGGTAACTTAGAGAAAGAAAAAATGAATATAAATTAAAAAAACAATTCTAAAGAAATTTTGACCAAACAAAATAAAATAAAACAAACAGGAAAATAAAACAGCAATAAAAAGTGCAAGGTTGATTCATAAAATATAAAATAATTTATTTCAAAAGCTACTAAAGTAGATAATCATTTGGGAAGTCTGAGCAAGAAAAGCATAGAAGGTATAAATAAACAATGAAGCAAAAGCTAAAATGTGCATATATGGAGGATATTTAATTTTGTATTAAAGTAGTTATATATAATTTTATGACAGTAAAAGTTTAATAATAATGCTTAATGAACTGTTTTCTAGGAAAACATGTGTGGCTAAAATTGACCCAAGAAGGTGTGGAAAACCTGAATAGGTCAATAATATGGAATGTAATCATAGATGTACCCTTGAAAAAGGCACTGTGCCCAAAAGTTTAAATAGAGAAGTTCTATCAAATCCTAAAAAACAAATCACTCTCCTGCACCATAAAATATTCTGGAGCATAGAGTAAAAAGAGAATAGTCTCTATTTGTTTTGCATGTCTAGCATAATTTTGATGTAAAAAATACTGGACAAATATATTAAGAAAAACTTTGTGGACAATCTGACAATCTTGCTTATTGGTGTAGACGTACAATCTAAATAGAATATTAGGTGGAGGGATTGAGCAAAGAAAAAAAAAGAGAAATAACCATTGACATAGACAACAGTGTGGTGATTGTAGAGGAGAAGAGGAGTGAGTAGAGGTAGAAGAGGATATAAGTTGGATAAATTGTGATGGAAAAGAGAAAAAAATGAAATAAAATAACAGAAAGAAGTACCTCTCCAACAAAAGGACTATTAGCACTTCAGATACAGCATTATAATTAAAAGGAAACTATAGCATGACCAATAAGGGTTTCCCATAAAATAAATATGGATTAATATTAGGTAATTTATTAATACAACTCACTACATCAACATATTGAAAAAAATTATATAATCACCTCAATAGATGCATCAAATTATTTCATGAAACAAACTATTCTCATTATGAAACACATCATTCTTATAGATCTTATTTTTGTATTAATAAAGCATTACTGATTTTACTCAGTACATTAACCTTACTGTTATAATGTATTTCCAAGTTATGCTCTTCCGTGTTGATTAAAATCCATTGATTATTTAAATGTGGTCCTTCCTCTTAGTCTTAAGGATATTTGTCCTTTTCATTTCTCTTTCTCCAGTGTTCTGTTTTTATTGTCTTGAAGTTTAGTTTCTATCTTATTATTTATACTTGGGTAACTTCAGCCCAAGCCTGTCCCCATCACAGTCTGGGACCCTCAGGGGCAGGAGGCAACCTGGTGATAAGGGAAAGGCGATGCCCCCATCACACCTCTGCTGCTGCCACTGCTGACAGTGCAAGCCTCAGCCGACCCTGTTAACCTGAGCTTTGGGTGGCCCTGGGCAGCTGGGAAGCCACCATCTGAGGCTTGCCTGTGTTTCAGGCCAGCCCTGGGCAGCTGGGCAGCTGACATCAGAGGCTTGCCTATGCCTGGGGCATTGGCTGGGCAGCCGCCATCCGAGGATTGCTTGCACCTTGGGCCAGCCCTCAGGAGGCAGGTGTGTGGAGTGGCCATGCCCACCTGGGAACAGGCCTGGCCTTGCTGTGTGCCTAACTTCCTGGCGGGGCTGAGGGGACTGAGCTCTGCCATTCTGTGGGTATGGGCACTGCCATTTTGAGGGTATGACAGTCAGTTAGCATATTCCCTCCTTATTGGCTGTGGGGGCTGCTATTTTTGCTACAGCATGATGGTCAATTAGCATATTCCCTCTTTATTAGATAGGATAATAAGAATTCTTACATATAACCCAACAACATCTACATTCTTGAAAATATTTAAACTTTGATAAATTAACACCAAAGTATATATAATAATGAATGAAACAGTGTTATGTTAAAAGACTTCTGGGGGAAGATCACTTTTAAGTTATATATCTAATCTCTAGGCTGAACACCTGAAACTAATATAATAATGAATGTCAGCTATAATTGAAAAATGAAAGTATATTTTTAAAATCACTTCTTGTGGGGGCCGATTGCATAGGTGGACAGATGTGACAGGGATCTCCCTTTTTCATGTCCAGCATGAAAAGAAAGATAAATGAACTGGTTCTAAGTGGAGGTGGCCAGGGGTTGAGAAATAATAGAAGGAAGGAAGGAAGGAAGGAAGGAAGGAAGGAAGGAAGGAAGGAAGGAAGGAAGGGAGAGAGGGAGGGAAGGAGAGAGGGAGGGAGGGACGGAGGGAGGGAGGGAGGGAGGGAGGGAGGGAGGGAGGGAGGAAGGAAGGAAGAAAGAAAGAAAGAAAGAAGAAAGAAAGAAGATGCAGAAATAGATTTAAAAGCTGGGAGCTGGGTGGGATGCCATTCTCTCTGATGGAGAAGCAGCATGATGATGACTCTGACCCCTCCCAGCACATTTATTTTATACACCCCCCCCCTCCTGCCAAATACCAGGAAGTATCACCAAAAACTTAGGATCAAAGAAGCTTATTTGCATTTTTTAGTAGGCCAGAGCATTCCTAGTGCTTGACTGGATTTACACATCTAGACCCACCCCTGCCAACACCTGGATTGATATGAAGGCCAAGCTGACAACATGTCCAGTATCATTGGGGAAGCATGTTCCCAGGGCGTGGCTCTACCTATCATTCTGAGTACAGCTGACGATAATTAAAGAAATGCCCATGTGCCTTCCCAGGCAGCCCTCTACAACTTCTTCTTCTTTTTTTTTTTTATCATTCTTCCTGATTTTTTAAAAATATATTTTATTGATTTTTGTACGGAGAGGAAGGGAGAGAGATAGTTAGAAACATCGATGAGAGAGAGTCATCAATCAGCTGCCTCTTGCACACCCCCTACTGGGGATATGCCCGCAACCAAGGTACATGCCCTTGACCGGAATCGAACCCGGGACTCTTCAGTCCCCAAGCCGACACTCTATCCATTGAGCCAAACTGGTCTTGGCCCTCTACAACTTCTTAAAACCAGACTGCATCAGTATCATTGTAATCATTGTATGAACAGAAATTTATTTGCTGGAGTGATCTCATGAAACTTAAGGTTCAGCTGAATTGGGGGGGAATACACCTTAGAATTTCATATAGACCCATTTAACATCATATTCTTTTTGTTAATTAATTTTGTTTTTCACCCATTTACATTCAGTACCATTCTATACCAGTTTCAGATGTACAGTCAGAAAACCATGCACTCTGCAAAGTGGTCCCCGTACTTCTCCAAGCACCCATCTAGCCCCATACTCAGTTATCTCAAAATTATTGACTATATTTCCCATACTGCAAATCGCATCTCTGTGTCTAATCTACAACTACCAATTTGAACTGCATAATCCCTTTATTTTTATACCCAGCCCCCCCAACCACCTTCCTCTCTGACAGCTATTAGTTTGTTTCTATTTTGTTTGTTGTTGTGTTTGGGGTTTTTTTTGTTTGTTTGTTTTTTGGTGTGTGTTTTTCATTTGATTCCATATATAAGTGAAATCATATGATATTTGTTTTTCTGTGACTGGCTTATTTCACTTAGCATACATAATACTCTCTAGGTTTCTGTCACAAAAGGTAAGATTTTCTTCTTTTTTTACAGCTAAGTAGTACATGCATTTTAAATGGTGATCCCTGTTTGAAAGTCCAAGTGTTCATCATAGATGAATGGGTAAAAAAGCAGTGGTACATTTAAATAATGTAATACTATTTGGCCATAGCACCCATATTCTTAATGAAAAACTTAGGTAAAGATAGAAGAGAATGAAATATCCTTAATTTGTGAAAAGTATGACAAATATAGAGCAAACATCATATCTAATAATGAAATAGAAGAAATCCCATAAAAATCAGGAACAAATGAGGATGCCAAATATTATTGCTTTTATTCACCAATGTCCTGGAGATCCAAGTCAATTCATTGATACAATAAAAATAAGAAACACAAATTAGGAATAAAGAGACAAAAGTATAAATCAATGAAAACTTACTAGAACTCAAAAACAAAGTCTGTTTAAAAATATATATATATATATATATATTTTTTTTTTTCAGAGACAGAAACATTGATGAGAGAGAAACATTGACCAGCTGCTTCCTTCATGCCCCCTACTGGGATTAAGCCTGCAACCAGGGTATGTGCCCTGACCTGGAATTAAACTAACAACCTCTTGGTACATGGCACTATCCTCAACCAAGACACACCAGCTTGGCTGTTTTGTTATTTTTTTAATCCCGAGAGCTAACGAGTGTCTGGTACATTGTAGGCATTCAACAAATACTGTTGAATTAAAAAAGTAAATAAAGCAACCAGTTAGAAAATGTAATGGGAAAAAAAATATCATTCAGAATAGGAAGAAATGTAATAAAACATTCAAATCTGAATAAATTTAATAAGATATATTCAATACCTATATAAAGAAAATTCTAACACTTTATGAAGGTCTTAAAATAACTGAATAATCAAATTTATAATATTCCTGAATTAGATGAATCACTGTTACATAAATGTCATTTCTATTCAGATTATTATATAAATTAAATGCAATTACAATAAAAACCCATGTAGAAAAGTCTACAGAATTTGAAGCTGGTTCTAAAATTCATGCAGATAAGAAACCAGACAGAAATATCCAAGACAATGTTTGAAAGTAAAACATACAAAAGATTTATTCTATCAGTTATCAAAATATGTTTGAAAATCTATAGTTATTCAAACAGTGTAGTATTGATAGAAGAATAATCAAAGAGATCAATGTAACATAAGATAAGGTGCTAAAGCAAATCCATGTAAATAAGTGGAAATTTCATATAACACACACACACACACACACACACACACACACACACACACACACACACACACATATATACTAGAGGCCCAATGCACAAAATTTGTGCACGGAATGGGGCGTCTCTCAGCCTGTCCTGTTCTGTGCCCTCTTACAATCTGGGACCCCTCGCTCCTAACCATCTGCCTGCTTGCTCTTGTTCACTCTTTATCTCTTGGCTCACAGCTTCTTAGTGCTGCCATGGAGGTGGGGGAGGCTCTTACCACCACTGCTGCACTTGCCAACTGTGAGTCTTGCTTCTGAATGACCACCAGGGGGTAGCTCCTGCTTTGAGCATCTGCCCCCCTGGTGGTCAGTGCACATCATAGCATATGAATACTATTGTGATCGTTCTGGTTGTTCTGCCATACAATCATTGGACTTTTGTATATAGAGATAATAAGGGAACGTTTTAAATTAGTAGAAAGAGAATGAATTATTTAATAATGTTGTTAACAACACTTGCTGATTGGTTAAACACATATGTAGAAACACACACAAAAATAAAGAAACATAGAGACAGAGACAAATAGAGAGAAATCTCTACCTCACAATATAAACAAAAATAAATTACAGCCTGGCCAATGGGGCTCAGTGTTTGAGCATTGACCTATGAACCAGGAGATCATGGTTTGATTCCCAGTCAGGGCACGTGTCCCAGTTGTAGGTTCGATCGCCAGTAGGGAGTGTGCAAAGAGCAGCCGATCAATGATTCTCTCCCATCACTGATATTTCTATTTCTCCCTATTCCTTCCTCTCTAAAATTAATAAAAATATATTTAAAAAATAATAATAAATTACAGTTATATTAAAGACCTATATAGAAAGCAAAACTATCAAAATATCAAAAGAAAATATAGTGGAAATATTTTTAAAGAAGAGAAAGACTTTTTTATTTCACAGAGATAATTTATTATAGGAGAATTAAACCACTGATATTCATGTCCTAAAAGTTAAAGTATTGTTCAGTAGTGAAAGCAGTTTGATATAGGTATATGTACAATATGTTATGCAACTAAAAAACACTTAAACATTTTTATAAATTAATGAATCTTTCACTTTTATCAACAGGGAATTTCTGGGGACTATTTATATATATGCATGTCTTGAAGAAAGTAAATATATTTGTTTTCAATTGAGAAGGATTATCGCAAATTATGTTAAATAATTATGTACATAAACATTTAAATATCATGTTAAATAATATTTATAAAAACTGTTTCTATATATAACATAAATAACAAACATTTAGAGCCCTTACTAAGAACCATACTCTCTTCTAAATACTTTATGTATATAGTAAAACAAATGCAAAATTCTGAATCAGCCCATTAAATATAGAGTGTTAAGGTAAAAAGAGAACTTTTCAGGTGAGAGGGAGAGATCTGGCAGGCTGTAGTGAATCATCTCAGACCCTGAACTTTATCTTTAAAATTCTTGCAAGTATTATATATCTCTTTGTTCTCCTTAGCTCTGGCAAAGTTCCTGAGCTTTCCGTCAACTTATATAACATTGACACATTTGAAGATTAAAGGACAGTAATTTTGTGAAATGACCATCAATTTCAGTTTGTCTATTTTTCCCCATCATTGTGGTCTGGTTAATAGTCTTTTGCAGGAATATTATAGAAATAATGTTATAGTCTTCTCAGAATCCTCTTAGGTGCTATATGATTTTTATTTGACCAAAGATTATGTTCATTTTAATCACTTGACTAAGATGGTATCTGCCAGGCTTTTCTACTATAAATTTACTAGTACTTTTTCCTTATTAATATGTATTTTGTAAAGAAAGAACTATATGGAAGAGGTATTTTGAAACTATATAAACCCCCTTCTCCTCAAAGTGATAACTTATTAATTAATTTATCTCAATATGGACCCATGATTTCTTATTATGTTCAATGATTTATTACTTACAGGATAAAATAGTTTAATATTTGGCAAGTAAGATCCAAAATATGTCATTTTGGCATGACTTGTCTTCTTTTAGCACCTCCTTACTTTAAGGTGTAAAAAGCACATGAACTTTCCTTATCCTGCCTCTAAAATAAGCATGGTTTCATGGAAATGTAATACTTTTTTTATTTTTCCAACTATATACCACTATTTTCAATACAGAAAAGTTTAAAGATTAATACAATGAACATCTAAATAATTCCAAATAAAATCAACACCAACAGAACCTTAACACAAAAAATGTAAATATTAACACTTAAAATATTTTTAGTATTATTTTGTATTGATTTCTGGTGTAGAGTAGTGATTAGACAATCATATACTTTGCAAGGTGTTCCCCCAATTTTCCAGTACCTACCTGTCACCATACATAGTGCAATATTACTGACTCTATTTCCTATGCTGTACTTTACATTCCCGTGACTATTCTGTACCTACCAATTTGTAATTCTTATCCCCTTCACCTCTTTCCCCAGTCTTTCAACCCTCCTCCCTTCTGGCAATCACAGTCAGGTCCCTGTGTCTATTAGTCTGTTTTAATTTTGTTAGTTCATTTATTTTGTTCTTTAGATTCCACATATAAGTAAAATAATATGGTATTTTTAAAATATATTTTATTGATTTTTTACAGAGAAGAAGGAAGAGGGATAGAAAGTTAGAAACCTTGATGAGAGAGAAACATTGATCAGTTGTCTCCTACACGCCCCCTACTGGGGATGTGCCCACAACCAAGGTACATGCCCTTAACCAGAATTGAACCTGGGACCCTTCAGTTGGCTGGCCGATGCTCTATCCACTCAACCAAACTGGTTAGGGCTCATATGGTATTTGTATCCTCTGACTGACTTATTTCACTGATAATAATAATACCATCTAGATTCAACCATGTTTTTGCAAACAGTAAAATTTTATTCTTGTTAAGGCCTAGTAGTATTCCATTGTATATATGAATTACCACTTTAAAATATATTGATTTTCAGAGAGAGAGAGAGAGAGAGAGGGAGAGAGTGTGTGAAAGAGAGAGAAAAATACAGATTTGTTGTTTCACTTGTTTATGAATTCACATTGGTTGATTCTTATATGTGCCCTGACCAGGAATCAAACCTTCAACCTTGGTGTATTGGGAGAATGCTTTAGCCAACTGAGTTACCTGGCCAAGGTCTGTACCACCACTTTTTTTATCCAGTCTTTTATTGATGGGCATGTGGGTTGTTTCCATATCTTGGTTATTGTAAATAATGCTCCTAGGAATATATCCTAAGAAACTAGAAACACCATTCAGAAAGGATATATGCACCCTTATGTTCATAGCAGTACAATTTACAATAGCTAAGGTTTGGAAACAGCCCAAATGCCCATCAGCAGATGACTGGATCAGAAAACTATGGTACATCTACACAATGGAATACCACGCTGCCACAAAAAAGAAGGAATTCTTGCCATTTGCAACAACCTGGATATAATTGGAGAGCATTATGCTAAGTGAAATAAGCCAGGCAATGAAAGAAAAATACCACATGTTCTCACTCATTTGTGGATAATAAAGATTATAAATTGATGAACAAAAAGATAGATACAGAGGCAGTATAGCATCAGACTGTCAAATTACAGCAGGAAGGTTAAGGAGAGGTGGAGGAGATAAGAGATCAACCAAAGGATTTGTATGCATGCATATAAGAATAACCAATGGATGCAAAACATTGGGGGGATCAGGGCATGCATGGGAGTGGGGTGGGGGGAATGGTAAGATATGTCCACATATAATACCTTAATAAGAATTGTATTAAAAATAATAGAACATATTAATAAAAATTAATATTTTCATTGAACATAAACTTACCAGAAACTGAATAACTGCACAAATTAATAAGCATAATGAAAATAAACCTATTTTTCTTGTTCTCCAAAAGTGAATATTTTCTGTTGTGCACACCGAACAAGTCAGTAGAAGACTAATGATGTGGCAACTGGCTGATAAAATATTCGCTGCCAGTATTAGTGGAGAGAAATGGTATTCCTGACTGTAAGGTGCATGAGGGCAATGAATGCAACCTGTTTATAGTAATCAGTTATTGGCGAGCATTGTAGTTCATTATTAATAATTATGTATAACAGGATAGTGTAAAAATTAAGTTATAAAATTTTTATTGCTGAGCCATAAAAATATTTGTTGTGGCCTTGAGTTTGACATGCTTGTTGTAGGTCCTTACTTTTCATCACATTGAATATTTTGTGTAAATTTCTTCTAGCCTGATATGTTTCTGTTGAGAAATCAGATGATGGTCTTATGGGAGCACCCTTATATGTAGCTTTCTCTTGCTGCCTTTAAGATTTTCCTTTTGTTTTTAACCTTTGTCATTTAATTATAATGTGTTTTGGTGTGGGTCACTTTACGTTCCTCTTTTTGTAACTCTCTGTGCTCCTTAGACTTTTGTGTCTTCTTCTTCACCAGTTAGGGAAGTTTTCAGTCATTATTTTTTCAAATAGGTTACTCATCCCTTTCTCTCTCTTTTTTAATACCACTATAATGTGGATGTTATGCTTCATGTTGTCCAAGTGGTCCCTCAAATTAGCTTCATTATTTAATTATTTTTTTCCTGCTCTGATTGGGTGTTTTTTGCTACCTTGTCTTCCAATTAACTGATTAAATCCTCTGTTTCATTTATTCTACTTTTAATTTTTCTTTATTGATTAAGGTATTACATATGTGTTCTTATTCACCCATTGCTTCCCCACCCCCGACTCATGCGATCAACCAAAGGCTTGTATGCATGCATATACGCCTAACCCGTGGACACAGACACCAGGAAAGGGTGAGGGCATTTAATCTACTTTTAATTCCTTCAGGTGTATTGTTCGTTTTAATTATTGTATTCTTCATTTTTTACTGGTTCTCTTTTTTCTCTTTTTTCTATTTTTAGTTTATCTGCTTGTTGTTGTTTTGTGTGGGGGGGTTGGTTTTTTTTGTTTTGTTTTGTTTTCTGTTTGTTGGTTTCTGTGTACCAGAAAAGAAAGACTTTTTAAAAGAAGACTTAAAGAAATATTTTTTAAAATTTTTTTGATTCAATAAATTTATTTTAACTTATTAGATTTATAAAAATTAAATTATTACCTGAGAAGATCTTATACAAAACTCAAATATTTGAGGATATTTACTAAGTATGTAAATGATATCAAGCATCATTCAGGCCCCCAAACAGTGAGCTTTTAAAATCCACTAGACTTAGAAACAGAGTAATGAGACTTGTTACTTGAACTTTAAAGCCTATAGAGATTTTTATTTTTAACTTTCATAAATAAAGCATAAATTTAACAACCAGTAGACTATCACACAGTGGGGAAAAAATGTTTTAGTCACCTATAAAATATATGTAAGAATTAAAAGCATTGCAAGAATTAAAACAAACTTAAAAGCAGAAAAATAAAAATAAAAAGCAGACTTAAACCCCAGAAATACTAGATTAAAAATGGATACTTTTAACAGGATCAAGAATTATTAACTTCTACCCAATAATATTCACCACAAGCAAAGATAAAAATAAGATTCTGGACTACCATTACATAACTAAAACTCAAATGATTTTACAGTTATAGACATATGCATTTATATTAACATAAAATGTTGTCCTTCATATAAATACCAAAAATGTAAATAATCCATTAAAATAAGTGGAAAAGTGATATGAATGAGCAACTTACCAAAAATAAATATATAAATGCAAATGAACAATTAGCATAAGAAAAGCAGCTCAAACTTACAAGTAATTGAAACTGTCATTTTCACCCATAAGAATAGCAAATGAAAAAGTGTTGATAAAACTGCAATGACACTGCTAGTATATGTATAAATTGATTTAGAGAGCAATTTGTCAGTATTTTAATAAAAGCAAAGTATTCAGACCAAGCAATTCTACATCAGAGAATATATGCTAAGAAAATATGTGTACAAAGAGATGTTTAAGGTTGTTCATTGCAGAACTGTAGCTGCAATCATTCATAAACAACCTATATACTAACCAATGGAAAATAGCTAAACAAATTATGATATACACACAATACACAACAGTTATAAAAAGAAATGATAGTTTTATATGCAATGACATAGAAATACTCCCAAGACATGTTGTTGAGTGAAAAAAAAATCAACTTTCAGGACAATACATACAGTTCAATACCACTTATTTCCATATGTGTGTGTGTGTGTGTGTGTGTGTGTGTGTGTGTGTGTGTGTGTTCTAAAAGATTACACTGCAAATATAATTTCTATCTTGGAAGAAATATGAAGTAAATATAAGGTGGAAGGGGGGGCTTGGTATTGTTTAACATTTCTACATGATAAAATATCCACATACTACCTGGGAAATTTTAAAAATACATTAAAAAAAATAAACACAGAAAAGTGGTAAGGAGGATAGTTGGGAGCTTTACTGCCATTCCAACATTTTATAAATGAGAAAACTGAGCTCAAGAGAAACTGAATGACTATCTCAAAATCACAATTAATCACAGAACTGTATCTGGAATCCAGGACCCAGGAAGCAAAACATAGGTAGTCATCTCCATTATTACCTAGAATCCTGATTGTTCCATCTAACAATATGAATCATTTTGTGCTGTTACCAGGATTGTCATTTGAGGACTATTAGACCAGTACCATTTTTGTAAATGCCAAACAGAACCTTTGGCTACTGTAGAATGGAACACAACAAAACATCATTTTCTCTTACCACCTATTGACCTTAAGACAAATTACCTTGGTAATCACAATACTGGATGTTTTCTCTGTGATGTGCAGAGGGGAAACAATTTACAATACACCTCATCTAATGCTTCATGGTGCTGAATGATTACTTTTATTAAATATGTTTCTGTTCAGGCTTTAGTGCTTGATTTATATCCAAAGTCCTCTGCATAATTCTGAAAATATTTTCATTTATACTTTTGGAAAACTACTTTAACTCCTGCAATACTAATTTAATAATTTAAATAGTAGATGAAGAATAAAGATACATTCTTTGTATCAACATTCTGGACCCTTCACAACATGGCTCCAGACAACCATTGCAAGAATTGTTTCCTCTATTACCCAACAATAATTTTTGCCTCTAGGAACATATGATCTTAAAGACTGGGGTACTCAATATCCTTAGAGCACATCACGTTCATTCTTACCCCTAGGTCATTGTTCAAAGTTATATTTCCCTCCACTTTGGAATACTCAACCACATCCATCTACCAGTCCCATGGAAAGGCACTGCACATAGTGGTTAAAAGCACAGATTCTGGATCAAAGTACAAATCATGTCTTTAATATTTACTGTGCGATCTTAAAAATTATTTAACATATCTTAATTTCAGTTTCTTCAGTAAGCAATAATACTCCCTACCACATTTGGAGGTTCTGAGAATATATAACTCCTTTCACACAGTGTCTAAAACATGGGAAATCATTATTATCATTACCATTTTTTCAACAATAGCCCACAGCCATTTTATCCTGAAATATGTATAAGAGTGTGTGTGGCCCCAAGCACATGTGAACTTAACTGCCTAAAGAACTCATGCATGTGGCCAAAACCGGTTTGGCTCAGTGGATAGAGCATCAGCCTGCGGACTGAAAGGTTCCGGGTTCGATTCCAGTCAAGGGCATGTACCTTGGTTGTGGGCACACCCCCAATAGGGGGTGTGCAGGAGGCAGCTGATCGATGATTCTCTCTCATCAATGTTCCTAACTCTCTATCCCTCTCTCTTCCTCTCTGTAAAAAATCAATAAATTCTTTTTAAAGTACTCATGCATGCGGAGAGACTGATTCTAGTCCTCATAACTACTAGAGTCAGGTCAGTTGTCTAACAGCATCATAATAACACATTCCAAATCTTCATACCCCAAAGACAACAGAGGCCCACATTCAGAACTCAGCTCCACTGAGTATTAAATGGCTGACTACAAAGACATAAGAGATGGACTGAGCCAAAAATTACAGATGTCACTCCAAATAGCTGTGACAGAGTTAGGACTTGATAAGGAAGAGAAAGAGCCACCTCTACTCCAAAATATTTCCCCTTGGGTCAAATTTACTACCGCCTGAAGTTTTCTGATTAAAATTTTAAATCTTAAGGACCTTGGGTGGCGGGGCCTTGTGGATGAGTTTATAAAAAAATAAATTGATTGTGGGTATCAAAAAATTTTAAGATCTTCAGATTTTATTTTTCAATTACATTCAACATCATTCTGTATTAGCTTCCAGTGTACAGCATAGTGGCCAGACAATCAAGTACCTTACAAGAGCATGAACATTTTAAAATACAGACTTATGTCTTTAAATCAAATGACCAGCCTTCATTAAAACGCATATGCATGTATGTGTGTGTGTGTGTGTGTGTGTGTGTGTGTGTGTGTGTGTGTATATATATCATCACAACCAAAACAACTGAATAGACGACTGAACAGGCTGCATGGGGCTACCATGCTGGCATGGCAGTTAGTGAGGGATAACCAAATGAGCAGCGGGCTGTGTGGCGTGACCAGGCATCAGGGGTGGTAGTGAGGGATGACCAAAGAACTGAGCAGCGGGCTGCATGGGGAAACCAAGTCGTCAGGAGGGGTTAGTAAAGGATGACCAAACAACTAAACAGCAAGCTGTGTGGGGTGACCAGGCTGGCAAGGGAGGGGAGTCAGTGAGGGGTAACCAGGTCAGCAGAGGGAAGCAGTAAGGGGCGACCAGGCTGGCAGGGGGGCAGTAAAGGGTGACAAGGCTGGTGGGGGGGGGATTTAGGGATGACCAGGCCAGCATGGTGGGCAGTTAGGGGTGACCAGGCAGGCAGGCAGGTGAACAGTTAGGAGCCAGTGGTCCTGGATTGTGAGAGGGTGCAGGCTGATCTGAGGGGACCCCCCACCCCATGCACAAATTTTGTGTACTGGGCCTCTAGCATCTTATGAAAGGTACAACATTGAGTTGTTTTCATTCTTTCACACCGTGAAATTTCTATATCCGGTATATTCTATGAAAGAGAGAGAGAGAGAGAGAGAGAGAGAGAGAGAGAGAGGGAGAACAAGCTTTCCAAGAGAAATAATAGTGAGAAGGTCACTGCCGTGCAAATGGGCACTCACCTCTAGGGAAAAGGACACAGAAAGAGGGTTGTGTAGAGGACAGCACTTAAAGATAATGTTCTAATACAGGGACATTTACTTACAAAGCAGGTAATAAAAATTGTATCCCATTTACTTTTGATGTACCAATGCAAGCTAAGCTCTCTAGACTGATTGGATATATTTGTATGAAAATATTTCTGTTAGAGGGGATAGCATTAGTCATTTGTGGGATAATTTCCGAGTATATTTCCCAGAATTTCAATAGGAAAGAGCATTTGGCCATTATATATATTTTAAAGACATTGATTTATGAGTCATATGATAAACATACCTCACCCACCCCACAAAAAATAAACCTATTTTTAAAATAAAATAGTGACTACTCACATGAACCTGGGGAAGGAAGAGGAGATGGTACCTGGAAGTGAAGAAAGGTTAATTCCTACAAAGATAAACCCTCACAACTTGCCTCATTCTCCTACTATGGTCAAATTAATTTATATCATAGTTGTGTCACTGTTCTTATATCACATTGCCATTACCTACTCAAGTCTCTGAATCCTCCAAACCATAAACTACAAAATAACACAGACTATCATTTCATCATCAATTGATTCTCAACTCTTAGCATAGTGTCTGGCACCTAATACATGCTAAATGAAGTTAAATAAATAAATGAATAATTGAATGAATGAAGGCACAAATGGAGGAATAAATGACTGAATGGAAATCAAGAAACCATTGTGAAGAGAACTCCTGACTCAGGTCAACAAGGCCTACTGTGGAAACAGAATATTCTACTGTGGGAGAAAGAATGAATTACTTGCCATCACCCTGCATTAAAACAGATTAGAGGCCTCAAGGTTAAACACTGCTGCAAAGCTCCTGGAGTTGTAACAGTCAAACAGAATGAGTCTTCAAATATCCCCTTCCTTCACTCCAGTGACATCTTCCCTTAGATACATGTAGACTTTAAGCCCCCACACTCTCCTACTGGAGTGGTAAAGAACTAGATTTGGAGCCAGATTACTGGGATTCAAATCCTAATTTTGCATTTATTAGCTCTGATTCCTTGATGAAGTCATTTGAATCTTGAGCTTCAATTTCATTATCTGCAGAATGGGAATGATTAGTAAACTTAAATATATAGGGTTATTTTGTAGATACAGTGAGTCAGCATACATGAAGACACAGAGGAAATTTAGAAAATATTATGTCCTATCTCTTATCCTCCTTTTTCAGTGATATTGTTGTCCTAGATTAGGAATTCCTTAGGGCCTCTGAGATTCCAGGGGCAGGCAAAAATATAACAACAAAGGCCTGTGGGAAGAAGAGAGGGATGGATAGTAGCAGGTGTTGGAACCATGGAGAAGTGAAAATAGCTGGAGGAAAATATTAGAAGACTTTGTAATGTTACTTATGAAAGGAAGAAGGAGGAAAGCAGCAAAGACAGGTTGATAGTAATTTAGGAGAGATCAGGGGAGGCTTGATAAGTCCCCACAGTATGAATTAAGAGATGTGTCTTTTGGTTCTGGCTTTTAACCCTATCCCCTGGTTGCTGCCATAAAATAGAACCTTAATATAATAAAAGAGTATCAGCAGGAAGCTTTCGACCACAACTCTTCACAAAAGGAAGTATGAATTTCCTTCAGCCTCCCCAAAGATTTTCTCAACCCCATTCCTTGGATAGGATGGTTGGTTATAAGAGTTCAAGGAGGAGAAAACAGATCTGTGCAGAGAAAGGAAGGGTTTGAGCATGATGGATTCACCTGACACCCATATCCACCATGACCCTGAACATGTTTGCAGTAATGTCCATAGATACTCTGCTTCCTTTCAGTTATGGCCCCCTCAAGGGAGGTTGGAGTAAGAGGAGTAACCACAGGTAAGAGTGATACTCAGGTGTCAAGAAAGTTGAATATTATCTAAGATCTTTCTGTAGCACTCAAAGAACAAATCTAGAAGTATCACCACACCATTTTAATTCCCTAAAGGCTTTAGTATGTCCCTCAAAACCAAAGGTCTACTATCGCTTCTCTTTGAAAACCCAGATTTCTTCTCAAAGCTTTCCATGCAGAGGCCTCCTTTAGGTCTGAGATAGCCAAATGGTTGCCATGGAAATCTGACCCTCATTTGCCTCTAATAGCTTGTTCTAGAGGAATAAAGCTTCAGCTCCCATTTCTATTAGATGAGATCACATCAATCAGTTATACTAATTTCCTATAGTGTTTCTGAGAATTTCATCTGGAAATAGCTTTTATATTCCATTAAAAATAGTCTAGCTGTTGATCCATGCATTGCATATCACCACTTCCCCTGCCTGCCCCTATGAAAACTTCTGTATTTTATTCTTTTTTTTTCAACTGCAGTTTACATTCAAAATTATGTTGTGTTAGTTTCAGATGTACAGCACAGTGGTTAGAAAATCATGGTCCCCACAATATTTCACAGACATGTAGATTACAGCATAGGAAATATAACAAAAACCTCTGTTTTTAAGTTCACTCAGATAGTGATTAAAAATTTCAGCCTTCTAGAGTAGGTTTAATTCACAGATGTTGAAACTCTTATATTGTCCAACATCCAGTAGATGTTTTAACATAGAACCTAGAGAAATAAATATCTTGAATTAGTATTACAGGTAAAAGTGTTAGTACACAAAGTTGTCAGAGTGTCCCACTCATGTTGCACAGGCTTCAAGTCCCTGTGTGTAACATCAAACTGCATTGTACCTGAAAAAAAAAAATTTTTTTTGGCTTCTTGGGAATGGTCTGGAAAGGAGATAGGGAATCCACCAACTTTCTCTTTTATGCTTTTTTTTTCTCATTACTGCTAACTGAAGTCTTTATAACAGTAGAATTGTAATAGTTTTATGATCAGAGATTTGTGGTGAGATAGAAATCACAAAATCCTCTTCCTGTGATGGTTTTCAACTCTCCAGGTCAGCTCCCTCTGTTTTCATGATAGAGCCCATGATACTTCTCCCTGCATCTGTCCCCATACACCTCTTCTGTTCTTCTTACCCCAATCACAGGACTGAATAGTGCAAAGCACTACAGCTGCTGACCCATGGGAGTTCAGAGGCCATTCTGTTCTGCCATCCCCACCTTCCTGTACTGCCTCATACAGAGCATCGTGTCCAGCACAAAGCCTCTTGTAGAAGCTTAATACATACGAACAATAAAGCAGGCAATTTGCATTTTCAACTCGAAGAGAAATTGGTTAAGGGGAACTACAGTGCCTGAATCTGAATAGCGAGTAGCAATAGAGTAAAGGACAATGTCTTCAGGGAGATGCAAGAAATAGTGGTCCAAGTAGTCTAGACTCTGGAGACTAGAAGAAAATAGGGAAGCCAGGGCCAGCAAAGGAGGCTATAAAGAGAGGGTGCAGTTTGCATTAAGCTACCTCTTAATTGTGACTTACTTGTGATTCAGATAGAGTTTAATTCCCAGTCCTAAAAGCGCTCTTCCCCCTTCCTATCTTATGAGGATATAAGAAAAAGGGAGGCAGACCCAGGAGAGCTATGAAACATTTTGTAAAGAAGAACTTAGAGCTACCTGAAGTGCAGTGAATTTTATTAGTGAGCATTATCCCTCTTGTTTTCAGAAAATAACAATGGCCTTAATAGTTTAGGGGCATTGTTACCAACAAAATACATACTGAAACTTCCTTATAACATTTTTCACTATAGAACAAAACAAGGCAAGTCCATCATGGATTACATTAAAGGAGTTTTAGTTACAGAAGTATCAAAGGCATCTTCCTATTAGGTGTCTTCAAGCAAGAAACCTGAGGGAAGTAATATTGTGAGGCCATGGTTAATAAAAGCATCTAACAAAATGAGGTACTTTCTTTATTTTGTAGCAATGACTCTACCAACTGCTAGCAGGACACACACTGACCCAGGCCTCCTCATGTCCAATAGCAACAAATCTGCATAACAAAGATGAGCACAGCTTGAGTCATAGTTCTATGACATTAAATCCAAGCAAGGACATATGAGGAATTTAACAACTCCACAAAGAAAATACTACATATTTACTTGTTTACTTATTCCTTGTCTATTAAAAAACTTGTGGTGGCTAATAATCAATAAATACTTGGTTCAATTAGACTAAAATCCTTCTTTTTATGGCCAACTAGTATTCCATTGTATAAATGTACTACAGGTCTTTTTGTTTCATTTTTTATCCACTCAACTTCTGATGGACACCTGGGCTGCCTCCAAATGTTGAGTATTGTAGATAATGCTGCAATGAACTTAGGGGTTCATATATTCTTTCAAATTAGTACTTTGGGTTTCTTTCAATATAAGCCAGTAGAAAGACAAATACCATATATTATTTCATTTATATGTATAATATAATGAACAAAGTAAATTAACAAACAAAATAAAAATACTCATACATAAGACAGATTGACAGCTGTCAGAAGAGAGGGTGTTTGGGAGTGCTGAGTGAAAAAGGTGACGAAATTAAGAAAAAATCTCATAGACATGAGAGTACAGTGATTACCAGATGGAAAGAGGGGTGAAAGGAGGTAGAAGAGGGTAAAGGTGAGATAAATGGTGATGGAAGGAAATATGACTTGGGGTGATGAACACACAGTACAATATACATATGGCATATTATAGAATTGTACACTTGAAATCTGAAAAATTATATTAATAAATGCCACCACTTTAAATTCAATAGAAACTTTAAAAAATTGAGCACATAATTCTTAACTGAGTGCCATAGCAACAAAGGTAAAAATCAAAACACAATGTTAACATTTGGGTTATAATAATAACATTTATGCTAGTCTCTAAATGGATTTCTGCAGGATGTGACCCATTTATTTCATAGTCAATTTTAAAGGATAGCGAGAAAGTATAATTGAATAGGTCTAGGGAGTTAGTGGTATTTAGAAAATAAAGTATTTCCTGTACCCCATCACAATGTACTGTAAAGCTATCAGATCAGCAGATTTTCCTGAACTTCTCATTGCCAATTAGGCCTTTTTTATTTCTGCCTGAGTATTACTGGTCCCCAGAGTGTCCTGGTCCTTCAAGCCAGTGCTGCACAAGGAAAAGACTCACCTCAGATCTGTTTCCTACATATTCATGGATTTTTCCAACTCTGGTGCCATTATTGATGCCTGGAAATTCTCAGGATTCCATGTCAGGTTTTGGTATATGGCTGATCAGTCCTTCTCTTCAGAAGCTGTGGCTTGCCCTGCTTTCCCAGCCTTGAATGAAATCTGTGAGTTCCTCTTGACTTCTCCCTCACCTCTGTCACTCCTCCTCTCAGCAGACTTAAAACTCATACAGCTCCAGAGTTTATGTCAACCATCAGGCTAAGGTATAAAAAGGGGTTTCTTCTGTATGATGGATGTCATCACTTTCATTGTTTTGCAGAAGAAAGCAAACACGTTCAATAGGAGAAACAAGCTTTTTCCTGGCCCTGATCTTGGAGAATTTGTCATGAGGTTTTATATAAGGAGGATCATTGGGCAATATGATAGATGAAGCCCTGTACCAGGAACAAAACATAGGGAGCCAGCTGCTAACTCCACCAAAAAAAAACCCCAAACACACACACACACACACACACACACACACACACACACACACAAACACCAGTTCACAACTCTGCATCTGGTGCTCATAAATCAAAACATCACTGAGCTTGTGATGCTGTTGCTGACATTCCAAGACCATGAAAATTTAGTCTGGAGCCAAGCATGCCTCCACACTCTGGTCCTAGGCAGTCTTTCTATGGTTTTCAGAATCTGAGTTCCCAAAATTCCTATTCTCCACTCACTTCACTAGGTTTCAGCCTTTGCCCAATTGATTAAAGCTATTCCTTGTGCTAGCCATTATACAATACAAAGAACCTTGAGCAAAGGGGTTTCTGAGGGGCGCTATATCCTATACAACAACATTCAGGGCCAAGATAAAGAAGTTCATTGTTATCAAGGTCACTGTAACTCAGTCACTTCACTTGGCAGCTATCCCCACTTCCTCAATTCCCTCAGACTGCTTGATGGAGAAGACTTTTCTCTGTCCTGAGGCTGGCTGGCATTGAAGCTTCTCCTAAGAAAAACTCATCCCTTCCTCCACTCTCTGTTTATTACCGTGGGCTCCACTTTATTGCAGACTTCCCTAAAAGAGGGTGTTACTGATTGGCAACAAGGAGAGTGAAGAGGAGATTGAATATGGAGATGGTGAAGGAAAGTAGATTTCAACAAGAAAGGGATTCCAGCTATCTCCATTTACCAGATGGAAAGGGAGGTGAGAGGAGGTAGAAGAGGGTAAAGGTGAGATAAATGGTGATGGAAGGAAATATGACTTGGGGTGATGAACACAAAGTACAAACTTTGGGGCTAAAGTTTCATCCTTTCCTCAACTCTTCTCTGCCAGAGAAGCTACCCAGGCAAGCCATAAAAACAATAAGACAACCATTTTGGAAAAGAGAAGAGGAGAAGTCTTCAACTTTAAGTCCATCTTCCTTTCTACACCTCTCTGCAGGGGGAGTGTGAATGCAAAAATAACTCTTATCTAAAAGCAAAAACAACCTGCTCCATACTTTATTTCAACGAAATTCAACTTTATTTAACTCTCCTAACTTTGTCCATGCATACACCTTCTACTCTAATTTCTGAAATTTTGGTTCATCTACTCCACAGATGAAGGACAGCTAGTTCCCACTAAATAGGTACAATTGCATGTCTTGAATACTGTAGTAAGTTGAATAATTAACCCCAAATATATTTAAGTCCTAATCCCTGAAAACTCTAAATGTTACCTTTATAGAAAAAAATATTTTGCAGAGAGGAATCCACAAGCAGAGAAATCTCAGATATATGCCGAGTAATTTCTTCACTGATACCCCTCCTAGGGCAATGGAAACTAAAGAGAAAATAAACAAATGGGACATCAAAATAAAAAACTCTTGCACAGAAAAAGAAACCATCAACAAAACCACAAGAAAACCCATTGTATGGGAGAACATATTTGCAAATGTTATCACTGGTAAAGGTTTAATCTCCAATATCTACAGGGAACTTATACAACTTAATAAAAGGAAGATAAATGATACAATTAAAAAAAAAAAAGGGCAATGGACCTAAACAGAATCTCTTCGGAAGTAGACATAAGGAAGGCCAGCAGACATGAAAACATGCTCAAAGTCACTAATTATCCGAGAGATGCAAATCAAAAGGACAATATGGTACCATCTCACACCTATCAGAATGGCAATCATCAACAAATCAATAAACAACAAGTGCTGGTGAGGATGAGGAGAAAAAGGTACTCTCGTGCACTGCTGGTGAGAATGCAGACTGGTACAGCCACTGTGGAGAACAGTATGGAGTTTCTTCAAAAAACTAAAATGAACACACATTTGGCTCAGTAATCCCACTTCTAGGAATACATCCCAAGAAACCAGAAACACCAATCAGAAAGGATATATGTACCCCTATGTTCATAGCAGCACAATTCACCATAGCTAAGATTTGGAAACAGCCCAAATGCCAATCAGCAGATGAGTGCATTAGTAAACTATGGTGCATCTATACAATGGAATACTATGCTGCTATCAAAAAGGAATTCTTGCCATTTGCAACAGCATGGATGGATCTGGAGAGCATTATGTTAAGTGAAATAAGCCAGGCAATAAAAGAAAAATACCACATGATCTCACACATTTATGGAAAATAAAGAACATTATAACTTGATAAAAAGATAAATACAGAGTCAGTAAAGCACCGAACAGACTATCAAATTACAGTGGGATCATCAGTTTATAATGATCTTTATTATCCACAAATGAGTGAGGTCATGTGGTGTTTCTCTTTCATTGATTGGCTTATTTCACTCAGCATGATGTTCTCCAATTCCATCCAGGTTGCTGCAAATGATGAGAATTCCTTCTTTTTTATGGCAGCACAGTATTCCATTGTGTAGATGTACCATAGTTTTTGGATCCAATCATCTGCTGACGGGCACCTAGGCTGTTTCCAAATTCTGGCTATTGTAGATTGTGCTGCTATGAACATAAGATAGATACAGAGACAGTAAAGCAACAAGCAGATTGTCAAATTTCAGTGGGGAGGGGAGGAGGATCTGGGGGAGATAATAGATCAACTGAAGGACTTGTATACATGCATATAAGTACAACCAATGGACATAAAGCTCTGGGGAGGGAGGGGATGGGTGGGAGGGAGGGAGGGGGGAAAATAAAATAAAATAAAAATAAAAATAAATAAATAAATAAATAAATAAATATTTCTTAGTAAAAAAAAAAAAATTACAGTGGGAAAGCAGGGGAATGTTGAGGAAGGGAGAAAGAGATCGACCAAAGGACTTGTATGCATGTACATAAACACAACAAATGGACCCAAGACACTGAGGGGAGGGGGGGGTTGAGGGCATGCGACAGAGGGTAGAGGAGGCTGGGGACTGTCAATGGGGAAAAAAAGGAGATATAGGTGTTACTACATCTAATACTTTAAACAATAAAAAATATTACAAAAAATATTTTGCAGATGTACTTAAATTAACAATCTTGTGATGAGGAGATTATATTATTTGAGTGGGTCACAATGTAGTCATAACATGTAGACAGCATGTAGTCATAATTAGCCTTATAAGGGAAAACAGAGGGAAATTTGACTACAGAGGAGAAGATAGTATGACAGAAGCAAAGAGAGATTTGAAGTAGCTATACTGCTGGCTTTGAAGATGGAAAAAGTGATCATGAGCCAAGGAATAAAAAAAAAAATGTAACTCTTGAAGCTGAAAAAAGGCAGAAAACAGATTAACCTCTACAACCTCTGGAAAGAGTGTAGCCCTACAAATATCTTGATTTTAGCCTAATGAAACTGATTTCAGATATGGCCTCCAGAAGTGTAAGATAATAAATTAGGATTAATTTAAGCTATTAAAAGTTGTAATTTGTTATTCCCATAGAAAACTAACACAGGTGTTTTGCATTTTGTTTATATCAGGAAAATTAGCCCATTTCACTCTCCTCATGCCATGAAAAATACTCCATAGGAAAGAAAAGTCAGGGATATACCTAGGAAAAGTGCATAATTGACCAGAGGGAAATTGTAGAGAGCCTCAAAAGGCTAGAAAGAGGTTGCTAAAGAGAGTGAAAGGATTTTATGAAGTAGAAAGTGAGGACTGAAGACAAGCACATTTGAAAATATTTTTATTTATTTCAGAGAAGAAGAGAGAGGAAGAGAGAGATAGAAATATCACTGATGAGAGAGAATCATTGATTAGCTTCTTCCTGTATGCCCCCACTGGGGATTTGAGTCCATAACCCAGGCATGTGCCCTGACAGGGAATCAAACCCTGACTTCCTGGTTGATAGGTCTTCTATTAGCCACTGTGCCATCGTGGCCAGGCAAGAGAAACACATTTTTTTTAAAAAACAGGGGCTATTTCTGAGGAAAGGCTATGAAGGATTCACAGTTACATGAATTGAAGAAAGACATTTCTATAAAATGTCTTCCAAAAAATGAGGAACCATAAATCAGTGTAATACAATGAGATTGGGCTTTGGAAACTCAAATTAGGACAAGGTTAAAGTCACAGCTGTGCAATGTTAGACAAGTCAATTTGCCTCTCTGAGTTTTCATTTCCTTCATCTGTACAGTGTATCAATATAATGATTCTTATTTCATAAGGTTGTTTGAGGGAGTTGAATTGAATAAGGGACAGGATCCTTGGCTGTCAGGCAGTAAGCCCTTAATTAACTTAAATGAGTGGCCTTGGCCTCTCTGTCCCCAAAGAGCTCCATTAAAGAACACTGCTTTTCTGTTATTTTACTTCCACTTTGTTTCTCCTACGTTGGGTGTAGGTAGGGACCTATTTATCACTTACACACAGTTATTGTGTAGCTTGGTATATGGTTCTGAGCTTAGAGTTTGGAACATTAGAAGAGGTAAACCAAGAACAGATGTCCAAGGCCTAGAACTGGCTAAATGAAGAGGCTATCCTTCACTTACCACAGCTTACCATGGCAACTATTTAGCATCTTGTGAGTCTGAGATAGCTGACTCAGAGGAGTGTGTGTGACAGAAAGAAAAGAGTGCACAATAGGGCTTCTTCTGCAAGGTTCTGGTTTGGGAATAAGGGAATACCTGGCAAAGGTCAAGGCATCTACACCCAACATAGTTTTCTCAAAACTTGTCTGGCCCTCTGGGGCTCAGTCTATCTTGTTTACCATCTCTCCTATTAGAATTGTTTACTTTAAAGCAATGCTTTGATGTCAGGAAGGGGCCTCTTTGGGGAAAAAAACATTAGGATATGAAGAAATGGAATTTCACTAGGTATGTTCTAGAACTCTCAGCAAGGGGAGGTACTAGAATCTAAGATACATGCCACAAACTTCAGAGCACTCCCTATGAGAAGGGAATTAGAAATGGAACCCATATTCTTGGTCTGTGTCCTTGAGCTGGATCACTAAAACCACTAAGTCACCTTGGCAATGAACACTTCTTTGAGTAAAAGGTCCTCTGCAATGAAAAGTTAGATTGTTAAGTAAATAGCTTTAGAGATGTGTGCATACATGCATGCATGTGCACATGTGTATGTGTATGGGTGTTAAATATATATGAGTTAGATGGTTGCCTGAAATAGATGAGAGGATTGGAAAAACAGGTCAATGGTTATTGCTAAAACAATAGTTGTCCACTTCATCAGTATACCTATAATAATCCTTGGCTACAGGGATTTAGTAAATAACAGTTGCCTTACTGTAGTTGGAGAGCACATGCTCAATTTTCAAAAAAAGATAAGAAAATGGATAGGGTTCAGAGATTGGTAAACTGTGACTATGGAGTGATTAAAGTTGATAATGGTGGCATTAAGATACTTCCTTTGTTTCTTTCTTCTCCATCTCCTACCCCCACTTATTTTCGAGTCCATTTTGTTCTCCTGACTGTATGATCCTTATTCTTGCCAGTGTGTGCCATGGCCATTATTTAATCCTGCTGATGACCCTTGAGAGGAAAGAGGTTCCAATGACAACCTTGGAATTTGTCCCTTTGTCCTGAAGCTTTGATGAAAACCACTCTCTTATCTACTACAAATTCTTACATGAAGAGTTCATTAAACTTATGAAACAATTCTTCCTCTGGAACCTGTGATAAAAATGCAGAGCAGGAAATTAGACTCCTTTGTGTAATGATGCTTACTAGCCTGACCATCCAGTCATCACTCAATGTCAATAACATTCTTCAGTTCTTGAAGATTACCTAGCCAAAACTTTGCTTTTTGTTTACAACTAAACTTTAAGAATTAGTTATCCAATTTTCAAACTTTCCTTCCTTGGTATCTTCTAAGTCAGTCTTGCTAAGTATAAAGTTTCACCCATATAGAATCATCCAGAAGCTTGATTGGTGTCCTCTGAATTTTCAACCATTCACCAAGCCATGCAATGACACAGACAAATGAGATATGGTCAGTCCTTTGCCTCCCCCAAATTTACAGTCTTATAAATAAAGTTGTTATGAACTTTGAATTTTATATTCCATTGGCTGAGAAATATTGGTTCTCTCAACTCCAGACAACAAATCCCAGCATCACTCTAGTGTCCCTGCTGCCTTTCTTTGAAGTGAATGAAGTCAATTATCTTTCCCCCATCTTTTCATCAAAGAAACAATAGAAGACAGGAGGAACTAATATTTGTTGAACACTTATTTTAGTAGGTGCTTTGCAAACAAGGCACTTGCATTTAAACCACCAACAACCTACTAAGGTAGGTTTAATCCCCATTTTATGAGGTGGAATTGCACACTTAAATAATTTATCCAAGGTCACCCAACTAGTAAGAAACCATGATGGAAATTGATTAGTTCTTTCTAGCTTCAAATCATATGCTCTCTCTTCTCCACTGCTCTTCTACTTCTGAGTAAATCAATGTGTATTCTCCAGAGTAAAGCCCTTTTGTTTGACACTTGCACAGTAGATGTGGGCTCTTTCCTCTAGATTCTGGTATCATTTTTTAAAGTGAAATCCATATTCCTTGATCCCCACCACTACTGAAAGTTAAAATATTTCCTCCAACTGTACCAACTACTCTAAAGTGAGTCCTCTGTGTTCTCTGAGAACCTTAAAATATATCTTCTCTACCATGTGATCATGCTCAAGAACCCCTTCATTTTTACCCAAAAAGATAAAAATGTTAAAAAGGCCCTAAAATGCATCTACTGAATTCCAAAAGAATGCATTCGAGAAGGAATAAAGCCAACTTTTACTTCCAATGGCTTTCTTTAAAAAGGTGGTAAAACTCTTCTGGAGGGAATGCAGACTGGTGTAGCCACTGTGGAGAACAATATGGAGTTTCCTCAAAAAACTAAAAATGGAACTCCCATTTGACCAAGTAATTCCACTTCTAGGAATATATCCTAAGAAACTGGAAACACCAATCAGAAAGGATATATGCACCCCTATGTTCATAGCAGCACAATTTACAATAGCTAAGATTTGGAAACAGCCTAGGTGCCCGTCAGCAGATGAGTGGATCAGAAAAACGTTGAGAAACAGAGTCAAGTCACTGATGCTCTCACCTAGAGAATCAGGGTCCCGGTCAGTTTGGGGGATGGGTTGCACAGTAGCACTGTGTCCACAGGAGGTTTATTCCTGTGTGTGCTTGCCCAGAATCGAAGTCAGGTGATACTACTGCCCTGCATGAGAGTGAGGTTTTATAACCAGATTGCATTGCGAGGAAAATATTCCCAATGTCTTTGCACACGCTCCATGGCTCAAATTCCTATAGTTGTGCTATGGCCCTGGGCGAGGGGCAGGTCTAGCAGTTCCTATGGAGCTGCCAGGAGCCTGCGGGGAGAGGGATGGGCTCGTGACTCACAGAAATCTGTGGCCAGGATGTCTGGATTCTTGGTGTCTGTGGGTCTGCAGCTGTGGTGGCAGGTCTCTGACCACAGTGGCTGCAGAGTTCCGGTTTGCATCTGAGACCAGACTAGGTGGTGCTGAGGCCAGGATCCTAGTCCCAATCAGCTCTATTTTTCAAGATGGCATGGTCTCTGTGCCCATGCTGGCTGCCCTCAGAGTTTCCGCAGTGGCAGTAGGGCTCCACCATGTAAGACAGCCGGGTTTGGCAGCCCCTTGGAAGACTGAAGGATCTGTCTCTAGTTCATACACACACACCACACACTCCTCTATCATTCCCTTACTCTCTCAAACTCTCTCTCTTCCTACCTTCCTGCCAGTCACCATCTTCAGAATCAAGATATACCATTTTTTTAAGGAGAACACTTATTAACTAAGTGTGGAACTATGAATGTACCAGTAAATATTTTCTGACTGAATAGAAGTGTAAAATGCAGCTATTTCCCTCTTGTGCGTATTTAATAACTTGAATTAACAGCTTTAAAATGTTGTCAAATGTCCAGGTATCTGCTTTAGTTGATAGATATAAATCATTTGTAATCAACAATATTGATTTATACTAGGTGTACTCTGTTCTCCTGAGGAGGTTAAGCATGACGCTTGCAACCTTGTTTACAGCATTAACTTACAACATTAACTTTCTCAGTAAACTATTTCTCTATACCTAGTGTAGTCATAAGACTCTATAGCTCATCATTCAAAGGATTCCAATTTCATAAGTTCAAGAAATTTAACTACAAATCAAAACCTGAAAAGAAGGACTGAGATTTGGGTGTCCTCATAGTATTGAACCAAAAGTGGAGGTGGTAAACACTTTTTGTGACCTGTTTATTCATTACTGAACATACTCAAGAGGAAATTATTATAAATATTTATTTTTATCAGAAAATATTGAGCATCTACTCTGTGTAAGGATTTCCAACACAGGTCTATATTCAGTTTTATATTAAGTGACCACCTCAGAAATTGATATGTATTAGTTACAAATTGAAGAGAAAATAGTATCTTGAAAGACTCCTATAAGTTCTAAACTAGAGGCTGACAAAGAAGAAAAGGGTTCAGAAACAATATGAAACTGGGATAAACCAAGGCAGAATGTGCTAGAGAAAGAAAGAAATGTAACTGTATGTAGATCAACCTTATCCAATATTCCAGTATTTCTGAACACTGGTCCTGTTAATCAAAACAGAGAAGTTTGGCTTTCAAAGTAGTATTGGCTCCTCTGAACCCATAAACTTCAGAGGCCAAGATTTGGTGAGAAATTTATTGGCACGAGACATTTTAGTTTCCCTTTGTATATTCTACCATTTTATTTACTTTCCCAGTGTAGGGGGAAAACATTTCCCTTGGGAAACAGGCTTAGGAAAATTGACTTTCATTCATGAGAACATATTGAGCAAACAAGCAGGACCTGACTCTCTAATGGGAGGAAGTTAATGTAGGGTATTAAGGAAGTTAGAGCAGCAGCAAGACTGAGAATGCTCTTGAAGGTGGATCTTAATTCTCACTGAGATGAACAAAGCATCCATATAATGCAGTTGTGGTGGCCAACCCTTCTGCATAGGAAAAGAATGATGAGATATAAGAAACATTTATCTGGATTCCTATCAGCAGTAATGAAAATAAAGCTTTCTGATTTTGGTTGGGATGGGAGGAAATTATACCAATAAACATTTACTAACATCCCACTGGACACTCATTTCTTGTGCTAGATATGTGAAGGAAACCAGGGGAAAATAATAGAAAAACTACAAATTACACCTAGTTTGGAGGCACAATTTTGTGAGGGAGACAATATATGAAGCAATTTAAGGATAATTGTATACACATACACCATTGAGAAATGAGAATGTTATTGATCACTTATCAAGTGCTGGTGAGACACTTCATATGGATTATCTCATTCAACTCTAATGAAAACACTATGAGAGAGTTTTGTTATTATAAATATTCTTTATTTTATAGCTGATAAAACTGAAGCACTGATAGGTTAAGTTGCTTACCTAGACTCACACAAAATATGTGATAGAGCCATAACACAAAGTCAGGTCTGTCTGACACAAAAGACATGTATTTAACTAATATAATATACTACCTACCTGTAACATAATAAATCCTCTAATTATAAACCAAAGATACCATGTTACTGTGACTATTGTAGCTTCCTAACTTCTGTAAATTTGACAGGCTCAGTGAAGGAGTCTAGGAGCAGAAAGCTTAAAACAGAAAATGTGAGGGGTGACATAGAAAGCTTTTGAATGCTACAAGGATGAAAGTAGAGAGTAGTAAGTAGGAGTGATACTGAGATTTTCTCTATTTTCAGAGTCAAATACCAGGGTGATAAGTGAAGGTGCAAGAAAATAAATGTCACGGCTATTCAGATGTCTAGCACCAGAGCATATGAGAAAACTATTATAATGATGGATCAGGGCATTTCAATTCTCTTAGATATAAGTGAATAAAGCAGGCATAGAAAGTCTACCAATGGTTATTTCTTGACTTAGAGTACAAGATGAACATAAGAAACCAATTAGAAAAATATAAGTAGTTAAAAAGAAAACTCCTCATTCAAACAGGCATTGTGGAGACTACTTTTTTTTTTCTAGAATGGTTTATTAATGGAATGTTTTCTGAATTCCATTTATCTCAGATTTTTGCTATTAAGCAATAGCCACAATTATATTCTATATTAGCAGGGTAAATAAAAACTAAGATATTTATACATATTATTTAGATTCCTAATTTTTATATGAAATATGTTTACCTTTGGGTCCAAAAGTATGAGTTTGTTATTCTTTGCACAACTTGCCAGGATAATTGTTGCCATTCTTCAATTTAGGCTAGGTATGTCACATCACATATCACTTGGCCCAAGATATTTCCTGGACTGTTTCATCACATGTCACGTTGACAAATGGACAGAACAAGAGGGGGAAAAAACGTATTTGGCACTAAAGAATATACTTGAATTAGAAATATCTCTCACCATGCCTCAATAATGCCTATCTCGCAGTCTGTTTCTGGGTCTTAATAATGTTTATTTCAGTCATATCAGCAATGCATGACTCCAGGTTTCAATAGTGCCTGTCTCCAGGTTCAAGGTATAAAAACAAAAATAATAAAATCATTCTCTTGGACACCATGGGGTTTCTAACATTAATGTGCAATTCTTTCACAAGTTATGTTCTAAGGAAAAATAAACTTTTAAACATAATTTTCTTACTGCGTGGCACAAACTTGAATTATTTTAAGGAAAAACTACTTGCAGAGTTGACAAAAAATCAACTTCCTCTATTGGTAGAAAAGCTAGTATAGTGCCAGTTAAGGATTCCTTGTCGGCCCTTTCAAAGACTCTGTTTCTGGGTAGTTTTCCTCCTTCCCAGCTTAGTCTCTCTCAGATATTACTTTCAGGAGCAGGTTTATATGTAATTAGAGCAAGGGATGGCCCAAATAGTGAGGATTGGACTATCAAGATATACCTACCAACAACCCCTAATATGTATCATTAAACAGTTGCCCTTGATATCAGCCTGATATAACTTTGGAGAGAATAAAGATCTAAGAGCATATTGGAGTGTTATGTACTTGCTACTCAAATATTTTCTTTTTTTATTGTTTAAAGTATTACATGTAGTAGTACATATATCTCTTTTTCCCCCATTGACCTTACCCCAGCTTCCTCCACACCCTGTCGCATGCCCTCACCCCACACCCCCAGTGTCCTGTGTCCATTTTTTGTGTTTATATGCATGCATACAAGTCCTTTGATTATGGTAATTTAATGTACCGCATGGTGACTATAGTTAATAGTACACTGTATGCTTGAAATTTGCTAAGAGAGTAGACTTCAAGCATCCTCACTACAAAAAGGAAGGTAACTATGTGAGGTGATGGATGTGTCAAGTAACTTGAAAGAGATCAACCAAATATTTTCTTTAATGGATAGTTTTGGGAGTTTGGAGGAAAGAATTGCACTGGGCATATGATTTTTTAGGATGTACATATAATGGTTTAAAATACATAAACATTATGAAATGATTACTACAATCAAGTTACTTGACACATCCATCACCTCACATATTACCTTCTTATTTGTGGTGAGGATGTTTGAAGTCTACTCTCTTAGCAAATTTCAAGTATACAATGTACTATTAACTATAGTCACCATGTGGTACATTGAATTACCATAATTTATTCATTTTATAACTGAAAGTTTGTATCCTTTAATCAACATTTCTCCATTCCCCACCACCACCCTTGCCTCCATGCCCTCACAACTATGGTTCTACTCTTTATGGTTCTATGAGCTCATAAATTTTGGATTTCATGTATAAGTGAGGTCATACAGTATTAATCTTTATTTGATTTATTTCACTTAGCATAATGCCCTCTAGGATTATCCATGCTGTTGCAAATGGCAGGGTTTCCTTTTTAAGATTGAATACTAGTCCATTCTATATATGTATGTACCCCATTTTCTTTATCTGTTCGCCCATCAGTGGACAGTTTTCCATATCTTGGATATAATGAATAATGCTGTAATGACATCTCTTTGAGATAGTGATCTCATTACACACACACTCACACACACACACATACACACACACACACACACACACACACAGGATTGCTGGATCATGTGGTATCTGATTGTTATAGCATGATTATTGCTCTCCTTATCAAGCTGTATACCTCCTCCTTCCACCATTCTTCAGATTCCTTCTCACCACCCCTTTGCCAAAACATTTTCCTGGATTATCTCTAGAAGAGGTAATGCGTTTGGGCTTCTATTCTCATTCCCTAGTTATCCTGCTAAACTTCCAATTTTATGATTGTACTTCTGCAACTATTAGCATCTCAGAGGTGGTATGAGGAAGTATGTTTTTGCAGTTTTATTTTGTATTGGGTACCAAACAATTTTCCATGTTAGTAAATACCTTTTGGTTATTATAAGGACATAAGATAATTAATACAAAGGCAAATTCTTATTAAAGGAATACTAAGGAAAGGGGGAAAAGATGTATGTTTAATTAGATATTCTGGGTAATTGAAGGTTAAGAACTAAGCTGTTTTCCATTATGTTTGCTGAAAAAAAATCTGCTAAGATATCAGAGTTCACTGTTGTAACTTAGTAAATCAAGTATAATGATATACATGCTTAAATCACTCTGCATTGATAGAGAATCCTTCAGAGCCTCTGGTCATTATTTTGAGCATTAATTCTGATTGGTCACAACTACAAATGAAAATGGAGAAGTGAGACAGAATAGGACTTGATGTATTCTGAGCCCAGGCTATCTCCTAAAAATTGTATTCTGACTGAGCTTGTTTCATTATCTATCTTTTTCACACAAAAGCAAAATGAGACAAAACATAGTTTTGTAAAAAAAAAAAAACAAAAAAACACACACACACATATATATACATCAATAATTGAAAACTATGGGTAGTTGGATTGCCATTAATGACAGTTTTGCAGAGATTCACATCGAAGAGAGTTCAGCAGTTCCCATGGAATTGTGCTTTTCAGTGCTCCATATGTAGAGAATGCTCTTGATATGCAGCTGCTAACCCTAGGCTTTGAGCATATGTGACAGGGTGAACAAAGGTTACAGTGACCCATTTATTCTCTTTCCTGATCCCTTTTAAGACAAAGAGCAAGAATTTGTCAGATTTTTCTTTAAGGGCTTGCTATATTGTCACAGTGAGAGCTCTGTCTCTCAGGACTGGGGCTATGTCTATTACCAGATTACTGGCCCAATATAAAGATTGCAAATGTCATCCAGCAATGGATCATAAACCACTAGGTCTAACAGGGGGGGAAATGAAGGGAGTAAGGGAAGAAAGGTAAAAGAAAATCCCTCCAAAGTCCATCCCCCAAACAAAATACTTACTTGGTATTTCCATTTCGGAAATGACATGAATTCACTCATGGAATTGCTTAAGCCAAAAGCCTGAGATTCAACTTTAATTCCTTTCTGTCTTTCATGCCCTCTTCGAATGCAATTCATCCTTCATCTGCAATCCATGTAATTTCATTAGAGTAAACTTTTCATTAAAGTATAATATATATACAGAAAAGGGCAAAAAGATATATCAATTCTACTATTTAAAAACAAAACAAATTTTTTGCCGAAACCAGTTTGGCTCAGTGGTAGAGCATCAGTCTGCGGACTGAAGAGTCCCGGGTTCAATTCTGGTCAAGGGCATGTACATTGGTTGGGGGCACATCCCCAGTAGGGGGTGTGCAAGAGGCAGCTGGTCGATGTTTCTCTCTCATCGACGTTTCTAGCTCTCTATCCCTCTCTCCTCCTCTCTGTAAGAAATCAATACAATATATTTTTAAAAAAAAAAAAACAAACAAATATTTAAAAAAAACTAAAATTAATCCGCCACACTCCAACCCAGCTTGATCCTAGTCACCACCTATTGTCTGGATGATTGTATCAGCTTCCTTGCCTGTTTTCTTACTTTTTCTTTTAGCCCCTTTACAGGCCATTCTTCATATAGAACCTTGGAGGATCTTTTCAAATTGTAAATCAGATCATACCTTCTACAAACTCACCTCTTATCACACATTCCCCTACTTGACTCATCTATTGCCCTCCAGCCACAGCTGTTATTATTGTTTGCTTCTTTGTTTTAATTTTTCCAGTATTCATGTGTGTATGTCTGACTCAGGGTTATTCACATGCTGCCTTTCTAACCTATAATACTTCCTCTCTGATGATCTTAGCTTAAATATGATGAGATATCTTGATCATCTCACCAAAACTAGGCCACCTCTCCAGGCATATTATTATTTGTATTGGAACCCTATATTACTGCCTAATAGCATTTATCAGAATAATAATTTTACATTTATATTTTTAATTTATTAATTTTATTTTTAAGATCACCACCATTAGTAAGATATAAGCACTGGGAAAAATCAGACCATGACTTTCTTGCTCATGATTTTATTTCCTGCCTACCCAGTCCACTATATGATGCATAGTAGGTTTTCAAATATATGTGGTGGGTGAATAAATGAGTAAAAGAGAGGATGGGAGAGGTTCTAGGGAGCTGGCATACCTCTGAATTTGAAGGCACCAAGGAGCATGCCAGTAAGGCAAAAGTGAAAATGAAGTCCATTCCATTATTAATTAATGAGACTTGGGAATGAATGATAAAATTCTAATGATGTTAATGTCAGTTTTGAATGCTGGCTGGCAGTCTCTGAAGACAAGGAGAAATGATAATAAGATACTGCAATTTAATCCTCCAATTAGGAAATAGCTGTCACTCCCAGAGATAACTCTAGTTGCTGATTGATTTTCCTTATATACTGTAATTATATTCCATACTACCTTAGGCATCCTAAATATCTTGGATATTGCCATAATGGGTAGACTTTCTTTTACACAAACTCAGTGTATTAACAACCAAGAGTGATACAAAGGCTGAATTATGGAGAAATTATTTCATGTCACAGAAGCATTCTTAATAAGATTCCTTTGAATAGCCAGTCCCCTGAATAGATTTAAAATAAAATTTTGTTCTTTTTAAAAAATATATTTTTATTGATTGCAGAGAAGAAGGGAGAGAGATAGAATGAGATAGAAACATAAATGATGAGAGAGAATTATTGACCAGCTGCCTCCTGCACACCCCCCACTGGGGATTGAGCAAGCCCGCAACCTGGGCATGTGCCCTGAATGGGAATCAAACAGTGACCTCCTGGTTCTTAGGTTGACACTCAACCACCGAGCCACACCAGCTGGGCTATAATTTTGTTCTTTAAAGAAACAGACCTTCAAACCTTAGAGGGAATGTAGAGGAGAGTGGGGGTAAAGGGGAGAGATCAACCAAAGGACTTGTGTGTGTGCATATAAGCCTAACCAATGGACACACACAACAGGGAGGAGAGGGCATGGGGGAGGGGAAGTGTTGGGGGGGATAAGGACACATATGTAATATCTTAATCAATAAAGAAATTTTAAAAAAGAAACATGACTTAACTGTATCCTTTTAGAGACACGTTGTCATTATCCAAAGCAAAACAGCAAAGGCAGCTTTGCTTTATCCCCTGGACACAAACTGAGCCTTCAGACTAGAACACCAACTGAGCCAATGCTCTAACTCTGGCTTTACACTTATTCCTAATTCAGGCCACAACTCAGAATGATTTTTAATCCTATCACAGCCCAGGGGCTAAGACCAGATATCCTTTCCTCAAATATGGGTCTTTGAGCTTTGGGGGTGGGTTGTTGGGGGGGGGAAGCTTATGTTCCTGACTCACTGCTTAACCCATCATTGATGCTGGGGGAAAATATAACTCTAAATGCACATCCTACTGCTTGTGAGTCAGGAATGTCATTTTCATTTATGAATGATGAAACATTATTTTTCTCTAACATTTCAAGTGAATAACTTTACATACATTTTCCCCCAATTTCCATAGGAATTTGATGCCATGGAAGCAATCCACTTCATGTCTCCAGAGCCTGGCAGAAACTTTTTTTTCTTACAGATACTTCAAGATCAATAGCTCTGAACCCCCCTCCTCCCTCCAATTATGTTCCTGGTGAAACCCACCGGAATTTAGGGTTTTCGGGGGAGATATGCTAATCTGAATTCTGATGTTATTTTAGGATTTGGACTCGAATTTCTATTTAGTCTTAAAAGCGGAGTTTCAGGAGTTCAGAGAAACTTCCCAGCCATGTCCCCATTAAGACGTATTTACCTCTCACTTTGATACTCCCAAAGGTAGAGTCATCATCAGTTATGTCAAGGGAAAGAGTAGAAAAGAGCAGAGAAAATGCTCTCTCTATTCACTCTCCAGGGCATAGTTTCTGATTCTGCTATAACTAATAGGTAAATATACCTATCGATAGTTGAACAAAACTGAAAATTTGTTCCAGAAGGGAAAAGACAAGGGCCTTTGAATTTTGTACTATAATGCATTTCTGGTGCTATGGCTCACCTCCAGTAACATGGCTCTTTAGTTGGCTATAATTCTCTCTTTTTCTCAGGTCTAACAAGTGACTCTCACAGATATGAGTAATCTGATCATGATCAAAGAATATATCGTCCTGGGATTTGGGAGTCTCTGTGGGTTACAGTTTTCTCCTTTTGGGATATCTTGAGAATCTACATAGTGACCTCGCTGGGGAACATTTTCATACCTTTATCGTCATTTCCCTTGATCACATACTTCAATCCCCCTACATTTCTTTCTGTTCAATTTCTCCTTTCCTGAGGTCTGGTATACTAATTCCATTGTCTCTGAGATGCTAAAGACTCTTCTATTGGGTTCTGAGGTGATTTCTTTTGCAGGTTATAAGGCCTAGTTTTACTTCTTTGGGTCCATGGTGGTAGTTAAGTGCTTTCTGCTGGCAGCCATGTCTTATGACCACTACCTTGTTATCTGCAGCCCCCTCTGGTACTCATTCCTTATGAACCTCCACACATGTATCCTACTTTCAGGTGGGTGTGGGTCTTGGCTGGGTGGGTTCCTAACCCTGTGGTCACTGCCAGCATGGCTTTTCATTGCCATTATGTGCAGTCTATGAGATTGACCACATTATCACTGATCTGACTCCCATGCTGAAGCTGGGCTATCCTGAGCCTGAGACAGCAAAGAAAATGACCTTCCTCCTGGTCTCCTTTGTCACGATGGTGCCCTATCTGTTCAATATAGCCTGCAATAACGACATTTTTTGCTACTATCATCAGAATTCTGTAAGCTTCAGATAAGCAATGGACCTTCTTCATTTACTACCCCCATCTTATAGTGGTCACTCTGTACTAAGGAACATTCTGAACAATGTATGCCATTCTCACAGCAACCCAGGCTGCTGCCCTTAATAAGATCTTCTACCTACTTGACATCATGTTCATTCTC